>NC_064921.1:958834862-961772362 GCF_023897955.1 Schistocerca gregaria | reverse complement strand
CTCCCTCCCTCCCTCCCTCCCTCCCTCCCACCACCCTTGCTGTAACAGTACCTCTCCCTCTCCTCATACCTACCACCCCACACCTCTTACCACTCCATAGCAAATGCCCACATTACTTGTTAATTTTAAATTAACCACTAACGTTCTAATCTCAAATGCCATGTGCTCATTTCAGCCAAAGTAGCAAGCAATGAAATAGATGTTAAAAATAATCCTAGCACCAGTACTCTTAATTTTAATAGAAATATCATCTTAAAACTTAGTTTCATACACCTTGTAAATTACACATATCATTTTGCAGCTCTATTTTTACTAATTTAAGTTAATTGGGCACATATATTCCCTGTAAGAAAGATATAACCATCATCAATGTGTTAACCAACGAAGTATTTGGTCCACAAAATCTTTGAGCCTGTAGTTTAATCACACTCTCTAGTTTGTTTACAATTTATAAAATGAGGAACTTGGTGTCCGTGGCAAAGTCTGTTAACTGTAGTGTGTGAAAGCAATTCAGAAACGTGAATAAAGTGTTCCAGAGTACTACACGTAACAAATATACAGGGTGTATCAAAAAGAATCATCAGATTTGACAAGTCTGTGTTTCTGAAACTAATAAGCATATACAATAAACATTGTATTTTGATGAACGGGAAACTCTCAGGTCCAGTTACCTTGGTTGCCAGTAATGTAAGGCTGAATCATTTGGTCCAGTGCAACCGATCCATCATTCAGGAATCCTATGATTTAAAAATTCCCGCACTTCCTGATGCGTGTGGCATTGCCCCAGCCTGTTGGTAATTGAAGTCATTCAAATCAGTTCCCAACTCTGGGAAAAGGAAGTTCTCAAGCATATCGAGACGTGTGCTTCCTGTAACAGTGTTCTCGGCAAAGAAAAATGGACAATACACCTTTTCCCATGAAACTGCACAAAACACTTCGTTTTGGAATCCCTCTCATGTTGTACAACTTCATGTGGATGTTCTGTACCCCATATTGTCACATTATGACAGTTCACCTATCCATTTTAATGGAATGTTGCCTCATCACTAAACACTTAAGCGTGGAAGAAAACTGTAATCCTCCATCTTGCCAAGAACGAAATCTAATGCTCTGTGCTGCAGGAGGATCCACACCATACATAATACGAAAGTGTTGCTGAGCCGTTATTGCTGATCCGCACTGCGTAAAATGTGAAATACAAAATGCTTTCTGTTGTCCCCTGACTCCATTTTTACTAGAACTGAAGTTGGTGCACAGCTGCTACCTAACGGGAACCATGTAAAATTTGAGAGTTTGCTGTTTCCAACAGTACGTTGTTGACACACGCATCTTAAATAACATAATAGTTAAGATTTTTTTTAAATCGGACGATTCTTTTTGATATGCCCAGTATATCTGAAAACACTATTAACTGAGTAGCACCTTCAAGCATAACTTATATTGGAAATATTTCGCAAAACTGTACCACATGTAACGCTTATTTGCTGTCTTTTCAATCTTGCCTCAGATACACAAAAAGCCTCTCAAAGTACAACAAAAAACCACTGAATGTATATATGTATCATCTGATGATGAGCTGCTATACAGCTCAAAACCGGTCATGGTTTACTGAAATAAATCTATTTCAAAAGGTGACTGGTTGTGGTAATTTCTGGAAAACTTTACTAAGGGGAGAGCTTTATGTGCACAGCAGATCTATGTTGGTGACTACATAGCACGAAGGTCTGATGTGAAAGACGTTAACATGTGCACAGTTCAAAATGATTTGTGTGTGTGTGTGTGTGTGTGTGTGTGTGTGTGTGTGTGTGTGTACACGTGCGCACGTCCAAGGAGCAGCAGAATAATGTACACAATTTTCCATGATGAATATGCAAAGGATTGCAATTGGAACTCCAAATATGAAGAATACAGCAGTTAACACTTTGACTGCTGTTGGAGAGTTTACTCGTCATACTGCATGCTGCTCCCTGGGTGCTAATGACAAGTTTAGTTGCAGGCGCTGGTTTTCACCCGAGCGTTTTCGATAAGTCGCATCCGTTTGCCGGCCTCTGAGCTCTGATGTCTAGTATAGACCTGCGTGCTGATGACGAGTGAAGATGTGCCGCTACCCGTGTGCTGACGACAAGATAATTCGCACAGCGGGATTCCCGCCCCCATGCCTCAGTAGGCTTTCGGAGTTCTGGCTGCTAGCTTGTCGTCCGATTCTTTCTGTTCGGAAAGCAGGTATGAATGTAAAATGTGCAAGATACTATTGTGCGTCTTTACAGAACGGTTACAACAATGCTACCAGAAAATGTTCCGTAAACGAAAAATATAAAAAGTAAAAAACAAATTAAAAGCATATTTTAACTTCGCCAGTGTCGGTCCGAAGCTCAGATCAAAACGGATGGAAAATATATTCACAAAATGTAAAAGGAACTCCAGAATTTACAGTTCATGATTTTGAATCTTCTCTGCAGTTGAATTTAATGTTCTAACAAAAAGACTTAACACCTTGCGGATGTTGGAACAATCTATTGAGTACTCATGTGCAGCAATTAAGTATAGCACAAGGAAAAAAGATCAGTGACAGACAACCAGACATTTTTGGCGATTCAAAATTATAGCAGCACTGATTACCACCTTCAAAGGACGGCAGGAACTGTGCCTGGATGGAATACTGTGTACCTATTGCAGGTAAGGAATCTGACTGCAGATGACTAAGCACTCAGTTTGTTGTATCCTCAGAAACATATAGTAAGCTGTGTGAAATTTCCAAACACGTCTCAAAACGAATTTAACGAAGTGAAGTAAAATTTTATTATTCCTCACATTAAATTCCGATATGAAAGATTATATGTATGTCGCTTTCTCCTGTAAACGACGTAATACGTTTTGAACAATGGATACAACGTACAGGAATCTGTAATCTATGGTTATTTCATTCGTTCTTGAGTTATTACAGTGAGGAACTCTAGAGAAATGCAGCTGTTATAAACGCAAACTGTTGAGGTAAATCTAACGAACCACGTCGCTCTCAGTATAAGCTACAAAAATCATGTAAAAAAAGGCAAGATATATAATTCTTAGGGACGGAAAATTGTTTTAACGATTCAGTTTGATTCCGCAGTAATTCATCTGCAGAGGAACTATGTAGCATTTATTCTATGTCAGCTATGAGAGGGCACAGTACTTCTCCTGGGGTCTTAGTCACTCCAGAAATATTCAGCAACACAGCCGCTCCGGCGGCGGCTCTAGGAACAGGCACTTAGCGGAGGTAGTTATGTAACACCGCAGGCCTTTGCGTGCCAATCAAATAGTGCACCTCCTGCAGTTAAACGGTTAAATATTGTGGCAGTTAGGAAGAACTGATGACACCACATCTGGTTACAGCTTTGGATAACTCGTTACAAATGTCTTCACCTTTCTGTCAACTAAAAACTGTTCCATTTTTACTATGAACTCTTCACTAAAGAGCTTTATGCTTATTATAGGCTTCTTTAACTTTGAAAAGTCAGTGGAAATTTTTGACATCTTCTTTAGCTCATCGCTGGGTAAAGAAAATGGGCTGACCGTTCCGTTTTGTAATTTGTAATTACTTTCACAGCCAGCCACACAAAGGATGTCCAATATATTTATTACAGTATAAATGTACACAATATCTGGAAGTATTTATACGGTAACTGATGACACAACCAATAATGATCAGAGAGATCCTTCAAAATATTCATTCACAGTGGATGTTAATAAATTGCAGTTACTACTTGTACTAGTAGTTACGAAACGCTTACTATTAATAGAACTGCAACTCCATATTCTTCACTTTAGCAGCTGAAGATAACAAACACAAGTAATGGACCAGTCCACGCAGAAGTTCTGTATCTTGTACACAGATGAACCAGTCAAGTGACGTATAGTACGACAGTTTTACTCGTGGCCACTATTTTGTCTGCGTCACAAACAATTGGGCTCCCAATACCCGGAACAGTATTTCTAGACTGCCATGGCGCAGGTAACTTGTTCATGGGGGTAAACATTATCAACAGCAACACACATTATTGCGCTGCACAAACTGACTGTGTAGTCATCTCCCCCAGCAGGCAACCTGGTAGCTGTTTACCAACATAACTGTGTGAGCTGGAACGACGACGTGAGTCTTACAGTTCATTTGACATGTTTATAGTGTCGGTTAGGTTACATTAAAAAAGCAGAGTACCCGTGAATGCAGTGAAAGAGTGTGATAAAAAGGTTTGTGCAAAATGTGCATCCTTGGATACATCAAATGTCAAGATGTTTATTTATTCATGTCATTGGATCTGTCCCCCGGTAGCTGAATGGCCGCCGGCACGGTAGTTCAGCTTGTTTGGTCAGAGAACCGGTTGGCCTCTGTAATAAAAAACTGAGTGGAAGGATCAACCACAGAACTTGAACAGGATGTCTTGCGACGTCCGCAACGACCAAACACAATGATCAATAACGACCAAAAAAAAAAGTGGTCAGCGTGACAGACTGTTGTCAATCCTAACGGCCCGGGTTCGATTCCCGGCTAGGTCGGAGATTTTCTCCGCCCAGGGACTGGGTGTTGTGTTGTCTTAATCATCATCATTTCATCCCCATCGACGCGCAAGTCGCCAAAGTGGTGTCATATCGAAAGACTTGCACCAGGCGAACGGTCTACCCGACGGGAGGCCCTAGTCACACATTATTATTGGACCTGTGTACTAAATGCCACTAACCTAATGCTACCCCTTTCTATTCTTTCTTTTTCCATCTGTTATTTTTTTAATTATTAATGTCAGTTCGTCTAACTTAAACCTTTCATCTGTTTTATGCACATATCCTTGTCTGTATGATTACTTTTGTTCCCTTATGTTTGCTTAAAATAACATGTGAAAATTTATTCTCCTTATTATAAAGTTTATTAACTTTGTGGAATTCCCATATCGAATAATGGACAAAAGAGTGTAATGTGTCTGATAAATTCGTCTATGAGAAAATATTAATTAATGATTAGTTAATACCTTATTAGTTATTATCCACGTGTCACTGAGTTGTTACCTATTGTTCTTTCAAGTTGAACTATACATTTTTAATGGCTGTAGAGATAAGTTAGGAAATAACTAGGTGCCTGTTAATTAACACTTCCTGTTGTTTCTGCCTTCATCTACCATCATTTTCAAGATAATAACATAAAATGTCTGTTTGTGAATGTCACAAACCCTTTAACTTTGACTATACCTGGACTGCTGAAACTTTTTGAGATCCACCCGCTGTCACCCTGCCTTCCTTCATTGGAAACGAATGGAGCAGGTTCGGGCTATACTCTTCTGTTCTCAGAATCATGAGTGCTACAGTGCTGCTTTCAATATGAGGGAGCTAGATCATGCGATCAGTTCATCCTGATCCTCTGCCCCAGGGCCAGATGATGTTAACATTCAGATGTTACAGCACCTTCCTCTTGTGGGTAAGCACTTTCTCCTTCATATGTACAATCACATCTGGGCAGAGGGCACATTTCCCAGATGCTGGCGTGAAGCCACTGTCATACCCATACCTAAGTCCAATCCATCCGTTTATCTACCACCCCATTTCATCGCCAGCTGTGTTTTCAAGGTGATGGAATGTATGATTCATTACCGGCTGGTGTAGTGGCTCAAGTTTCACAATTTATTAACCAGTCTACAATGTCGAATTCAAGTGCACTGTTCTGCAGTGTTTTTTTATTTGGAGAAAGCCTATGACACTTGCTTGAGGACTGGTGTCCTCCATACTTTCAAGATAACTGTGGGTTCTACCTTGTTGGACCCCTTTATCCAGAAAAACGGTGTGCCTGGGGGGTTCCATCCTTAGCGTTGTCCTTTTTGCCATCGCCATTAACCCTATTATGGCCTGTTTCCCGCTAGGCACCGCCTCCTCCCTTTTCGTTGACAATTTTGCAATCTATTGGAGTTCTCCATGGACCTGTCTCATTGTGCAGCGTCTTTAGCGATGTGTCGATCATCTTCACTTGTGGAGCACGGAGGGTGGCCTTCACTTTTCCACTGACAACACTGTTTGTATGAATTTCTGCTGGTGCAGTGGGTTTATTCCAGTGTCTTTACATCTTGTGCCTCTTCCATTCACTGTAACTATGAGATTCATGGGGCTCATACTCGACAGGAAACTTTCTTGGTCCTTCCATGTGTCTTACCTGGTGGCCTGCCATACGCAGTCCCTCGGTGTCCTACATATCCTCAGTCAAACTTCGTGGGGAGCAGATCAAACCACCCTGCTCCATTTGTAATTGTCCCTTGTCCGTTCAAAACTAGGCTACGGGTGTTTCGTTTGTGCATCTGCACATCCATTCCTCTTAATATTTCTCAATACTATCCATCATTGTAGCATCTGTTTGGCCACTGACGCCCTTTACACTAGCCTGGTTGAGAGACTGTATGCAGAAATTGCCAAACTACCGCTGTCATACTAACTTGATGGTCTCCTCAGCGGATACGCGTGCTGTTTGTCTCCCATGCGTGGCCACCCATCCTATGCCTCCTTCTTCAATGACTCCGCTGACTGCTAGTATGGGGCTCATCCTTTTTTCTCTGTTACCTCCTGGAGTTTGCTTTTGGCTATTGCTCGGGCAGCTTAACTTCACACTACCTGCCACTTTCCCAATGGGTGTGAACCCTTCACCATCTTGGGCTCGTGTGGAGGCTCATGTTCACCTTGGACTTCGTTTGCTTGCTAAAGATGCTACTTCGGACTCTGTCTATCACCATTAGTTTCTCGACCTATGGGCTGAACTTCACAATAGTATGTTTATGTACACTGATGGCTCCCAGCTGACCATGGTGTTCATTGGCATCAATGGTTTTCAGTATCAGCTCATGGAACTCTGCTCACTATTTACAGTTGTGTCATTTGCTTCAACTCTCTGTGCCTTTCAGAGCCTCTCTGTGCTGTACGCTAACCATCCGTTAGTGCAATGTTTCGAGGAAAGCTTTCACTTGCTCACTCTTGATGCAGCTGCTGTGATGTGTATGAGAGTCCCTGGTCACGTTGGTCTAATAGGAAATGAGGCTGCTGACACCGCTACCAAGGTTGCAGTTCTCGTACCACGACTCGCTAGTTTTTTCATTCCCTTTTATGATCTCTTTGATGCCATCTGTCAGTAGGTCATGTCACTTTGGTATCACCACAGGTATTCCCTTCAGGGGAGTAAGCTCCGGGGCATTAAACCTCTCCCAGTGGATTCACAGATCGCCTCTCAGCACTCCCACCACAAAATCATTTTAGTTAGGTTGCGTATTGGGCGCTGTAGTTTTACCCATTGCCATTTGTTAAGTGGTGAGCCCCCACCGTTTTGTGCTCATTGTCGTCAACCATAGACGGTTTGTCATTTCCTCACGGAATGCTCCTTTTTTTAACTACTTAAGTTCTCAGTTTTAGCGAACGACACACGGTCTGTCGACTGAATTTTACTTTTTATCCATCGTAGCAATATGGCGAAGCACATTTAAACTTTAGTTTCTATGGTGTATTTTATGGACCTTTCATCAACAGAAAGTCTCTGATTTTAGCAGTCTTTCCTTCTGTTGGTTGGGCTTAATGTGTAGTCGCTTTTAACTCCTTTTTCGTCTTCGTGTTATACGGTTCTGACATGAGCAAGTATAACTGTAGTTGTTTTTGGGGCCTAAAATGCAAGATTGTGTGGTGCTGTGTCAAAAGCCTTCTGGAGATCTAGAAATTCAGACTCAATTTGAAACCTGTTGTCGATAGCATTCAAAACTTCATTTGAGTAAAGAGCTAGTTGTGATTTACAAGAACAATGTTTCCTAAGTCCACATTGAGTGTAAAATAGACTGTGTGCTCTTCACAGGTGCCGACTCCATTGGGCCTGAGGGGGCCCAAGCCCCCCTCAAAAATTCGTTTGTGTGTGTGTGTGGGGGGGGGGGGGCGGGGGGGTGGAGCCCCCCAATAATTTAAGAAAATTATTAGTTATATTATGCTTTGTAAAATCACTAAATTATGTTGGATTTTAGCATCCTTGTTTGACAATAGTTACATTTTAAAATGGTCAGTAATGAGTTAAAACAAATAATTATTAAGATAGTAAGCAGGTTAACTGGAAACAAGTGGCGTGAATCATGATAGTGTCACGGTCCTGCGAGCACACTTAGAATTTGTCCCGCTGTGCAAACCTTTGGGCTGCGGCCAGGAGCAGAGCGCCTGGAATCCGCCGCCTGACGTCGCCGTGACGCTTCGAGACATTAAAGGCGCCGAAGCTGTCGCAGTCATTCAAGATGGATAGTTTCGTTCAGTGCGTGCTGCAGACGTGTTTAGTGTTCCGACTTTAGTGGACTATTGTATATGACTATATTTTATTCATTTACTTTAGTCTCTTAGTGTATTGTGAATTAAATTTGCAATGGATAAATTTGTTACAAAAAAGGCACACTTGGAAGTTAATGATATTGCAAGTCAACCTCCAACAATAATTGTGTCGTCAATTGCTTCGTTGTCTTCAGGCGAGAACCGTTCACAGCGGAAACCTGGACAATCCGGAAAGGGAAGATCATCTCAGAAGTCTTGGTTGATCAAAATATATGGCTAGAATATGAAACATCTGCCGAGAAAGTTTTTTGTAAAACCTGCAAAGAGGCAGATTCTAAAAATCTATCTTCAAAAAAAGATGATGATGCATTTATATCCGTAGGGTTTTCTAACTGGAAAAAAGGCTTTGGAAAAATTCCATCTTCAAGAAAATACGTTTGCACATAAAAAGGTGTTCTGAAACTAAATTTTATCGCTAACCGAAGTGTGGCCCCCCGATCGAATGAACAGTTAGACAGTGATATGAAGAAAGGCCATTCAGCTCTTGAGACAATTTCCATGCCGACAAGGACTAGCAATTAGAGGGTACGAAAACGTAAACTCAAATTTTTTTCAATTTTTGGAACTCCAAAAGAATAGCACACCTGAATTTAAAGATTGGTTAGGGCGTTCGTGTAATAAGTGGACATCCCACGATATTCAAAACAAGATAATTGATCTACTAGGAAAGTCTGCGCTGAAAAAGGTATTGGCTTCAATTAAGAAGACTGAACATTTTTCTATTGTGTTTAACGAAACAAGCGATTCTTCGATTCACGAACAAGTGTCTTTTTGTATTCGTACTGCTGATGATTCCTTAATCATCAACGAAGACTTTATTGGCTTATACGAGACCCCCAAAACTGAATCGCAAACTCTGTTTAGTATTTCAAAAGAATTTTGTGCTCGTCTTAATTATGATGATGATGAAGTCCCATACTCCGTGACAGAGCGTAGGGGAACGATACGGGAGACCCGCACCGCCGTTCTGGGCAAGGTCCTAATGGAGGTGGCTTGCCATTGCCTTCCTCCGACTGTAATGGGGATGAATGATGATGATGACGTCACTACAACACCCAGTCATCTCGAGGCAGGAAAAATCCCTGATCCCGCCGGGAATCGAACCCGGGACCCCATGCTCAGGAAGCGAGAACGCTACCGCGAGACCACGAGCAACGGACGATTTTAATTATATGGGCCTGTAATTTAATGGGTTAATCCTATTGCCTGTGTGAATATTGGTGTGACCTGTGCAACTTTCCAGGTCTTTTGCAGGGCAAGCGGCTGTCTAAAGGTACTATTTCACTGCAACTGCCGGTGTTACACTATCTAATTTCTTTGTCAAAGATGTGATCAAATATTCCGTCAAATATATTTGACATAGCGGTAGAAGGGGTATTACACTGTCATCATATTTTTCTTCAAAGTTCAAGATGGCTGACAACAACTTGTTATTTACCGCAGCAGTTGCATGTACCACAATTGCACTGTGTGCACATGCGGAAGAGAAGTTGGGGGGGGGGGGGGGGGGGGGGGGGGAAGGAAACAACTGGGTGAAGCCGTGGGTTTTACGATGACACGACAAAAGCATTCAACAAAACTTGTTACGTGAGCTGATAGTGGAGGACGTCAAGTCCTTCATCAATTACTTAAGAATGGATGAGTATACATTTCTGTATGTGCTGAATGACGTGTATTCTCATATCACAAAGCACAATATTCACTTAAGAACTGCTACATCTGCAGAAGACAGGCTCACTGTAACACTCCGATTCCTTGCTACAGCAGAGGGTTAGGTCAGGCCAGGTCAGGTCAGGTCTCCAATCTTCATCTTTTTTGTATTCAGCGTGCCTCACGTTGTAAAGCGCCTCATCAGCTTCATACATCTCTATTAATTTTGTAGTTGTTGGCACACAGCAATTATATTTACCAGCAATGTTTATTAAAACACTACAGACTACAGAATGCCGCATGTGGTAACATGTCACGTTGCGGTGAACAGGAGATAAGCGACTACTTTGATCAAGTCTACAGCGAGGCCCTAGATTTGATCAAATATTGGACGACATTTGACAAAGTTCCCTATTACACTATCAAATATCTTTGACAAAGATATGGGACAAAGATATTTGACAAAGAAATTTGATAGCGTAATACCAGCCTTAGGCAAAGCAACGGAACATATGTCGTTAACTGCTCGGCAGTCAGCGGTCGTGACGTCATCGCGACTGCCACGTCTCGGTTGCTGCAGAAGCAGTCAAGCAGTTGGGCTGTGACTGCCAGGTGTGTGACGACTGCAGAAACCGACGACGCGCTATGTCGAAGAAAGGTTTTCACGATGACGACGATGAACAGTTAGTGGAGTATGTGAGCAGATACTCTATCCCGTATGATCATAAGCATACAGATTTCAGAAATGTGATGGCAAAGGATAAGGTGTGGAAGAAGATAGGAGAAGCAATGAAAAAGGGTGGTAAGTTTTTTGCATATACACATTCATTTATTTATGTTTTTTTTCCTACTGTGTCATATTGTACAATGTGGAGGCTACAACGATGCTTCCATTCTTTCTGTCACCAAACGATTACAACAATAGTCGTTACGAATAGTAACAATAATTTATTTCCTTTATTTGAGCCTTAGTTCTTTTCCAGGTTGTAATCATTGATTTGTAGGTTCACAGAAGTAATTCTTAAATGTATCTCGTACCTGAAACCCTTCAGCTTGGTAGAATCCCCCTATTCGGGGCAGGGGAATAATGTTCTGGGGTAAACTCACGTCATGATCAAGTTAATAAAAGATCGTCCTTTTTTTCTAAATAGGCGTCCCTGAGGAGATTGTGTAGACAGCAACAAGCTGTAATGAGTTTATCACATGTGTTAGGTTGCAGATTCAGACTTGTGTAGAACACTCGAAATACCTGACGCAAAAGTCCAAAAGTGTTTTAAAAAACTCGGCACGCTCGCTTATAGTTGAAGGTCGCTTTTGATTTATCTAGCTGGGCAGATGAGCGAGTGTAAGGCTTGAGAATATGCTTTCGCAAGCAGAATGCCTCGTTGCCTGCTATAACAAATGACATCTTGATGTCAGTTAATGGACACTCTTCATCTGCTTGAAAATTTTCCGCATTGCTGACTTATTAAATATGTCACTGGCTCCTTCCTTCCCATATGAAACTATGTCTATCGCAACGAATTTACGGTTCACATCAACCAATGCCAAAAGTACTAAGGGGAAGTACCCTTTATAATTCCAGAAAAGGGAACCACTTTTTCCAGGACACCGTATCCTTATATGTTTCCCATCAATTGCAGCACAGCAGTTAGGGAAGCCCCAAAGAGTGTAGAATTCTTTCGCACCTTCCCTGGAAGATTCTCGAGATGGAGGAGGCAGGAAGATAGGTGCCAAGTGTTGGCTCATAGCTTCTACTGTTTGACGAACTATGATGCTCACGTAGCTTGGTGATATCCAGAAACCATATCCAAGGGACACGAAACTCTCCCCCGTAGCTAGAAACCTGTAACACAAACCATAATTATTATTAATACATGAAACATAAATAATATGTCTTGTCCTAATTACACAGCTAAACAAATATTCCGTTTTAGGTAACCAGTGTAAGAAGAGATGGAAAGACATCAGAGATAACTAATGGAAAACAGTTCGAAAAGAACAACTGCAAACAGGTTCTGCAGCACCACATTCAACAACAAAATGGGTGTTGTTCAACAGACTAGGTTTTCTGAGAGTTGTAGAAATGGAGCGGTCGTCCTTTTGTAGTGTTCCGCTAAAGGAGCCAAGTGTTGAAGGACTGCTATCTGATGAAGACGGACAAAATGCACGAAACAGGGCCTGACACTCCACAAGCCGTTGCTTTCTTGTCCTGTAATGACGCACCTACTGTCAATTCTTCCATCTCAGCTTGCAGATCGAGGAAAACACCCTGTGATTCAATCAACCAAAGTGGCTAACAACAACTGGAATTGCTGCAGCGCTCGGATAATAATCGGGAGCCGGAAGATGATGTTTGGCTGTTCATGAGAAGCATCGCAGCATCCATTAGGAAACTACCACGTCACCTCATTAATAAAGGGAAAATTGATATTTTAAGCTATGTCGCGGGACTTGACAGCTCTTCAGAATCATCTCTTGTGCTACTACCTGTCAACATCAGTCCTTCCGGCACGTCTTCCCTTTCATCCCCGTTCGAACGAACTTCATCAGTTGGAGACGATACGTATACTTTAATTAGTAAACTTCGAACCACAAGCAGGTAATACTTCTTTTGAAAATAATTACTAATCATAATGTAAACACAGTGTAAAGATAATGTAAAAATAAACAACAAACTCTACAGGCCCTGAGTCGTTTCCAAGTAAACCTATTATTTTAATAGAAATTTATGTTATTTCATAGAGATAGAGAATTATCCATTTTAAACCATTGTTGAGGTGTACGTATATTTTTATACAGCTACTTACTGTAAAGTCACTGCCATTTTTTCGTCAGCTTCTTTTGGAGTTTGCACTGCACTGGTAGCTGTTCCTGGTATATCTTCTTTTACCAGACTTAAAACAAAATCAAACTTCGCAAGTGACCGGTTACTAAGTTAGCATAAATTCCTTCACTTTTCCGTGTTTGTAAAATGCTGTGGGGACAAGATCTTGTAAGCATTGCAATAATTTTCTCTTCTTCTTCCTCGTCCACCAAAAATCTTAGAATGGTATTAGCATCCATGTTGCGAACTCGCGCGCGTGTTCCTTTCGCAGAGGTAACTGATTGTGAGTGACGTGGCCGCTGCGGTCAGCAGTCTCAACGAAATACACAGGCAGTGAAGGTCAGAGGCTATGTCTGGCAGTTACTGCCCGCCGCTACGGCGGGCAGTCGCAGCGAATAGATTGTCAAGAAAGGAGTTATTGCATCAGCGTACTCTGAAAGAAACCTACCTGATATACAGTGCAGACTGGAAGGCTTGTTTTTATTAAGTGATTTATATTGCTTCACTACTCTGATGATATTTACTTCTAAGTTACTCAGTTGGCAGCTGTTCTTGATTCTAATTCTTGAATATTTACTTCGTTTTCTTTGATGAAGGAATTTCAGAAGGCTGTGTTTAGTACCTCTGTTTTAGCAGCATTGTGTGTGACAGTATTTCCGTTGCTTTCATGAGAGAAGGCATTGATTGTGTTTTGCCGCCGATCAGTGGCCGAGCGGTTATAGGCGCTACAGTCTGGAACTGCACGACCGCTACGGTCGCAGGTTTGAATCCTGCCTCAGGCATGGATGTGTGTGATGTCCTTAGGTTAGTTAGGTTTAAGTAGTTCTAAGTTCTAGAGGACTTATGACCAGCAGTTAAGTCCCATAGTGCTCAGAGACATTTGAAACATTTTTGTGTTTTGCCGCTAGCATAATTTACATACAACCAGAACCTTTTTTGGGTTTCTGTCAGCTTTTGAGACAGTTTCGTGTGGAAATTTATGTAAGTACCTCACATTGAAGTCGGTGCCATATTATGACCTTCCATAAAAGATCACGTCTTGGGGATTTTGCGTTCATTTAAATTTGCCACGCTTTTTCCATTGTTTCTGCAACAGTGTTGTGACCTCTTTGTTGTAACGCAGGGGATTAGCTTCGTATTTTATTCATTTATTTGGTATAAATCTCTCAATTGCCAACAGTAATAATTCACTTGCTGTGGATAGTATTTATATGAATTCAAGCCACATCTGGTCTGCATTTACATTTTTAACGTGAGATTGTCTTCAGGAAGGTATTAATCGAATTTTTGTGCTTTTTTTAAATAGATATATTTTTCTTTAGAAGCCTCTGCAATGAAAGTCAGAATTGTGACACCCAGCGTTCAAATCGCGGTTTTCTTATGAGTGGCTCAGGTTAACATTTCAGGCGTGCAGCAACTTCAAATCGACATAAAATCCCTCAGAAGGGCGTCACTGAAACTGGCATCCTCTTTCTGGGCATTGATTCCCCACGAAAACGACAGTTGGCATTGCGAGTAACAGGACAAGGTTCCTGATGAGGTTTTACACCATCTGACAATTCAGCCCTACGATAACATTGTGGGGCTGTGCCCCCATTGTGTGTTACCTGACCCCTTTAGAGTGTAGTGCAACCACAATTTTTGCTGTGATATAAAGTGTGGAACCACTGGGAACTATTCAAAACCATTCGACAAAATCTGAATGTGATCCAAAGCGCAAAGGATGTTTACGCCTTTTCAACCCTCCACTTCGTGCCCTCCTGTTGTGTGATCACAGAGGGATGCAACATTCACACGTGTGAATGTATTGGCAAAGGGTCCTGCTAAGACCCACCAGTTTGGCAACACCTTCGGTTCCACTCATGTACCAAAAATATTTAGAGAGACAGTAATATTTTAAGATGTACGGCATGGGACTCCTGCCGATGAGCTGCTGTGGAAAACATTTTGGCACAGATGTAACACAGGTCAGGAATGCGAATTGTAGACACGGTCATCTTCAATTGCAGTACATATTTGTAGCAAGGAATATGAAATTTAATTAAGGCTGTTGTATTACAATGCAATGAGTAGAAAAATATGACATTTAGAGCATTGAGTAAATACACTGCTGGAAATTGAAATAAGAACACCGTGAATTCATTGTCCCAGGAAGGGGAAACTTTATTGACACATTCCTGGGGTCAGATACATCACATGATCACACTGCCAGAACCACAGGCACATAGACACAGGCAACAGAGCATGCACAATGTCGGCACTAGTACAGTGTATATCCATCTTTCGCAGCAATGCAGGCTGCTATTCTCCCATGGAGACGATCGTAGAGATGCTGGATGTAGTCCTGTGGAACGGCTTGCCATGCCATTTCCACCTGGCGCCTCAGTTGGACCAGCGTTCGTGCTGGGCATGCAGACCGCGTGAGACGACACTTCATCCAGTCCCAAACATGCTCAATGGGGGACAGATCCGGAGATCTTGCTGGCCAGGGTAGTTGACTTACACCTTCTAGAGCACGTTGGGTGGCACGGGATACATGCGGACGTGCATTGTCCTGTTGGAACAGCAAGTTCCCTTGCCGGTCTAGGAATGGTAGAACGATGGGTTGGATGACGGTTTGGATGTACCGTGCACTACTCAGTGTCCCCTCGACGATCACCAGAGGTGTACGGCCAGTGTAGGAGATCGCTCCCCACACCATGATGCCGGGTGTTGGCCCTGTGTGCCTCGGTCGTATGCAGTCCTGATTGTGGCGCTCACCTGCACGGCGCCAAACACGCATACGACCATCATTGGCACCGAGGCAGAAGCGACTCTCATCGCTGAAGATGACACATCTCCATTCGTCTCTCCATTCACGCCTGTCGCGACACCACTGGAGGCGGGCTGCACGATGTTGGGGCGTGAGCGGAAGACGGCCTAACGGTGTGCGGGACCGTAGCCCAGCTTCACGGAGACGGTTGCGAATGGTCCTCGCCAGGAGCAACAGTGTCCCTAATTTGCTGGGAAGTGGCGGTGCGGTCCCCTACGGCACTGCGTAGGATCCTACTGTCTTGGCGTGCATCTGTGCGTCGCTGCGGTCCGGTCCCAGGTCGACGGGCACGTGCACCTTCCGCCGACCACTGGCGACAACATCGATGTACTGTGGAGACCTCACGCCCCACGTGTTGAGCAATTCGGCGGTACGTCCACCCGGCCTCCCGCATGCCCACTATACGCTCTCGCTCAAAATCCGTCAGCTGCACATACGGTTCACGTCCACGCTGTCGCGGCATGCTACCAGTGTTAAAGACTGCGATGGAGCTCCGTATGCCACGGCAAACTGGCTGACACTGACGGCGGCGGTGCACAAATGCCACGCAGCTAACGCCATTCGACGGCCAACACCGCGGTTCCTGGTGTGTCCGCTGTGCCGTGCGTGTGATCATTGCTTGTACAGCCCTCTCGCAGTGTCCGGAGCAAGTATGGTGGGTCTGACACACCGGTGTCAATGTGTTCTTTTTTCCATTTCCAGGAGTGTATTTGTGATTGTGTCTCATGTTCATAATACATTTAAATATAAGTACAATTACTGTTACTAATCAATCAAGATCCATTCACAAAGACAATACTTCGTCAGGCAATTAGTGTCACAATTCTGGGGTCGGTGAGTGTGGCTGGAATCTACAACAGAGAACAGTCAACATGAAGTGTTCTAAATGGTGAAAACTTTTAACAATTATTACTTGGCGGTCAGCAGCAAACCTGTCTTTCCTTTACTGCAGCTAGTTTATTGGACACTCATAACATACAAATTTATTTATGTTACTTTTCAATAACTGTACAGGTACACATGTGGTTCAAGGTGCTGCCAAACATTGTCATTACCGGCCGTTGCGCAAAAAAGGTTGATGACTGCTGTACTAGACGATTACAGAGTGATCGGTCTCATGAAAGAATGTATAAACTACTCATGGTAAATCATTTTCTACTCTGCCTCTTAGTCAAAGTGATATCAGTCCCAGTACCAATGTGATTCTCAAGAATTTTCTTCCCTTATTTACCATCTTACATCATTGGAATCCACAATCCAAACTGAATTCATGCTTGGCCAACATCAGCTGTAATCTTCCGTTATCAGAAAGTGTATGGCACTACATGATGTTGCAGCCATTCTACTTTCCAAAGTTGCTTACCAACATTCACACAACCTTTTATCTGTTCCATGTTAGTCAGAACATCCGTTAGCAACAGACAGACAGAAGGGAGTGGAGTTCCGCAGAGACCAATCTTCAGTGTCCTCTTTACATGATAACTGCCAATGACAGTCCATCCACAGTGGATCCCATGGTTTCTATAACTGCTGTATGTAGACAACTTCTGTTTGCATTGGTTGCAGTTAAATGCCAGCTCCAGGGAGCAATTCAAAATTGGGGCTCAAACTATGGCTTCCATTATTCTCCTCTGCAAAAATGAGATTCGGAAATGTCTTCTAAATTATACAATAACAATTCAACAGAAGACTAGTCATCCACACTACTTGGTTCTGTTCAATAATCTGGAGTAAAGACTTCATGTGATCTGTCCTAAAATTAATAGCCCTTGCTGAAGTGCAAGTGGAGGTGCTAAAGGAATAGACTCCAGTTTCCTCCCACTCAACTGCAAGCACAGAATCATTACTCCATTTCCTCCTTCATGTGTAGCGGCTTGACCTGTTTTTTGGACCTAAATGAAACACAAATCCTTACCTCTAAACGTGATAGTTTCCCTTGTTTCTCGGTGAATACTTTAGCGATTGTGTACACTGATGGCTACAAATTACAACCTCTTCCAAATGTATGTGGGATGTCCACTGCGGAGCTGAGTGTATCACCAAAGTCTTGAAACCTGTAACAGCTAAAAGTTCCTACTGTGCTGCTACTCCCTGAGCTGCTTTCAAGCTATTAACCAGTGATACTTAAGGACCAAACATTGGTTTCTCAAGACCCATTGTCTAAACTTCTTGAGGCTGGTGCCATCATAACAGTACTCTGTATATTAAGCCATGTTACCTAATCCTGAAAGATTGTGTCTTGGAGTGACAAGGTATTAAAACAGTTCAGGAAACCACTAATGCGTGATGGACTTCTTACTGAATTTAGTAGAATGAGTTGACCCCTATACTGTCTGATATCATAGCCAACACGAGAAAAAAAAAGACTTGTGCTTCTCTGCTTCTCATACTGGCATATGGAAACGGCTGTTGCGCAAGTCATAAAATTCACAGGAAGTGGAGTTTACCTCAAAATCCAATACTCACACTGCAATAAGAGCCCACAGGAGCCTCCAACTACATTCCCAACAAATCCTTTCAGACCCAAAAAACGTTTTCTGTTCTCTTTCCATATCTTACGACATTATACGCCCCCCCCCCCCCCCCCCCCCCCAATTTTGTGTTAATATTTAGCTTGCTCTCACCCCCCATCTGTTACCCCAACATTTATATACTCCACAAATATATTTAGAAACTTAAGCAGCATTTTCAACTGCTATTTTGTATCCCATTTAGACACGAGATTCTAGTTGTTTTCTGATCAATTGAACTATAATTAATCAGCATCATTTAACTAATACACTAATTCATTAAGTCAAATAAAAAGACATCAGTAGTGGAGAGAGAGAGAGAGAGAGAGAGAGAGAGAGAGAGAGAGAGAGAGAGAGAGAGAGAGAGAGGTGTGTGTGTGTGTGTGTGTGTGTGTGTGTGTGTGTGTGTGTGTGTGTGTGTGTGTAAAAAGCACAGTGGCTTGTAGAGTGTGGGTGTAAATGAAAACAATTTTATATTCCAGGAAGTGGTGCCAATAGTACTGCCACAAATTATATACCATTCCTGTACAACACTGTAAAGCACATGAGTCTCTGGTTTGCATATGTTGAACATTTGTGGAACATCTTCAGGTTGTATATGCTGGGCAAGAAAAAAAAATATTCCCGGATTCACCAGCTGAAAATACACTTTCTCCCGGATGAACACACACTTTTTTCATGTTCAGTGAGAGTATATTTTCCCTCTGAACTGTAAAATTTATCAATCCTTTGAATGGTTATGGTTTTATACATACATGGGCATAGAATTTCCCGCCACTTTTGAACTCAGGGAAAAATGCACGTTTTGAAAAGATCTTTGATGTGCAACGACATGTACGCTGCATATTTTGGTATTATGAAAGTATAAATTCGAATTCCACGAAACACAACATGTTACTTTCCAAAGTGTTGAAATCGAGATTGCGATGCGCTTTTGAAAGCCAGTCAAAGCCCATCTCACTTAATCTCGGCAGCCAATGACCGCAGATATTCAGTGCATAGTGCACGTGATGTAGGCAGCCAATAGCAACATTACTGTTAAGTGGCGCAAACACACAAACAGGAAGAGTTAATGGTTTAAATTAATACACATCGTGCTGCTACAAGGAAAGCAAAGCTTTCACATATAACATTGGTCTCTAAGGTTCACTGCATGAGAAGCTACGATTTCACATAAAATACTGATCTTTTTTGCGCGTATTAGACTTTAAGATATATCACTCAAATGTGCCAGTAATATTTTTAATAACGACATAACTGTCTGATCTTCTGGGCTACAAATTCTTCTAAATGGTCCATCATCAAAGAATTGATTTTTAAATGAGAGTCAAACGCATTGTGATTTAAGAAATTCATTGTACATTCTCACACATAGTTAAACTTGTGTAAAAGAAAGTTTACTTTGAAAGTAACGCTTTTCAAACCACCATTCACAATATTTTCCCACGCACTGTTAGAAATAGGTTCGTTTCAGCAGTTGTCAGAGTGTGCCAGATAACAGGAGCCACCGCACTTGGACAGCTACGATGATGTAGGAGGTTTGTATGTTCATACATGTAAAGCATTAAAAGATCTTACATTGTGTCATAAAATAAACAAGACATCAGAGGATACTCCATGAGCATCGGAATTTAATGAACCATACTAAAATGTGCACACTTAATGTGCTCATTCGTATGTGAAGATTCCCAATTAAGTAGGCCTCGAACTGATATTAAGCTTTTCAGTGTCGTTTTCGGGATGTAAATTTTCTAGGAGTATGAGTACTGTAATCTTATGTCTGGTTATTTATTATGGCATAATGCCGTTAGTGCTAGAAGATAAAAACATGCACTTAAAATGCAGTGAACAGTTGAAACTAACCAACAGCATGGAATTAAACAATTCGTTTTAATTTACATTGACTGCCTCAGCAGAAAAGATTAATAAAAGCCAAATTTCTTTAGCAAATCGAAAAAAAATCTTCATTGTTCTGCAAGGCAATTAATGCTTGACTCTCAGAAAGGTGGAAATAAAATCTGTAACTAATAACATATTTTAGAATTCTGTAATTATGTGAATGTATTTTAGTTCACTTGATAGCTCCTGGCCATAGAAATCCATTTTGTTTTCATTTGATTTGAGAGCAGTAAACAAAGAGGAAACAACAAAACAACTAAATGTAAACGCAGGCCACGTGCAGACTACCCACTTCCACCCTATAACTCAAACTGTTCTGCACATCAGCCCAAGATCTCCTATATTTCCGAGCCAGGGCAACACTAGATGGAGCCCCTAACGTCCCTCAACCGTTTTAGAGAGGATGTCAAACATCTTAAAAAAATAAAATTTTCAAAAATATGTTCATTTTGTAGTGCACATCTTTCTGAAGAGTCTGATACATAAAACATGTGTTCGAGGAAATGCTTCACTCTGTGGAATTGAAAAGTGTATATTTTGTAATGAATGGCATCAAACTATATTCAGAACAGTGGAAATTAAAATGTCCTGTGGTGATTATCCTGCTCCCAGTCAGCCGGTTTGACATCCTGCTCTTCTTAAAAAGAAGAAAAAACTCGCAATTAATGCTGGATGGGATTATCTGTAATCGGGTGAACAAAAGCTCTTCAGCAAATTTGCTTTCTTTATTGCCTATTAGCTAATAACTTGCTGTTTTGTGTGACATAAAATTAGATATAAGCTACATAAAACCAGAAAAGACAAGAGAGAAGCAAGACAGTACACATTTCTTCAATCCTTTGCTCCTAGAATTTTTCTCTCTCTAAACTTGCTACAGCTTTACATGGCGTGCTCTCTTTTGTGCGATACGATTCCTTGCCTCATCAAACGTTTCGCTACATGAAAAATCGAAATGGTGCTGTCTAATACTGAAAAAAAGCTGTTAATAAAAATAGTATCTAAGACTGGTGTGGTTTCTCGAGCTAATTACGTCTATTTTGTCACTGCCTGTCAGATACAAGACAACAGGCCTTTCTAACATTGCAGAAATTGAAAAACACACCAAATAACGAGACTGTTTTGGCACAAATGGCTA
Source organism: Schistocerca gregaria (assembly GCF_023897955.1). Taxonomy (NCBI): domain Eukaryota; kingdom Metazoa; phylum Arthropoda; class Insecta; order Orthoptera; family Acrididae; genus Schistocerca; species Schistocerca gregaria. The sequence goes on along the minus strand of NC_064921.1, from coordinate 961,751,174 downwards.
TTTTTATAACATAGCAAAATTCCTATTTGGCCTAATTCAAGCACAAAGCTTTATGTTATCAAATAGTTTCACATTTCATTCATACGTCCAGTTTCTCAAGCATGAGATCGAAAAGTAGTAGTACGAAATTTTTATATAATTTTGGAATTGTCATAATCTTCAATAATTTGTGGTGTCCCTGTTTCTTCTCCTTGCTGGTTCTAACCATCAATCTTGTTATCACTAATTCTGTAACTATTCCTGCCAGAGTCAAAAATTATTCGTCAGTTAACTTCACTAATCCTGCCAGAATCACTTGTTTAGTTATCCCACGATTATTCTTCAGTTAGGCGTTGTTACATGTTTGTACAGTGCGTCCTCCATGCTGCTTCCAGAATAGAACTTAAGCTGCTGCTAGCTTGGGACTGTACAACTTACTAGTATAGCAATCTGGCCAAAATTTTGTCAAAATTTGATTTTCTTGTGTACACTTAGAAGATAATATGTAATCTTTCTTACCTGTTATTCCTGTTAGTCGTTTATTACGACTCGGTAGTCCGAATCTATGGATTTCGGTAGTAATTATAACAACAGGGATCATTCACAAACCCAGTCAACCACATAATCAGACAGCGATTGGCATTCATCCGTTCGGCTTTACACCGCTCAGCTCGTATAGCCCATTTTGTCTGCAGAGAACTTTATTTGTAGATGCGGCGAGGATTCCCCTGACAGACATCACTTATACTATGCACACATTCACAAATCAAGTTATGATTCATTCAGAAATCAACTTAGGATGTGTTCAAAAATGTTCAGTAGCCAACAGGAAAGCATTTCAAAATCATATGAATAATCGACAGATCAACGTGCGCTGGATGCCAGGCGCTTTGTGAACGAAGGTGTGAATGTGGCAGCTTGGGCGTGCCAGTAAAATTTTTCTCGGTAACTTCTAGCTGCTTGCTATTATAGTTACACCGCCAAGAGCTACATTTCTGTAGCCAGAAGCAGAGAAGGTACTACTCATACACGACTCAACTGTGCATGCGCCTGTTCGTAACTGCTAAAGCGAATCTAATGTAAACAGTTGTGACGTCTCGCTCATCGGAGGCAATTTGTTCCTATGAAGCATTGTATAGTCTTCCTAAAGCGTTTGACACATTTTGCTGTTGGCAGATACTAGTATGAGCACAGTGTTTTGCTGTATATGGCGCATTTCCTTTGCAATTTAAGTTTTTTCTTTCGTTCATGTTTTGTTACTACTGTATTATTCTGCAGTAGTGGGATACAGTAATATCCTCTGTTAGAGAATCAGTTCTTACATGTCACAACCACAAAAATTCCTGAGTTTTTCCCAGATTTTCCGGTTGTCTCGGATCGTATACACCCTGACCTTAGAAACCTGCTAAAGGCAATCATATTGTGATACGATAAAGCCAGTTCCAAAAGCCTGGCTCTAAACCATGGCAGCAAAGATGTTGAAACTGACAAAATAAATAATGATTCACAAGAACACTTTTGCAGGAGAAAGAAGGCATTATAATTGATATGACAAAGTACACAATATACTTTTTTGAAAATGTCGCAATTTTGTATTTTCACTATTGCTGTAATTAAAAAAGAAAAAAATGGAAAGGAAAATATGTATATTTTTTATTAAATGCGTTTGTAATGTACAGTATGTTTAAATATTAGTTCTTCTTAGTTTTTTTAATATAGTATCGTTTAAAACATCATAAAAGTTGATCTTTTCCAATGTATCATTTTCAACAGCCAGTAAATTTAAATGGTTCTGAGACATTGATGAACGAAGACAGTTTTTGATTAGTAGTTTCAATTTGAAAAGTTATATTCACCTGTGGCGTTTATAATTGTCAGAAATATATATTTGCAATGCTGTCATTACATTTGGGAAAGTTGATGGTGCCATATTGCCAAAAATCAGTTTATACGATTCCTCGCCCAATACAATTTTTTCTTCCTCATCATCCTCTAAGTGTAAGGCGAAGTACTTGAACTGCACGATCTTGTCTATAAACTCATGGTCAATATCCCCGGAATAATGTTTCCTAAACTTCATAAAAACCTCTCGAACTTCATAGTTGGACTTTGTCGAGATATATGCTAGAAATCCAAGCAGAGAACTGATTTCCTGGCAGACTTGTAGTTACCACGCCCATTCCGTACACAGCATGTCTAGTACAGATGAATTTGTTGCAGTTTTTTTACTTCTCTTTTTCTCTGTGTGCAACATCTTCCACAAATCTGTCATCGTGATGCCTTTTCCATTTCTGTACGCGCTCAGTTTCATCACCATATTGGGTGTCAGTTTCTCATTTGCCTTCATCTTGTAATCAAATAATTCTTGCTGTGAAAGTAAAAAAAATCTAGAAGCGTTTTTAAATGATTGGCTGCTGTCTGAAGTTCAGTAGTTAAATTTTGTAGAGATACACTGATATGATCTAGTGTGGCAGCCCAGAATACTGCCATTACGGAAACACTCCCCCCCCCCCCCCCAGTCCTTTAATGGACATTTGGCCTCTTGAATTACTTGTGATGTCGTACTCATCGTCAGCAACAGACTGCAAAGTTTTCTGGAAACTGCTGTAACTGATAAAGCTTTAGTTGCATTGTCCCTTTCACACCACTTTGGTTTGGATATTCTGTTCAGAATTAAAGATGAGTACTGCTTACATTCATCACCTTTTTCAAGATGTTTGAGCGTAATTGACCAGTGAAGAGTTGAAGCAAAAAAAAAAGTGGTGCGTGTAGTGCCTCTACAAATCCGAGTAATGAAATGGCTCCAATGCAGCTACCTGCAGTGTGCACTCCAATGTGAGGTGATTTATTTTTCTTCATGGGCACCTGTAGACCACTGTAACAACCAGACATATCTCACACATTATCGTAAGATTGGACTCTCAAGATTTTTATATCAATGTTAAGTTGGTTTAAAAAATTTTAAATTTTGGTGGCCAGTCGTTCCACTTTGTGACTTTCCCTAGGAATAAACGTAAGAAAACTTCCCGCTATGAATCCATTTGACATAATGTATCTCAGGTCTATAGTAAACTGATCAGTATGAGATATGTTTGGTGTGAATCAATGCTTACTGAGAAATATTTTGTTTGAATAATTTCATTAACAATACATTTTACCTTATTTCCCAATATGTCAATAAGTTCCTTGCAAGTCGTTCACGACAAATGTGATAGTTTTCCCTTGCCTACATTACTATATCTGGCTAAATGCCAACTAGAGAACGGGTTGTACTCTTTGATTAATTCTAAAATTCACAAATAGTTGCTATTATGTTAAGAACCAAGAATTTCACTATAACAATAAAAATACACGGGATGATGAAAGTTTCATCACAGAGATGATTCTTAGGAAAACTTTCGTCCAATATTATCTTTCTTTGTTGACTTTAATTTTCAATGAGTTGTTGATTCGTCTGTGGCTATGCATCTACTAATCAGTGTGTTTACACATACATGCATTGTATTATTCTCATGCAATTGATTTTGGTGAAATGCATTTTTCCAATTAGAAAATACAGTTTGAAATTTGACTGACTTTGAGCTTTGGCAAGAAGAACACATGATACTTCCCAGTGTGCAGAGAGTAATAAGCATTCTCGTTTAATTTTACTGCCACTTATATGTATCCGAAAAAACTTACGATTAAGGAAGAAAACTTTTGCTCTCATCATATTGTCAGCTTGAACCAGAAAAAATCAAACTCAAAGTGTTGACATTCGTTAGGACATCTACTACACCTACTCTTGTACCTCGTTGCTAATATTTTGCCATAAGCCAATGTCATTCTAGTATTCTACTCCTAGGTGGACCAAGTTTTGATGAAGTAATTGGACCTCGGTCTCGGCTTCGCTTTCCTCTGCACCCACAAAGGTAGATGTTTCTGGTGGCTAATTTGTTCACAACACTCGCAAAGAACCTAGACTGGGTCCATTGCCATTGTGTGGCTCACAGACGAACTTGGAGACGTACAATGCTGATTTTCCGATGATTGACGACTATATCCAAGATGATAAAGGTTTTGCGTCTACTTTAATAGTTCGTCACTCCTCCAATGCTCTTTGTCATGTGAACCAGTGCTGCCAACATTATGAAAATGATGTAGCCATGTTCCTGGAAGAAAAGGTAAGTAATCGCGTGATTAGTGTCAACCTGAAATTTACAAAAAACATTTGACAAGTAAGCACTTATCTATTTAAATAAAATTAACTGATCTTAAATACTTCCCTATCCTCTATATTTTTATTAGTACATTAGTATTTTTCTGCCTTGCTATTAGGCGAATGGAAGTAAAATGAAGAATGGACAAGGTGAAATAGTAACAATTTCTACAATATCTACACAAGAAGAACTTTGGCAATTTATACTACAAGTATATAAAATAAAATCTCTTACTTAAACTTGCATGGCAGGCCTATCATAAATGCCAGTACAGTTTATTACAACTTGTTGTCTCACCAATTTTCTCGAAGCACTTTGTCTTTAAAAAGATCCTAGCACTCTGAACGAAATTTGTAAGTTTTGAAATGCCAACCTCAGTAAAACTTTTTAAATTTAATTCATGGTCATAAAACTTGCAGATTGCAATTACCGAACAAAATGAATATTAAAAAATTTTAAGTGTCCCAAAACTTGATTGGTGTGTGTGTGTGTGTGTGTGTGTGTGTGTGTGTGTGTGTGTTTTTTGTCCTAAGCGTAAGTTAGTTTAAGTTAGATTAAGTAGTGTGTAAGTCTAGGGACCGATGACTCAGCAGTTTGGTTCCAAAGAACCTTACCACAAATTTCCAAAACTTGATTGATACAACATATTTATACTCCTCCAATGCTCTTAGTCATGTGAACCAGTGCTGCCAACCTTATGAAAATGAAGTAGCCATACAAAGAATTAATACATGTGCCATTTGATTAGTTAGCACTAAAATCACCATGATAAAATTTATTATTGTTCTATAATGATTTCATATGCTTTCTGAAAAGTACTGAACTATGACAATGTAATATACAATGACTAGGCAATAAAATTGCCATTTAGGATTTGTTGCATGCAAATATTCAAATTTAATTTTCACTTGAAGAAACATTTTTGAACAATTATTTTTGTTGGGGCTCGGGGCACCTAGGCAAGTTCTTACACTACCAAATGGATGATCTGGCCCTGGTGGGGACAGTTACTATTAATGTGGTCCACACTGGGTTTGCAGTTCAGACACTTAACTTGCACATTGATTGCTAATTGAACAAATGTTTACCGCCAGATCAAGTCTTGTTTACTTAAATTATGCACAGATAATCAGATAGCAACCTACTACACTTGACTGATGACCTATAATGTGATTGTCCAAATGGAGTACCTAACAATGATGTGACTACTCACAACAGCACTCACATGGCAAACATATATAATTACCAGAGTCACAGAATAAATTTCTTAAAACAGTCTCTGTCTTTGTATAACAGTCATATCAACACAAAAAAAAAAACCAATGTGGACAGTGAGTAACTATTTGAAATAACGCAGGTCGCAGTGAAAATTATTGAAGATTAACACAGTCCATTAAATAAATTTATCAGTTCACATTAAATCATTTCGAGGTAGAATGGGATAGGAATGATGACGGAAATAGGATCACATTTGAGGAAGTGGAGAAAATGGTCAATAGATTGTAGTGCAATAAAGCAGCTGGTGTGGATGAAATTAAGTCGGAACTCATCAAATACAGTGGAATGTCAGGTCTTAAATGGCTACACAGGATAATTGAAATGGCCTGGGAGTCGGGACAGGTTCCATCAGACTGGACAGAAGCAGTAATCACACCAATCTTTAAACATGGAAACAGAAAAGATTGTAACAACTACAGAGGTATCTCCTTAATCAGTGTTGTGGGTAAAATCTTCTCAGGTATTGTTGAAAGGAAAGTGCGAGTATTAGTTGAGGACCAATTGGATGAAAATCAGTGTGGGTTTAGGCCTCTTAGAGGTTGTCAGGACCAGATCTTTAGCTTACAGCAAATAATGGAGAAGTGTTATGAGTGGAACAGGGAATTGTATCTATGCTTTATAGATCTAGAAAAGGCATATGACCAGGTTCCTAGGAGGAAGTTATTGTCTGTTCTACGAGATTATGGAATAGGAGGCAAACTTTTGAAGGCAATTAAAGGTCTTTACATGGATAGTCAGGCAGCAATTGACGGTAAATTGAGTTCATGGTTCAGAGTAGTTTCAGGGGTAAGACAAGGCTGCAACCTGTCGCCACTGTTGTTCATATTATTTATGGATCATATGTTGAAAACAATAGACTGGCTGGGTGAGATTAAGATATGTGAACACAAAATAAGCAGTCTTGCATATGCGGATGACTAAGTTGTGATGGCAGATTCGATTGAAAGTTTGCAAAGTAATATTTCAGAGCTATATCAGAAATGTAAGGACTATGGTATGAAGATTAGCATCTCCAAAACGAAAGTAATGTCAGTGGGAAAGAAATATAAACGGATTGAGTACCAAATAGGAGGAACAAAGTTGGAACAGGTAGACAGTTTCAAGTACTTAGGATGCATATTCTCACAGGATGGCAACATAGTGAAAGAACTGGAAGCGAGGTGTAGCAAAGCTAATGCAGTGAGTGCTCAGCTACGATCTACTCTCTTCTGCAAGAAGGAAGTCAGTACCAAGACTAACTTATCTGTGCACCGTTCAATCTTTCGACCAACTTTGTTGTATAGGAGCGAAAGCTGGGTGGATTCAGGTTACCTTATCAACAAGGTTGAGGTTACGGATATGAAAGTAGCTAGGATGATTGCAGGTACTAATAGATGGAAACAATGGCAGGAGGGTGTCCACAATGAGGAAATCAAAGAAAAACTGGGAATGAACTCTATAGATGTAGCAGTCAGGGTGAATAGGCTTAGATGGTGGGGTCATGTTACATGCATGGGAGAAGCAAGGTTACCCAAGAGACTCATGGGCTCAGCAGTAGCACCAATGTTAGCACTGAATAGGGGATCATGGAGGAATTTTATAAGGGGGCTATGCTCCAGACTGAACGCTGAAAGGCATCATCAGTCTTAAATGATGATGATGATGATGATGATGACATTCAATCATTAAATAGTCACTGAATCATTGAGAAAACTCCTGGATGCGAAATTTATAACATTTTCTCTCTTGTAAACTGTACTAAGGTGTCTGCAGTACATTTTGCAGTAAGTTTGAGCACAGACCTTCCTTGTATGAGTTTGCGCTAATTAGAACTACATTTGGCTATTGTTGTTTACTAACTGTTCCCAAATTACAATTAAAGACTTATATTTCAGAGAAAATGAATAGTAGGGCAAGATTCTTCTCAATGTGAACTTTCAGCTACATAATCAGTTGCTACTGAGTTATGCTGTCTAGTTTGCTAACAGTTTCCAACATTAGCTGTTGTAGTATTTATATAGTATATAAGTGCTGTTATTTATTAATACATATCTTTTTGCCTATTTTATAGGGGAGTCAGTTACCTGGTGTATGTTTATATCTGAACAATTACAATGAAATCTATAATTACTGGTGTTTGTAATTGGCACATTTTTGGGGTAAACCAGCTGGCTCATTAACTCCTGACAGACAAAGGAAAGTAATAAATATTTCAGTTAGATTTTTAGATACTGTTCACATTCTATATAAATGATCATATCCAGGATATTCGCAAAGTAATAATACTAGTTCTTTTTTTTTGGGGGGGGGGGGGGGACACATAACACATGAAAGAAAGCCATCCGCTTTGTTACAAGCGCCCAGGTATATCTCGGGCCATGATATTGGCGACAGCCGAGCTACTTATCACAAGTGCTAGAGTGGTCTACCAAGAGGAAGCACTTGGTTTGTTATAGGCATTACGATTTATGATTTAAAACAGTACTTCACTTTGGTCTCTAAATGGTACATACATCTTCTTGGGTGGTTATCATCACAAAAACATTTAAAATATACCAGCAAGTTCTTTTTGCACCATAAGAAATATAATGCTACGTAACTGCAGTCACATTTTTATACAAATTCACCTAATTAAATCTGTGCAAAATAATTAAGACAATGATCAAACTGAAGCAGTCAAGGATCAGAATTTAAATTTAAGGAAAGAATTATATTTAAAACCAAATTAAATGAGTAAAATTAAAGACCACTATCTTTTTGATACGGATACAAAAAATACCATTCTGTAAGCATTTAACGCAAGACCTTTAGCTTAGCCACAACGATACCATCTTTTCAGATCAAACACCGATAATTGCTAGGCAGCGTGCATACACGAAACAACAGAAGTAAACACACAGTGCGATGTGGGGTGATCACTCTGTTGTAGAAATAATTCAAAAGCCTAAATCGCTTAAATACTGTTTACTGGATAACCTGTTTCAACACATTAAAGGCACCATCATCGGATCTGTGAACATGTAACATGATAGGTTTGAGGGAGGCCTTACATGAGTTACACTATATACACTCCTGGAAATTGAAATAAGAACACCGTGAATTCATTGTCCCAGGAAGGGGAAACTTTATTGACACATTCCTGGGGTCAGATACATCACATGATCACACTGACAGAACCACAGGCACATAGACACAGGCAACAGAGCATGCACAATGTCGGCACTAGTACAGTGTATATCCACCTTTCGCAGCAATGCAGGCTGCTATTCTCCTATGGAGACGATCGTAGAGACGCTGGATGTAGTCCTGTGGAACGGCTTGCCACGCCATTTCCACCTGGCGCCTCAGTTGGACCAGCGTTCGTGCTGGACGTGCAGACCGCGTGAGACGACGCTTCATCCAGTCCCAAACATGCTCAATGGGGGACAGATCCGGAGATCTTGCTGGCCAGGGTAGTTGACTTACACCTTCTAGAGCACGTTGGGTGGCACGGGATACATGCGGATGTGCATTGTCCTGTTGGAACAGCAAGTTCCCTTGCCGTTCTAGGAATGGTAGAACGATGGGTTCGATGACGGTTTGGATGTACCGTGCACTATTCAGTGTCCCCTTGACGATCACCACAGGTGTACGGCCAGTGTAGGAGATCGCTCCCCACACCATGATGCCGGGTGTTGGCCCTGTGTGCCTCGGTCGTATGCAGTCCTGATTGTGGCGCTCACCTGCACGGCGCCAAACACGCATACGACCATCATTGGCACCAAGGCAGAAGTGACTCTCATCGCTGAAGACGACACGTCTCCATTCGTCCCTCCATTCACGCCTGTCGCGACACCACTGGAGGCGGGCTGCACGATGTTGGGTCGTGAGCGGAAGACGGCCTAACGGTGTGCGGGACCGTAGCCCAGCTTCATGGAGACGGTTGCGAATGGTCCTCGCCTATACCCCAGGAGCAACAGTGTCCCTAATTTGCTGGGAAGTGGCGGTGCGGTCCCCTACGGCACTGCGCAGGATCCTACGGTCTTGGCGTGCATCCGTGCGTCGCTGCGGTCCGGTCCCAGGTCGACGGGCACGTGCACCTTCCGCTGACCACTGGCGACAACATCGATGTACTGTGGAGACCTCACGCTCCACGTGTTGAGCAATTCGGCGGTACGTCCACCCGGCCTCCCGCATGCCCACTATACGCCCTCGCTCAAAGTCCGTCAACTGCACATACAGTTCACGTCCACGCTGTCGCGGCATGCTACCAGTGTTAAAGACTGCGATGGAGCTCCGTATGCCACGGCAAACTGGCTGACACTGACGGCGGCGGTGCACAAATGCTGCGCAGCTAGCGCCATTCGACGGCCAACACCGCCGTTCCTGGTGTGTCCGCTGTGCCGTGCGTGTGATCATTGCTTGTACAGCCCTCTCGCAGTGTCCAGAGCAAGTATGGTGGGTCTGACACACCGGTCTCAATGTGTTCTTTTTTCCATTTCCAGGAGTGTACGTTAATCTTAGTACAGGCTCGCCTTATTGTTCAATGCTTCTATTTTTCCTGTCGGCAAATTTAGACAGCACTAGATAAAATTATATTTCAGTCTCTTAATATCTTCTACAGTTGTTAAGCACTAGTATTGTGTCCTACAAGTGCACAGTGTCCGGTAAAGAAACAACACAAAGGAACGCAGAAACTACAACGTGTTATACAACAGTCAAACAGCAAGAAAGCACCCTTCATTGTAGTCTGGGTGACTCCTACTAAAAGTACTGTAAGAAAAGTAAATCTCTATAGAAGTAATGAATGGAAGACTGTAATTGTAGGTTTACGAAAATTGATACGGTAGCCATCTTCTTGGTAATCAATAGAACTCTATTCTAACTGATCGGATTATTACGTCCAGCTCGAATATCATTAGGGAATTCTACTTCATGTTCTGCGATGTCAAACTTACGACACACAGTGCATGGTTAGGCCTGCACTCACATCTAGAAATGAGCTTAAATCGGTACTACTCGTTGTACATTTGGATACCACCGTATTTGCTTTGGACGGTAGGTGAATTGCCGTTCATATCTATTTTGATACAATTTTTTTTATACGCAGGCGCGCTCGGCCCCCAAAATTTGCAAACTTTTGCTTTGTGGCGAATCCCGTGGTACTGCTTATCACTTGACTCGTGGTATGAGAAAAATGTATGGACGGTCTCGCTCCCTCTCCCTTGACATGTAGTGCCTTCTATTGGCAGTTTGTAGGGTTTCTTCGAAAGAAACAGTAGCGAACATATGACAGAGTTGTGACTGGGCCATTGTGGCTATCATTGTCATGAGTTTCGCGTGTGTATTCGTTAAAGTTTCGCCGTTTGCTGTTAAGTCGCCTACAAATGCCAAGTATGTTGAGAGAGCAACAAATTTTGGAGGCTTACCAGGAGGAATTCAGTGATTCTGGATCGGAGAGAGAAATATCAGTGGAAACAGTCTCAAGAAGATTCATATTCAGATAAGCTGCAATTTGCTACAATTTTTTCACCACTCATGTTGTTGCTACATAGCCTGCAGATGTAATCCAGTTTAGTTCGTTTTATTTGTGTTTGCCTCACCTACTTTACACATGAATCTCAAGGCAAGACAAGATCCAATACAGGTCTTCAGGATTTGTTTGCCGAAGACAAAAGTTACTGACAAAACAAGCAGGAAGGAAAATGGGATTGCCCTGATAGCAACATACCTCTCTGAGTGCCAAAATACTTCAAATTTTTCCGCACACAAGCCAATTGTGTGAGAAATTACTCTAGATTAACTATACTTTGTTGTTATTGTGCACTTTCAAAGAACTGAAATAAATACAAAAGTAGACCTTGAAGATAGGTATTTTATATTGTTTATTCCTATCTTTAATATATCAAACATAAACGTCACTAACATTTTAAATAATGGCATTAATGGCTGATTTTCTGGACCAACAATTTTTCTGAAGCGTTGGACATGAAAGATCTAACTCAAGAGTTTGACAAGAACTATGAAAAGAAAACCCTAAGTGTCTGACTACTTATCCCACATCTAAAACATATGACTGCCTAAAGTTTTATTGTACTTGACAAAATGTTTCATTTTCATATGTAAAATGATGTAGTAATCATCCATTATTCGATAATACTGATCCAGTGAGTCAGCGAAACTGGTTGAAGGGCTTTATATCAGACAGTGAGGAAAAAAACGGCTTGATAAGAAACTGTCAAACTTAAAAGTAAAGAAAAATATAGTGGTAAGATATGCCTAAAGTCCTAGGAACTATGGGAGTCTTTATATTTTATGAAGTAACAGCTTTTTCATGAGATGAGAAAACATTTTATTTTCCAAGCACAGATCAAAAACTAACAAGAATAAACAACTCGTAACCAAGCCGACTACGGCAAAGATAAATATCTCTCAGCTGCAGCTTTCACCCGCTGTTTTTGGTGCAGTGGATACATGACGTCGCCACATCAGCCCCCTTCGTTTTGAAACCGGGTGCACCAGGAATGTGAGGAAACTTGCACTTGAGTTTTCTACCAGCTCTCGTGAAAACATCTGGTGCAGGCAATGGCTGCTCCTGTTCTGCACTTGCTGCTTCATTGTCCTCTTCTGAAACCGAGGGCTCGGCGAGACTATCTGCTGTTTCTTTGGCCTCCACGTTTGAGGGTGATTTTGCAGACCGAGGAAGGAGTGTACCCTCTTCGGTGTAAGCAGGTTTAAGCCGCTCAATTGAGACTGTCTCTTCTTTACCATCTTTATCGATTTTGAAGCTTCCTCTTGTGATTACCCTGTATGGTCCAGAGTAAGGCGAAACAAGCGGCGGGCACACCATATCATCCATAAGCCACACGTGGGACGTTGCTTGCAGGACTTTATGTACAAACACTCTCCGGTCTCCATGTCTGTCAGGGTTGGTGGGTTTGTTGTTTCTCATTCTAACGCTGAGTTGTTTCGCGAATTGCGTGCGTAGCTCAGGGGCGAACGGCTGTGTTGATGCTGGAACGATAAATTCTCCAGGAACCCTCAATTGCTCGCCATAAACCAATTCTGCGAAAGAGCATTGTAAGTCCTCCTTCACGGCCGTTTTCAATCCGAGTAGGACCAGCGGTAGTGCTTCAGGCCATGAAGTGGAACTGCACATTAATGCAGCTTTGAGCGTGCGGTGTAGGTTGGTTGGTTGTTTTGGGGAAGGAGACCAGACAGCGAGGTCATCGGTCTCAACAGATTAGGGAAGGACGGGGAAGGAAGTCGGCCGTGCCCTTTGAAAGGAACCATCCCGGCATTTGCCTGGAGCGATTTAGGGAAATCTCGGAAAACCTAAATCAGGATGGACAGACGCGGGATTGAACCGTCGTCCTCCCGAATGCGAGTCCAGTGTGTCTAACTACCGCGCCACCTTGCTCAGTGAGCGTGCGGTGTAGTCGTTCCACCATTCCATTACTAGATGGATGATAGCTTGTGGTGCGTAGGTGGTTGCACCCGCACAGTAGTAAAAGTTCATTGAAAAGTTGGCTTTCAAACTGCCTTCTGCGATCTGTTGTTATGTTTTGCGGAACGCCAAACCTGGAGAACCATGAATGCAACAGTGCTTTTGCAACCGACTCCGCAGAAATGTCTTGTATTACAACTACTTCTGGCCACCTGGTAAAACGATCAATGATTATGAGCAAACAGCGTTGTTCTGAACAGCATGATAGCGGGCCCACAATGTCCACATGTATATGTGAAAATCTTGCAGATGGCGTCGGGAAATCAGCAATAGGTGCAAAGACATGTCTGTTGATTTTATTACACTGGCATGTTATGCATGCACGCGCCCATGCGCGACAATCTTTTTGTATTCCAGGCCACACTACTTTGGAGGAAACTAACTTGGCTGTAGCTCGTACTCCTGGATGTGATAGGTTATGTAGTGCATTATAAATCTCGCGACGATATTGTTCTGGTATGTAAGGTCACTCCTTTCCTTTTGCTACATCACAGCAAAATCCGTCTGGAACATTTGGAACAGACACACGTCTGAACTGCAGCGCAGTTCTCTGTTCCTCTATTAGACGGTGCAAGAAAGGATCTACTTGTTGTTTAGACGCTAACTCGGTCCAACGAACTGAATTTAAACTGGCACAATTCCTAGACAGGCAATCTGCGACCAGGTTGTCTTTTCCTGAAATGTGACGCACGTCAGTTGTGAACTGTGCAATGTACTCGACTTGCCTGCACTGACATGGTGAATTGAGCTCTGTGTCTCGTTGAAATATAGCTACTAACGGCTTGTGATCGGTAAAAATTGCAAAGTGCCTCCCTTCGACGGAAGTGCGAAAATGCTTTATGGCTAAGTAAATAGCAAGCAACTCACGGTCAATAGCACTCCATTTTTGCTGCTGTCGAGTCAGGTTTTTAGAGAAAAATGCGAGCGGTTGCCATCTGCCATCAACTTCTTGCTGTAGCGCTGCAGCCACTGCTGTTTGGCTCGCATCAACCATGAGCGCTAAAGGAGCGCTCTATCTTGGATGTCCCAGTAGTGTTGCCCGAGAAGGACATTTCTTTAAGTCATGGAAAGCTGCTTCAGCATCTGGACTCCACGAAATTTTACGATTTCCTGTTGAATTGTTACGTGCAAGTAACGTTGTGAGTGGCTTTTGGGCGGCAGCTAATTTAGGTAAGTGACGTCTGTAATAGTTGAGCATGCCTAAAAATCTGTGAAGTCCTTTGTAAGTTGTGGGAAGGGGCATCTGTTGTATTGCTTCAACCCGCTCAGACAAAGGTGACAGGCCTGCTGCTGAAACCAAATATCCCAGGAACTTAACCTCGCGTTTTCCAAACGTGCTCTTTGTTTCGTTAATAATTATGCCATACTCTGTCAGACGGCGGAAAAGCTGCCGTAGATGTTCGACATGCTGATATACAGAACCAAAGAATACTAAAATGTCGTTCATATAACAAAATACGAATGGTAATTCTCGAAGCACCTCATGCATGAATCTTTGCCATGTTTCGGCACCGTTTCTGAGGCCAAATGGCACAAAATTGTACTCAAACAAACCGAATGGTGTGATAACTGCTGTTTTTTTAATGTCAGATGGAGCCATGGGAATCTGGGAAAATGTTGTGGCGCAACCAATCACACTAAATATTTTGGCATTGCTAATCGTACTGTTAAAATCAGTCACATTGGGTACTGGGTAGCGGTCGGGAATTGTGCGGGCATTGAGCGCCCTGTAGTCTCCACATACTCTCCATGAATTGTCTTTTTTACGGAGCATGTGAATTGGAGATGCCCATGAACTATCAGACCTACTTACAATACCTGTTTTTAGAAGTCTGTCGAACTCAGCTCGCGCCGCGAGCAGCTTCTCTGGAGGCAGACGCCGCGGGCGGAAGGCAACGGGTTGACCTTGTGTCGTGCTGATGTGGTGTTGAGTATTGTGTCTGCATTTCCTGGTTGCGTTGACGGGTTCGGTAAGTGCTGGAAAGTCTTGAAGCAGTTTACGAAAAAGTGATTCCTCCGACAGTGCTCTGATATTGCCCACAGTATACGAATCGTTACGGCTGTCGGGTGTCTTCTTGCGTGACGCACACGTGTGCGTCCCGCTTAATTGCGGGTACGAAATCGTATCACAATATCCCGACGCGGATGACGCGGTAGAGGAGCCAGAAATCTTCGTGCGGAAAGACACGGGCACATCGCACTGCACTTGAACCGACGCGGAAGACACAGTAGGCAATATCCCTTCTGTGGGAACTGTCACCAAACGACGGTTAACCAGGTCGGGCATAATAAGTCGGTAGGTCCGTAAAAAGTCCGCTCCAATTATAGGACTCGGCACATCAGCAACCACAAAAGTCAATTTTGGATGGAAGTTGGAATTCAGATGTAATGCCAACTGTTTCTCACCATAGGTAGATATTCTGGAATTGTTTGCGCAGTCAGCATATGTTGCGTTGTTGTCGTGAGTATATCACCTCTCTTTCTTGGATAAACACTGACTTCTGAACTTGTGTCAATCAGAAACTTCTCACCTGAAGAGAGGTCCAACACGAACAATTAGTGTGATTGGTTGACTGCAGATAGCGTGGCGTTTTCACCTCTTTGAATCACGCTATGACTCGGGCGCCTATTTTGTTGTGACGAACGTTAGCGCCCTTTAACGCCCGCCTTTAAAGTTTGGGTACCTGCAGGGTTGAATACATTGACGGGCAGTGTTACCGAAGCGTCTGTGGTACCAGCATCAGTGATGTGCCAAATCCTGTTGGATAGCATTTCTTCGTTTGCCAATGCGACTTTGTAGCTGGTGGTGGTGTGAAGTTACTTGCACGTTGAGTTTTGCCACTTGTGCTGCCAGTTGCTGTATGGTGGGTTCGGTCGATGAGCACTGCTGTTGGGAAGCATTATTGCATGTTCCTGGCCCACTGACGTCAGATTCCATCACACTACACGTTCTTGGGCCTCTATCCTGGCTGTTGTTGAATTCGGAACACGCAGAAACTTCGGTTAAGGTGTTTGCGATGGTGTCTGCCTTTTTTGCTACGACTTGCAATGGTAAGTCTGTTTCTGCTGCAATGACGGCACGGATGTTGGCATATTAAACGTAAAGACTCTTCAGGTAGGAGTTCCGGGCCGGCTAATGTACGTAAGGCTTTGAGTACTTGTGACGGAGTCTTGTCGCCCAAATCTCCGTATGCGAAAATTTTTTGTAGTTGCAAATCTGGTGACAACGTATAATGCTGTATGAGAGCTTCCTTTAGCACAAAGTAATTTTGTTGCGACAACGTTTCTTCTACTTGCTCTATCACTTCTAAATTTAGATGTGAAACCACTATATTAAATTTGTCAATGTTGTTAGACACCCCACGCTGTCGAAATATGCAATCAGCCTGCGTAAACCAAAGTGGGGGGCGTGTCGGCCAGAACGCGGAAAGCTTAACATTTCCGTGTCGTTCGTAGGTACTCCCATCTTTTGCGTCAACATCTGTCGTTCCGTTTTGTGGCGAATCAAAGGGCGTGGACCGCGATCCTTGGTCGAACAGACTGTAGTCTTCAATCTTGGTTCCACTGCGCCATGCTTTTGTCTCTGAATTCATTATTCTCATCGGAATATATGTTTTCTTTATGCTTCTGCTACGACTTTTTCGGGGTCACCACTATGGGAGCCTTTATATTTTATGAAGTAACAGCTTTTTCATGAGATGAGAAAACATTTAATTTTCAAAGCACAGATAAAAAACTAACAAGAATAAACAACTCGTAACCAAGCCGACTACGGCAAAGATAAATATGTATCAGCTGCAGCTTTCACCCGCTGTTTTTGCCGCAGTGGATACATGACGTCGCCACAGGACAATAAAACACACTTTGAATATTGATCGAAATCCCACAATAAATAATCTAATTTACAATCTATATCAGAAGTCTTTGTTCACATAGTAATTTGTTTCAAATAAGTTCCGAAATATCTAAATAGCTGAAAATTTTTTACACATTTTATGAGAGAGGTAGGTTAAGTTACTGAGCCATTACCAGGGTTAGGATTTTTTGTGTGTGCATGTTTTCCCTTGCAGTAAATTAAAGCTCTTCAGAAAAACACATCGTGAAATTGTGCCTGTAATTTTGAAAAGACTTTTTTTCTTTTATAGCAGCTTTTCAGTAATCTTGAGCACATTTTATTATTTATATGAAAAATGACCTGCTAGTCTAATTCCATCTGTATATGGTTTCCAATCGATATAAAATATTTAACTCTGAATTAATAGCTTCTGAGCCCGCAGTGAACAAGCAAATAGCAAACCCTTTATTTAAAGCAAACGTGCAACAATGCAAACAACTATTTTTCATTCTATACTTTTAATAACGCCACAGGCTGACGCCTACTGTTCGTGAAGGTAAGTTTGCTAACAAACGAGTATTACTGGATTTTACCATACCAAGGATGACCAATGCCTCTTTTTTTTTGTTCTGGCCTAGAAATTCATGTAAGATTCCACACAAATTGGTGGAACTGATATGTGATGGATGACGTATGTGCAATTCAGGATCTTCGTTAGATGAAAAATACTAGTAACATTACATCAAAAAGAGATTCTAAAAATTACTGCTCCCTCTATTGCATAATGCAGTTCAACACTTCTTTCAAAAAGACGAGTTTTGAAGGGATTCAACATTCGTTCGTTTGCAGCTCTTTCAGAAGCATGAATTCCATTCAGTAAGGTGAAACATCGAGCATTCAAGGGATTGCTCCAAACACAAAGATATGAGTACCCAAAGAGCGTACTTTAAGGAAAAACAGTGTTTACCACGAAATCATACAGAGAATCAAGGAGAATGTGTTTGAATGTGGTGTGGGAATTATTTTGGATGAGACTATAGACTCAATGGAATTGAGTGTTTTCAACACTACAGTTTCTCCCTTAGCACAGGAGAAAGCTAAATCAACGCCGGGACAATAATGCCATCGATTGTAGACTTCTGTCAGAAACTGGCCTAGTGGTATCAAGTTTGAAATAGTTGTTCTAGTGGTTGCGGATCAGGCTTAATACGACTTCAGCTGTTAAACAATTGAAAAATTTGCTCACGAAGTCGAAGTATTTGGCAAGCTTGGTCCATGCCCTTCATGTGATTAGTAAATCTATAAAGAACGAATACGTCATCGCAGATAATTCATCTCAAACCTGAAGCACATTTTACTAAATCTCGTTGTCGTATTGTTGCCTACAGAGTTTCCGCGTTCTTTAGATCCAGCCGGTAAAAGTGCTATTTCCAAGGCACAGCAAATGCTGGTACCAGAGAAATACATGATCTACAGAGAGAATTATGAAGTGTTCAAAGTTACAAGTACCTGTCTGCAACTATTAAACGATGAGAGCAACAATGTCTCGAAGGGTTCTGATATCGAAAAGACTATTTACACCTACAGTGAAAATGTACTTAATTCGTTAAATAACAAGTTACAAGCAGCAGGTATTTTCTGTGATTTGTTAAAGGCATTCGATTGTGTAAACCACAACATCCTTTTAAATAAATTAGAATTCTATGGTGTCACGGGCAGTGCTGCAAAATGGATCAAGTCATACCTCGCTAACAGGAAACAAAGGGTGTCAGTGCAAGGGACTAGTGAATAAAGTCATCAGTCATCATCAGAATGGGAAGAAATTACATGTGGTGTCCCACAAGGATCCATCTTAGGGCCATTGCTTTTTCTTGTGTACATTAATGATCTCTCATCAGTTACACTGCCAGAAGCAGAGTTCGCTTTCTTTGCAGATGACAAGTATTGCAATAAATAGTATGTTGAGTGTAGTTCTAGAAATATCTGCTAATGATATTTTCATGGATGTCAATAAATTGTTTAAAGCCAACTCACTGACATTAAACTTTGAAAAGACTCACTACATGCAATTCAGAATCTGTAAGAGGTTTCCACCCAGCATATGCATAAAGTATGGAGAAGAGCAGATAGAAGAGGTTGACAGTCTTAAATTCCTGGGATTACAGTTTGATAATAAATTCAGTTGGGAGGAGCACACCACAGAGCTGCAGAAACGCCTTAACAAATCTGTATTTGCAATTCGAGTGTTAGCAGACATAGGCGACATAAAAGTGAAAAAGCTTGCATACTTTGCCTACTTTCATGCCATAATGTCATACGGTATAATATTTTGGGGTACATCTTCAAACCAAACAAAAGTTTTCCGAGTCCAAAAGCATGTAATATGTATTATTTGTGGAGCAAATTCAAAGACATCATGTAGAAACCTCTCCAAAGAACTGGGTATACTAACCACTGCCTCTCAGTATATTTACTCCTTAATGAAATTTGACCTAAATAATATATCTCTTTTCCCAACAAACAGCTCAGTTCATACATACAATACCAGGAAAAAAAAAAAATGATCGGCACAAGGCCTTAAAAGCACTTACTTTAGTTCAAAAAGGGGTCCACTACTCAGGAACACTCATCTTTAATAATTTGCCAGCAAACATAAAAAATTTAGTTACAAATAAAGATCAGTTTAAAAGGAGCCTGAAAGACTTACTAGTGGCCAACTCCTTCTACTTCATTGACGAATTTTTTAATAGAAACAAATGATATGTTGTATATATTTATACTATTAGTATTGTTATTTCAGCTTTAAAAAAAGTGACATGTTCCACATCCACGAGGATGATCTCAACACGGATCTACGGAACGAAAAACTAATCTAATCTAAAGAGGAAAAACTGTGGGGTATTTTTACTTGAGTGAGCGAGCAGTTGAGCAACTTTGTCAAAGAGAAACCTGAGTCTAGTCTTCAGGATAATCTGTATATTGGGGTATTCACATTCCTAGTAAATACAAAGTTTGTCCAATTGGTTTCTGTGGATGCCGAAAAAAGCTTTAGCATCTACACAGACATTTCATCTCCTACGGCCTTCAGCACAACAGACGAGGCAGCTAACGTTCACGTGCACGCAGACAGGATGTCCAAAGTCATGAAACACAGCGCTGTCAGCACACGGGAGGAGCTACTTAAATCTGATTTTGCGCTGTATGCGCTCTCCAGCAGAGCTGGCGTCATTTGGCTCGCAAACAATACAGTTTGTTCACGAAAGTGGACGCGCGTAAATTTCCTGCATTAGCTCTATTTCCTCCCGTCAACATGCTAGTTGTGTTGTTCTTTCTGTGGCATACATAAAAACTTTAATATTCGCGAACATTTAGTAAGACAAAAAGGAAAGATACACGTCCGGATCAGTGAAGACTATAAAAGTTCATCATATTGATGAAATTATCCATTCAAATTAATTTATTTCAAATTAACCTTTTCAAAAACGTGAAGATGAAGAAAAAAAAGTGTACAACAGTACTCAACCCCTGTACCGATCTAATCTTTGCACTGTAACATGGTGCGTCTACACATTACACTACACTGGAACTTCGTAGTAAAAGACTTCCAGATTTCAGATTGATTATAAAGGTAAGACAGAGATTTCATAGCCAGACTCTAAATTGTAAGCCATTTCCAGGGGAAGATACGGACTCTGACCACAATTTACTGGTAATGAACTGTAGATTAAAACTGAAGAGATTGCAAAAAGGTAGGATATCAGGGAGATGGGACCTAGATATATGGAAAGAACCTGCGGTTGTTGAAAATTTCAGAGCGAGCATTAGAGAACGATTGACAAGAACAGGGGAAAGGAATACAGTAGAAGAAGAATGGGCAGCTTTGAGAGATGAAATAGTGAAGGCAGCAGGGGACGAAGTAGGTAAAGATACGTGGGCTAGTAGAAATCCTTGGGAAACACAACAGATAGTGAATTTAAGTAATGAAAGGAGAAATATACAAAAAGGCGGTAAATGAAGCAGGCAAAAAGGAATACAAATGTCTCAAAAATGAGAGCGACAGGAAGTGCAAATGGCTAGGCAGATATGATGCTGCGTGAAGAATTTCACAGAGCGCTGAAGGGTCTAACTCGAAACAGGGCCCCAGGAGTAGACGACATTCCGTTACAACTACTGACAGCCAGACTTGGTAGAGCCAGCCATGACAAAACTCTTCCACTTGGTAACCAAGATTTATGCGACAGGCAAAATACCCTCAGACTTTTAGAAGAGTATAATAATTCCAATTCCTAAGAAAGCAAGTGCTGATCAGTGTGAATATTACTGAACTATCAGTTTAATAAGTCATGGGTGCAAAATACTAATACGAATTCTTTACGGAAGAATGAAAAAACTTGTAGACGCCAACCTCGGGGAAGATCACTTTGGATTCAGGAGAAATGTGGGAAAACACGACGTTGTACTGACACTATGACTTCTCTTAGAAGCTTGTAAGCATTTGTAGACTTAGAGAAAGCTTTTGATAATGTTGAGTGGAATACTCTCTTTGAAATTCTGAGAATGGCAGGAGTCAAACAGAGGGAGCGAAAGGTTATTTACAATTAATACAGAAACCAGACCGCAGGTTCGAGGGGCATGAATGGGAAGCTGTGATTGACAAGGGAGTGAAATAGGGTTGTAGCATATCCTCTTATTTTCGCTCTGCACACTGAGCAACAAGTAAAGGTAACAAAAGAAAATTTTGGAGCAGGAATTAAAGTTCCTCGAAAAGAAATCAAAACTTTGAGGTTTGCCGATGACATTTTAATTCTGTCAGAGACAGCAATGGACTTGGATGAGCATTTGAACGGAGAGTGTCTTGACAGGAAGATATAAGATGAACATCAACAAAAGCAAAGCAACAATAATGGAATGTAGTTATATTAAATTAGGCGATTCTGAGGAAATTAGACTAGGAAACGAGGCATATAAGTACTAGATGAGTTTTGCTATTTGGACAGCAAAATAGCTGATGATGACCCAACTACAGAGGATATAAAATGTCTGACAATAGCAAGAAAAGCATTTCTGAAGAAGAGGTATTTGTTAACATCAAGTATAGATTTAAGTGTAGGAAGTCTCAACTGAAAATATTTGTTGGAAGTGAAACATGGACTATAAACAGTCTAGACAAAAAGAGAACAGAAACTTTTGAAATGTGGTGCTACAGAAGAATGCTGAAGATTAGATAGATCACTAATTAATGATGTACTGAATAGAATTAGGAGACAAGAAATTTGTGCCACAGCTACAATTTAGTTTTGGAGGGAAATGTGTGTGTGTGTGTGTGGGGGGGGGGGGGGGGGGGGGGGGAGGGCTAAAAATCGTTGAGAGGACCAAGAGATAAATACAGTAAGCAGATACAGAAAGATGTAGTTTGCAGTATACAGGGATGAGCAGGCTCGCACAGGATAGAGTAGCATGGAGAGCTTCATAAAACCAGCCTTTGGACTGAACATGACGACCAGTCTTGTATAGGCTTTAATCGCCGCTGTATTATTAATTTACACGGAATTATAACAAAAGCTAACAAGAACGGCACTTTTTCATGAATCTATTGTGCCGTTGCCTTAAAAATGGTTTATTCTGATAACGTCGGGGTTATAACACGATAATAAATAAATAATAAATTCTTTAACCAGCAATCTTCCCATAGTTCTGTTATGACAAATCGTACCAATAACGATTCGCTCTCATGACATCCAATGTGCTGGTGCTTAGAAACGGCATATATGCGTGGGGCGTACGGTACAACATAAAACCCACCGAATATAGGTTTCTTTGGACCAAGACACGTACAGTATTCAGGGATCCAAACGAGACATCGATGTTTTGAAAACAGAGGTGTTGTCCATAAATATCGAGTTAGCACCAATGTTTTGAATGGCGATACACAGCCGATGCATCGATGACAAAAGTTCATAAACATCGACGTCGTTCAACAATGGATCATTTCATTTTGTTCGTGGATGCTCAGACAGCTTCGTAACCACACCGTCGCTGTTCCACCAGTTCCATAATAATATCTTTTGTTGATGCGCGCAGCTCTTTTTACGGGGAGTTGCTGTTTTGGTTGGGCTCAACCATTCCTTTCTTTTCCTAATGTCAGGATAAAGACAACGTTTCTCGTTACCAGTAATGATACAGGTGCTGTTCACCAGCCAACTGATGATCAACAAGCAGAGATGCACATATTGCCACCCGCTGATTTTAGCTTAGAGCGGATGCGGTGCCCATACCCGATTTTTGAACTTTTCCCCCACCGCGTACAAATGTCACATAGTGGTGGAATAAACACAGTTCATCACATTTACCAGTTCGAGTTAAGCAACGTTTATCATTGTGGTTAATGCATTTAAAGGACCTTCATCAAACCCTGAACGTCTTCCCGAACGAGGAGAGTTACTAATGTCTAACTAATCCTTCTCAAAACGAGAAAACCATGTTCTTGCCATGCCATGTCCAATGGCATTATCCCAATACGTTTCTGGCTGCCTTCGCTGCTCTCACTATTGAACTCATTCGGAAGAATATGTCAGATATGTTCCGATTTCTCTACTTGGCACTCCATTTTCTAGTGTTCACATCTTCACTTGCTATCTTCCAAGGACAAAATGACAATATGTAAACTCAGATAGCAACAGTGAACTACAAATTAAAAAAAAGACACTAGACCAATCTAATAAATTGTTTATGGACATTACTCTTCACTTTCTAGGCAATTCTCAACAGAACACTAGGAGATTCTGAACTGACAAACACCACCAAAAAGGTGTTAGATATTTTCTTCAAATGGAACGTTTGAACTGATAAACTTTCAGCTATCTTCACAGATAATGCAGCATTGTTATGGAGGTCAATCGACACATTAGACGAGAAAAACATTCTCTCTTGTTCTGCCCTTGCGATTAATTCAGTCACAGTTAAAGCGATTCATGATGCAAAACACAGCCTCAACTGATATTTAAGGTCCAAGATATTGTCATTCATGTTAGTTGTTGTTGTTGTTGTCTTCAGTCCGAACGATTCCTCGAGTTAGTGTCCATTGTCAGAGCGATACTTTTAACTCGTCTGTGGCTCCCCAGTGCTTTCAAGCGGCGAGTTAAGAGTGTATCAAAGAAATGGCAGAATTGCTAGAACTATTTGAAAAATTAACCAATTTTAGGGAACACAAGCAGTTGGCACACAAAAACATAATAAATAACTCAACATCTGCTGAAAACTTTTGTGAAACTGTGGTTCACATGTATCTGTCATCCCCTGTTACACCAATAAAAGATTTATTTGATACGGCTATTGCAAAGATATACTTACAGCAACACAATGAAAAAGATCTATCCCAAATGTACAAACTAAAAAACTTTAACCCAACACAAAATGAGTGCCATACTGCCGAGTTATTAATCATAGCTGCACTACTAATCTACAAAGAAGAGCTAATCTGATGATTCTTCAAATGGCAAATCATGCTTATTGCACAGGGGCCAGTCACATTAAAATGACCATCTACATTGGACGTCAACATGCTATAACCAACCACAGACAACAGGTACAAGGACAAGCAGTGGAAGATATACACAGAGAGAGAGAGAGAGAGAGAGAGAGAGAGAGAGAGAGAGAGAGAGAGAGAGTGTGTGTGTATGTGTGTGTGTGTGTGTGTGTGTGTGTGTGTGTGTGTGTAAGGGGGGGGGGGGGGGCAGTCTAGCCATTGTCTTAATGTGGAAACAGTGTGCTTTACCTGATATCCAAAATGGCTTTATCACTGGCCAAGGGTGGAAGCGTTTCTGGAATGAGTACAGTTGCAAACTGTCCCCATGCTGCCATGGTTAAAGTATACTGTGGATGGCAAGATGACACCATCCAAAACTGGTGCTGAGGTAATTGGGGTGCACCACGGGCCCTAGATGACATGAGGTGAATAACAGCTACATATGTGCATGGGCAAATATACATGCAACTGTTGAGCCACTGACTGCCCAGTTGAACAAATGGGCTACAAACACTGTCTCCTGCTTAGCAAATGGAATTCTGCAGTTTGTGCCTGTTTCATGCACCCATGGAGACTGCAGTTCATTGGCGATACGAAAGTTAGAATATGCCTGTCAGTGCTGCAACTGGATGTCCACTGAGTAGTGAAGGTGACCTTTTCAGATGAATCGATATTTTATGCTCCTTCAGACAGATACACAGTGAGAAACAGCGATAACTCTGCAACAGTCGTTGGAACGGTCCACACCGGAGGAGGAAGCATTATGACCTGGGTAATGTTTTCATGGCTGTGAGTGAACTCCTCAATTTGGAAGGCACGGTGGATCAACAAGTTTGCATCTATACTTTGTGACCATGTCCATCCCTGTGTGCAGTTTTGTTTTTCCTTGGCATGAGGTGTCTACGAGTCAGACAACGCAACATGTCACACAACTTGCAGTGTGTGTTAGTGGCCTGAAGAGCACTAAGATAAGTTTACTGTACTCCTCTGGCCACCAAACACCATGGATTTAAACCATTCGGGACTCTGTGGGCCACCGAGATCAGGCCGTGTGGGTGTCATGGATCCTCACATGAGAAACCTAGCACAGCCAGACATGCCACTGGAGTTAGCATGGCACTAATCCTTGTCAGTATCTTCCAGAAACTCTGCCACTTCCTGCAGAGGGTGATCACATTAATGTTGATGGATAGAGTATTTTATCTTTAGAAACTAATATACACAGCGCACAAATGCAACACTGTTTTCTTTTCTGGGACATATTTGAAATATTCACCAACCCACGATTTTCTCTTTGCTGGCGTCAAGTATGGTGGTTGGTATAGCTCTCTTCTTCTCACATCAAGTGAAAGATACAGTTTAAATAAAGAGACTTCATTTTCCTTGTGTGTAGTTGGGCATTTTAGACCTGAAACATTGTAGAAAAGGCCACACTTATGTTTGTGAGTTGGCTTATTGGCTCATTTCACAAATGTCTGAGCATGTGGTTATTCTCACACTGAGTGTTTACTTCCCCAAAGTTTCATTTGGCATGCCTTGCGAGAAGTTCAGCTTATTATTGCCGAAGTTTACCTGTTCCCTTACTTACCTTATTTGTTTTCACCACTGTTATCTCCTCCTGATGCTTAACTAAATAGCTATTCCTCTTCTATACCAATCTGGATCCATTTTCAATTTATTAGGCCTGCCTTTGTAATTTTATTCTATTTTACCGACACAGCCTGCTTCGCATAGGTATCATTAAGTCTTGCGTTGTGTAGTGTCTTTTGTTTGCAGGTCACTGCACTGGGTTATGTATAAATTTCTGAGGATAATGTTAGGTAACTGAATATAATCCCTCAATGGAAAATCCAGGATGGAATGTAAGAATATTGTGGAAAAGATAGTTGACACTCACCATATAGTAGTGATGTTGAGTCGCAGATATGCACAGCAAAAAGACTGTCAGAAAGTGACTTTTTGGCCAAGAAGGCCTTTGTTGAAAATGTGCACACGCACGCACGCACGCACGCACACACACACACACACACACACACACACACACACACACACAGTCCCTGGCAGCTGGAGCCAGACTGCCAGATTCCCCCCCCCCCCTCTCTCTCTCTCTCTCTCTCTCTCTCTCTCTGTCTCTGTGTGTGTGTGTGTGTGTGTGTGTGTGTGTGTGTGTGTGTGTGTGTGTGTGTGTGTTGGTGTTGGTGTTGGTGTGCGCGCGTGCGCACTCACTGCAATTCTTTGTCATGGACTCTTTATGGCAATTTTTTTTGCTGTGCCACAGAAAGAATTGTGTCTACATCTAGGTTTCATTCAAGGAAGAAAAGTTTTAAGTTGAGTGATTTGCTGTGCTGCTGATGGAATATCCTACATCCACAGTAAGCAAAATTGCTGAAGTGAGTTTTCAGAAAACATTTTACATGTAGAATAAAAAATAAAATAGGGTATCTTGGAGTTGCACGTTTTTTTTATGCAATTTTTTTCCTATGACTGCAAGAAAACTACTTGTTGAAAAATATTTGATTATTTCAAACTGTATCACATCACAGCCTGATGATGAGGTGGTATTCTTTGCGTTATTGGTCATATTTATTATGATACTTCAAAGCTGAGTAACGCACTGCCCATTTTTGAAGAAAGTGCTGTGAATTAACAGTGAGAATTGTAATTCCTAATCTGAGGGAAGCAGAACGGGGCAGTCTGACAGTGTCGTCATAATTCCAAATGTGTATTTTCATGTAATCAAAAGGTGAATACTAGGTTAAAAGGCAGAGTGAAAAAAGGGACCCAGCTGTGATTCAATCCCACTGTCTTTGTCTCCAGTCACATGTGCTCCTGCTAGACCACTACATCAAATGGAAATTACATTCCACTTGCTGCCTTCTTTAGGCACTGCTGCTATCTTGATTTATGGCATCTGTTCGTTATGTGGCAAATCCAAGCAAGTAGTTATGGATGGTAGTTCTAATTAGTAGTAATCATCCTTCAAAATTTTCAGTTGTGGTGTGGCAATAATAAATTCAGTAGCACGACAGACAGTAAATACGGTTAGTAAATGCACAGAACAAACTACACTCCTGGAAATTGAAATAAGAACACCGTGAATTCATTGTCCCAGGAAGGGGAAACTTTATTGACACATTTCTGGGGTCAGATACATCACATGATCACACTGACAGAATCACAGGCACATAGAACAGGCAACAGAGCATGCACAATGTCGGCACTAGTACAGTGTATATCCACCTTTCACAGCAATGCAGGCTGCTATTCTCCCATGGAGACGATCGTAGAGATGCTGGATGTAGTCCTGTGGAACGGCTTGCCATGCCATTTCCACCTGGCGCCTCAGTTGGACCAGCGTTCGTGCTGGACATGCAGACCGCGTGAGACGACGCTTCATCCAGTCCCAAACATGCTCAATGGGGGACAGATCCGGAGATCTTGCTGGACAGGGTAGTTGACTTACCCCTTCTAGAGCACGTTGGGTGGCACGGGATACATGCAGACGTGCATTGTCCTGTTGGAACAGCAAGTTCCCTTGCCAGTCTAGGAATGGTAGAACGATGGGTTCGATGACGGGTTGGATGTACCGTGCACTATTCAGTGTCCCCTCGACGATCACCAGAGGTGTACGGCCAGTGTAGGAGATCGCTCCCCACACCATGATGCCGGGTATTGGCCCTGTGTGCCTCGGTCGTATGCAGTCCTGATTGTGGCGCTCACCTGCACGGCGCCAAAAACGCATACGACCATCATTGGCACAAGGCAGAAGCGACTCTCATCGCTGAAGACGACACGTCTCCATTCGTCCCTCCATTCACGCCTGTCGCGACACCACTGGAGGCGGGCTGCACGATGTTGGGTCGTGAGTGAAAGACGGCCTAACGGTGTGCGGGACCGTAGCCCAGCTTCATGGAGACGGTTGCGAATGGTCCTCGCCGATACCCCAGGAGCAACAGTGTCCCTAATTTGCTGGGAAGTGGCGGTGCGGTCCCCTACGGCACTGCGTAGGATCCTACGGTCTTGGCGTGCATCCGTGCGTCGCTGCGGTCCGGTCCCAGATCGATGGGCACGTGCACCTTCTGCCGACCACTGGCGACAACATCGATGTACTGTGGAGACCTCACGCCCCACGTGTTGAGCAATTCGGCGGTACGTCCACCCGGCCTCCCGCATGCCCACTATACGCCCTCGCTCAAAGTCCGTCAACTGCACATACGGTTCACGTCCACGCTGTCGCGGCATGCTACCAGTGTTAAAGACTGCGATGGAGTTCCGTATGCCACGGCAAACTGGCTGACACTGACGGCGGCGGTGCACAAATGCTGCACAGCTAGCGCCATTCGACGGCCAACACCGCGGTTCCTGTTGTGTCCGCTGTGCCGTGCGTGTGATCATTGCTTGTACAGCCCTCTCGCAGTGTCCGGAGCAAGTATGGTGGGTCTGACACACCGGTGTCAATGTGTTCTTTTTTCCATTTCCAGGAGTGTACTTTCAGTTAATTGTATTAGCTTCATTTAGGTCCATCTTTGTTGTCATACAAGACTGGTTCAAAGTTCCCTGTGTTGGTTAATAATAATAATTGCTAAGGTAACTTTTTCTATGTACAAAGGTGTAGCAATATGATCTACTTCTGGGTTTAAAACCACTTTTTCCCAAGTATTCTATTCTTGTGAACATTTCATTCTTCATCTGCTCTACTTTTCAACAGCCTTCCTTAAATAGGTACCTAGAACACATACTACAGAATTTTGTAATATTATCTTATGTGATGGAACATTATGAGTTAACAGATGATTAAATTTCAGTTTTCATTTTGTTAAAAAATATTACTTTATTACTGTACACAATGAACAAACAAAATATTTACATATCACTTATTTTGAATAGGAAGATCACTGCAACTTTGTAGGTGATGTAGATGGATGATGACGACGATGATGATGTCTGTTCAACCTTTCTTCCCATGCCCTGAACAGCTTTTCTTTAGTTTCCTTTGATAACATTACTGCGAACAAAATTATACAATAAATACATCACATTGTATCTGCAACATTAATAACTGATACATAATCATTATCTTCTGCAGTGAATGGGAAAAATGACAGTTACAATTACAATGAGATTATTAAAAAAATATTACTTCAACTTTAACAGCCAATACATTCTATATTAAGACTGATGTCCAAGAGCACACTGAAAGATAATTTACTTACTGCATTACGCAAATGAACACTATTATGGAAGTGTGTGTCGATTACATCAATAAATTTCAGTAAAATGACGCTGTGGGACGCTACCACCATCGAGTGTGAAAGTTACAAAAGAATTCATAATTTAGTTTAAAAACTACATTCACTGCAGATAAAATTCTCTTATTGCAATATTCACAGTTGCATTGTTAGCCAAAAGGGAATGTGCAGAAATAAAGACTGTGTCTTGTAATACAATAAAACTACATCCTGTGAGACAATAGCTTTTACAAATTTCACGTGCACAGGAGACTAATGCCCTTATCAAAACCTGAATGTAACCTGTAGCAGCTCAACAGTAGTATTCTTATTAGCTGCACTACACTGCGCTGCACCGATTCGCTCATTTGCTATGACAATGAAGAATTCCACTGTACCACTAAAATAACGTACTCACAGTCGATCAGATTGAAATTTGATATATATTGTTTTGATGAAAGACAGCTAGGCAATGAGTCTGCACAGTGATGGTTTTAATAAAATTACATTTTGCCTGTGATACTACAACAGCAGTTCAACATTAACGTGCCCATGGAACAAGCAACTGCTGTAGACATTTTTGAGATATATGATTCTTTATCATTGTTTTAACTGAAGTGGGATACATGGCCCATTTGACTGGAGTGCTACTGTTAAACACTCATCATGCCTTGTCTGCTCAAAATACAGCAAACGACACCTCAATCTACAAATAACGGTTTCCACTAATTCCGCATTGCCGTGCTTTGCTGGTAGCAGTTTTTTTTTGTTAAGAACAATTACAATAACTTTCCCAGTGCGTGGCCAAAGACTAGTACCAATGGGAGGAGGTGCTGAGAAGTAGCCAGTTCCTTTTAAGTATTCCTCCTGAGGTATACCAGCCAAGTTTTATGCTTCACTATCATTATTAAAATAGAAGATACACTCTGAAACATTGTCCATGTTCAGTGAAAGAACAAACGAAACAGAGTAAATCTTTACTGCTGAACGCTTTGGCTGTGTTGACATGTAAAAATGCAGCACCATGCCTTTACCCAGGTGCTGTCAATGTGTTAAAATATACTAGCATGCCACTCTCATAGTGTGGTAGATAATTTAACTACATACTTGTTCCAAAAAATGGCTCTGAGCACTATGGGACTTAACATCTATGGTCATCAGTCACCTAGAACTTGGAACTACTTAAACCTAACTAACCTAAAGACAACACACAACACCCAGCCATCACGAGGCAGAGAAAATCCCTGACCCCGCCGGGAATCGAACCCGGGCGCAGGAAGCGAGAACGCTACCGCACGACCACGAGATGCGGGCTGCTATGGGATTCTCCTGGTTTGTTACTAGCTGCTACCTGATACTACCATTAGAGTTTTGTTCTAGTTCACAGGCAGGGTACAAGTCAGCTTTCCTGAAAAATGTCTTAGTTCCACATAGGAAATAGTCCTAGGAGATGGGAGGAATGGCAGCCTGAATTTTTGTTATTGAAAACTGTAGTGGCTTCTAAAAATACGAAGTAGATTATTAAAGTTGATGCCTTGGTCACATGCTACTTTATTAAAATTTCTTAGCAATTTCAGCTTTGCAACCATCATTATATCTAGTACCACCTGTGCACATTCACAATCTAGCATTTTACAATTTTCAATTTATATAGCTGAAGAAAGCTCAACACATTTCCTGTCACTTACTTTCTGGTGAGTCCACTAACTGTGAAGCAATTTCCTCCAGGTCATTTTTTGGGACATTTTGCATTCGGTCTCCCCCAAATTTAATGAAAGCCTCCTCTAGAGACAAATGTTCTAATCCTGTCTCGCACAACTTTCTTAGATCCCTCATGTTCTTCTCATGCCGCGCATCACCTTTCAAGATGACTTCATAGATCTTCCTCATTCTATGAAAATGCAGAAAAAATTCATGGATATAATAAATTTAAATGAATCTAAAACATACCATTCTGTTTGATGTTCAATAAATCTACACTAACCTAAAATGAGATGGAGGCAGCATAGGATATTAAATTTGAATTCTTCGTGCAAGTAAAGCCACCTTCTACATTTTGTCACAAGAGGAGAATTGAAAGATATGGAAATAGTGGTAATAGCAATAATTTGAGACATAATGCCTATGGAACAACAATTACTATTATATCTTGATTTGAAATAATTCTCAATTGCATTTATTTAGTGGTAGTGATTTCAGTAACGAAATCATCATCAAAGTTTGACACAGCAGTGGAATGGGTGTTGAGATAATATCTGACGATACCAGTCACGTGCTGAGCAGAGATCTAGCAGGATACTGCATCAACTTTGACAAGCAGGATTTCGCATTTTTTAAACTCAGAACCAATACAAACATAATCGGTTATTCACTAACTTTCAGTAAATGCACCATTTCAGGGTTTTACATACCTATCTATTAATATAAAATATGTAACAAGACAACATAAACATTCTCAGCCCAGAAGTTAAGAGGCATGTAATATAAAAAATGAAATATTTGTCAATTCACACTCTGCGGCCTGTTCCACTGAGTTATCCGGGAAGGTCTGCAAAATACTCAATCGATGGACTCAAAACACTTCCCAACTACAAATTCATTTTGATGTTAAAAGTATATGTAATTGAAATGGTGTAAATCTGATGACTACAATAAACATTTCAACAATTCGCAGTAAAGTGAACGAGTTTTTCCATCGCCAAGGTATCTTTGCAGTAGGAAACAGATGACTTTTTTTAAAAAAATTGTTATTTTATTTCCTAAATTCAAGTCTTTAATAGCAGTTTATGATTTGTAAGGGCAATAAACGAGATTGGAAAGAATATCTAGTCAGTAAAGTAAAAGGAAAGAACAAAATAACACACACTGGTTAAATTGAATTTACCTTCATATTTGAATTTTTCTTCTCTTTTTCCATTTCCCTTTGTGTGAGAGGAATAACAGTAGCATTCTGGAACAAGGATGACTAAGGTACTCTGAGCCCATCACCAGTGCCACTTTCAACCATTGGCTACTGCCAGGTCACAGGGTAGTAGGAGATGAGGAAATATGAACTGGGCGTCAGGGAGGGGGGGGGGGGGGTTACCCTTACTGAGAGATATTGACCAGGAGGGGGTTATTTCCTGCAGTTACTTTTCATTGGGTGGGGGTGGGGGGCATGGAGAGAACTGTCCTCCCTCCCCCACATGCACATGCTTGCTCTGGAAGCTACTAGGGCTCAGTGTTATGGAGGAGAGGAAAATAGTCTTCATTAACGGTGAAAGAAAGGTATTTATAAATGCGAATACAATTGAGACTTCCACTACACAATTTTTTTGTTTGCGCCAGACAGTGTCTCCAACCCAGATTTCCCACCTGACACGAGTGGTCGCCTTAACCAGCTATCAGAGCAAACCTCTGTGTGTCACTGAGTATCTACGTCCTACAACTGCAGTTGCTGAAATTCCTGCACAGGGAGATACTATATTATTAACGTTGTTGCCTATTTAGATATGTAATACTATTTGCAATGTGAGTGTTTCACAGTGTACTATTCAATATACCAGTCCAGCACAAATTTTCATTTGTCGCTAATAAACTGTGCAACTGAAGTCTGGCTGTATTCGCGTTTCTGAATACATTTCTTCCATTTCATACAGCTGAAGATCATAGCAGTGACTATCCCCTTCAAACATGCATACACGTCTGTAAGATATTGCATAGTACACTATAAAACACAGACACGGCAAATAGTGTACATTAAGGATGGAGAATTGATCATATAAAAACTTTAAAAGTGGTCCTATGAATGTGCATGATGAGCAGAGTGGCAGTACCAATACCCGAACTACTGCAATTGTGCAAAAAACTGACCAAGACTCTGGTCAACAACTAATGACCTGTGCTCTGGTTGAATAATTTCCTAATACTGGATTCACACCTGTTTATACGACTGTCACACAAAAGCTTGTGCCTTGGAAAATGTGGGCAATGTGACAAGACACAAATATATTCCTCAACATATGTGGGGAATTGAGAGCACAGGCACCAACACTGTCAAGCTTGCACAATGTGGGTGCCTGGTGTCCAGATCAGCTGGTAGCAGAGCCATATACGCAAGATCCTTTACGAACCCCCAAAGGTAAAAATCTCAAAGCATCAAGTTGTGTGTGAACATGGAGGTTGTGCAAAACAAGCTCTATCATCTGGTCCCTTGTGGCCAATCCAGCAGTCGATTACAGTCATTTAACCAGTCGCATACTGAGTTATCCCATGAGGCAGTGCACCACCTTACTGTCAAAGTTACGTGGTTCAGCTTTTTTCAAATGAGGAAACAGCCAGTTACAGCTGCTTCACCCATAAACTTTTAACCAGCATATGGCACAAAAAAAATTCAATTTAGAGGAGTTTTGTTGCAACTGTACCACCTCGCGCAGATCTGCTGACTCTCAAATGTGTACATTATGTGTGTTCACACTTTCTGGTGAAATGTTGATTTACTACTACACATGACACAATTAAGGAAATCTTCACCATGCAGTACCATTTTGTTTGTGAAGTTGGCTTTGAAGTTCCATGCTCTACACTTTACGGACTACAAACTGCAAACGGTAATGGTGTCTCAATACACACATCACTGAAATTGCTAATTCACGACTAGTCTTCACTCATTCAACTCTTTCTTCACTCACTCTTGGTCATTCCATTTAATGTATTATTTGGAGTAAATGGCACAAAGCCTTAAAACCTCTATTCAATTTGAAACACACTGTATGTATAGTGTTAAGGTTTGATTAAATGTCACCATCTTGTACACAGCTATCGTGGCCATGTGCACAGAAGCCCAGAGATTTCCACACCCTCTGTCTCCTCTACTGTCTTATAAACACACACTGTCACTCATATCTCTTTTTGACCTTAATGCAACGAAGCAGAAATACTCCCATCACAGCGTAATCTTTTCAATCACTTTGCACTTTCTTGAAGTCCTTTTCAGTCGGAGTAACCAGACTCTGGAATGACCCCTTCATTATATTAGAGAGCTGAGTAACATCTCCAGCTTCAAAAGACATACCTCCTGAAACAGCAATGATCTTTTTATCCATATACACTCATTACCCCTAACATTCTCCTTTCCAACCCCATCATTTCCTACTGATCTTACGTGATGCAGTCTACCTAAACCTCCCTCAGAGCTTGCTATGCTGGAAGTAAATCTTATACACCCGTTTTTGTTATAACTACTATTACTACCCCCCTCCCCCCCCCCCCCCCCCCAAATGAACCATGGACCTTGCCATTGGTGGGGAGGTTTGCGTGCCTCAGCGATACAGACAGCCGTACCGTAGGTGCAACTACAACGGAGCGGTATCTGTTGAGAGGCCAGACAACCATGTGGTTCCTGAAGAGAGGCAGCAGCCTTTTCAGTAGTTGCAGGGGCAACAGTGTGATGATTGACTGATCTGGCCTGGTAACATTAACCAAAACGGCCTTGCTGTTGTGGTACTGCGAACAGCTGAAAGCAATGGGAAACTACAGCCGTAATTTTTCCCGAGGGCATGCAGCTTTACTGTATAATTAAATGATGATGGCATCGTCTTGGGTAAAATATTCCGGAGGAAAAATAGTCCCCCATTCGGATCTCCGGGCGAGGACTACTCAATAGGATGTCGTTATCAGGAGGTTAGAAAATTTAAAACGGGAAATGGATAGGTTAAAGTTAGATATAGTGGGAATTAGTAAAGTGCGGTGGCAGGAGGAACAAGAATTTTGGTCAGGTGATTGGTTGGGTGTGGGATTGAAGGGACCAGACTGCTAAGGTCATCGGTCCCTTGTTCCACAATAAAATCACACGAAATAAAAACTGTCAGTCATTAAAAACGGAGAACTGAGCCAAGGGACAACACAATACAAGAAAGACAGACAAAGACCAGACAAACGGAACTAAAATCACACCGATTGTGAAGGTGGTTGGCCGACCATGAAAATAAGGAAAAGCCAACCACCAAATGACATTAAAACCCACAGTTTAAAACCACAGGCCAAAGGCCCAAGTCAATACAGGAAATAAAAGGACAAACACTCAAATCAGACGATAAAAACCCCCTGCCCGAATAAAACTCAACACGAGGTCCGCCATAGCAACGTCATCACATAAAACAGCAGGGAGGGTATCAGGCAGTGCAAATGTCTGCCTGAGTCCTGTTAAAAGCGGGCAGTCCACCAAAATGTGGACCACCGTCAGAGCTGCCCCGCAGCGACATAGCGGTGGGTCCTCCCGGCGCAACAAATGGCCGTGCGTCAGCCACGTGTGGCCAACGCGCAGCCGGCAGAGGACGACAGAGTCCTTCCGAGAGGCCCGCATGGAGGAGCGCCACACACCGGTCGTCTCCTTCACCGTCCGAAGTTTGTTGGGCGTGGGCAGGGTGCGCCACTCGTCACCCCAGGCACCAAGCACTTTCTGGCGCAAAAGCGACAGGAGATCACACTCCATAAGGCCGAGTTCCAGAGCCGGTGAACTCACTGCCTGTTTAGACAGCGTGTCAACCCGCTCATTGCCCGGGATGCCGACATGACCTGGGGTCCAAACAAAGACCACGGAGCGGCCGCAACGGGCAAGAGCATGGAGCAACTCGTGGATGGCCATCACCAGACGGGAACGAGGAAAGCACTGGTCAAGAGCTCGTAAACCACTCAGGGAGTCACTACAGATGACAAAGGACTCACCTGAGCGGGAGCTGATATACTATAGGGCGCGATAGATGGCAACCAACTCGGCAGTGTATACACTGTTCCTGGGTGCCAGCGACCGTTGCTCACAATGATCCTCTAGAGTAAGAGCGTAACCAGTGCAACCAGAGACCATCAAACCGTCGGTATAGGCCACGGCAGATCCGGGAAACTCGGCAAGGAGAGAAACAAAGCGGCGGTGGAGGGCCGGAGGAGGGACCGAGTCTTTCGGACCCTGTGCCAAATCCAGCCGAATGCATGGTCGGCGCACACACCAAGGGGGCAGACGGAGATTGGCCCGGAAAACAGGCGGGAGAGGAAAAAACTCAATCCCACACAGTAGAGCCAGGATGCGAACCGCGATCGTACACCCTGACCGGGGTCGCCTGTCTGCAAGATGGACGATCGAGTGCGGGAACAGTAGACGGTAGTTGGGATGCCCTGGCAAGCTACAAATGTGGGCAGCATAAGCGGCCAGAAGTCAGTCGCGCCGGATCCGCAATGGAGGAACACCAGCCTCCACAAGTAAGCTGTCAACAGGGCTTGTCCGAAATGCTCCTGTGGTGAGTCGGATCCCGCAGTGATGGATGGGATCCAGCAATTGCAACGCTGATGGCGATGCCGAACCATAAGCCACACACCCATAATCAAGGCGGGACTGGATCAGCGCTTGATACAGCCGGAGAAGGGTGGACCGATCGGCACCCCATCCGGTGTGGCTAAGGCAACGGAGAGCGTTTAAATGCCGCCAGCATGTTTGTTTAAGCTGCCTAATATGAGGCAGCCAAGTCAACCGGGCATCAAATACCAGTCCCAAGAACCGATGCGTCTCTACCACAGCAAGAGGTTCACCGTCAAGGTAAAGGCGTGGCTCAGGGTGAAACGTGCGACGCCGGCAGAAATGCATAACGCAGGTCTTAGCGGCCGAAAACTGGAAGCCATGCGCTACAGCCCACGACTGCGCCTTGCGGATAGCGCCCTGCAGCTGGCGCTAAGCAACTGTAATGCCAGCGGAGCTGTAGTAGAGGCAGAAGTCGTCTGCTTAGAACGAAGCTGCGACGGACGATCCCATCGCCTCAGCGAGCCCATTGATCGCAATTAAAAACAGGGAGGCACTGAGGACAGACCCCTGTGGGACCCCGGTCTCCTGGACCCGGGAGGAACTATGGGACGCAGCAACTTGCACGCGGAAGGAATGAGACGACAGAAAATTCTGAATAAAAATCAAGAGCAGGCCCCTAAGACCCCACCCATGAAGTGTGGCCAGGATGTGATATCGCCAAGTCGTATCGTACGCCTTCCGCATGTCGAAGAAGACGGCAACCAGATGTTGGCGGCGTGCAAAGGCTGTACGGACGGCAGACTCTAGGGAGACCAGATTATCGACGGCAGAGCGGCCTTTACGGAACCCACCCTAAGACGGAGCCAGAAGGCCTCGAGACTCGAGGAGCCAACTCAACCTCCGGCTCACCATACGTTCTAGCAACTTGCAAAGAATGTTGGTGAGGCTTATGGGGCGGTAGCTGTCCACCTCCAGCGGGTTCTTGCCAGGTTTCAACACGGGGAGGACGATGCTTTCTCGCCATTGAGACGGGAACACACCCTCAACCCAGATGCGGTTGAAAACATCTAGGAGGCGTCGCTGGCAATTCACAGAGAGGTGTTTCAGCATCTGGCTGTGGATGCGGTCTGACCCAGGAGCCGTATCAGGGCAAGCAGATAGTGCACTCTGGAATTCCCAGTCGCTGAAAGGAGCATTGTACGACTCCGCATGGCGCGTGTGAAAGAAAAGCCTCCAACTTTCCAATCGCTCTTTCCGGGAGCGGAAGGCCAGTGGGTAATTCGTAGATGCGGAACACTGAGCAAAATGCGCTGCTAACCGGTCCACAATCGTGTCGGAGTCAGTACACCACTCCATTCAGCGAAAGCCCAGGGACAGAGACAGGCGGCCGATAGCCATGGAGTCGCCTAATCTTAGCCCAAACCTGCGATGCAGAGGTACGGATGCCAATGGTGGAAACATACCGTTCCCAGCACTCCTGCTTCCGTTGGCGAATAAGGCGACGGGCACGGGCACGGAGCTGTTTAAAAACAATGAGGTTCTCCAAGGACGGGTGCCGCTTATGGCGTTGAAGAGCCCGCCGGCGATCTCTAATCGCCTCTGCGATCTCGGGCGACCACCAAGGCACAGTCCTCCGCCGAGGGGACCCGGATGAACAGGGAATCGCAGATGCCGCCGCAGAAACGATGCCGGTGGTGACCGACTGAACCACCGCATCAATGGTGTCAGGGGGAGGAGGTGCGATAGTGGCGAGAGAGGAGAACAAGCCCCAATCAGCCTTATTCAGAGCCCATCTGGAGGGGCGTTCAGAAGAGTGACGCTGTGGTAGTGACAGAAAGATGGGGAAATGGTCACTACCACATAAGTCGTCATGGACACTCCAGTGGATGGATGGTGAAAGTCCGGGGCT
Source organism: Schistocerca gregaria (assembly GCF_023897955.1). Taxonomy (NCBI): domain Eukaryota; kingdom Metazoa; phylum Arthropoda; class Insecta; order Orthoptera; family Acrididae; genus Schistocerca; species Schistocerca gregaria. The sequence continues at coordinate 961,712,486 of NC_064921.1, read as the reverse complement.
GCAGATAGAAAGGTCGATGGCCGAAAATGTGCCATGGCCTACGCTGAAATGTGTCGGCTCTCCCGTGTTTAAGAGGCAGAGGTCAAGCTGCGAGAGAAGAGTCTCGACATCTCTACCCCGGCCAGTAATCGCGGCGCTACCCCACAGGGGGTTATGGGCGTTAAAGTCGCCCAGTAACACAAAAGGAGGAGGCAGTTGTGCTATCAATGCAGCCAACACATGACGCGAGACATCACCATCTGGCAGAAGATACAAACTGCAGACAGTAATAGGCTGAGGCGTCCACATCCTTACAGCGACAGCCTCTAAAGGTGTGTGAAGAGGTACACATTCGCTGTACACAGAGTTAAGGATGTAGACGCAGACTCCACCAGATACCCTCTCATAAGCTGCCCGGTTCTTGTAATAACCCCGATACCCACGTAGGGCAGGGGTCCGCATTGCCGGAAACCAAGTTTCCTGTAGGGCAATGCAGAGGAAAGGGTGACTGCTGATGAGTTGGCGAAGCTCAGCAAGGTGGTGGAAAAAAGCGCTGCAATTCCACTAGAGTATCGCTTTGTCCATGTCCGAAAAAGGCGTGAAGGGGCCGAGGAGGCAGATCACGCCACTGGGTCACCTGCTGCCACCAATGGAGGGCCAGTACAATCTGCTGCCATGATGTCTGAGGGTCCGGCGAGATCCAGGTCCGCAGCGGACGCCCGGATCTCCACCTTATCCTCGGACGCAGAGCCTGTAGGGAGCAGTGGGGTGGATGCCGCCGCGTGGTCCTTGGCCTTAGAGGTGGTCTTCTTCGTCTTGTCTCTCTGGTCCTTGGGTTTCATTGGCTGGGAGGGCTCCAGCGAGTCAGTCTCCAGGACGGAGGAGGAGCGGGAAGCCCTGCGACCAGCCGCTGGTCTGCTTTTCTTCCATTGGCTGACGTCACCCTTCCCAGAGGCGGAAACCTGGGAAGGAAGGGACCCAAGGGACCCTTTCCGTGCTATTCGAGCCGGGGAAGTTTGAAGCTTCCCCAGCTCAGAAGTGGGGACTGATGTCCCCGATGGTTGGGGGGTTGCTGCTCCTGAGGCAGGTAGTGCAGGAGCAGCAGGTAGTGAAGTGCCCCCCACCATCAAGGGGGCAGGTGTAGCATTCCGGCTCTGAGAGGTGGCAGTCTGAGGGAGAGCTAATGGGGCCATAACAGTAGTAGCCGCGGCGTAAGAGGCAGTCATTCGAACAGGATGGAGGCGTTCGAACTTCTGCCTGGCCTCAGTGTATGTCAGGCGGTCCAGGGTCAATACTCCATGATTTTGCGCTCTTTCTGGAAGAGCCTGCAGTCCGGCGAGCAAGGCGAGTGGTGCTCTCCGCAGTTTACACAGATGGGAGGCGGAGCACATGGAGTATTGGGATGTGATGGGCGTCCACAATCTCGACATGTGAGGCTGGAAGTACAGCGGGAAGACATATGCCCGAACTTCCAGCACTTAAAGCACCGCATCGGGGGAGGGATATATGGCTTGACGTCACAACGATAGACCATCACCTTGACCTTCTCAGGTAAGGTATCACCCTCGAAGGCCAAGATGAAGGCACCGGTGGCAACCTGCTTATCCCTTGGACCACGACGTACGCGCCGGACGAAGTGAACACCTCGCCGCTCTAAATTGGCGCGAAGCTCGTCATCGGACTGCAATAGAAGGTCCTGATGGAATATTATGCCCTGGACCATATTAAGACTCTTATGGGGCGTGATTATAACCGGAACATCCCCCAGCTTGTTACAATCGAGTAACCGGCGGGACTGGGCGGAGGACGCCGATTTGATCAAAACCGAGCCCGAGCGCATTTTGGACAAGCCCTCCACCTCCCCGAACTTGTCCTCTAAATGCTCGACGAAGAACTGAGGCTTCATGGATGTAAAGGATTCACCATCAGCTCTCGTACACACCAGGTAGCGGGGCGAGTATGGTTCGCTGGCATCCTTAGTCTTTCGTTCCTCCCATGGTGTAGCCAGGGAGGGGAACGATTTGGGGTCATATGTAGTTGCGTTGTATTGAGCCCTGGAACGCTTAGAGACTGCTGGCGGCTGGCCGCCAGCAAGAGATGATGTACCACGCTTCATTGCGGGTCATCCGCCCTGATGCCACCTACTCCGACCAGCTCTCCCCACGGGCGCCACCCAGCCTCAGCAACGACCACCTGGCAGGATGGCCATTGCCGGGGGAGTCCCAATGCCCCAAGGAGATAGGCATCTACTCCTCGGCATACGTGGGGAGTTAACGGCGCTGGCATCAGCAGAGCGATCCCTGTGTAGTCAGGGGGCTACAACCAACAGGGTACATGACGGCCCCACCACAACGGACTGGCTACTGTGCTCGATTTCAGGTGATGTAGTCCAATATCGTCATTGGCGCATAAAGAGACACGGCATAGCAGACTGCAATAAACTGCACCCAAGAACAAATCCACGCCCAAGAGATGGTAGGTGAGCGGGACTGCTAAGCGATGACGACAAACCTGGCTAGAGATGGTAATGCACGATGGACACATCGCTCCTTGTTAGGCGCCCTTCCCCAATCGGCTCGCTCTTCAGAAAATTTAGAAGGATGGAGGTCAAACCCGTTAGGGGACCATCTCACAAGGCCAAAACGTTTGAGACTCCTTTTAGTCGCCTCTTACGATAGGCAGGAATACCGTGGGCCTATTCTTACCCCCGAACCCACAGGGGGGTTTGGTCAGGTGACTACAGGGTTATAAACACAAAATCAAATAGGGGTAATGCAGGAGTAGGTTTAATAATGAATAGGAAAATAGGAATGCGGGTAAGCTACTACAAACAGCATAGTGAACGTATTATAGTGGCCACGATAGACACGAAGCCCATGCCTACTACAGTAGTACAAGTTTATATGCCAACTAGCTCTGCAGATGACGAAGAAATTGAAGAAATGTATGATGAGATAAAAGAAATTATTCAGGTAGTGAAGAAAGACGAAAATTTAACAGTCATGGGTGACTGGAATTCGACAGCATGAACAGAAGGAAACATAGTAGGTGAATATGGATTGTGGGAAAGAAATGAATAAGGAAGCCGCCTGGTAGAATTTTGCACAGAGCATAACTTAATCATAGCTAACACTTGGTTTAAAAATCATAAAAGAAGGTTGTATGCATGAAAGAATCCTGGAGATACTAAAAGGTATCAGATAGATTATATAATGGTAAGACAGAGATGTAGGAACCAGGTTTTAAATTGTAGGACATTTCCAGGGGCAGACGTGGACTCTGACCACAATCTATTGGTTATGATCTGTAGATTGAAACTGAAGAAACTGCAAAAAGGTGGGAATTTAAGGAGATGGGACCTGGATAAACTGAAAGAAGCAGAGGTTGTACAGAGTTTCAAGGGGAGCGTAAGGGAACAATTGACAGGAATGGGGGAAAGAAATACAGTAGAAGGAGAATGGGTAGCTCTGAGGGATGAAGTAGTGAAGCCAGCAGAGGATCAAGTAGGTAAAAAGACGAAGGCTAGTAGAAATCCTTGGGTAACAGAAGAAATATTGAATTTAATTGATGAAAGGAGAAAATACAAAAATGCAGTAAATGAAGCAGGCAAAACGAAATACAAACGTCTCAAAAATGAAATCGACAGGAAGTGCAAAATGGCTAAGCAGGCATGGCTAGAGGACAAATGTAAGGATGTAGAGGCTTATCTCACTAGGGTAAGATAGATACAGCCTACAGGAAAATTAAAGAGACCTTTGGAGAAAATAGAGCCACTTGTATGAATATTAAGAGCTTAGATGGAAACCCAGTTCTAAGCAAAGAGGGAAAAGCAGAAAGGTGGAAGGAGTATATACAGGGTCTATACAAGGACTATGTACTTGAGGACAATATTATGGAAATGGAAGAGGATGTAGATGAAGATGAAATGGGAGATACGATACTGCGTGTACAGTTTGACAGAGCACTGAAAGACCTGAGTCGAAACAAGGCCCCGGGAGTAGACAACATTCCATTAGAACTACTGACGACCTTGGGAGAGTCAGTCCTGACAAAACTCTACCATCTAGTGAGCAAGATGTATGAGACAGGCAAAATACCCTCAGACTTCAAGAAGAATATAATAATTCCAATCCCAAAGAAAGCAGGTGTTGACAGATGTGAAAATTACCGAACTATCCGTTTAATAAGTCACAGCTGCAAAATACTAACGCGAATTATTTACAGACGAATGGAAAAACTGGTAGAAGCGGACCTTGGGGAAGATCAGTTTGGATTCTGTAGAAATGTTGGAACACGTGAGGCAATACTGACACTACGACTTATCTTAGAAGAAAGATAAAGTAAGGAAAGGCAAACCTACATTTCTAGCATTTGTAGACTTAGAGAAAGCTTTTGACAATGTTGATTGAAATACTCTCTTTCAAATTCTAAAGGTGGCATGGGTACAATATAGGGAGCGAAAGGCTATTTACTATTTGTACAGAAACCAGATGGCAGTTATAAGAGTTGAGGGACATGAAAGGGAAGCAGTGGTCAGGAAGGGAGTGAGACAGGGTTGTAGCCTCTCCCCTATGTTATTCAATCTGTATATTGAGCAAGCAGTAAAGAAAACAAAAGAAAAAATTGGAGTATGTATTAAAATCCAGAGAGAAGAAATAAAAACTTTGAGGTTCGCCAATGACATTGTAATTCTATCAGAGACAGCAAAGGACTTGGAAGAGCAGTTGAATGGAGTGGACAGTGTCTTGAAAGGAGGATATAAGATGAACATCAACAAAAGCAAAATGAGGATAATGGAATGTAGTCCAATTAAATCGGGTGATGTTGAGGGAATTAGATTTTGCTATTTGGGGAGCAAAATAACTGATGATGGTCGAAGTAGAGAGGATATAAAATGTAGACTGGCAATGGCAAGGAAAGTGTTTCTGAAGAAGAGAAGTTTGTTAACATTGAGTATAGATTTAAGTGTCAGTAAGTAGTTTCTGAAAGTATTTGTATGGAGTGTAGCGATGTATGGAAGTGAAACATGGACAATAAATAGTTTGGACAAGAAGAGAATAGAAGCTTTTGAAATGTAGTGCTACAGAAGAATGTTGAAGATTGGGTGGGTACACCACTTAACTAATGAGGAGGTATTGAATACGATTGGGGAGAAGAGAAGTTTGTGGCACAACTTGACTAGAAGAAAGTAGGACATGTCCTGAGGCATCAAGGGATCACAAATTTAGCATTGGAGGGCAGTGTGGAGGGTAAAAATCGTAGAGGGAGACCAAGAGATGAATACTGGGAGATGAAGGAGCTTGCACAGGATATATTAGCATGGAGAGCTGCATCAAACCAGTCTCAGGGCTGACGACGACGACGACACTACTACTACTACTACTACTACTACTACTACTACTACTACTACTACTACTACCTACAGACATTCAAATCATAAATACTTATTATGAATTTTATTACTACTGTTCATATTAAAATCATCCCAATGTAACTAGATAGATAAAAATGCTACTCAGCAAGCAGCCACAGGAGCCAAATCATACAAAATTTACAGAAAGGTGCAAGCTTTCAGAGCAAGTGGCTGCTACTTATGGCAGAAGTACTGAAGGTGAAGGGTGAAGGAAAACAATTGATGAGGTTTAGGAAATGGGGGGGGGGGGGGGATTTGGGAAAAGTCATCCCCCTTCCTTCTCATCCCACCTGATAAGTCTCCCCTGAGCTGGGTTCTGGATGACCTTTCTGATCTCTCCTCATTTCATAAACCTCACCAGTCCTTTTCCTTCACCCCTTCTGCCAGACTAAGAAGCCACTGTCTCCAAAAGCTTGCACATTTCTTCAATCTTCATAAATAGGTCGTCTCCTGCCACTCTGCAAGTAGATTTTTTATCAATCCAACTACATTATATTTTCAGAAACGGATTATTTTCACTTATACAGTAGTACTATGACTTTTGCTACCCCATTTTACACAAATCTGAAGTTGTGCGCTTCATCTGTTTGAGCACCATGCACCTCTACTCCCTCTTTTTGCCCACGGAATGTTTAGCTTAGAATGGGTTTGGACATGTTTCGTGCAGAATTATTTTATCCATGGGGTTGGATTGACTGTTAGATCCTAAGTGTGCCATCCAAACAAAGTAGAACTGATTCATTTTAATCAAGCAAGCATTGAAAATCATTATCACTGGAATGTAGACTGAATATTACCGAAAACCTCAAAACTAAAATTTGTTAAGAAGTTTGATCTTCTGGAATCAACAGTCACAACAATTGTGTGTGTGTGTGTGTGTGTGTGTGTGTGTGTGTGTGTGTGTGTGTGTGTGTGTGTGTGTGAGAGTGAGAGTGAGAGAGAGAGTGAGAGAGAGAGAGAGAGAGTGAGAGTGAGAGTGAGAGTGAGAGAGACCTCTGAATTCAAGCAGCATTTATAAACATTATGGTATTATTGCTTAGGTGAAAACAAAACTGTCCTGTTGATCACAACATGGTATGCTCTGAAGCGAAGCTGATTTTTGAGACAACAAAAGAAGAACCTGGCTATGTGACCACAGATGAAATATTTAAAGCTAGTATACAGTTGGTTTAGCCAATTTTAAAGTCACTACATTGGGCAAAGCATCACAGAAAGTGGAGGGGGTGGCAAGTGCCAATGAAGACACTCTGTCACTATCCAGAGAATCTCAATGAAATGATAAAAGAAGATTGCTACACCTGCCAAAACATATTGAACAGACATGAAACTGGTCTCTTTTAGAAGATGCCTAAAAGAACTTATCACGCATGAAGAGAAAGTCTTTCCGTGTTTTAAAGTCACCAAAGAACAATTGACAGTGATGGTTGGCATGAATGCAGCTGGTGAGTGTAAATTAACACCTCTCTTAGTTCATCACTCATAATATTCACGTACTTTAAAAAATACATCTAAAGCCTGTGACACTGAAGTTGAATGCTAAAGCTTGCACAACAGCTTCCCTTTTTGAAGACTGGTTTGGTCATCACTTCCTACCTTGAGTTGAATGTTAGTGCTAACTAAAACAAATCCCATTTAACCCTCAAGTGGGTTCACCTATGTATAAAGTGTGCCAACCACAAATAATTTTTTTTTCTTTTTTGCACTGTCCCATTATCGTTTCACAATTGCAAACCTTTACCTATTCCTTCGTCATTGTTTCAGCTATCACAGCTGTAAATTGTGCTGTCATACAGTCAAGTGAGCAGCAGCAACATAAAATAAACAGTGAGCTAAGTGAGAAAAAATTTATAATCAGTGCAAGAAAATGACCCAGATTACAAGCTAGCAGCACAATTCCGCAATGAGGCTGTTGTCTATGAGATAATGTAATTGACTATGAGATAATGTAATGGATTAAGTGGTTGGCTGGGATCTGTGTTGAATGCACTGTTTAATGCTCTTGTGTAGGTCATTATTGTGTGGTAAAACCTGGCAGTGGAAACAGAATGATATAATGAAAGTTTATTTCATTATTGTTTAATTAAACAGTGCTTTAGCTCATTATGTAAGTTTATTTTATCGTTGTTTAATTAATCTAAGATTAAACTGTGGTTTTGCTCACAGCCATTCTCTACATGTACACGTGTGCCACGTGCCCACTCACATTATGAAAAAAGGTGCGCCTACTTGAGGATTAAAGCGATGCTTCTAATTCACAATGCATCTGGGTGTTGTCCTGTTTCTCCAATTTTGACCCAGATGTGAAAGTTGTATTTTTGCCTTTGAATACAAGGACCACAGAGCCATTAAAACATTTAAAGCTTAAAAACTACATGACACGGTTCCTTACACATCTACATGAAACTATTAGAAAACAAGCTCTCAGTTAAAGAATGTTGTAAACAATTCGGTGTTTCAGATGCTGTGAGAATTTTAGAATGATCTTGGCATGAAATTTCTAAAAAACTTTAAATGGCATCTGAAAAGAAATAGTGTTAATTTCTTCATCACCAAACCCAGCACCAGATTCTGGTCAAACTGATGATGTGACTGAAGAAGTGGTCAGTCTTACCAGACAAAATTAGAGCTCTATCGTGATGATGTTCAAGAACTGCTGGACTCTCACAATCAGGTAACAACTGATGAGCTTATGGAAACACGTGAGCAAGAGCAAAACATTGAACAACCTGATCCGTAGTCACAGTTCAATCAGAAGATCAAATGAAGTTGCAAACTTGACAGAAGGCCTCAGTTCAATTGAAAATGGATTACAAATTTTAGAATTAATATACTCCAACAAAATGTGCATTTCTGCTGCAAGATGGGGAATAAAAAAATTATTAGCATGCTAAAATAAATGAGTCACCAGATGATCATACGATTTTATGAAGCTTTCTACATCACAATAACTTTGGCTTACATCGTTGCAATGCATAATACTGTACTGTAATACGTGATACCGTTATTAAACTTTTTCTAAATTGAATTTTTTCTTTAGTCCCTGGTCCAACTTAACATAATTTGTATGTATTTTTATGTAAAATTGGATGCCAACTTACATGAATTCAACTTTCACAGCTATCACTTTGTCCCACAAATCGCGTTAGATTAGATGAATACTTGTTCCATAGATTATGAATACGACACTTCGTAATGGTGTGGAACATGCCAGGTTAATAAAAGATGTCTGTACAAGATATTACATTACACAAAATATTGCGTGACATTAATGTTTAAGTCACCCCCCCGCTATCTACGAGAACTGTGGCTGAGCACAATGTAACATTCTTATTGCACATATATATCAATAAGGACTTACTTCATTAAAGATCCCTAGATTATTGTTCTACGTGGGATTATTAAATGACAATACTTCTTTATTAACTCCTTATACATGATGTAAATTATCACTTAATGAATGGGTGGATTGATGGGGTTAGCCCTTGAATGAGTGCACCATTATTCACAACACAAGTGGGCACAGCGTACTTTGTACACACATATATTAAAATCTATACTCAATATTAACAAATTTCTCTTCTTCAGAAACGCTTTCCTTGCCATTGCCAGTCTACATTTTATATCCTCTCTACTTTCACCGTAATGTTATTTTGCTCCTCAAATGGCAAAATTCCTTACTATTTTAAGTGTCATTTCCTAATCTAATTCCCTCAGCATCACCTGGTTTAATTCCACTACATTCCATTATCCTCGTTTTGCTTTTGTTGATGTTCATCTTATACCCCTCCTTTCATGACTCTGTCCATTCCGTTCAACTGCTCTTCCAAGTCCTTTGCTGTCTCTGACATAATTACAATGTCATCGGCGAACCTCAAAGTTTTTATTTCTTCTCCATGGATTTTAATACCTACTCCGAATTTTTGTTTTGTTTCCTTCACTGCTTGTTCAATATACACATTGAATAACATCGGGGATAGGCTACAATCCTGTCTCACTCCCTTCCCAACCACTGCCTCCCTTTCATGCCCCTCGACTTAACTGCTATCTGGTTTCTGTACAAATAGCCTTTCGCTCCCAGTATTTTACCCCTGCCACCTTTAGAATTTGAAAGAGAGTATTCCAGTCAACATTGTCAAAAGCTTTCTCTAAGTCTACAAATGCTAGAAACGTATGTTTGCCTTTTCTTAATCTAGCTTCTAAGATAAGTCATAGTGTCAGTATTGCCTCACGTGTTCCAATATTTCTACTTAATCCAAACTGATCTTCCCTGAGGTCGGCTTCTACCAGTTTTTCCATTCGTTTGTTAGCAAACTTGAAAACTGAGTTAATTTACAACAATTGCAGATAATATATAGGGCTACTTTTCTTTAAGGGAAAACTAGATGTAACATGTTAGTTAGAATATCTGCTACAGTAACTAAATCACAAACCCAGATTGGCTACAAACTGCTCATAGATTATGCAAAAGAAATGGTAGCATCTGAAAATTCTAAAAATGCAGATTTATTTGTGTCGATATACAATGAAATTCAAGGGTGATATATACGTTGGCTGAACTGTGAGCCACAAATGCTGATTTGCTAAGAATTCCCCACTAACTCATGAAAATACAGTTTTGTAAGCATCCGAAAATTCTAAAACTAACCTATTTCTCATGAAATAGTGCTATGAAATTACAGAAAGACTGTTCTATTCCTAAGTTGGCTAGTATATATAAATAAACGCGCATATTGCCGATTCAGTGCGCACTTCTACACTGGCACAGCAAAGAACAAGACTGTAGCGTAATTGCTAAAATGTACAGTACCAACAAACCATGTCATTGTGGGATTGTGGTGCTAGCTCAGAATCTGCATAGTTTTCTTGCATGGCTCATAAATTTTTCCTCACATAGCTCGCTGTTAATTTAATGTCACTGCTGCTCACTTGGACAGATGACAATACAACTTATCACTGCTGAAACAATAATGAAGGAATAGGTATGGAATCGCAAATATAGAACAATAATGGAACAGTACAAAACAATTAATTGTGGTTGGCGCACTTTATACATACGCGTGCCCACTCGAGGAATAAAGGGACCAAAATATTAATGCCATCGGTCACTAATTCTTTGTGTGTCAAGCCAAAAATAATCCCCAGAGAGGAAGGACACAGAGGACAAATCCCAATGGACTCAACTGAATATAAGAATCAAGAATGGCAAGAGACAGAAGCACATAGAAGTGAGAGATGGGGTAAAAAGGTGAAGGAGGGGAAAATTGCCTGGCCCAGAAGTCAGCTGGAGGTCCCCAGGGCACATAATGCATCTAACTGGCCCTTCCACACACTCCACTATCACAAGAAAATTAGCTACACAGACAAGATAAAATCACAGGAAGGAGAACAATGACAAGTCTGTCAACCAAAAATAAATGTAAAAGAAAAAATCAAATCAGCCCCTTTGGCATCGTCCGCTAGTACCAGAAGTAGCTTGTCAGTAAGTTTAAGGTTTTGCTGTAAGGTGGCCAAATTCAGGCCACTGTGAGATGGGCATCACACTGACAGTGGGGTAGTTCCTCACTTCGGAGGATGTGGCTATAGGTCAGCCAAGCGTGGCCAATGCGAAGCCAATAGAGGATTGCAGATTCCCTGTGTCAAGTACAAAGCAATACTGCCACGTGGTCGTGGTCTCCTTTACAGTTTGTGCACTATTCGGAGAAACCAGGGCACACCAATGCTCACTACAAGCCTTCAACAATTGTCAACATGGAGTCGATTGGAAGTCTGGTTTGGGCATTCCCATCTCTGAAGTTGGCATCCTGGTAGACAGCACGACCAACATGTTCGTTCACTAGGATCCCGGCATAACCAGCGATCCATAAAATGATGACCGACTGTCCAGTGTGGTGGAGTTAATATAGGAGATCCTGAACAGTCATAACCAATGGCTGTTGAGCGCAGCACTGGTCAACAGCCTGAAGACCACTGAAGGACTCACTTTCGATTAAGAACGTCTTGCCAGTGCAATAACAAAGCTGTCCAAGGGCTCAAGCAATGGCCATCAATCGTGCAGTCAATATGATGCATCCATTCAGCAAGTAGTTTAGTTCAATGTGTCTTGCATGTGTGTAGGCAAAATCAGTTTGTTTATCAATTGTAGAGCTGTCAAATGGATATCATGTCCGAGCCTGGAAATGTGTTAAGGACGTCCAGAAGCAGGTGATGAAGAATCATCGAGTCTACTAAGTCTTCCAGTCCAAAGGAGAGGTTGACACAGATGTAAGGAAGGGGTACACACCATGGTTGGTTAGTTGGTTTAAAAGATGGGGGGAAAGGGACCAAATTATGAGGTCATCGGTCCCTTGCTCCTAATAAAACAATTCCACAAGTGTGGGAATAAAACAGATGAGACATATAACAGAAAACTAAAAGAAAGCAAAGACCACAAGAATGAAGGAAATGCAACTAACACTAAAAGGAACAAAAGAGGACAAGAAAACAACAGAAAGATGCAAGAAACCGTTAGAAGGGAGTATACCAAGGAAGCAGATTACAGTGACTGGCCGACCATGAAAATAAAAAGGAAAAGCCAGCCACCCTATAATACACTAAAACCTCCACCCTAAAAGCACTAGGGTGGAGGACACACAGGGACAAAGGAAATGCGCTAAAACTCAGACAGTGATAAAACCCACCCTCACGGATGAAACGTAAAACCCAATCAGCTGATGAGACGTTGGCTGCTAAAATAAATGATAACGAGTCTGGCAACCGAAGATGAAGTCGCAGGGCAGCCAAAGAAGGACAGAGTAAAAGAATATGGGCCACTGTCAACTGGGCGCCACACCAACAATGAGGTGGCTCTTCATGGTGCAAGAGGTAGCCGTGGATCGCCTAGGCATTGCCAATGCGGAGTCGGCAGACAACCAAGAAGTCCCTGCGAGAGCCCCACCAAGGACTTACACAGACTGGCTCACAGTTTGTTGTGCCTACTAAGATTTTGCCATTCCGTTTACCAAAGCTGAAAAACCTAGTGGCATAATAAAGAAAGCAGGTCAGTTATGAGGGATGCTCATCTCCAGAAGTGGTTTCCGTGTAGCCTGTTTGGCCAGCCTGTCAGCAAGTTCATTTCCTGGGATTCCAAAGTGACCACGGGTCTAGATGAACACCACTGAACAACTGGACTGTTCCAGGGCATATATGGGCTCCTGGATGGACACTACCATAGGATGACAAGGGTAGCACTCGTCGATAGTTTTCATGCTGCTCAAGGAGTCAGTACATAAAAGAAAAGACTCCTCAGGGCAAGAAAGGAGATACTGAAGTGCACAAGAAATGGTCACCAGCTCTGCAGTGAATACACTGCAGCCATCAGGTACGGAATTCTGTTCAATTTGGCAGCCGCGAAAATAGGCAAAGCCAATGCGACCATCAGCCATTGAGCCATTGGTGTAAACCACTTCAGAGCCCCAGGAACGCATCAATTGAGAGGGAGCGACAGCGGAGAGCTGCAGGGTTAACGGAGTCCTTAGGGCCAAGTGAAAGGTCCAGACAAAGCTGCACCAAGATGTATGCCATGGAGGGGTCCATGAACGGACCACAAGTACAGGTGGTAAAGGGAAGGGCTCCAGTTCGGAGAGAAGGGACTGCAAGCGAACCGAAATCGTTAGCCCCAACATGGGCCACCGATGCGAGAGATGCACTGCCGCCAGCGGAAAAAGGAGACGGTAATTCAGATGCTCAGGAGAACTACAAATGTGTGCTGCGTAAATGGCAAGCAGTTGTGCACATCTGATCTGCAATGAAGGGAACCCAGCCTCCAGCAGTACGCTGGTCACCGGACTCGTCCTAAAAGCTCCTGTCGCTAGCCTAACCCCGCAGTGGTGCATAGGGTCGAGTAAATGCAACACTGAGGGTAATGTCGAACCATAAACCACACTCCCATAGTCAATTTGGGACTGGACAAGGGCTCTGTAGAGCCAAAGCAGCGTAGAGTGATCTGCACTCCAATTCGTGTTGCTCAGGCAATGGAGGGTATTGAAATGCTGCCAGCACTTCTGCTTAAGCTGACGAAGATGAGGAAGCCAAGTCAATTGAGCGTCGAAAACCAGTCCTAAGAATCGATGTGTCTCCACTACAGTGAGTGGATCATCACGAAAATAAAGTTCTGGCTCTCGAACGGTATGACACCTAAAGAACGGCATGACACACGACTATGGCTGAAAACTGGAAGTCGTGGCCTAGAGCCCATGATTGCGCCTTGAGGATGGCTCCCTATAGGTGATGCTCAAAAACACCAGTACTGGAGCAGCAGTACGAAATTCAGAAGTTGTCTGCATACAGAGAAGGTGAGATGGAGGGCCCCGACAGCTGCTGGTAGACCATTATTGGCCACTAAAAATAGAGAGACAATCAATACAGAGCCCTGCAGAACTCCATTCTCCTGGATATGGATGGAACTATGGGAGGCACCAACTTGGACACGGAAAGTAAGGAGCAACAGGAAGTTTTGAATAAAAATCGGGAGTGGGCCCTAAAACCCCAATCATACAACGTGGCAAGAATATGTCGTTGCCAGGTCGTATCATAAGCTTTACGTAAGTAAAAAAAGATGGCAACCAGGTGTTGCTGTCTGGAAAAGGCTGTTCGGATGGCAGACTCTAGGGACACATGATTATCAGTGTTAGAGCGACCCTGGTGGAAGTCGTCCTGACATGGAGCCAGTATGCCACGTGACTCCAGGACCCAACCCAACTGCCGACACACACCATATGTTCCAGCAGCTTACAAAGAATGTTGGTGAGGCTAATGGGCCGATAGCTATCCGCATCAAGTGGGTTTTTACCAGGTTTGGGCACCGGATTGAAGGTGCTCTCCCGCCATTGTGATGGGAAGACACCATAGCACCAGATCCGGTTGAAGACGACAAGGCGATGTTGCTTGTAGTCAGATGAGAGATGTTTAATCATCTGAGTGTGGATCCGATCTGGCCCAGGAGCTGTGTCGGGTAAATGTGCAAGGGCATTGAGGAGCTCCCACTCTGTAAATGATGCGCTATAGGGTTTACTGTGGCTTGCATTGAAAGAGAAGATGTTCCCTTCCATCCGCCGTTTGAGAGTGCGAAAGACCGGAGGGGGGGGGGGTAATTCTCTGATGCAGAGGCTCGAGCAAAGTGCTCGACAATTGCGTTTGCGACAGTAGATAACATGCCATTTATGATAACACCAGGAACACCTGTTGGGGGCTGGTACCCAAAAAGACGTTTGATCTTTGTCCAGACTTGGGAAGGTGACGTATGGCACCCAATGTTCAAGACGTGTCTCTCCCAACACTCCTGCTTCCGTCGTTTGATAAGTTGGCAAATGTGGACACACAGCAGTTTAAAGGCTATGAGCTGCTACCGGGAAGGGTGCCACTTATGCCATTCCTTAATTGCTTCAGTGGCTTCCAGCGACCACCAGGGGACAACCTTATCCCTCGAGCACCCTAAAGAGAGAGGGATCACGTTTTCTGCCGCAGGAACAATTGTCGTAGTCACCTGCTCAACCATCACATCGATGTTACCGTGTGGGGGAGATTCAACATTGACAGCAGAGATGAAAGTTTCCCAGTCCGCCTTGTTTAAAGCCCATCTGGGCAGGCATCCGTCGGCCTGGTGCTGGGGCAGTGGCAGGAAGATCGGGAAGTGGTCAATACCACGCAGGTCATCATGTGCTCTCCAGTGGACAGATGGGAGAAGTTCTGGGCTGCAAATGGATAAATCAATAGCTGAGAACTACCATTAGCCACAGTGAAATGTGTGGTGGCCCCAGTATTTTAGAGGCAGAGAACGAACTGAGACAGTAAAGTTTCGACATCTCTGCCTCAGTCAGTGAGCACAGTGCCACCCCACATGGGGTTATGGGTGTTAAAATCTCCCAGAAAAAGGAAAAGTTTAGGGAGTTTATAATCAGTGCAGCTAATACACTCAGGGATTGTGCTTTCTGCCGCATTAATGATTGTTGTAATCACCTACTCAACCCTCACATTGATGCCAGGAACCAGGTTTCCTGGAAGGCAATGCAGAAAGCAGATGTAAAGCTTAACAGTTGCTGCAGCTCAGCCAGGCGTTGGAAGAAACCACTGAATTCCACTGGAGGAAGACATCATGAGACTGGGAAGGCATCAAACATTCAATGAGGCTGTTTACACCTCAAGGTCCCTACTGCCACCGTCTTATTGCCCGAGCAGTCTATATGTCTGAGTGTCCGGCAAGATCTATGTCCTCAGCGGATGCCACTATCTCCACCCCATCCTCAGACGCACAGCTTGTAGGCAGCGGTGGTGTGGGTGCCACCGGAATTTCCTTTGTCTTCTTTTTGGACTTTTCTTGCTGCTCCTTGGGTTTCTCTGGCTGGGAGGGCTTTACTGATTTAGTCTCCAGGACTGAGGAGGATTGTGTAGCCCTAAGACCAGTGGCTTTTGGGCAATACAGCCACTTGCAGGTGTCCTCTTTCCGACTAGCACAAACCTGGGAAGGCCGTGACCCAAGGGATCCCTTCCTGGCAAGTGGAGCCGAAGAAGACCTATGCTTCTCCAGCTGAGAAGTGCGTGCTGGTGTCCCCGATAGTTGGGGGGGGGGGGGGGGGGGGGGCAGTGCTCCAGAGGTAGGTGGTGCAGGAGCAACAGGAGGAGGGGGGGGGGGGTTTGCCCCCCACCATCAAGGGGGTAGGCATAGTCTTATGCCTCTGAGAACTGACTGCAATTCGCGGTACTGAAGGGGTTACAACTGTTGTTGTGGCGGCGTATGAGGTGGTCATAGCCACAAGATGTAGTCTCTCACATTTTCCCTTAGCCAAGTGTAGATCAGTCAGTCCAGGGCTTTGTAGTCCATGATTTTCCTTTCTTTCTGGAGAATCCTGCAGTCAGGCGAGCAAGGTGAATAGTGCTCTCCGCAGTTGCCACAGATGAGAGGCAGGGCACATTGAGTATTGGGATGTGAGGGGCGTCCGCAATCTTGACATGTGACAATGTAAGTACAGCGGGAAGATATTTGGTCGAACTTCCAGCACTTGAAGCATGCATCAGGGGAGGGATATAGGGCTTGACATCACAGCCGTAGACGATCATCTTGACCTTCTCGGGTAATGTATGACCCTCGAAAGCCAAGATGAAGCCACCGGTGACAACTTTATTATCCCTCGGACCCTGGTGGACAAGCCAAACGAAATGTACACCTTGCCACTCTAAACTGGCACGCCACTCATTGTCAGACTGCAAAAGAAGGTCCCTGTGAAATATGATACCCTGGACCATATTTAAGTTCTTATGGGGCATGATGGTTGCAGAAACATCCGACAGCTTGTCACAAGCAAGCACTGCCCCTGACTGGGCAGAGTATGCTGCTTTTAATCAAGACTGACCCAGATCTCATTTTGGACAAGCCCTCCACCTCCCGAAACTGGTCCTCTAAATGCTCAACAAAAAACCGAGGCTTCATTGTCAAGAAAGATTCCCCATCAGCTCTCAAACATACAAGGTACCGTGGCGAATAAGAGACGCTGCCATCCTTTGCCTGATGTTCCTCCCGTGGTGGGGACAGGGAGGGGAACGATTTGGGGTTGCACTTCTGTGCGCTGAAGTGAGCCCATGAACACTTAAAGACTGCCGGTGTTTTACCACCAGCTGTACTGATGTACTACGCTTAATCGCACTTCATCCAGACTGATGCCATCCACTCCTGACCAGGGGCCCTCCCCACAGGCGCCACCCAGCCGCAGCATAAGCCACCTGGCAGGATGACCATTGCTGGGAGTCCCGATGGCCCAGGGAGATGGGCATCTACCCCTTGGCATACGTGGGATGCAGGTATCAGCAGAGCAATCCCCTGTGTGGTCAGGGGGCTACAACCAACAGGGTACATGGCGGCCCCACCACAATGGACTGGCTACCGTGCCGGGTATCAGGTGCAACCAAGCAAGAGGACCATTATCATCACCAGTGTACAAAACAATACTGCACAGTTGATGGAAAAATATGGACCCAAGAGGGTGATCTCGCTCAACAGTTGGCAAATGAGCAGAAGCGCAATCAACGTCGACAAAGGATGCGATAGGTCTCGGCGCATTATGGACACAATGCGCCCTTCCCCCATTGGCTCGTTCTACAGGAAAATTTTGAAAAATGGAGGTCAAGCCCTACAGGGGGCCACCACAATAAGGCCGAACCGTGTGACACTCCTTTTAGTCGCCTCTTACAACAGGCAGGAATACCACAGCGGGTTTACACAGATTTCTTCACTCTCATAAAAGCAGCAAGGTTGTATTGTGTGTCTAACTAGAGGTAACCATAAATTTAACCTGCCAAGCAATCAAGAGGCACATAAAAAATATTGTTCAGCTTTTTAATGACTCAAATGTGTTATACAAAGGGGTGTTCAGTACGTGATGAGTTTTTGTGAAAGTACGTTTTATTTGTGTTTCCAATACACTGTATTATTCCCCAGTCTTTTAGCAACAGAAGGCTATTTTTCAACACAACCTCCACTATGTGACGCCTTTTGTCACCTTACTACGAGGAACTGTATGCCTGCTTGATACGACTCTACTGGTCAACGTTGGAGCCAACCCTCTGAAGCACCAATAACCTCCTCCCCATTATCCACATACTGCTTCCCCTGGAGTACATACTTCATTGGGCCA
This sequence comes from Schistocerca gregaria, assembly GCF_023897955.1. Classification (NCBI taxonomy): domain Eukaryota; kingdom Metazoa; phylum Arthropoda; class Insecta; order Orthoptera; family Acrididae; genus Schistocerca; species Schistocerca gregaria. The sequence goes on along the minus strand of NC_064921.1, from coordinate 961,694,432 downwards.
AAGAGATGGAAGTTGGGAGGTCCAAGAATCAAGCTGTAAGGTGACAAGGAGAAATAGTATAATGAAGTTTTGTGAGCTGCTTTCAGGTGCACAGACTTGTGTGAAGCCTTATCATGGAGATGGAGAAATCTGATTGCATTTTTGTGGTGATGAACATGTTGAAATCATTTCTTCAATTTCCTGAGGGTAGCACAATACGCTTCAGACTGGATTGTTGCATCATGAGGGAGGACATCAATCAGAGTAACCTCTTCCGAGTCCCAGATGACTGTCGCCATGTATTTATGGGCCGAAGGTGCAGCTTCAAACTCTTTCTTCAAAGGACAGGTGGAGTGGCGTCACTCCAAGGATTGCCATTTTGTTTTCAGTTCAAAGCAATGAACCCATATTTGATCGAGTGGGAGGATGTTTGACAAAAAATTGTCAGTATCAACCTCTTAATGTGCAAACAATTCTGCACATATGGTCCTTTGTTGCTCTCTATGACCTTCAGTTAACTGGTGAGGAAGCCAGTGAGCACACACATTTGAGTACCCCAACTGGTGGACAAATGTGTCAGCACTACCAACAGAGATGTCCAATTGAGCAGCAAAAAGTTTGCTCACAATGTGTATCACCTCGAACGAGAGTGTCTGCATATTCCACCATTGCAGGAGTCACAGCTAAGTGCAGCTGGTCAGCATGTGGGAAATCGGATAGGCTGGCGCAACCTTGTTGTGAATGTGGCAGACCTATGGAACTCTTCAGATGTTCCTTGTGTGTACGCTTTTGTCCTCCTGCATCTGTTGCTGCTTGCTTTGGGAGATGGAATGGTGAGACCTCACACAGAACTAAAGAGCAAAAAGTTTTAAAGACCTAGAGCAAACAGGTCCTCAACGTAATGAATTTGATGGGTGTATCCACAGAAATTCAACAAGCCTAAACAGTAGGAAAAAACTCTAGGCAGGCAATCTGAAAGACACTTCCTATTTGAATCAAGAAAAGACAGGAAGACTGACTAGCAGCGTGGGTTTGTGGTGATCACTCTGATAAGATAACCCATGTAGTTTACAAAAATTGTTCGAAGTTCTGCCGCTGTTCACAATTAAATTTTCTCTTTATCAACAAAGAAATAGACTACCACCAAATTGTAACATTTCAATCAAATTTTGATTTTAAAATATTGTACTTGAAATAAATTTGAATAAAAATGTAATGAACTATCTTTAAGTATTTTACTCGTTAACTACCTTCCAAAATTATGACAAAGTTTATTGTAATCATAATAAAGTTTAGATAATTTACAATATAAAATATGCTCCAACCTAGAAAAAGAACATAGTGGGTACAAAAAGTACCCCTCAGTAAAATTGGAAAAATTTTAGTTCAGTAAATCAAAGGTTAAGGAGGGATTCCAGCCAAAAGTTCCCGCCTGAATTTTCCTGAAAATTCATACTAAACCAATGAAAGTTTTAGACTATTCCATTTGTGTTTCAATTATTTTCAGCGACAAAAAGTCACACAAATTGACATTTTGAGAAAAATAAAAAGGTTTTTTTTGTGTGTGTTAAAAAAAAAGTGACTTGTGAACTATAAATTATTGAAAGAATGTATGTGTGCGCGATGAATACCAAATATTAAAAAGTTTAGTTTATTATCTGTAAAGCTCGCAAACAGCGATGCGTTTAACAAATAGCCTTTTATCTATAGCATCTGTGTCACGAGATGAAGAATATCAGAGATAATTTATTTGTGGGTTAGATTTTTCACCCTAGCTTGTTTCATCTAGCGGAAGACCGCCATTTATCACAATCTGATTACATGTAAGTATGTCTGTAAGCTATCAGAATATATGTCCAACTGTTATTAGAAAGTGTTGATTATCAAATTAGTGAGCACCTCCAATAATAGCCACCATTAACTGTAATTAAAAACTCTATTTCAGAACTTCGTGTAGCGGGGAGCGCTTTTTCCCTACTAGCATTTGCTCGGCCATTACGCTAATGATATTTTTTAGTTAGAAATTCAGTCTGTAATATTAAATGTAAATGCAGAAGACTTTTCTATTTTAATCTTTTAATAGTTTCAAAGAATGTTTTCTTACTGAATGAGTTCAGTATGTTTAAGATTGGCCGCTTAACATCAGATGAGATTTTCCTCAGTTTTTGCCTTGCAGGTAATGAACAGTAAATACAGAAAAATATTACATTTAATAAGCATTAAAAAAATACATCTCAGTTTCTTTGTGAAAGTTGGCACATAAATGACCAGTAGCCCCTGAGAACCAAATTAATCATTACAGTTTGCGTAGAAGCACGCATATTTTCTCTCCATAATAGCAGCGCTCACGCGAACTACTTATGAGAAGGCAGTGAGTTGCACACTGTGTATAAAATATTTCATTCATACTTCAGAATAGCCAATGTCTGTACGTATGTTATCACGGTATTTTCAGAGTCTTATGCAAGCCCACAATATTTAACAGAGTAAATAATATTGCAGTATTGAGTAATTTTTTTTTTTTTTTTTTTTTGATTAATCACTGCATATATAGAATTTATGCAAAACTCCCAATCCCAGTACCGCGATATGTAGTCAACAACAATGGTTTACTTACTCATCCAACATCGAATTGTCATACAATGACATCACAAATTCCTTTGCTTCTTCATTGCCTCTGTAAAAATAAAAAATAAAAAAACAAGGTGTGTATTAAAAATTGTACAAGTTATCCGAAAAGCATAAACAAATTGGTTTTTCAGTCACTTATGTATTCACAAATTTATCATTTAAAAAGAAAAATAGCTTGGTAGTTTTAATTAATATGCTACAATGATGAAATTTCTTTCTTTATTGTGAAGTTCCTGTCAGTAAGTGCCAAGTATGTTATTTGAAACAGGTCATATCACAAGACCATCAACAGCTGTTGATAAAGTAATTATTTACTTACTACTGGCTTCAATCATCTCCAGATACCATATAATTACTTAGAACAGCCTACATAGCAACTTTCTTACTGTGTTATCAAACAAAAGACTATTGATGGTAGTGCTGCACGATGACTTACTTTAATACCACATTAAGAATACTACCACAAAGGGTGCTGTAAGTGATATGATAATACCTAAAGATGAGTAGACTGAAATGATGTGAGAATACCAGAAGATTGGTTTTGTTTTGTTTTGCTTTAGGGCGCAAAAACAACCGGGATCGTACACGCCCAAGTCAAAACTATAGAACACGAAGACAGAGGAGTTAAAAAATGACTATATGTCAGTTCCAATTGACATAGGAGAAGACAGCTAATAACAGGCACGCGGAGAAAGTGCTAAAAGTGTCACCATACAGAAACGGAGGTCCAAAACTAAAAATTAAATGGCCTTAACCATATTGCTTTGGTGGATAAAGTAAAACAAGGTCGACAGCCCGTGCATCATTTGCTAAAATGGCCAATAACTCAAGACAGCATACCCAAGTGGGAAGGTAAACGGTTACACAATGGGCATTCTGTCAGGAAGTGGGAGACAGAACTTGGGTACAATGTGTACAAAGTGGTGATGAAGTGCCACTTATCAAATGACGATGGCTAAAAAGGCAATGCACAATATGCAGCCTATCTAAAATGACCTCCTCCGGCTGGAGGGCTGAGAGGAGGTCACTATCCAAGCTGCTGGGAGAGGCTCAATAAGCCGGAGCTTGTTTCTGTGAAGGGAGCACCATTGGCAATGCCAAAGGGACCCCACCTCCTGACAGACGGCAACACAGATTGATTGGTTGGTTTGTTTGTGCTATTGAAGGGCCATTGGTAGCTTTTTCCATCAACTTGAAACACCCACAAGGAATAAAAACAAACAATGGAGATGACAAGAGACGACACAGGACAAGAACGACACAGACTCAAGGAATTAAAATCACACCGAGTGTGAAAGTGGTTGGCCGACCATTTAAAAAAAAGCGCAAAGCCAACACCAAGAAACACACTAAAAACCCCAGTCTAAAATCGTAGGCCAAAGGCCAGACTTAACACAAAAAAAGGAAGAATACTTATATCATGCAATAAAAAACCCCTGCACGAATAAAACTCAAAACTAAACCTGCCATCACAACGTCATCTGATAAAAGTGCAGGAAGTGTATCAGGCAGCGCAAACGTCTGCCTGAGTGGAGCTAAAAGCGGGCAGTCCAACAAGATGTGGATCACAGTCAAAGCTGACTCGCAGCGACATATAGATGGGTCCCCGTGGTGCAATAAATAGCTGTGTGACATCCAAGTGTGGCCAATGTGCAGCCGGCAGAGGACAACAGAGTCCTTGCGAGAGAACTGCAAGGAGGAGCGCCACGCACTGGTAGCCTCCTTGATGGCCCGAAGTTTGTTGGGTGAGATAAGGGTGAGCCGTGTCACGGCTCAGCTCATTTCATTTACTCGCGAGATTATTCCACTTGTTTTCGCCGCAGCGATGGGGGGCGTGATTGCTGAGCACTGTTGGCGCTTGTGTGCGAAGCAACAGTTTTGGAGGATGGCTCGGTCGGGATATGGCGACAAGACGGAAGCGGCGGGAACTCAACTGGTGCCTGCCGATTGAGGAATGCGATGTGTATGGCTGTTTGCGAGCATGTGGGGACGACGGAATGCTCGCTTGCTTAGAGTGGTTCTCCCTGACCAGCTGTTGTCTGTTGGGATAGCATTCAAGTGTAACAGGAAACTGCATTGGTGTGGTTCTCGTCACCTGGCTAAGGCCTAAATTTTGATACACTTTTATAATATTTAATCATCATTACTTTATTATGTGATTGACACATCATGTGCCAGGTGTCTACCGTGAATAATTCTTGATTTGTTTCATAGCGTATAGCACGGTATCCACTATCATCGATCATTTAATGAAAGTTCTGTCCAAATTATTATTATTATTATTACATTAAACTTTGTTAAAATTGGTGCGTTTAAATTGCAAATTTCTTAATTCTACTAATATTGCTTGGGATAAACCCATCTATTTCTTGATACTGCCATATTTGTGTGTTAAGTGGCGTTTCTTCTTGAGACAGACTGAATTAATTTTGGAACATGTAGGGCGAATATTTAAATGAAAATTTGCTAGATAACACAAACATTGTGAAATTGAAAACTTGACAGTGTTTACTCATGTCACCAGTCTTTAATGTTATTTCTGTCTTGTAGCTTAATTTATATAAAATAATTTAGAAATTTTGTGTATTTGTCATGAAAGGTGAACTCTTGTCACATGAGAGAAAAAAAACTTCCTAAAATCCAGCCCCAAAATGAGATCCATCCTTCATGAAATCCTCCCCACTCCACCAAGAGTGTCTTTCTGACATCCACCTAACCTTCATAACCTCTTGGTTCATCCCTATGAAATCCCCAAATCACCTTACCTACCCTCTGGCTCCTACCCTTGTAAACGTTCCCGGTGTAAAACCTGTCCTATGCACCCTCCCACCACCACCTACTCCAGTCCTGTAACCTGGAAGGTGTACACGATCAAAGGCAGAGCCACGTGTGAAAGCACCCGCTTGATTTACCAACTGACCTGCCTACACCGTGACGCTTTCTATGTGGGAATGACCAGCAACAAACTGTCACAGGCAGACAGTGTTTGTTGGTAATGAGGATCACCCTGTGGCTAAACATGCCTTGGTGCACGGCCAGCACATCTTGGCACAGTGTTACACCGTCCGGGTTATCTGGATACTTCCCACCAACACCAACCTATCCGAACTCCAGAGATGGGAACTTGCCCTTCAATATATCCTCTCTTCTCGTTATCCACCAGGCCTCAATCTCCGCTAATTTCAAGTTGCCGCCACTCATACCTCACCTGTCATTCAACATCATCTTTGCCTCTGCACTTCCGCCTCGACTGACATCTCTGCCCAAACTCTTTGCCTATAAATTGTGTGTGTGTGTGTGTGGGGGGGGGGGGGGGGGGCGCAAATATAACCCATCCTTTTTTCGCCCCTAAGGTAAGTCTTTCCACTCCCGGGATTGGAATAACTCCTTACCCTCTCCCTTAAAACCCACATCCTTTCGTCTTTCCCTCTCCTTCCCTCTTTCCTGAAGAAGCAACCGCTAGTTGCAAAAGTTAGAAATTTTGTGCGTGTGTTTTTATATATATATAAAAACACACGCACAAAATATTAATATATATATATATATATATATATATATATATATATATATATATATATATATATATATATATATATATATGGCTAAAATTTCCTTTTAAACTGTTATTTGCATTAACTTGGATGTATAAGCAATTATTGTTAAATAATAAATTTGTGTCAACAAGGCTTGGACCAAATAAATGTGCCTACACCTCCCCCATTCTTGCTCTGCTACCATCTGTACACCATTCTTCACCCCAGGTGTGAAGTACCTTCTGTCGCATAACTGACCTGAGGTCACTTTCCGAAAGGTTTATTTAATAAGAAATGCTGCATGTTTTCTCTGATTGTACAAGTGCATTCTTGTATTTAAAATGTTTATTAAAAGCAGTTTTTCACTGGTTTACCGTTTTATTTAATAAGAAGTGCTGTATGTTGTCTCGAGTCATAGTTACCTAAGAGTAGTAAGACTGCCGCCCCCCCTCCCCCCAGTTCAGATCCTGGGTATGTCCTTGTGCCAGGGGCCAAGCGGATGCCACGATGGTGGATAGTGTTGAGATGGCATAAGAGGTATAAACATGCAGATGCGTAAACAAAGCACCCAAAGCCGAGTTTCAAATGGACAAGGGACCAGTACAAACAGAAGAGGGTGGTTCGATCAGTACCCCAGGAAGTACCATTGACAACACATAGGGCACTGAGGAACAGCGCACAGCAGGCTTCCAGGTAAGACGTGTGGGGACTAAGGGTGTTTCTTATCACACGTGAGCCCCAGGAATTTTGTAGTTTCAATGAACAGAAGAGCAACAGGCTAAAGATGTAGAGATGGTAGTAGAAACCAATTGCGTCACCAGAAATTCGTATGGACAGTTTTGTCAGTGGAAAAGCGAAACCTATTGTCGATGTTCCATGAGTAAAGACAATCAAGACATCGCTGAAGATGCCGCTCAGTAGACAGATCCATGGAGAACTGCAATAGACGGCAAAATCGTCAACAAAAAGGGAGCCGGACATTCCCAGCGGGAGACAGGCCATTTGGGGTTACTGGTGACAGCAAAGAGGACGACTCTCAGGACGGAACCCTGAGGCACACCGTTTTCATGGATAAAGGTGTCAGACAAGGCAGAAAACACACACACACACACACACACACACACACACACACACACACACACACACACACACACACATTGAAAACTTAGTCTTTTAAAAATTCCTGAAGGAAATCGGGCAGGCGGCCACAGAAGACCCACATGTAAAGAGTACGGATGATACAAGTTCTCCAGCAGGTGTCATAGGCCTTCTCCAAATCGAAAAATATGGCCACAGTTTGCGACTTCCGCAGAAGGCCACTCATGACATGGGTGGACAAAGTGACGAGATGATCAACTGCAGAACGCTGTGCTCAAAATCCACACTGTGCATTCATCAGTAAATAGTGAGAGTTAAGCCACCATACCAGCATGGCATGAATCATATGTTCCATCACCTTGCAAACACAGCTGGTAAGAGAGATGGGGCAGTAGCTAGAAGGAAGGTTTTTGTCCTTACCACGCATAGGTATGGGTATGATGGTGGCTTCACGTCAGCTTCCAGGAAATGTGCACTGCCCAGATGCAGATGTATGTCGTGTTAAACAGAAAGTGGCTGCCCACAAGATAAAGGTGCTGCAACATCTGAATGTGGATTGTGTCTGGCCCTACGGCGGGGGACCAGAATGAACTGAGAGCACGATCTAGCTCCCTCATAGTAAAGACAGCACTGTAGCACTCACTATTCGGAGAAGAGAAGGGTATCGCCCGAGCCTCCTCCACTCATTTCCGATGGAGGAAGGAGGGTGATAGTGGGAGGAGTTCAAAATGTCTGTAAAATGGCGGCCCAAGGAGTTTGAGATAGCAATAAGGTCCAAGATGACATCGTCTGCTACAGTCAGGCTGGAAATTGGGAATGGATCTTCGTCCCAGAGAGCCATTGGAGGTTGGTCCACACAACAGAGGAAGGGGTGGAACTGCTGGAAGAACTAGTGAATGAAATCCAGCCAGATCTTTCGCTAACCCGAAGAGTGCAATGACACAGTGCACACACCTGTTTATAATGAATGCAGCTTGCCAGCTTAGGATGATGGTTAAAAATGCGGAGTGCAAGTCTCCGTGTGCGAATTGCATCACTGCATGCCTCAGTCCACAAAGGGACTGGGACACGATGTGGTAAAGGGGAAGTGCGAGGAATGGAATGTTCTGCAGCAGCGAGGATAACATCTGTGCGACATTCCACCTGGTCATCACAACTGGGGAAATCTTGTTCTTCAAAGGTCGCCTGGGAGGAGTGAAGCTGACAGTCAGCTTCAGTAAGCTGTCATTTGGGTGTGCACGCAGATGAGGTAGCAGTCAGCAAATGTATAGCACATAGGAAATGGTCACTCGAGTACTTGTCACAAAGAATGGACCACTCAAAACGACGGGCAAGCTGGGCAGTGCGAAAGGGTAGGTTCAAATGGGAATAGGTGTGCAAGGATACTTGAAAATGATCAGTTTGATATCAGAAGTAAATGGACAATTATTTTTCAGCCTCTCTTGGGGAGTCTAGAAACTGTTTCAACTACTTACGAGCTGTGGGTGGGTGCCACAAATAAATTATTCAGTTGTACAGACATGAATTTGATAGCCTGATAAAGTTATGATTCATTACAAGACACCACATGGCTCTCATACTATTAAGAGGCTATCTGACAATGTCTTACTAAAACAGTCTGTTATTAAACTTTTCTGTGAGTGTTGGGCTTGTATTGTCCTGTGTGCTTTTGTAATGTGACAGTAGTTTTCTTGACATTTTTCTCAAAATCAGAGGTTCTTAGAGAGGACTATCTGTGATTCGGAATTATATCTTTCTAAATGAATATTACAATTCCTGGGCCTTCACTAGATATTTCTTTAATGACAGCATAGCTCGTAAAATAGTCAGTGCACATCATCTAATTACATTTGTGGGCTTCACTAACCTCTCTAATTGTGCAAATAATCAATTACATGCATGATGGTTACCCTAATGTTTTTTCCCCTATTAACCCTGGCCTTTAAAGGCTTAATAATTGATACTTAAAATGAAATTGTTCCAGGTGAAGAGAATATTTTTGGAGTTGGGAGGCAGGTGCTACTGTTCAAATCAAAGAACACTAAAATAGGGGCAGCTGAGCGAGGCAGTGCAGTTGTTAAGACACTAACCTCATATTTAGAGGATGGAGTTCACTTTGTCCTACCACCCTGATTTAGGTTTTCCTAAACCATTTCTGTTGGGCTGGTTCCTTTATCAAGGCCACAACCTGTCTGCCCTCATACAAGTGTGCTTATATTCTGCTTTGTGTGTGTGTGTGTGTGTGTGGTGTGTGTGTGTGTGTGTTGAGCTATTTATTTTCACTATATTATGACCAACTTCATTATAATCACAAATCCTTATCATAGTGGGATGATACCTGAATGAATAAATAAATCATAGCAGAACAAATGTTATGCAAATAAAGGTTACTGGTGAATTGTAGCGATAGAAAATTCAATGAATTTGTTATTTTGCCAATTTCATTTTTGACTGGCACTAATTTAATCTTTCGAGACAATAGCTATGAGGAGATCTGAAATACAGCTGGTGAAATTGGGAGGTCATTCTCCTGTGCTGTCCTCTGAATGACTGGGCATAGAAAATAGTTTATAAGGCGTCCACACTTCCAACGAAATGTTTTCAGATTAACATATGACATCTTTGACGTCTGTGGTTCCATCTGCAGTTCGCATACTCTACTTACTCTGTGTTAATGTTCATCTTCCTGGTACTGCCAACATCCCTATTGGGTCTCAAACTTTAGTAAGAGGGTTTATATTTGTGATCTTTTACACTTCTCTGATCAAGCTGATGTATGCCACTGTTCTTAAGAAGCAGAACACAGTATCAGTTTCTGATCTTCACACAGTGATTTACATTTCTTCAAGTTCATCAAAAGCAGCCGTTCAACTTAGTTTCATTCAACAGTGAGATACCAATTTCCTTTCTCACTTTCTTTCTAGGAAATATAATATAATGATTCATTCTACTGTTTTTATTTATAATTTAGTGTTTGATGGCCAATCAGTAATGAATAGACTGTTATTGTACAATACATATAACAAAGATACAGACAACCAATAAAATAAACACAAGAAAAAATTTAATGTCCAATTTCCAGTTTTTCCATCCATCAATTGCTTTGGAGCCTGCCTGATCCAGGTCTTCCAGGGATCCAGTCTTGTACAACTTACACCATCTTGCTGCAGCCACAGCTTAAGAGTCTCACCATCCTCAGAACTTGTGGTGATGAGTAGCAGTAGTTCTTTCCATCCAATATTTGATGCATTTGAGTTTGAACCACCCGGCAAAGAAACAGTTGGATTTTCGACTAGCTATAAATCAAAATCAAGACAGCCTCTGGATTGTGAGCACTGGTAAATGGGATCATGGCAGTTCTGCAGGTTGGTTGACGAGACTCCAGTAATATTATAAAATCTTGCTAGATTATATTGTACATGGATACAGAGAAGTTCTCCTGCACTCTTGCTCATAACCAAATGACAGTTTGAAGTCTCCTATGTGAGGAGAAGCCTTACTGCTGGTACAATGAGGCACTACATACGTACAATAAGCCACTACACACGCACAGGTAAAAATGCACCAGATACAATGTGCATGGCTCATCAAAGGTGAACACCCACCACATGTTTTAACCGAGTAGCTGACAATGCTCAATTGATAAACCCAGGTCAATGCAGTCATCCTCAGTGTCTTCAGGATGGTTCTTCACAGAGTTCCATTTAGCCTTTCCAATAGATTGCACCTTTTCACTTCAGCAATAGTACTCTGAAAAGGGTGTCAGTAGGTGACATATTAAATCGTATCCTCTGACACTTTGGAGTGCTGTTGCAATGTAATACACATATTGTTGCAGTCTTCATTTGAATGACTGGTCTGTCTTACCTCCCCTCCACCGCCACCAATTGCTTATTCCTTGATGCCTCAGGATGTGCCCTATCAACTGATCCATTCTTTTACTCAAATTGAGCCAACATTCCCCTTCCTCTTCAATTCGATTCAGTACTTCATCAATTATATGATCCACCCAAGTAATCTTAACACTTTTCTATGACAACAAATTTCTATTCTTCTTTCATCTTTACTGTTTTTGCATCTGTACAACGCTTCCATTATCTGCAGATAACTTGTATATTTCTAGTTCAGACAGATAGCCACAACCATCTTCAGTGGTTTATATTTACGCTTCTAAATGCCAAAATATTTTTCAATACACACAAGCCATTCTGCCTTAGAGTTTAATCTGATGGTGATGAAAAATCCCATACTTCTTTACAGAGTGTAGGGGAACAGCGCAGGAGACCCGCGTTGCCTTACTAGGCAAGGTCCTAGTGGAGGTGGTTTGCCATTACCTTCCTCCGAGTTTAATCTACATAAGCATAAGACAGAAGCCAACAACATGGGATAATTTGTGAGAATTTCGTGTAGGTTGTGGGTATCTAGACTGAACAGTACAGGACAAGGAACTGAACTTTGAGCCATGCCATTGCTGAGTAGGTGGAATTTATTCATACCGCCGAACAACGAACTAACACAAAAGTCACTCCATCTCTAGACTGTGGTGTACACAGTAGATTGTGTCTAATAAGACTTCTTTTATTTCTTCTCAACGCCAATGATCAAATAGGCAATCAAGGAAAAGACTTAGTAACTGTAATTAAAAACAGAACAAAATCCAGTTTTGTTCAGATGGATTAGCATTTACATTTCAGGTTTTATTCTTTTGTGAGTCAATCATTCAAATAACCTATATGTGACTGAGCAGGATGACTTGTATGCGCTTCAAGAGACAGTCAATGAGATTATATTGGGCCACTGTAATAATGAAGCTGCTTCACCTATCAATCGATGGTTGTCAAGCGTGGGTTTTTATTTATTTTTTCAATTCACACACTTAAGAGACAATGCACAAATAGCACATTATTTCGCAGTTATCTTACTGGATACAGAGAAGGGGGGGGGGGGTCTTCTAGGGCAGGGGTACTTAAATAATTTTAAAGAATGTTGAGATTCTGCCCTTGTGTCCCTTTACAACTGATTTACAGGTCGAACAGTTTTCAATTACATTGCATTGTTGACCAATTCACGTGTGCGACACAAAGTTCTCAATGTTAGTCGAAGATTATCCACTCATATAAACAATTTCAGGGATGCACACAACTTGTCCGAACGGCTATTCCCGATTATCTACGATCTCACATACAATGAACCAATTAAGTATAACACTGGAAATTTTCCTATCAAAGTATAACTGCGCATTTACACCCTTTTCATAGCGACATAACAGATCAGGTACTGACACAGACAACCCAAACAGAATGCAAGAAACCATAATGTCCACACTTACCTTTTCGGAACAGTATCACTTTCAGACATCCTACTGTCACAACACTTTTCATAAGCAAACAACAGGAGTTCACAAGACAATCCAGTGGGCGCGGGCCGTAAGCAAATTAGCGATAAGCACATTGCCAAGTTGTCCACAGTCCTTCTGCCTGCTAGGATCTTTGCATTCGATTAACGCCGACCCACAGGTTAGGACTAGTTTGTGCCAGTATCTGTGCACACCTTAAATCTCCGCAATCTCGTGCGTCAGCACCATACCATCTCCATCACTTTTCAATCTACCGTCGACTCGTCATCAATGTCCGTGGAACAAACAAAGGTCGAATGGACAAGAAAATGGCTTCTAAATCGGCCTGCACACATTTAATATTTGTTGGTAATACTATTTGTCAAACCAATATATTGAAGCGACCCTCACTCCATCAACAATATTATCAACATAGTCAGATGGCAACCAGGGGGGACGCTTCCTGTACAATACCTTAGTTCGCTTGAAGCGCTGCAAGTTCATTAGTCCTTCATTTCGCTTTCTTATTGGACGATTTAAAGTTGGCCACGTTTGTTTTCGTATTTTTTCGTTTTGTAACAGACAGAAACTGCTTTCGCAGAATTGTATTCTTGATTATGACTAGTCGTGTGTAATTCACTGTGAATATGTTGCTCACATTGTGCTTTATTTTTGCTTCTATCCGCGATATTGGATGGAGCAAATAATTAGAATTTTTGCTTCAAATAAACAAGATCGTTTCGTCGGATATTATTCTGTGAACATTTGTTCTTGCCTCAGAATCCGCCTGTGAACTTTTGGATATGACATTGTAAGTATACTGTTAATATCCTACTCACCCCCCCCCCCCCCCCCTATGAACCATGGACCTTACCGTTGGTGGGGATACTTGCGTGCCTCGGCGATAAAGATGGCTGTACCGTAGATGCAACCACAATGGAGGGGGATCTGTTGAGATACCAGACAAACGTGTGGTTCCTGAAGAGGGGCAGCAGCCTTTTCAGTAGCTGCAGGAGCAACAGTCTGGATGATTGACTGATCTGGCCTTGTCACACTAACCAAAACGGCCTTTCTCTGCAGGTACTGCGAACAGCTGAAAGCAAGGAGAAACTACAGCTGTAATTTTTCCCGAGGGCATGTAGCTTTATTGTATGATTAAATGATGATGGCGTCCTCTTGAGTAAATATTCCGGAGATAAAATAGTCTCTCATTCGGATCTCTGGGCGGGGGCTACTCAGGAGGACGTCGTTATCAGGAGAAAAAAAAAAAAAAAAACTGGCGTTCTACGGATCGGAGCGTGCAATGTCAGATCCCTTAATCGGGCAAGTAGGTTAGAAAATTTAAAAAGGGAAATGGATAGGTGGCAGGAGCAACAAGACTTTTGGTCAGGTGAATACAGATTTATAAATATAGAATCAAACAGGGGTAGTGCAGGAGTAGGTTTAATAATGAATGAAAAAATTGTACAGAAACCAGATAGCAGTTATAAGAGTCGAGGGGCATGAAAGGGAAGCAGTGGTTGGGAAGGGAGTGAGACAGGGTTGTAGCCTCTCCCCAATGTTATTCAATCTGTATATTGAGAAAGCAGTAAAGGAAACAAAAGAGAAATTTGAAGTAGGAATTAAAATCCATGGAGAAGAAATAAAAACTTAGATGTTCGCCAATGACATTATACTCGTAATTCTGTCAGAGACAGCAAAGGACTTGGAAGAGCAGTTGAATGGAATGGACAGTGTCTTGAATGGAGAACATAAGACGAACATCAACAAAAGCAAAACGAGGATAATGGAATGTATTCGAATTAAGTCGGGTGATGCTGAGGGAATTAGATTAGGAAATGAGGCACTTAAAGTAGTAAAGGAGTTTTGCTATTTGGGGAACAAAATAACTTATGATGGTCGAAGTAGAGAGGATATCAAATGTAGACTGGCAATGGCAAGGAAAGCGTTTCTGAAGAAGAGAAATTTTTTAACATCGAGCATAGATTTAAGTGTCAGGAAGTCGTTTCTAAAAGTGTTTTTATGGATTGTAGCCACGTATGGAAGTGAAACATGAAGGATAAGTAGTTTGGGCAAGAAGAGAATAGAAGCTTTAGAAATGTGGTGCTACAGAAGAATGCTGAAGATTAGATGGGTAGATCATATAACTAATGAGGAGGTATTGAATAGAAATGGGGAGAAGAGGAGTTTGTGGCACAACTTGACTAGAAGAAGGGACCGGTTGGTAGGACATGTTCTGAGGCATCAAGAGATCACAATTTTAGCACTGTAGGTCAGTGTGGAGGGTAAAAGTCGTAGAGGGAGACCAAGAGATGAATACACTAAGCAAATTCAGAAGGATGTAGGTTGCAATAAGTACTGGGAGATCAAGAAGCTTGCAGAGGATAGAGTAGCATGGAGAGCTGCATCAAACCAGTCTCAGGACTGAAGACCACAACAACAACAACATTCTACTTCCAGTATGCATCCATTTTTCCTACTTTCTCGCATTTAATGGTGGGCTACATTTTAGCAGCTTTTTGACAGAATTGGTATTTAACTTTTTTACATCTTGTCACAGAATAAGTATTATATATACGTGTTGGTTCGTGCAACTGAGTATGCCTTGTAATACATAGTTGTTGTGCCAGGTATTATTATGCAGTAAAAATATTCTACATCGAATTGCATATTTATACATTGGATTGTGTGGTATAGGGTAAATTTACTTCCACCATACTAAGTGCTACTGCATTTAGGTTAACTCTACTTATATAGAATTCGTAAGTAGATCCAATGATGAAAGTATAGCAGTGTGTCTTATATGATTTTAAATTTTCAGTGGCGTCGGAGGATGATTATGTAGACATCACAGTGATTCTGAGAGAAAGTTCCGAAAAGCTATTCGTCGTAATTGAAGATTCATCACTATTCACATGCTGTCTCATGATATCCTGAAATACCTTTGATTTTCATGAAAACTCTGTGTGATCCATTTGGAAAAAAAAGCAAGGGCATTGTGTAATTAAAGATGTATATTGAAAACTGTTAAACAAATATTATTTCGCAGCTTTCTGAGCTCCAGTAAATATGCCATATGATGGCAGTTATAATTGGTGACCCCAATGTGATAATAAGAAGATATGGCGACAAGTGAAGCATACCTAAGGATTGACTGTAATTTATGGAGTTAAAAATCCAAAGTTTGGTACGTCAGGTTGAGGTACAGATCAGCATTTGCAAAATTGTTATAGAAGAGACTAAATTTAACCTTCTAGTGTCACAATTAAAACCAAAATACACTGAGAATACTTGGAACGTTATTTGTGGCACAGAAGTGAATAAATATGCATTGGATTAGGAATGTCGACTGAATATATTCAATGTAAGCGAAGATAAGCGTATTAAGAGATCAGTCACGGGAACTGATTTGGGAGACCGAAACCTAGCCATTTACTACACAAAATGCAAGCCTTAGAAGGAGTAGATGTGCCGGAGAAGGTCCTTATGACAGTCTGGCTAGGAAATATTCTGAATTCTCCAAAGGAACCTTTTAATTATCGACGATGAAGGACTCGAAAAAGTGGCTATAATGGCTGATAGAATAATACAAATGAATCCCTGTAACATATTGTTCATATCCAACAGGATGTGCCGGTAACAATGAGTGGCATAATGAAAAGAATTTCGCCTCCTCATAGCTGGTCTGAGCAGGGAACCGTAACCCATCAGGTGAATTAGTGGCAAATTCTGATGCCCAAAGTAACTGCCACAAAAACCTCCTGTTTACAATCGACAAAAAAACGGGATTGCAATTTTTGGTTGACAGTGGGGCTCATGTTGCTGTAATTTCAAACATCTCAAAGGTAATGTTGAATCACCGTATAAATTATAGGCTGCTAATGATACTGACATTCCTACATTCAGAATGAAACTTCGTACCACCAAGCGGAGACTGCGACATCAATGTGGATGGCCTTAATCTTTGTGTAAATCAATAAAGCTATATTAGGAGCCATTTTTAATATATTACAATTATTAGTTATTTTCCATAATAAGAGATTAACAGAACCAGCTCAGTTCTGATGGCAAAGTTATTTCAATGTCAAAGGAGAGTGTGAGAAGTACCATGAGTAAAAATACAAAATTTACAGACCTATTGTTGCAATATGTAGATATGGCGAAGCCTAATTTGGTACCCGGCTAAAATAAAAACGATGTCAAACACTGCATTACCACTGATGGCCTACCTGTGTTTTCTAGGGTAAGAAAGTTAGTCCCACAGGGCATGGATGTGTTAAAACAAGAATTGAAACTCATATTAGGCAATCTACTCTGTACGGGCTACTCCTCTCCATATGGCACCCAAGTAGTATACTCGATATGTACATATGGAAATTACGGATGGTGAAATGGTTAGAGAACAGTTCCCAACTGTTATCCTGTACCTGGAATAGAAGATTTTTCACTGTATTCTGCAAGGCAAAAATATACACACACCAAAAAACGTTTTGCATCACCCCAGTTCCCAGAACTCCTGAAGATAGACGTTGACTGTGGGTATTGTATCACAGAGAGAGTCCCTTTGACTGTTCAGACATGTCACCAAATCCACTCAAAGATGTAAACAAACACTCACGAGCAGTGCCTATTTGATGGACAGGGTCCGACAGCCGGTCAGTTCCAGTCATTCCACCACGAAGGAGGTACACATCTCGTATTGTCTGTAGTTAAACCATGCCTAGACGGTCAGTACCGCGATTCGAGCGCGTTCTCATTGGTACTTTGTGCCAGGTAGGGCTCTCAACAAGGGAAGTGTCCAGGTATCTCAGTGTGAACCAAGGTGATGTTGTTCGAACATGGAGGACATAGAGAGAGAGAGAGAGAGAGAGAGAGAGAGAGAGAGAGAGACAGGACCTGTCTATGACACGCCTCCCTCAGACCACCCAAGGGCTACTATGGCAGTGGATGACCGCCACCTATGGATTATGGCTTGGAGGAACCCTGACAACAACGCCCCCATGTTGAATAATGCTTTTCATACAGCCGCAGGATATCATGTTAGGACTCAAACTGCCCACAATAGGCTGCATGATGCGCAACTTCACTCCCGACATCCATGGCAAGGTCCATCTTCGCAATCATGACACCATGCAGCACAGTACAGATGAGCCCAACAACACGCCGAATGGAACACTTAGGATTGGCATCATATTCTCTTCACCGATGAGTGTCGCATATGCCTTCAACCAGACAATCGTAAGAGACTTGTTTGGAGGCAACCTGGTCAGGCTGAACGCCTTAGACACAATGTCCAGCGAGTGCAGAAAGGTGAAGGTTTCCTGATGTTTTGAGTGGCATTATGTGGGGCCGACGTATGCCACTGGTGGTCATGGAAGGCGCGGTAACAGCTGTACGATAAGTGAATGCCATCCTCCGACCGATAGTGCAACCATATCGGCAGCATATTGATGAGGTATTCGTCTTCATGGACGATAATTCGCGTCCCCATCGTGCACATCTTGTGAATGACTTTCTTCAGGATAATGAGATCGCTCGACAAGAGTGGCCAGCATGTTCTTCAGACATGAACCCTATCGAATGTACCTGGGATAGATTGACAAGGGCTGTTTATTGATGATGTGACCCACCAACCACTCTGAGGACAGACACCAAATCGCCATTGAGGAGTGGGACAATCTGGGGCAACAGTGCCTTGACGAACTTGTGGATAACATGCCATGACGAATACAGGCATGCATCAATGCAAGAGGCAGTGCTACTGGGTATTAGCAGTACCTGTGTGTACAGCAATTTGGACCACCACCTCTGTATGGCGGTACAACATGCAATGTGTGGCTTTCAAGAGAAAAAAAAGGGGGGGCGGAAATGATGTTTAGGTTGATCTCTATTTCAATTTTCTGTACAGGTTCTGGAACGCTCGGAACCGAGGTGATGCACAACTTTTTTGATGTGTGCATTTTATAAAACTGATCTGTTTATGTTTTACTATCAAATACCCATTACTGAAGAAGATAAATACAAGACAGCTACGTCATACCATTTGGATTTTGTGAAATTAATGTACCTATGACCGGGAATTGTTGGGAATTTATGTTCCTGTAAAAAGTTTAACCATTTACTGGAAGGAAGAGACTTCACACACTGCACTGACCATACGTCAATCACATCTGCTTTTAAACAAATCAAAGGAAACGCAACTCCTCAACAGATGAGACAGTTGCAATACAATTCTGGAGCTTATATTCGTCATATCAGCGGCAGTTACAATATTTTAGCAGATGCCCTATGCAGAGTTAATGAAGTAACCTAATGGATTATGATGAAATCGCCAAGAGCCAGCTGTAAAATCAAGAACTGCATCAACTCTGAATTGAGAACAGTTCCTTAAATTTCAAGTAGTATCCAAACTCCACCTGGAAAATACTGTGGTGTGACACCTCAATTGTAAATATCCGAGCGTTCATTCCTTAAGCTTTTCAATATCAAATATTCTGCATTTTCATGGTTTAGCTCATCCTGGCATAATGACTACAGTGAAAATGATAAATAGTACGAGTAATTGCTCAAATATGAAAAGTGATGTGGGACAATGGACAAAATCTTGTTAGCTGCGATAAGAAGATCACTCACCACACAAAATCGCAATTGAAAAAATTTGTAAAATGTGATGAACTTTTCAGTGCTACCGATTTATTTATTTCTTATGTTTATCTGGCGTGTTCTAAAAAGGCACTTTAAAACGCTATTTAGTATATTCTGTACTGATACAAATCAACTGTAACTTGCCATGATAACGTAGTGAAAAAAATCTTTTTTAATAAAATAAGTTATCCCCATGGCCACGAATTAGAAGATTAATACGTACTTTTAGAAAACAGTCTGTGTCTGCGTTCATTCCACAGTCATACTGAAGTAGCATTACTGGACTCGCATGAAAGTATGGAAACGTAGCAGAAGGAGACAGGCTCGTAACAAAATCTAGTTAACAAATCGTTCAGAAATCAGAAAAAGCACGCTCTAACAAGTGTCATATTCTGCAAGTTTTTCACCTTCAGGTCTATAACTACACAATCAAGGTAGCGACAAAACCAATTGGGGGGGGGGGGGAAGTTGTCAATATTTCTTCTTTGATTGTCGATCTGTCTGCCAGTAGCACTTTCAAAAAAGAGGTAAAAATCGTGTCTCTAGCGAGATAAGAACCACGAACTAACACTATCTTCCATTTCTAGGTCGTAAACATTACTGTTAAACTAGCATACAGCTGCACCAAACAGAACTCCCGTGTTGTCCCGATGATAGCCAAGACCGAGAATTCGCAACATAAATGGCGACGTAAGCTGCAGTTTCTGTTGGTACGAGTTTCCTGGGCTCAAAACCATAAATCTATTATCTCTATGTCATCCATCAAGTTACAATAATTTAGAGTATGTAATCTAAATGGCAAAAAAATATCGAGCCAATTTTCCAGAATAATTCTGAAACAAACCAGGAATTAAATCGATGGCCTCATAGTTGCCAAATGTATTTCACAATGTTGCCAATGGTCAATTAGTATAGTGACACACATGATATGATGGCTCCTGAGCCAATGTTAATCTTAAGCTGGCTGACATGGGGGGGGGGGGGGGGGTGGGGGGTGCTCGCCCTTCGAAGATGTGCTATAGCTAAAGAGTTTCATTTGTATTTCTGTAACTTATCATTTGGGTTTAAAGGGTACTCAAGAGTAATATCCAAATATCCAAATGCTGAGATTGCAACTCGAACATAAAGAGCAGGGAGACATATCTGACGTTCTTCTCTGCTTTAACTGTCACAGGCGTATTCAGCTTTCTGCCTTAAGCAAACAGCCAACAAAAAATTTCACTCACTGGAAGTGATTCGGTTTTTTAGCATCACCGGATGCTATTAACATTATGACTGAAAATCGTTAACTGCAGTACCATATACTTTAAAACAGTTTGCCTTATGCATGACTGCATTGGCACCACTTTCAATAGGTAATACACAAAGGAAAAGACAACACAACCCTGCATGTGGATGTAAAGACAACACAACCCTGCATGTGGATGTTCACATTTTGTAATCAGATTTCACATGCACTCATAGTTTGTAATCACGTAAGCAAACTGTGCAATGCAAGTCCGAATCCAGATTCTGAGAACATGAAAGGATAAGTGGTAGTGTTGAGGATGTGAAACATGAAACAAAAATGCCAACATAAATGTGTCAAGTATGTCATTCTTAAGCAACACTGTCATTCCTTCTTTATAAACCAAAGAGACGATAACATTGTCTAACGATGGTGATACTTTGTCAATAACAACGACAAGCGCTGGTGAATGAGCTTTTCAATTTTCAGACAGCTGCAGACAGAGAGGAACCAAAGAAACAAGAAGAGGTAACCCCAGGAGACTGTGGGACGGAGTATATCGCAGTTGACACGTTTTGCTTGTTGGTTGTTTCTACACACTTTCACATTAACGACCCCTCAAGGATATCACAACATTTATATGTGAATTATCTGGGTGTAATTGTTAAAACAGACTAGTATTTTACATATTACAGTACTTGTCGCCGGATCTGCTTAGTGGACAATGCTAATTGTAATTTAATGTTGGAGACTATTGAAAAGTCTTAATAATGCTTTCAAGATACTGACTATGCACATCAATTTGCGTCCTGAGACAACGGTTCATCAGCTCAGGCTTAGCTAGGAAGCTGAGGTTTACATAAATTACGTAAAACCAGAAGGATAAATAGACATACAAACTAGATGTCTCAATCTTTACATCACAGTGGAATAACTTGAAAAAGTTAGGCATTTATATGGCAACGAATTTAGATGAAACGGGGTTGATGAAATACTGTAAAAACTTCGAGATTAAACCTAAACCATTTCTTCCATAAGTATTTACAGTTTGAAATAGCCTCTACCCAGCTAACAAACGCCAACTATGTGTAACTGAAGATCTCTTCGAGTCGTTTTAAACACTGGTAACATGTGACTGCAGAGGGGTTGTCCGCCATCTGATACTACTGTTATCCTGGTCCAACTAGGATGTAGTTCACAACTAGCAACCTACAATTTCATCGAAGAGCTCAGCAATGATATAGTTTCAGGAAGAGAACAAAAAAGACGGAATGTGAATTTCCACAGCATCAGTACCATTTAATGTTATTTTAACAAGTCGAACTACAACATAGTAATCCTGAGGAATTGAGGACATAGTGATTAATTTCGCTAGTATTTAGTTTCTCACGACCGACATTTGGGCCCATAGGGGTTGGGGCGAGATATACTTCTGGACCTGAGGTACTGCAGGAATTCCATGTTCCCTGACACCGTCGAAACTTCGCTTGGTGAACGAAGGGCGAAATAAAACAGTGTGAGTTAAGGAGCACTTTGCTCTCATTTAAGTATTTGGCCGAAACAGACAGCTTACCCTGAGTTATGAAACGAATCCTGTCGTCCAGGACCGAGTGCCACAAAGAGCGCAGATTCGCCACAAGATGGGGAAATTCACTGGTGTCTATTGTGCTGAATGAGGCCAGGCTGATCAGGCCTGAGCACTGTAGTGTGTGAGTGAGACAGGTGAGAACCTACATCACCGGGAAACCCCGTAGGAGCTGTTTGTGCCCAGGGAGGTGTAGCAGTGTCAAAAATGGCCGACCTAAGATCGGCTATAAAGAGAAACATTTTTGAAAACTATTTAAGTCTATAATAATTCAGGGAACGAAGCCGCATGTATTTTAATCTACCATCTTTCTTAAATTTTCATGGTGATCCCAATAAAACTTGAATACTGAGCATATCTATAATAGTTTAGGATTTGCTGTTAACGTGAAAGTAATAAGTTTTGTAAAAAAGACCTGAATGCTAAAATCTGAACGCTTTCATATAAAAGCATAGCATTAAAATGACAAATGTTATAAATATCAACTCTGTAACTTTATTTGTCATCATTTCCTCCATACAAAACACACAGAACGATGACAACATGGCACCTTATTGAATCATTAGGTAACAGAATATTAGTTGTAAAGTTTAGTGCATAACAGTCACTTTTGTTCTTTATTTATTTATCAGAAAGCACATTGGTGCAAAGCTACTGGCCGTGACATTTAAAGAAGGAAATTGTATTGGTTTTATGTAAAAGAATTTAATCTTTATTATGTAATGGATATTATTGTTACTTGATTTAGAATGTGGAAATGGTCAAGCTTTGATTATTTAAATATGTTAAAACGTAAAATAATGCAGAATAAGCTGCAGCCAATCAGACAGACATCTTCAGGGAAGGGAACTGCAATGGTCAGTTGAGTGACAATGTTTGGTAAGCTGGAGACGGCCGGGGACGGGCAGAGCGACAGTGCTGGTGCAGACGCGAAATCGGACAGCTCGGCTGGAGACATCAAATTGGCTCGTGCTGGTGGAGAAGTGAAAGCGGACGATCTGTCTTTAGGTTGCTAGGACGTGAAACGACTTAGAAAATTGTGGTATCGTGGTACTTAGTCTGTGAGCGGTGAGTAGCCGCGCACCTGGTGAATTTGTGAAATTAATGTACCTATGACCGGGAATTGTTGGGAATTTATGTTCCTGTAAAAAGTTTAACCATTTACTGGAAGGAAGAGACTTCACACACTGCACTGACCATACGTCAATCACATCTGCTTTTAAACAAATCAAAGGAAACGCAACTCCTCAACAGATGAGACAGTTGCAATACAATTCTAGAGCTTATATTCGTCATATCAGCGGCAGTTACAATATTTTAGCAGATGCCCTATGCAGAGTTAATGAAGTAACCTAATGGATTATGATGAAATCGCCAAGAGCCAGCTGTAAAATCAAGAACTGCATCAACTCTGAATTGAGAACAATTCCTTAAATTTCAAGTAGTATCCAAACTCCACCTGGAAAATACTGTGGTGTGACACCTCAATTGTGAATATCCGAGCGTTCATTCCTTGAGCTTTTCAATATCAAATATTCTGCATTTTCATGGTTTAGCTCATCCTGGCATAATGACTACAGTGAAAATGATAAATAGTACGAGTAATTGCTCAAATATGAAAAGTGATGTGGGACAATGGACAAAATCTTGTTAGCTGCGATAAGAAGATCACTCACCACACAAAATCGCAATTGAAAAAATTTGTAAAATGTGATGAACTTTTCAGTGCTACCGATTTATTTATTTCTTATGTTTATCTGGCGTGTTCTAAAAAGGCACTTTAAAACGCTATTTAGTATATTCTGTACTAATACAAATCAACTGTAACTTGCCATGATAACGTAGTGAAAAAAATCTTTTTTAATAAAATAAGTTATCCCCATGGCCACGAATTAGAAGATTAATACGTACTTTTAGAAAACAGTCTGTGTCTGCGTTCATTCCACAGTCATACTGAAGTAGCATTACTGGACTCGCATGAAAGTATGGAAACGTAGCAGAAGGAGACAGGCTCGTAACAAAATCTAGTTAACAAATCGTTCAGAAATCAGAAAAAGCACGCTCTAACAAGTGTCATATTCTGCAAGTTTTTCACCTTCAGGTCTATAACTACACAATCAAGGTAGCGACAAAACCAATTGGGGGGGGGGGGGGGAAGTTGTCAATATTTCTTCTTTGATTGTCGATCTGTCTGCCAGTAGCACTTTCAAAAAAGAGGTAAAAATCGTGTCTCTAGCGAGATAAGAACCACGAACTAACACTATCTTCCATTTCTAGGTCGTAAACATTACTGTTAAACTAGCATACAGCTGCACCAAACAGAACTCCAGTGTTGTCCCGATGATAGCCAAGACCGAGAATTCGCAACATAAATGGCGACGTAAGCTGCAGTTTCTGTTGGTACGAGTTTCCTGGGCTCAAAACCATAAATCTATTATCTCTATGTCATCCATCAAGTTACAATAATTTAGAGTATGTAATCTAAATGGCAAAAAAATATCGAGCTAATTTTCCAGAATAATTCTGAAACAAACCAGGAATTAAATCGATGGCCTCATAGTTGCCAAATGTATTTCACAATGTTGCCAATGGTCAATTAGTATAGTGACACACATGATATGATGGCTCCTGAGCCAATGTTAATCTTAAGCTGGCTGACATGGGGGGGGGGGGGGTGGGGGGTGCTCGCCCTTCGAAGATGTGCTATAGCTAAAGAGTTTCATTTGTATTTCTGTAACTTATCATTTGGGTTTAAAGGGTACTCAAGAGTAATATCCAAATATCCAAATGCTGAGATTGCAACTCGAACATAAAGAGCAGGGAGACATATCTGACGTTCTCCTCTGCTTTAACTGTCACAGGCGTATTCAGCTTTCTGCCTTAAGCAAACAGCCAACAAAAAATTTCACTCACTGGAAGTGATTCGGTTTTTTAGCATCACCGGATGCTATTAACATTATGACTGAAAATCGTTAACTGCAGTACCATATACTTTAAAACAGTTTGCCTTATGCATGACTGCATTGGCACCACTTTCAATAGGTAATACACAAAGGAAAAGACAACACAACCCTGCATGTGGATGTAAAGACAACACAACCCTGCATGTGGATGTTCACATTTTGTAATCAGATTTCACATGCACTCATAGTTTGTAATCACGTAAGCAAACTGTGCAATGCAAGTCCGAATCCAGATTCTGAGAACATGAAAGGATAAGTGGTAGTGTTGAGGATGTGAAACATGAAACAAAAATGCCAACATAAATGTGTCAAGTATGTCATTCTTAAGCAACACTGTCATTCCTTCTTTATAAACCAAAGAGACGATAACATTGTCTAACGATGGTGATACTTTGTCAATAACAACGACAAGCGCTGGTGAATGAGCTTTTCAATTTTCAGACAGCTGCAGACAGAGAGGAACCAAAGAAACAAGAAGAGGTAACCCCAGGAGACTGTGGGACGGAGTATATCGCAGTTGACACGTTTTGCTTGTTGGTTGTTTCTACACACTTTCACATTAACGACCCCTCAAGGATATCACAACATTTATATGTGAATTATCTGGGTGTAATTGTTAAAACAGACTAGTATTTTACATATTACAGTACTTGTCGCCGGATCTGCTTAGTGGACAATGCTAATTGTAATTTAATGTTGGAGACTATTGAAAAGTCTTAATAATGCTTTCAAGATACTGACTATGCACATCAATTTGCGTCCTGAGACAACGGTTCATCAGCTCAGGCTTAGCTAGGAAGCTGAGGTTTACATAAATTACGTAAAACCAGAAGGATAAATAGACATACAAACTAGATGTCTCAATCTTTACATCACAGTGGAATAACTTGAAAAAGTTAGGCATTTATATGGCAACGAATTTAGATGAAACGGGGTTGATGAAATACTGTAAAAACTTCGAGATTAAACCTAAACCATTTCTTCCATAAGTATTTACAGTTTGAAATAGCCTCTACCCAGCTAACAAACGCCAACTATGTGTAACTGAAGATCTCTTCGAGTCGTTTTAAACACTGGTAACATGTGACTGCAGAGGGGTTGTCCGCCATCTGATACTACTGTTATCCTGGTCCAACTAGGATGTAGTTCACAACTAGCAACCTACAATTTCATCGAAGAGCTCAGCAATGATATAGTTTCAGGAAGAGAACAAAAAAGACGGAATGTGAATTTCCACAGCATCAGTACCATTTAATGTTATTTTAACAAGTCGAACTACAACATAGTAATCCTGAGGAATTGAGGACATAGTGATTAATTTCGCTAGTATTTAGTTTCTCACGACCGACATTTGGGCCCATAGGGGTTGGGGCGAGATATACTTCTGGACCTGAGGTACTGCAGGAATTCCATGTTCCCTGACACCATCGAAACTTCGCTTGGTGAACGAAGGGCGAAATAAAACAGTGTGAGTTAAGGAGCACTTTGCTCTCATTTAAGTATTTGGCCGAAACAGACAGCTTACCCTGAGTTATGAAACGAATCCTGTCGTCCAGGACCGAGTGCCACAAAGAGCGCAGATTCGCCACAAGATGGGGAAATTCACTGGTGTCTATTGTGCTGAATGAGGTCAGGCTGATCAGGCCTGAGCACTGTAGTGTGTGAGTGAGACAGGTGAGAACCTACATCACCGGGAAACCCCGTAGGAGCTGTTTGTGCCCAGGGAGGTGTAGCAGTGTCAAAAATGGCCGACCTAAGATCGGCTATAAAGAGAAACATTTTTGAAAACTATTTAAGTCTATAATAATTCAGGGAACGAAGCCGCATGTATTTTAATCTACCATCTTTCTTAAATTTTCATGGTGATCCCAATAAAACTTGAATACTGAGCATATCTATAATAGTTTAGGATTTGCTGTTAACGTGAAAGTAATAAGTTTTGTAAAAAAGACCTGAATGCTAAAATCTGAACGCTTTCATATAAAAGCATAGCATTAAAATGACAAATGTTATAAATATCAACTCTGTAACTTTATTTGTCATCATTTCCTCCATACAAAACACACAGAACGATGACAACATGGCACCTTATTGAATCATTAGGTAACAGAATATTAGTTGTAAAGTTTAGTGCATAACAGTCACTTTTGTTCTTTATTTATTTATCAGAAAGCACATTGGTGCAAAGCTACTGGCCGTGACATTTAAAGAAGGAAATTGTATTGGTTTTATGTAAAAGAATTTAATCTTTATTATGTAATGGATATTATTGTTACTTGATTTAGAATGTGGAAATGGTCAAGCTTTGATTATTTAAATATGTTAAAACGTAAAATAATGCAGAATAAGCTGCAGCCAATCAGACAGACATCTTCAGGGAAGGGAACTGCAATGGTCAGTTGAGTGACAATGTTTGGTAAGCTGGAGACGGCCGGGGACGGGCAGAGCGACAGTGCTGGTGCAGACGCGAAATCGGACAGCTCGGCTGGAGACATCAAATTGGCTCGTGCTGGTGGAGAAGTGAAAGCGGACGATCTGTCTTTAGGTTGCTAGGACGTGAAACGACTTAGAAAATTGTGGTATCGTGGTACTTAGTCTGTGAGCGGTGAGTAGCCGCGCACCAGGTGCAAACTCTTAACTTTTCGCGTAGATAACATGGTGGAGGATTGGACTTGTATTTCGCCATGAGATTGTGAATGATGGAACTGTGTCAAATGGATATGCACACGAGTGTAACAGGAACTCCAAATACGACCACTTTCGCTATTAGTTTCCCTTCTGAATAAACATTATTCTAACTAAATCGCAACTGAGTGGCTTACATCATTTGTAGTTGTTGTTGTGGTCTTCAGTCCTGAAACTGGTTTGATGCAGCTCTCCATGCTACTCTATCCTGTGCAAGCTTCTTCATCTCCCAGTACCTACTGCAACCTACACCCTTCTGAACCTGCTTAGTGTAGTCATCTCTTGGTCTCCCTCTACGATTTTTACCCTCCACACTGCCCTCCAATACTAAATTGGTGATCCCTTGACGCCTCAGAACATGTCCTACCAACCGATCCCTTCTCTTGGTCAAGTTGTGCCACAAACTTGTCTTCTCCCCAATCCGTTTCAATACTTCCTCATTAGTTATGCGATCTACCCTTCTAATCTTCAGCATTCTTCTGTAGCACCACATTTCGAAAGCTTCTATTCTCTTCTTGTCCAAACTATTTATCGTCCATGATTCACTTCCATACATGGCTACACTCCATACAAATACTTTCAGAAATGACTTCCTGACACTTAAATCTATACTCGATGTTAACAAACTTCTCGTCTTCAGAAACGCTTTTCTTGCCATTGCCAGTCTACATTTTATATCCTCTCTACTTCGACCATCATCAGTTATTTTTCTCCCCAAATAGCAAAACTCCTTTACTACTTTAAGTGTCTCACTTCCTAATCTAATTCCCTCAGCATCACCCGACTTAATTCGACTACATTCCATTATCCTCGTTTTGCTTTTGTTGATGGTCATCTTATATCCTCCTTTCAAGACACTATCCATTCCATTCAACTGCTCTTCCAAGTCCTTTGCTGTCTCTGACAGAATTACGATGTCATCGGCGAACCTCAAAGTTTTTATTTCTTCTCCATGGATTTTAATACCTACTCCGAATTTTTCTTTTGTTTCCTTCACTGCTTGCTCAATATACAGATTGAATAACATCGGGGATAGACTACAGCCTTGTCTCACTCCCTTCCCCACCACTGCTTCCCTTTCATGTCCCTCGACTCTTATAACTGCCATCTGGTTTCTGTGCAAATTGTAAATAGCCTTTCGCTCCCTGTATTTTACCCCTGCCACCTGCAGAATTTTAAAGAGAGTATTCCAGTCAACATTGTCAAAAGCTTTCTCTAAGTCTACAAATGCTAGAAACGTAGGTTTGCCCTTCCTTAATCTAGCTTCTAAGATAAGTCGTAGGGTCAGTATTGCCTCACGTGTTTCAACATTTCTACGGAATACAAACTGATCTTCCCCGAGGTCGGCTTCTACTAGTTTTTCCATTTGTCTGTAAAGAACTCGCGTTAGTATTTTGCAGCTTTGACTTATTAAACTCATAGTTCGGTAATTTTCACATCTGTCAACACCTGTTTTCTTTGGGATTGGAATTATTATATTCTTCTTGAAGTCGGAGGGTATTTCGCCTGTCTCATACATCTCGCTCACTAGATGGTAGAGTTTTGTCAGGACTGGTTCTCCCAAGGCCGTCAGTAGTTCCTATGGAATGTTGTCTACTCCAGGGGCCTTGTTTCGACTCAGGTCTTTCAGTGCTCTGTCAAACTCTTCACGCAGTATCGTATCTCCCATTTCATCTTCATCTACATCCTCTTCCATTTCCATAATATTGTCCTCAAGTACATCGCCCTTGTATAGACCCTCTATATACTCCTTCCACCTTTCTGCTTGGGTCGTTAATTTAGCTCCCGACATTATTATTACTGTTATTATACATTATATTAAGTTTGTATGCTTCATACAATTTCGCAAACTTGCCATCAGCCAGACAATTTAACCAAAGTGTCACAAGTGTCTAATTTAGGGCGTGTAATGCGACACGTGTGGTTAAACCCTCTTCGAGTTTGAGCCAAGACATTTCGATGAAGACGAACCATATCACAACGGATTCTTATTTTGTCTCAGGTGCCAACACACAGTAGTTTCTGACAACGTGAGAACACTACTGCATCAGTTTGCACACATGGTGTTACAGCAAGCGAGTTGCTACGTGGTAACTAATGTCACAGGTGCTCCACGTTCAAATCCAACCTAATGATGTTATTTTTTCTGTTTGTTGTCATGCAACATTTTTGTGACATCAACAAATACAATGGAATTATTCACAAAATAAATAAGCATTTTAAGTAGTATTAAAATTAAATTTTATCATCACAAATCTTGCATGATCTGGTGTAACTAACAGTAATTGAAAATGGAAACACAAACTGCAGTAGCGTCAGTACTTTGACTGTCACATTCTCTGAAAGTCATGAGTGTTGGCACCTAACACAAAATCACTAAAAAATAAGGTTCAAATGGCTCTGAGCACTATGGGACTTAACTTCTGAGGTCATCCGTCCCCTAGAACTTAGAACTACTTAAACCTAACTAACCTAAGGACATCACACACATCCATGCCCGAGGCAGGATTCGAACCTGCGACCATAGCGGTCGCGCGTTTCCAGTCTGTAGCGCCTAGAACCACTCGGCCACTCTGGCTGGCTACAAAATAACTGTCCATTTATTTTCGTCCTTCTATCACCAAGCGAAGATTGGATTGTGTCACAAAGTGATGATGTAAGTCGATGCCTGTACATGGAACATGTAGTTCATGCTGTATTTCCACACCAGAAACATAGCTCAGCCAATCCCTACGGCTTGTAATGTCAGCCTCAAAAAGCTGAGTCCCGGCTTTTGGGGGAGGGCTGTAAAAAATTATACATATTGTTCTTAATTCATTTGTGATTCTTTTTAAGAACTTTTCGGTGAGCTATCTGTGCTAGGCGATCGTAAATATATGTGCAGTCAATGTTGCGTGCAATGCTTTTCTTAGCTTATAAAGTTAAAATAACAGAAAAAAATTACACATCAAATACTAAAGAAAAATTGGACAAGCTGTAGTCTTGTAACTATCGAATTTAGAGGCTCTTGCATTATGACTTTGCTATTTTCATAAAAACAGCATTGGCAACAATAGTGACAACCATTTTTTTCGCGCTTGGCTCTATTGTCGGCATGCTGTATTTTACATGTTATGTGTTCCAGATTTAAGTGCTGTGCTTATTGTCATTTATTCAATCAACATTAGGGGTGACGGCAGTTTGCAAATTGTTGTTTTCGTGAAAATTATGCTCCTTTGCTGGCCCAGGTACTATAGTTATCAGTGAATTTATTAGGTAATTCTATTTATATTGGCTTTAAATCTGAGGAAGGTTACAAAATTTCAGAAGTAATTTAGTACCATGACTTTCAGTGTTATTTAAAGCTTTCCTTATTAGTGTGAACATACTTTAGTGGCTATTTTAAATGTTATATGTTTCACAGAGGCGATCAGAAAAACATAAACACAATGAAAAATTGTAAGGGAGACGGAGAAAAATATTGGTACCTACTTTATGCCAAAAAATATCCAGTCTCAAATATAAGCAACACTTAAATGTTATCAGAAGCAGAAACTTATTCTGAGCAAAAACCTAAGCTAACTGTGCCTCAAATTAAAATTGTAAAGGAGATGGAGAAAAAATAGGTTCCTATCTTTTGCCAAAAAATAATCCAGTCTCGAATATAAGCAACACTTCAACGTTAGCGGAA
Organism: Schistocerca gregaria; assembly: GCF_023897955.1. Lineage (NCBI taxonomy): Eukaryota > Metazoa > Arthropoda > Insecta > Orthoptera > Acrididae > Schistocerca > Schistocerca gregaria. The sequence continues at coordinate 961,663,080 of NC_064921.1, read as the reverse complement.
GCAGAATCTTATTCTGAGCAAAAACCTACGCTAACTGCATCTCATGTAGGCACTTTGCCACCTGATGAAGTAGAGGCAAGTGACTCTAATTGGAATCCAACTCGTCCTAGGCCCTGACAACAAATTAAAAAGAGGTTGGTTAGTGTGGACAAAAAACTCTTCTTTTCGCCATGCTTATTATTTCAGAGTGATACAAAAAAAAACTGTTAATTTAGTTTAGCTAAAGTAGATGATGGATCTGCATATGCAAAAACAGCTTGGAAAGAGTTATACTGTATTTTTCCTGATCATGAGAACAGTTTGTTGCATAAAAATTATTATTTAGCATGGAGATGGTGTGAACAATGCCTAATATATAGCACTGTGCATTCCACATTCCAGAAACTACTGACAGAAAGAGACTTTCCATGTGTGCTGTTAAAAGGATTTTATAAGTTTTCCTTCTTGAGAAAGTGGCCACCTGTTAGGGCAGCCAGATAGTGGTAACGTCTTGGGGTTAACTGAATTATTGCCCAATATGAGGGAATATACAATTTGTGTTAAAAGTTGTAAGAGGCACATGAGTAGAAATGCACCATTTATCTTGGACAGCACAGAATGGGCACTCTTCTATGTGTAGGGATAATATATTAAAGTAAGTCTTTGGAGAAAGACAGAAACCTCTGGTTTTCTTCTTTTATTTGTGGCGCTACCTCAGGTGTGTCTGAGACTGAACAAAATATTGTGATTTTAAGGTCGGTTTTTTAACAATGAGGAAAATAAATTTGAAATTACTAGGAGGCTTCTGGAATACTTTGTAATTGATAAAAAAGTCAACTGATGCAATTATTAATGCTGTCATAGACGTATTTAACAAGCTTGAAATAAATTTACAGCACTAGGTCGTCCCTTCTTAGATAATGGATCAAATATGGCTGGGAAAGTAAATGGAACAGAAGCAAAAATTAGAGAAATTTCCCCCCTGGGAAAATTTTCTCCCTGTACATCTCAATGAAGTAGTAGATACATTCTTCAGCTGTCTGAACAAGATGTGCAATTTCTTCAATGGAAGCCCACACCGATGGGAAGGGTTATCAAAATATGTTGCCAATGGATCTCTTCATGGCCTCTCTGAAAGAAGATGGAGTGCAAGAAGTGAGGCAGTAAACAAGGTAATGCAATTTGTCTTGTGATGGGATAGCAGAAGTAAACCGGCTAATCAATTATTTCTCCAAGTTTGAAACATTGATTCCCTTGAATATTTGGAGACATGTTTTAGACCATACACATCTAAGAAGTTTGATACTGCAGTCAAAAGCTCTTTCCCTTGATATTGAAATGAAAATATTAAAGCTCTTAGCTATCACAGCTAATACTGTAAGAGCTCTTTGACCTGAATTCTTCGCACAGCTAAAAGAAATGGCTGTTGCAACTGGGCATGAGGGAGGTTTTTGTAAAAAGAAATATGGAAAACGAAGATTTTCTTGGTGAAGCAACTGACACACTCTCTGATGGAACTGAAGAACAACAATTACGAAAAGACGTTTTCGATGAAATCATAGATAAAATTGCTCCTCAGATGGATTCTTGGTATGAAGAAATGACTTTTGAACCTGTTCTCAGAAGAAATATACCTCTGGAAGCCAGTGACACGATCAAGAAATTAATTAGAACTTATCATGATGATCCGAGTAATAAACTTATCAAAGAAATGCCGCTGGTTTTCTGGATTTGATGAAGACACCAAAAAACAAAGGAATTTCAATTCTTCTTCGAAATGAAATTTGTTAGGTCGAGGTTACAATCTGTGTTTCCTGAACTTTACATTGAACTTTGGATTTTCATTGCCATACCAGTTACTGTTGTTTCAGATGAGGGAGAATTTAGTAAATGGCCAGTGATTAGTGGCATTCTGGGGATAAATAGTGAATGTCCTTTGTATTTTCCAGTCATAATTCGATTATGTTATTTGGTGGCTGTTTGATGCTGGTCCTTGTTCCATTACATAGTTTTGGTGAGTTGACATTACCAAGTAGTATGATCGGAGATACATTTTTAAGGTGAATGCAGTGAAATGGCATTCCTGGCACTTGCAAATAATTTAGAAATTCTGAAGGTAAGTTCACTCTTCCTTCAATGTTTCCCATCGGATCTATCGATTTGTATATTATCTCTTCACTGGAAATTTTCTTTCGAATATTAAAGTTGATATCGTCAACAATATTATTTTTAGTTCCCAAAATTGCCCTTTCAAATAGTCAGTCCACTTTGGTATAGTGGTGAAAAACTTTTAGATAAATTTGGTTGATGAGTTCGTTTTCAGTAGTTGCTATCGCTATTGAGTTTAATAAGGCTAGTCGTCTGCTTGGTAGCATATGTGCCTTCTCCTATATGCAAAAGTTGTTGAGCAAAATGTGCTGTTGTTTCGTCTTTCGATAAATCAATTCTCTTATTTTTTGTTAGACACAGTGTTTCTACATGTAGCCAGAGATGAGATTTTTTTAAAGCATGCATTGATCTCATCTGCTGGTGTTGACTGGAAGTGTTCGTCGAAACTCTCCGGAGAGTATGAGGACAGCTCCTTCCATTACTTCAGAGTTTCCTCACATGTCTTTTAATTTTATGTCCATGGCTTCGAATAATTTTTATGTACCATTTTGCATTCTTCCCAGAAGATAATTTTAGCTTGGTTTAGAAGTTCACCCTGTCCGGATGATCTTGCGACCTTACAAACCGGGTTCTGTTCTTCTGGCTACAGTTGTAGGGCGCAATGGTCAGTTTGTCCTCATTCCATAAGTGTGGTTGCAATGCCAGATGATGGCATTGTAAATGCGATGTGTACCTTAGCCGCATTTCTGCCAGCAATAGAATTATTAGAAACCATTTCCCAGTGCTGCCTGGTGCGTCCAAGTAAATAATTCCATCAGTGTTGTCGATCCAGTCTGTGATAACTTCGTCAACTTCCTTTTGATAGTCACTGAGGAGCGGTTTCTTGCAAGCAATGTATTGAAGTAGTTCATTGATGTGTGGCTTTTTTCCTTTGTAATTTCGATAATATCTTTTCGTGATGCTTACATCTCAAGTTGTACTGAAGTCTAGTCTAGTTGTTTATTGCTGATCATTTATCTTCTAGATGAATGAGGGTTTCATTTAAGATGTAGTTGTTGAATTCAATGGTCAGTTTAGGATGAGCTTACCGGATTTGTTACAGTATGTCTTCACTCATAATCTCTTTGAAGGAGACCCATAGCTGTTATGGATTAGATGGGTTACATATTGTTAGAATTATGGCGAATAAGTCATTTGTTCAGCTGAGGCTGTGACTAGGACTTCCAGTAGTGTTCATTCCCAGTGGTTTGCTTTTTCCAGTACTCCTAAGCATTGATATGCTTGTCGGTACACCAGGCAGACGTAACTATCAACAGTCTTGAGATCTGTGAAACTTGTTGATTCCCATATTTGATGTAGCAACATCCGGAGATCCAAAAATTCGGCGTTGTTCGGATATATGATGTATACTCGGCCTAGTGCACCTGTTTTCATGATTCCTGTATGATCTTCTACTGGAATTCCTTGTTTTCGTGATTGAAAGATATTTCTTCTTGTGTTCCACAAATAGTAGGTAGGCACGTCGACGTATAGTAATGTTTTCGCGAATGTAACCGTTTGCCACAGTTGTTGAAAAGCTTTTAATGTTGTGTTCTGAGCTGGTTGGCTACCAATTTTTCTGGCGGTGTCTTATGTGAAGTAAACTCTCGTCTATTCTTCAAAAGCACTGCCAGTTGTTGCACATTTGGATCGCGTTCGTGTACGGTAAAAACCAAAAATCCGCCACGCTGCTTCGTTACTGTTGATGTATCTTCCCATTTGGTACATGAGGATCTCGTCATTCCTGTTGTGTTGTTCGCTGTCTTTGGCTGTCACTGCCTTTGTTCACATAATTGGACATATTTGATGGCTTTCCCTGAATTACACTATTCTGCGTTTATGTGTGCTTGGAACATTTCGGAAAGTATTGTGTTATATGGTGTATTGTGTACTGAACCGGGGATCTAGAAACGACAGAGAGGCGTCGTCCCTACCGTAGCCCGTCCTACACTGAACCCATGGCTATTGTGTGGTTTAGTCCCCACTGGCAACGTCTCAAACCACACGAGTGTAACCTCATATGTATGCGTGGTAGAGTAATTATCGTGTCCTTGGAGAGAGTGTTTGCGCAGTTATCAGTGACATAGTGTAACTGAGGCGGAATAAGGGGAACCAGCCTGCATTCGCTGAGGCAGCCGGAAAATCGCTATAAAAACCACCCACAGGCTGTGTCTCAAAGGTGGATGAATTTTTCTGTGCAGGTTTCTTCTGATTTAGTCTTATGTAAAGCACCTGTTTGACTTCTGTTTTTGGATACGTATCTACCACGAATTGTTGGAACAAATGGCGAATGATGAGAATGTGATTGTATGTTTCAATGTCTCATATCATTAAGCCATTAACACAGAACTCCTTGTAAATGACTTTTTTGTTTATTTCTACACCTCCTTCAGGTTGGGTTTGTTTCACATTAAAATCGTATATGTCCTCTCTATGCAGAAAAATTAATGGATATATATATGAACGGCGTGTTTCTGCAGTGTGTTGTAGTCCTTCTCTTAGTCATTTAATAATTATGCTACATCTTGTGTTTTCATCATCCACGATTACATTGGTGACTTGATCTATCAGTGGTGCATTTAAATTGACGTTCGTGTTCTCCAGGTGGTCTTTTTTCAGCTTGAATTATAACTTTACAGTCTTCAGAAATCACTGGATCTGGTGCTCTACTGAATACATGAATCAGTTGATTGTATTTGTGTCAGATCCTCTGCACATCTTGGACTACTTCTCGACTCAACAGACTGATATTTGTGTATCGTTGACCAATTTCTATGTCTTCATTTACGATGAAATATACTTGCAATAATTTAAAATCTTCGTTTGGTAATGGTAGTAATGATCCCATATTGTGATAGATTTGTTCTTGGGTGGAAAAAACATAATAGACTTCATTTCTACACTCCTGGAAATTGAGATAAGAACACCGTGAATTCATTGTCCCAGGAAGGGGAAACTTTATTGACACATTCCTGGGGTCAGATACATCACATGATCACACTGACAGAACCACAGGCACATAGACACAGGCAACAGAGCATGCACAAGGTCGGCACTAGTACAGTGTATATCCACCGTTCGCAGCAATGCAGGCTGCTATTCTCCCATGGAGACGAGCGTAGAGATGCTGGATGTAGTCCTGTGGAACGGCTTGCCATGCCATTTCCACCTGGCGCCTCAGTTGGACCAGCGTTCATGCTGGACATGCAGACCGCGTGAGATGACGCTTCATCCAGTCCCAAACATGCTCAATGGGGGACAGATCCGGAGATCTTGCTGGCCAGGGTAGTTGACTTACACCTTCTAGAGCACGTTGGGTGGCACGGGATACTTGCGGACGTGCATTGTCCTGTTGGAACAGCAAGTTCCCTTGCCGGTCTAGGAATGGTAGAACGATGGGTTCGATGACGGTTTGGATGTACCGTGCACTATTCAGTATCCCCTCGACGATCACCAGAGGTGTATGGCCAGTGTAGGAGATCGCTCCCCACACCATGATGCCGGGTGTTGGCCCTGTGTGCCTCGGTTGTATGCAGTCCTGATTGTGGCGCTCACCTGCACGGCGCCAAAAACGCATACGACCATCATTGGCACAAGGCAGAAGCGACTCTCATCGCTGAAGACGACACGTCTCCATTCGTCCCTCCATTCACGCCTGTCGCGACACCACTGGAGGCGGGCTGCACGATGTTGAGTCGTGAGCGGAAGACGGCCTAACGGTGTGCGGGACCATAGCCCAGTTTCATGGAGACGGTTGCGAATGGTCCTCGCCGATACCCCAGGAGCAACAGTGTCCCTAATTTGCTGGGAAGTGGCGGTGCGGTCCCCTACGGCACTGAGTAGGATCCTACGGTCTTGGCGTGCATCCGTGCGTCGCTGCAGTCCGGTCCCAGGTCGACGGGCACGTGCACCTTCCGCCGACCACTGGCGACAGCATCGATGTACTGTGGAGACCTCACGCCCCACGTGTTGAGCAATTCGGCGGTACGTCCACCCGGCCTCCCGCATGCCCACTATACGCCCTCGCTCGAAGTCTGTCAGCTGCACATACGGTTCACGTCCACGCTGTCGCGGCATGCTACCAGTGTTAAAGACTGCGATGGAGCTCCGTATACCACGGCAAACCGGCTGACACTGACGGCGGCGGTGCACAAATGCTGCGCAGCTAGCGCCATTCGACAGCCAACACCGAAGTTCCTGGTGTGTCCGCTGTGCCGTGCGTGTGATCATTGCTTGTACAGCCCTCTCGCAGTGTCCGGAGCAAGTATGGTGGGTCTGACACACCGGTGTCAATGTGTTCTTTTTTCCATTTCCAGGAGTGTATTAGTGTTGTTCGAGGTGACACCAGAAGAAGTCATCTGGAAGCAGGCGTTGTAAGTTTTTGTATTTTAAAGAAAGTGTTTTGATTCTGGAGTTTCAAAAAATGGTTCACATGGCTCTGAGCATTATGGGATTTAACTTCTGAGGTCCCATAGTCTTAGAACTACTTAAACCTACCTAACCTAAGGACATCACACACATCCATGCCCGAGGCAGGATTCGAACCTGTGACCGTAGCGGTCGCTCGGTCCCAGACTGTAGTGCCTAGAACTACTCGTCCATTACGGCCGGCGATTCTGGAGTTTCCCCAGTTATGTAATGTAGAACTTCAGAGGTGCTTCCAGTGGTGGTAATCGAATTTTCCATTCATGCAACTGAATCCTGGTGGTTCTCTACTGAATTTCTTCGCTTTGCAAAACTGGCAGAAGTTATCCATTTATCCGATTACGACGTGTTTGTGGTTTATATATTCCTTCGTTGGATCATAGTGGAGTGCTTCAATTGTTAGGTTGTACTGCTTTCTTGTCCTTGTCCGTGCTTCTAGTAGGGTGATATTTTAATGGCTGCCTTCCGTTCACAGTCCTTTATTGCAAGACTGTCGCAATTCTTGATGCTTCAATGCATTCATTTCGTTCTTCGGTTTCTCAGCTTCTCATGGTGCTCACTGTCGTTCTTTGGGAAGTTAAACGTGCTTCATGCTCTCTGTCTGTTTCGGTTTTTCGCTGTTCTTTTCGTTTTCGCCGATTTGCTTCAGAACTGCCTCTTTTACCTTTGGGCATTATCTAAAATATAAATCAAATCAACTTTCCATTAACAGATACATTAAATACAATTTACCCACTTTTCACATTTTATTTTCGATTTATATTCAGTCAGTGTATCACTTTTACTACTCACACTTCATTGCTCTTTTCACGCACTGCACTACTTTTTCGATTCCTCCATTCGTCACTAATAGGAAACTGATGTTCGAGCCCATGACATGTCTTGCTTTATATACCCCTACCAATGGGAAGCCCCAGCAGTTACGAATTCCAGAACATACCAAAAAGGCTTCGAATCTTCAAGAATTTTACAGAACATTTCACAACATTCCAAGTGTTCTGAAATGTTCCACAATGCTGGGATGTTCCCAAAGATTCTGGAATTTTCCTGAATGTTCCTGACTGTTCCAAAACATTCCGCATCACTGAGAGACATTCTGAACCATTCTGGAATTTTGTGGACTGCTCTCGAATGTTCTAGAATATTCTCGATGGTTCTACAAATTTCTAGAGAGCGAAACGTCCCAGCCTTATATCTTTAAAAGCATGCACGTCACGTAAAAACGAGAGCTTTCTTAATGATGGGGCACAGGTGGCTATCATAGCGTATAACTCCCTTGATTGTACCAGGACTCTTTTCTCAGTTTTAGAGGCATACAATCATTATTGTGTAGTAATTTTTATAACCACCGACGTACTATCGATATGAACCCGTCCTAGCTATTGCAGTATCAGCTGGCGAGGAATGACTGCTATTCAGACACATGCACGGTGCATGTAGTATCCATAAGCATGCTGCTGTCCGTGTGTAGAAAGGGGAAGGCGCACAGTCTATCTGTCTGACTGAGAACAAATTGTGATGCCCGGAGGCTCAGCACAAGCATTTCGGAAATTGCACGACTTGTCAAGTATTTAAGAAGTGCCATGGTGAAACCAATCTAAACCACATCCTGAAATCGTGAGGTGGACTCCCACTCCTCATTACAGATGTAGGCTTGGCAAACTGGTGAAACAGCGCAGACAGCGAACTGTGGCGGAACTATCATCAGAGTTCAATGTTGGGCAGAGTACAAGTGGGTCTGAACACACAGTGCACTGAACACTCGTCACGATGGGTCTCCGCAGCCAACGACCTGGCATGTGCCAATGTTAACACCATGACATCAGCAACTACAACTTGTGAGGATACAGTGTCCTCACATGGCAATGTATCTGTCGTTTGTTAATAATACGGGGTGTACATAAAGTCTGGGAACACTTTCAATTATTTATTGCACACGAACCAAACACTGTACAGATAAAATACATATGTCACTTTGAAGAAAAACGTTGAAAGTTTTTTTATCACGTATACCGTCATAGCGTAGTTTGGTAATTGTGTCAATAGTCAGTGCTATTCACAAACATCGCAAGTTCAGGTTCGAAGTGAGCTTTCTGTGTGCCAGAGTTCGACAAAAACAAATGTGCTACAGCTGTTCAGTGGATGTTTAGAACCAAGTATGGTAAGAAGCCACCAACAAGGATGGCCATTTACGACTGGCACAACAATTTCCTTACGACAGGTTTCTTGTGACAGGCAAAAAGAAGCGGACATCCCAGTGTGAGTGAAGTGAATGTGGAGCATGTCTGAGAGAAATTCATAAGCAGCCCACAGGAATTATTGCGTTGTGCATCCCGTGAACTCGAAATGGCTCCAATAACAGCGTGGAAAATCCTGCGACAGAAGCTGTTTATGAAACCATTCATATTGGAGCTAGTGCAGAAGATCGATGACGACAAAAAAGACAAGCGTTTTGAGTTTTGTTCACGGTTGCAACAATTGAATGAGGATGGCGATGGCATTGTTCATCGCTTAATTTTTAGTGACGAAGCCACTTTTGACACTAATGGGAAAGTGAACAGGATTAATTGTCGAATCTGTTATAACCATACATAGTTATCGATGAAGTTCTCCATTGAGCGTGTTGTAGCCGTGGCTACCAGCATTATTTAATCTTTGTCTGTTGACAATTCTCTGGAAGCAGTTAATCTGCTCGGTACCTCGATCGTTGGTTGTTGGAGCCAGTTCATCTGCTAGGTGCTGTGATCAGTCGTTGCTTAAGTTGCTGTGTGGAAGCAATCGGTAGCAAACTGGCATGTTGACTGAAATGCTGAATGTTATCAAAAGTGTTACTGTCTACTGAGTGTTTGAATAAATTATAATTTGTGACCCCTTAACAATAGATGTTCTCACTTAACACAGTCATCATAGTATTCTTGGAAACATTATTTAATGAGGTTAGCTGTACAGGAAGTTTGTTGGGAAAGTAAGGAGAGGCTGTGACCTAATATAGTGGGCCTGTAGGAATACCGACAGGGCCACTAAACATGAAAATGATGACAAGGACATCGTATCCTGCAACAGTCTTCGGATCTGGAGCCTGATTGCCAGCGCCTACGTATGGTGAGTGAATTAGACGTGTCATCAAAAGAATGATAGGCTGTGAATAATCTTATTTTAATTATATTTTGCGTGTTCAGTATACAATTGAACAACAATGTCTAATCAGACAGAGAATGGTAACACAATCGACGAAGAGGACAGTGTTAACCAGGATAGTGGTGACATGGATCTTTTTAATGAATCAGAACTATGCGCTAAAATTCAAAATGTACATCTACATGACTACTCTGCAATTCACATTTAAGTGCTTGGCAGAGGGTTCATCGAACCACAATCATACTATCTCTCTACTATTCCACTCCCGAACAGCGAGCGGGAAAAACGAACACCTAAACCTTTCTGTTCGAGCTCTGATTTCTCTTATTTTATTTTGATGATCATTCCTACCTATGTATTTTCGCATTTGGAAGAGAAAGTTGGTGACTGAAATTTCGTAAAAAGGTCTCGCCGTGACGAAAAACGTCTATGCTGTAATGACTTCCATCCCAACTCGTGTATCATATCTGCCACACTCTCTCCCCTATAATGTGATAATACAAAACGAGCTGCCCTTTTTTGCACCCTTTCGATGTCCTCCGTCAATCCCACCTGGTAAGGATCCCACACCTCGCAGCAATATTCTAACAGAGGACGAACGAGTGTAGTGTAAGCTGACTCTTTAGTGGACTTGTTGCATCTTCTAAGTGTCCTGCCAATGAAACGCAACCTATGGCTCGCCTTCCCGACAATATTACCTATGTGGTCCTTCCAACTGAAGTTGTTCGTAATTTTAACACCCAGGTACTTAGTTGAATTGACAGCCTTGAGAATTGTACTATTTATCGAGTAATCGAATTCCAACGGATTTCTTTTGGAACTCATGTGGATCATCTCACACTTTTCGTTATTTAGCGTCAACTGCTACCTGACACACCAAACAGCAATCTTTTCTAAATCACTTTGCAACTGATACTGGTCTTCGGATGACCTTACTAGATGGTAAATTACAGCATCATCTGCGAACAATCTAAGAGAACTGCTCAGATTGTCACCCAGGTCATTTATATAGATCAGGAACAGCAGAGGTCCCAGAACGCTTCCCTGGGGAACACCTGATATCACTTCAGTTTTACTCGATGATTTGCCGTCTATTACTACGAACTGCGACCTTCCTGACAGGAAATCACGAATCCAGTCACACAACTGAGACGATACCCCATAGCTCCGCAGCTTGATTAGAAGTTGCTTGTGAGGAACGGTGTCAAAAGCTTTCCGGAAATCTAGAAATACGGAATCAACTTGAGATCCCCTGTCGATAGCGGCCATTACTTCGTGTGAATAAAGAACTAGCTGCGTTGCACAAGAGCGATGTTTTCTGAAGCCATGTTGATTACGTGTCAATAGATCGTTCCCTTCGAGGTGATTCATAATGTTTAAATACAGTATATGCTCCAAAACCCTACTGCAAACCGACGTCAATGATATAGGTCTGTAGTTAAATGGATTACTCCTACTACCCTTCTTGAACACTGGTGCGACCTGCGCAATTTTCCAATCTGTAGGTACAGATCTATCGGTGATCGAGCGGTTGTATATGAGCGCTAAGTAGGGAGCTATAGTATCAGCGTAATCTGAAAGGAACCTAATCGGTATACAATCTGGACCTGAAGACTTGCCCGTATCAAGCGATTTGAGTTGCTTCGCAACCCCTAAGGTATCTACTTCTAAGAAACACATGCTAGCAGATGTTCGTGTTTCAAATTCTGGAATATTCCATTCGTCTTCCCTGGTGAAGGAATTTCGGAAAACTGCGTTCAATAACTCCGCTTTAGCGGCGCAGTCGTCGATAACAGTACCATCGGCACTGCACAGCGAAGGTATTGACTGCGTCTTGCCGCTTGTGTACTTTACATACGACCAGAATTTTTTCGGATTTTCTACCAAATTTCGAGACAATGTTTCGTTGTGGAACCTATTAAAGGCATCTCGCATCGAAGTACGTGCCAAATTTCGCGCGTCTGTAAATTTTAGCCCATCTTCGGGATTTCGCGTTCTTCTGAACTTCGCATGCTTTTTCCGTTGCCTCTGCAACAGCGTTCGGACCTTTTTTGTGTACCACGGGTGATCCGTTCCACCTCTTACCAATTTATGAGGTATGAATATCTCAATTGCTGTTGCTACTATATCTTTGAATTTGAGCCACATCTCGTCTACATTCGCATAGTCAGTTCGGAAGGAATGGAAATTGTCTTTTAGGAAGGCTTCTAGTGACACTTTATCCGCTTTTTTAAATAAAGTTATTTTGCGTTTGTTTCTGATGGATTTGGAAGAAATGGTATTGAGCCTAGCTACAACGACCTTGAGATCACTAATCCCTGTATCAGTCATGATGCTCTCTATCAGCTCTGGATTGTTTGTGGCTAAGAGGTCAAGTGTGTTTTCGCAACCATTTACAATTCGCGTCGGTTCGTGGGCTAACTGCTCGAAATAATTTTCGGAGAAAGCATTTAGGACAATCTCGGAAGACGTTTTCTGCCTACCACCGGTTTTGAACAAGTATTTTTGCCAACATACCGAGGGTAGGTTGAAGTCCCCACCAACTATAACCGTATGAGTGGGGTATTTATTTGTTACGAGACTCAAACTTTCTCTGAACTGTTCCGCAACTGTATCATCGGAGTCTAGGGGTCGGTAGAAGGAGCCAATTATTAACTTAATTCGGCTGTTAAGTATAACCTCCACCCATACCAATTCGCACAGAGTATCTACTTCGACTTCACTACAAGATAAACCACTACTGACAGACACAAACACTCCACCACCAATTCTGCCTAATCTATCTTTCCTGAACACAGTCTGAGACTTCGTAAAAATTTCTGCAGAACTTATTTCAGGCTTTAGCCAGCTTTCTGTACCTATAACGATATTAGCTTCTGTGCTTTCTATTAGCGCTTGAAGCTCAGGGACTTTTCCAGCGCAACTACAACAATTTACAACTATAATTCCGACTGTTCCTTGATCCAAGCACGTTCTGTAATTGCCAAGCACCCTTTGACATTGCAGCCCATCCCGCACTTTCCCGAGGCCTTCTAACCTAAAAACCGCCCAGTCCACGCCACACAGCCTCCGCTACCCGTGTAGCCGCCAACTGAGTGTAGTGAACTCCTGACCTATTCAGCGGAACCCGAAACCCCACCACCCTATGGCGCAAGTCAAGGAATCTGCAGCCAATACGGTCGCAAAACCGTCTGAGCCTCTGATTCAGACCCTCCACCTGGCTCTGTACCAAAGGTCCGCAGTCGGTTCTGTCAACGATGCTGCAGATGGTGAGCTCTGCCTTCATCTCGTAAGCAAGACCGGCAGCCTTCACCAAATCAGATAGCCGCTGGAATCCAGAGAGAATTTCCTCAGATCCAAAGCGACACACGTCATTAGTGACGACATGTGCCACCACCTGCAGCTGGCTGCACCCTGTGCTCTTCATGTCATCCGAAAGGACCCTTTCCACATCAGGAATGACTCCTCCCGGAATGCACACTGGATTTCTTCCCCTCCTTAGCCGCCGTATCCCTAAGGGGCCCCATTACACGCCTAACATTGGAGCTCCCAACTACCAGTAAGCCCACCCTCTGCGATTGTCCGGACCTTGAAGGCTGAGAACGATCCTCTGAAACAGGGCAGGCAGCTGCATCTGGCTCAGCCAGAGACAGTGCCTGAAACCGGTTTGTCAGACGCACCAGGGAGGCTTTCTGATCAGCCTCCGGGGGACGCCTTTCGCTGCCTGCCACGCCTTGGAACGACCTCCCAATCAACCACAGGCGAGGGCTCAGCCCCACTGCGGGCAGCAACCGGGGCAACCACAGCGGCAGACCGATCTGGGGACAGACGGGACGAAGTTGACATCCCCGTGATACCCAAGTCCGGCTCCCCACAGTGGTGCCCATTGGCAACAGCCTCAAGCTGTGCGACCGAAGTCAGCGCCGATTGCAGCTGTGAGCGAAGGGATGCCAAGTCAGCCCTCATCCGAACACAGCAATCGCAGTCCCTGTCCATTCTAATCGATGTTGAACAACAGTTACTGAAACACGAGTCTGTGCCTAGATAACGCAAGCGAAACACGCAAAGAATGTATCAACTAACCTGTACAAATGCCTAACGGCTGCGCTACAATCTGCTGAATTTACGATTACAGTAACTAAAACTCTAAATTGCACCTCCTATACGAAACTCACACGCAATTTAAATAAGAATCTACCAAGTAAACACTAAAGCGCGATGCTACAACTGTCAAATACTATAATACGCCCGAAATATGTGAATTAAACAATGCAAGTACCCAAAAACACGAAAAGAAATTAATTAAACTATCAAACAAATAAGTAAGCTAGGGTTATACGACTTGCTGCTGCAGCTGCTTATCCAACGGCGGCAGGGAGCACAATGATGATGTAGATGCCACAGAAAGTGAAAGCACAAACTTGGATGTAGATGATGAACCCTAGAACCACGTGAGGCAGTAAGAGATAAGGATAGGGTTGAGGTTGTAGGAAGAGAGGACGTAATGATGCAGCTTTTACAAAAAATGAACACTGATTTGAACAAAAAACTCAGGAGCGAAATCTGAACAGAAAATTCGAACAACGCAGTAAAAAAATTAGACAAAAAGTTAGTTCGAAAAATACTGAATTTTCAAACGAGTTTTACAGGCAGTTCAATAATTTTGCTCAGGAATTTTGGAAATCACTTTATAAGGAACAATCGGAATTCATGGACAAGGTTGCAACAAAGTGTCAAAAGATCAAAGGCGATGTAAGGAGATACAGAAACAAGACAACTCACAAATGGAAGTAATAAAACAAGCTTTAGTGAGCAGTGTCATAACACATATTCAGGTAGATCGAGCTCAAACTGTGTGTGAGGAAAATAAGAAATCAGTCATTAAAGTAGTATTAGGTGTGCTACAACAATGTTCCAATCTGGAATCAAAAAATCAGACACTGGAATCCACAATTAAGAATATAACTATTTCACATAATAAACATTATATGACAATAAATGGAAATTTTAATGCAAGAAAATGTGGTACACTTTATTAACTGCATGCTTATTTAAGGAAAGTTTGAAGAATTTGACCGATGTAAACAATTACATCCTATGGATTTCATGAAACAATTAAAAGCTGTATTTGAACGAATTCAAAATTAAGCATAAAAAAATCGAAATCTGTGTGAGACACAAGAATGCACGTCTAGGACATAGGGAAACTGTGCATCTAATCAGTATAATTTTTCAGTCATCGAAAGTAGGTTTCTCTGCAAATCCTGGTCGCACGAAAAACAACGAAGTATAAAAGAGAAATCATTTGCAATCCATAATTACGATCGGCATGAGGGTTCGGTGCATGATTTTCTTCAAACAAACTGGCAGTGCAATTGGTACCTGGGCGATTTTATTAGGGACGATGATTTGATCACAGTTTTGATAAAGCATTTACCATGGAAAGCGAAGCCACTCTTTTGTAGTATAGTAACTGAAATATTTATTTTTATTTAATTTGATTTATTTAGATGAATTATTATGTGAATTTTTGTTTTCGTATTTATAAGTTTATTAATATAATAAAATCATTTAGATTTTCAAGGAAGCTAAAGGGTTCAGAATAACAACTAGGTGTTATATTGTTCAATGTTTTGTTTTAGTATTATATGTTTTAAACCGCAGCGACATCTTCTGTTCTGTTAGCTCTCTCTCAGTTAGAATCTCGGTTACATTTATGTTTGTTGTTGAAAAGTGTTATTTGAGAAAGTTTCGCTTCATACGAGTTACGAATAAAACAGAATCAAAAAGCAATCTCTGGTTCAGTTTCGTTACTTATGGATTTTAGAATGTGCAATCGTTGGAGTGTTACAATTTTACATCTGTGGCTGATTGGTTTAAAAATACTAGACTGCACTTACAGGGCTACTGAAGAATGGGATACAACCTGTCAGCTTTGACCAATGACGTCAGAGTTCGCCAGAGATGATTTATTACGCAGATTTAACAGCAAAGACGAGTATTCATAAGCAATGAAGCGCAGAAGAGAAAATAGATGGTAAACATATATCACGTCCAGTAATATTTCGCACATAATGTGAAGGATATCGCTTGTTTCAGTCCTAGCACCTCTGCAAAAAATAAAGAAAAAAGGGACAGAAGTAATGGTAGAATGGAATAGCTCAGCTGACACATACATGAGTTTTATCCTGAGCTTCAGTCGATCTGTATAGATTAATTGCAGTACAGGATACAAATTTAACATACGTCGACTTCTTTGTTTTCGTTACCATTAATATCCTGTTGTTCTGTTGACCTATATAGGTTGACTGAAGTACAGGATAAAAATTTTACAGGAATTGTTTCTTCTGACTCCGCTACTACTAGCATTCTGTTCTTATGTAGATAGTATTACTAGCAAAGGCGAAAAGACCTACATACACAGTATGTCTATCCTATACTGCAGGTGAACTATAAAGGTCAACTGAAGAATAGGAGACTATTGCTAAGGAAAACGAAGAAATAGATGTACATAACACTGGCATCCTGTACCTCAGTTCAAATATGCAAA
Source organism: Schistocerca gregaria (assembly GCF_023897955.1). NCBI lineage: Eukaryota > Metazoa > Arthropoda > Insecta > Orthoptera > Acrididae > Schistocerca > Schistocerca gregaria. The sequence goes on along the minus strand of NC_064921.1, from coordinate 961,646,840 downwards.
GGTGGAAAAAACGACCCACATAAAATTTGTTCCCCATACCAACTGAAGTATGGGATACAATATTTTTTTGCCTTCGATACTAATAGTATTGTCTGAAAATTATCATAGTCTTGCAGCGGCTACAAAAAGCTGACAACAGTCAGATTTGTATCCCATTCTACAGTTGAGCTATAGGCCAACTAAAGAATAGGATGCTAGTACTAGCCAATGGGAAATAACGACATTTATAACGTGTGTATCCTGTAGTATAGTTGACCTATATGAGTCAGCTGAGGAATAGGATACTAGAGCTAGCGAAGGCGAAAAACAGCGACATATATAGCATTTGTATCCTGTTCTTCAGTTGACCTATACGGTAAATGGCATCAGTATTACATATGTCGCTTTTTTCGTCTAGCTGGCACCAATATCCATTACTTCAGTTGATCTGTACACGTCAACTGACGTACAGGATACAAATTTTACGTATGTTGGTCTTTTCGCCTTCAGTAGTGCTGGTATAGACCGGAAAAAATCGTTGTGATACTAATACAACTGCAAAATTTGTATCCCGTACTGCAGCTGCCCAACCCATACTTAATGCAGAACAATGAAATACGACAAACAAATACATCAAAATAGACAATAGAAAATAAAAAACTAAAATTACTGTACCCGAACTCCTCTGCAAAAAAACCAAAGCTCGCTTTGAAACATTTCAAGAAAAATCACATACTCACATACACAAGAAACACAATATCACGAAAAAACATGCACACATAAATACAAATATATAAATTCAGAAGTTCACATCAAGGAAACGAAGTAATATAATAATTAAATCTACCGAAGAAAATTACCTAACATAAGAAAATGAAGAATGATGGATAAATCCTGAAAAATCGAAATCAATATTTTAACCATGCTGACCAAACCCACCCTTTTCCTTAATTATCAGTTACCTTCCTGCCATCCCACCTGCAATTAACTAACAAATTTTGGACGATACATTTGCCCAACATGTTTAAGGAAACACTTAAATAGGCAATATATATATCGGGTACACGACACCCCCATGAATATTCATCTAAATGGTTCTGTAGGGTCGAAATGTGTCGTTTCCCCCTCCCTATAACAGTTTTTATGGCTAACCAATAACATTCTGTACTACAGGTATCAGCCCAAGTTGATGAAGATCTGAATTCAATATTATGATCGGCGAGAAGATGCTGAAAACTCCAATTCCCCAAATCCCTATGTGAAGGAAAGCCAGTCGAAACAGCTACAGAACCCTCTGCAAAATGATTATCAATTAACTTCACCAACGCTTCATTCGATTAGGAACTACCTAAAAAAAATACATCATCAAATTCTGGACCTGAAGTTACAGCCCCCCAAATAAATAATCCAACTGCAGGTTTCCCCCTCTTGTTCTTGGTTTTGCCAAAATGAATCTCATCGATTTCGACTATAACACCCAGCCCTCAGCCACCCCCCCCCCCCAAAGGCCCCCTATACTTTATATATATTCCCCACAAAATTCCCTATGAATACCAGTCTAAACCTGTACACTCACTCACCCAACATTCATGCACACACAACCACACAGGATAACTAAAACACCAAGAATATGTTATTTTTATTATATACCTCGAGGCCAGCTTCGATTTCTCAAACCATGTTGTTTGTCTAATTGAGCGCTGAAGTCGATCCTTGCTGCACCTCCATAACAATAAATCATGAGTATGAGTAGACACAATTACCATACTAGTATGGGTTTTGTTATTTTGCATGATCCTGCTGTTTGCTAGTAAAATTAGTGACATAAATGAGCCTGTGGCAACAATATTCATACATTGCTAATGCTTGACAGATGATCTACCATCAACAAAAAAATAAATACTGGTAATTGTGCCACCGCATTAATTGATTTTTCGTCTTGATGCATCTTGTATCAGTGTATCTGTAGCATAATAGTTGTAAAAAAGGCGAGGTTTTTCTGTAGTAAGTGATAATGGTAAATATATGTGTACCTATAAGTATGACGACTGATTTTACCCAATAACTACGAATAGCAAGATTATTTAGGACATGGTTAACACATGTTACGGGTGTGATGGATAATAAGCTGAAATGAGTTCAGTTAGGAGTATTATTAGCAACAATGAGTCAGATATGGAATAAATTTTGACATCCTTAATTATACCTGTTGATAATACTGAGGTGCATAATTTAACTAATGATCAAATGTGTTTAGAACAATCCAGTATGAATTCTGAAGTAGTTGATTATGAATTAGATCTTGTAGATGACGATATGATTCTTAAATCAACTGATAATGTAGATACATCGGTGGTAATCTATAATGAGCAAACTAATCTTGATCCATTAACATTGCTTTTAGTGCAGTTAGCAGAGAATGAAAAACGGGAAATGCAGAAAGATAAGGAAAGGGAAGAATGGGAAAGGCAGATCAAACAAGAGAAGGATGAACAGAGAAAAAATAAAGAACGAGAGAACGGAGAATAGAAGAAACAGGAATATAAGGAAAGGGAATAGCAAGACAAGAAAATCTTTGACGATCTACCACGTATGAACAAAAGGTTATATGATATCAATAGAAAATACGAAAATTTGACGAATCTGGTATGTCAAGTAACTACATCAGTAGACAAGGTAACAATGAGGTAACAACAATATAGTCTAAGTAAAATTCTAGAGTCATTAAGTACAAGAATCAACAATATACAGATAAAGAATCGGAACCAGATTGAGGAACGATTAACTAAGAAACCTCAAAAGTGGAAGGAAAAGGTTTCTGACTGGTTGGAGGCAAAAAGTGGAGAAATAAATCAAAAAGTAGAGTCTATAGTTTTGGAATCAGCAAATAAAGTGTCCAGTGCTAAACCATCAGGAAATGTCAATGAATTTAAAGAGGAATTTTATAAGATTAAAGAAAAAGTAATTTCAGAACTACCTAAGTGCCAGAAGGAAATTAATTCAAAATTAGACTCATCGGTACACGAAACATTTATTACAAGTGAAAAAGGTGTTAGCTTTAGAAATAGAGATAACAATACTAATGATTCAGTGTGGTCTTGTGAATCAGCTGAAGGGAAACCAAATAGACATTCCACAGAAAATGATTCAATACATAGTTGTCCAGAATTATCTGCTCTGAAAATAGTACAAAGTATTATTAAGAACTGGCAATTTCAAACATGCTCTTCAGAAAAAGATTTTCCTCGCCCACTAGTCTTTGTTAAAAGCTTTAGGAATATATTTCTAAGAACATGGAACGAAAGGCACCATATTCTACTTGTGATTTCTCATATTGTAGGAAGGCAGCTTTGTGGGCAAATGACACTCCTGATTCCTGTAGTTTTTTTGAGGAGTTTGAGTGTTAATTTAGCAATAAATTTTGGTTATTTAACAAACAAGAGAAATTACTTAAAAAACGTTTATAATCCAGAATAGTATGATCCTAAAAGGAATACTTTAAGCAAATACTTAGAGAAACATGTTAATAAAACTAGATACTGGGATGAATCCATAGCATCTAGGAAGGTCATTCTATTTTAAAAGCAAAATTACCCATTGCTATTAGAGATAAGTTAATTTATTTACCAGATATTGATTTGGAATACTTTCTGTCTGTAATAGATTCTATTGATCTTATACAGGAAGATATAAAAGTTTAGCAAAAATGGTAATGGTAACAGTTCGAAAGGGAATCAGTACAGAAATGTGTTTCACACTAATGGGTAGGCTTATAATGTTTTTAACGGTAACAATGCGAAAAGAATTAGAAATGGGAATGACTATGGTAATTAGAACAGGATTAATAGTTATTTCAAGAAGCCAAATAATCCTGAAAGCTTTGTTAATAGCATGAGAAATGACAATGGCCAACATCAATCTAATTATGTACAACATAATGATACTAGTAGTCATAAAAGAAAATATAATGATAACCAATATGGATCTAATAATAATTCTCACAGTAATTGGCAATCCTAAAGTAACCAAAGGAATAACACAAATATGTGTGGAATAATAGCCAGGGTACTTGCAGCCTCCTGTTGCATTTACTAATAATGAACAGCTTCCACTAATGTCCAATACCATTAATAATGAGAGTGATTCAATCAGAGATGACCAACATAGCGCCTGAAAGGCGTGCTCAGGACAAAATCGTTCTATTAGGTTACCAGACATTACTGATGAACCACCTAATGGGACTAACAAATCGGAAAACTTATAATGACCAATCTTGGCCTTCTGAGGCTTGTTGCACAGGAGGAAGGAGGCAGTTCACAAAACATGCTGCTAATGCTGAGATATAATGATGTCAAGAACACTGAAGACGAATTATGTAAAGAGTATGCTGAGGATAAATCTTATAATAAGGCAATCCAAGCTGTCGTTAAAGCTCATATATATGATATACTTGTTGTTGTTACTGTTGATACTGGCGGTACGATGTCTGTGATAGATTATAAGCTATATAAGCAACTGAATATGCTAAGAAAGATTCCAATATTGCCTGTTCAGGAATGTAATGTTATCTGCCCATTTAGGGGGCAGATTCAATTAATTATGTTCCAGGTCACAGTCGATGTTAGAGTCCAGAAGTATGACATACAGCGAAACTTCTTGAATGTGATTAAAGTATCAGTTCCATGTATCTGGGTTGGGAATTTTTATGTAAAATTAAAGTGGTGATATACCTACATGTAGGTACTATTACATTAGATAATTGTGGTAATGTGATTACATTAAATCTGGTGAGCAATGTGGATCATCTTTTAAAGTATGCTAATCGTATAAATGTAAGATATATTGTATATAATATTGTAGATTGGTATAATGAAATGCATACTCAATCCATGAATACAATGGATGTAGAGCTCAGTGATCTTACAATGGAAAAGTTGTTGAGTCTACTTATCTTATGGAACACCAACAGATCGAGTTAAGTCATTTATTAAAGAGGTATATCAGGATTTTTGATAGTAAACCAGGTGTTATAAAAGGCTATGTTTGTCATCAAGAAATATGTCATCATAACACTTTTTATAGGTCATCACAATCTATACTTTGGTCTAAGAAAGAAGCCATATCCAAAGAAATTAGACTTAGAAGTAATTACACTTTTCTTGGATGTTCGAACTATAAATAAATGTACTGTGCCTGTTAGAATGCGACCACAGCATTTAGAAGAGTTGTTACAAAAATTTTATGGTTTAAAATATTTCACTTCTGTAGACTTAAGAACACCATTCTGGCAAATAAAGCTTGATGATTAGCCCTTTGGGCTAAACATAAGTAGTGGAGTTTTTATAGCAGCCTTAGACACAGTACTAGGACCTGAGTTACTAGACAGTTACATTGTATGTAGACAATATTCTAGTCACTACAGAAACTTGGGAAGAACATATCGAAGTCTTAGATAAAGTATTTAAGAAATGCGATGATTATGGTGTAACAGCAAATTAAAAAACGATAAGTTTGGTAACAACCAAATTAAATTCTTAGCTCACATTGTATCACCTATGGGAATCAAACCAGATGTGAAGAAACTGGATGCATTAGGAAATACGCCGTATCCAACAAACAAATGGCAACTAATATCATTTCCAGGTTTGGCATCGTTTTTTTAAAAAATTCATACCCAACCATCTATTGAATCATTATTAGATTTGCTACGGAAAAACTTTCCTTGGTACTGGTCAACTAAATGTGCAGAAGTATATGAACAGATCAAAAACGTTTGGCTAACCCATGTATGTTGTACTACCCTAAGATGAATGAAGATGTTTGTTTGTCAACTGACAAATATTTAGGTTAGGTGAATGTTTATTCCAGGTAATAGGGGACGAAAAAGAAATCAGAGCAATTGGATTTGCGAATCAAGTTCTATTATCGTCCAGAAAAAGTATATACCGAACACCACCCAATAAGCTTTCTATTTCCCTGTAAATTATTACATGCTAGACTTGCAAGATAGGAGTTAGTGCTTCGAAGTTATGACATAGAATTGACCACATTATCAGAAATGATAATGTGGTGGCTGACGCTCTATTGCGACGGCGACTAAATGGTTTAAATAACTTGTTGAACAATCATCTGCTTTTACAATACTAATAGTTAAGAATTCTCCTTTCAAAAGTCAATATCAGTCTATGTGCAAAAATCTAGGACAGTTGCTAAAGGAATACATGTTCTAGAAACAAATAAGATATTGAACAATAAATGAAGATCCGACAGTTCTGTTAAAATATAAGTTGTATAATGATATCTTATTTTATAAGAGTAATGACAACTTTAGGATATGAAAGGCACATATTCCTGAGAATTATTTACTGCTCGTAATACGCTCAATCATGATGTCTGGGGTCATTTTGGAGGAGATAAATGTAAAGCTAAGATCTTACAACATTTTTTTACCCTAACTTGAGAAAGGTAGTGAATATCTTAAGAACATGCATTGTCTGCCAAAAGGCTAAGCATTTAAAGATAAGTAGTAGTATAAAGTTACATCCGATTATACCGAGTAGGCCTCTTCAACTGTTATACTGTGATGTAACTGGCTCATTGCCTACAGCAAGGGATGGTGTTAAATACATTGTAGTCTGGTATGATTTATTTATATTTTAAGTTATATCCTATTAAAACTGCTACAGCTACTTCTATTATTAGATGCTTAGTCAGGGATTATATTCCCACAGTCAAAAAAACTAATGCAATATTATCTGATAATGCTTCATATTTCAAGATCAAACACGTTTTAATAAGTCATATAAGTGGATAGACCATGTATCTGTATTCGAAAATGTGTTCAATAATTTACCACATTTATCTACCAATCATACACCTGCGGAACTGATGCTTAATGAGCCTGAAAAGAACGAGTGGATTAATCCTATACCTGTAGTTTCTGAACTGGCAAGATACAAGGAAGACCCTATCCAACTAGTCTTAGGGGAATTAAAGTCTGCTCCTCAAAAAAGAAAGGCAAAACACAATACTGAATTGTGTAACCTTTTAGTATACAATATTGGCGATAAGATATTGTTAAAAAAATCACCTGAAGTTATCTTTAATGTAGAAACAGAATAAGAAGTGACAAGAAGTTTATTCTGGACTTCATGTAATAAGTAATATATTACATTAAGGAAACTGAAAAGGTGAAGGGTTTGTATCATCATAAGGACCTTAAAAAGTTCTGAGTGAAGCGTTATAATCAATAATTATATAACAGCTGTTCACATGAGTACATTTATGTGGGAGCTTAATTTTTGTGTATAATAAAGATATATGTTTGTCTTCTTTTAATGTGTTTTGCTAGATGTAAATTTTGTTCTGTTAAATGTAAGGTAATGTTTCAATTTTCGTATGTTCCACTGCAAATTTAAGTTATTATCTAGCAAGTTGTTATTCTTGCAGTTGAAAACTTAATTCGTAATACTTAAGGAAAGGACTGCAACTGCAAAATGGAGTATAACTGCATTCATAATATTTAAGGAAAGGGCTGCAATATGCAGTTTGAAGTGATTTTTTTGAATTTTTCTGATTAAATAGTATTTAGAGTTCATCACCATTATGAAGTATTCATGACAATTTAAGGATTTCAGTTAGTAAGTCATTACTCTCGCAATTAAAAAACTGTTTTACCAATTCATAACAAAAATGCTGCACTATGCAGAATCAACTGAGATTTATTAAATATTCTGAATAGATAAGTTTCAATTATTTAGAGTATTGGAATTTTTCAATTTCATGTTCTTTCAATTTGTTAGTAATTATTGTGTTATTAGATTTAGAATTAATCCAAAGTGCACATGTAAAACCACTCATGTATTAATGCAAAATCTGTGTATGTAGTTAATTTTTCATAAAAACACAGAAAAGTCTATAAACTGCCCCTATTACAACAAGTTGAAATCGTCTTATCTAAACAAGGTGGTATATTTCAGCCCGTCAGTATTTCAACAGGGATAAATTCCCCTTTTAAAGACTGAGGCTAGTGGTTATTGTGTGGTTGAGGCAAAGGCCAGACACAATTACCAGTAACCGCTAAGCTCTTATTAAATACTTATAATACTGTTATTACAAATGTTTACTGCCCATATGATTATGTGAAAAGTGTCCACTGATGTATATTGGATGTTGCATCAAGGAAATCATGATTATGTAACAACCTGTGACTAATGCTTGAAGCTTGATTGTGTGATGGGAGTCTGATGAGAAAACATTCACAATATCTGCACAAGCAACAATATTGGGCTATTCAATTGACAGAACTATAATCACAGTGATACAATGTCTGTGAATAGTGAGTACAGTGATATTCAAAAATTAAATAAATTCATGGTACATGACAATTGTCATATAAACGTGAATTTGACGAAGTTCACATCTGGAATACAGAGGAATTAACAAACAGTTACTTTGTGTTTTGGGGGACGTTTTGTCAATAATAAGTGTGTTACATATGTTCTTTATTGTTTCATGGCCACGACAAATGGTCTTGATAGGATGCGGTTTTTCAACCCGCCAACCACAAACCTAGTAGGCTGTGTCATATGACCATCCAGAGATCTTCAAGATGACAGCTACAGGAGCCGATCATGAAGACAACAAAACAAATTTTGTCAAAAGAAATGATGTATATTTGTTATTTTATCACTAAGCAACTGTGTTAGGCCCAGAACAATTATTTAGAGAAATTTCTTTAAAATACTAAATGAATAATTTTTTGAATTATATAAATGAGCAATGCTGTTAAAATCTTCTCTATAATATTTAATTAATTTTCTTTAAAAATAATTACTAGTATTACGTTTATCTGTGGTCACAATTTCAAATATTTTCAATGAGCAAAATCGTTAGACTCATAAGGTTTAGAGAGCTTAGCGAAATTCATCTTTTGGTGCTATTGTAATTTGCAACACTTATTCAAGAGTGGCCTTTGAAGTCACTCTTTAATAGCGTAGTAATTGAAATATTTCTTTTTATTTAATTTGAGTTATACAGTTGAGTAATTATGCCAGTTTTTGTTTTCTTATTTATAAGTTTATTAATATAATAAAATAATTTAGATTTTTCAAGGAAGCTAAAAGCTTCAAAATAACAAGTAGGTGTTACATTGTTCAATGTTCTAGTATTATATGTTTTAGACAGTGGCTATATCTTCTGTTCTGTTAGCTCTCTCTCAGTTAGAGTCTCGGTTACATTTATGTCAGTTGATGAAAAGCGTTATTTGTGAAAATTTCGTTTTGTATGAGTTACGAGTAAAACAGAATCAAAAAATAATCTCTGGTTCAGCTTCATTATTTATGGATTTTTGTATGTGCAGTTATTGAAACGTTACGATTTTACATCTGAGGCTGACTGATTTAAAAATACTATGCTGCACTTACTATAATTTTGAAGACATTCTCAATTCAACAGCAGTTAAACAATTCCCATGAAAAAGTTAACTTCCAATCGCAGCACAGAGCGATCGGCTGACTGTCATTTACTTGAAGAATTTCACCGACTACATTTCAGCAACCTCTCTGACTTTCAGCGTATAATCTGACGTGAAAACTTAATTACGACGAATATAAGGTGTCAAGACATTTATTTTCAATTCCAAGTGCTTGAAATTAATTCTAATTAAAAACAAATAGTGTTTGTTCACCGAATTAGATTGAGGTTGCTTAATAACAAGGCTTGTGAAAAAACAATTTAGGATTTTCAATTCTGAGTGCTAGAAATTAATTCTAATTAAAAACAAATAGTGTTTGTTCACCGAATTAGACTGAGGTTGCTTAATAACAAGGCTTGCGTATAAACAATTTATGATGATGTCAAGCTACGTTAGTCCGCTGTTTCTGTTTCAAGAGAGTTTAATGAAGTCTGTGATTCGTCCTCACAGCTTTAAATAACAATAAACTGAAGACGACCCAGGATATCGACAGACCACAAAATGGAGGAAGAGCCACAAAAGTATGGAAACAGTGTCGCGAACAATTGATGAATTATTATGAGTTACTTATCGTTTAGAAGAAATAGATAGTGAAGGAACGCCAACAGGAGTAGAGCGAAATTCGACTAACAGTAATCAACTATTTCAACATAATGATGCTGCACAGCAAGATAATTATGGACGTCAATCATGGGACCACCAACATGACAATCAACAGCGCCAAAATGACATACAAGGAGATGAACATTCGAGAAATCACCATCTTAATGATGACCAAATTTGATGATAGGAGAGAAAATGATTTTGGCAGGCGCAGCCAGCAGACAGTAGATGATCAACGAGTTCGGTATCATTCACCACAGAGATACGGATTATAGAGATTGACGACAAACGCAATCCCTGGTAAACTAGAAATAGTTTAGCATAAGACCCTCCCCGGAACGTCACAACAGTTTAATGGGTCAAAGAGCATAATACCAATCACTGAATGTGAAACTGGAAATACTAGGGTTGAACTATTGAGCGGAGATATAGACAATGTAGATGAAATGACTTTACTTAGTGTAAGTGATCGGAAAATTACAGCAGTTTTAGATTCTGGTAGCGAGACTACAGCGGTCTCTAAAATTTTGTGTGAGCAGCTTTGTGAAATAGAAGAGATTAGGTTGTGAATACCATTTGGCCATGTAATATTTAGACAGATAATGGACCACAGTTTCCTTCTATGGTATGGCAGTCATTTATTGAAAGGGAAAGGATTTGTCACATTGCTATGTCAACATATAGACCAGCTTGAACCCTGTAGAGCATACGATGTGAATATACTTCAAGTTCGTCATTTCACCATTTTGAGTTGTACTGTGTGGGTGTGATGACAGCATTTAATTTTTCTTGCAGCACAATCTGTTAAAGTGATGTGATCCTGCCACCCGTTTTCTTTCTTTGTTTATGAGGTACTGTAACGTGAGAACACTAGTCACTGCTACGTCAGGGCATGCAAGCTGCTGGCTCACAAAAGTAACCAACATTTGACATCACACAGTTGACGAATTCTCCATCGAACAGCGCACGGCAACATCCACCCATGCTGCACTACCACCATCACTGTACCGCGGCGAGCAGCGCTATCATCATAATCCCCCTTCCCCACTTCACAAGAGCATCTCTGCGCAGTCGCAGAGCAGGCCACCGACGACTGAGTGTTTATCAACAAATCCACGTGATACGGAGTGGTGACATCGTTGTGAATCAAGTGTGAAGTATTTACTGTGGGGGTTAGGTACCTATCAAAAAGCAGAGTAGCCATGAGTGTAGTAATTAAATGTGATGCAAAAGCGCAAAAAATCTTTTTTGGATATTGCAAAGATGTAAAGTATTCACATATTTGTTTCGTGCACTGCATTCCACCGAAATAACATTTGCCCCCTTCTTCCTTCTCTTTTGTTTTCGAATCCATCAATTACTAACGATAGTGGATGTCACTTTGATTACTTATTTATCTGTGTATGTGCTTTGTAAATCCTTTGATTACTTCTCTTTTTTCTGTGTTATGACACTATTTTAGCTTTGGCTATGATGACAGCAAGGGCGTTAGGTTTTTATTAATGATTATAACTGTCCAGTTTATTGTACTTTAATAACTGATTTTATGAAATTGATTACTTCATTGGCTAATTAAAAAGTTGACTAGTTGATTAGATACCTTAATGATGAATTTTGAAGTTGTTGACTTCAGTTGGGAATTAAAGACAGATGAATGTTAATTTGTACAACAGTGGCAGTTAAATTAACGTATATTGTGCATTACAGAAACTGATAGTTTATGACTTAATGTTTTTATCTTTCTTCATCGATCTCTAGTGGACACAAAGTCGACTGTTTTGATGATGTTAAAAATACTTTCTTTTGGTAATGCTGTGGTGTAATATCAATGAAGTTCTCTGAGTGTGTTGTAGCGATGGCTGCTAGTGTTAAGTTAATATTTGCTTGTTGACAATATGTTGGAGACCAGTTATCGTTGTGGTGTGAGTTAGCTGCCATTGGGCTCTTGGCAAGGGTGGAGTGAGCCAAGCATGGATAGTGCATTTATCGGCATTGCTTGGTAGCTGTCTCAATTCTTTTATAGTGTGCCTATGCCACAAGCTTAAGTTTCTGCCTGGAAGCTATCGGTAGCAAATTATGGCATGTTGACTGAAATGCTGAATGTTTACTGAGTGTTTGAATAATAACCGATGTTCTTACTTGAAACAGTCATCGTAGTATCCTTGGGGGAATTATTTAATGAAATTAGCTATACGGAAAGTTTGTTAGAAAAGTAAGAAGAAATTGCGACGTCATATATAGCGGGCCTGGCGGAATACCGACAGGGTCGTTATATACTGAAACGGGCGCATGACCATCGGCATTGGACGTTGGCGCAGTGGCAGAGTGTTGCATGGTCTAATGAATCCCAATACCTTCTTCATCATGCCCAATGGGAAGGCGCGAATCCGTCGCCTTCTATGGGAACAGATCCTTGACAACTGTACTTCAGGACAGAGACAAGCTAGTGCCAGCTCCATTATGCTTTAAGCAACATTCACATGGGCATCTATGTGTCCAATGGTGCTCGTGCAAGGAACCATGACGACCAAGGAGTAAGGTACACTGGTTACAGACCACATACACCCCTTCCGATGGCAGTGGCACCTGTAAGCAACATAATGAGCCACTTCATAAAGCCAGGAGAATGATGGAGTGGTTCGAGGAACAAGTGGGGAGACCCAATTGATGTGCTGGCCCCCAATTCACCAGATCTGAACATGATCGAACATGTCTGGGATGTGACTGAACGTGACAGAGCTCACCCTCCTCCCCGGGATTTACAGGAATTCGCTGATTCGTGTGTGCAGATGTTGTGCCAGTACCCTTCACCGACCATCCATGGCCTGGCTGCTTCCACACCACAATGTGTCGCAACTGTTATCCGTGCCAAAGGTGGACATAACCAACTATTATTTATATGAATGTAACGTTCTGACTGATCAATGTATCTGTATATATTAAATACAATAAATTCAATTAATAAATAAATTATTGACAGTGCACTGTGCAGCAGAATTTATTTCCTGCTCATGTGTAAAACAATGTATTGAAGAATCAGTATTTTTGGCAATTGACCTCTATGGGCTGAGAAGACTACCAGCCCTCACAAACGTTTGTCTAGGAGCCCATGAAATCCATGTATGGCCCTGCTCTCAGCAATAGTATTATGTAATTACACTTTCTAAACCAAGGTTAAATCGTATTGATTCTGTAGAATACAGGAAGTAAAAGATGAGAGAATCTTAATGAAACGTAAAATAAAGAACCAACACCCAGGGAAAGTGTAAGGTTATGATAGTGGGATACCTACTCATCTGGGAGTTCTTTGGGGAGGAGTCGAGTGGAGGGCAGCGTGGCAAACTGAATTGAGGCTAGCATGCTGGGTGAAATAATGAGATCGTTTGAATTTCTAAAAGAAGCCTGAGTGCTGCTTATATGAGAAGAAAATATAAGTGTGTATCAATCAGAGTTTAGAACTGTATTGGGCCTAGAGTGCCGAATGGAGTACTGTAACTGTCGGAAGTTAGAAGTAACCAAAGTGCGAAGTACATGATAAAGGGAAAGGCATATATGTGTTTTGTCCATATCTGTAGCTGAGTGGTCATTGCAGATGCCTGCCATGTACTGCCAAGGATTGTTCCTTGGTGGGAGGACTGGAGGGAGCACATTCAGCCTCGTGATACCAACTGTGGAACTCCTTGACCGAGTAGCAACGGCTCCACAGTCTGGGAAGTCTGCAAACCGGAGGGGAGAGCGGTGTTCTGTCCACAGGCCACTGCACAATACATCTGCATGACTCCACAAGGCAGAGGATGACACAGCAGCCACCACACATCTCTTGGTCCTCCCCAGCCTGGCGAAGACTTCGTTTTTATATGTGTAGTAATCATTTATGATCAGAAATAAGTGTTCAGGCGAATAAATAGGTTTTGATTTAATTGTTGTGTTCTGAATGTTTATGACTCCAGTTCTCAAAAGTAGAAACGAATGACTTGTTACATGGCCATTCAGTACCGCACTTGCTATCCCACAACCGAACTTTACAAGTGGCGAAGAGTGACTGACGATTTTTGGTGAACAAAAATGTGTGTGAGAATAAACTGAAATCAGGAGATTAAAATTAAAAGACTAATGTTACATGCCGACAATAGGTGGGAGAGTACACATTGGTGAGTGCCGAGTACGAACAAGCTTAGTGAACCACGCGATCAGAAAGAAGTATTCAAGAAAATTAGTGGTACTGAATGGATAAAGTATATGTGTCGCGCGCCAAACGAAATTGCAAGGATGCCATGGAGCCGTTTCCTGCATTGAAGAGGACGCCACGACATGCAACCTCAGCCACTGGATGACAGCAAAAAGTGAGCCTCAAAAGAAACAAAATCATACTTTTGACAAGCAGTGCTGTAATAGAATTAACTGGCGGAAAAAAATCGGCAACACCAAAAAATAATTAATGTAGAGTAATGGAATTTCGAGAATACATTTGTCTAGGTAACACATTTAAATGATTAGCGTTCCAAGATCACAGGTTAATGTATGTGCGACATAAGTCATTGTAAATGTGAAATGCTGGTGCATCGATAACTGATATAACTGCCAGAATGTTGAATGCAAGCATGCAGATGTGTGTGCATTGTGTTGTACAGGAGCAGGATGTCAGTTTGTGGAATGGAGTTCCATGCTAGTTGCACTTGGTCAGTCAATATAGGGACGGTTAATGCTGTTTGTTAATGACACTAGAGTTGTTGTCAGATGATGCCCCATATATGCTTGACTGGAGACAGATCTGATGTTCAAGCAGGCCAAGACAGCATGTCGACACTCTGTAGAGCATGTTGGTTTCCAACAGAGGTGTGTGGGCGACTGTTATCCTGTTGGAAAACACCACCTGGAATGCTTTTCATGAATGGCAGCACAACACGTCGAATCGACAGACTGAAGTACAAATTTGCAGTCAGGATGCGTTGGATAACCTCGAGAGTGCTCCTGCTGTCATACGAAATCGCACCCAAGACCGTAACTCCAGGTGGGTCCTGTGTGTACAACACGTAGACAGGTTGCTTGTTGGCACTCACCTGGCCTTCTCCTAAACAACAACGGCCACCACCGGCACTGAGGCAGAACTAGCTTTCATCAGAATACACCACAGACCTCCACCCTTCGCTGCAATGAGATCTCATTTGACACCTGACAAATCGCAAATGCCGGTAGTTTGGAGTCAATGGTATGCAGGGCATCTGGCTCTGAGCTGTCCTTGGAAGTAACGGATTTGTCATAGTTCTCAGTATCGCTGTAGCGCCAAATGCTGCTTCAAAATCTGTATGATGTGTCACAGCCACAATGCTGAACACACTGGCCTTACCTCTCAGTAGTGCCACGTGGCCGTCTGGAGCCCAGTCTTCTTAGTACATTGTCGTGACCACCGCTGCCAGCAATCATGTACTGTGGCTACATTCCTGCCAAGTCTTTCTGCAATATCGCAGGAGTAACGTCTAGCTCCTTGTAGCTCTATTACACGATCTCGTTCAAACTTAGTGAGAAGTTGATAATGGCATCTTTGTCGCCTTACAGGCATTCTTGACTAACATCGAGTCACCACGTCGAATGTCAAAGGCAAACAACGCTAACGACCGCTCAGCATGTATTTAAAGCAAACCTGATTTGCATCCTGATAGTGGCGCCACTAGCGCCACTCTTATGCGACTGGCGCAAAATCTGAATAGACATCATCTTTCAGAGCTACAAACACTCCTACCAACTTTAACTTATGTACTTGGTGTTGCAGTTTCTTTTTTTTTCAGGTAGAGAATTATGAGTAACAGTTGTACGACAGCGTGCTGAAAAGTGAAATCTCTTAAATCATTTTACTAAAATTCTGTATCTTTATTCTTCAAGTCTCTATATATACAGGGCGTTACAAAAAGGCACGACCAAACTTTTAGGAAACATTCCTCACACACAAATAAAGAAAAGATGTTATATGGACATGTGTCCGGAAACGCTTACTTTACATGTTAGAGCTCATTTAAGTTTCGTCAGTATGTACTGTACTTCCTCGAATAACAGCCAGTTGGCCCAATTGAAGGAAGGTAATGTTGACTTCGGTGCTTGTGTTGATATGCGACTCATTGCTCTACAGTACTAGCATCAAGTACGTCTGTACATAGCATCAACAGGTTAGTGTTCATCACGAAGGTGATTTTGCAGTCAGTGCAATGTTTACAAATGCGGAGTTGGCAGATGCCCATTTGATGTATGGATTAGCACGGGGCAATAGCCGTGGCGCTGTAAGTTTGTATCGAGACAGATTTCCAGAACAAAGGTGTACCGGCAGGAAGACGTTCGAAGCAATTGATAGGCGTCTTAGGGAGCACGGAACATTCCAGCCTATGACTCTCGACTGGGGAAGACCTAGAACGATGAGAACACCTGCAATGGACGAGGCAATTCTTCGTGCAGTTGACGATAACCCTAATGCCAGCATCAGAGAAGTTGCTGCTGTACATGGTAACGTTGACCACGTCACTGTATGGGGAGTGCTACGGGAGAACCAGTTGTTTCCGTACCATGTAGAGCGCGTGCAGGCACTATCAGCAGCTGATTGCCCTCCAGGGGTACACTTCTGCGAATGGTTCATCCAACAATGTGTCAATCCTTATTTCAGTGCAAATGTTCTCTTTATGGATGAGGCTTCATTCCAACGTGATCAAATTGTAAACTCTCACAGTCAACACGTGTGGGCTGACGAGAATCTGCACGCAATTGGGCAATCATGTCATCAACACAGATTTTCTGTGAGCGTTTGGGCAGGCATTGTTGGTGATGTCTTGATTGGGCCCCATGTTCTTCCACCTACGCTCAATGGAGCACGTTATCATGATTTCATACGGGATACTCTACCTGTGCTGCTAGAACATGTGCCTTTACAAGTACGGCACAACATGTGGGTTAGGCACGATGGAGCTCCTGCACATTTTGGTCAAAGTGTTCGTACGCTTCTCAACAACAGATTCGGTGACCGATGGATTGGTAGAAGCGGACCAATTCCATGGCCTCCACGCTCTCCTGACCTCAACCCTCTTGACTTTCATTTATGGGGGCATTTGAAAGCTCTTGTATACGCAACCCCTGGTACCAAATGTAGAGACTCTTCGTGCTCGTATTGTGGACGGCTGTGATACAATATGCCATTTTCCAGGGCTGCATCAGCGCATCAGGGATTCCGTGCGACGGAGGGTGGATGCATGTATCCTCGCTAACGGAGGACATTTTGAACATTTCCTGTAACAAAGTGTTTGAGCTCACGCTGGTACGTTCTATTGCTGTGTCTTTCCATTCCATGATTAATGTGATTTGAAGATAAGTTATAAAATGAGCTCTAACATGGAAAGTAAGCGTTTCCAGACATATGTCCACATAACATATTTTCTTTCTTTGTGTGTGAGGAATGTTTCCTGAAAGTTTGGCCGTACCTTTTTGCAACACCATTTATATACAGGGTGAGTCACCTAACGTTACTGCTGGATATATTTCGTAAACCGCACCAAATACTGAAGAACCGATTCCACAGACCGAACGTGAGGAGAGGAGCTAGTGTAACTGTTTAATACAAACCATACAAAAATGCACAGAAGTATGTTTTTTAACACAAACCTACATTTTTAAAATGGAACCCCGATAGTTTTGTTAGCACATCTGAACATATAAACAAATACGTAATCAGTGTCGTTTGTTGGATTGTAAAATGTTAATTACATCCGGAGATATTGTAACCTAAAGTTGACGCTTGAAACCTCCGACGTTCAGTTGCGTGTTGTAACAAACACAGGCCACGGTCGGCGAGCAGCATCTGCAATGACATATTTACGATAACGACCGTGTTTACGAGTGTGGCTATAGTGCACTGTTGTGGTTTGGTCTAGCTGTCGCAGTGTCCGCATGTAGCGCTTGCTGCTATTGTTATTCTGCATTCGTCTCCGCACGCAGACCAACTATAGTACACCGTGTTACCAGACGTCTGTGATAGTGTAGTGTTGTAGGAACTGTGACCATGGTTATTCAAATTCTGAAAAGGCGGAGATGATACTCATCTATGGCGAGTGTCGACGAAATGCAGCTGAAGCCTGCAGGGTGTATGCAGAACGGTACCCGGACAGAGAGCATACAACGTGCCGCACATTGCAATGCTGTTGCCAAGAACCCACACATGAGTACACGGGACACTGCGAGAGCCGGACGTCAAGGTAGTGTCATGTGCATATTGCATCGTCACCGCTTTCACCCGTGTGTCGCTACATCAGCAATTACATTGTGATGACTTTAATCATCGAGTGCAATTCTGTCAATGGGCATTAACAGAGAATGCGTTGCAGTTCTATCTGTTTACCGATGAAGCGGGTTTCACAAATCACGGGGCAGTGAATCTACGGAACATGCATTATTGATCCGTGGACAATCCTCGCTGGCTCAGACAGGTAGAGCGACAGCGACCGTGGACTGTAAATGTATGGTGCGCAACCATTGGCGACCACCTCATTGGTCCTCACTTCATTGCAGGGGCCCAAACAGCTGCAACATACATCGCGTTTCTACAGAATGATCTGCCAACGTTGCTCGAAAATGTCCCACTGGAAACGCGTCGACGTATGTGTTATCAGCATGATGGTGCACCTGCACATTCCGCAATTAACAATAGGCTGACCCTTGACAGGATGTTCGACGGGCGTTCCATAGGACGTGGAGGACGCATAAATTGGCCAGCCCGTTCTCCTGATCTTACACCTCTGGACTTCTTTCTGTGGGGTACGTTAAAGGAGAATGTGTGCCGTGATGTGCCTACAACCCCAGAGGATATGAAACAACATATTGTGGCAGCCTGCGGTGACATTACACCAGATGTACTGCGGCGTGTACGACATTCATTACGCCAGAGATTGCAATTGTGTGCACCAAATGATGGCCACCACATTGAATATCTATTGGCCTGACATGTCGGGACACACTCTATTCCACTCCGTAATTGAAAACGGAAACCACGTGTGTAAGTGTACCTCACCCTTCATGGTAATGTATATGTGCGTCAGTGAAAAAGACCAATAAAAAGGTTTTAGCATGTGGACGTAACGTGCTGTTCCAGTCTCTTCTGTACCTAAGGTCCATCGCCGTTCCCTTTGGATCCCTACGTAATTCGGTGCTCTCCGATACACACAATCGAACAGCGGAGGAGGGGTACTCAAGCGTCAACTTTAGGTTACAATATCTCCGGATGTAATTAACATTTTACAGTGCAACAAACGGCACTGATTACGTATTTATTTATATGATCAGATGTGTCAACAAAACTAACGGGGTTCCATTTTTTAAAAAATGTTGGTTTGTGTTAAAAAACATACTTCTGTGCATTTTTGTATGGTTTGTATTAACCAATTACACTAGCCCCTCTCCTCATGTTCGGTCTGTGGAATCGATTCATCAGTATTTGATGTGGTTTACGAAATATATCCAGCGGTAATGTTAGGTGTCTCAATCTGTATATTTCTTAACAAAGTTGCCCTCGTAACAAACGCATTTCTCCCAACAAAAGACCAGTGTGTTGATACTGTCACTCTGGAAAGAACGTTTCACTTTGTTGACAGAGGAACAACCTCACGTCTGCTTGCACCACTTTATCACTATCAAAATTAAGTCCTCGAAGGTGTTGGAAACAGATGAAAATAGGGTGAAGCCAAGTCGGGATTGTATGGGAGTGATCGATGACACTGAACCCAAGGCGTCAGATAGTTACACATGTCAGAGAGCTCGTGTGTGGTCTGGCAATGTCATGCTGTAGGTCAGGGTGCTCCATGTGTGAACAAAGTCTTTGGTTGGAAACTCGATTACAGGATGTTGTTTCTCACGCACCGACATAGTTATGTTCCACACTACCAAGTTACACACAAAATTCGAAGCCCTCTAGCGAGAGTGGGTTGCAACCTGCTTGAGTGACGCAGGAATGTCGACCGAGTAATATGCATGGCGTGTAATGCCTCAGCCGATACTGATATCGGAATAAAAGATTCGGCGGAATTAGTTTGTGGAATAGCATGTGAGATCTAGAGTGAAATGTGTTGGAACTGTACTTTATGGGTTTATTCTAGCTTAATGGTGACTGCTAAATTCGTATTACTGCAAATTATCATCATGGCTGAAACAGGAGAAATATTTAGGAGGATAAATAAAAACCAGGATGAGAATAAAGAGAAACAAGGGGATGAATCTAAGGATTCAGGATTTTTAGACAGTAGCAAAGTCAGAATTGAAGACAGTATTACATACAGTAGGACGTATTCTTCAGGGTCATGTGATGATCGGGAAAAGAGAGAAATGTCTATTAGGAAGGGTGGAGAGAATGTAAGGAACGACCGAGAAAAAAGATGGAAGAATCGGAGACACAATGGAGGAGAAAGGAGGAAGAATGGTATGAACAATGGGAAAAAATATAAAAATGAAACGGTTTTTATTGTCATCATTTAGTAAGTTAGAAGAAGAGAGAAACCGGGAAATAATAGTCAACAAACAACTTCTGAATTGGGATCAACACTACAAAACCATGAAATAGTCGCAGCTGGGTTTGAAGCACTCCGAACACGTACGTGTTTATGTGAAGAAGAAGAAAAATGTACGTAGAATACAATGTACAAATAAGGCATAGCGATATCAAAAATACTCAAAAGATTGTAGCAAAAGCTGCTGAGAAGTGCAAAGAACTCTATAACCTAGTGGAAATACTAGAGCGAGGGAAAACGACTGTATACAGGGTGTTACAAAAGGGTACGACCAAACTTTTAGGAAACATTCCTCATACACAAATAAAGAAAAGATGTTATGTGGACATGTGCCCGGAAACGCTTAATTTCCATGTTAGAGCTCATTTTAGTTTCGTCAGTATGTACTGTACAACCCCTGGTACCAAATGTAGAAACTCTTCGTGCTCGTATTGTGGACGGCTGTGATACAATATGCCATTCTCCAGGGCTGCATCAGCGCATCAGGGATTCCGTGCGACGGAGGGTGGATGCATGTATCCTCGCTAACGGAGGACATTTTGAACATTTCCTGTAACAAAGTGTTTGAGCTCACGCTGGTATGTTCTATTGCTGTGTCTTTCCATTCCATGATTAATGTGATTTGAAGATAAGTTATAAAATGAGCTCTAACATGGAAAGTAAGCGTTTCCAGACATATGTCCACATAACATATTTTCTTTCTTTGTGTGTGAGGAATGTTTCCTGAAAGTTTGGCCGTACCTTTTTGTAACACCCTGTATATGCCTCCGTTGGAGCCCTAATTTCCCTTATCTTCGTGGACCTTAAGCTATATGTTCGTTGGCGTCAGTAGAATCATTGTGTAGTCAGCATCAAATACTGGCACTCTGAATTTTCTCAGTAGTGTTCTGCAAGAAAAATGTCGTCTTCCCTCCACAGATTCCCACTTGAGTTCACGAAGCACCTCTGTAATACTCGAGTGTTGACTGAATCTACGAGTAACAAATCTATCAGCTCGTCTCTTAAGTTGTTTCGATGTCTTCCCTTTAATCTGACCTAGGGGAGATCCCAAATACTCAAGTAGTACTCAAGGAACAGTCGCACAAGCGTTGTGTATGCGGTCTCGTTTGTAGATGAGCTACATTTTCTCAAAAATTCTTCAAGCAAAACGAAGTCGACCATTTGCCTTCCCTATTACCGTCCTTTCGAGCTCTTCCCGTTTCAGATCGCTTTGCTACATTACCCCTCACTATTTAGCCGACGTGAATATGTCGAGCAGTACTAATGCTATATTCGAACATTACGGAATTGTTTTCTTACTCGGCTAAATTAATTTACGTTTTTAAACATTTAGAGCACGCTCCCATTTATCACACCTACTAGAAATTTTGTCTCAGTCATCTTGCATCCTCCTTGAATCAATCAACTTTGACACCTTCCAGTACAACACAGCATCATCAGCAAACCGTCGCAGATTGTTGCTCACCGTGCCCATAGATCATTTATGTATAAACAGAATACGACCGGCACTTTCAAATATTTCCCACTTCCGTGGGGCACTCCTCACGATACCCTTGTCTGTGATGAACATTAACCATCGAGGACAACGTACTGAGTGCTATTACTTCTGAAATCTTCAAGCCACTCACACAGCTGGGAACATATTCCATATGTTCGTACCTTGATTAACAGTCTGCAGTGGTGCACTGTGTCAAACGCTTTCTGGAAATCTGGGATATGCCTGTTGCACTTCATCCACGGTTCGTAAGATATTATGTGAAAACAGGGCAAGCAGAGTTTCGCATGAAGGATGCTTTCTAAATCGTGCTGATTTGTGGACACAAGCTCTTCGGTCTCAAGGAAATTTATTATGTTCTAAATGAATATACAGGGTGTTACAAAAAGGTGTGGCCAAACTTTCAGAAAACATTCCTCACACGCAAATAAAGAAAAGATGTTATGAGGAGATGTGTCCGGAAAAGCTTAATTTCCATGTTAGAGCTCATTTTAGTTTCGTCAGTATGTACTGTACTTCCTCGATTCACCGCCAGTTGGCCCAATTGAAGGAAGGTAATGTTGACTACGGTGCTTGTGTTGACATGCGACTCATTGCTCTACAGTACTAGCATCAAGCGCATCAGTACGTAGCATCAAAAGGTTAGTGTTCATCACGAACGTGGTTTTGCACTCAGTGCAATGTTTACAAATGCGGAGTTGGCAGATGTCCATATGATGTCAACACAGATTTTCTGTGAACGTTTGGGCAGGCATTGTTGGTGATGTCTTGATTGGGCCCCATGTTCTTCCACATACGCTCAATGGAGCACGTTATCATGATTTCATATGGGATACTCTACCTGTGCTGCTAGAACATGGGCCTTTACAAGTACGAACTACATGTGGTTCATGCACAGTGGAGCTCCTGCACATTTCGGTTGAAGTGTTCGTATGCTTCTCAACAACAGATTCGGTGACCGATGTATTGGTCTAGGCGGACCAATTCCATGGCCTCCACGCTCTCCTGACCTCAACCCTCTTGACTTTCGCTTATTTGAAAGCTCTTGTCTACGCAACCCTGGTATCAAATGTAGAGACTCTTCGTGGTCGTATTGTGGACAGCTGTGATACAATACGCCATTCTCCAGGGCTGCATCAGGGATTCCGTGCGACGGAGGGTGGATGCATGTATCCTCGCTAAAGGAGGACATTTTGAACATTTCCTGTAAAAAAGTGTTTTGAAGTCACGCTGGTACGTTCTATTGCTTTGTGTTTCCATTCCATGATTAATGTGATTTGAAGAGAAGTGATAAAATGAGCTCTAACATGGAAAGTAAGAGTTTCCGGACACATGTCCACATAACATATTTTTTTTCTTTGTGTTTGAGGAATATTTCCTGAAAGTTTGGCCGTACCTTTTTGTAACACCCTTTATACTCAAGAATTCTGCAGCAAACAGATGTTAAGGATATTGACCTGTACCTTTGCGTATCAATTCTTTTGCCATTCTTACACAGAGAAGTCACCTGCACATTTTTACTCTGGCATGGGACATTGCGTTGCGCTAGAAATTCAAGACAAACTGCTTCTCAATGCCAGGGACGCAGATTACTATGTCCTCGGTAAGGGAGTCTGTACGACAGTCGAATGACGGTATGTTTGTACGATCTTCCTCCATGACTGATTTCTTAAATGACTTAGGCTTTCTATTGCCACACCAAACTGGTCAACGAGTGACTGGACAGATTCTTTCAACCCGCTTAGCGATATTATGTAGGACCAGAATTTTATCGGCTCGTCAGCAAGACTTTTTGCTAAGGTATGATGGTGGTAGTTGTATGGTTCGTGCGTCCATCTTTTTACAGATACACAAATCGTACTAACTTTTATCTGTCGACATTTGTGCATTCTTCTTTGAAGGAAGAGCGTAACGGCATGTGCTTCCTCAGCAGTTTCCAAAATTTGTGATTAAATCACCATGGGTCTTTTCTGTACTTAATCCATTTACTCAAAGCACATAATTCTCCACGGCGCGATCTGCAATCCTTTTAAACTTTGCCCATAATTCTACAACACCCATCATAGTGGAACTATATGACGTCCATTCATTTTCTAAGCAGGATGCTAACAACTGCTTTTCTGCTCTTTCTAGCATAAAAGTTCTCCTAGCCTTCTCGATGGATTTAGTAACGTTAGTCATCATAGCCCTATGATGACATCATGATCTCTAATCTCTGTCCTCCATATCGGTTCTGTCAATAGAATCAGGCCTGTTTGAAGCTACATCATCTAAAATATTTTCACTGTGTGTGGCCTGTCGGACTTGTGCTCAAGACAGATTTCAGAAAACGAGTTAAAAAGTACTTAACTAGAGTGCCTGTACGTACCACCTGCAATGAATCCATATGTGTCCAAGTCAATAATCGATAGGTTAAACTTCCTCCAAATTACAATACATAATCTGAGTATTTCAGCACTACTGAGAACAGGCTTTCTTTGAATGACTCCAATACTGTCAGTCTATCACAGTGTAATCGGATGTCCAGTAAAAGTATCAGGTAATTAACTTGAGTTCACCTAGATCTATCACACGCATTGAGATAACTTCACAGTCAGATTTAATTTCGACCTCGATATAATCGACTGCAATGAACACTTACCCTCCTATGGCATTCAATCTTGCTAAATGTTTCAGAGCTTTCTACTTCGGGTTTCAACCAGCTCTAGGTTTCGAGAGTAATTTGACAGAGTGTATACGTGGACAAGGGGAAAAAAAAAAAAAAAAAAAAAAAAAAAAAAAAAAAAAAAAAAAAAAAAAACGGATTTATCCCGGATTTCCCCGTTAAAATACATTTCTCCCGGATGAAAACACTTTTTCCATGTTATTAAGTGATGGTATATTTCCCCTCGGAACTCTAAAACTTATCAATCCTCTGAATGGTTGTTTTTATACACAGGCGTAGAATTTCCCGGCACTTCAGAAAACGAAACTCAGGATTAGATTAGATTAATACTTGTTCCATAGATCATGAATACGACACTTCGTAATGATGTGGAACGTGTCAGGTTAATAAAAGATGTCTGTACAAGAAATTACATTACACAAAATATTGCATGACACTAATGATTAAGAGTTTTTTTTTTACTTAGTTTATATCTAAAAATTCAGCCAATGAGTAGAAGGAGTTGTCATCTAGAAATTCTTTTAATTTATTTTTAAATGTTAGTTGGCTATCTGTCAGGCTTTTGATGCTGTTTGGTAGGTGCCCAAAGACTTTTGTGGCAGCATAATTTACCCCTTTCTGTGCCAAAGTCAGATTTAACCCTGCATAGTGAAGACCATCCTTTCTCCTGGTGTTATAGGTATGCACACTGCTATTACTCTTGAATTGGGTTGGATTATTATCAACAAATTTCATAAGGGAATATATATACTGTGAGGTTACTGTGAGGATCCCTAGATCCTTAAATAGATGTCTGCAGGATGACCGTGGGTGGGCTCCAGCAATTATTCTGATTACACGTTTTTGTGCAATGAATACTTTTCTACTCAATGATGAATTACCCCAGAATATGATGCCATACGAAAGCAGTGAATGAAAGTAGGCATAGTAAGCTAATTTACTGAGATTCTTATCACCAAAATTTGCAATAACCCTAATAGCATACGTAGCTGAACTCAGACGTTTCAGCAGACCATCAATGTGTTGCTTCCGTTTAACCTCTCATCAATGGACACACCTAAAAATTTTGAAAATTCTACCTTAGCTACAGACTTCTGTTCAAATTCTATATTTATTACTGGAGTTGTGCCATTTACTGTACGGAACTGTATATACTGTGTTTTATCAAAATTTAAAGAGAGTCCGTTTGCTGAGAACCACTTAATAATTTTGTGAAAAACGTCATTTACAATTACATCACTTAGTTCTTGGTTTTTGGATGTTATTACTATACTTGTATCATCAGCAAAAAGAACTAACTTTGCATCTTCATCAATGTGGAATGGTAAGTCATTAATGTATATCAAGAACAGTAAAGGACCTAAGACCGAACCCTGTGGGACCCCGTGCTTGATAGCACCCCAGTTTGAGGAATCAGCTGTTGTTTTAACATTACACGAACCACTTATTTCAACTTTCTGCATTCTTCCAGTTAAGTATGAATTAAACCACTTGTGCACTGCCCCACTCAAACCATAATGATTTAGCTTATCTAAAAGAATTCCATGATTTACACAATCAAAGGCCTTTGAGAGATCACAAAAAATACCAATGGGTGATGTCCGGTTATTCAGAGCATTTAATATTTGATCAGTGAAAGCATATATAGCATTTTCTGTTGAAAAGCCTTTCTGAAAACCAAACTGACATTTTGTTAGTACTTTATTTTTACAAATATGGGAGGCTACTCTTGAATACATTACTTTCTCAAAAATTTTTGATAGAGCTGTCAGAAGAGAGATTGGGCGGTAGTTGTTGACATCCGACGTATCCCCCTTTTTATGCAATGGTTTTACAATGGCATATTTCAGTCTATCAGGGAAAACACCCTGCTCCAAAGAGCTATTACATACGTGGCTGAGAATCCTACTTATCTGTGGGGAACAAGCTTTAAGTACTTTGCTGGAAATGCCATCAATTCCGTAAGAGCTTTTACTTTTCAGTGAGTTTATTATTTTACTGATTTCAGAGGGAGAGGTTGGTGAAATTACAGTTGTTTTAAACTGCGCAGGTATGGCCTCTTCTATTAATAGCCTTGCCTCTTCTAGTGAAGATCTAGATCCTATTTTCTCCACAACATTTAAAAAATGATTATTCAAAATAATTTCAATTTCTGATTGTTTGTTAGTGCACTTGTCATTCAGTTTTATTGCACTAAAGTCTTCCTGTGCTCTTGGTTGCCCTGTTTCCCTTTCAATAATATTCCAAATTGCTTTAATTTTATTATCAGAGTTACTGATCTCAGACATGATACACATGCTTCTGGACTTTTTAATAACTTTTCTTAGTACCGCACAATAGTTTTTATAATATTGAACAATTTCGGGGTCAGTACTCCCTCTTGCTGTTAGATACAGTTCTCTTTTACGGTTGCAAGATATTCTTATTCCTTTAGTTAGCCAAGGTTTTTTATATGTTTTCTTGGAATTATGTTTAACTATTTTCTTGGGAAAACAATTTTCAAATACCCTTAAAAATGTATTGTGAAATAAGTTATATTTCAAGTTTGCATCGGGTTCCTTATACACTTCATCCCAGTCTAGGTGCTGTAGGCTTTCCCTAAAGTTTGCAATATTTATATTGTTAATTGAACGCACTGCTTTGAAAGTCTGATTTATTATACTGCATGGAGCTATGTCATGTACTGTAACAAGCTGTGCACTATGATCTGAAAGACCATTCTCAACAGGATAAGCATTTATGTCATTAAACTTATCTTGGTCTATAAAAAAGTTATCTATCAATGTACTGCTGTTCTTTGTTATCCGAGCAGGAAAATCAATGACGGAGCTCAAATTGAAAGAACTGAGTAATACTAAAAGGTCATTCTTCCTATTACACTCTTTGAGGGAATCAACATTGAAATCCCCACAAATGATAATTTGCTTCCCCCTGTCTGACAGATAGCACAACAAAGCATCCAAGTTTTCTAGAAATAGCTGGAAATTCCCTGAGGGGGACCTATACACTGTTACAATTATGAAAGTGCCATCATTTAGTTTAAGTTCAGTGGCACATGCTTCCATATGTTGCTCTACACAAAATTTTTTAGTTTCTAAATTTTTTGCACTGTGGAAGCTTTTGACATATATGGCAACTCCTCAGGGAAGAAAACTCCTTTTGGAAATATGTTTGATGTGCAGCAACATGTACGCTGCATATTTTCTTATTACGAAAGTGTGATTCGAATTCTACCAAACTCCGCATGTTACTTTCCGAACCATTGTAATCGAGATTGCGATGCGCTTTTGTAAGCCAGTCATAGCTCATGTCACTTGATTGCGCCAGCCGATGACAGCTGATATTCAGACCACAGGACACGTGATATAGTCGGCTAATAGCTACACCACTGTTATGTAGCACGGATACACAAACAGGAAAAGTTAATGTTTTAAATTAATATACATAGTGTTGCTAGAAGAAAAGAAAAACTTTCACATATAACATTGGTCCCTAAGTTTAATAAGCTGCAAGAGAAGCTAAGCTTTCACATACACTCCTGGAAATGGAAAAAAGAACACATTGACACCGGTGTGTCAGACCCACCATACTTGCTCCGGACACTGCGAGAGGGCTGTACAAGCAATGATCACACGCACGGCACAGTTGGCCGTCGAATGGCGCTAGCTGCGCAGCATTTGTGCACCGCCGCCGTCAGTGTCAGCCAGTTTGCCGTGGCATACGGAGCTCCATCGCAGTCTTTAACACTGGTAGCATGCCGCGACAGCGTGGACATGAACCATATGTGCAGTTGACGGACTTTGAGCGAGGGTGTATAGTGGGCATGCGGGAGACTGGGTGGACGTACCGCCGAATTGCTCAAAACGTGGGGCGTGAGGTCTCCACAGTACATCGATGTTGTCGCCAGTGGTCGGCGGAAGGTGCACGTGCCCGTCGACCTGGGACCGCACCGCAGCGACGCACGGATTTACGCCAAGACCGTAGGAACCTACGCAGTGCCGTAGGGGACCGCACCGCCACTTCCCAGCAAATTAGGGACACTGTTGCTCCTGGGGTATCGGCGAGGACCATTCGCAACCGTCTCCATGAAGCTGGGCTACGGTCCCGCACACCGTTAGGCCGTCTTCCGCTCACGCCCCAACATCGTGCAGCCTGCCTCCAGTGGTGTCGCGACAGGCGTGAATGGAGGGACGAATGGAGACGTGTCGTCTTCAGCGATGAGAGTCGCTTCTGCCTTGGTGCCAATGATGGTCGTATGCGTGTTTGGCGCCGTGCAGGTGAGCACCACAATCAGGACTGCATACGACCGAGGGACACAGGGCCAACACCCGGCATCATGGTGTGGGGAGCGATCTCCTACACTGGCCGTACACCTCTGGTGATCGTCGAGAGGACATTGAATAGTGCACGGTACATCCAAACCGTCATCGAACCCATCGTTCTACCATTCCTAGACCGGCAAACGAACTTGCTGTTCCAACAGGACAATGCACGTCCGCAAGTATCCCGTGCCACCCAACGTGCTCTAGAAGGTGTAAGTCAACTACCCTGGCCAGCAAGATCTCCGGATCTGTCCCCCATTGAGCATGTTTGGGACTGGATGAAGCGTCGTCTCACGCGGTCTGCACGTCCAGCACGAACGCTGGTCCAACTGAGGCGCCAGGTGGAAATGGCATGGCAAGCCGTTCCACAGGACTACATCCAGCATCTCTACGATCGTCTCCATGGGAGAATAGCAGCCTGCATTGCTGCGAAAGGTGGATATACACTGTACTAGTGCCGACATTGTGCATGCTCTGTTGCCTGTGTCTATGTGCCTGTGGTTCTGTCAGTGTGATCATGTGATGTATCTGACCCCAGGAATGTGTCAATAAAGTTTCCCCTTCCTGGGACAATGAATTCACGGTGTTCTTATTTCAATTTCCAGGAGTGTATAATGTTGACGTTTTACACTTTAAGATATATCACACAAACGTGAAAGTAAATCTTTTAGCGTAGTCCAGTGACTTGTCCTGAAAGTTTTCCAGAAATATATTAGCTACAGCAGAGGGCAGAGAGCTTCCCGTAGCTCTACATCAATTTGCTCATAATAACGACATGAATGTTGATTTAAGAAATTCATCGCACATTCTCGCACATAGTTCAACTTGCAGAGAAGGAAATTTACTTTGAAAATAACGCTCTTCAAACCACCATAATTTCCCGCGACCTGTTAGCAATAGGCTCGTTTCAGTAGTCGTCAGACAGCGACAAACAACAGGCGCCACCGCACTTTGGCAGCTGCTATGACGCAGGAAGCCCGTATGTTCGTACGTGTAAAACATCAGAAGATCTTACATTATGTCATAAAAGAAAAAAGACAAGAGGATACTCAAAGAGCATCGGAATTTCGTGAAGCGTACTAAAATGGCACATTCAAATTGCATACTTAAAGAGCACATTCGTGTGTCCAGTTTCCCAATGAAGTAGCCGTCGACCTGACATTAAGCTTTTCAGTTGGGTTTCGAGATGTAAATTTTCTTGGAGTACCAGTAATGTATTAACTCATTTTTGATTCTTTATTATGGCATAATGCCATACGTGCTAGAAGATGAAAACGTGCACTTGAAATGCAGCAAGCAGTTGAAATTAGCCAATAGTGTGGAACTAAACACTTTGTTTCAAACACATTGACTGCCTCAGCGTAAAAGATTATTAAAAACCAAATTTATTTAGCAAACTGAAAAAAATAAAATCTGAAACTAATAACGTATATTAGCCTTCCGTAATTATGTGAATATATTTTAATTCACTTGATAGCCCCCGGCCACAGAAATCCGTTTTGTTTTCATTTGACGTGAGAGCAGTAAACGAAGTGGAAATAGCAAAATCACAAAATGTAAACACGGGTGACTGTAACTCAGACTGCTCTGCGCATCAACCTCGGATCTGGGATATTTCCGAACCGGGGCAATACTCAGATAGGTGTTTTCTCCTCCAGAATATGAATTTGGCGCCTCCCCCCCCCCCCCCCCCCCCCCTCTAGATCTGGGCCCGCAGCGCATGCGATACTCTGGCATCTGGACGCGACAATAAAATTTTCCCCGGTAGCACCTATCTGCTTGCTGTGACTGCTTACACAGCCAACAGCCACATTTCAACTGCGCATGCGCATGAGCCCGCTCGTAACTGCTAAAACGAGTCTAATGTAAACAGTTGTGACGTCACGCTCATCGCAGGCAATTTGCTGTTATGAAGCATTGCACAGTCTTACTAAAGCCTTTGACACATTTTGCTGTTGGCTAACCCTTGTATGAGCACTGTGTTTAGTTGTTGTATATGGCAGTTTATGGTTCATTTTCGTTTTGTTTTCCCGTTCACGTTTTATTGTTGCAGTATTACTCTGCAGTAGCGGGATACAGTAACATCCTTTGTTAGAGTATCGATTCTTACCAGTTAAAATAACAAAAATTTAAATGAAAACTAAAACAATGAAAAATTCCCGGGGTTTTCCCTGTTTTATCCCGGATGAAAAAAATTCCCGGGCTTTTCCCGGATCTCTCGGGTCATATACACCCTGTTTGAGAGTGACAACTTTTCTTGGAAGGCATTAAATTCAATAAATATGCTATAAATACTGCGACAGTTCACTGTTAAAATTTTGATAGTTGAAGCAGCCTTACTTTGTATGCACTCTGATTTTGCTCTCTGCATATTAACTGGTAGGCACTCACTGGAGGATCTCATACTACTGCCTAAGCTAAAAAAAAAAAAAAAAAAACCTATGTGCACTCCACAAGTACTTTGAGTACTTTGTTATCCGAATAGCTGCTCTCTTTGTGTGATGCGTTCTTGACCTATCATGGGGAGTCCTATAATTCTCCACCCCATAATGCAGGCCCAGGAATCTGCACCCACACTCATCATAGATTGGATGGAGCCTTTGGCTGAGACCCTCCACTTGGCGCCTAACCAATCACCCCAATCACTTCTGGGCACAATGCTGCAGATTGTCAGTTCTGCTTGCAAGCAACACGTGAGCTCAGCAGTCTTTGGCACTTCCGAACCCTTCCCCGTCTGCCTGCTTGGATTTTGCTGAATGAGTGGCCACCAGTCCACTCACAGGCTGAAAGGGCGAGGCCAGACGGCCAGCCTCCACATTAAGTTTCTGCCCTAACAACCTCGGAAAAGCCAAACAGGAATGCATCAAAAAGGAAGTAAAAAGAAGTGTAAAGTAGCGAACACCATGAAACTACAAGCCGGCCGGTGTGGCCGTGCGGTTCTAGGCACTTCAGTCTGGAACCGCGTGACCGCTACGGTCGCAGGTTAGAATCCCGCTTTGGGCATGGATGTATGTGATGTCCTTAGGTTAGTTAGGTTTAAGTAGTTCTACGTTCTAGGGGACTGATGACCACAGATGTTAAGTCCCATAGTGCTCAGAGCCATTTTTTTTTTTTTTTGAAACTACAAAACCTACGAAGTCGCTCTGAGTTAAGAGAAATTGCTAAATCTGATCCATGAGTTTCGATCACTCGTATAGCATTTTTCCCAAAGAAGACCAGTCCACCAGTTGAACGTAAAGGGCAACATCAAACTAATGGAAAACGCAGAAGTGAGGCACATGCTTGATAGAACGACAGTAAGGAGAATGCACAATCGAAAAACGAAGTGTAATAAAGCGAACACTAGTTAACAGACCAAAGTTTCCAAAAAGAAACGCAAACAGAGGGAATACACAATTATGCAACGAGCACCTTATGGCGCGGCAGCAGGTGGCGGCGCCACGACGCGTTCTGCCCTCGCGACGTTGACGTGGCCCAGCCGACCGAGGCCAGCACAGCCAGGAATCCTTGTTGTCCAACATCTCTATGGCAATGGCACCTCTCGTCGCCCCTCGTCGCCGGTCGCGCGGCCCACCTCCATCTTGCCCACAGTGCTTTACTGCACATTCTCGAGCTGATTGTCCCCACTGCTGGAAAACTTGCACGCTGTGTAACAAGGAGGGCCACATCCGATCAGTTTGTCATAGTCTCCCGACTCGCTCCAGTCTTGCCCCTCCTGGGCCTCACGATACAGTCCATGCTCTGCAATCAGTCGTCTCACAGGCTGACTCATCAGCACGGAAGCTTTTCCTCACACTCTGCCTTTTCACTTAGGATGTTAGTTTTCAGGTCGACACTGGCGCCACTATCTCCCTGATTAATATGGCGACGTATATTCTGCTGGGCTCTCTTGAGTTGTCACCTCCCTCTCACCGTTTGGTCGCCTACAGAGACGGTTACATTCCCCTTCGTGGGCAGTTCGTCGTCCAAGCGACGTACAAGCGTGTTCCCCGGCTTCTTACCCTCTTTGTCGTCGGTCATCCGTCAGCTTTTCGAATATTTTTGGCCTCGATACGTTTCAGCTGTTTGGCTTTTTAATTTCTGATGAAGTTACGGTCGTTTAAACGGCTGTGCCTTTCCAGGACTTGGACGATCTGTGCTCCGCTTTTGTGTTGTCTTTTGCAATGGATCTCGGATGTGCTTCCGGTTCTCAGGTGCACGTCACCCTACAGCTGGGTGCGCAGCCTCGCTTTTTCCAGGCCCAGCCCCTTCCGGTGGCCTTACGGCCGGCAGTCAAGCAGGAACTTGATCGGCTCCAGGCCACTGGCGTTCTGGAGCCTGTGACTTACAGTGCCTAGGCGCCAGCATTAGTGGTCATACAGAAACCGAATGGGTCCCTTCAGCTGTGTGGGGACTTTGGTACTACAGTCAATGCTCCGTTCCTCATTGACACTTACAACATTCTCCGGCAGGAAGACCTTCTCGCCAAGCTTGCCAGGGGAGAGTATTTTTCAAAGATTGACCTGGCTGCCGTATCTCAGAACATCGTGGTTATCAACATGCCTTTCGGACTGTGTAAGTACAAGCACCTTCCCTTTGGTGTCTCTTCGGTGCCGGCCATTTTCCGGCGGTTCCTGGAGCAGCTTATGCAGCCTATCCCAGCCTGCATGAATTATCTGGACGATATCTTGGTCACTGGGTGTTCCCGGCAGAAACATTTGCAAAACTTCAGCGCCTAATTTCACGCTCTGCAATCTGCAGGTTTACACTGTCAGCTGGACAAGTGTGATTTTTTTCAACCGGAAGTGGAATATTCAGGCCACTGGCTTAGCAAAGATGGCATTTGCTCTTCGGGTTGTAATGTCGTGGCCATTGAGGCCCTTCCTCGTCCCAAGGACTTATCTGAACTCCAGGTGTTTTTGGGCAAGGTTACTTATTACTTAAAGTTCTTGCCCCAGGCTACCTCCATTGCTCAACCCCTCAATCACTTGCGTCGCAAAGGGGTACCTTTTGATTGGACTCCTGCCTGTGACCTGGCTTTTCTCCATTTAAAGACGATGCTGAAGTCCGCCCCTTGCCTTACTCCCTTTTCTCCAGACCGCCCCTTGGATGTGGCAGCTGATGCGTAGGCATAAGACACTGGGGCTGTCCTTGCGCATCAGGATGCCGATGGCTCCGAACAGCCCACCGCTTATGCCTCTAAGACGTTAACCCCAGCACAACGGAACTACTCCCAGACTGAAAAGGAGGCCCTGGCAATAGTGTTTGCCGTCCACAAATTTCACATCTATCTCTTTGGTGCAAAGTCCCCCTTCATGACAGACCATAAACCTTGGTTACCCTTTTCGGAACCCACTCTCACCTTCCAGAGCGGACGGCGCAACATCTCCATCTCTGGGCATTGTTTTTACGAAATTATGCTTACACCATCCGGTATAAGCCCACCGCCCACCATGCTAACACGGACGCTTTGTCATGTCTCCCAGCAGGCCCCAATCCTTCCTTTGACCAACAGGAGGTCCTCTGCTTTCACAATGATTCGCCCACCGGGATGCGCTGGACAGTCTGCCTCTTATGGCTGCTCACATTGTCGCGGCTACCTGCCGCGACCCTATCTTGTGGCAGGTTCTCCACTAAGTGGTCCACGGGTCGTCCTCCTATGTTACTCTTTGGAACAGTCCAATTTCAGACCCTGGCACCACCTGTCCCACAGGCTATCCATGGTCGATGATGTCCTTCTGTTGGCCATGTAGTCGGATGCCCATCGGGTGGTCATTCCTCTGGATTTGCAGCTTCGGGTCCTCAGTTTCTTACACAGCGGGCACTGGGGTATGTCCCGTATGAAAGGTTTGGCTCACCGGCACGTGTATTTGCTTGGCATCAAAATGGTTCAAATGGCTCTGAGCACTAAGGGACTTAACGTCTCAGTTCATCAGTCCCCTAGAACTTAGAACTACTTAAACTATCTAACCTAAGGACATCACACACATCCATGCCCCTGGCAGGATTCGAACCGTAGTGGTCAGCCCGGCATTGATGACGATATTGACCACCTAGTCTGTGGGTGCACTGTATGTGCGCGTCACCAGGCAAGCCCCCCTCATTCATTTACACCCTGGCTTTTGCCTCGCCGGCCCTGGGATCGTATCCATATCGAATTTGCAGGCCCATTTTTGGGGACCATGTGGTTACTTATCATTGATATCTACTCCATGTACCCATATGCCGTCCACATGGCATCCACCACCACGGAGGCTACACTCACGGCCCTGGCACAGGTTCTCGACATTGCAGGCCTGCCACACATGTTGGTCTCCGATAATGGTCCCCAGTTCATGGCGTCCTTCCACCACTTCTGTCGGACCAATGGTATCAAACATATCCGTAGCCCCCCTTTCCACCCCTTGTCCAGTGGGTCAGCAGAGGCTTGTCTGCACTTTTAAACAACAGTTGACAAAGGCGGTCGACACATCTTCAACCACGTCAGCCCTCGCCCTGTTTTTGAGCACCTATTGCACTATGTCAATTGACGGATGCAATCAAGCAGAGCTCCTTCATGGGCGACACCCGCAGACCCTGCTCCATTTGCTGATGCCATCCCCTCCCGCCCCTACTCCTGGCCCTCGCAGCATTATGACACCGGCACGGCCGTGTGGTACTGCAAGTACAGGCGCAAGGCGGGATGGACGCCCGCCATGGTTGTCGCGGCCCATGGGTGGCGTGTGATGTCCGTGCAGACGTCGAAAGGGTTGGAGAGCTGCCATCATAATCGGCTCTCCCGCATGCCCCTTGGGACTCGCGCCCCCGGCTCCTCCCCTACCTCATTCGGGTACGGATATGGTCCTCGAGTTGCCACCTCTGCCACCAGTTGCTGTCTCCCTGTGGGCCTTCCGCCGCCCCTTCCCGCCCCCGGGTGGATCGGCGGCTCCCTCCCCCGCCCTGGACATTGGGTCGGCTGTCACGGATACCTCAAGCATCCCTTCCTCCCCACCAACAGTGGTTGATGAGCCCGGCTCTTCTCCCTACTGCCACCCTCTTTGGCACCGTCCCGGGTGTTTCCGTCCCTACACCCAAGTTTCAGGGGCGGAGGGATCTGGTACTGCACACTGCGGAATTTGAATCTGCATCTGACGTCATGGGCGCCTCCTGGCCCAGAGTTAGTGGGAGGGCGCCACAGTGGAACACGTGGTTCCGGCGGCCAATAGCGGCGACCCCGATCATGTATTTAAGCGCCTGTCTCTCGCTCAGCCAGCGAGTCTAATAGTTGCTTGCGTCTTGACATATCGCCTCCACAATAGACAGCGTGTTGTCAGCTCTTTGTTTTCATTACCAGTGGACATCTTGGATTCATTTGGTTGTCTCTATCACTCCATTGCTTCTTGCATGTTGTCGTCGTAAGGTCTCTTTCGATTGTCCGTTGTTGTTTCGTGTCCGTCCTTTCCGTTAGTTTGTTTGTTCGCGGGCCACTCTCCGTTTGGTACCGCCGTGCTTTCTCGGCCACCCCACAACCGGAAAGGTTGCGGTTACAAGATCCCCAGTTGTTCTTCTCAGTCATTTTTGAATTGCTGAAAGATGCTTCACTACTCTCGAAAGACTTTCACGAAAAATGGATGAGCTAAAGTCCATTTATGAAATTAATATGCTGAAATATATCAGATGCTCTTACTGACACTCTTTATCTGCCATGTCACATAGCCAATGCACTATTGTTTAACAATGTTTAAAAATTAGCCCTCATCTTCTCTCTGAAGTTGTCACTACACTTCTGTAATTCTGGCTGTGATACTTCATCACATACACCAGACTCTTAACAACTGAGCACTTCCTTGACTATATAAGTGTTGGATTAATTGAAGTGCCGGATTATTGAGAGTGTCTTAAATTCAGAATAAAACCTTAGTTATTATACTTTATTAAATCCAAAGACACATTCATTTTCATTGAAAACTTTGTCCTTGAGTGTGTGCATATCCAGTAGTATCACTCACTATGAAACATGTTCCAAGCTTTTAGTCATCACAATGATGATAAGTAATGGCAGTATGCTTTATCACACAATGGCTTTACAAGCATTATGTCAGTACTGCACATTTCTGATTGTTGCATAATGTACTCCAGAAAGATGTCTGCTGCTTTGGCACCAGCAGTGTGACATGTCTTTACGTTCTTGCCTCCTATGTCCCTCTCTTTGTCACTTCCATTACAACTTCCCTACAAACTGAACCTCAGTTCAACTTAAAGAGTTTTTGCTTGAGGTTTAGCATAACA
Organism: Schistocerca gregaria; assembly: GCF_023897955.1. NCBI lineage: Eukaryota > Metazoa > Arthropoda > Insecta > Orthoptera > Acrididae > Schistocerca > Schistocerca gregaria. The sequence goes on along the minus strand of NC_064921.1, from coordinate 961,609,525 downwards.
CGTCACCTTTTAGATGTCATGATGCTGAACCTTAAAGAAAGCCATAATTCCAACATGTATTGTATTGTTTCACATTATAATTAACTGGGAACTTTGTTGCACATAAGAATTAATTATTGTATGTGCCATTTCTGCTTGAGCAACTAGAGGCCAGATGTGGGCTGGGTTAATGAAAGGCTGGGTTACTGAGAGCCAGATTAACGAAGGTTTAGTGTATTCCTACACTGTCAGTCTTCGTCCATGAAATTTTGCAGTTGTTTCACATAATGGGGATGAGTTCTTATTGTTTCTAATCTTAATGAAGCAACAAATACAATTTCCATTGCAAAATGGACACTGAATTCACCACACTTGACTGAAGTATGGCAGGTCCATTGAGAAGACATAAAGATAATTGTTAAAACATAGAAAACGATTTTTTTTTAGCTCAGACTGCTATTGACTCTACACAGGGTAAGAAGAATAAAGATTTGTTGCAAGTTACTGCCAGTTTCTGTGACACTCTGACTAGAAAGATTCTGTTCTAAGACACCCGGTTACTGGGATCACATTGGTATGTAATGTCGCCGCATCAACTTGTCACACTGGTTTATATGGCTGTCAACACTTCCTGATCTATCCAATATATTTATGCTCCAGTAGATCACAAAATCAGACGACAGATGTCTGCACATTCATATTTTAAGTGATTTTTCTTGCCAACAGTAAGGTGTTACAATATATATCAATTGTGAGGGCAACAGAAACTTGCATACACATGAAATTCAGTAAAAACCATTTAACATCCATCAAAAGAGTAACACTATTACATAAGGAACTGATGCCTGCAGTGTTGGTTATGAGTGTTGCAAATATTACTACATGACTACCAACTGGGATATTAGCAACACAAGTTTAGGAATCTTTCCTCCATAGCTCTTGCATGGGTACCAGGAAAACACTTGTTTGCAATAGTCAACAACATTATGACCACTTCACCATCATGTTGGAGACACTATTCTGGGGAGAACAACACTGCTGATCCCAGAATGGATTTTTGCTCTGCAGCAGAGTGTATGCTCATGTGAAACTTCCTGGCAGATTAAAACTATGTATGAGATCAGGACTTGAATCTAGGATCTTTGCCTTCCACGGGCAAGTGCTCCACTGACTCAGCTATCCAAGCATGACTCACCAAATGCTGTCAGAGCTTTACTTCTTAAAGTACCTAGTTAACTACTGTCCAAACTTCCCAGGAATTCTCCTGCATACCTTGTAGGACTAGCACTCCTAGAAGAAATGATACTCCAGAGACATGGTCATGTCCCACAAGGTACGCTAGAGAACTTCTATGATTTTTGTAAGGGAGGACGTGAGGTGCTGGTGGAAGTAAAGTTATGACAGTGAGTCATGCTTGAATAGCTCAGTCGGCAGAACACATGGCCACGAAAAGCAAAAGTTCCAGGTTTGACTCCTAGTCAGGCATGCAGGTTTAATCTGCTAGGCAGTTTCAATACTGCTGTTTACCTCACAATAAGGGCCTCCCACAACCTCTTAGAGTATAAACTGCCTGGAGGCATGTACCAACATGGTATCACTGGCTAGGTGATGAAGGTTACACAAAGCCTCACACTTTTCACATGTCCATATCCTTAAAAATAATTAACAGACCCTACCAGTTCTTACTGATGGCTACTATATACCACTGCAGATGTTCTTCACTTCCACGTGAAACTTGTAAACAAAGATTTTCTGTGACGAATATACTACTAGAGATGAATTGAAAGAACTTTTTACATTGTGGATTAAATCAGTAGAGACATGATGTTAACTTTGTACATTGTGGATTAAATCAGTAGAGACATGATGTTATGTCCCAGAAATCACATTATTAATAGAAGATCGACTGCTATCCAGTAATTCTAAAATGAAAAATCTAAACCCATATTTACATGACGACTTGCTTCAGCAATGAGGTTATCTCCAATATCCAGAGCTAAATCCAGAACTGTGTAATCCAAAGAAAACAATCCTTTCATTAACCTTTTGTTCATGAATATCTGTATTTGCTTGTACTACACTGAAGTTTTATTTCATTATTAAAGCTGTCCTCCATCACTGACTACCACACAACAAAATTCACAACACTGTACACTGTGAAATACAGGTTCTCAGGTTCTACTATCAGCATGCCTTTCAAATCCTTTGAATTCTTCATAATCAACTTTGCTCGACCTTTACTTTAAAAAACAAATGAATGTACAATCAATAGATACACTGTAAATAGTCTTCACGGGTTTGCCATCAGACTACGTTGGCTAGGTAGCCACCAGCAAGGTTGAACCACCTGAAGATGTCGGACAGTAGCTCCAAGGAAATATTGTGGAATATGCACAATGTGATCTGGCAGCAAACCCAACAAGAATATTTACGACATATCCACCGGGAAAGCTTGAAGAGTCACAATATATACACTGTTCTACTAAATGGTGTGGTAACCAGAGCCATAGATCTAGAGCTCATTACTGCCACCATGGCAGATAAGGTGTCTGCCATACTATTTATAGTAGCAACACTCCGAATCCAATAACATGTTATCCAAGAAGATATAACCTGGAAGTTTGTAGCTCCTTGAGTAGCTAGGGGTGGGGAGAGGGAGGGGGGGCACAGGGGCCTACCAAATGTTTTTACCTACCTTCTTACACAATGATTGCCCAGTAAATTATAAATGGAAAAGTCCTCTTTTATTTAAGGTACTCAGTATTGGAGTAAGTGTGTAAAAAATATATGCTCAGCAAAAGAAAAATGTAGGTTTCAAAACAATGAAAGACATTAACTTTAAAAAGTACGCTATACATACATAGAAAAAATTCCTGTGATAAATCGTTGGCACCAATTTTCCTCATTTTTGATGTCAGCAAGTATTTCGTCCCTGTAACATAATAATCACAGTTTTTAGAATACATGGAAAAATACATACAAATGCAAGATAAATAGAACCAAACTATAATGAGAAGAGAAACCAAGTCACATCATTAGAATATTTAAGTAAAACAAATTATTCTCCTCACTGTACACATACAAAAGGCAATAAAAAGAGTACAATAAGGAGAAGAAAAACCAAGTCAAACTCGTTCAACATTTAAGTGAAATCAAGTAACCACCCCTCAAAACAAACAAACACACACACACACACACACACACACACACACACACACACACACACACACACACACAAACATGTGTGCAAGCACCACAGACCCCCAATAAAGAGAAAAAGGCTCACGGATTCACAACAAAGTAATGAAAAGCTTTATCAGTTACAAAGTACACAAAACGACAATACGAATTTCAAGAAAACTGGAGAGGGGACAGTTATAAAACCTAAGTGGACTACAGAGGAATGAATTTCAAGGTTTAGATGAAAATAAGTATGCTTCTTATTCCATAAGCATTTGGTAACATTGGGCTACTAGAGACCATTTCAGTAATCTAAAAGTTTTAAACAAGTGTGAAAAAGCATTTAACAGTGTTAAAATGAAATGAAATGTATTATAAAAGAAGAATAACACAGTTAAACAGGTTGATTTAAGATGTTTTTATGGTTGATATAAAATGCTGCCAGCAAGGGAAGAACAGTTTGTCTGGAGAACTGAGAATGTGAGACCAGGTACGAGACAGCTGATGCCATTTTCTGACTTTAACCAATGTTTTGCTAGACAGTGACACTGTATTTATAGACTCTGCCAAACAGCGAATCAGACAGCTTGACTGTTGTGCAAGTCGACTATGCATACATGTAAGATTGCTATATCAAAGCTACACTTCAGCGTCTAATGACTGGTATACTTATTTAGCCAAGTGAACTATCTTACGAGAGAAACTTTCTGAACTAACTTTCATCATTGTTTTTCACACAGAAACTTTACTGCCAAAAACATGTACAAGAAGGCATCATGAACTATACACTTTGCACTATTTTTCAAAATAGTCGCCACCAACTCTTATTCATATGCAAGTCGACTATGCTTGTGTGTAGGATTGCTAGATTGCAGCTACACCAAAGACTGGTATACTTATTTAATCAAATGAAACTTTGCTATCATATAGGTGTACAAAATTTGCAAAAATCTTATTTTTATATTCAGTCCCACAAGCGATAACTAGCCCCAAACTTTACAAAAAATAAAGATTTTCAAATTTCTTGCTCTATATAAGTGTTCTTGTTCTAAATAAGGCTAGTAGTTTATGATACCTAGCTGGTGGAAAAAACCCACTGATATATCACTGCTTGGTTCTTATTTATGGGTGTAAAAAGTGGTTTTTCTAAATGTTCAGTACCAAACTTTGGAGGCCATTTCAACTGGTTCTTTTTGAATTTAGGGTATTTTGAGTACTAAACAATGTTGTAGACTTTTCAAAAAACAATCATGTCAACTGCAATGTTGTAACTTAACCCAGTGCAGAGATATTCACGTTAACACTAATGTCTCCACACTGAAAGACAGTTGTGCACTTACAAATAAAAATGGCTGCCATTCAGTAACAGTGCAAGGTAACTTTTTTTAAAAATACTGCTTGCAAGGTAACTTTTTTTTAAAAAAAATACTGCTTTGAACTTCTCAATTATAGTGTAATCACATATTTAAAAAACCAAAATATTTAAAAACAGTTAAGCAACCAGATTAATTTTTATTGGATCAATTCAAATGGACTGACCCTTTATTGGATCGATTCAAATGGACTGACCCTATATATCTTGTCAGTTTTATTTTCTGAATTGTGGAAGAATAATGTTACTGTTTTGTTTTCATTTACCATCAGTTCTTTCACTTCCAAAAATTTTTAAAAGCCACATTGGGAGTTTCTTAGACATGGTCCTAAAGAAGTTTCTTAGAAATAAATATTTTTATAGTATTAAGGAATTCCTTTCATTGGAGTAGAACACTTTCATTTTTTAAAATTATATTTACTTGTAAAAATTGTATAATTATTTCTTTTATTTTTGTTGTTTGTAATTGTTCCCACAATATTACAACATGGAGTGTGTGATATGTCCATAGTTCCAATCCTTGTATTTGTCTATGAAGAATAAATACAGTAAAAATAACTATTACGAGTTAGTAGTCTCTGGCGATTTCAATGAGGTTTTCTAAATGATTCTGATAAGAAAAATGATTGGGAAACCTTATTTGGAACCTAAAATTTGGTCTTAGTAATTTTTTACAATTTAATCTTAGTAATTTATTTCCCAGTGTGGGCGGGTAAAGATAGTGGGACACTAACTGATAATGTTTTCTTTGATGAATCTCAAAGGGAGAATAACTGCATCCCAGTAAAAAAAAAAAAATGCTCTCTCACAACATGATACATAGTTAGTTAGAAAACATAGAATAGACAAATGACAATATTAGGAAACAGACAGATTGCTTAGTTAGTTAGAAAACACAGAATAGACAAATGACAATATTAGGAAACAGACAGATTGCTTCTCACCATATAGTGGAGATGTAGAGTTGCTCACAGGCGCAACAAAAAACTGCTAAACAAGCAAGCTTTTGACCAAAAGGCCTTCTTCTGGAGCAAATAAAACACACACACACGTTTACAAGAACACAACTCACACACATTCTCACAAACACAACTCACACACACATGACCATTATCTCTGGCTGCCGAGGCCAGACTGCGAGCAACCACACATGATGAGAGAAGCAGTCTGGGTTTTGGGGGTAAGAAGGTGGATAGGGTGGGAAGGGAGAGTGATAGCATAATAGAAGTGGAGGATGGTTAAGTGCTGGTTGCAGGAGTATAAAGGTATGAGGAGGGGACAAAGAAGATAGCCTGGTGGGGGGGAGTGGAAAAGTAGAGAAGTAAAAATAGTGTGCTGTGTTGGTGGAATAAAAGGCTGTGTTGTGTTTCAGTGGGAACAGGGAAGAGGATAGGTTGGTGAAGGACAGTTACAAACAGAAATTGAGGCCAGGAGGGTTATGGGAACATAGGATAAATTGCAGGGAGGGTTCCCACCTGCACAATTTAGAAAAGCTGGTGTTGGTAGGAAGTATCCCGATGACGCAGACTGTGAAACAGTCTTTGAAGTGAAGCACATTATGTTGGCCAGCATTTTCAGCAGCTGGGTGGTCCAGATGTTTCTTGGCCAGTTTGTCAGTGGCCATTCATGTTGGCAGACAGCTTGTTGGTTGTCATGCCCGTGTAGAATGCAGAACAGTGATTGCAGCTTTTGCAAGTAGCCCTGCCTTTGATGGGATAAGTGATGCTTGTGACTGGACTGGAGTACGTAGTGATGGAAGGATTTAGGGGACTTGTCCTGCATCTAGGTCTATTACAGGGCCATGAGGCCATAGGCCAGGGGTTCGGAGCAGATTCAGGGCAGGAATGGATGAGGATATTGTGTAGGTCCTGTGGGTAGTGGACGGCCACTGTGGGAGGGGTGGGAATGATAGTGAGTAGAACATTACTAATTTCCAGACACAACGAGATGTACTCAAAACCCTGGCAGAGAATGTGATTCAGTCACTACAGTCCTGGGTGGTACTGAATCAAAAGGGGGGTGCTCCTCTGTGGTCAGATGGTAGTACTTTTGGAGGTGGTGGGTGACTGGAGAGATAAGGCATGGATGATCTCTTTATGTACAAGTTTGGGAGGGTAATTTTTGTCTGTGAAGGCCCCAGTGAGACCTTTGACATATTTTGAGAAGGACTGTTTGACACCACAGGTGTGACAGCCATGGGTGGCTAGGCATACGGAAGGGCCTTGTAGGTATGGAATGGGCGATAGCTGTCGAAGTGGAGATATTGCTGGTGATTGGTAGGTTTGATGTGGACGGAGTTACTGATGTAGCCACCTTTGAGGTGGAGGTCAACATCGAGGAAGGTGACTTGTTGGGTTGAGGTAAAGTGAATGGGGGAAAAGATGTCGAGATTCTGGAGGAAAATGGATAGGGTGTCCTCACCCCTGATCCAGATCACAAAGATGTCATCAATGAATCTGAACCAGGTGACAGATTTGGGATTCCTAACCACCCAGAAAACAAACTTAAAACTGAAGAAACTGCAAAAAAGGTGGGATTTTAAGGAGATGGGACCTGGCTAAAATGACAGAACCAGAGGTTCTGGTGAGTTGCAGGGAGAGCATAAGGAAACAACTGACAGGAATGGGGAAAAAACAGTAGAAGAAGAATGGGTAGCTCTGAGGGATGAAATAGTGAAAGCAGCATAGGATCAAATAGGTAAAAAGATGAGGGCTAGTAGAAATCCTTGGGTAGCAGAAGAAATATTGAATTTAATTGATGAAAGGAGAAAATATAAAAATGCAGTAAATGACACAGGCAAAAAGGAATACAAACATCTCAAAAATGAGATCGACATGTAATGCAAAATGGCTAAGCAGGGATGGCTAGAGGACAAATGTAAGGATGTAGAGGGATATCTCACTAGGGGTAAGATAGATACTGCATATAGGAAAATTCAGGTGACCTTTGGAGAAAAGAGAACCACTTGTATGAATATCAAGAGCTCAGATGAAAACCCAGTTCTAAGCAAAGAAGGGAAAGCAGAAAGGTGGAAGGAGTATATAGAGGGTCTATTCAAGGGCGTTGTACGTGAGGACAATATTATGGAAATGGAAGAGGATGTTGATGTAGATGAATTGGGAGATATGATACTGCGTGAAGAGTTTGACAGAGCACTGAAAGACCTAAGTCGAAACAAGGCCCTGGGAGTACACAAAATTCCATTAGAACTACTGACAGCCTTGGGAGAGGCAGCCCTGACAAAACTCTACCATCTAGTGAGCAAGATGTATGAGACAGGTGAAATACCCTCAGACTTAAAGAAGAATATAATAATTCCAATCCCAAAGTAAGCAGGTGTTGACAGATGTGAAAATTACCGAACTATCAGTTTAATAAGCCATGGCTGCAAAATACTAACACGAATTATTTACAGACGAATGGAAAAACTGGTAGAAGCTAGCCTCGGGGAAGAGCATTTTGGATTCTGTAAGATGTTGGAACACGTGAGGCAGTACTAAACATACGACTTATCTTAGAAAATAGATTAAGGAAAGGAAAACCTACATTTCTAGCATTTGTAGACTTAGAGAAAGCTTTTGACAATGTTGACTGGAATACTCTCTTTCAAATGTGGCAGGGGTAAAATACAGGGAGTGAAAGGCTATTTACAATTTGTCCAGAAACCAGATAGCAGTTATAAGAGTCGAGGGACATGAAAGGGAAGCAGTGGTTGGGAAGGGAGTGAGACAGGATTGTAGCCTACCCCGATGCTATTCAATCTGTATATTGAGCAAGCAGTAAAGGAAACAAAAGAAAAATTTGGAGTAGGTATTAAAATCCATGGAGAAGAAATAAAAACTTTGAGGTTCACCGATGACATTGTAATTCTGTCAGAGACAGCAAAGGACAGAAGAGCAGTTGAACGGCATGGACAGTGTCTTGAAAGGAGTATATAAGATGAGCATCAACAAAAGCAGAATGAGGATAATGGAATGTAGTCGAATCAAATCAGGTGCTGCTGCGGGAATTAGATTAGGAAATGAGGTGCTTACAGTAGTAAATGAGTTTTACTATTTAGGGAGCAAAATAACTGCTGATGGTTGACGTAGAGAGGACATAAAATATAGACTGGCAATGGCAAGGAAAGCACTTCTGAAGAAGAGAAGTTTGTTAACATCAAGTATAGATTTAAGTGTCAGGAAGTCGTTTCTGAAATTATTTGTATGGAGTGTGGCCATGTGTGAAACTGAAACGTGGATGATAAATAGTTTAGACAAGAAGAGAATAGAAGCTTTCGAAATGTGGTGCTACAGAAGAATACTGAAGATTAGATGGGCAGATCACATAACTAATGAGGAGGTATTGAATAAAATTGGAGAGAAGAGAAATTTGTGGCACAACTTGACTAGAAGAAGGGATTGGTTGGTAGGGCATATTCTGAAGCATCAAGGGATTACCCGTTTAGTATTGGAGGGCAGCTTGGGGGGTAAAAATCGTAAAGGGAGACCAAGAGATGAATAAACTAAGCAGATTTAGAAGGATGTAGGTTGCAGTAGGTACTGGGAGATGAAGGACATTGCACAGGATAGAGTAGCATGGAGGGCTGCATTAAACCAGTCTCTGGACTGAAGACCACAACAACAACAACAACCCAGGATCCCAAATAAGTAGGTATGTGTTCTTCAGAAGGACTCCTGGCTAAAAGCTTACTTGTTTATCAGTCTTTTTTTGGTGCCTATCCATGATTCAACATCTCTACTATAGGGTTAGTTCGGATAAATAAGATAGTGCCTCACAGTACTGATAATCCATAGTGGAAATCAGTTGCAGTTATTTGACTCCAAACACAAATTTAAAAAAAAATAATTTATAAGAGATAATCTGGGATGAAGTTTACAAAGAACCAAGCAAGCATTATTTGAAAATATCTTTCCACATAGGCTAGTCTGAAAAACATTAAACAACCATGTAAAAAACCTAGAGGGATTAAAGTACTTGCGAAAAGAACTGGTGGATGTATCTGATGGTAAGAACAAGTAGAGATCCTGCAGCAGTAGCCCTTTAAAACACCTGGAAGAAAGTGCTACAAAACAATGCCAAGGCTACTGCCAAACAAGTCGAATGGAGCAACAAAAGATCTGGACTTCCCTCTCACAAGCTGAGTGATTTAGTCTTGCTTTTTAATCCAGCTATTAAGAAAGGAAAAAACAAACGAGATTTTCTCCTCTACATGAAGAGCCTTATCCATTCATATGCTTTACATCTCCTGTTAATGTGGGAATTCAACTATCTGATTGTACTGTCCATATTGATAGACTGAAACTGTATCATGGGCAAGCTCCGCCACCTCAACTGATGTAAAAATTCTAGTTGTACAAAAAGTAAAGAAGATGACAAATCTGCCTCCAGCATGCCTGAGATATGGTGAGGTTCAAACATCCACATATGTTAAGGTCAAAGGATTGAAAGTATTTCTTATTGGAATGTAAAGCATTGGTGCCTACTGTCCCATGAGTATTATGGTTTTAACTGTGAGTGCTAGCATCCTGTCAATGTTGATTTGATTTGGAGATGCGATTTATTTCATTTGTTATATTATAGATGATTTTCTGTGGTTACTGGTTTCATTGTACTTTTGCAGCAGCAGATGTTCAGTGAGAACATTGTGTGGTTGATAGAATCAGTGTCATTTTTTGCTAAATAGAAAGAATAGTTTTGTAAGGTAAGGAGTTTTTATGAGTTGCTCTGCAGACATGTTACTTTATGCCGTACTATAAGTAAATGTGCTAATAAGGATTGCAAAGTTACAAGAGCATTGACTTTTCCCTATATCTATTGTTTAAGCTACGAGAGCAAAGTATATATCTCAGCAATAACTGGACGTGCAGAACACGCAATAACTGGACCTGTAAAATTGAATTTTTAGTATGTTTCTTGATGACAAGTATTAGTAAGTGGGTTACTGATTGAGAGGGTGCCCTGCTGATGCCATAGGAATACAATCTGTCAGTTTTACTAGTTTTAGAAGTTCAACTACACATTTTAAGATGAGTACCACAGTAGTGACGCAAGTTTCACTAACATGAAGATATATTTGCCACACTGTCATATATTAGCTCCTGCAAAAGGGAGCACATGGTATGCGTGCATTTGATGATGTTAACATAACAAACTACAATATCTATGTTTCCACTATCTGTTGCTAATAGATCAGTTTATGTGGTCAAATTTGCAATCTAACCATCTAATACTGTTCTATTAAAGTCTCACTGTTTGGGTCTACCACCTGTAAAGGGCACTAATGACCACTCTGATAAGTACCCTCACCCACAAATCATCATCACTACTACTATCCGTACAAGCACAACAAGGAAGTGAAGGCACTGGTGAGATCTACTGAAAATCAAGTTTGCAGCAATGAGTGAAATTCTCTTGTCATGTGCTCATATGTTAATAACAGGAACTCATTTATGCAATGAATGACACAGGAAGATCATTAATACAGAAGGGTAAGTCAGACACATCACACATTTACTATATTTTTGTGACATTTGTAAAAGCAACTGTTGACACATGTCCAGGGTTTTCATTAGTACACATTTGTTGGAAGCAGTAATTCATGAAACAATAATGTTTGGAACTTGTAACTGCCTTCTGCAGACAATGAACACCTTACATTGTAACACTTAAGCTGCAGCATAGTCTACCCTCATACAAAATATGACATCTAGACTCTTTGGCAGCAACTCTATTCGCAAGATGATATTGCTTTCTGTATGCAAAAGAGAGTGTTATGTGGGCACTATATCATGGCAGTTTTCGGTGGGGAGCATTTTGAAGATACTGGTAGAGGTTGGGCCTGAACTACACTGCCAACCGCAGCAAACAATTGCACTATAGCCACTACCAAATGCTTTGTGTACTCCAATTTGCTTTGTGCTGTGGATTGCTTGTTTTCTTCTTTCTTATTTTGAAATGAATGAAGAGACTAATCCTGGTGCATAAAGGGATTTGAATGCGACTCTCACCACAAGAAAAGGAATCAATATTCCCTATGATCATTCTGTCAGTTCTCCTTTCGTAGAAGCACAGAACGTGGTCACAGGATGGCAGCCTTTCAATATGGAGGCGGGGCTTATTCTGTCACACCGCTCTCTCCCCTCAGGCAGTCTAAGTTCTCGTTTGCTCATGGTCAAGGCCAAATGCCATGATGTACTGTCTGCATAATATATACAACAAAGATAAATCTTTGTCCTTGTGGTTTGCGATGAAGAGTGCAGTGTTTTCTGTGATTGACTTCATGAAAGAGCTGTGAAGCTGGTTACACACTTTGTGTAACATCTGAAAGAATTTTACATTTCTCTATGATGAAACAATAGCATCGGATTAGCTGGAGAATTCAAGAGAAATTTGCAAGTTCTGAGAGATACTCCTTAAGACAGTTATGCTGCTCAAATGCCTGAGTGTTTGTGAGCATTTACAGGAGGACTGCTCAGCAGCCATAATGGCAAGGATGGCCACCATCCGCCTCAGCCAGTCACAGAACACTAGGTGAGAATGTGTGAGGCCAAATGCAGCCTCCCACCCAAAGTGCACAGATTACAGAAACTGAAATGAAATTTTTGCATAATATAGTTAACCAATTTACTGTCTGTCATATTGAATATGACTTTTACCTATGAATGGTTTAGAATCAAAACCCCAATATACAGCTACAGGAATAATTATTTATAACCTTCTACATAGTGAACTACTCGTTAGTTGAATATTTTACCATTAATAAATCAAGCTAGGTGATTAAACAATGGAAAATCCAGAATGGAATGTAATAATATTATAAAAATATAGTTGCTACTCAGCATCTCCACTATATGGTGAGTAGCAGCTATCCTTTTCATAATACTGTTACAAACTTCTGAACTCATAGATGTATTTCACATCAACAACCGTTCTTACTACCAGAATTATTTTACCCTGTGCTTTTAGATTTTACCCTCTGGTATATGATAGCCATTTTAATTTTAACTTGTATGCTATAACCCTCAGATATGGCAAGCTAGTCACGCCTTCAATATTTAAACATAAAGGTCCCTTCTTGATCTGAACCTCCACTGAGATCTCTAATGATTCAGATAGAGGACAAGAATGATTATTTTGCAGTGAAACATGTAGTTCACTGTGTACTAAATGTATTAATGTTTTCGTAAAGCCCAAGGTAGTGGTTCTCAGCCATTCCCCTGTAAATACAAGGGCTGTCCACACACCTTCATTTGTGACGCTCTTTTTGTTGTACCCATCTGCGACTCAGCATCTCTGCTATATGGTGAGTAGCAACTTTCCTTTTTGTAATATTGTTATATTCCATCCAGTATTTTCTATCATTTGAAATAAAAAATTAACAATGTGAAACAAACTAAATTTTATTATATGCTTTTTAAAGGTACACTGATCAGCTATTTTTCAACACAACCACATTCAAATTGAGGCACATGTTACACAAGTTTACCAATAGCACTGCTGACTGCAATTGCTACCACTGGTTTATACCATTAAGCAGTTCAGCGTCAGTATCAAAGCATTGTGTAGCAAGTCATGTCTTCATCACTGGGAAGAGCTGTTAGTCGCTCATTGCCAAATCTGGACTGCATGCTGGCTGATCAAAACACCTCCCACCCAAAACCCAATAGTACCTCTTGGGTACAATTCGCTATGTGTGGATCTGTGTTGTTGTGAAAAAACTGAACTTTGGTGCTAAGTTTTCCCCGCCACTTGTTTCGTATCGCCCACCTTAACTTTGTCAGAGATTGATGAGTTACGGAATGAATTTTCACTCTGCAGCAGAGTGTGCGCTGGTATGAAACTTTCTGGCAGATTAAAACTGTTTGCCAGACCAAGATTTTAACTCATGACTTTTGGCTTTTGCGGGCAAGTGCTCTGTAGAAATCTGCCAACTGCAATTCCTACCACTGTTTTATGAAGAGACTAATCCTGGTGCATAAAGGGATCTGAATGTGACACTCACCACAAGAAAAGGAATCAACGGGCCTGATGACCATTGTGACAGTGCTCCTTTTTTAGAAGCACAGAACATGGACAAAAGCCCTTCGAGAGGGAGACGGGGCTTATTCCCTCGCACTGCTTCTCTCCCCTCGGGCAGTCTAACAATATCCTTCCTTCGAGGAGTGCTAGGTCTGCGAGGTTTGCAGGAGAGCTTCTGCAAAGTCTGAAAGATAGGAGATGAGGTACTGGCAGAACTGAAGCTGTGTGGGCAGGTCATGAGTTGTGCTTGAGTGGCTCAGTCGGTAGAGCACTTGCCCTTGAAAGGCAAAGGTCCTGAGTTCGAGTCTTGGTCTGGCACACAGTTTTAATCTGCCAGGAAGTTTTGCTTCTCTAAGTTAATTGTCGTGCCACATTCAAGAAAATCAATCAGAATCATTCCCTTAGAGCACCAAAACACAGTAGCCATGATCTTTCTTGCTGACAGTATTTGCAAACACTTCCTTGGTTTCTTGGGAGAATTCGTGTGTCCCCATTCTATCGACTACCTTTTTGTTTCACAACTGACATGCTTCATCCACATCTCATCCACAGTTACGATATGATTGACAATGTTGTTACAATTTTTCTCATAATCTTTGAGAAAGGTCAGTGCTGCAACCAACCTCTGTTTCTTGTTTTGTTCTGTTAGGACTTAGGGAATCCACCTAGTACAAAATTTGAGGTAATCAAGCTTCTACACCACAATTTCATGCACCAAGCTCTGTGAAGTTCTGAGAATACGAAATGAAAGTTCCTTAATTGTGAAACGGTGATTTTCACTAATTCTGTCATTGATTTTCATCACCAGTGCATCAATCACAAGGCTACACCTACCACTGCAGTCCTCAATGTGAACATTGCTATGGCCATTTTTAAAATCAATGCACCATTGTCCCACTCAGCTTTCAATCATAATTCCTTTTGCATACCCACCACAATGGTCATGATAGATTACAACTGGACTGAGGTTTTTTGGCAACAAAAAACTAGTCACAGAATGCACTTCACAAGAATGCTAAATGGTTAACACTGATATCAGTTCACCAACGAGTATCAATTTACTATACTTCATTCATCATAAAAATAAACCTCATGTAAATATTACACTATGTATTTTTCCGCATTCACTGGAACCTCATTGGATTTCATTTCACGCAGAGCAGAAGCCAAGCTGCCGCGAGTACAGTCAAGTATGATAACGAGGATAAGTTTTATGCTGTGTGTTATGCGTACATCAATTCAGCTATAATACAGGACCACAGCTTTACCAGCGCATTTAACTTGGAAAGCACTGGTCAGCCACCTGGTGGAGCTAACCTGCAGTGATGTGAACAGCTGTAGTGAAGATGCAAATAAGAGATGAGCAGAGAAGATTGTAGCCTTGAATGTGATTTAATTTTTGACCAAAAGGAAATAATCGTAAAACTCAGGTGATGCGCTTCTTAGGTGATCTGCTCGAAAACATAAAATGCTCTTGATCGTAGCTAAAATAGTACTGTAATTAAAAACAAGAGTGATGAAAATTCCTGGGTTTAACAAGGGTAATTTTTCTGCATGAGCTACATGTGGCATAAAAGCGCACTGCTGGGATTTCACCATGTAGTTAAATATTGAAGCCACTGAAGGTATTACAGTGAGTTTTCTGCTAACCTCCGAACATCTTCTAGAAACTCAAGCCATCAAAAAGTCGACATATCCTCCTCCTCTTTTGTGGTGTGCTGTTCTGCATTTCGCCATCACTTGGCAGTGATGTGTCACAAAGCTTGGGGCATTAGTTCCAGTACGTTTGCCAGTTTAAATGTCTTGTTATTTCTCGTAGCATATCCCTTAACTTGGCTCCAGATCAATTCCATTGGGATCAGATTGCAGTATTAAGGTGACAGTTGTAAAAATGCAGGATTTGTAGTGTGATCAACTCCTTGAAAATTATTGTTTTCCATGTTTCTAGACGCTTATCACTCTGGTTCCATAAAACAATGTGCATATTCATACAAAGAGTATTTGATTTTTCATTTTTCTCCAAAAAATTCAATTGTGTGAAGTTTTCTTAACTTCAAAATCTTTAACAACCTTTTATTATATATCAATAATTAAGAACGTGTATTTGCAATGAAAACCAGAATTCCTCGTGTGATATGTAATTAGAAACTAGTAGATGTGCACGACTTTGGAAAAACGATGGTCAAGTATGAGTTAATTACCACATTTTTTGATAAATTTCATATTTAAATTATTTAGATATTCAAACCGCACAAAAAACACTGTGGATCACAACGGGTTTTGAACTGCAGCCATATGTACATTATTAATCTATGATGTTACCAATTATGCTATGAATATAATGATGTTACCATTTCGTGTTTTTAGTACATCATGTTTCTTGAAAAACATAGAAGCTCAATTTTCTCTACAATGTTGTGAAAAACATTAAGAACAACTTGTTTCTGGCCATTAACAATGTTCTGCATGCGTGTTTCACTACGAAGCAGGAAGAAGTGTCATCCATTTTCCTGGTACATATGGACAGCGGGACAATCAGAGCACAAGTAGCGCTTACAGAGACAGTGACTGTACACGATTTTTGAAATAAAAATTACATAGCTCTAGTATGATTCAGAGAAATGTCGATGGCCGTTAATACATCAAAATGTCTTAAAGTTTAATTTACAGTGACATAGTAATAAGATATCTAATACATAAGTTGGGCCTACTTCCAAGAGCAGAACAACACAGTGTACGAGAGTTACCGCTACTGAGCAATAGTCGCATTTGTGTTTAAATCAGGTTTATTCTTATGGTGAACGGAGTATAATAACTTTCAAAATTACAGTTCCTTCTTACATTCAAATTCTGGCTCTGTCATTGTTATTTTACAACTCAAACGCCACTTGAAAACTGTACAATATGTGACAATAAATGTTTTGATCAAATCTGAAAAGACCTCCAAGAACTGAATTCTAGTACTTACACACACAGGTATTTTATGACTTCATATTATGACCACTTATTCCCAATAATCTATAGATTCCATCTTCTAGTCTTTGATTTTTCTTTGAATTAATAGTCCATTTTGGTGTGAAAGGCTTTTGCCTCACACAATTCAACTTGTAGTTCATTCATATCCCAGAACTAATTGGTGGAGTAATCTCTCATGTTCCAATATCATACTTATAATTACATAAGAAAATCTCACTCTTCTAGCAATGAAATATACTTGCAGTGAAGCTATGCTGGGCCCACACTACAGCTGGGTCAGTGGTGGATACATATGGGGAGTGCGCAGGGTGTCCTCCCCCCCCCCCCCCTCCTCCTCACTTGCAATGCCGCTCGTGCTGCCACCTGTGCCACCCCCGCCAGTCAGCCTGCACGCTATTCGTTCGTTTCTCTTGTCAGTCAACTCGACTGAATCAAGTTTTCGATTAGTAGTACTTTCACATATAGCAAGTACATCCGCATTATCATTTTTTGTACGTTCCTGTCTGGTACATTTTATACATTTCTGGCTGGTGCATAGGCAGTTAACAAATACCTATGAGAAAAGTCACAGCCATTCTAGTGACTTCAATACATTATTCTGTCTGGCATTTCTTCAAGAAAAGTTGTGAATATTCTACTGTTTTCTTGTACATTGAACTCTTCAATACATAGCGTTATAAATATGGATTCTTCGCCAAATAGTAAGCTAGTTTACATTAAGAAGCAGAAATATTAAGACTGAAGAATGAAAAAGAAAAAAGTCCCAGTTGTTGCAAGTGCAAGTGTGAAAATTAGTGAAGAGTGAGAGTGATCAGTTAATTGTGAAGTATTAATAATTAGAAATTATTAATAATTAGAATAATTAGAAATTATTAATAATTAGAAATTTCTCAGTAAAAATATTGTTGCAAGACTTGTAACAATATTTTTACTAATAACGAAACAATAGTTTCGCGTACCTAACTTGTAATACGAGTATATGTCCATAATAGTGACTCTCAAGAAGATTCCTAAAAAAGCATTGTTACTATATAGGCCCCTCTATCAACTGCACAAGAAAGGAACGGAATCGACAATAAAAGTTCCAGACCCATAAATTGCTGGATGACGTTTTCATTGGAAACTTGCCCTTATATTATACGTCGAAACGTAGATATTGGCTTGTCGCTTTCACAGTACGTATTTGTTCACACTCCATAAATTTGGAAGTGAACATTCTAGCAGCGAATGTTCTCGAAACAACTGAGCCATGTTTATAAGGGAAGCAGAGTCGCTGCCAGGTAGTCACTCTGAAAGCTACAATCGTCATGGTAACTTGGAAGCGATAAAAAGTGAACAACTTCAATTACTGGCAGTTACCACCGACTTCAGTCAGTGTACTGCTTAGTGATATTAGAAATACGCAGACTGTGACCGTATGCATTTTAGTGCTAACTGCGCTAGTACTGCATTTCTCAGTGTGAATAAAGT
This sequence comes from Schistocerca gregaria, assembly GCF_023897955.1. Classification (NCBI taxonomy): domain Eukaryota; kingdom Metazoa; phylum Arthropoda; class Insecta; order Orthoptera; family Acrididae; genus Schistocerca; species Schistocerca gregaria. Next base: position 961,591,527 of record NC_064921.1, on the reverse strand, counting down.
GTTTATTTGTGAATAATTGATATCTAATTTACCTATGTCATAACAATATAATGAAATGGATCATAACCTAACCGCTTCCCCTTCCTGCACCCAGAAAATGGCGGAAAGTTCTAATTTTTGTCGGAAAAAAGTTCAATTGGGCCACTTCCACTAACCTGGAAAATAGCTCACTTGGGCTACCTCCACTAACCTAAGTCTGGATGACACCTCTTTCTTGGAATTGACAGGAAAAGGACTCTTCAGCCTGTGCTGGGCTGCTGGATAGAATGGACATAAGTGTTTATTTTACATGCAGTGTTTGTTTAAACAATTTGAGTTGTCATAGGCAGTAGCTCCACCCAGCGTGTTCACCATGAGGTGCAGAGTCCAACTGACCTAGTACACAGTACTGCCACCAGAGGGCGCTGTCGTACTACGGCAGTCTGAGGAAAATGGCACGAAAAGGACTCAGTCTGTGTCCAGCCGTTGGAGAGAGGAAGAAATGTACTTTATTTATTTTGGAACAATTGATTTAGGGTCAGATTTCACGTACTATACCGATACAAAATACCCTGACGTGCTTGGGATCACAGTAAATAGTCTACAGAGCTGCTAGCAACTCGTAAAATACCGAAATAATCCAATGCAATACCCTGATGCGCAGACACGAAAACAACTCGTAAATTGTGGAAATAATGCTTGTAAAATGCTATACAAACATGCTCACTAATTATAAACTGTCGAAGTTATGCATTGCACAGCACACAGATATGTTCACAAAATAATGCAACAGACACACCCACTACTCATGAAATTGTGATAAAATAATGCATGTATAGAACTATGCAAACACACTCCCAACGCTTAAACAGCCGAAAATAATGCAATGAACTATTGGTAAGAAATTCGACTGTGATGTATCAAAGAAATGTTCCCTACATACCTCCAAGGCGTGCACACCGGGCGGCTCATTCACACTGGTCCCATACACAAGATGCCTCTGGGCTGCACGCACATGTTTACCATTGCTGGCGCGATGCCTTTCTACCTGAGGTCCAGCGAAGACCTAATCGATGAGCGACTCACCCTTGTAGGCACAGACAACAGGTTGTCAGTGTTAAACTGACGTCACATATTTATGTAAATAAGATCCAAGTCTCCCTCTGGATGCAGTACAGATATCTTTTGCAATGCTTCCCGGATTAGTGCAGGATGCATTCTTCCTAGTTATCCTAAATGGGCAGTCCATTCATTACACGTCAGTCCCTTACTGGAAATAGTAAAGTGCCGCAGCTTTTGTAGGAGCTTTCGTGATGCCTCAGCTTGTCTGCATGGAAATTCTTGTCCTAACAGGACCTGTTCACGAATATAGCCCAGAATAGCACCGAATGCATTCTTCCTGGTGGTCCTAATGAGGTACCCTGTCCATCATGTGTTACCCTTGCTGGAAATCGTGAGGCTGCGCTTTCAATAAACGTCTCCAAAATGGCAAATGTTCTCACCACTATGTAGAGGCTCCTATGTCCCAGCACAAAGGATGTTTATGAATGATTGGAGCATTCTGAATAGCTCTTATTGAGTTTACCCACCAAATTACTGAGTCTGCCAGTGTGTGGGTACTGTCCGCCTTTTTTTCTGCAGATGAGACTTTCAGTGGCAACACTATTTTGTACAGATCACCACATTTGACTGACAGTAAAAACCCTGTAAAAGTGGTCTACAGATCGTCAAATATGGAAAAAAAACAATTCCTCAATTACACTACTCTGCCTTTGATGAGGGAAGCTTGAATGTTTCAGTGTGAGGACGATCTCCACGTACCATATCCTCGCCATACAAAATCATCACTTCTGCCTCCTGCATATATCTATCGACCATCAGCCACTGAGAAGACTGTTGTACAAAGGCTGGGTCAGTTCCCCTCGGCACAAAGCATTACTGTTTCTGGCCCCTACCTGCTTGCTTGCTACACCCATCTCCAGACACTGGGATTACAAGAACGTGTGTATTTTCACATGGTTTACCAGAATATCATATTATTTTTGGGATACTTTTCGATATCAAGCACATAGCAATCTGCTACCGATTGCTTGCACATTGTAATTCTGAAGATATAGACTGGAAATTATTTATCTAGAAACCCAAAACTTTAGCGAGGTTCAGTGTGCTGTAAGCCACTGAGTAACTAGAAACTTATCCTGCGTGTGAAGATCTTTACATGAAAACTCGAAAAAATAGAGGAAACTGATTTTACCTCTCGCAAATACCGATGTCGGTGATATAACAGATTCCAAATTATTCTTATAATTTACAAAGTCAACTAATGTGTTTCTCATGTCTAGAGAATCAACAAATGCGTCTTCCACCTATCTTTCACCACAATCGATGTTGTCTCAACCACATAAAGACAGTAAGTCAACCAGACAATTTACATGGGAGAGAATAATGGTCCAAAGCAAACACATGTCCATATTGAATCTTCTCAATTTTCCACAGTGAACACACACAATCACGAAGGCTGCCCAACACATACTGAGTATTAGTTCGCTATTCAGCCGTCTAGAGGACGACACAGTTAGGTCAGGTACATTCCTGTATCACACAAGGCCTGTCCATTTGGTCAGCTCCTGTCATTAGCCACAAATGTGAATCACTCCCACCAGAGGCCACTGCTGTTGCACGCTGAGCACCCCCAGACAGAATCGCCCTAGGAAACAGGCTACATACATATCTGATCACTATATTACAATTAAATATCACGATTGCAGTCTCAATTGGATGACATTCGACAATGAGCGAAGTATCAGAAATAACCACTGCTGATGACTGAGGCTCTGGAAATAGAAATATCTGTACCATTCTTACGACTTGACATACTTTTCCAAGTAAAAAAAAAAAAATCATTCACTCCCTCTGCAGCTATTGCATGATTCCACGTCAAATCCACATCTTCCTTTATGACAGGACAGTCATTTCCTCTGCACATGGCGGAACACACACACATACTTTATAAGCCTGATGCTCAAGGCGAACCTATCATGCATCGCCTACTACTAAGTATAATACTTCACCAATAACTGATTGCTAGTGATACGAGAAAATACTGAGCGAAAATCAGCTATGGATGGACATGTCTCAAAAGTTTTTCTTGCGAGTGGCACCACAGTGTCTTAGAAAGAGAAACGTAACCGTCTTACATGCCGCCAGATGTTAAAAACACAATCACAACTACTCTTACTGTCACAAGCACTCTTCGTTCTACAGGTGCTCATAAATATTGCTAACGACATCCATGTTAAAAACTGTACAAGTCTTATAAATGTTGGTATGGCATTATCTCTGAAAGAAGTGGGTTTTCCAGGCAAATACCGCAACATTGAATATAGACGGTGATCTCTGGAGAGTATATTAACATACCAACAGTGCGCTTACATGTCATCGATGGCGCAAGCTCATAATAAAATCACTGAACTCAGAAAGTGATTTGGCTACGGAACACGGTATAAAGCCAGTATTCGCAGCTCCCTCATGCCACCATTAGATATTTCTCCAGTATTTGTAACACATTCTGTCCCGATGCCATGTCAGAGGTTCTGCGATATATCCTCTGGGTTATAGGTGATGGATTATTGAGAATGATCACATACAGTAGATGGTGTGCTGATTGAGGTCGTAAGAAACATACAGTAGCTTTTCAGATCTCTAGTGCTACGCTTTCTGGTAGAAATGCTGTCTGTGATTTGGAATCAAGTCTTTCCAGTCAACCACATACCTTTGTCTGATCCTGTGAGAAGTCTTTTAATGATAACAGCTGCTAGTGAATCATATTTCTGGCAGTCTCATATCTTGAAACAAGTCACCTTTTTGGAACCTACCTGCTACGGCAAAATTCCAATATGGTTTTAGGTAGTCCCTATGCATCTTGCAACTGCCCCTTAGACTCTGTGTTGCCATCCCAGCAGCTTTGAGCATGTGATCATTACAATTTAAGTTGGAGCTGAGTAGAAGTCAGGGGAAACTATATTATGTGACCAAAAGTACCCGGACACTTGGCTGAAAATATCTTACAAGTTCGTGGTGCCCTCCATCGGTAATGCCGCAATTCAATATGGTGTTGGCCCATCCTTAGCCTTCATGACAGCTTCCACTCTCACAGGCATACATTCAATCAGGTGCTGGAAGGTTTCGTGGGGAATGGTAACCCATTCTTCACGGAGCGCTGCACTGAGGAGATGTATCAATGTCGGTCAGCGAGGCCTGGCACAAAGTTGGTATTCCAAAACATCTCAGGTGTTCTACAGGATTCACGTCAAGACTCTGTGCTTAAAACATGTGCCGTGATAGCTCCACACTAAACAACAAGGGGTGCAAGCCCCCTACATGAAAAACACGACCACACCATAAAACAACCGCCTCCGAATTTTACTGTTGGTACTACACACGCTGGCAGATGACGTTCACCATGAATTCAACATACCCACACCTCGCCATGAGATTGCCACATTGTGTGCCATGATCCGTCATTCCACTGCTGCTTGGCCACCATTGACCAGGTGTTTTCATTTGGTGAGAGATCTGGAGAATGTGCTGGCCAGGGCAGCAGTCAAACATTTTCTGTATCCACAAAGGCCCGTTCAGGACCTGCAACATGTGGTCGTGCATTATCCTGCTGAAATGTAGGGTTTTGCGGGGATCGAATGAAGGGTAGAGCCACGGGTTGTAACACATCTGAAATGTAACATCCACTGTTCAACGTGCCATCAATGCAAACAAGAGGTGACAGAGACGTGTAACCAATGGCACCCCATACCATCACACTGGGTGATATGCTTCCAATGTGCGTTCACCACGATGTTGCCAAACACGGATGCGACCATCATGATGCTATAAACAGAATCTGGATTCATATGAAAAAATGACATTTTGCCATTCGTGCACCCTGGTTCATCACTGAGTTCACCATTGCAGGCACTCCTGTCTGTGATGCAGCGTCAAGGGTAACCACAGCCATGGTCTGCAAACATCGTCGAACTGTTCGTGCACATGGTTGTTGTCTTGCAAATGTCCCCATCTGTTGACTCAGGGATCGAGATGTGGCAGCACGATCCGTTACAAACATGCAGATAAGATGCCTGTCATCTCGACTGCTAGTGGTATGAGGCTGTTGGGATCCATCACAGCGTTCTGTATTACCCTCCTGAACCCACCAATTCATATTCTGCTAACAGTCATTGGATCTCGACCAATGTGAGCAGCAGTGTCGCGATACGATAAACCGCAATCGCAATAGGCTACAATCTGACCTTGATCAAAGTTGGTAATGTGATGGTAACACATTTCTCCTACTTACACGAGGCATCACAACGTTTCACCAGGCAACGCCGGTCAACTGCTGTTTGTGTATGATAAATCGGTTGGAAAGTTTCCTCATGTCAGCACGTTGTAGGTGTCGCCACTGGTGCCAACCTTGTGTGAATGCTCTGAATAGCTAATCACAGCATCTTCTTCCTCTCGGTTAAATTTCGCGCCTGTAGCACATCATCTTCGTAGTGCAGAAATTTTAATGGCCAGTAGTGTATACCAGACAGGGACTGAAGCATAATGGATGTGCTGTCCTGTCAGGACCGCTAGGAAGAATGTATCCTGTGCTATTCTGGGAAGCATTGAAAAAGATTTCTATAGCGTGTCCAGAGGGAGATTTGGCTCCTATATACATAGAGCTGTGACGTCAGTATAACACTGACAACCTTTTATCTGCACCTGCAATGGTGAGTCGCTCATCAATTATGTCTTCGCTGGACCACAGGTAGAAAGGCAGCAATGGCAGCCCAGAAGCATCTCGTGTTTGGGACTGGTGTGAACGAGCAGCTCGGTGTGCGAGCCTTGGAGCTCTGTAGGGAACATTTCTTTGATATGTCGTGGTCAATTTCTTACCTATGGTTCAAAAGCATTTTTATGTGCAATTAGTGTTTGTGTACTGCATTATTATCGGCTGTTTAAGCCTTGTGAGCATGTTTGCATAGCGTTACATATGCATTATTTTTTTGATAATTTCACAGGTAGTGGACATGTCTGTTGCATTATTTTGTAAACATGTCTGTGTGCTGTGAAATTCATTATTTTGACAGTTTACGATTAGTAAGCATGTTTGCATAGCATTTTACAAGCATTATTTTGACAATTTACAAGTTGTTTTCGTGTCTGTAAATCGGTGTACTGCATTATTTCAGTGATTTACGAGTAGACTGTAGGTCTATAGGTTGTTCAATACACTATTTCGACAGTTTAAAATTAGCAAGCCTGTTTCCAGAGTATTACACATGCTTTATTTTGAAAATTTACGAGTTGTTTTCATGTCTGCACATGAGTGTACTGCATTATTTCGACAGTTTACATTTAGTGAGGGTGTTTGCAATGTGTTTTACATGCATTAGCCTGACAATTAACGAGTTGTTTTTATGTCTGCACATCAGCGTACTGCATTATTTCGGTGGTTTACGAGTAGTTTGCAGGCATGTAGACTATTTACTGTGACCCCAAGCACGTCAGGGCAAGTGTTTCATGTCAGTGTAATAAATAAACTACGTCATTTTTGTCCCAAATAAATAAAGTACACTCCTTCTTCTTCCAGCAGATGGACACAGACTGAGTTCTTTTCCTGTCATTTTTCCCCAGACTGCCATAGTACGACAGCGCCCTCTGGTGGCAGTACTGTGTACTAGGTCAGTTGGACTCTGCATTTCATGGTAAACACGCTGGATGGAGCTACTACCCGTGAGAACTCAAATCGTTGAAATAAACGCTGCATGCAAAATAAATACTTATTTCCATTCTATCCAGCAGCCCAGCACAGGCTGGTGAGTCCTTTTCCTGTCAATTCCAAGCAAGTGATGGTGGTAGGATGACTTAGGTTAGTGGAGGTAGCCCAAGTGAGCTATTTTCCCGCCACTTTATTAGGTTAGTGGAAGTGGCCCAATTGACCTCCCTTTTCGCCAAAAATTTATCTTCCTGCCATAATATCATTGCACTGACATCTTGGATCCGCCATCTTGAATAAATTTGGCAACAATGCAACATGCGTTGACGCTCCCTTTGCCCTATTACTATTAGCGTCAGTAAATATTTCTGATGATATAAAACACAAGCTTCTCACAGGTCCAAGGAAACCTGAAAAAGGTTATATCTTTACTAATTCCGATCACAACAAGAGGGGCCGGGTTGAACGCAGACTGGTGCACGATGATGACTCTGAACAGTATCTATGGCTGCCGTTCTCACTAGTTACAAAGGGACTTCTTTGCAATACTTTTTCAATTTTTGTGAATAATAAAATGGTTGGAGGTAAGAAATCCATTATTGCCAGGAAACTTGTGTCTGAACCACTAACATAGTTTGCCAAGCTTATTGGTAAAGATGGTGACCTTGAGACCCACCATAAGCTCAGGTATCACATTGAAGAATCAACAGATGCAAAATTATTTTTGGTGACACGTGACAACCATGAACTTGAGGTCATAAATCAATTGTCAAGACAAAGAATGGAAAGCATTAGGGAAAACAGATACCATCTTGTACCTATAATAAAAACAATCATATTTCCTGGAAAGAAAAATATTCCTCTGCAGGGGCATAGAGATGATGGGAGTCTATTAAAAAACGAAAATGATTGTGAAAGTCTAGTGAGTAACGAGGGACACTTTAGAGCTCTTCTAAGATTTAGAACTGACGCCCAAGACTTGCAACTAAAACATTACCTTGTGACCACTAAAGTGAACGCCACTTACATAAGTAAAACAACATATAATGAACTTATTCCATGCTGTGAAACAGATGGAGAATACTGGAGGAAATCAAAGTTTCTAGTTATTACAGTATAATCTTCGTTGAGACTGCAGACATAGCGCTCATCGCCCTACTGAGTTTAGCTGCAAGATATGTTGATGGTGATGGCAAATTACATGAAAGATTTTTGGATTTCATTGACATCCATAAAGTCAATGATAGTAGTGGAAACATTGATAATGAACCTCAAGAGAGTCAGGATGAAGAGCTTAGCGTTACTGGTGAAGTAATAGGTACTACGATTGTAAGGAGAATGGAAAGCCTTTCCCTGTCACTGAGAAACTCACTTGGTACTACTGAAGAAGTAGTATTGTTCTTCACAGCATCTAGCAAGTGGTTCGCAACACTGAAGAGTCACCTACAACACTCACTGCAGTCACATAGCCAAACGAGATGGGCTGAGCGACATGATGCTGTTATTCAATTTGCAGCTGATCTCGGAACAGTTTGCAAAATAGAGTGTTGGAGGGATAGAACAACGGCTGCCAAAGCCCATGTTCTCCTTCGAGCTCTCTCTAATTACGATTTTATTATCACTCTGTTTACACTAATTGACATTATGAGCATATCACACCAAGTCAGTAACATCTTACAAGACCCTAGCTTCGACGTCGTGATTGCAAAAGCAAAATCAGATTTGACGTTCAAGGTGTATAATGGCATGAGAGCTAATGCTGACAGACACTCTGCTCATATTGTTGACGAGGTGAAGGCAGTTATGGGAGAGTTAGACATGGAGATGAGTGTTCCTCGTCTTACAGGCAGACAATGACACAGGAAAAATTGTGATCATAATGATGGTGCTATGACATATGACATATTGGAAAAGAACTGCCTTTTCCTCCCCCCCCCCTCCTCCCCCAACACTGGACCATGTTACGACCAACATGAGAGAACATTTTGCTGAAGAAAATTTTAACATTTAAAATTCAACATACTTTTGCCCTCCCTATTACTGAAACATGATGGTAATGACCTGGCACATAAACTGAGTCAATGCTTAACTGAACTACCGTTCTTTGAAGAATAATCACTCTTTGTGATTAAAAAGAGACTAATGGGAGAGATTCTTCAATACAAACAAACGAGCATAAACGCCCTTCATGATCATGATTCTGTCATGCAAGCATTGTCTGTTTGTCCTAGATCAGACTATTCTACTTCGCACATGCTGCACAAAATATTTGCTTGTCTACCTGCATCTATTGCTACATGGCTGAGGTCAACAATGAAGGATCGACTTAATGGCTTAGCTCTGTTGAACACTCATGCTGACATTGATTGTCCTACTGAAGATGTAATTAAAAACTTGCCAGGAAGAATAGACTCATAGAATTCATCATTTAAGGAAGAGAACCACAATAGCACCACATATACCTTGTGGCTGATGCAAGACAGACCACTATAGGCATTAACAGGAGTCCCTTGTTATGCTGGCTCTATTGTCTGGCCCTAATTCTTGAAATGCTTCAGAAGAAAAACCATTTTTTACATCATAAGATGGCATTGTCTTGTATATGTGTAAAATACGTTTAAATAAAACTTTCTTAAACTTTGCATGTGACTTGCTTATTTTTTGTTACAGTAAAAGCAGAGGTAGCTCAACCTCCTTGAGGTTTTATTTCTGTATCCACCACTGAGCTGGACACAATGAGACTGTCGCCAAAGCCAACCAGTGCCTCATGACAACCGTCACTGTACTGTGCGTCTTTACTGTATGTAAGACCTCAGTTAAAACACTGCATACCAAGCTTATAAAACTTGTCTGTCGGAACATGGCCTTAAGTTGAACTGTCACCTGCTACTTGCATACCAATGTACAGAGCTGCTACTTTCATACCAATAAATTGTTACCATATGCACACCATGTTCTGCTCTCTTGTTAGTCAGATAAGGATTGTATTTTCTCAATTACTTAATGATCACGAAAGAAAGAACTCAACAGAATTCCTCTCACACTCTATTTTTGCTACTGGCCTGGTGGACGCCCTCACGACTGCCTGCCATCCAAAGGGTCAGAAAGTTAGTTTAGGATGTCAAAGCGGCTGGTCTAATAGCACCACATATACCTTGTGGCTGATGCAAGACAGACCACTATAGGCATTAACAGGAGTCCCTTGTTATGCTGGCTCTATTGTCTGGCCCTAATTCTTGAAATGCTTCAGAAGAAAAACCATTCACCGCATTTAACTTCAACCCCATTACCTGTGACCATGGCTATGTAATTGTTGTCCTGACGTTAAATCAGCAGCCATAGTATATGATTACCACTTCAAAGATGACTTTTCTTCTAGTGTACATTTTCACAAACTGTAGCCATGTGTTACTACAAGCCGTTTAGATATGATGACTTCAAATTCTGATTTACACTTTTTAGTCTGGTCAGATCACACCTTCCTAGAACACATCTTCCTTACACTTGAAGAACACCTTGTGAAATAAATCAAACTCTGGCCTGATACAAGTAAAGCATTATTACAGGTCCACATATCTGCAGACATATTTAGGTACTCAACATGCAAGACACATCGATGCTTCCTTGTGTCCCTCCCTTGCTGCGCAGTGCAGCTAAATTAGAACACTTTCATACAGATTACATTGATGCATGAAGCCATGTAACAGTCACAGATGCTGACTGCCACTTAGCAAGCATCTGGTACTGCTGCACTGTACCTTACTCATCCGAGTCAGTGAAAACCTGCTTATGTCTCACCTGAAGGCATGCTGCCAACTGTGGCCTTGTGTAATGATAACACACATAACTTTACAATGGATTTCTCAGTCTTTAGTCACATGTATGCTTGGGTACAAGATGAGTTGCAATTACACCTTTTGCACATTCACTACCCTAATGATCAATGCACACTACTGCAGAAACCTACTGATTGTCTACGGATCACCTCTGTTTAGCTGCCTTTTGAATGAGATAACCACTAATGAATTGTATTAAAAGAATTTAGTGCACTGTGCGACTACTGCACCCAATTCTTAGGGGGGGGGGGGGAGTGGGGGTGTATTACATAAAAAATGTTATCTAGGCAAGTAAGCCAGTCAACCACGACCACTGCTGTTCACTGAGACCTATGAGTCAACACTATGAGAGCCAGTATCTCATTAGAGATAAATCAGAGGGAACCAACCCAATTGCCATGTCACTGAATTGTACTATAATGTCATCTTACACCTATTTACACCCAGAGATCAAACAACATGTATTAGGAACAGAAAAGTAACAAATTTAACAGAAGTTAACCTATATTCAATATTATCCAAGAACTACAGCACTGAGATCCAGCCGCCCACTCACTTTAAAGCAGCAATACAGAATAACTGTGTCAGACTGAGATAAAAAAAAATGAAGTGTTTACTATGGTTAGTTGGCTTATCAAATCACTTTGCAATGGAAGTTTTTTTATTCTGTGTCTACGCTACATTTATCCTACTATTTTGATAGTATTTTGTACTGCAATTATCACATTTTATGTCCGTTATTTCCTGTTATATTGCTAACCAAATGTGACAAGTGTAATGGTGTGTAAGGTCATGACAGTCCCTCCCTTGAAGCTAGTTCAAGTTAGATATAAGTGTGATATACAGGTAGAAGTGTACCATTTTCAAATATGTTTAATCTGAAATATTGTGGCATTACATTTAGAAGTAGAGTAGCATCAGAAGCTATGTCAGTGAACAGACTACCAGAGGTTTCCCCCTTCTCGTAGAGAATTCAGCAATGGTGTTGAACAGTTCACTTGATGTTAATTTTCTTCTGGATACAACACCACCACATGTAATAATTTTAATAGGCCTGGAAATCTTAATCAGACATGTCCCAGAGCCTCTATGTTGTGTAGACTCTAGTGAACTGCATCAGTGTTATTTCTTGACTGTGGTTCCATTTAACCATGTCAGTCAGACACTTTTAACCACTACTGAGCTACTGAGAGCATAAACATTCACTCTGTCCCAGCAAAGCCTGGCAAGGGTTGTTACCTGTATTGTGAACCTAAGCTCTATCAGTGAATGAATCTTTAATATTATTTAACAAATCTTGTGTGGGAATGGAGTAAAGATGTTATTTTACTGCCAGTCAATCTGTTATGAGGATTCCAGCATATAACAACTAACCTTAGCCCTTCTGACCTGGCAACCTGCTAGCTAACCTGCATAAAGAGGTTTGTTCTTCCTCGCAGTAAATGAGGAGGAATAGGGAAGACTTTTCAATGACATAGCTTCTTATGCTATTGAAGAGGCTTGTTCTCAGTGGCCCATTTTGCTGGTGAGATCTCGGTGGGCAGCTGCCATCACATGTTGTTCCAGTTCTTTGTTATACCCTTCCCTGTGACCCTTACTCTATTGCCATGTTGTTTATTATCCGTTTTTACAGTTCAGTCGAGGAGAGACTAGTCTAGGCTAGTCAGGGCTATGTCACTTCGGTGGTACCAGTTCTACCTCACTTTCTTACCCTGTGTTGAGGTCCCCCCCCTCCGATACCAATGTCCACTTTATATTCACAGAGGATTAACTGTTGGGTACGAACTGCATCTTAAGCTGCTAGCTAAGCAAGAAGTCAATGGTACTTTCTAGGGTGTCAGTTCTTCAGAATATCAATGGTCAATCAGTAAATTTTTGAACGACATCCCTCACCACCATTCTTAAAGCCATGCAATATGTACCTTATGAGTTTATGTCATGTGGCCAAGTTTATAACAAGGTCTAAATATTTCTGTTCAGGGTTAACTTAACTCTCTCAGTTAATTAAAAGACTACAACAGAAAATGTTTCCACTGTTATCATTCAAGGCATCTTGCAATTAAAGATGTTTTAGCTTGCATTCTCTGTATAATAAGCACTTGAGCCAGCAAGCCACAAAGTTACTTCAAACTCACAGGTGCATGAAAGTTTATGTTTCTGCCTTACGTATAGTTTCTCACAGTAATTTCAGTACATGTGCCATCATTTCTATTTGCCTATTTATTTATTTTTGGGATTAATATTGTTATACTCTGCAACAAATTCTTTTATCTGACTTAATTGGTGCAAAGTACTCTATTCTTGTCTATGATTTCGTTACAAGACCAGATGCCTTTCAGAATCAACAGTAACTAGTTCACCTAAATTATCTTACACATTATTTCTTTGTTGTGAAAGCTTGTTGCCGGTTCATTGTATAGCGAGCTATCCAGCATGATGGGCAACCACTGGTTTGCCAAGGACTTTACACATACAGACAGCTAATCGCTACTATTTTCTCAGCGTAGCTCCAAATGTTCTTTATTGCCATTTCCTTACATGCATGAGTATTGTCAATTTGCACTTTCTGTTTACGAACTAATGTAGTAACTTTCTGAAACTACAATGCCTTCTAAACTAATCGCTGAACAAGCTACTCTTTGTAAACTTCGCAACATTTGGTTAAACACAAGCTTTGTAAACCTAAGTGGACATCTTGCTTAGTTGGAGGATTTCTGCATCCCTCCCTTATGTCTTCAATTTTGGTGATTTATCACTTGGGCCTGAGAACCAATTGGACCCCAGGTATCATGTTACAACTGTTGCCCCTCGTAAGTGCTAACTGTTGTGAGAATATTCAGTATGACAATGGCCTCCCATTATGCTGACTTCTTTCCTTTCATTATATAATGGATGGCGTCTAATCCATAATCATTCAGTCAAGTATTCAGGTATGAAGGTAATCTTGATTTTTAGCAAGGATCATCAAACTCACTGAAATATGCAACAAAGTGATCTTCAGTTTTATTTATGCGTAAATTATTACATGTGCTTCACCAGATCACTACACATTGGTGCTATCGATTGGGAAATCACTCTTTATCATATGGAAATAAATACACCTTCTTGTTCTCACACAGCTGCAATTGTGCGCAACCAGTGTTAGTGACCATTGGAACAGCCTTTTATACACTGTACCAAGACCAACTGTAAAAGCACTCCTCCATTATTTACATCTAAATCTACACTCTGCAAACTACCATGAAGTGCATGGGAGAAGGTATGTCCCACTGTACCCATTAATAGGGTTTCTTCCTGTTTCATTCGACTACTGAGTGCGGAAAGAATACTTCCATGTGTGCTATAATTAATCTAATTTTGTAATCACAATCCCAGTGTGAGCAATGATTTGGGGGGGGTGGGGGGTGTATATTCCTAGTCACCATTTCCATCCAGTTCTTGAAACTTTGTTAAGTAGGCTTTCTTGGGATAGTTTACCCTTATCTTCAAAAATCTGCCAGTTCTGTTTTTTCAGGATCTCTGTGACACTCTCCCACAGGTCAAATGAACCTGTCAGCATTCCTGCTGCCCTTCTCTATATATGTTGAATATCCTGTGAGTGGTCTTTTTTGACAGGTCCCTCACACTTGAGCAAATTCTAGAATGGGCCACACAAATGGTTTGTAAGCAAACTCCTTTGTAAGCTGATTGCATGTTTGTAGGGAGTTGGCCAATTCCATTTGTGACTCTCTGATATTACTGTCATAGGATACTACATTTTCTCATTTGTGAAATGCACAATTTTAGATTTCTGAACATTTAAAGCCAGTTGCCAGTCTTTGGACCAGTTTGAAATCTTATAAAGATCTGACCGGAGTAGCAAGGGTCCCAGCGCACTTCCCTGGGGCACACCCTAAGTTATTTCCACATATGACAATGACTCTCCATCCGAGATAATAAATTGCGACTTCTCTATTCATATAAAAAACAAAAAAAAAAAAAAAAAAAAAAAATCGTAAATTCTGTCACAAATTTTGATGATACTCTTTATGATCGTACTTTTGACAATAAGTGTAGATGGGGAACTGAGTCAAATACTTTTCAGAAATCAAGAATTACTGCTTTCAGATTGACTTGATCCATAGCTTTCTGTGTGTCATACTAGAAAATTTGAGTAGGGTTTCACATGATTAATGTTTTTAGAATCCATGCTGGCTGGCATGGAAGAGGTCGCTCTGTTTAAGATGTCTCATTATGTTTGAGCTCAGAATAGGTTCTAAGCTTCTGCAGTAAATCAACGTCAAAGATACTGGAGGGTAGTTTTGTGGATCACTTCTACTACCCTTCTTGTAAATGGCTGTGACTGTACTCTCTTCCAGCTACTGGGCATTATTTTTTGTTCGAGGAATCTATGGTGGATTATAGTTAGGAGAGTTGCTAATTCAGCTGCAAATTCAGAATAGAATACAATAGGCATTACATTTGCCTATCCTTTCGATAAACACTTAAATTTTCTTCAAAAATCTCACAGCTGTCATATTCAGGTTTTGACTAGATTTCTTGGTTGGTTCGGGGAGGGGGGAGGGGGGGGGGGGGGGGAACAAACAGTGATGTCATTGGTGCCATCAGATTAGGGAAGGAAGTCGGTCATGCCCTTCCAAAGGAACCGTTCCAGCACCTGCCTGAAGTAATTTAGGGAATCACGGAAAACCTAAATCTGGATGGCCGGACACGGGTTTGAACAGTGATCCTCCCGAATGTGACTCCAGACTTCTAACCACTGCGCCACTTTGCTCGGTCTTTCTGTACTTAGTACTATGCGAGCTTCACTGCTTTTCAGGAGCACTTAGAGCTTTGGCACTTTGCTGTGAGTATTTTGGCAGTTAACTATTAGGATTTTAATACTCTTGCTTGTAGGAAGTATTATTTTGGACATTACACTTAAAGTTCTGGGTCGCCTACAACTCTTGTTATCTCAAATGGACGGAGAGTCGCCTAATCTAAAAAAAAAAATCTATGTGCACCCAACACACAAACAGCTACCTGGGTAGCAGCCCCTGACGTGGTGCACACTGTGGTCATTTAGGGAGACATTACAGTTCACAACCCTGTGGTGCAAGTCCAGGACATTGCAGCCTAGCTTGACATTGCAGCCTAGCTTGTCTAGCTTGTCATAGAACCCTTGAAGTCTCCGGTTCAGTTCTTCCACTCAACTAAGAACCAGGAGGTCACGATCATCATGTGTTAAACAACTGACAACTGAGTGTCTGTATTGTGACATTTTACTACAATTCTGTTTTCATCGTGTATTATGCTTCAAATGTATCCTGGGAGCAAAACACATTGTTATTAATTTTAATTAAGTTTTAATTACCATTTGCAGAAAATTGTTGCACCATACATTTACATTTTTGAAGTTTCTACCCAGTGTATTCAATTAAGGTATCTAACATACCACACTATACTCGATATAATGCCAATTTTCTTTTTCTTGAGGATAACATACTCTTGAGTAGTACCTGCATGGAGATCCAAATGGAGAACTATTTTACCTCCAGAAGTGCTTTCAACCACTTGGAGTAGCAGCACAGCAAGACCATGTTGGCTGATGTTACAAGGCAAGATCAGTCATTCATCCAAACTGCTCTCACTGCAACCACTTACAAGCCCACTGTCCCTCTTCAGAAACCACAGTTTAGTCTGGTCTTCCCACAGATACCCTTCTGTTGTGATTGCACGTGCAGTATGGCTATCTGTGTTATTAAGGCATGCACACAGTCCCATTTGGGCAAGGTCCATGGTTTATAGAGGTGGGGATGTGATTTATGGAACACAGTATATGAATAAATGAATGAATGCACATGACTTTCATATTTAAAAACAAAGATTCCAAGACTTACCAAGCGGGAAAATGCCGGCAGACAGGCACAATGAACAAAACACACAAACACACACACAGAATTACTAGCTTTCGCAACCGACGGTTGCTTCTTCAGGAAAGAGGGAAGGAGAGGGAAAGATGAAAGGATGTGGGTTTTAAGGGAGAGGGTAAGGAGTCATTCCAATCCCGGGAGCGGAAAGACTTCCCTTAGGGGGAAAAAAGGACAGGTGTACACTCGCACACACACACACACACACACACACACACACATATCCATCTGCACAAACACAGACACAAGCAGACATATTTAAAGGCCTTTCATATTTATGATACTTGCAAACTGTACTGTATATTGTAATTTTCCCAACAATTGATAGGGAATGCACATTATCAGAGAAGAGCTATTTTTCATAAACGTACCCTGACAATGTTGTAGATTGTATTTTATTGGTCCTGTAGTCTACATAGCAGCTTATGCATAAGACATTGGGCAAGCAGGTGTGCTGTGAAAGTTTCAGTTCAAAAAGTAAACTCTAAAAGGATACCCAAAAAAATATTCGCTAATAAAATTTGACTAATGCATAGGGAGGCTTAAACTTAGCAAATCAACTGTAATTTGTGTGACTTTCTTCACAACATGTCTATTTTAATTCTGAGACCAACCCACCAACTGCAACGGCAACTGACTCCTCCTGATGAGCACCATCCTATTAGGATTCACCATTGTAAGGGATTCTAGAGATAGCAAATAAAGTGCAGAGTGAAATAGGAAATAGGCCTCAAGAGATAATCACGCAGTCAATATCGTTAGACGAACATCAGCAATCTGTTTCTAAGACTTCTTTAGGCTAAATGTTAAGACTGGTGATAATCTGAGTTTATGGGGAGATGCTAAGCTATTGAAGTGCAGCTACAAACGAAGTTCATTATCTACACATTCAATATTGAAAGGAGATGTATCTGAAAATGTTAAGCAAAAGAGATGGAGAAGGGAGGAGTTGCCACTTACATTAGAAAGGGTTACAATTATAAAAACACTGACATTCTTAAATACTGTAGTGATCAGCATTTTGAACGCTGCGCCACACAAGTAAAAAAAAAAGGACAATAATTATAATCACAATATACAGGGCTCCAACTGATAATTTCCAGCTATTCATTAAACAGCTTGATGTAGTATTAAATTTCTTAACTTCTAAAAATCATGAACTCATACTAATTGGAGATTTTAATTTAAATTTTCTGGAGGATAGTCACTCAAGATCAATACTAGTGTCTCTTACCACTTCTTATAATCTCATTCCCTTAGTACAGTTTCCAGCCAGGGTTATGGGTACCAGCAGCACTGCTACTGATAACATTTTCATAGATACTACCACACTAGGAAATCATAGTATAAATCCAATATTTAATGGTCTTTCAGATCATGATGCCCAGTTGCTTACATTAATATAGTGGGATCTGATTCAACTAATAAAAGGAAGTGGGAAACTATAAGAATATTAAATGAAACAGGAATTGAAGGTATAAAAAACTGTTTGAGGAATACAGACTGGAAAGATTTGTACAATTCACCCAGGGTAAATAAAAAATATAACTGTTTCTCTAATGTGGTCGTAGGTCACATTGAATACTACTGCCCTAAGAAAGTGATCAAGGCAAATAGATTGTTTCAAAACCTTGGATTACAAATGGAATAAAAGTATCTTGCAAAACAAAAAGAAGACTATACTTAATGTCAAGGGAAAACGATGACTACAGGGCTAAATCACATTACAAATTATATTGTAAAATTCTAAACAATGTAAACAGAACCTGAAAACGTATTTATTTTCAAGTAAAAATAAATTCATCTAATAACAAGATAAAAAAAAAACTATATGGACTATAGTAAAAAGTGAAACAGAAAAAACTAATCAGGCAAATGAGGAAATTATGTTAAATGTAAATAATGAGTTGTACATAAAATAGAAAGAAACTTCCACATGGGAAAAATATATTAAAAACAAAGATTCCAAGACTAACCAAACGGGAAAGTGCCGGTAGATAGGCACAATAAATAAAACACACAAACACACACACAGAATTTCTAGCTTTCGCAACCGACGGTTGCTTCTTCAGGAAAGAGGGAAGGAGAGGGAAAGATGAAAGGATGTGGGTTTTAAGGGAGAGGGTAAGGAGTCATTCCAATCCCAGGAGCGGAAAGACTTCCCTTAGGGGGAAAAAAGGACAGGTGTACACTCGCACACACACACATATCCATCCGCACATACACAGACACAAGCAGACATTTGTAAAGGCAAAGAGTTCGGGCAGAGATGTCAGTCGAGGCGGAAGTACAGAGGCAAAGAAGTTGTTGAAAGACAGGTGAGGTATGAGCGGCGGCAACTTTAAATTAGCGGAGGTTGAGGCCTGGCGGATATCAAGAAGAGAGGATATACTGAAGGGCGAGTTCCCATCTCCGGAGTTCGGATAGGCTGGTGCTGGTGGGAAGTATCCAGATAACCCGGATGGTGTAACACTGTGGCAAGATGTACTGGCCATGCACCAAGGCATGTTTAGCCACAGGGTGATCCTCATTACCAACAAACACTGTCTGCCTGTGTCCATTCATGCGAATGGGCAGTTTGTTGCTGCTCATTCTGTGTTTTATTTATTGTGCCTATCTACCGGCGCTTTCCCGCTTGGTAAATAATGAGTTGATTAGAGATACCTCCAAAATTGCACACACTTTGAGCAACTTTTTCCTTTCAGTAGCAGACAACTTAGGTTTGCATAGTTCCTCAGAAGGCAGCTTAAAATATTGTAAAAATGCATTTCTGCAGAAGTTTGACAAAATTCAACTATATCCTACCCCACCGAAAGAGATTTTTAATATTATCACCTCTCTTAAAAACAAATGTTCTAGTGGTTATGATGAAATCAGTACTACTATAATTAAATGTTGCTCCTCAGAACTTTGTGACATACTGAGTTAGTTATGTAATGAATCCCTCCACAGTGGTACTTTTCCAGATAGGCTTAAATATGCTATTGTCAAACCATTACACAAAAAAGGAGACAAATGCATCATTAGTGGAAAACTTCCACCCCATTTCATTATTGGCAATATTTTCATAAGTGTTTGAAAGTGTTATGTACCATACACTTTATAAACACTTAGTAGAGAAAAATATTCTCACGCACAATCAGGTTGGATTTTGGAAAGGATTGTCAACTGATCAAGCTATATTCACTTTTACAGATGATATATTAGAACTGATAAATCAAACGTTATTACCATTTGGAATATTCTGTGATCTGGCTAAAACTTTTAATTGTGTTAAGCATGATATCCTTATACAAAAGTTAAAATATTATGGGATAACAGGAGTAGCAGGCTCATGGTTCTCATCCTATCTTTTTAATAGAAAACAGTGGATGTCTGTATCAGGCTTACCACATAACAATAGTCATTCCAAATATGAAACCATCAGACAAGGGGTGCCCCAGGGCTCTATTTTTAGGTCCCTTGTTGTTCCTATTATATATAATAGATCTTCCATAAGCAGTGTCACAAAATGCAAATTTTGTCAGACAGGGGAAAGCAAATTACTATTGTGGGGACTTCAATGTTGATTTACTGAAAGAGTGTAATAGGAAGAATGACCTGGAAGTCTTGCTCGGTTCTTTCAATTTAACATCTGTCATTAGTTTTCCTACTCGGGTAGTAAAGGACAGCAGCACATTGATAGATAACACTTTTATAGACCAAGATAGGTTTAAAAACATTAATTCTCTTCCTGTTGAGAATGGCTTTTCTGATCATGATGCTCAGCTAGTTACAATATATGACACAGCTCCATTCAGTAATTCAAAACTACCCTCCAAAGTTGTGCGTCCAATTAATGACTCAACAATTAGAAATTTCAGAGAAAATCTTCAGCAGTCAAACTGGAATGAGGCATGCAAGGAACCCGATGCTAATTTAAAATATAACCTATTTCATGATACACTTGTAAGAGAATTTGAAAACTGTTTCCCCAAGAAAGTAGTTAAATTAATTATAAGAAACCTTGCAAAAAACCTTGGTTTACTAAAGGAATGAAAATATCTTGTAACCACAAAAGGGAACTGTATCTAACAACAAGAAAGAGTAATGACCCAGAAACAGCCAAATATTATAAAAACTACTGTGCTACATTAAGAAAGGTTATTAAAAAGTCCAGAAGCATGTGCATCATGTCTGAGATTAATACCTCTGATAACAAACTCAAAACAATTTGGAATATTATTACAAGGGAAACAGGGCAACCAAGAGTACAGGATGACGGCATCACCATCAAAGCGAATGGAAACTTGATAAACAACAAGCCGGAAGTCGAAAACATTTTGAATAATCATTTTTTAAATGTTTTAGAGAAAATGGGATCTAAATGTTCATTAGAAGAAGCAAGGCAGTTAATGGAACAGGCCTTACCCGCACCATTTGATACAACTGAAATTCCACCCACCTCTCCTTCTGAAATTAGGAAGACAATAAACTCTCTCAAGAATAAAAGCTCACATGGAATTGATGGCATTTCCAGCAGGATAATGAAAGCTTGTTCCCAAGAAATAAGTGGGATTCTTAGCCACATATGTAATAGCTCTCTGAAGCAGGGTATTTTCCCAGATAGACTGAAGTATGCCATTGTTCAACCACTGCATAATTCATCCATAATGTTTTTAGCTTCACACCTTTGTAAAAATAAAGTTTTAACAAAATGTCAGTTTGGTTTCCAGAAGGGTTTTTCAATGGAAAATGCTATATATATTTTCACTAATGAAATATTAAATGGTCTGAGTAACCGGAAGTCACCCGTTGCAATTTTTTGTGATCTATCAAAGGCTTTTGATTGTGTAAATCCTGGAATACTTCTAGATAAGCTCAAGTACTGTGGTATGAATGGGACAATGCTCAAATGGTTTAAATCATACCTAACTGGAAGAGTGCAGAAAGTTGAAATAAACAGTTCACATAACATTAAAAACACTGGTGATTTCTCACAATCAGGAATGGGGTGCAGCAAGGTTCAGTCTTGGGTCCTCTGCTGTTCTTAATATATATTAATGACTTGCCATTCTATATTCACGAAGATGCAAAGCTGGTACTTTTTGCCGATGATACAAGTATAGTTATCACACCCAACAGACAAGAATTAACTGGTGAAATTGTAAACAATGTTTTTCAGAAAATCATTAAGTGGTTCTCTGCAAATGGGCACTCATTAAACTTTGACAAAACACAGTATATACAGTTCCACACAGTAAATGGAATGACACCATTAATAAATATAGACTTCGATCAGAAATCGGTAACTAACGTAGAATATTCAAAATTTCTAGGTGTATGCATTGATGAGGGGTTGAACTGGGGGGTAAAAAAAAAAAAAAAAAAAAAAAAAAAAAAAAAAAAAAAAAAAAAAAAAAAAACTGAGGATCTGCTGAAACATTTGAGTTCAGCTACTTATGCTATTAAGGTCATTGCAAATTTTGGCGATATAAATCTGAGTAAATTAGCTTACCATGCCTATTTTCATTCTCTTCTTTCGTATGGCATCATATTCTGGGGTAACTCATCATTGAGTAAAATAAGTGTTCATCGCAAAAAAGCGTGTAATCAGAATAATTGCTGGAGCTCATCCAAGATCATCTTGCAGACACTTATTTAAAGAGCTAGAGATCTTCACTGTAGCCTCACAATATATATATTCACTTATGAAATATGTTATTAAATTATGCTGCCACAAAAGTCCTTGGTCACTTACCTAAGAGCATCAAAAGTCTGACAGATAGCCATATAGCATTTAAAAGGAAATTAAAAGAATTTCTCAATGGCAACTCCTTCTACTCATTAGATGAATTTTTGGATATAGTAAATGGGCAATTTTCCAACCCCCACAAAAAAGAAAAAAAAATTAAGAATATTGAGTGTCATGTAATATTTTGTGTAATGTAATATCTTGTATAGACATCTTTTATCTGCACTAGGAAAAAAATAAAATAAAATAAAATAAATAAAAAAAACTTTGACTCTTACACATCCCAGAGACTCCTCTCCAAGGAATCCATGGAAAATGATAAATGTAATGTAATAGGAGGGTCAACAAACAGTGATGTGATATAGTGGATAATGAAAGTGCAGGGCATGTCATGAATATCAATATATGACCCTGAACTTTTAGAATCAAACATACAAATACCAAGAGTACACACAGCTGTTGATATTCACCTTCCAAAAATGTTTAAAAATCAAAATAATGAGGTACTAAGTGCCTCTACATCGGGCATGAGATATGTTAACTAGTTATAGGCAAAAATATAAGTGCCTCGGGATGTAACATTTCTGTAAAGAAATGAAACTTCTAAAATGAAGCCTGAGAACCAGATCCATTACATAACATGTGCCATGTCCCTTCACTTTCAAATGAAGCCTGAGAACCAGATCCATTACATTACATGTGCCATGTCCCTTCACTATGTCTTTAGACTGTCATATTCACTAACTGTTAAAGTTTCTTCACACAGTTTGCAGTTCTAGTGTTACGTGGAAATTACACAGCAGCAAATCTTGCAAATGCCCCTTTATGGATTTTGGTATTATGTTTACTTTTACTTTAGTATTATACTCACTTTCCAGTACACTTACTTGTTAACTGTACTTGTCACTCATTACAAAATGTCAGCTTTAGTTGAACTGTGATTTACACAATCACACTAATGCAAGACATACAATTAATTTTCACATAAACTTTGCCCCTTTTGTCTATATTTCATGGTGTAATTACCTAGTCTCCAACAAGCTACCACTCGGGCAAAGTTGGAAAGCCTTACCAATTCAACAGGAAATTAAAAACACATCTTATTAACAATTCCTTCTGTACTTAAGGATCCACATTTAAGAACTGAAAATTCCTGTTAGTGGCATGGCAAGCAGAAATATTATTTGCAAGCTGCACGGCAAGCAGTAGTGTATGGTAAACAGATTTCTCTTATCGCAATTTAGGGTAAGTATTTTCTTTGAAAAATACAGAAGTATGTGTGGAAATATTAAGCTAAACAGTAGCTATATAATACAACTGAGGTACCAACAGCTTTTTTGTTTTTCAGTGTAGTGTCTTAGTTGCTAATTGACAAAGTCACATTTAACTCGAATCACCAAACAGTATTGTGTACCATAATGTTTCAATGAATTGCTTTGAGATCTTAATGAATGAAATCTACAGAATATGATGAATGAACTGCATTTGCCATTTATAGTAAAGAACAGTATGGTGTGGTCTGTTCATTGACAACTGCTAACACTGCACAGTGTTTTTCCACGACGAAACTTATTTTACCAGACTGCTAAATATGTTAGTATGTTGGTCTATTTGTTTCTGGAAACAACTGTTATGTGCAGAGAGCACTACTTTAATCTTGCTAAATATGTTAAGATGTTGATCTATCTGTTTCTGGAAACAGCTGTTACATGCAGAGAGCAGTAGTTTAATCTTATCTGTCTGAGAGGCCCAATAAAAGGTCTCTTTCAGCTCATTTTTCTTTCCAAGAATGTAACCCAAACATTTTGAACATCTGCCCAATTCACTGATTCATGCTCAGTTCCTAAGTTCAGTGTGGCATTATTTTATTTCTACAGAATTCTCATTCATTCCCTCTTTTTACATCCTTATCACATACAGAATCAAAATACTAGTACTGCTTACTGGTATGACAGATATCACAGAATAACAAGCTGCTTTTTTTCATAGAGTTGTCTACAACATGCATCATCTTCAAACTTACTTTCAAAGGTGGCCCATCAAAACAATACCAGTAACTAAAGAGTGTAGATAATACATCAACACAGTTCTATCTGCACAGCATATCATTACAAATTTTAGCATTAAGTACACACTCAACAGTAGAGTTTAATACATGTGGTTCTATTGTAAAATAAAAGAAGTTATTTTCTGCATATTTCCTATTATATTTGCAGAAATGACTGGTTCTTTACACAGACTGTTCTAAAAAGTGCAGCTAAAACAGTAGTTTCTCTTTCTTTCTTCTATTCTGTAATCTGAACTTGACACAATTAATCATGCAGTCCCGGTAGGGAATACTAGTATTAATGGCCTTGCAGTAGATTGGATAACTTCATATGTCAGTAAGAGGAGGCAATAAGTGACCAATGAAAACTTATACAATTCAGAAGTAAGAAGCATTAAGTATGGTGTACTTCAACGATCTGTAATGGGACTCATCCTGTTCAATTTATTTGAAAATAGTGTAAAAAATATAAAAATGAAAATAAGGTAGTGTATGCAGATGACATGAACCTGCTAAATGTGGCCAACAATTTTGAGGCACTTTAGCAAAACATTTTCAAATCTGTCAATACAACACAATGAGTCATGGAAAATGAGCTAATTAAGACCAAACTGAAAAGAAAAAACACTATGCATATGGTTTTCAGTAATAAACAAAAAGAGAAACGCATCAACATTTTTGTGTATGAAAAAGGACTGTGGTTAAAAGCTCAATGATATCTGTAATGAAACAATTGGCACAGTATACACATAAAGACCGCTTAAGCAGTCTCTAACATGAACTTTTTGAGTCATATATGCTATATGGAACCACCATACAGGGGAATTCTACCATCAAAGTAATGAAAAGAGTATTCATACTACAAAAAAAAGACATCTTAATTACACTTGGAAAGGAAGCAAAAAAATCTTGTGAAAATCATTTCAAAGTCCTCAATATTTTGTGTATCCATATATATATATATATATATATATATGCCATTGAGACTGCATTACAAGATCCCACAAAACTGAGAAAAAATAACTTTCCATCTCCATAACACCCGGGGTAGAAGATAACTGTGTCATCTTTCACACACACTACAGATTTTTGAAAAAGGGATTCAATACTCTGGCATCAAGACAATACAAGCATTGCCAAGAGAATTGCAAAACCTCAAACCTGAGAAGAATTTCACTGCAACCTTTTAATAAATAAATAAATAAATAATAAAAAAAGAGAAGAATAAGAAGGAGAAGAATTTTAAAGTGTGGCCAATTACATGATCAGACAGTGAGAAAAAGTTCACACTGTGAATAACAAATATTTTTTACCACGTTAAGAGCAACTAGCATTAGAAAGTAAACTAGAACCACTCATGTACAAACAAAGATAATATTATGTAACAAAACTGTAGTCTTTAAATCTTGGTACTGTACATCATCATGTAATGGCCACCACTACGTATTGCAAATCATTGTGCACTATGTATACACTATGCTGAGTATTATTTACTGTGCAAGCTGTTACATGTATATAATGGCTACAATGTGAGCACAATGATGTGTCCTACATTACAGGTGCATATCTGTACAAACACTACCTGTGCAAACCAATTTCCTTATTTTATTTTACAGAAACTCATGTGAAAATCATATGAAATGAACAAGATATGGCACAGAAAATGTAGGACTTTGATTCTTGTTCCGACAGTGTGCCACATGAACCACTGCAGCAAAAAATTACAACATTTATGGCCATATGACACACACACAATTTGCCTTTCATAAGTGATTATCAACAGAGAGAGCTATATTTAGTCTAACAGATGAAACTCTAGGTGAGTTATATCTCACAAAGTATCCAATAGACAGCTTCTGTGACCCTGCTAAAAATTTCAATTGTGCGGATTGGTAAAAAGGCTTCCACACTACAGCATCAAAGACAAACCTTTGACATGGCTGGAGTCTTATCTACACAAAAGGAAGCAGTGAGTTACCTTTATGGAGGGAAGTGTAACAGTAAACACAGACTGGGGAAATGTAAAATAGAGAGTCAATCCCTCTGTCAATCTTAATGATCTACTAGTTACAATTAATGATGAGCAAATATAGTTATGTTTGTAAATGATATGAGTATTCTGATCAAAGGTCCCAACTCTGCAATGCGGGTATAGCCCTGACAGTCATCAACCAAGTAAACAAATGCGAATAGCCTAACCCAAATTTTTCGAAAGTAACATTATACAGTTTCAGACAGTAAATAAAAAAACTCCAGGTTCCTGAAATGGAGGTCAACATGCAAAAAAATTATGAAACCACACATATAAAACTCACTGGCATCCAGACAAAAGATCAGTTGTATTTTGCATATTTCCATTCTATACTTTTCTATGGTATTATCTTTTGGGGAAATGTACTGGAGTCTTCAAACTACAAAAACAAACAGTGAGGTTAATATGTGGGTTCTCTAACAGAACATCCTGCAGAAGTCTCTTTAAGACTCAGGAGATTTACTGTTACAGATCAATACATATATTCACTTTAGCCAGCAACAAGGAATTATTCCAAAAAAACTGTGGCATTCACAAGCATAAGACAAGACAGGGGAAAAATTTCCCCCAAGACTCTGAAACTATCACAAAAATCCATAGATGAGTGAGTGAGTCAGAAATAAAAGTATACAACAAGCAACATACGGGTATTCCAAAGGAAACTAAAAACATTCCTCAGAGAAAAAAACTTTCCATAAAATGAATGAATTCCTAGAGTAATAAGGCAGTCTTTTGACTGAATAGAGGGAAAACCATTCAGATTAAATAAATAAATAAAAATAAAAAAACACTCTTAAAAGAAAGTCCTCACTTATGTCATGCAGACAAACTCGTGTGTTCGTAACACAAATTATAATGATAAAATGTAAATTTGTTGATACCATAGTTTAAAATGTGTACTGTCATTTATTCTACACAGACAGGTATTCACTTGAACTTATTTATGTGACAAAGATAACAACTTTGTATTTTAATTTAAATATAAATTTTTTATCGTTGTGAGATAAAAATGTGTACTTCCATTCCGTCTGCTATTTTAAGCATTCACTTGATCTTATGCCAGTAAAATGCTGGTTGTAATATTGTCCGCAACCAATCTTTCATAGAAATTAAGTATTTGTATGATGTATATAAACTGTTCGCATAATTTTGTATTATTTCACTTTACTTGTCATATATTACTAGTTCACCCTTTGTACAATATGTAGGCTAATCGACAGGACCAACTAAAAAATCAAATCAAATAATATTGTCCTATTTGTTGTAAGTGAACCTTCATTCGCTTATGTCGGAATGATTTATACCATAATGATAAAATAGTATTGTACAGTTGATCTGAATTAGTGACGACTAAGAACTGCACATAACTTCACGTAGGATTTCCTTCTTACAGGAGGTTTCCGAAATACTTTGGTGATACCGTATTATTGCTTTTTTAATCGTTGAGCAGAACGCTACATCCGATACCTGTAACAAAATACAGCGCGACCTTTGCAAGATTGGAGTACTCTTTACTTCCATTAATGATTAAAAGTGACGAATCGGTCAATCATGGATTGGGTAGTGCCTTCACGACAGAACCATCCTCGGAGATGACCTTCGTTTCTGTCACTTCGCTGTGACACTAAATCAACATGCAGCTTTCATCACAAAATCAGCATATTACGTCACAGTTGATAGCAGGAACGCACTTTTGCTTTTACTTCGATGCAGAGAATATGTGTATTTTAGCACAAAGCACTAGTTCGAGTTCACGAATGTCTTCATTGCAAACCGTAATTACTGCAAAGAAAGAATTTCGTCTACGGGTACTTGTAACTTTCTTGTGACTAGCCGTCTACGGTTCGCAGCATCAGTACTTACTGTCGTGTACGAATAAGACCACTGAGTTCGTCGTCTTCCTGGGGGAGTGATTGACTATCCGCCTGCATATTGTAGTATTGTTATTTTTACTGACCTCAAATTATTACAGACTTATTTCGTTGAAAACACTGCACACGGCACGTT
The DNA here is from genome assembly GCF_023897955.1 of Schistocerca gregaria. Classification (NCBI taxonomy): domain Eukaryota; kingdom Metazoa; phylum Arthropoda; class Insecta; order Orthoptera; family Acrididae; genus Schistocerca; species Schistocerca gregaria. The sequence goes on along the minus strand of NC_064921.1, from coordinate 961,563,226 downwards.
TACGGGCTCAATGAGGAATCCTGACTTGCGCAAAACACTTCTACCTCACAATCGCCAGGGGAAGTCCCCTCGTACCTCTACCATCTGTTGAACACAAAGAGTTTGCTGTTTCCTGTTTCAGTCAGAATATATTTACAAGTTACCCACTCAAATCGTAGTCTAGAAGTCCCTAAATCTCACATTATGCCACATACCCAGCACGTTGCAATACGTGACATTTGTGTTGCCCTTCACTGTCCATGTTCACACAAGAGTTGAAACATTGTAGCAGCTGTTCAAGTACAGTATGTATTTAGTATCGAACTGCTTTTTGGTGTGATTTTCAGACTAAAATTCATATTGTCTAGAGCAAATGAATGCTGTTTGCCAACCATATAAAACCTATTTATGGTTACGATTTCGGCTGCGCACTGCACTTACATATACTTTAATAGTCTGCAAACAACTAGTTGTGAACGAGGATAAAATGAGAATGATGACTGTTTTTCCCTGTACGAGTTGTCAGTCAATTACTGTTTAAAATTATCATCTTACGATATTAGTCCTCAGAAGCTCTTCCTTACAACCTTGCAAAGTTCCGTTTGTGTGTCCAGTCAACACTAACGGTGCCGTACCGATACTTATCGTAGTAAAAACAATAAATCCAATTGTTCTATGTAAGAAATGGTATTATTTCTATTAAATTTTGTACCATTACGTTATTGTAACACATTGTAATTCTGTGTTAGAGACAGCAAAGGACATGTAAGAACAACTCAACGGAATAGACAGTGTCTTGAAACGAGGATATAAGATGAACACCAAAAAAAGCAAAACAAGGGTTACAAAATGTAATTGAATTAAATTAGGTGACGCTAAGGGAATTAGATTCGGAAACGAATTTTTTAAAGTACCGGTAGTTGATGATTTTTGATATTTGGGCAAGAACAGCAACTGATGATGGCCGAAGTGGAGAGGGTATAAAATGTAGACTGGTGATGGCAAGAAAAGCATTCCTGACGAAGAGAGATTTGATAACGTCGAATTTAGACGTAGGTGCTACAAAGTCTTTTCTGAAAGTATTTGTCAGGGGCGTAGTCACGTATGGAAATGAAACAAGGACGATAAACAGTGTAGAGAAAAAGAGAATAGAAGCTTTAAAAATGTATTGCTGCAGAATAATGTTGAAGATTAAATGGACATATGGCGTAACTGATGCGGAGGTACTGAATAGAATTGGGGAGAAAAGGAATTTGTGGCACAACCTGATTAGGAGGAGGGACGATTGATAGGAAACGTTCTGAGGCATCGCAGGATAACCAGTTTAGTACTGGAAGGAAGGATGGGGGTACAAATCATAGACGGAGACCAACAGATGAATACACTAAGCAGATTCAGAAGGACGTAGGTTGTAGTATTTATTTGGAGATGAAAAGGCTTGCACAGGATAGAGAAGGATGGAGACGTGCATCAAACCAGCCTTTGCACTGAGAACCACTATAACAATCCAGGAAAATTAATTATGATTACAAGTTGGACAATATATAGGCATAGTATTGGTTGTTGTTGCTGCTGCTGTTGTTGTTGTTGTTGCCAGTCTGAAGACGTTGATGTAGCCCTCTGCACTAGTGTACCCTATGCAATACTCTTCATCTCTGTATCACTGCTGTGATCTACATTCTTCTGAAGCTAATCACTGCATTTAAGCATCAGTCTTCTTCTATAGTTTGAACCACCTCAGAATTGCTTCCACTACAAAATGGAGGATTCTTTGGAGCGTCAGGATGTGACTTATCAACCGATCCTTTCTTTTAGCCTAGTTGTGCCACAAAATTCTTTTTTTGAGAGTTTAATTCAGTGCCTCCTGTACATATATATCTATACTCTCCAAAGCACTTTGTAGTGCATGACATAGGGTGTGTCCCATTGTACCAATTATTATGGTTTTTCCCCATTCCATTAATATATAAAGAGCAGGAAGAATGACTGCATAAATGGCACAGTGCATGCTGTAATTAAGCTAATATTGCCCTCACGATTCCTATGAAACAACATGTAGGGGCTGTAGTATATTCCTAGAGTCATCATTTCAACCTAGTATCTGTAACTTTGTAAGTAGGCCTTCTTGCGATAGTTTACATCTTTCTTCACGAGTTTCATAACATCTCTGTGACACTCTCCCACAGATCAAAAAACCTGGGGCATTTGTCCTGCTCTTCTCTGCATACATTCAATATTCCCTATTAGTACTATGTGGTATGGGTCTCACACATTTGAGCAATACCAATACTCTAGATGTGTCACACAAGTGATTGGTAAGCAATCTCTTTTGTAGACTGAATGCATTTCCCTGTATTCTACCATTAAACCGAAGTCTACCACCTACTTTGCCCACAACTGATCCTAAATGATCATTCTATTTCATATCCATACTAAATGACACACTCAGGCATTCGCAAGAGCTAACTAATTCCAACTGTGACTCACTGATATTATAGTCATGGGATACAACATTTTTTTTCATTTTGCGAAGTGTACAGTTTAAGATTTCTAAACATTTAAAGCAAATTGGACCACTCTGAAACTTTATCACGAGCTAACAGAATATTTATACCAGACAGTATTTCATTACAGATAACAGCTTCAGATATCAACAGTGTTCTGTTGCTATCAATATTGTCTGCTAGGCAATTAGTATGCAATGTGTACAGCAAGATATCCCATATGATTACACTTTTTGATAATAAGTGTAGAATGGTACTGAGTCAAAGGCTTTTTGGAAATCAAGAAATACTGCCTCTACTTGACTATCTTGAGCCAAAGCTTTCAGTATGTCATGTGAAAAAAGTGTGAATTGGGTTTTGCATATCAGTGTTTCCAGAATCCGTGCTGGTTGGCATGGAGGAAATCATTCTGTTCAAGACATTTCATTATGTTTGAGCTCAGAAGATGTCAGTTATATTGGATGGTATTTTTGTAGATCATTTCTACTGTCCTTGTACATGTGTGTGAACTGTGGTTTCTCCTAGTTAATGGGCACAGTTCCAGGGATCTACGATGTTGTTGTTGTGGTCTTGAGTCCTGAGACTGGTTTGATCCAGCTCTCCATGCTACTCTATCCTGTGCAAGCTTCTTCATCTCCCAGTACCTACTGCAACCTACATCCTTCTGAATCTGCTTAGTGTATTCTCTACGATTTTTACCCTCCACGCTGCCTTCCAGTACCAAATTGGTGATCCCTTGATGCCTCAGAACATGTCCTATCAACCGATCACTTTTTCTAGGCAAGTTGTGCCACAAACTCCTCTTCTCCCCAGTTCTATTCAATACCTCCTCTATAGTTATGTGATATACCCATCTAATCTCCAGCATTCTTCTGTAGCACCACATTTCGAAAGCTTCTATTCTCTTCTTGTCTAAACTATTTATCGTCCATGTTTCACTTCCATACATGGCTACACTCCATAGAAATACTTTCAGAAACGACTTCCTGACACTTATATCAATACTCGATGTTAACAAATTTCTCTTCTTCAGAACCGCTTTCCTTGCCACTGCCAGTCTACATTTTATATCCTCTCTACTTCAACCATCATCAGTTATTTTGCTCCCCAAATAGCAAAACTCCTTTACCACTTTAAGTGTCTCATTTCCTAATCTAATTCCCTCAGCATCACCCGATTTTATTCGCCTACATTCCATTATCCTCGTTTTGCTTTTGCTGATGTTCATCTTATACCCTCCTTTCAAGACACTGTCAATTCCGTTCAGCTGCTCTTCCAAGTCCTTTGCTGTCTCTGACATAATTACAATGTCATCGGTGAACCTCAACATTTTTATTTCTTCTCTGTGGATTTTAATAGAGCATAGTTAAAAGAGGGTCTAACTCAGCTGCAAAACCAGTATAGAATCTGATAGGGATACCAACAGGCCCTGGTACTTTCTTGTTTTAACAATTTCAGCTGTTCCTCAACGCCACTGGCATTAACACTTATTTCAGTCATTTTTTTAGTGGTATGAGGATTAAATTGAAACAATTCTCCTGAGTTTTCCATTTTAAATGAACATTTGAAAAGGGAGTTAAGCATTTCAGCCTTTGATTTGTTGCTCTCTATTTCAGTTCCTGTCTAATTCAAAAGTGACTGTATACTAACTTTGGTGTCACTAACAGCCTTTACATATGACCAGAATTTGTGTTTTGTGAAACATCAATTGACAATATTCTGCTATGGTAGTCACTGAATGCTTCACACATTGTTTTCTTGACAGGCAAACGCAATTGTCTCTTTTTTTTTTAGAAGTTACTTTATAATGACTGTATACCATGGAGATCCCCTCCCATTATGAATTGTTCTACTGGGTACCTACTTATCTACACAGTGCATGGCCAACTATTCCTTTAAGCTTGATCCATAGTTCGTGTATATGCTCCCGTCCTGTGCCAAAAGTTTCAGAGTCCTCACTGAAATATGACACTACTGATTTTTAACTCTAGTATATCTTTCTACTTGTTTTGTTTGCTCTTTGTATTTTGGTAATCACTGTTGCGACAATCACCTCACGGTCACTGATACAAGTTTCAGTGTGGGCGTTCTCAAAGAGGTCAAGTTTATTTGTTGGCAATAGATCTAACATATTTCTATTGTGAGTGGGATTCTGAACTTTCTGTTCTAAGCAGTTTTCACAGAAGGCATTTAGTAAAGTTTTACGGTATGTCTTGTCATTCCTTCCACTAACAAAAATGTTATTTCCCAAATGATTGTTGGATGATTAAAGTCTCCACAGATGACCACAGTATGATTGGGCACTTATGTAAAAGCAAAGTGAACAAACAAAAACAGTCCAAATAGTCATGGAGGCTCAATGGTACCAACCAGCCATGGTGTTATCCTCCGCCCTTAGGCATCACTGGATGTGGATATGGACCAGTGCTACTACTCCTCAGTTGGCCTCACAAGGGCTGAGTGCACCCTGCTTCCCAACGGCATTCGGCAGACTGAACTATGAACCATCCAAGTGCTCGTCAAGCCCGACAGCATTTAATTTCTTTGACCTGATGGGAACTGGTGTTACCACATGAGTGGACTGAGGTGGGCTATGAAGCAGGCATTGAAAACGAGCTTGTTGTGATCACCAAGTGTGGTCAACACTGTTCTTGGCAACTGTTTAGCGGTGGCCATCCATCCTGGAATGCAGCTGGCTGATGATCATACCCACATAAAATGTTGTGCTGAAATTGCAGCAGAACTAGTATATGAGATGGCTGCTTCCATATGTGGCAATGCCTCTTCTCTTTGCTGATGGCTCCATCCATACCTGTGTCAATATCAAGCCCACTAACTGCCAACAGTACCTGCTTTATTAAAGCTGTTACTCCTTTCACACTAAAAAATCAATCCCTTTTAGCCAGGCCACATGTGGATGGGGTATCTGCAGTGATGAGAATTCCCTTACCCTGTATGTTGAAGATTTAACAGAGGCCTTCACAGGTAGGTACGACTCCCAAACCCAGTCCAGTTTCTCACACCATATCTGCCGACACCCCAAATCCTCCCATCACCCCCAAGAACCAGCTGCAACGGAGTGCCCTCATCACCCATGTCACACCAGACTGGAGCATCGGAATCATAACCTTTACTAGGGCTTCAGCTATCTATCATCATGCCTGGAAATCAGGGACACCATACCCACTATCCTTCCCACCCCTTCTAAAGTTGTATTCCACTGCCCAACCAACATACAGGTTCCCCTGTGAAAACAGCCATGTTGTTTACCAGCTCTGCCGCAATTTATGCTCAGCATTTTATATGTACATGTCCACCAGAAAGCTATCCACCAGAAGGAATGGCCACTGCTGAACAGTGGCTTAGAATGTGGTTCACTGCCCAGTGCTACAACACCCTACTGACCACAACATTCTCAAGTTCAATTGCTGATTCACAACCAAGAAGAGCGGTGCGTTTTGTCACGAGGTTATTTGGTAAGCGTGATAGCGTTACGGAGATGTTTAGCAAACTCAAGTGGCAGACTCTGCAAGAGAGGCGCTCTCCATCGCGGTGTAGCTTGCTGTCCAGGTTTTGAGAGGGTGCGTTTCTGCATGAAGTATCAAATATATTGCTTCCCCCTACTTATACCTCCTGAGCAGATCACGAATGTAAAATTAGAGAGAGTCGAGCACACACGGAGGCTTTCCGGCAGCTGTTCTTCCCATGAACCGTACGCGACTGGAACCGGAAAGAGAGGTAATGACAGTGGCATGTAACGTGCCATCCACCACACACTGTTGGGTGGCTTGTGGAGTATAAATGTAGATATAGAACCTGTGCCATCTGGATTGTTCCCTCAAGCACCGGTTTTTGTGAAGTACGCAGATGGGATTTAGCCTTGAAACACATCCTTCACTTCTGTAATTGTCCTGTATTGCCTACTGCATCCATGCTCTCTTCTCCTCTGTCCTATTATTGTCTCCAAATCCATGCCTCCACATCACCACCACCACGTGCCCCATGATCTCACCGGCTCTGGTGCCCATGTGTCACATTCTTTTCCTATGCACCTGCTGCCTCTTCTTCCCACATTCCCTTCCTGCTCACATGCTGCCTCCCGCCAAGCTGTCAGATACTCCTCCCCAACCCCTCCTCCCACAGCCCACCTCTTTCCCCTACTACTCACGCTCTGGCACAACCCCTTATCCAAATTCCACTTGGCAAACTGCGTTTTGTGTTCAGTTGGAGTGCTGCAGCTGCACAGAAGTATGTGTGTGTGTGTGTGTGTGTGTGTGTGTGTGTGTGTGTGTGTGTGTGTGTGTGTGTGTGTACTCTGATAGCCTGTTGTGCTACTATTGGTATTTCATATGACTGTGTCATTCCCAGGACATCCTCAAATGGTGGTAATGATGTAAGTGAAGTATTAACTGATAGTAATAAATTTCCCAATATTAATTTGTTTAATCAAAATCAGGAAATGAGGGTGGAGGTGCTGACATTATTGGCTTGTCTTGCTGAATTAACTGTTCAGCTGTTACTTGTATTGCTGGATCTGACACTAAAGTTGCCGGTTGTATACATTTTCCATATTTATCAATGTGACTGGATTACTTCCAATCACAGTGTGTTATTGGTTTATTTTCAAGTAATCTGCAGTGGCTGCTTCTGGTAGGTAATGTACAGTGTAGCTTGTTTAACATTTTCGATTGCTCTCCCCAAAAAGGTACTTATGGAATGTGACGTGTGAATAAGTCAGTGAAAAAGCTCTCACCACCACTTTAGTTTCAGGGTCAACACTAACTTCATTTGAACAAGCTGTTGGTAGGCTGTGACAACATATTTAATCATTTCTTTCTTACATAGTAGCTTACTAACTATAATTTAAACACAGGCTCTATTCAACCTTACTTAGATTACTGCAGTAAACAGATATTATTATTGTCTGTACACCAGCGACAAATGAGACAATTTGTTCTACTGCAGATGTAATACTATAGTATGTAATATATAGTAGCTCACAATTAGTTCACCTCTTACTTTAAAAACAGACAGCAAAAGGTGATTGTTCACAGTGTTGAGAATGGCTGTGATGTGGGGTCTGAGTGGGGGATGGTCAAATGAGAGTGCCTCAGGAGGAGCCACTCCTGTTCCTTATTTATGTAAATGATATGCCCTCTAGTACTACAGGTAATTCTAAACTATTTCTGTTTGCTGATGACACTAGCTTGGTAGTAAGGGATGTTATGTGCAACATTAGCTCTGTTTCAAACAATGCAGTTCATGACATAAGTTCATGGCTTCTAGAAAATAAACTAATGCTAAATCACAGTAAGTCTCAGTTTTTACAGTTTCTGACACACAATTCAACAAACCCCGAAGTTTTACTTTCACAGAATGGGCATATGATTAGTGAAACTGAACAGTTCAAATTCCTAGGTGTTCAGATAGATAGTAAACTGTTGTGGAAAGCCCAAGTTCAGGACCTTGTTCAGAAGCTTAATGCTGCCATTTTTACTATTCAAATGATATCCAAAGTAAGTAATCATTTGACATGAAAATTAGTTTACTTTGCTTATTTTCATTAGCTTATGTCATATGGTATTATATTTTCGGGTAACTCTTCCCATTCTAAATGGATATTTTTGGCTGAGAAACAGACTGTTTGGGCAATAAGTGGTGCAAGTTCACGAACCTCTTGTCAACCCATGTTCACTAGTCTGGGTATTTTGACATTGTCCTCTCAATATATATATTCTTTACTGTTGTTTTTTGTTAACAATATCAGTATATTCCCAAGAATTAGCAGCTTTCTCTCAGGTAATACATGCCAGAAATTCAATCAGCATTTGCATCACGCTTCCTTAACTCTCATGCAGAATGGTGTGCAGTGTACTGCTGCATCCATTTTCAATTAGCTACCACAAGAATTCAAAAATCTTAGCAGTAATCCACATGCTTTCAAATAGAAACTGTAGAGTTTCCTCATAGGTCATTCTGTCTATTCTGTTAAGGAGTTTCTTGAGAAATTAAGCTGATTTTTATTTTTGATTGTTGATTGTATTCACTTCAACTTATGGCTTGACTTTTTTGGGTTCATAAACAGTTCGTTTTATCTGTTATTACTTTTATGTTGTAATATCATGTACTGACACATTCCATGACCTTGGAGATTTGCTCCTCAATTTGGTCCTACAGAACTTGCTTATATATGTACGAAATATTAAATTTCACAAAAGGAAGTATTTTAAAAGATGGAAATATCTTCAAGTTTAACTGTGACTACCACCCTCATGATACTAGGCAGAAGCATTATTTGCATGTCAATACCGTAAGTACAAACATTTGTAAGAGAGGAGTGTATCATACTGGCATAATGCTCTACAATCACATGCCATCCTATTTGAAACAGATGCAAAATTTACAAAAGTGTAAACTGAAACTGAAAGAGTACTACTTCTATTCTGTTTACGAGTTTTTAGAGTACCAGAAAAGTTTAGTGTAACTGCTCAAATATTCTTAATCAGTCTATCATTTTATTTCATTATTAATTCTGTCATCAATATTCAACATGTACTGAATAATTTTTAATTATTTATCTTTTCAAAATAACAGTGTGTATGATGTTGTATATACTGTACCAACCTGACTTGTCCTACATCGTTTGTGCAAAATATGTACCTAAACATGATTTACAGGACCAATAAAGAGATACAAATACAAATACAACTAGATGTGTAAATAAATAAAAAATAAAGAAACTACTTGTCAACACCATAGTTATTTCTACTATTAATTGAGACTGCACTCAGTACCTCAATTAATATTGCACTACAACTATAACTAGTTTACTACTATGTATCACTACTATGCACTATATCCAACTGAAATACATTATAAAAAAGTAACAAAATATATTGTAAAAAGATAATAACAATTCTTTGTGTGCCAGATTCCACAAGGCTTTCTATTGCTCTGTGTACTGTTGGTGCTTCCTGCTAGTTCCTTGTATGCTGTTGAATGTGTTGCGGCCAAAACTGCCTCTGCTGTGGTCTCCTGGCTCCATGGTGGCAGGGGATGAATTATATGTTCTGAGAGAGTGTCACTGTTGTCAGTGGGAATGCTGCCACATGATGGGCCATGTCATCCCAAATGGCTCCTCGGATGGTGAGAGATGGGTCTATGGCATTGCTTCCACTCTGATATTACTGTTATGTTCACTGAATGTGAAATCACATTGACAATGTGATCCAATGTCAGTCATGGTTTCACAGTGCAGTATCCACCTCACATTAGGTCTTCCACACTAATGCAGTTACTAGGTATGCCTTCTACATCACAGGCATTTTTGGAGTTTTCTCTTCTCCCAGTTTGATGCCAACAGGTGGCATTAAGAGCCATAGCAGATCAAAAAAGTGTGTCAGTGCTCTTGAAGAATTCAGGGCCCTCCCTTTCAGATTCTCTTTTATGTTGGAGATACAATGTCTACATGCACCTTGAGGTGTAACATATCACTTCAGTGAAGTGATGTATTGTACAGTGTTTATATTACTGACAATTAATGATTGCTAAACATGCAATTAATTTTCGTTAGTTGGTTTAGTAAGTCTGGACACACATATTGTGTGGAGATTTCATATTATGTGTGCATATAACCAAGTGTGGATGGGATGTTGTGTTTCTATAAGATAGGGTGACATGGAAATTTGATCACTCTTAGTGCCATTTGCTGGTTTGTTGGCTGCTGCATGCAATTGTGCCCCTGTTTTGAAGACATGCTGTATTCCATGGCATAGGACCACCATAACAGTATACTACATCATGGAAGAAAGAGAAGAGAATCAGTCTGATCTGAAGTCGATGGAGAGTCAGCTCTGAACTGTCTATCAGTTTGTACTTCTTGATGTAATAACTGAATCAGAATGACAGATATAGCATGGAATGTTTTGATATTGTGGTGGTGTGGTGGTGGTGGTGTGTTGGGGCTTATGGGTGCTCAACATCGAGGTCATCAGCGCCCTGACACACATTAAAAGGAACGAATGTGGACAGACCTAAGAAAACTAAAGCACACACTCAAAGAAAGCAGGAAAAGAAGGGAAAATGCTACATAAGAAAGTAAAACCTAAGAAAAGGGGAAACATGGCAACAAGAATGTCACAGGAAATTGTCATTGGCTGGCCACTTACATAAAATATGGGTGAGCTTGTCACACAGTGAGCAAATTAAAATCATCTCCCTAAAATCTTTGTAAAAACATTTCACATGGCATAGAACTTTAAAACTGTAGCCATATTTGTCCGAGTGTTGCCTAAAAGAGATGGCAGGCCCGCTGGCAAGTCAGCCGCAGCCCGCTGGTCAGAAAATAAAACGCAATTCAATAAAATGTGGCGCACAGTGACCTGGACGCCGCAAGCACCACACATTGGAGGGTCCTCCCGTCGGAGCAGGAAGCCATGCATCATAGGGCTGTGACCTATTCGAAGCTGAGTGAGGAGAACCTCATCCCGGCGATGGGGCTGAAAGGAAGTACACCGCACACGCGTTGTGGGCTTGACTATACGGAGCTTATTGTCAGTCACTTCCAGCCACTCATCCTCCCACCGATGCATGACTCGTGAGCTCAACAGCGAGGTGAATACGTGCAAGGGGATAGCACACTGAGATACTTGTGGGGCGAGACACGCCTCCTTGGCTGCGAGATCTGCCCTTTCATTCCCAGCAATGCCGACATGCCCAGGAACCCAGCAGAAAGCTACAACCTTCCCCAGTCGCTGTAGTTGGAGGAGGGCATTCTGGATGGTCTGGACTATTTTATCTACCGGATACAAATGGTGCAATGAGTGAAGGGCACTAAGTGAATTGGAACAGACAAGAAATTTAGGAGAGGAAGAATGTCTCATGTGCCCGCAAGATCACAGACAATTCTGCATCAAAGACAGTAAAATCTGAGGCAGTCGGACCTTGAGGACACAATCCGGAAAAACAACTGAGCAACCAACAGAATCCCCTTGTTTCGACCCATCCGTAAAAACAGCTACATAGTTGTGGTGCTCAGATAAAATGGCAGAAATTGCTGCATTAAAAAAGGTGGTAGGAGTGCAATCTCTCTTGTACTGCAATAAATCTAAAATCACTCTGGGCCTCTTCAGTAACCAGGGTGGCTGGTGGTTAAAACCCTGGATTTGAGGTTGTACAGACTCCACACCGAGGGACTGTAGTACACGTTGCACACGGATCCCAAACGGCAACGTAGCCCGGGGCCGGCGGGAAAAAAGGCAGTCCAGAGGTGGATGGGCAACAAGATGGTGAGCAGGCAAGCTGGGAGCTGCAAGAAACTTACAAGCCTGGCGCACCAGCAGGAGCTGCTGCCGGATGGTAAATGGTGGTTCGCCAGCCTCAGCACAGAGGCTGGGTACGGGACTGGTCTGATAAACACTCATGGCCAGTTGAATCCCAGCATGGTGAACAGCGTCAAGGATCTGCAAATAAGAAGGCCTCGCTGACCCATATACTGTGCACCCATAGTCCAACCGTGAACGCTCAAAAGCTCGGTAAAAGTGAGGGAGACACTCCCTGTCCGCTCCCCAAGACCTGTGGCTAAGGCACTTCAGGATGTTGAGTGCCTTCAGGGTTCTGGCTTTCAAGTCACGTAGGTGTGGCAGCCATGACAACCTGGAGTCAAAAATTAGGCCCAGAAACCGCAGTGTGTCTCTAAAATGTAGGACAGTATCCCCCATATGCAAGGCAGGCAAAGTAAAAAGACAACAAGAATGATTAAAATGAACACAAACACACTTATCAGCAGAAAACCGAAAACCCGTCTTTGCAGCCCACTCCTCTAACCACTGCACTGTTAGCTGCAACTGACGGCTCATGGTTGCAACACTGGAGGAGGAACAGAAAACAGCAAAGTCATCCAAAAATAAGGAGCACTGTACTGGACTCCTCACTGTAGACGTTATACTGTTGATGGCTATGGCAAAGAGGGTAACACTTAAAACACTGCTCTGGGGGACACCGTTCTCTTGCTCAAAGCGATCAGACAGTGTGTTACCAACGCAGGTCCAAAAAACCGCTGAGACAGTAAAGATCGAATGAAAATCGGGAGGCAGCCACGAAAGCCCCATTGATGCAGTTATGCAAGAATACAGTGTCTCCAAGTGGTATCATATGCCTTACTGATATCAAAGAAGATACCGATACAGTGATGCTGACGGAGAAAAGCCCGCTGAATAGTCGCCTCTAGGAGGGTCAGGTTGTCGACCGTGGACCGAACTTTTCGGAATCCACATTGAAAGCGGTTAAGGAGCTGACTGGTCTTTAACAGCCAGACCAGACACCGGTTAACCATCCATTCCAGGGTCTTTCCAACACAGATTGTCAAGGCGATACTACGATAACTACCGGGACATGTGCGGTCCTTTCCTGGTTTGAGGAGAGGGATGAGGATTGCCTCCCTCCACGAGGTGGGAAACACTCCTGTCTGCCATATGAGATTAAAACATTCGAGGAGAATTTCCTTTGATGCTGCTGGCAGATGTCAAAGCATGGAATACCGGATGCGGTCGTAACCTGGTGCAGTGTCAGTAGTCTCAGTAAGTGCCTATTCAAGTTCCCACATGGAGAAAGGGGAATTGTAGGCCTCAGAACTGTTCAACCGAAAGTCCAAGGTCGCTCTTTCGAAGTCGCACAGTAGCGACGAAATGCTGGATCCTGATTTGCAGTGGCAGTACTTTGTGCAAAATGCTCTGCCAGCGTCTGAGCAATGGCTCTGGGTGTCGTTTGGAGGCATCCCTGGTTCAGGACAGCAGCTATTGGTAAACGGCTATGTTTACCGGAAATCCTCCGGATGGCTTCCCATACTTTTGTGGAACAAGTGGAACGGTTGATGGAGTCCAGGAACTCCTGCCATGACCTTTTCTTGCTCTTTTTAATGACACGGTGTGCCCTGCTCTCGTGATTCGAAAGGCGGAAAGATTGAGCCCTGTTAAGCGGCATTTAAGTCGGTGAAGAGCCGTACGCCTGTCCCGGATGGCTGAACGGCACTCTTCTGTCCACCGAGGCACAAGGCGCTACTTAAGAGTGCCAGAAGACTGTGGTATGGACAGGTCAGCAGCATGATGGATCACAAGCGTGATGTGATCCACCCATTCCTGTACGCTATTGTGGCGGTCAAAGACAGCCAACCGAGTGAACAATGGCCAGCTAGCCCTGCCAATCATCCACGATGGTGGCTGCTGATCCAGCAATACACCATCCAGGAGATGAATGCAGATAGGGAAGTAATCGCTGGAATGAAGGTCGTCAATGACCTCCCAGTGAACAGAGTCGGTGAGGGTTGGAGAGCAGAAAGATAGGTCAATGGCTGAGAATGACCCTGTAGCAGCAGAGGAGTGAGTCGGAGTACCTGTGTTGAGGATGCACAACACTTGAGATGTTAGGAGGCTCTCCAAAATTTGACCTCCAGCACAAAGAGAAGTGGAGCCCCACAGGACATGATGGGCATTGAAGTCTCCCAGGAGGAGAAATGGGTGGGGGAGTTGGTCGATAAGATCTGTGAGAGCGTCTAAGGTCATTGCATCCAGAGGGGGTAAATAAAGGGAGCAAACAGTAAGCCTCCGAGGTGAATGAATTTCAACTGCAACTGCTTGCAGGTCAATATCCAGGGGGAGAGCAGAGGAGTGGTGGTCATTATTGACAAACACAGCGACTCCACCTTTGGCCCTTTCTCCAGTCAGGTCATCTTTGCGATATGACCTATAAACCCTTAGTAAAGGAGCATCAGATGGTTTTAAATGCGTTTCCCGTAAACACAAGCACAGGGGGCGTTGCCTTGCTAGGAAGTTCAGTTCCTCCACATGTGCCTGGAATCCATTCATGTTCCATTGTATAATGGGAGCCATCTATCAGGGTGGGAGTACCATCATTCTCACTTTCTGTCAGGGAGGAGAGCCCACAACAGGTGGAGGCTCAGTTTTGGGGCGAGATGATTGCCCCAGTCTGACATCAACCTCCATTGCCTCTGAAGAGGAGTCAAGAGAGACGTCAGAGAGAATGACATCCACATCAGCAGACTGTATAACTTCAGTCTCCTTTAGTGGGCGAGTCTTTACCTTTGTCTTTGGCTTCGATGTTCTGGCCAGAGGTGGCATTGGAGCCAAAACCTCAGAAGCAGTAGGGGGTGTAGCAGCGCTGGGCAGTGCACAAGATTGGACCCGGGAAGGGGCAGGAAGTTCCATGATGTCAGCTACCACGGCCTGGTCAGAAGGCCAGGGGGGGGGGGGGGGGGGGGGGGGAGCAGCAGGCTTCACAGGAACGGCAGCAGTACACGTACATTGACAAACGCAGGTGCTAGTGCTGACAGTAGCAACCTCCGTTTGTGTAGCGGCATCGGTTTTCAAGACTGGCTGTTTGAGAATGGAAGAAAAGGAGGCAGCAAACGTGGGCGGCTGCATGGACTTGTAAATTTTCTTCGCCTCACCATATGGGATGCGTTTTGTAGTTTTAAGTTCCTGGATCTTCCGTTCCTCAAGGAAAACTCTGCATTCCCTACTCCACACAGGGTGATCCCCAGAGCAGTTGACACACTTGGGAGGAGAGGAGCAACCAACTCCTTCATGGGCAGCTTTACCACAATTCCCGCAAGTGGCTTCCCCTCTACAGCTGAGAGTAGTGTGTCCAAAGTATTGGCATTTAAAACACCACATGGGGTTGGGGTAATAAGGCCGTACACTGACACGTAGGAAACCTGCCTTCACATGCTCTGGCAATTTGGTGCTGTTAAACGTAAGGATAAATGAGTCAGTCTTTATGAGAGCACCATCCACCCATTTCATAATGTGTTGCACGTCGACAATTCCTTCCCAGGACCATTCAGCCTTCTGTTCGTCTTGGGGAATGGCAACGAGACCTCTGCAAGTCACAACACCCTTGCTGTAGTTCAAGGTGTTGTGAAATTCAGTCTCTATCACAAACTCCCCAAGAAATTGTGCCTTCTGAAGGTTCTGGACTTGCTGGAAGCTAGATGTTTCAACCAACAAGGTGCCATTTCGCAAGTGCTTTACAGACTTTAATGTGCCAGCAATACCTTCTAGGCCCTTCTGGATATAAAATGGCGAAACTTTTGCAAAACTCCCATCTTTTCTTTTAATTATGAGAAACACATTCTGTTATGAGTAACTGAATCAGGAGGACTGGCTACACGAGCCCTCTTGTTGGATTGGGTGTTAGAACCCACCAGCGGACCATCCTTTCCGCTGGCAGAAGAAGAATAAAAGTTCGAGGGTTCCATCTCGGTCCCACGAGCAGCTAGGGAATTAGAAGTCCACTTAGACAGAGCCCTGTGTGCCTAGGTAAGCCTTATACAACTGGGGTGCGACAGGTGCCCCAGAGGTTGCCCGCTTGTGACTGTTCCACCCCAACAGCCATGCATCTTACAGGCGCGCAGCACACCGTAAGATTGAGTTTTTTTTTTTTTATATATAGAGGTTTACCTTCCTCGCAATCCAGGCGGTCAAGCCAATATTACCATTCCCCGCAGCACACAACATTCCATGCTGCGCCATGCGGTGGTCGCTGAAGCATATCCGGGGGTTACGGTGACAGGAGACTGGCGGCGCTGACCAGTCCCCAGCTCAGGATCCCGGGGTCAACAAGCCCGTACTCAGCAAATGAATGCTGAGCCCCTGGGGGGTTGATATTGTGTGTGCTGGAAGAATGTATACACATCTTGAAAGATTAATTTCTCTTATTTAGTTGCTATTATTAGAAATAAATAAGCACAATTCCATTTCCAGCAGGCGAAATTGCACAGGAGATGACATCCCCAGAAAAGAAGAGAGAAGATATTGAGAGAGGAGATAAACACCAGATAAGTCAGTCAGTAATTTTAGATTGGTACACATTAGCACCAGAATCAATAAACAAAATCCCCATCAAAGCACCTGTCCAAACAACAGGGAATCTTCTAGTCCCACTAAGCATCAGCCAATCATTTCTGCACAGGAGAATTCGCTGTTAGCTTGTGGCCTCAAACTCCTATTTTTTTCTGCAGTCAATAGTATTCTTCTCTTACCATCCAATACATTTCTGCTTACTTTTGCAACTGCAGACAGAGTGCATATACTGCGAGTGTTACATGCATGCCAGAACTGACACAGCGCCAACAGCCCTCAACAACTGAACAAGTATTCCACATTGCACCATATTAAGTGTTTGTATTACTGTTATGAACAGCCAGATATGTGGGAGAGTCCTTCAAGGTTTGATACGAATCCCCTGGTGTACACTTTGTACACAGCAGATTTGCTGTTGTGCCCACTTATGCAGCTCACTCTGTGTGGCGATGGTAGTCTATATGTACACAGTATGAGTGCTTAACTTATGCAGCACAGTCTTGAGATTTCCTGTGTTGACATGACGTCATGGGCAAGAAAATTGTGGTTTTCCTTCATTGCAAGGAATAGCCAAGCACACATCATGCTGGACACCCAGTCCTCATGGACTTGAGGCTGATAGACATTATGGACAGTGCTGTGCAATGGGGAAGCTTGGCCATGTGCCTGGGTGTCACTCCTGTTAGGTGTCTTACATGGTGCTAATATTTCAAAGAACTGACATGGATTACCAACTGCATTCAGAGGGTGCAAAATTGAGCTCTTAACTCGATTTGCACTTACCTTAAGATTTCCTGATATCTGTTCCTGTAAAGAAAATCATGTTGGCCACTACTTTTATGACTGCTTCATCATACATAAAATCTTGTAGCTGATCTGATAAGAAGGGGCCACTCATAGATCTCTTTTGTAATACTCTCCTAGGCATGCCTGAGTTGTCTATTTCATTTGGCAAATAGTTTCTGATTGTAAGAAACACTCCAGCAGTAATTATCATTGTGGTTCCAACATGTTTAAGGGGAGTGTTTTTTGCAAACTGTATCACCTTATTTATGGCATATTTTGTTGACTTTACACTTCTGAAGTCATATTGTTGGGAGTTCATTGAAAGAGGCAGTATTATCTTCACAAATATACTGCACAGCAGCTGGTCTAGCACTTTTCCTAAGATATTAAAAAGATAAATTGGGCTGTAAGACTTTGGAGATGGGGGATCTTGTCTTCAGTCTTTTTCAAGATAATTACATTTGCCTTGATGACATTTTTTCTTTTTCTTGTTTTCCCCTAAGAAGGGAACTATCTTTTTCTTGGAATGTAACTTTGCCTTCTTCTGTTACTCGTGTAGCACCACCTAGAGGGCACATGTGACTTACGTAACATCACTGATGTGAGTAACTTTGCCCCCCTACACACAACCATATTGGGAGCTAATCAGGAATAAACTGAGAAAGGAAGCAGTAACCACCTTTTGACCAACAGTGGGATGCAGTTCCCTAGCCCAGCATCTAAACAGGCTAAGAATACTTCCCACAAATGAATATTATATTTACAGAACTGGAGTTGTTGTTGTTGTTGTTGTTGTTGTTGTTGTGGTCTTCAGTCCTGAGACTGGTTTGATCCAGCTCTCCATGCTACTCTATCCTGTGCAAGCTTCTTCATCTCCCAGTACCTACTGCAACCTACATCCTTCTGAATCTGCTTAATGTATTCATCTCTTGGTCTCCCTCTACGATTTTTACCCTCCACACTGCCCACCAATACTAAATTTGTGATCCCTTGATGCCTCAACACATGTCCTACCAACCGATCCCTTCTTCTAGTCAAGTTGTGCCACAAACTTCTCTTCTCCCCAATCCTATTCAATACTTCCTCATTACTTCTGTGATCTACCCATCTAATCTTCAGCATTCTTCTGTAGCACCACAATACAGAACTGGAGTTATGCAGTCAAATCATCTATCAATATTCTCAGCTTGGGATGCAGATGGATGAAAGGAAGCCAATATCTGTGCATTATACTGAATTGCCATAAATTATATTTCTAACTTTTTGCAACCTTTGCTTCACTATTACACTTACTTTTCTAAGTTATTCTGTAAATATGAAAATTTTTCTGGGACTCCAGAAACTGTATATTCTAACTCTACTGTAACTTATGTTTTATTATTATTATTTTAAAAGTAATTGTGTATGAAGCTGTTAATACCTTCATGCTTATATACAGCCGTATGTAACAGTAACAACAACTGCTGCCTTTTTCCACACAATAGATAAGCATTAGCGAAATGGAACAATCATGTACAACATCAAAGGGATGTCAACAGGTCCAGATGATTTCTTTTTTCTTTCTCTTTTTTTCTTCTTCTTCTTTTTTTTAGCGCTATTGTGGTTCCACCACATTCTTCTTCACTTTTGTTCCACAGTTCTGTGTTCATCATACTTGCCCTCTGCAGTATCATGTGGAAAGATAGTGCCCATCACTAGTCAAGCTGAGGGGCAACAGTTTTTATCATGCTGCTGCTTACTCATTTTAAAATTGATAACATTGATGGAGGTGATATTGTTTGACAGATGACTTTATATGGTGTATCCCACAGGTCGAGATGTAAATTCTGTTCCACTAATTTGTTTGAGATTTCCATTTTTTTCCTGCTGCAAATGGACTTTTAAGTTTCTGCTGAAGTTCCCCATCTCTTAGCTCTTTCTTCTTCACTATGGCCTTTTTGGTAAAACCTTCTTGCTCTTCTGACTTCTGTTCTCAGTCTTTGGAGGCCAGCATTTCATGGTACTTTTAATTTCAATGGCATCTTATGACTGGTGTTGTATCTTGGAGTGTAACAGCAAAGTTCTGTAGCTGGACTTAGCCAAAATGAAGTGTTACCTACCAAATGATCTGTAACCCTTATGCTATTTGTGATAAATTTTACCTTAATTGTATCTTTTTTATGGTCACCTTTCTCAAGGTTTCTTGACATAGTGAAACTGCTATGCAGTGCCATAAAATCTTGCTATTTGACTTCTTCACCTTCTGCAGAGGGTCAAGGGCTGTAAGAGAGCTCCAAACAGTGCAAGATATGGGCACAGATAGTATTGGGAACAGGAAGCTGGTTGAAATCAGACATCAATGACAACGAAATCTTGAGTTTAGATTGGAATATTTATTGTAAAGATATGTTACTCATCAATGGTGGCGGCATGTTTATTGCAGTAAAAAATTCAACAAAATCCAGTGAGGTTATCATGGATTCTGAATGTGAATTAATCTGGGTGAAATTGAGTATCAAAGAAGGGTCAAAAATAGTGATCAGATGCTTTTACAGACCACTTGGGTCAGAATCTGTAGTTGGAGAGTGCTTCGGACAGAACATGCAGAATATCAATAATAATTTTCCTTATCATGCCATTGTAATAGGGGGTGACTGCCACTTACCAGGTATAGATTGGGAGTGTTATGCCATCAAAACTGGTGCCAGAGACAGGGATTCATATGGCATTGTTCTGGATGTCTTGTCCAAAAATTACCTTGAGCAGATAGTTAGAGAACCAACTCATGAGGATAACATCTTAGACCTCCTGGCAACAAACAGACCTGATCTTATCGAATCAGTCAATGTAGAAGAAGGTATCAGTGACCATAAGGCAGTGGCAGCATCTATGATGTTGGGCACTACAAGGAATGTTAAGAAAGATAGGACGATATACCTTCTTAGCAAGGGTGACAGGATACAAATTTCAGAATACCTCAGCAGTCCGCATCAAATATTCGGTGATGAGGACAAAGATGTGGAGAACAAATGGAAAAAAATCAAAGGCATCGTTCAATATGCCCTAGACAAGTATGTTCTGAGTAAGGTTTTAAGGGATGGGAAAGATTCACCATGGTTTAATAGCCATTGTTAGAAAAGTGCTACATAAACAAAGAGCACTTCATCTCAGATTCAAGAGAAGTAAAAACCTAACTGACAAACAAAAGCTGAATGAAGAGAAAATGAGGTTAAGGAGAGTAATGAGAGAAGTGTTCAGTGATTTTGAAAGTAAGATGTTGTCAACCGACCTGAGTATAAACCATAAGAGATTTTGGTTGTATGTAAAATCAGTAAGTGGGTCAAAATCATGTATTCATTCTCTCAGTGACCATACTGGCACCAAAACATAAAATAACAGGGAGAAGACCAAAATACTGAATTTGGTCTCCTAGAGTTGTTTCACAGCAGAAGATTGTAACACTGTTCCTCCTTTCAGTTGTCATGCACACATCGAAATAACAGATACTGAGATAACTGGTCGCGGAACTGAAAAGCAGCTACTGTTGTTTAGTAGCAGAAAGGTGTCAGGACCAGATGAGATACCTATAAGATACTATAAAGATTATGTGAAAGAACTTGCTCCCCTTCTAGCAGTAATTTATTGTAGATTACTTGAGCAACGATAGGTACCTACACAAAATTTCTTGGTATGCATGTTGACAGTCAGTTAAAGTGAGAAGAACATATTAAAATACTTACTAACAGAATCGCTACAGCATGCGATGCTCTTAGAATTCTGACTGCAGCGTGTGATATTACATGTGTCAGATCTGTATATTTTTCTTATATCCACTCTGTTATTACATATGGAATTATATTTTGGGGAGTCAACAGTAAAAATATTCTAATAGTTTTCAAATTACAGAAAAGAGCATTTCGTATAATAACCAGGAGTGGCAATAGGGCTCACTGCCTTGAACAGTTCCAAAAGCTGGAAATCCAAACTGTCCCCTGTGAATACATTTTTCAAAGTATTATGTATGTAAAAAAAATATTGACTGCTATGTTAAAAATTCTTTAGTACACAGCTATGAAACTAGAAACCAATACAATCTGCATCTAGATAGGAAAAATAAAGTTAAAACTCAGCAGATCTTGTTGTACAATGCCGTTAAATTGTATAATAAATAACTTCAAAATATAAAAGATATTGACACAATTGGACAGTTCAAAACAAAATTTTTATTACATAAAAGTTATTACGTAGTAAGAGACTATCTGAATTAAAACATGTAGCGTAATTAAAGTAGCCTGCATTGTAATACATGAGGAAATAATTATAATATGAAATCCAGAATTGTACAGTACTATAAGAAAATTATATAAGGATATAAAACTAATATAAGATACTTTAAAATGTGTGTAAATATTAATTTTATGTGTATAAATTGTAGGTATATTGTATTGTATATGATTTTGCTGACAAAATCCACACAATGTAAATTGTTACATGGATTAATAAAGAAATCAATCAATGAATCAACCTAATGACTGGAAAAAAGTGCAGGTCATTCCCATTTTTAAGAAAGGCTATTAGACAGATCCACACAATTATAGACCTATAGCATTGATGTCAATCTTATTATGGAACACGTTTCATGCTCAAGAATTATGATGTTTTTGGAAAATGAGCATCTCCTCTATAAAAATCAACACGGATTCTGCAAACAGAGATCCTGCGAAACTCAGCTCACTCTGTTCTTCCATGAGATCCACAGCGCAGTGGGCAACGGTGCTCAGGTTGATGCCATGTTCCTTGATTTCAGTATGGCTTTTGACACTGTCTCGCATTGCTGTTTAATGAAAAAAAAATATTAGCTTACAGATCATTGGAGCAGACTTGTAATTGGATTCCAGACTTTCTTGCAGACAGAACTCAATACATCGCTCTTAACGGGAAAAAATTGACAGATGTAAAGGTAATATCCAGAGTACCACAGGGAAGTGTGATAGGACCGTTGAGTTTACAATATATATAAATGATCTAGTCAAAAGCAGCAGATGCTCTTTAAGGCTATTCATAGACGATGCAGTTGTCTATACCAAAGTAGCAATGCCAGAAGATAGTAAGAATTTACAGAACAACCTGCAGAGAATTGATTATTGATGCTGGCTCTGGCAGCTGACCCTGAACGTAAATAAATGTAACATATTGTGCATGCACAGGAAAAGAAATCCACTACTGTACAGCTACAGTATTGATGACAAACAGCTGGAGACAGCATCTGTCATTGAATATCTAGACATAACTATCCAGAGCGACCTTAAGAGAAATGACCATGTAAAACAGATAATGGGAAAAGCAGACACCAGACTCAGATTAATCATAAGAATCTTATGGAAATGTAACTCATCTATGAAAGAATTGGCTTATAAGGTGCTTGTGTGCCCGATTCTTGAGTACTGTTCATCTATCTGCGATCCCTATCAGGTAGGACTGATAGAAGAGATGGAGAAAATCCAATGAAGAGCAGCACGTTTTGTCACGGGTTTGTTTAGTTGTTGAGAGAGCACTATGGAGATGTCAATTATACTCCACTGGCAGACACTACAAGAGAGGTATTGTGCATTACAAAGAGAGTTACTATTAAAATTTGCACATTACTGTAGATTTATTATGAAAAAAGGTGGAGTTGTAGTATTTGTAAAAAACAATGTAGTGTATAAATCTCTAGCTTTAAGCAAACACTGTGATGAACAGCATTTTGAGATGTGTGGCATTGAGTTAACAAAAGACAGTGCAACAGGTCTGAATGTATTTATGAGACAATTAGGTCTTACTTATGTAGGAAAACTAAATCAACCATTGTTATGGGTGACTTCTTAATAGAAAATAGAAACACAATGGACTTTGAACACCTGATGTACTGTTACACCTTAGTACCAGTAGTGGACACTCCAACTAGAGTAACAGCCAGTTCTAGCACTTTAATAGATAATGTATTTGTAGATAAGGATATTTACAATACTTTAACTGTGGAAAATATTATAAATGGCCTCTCTGATTATGAAGGGCAATTCCTTACTCTAAACAAAATAAATTTACAAAGAAAAGAAAATTTCATTTCGGAAAACTTTAGGATTGTAAACGAACACACCACTGAAAGCTTTAATCAGCAATTACAGCTAGTGGACTGGTCTCCTGTGTATGCTGCAGTTGATGTTAACTCAAAATTTAATGTATTTATCAATGAAGTTATGAGTCTTTTTGAAGAAATCTTTCCAAAAAAGTCAGTGAGAGAAAACCTGTTAAAATCTGGAAACAAGCCTTGGATTACTAAAGGCATCAAAATTTCTTGTAAAACAAGAAGAGAACTATATGCAGCAGCCAAGAGATCAAATAACCCCAGTAAGAGTATGCACTATAAACTCTACAACAAAATTCTGAATAAGACCATACAAGCAGCAAAGAACATGTTCTTGAAGACAGAAATTGATTACTTGAGCAATAAAGTAAACACTATTTGGAATTTTGTAACAAAGGAAACAAGAAAAAATACAGTTTGTAGTGAAAATATCCAAACAAAAAGTTAGGGTCATATTGTTAGCAATACAAAAATAGTTGCAGATACATCAAACAATAATTTTTTAACAGAAAAAAAAGAAAGAAAGAAAGAAAGAAAGAAAGAAAAAAAAAGTGTACAAGGTTTCATGAGCCAAGCCATCTATCTTTTGAAAGCGAGAGTACCTAGCTCAGCACAACATATGAAGGTAACAACAGTCACTGTTCAAGAAATTGAAAGAGTTATTAAAACTCTGAAAAGTAAAAACTCTACCAGGATTTACAACATTTCTAACAAATTATTAAAATACTGCTGCAGCCATGTAAGTAAAATACCTTGCCACATTTTTGATCCATCACTTAAACAAGGAATAGTTCCTGAGAGGCTTAAGTATGCAGTTTTAAAATGGCTGTATAAGAAGGGAGATAAAGCTGATGCTCCTAACTATCCACCAATATCACTACTGAAAAGTTTTTCAAAGGTTTTAGAGAAACTAATGCATGCCAAGATAGTTAAGAATCTTAGGGATCAAAATATCATCAGCGAAAGTCAGTTTGGATTGCAGAATGGTTTGTCTACAGAAGATGAAATACTTGCTTTTGCTTTCAAACTGTACGGGGTGAGTCACTAACTATTGCCATCAAGAATAACTCTGAAGTATGATAGGAGATGAAAAGTTTGTGGGACAAAAGTTGCATCAGACAATGGGGGCCATAATATGACGTTGGTTTATTGTTGCTAGGTGGGGTTGCTTCAGAGGTATGAAGGTCAACTTTGTGTTTTGTAAATTGGATGCTATAGTTTGGTACTTATTTTCTGATAGTGGCTATTGAGCCAAATCCAATGATGTGTAACATTACGGTCTTTGAAGATCAACGAAGGTCACAAAGGTGTCATGAACGTCCACTTACTGAAGGTGTTTGATGTGATGGCTGTTGGTATCAATGCAGTGCTGCAATCTTCTTATCATGGACTGAGTGGTATTCCTTATCACATCGGCACATTACAGAAGAATGCCTAAGATTAAATGGGTAGCTCACATAACTAATGAGGAGGTACTGAATAGGATTGGGGAGAAGAGAAGTTTATGGCACAACTTGACTAGAAGAAGGGATCGGTTGGTAGGACATGTGTTGAGGCATCAAGGGATCACCAATTTAGTATTGGAGGGCAGTGTGAGGGGTAAAAACCGTAGAGGGAGACCAAGAGATGAATACACTAAGCAAATTCAGAAGGATGTAGGTTGCTGTAGGTACTGGGAGATGAAGAAGCTTGTGCAGGATAGAGCAGCATGGAGAGCTGCATCAAACCAGCCTCAGGACTGAAGACCACAACAACAACAACAACAACAACAACAACAACAACAGCACTTATTGAAGCACAGGCTGTGACAATTCTGTCTTTCCTATCTTCAGGTGTAGTTAGAATGTCTTTATAAACAATGTCTTTTACGAATACCCACAAGAAAAAAATCCAGAGGCATGAAGTTTGGTGAATGAGCCGGCAACAACACATCTCCTCTGCATCCAATCCAACCATTTAGGAATTGTCTCTGCAACTCATTTATAGTCATCAGCGAAAAATGTGCCGAACACCCATCGTGTTGATACCACACTCTGTTCCTTGTTCATAAAGGTATTTCTTCCAAGAACAGACCTCATGTTTCTTGCAGGAATGTGGTGTACTTCCTAACATTAAGATTTCCTTCGATGAAGTAGGGGCTATAATTCTGTCCTCCAGAATCCCACACCATATATTCACCAACCATGGTTTTTGGTGTGCAACTTGCCGCAGCCAACATGGATTTTCAGTTGCCCAATAATGCATGTTATGAAAATGAACATTTGTGAATGTAGCATTGTCAGTAAATAAAATCAAATTAATAATTGTGTCATCCCTTCGAATCTGAAGTTGAGCCGATTGGCAGAACTCTATGCAACACATACAACCCTCAGACCACACAGAAGCATCCCCCTTCTCACCCAATATTATCCTGGCCTCGAATACATCAATAAATTACTCCGCCAGGGATATGACTTTCTCAAGTCAACCCCTGAAATGAGATCATCCCTTGACAAAATTCTCCCCACACCACCCAGAGTTGCCTTTCGTCGTCCCCCTAACCTCCGTAACATCCTTGTTAAACCCTGCAATATTCCCAGACTACCTTCTCTACCCAGTGGTCCCTACCCCTGTAACCGACCCCGCTGCAAAACCTGCCCCATGCATCCCCCCACAACCACCTACTCCAGCCCCGCTACTAGGAAAACATACACAATTCAAGGCAGGGCCATGTGTGAGACTACACATGTCATTTATCAGCTGACATGCCTGCACTGCACAGCCTTTTACATCGGTATGACAACAACTAAACTGGCTGAGCGCATGAACGGACACAGACGAACTGTCCGCCTAGGAGATGTCCAATACCCAGTAGCGGAGCATGCCCTCCAGCATAATTCTAGGGACCTAGGAACCTGCTACACTGTATGTGCCATTTGGCTTCTCCCACCCAACACCAGTCCCTCTGAACTGCGGAGATGGGAACTTGCACTCCAGCACATCCTTTCATCCCGCCATCCCCCTGGACTAAACCTACGTTAAACAACCTCACTCCCATTTACTTTTCAGTCTTCTCCTCTTTCCCTTTCCTCTTTAGCCATTCATGCATCTTTCCATCCTACATCTTTATACTATATACCTCATTACTTCTGTATGCATCCTCTTTGGTTTGAAGCTGGCACAGTACCTGCAGTAGAATATCTTTGGCTTCCCTCTGACAACCATGCCTCCATCCTTGCTACCTTCCCTGTTTTCCTTTCCCTGTTGCTTCATAACCTGGGTTGTGAGTAACTAAATCCACTTTCCCTTCTTCCCTTTCTTTCCCCTCTCTCCTCCCTGATGAAGGAACATTTATTCCGAAAGCTAGGAGCTTAAATTTTCGGTTGTTTTTTGTGTTTCTATCGGCTGTACTGAGCTGAGGTAAGTACTGGCCAGCCCCTCTATCTCTTTGTTAGTAATTGTTTCACAATCCATACCAGTTAATTCTTGGTGGAGACTGATATGGTCAGGATATTTATGGTGATGCAGGACACAAACAACACTACTCTGGCTCATGTCAGTTTCCCTTGTGATTTGGTGTGAACTATCACAAGGATATGAAACCACAGTGGCAAGAGTACCAATTTCTGTTTCCTCATTAGTAACTTCCCTGTGCCGGATATGCTTCCAATGCATTAAAGATCCAGTTGTTCTCAACTTATTATACACATATTTAAATGTATGGTGTGTACGGTGAGTATGTTGAGGAAATCTTTCAGCTTATAGGTCTCGAGTTCTCACTGAATTTCGTTGGCATTCTCCATAAATGAGAAGCATTTCAACTTGCTCTTCAAATGAATACATCAGTCACATTCACTTGATTTGAGGATACTAGTCTTACTAGTGTTGTACTGCAAAACTGTCAAATGGTGTTTACATGTCAATGGTATGTTAGATGGATATGCCATATTTGGTGAATATTTACTATTTGCACTATATATGAGAGAAAATTGCCAGAGCATGTGCTTCGATAAGTGCCAAAGTCATAAGGAATAGCCCTCACTCCATGATAAGAAGATTGCAGCACTGCACTGATACCAATGGTCATCACTTCAAACACCTTCTGTAAATGGACGTTCATGCCACCTTTTTAACTTTCATTGGTCTTCAAAGATCCTACTATTACACATAATTGGATTTGTCTTGATAGCCTCTAAGAGAAAGTAAGTACCAAACTATAGCATCCCATAAAAAAAAAACAAAGTTGACCTTCATATGCCAGCCACTGTGGCCAAGCAGTTCTAGGCACTTCAGTCTGGAACCGCGCAACTGTCACGACCGCAGGTTCAAATCCTGCCTCAGGCATGGATGTGTGTGATGTCCTTAGGTTAGTTAGGTTTAAGTAGTTATAAGTTCTAGGGGACTGATGACCACAGATGTTAAGTCCCATAGTGCTCAGAGCCATTTGAACCATTTTTGACCTTTGTATCTCTGAAGCGACCCCACCTAGCAGCAAACAACCAATGTCATATTATGGCCCCCTTTTTTCCCATGTAACTTTTGTCCCACAAACTTTTCAGCTACTGCCATACTTTCGGAGTTATTCTAGGTGGCAATAGTTAGTGACTCACCCTGTATAATAAAGATCCTTCTCTCATGTTGTCCTTTCTACATTTGTTTTCCCTTTCATTATACATTCATGCACATATTATCAAAAGTTATTTGACAATGATCTATTTATTGTTACTAGATTATAATGTTTATATTTCTTTATTTTTAAAAGAAATTAGGGACGAATGAGGCCCAATGGTTCTATCTTGCTTTTTCTTCATTTCTTTAGACAAATAGTCATTGAAGTAGTTTCTCAAGTTGTGTTGAGCATACTTCTACACTTGTTGTTAATCTTTATTTCATCTTCTTAATAATTATAGGATGTGAAAGTTTTACCTGATAGCTCTTTAATCCTTCCATTTTACATTAAAAGACATAATATATCAATATCTACTGAATTTTTCTTACGCTCACATAAATCCTTTTTGCACTAGTGCACTCTTATCAGAGACAATGTGCTTTTTTAGATTAATTTCATGGCTCCTCTGTTAAACAAGTCTTCAGTAACCTCAGGGCAGCAATATTGCTAATGCCATTTACTGCAGCCCACAGTTTGTGTGCTACACTGTTGCATTTTCATTGGCATGTTAGTATGTAAGATGTTCATAGATACTTACCAGGTCATAAAAATAAGGAAAACTGATAAGTAGTGATGGGGGTGAAAAAACTTGTGTAGCATTAAGAAAGATAAAGCCAAACCATTATCTGGTAAGAAATGTGCTAAAGCCCATAACTAATAGTCAAAGTAGGTATGTTATCCACTGGAATATAAATGGTTTAAACACTGTTGCTTCAAACAATAAAAGCTCCAAAATAGATGAATTGGAAATCATCCTGTCAGAATGTGCAAATATTAGAGTTGTTTGTTTAAATGAGCACTAGTTTACTGAGGACACATTTAAAATTCTAAACAAAATAGGGAACTTCAGATTAGTAAGTAGCTTTTGCAGAAGAAACAAGTCACGTGGAGACTCGTGTATACTTCTTCACAGTGATATAAATTATGAGACAAGAAACTGTTTTAATTATTTAATTGAAGAATGTGTGTTTGGAGCTGTTGTGTAGAAATAGTGGACTCACTAGCAAATGTTATAAAAATCCCAATATACAGAATTCCAGGAATGTCAACATCAGAACTATTCTTACCTAAGCTTCAAATTATGCTCGAAGATCTTTGTAGAGAAAAAAAGAAAAAATTAATAGCTGCTGATTTTTATATTGATATCACATGTGATAGTAGCCACCCTTCAAGGTTCACTGACTTAGTAAAGAAATATGGTTTCAAATTGAATTTATTTGAATCTTGTGGGGGTGAAAAATCAGGAAATCTGATATCCACAAAAAACAGTGATGACAAAAAAGAATATAGGACAAAAACAAACAAAGGTTCAGGATATTCAATTATAAAAATAATCCACCAGACTATACAATACATATAAAATAAGGTAACCCAATTAGAAATAATGTTAAATGAAGAAACTCCAGACAATGTAGCTCTGACAGAACATGATCTAAATGAGCATGAAATTCTATATCTTAATGTTGGAAATTACAATGTAACCGCTAGTTCATGCAGGAGGAATGGTAAGGGTGATGGAGCTGCTATACTAACTCATAACATTGTAAACAGAAACCATATAAACAGCCATGACATATGTAAAAAATATAACATTGAAAATGTAGTTGAAGTAACAGGCCAAAAAATAGTTTTAAGTAGTTCCTCACATTACATCTTAAACATCTACAGATCGCCAAATGGGTGCATAGAAACGTTCATTGAAAACATAGGAGAGTTCTTACATATCATACTCAGCAAGAACTGTGCACTTATACTGCTAAGTGACCTAAACATAAACACACTGCAAGACACCAATGACAGTAGGGAGCTCCTAAACAAAATGAAAACATATGGCTTATATAATGCAATAGCCACTCCAACACGTATAACTGCAAACTCCTGTACTCACATAGATCACATCTCCACAAATTTAAGGGACATTCAGTACAAAAGTGAAGTTATAGAAACGGCCCTGTCAGACCATGATGCAATAAAAATATGTTTAAATTGTTGTTGTTGTTGTTGTTGTTGTTGTTGTGGTCTTCAGTCCTGAGACTGGTTTGATGCAGCTCTCCTTGCTACTCTATCCTGTGCAAGCTTCTTCATCTCCCAGTACCTACTGCAACCTACATCCTTCTGTATCTGTTTAGTGCATTCATCTCTTGGTCTCCCTCTACGATTTTTACCCTCCATGCTGCCCTCCAATACCAAATTGGTGATCCCTTGATGCCTCAGAACATGTCCTACCAACCGATCCCTTCTTCTAGTCAAGTTGTGCCACAAACTTCTCCCCAATCCTATTCAATACCTCCTCATTAGTTATATGATCTACCCATATAATCTTCAGCATTCTTCTGTAGCACCACATTTCGAAAGCTTCTATTCTCTTCTTGTCCAAACTAGTTATCGTCCATGTTTCACTTCAATACATGGCTACACTCCATACAAATACTTTCAGAAATGGCTTCCTGACACTTAAATCTATACTCGATGTTAAAAAATTTCTCTTCTTCAGAAACGCTTTGCTTGCCATTGCCAGTCTACATTTTATATCCTCTCTACTTCGACCATTATCAGTTATTTTGCTCCCCAAATAGCAAAACTCCTTTACTACCTTAAGTGTCTCACTTCCTAATCTAATTCCCTCAGCATCACCCGACTTAATTCGACTACATTCCATTATCCCCGTTTTGCTTTTGTTGATGTTCATCTTATATCCTTCTTTCAAGACGCTATCCATTCCGTTCAACTTCTCTTCTAAGTCCATTGCTGTCTCTGACATAATTACAATATAATCAGCGAACCTAAAAGTTTTTATTTCTTCTCCATGGATTTTAATACCTACTCAAAATTTTTCTTTTGTTTCCTTCACTGCTTGCTCCATATACAGATTGAATAAAATCGGGGAGAGGCTACAACAGTCAATGTCTAACTTATACACCACAAAAGAAAACACACAAGAAATATGGGAAAAAAGAAGCTTAAACGAACAAAACTTAACAGCCCTTAGGATAAAACTTGAAAAAGAAGGATAGGAAATACTGGAAAAAACATCTCCATCACTGGATCATAAAGTGACTCATTTTATTGACTCACTTTCCTACCATCTCAATATTACATGCCCAGTAATAAAAACTAAAGCCAAAACCATAAATAAAAACAAAAATTGGATAGCAAAAGGCATTTTAGTCACTAGGAACAAGATAAAAATGAGGCACAGAACATATAAAACTAGCATTGATGAAAACTTTAAAGAGTTTTACAGAAAATATAAAAGAATGGATGCTGAAGTACTGCAAGCAGCCAAATGACTAGAACCAAAAAAGTACATAAATAGTACTGATAATAAAAGCAAGGCTTGTTGGTCTTTTATATATACAAATATCAAACCCTCCAACTCACAGAAACACAGCAAAATACAGTTCATGACCAGAAAAAAAACTATAACTGAACAGAATAAAATCATAAATCTCTTCAATGACTATTTTGCCACAGTAGGCCAAAAACTAAAAGAAAAAACAAATAATAAAAAACACAGTAACACGTGGAAAACATTTATTAATCCCCAGGGAAAAGCAATGGCACTTTTCCCAGTGACAGAAGAAGAAACACTAAAGATAATAATAAACCTAAAACAAACAGTCATGTGGAATTGACAGAGTATCAAGTATAGAAATTAAACACTGTGTGCAAGAACTCCAGAAACCTCTTACACAACTAATCAATTCATCATTCCTGGAAGAAACTTTTCCAAAGTGCTTAAGGACAGCACTGATAACACCAATACATAATAAGGGGAATGAATACAATCCAGAAAATTATAGGCCTATAGCTTTTTTACCAGTCATATCAAAAATATTTGAATGAGCTTATGCACAGAGATTTGTTGCTTTTCTGCTGAAATATGAAACAATCAACAAGAATCAGTTTGGCTTCCAGAAAGATAAATACACCATAGATGCAGTAATAGATCTCATCGAAGATGTCATAACAAACTTGGACTCTAAAAATAAATGTATAGGAGTATGTGTGGATCTAACAAAGGCATTCAACTGAGTAGACTACAAAACCTTAGTAGAAATATTCTGAGTATATGGCATAAGAGGAAATGCAGGAGACTGGATTGTCTCATACCTGACAAACAGGAGCCAATATACTGAAATTACAAGAACTACTGGTGAAAATATAAGATCTAAAGCAAGAATTTTACACTTCTCTGTGCCACAATGCTCCATTCTTGGCCCAATACTCTTCATTCTATACACAAATCACATCCCGAATATGGTTAGGTATGGTAGTATAATTACCTATGCAGATGACACAACTCTTCTGTTCATGGATAAAGACACACAAAAGCTAGAAATAAAAGCCAATATATAAGTAAATAATGCCAATTTACTGAACTAAACCTGCACAACAATATTACTAAAACACTTTGTATAAATTTCAGACTTCAAAACTTTCACAGTGAAGATATCAATGTATGCATAGATGAGTGCATAGCAGAGAACACCAAATATACCAAATTCCTTGGGATAATTGTTGATGAAAATGTAAACTGGGATAAGCATGTAGAAAATATAAGGAGAAACTCAGCGCAGACCTATATGTGCTGCACAAACTCAGCTACCTAAAAGATACGGGCATTATGAAAACAATATACTATGCATAAATTCATACGACATTAAGTTATGGCATAATTTTGTGGGGAGGTACCTCAAAAACAAACATTAATAAAGTTTTTAAATTACAAAAAAGAGCCACAAGAATGATAGCCAGCCTTAAATGGAAAGATTCATGTAAACAAGCATTTAAAGCTCTCAAAATACTAACATTAGCCAGTATACACCAATACAAACTCCTCTGTTGGACAAAATTCAAATATTCTGCTGATACTAGAGATAACAACACACAACACAACCATGACACAAGAAAACGGAACCTCTTCCATGAGCCTACACACAACATCACAAAATACAAAAAAAGCCATCATATGCTGGACCAAAAGCCCTTGAAAAACTCCATTCATGAGAGAAATAAACAATAAAAACATTTTCAAAAAATCTCACAAAAATTTTCTAATAGAAAACTGTTGTTACAATGTTAATGAATTTATGTGCACTACAGTTCAAAACAATTGCATTACCAATAATGTATCAAAAGAAAAATGGTACAAAATCTAATTTAATAAGAATTAGCACTAGAATAAATTTGTAATAAATTATATTTTTGTTAAACAGTAGACAGTAAAAACTATGTACCTGTCACTGCATGAAATGAAAATATATCTTGATCCACACAACGTACTTTGTCAAAGGATAAATAAATAAATCTACCGGAGACAATGGGTAATCATCAACATGTATTGACAATGTTCTAACTAATTATGTATGTGAAGATGTGTATAAATTTTGTCTAGATCCAGGTATTTCAGATTATTGTGCATTGTTCATTGAGCTGCCACAGACAGACAGGAACATTTCACATATGAATACCCATATGAGCAGGTACCTCCCCACATGAACCATGGACCTTGCCGTTGGTGGGGAGGCTTGCATGCCTCAGCAATACAGATAGCCGTACCGTAGGTGCAACCACAATGGAGGGGTATCTGTTGAGAGGCCAGACAAATGAATGGTTCCTGAAGGGGGGCAGCAGCCTTTTCAGTAGTTGCAGGGGCAACAGTCTGATAATTGACTGATCTGGCCTTGTAACAATAACCAAAACGGCCTTGCTGTGCTGGTACTGTGAACGGCTGAAAGCAAGGGGAAACTACGGCCGTAATCTTTCCCGAGGGCATGCAGCTTTACTGTATGATTAAATGATGATGGTGTCATCTCGGGTAAAATATTCCGGAGGTAAAATAGTCGCCCATTCGGATCTCTGGGCGGGGACTACTCAAGAGGATGTCGTTATCAGGAGAAAGAAAACTGGCATTCTAGGGATCAGAGCGTGGAATGTCAGATCCCTCAATCGGGCAGGTAGGTTAGAAAATTTAAAAAGGGAAATGGATAGGTTAAAGTTAGATATAGTGGGAATTAGTGGAGTGCGGTGGCAGGAGGAACAAGAATTTTGGTCAGGTGACTACAAGGTTATAAACACAAAATCAAATAGGGGTAATGCAGCAGTAGGTTTAATAATGAATAGGAAAATAGGAATGCAGGTAAGCTACTACAAACAGCATAGTGAACGCATTATTGTGGCCAAGATAGATACGAAGCCCACACCTACTACAGTATTACAAGTTTATATGCCAGCTAGCTCTGCAGATGACGAAGAAATTGAAGAAATGTATGATCAAATAAAAGAAATTATTCAGGTAGTGAAGGGTGACGAAAGTTTAATAGTTATGGGTGACTGAAGTTCGGTAGTAGGAAAAGGGAGAGAAGGAAACGTAGTAGGTGAATATGGACTGGGGCAAAGAAATAAAAGAGGAAGCCGCCTGGTAGAATTTTGCACAGAGCACAACTTAATCATAGCTAACACTTGGTTCAAGAACCATAAAAGAAGGCTGTATACATGGAAGAAGCCTGGAGATACTGACAGGTTTCAGATACATTACATAATGGTAAGACAGAGATTTAGGAACCAGGTTTTAAATTGTAAGACATTTCCAGGGGCAGATGTGGACTCTGACCACAATCTATTGGTTATGACCTGTAGATTAAAACTAAAGAAACTGCAAAAAAGTGGGAATTTGAGGGGATGGGAGCTGGATAAACTAAAAGAACCAGAGGTTGTACCGACTTTCAGGGAGAGCATATGGGAGCAATTGACAGGAATGGGGGAAAGAAATACGGTAGAAGAAGAATGGGTAGCTTTGAGGGATGAAGTAGTGAAGGCAGCAGAGGATCAAGTAGGTAAAAAGATGAAGGTTAGTAGAAATCCTTGGGTAACAGAAGAAATATTGAATTTAATTGATGAAAGGAGAAAATATAAAAATGCAGTAAATGAAGCAGGCAAAAAGGAATACAGACGTCTCAAAAATGAGATCGACAGGAAGTGCAAAATGGCTAAGCAGGGATGGCTAGAGGACAAATGTAAGGATGTAGAGGCTTATCTCACTAGTGGTAAGATAGATACTGCCTACAGGAAAATTAAAGAGACCTTTGGAGAAAAGAGAGCCACGTGTATGAATATCAAGAGCTCAGATGGAAATCCAATTCTAAGCAAAGAAGGGAAAGCAGAAAGGTGGAAGGAGTATATAGGGGGTCTATACAAGGACGATGTACTTGAGGACAATATTATGGAAATGGAAGAGGATGTAGATGAAGATGAAATGGGAGATACGATACTGCGTGAAGAGTTTGACAGAGCACTGAAAGACCTGAGTTGAAACAAGGCCCCCGGAGTAGACAACATTCCATTGGAACTACTGACGGCGTTGGGAGAGCCAGTCCTGACAAAACTCTACCATCTCGTGAGTAAGATGTATGAGGCAGGCGAAATACTCTCAGACTTCAAGAAGAATATAATAATTCCAATCCCAAAGAAAGCAGGTGTTGACAGATGTGAAAATTATCGAACTATCAGTTTAGTAAGTCACAGCTGCAAAATACTAACGCGAATTCTTTACAGACAAATGGAAAAACTAGTAGAAGCCGACCTCGGGGAAGATCAGTTTGGATTCCGTTGAAATGTTGGAACACGTGAGGCAATACTGTCCCTACGACTTATCTTAGAAGCTAGATTAAGGAAGGGCAAACCTACATTTCTAGCATTTGTAGACTTAGAGAAACTTTTTGACAATGTTATTGGAATACTCTCTTTCAAATTCTGAAGGTGGCAGGGGTGAAGTACAGGGAGCGAAAGGCTATTTACAATTTGTACATAAACCTGATGGCAGTTATAAGAGTCGAGGGACATGAAAAGAAAGCAGTGGTTGGGAAGGGAGTGAGACAGGGTTGTAGTCTCTCCCCGATGTTATTCAATCTGTATATTGAGCAAGCAGTGAAGGAAACAAAAGAAAAATTCGGAGTAGGTATTAAAATCCATGGAGAAGAAATAAAAATGTCGAGGTTCGCCGATGACATCGTAATTCTATCAGAGACAGCAAAGGACTGGGAAGAG
This sequence comes from Schistocerca gregaria, assembly GCF_023897955.1. Lineage (NCBI taxonomy): Eukaryota > Metazoa > Arthropoda > Insecta > Orthoptera > Acrididae > Schistocerca > Schistocerca gregaria. The sequence continues at coordinate 961,527,277 of NC_064921.1, read as the reverse complement.
AAGTTGAACGGAATGGACAGTGTCATGAAAGGAGGGTATAAGATGAACATCAACAAAAGCTAAACGAGGATAATGAAATGTAGTCGAATTAAGTCGGGTGATGCTGAGGGAATTAGATTAGGAAATGAGACACTTAAAGTAGTAAAGGAGTTTTGTTATTTGGGGAGCAAAATATCTGATAATGGTCGAAGTAGAGAGGATAAAAAATGTAGACTGGCAATGACAAGGAAAGCGTTTCTGAAGAAGAGAAATTTGTTAACATCGAGTATAGATTTAAGTGTCAGGAAGTCGTTTCTGAAAGTATTTGTATGGAGCGTAGCCATGTATGGAAGTGAAACATGTACGATAACTAGTTTAGACAAGAAGAGAATAGAAGCTTTTGAAATTTGGTGCTACAGAAGAATGCTGAAGATTAGATGGGTAGATCACGTAACTAATGAGGAAGTATTGAATAGGATTGGAGAGAAGAGAAGTTTGTGGCACAACTTGACCAGAAGAAGGGATCGGTTGGTAGGACATGTTCTGAGGCATCAAGGGATCACCAATTTAGTATTAGAGGGCAGTGTGGAGGGTTAAAATCGTAGAGGGAGACCAAGAGATGAATACACTAAGCAGATTCAGAAGGATGTAGGTTGCAGTAGGTACTGGGAGATGAAGAAGCTTGCACAGGATAGAGTAGCATGGAGAGCTGCATCAAACCAGTCTCAGGACTGAAGACTGCAACAACAACATGAGCAGGTACTTTAGCAAAGAAAACTTGCAAAAATTTAGTGAGAAGCTGAAAGAGAAAACACGGCCTTTTGATCATTATAACTGAAGCAACGAAAACTTTGAGAAATTCCTAAATAGTTTTCTTGGTGTCTTTAATGAAACATTTCCACTTAGTTTCTGCAGTAATAAAATAACAAATAAAGTGGATTACTCAGGGCATAAAAATTCCCTGTGTAAGAAACTAAAATATAATAAAGATATTGATTTCATTAAATATTTTAGACTCATCCATCTTTCAACATTAACATGCAATCAATGTCGTCAGAAGAATTACAGCTGTTTGTACATTATGATTTACATAACAAAATACTACATGGTAAAAAAATAGCGGTGTTGTACCCTATTAGCTTACAACTTCCTCTTCACCCATATCTAAACATTTACAAGCAACCGATGTCATCAGAAGAATTATAGCTATTTGTACATAATGTTTCATATAACAAAATATTACACGGTAAAAAATATAGCAGCGTTGTACCCTATTAGCTTACAGCTGCCTCTACACACCTATCTGTACACGACAGTAAGCCTTAATTTATCAATAAAATAGGTCATCTTTAGAACTAATCTGAAATTTTTCTATACAATAAAAGGTATTTTCCTTCATCCACACTTTGGTTTGGTTTTGAAAATATCCAGTGAAACCAATTGAGGATGTACAGGTAAAGTGTTGAATAATTTTATGACTATTTATTCATAGCTAGATTGGGTTTTCTTAAGCCTGGTTGTGGGTATATCAATCATATTTGTTTGTCGAGTATTGTATTGATGAATAGATTTACTTATAGTGTAGTGGTTTAAGTTTTCTTTTATGTTTAATAGGCAACAATATATGCAATGAGATGGGACTGTAAAAATTTTAAAGTCTTTAAAATAAGGTCTACATGAGGTCTTGTTGTCAATGATTCCATAAAGACATCTAATTGCTTTTTTCTGACAAGTGAATTTTTTTTGTGGTTCCTGGGAAGTTACCCCACAAAAGAATACCATATTGTAGATGGTAGTGAAGGAAGGCATAGTATGAATAAAGTAATAAATCTTGTGTAACACATGTATGTAGTTTGGCTAGTAGGTAGATAACTCGTGATAATTTTCGACATACATAATCTGTTCGTGCGTCCCACATTAATTTTGAGTCAACGTGTATTCCTAGTAGTTTAATATATGATAACTCAGTGTTACTGTTTGATAGACTGAAGATTATCTTGACAGTCTTTTCATGGTTCATACTTATCTCATAAGCTGGTGACACTGATGAGGTCAACACCAGCAACGATATGCGTTCATCTTTGGACTCTGAGCATCGTCTTTGGGCTGTTCCACCATGTGCAGTTCTTTGTGAGCCTTGCATGTGTTTAGGTGAATAAATGAACTACTGCTAAATGGATGTTCTTTGATGTAACCAACCCAAACTTCCCCCTCACTGGTGACCCCAAGTTGTAACGTCTTCTGTTTTCGCCCATTTACTGTGTCCGCAACCTCCGCGTCGGTTATTTTCGCGTGCATTACACAGCATTCGAACAATGACCTCGGACCAGTGCCTAACGCCGGATTTTGTGATCAACATGCATCGTGTTGCGGGCGATGTACACCCACCAGGACTGCAACACGATGCCTCTCATTCAATGATTACGACGATTTCGCTGGATGTTTTCAAGCCTTCAACATTAAGTGAGGTTATGAGTGTGCGTGGCGCTGGCTATCAACACCTTTGTTCCTGCCACATGCGCCCTCCCTCATCGAATGTGCAGTTACCTCTAACAGATCTCCGAGCAGTGTGGGACCAATGCTGATTCCTACCAATGCTTCGTTGGACAACCTGCTACTGCCAGGTCAATGATTTGCCACGCCGCAATCCGTGCAGTACCATGTGGATACCTGCCATGTGGCGGGAACTGCTTCGTCTACAGGTCAACCTCCTCAGAATCCGACCACGCCCGCGCCTGCCTCGGTTTAGCATCAGCACATGCCTTCCTACTTCGATACCTCGTCCTGCAACAGGAACAATTACTTGTTATCTGTGCCTTACGCCACCTCCATCCCACCACAATGCCTCAGTGCTTTCTGCCACGACATTCACCTTATCCACACACCGTTTTGAGTGGAGTGACTATGAACAGTGAACATTCACACACCCCGTCTCACGTTCGACATCATTTCCCACACTGTGTTTCTGGACAGCCCACACCTCCGCAGCCTCTCTGCAACACAGGTGGCCCCGGCCCTGGTCATATGTCGAGCTTTCCGCGGACTAACACGCGTTCGCAAAATTTGAACTTTTTCTCACCTGCGACCCCCGTGCCGGCTCCAGTTGAGCTTCTGCTACCGTTCTCGGCTCATCTCGGTGCCTAACCTGTGTCAGTCTTCCGCGACACATCAATATGAACACACCCGCAATGTGTTGAGCTTCCGCAACTGCAATCGACACATTACGGTGTCTCACCCGCATCGGCCTTCCGCTTCGCGATGGATCGCACTCAACCACAACATGTCACCTTCACGCTGCCACCTGAACAGCCGTCGTCGTCAATCCCCTGGGGGTACTCTCTCCTGGAATACTACAGCAACAACAGCTCGATTCAGGCAGTGCCCCGATGAACTCAACTCAACCTGTTCTTCCGAACATTCTACAATGCTTACCGACGCTGCCGCCATTTAATCCCGACAGATAAACAACCTGGTTCAAAATTGTGGACAAAGTGTTCGACCATTACGAACTTGACGAGTCAACCAGGTTTCAGTGGCTCATTACCCACCTGCGTGACCAGGAGTACTTGATTGCAGACCTGGTTGACGCGCTGGACTCATCTACCCGGTACACTCTAGCCAAAAAGGCAGTTCTACGTCGGCTTGCACGCTCAACTGAGGCAGCAATACAGCAAGTGCTCCATGGCGAGCAACTAGGCAATGACAAACCTTCCCAGCTCTGTAGACAGCTACGTGCCCTGGTCAGTGCTGATCTATTCTCTGACACAGCTCTCCTCGCCATCTGGTCAGATAAACTATCTCCTCACATCTGCTTTGCTCTGGATCAAATGTCCCCTGAACCTGTCGAGCAAAGAATAACAGTTGCTAACAAGCTACACAATGCATCACTGCTTTATTTCGCCAGCCACGACCCACCTGACAAGTGGGCCTGGGCTGTACTGTGCCAACCGTTCTGCTTGCTCCGGGAAGCAGTAAACAAGCAACTGGGACATCACCGGCTCTGCCCACGGTCACACTCCTCCTGTAACTGGCAAGGAACTTTCCACAGGAAATGCAACCGTACTACCCGTACTGTTACTTCCACACACGGTTTGGTGAGGTGGCACGGAACTGCAGAGCACCCTGCTACTTCCCAAATGCCAATAGCATGTAGCTCCAGGTGCCATCTCCTGCGCACAACATGACAGGCATCCCCCAGTACTCCATTCTGTCTGGGAATGACCGTATAATTGAGGACGACTTGGCATTTCATCATCATACCTTTTCCTAGTGGACACAGGTGCCGATGTTTCGCTGCTGTCTACGTCCTTAGTGTCGTCGAACATCTGCCCTCATCATACTTCACTGCAAGCCGTAAATTCACCTAAACTACAAAGCTTGGGTTCAACTTCTCACGTCGTCTCACTCTCCACAAACTGCAAACTTGAGTGGACTTTTTTAGTGTGCGAAATTGATGAACCTATACTAGGCATTGACTTCTTGCGACACCACAAACTTTCACTGGACCTAGTGCGAAACACCGTGTTTCATCATCCGTCCAAGACTCACTTCCTCTGTGCTCCATCGAGCAACCCCCCCATGACACTTTGGTCCGAGCTCATCTCATCTCGTCTCTGTCGACGATGTTACAAGAAACCACGGACAAGTGCATTGTCGAGCTTGATACGTCGCTCGCCTACGCAAGGAAAACTTCAAGCTCTCCCTCCGGCTCCACGAAACACAGCTCCAGCTCTCTGATGTGGCAAAGAAATTACAGACACTACAGCAAGGAAAAAGCAACTTCAGTAAGTGTGCCGAATCTGTTTGCAATCCCAGCAATTGAGCCTCTATGCGTTTACCTCCCACTACCCCTCGCAACTGTGCTATCAAGACTGCCATAACGTGTACTGACAGCTCCGCAGGGCCACACCCTCCTAACACAGCAGCGTTTGACACTCAGCCAGACACAACTGCGCATGCACGACTGAAGGCTCCGCCCTCGGACAATGGACTCACTAACGGCTCACGAGCTCTATCGAACTCACCCAAGCACAGTGCCACTGCTTCAGGACGGCGGCCATCTTGTCGCGTTGACTACTGGGACACATTGCTGCCTCAGCTCCTGTCGGATCCGAGGAGTGGCTCCAAACACCACGACCACACCTCGCCTGCCCTGCCCGCCACACATTGTAAACAAACCACCTCCTGTGCTGTCGGCACCAACGATACAGTTCACAAGCTACGCCTCACGCCAGGTCCCCCAATCTCCAGTAAACCACGTTGACTTTGTCCTGACCGCCTCTCTGACCTCAAAAATAAGATTTCTGAACTACTAAGCTCCAGCGTCATTGAACCCTCTGCCAGTAGCTGGTCTATACCAATACATATGACACCTAAAAAGACGGGTCCTTGCGCATGTGCGAAGACTATTGTCTACTAAATGCATGAACAATTATGGACACCTACCCCATGTCCAACATTGCCAACTTTACCAGTTTCCTCGCAGGTGTGACCATGTTCTCTGTCATTGATTGCAAACGGGCCTACCACCAGATCCCCATGGCTCCTGAAGACATCGAGAAGACAGCAATCACCATCCCAATCGGGTTATTTCAGTTTCGGTTCACGCCCTTCGGTCTGAAAAATGCGACACTGACCTGACAACGCTTCATCAACGAAGTGCTATTTGGACTAAAATTCTGATTTGCATATCTTGATGACATTCTTGTGTTCAGCTCCTCCGTTGGGGACAACATTTGACATGTGCAAACTGTTATGGACACTCTCACGGCAGCAGGCATCAAGACCAACCAAGACAAATTGCAGCTACATCAACCCGCTGTCACTTTTCTTGGTTTTCGAGTCTCTGCCGACGGCATTTCACTGCCCCCCTGACAAAGTACAAACATTACTAAATCTACCCAGACCTTCGTCATTCAAAGAGCTCCGGCGCTTTCTGGGGACGGTTAATTGTTATCGCCGTCATCTACCTCGGGCTGCGGAGATTCAGGCTCCACTGATGGACGCCTTGGCAGGCACCAAGACTTCTGGATCTCAACCCATTCCATGGACCCCTGCCATGACTGACTCTTTCACTGCCCTCAAAAATCTTGCCGAGGCCTGCACCATTGTGCATCCTCATCCCAACACACAGCTTTTCATCACCACAGATGTGAGCGATACTGCCCTCGGCGCTGTCCTTAGCCAGACAGTCGACGGCCAAACTTCACCTCTGCAGTTCTTCTCGCGCAAGCTCACCAATGCACAACGTAAATATTCCGTGTTTGACAGGGAGTTGCTCGCGGTCTACGAAGCGATCAAGTATTTTAAGACTGATGTTGAGGAACGCCCTTTCTATGATTTAACAAACCACAAACCCCGCCAGCTGACCTACCCCCTTGCCATTTCAGATACCTGGGCTTCATATTTCAGTTCACCATCGATGTCGGACACATAAAGGGTGCTGATAATATAGTTGCTGATTTCCTTTCACCCCTGTGATCGTGCGTCCACCTACCTTGTACCGGAGCGCTTTGTGTGAAGAAATTTCAACAAGGACTGCCAGCAATGGGCAAGTCCTGCATCACGTGCCAATGCTGCAAAGTAAACAAGCACACTTCACCCCCCCCCCCCCCCTTTTGGCGCCTTTTTGATCCCTCCTGGGCGTTTCCAGCATATTCACATTGACATTGTCGGCCCTCTCCCCCCCCTCTAACAGCTTTCATTATGTTCTCTTGTCTATCGACCAAGCAACTTGCTGGGTCGAGGCTGTCCCCCTCCCCAATATCACGGCAGAAACTGTTGCTCGAGCTTTCGTCGAGTTATGGGTAACGCGTTTCGGATGTCCAGCTATCATCACGACTGACCACGGCAGACAATTTGAGTCGGCCCTATTCAATATGATTTCATCTGTGGCATCCGGTGCATCCATACCACAGCAAATCACCCGCAAAGTAATGGGCTAGTTGAGCATTGGCACCGCACTTTCAAGGCGGCTATTCGACGCCACGACTCTCTTTGGACGGAGGCCCTTCCCCTTGTGCTACTCGGCATTCGTGCGATCTATAAGGAAGACCTCAAAGGCACAATAGCCGAGTTCGTATACGGCCAGAACATTGTTATCCCTGGCGAACTTGTGAGCCCTTCCGCTTCCCTTCCTCAGTCTGACTTACCTTCCTTCGTGGACCGCGTCAGACGCCATTTCATCAACCTCCATGTCCCTCCGTCCGCCAGCCATTCCTGCCCTAAGGTTCACGTCCTGAAATCTCTGAACAACTGCGAGTACAACAGGCTCCGAGATGACACTGTCCGTGCTCCCCTCCAACCCTCATATATCGGCCCGTGCCGAGTCCTCCGGCGCTCAGCCAACACCTATGACATCCAAATAAAAGATTCAGCTGTCACAGTCTCTCTCAACAGACTTAAGCCTGCTCATGTCGAGCCCGCTTCTGCCTCCCTTCAGGCCACGACCACACCACTCACTGTCGTGGCTCACGACGCTCCGACCACTCCCTCCACGTCAGACTTACTCACTCAGTCAAGTGACTTCCAGCTCCAATCGTAGAGCTCTTCTCCAACCTCGCCCTCTACTCTGGTGTCACACACTCCGTTGAGTGATAGTATGCTCCCCATGTCAAGTTTACCTACGATCACGCCCTCACCACCAGGCCCTTCTCCGGTCCCTTCGACCTCTCCCCCATCGGCCTGCCTCGCCCTGTTGAGGTTTCTCACGCCCCCCATCTTGAACGTGCCCTCGCTCGAGGTGTTTGTGCCTGTCTCCCCGGAGATAATGCTTGACATCCCCATAATACTTTGTGATGACACACTGTTCGTCGTGTGTTCCCCTTCATCTGGTACTCGTGACACAATATCCGCCATTCCCTGCCACCTGGTTTAATGTGTTCCCCTCTTGCCCGACATTGACCTTGACACGCTTCGTGTTTTTGCCACACCCACCGGACACATCATCGTCGTCGCTTCGTTTCTCCCTGCAATCTGCCTGCCTACCTATCACACTTCAACGGGTTCCGGGTTCGGTGGCCGGACCTTCCTTCACGACATCTACCCGCACAGCTCCCCGACTACACTGTCGAGCTGACCGTGGTCCCTGCTCCCGCGGATCACCCCTGCCGAAGCCATAGTCACCCCCCCCCCCACCTCTCAGGAGTACTCCGTACTGCGGAAAGGGGGGGGGGGGGGGCTATGTGGTGCCGATGAGATCGACACCAGCATATCGATCTGAGCATCATCTTTGAACTGAGCAAAACATTATCTTTGTGTAGTTCCGCCATCCAGTTCTGTGTAAGCCTTACTTGTGTGAATAGGTGAATAAATGAACTCCTGATTATAAGGTGTTGGTTTGTGTATCTCACCCGAGCATCGACCTCAAACTAACTTTTATACCAGGAAAATGAAAGCATACGGGGATTTCTTTATGCTATTATTTATACCTCTCAATTTAGTTGCACAAATCATAGAAAGTTTCATGAATGAAGACATACTAGATATAGAGCAAAATAGTGGACTGGTGTTCAATGTTTCCTTATGAAAGGATATGACAATAATGAGGTTGCCCTTTCACAGCAGCCTCATTTGTTGAAGAGCTTCATTGGTATAACAAGGAAAGGATGTAAAAACAAGGACATAAGCGATGATGAAGCCTGGTTTGAAGATGTAATATCATCAGATACCACTTCGTTCCCGTCTGTAATAGAGGAGTATATGAAAGGTGCTATAACCTTTTGGAAAACTGGAAAGAAGCAAAATCTCTCTTTCAGTACCTTCAATAGGACACACATATTGTTGTTTACATACTGTTTTGAGACTGCTATCATGCTTCATTCACTGTGTTAAAATGTGTGGTTTCTAACATATAGATGGTGCCACCAATTCCCTTCGAAAATTTTTATATTGCAGTTCACAAATGCAGTGTAAATGAATGAGTGTGTCATTAAAGAAGCAGTGTAGCACTAGTCACTTATTAACATTTCTGTTGTGTGTTATTTTCTTTCGATTGTAGATCTGGCATTGTTAAATGGAAGACAAGAGTGATTCAAATGAAAATCTTAAAAGTGCTATAATATTTTTAATTGTAAAAACGAACAAAAACCTTACATGTCATTTTTTGATGTAGTCTCCCTGGGTTGAACGCATGTATTCCACTGCTTCAGAAGTGCATAGATACCACAATGAAGAATTCTTTTGGTCGTGCATGTAGCCAGTCATGCACCATGGTTTTTCACCTCTTTGTCACTTCTGAAATGCCTACCCCCCACCCCCAAGTGAGGTGGCGGTGTGGTAAGCACACTGGACTCACATTCCGAGGACGATGGTTCAATCCCACGTCCGGCCATCCTGATTTAGGTTTTCCGTGATTTCTCTAAATTGCTCCAGGCAAATGCCAGGATGGTTCCTTTAAAAGGGCATGGCCGACTTCCTTCCCCATCCCTCCCTAATCTGATGAGACCGATGACCTCACTGTTTGGTCTCATCCCCCAAACAACCCAACCCAACCCTACATCCCAGTGTTTCTTTCAGTGCATCAAACAGATGAAAGTCACTAGGCACGAGGTCTAGTGAATAAGGAGAATGTACCAGACATCCAGATTTAATTTCCTTAACAGACTCAACTGTCTTACAGGCTGTATGCACTCAGGCATTGTCATACTGTACCAGTACTCCTCAAGTCAGAAGTCCTCATCGTTTATTCCTCATTGTAGGGCAAAGTTGATTTTTCAGCATATCTGAATAAAAAGTACTGGCTATGATCACTGCTCTATCTATTAAATGCTCCAAAATTATTCCATTTGCATTCCAAAAGAGAATGAGTGACTTTTCCAGCAGACAGTTGAGCTCCTCCACTAACACAGTGTTCTGTCCATCACCGAGCAGTGAGCCTGCCCTAGTCCTGGGCCATCCTCCACAGAAGTTACACCACTCTTAATGTTCCTACACCACTCATACACTTGCTGCAAGGACAAACATAGAACACCGTAGTGTGCTGTCATTGTGCAATGAATTTTGATAATCTTGACACCTTCACTACACAAAAAATGCGTCACAGATCACTTCTCAATGCCAATGCATGTAGACAGCAAGGCAGTGTAATAAAACTGGTTATGGTGAGATAAATGTACTAACCGATCTTCAGCCATATGAGATTACCAGTTCCCAAGTTGAAGACTCAATACCTGGAAATCCACTACCATATAGCTAACTGAAAATGTGTAAACATCAACATGTATAAATACTTTAAATGTAATTATGATGATGAAGATTAGCAGTGATTAACAAATATTTGTACTTTATTTTTAGAATGTATGTTTCAAAGATGATTTTACACAAATAGATTGATATATGATAATATTTTCTTTGCTACACACTGTTGGAGATAAATCTCTGTCTTTGGGCAGTTAGTAGTACAAGTTTGAAGTGCGTGAATGGAGTAAAAGTTGTGTGTGTTGTGTTAGTATTGTGGTTGATGTTGGTTTGTATTGTGAAGTGAAATGACTGAACATACGTGTGTTCAGCTCTAGAATGTCCACCAGCGTTCATATCACTAAACTACATTAACTCTAGCATCCTCTAGATCAGTATTAAAAGTTACATTTTAGAATGGACTACACGTCTAAAACTCACAACAAAGAAGAAAAATAAAAGATGAATATTACAAAAACTTTTTATTCAGATTCTACCTTCACTACTCTCTGCAGTGTTCCACTATCTCAGCGGGCTAAGTGCTGTGAAAATGTGACCAGCTGCCCAAATTATTACTTATTTCAAAATTAATAAATCAGCTTTGGGCTACAAGAGGGTGGTGGCAGTCAGAGCAGCCGTCTTGTTGTGAATGCTCCTGTCTTCTCCTGCATTGTAGCATCACTCTGCCACTTGTGAGTCACTTTCTGAACCTGAAGGATCATTGCTGCCATCTACCTGCTAAGTCACAGAACTTTTCGAAAGTTTATGGTACTTTAAAGGTTTTCATTTGAATCACCATGCACTATTCAACATGACTGGAATGATTAAACTGCAACCTGACATCATAGGGAACAACTTCTGTTTGAGATAAAATGTTTGCTGACACTTCCTGTAAACGCTAGGCATTTTTTATTATTGGTTACATGCCTAACAGGGGCTGGATTATAGGCATTATGCAGCAGAATGTGTGTGCAGTGTGTGCTGCCTAAAATTCCATCATCTTCTACATGTGAAAGGAGTTAGTTGAGTAAAATTAAAACTCCTGATTCGCTTCTAATATATCTATCTACACTTAAGAGATGCCGATTCTTATGTTTTCTTGTTGAAAATCGCTATCAATATTTACTGGGGTAGGTAGTATGCAGATGTAGCACATATAGTCAGTAGACCCTGCTCCTTCTAGTTCAGCGAAATTCTATTATCACAGGGCTGGCATATTCAATAAAAAGACAACTAGCATCATTGGGGAGCATCCACAAGGATTTTGCCTTTAACAAAAGTTGTTCCCCTTTTCACAATCTATCATTCCTAGACATCTGATGCAAAGATGTTGAAATACCAGGTGTGTGTGTGTGTGTGTGTGTGTGTGTGTGTGTGTGTGTGTGTGTGTGTGTGTGTGTGTGTGCACGCTCGCGCACATGTGCGTGCACGCATGTGTGCGTGCACGCTTGCATCAATATGAGATTACTGTTGAAATAATACTTAATACATATTCAAGTGAGGTCGACATTTATGTACTCATGTTACTCAGCTCTCTTTTCACATAAAATAAAGTGGTCTTAATTAAGATTTCACTCCACTGTACCAGTATTTCATCCTCAGGCATATTAAACAACTGCAGTAGGACAGAGCTAGTGATGAATAAAATCTACATAAATGCTTAAGTTATCATCTTCTGAATGTACAGCTTTTGCTGTACATCTAGGACATCATAACTGCATAATATCAGTATTTTGGTCCACATTTTCATGTAAGATCAATTTCTAGTACTGGTATCTTACAAGTGTGTTTTTTTTTCTATTTACAATTTTTTTTTCTATTTACAATATGAGGTCAAGATGGTGATGTTCCCTTTTTAGGTCCAAAAAGTTACATATCAATAAACTAGTTCATTTTCTCAAAAATGCAACCCACACTAGGATATTTAATGCAAGCAGTTCTTCATGTATTGCTTGGAAATAAGCAACATACTTTGCTACACCTTGCTCCTTCTCCATGTTGTTTGCAATGAGCCATCTTGGAATAGCATCTATATCTAGAGCTTGGTGCTGCTGACTGCAATAATCCATCCCCATAAGGATTAAATATGGTAATCACACCACATAAAAACCAGTGCAAAATGTGTAGTCCATTGATTGTAATCTCTCTCTCTCTCTCTCTCTCTCTCTCTCTCTCTCTCTCACACACACACACACACACACACACAGGTGCAGTTTAATCAGCTGAAGGTGTCCAGAGGTTATGCCCATTATATTCACCATATCATCAAGATATAATATAATTGGATAGTCAAATATAATCTTCTCATCAACTGGCGACAGGAGAAAATGCATAAAAGTTAATGAAAAGTGCAAACTTTGGGAGCCAGTGCCTTCCTATTCTGGCAGAAGGTGAAGGAAGAGGGATGAAGGAAAAGGACTTTTGAGTTTTAGGAAACGGGGAGAATTACACAAAAGTCGCTCAGAACCCTTGGTCACTGGATGTTTACCAGACAGGATATGAAGGAGTACTCTCTCCTGACCTGTTGTTCTGGATGACTTTTCTGTTATCCTCACTGTTTTCTAAACCTTACCAGTCCTTTTTCTTCATCCTGCTCCTTCAACCACTCTGCAAGGAGGAGGAGTCACTGGCTCAAAAAGCTTGCATTTTTGTGTTTCCTCCTGCTGCAAATCCTTGCTTTGTGTGAGCTATAATCCATTTTTTCCCTCCTTCGACACCTATCCACATATAATAACACAAATTCCATTACTTCCCTCTCCATAAAAGAAAGAACACTACAGTGCACTGATTTGCCAGCTCAAAGTGTGTGTGTCTGTCTACCAGCTGCCAGGTAAGACTCTGCATTTCGGTTACACTCTTCTGCTACATCAACAGGCCTGTTAGATTTTCTCTGTTACTACAAATTGATTTACATTCCATGCACTTGAACAGAGTTACAGTATAGACTGCAAGAATTTCTTGTATTGACAACTGCAAATTTTCCTGCTTTTATTTTTTATGGTTTGATGTAGGTCCTCATGAGTTGTTCTCCTTTGTCAGTACCTTCAATCTCAGAGTAGCATTCATCCAACATTTCTAAATAAAAAGTAATAGAGGCAGCTGGGTTTCTCATTGAATGACATCCGGCAATGTCTGGGTGCACCTGTGGCTGTGAGTGCACCCCCATGCATTCCCATGGCCTGAAGCCATTTCCAGAGTTCCCTCTGCAAACTATTCTGAATATTCTTCCACCTGAGCTAGAATACAAAAATTTCAGCTTTGTGCACACAGCAGTAGGATCATTGACAACTGTACACTCTATACATTTGGTAATAGAATCACTCAACGATATCAACACCAAAAACACAGAAAGATTTTTTAAAGGAAAACAATGAAATGTTTCTTTTAATGTACAATAAAATATATCAATATTATGTTTCACTTTTCCTTAAAACATATAAATATGTACAATTACACAAATATCTGTACAGATGTTCTTATGTTTTAGTTTATTTACAGCGTTTATTAAAAATCTGTTTTCACTGGATGTGGTGGGAAAAGAATAATAGCCCTTTGTACACTTTTCTTATAAATAGCACTGTAAAACATTGAAGAAATAATGTTCATGTAGTAAATCCCAAAACATTGTTGTTAAAAGCTCAACATTCAGAAGTCGCTTTACATAAACCAGTGTTATGTATACTGATAGCATTATTAAGGCACAATTTAAAAATATATTCTGTTGGTCCACAAGCAGACTTATGAAACCCCAGACTACCTAACCAGCTGTATCAGGAAGACCTTTCCCACAACACCACCCTTCGATCTTCGCCCCCTGTGACTACAAGTGATCCATCACGGCTAGCCGCTACAGCTACAACAGCTCCTGGAAGAGAGGGAAAAAAAATTTTCACCCATAAGATGCTAACTTTCTATTGTACACATATGACACAAAATCATGAGCTATACACTACACGAATAGGAGGGTGACACAAATATAAACAGGACTTTTGTTCTTCAGTGTCAACAGTTAGCAGGACAGGACCTGCACTTATATTGTTGTTGGGTTGGGCCATTTGGAGAAGGGAGAGCCGGCTGTTACATACTTCCCACAGCTTCATCAGTAACACTCACAATGTCAGAGCAACAGGTGTGCCTCTCCACATAATTACACATATAATTACAAAATTTCTTGCTTGTGAAGAAGTTTAAGCTATGGAAATCTTCCAGAGACAGACTGCACAGTTTGGTGATCAAACATTCTTGAGGATGCATGTGTCTGGCATAAAGAATTGAATTCAAGGAAGGATGAGAACATGTGGAAGATCAGCACACAATCGCTGTCATCAGACCAGCATTACAAATGAAAATGTCCATACAGTTGAAGACATTCTTGAAGGCGACTAACAGGCGAAAGTGTCGGAAATAGCAAATATGGAAGGTGTCAAGTGGTCATCAAAAATTACATACAGTTCCTTAAAGTGTGTTCCAGCTGTGTGCCTTGTCTTTTGACTGAAAATCAGAAGTTGCGATGTTTGAGTCAGATCATCACCTGCAATGAAATGTGGGTCCACCACTACACTCCTGAATTAAAACAAGCCAGTAAGGAGTGGCGGACGGAAGGTGAGGGAGCCCTGGTGAACATCAAGTCCTGACTGTCAGCTAGTATGGTTCTTTCACTCTTTTTTTTAATACGTAAGGCATTTTGGCTCATCAACTTTTTGCACGAGCAACTCTCAATAAATGCTGTGTACTACTGTGAGCTGCTGAAGTTGAGGGATGCATATCACCACAAAAGATGAGACCAACTGATTCAATAGATCATAGTCCTCCACAACAGGCCTCATACTGCAGCTCCAAAAGTCAACAAACTACAGGAAATGCACTGGACTCAACTTGATCATCCTCTTTACAGCCTGGACCTATTGCCCTGCAATTTCTATTTGTTTGTAGCACTTAAAGAAGCTCTAGGAGGGTGCAGATTTGAAGATGTCGAGGGCATGGAGAAACATGTGTCATTGGCTCCTGATGTGACCAGCTTCATTCTACAATGCTACGATAAAAAACTTTCCTTCTCACAGGGAAAAATGTATTTCTAAAGAGGGAAATTACGGAAAAATAAATTGTAACTGTCTATTATGTTTCAATAAATGATTTTTTAAACATGGAAACCTGTTTATATCTGATTACTGTACCCCATGTAAATAATTTTAAAAATATATGTATATACAATGACATCACAGGCAAGTTTCTTAAAAATTTTTTTACAACAACTGATCTAGTAAAATTCTTAATATTTCAATACTCTTCCACCTGTATCTTAATACACTCATGGTGAGCCCAGCAATTTTCACTCAAACTGTAAACAGACTGATGGACTGGGAATGATAATAATACTATACCAACAACAAAAATATGTAAGATGATGATGATGATGATGATAATATTGGTAATAATATTACAACAATAGACAATGTCACACACACACACACACACACACACACACACACACACACACAAACAGAACAATACAACCGAAAATTTAAAAGAATAACAGGCTAGTTATTAACACTATACAGTAATATAATAAACTTGATAAATTCTTTTATATCATAGAACAGGCAGGAAAATTACCAGACATGCAATGTTTATTTGAACACATGCCTGTAACACACATTAAATGCAAGAAAACTTCTCACTTTCCGACAGACTGCAGTGCATGTGCATGTCAGATGCAAAGGAAGAATGAAGTACAGAAAACTAAGCAAATTCATAATATCTATAATAAAGCAGTCATATTATGCCTTGCTTGGGGGGACATTAACTTTCTGAGAGACTACAGCACATGTCAAAATGGCTCTGAGCACTATGGGACTTAACATCTACAGTCATCAGTCCCCTAGAACTTAGAACTACTTAAACCTAACTAACCTAAGGACAATACACAACACCCAGCCATCTCGAGGCAGAGAAAATCCCTGACTCCGCCGGACAGCACATGTTCATATCAGATGCAAAGGAAGACTAAAACACAGAAAAACTATGCAAATGCATAATATCTATAATAAAGTAGTGAAATTATGCCTTGCTTGGGATGATGTTAGTTATCAGATGTGCAACACAAATTTGTAGGGGATACACACAGTCTAATCAGGTTTTTTATATATAGGAGAGATCACGTAGACTGGTTAAAAGAGGAGCTTGAGATATGCCAGGCTGTATAATCCAGAAGAAGGTGTTAGAATTTGGGGAATCACTAATATGACTGACAAAACAGAAAACATGGTGCTCTAGAACTACAAATAGGACAAGGAGTACACATGAGGCATCCCTTTGATTT
Organism: Schistocerca gregaria; assembly: GCF_023897955.1. Lineage (NCBI taxonomy): Eukaryota > Metazoa > Arthropoda > Insecta > Orthoptera > Acrididae > Schistocerca > Schistocerca gregaria. The sequence continues at coordinate 961,510,803 of NC_064921.1, read as the reverse complement.
AATAACAGAAACCTGTTGTTCTCACTTCATGGACTGATGAATAGAGCTTTTTCTAATAAATGTCATCTTGCTGTTGTTGGGGTCTTCAGTCTGCACACTGGTTTGAAGCAGCTCTCTAGACTAGTCTATAGTGAGGAAACCTCTCCATCTCTACAAAACTACTGTAACCTACATTCATTAAAACCTGCTTACTGTAGTCAAGCATTAGTGCCTCTTAATTATCAACCCCCCTCCCCCAGTCCCACACTTTCTTCCATAACAATCTGATGATTCAGGATATTTCGTATCAACTGATCCTTTCTTTTGGTCAAGATGTGCAATAAATGTCATTTTTCCCAGTTTGATTTCATACTTCCTCATTAGTTATTTGACCTAAACATTCAATCTTCAGCATTCTTCTATAAACCACACTTACAAAACTTTGCTTGTCTTCTTTTCTGAACTGATTATCATCCATGTTTCACTTCCATACAAGGCTACAGCCCAACAAACATCTCCAGAAAAGATTATTTAACACTTCCATTTACAAGAGCCATTTTAAGAGTAAGAATTGATAGTGCATTGTGACCTTGTATCCTGTCATGTGATATCCATTCATGGTTGTTCACTCTTGGCCAGTCTCTCACTATGCCACCATTACATTTCATGTCTCCTTTGGTGTTGGTTGTATGGTTATATTGCTTTGTTTGTCACCATGTCAATCAGTAATCCTGTCGATTGTGGAGTGTGCTCCATTATTCTGTACTTAAGTGCAAAACAAGTTCATGTTGCTGAAATTTATGGTGCAGGCATAATACATTATGAAACAATAGAAAATCCAGGATGGTATGCAACAATATTAGAGAAGGGAAGTTGCTACTCACCACATGGCAGAGATGCTGAGTCATGATAGGCACAACTAAAAGATTCCCACAATTGTAGCTTTCAGTCATTAGGGCCTCATTAGGGCCTTTGTCAGCAATAAACACACACACACACACACACACACACACACACACACACACACACACACACACACACACACACAAATGCAACTTGCACACACGTCTGCAGTCTCAGACAACTGAAACCACACTGTGAGCAGCAGCACCAGTGCATGATGGGAGTGGTGACTGGGTGGGGATATGGAGGAGGTTGGGGCAGGGAGGAGGAGGGATAATATGGTGGGGGTGGCAGACAGTGAAGTGCTGCAGTTCAGACGGAGGGCAGGAGAGAATGTATGGGGGGGGGGGGGGGTTGGGGGGGGGGGGGTGGAGGTAAGGAGTGGAAAGGAGAGAAATAAAAAGAAGGTTGAGGCCAGGAGGGTTACAGGAATGTAGGATGTATTGCAGGGAAAGTTCTCACCTGCGCAATTCAGAAAAGCTGGTGTTGTTGGGAAGGATCCATATGGCACAGGATATGTTGCAGTCACTGAGATGAGGGATACCATGTTTGGCAGCGTGTTCAGCAACAGGGTGGTCCACTTGTTTTTTGGCCACAGTTTGTGGTGGCCATTCATGAGGACAGACAGCTTGTTGGTTGTCATGCCTGCATAGAATGCAGCACAGTGGTTGCAGCTTAGCTTGTAAATCACATGACTGGTTTCACAGGTAGTCCTGCCTTTCATGGGATATGTGAAATTAGTGACCGGACTGGAGTAGGTGGTGGTAGGAGTATGTACGGGACAGGTCTTGCATCTAGGTGTATTACAAGGGCATGAGCCATGAGGTAAGGGATTGGGAGCAGGGGTTGTGTAAGGATGGACGAGTATATTGTGTAGGTTCAGCAGAATACCACTGGAGGAAGGTTTGGAAGGATAGTATTGAGTTATGAGGGGAATGCTCCTCTGTGGCCAGACTGTGGGACTTTGGGAGGTGGTGGGAGACTGGAAAGATAAGGCACCGGAGATTTGTTTTTGTTCAAGGTTGGAAGGATAATTATGGTCAGTGAAGGCTTCAGTGAGACCCTCAGTATATTTTGAGAGGGACTACTCATCACTGCAGATGAGACGACCATGGTTGGCCAGGCTGTACAGAAGGGACTTCTTAGTATGGAATGGGCAGCAGCTGTCGAAGTGAAAGTATTGCTGGTGGTTAGTAGGTTTGATATGGACGGAGCTACTGATGTAGCCGTCTCTGAGGTGGAGGTCAACATCTAGGAAGGTGGCTTGTTGGGATGAGTTGGACCAGGTGAAGCACATGGGGGAGAAGTAATTGAGGTTCTGGAGGAATGTGAATAGGGTGTCCACACCTTCAATCCAGATAGAAAAGATGCCTCCTCCTTACACTCACCCAGTTGCCACTCCCATCATGCACTGGTGCTGCTGCTCACAGTGTGGTTTCAGTTACCTGAGACTGCAGACATGTATGCAAGTTGTGTGTGTGTGTGTGTGTGTGTGTGTGTGTGTGTGTGTGTGTGTGTGTGTGTTGCTGACAAAGGCCTTAATGGCTGAAAGTTATAACTGTGTGAATCTTTGTGTTGTGTCTATCGCGACTCAGCATCTCCACTATATGGTGAGTAGCAACTTTCCTTCTCTAATATTGTAATACATGATGGAAACATGTGTAAATGGTGTAAGCAGTTTAATGAAGAATGGACAAATGCTTGTGATGAATAACGATCTGGATGGCCTGCTGTCATGAATGAAGACTTGACATAAAAAGTTGATGAGGCAATTCACCGACACAGGTGCTTCATTATTGTTGAGCTGCATCAGAAATTTCTGCAAGTTTCAAGTTTTCAATTGTTACTGAAAAACTTCACTATAAAAGAATGTGTGCAAGAGGGGTGCCTAAAATGTTGCCAGAAGAACACAAAACAAAGCAAATGGTACATTCTTTGTCTGTTTTGGAGCACTATCACAAAGATGGTGACAAATTCTTGAATCACATTGTGACTGGTGAAGAAATGTGAATTCCACACTACACTCCAGAGAATAAACATCAATTCAGTGAGTGGCATCATTCGAACTCCCAGACAAAACCACGAAAATTCAAACAAGAATCTTCAACACGGAAAATCATGGTCATGGTTTTTTGGGACTGGAAAGGCATTCTTCTTTTAGACTTTTGGCCAACAGGAATGACAATAAATACGGAGAGGTACTGTAAAATTATTACAGGTTAGGTGCGCTACTCAAAATTACCAGTGTGAACTGCTCTCTAGTAGTATTGTTCTATTTCGTGACAATGCTCAGTCTCATGATGTGGCAAGAACAAAGATGCAACTGGACAAGTTTCATTGGGAATTAATGGATCATTCACCATACAGCCCTGACCTAGCACCATCAGATTTTCATTTGTTTCCAAAACTGAAGGAATTTCTTGGTAGAAAGCACTTGGAAAATGATGACGTGTTGAAAGAAATTGTTACTAACTGATTTAACGCTCATATACTTGCCGTTAACAAATTTCTCATTTTCACAAACAATTTTCTAGCTATTGACAGTCTGCATTTTATATTCCCTCTGCTTCTAGCCATCATCAGTTCATTTGCTGCTCAGTTAGCAAAGTCATCTACCATGTTCAGTCTCTCATTTCCTAATTTAATTCCCTCAGAATCAACTGATTTATTTCATTAAATTCCATTAATCTTGTTTTACGTTTATTGTTGTTCATCTAATAATTTCATTTCAAGACACGATCAATTCATTTTAAATGCTATTCCAAGTCCTTTGCCATCTTTAACAGAATTGCAATGTAATTGGCAAACCTTATAGCTTTATTTCTTCTCCCTTATTTTCAAATTTCTCTTTGGTTTCCTATACTGCCTGCTAAATGTACAGATTGAATAACATCAGAGAGAGGTTAAAGCTTTGTCTACTGCTTCTCATAACTGCAGTCTGGTTTTTGTACAAGTTGTAGATAACCTTTTGCTCCCTGCTACCTTCAATATTTCAAAGAATATATTCTGGTCAACATTGTCTAAAGCTTTCTCTAAACCAACACATGATATGAAAAAGGCATGATTATCTTCTAAGGTAAGTCATGGAGTCAGTATGCTTCATGTGCTCCTACATTTCTCTGGAATAAAAACTGATCTTCTACGCAATCAAATCCTACTAGCTTTTCCATTCTTCTGTAAAGCATTTGTGTAATAATTTATCATATTCACGCCTGTCAGCATATGTTCTCTTTGTAACTGGAATATTACTTTCTTGTTGAAGTTTGATGGTACTTCCCCTGTCTCATACGTCTTGCTCAACAGGTGGAATAGTTTTGATGTAGTTGACTCTCCCAAGGACATCAGTAGGTCCACTGCAATGTCATCTACTCCAGGAGCATTATTTTGACTTCAGCTATTCAGTGCTCTGTCAAATTCTTGTCACAATACTGTACCTCTCATTTCATCTCATCTTCATCTACTTGCTCTTCCCTTTCTATAACATATCCTTCAAGTTCATTTCCCTTCTGTAGCCCTCCCATATATTCCTTCCACCCTTTGGCTTTCCATTCTTTGCTTAGCACCAGCTTGCTATCTGAGATGGATTAAGAAGACAAACAGGTTGAAGTTAGATATAGTGGGAGTTAGTAAAGTGTTGTAGAAGAAAGAGCAGGACTTCTGGTCAGGTGAGTGCTCAAGTATAAATATCAGAGCCATCCCGAAAGTAAAGGATGTTTTGCCATATCATGATATTCTTTCATCATTTGTGAAGCCTTTACCAGTGAGGTGCTCCTTGTATCAGCTGGACATTAAGCAGGATGTGCACTGTTGTGCAACAGAACAATTCCACATGAGAGCTTGCCTCTTAGGTGTTTCTGGATAGCCTGACAAAAACATCTGAAGGTATCACAGCATGCATCACTACTGATTGTTGTGTTGCAGGGCAGAGAAAATCAATGAGTAGGACCTCTTCACCCTTCCAGAGTACAGAAGCCACCAGTTCTTGAGTTGATGCAATTTGTTTGAACTTACATGACTTCTGTGCCAACTTAGGAAGACACCATTCCATACAATGTCACTTCACTTCATGTGTAGGTGTTATGAGAAACATGTTTCATTTCCTGTAACAACATGGTCAATGAATGTGTTGCCATCCCTTTCACTATACTCCAAGAACTCTTATGCAGCACCCATTGTCACAGCTCTCTAGTCATATGTGAGCATGGCTGGCACGCATCATGCACAGATTTTGTGGTAACCAAAGTGCTCAGTGACAAGTTTATGCACAACTGAATGAGGCACTTACTCATTTTGTTCATGCACATTTCTAATTGTGTCTCATCAGTCATCTCAACTGATGCAACCCACCTTTTGTTTCAGTACATTTGTGTTGACTGAGTGTCGCTCTGATCTCTGTCCATCGTGAACACCTGATCTGCCATCTTTATACATTATGCACCACTTTTGGACACTGGCTGCAGTCATTATATCTTCACTATAAATTATGATAAGTCTTTGTTGAATGTCACAAGGTCCAACATATTACACTTGCAGAAAATGAACAACACCTCACATCTCACAGTTGGCAGGATCCCTCTATGGTATATAATCACTGTAACGAAACTTTGAAAGAACAGAGACTACCGTGTAATACATGTAAAATGACACATAGGGCTAAACGGTAGAGAAATACTGGATGAAACACATTTGGCTGTCAAGAGAGCAATGTGGGAAGCTTCAATAACTACCACAGCAGAATATTGTCCAATGATCTTTCACAAAACTCGAAGAAATTCTGCTCGTATGTAAAGTTTGTTAGTGGTACTGAAGTTAGTGTTCAGTCCCTAGTGAATGAGACAGGAACCGATATTTGCGAGTATCAAGGAAGAGCTGAAATGCTTAACTCCATTTACAAATGTTCCTGTGGAATTGCCCCAAATTAACCCTTGAACTGCTGAAAAGAAAAAAACGAAAACACCCACAATGCCCAGTATCTGTAAGAAAGCACAGATCACACCTGTTTACAAGAAGGGTGTCAGAAGTGATCCAAAAAACTACCATCCAATATCCTTCACATCGATTTGGTGTAGAATGTTAGAACATGTTCTGAGCTCAAACATAATGACCTCCTCCATGCCAACCAGCATGGATTCTGAAAACATTAAACATGCAAAATCCAACTCACTTGTTTCACATGACAAACTAAAAGTTTTGGATCACTGCAATCAGAACAAAGAGTTCTTTGTCAGATAGTGAGAGAGGAAGTTCAAAAGGCACTTTGATTGCATGGCGAGCAAAAAACCGAGACGCTTCAAGAGATCATAAGGGGGGTAAGTGGAACAGACATTGAATCCAATCTCTCGTCCTTCATTTCCCTTTAAAATACCCAGGTGGAGTTACATTCCTACAATGCCGCATGAGGAACCTGTTTGGTCACCAAGGAAGACTGACATCTGGATGACCCAGGATAACCAACCAGTATGTTTCCACTGTGGATGACTGGGACATGTGGTGTGATATTGTCAAGAAAGGCGCCGGATATTTGATGACGCTCATGCCAGAAGACAGCAGACCGATCTTAGACGACATCAACTCCGGGACGATGAAGATGAACAAGAAAATGTGGGTGCAGGACGTCATGGATCACCATCGCCGCAAGCTAGCGGTTGGAGAGAACACTCCCCAACACGCCGATCAAGGTCTCCATCGTCGTTTAGAAGCTCCAGCCCATCACCTAGCCACCGCAACCTGGAGGTGAGGCAACCGAAGAAAAAATTCCTCCGACGTCGATCACTACAAAAATGATAGGAAACTACGTCGATATCCTCATGGATGGACGACCAGCCCAAGCTCTTGTGGACTATGGAGCATCATATTCAGTCATTTCGGGGAAGTAGTGCCGCCAATTGCAGAAAACCATATTTGTCGACAACAAGGTGGCTAATGGAAAAGGAAGATGTACAATTCATGTGGGTATAAGTGGCCATACACAGCCCTTAGAATTTATAATCTTACAAGTGTGTAGTCATAACATCATTCTTGGATGGGACTCTTTGAAAGCTTCTCAGGCAATTATAGATTGTGGTTGCTCGAACATTATGCTAGACGAATGAGATACTGTGGACAGGAAGATGCGCATCTGACTGTGTGGAAACTGTGTGCTGGATGAAGTGATTGTTCCTATAGTCAGCGCTAGGGGGGTAACTGTCATGTGTCATGCCATGCATCAACCAATGGATCTTGTAGTGGAATGTAAGAGAAGCATACCACTGGAGAGTAACTTGGTCATCCCAGCCTCTGTCGTCTCATTTAAGAATGGATTCGGTGAAATGTGGATAGTTAACTGTTGCCGAGAATCGCAGATCCTTCCAAGACACATATGTGAAGTAAACACTGAGCCGTTCATTGAAGAACAGCTGAGCATCATACAAACCTCCCATGCCGAGTCTGTGGGCGAAATTAGCGCGACCACTGTGAGACAAGATCTTCTAGTTCGACTATCACCAGATCTCACTAAGGAACAACAGAAGAAGCTAGTTGCCATTCTACAAGAGTTCTCTGAATGCTTCAATCCACAAGTGAAGAGCAAATTAGACAAATCAACAGTAAAGCACTAGATTAGCACTGGAGACTATCAACCAATAAGCCAGAGAGAATACCATGTGTCAGCAACAGAACGTCGAATAATTCGCGACGAGGTAGAGAAAATGATGAAAAATGACATCATTCAGACTTTACAGTGCCGATGGTCATCACCAGTGGTCCTTGTCAGGAATAAGGATGGCATTTGGCACTTTTGTGTTGACTACAGGAAGCTTAATAAGATAACTAAAAAGGATGTTTACCCTCTTCCACAAATTGACGATACACTAGATTATCTGAAGGGGGCTATAAGTTCTTCTCAACCACTGACATTTATTCGGGATACTGGCAAATCGAAGTAGATGAGGCTGATCATGAGAAAACTGCATTCATCACCCCTGAGGGCCTGTATGAGTTTAAGGTAATGACATATGGTTTGTGTAATGCACCAGCAACTTTTGAATGGATGATGGATAATCTTCTAAGGCACCTGAAGTGGACAATGTGTCTTTGTCATTTAGATGACATTATACTATTCTCAGAGACATCTGATGAATATATAAAAACACTGAGGGCCATTCTTAAGTGTCTCCAACAAGGCTGACTGAAACTTAATCCAATAAAGTGTCTCTTTGGAGCAAAAGAAATCAAAATACTTGGACACCTTGTGTCAAACGAAGGTGTGCGGCCAGACCCAGAAAAGGTGAGATCTATAATGGAATTTCCTATTCCTAAAAGTATTAGAGATGTGAAAGCTTCCTTGATAATGTTCTTCTGACCGTTATTTTATCAAAGAGTTTCGTATCAAAGCCACGCCACTCCTAGAATTGCTAAAAACTGATGCTAAATTTGTCTGGGGGTGGTGCTCAACAAGTTTCTTTCGATGTGTTGCAAAAAGCTCTGATGACTGACCCTGTACTTGGTCTGTTTGATGAGAGAGCACCTACAGAACTACACACAGATGCCTGTGGTTATGGGATGGGTGCCGTTCTGGTGCAAATTTTGGATGGAAAAGACACTTCTAGGACACTTACAAAAGCTGAGAGAAACTACTCAACTACAGAAAGAGAATGTCTTGCCGTGATCTGGGCCATGTGCAAATTTCGACAGTATCTCTATGGAAGGCCATTCACAGTTGTTACACACCATCATTCACTTTGTTGGTTGACAGGTCTTAAGGATCCAACACGACGACTCGCCAGGTGGGCACTACGTCGTCAAGAGTATGACATTACCATAGTGTACAAAAGTGGAAGAAAACACCAAGATGCCGACTGTCTGTAAAGAAATCCTATGCAAGACCATCAAGACTTTGATGAAGATAGTGACTGTCTCACTGCACTCCAGAATCTTTCTACTGAGCAGAAGAAGGACACCAAGATATCTCAAATTATGCTTGCCTTAAATTGGTCAGAGGATGTGAAAGGACAATATAAGGTAGTTAATGGATTACTTTGCAAGAAAAACTTTGATCCGTTTGGAAAGAGGTGGCTACCAGTGATTCCTAAACACATGTGCTTAGATGTTCTGCATAAATTCCATGGCACACCTGAGTCCAGACATTTAAGACTTATTAAGAGATATGATAGAATCCGCAAGAGGTTTTTCTGGTCAGGTTTATTTAGGAGTGTCCATCACTATGTGTCGCACTGTTGAAGGTGTCAGAGGAGAAAGGCAATTCCTTAGAAACCACCTGGCCGACTCATACCAATTCCACCAGCCGAAATGCCTTTCCAGTGTATTGGGATTGACCTCCTCGGACAATTTTCAACATCTGCTAGTGGCAATAGATGGATTATTGTTTGCACTGACTATCTGACATGCTATGCAATTACAAAAGCCGTGGAAACAGCAGAAGCATCCGAGGTAGCCAAATTCATCATACAAGACATTGTATTAAAACATGGTGCCCCAAGGTTGTTAATTATGGATCGAGGGCAAGTTTTTCAATCGAATCTTGTGACAGAGATAAGCCGCCAGTGCAACATTACTCATCACATGACGACTGCCTACCACCCGCAAACCAACAGGCTTAATGAATGCCTTAATAAGACCTTGACCGACAGGCTATCAATATTCATCAATCCTGAGCAGAGCAACTGGGATGAGTTGCTATCTTTCGTGACTGTTGCCTACAACACCGCCAAACAAGACACCACAGGATTTACATCATTTTTCCTGGTGTATGGGTGTGAGGTGACTACAATGATGGACACTGTGTTTCCATTACATCCTGATGTTGTGGACGATGACTACATCAGCCAGATGTTAACCAGAACTGAGGAAGCTCAGCAGTTAGCTTGACTCAACATGCTGCAGGCTCAAGAAAATGATCGCCGAAGGTATGATGCAAGCCAATGCCCTGTTGTCTACCAGCCTGGTGATCTCATCTGGATCTTCACTCCTGTTTGGAAGGCTGGTCTCTCTGAGAAGTTCCTCAGGTGCTACTTTGTACCTTATAAGGTTGTAAGGCAGTTGTCTGATATTACTTATGAAGTTGAAGATTTTGACCCTGACACAAGACGACTAAAGATCAGAGATGCGGATCATGTCCTACGAATGAAGCCCTATAAGGAACCTGCAACCCAGGGTAAATTCGAAGCTCCAGCGACAGGCAACAAGCAGAAAGGTGAAAAAGAGCATAGCGGCAAAAGAAGTTCTAAGAAGATCACCGCCGGGGCGAGAATCAGTTATCAGGAGTCGGAGTAGACGCTGTCACTTAAAGAGGGAGAAATGTCGCACAAGATGCTGAGCAGCACCATGGGGTAGTGGTTATGTTGCTAAACTGATGCATGGAGGGTCATGAGTTCAAAACTCACCTGGACTGTACAATTTTAATTTTTACATTCAGTTCGAGTACATTCTACAAGTACCCACAAATGTTAAGAATCATTATACTGGAATTTTCTGTAGCCATATACAGGGTGTTACAAAAAGGTACGGCCAAACTTACAGGAAACATTCCTCACACACAAATAAAGAAAAGATGTTATGTAGACATGTGTCCGGAAACGCTTAATTTTCATGTTAGAGCTCATTTTAGTTTCATCAGTATGTACTGTACTTCCTCGATTCACCGCCAGTTGGCCCAATTGAAGGAAGGTAATGTTGACTTCGGTGCTTGTGTTGATATGCGACTCATTGCTCTACAGTACTAGCATCAAGCACATCAGTACGTAGCATCAACAGGTTAGTGTTCATCACACACTTGGTTTTGCAGTCAGTGCAATGTTTACAAATGCGGAGTTGGCAGATGCCCATTTGATGTATGGATTAGCACGGGGCAATAGCCATGGCGCGGTATGTTTGTATCGAGACAGATTTCCAGAACATAGGTGTCCCGACAGGACGACGTTCGAAGCAATTGATCAGGGTCTTACAGAGCACGGAACATTCCAGCCTATGACTCGCGACTGGGGAAGACCTAGAACGACGAGGACACTTGCAATGGGTGAGGCAATTCTTCGTGCAGTTGACGATAACCCTAATGCCAGCATCAGAGAAGTTGGTACAAGGTAATGTTGACCACGCGACTGTATGGAGAATGCTACGGGAGAACCAGTTGTTTCCGTACCATGTACAGCGTGTGCAGGCACTATCAGCAGCTGACTGGACTCCATGGGTACACTTCTGCGAATGGTTCATCCAACAATGTGTCAGTCCTCATTTCAGTGCAAATGTTCTCTTTACGGATGAGGATTCATTCCAACATGATCAAATTGTAAAATTTCACAATCAACATGTGTGGGCTGACGAGAATCCGCATGCAATTGTGCAATCATGTCATCAACACAGATTTTCTGTGAATGTTTGGGCAGGCATTGTTGGTGATGTCTTGATTGGGCCCCATGTTCTTCCACTTACGCTCAATGGAGCACATTATCATGATTTCATACGGGATACTCTACCTGTGCTGCTAGAACATGTGCATTTACAAGTACGACACAACATGTGGTTCATGCACGATGGAGCTCCTGCACATTTCAGTCGAAGTGTTCGTACGCTTCTCAACAACAGATCAGTGACCGATGGATTGGTAGAGGCGGACCAATTCCATAGCCTCCACGCTCTCCTGACCTCAACCCTCTTGACTTTCATTTATGGGGGCATTTGAAAGCTCTTGTCTACGCAACCCCGGTACCAAATGTAGAGACTCTTCGTGCTCGTATTGTGGATGGCTGTGATACAATACGCTATTCTCCAGAGCTGCATCAGCGCATCAGGGATTCCATGCGATGGAGGGTGGATGCATGTATCCTTGTTAACAGAGGACATTTTGAACATTTCCTGTAACAAAGTGTTTGAAGTCACGCTGGTACGATCTGTTGCTGTGTGTTTCCATTCCATGATTAATGTGATTTGAAGAGAAGTAATGAAATGAGCTCTAACATGGAAAGTGAGTGTTTCTGGACACATGTCCACATAACATATTTTCTTTCTTTGTGTGTGAGGAATGTTTCCTGAAAGTTTGGCTGTACCTTTTTGTAACACCCTGTATACACTGTATGTGTTCTGGCCAGAGGCAGTTCGCTCCGCACTCTTGTATGTGCCAGTGATGAATAAACCTTCACTAAGTGAGGTTAGTGTTTGTCATTCATCTAATTACACCTTCTTCTATGTGACAATGTATTATTATTTTCCAAGCTGGAGTTTCCATTGTTTAACTACACTCAGTCTTATCAACATCCCATATGTCGCCATTCAATATTGATCATTTCGCACTGAAATGCTTAAGGTCATGAGAACATGGCACTGATAATTAGACCAAACACATTAGTGAGTGCAACAGCCCAACGACAGTGAGACTCTTGCCTTCTCTCATTACATAGTGCTATGTCAAATGTACACAAAAGCAACAATCACTATATCAGAAAGAATTACCAGTGGACGAAGATTATTCTAAAATGCTGGACGTGACTAAACCAGCAGTAGCTGTATTGATACAACATGTACTTTGTGGTAATGGCAAGCAATAAGCTTACAAATGATATAGACAATATTGTGATGTGGAAGGATAGGTATCTTCACAAGCACTGCTGCCTAATGAACAAAATATGAGCATACAGAATATATGACCAGATGCGTGATTGGACTGAAGAATTTTTAGCTAACAAAATGCAGCACGTCATTCTCAACAGAGAGAAATCTTCAGGTGTAAAATTAACTTTGGTACTACCTCAAGGGAGTGTTATAGGACCATTACTTTTCACATTGTATGTAAATGACCTAGTGCATAAAGTCAGAGATTCTATGAGGCTCTTTGTGGATAATGCTACTGTAAAGAGAGAAGTTCCAAGGCTAGAAAATTCTGGCAAAATTTCAGGAAGACCTACAGAGGACTGAGATGCAATGCAGGGACTGGCAATTGACTTGCAGCTTAAGCAACTGTAATGTATTGTGCGTAAATAGGCAGAAGGCCCTGTTATTGTATGACTATCACAGGAAAATCACTGGGAGCAGCCACATCTATAAAATATTTGGGAATATGTGTACAAAGCTATTTAATGAGGGAATGGCCACATAAAATTAATCACATGTAAGGCAGATGGCAGACTGATATTCACTGAAAGAACCCTACATCTACATCTACATTTATACTCCGCAAGCCACCCAACGGTGTGTGGCAAAGGGCACTTTATGTGCCACTGTCATTACCTCCCTTTTCTGTTCCAGCCGCGTATGGTTCGCGTGAAGAACGACTGTCTGAAAGCCTCCATGCACGATCGAACCTCTCTAATTTTACATTCCCGAGCTCCTCGGGAGGTATAAGTAGGGAGAAGCAATATATTCGATACCGCATCCAGAAATGCACACTCTCGAAACCTGGCGAGCAAGCTACACCGCGATGCAGAGCGCCTCTCTCGCAGTCTGCCACTTGAGTTTGCTAAACATCTCCATAACAATATCACGGTTACTAAATAACCCTGTGACGAAACGCACCGCTCTTCTTTGGATCTTCTCTATCTCCTCCGTCAACCCGACCTGGTACAGATCCCACACTGATGAGCAATACTCAAGTATAGGTCAAACGAGTGTTTTGTAAGCCACCTCCTGTGTTGATGGACTACCTTTTCTAAGGACTCTCCCAATGAATCTCAACCTGGTACCCGCCTTACCAACAATTAATTTTATATGATCATTTCACTTCAAATCGTTCCACACGCATACTCCCAGATATTTTACAGGAGTAACTGCTACCAGTGTTTGTTCCACTATCATATAACCATACAATAAAGGATCCTTCTTTCTATGTAGTTGCAATACATTACATTTGTCTATGTTAAGGGTCAGTTGCCACTCCCTATACCAAGTGCGTATCCGCTGCAGATCTTCCTGCATTTCACTACAATTTTCTAATGCTGCAACTTCTCTGTATACTACAGCATCATCCGTGAAAATCCGCAAGGAACTTCCGACACTATCTACTAGATCATTTATATGTATTGTGAAAAGCAATGGTCCTATAACACTACCCTGTGGCATGCCGGAGGTTACTTTAACATCTGTAGACTTCTCTCCATTGATAACAACATGCTGTGTTCTGTTTGCTAAAAACTCTTCAATCCAGCCACACAGCTGGTCTGATATTCCGTTGGCTCTTACTTTGTTTATCAGGCGACAGTGCGAAACTGTATCAAACGCCTTCCGGAAGTCAAGGAAAATAGCATCTACTTGGGAGCCTGTATCTAATATTTTCTGGGTCTCATGAACAAATAAAGTGAGTTGGGTCTCACACGATCACTGTTTCCAGAATCCATGTTGATTCCTACAGAGTAGATTCTGGGTTTCCAAAAATGGCATGATACTCAAGCAAAAAACATGTTCTAAAATTCTACAACAGATCGACGTCAGAGATATAGGTCTATAGTTTTGCACATCTGCTTGACGACCCTTCTTGAAGACTGGGACTACCTGTGCTGTTTTCCAATCATTTGGAATCTTCTGTTCCTCTAGAGACTTGTGGTACACGGCTGTTAGAAGCGGGGCAAGTTCTTTCGCGTACTCTGTGTAGAAACGAATTGGTATCCCATCAGGAAATGTAGTCCCCACCCATAAAGGAGTAGCTTACAGAACCCTCATTTGACCAATAACTGAATACTTCACATCAGTTTGGAACCTGTACCAGATAGGATTGATAGAGGAAATATGGAAGATCCAAAGAAGAGCAGTGTGCTTCATTACAGGTTCATTTAGAAAGTGTGAAAGCATCACTGAGATGTTAAAACAATTCCAGTTGCAGATGCTGCAAGAGAGATGTTCTGCATCATGGTGTGCTTTACTGTTAAAGTTACAAGCAGAAAATTAACTATTTGTGCGAAAACCTTTGGGCTAGATGTCTTTCTTGTTTTTGGATTCCATTGTTGAAGAAGTCCATTTAGTATCCCAATCAGTCTCCTTTCAAGATTTGGACTATTTACTGTGGTTGTACAACCAGCTGTTTCAAAATACCTTTATGTTGAGCAAACACTTTTGAATCCCATGGCTTCTTTCAGCTGTCAGCAATACCTACATTTTGTCATCGTCACCCCATTCTTTTCTCCACGCATGACAATGTGACAAGGTCAGGGCAGATTTGCAGTGATGGTAGTAACTCAGTATTGTTTCTCATATTTTGTCTAGTCAGTTGGCTACCTCTTTGTTGGTTATGCTGAAGCCATTGGAACCATGTGCCAATTTTAAACAGATTGTCAGTGTGCGGTTAGCTTCACATGACATTCTTTCAATTTCTTGCCCTTTTTTTTCACTGTTTTCATGTCTACAGTTATGAAACCCCTTTAATGTAAATAGGAGTAACAGGATGCTGCACAAGGCATAAGAGGAAGAGAAGCACTTACACAAAGCTGGCGAAGAGGGAAACTGGAGAGGTAATAATACAAGCAGAGGAGATAAGGACAGATGGAAAGGAGTACTTTGACAAACTGGAAAGTGCAAAAATAACAATGGAAAGGGACAGAAGCATGGCAGGGGGACCTGGATCTGGAAGAAGAGAAAGATATTAAAATGTTATAAGCGGAATTATCAGTTAGAAGGATGAAAACAGGGAAGGTTGATGAGATCAATGAAATAAGTGTGAAGGTGATAAAGGTAGCTGGGCTTTGAGACATAAGAAGTGGGTACTCCCCATTTCACTGGCTCCCAATAATTATCGACTTTTTTTGCAAGCTATTATATCTCCAAACAGTTGTTTATGTAACATGTGATAAGTAACTGAAAACCTGCAAATCAGTTACCAGGCAAAGTTCAATTTAAATTCATTGTTAAATTTATTCATCTCACTGCATTTATTTGATTGATACCATTAATTTGCTTACAGATTATGTCAATGAAAAGTTACAGAGCTAATACTACAGTTTGGTAAGTGGGAAAAACCTATGGGCTAATTAGCAGAACCCAATATAATGACATACACTGTTCAAAAACTAAGCATTTTGATTTTCCAGTAAAATTACCTGAAACTAATTATCCTCTGAAACAATTAAACTTGAAGTTCTGAGATAATAGCAGTTTTCATTGTAGAATTTGCGCTAAGCACTGCTAGCTTCTGACCTTCAACTACGTACTTCTGTTACTTTAATTTCTGTGTACAATATGACATAGCGAACTAGTTTATTAACTCACTAATTAATAATTCCATGTGATTAGCTATGTTTTCAATATGGTGCTTATACTTGTAAACCAGGGGATTCACATTGAAGATGCTTAATAGTGTCCATATATTTTTCTACATTTATAATCAGTAACAGTTCTCATAAGCCAAATTTTAGTAAAAGCTTGCAGTTCATTCACAACAGTCAAATTCAACTATGCCAATTTTCAAAGTGTTATGTAGTTCACAAAATTACAGTTTGGTCTTACGCAAATCTATAAAGTGATCTGAACCGCAGAGTCTGCAGTATACAACCAGAAAGCACAGAAGCAACAACTATGTTGGTTGGTATAGGAAAGTTCATTGCAATGAGTCCAGTAGAAGTGACAGTTCAGCAAAATGTAGCACGCTCAAGTCAGATTTCACATCCTGTCATTTCTCTCTTAATAAGTCAGGGACATTACGTCAAGTTGGGTACGTCCAGAGCTCTCACAAAGATAAGTGTTTAACTGTGTGATGACAATTAACTAAGCCAATATTATATCATAAATAAGTAAATTAATACCTATTGAAAGTTTCATTTTTATCTGCGTATTTTTCAGAAAACGAGAACATTTCTTAGGTGTGAATTTTCACCTAGGTTTTTTTTTATGTTATTGTACAATGTAAGTCATGTGATTACTTAAATAAAGTACAGTTTGTGTTGTTAGTGTATTCTTACATGCTATCCATTACATTCTCTACCAAATAGTCAAAGTGAAAAGTTCAGAAATAAATGAAAAGTTCATACAGTGTGCACTCAGTTCTTTGTTTACAGATTTAATTGTTTCTATTTCTCTGCAAATTTTGAGTTAATATCCTAACTTTAGGCCAAACATTCTGAGAAATTTAATATATTAATTGAGTAGTCTAGGAAGTTTTTCTTGTTTATCTTATAGACTAACGCTAAAATTTTGTTTGCCGTGAATGTGAAGTGTATGATTTGCCTTACGATTGAAAGTTCCAGGGTGTAGAAACTGATGAGCCACAAGCACAAGCAGGGTAGACAGGGCACAACAAACTTTCCTGTTGACTCCATCAGTAGGTGGGACAATACTAGGCATGGCTTTCACTTCAACAGGGAAGCGAAGGGAAGGGGAAAACTGTCTAGGCTAACAGCAAACAACTTAATGGGGGCACTACCACATGTGGTAAAGTACCAGTGGCTACAAGTGACAGAACAGTTTTTATACGGTATGGAGGGCAAAAAGAAAAGATTTTCACAGACAGGTTGAAAATGAAATTCACATTGATAAAACAGGCAGCCTGAAAGCAAATTTTAATGTATACTATTCATGCAAACAGCCTCTGACTGAAACTGAATATATTCAAAAATTAACAGAAAAATTAGGTTCATCCAGTTATTATTCATCCAGCACCCAAAATCAGTTATCCTTATTGCATCTGAGGACTCAGGGGTAAGCTTAATGAGTTGACGAACTGCCTATTGGCTTATGTCTTGGGTTCTTCGGCCAATGTTTGTCTGATGATTATACTGACGTTTCACCAGCACGAGTTGCTGGCATTGTCAGAGCTTCACCCTCCATTGATGGTGATGAACTGGAGCCAAGCTAGCAGGTGCAGACTATATGTACTTGGCACACCAACATCTGAGGGCTTCTCCACGGTCATTTCCGGTGCAGTTCTCCTATTGCTACCTACAACGGTCGTTCGCTGCAGCATGGGAAACCAGGATCAATTTACCTTAAAGCCTTCTTTTTTCTTGTTGAAGTTATTCCCATGTTTTTGTATTTCTATAGCTTGTCTGAACAAGCGGGAGTGATACTGCTTCTCCACAGGCAGAACTTCCGTGTTGGTGAATTTTACTATGTGGTCGGTCTCACACAGTGTATGTCTACCATGGCCAATTTCCCCACCTGCCCCAACCAGCAATGTCACTTTTGTTCTTTGATCCTGGTGTTGACTGATTGTCCAGGCATTCAAACATAAACTTTTCCACATGTGAATGGTATGCGGTATTTTCCCGACATTGCAAGTGGGTCGCTTTTCTCTTTTGCCAATCTAAGACATTCTTTGATCATCTTTGTCGGTTTGAAAACTGTCTTTACGCCATGTTTGCGTGATATACGGCCAATTCTGTCCATCACTCTGCGAATGTATAGCAGAAAGGCCATACCCGACACTTCTTTCTCTGATTTGTCATTTCACTGAGTGTTTGGCTCTGTTACACTTCTAACATAACTTGAGGAGTACCTACTACCTCCTCAGAACACTTTCCAGGTGTTGCATTTCACATCTGAGGTGCTGCGGCTCACATATTCGTCCTTCTCACATTATGAGTGTATTGTCATGTCTCTTTTCTGGCTGAGGTGGTGGTTTGATAGTTTGTGCAGGTATTGGTCCATGTGTGTCGCTTTTCGATACACGCTGTGTCACAGGTTTTCGCCATCCCTTGTAACCAGCTCATCTAGTAATCGTAGTTTTTTGTCCTTTTCTACTTCCATGGTAAATTTTACGTTGGCATGGAGGCTCTTCAAGTGTTTTAGGAAGTGAACGAGCTGTTCTTCACCATAATTCCGTACAATGAAAGTATCATAGCTATCATAGCTATAACTGTATCTCACCTTATAAATAAAACAGAAAGAAACTTCCACATGGGAAAAATATATTAAAAACAAAGATTCCAAGACTTACCAAGCGGGAAAGCGCCGGCAGACAGGCACATGAACAAAACACACAAACACACACACAGAATTACAAGCTTTCGCAACTGGCAGTTGCTTCGTCAGGAAAGAGGGAAGGAGAGGGAAAAATGAAAGGATGTGGGTTTTAAGGGAGAGGGTAAGGAGTCATTCCAATCCCGGGAGCGGAAAGACTTCCCTTAGGGGAAAAAAAGGACAGGTGTACACTCGCACACACACACACACATCCATCCGCACATACACAGACACAAGCAGACATATTTAAAGGCAAAGAGTTAAGGGCAGAGATGTCATTCGAGGCGGAAGTACAGAGGCAAAGAAGTTGTTGAAAGACAGGTGAGGTGTGAGCGGCGGCAACTTCCCTATACACAAATATCCCGCACGTCCAGGGCCTCGCTGCAATGGAGCACTTCCTTTCACGCCGATCACCTGCCACCCTACCTAAAACCTCTTTCCTCGTCACCTTAGCCAGCTTCATCCTGACCCACAACTTCTTCACTTTTGAAGGCCAGACATACCAACAATTAAAGGGAACAGCCATGGGTACCAGGATGGCCCCCTCGTATGCCAACCTATTTATGGGTCGCTTAGAGGAAGCCTTTTTGGTTACCCAAGCCTGCCAACCCAAAGTTTGGTACAGATTTATTGATGACATCTTCATGATCTGGACTCACAGTGAAGAACAACTCCAGAATTTCCTCTCCAACCTCAACTCCTTTGGTTCCATCAGATTCACCTGGTCCTACTCCAAATCCCATGCCACTTTCTTAGATGTTGACCTCCATCTGTCCAATGGCCAGCTGCACACATCCGTCCACATCAAACCCACCAACAAGCAACAGTACTTCCATTATGACAGCTGCCACCCATTCCATATCAAACGGTCCCTTCCCTACAGCCTAGGCCTTCGTGGCAAACGAATCTGCTCCAGTCCTGAATCCCTCGACCATTACACCAACAACCTGAAAACAGCTTTCGCATCCCGCAACTACCCTCCCAACCTGGTACAGAAGCAGATAACCAGAGCCACTTCCTCATCCCCTCAAACCCAGAACCTCTCACAGAAGAACCCCAAAAGTGCCCCACTTGTAACAGAATACTTCCCGGGACTGGATCAGACCTTGAATGTGGCTCTCCAGCAGGGATACGACTTCCTAAAATCCTGCCCCGAAATGAGATCCATCCTTCATGAAATCCTCCCCACTCCACCAAGAGTGTCTTTCCGCCGTCCACCTAACCTTCGTAACCTCTTGGTTCATCCCTATGAAATCCCCAAACCACCTCCCCTACCCTCTGGCTCCCACCCTTGCAACCGCCCCCGGTGTAAAACCTGTCCTATGCACCCTCCCACCACCACCTACTCCAGTCCTGTAACCCGGAAGGTGTACACGATCAAAGGGAGAGCCACATGTGAAAGCACCCACGTGATTTACCAACTGACCTGCCTGCACTGTGATGCTTTCTATGTGGGAATGACCAGCAACAAACTGTCCATTCGCATGAATGGACACAGGCAGACAGTGTTTGTTGGTAATGAGGATCACCCTGTGGCTAAACATGCCTTGATGCACGGCCAGCACATCTTGGCACAGTGTTACACCGTCCGAGTTATCTGGATACTTCCCACCAACACCAACCTATCCGAACTCCGGAGATGGGAACTCGCCCTTCAGTATATCCTCTCTTCTCGATATCCGCCAGGCCTCAACCTCCGCTAATTTCAAGTTGCCGCCGCTCACACCTCACCTGTCTTTCAACAACTTCTTTGCCTCTGTACTTCCGCCTCGAATGACATCTCTGCCCTTAACTCTTTGCCTTTAAATATGTCTGCTTGTGTCTGTGTATGTGCGGATGGATATGTGTGTGTGTGTGTGCGAGTGTACACCTGTCCTTTTTTTCCCCTAAGGGAAGTCTTTCCGCTCCCGGGATTGGAATGACTCCTTACCCTCTCCCTTAAAACCCACATCCTTTCATTTTTCCCTCTCCTTCCCTCTTTCCTGACGAAGCAACTGCCAGTTGCGAAAGCTTGTAATTCTGTGTGTGTGTTTGTGTGTTTTGTTCATGTGCCTGTCTGCCGGCGCTTTCCCGCTTGGTAAGTCTTGGAATCTTTGTTTTTAATGTATCTCACCTTAGGTTTACAAGTCGCCAAGTCCAGTACCTGTGCTTCATGATGTTCCATGAAGAAGTTGGCCACCACCGGACAATGCCAGCAACTCATGCTGCAAAAACATAACTAAAATCATCAGAAAAACGTCGGCCGAAGAACCCGAGACATAAGCCAATAGATAGTTTGTCAACAAGTGGCTACGAAAGCTTAACAATCTTAATGGGTTGCTCATTCACGTTCAAGAATTAGAGTTGAGCAAACCAGCTGATATAATCTGCCTCTCTGAACATCGTGACCACTGGTACAGATATGTTGAATGTTACAGGATTCAAGTTAGCCTTTTACTTCTTAGAGAAAATATGAAGAAAGGAGGAGTTGCCACATTTGGCACAAACTGTTTTAATTTCAAGAATACTGATATTAATAACTTTTGCTCAGAGCATCACTTAGAAGTTTATGTGACAGTAGTAGTATTTCATACTAAGTCCTGAATAACAGAATGTATACACAGAGTAACCTCAGAAAACTTTAACAACTTCATAAAAAATCCAGAAGTTCTGTTGTCCCACCTCGCAGTAAAAAACAAGTAAACACCGGATGCTGGTGAGTTTAATGTGGATTTAATGAAAATCTCTGCCAGTGACCAATTATTGCAATCAGTAACAATGTCATTCAATTTAATTCCTACTGTGAACTTTGCTATTAGGGTACGTAAATACATTGAGCCTGCTATTGATAACATATTTGTAGAAAATCTAGGGAACAAAATCATATCACAAAACCAATAGTAAAGGGACTATCTGATCATGATACGCAGCATCTTATATTAAATGTTGAAACTTGCCAGAGTAAAAAATCTATAAATCTGAGTACAGGTGGGCAATAACTCAGTCAAAAATTGAAAATTTTAGGAGACTGCTGAAACACATGAACTAAAGAGATGTTTACAATACTTCTGATTCAAATGGAAAATACAAAGTATTCATTAATAAAATTAGTTTCTCATCTGAATATTGTTTTTCCTAAAGGTAACTCAAATCAAACAGAAGTCTAAAAATAAACCATGCATTACACAAGGAATGAAAATCTCATGTGGGACAAAAAAGGAGACTGTACTTACTACCAAGAAACTGCTCTGATGTTGGCATTGTAATGTATTACAATGAATTGCAAAATATTGAAGAAAGCAATACAGAACTCTAAGCACCTTTATTATGACAAAAAGATAATTACATCAGGCAATTAATAAACACAATATTCCGTATAGTGAAGACAGAGACGGAGAGGGGGGGGGGGGGGGTGGCAAAAAGGAAGAGGGGAAAGGTAGCTCTAAAAATAAATGAGACATTGGTAGCAAGTGCATGTAGTGTTGCGAACATCTTAAACAAGTACTTTGTGTCTGTTACTGACAGCTTGGGGTTATCTGGTTCAGTAAACAAAGCAATGGAATATCTGAGACCAGTCTTTACAAATAACTTCAGTAAAATGGAAATACCACTCAAGTATCCCAGAGAAGTAGCATATATCACAAAATCCTTAAAACAAAATTATTCTACTGGTTATGATAACATGTGAATGAAGTTAATCGAAGAGTGCTCACGTGAGCCGAGTTCTGTCTTAAGTTATTCGTGTAATCAATCTCTTATCAGCAGAACATTTCCTGACTGGCTAAAATATGTTGAAGTTAAGCCACTTTACAAGAAGGGGGATGATAAAGAAATGCCATCAAACTATCACCAATTTTACTTTTGTTGGGTTTTTCAAAAATATTTGAAAACATTGTATTCAAGTATCTGCTTAGGCATCTGACTGCAAATAATATATTGTCCAAGTCAGAATCTGGGTTCCTTAAGGATTCTGATATTAAGAAGGCTATTTACATGTACAGTGAGAATGTACTTAATTCATCAGATAACAAATTACAGGCTACTGGCATTTTCTGCGACCTCTCAAAAGCCTTTGACTGTATGAATCACAGCATTCTCTTAAGTATACTAGACTATTATGGTGTCACTGACAGTGCTGTGGAATGGTTCAAGTCTTACTTAACTAACAGGAAACAGAGGGTGTTGTGGTAAAATACCTGTAGAATAAGCAATCCGTCTTCATCCAATTGGGAATTAATTACATGTGTTCATTGATGTTCCCTCTTGGGCCTGTTGCTTTTTCATGTGTACATTAATGACCTCTCATCTGTTACATTGCCAAATGCTAAGCTTGTTTTGTTTACAGATGATACAAACATTGCAATAAATAGCAAGTCAGGTACAGATTTATAAATGGCTGCTAATCAAATTTTCACTGGCACTTATAAATGGTTTGACACTAATTCATTGTCAATAAACTTTGAAAAGACACATTATATGCAGTTCAGAACCTGTAAGAAATTTCCTTCCAGTCAATGTACAATATATGAGGACACGCAGGTTGAAGAGGTTGACAGAGTTAAATTTCTGGGATTGCAACTCATAATAAATTCAGTTGAGAAGGGCGTACCACAGAATTACTGAAGTGCCTACACAAGTCTAAATTTGCTATGTGAATGATGTCACAAGTAGGAGATATAAGTATTAAAAAAACCTTGCATACTTTGATTACTTTCATTCTATTATGTCATGCGGAATCATATTCTGGGGTTACTCATCAAATCGAGCAAAAGTTTTTAGAGTGCCAAAGCGAGTAATGAGACTTATTTGTGGTGTAAATCCAAAAACATCAGGTAGAAATCTGTTTAAGGAACTAGATATTCTAACCATTGTTTCTCAGTAAATTATTCCTTAATGATATTTGTTGCAAATAATACGTGTCTATTTCCAACCAATATCTCACTACATAGTATAGGAATAAGAACAATGTACATAAAGACCTGAAATCACTTACTGTGGCCAAAAAGGGGTCCAATATCCAGAAACATACGCTTTCAATAAACTGCCAGCAACTATTAAAAGCTAGGTTTACATTTTGAACAGAGCCTGAAAAACTTCCTGATAGGCACCTCCTTCTACTCAATAAATGAATATCTTAACAGCGACTATTAGACCAACTTAAGTAAAAACATTTGTTAGATTTCAGTTTTGACAGCACTTTGTCACATCAGTCAAGATTAGGTATTTTGTGTATTATAAATTTATTAGAAGTACACAACTGTGTTTCATTCTGACAACATATTAATTCTGGAAACATTAGTAGTTCCAGTTTACTGTAAAGTATTCACGTATATTTTTCAAGAAGAATATAATAATTCCAATCCCAAAGAAAGCATGTGTTGATAGATGTGAAAATTACCAAACTATCAGTTTAATAAGTTACAGCTGCAAAATAATAACACAAATTCATTACAGACGAATGGAAAAACTGGTAGAAGCCACTCTCGGGGAAGATCACTTTGGATTCCGTAGAAATATTGGAACATGTGAGGCAATTCTCACCTTACGACTTATTTTAGAAGAAAGATTAAGGAAAGGCAAACCTACGTTTCTAGCATTTGTAGACTTAGAGAAAGCTTTTGACAATGTTGTCTGGAATACTCTCTTTCAAATTCTAAAGGTGGCAGGGGTAAAATACAAGGAACAAAAGGCTATTTACAATTTGTACAGAAACCAGATGGCAGTTATAAAAGTCGAGGGACATGAAAGGGAAGCAGTGGTTGGGAAGGGAGTGATATAGGGTTGTTGCCTCTCCCCGATGTTATTCAATCTACATATTGAGCAAGCAGTAAAGGAAACAAAAGAAAAGTTCAGAGTAGATATTAAAGTCCATGGAGAAGAAATAAAAACTTTGAAGTTCGCCGAGGACATTGCAATTCTATCAGACACAGCAAAGGACTTGGAAGAGCAGTTGAACGGGAGGGATAGTGTCTTGAGAGGAGGATATAAGATGAACATCAACAAAAGCAAAACGAGGGTAATGAAATGTAGTCGAATTAAGTCGGGTGATGCTGAGGGAATTAGATTAGGAAATGAGACACAAAGTAGTAAAGGAGTTTTGCTATTTGGGGAGCAAAATAACTGATGATGGTCGAAGTAGAGAGGATATAAAATGTAGGCTGGCAATGGCAAGCGAAGCGTTTCTGAAGAAGAGAAATTTGTTAACATCGAGTATAGATTTAAGTGTCAGGTAGTCATTTCTGAAAGTATTTGTATGGAGTGTAGCCATGTATGGAAGCGAAACATGGACGATAAATAGTCTGGACAAGAAGAGAATAGAAGCTTTCGAAATGTGGTGCTACAGAAGAATGCTGAAGATTAGATGGGTAGATCACATAACTAATGATGAAGTATTGAATAGAATTGGGGAGGAGAGGAGTTTGTGGTACAACTTGACAAAAAGAAGGGACCGGTTAGTAGGACATGTTCTGAGTCATCAAGTGATCACAAATTTAGCATTGGAGGGCAGCGTGGAGGGTAAAAATCGTAGAGGGAGACCAAGAGATGAATACACTAAGCAGATTCAGAAGGATGTAGGTTGCAGTAAGTACTAGGAGGTGAAGAAGCTTGCACAGGATAGGGTAGCACGGAGAGATGCATCAAACCAGTCTCAGGACTGAAGACCACAACAACATCATTCACATATTTGGACAATCTCCTAACAAATGATCAGGGAACTGAGTATTATATTCAAATGTTCTATGTTTTTTACGTTTTACTTTCTGACATGTTACATACTCATGAGGATTATCCCATTTTTGGGTCCATGGAAAAAAAAAACTGAATCTAATCCAATGTAATTATTTCTTATTGTGAACCTACATGTGATGCGGTTGACTGTGTTACATTTCCACAATGATGTACTGGGACAGTGATCAATTATCACCATTGACAGTGTCAACTAATAAGAACATATGATAACTGTGCAATCTTGTTTATTTTTGGTGTGTCTGCTCAACTTGATAGACATCGTGTTATTCTACTGGAACTGTGCCGCCACTTACATACAGAGTTTAACTCTGTGACATTAATGTTAACTGTTTTTATGCCACACTGAAATATTACTAAATATCCCATTGAGGTTAGGTCTACAGCACTTGGACTGTATAGCAAGAACTATGAGTAAGTGGAGAATGTAGATATTCATTTACCTACATTTCACAAAGGCTTGTGAACTGGAACTGGCCATGAACAGTAACTTTTAATAATATCAAAAATGGTATCAAAAGTGACTGAAATTCAATTCTATACACAGTGTGGAGTACATTATTGGAATTATCCTACCATCACCAACTTTTATCAACCAGTTTCAATGATCAAAAGAAGAGGCACCAGCTGCCAGAGCAACAAAGCAGGTAAAATGAATTATTTACAGCCTAAACCCCTACAGTGGTTATATAGATTGATAAGATGCATATGGACTCAGGAATGTGTCTCAAGAATGGGGACAGGGAGTAATAATCCAGGGTTAAAGAAGGGAGACAGCAAAGTACATGACAGCTATTGAGGGATCACATATATCAAAAACAGCAAAAACAGTGGAGCGGATACTGGAAAGAAGAGAGAGGGGAAAAAATGGATGGTCAGTTAGAAGAGGAGCAGCACAGCTTTTGACATGGTAGATCAACAATGGACACACTGTTTAGTAGGAGACAGTTGACAGGAAGGCATTGGGAGTAAGGGAAATACCAGATGATGATTTTCTTCTTCAGTTATTGAAGACATATGATAGCATCTTTACTGTATGCATCTTTACTAATAGCAGCTTCACTGTATGGTTAAATGATGATGGCGTCCTCTTGGGTAAAATATTCCGGAGGTAAAATAGTCCCCCATTCAGATGTCCAGGCGGGGACTACTCAAGAGGACGTAGTTATCAGGAGAAAGAAAACTGGCGTTCTACAGATCAGAGCATGGAATGTCAGATCCCTTAATCGGGCAGGTAGGTTAGAAAATTTAAAAAGGGAAATGGATAGGTTGAAGTTAGATATAGTGGGAATTAGTGAAGTTCAGTGGCAGGAGGAACAAGATTTTTGGTCAGGTGAATACAGGGTTATAAATACAAAATCAAATAAGGGTAATGCAGGAGTAGGTTTAATAATGAACAGGAAAATAGGAATGCGGGTAAGCTACTACCAACAGCAAAGTGAACGCATTATTGTGGCCAAGATAGACACAAAGCCCATGCCTACTACAGTAGTGCAAGTTTATATGCCAACTAGCTCTGCAGATGATGAAGAAATTGATGTAATGTATTATGAGATAAAAGAAATTATTCAGGTAGTGAAGGGAGTCAAAAATTTAATAGTCATGGGTGACTGGAATTCGGTAGTATGAAAAGGGAGAGAAGGAAATATAGTAGGTGAATATGGATTGGGGGGTAAGAAATGAAAGAGGAAGCCGTCTGGTAGAATTTTGCACAGAGCATAACTTAATCATAGGTAACACTTGGTTCAAGATCATAAAAGAAGGTTGTACACATGGAAGAAACTTGGAGATACTAGAAGGTATCAGATAGATTATATAATGGTAAGACAGAGATTTAGTAACCAGGTTTTAAATTCTAAGACATTTCCAGGGGCCGATTTGGACTCTGACCACAATCTATTGGTTATGAACTGTAGATTAAAACTGAAGAAACTGCAAAAAGGTGGGAATTTAAGGAGATGGGACCTGGATAAACTGACTAAACCGGAGGTTGTACAGAGTTTCAGGGAGAGCATAAAGGAACACTTGACGGGAATGGGGGAAAGAAATACAGTAGAAGAAGAATGGGTAGCTCTGAGGGATGAAGTAGTGAAGACAGCAGAGGATCAAGTAGGTAAAAAGACAAGGGCTAGTAGAAATCCTTGGGTAACAGAAGAAATATTGAATTTAATTAATGCAAGGAGAAAATATAAAAATGCAATAAATGAAGCAGGCAAAAAAGGAATACAAAAGTCTCAGAAATGAGATCGACAGGAAGTGCAAAATGGCTAAGCAGGGATGGCTAGAGGACAAATGTAAGGATGTGGAGGCTTATCTCACTAGGGGCAAGATACATACTGCCTACAGGAAAATTAAAGAGACCTTTGGAGAAAAGAGAGCCACTTGTGTGAATATCAAGAGCTCAGATGGAAATCCAATTCTAAGCAAAGAGGGGAGCAGAAAGGTGAAAGGAGTATATAGAGGGTCTGTACAAGGGCGATGTACTAGAGGACAGTATTATGGAAATGGAAGAGAATTTAGATGAAGATGAAATGGGAGACACGATACTGCGCGAAGAGTATGACAGAGCACTGAAAGACCTGAGTCGAAACAAGGTCCCGGGAGTAGACAACATTCCATTAGAACTACTGACGGCCTTGGGAGAGCGAATCCTGGTGAAACTCTACCATCTGGTGAGCAAGATGTATAAGACAGGTGAAATACCTTCAGACTTCAAGAAGAATACACTCCTGGAAATTGAAATAAGAACACCGTGAATTCATTGTCCCAGGAAGGGGAAACTTTATTGACACATTCCTGGGGTCAGATACATCACATGATCACACTGACAGAACCACAGGCACATAGACACAGGCAACAGAGCATGCACAATGTTGGCACTAGTACAGTGTATATCCACCTTTTGCAGCAATGCAGGCTGCTTTTCTCCCATGGAGACGATCGTAGAGATGCTGGATGTAGTCCTGTGGAACGGCTTGCCATGCCATTTCCACCTGGCGCCTCAGTTGGACCAGCGTTCGTGCTGGACGTGCAGACCGCGTGAGACGACGCTTCATCCAGTCCCAAACATGCTCAATGGGGGACAGATCCAGAGATCTTGCTGGCCAGGGTAGTTGACTTACACCTTCTAGAGCATGTTGGGTGGCACGGGATACATGCGGACGTGCATTGTCCTGTTGGAACAGTAAGTTCCCTTGCCGGTCTAGGAATGGTAGAACGATGGGTTCGATGACGGTTTGGATGTACCGTGCACTATTCAGTGTCCCCTCGACGATCACCAGAGGTGTACGGCCAGTGTAGGAGATCGCTCCCCACACCATGATGCCGGGTGTTGGCCCTGTGTGCCTCGGTCGTATGCAGTCCTGATTGTGGCGCTCACCTGCACGGCGCCAAACACGCATACGACCATCATTGGCACCAAGGCAGAAGCGACTCTCATCGCTGAAGATGACACGTCTCCATTCGTCCCTCCATTCATGCCTGTCGCGACACCACTGGAGGCGGGCTACACGATGTTGGGGCGTGAGCGGAAGACGGCCTAACGGTGTGCAGGACCGTAGCCCAGCTTCATGGAGACGGTTGCGAATGGTCCTCGCCGATACCTCAGGAGCAACAGTGTCCGTAATTTGCTGGGAAGTGGCGGTGCACTGCGTAGGATCCTACTGTCTTGGCGTGCATCCGTGCGTCGCTGCGGTCCGGTCCCAGGTCGACGGGCACGTGCACCTTCCGCTGACCACTGGCGATAACATCGATGTACTGTGGAGACCTCACGCCCCACGTGTTGAGCAATTCGGCGGTATGTCCACCCGGTCTCCCGCATGCCCACTATACGCCCTCGCTCAAAGTCCATCAACTGCACATACGGTTCACGTCCACGCTGTCGCGGCATGCTACCAGTGTTAAAGACTGCGATGGAGCTCCGTATGCCACGGAAAACTGGCTGACACTGACGGAGGCGGTGCACAAATGCTGCACAGCTAGCGCTATTCGACGGCCAACACCGCGGTTCCTGGTGTGTCCGCTGTGCCGTGCGTGTGATCATTGCTTGTACAGCCCTCTCGCAGTGTCCGGAGCAAGTATGGTGTCAATGTGTTCTTTTTTCCATTTCCTGGAGTGTATAATAATTCCAATCCCAAAGAAAGCATGTGTTCACAGATTTGAAAATTACCGAACTATCAGTTTAATAAGTCATGGTTGCAAAATAATTACACGAATTCTTTACACACAAATGGAAAAACTGGTAGAAGCAGACTTCAGGGAAGATCAGTTTGGATTCCGTAGAAATGTTGGAACACATGAGGCAATACTGACCTTACGACTTATCTTAGAGGAAAAATTAAAGAAAGGCAAACTCACATTTCTAGCATTTGTAGACTTAGAGAAAGCTTTTGACAATGTTGAGTGGAATACTCTCTTTCAAATTCTGAAGGTGGCAAGGGTAAAATACAGGGAACAAAAGGCTATTTACAATTTGTACAGAAACCAGATGGCAGTTATGAGTCAAGGGACATGAAAGGGAAGCAGTGATTGGGAAGGGAGTGAGACAGGGTTGTTGCCTCTACCCGATGTTATTGAATCTATATATTGAGCAAGCAGCAAAGGAAACAAAAGAAAAATTCAGAGTAGGTATTAAAATCCATGGAGAAGAAATAAAAACTTCGAGGTTCGCCGGTGACATTGTAATTCTGTCAGAGACAGCAAAGAACTTGGAAGAGCAGTTGAATGGAATGGACAGTATCTTGAAAGAAGGATAAAAGATGAACATCAACAAAAGCAAAATGAGGGTAATGGAATGTCAGGTGATGTTGATCGAATTAGATTAGGGAATGAGACACTTAAAGTACTTGTAGTAAAGGAGTTTTGCTATTTGGGGAGCAAAATAACTGATGATGGTCAAAGTAGAGAGAATACAAAATGTAGACTGGCTATGGCAAGGAGAGCGTTTCTGAAGAAGAGAAATTTGTTAACATCGAGTATAGATTTAAGTGTCAGGAAGTCATTTCTGAAAGTGTTTGTATAGTGTGTAGCCATGTATGGAAGTGAAACATGGACAATAAATAGTTTGGACAAGAAGAGAATAGAAGCTTTCGAAATGTGGTGCTACAGAAGAATGCTGAAGATTAGATGGGTAGATCATATAACTAATGAGAGGGTATTGAATAGAATTGGGGAGAAGAGGAGTTTGTGGAACAACTTGACATAAAGAAGGGACTGCTTAGTAGGACATGTTCTGAGGCATCAAGGGATCACAAATTTAGCATTGGAGGGCAGTGTGGAGGGTAAAAAATCGTAGAGGGAGACCAAGAGAGGGATACACTAAGCAGATTCAGAAGGATGTAGGTTGCATTAAGTACTGGAAGATGAAGAAGCTTGCACACGATAGGGTAGCATGGAGAGCTGCATCAAACCAGTCCACCACCACAACACGCAACATGATAGCATCCCCAGAGAAAAGGTATAGGAACCTTAGAGAGAAATGGAGTTCGAAAACAACTGAAATTCTTTAAGAAATTTACTGACAAAAGCTTCAGCTGTGTCCAAATCCAAGTTGGAGGGACTGGTTTGGAAATGTTAACTGTGTCACTATTATAATGGACAGGAAGGAACTGTGATAGAGACAAAAGAAGCTCACAGAGGAAGTGATGTGAAGGTATTGTTATTTGCCCATGAAACTGCGTTGTGGGGAACCAACTCTAAGGGTATTCAAGAACTAGACATTTTAAATGGGAAATAATATCTAGAAATATGGCATGAAACTTAGTGTGGCATTAAGCAAGACTATGGTGGAAAGTGGAGACAGAGAAAGTAAATGGCAGAATACTGGAATTGTGGAAAACTTTAAATACTAAGAGAGTGTGATAATGCAGAATGTAGGCACAGAGGCAGAAACTCCCAAAAGAGTACAGCAGAGCAGTTCATTTCACCTGTTTGAGGGATTTAGGCTGGGGAAGGGAGGTGCTGATGAAGTGTAAGGAAGTGGTATACAATATGCACTTCTCACTCGTATTGACATAGGCATTAGAGACCTGAACAGTGACAAAACAAGAGGAGATTAGACTCCAAGCCAGTGAAATGAAATTCCGGAGAAATGAAAATGAGGAGAGACAGAGCGAGAAACGAAGATCTGAGAAGACTATATTGAAATGGTTTAGACACAAAGAAGGAATGGAACATAGATTAATACCGACACCAATCCCAAGTTCGAGGGCAAGTGGGATATCCAGAGCAAGATGGACTGACTCGGTCAAGAACAGTTTAAGAATAAGGAATATGGACTGGAACAAAAACTTAAAGAGGAATGGTGGAAAGATGGGTGAAAATGGAGAAGTGCTACAATTGTCCCATCTCTGCCTGATGCTGGATAAATGGAAAGTAAAAATGATGATGAATCATGGAATCCCTTTAGAACACACCTCTCTTACTAGAATAGAAAGAGTTATGCATGTCTGTTACTATAACAGAAATTCTAAAGCTGTTTAACATTACACACACATTCTATAGATGGTAAGTATCCATTTATGTCAAAAGGGTGCAATTTATTAACATCTTAATGGAATTCAGAGTTTTGGCAATACAATACAGATCTATACCTGCATAAAATAGTGGTACTTTCTTAAACAATCTTTCTCCTCTTTTGATAAGAAAAAGAGACATTCCAAGAAAGAGCCAGAATTCCGTCACTGTTCAGCAGCCTCTTTTAAGCTGCAGCTGTTTATGGACCTATGGACTTTCTAAAGCATTTTCTCAATGTAAAGATGCTTCTGGTTCCAGACTGCAAGCTTACACCACTAGGAGTGATAAAGATTTGAGAACTGAGAATCATTTTGTTTCCTTGAGTGGTCAAAGAAGTGGAGATCAGTCAAAACAGAGCACTGCATTATGTGGGCAGGTGTGACACAACTAAGATGCAGCAGTGTATGGATGAATTTAGATCATTATCCAGAATACATGTGGCACCAGGAAGTTTTATTAAAACTTCCAGTCTTACAGATCAGTTATTACATGTTAAAAAGAGTGGGAACCAAGAACTGAACTGTAAGGACAATGATATTTGATGTTATCCTTCCTGGTATCAGCCTGTTGTGTGCGATTAAGGCCAGTCATGCACCATTATTCAATATTCTAGCAGAGAATATAAAAAGTGGTGATCTTAACGTCTTGAATATGTTTTTTTATTGATTACATGTAAATAAAATGAATAACTTTGACAGCAGGAATCAGTGAAACTGTGGAGGACTGTTTATGACTGCTTAGCAAAAAAAATGTAATGTATATTACTACTACTACTACTACTACTACTACTACTAATAATAATAATAATAATAATAATAATAATAATAATTCCAAGCTTCCATCAGAATTAGCTGCATTTTTCATTTTGAGTTAAACATTAAAGATAAGAAATTTGGAAAGTGTGCCATTCTCGGCCTGTTGATGTCAGAGAAGAGTTTCTGTGAGTGAAATGTGGCAGGTGTTATCTGTGGTCAAGGAACAATTGGAGGCACCGTGAGCTTGTGCGGGATCTCGACAAGAGGCTACCAGGAAACGAGGCAGTAAACACGGAATTGGGCGGTGAGCACGGCAAGTCTGAGTACTGCTCAGCGACGATATTTTAGCACTTGGCCCTTATCGAATACACGTGGTAACGTTACAGTAAACAAGTATAAAGGTAAGGAAAACTCATCGCAACACTTTCAGGTCAGTTGTGCCCCCAGTATCAATCCCGATTACATGCCCAATCACGTTCAGCCAGCTGAAGTGCCCTTACTCGCAGGTGCAGTGATATTGTGGATGAGTAATACTACAGCCACAGCGTTGCAACATCATCATGGCAAATCCCTCCACCCGGGGTGGACCAAAACTATCAACCGAAATCCACTAACGTCTGTCTGGTATCCAGCGGTTAGGGGTCAGCATCTGTTCGCCTAGATGGTGCGGCTGCAGCAACCTTCCTGATCTCAACAATCAAGTCGTATTCCTCATGATCTTTCCTCAGAAGGACCACCACCAAGTTAGTTTTCAACTTGAAAACCAAACATGATGATAACACAAGGAATGAATCCACTACCCCGGGCACCAGTCACAAGGCTTGCTTTACCTGGTCATCGGATTCTGGGGGACCAGGAGCACCATGTTACGCCTAAGGTTGAGAACCAGACGACGTCCAAATTATTACACACAAAATAAAGACACTTCAGCGGTACACTTAATACTAATACTCTTTTCAAACTGGGCAAGATCAAACAACTTACAGATGTGCTGCAAAAATTCCATATCAAAATCCTTGCAATCCAGGAAACACGATTTATGGACGAAAACCATTTTGATACAGACAACTACAGGATCTACAAAGGTTCAAATGGCTCTGAGCACTATGGGACTTAACTACTCTGGTCATCAGTCCCCTAGAACTTAGAACTACTTAAACCTAACTAACCTAAGGACATCACACACACCCATGCCCGAGGCAGGATTCGAACCTGCGACCGTAGCAGTCACGCGGTTCCTGACTGAGCGCCTAGAACCGCTAGACCACCGCGGCCGGCGATCTACAAAGGAAAACAAGCAGTTAAAACTAATAAGAAAGGGCTAAAACAGTTTGGCACAGCATTTGCAGTCCACACAAATCTATCAGTGACTCTGTCATTGACTTCCAGTCTGCCTCAGAACGTATATCAACGCTCTCCATCCAATCGGCCAACAAAGCATATACCTTGATCAACGCACATGCACCCACAAATAACTATAACAAGAAGAACCGCCAGAAAGTGGATGACTTCTGGAATGACCTTGAAGAGACGACAAACAAAATTGCCAAACACCATGTAATAATCTTGTTAGGCGACTCTAATGCACAATTAGGTAAAGAGAAAAAATACAGGAAAATCACCGGAATCGATACTGCCCACAAGAGAACTAACAAGAATGGGGAAAGATTGATAAGCTTTTGCGAGAATTTCGGCCTCATAATTATGTCAACAAAATTTAAAAAAAAAAAAAAACAAGAAAACAATAAGAAACTGTATACTTGGAAGTCGCCCAACACAATGTTGGGTGAATTCCAGATAGACCATGTGGCCAATGTGAAAACAAGAAGAGAATTTCTTGACTCAGACCACCATCTTCTTCAGATAAAGACCAGATTACAACCCAATAGAAAAATGCCAAAACTAAACAAAGTGCTGAGAAAACATCTTACAGGAAATTAGTCAGACAAACACCACAAACTGGACAGAACTTGTGGACGTCCTCAAATCCACGATGAAATTGGGTCAACCCCTGAGAATGAGAAAACACAGGTGGTGGAATATAATGTGTGTCCAAGCAATAGAATAAAGGACCAATGCCTGGAAAAACTTCAATAGTCGCAAAACATCAGAAAAATGGCAACAATTTCTAGTAATCCAAAAATAAACATCGAAAACTATTGGGAGGGGAATAAAGAAATTATGACAAATGGTGACTAGATGAGATAGAACAGGACTTTAAGAAGAACAACACCAGGAATTTTTATAAGATGTTTAAAGAACATATTTCAGGATACCAGCTACCCAATCTTTGTTTCAAGAAACCGGATGGTTCACTAGAAGCTAACATGAAGAATAACTGCCAAATCCTCGCAGACTATTTCAACAAACTTCTCAACTGCGAAAGACCTACACAGGATATTCACTACGAGACGTCTACACCAAATCCTGATGCTAAACCGCCAACCATCAATGAAATAGTAGAAATTATCAAGGCACTCAAAAACAATAGAGCCCCAGGAGAAGATGGAATTAATGCAGAACTATGGAAACTAAATGATTAAAGATTAACAGGAAAAATTCACAAAATCATATTAAACATTTGGGAAACAAAACAGATCCCTTCTGAATGGAAATGCGCTCTCATCCATCCACTCCACAAAAAAGGGGACAAAACTGAACCAAATAATTACAGGGGTATCTCACTCATACCGGTCACATATAAAATCCTATCAAAAGTTCTCATGAATAGATTAGAAGAACAAGCTGACCCACAAATAGGAGAATACCAGGCAGGTTTTCGCAAGGGACGATCGTGCATAGAGCAGATCTGGAATCTGAAAATGACTCTCCAGATGAGAAACACAGTGGATACTTTTGTAGATTTTAAAAAGGCCTATGACTCAATAGACAGATTAGCACTCTGCAAGATGCTGGAAGAGTTCAGCATTGACAGAAAGACAAGAGCAATCATTCGGGAAACATTAACTGACACAGTCTCCAAGGTTAAATTTATGGGGGATATCTCAGAACCATTTGAAATCCAAACTGGAGTGCGACAGGGTGACGGACTTGCAACATTACTCTTTAATATCATTCTTGAAAAAATTATCAGGACATGGGAAAAAGGAGTCAAAGAAATCCAAATTGGCATCCGAAAAGATAATAGAATCAATGTGAAGTGTTTAGCTTTTGCGGATGACCTTGCAATCCTCACAAATAATAGAAAAGAAGCCACTAACGCCATAGAGAAGTTACACAAAATTGCACAAAGAACTGGCCTGCAAATCTCATATGAGAAAACCCAGTACATAGAAAGAGTGCCACAAGACAAATTGCCTATTGTGACAACCCATGGGAAAATCGTACAAGTACCACATTTTAAGTACTTTAAGATCAATGAAGAAAGAATAAAAAAACTACGGAAAGCATATAAACTCATGTGGAACTATTATAACAAAAAGTCCATATCCATTAACGCAAAATTGAGGCACTTCAACGCTGTCGTACTTCCGGAGGCACTGTATGCATCTGAAACAACACAAATAGGTTGGCAAACTAAAATCAAAGAAATAGAGAAACAAGAAAGGAAAATTCTCAGGAAAATTTTTGGCCCGATACAAGAGCAAGGAATCTGGAAGAAGAGACCAACATCAGAATTATATAAATACACAGACAAGATTACAGATACAATAAGAAAAAGAGGATTGCAGTTCTACGGACATATCCACAGGATGAATGAAAACAAAATTTCAAAGCAAATTCTTAAAGTCATCAACTCAGGAAGGGGAAAAACAAAATGGATAAAAGAAGTTGAAGAGGACCTCAGACAAGCACACATAACAGTAAACGATGCAGAAAATAGAACTGAATTCAGGAACATCATCAAAAAACATTAATTTGACACCACAACACAGAAGAGACCAGGATGCAAATGGACAGCAGAGCAAAAGAAACAACACAGTGAACACATGAAGAAAATTGGGCTCAGAAAAAACATAAACAATCATCATAAAAAAATTCAAGCTCAAACACTCTCTTAAATGGGAATAATCGAAAATAATAATAATAATAATAATAATAATAATAATAATACTATTATTGCAATTAATCAAATAATAAAACCTGGAAAATGTCAGATTTGGCACAGGATAAAGGTTATTCATTTCAACAATGAACAACTTAATAAAGCTAGTTTGGATTGTGAGAAGTATTGCCTTTCACATATAAACTGTTTCATCATTCTTGTTAATTTATCACATCTGATTTCAAAGCATGAATTCCATTTTATTTTTTAAATCTACAGAAATCCCTACTAACAAACATCTTTAATTGGCTACAAAATAAGTAGCAAGAGCTTTGATAATAGGCTTTCTTACATTTTTAAGTCATTACATGTTTTAATATATCCTATATGTCTCTTGAGAAAAAATATCGATGTTATGAGAGAATTATGTAATATGATAATCCTCCTTTCAATCTACAATGTATAACTATCAATGTTACTTAATTATTGGAAAATAGTGCTTAGTTAAATTTCGTGAATATATTTCACATGGCAATGTCCTCTACAGTCTCACAATAAAGACATGTTGGCCATTAGTATAATAATTACATAAATTAAAGAGCAAAATGTGAAGAAATGTCATACTGTTCTGTGTTCTGTGAAATGGAACAAAACCAATAAATTACAAACCTGCATGTGCATCAATTTGTTTAAGTAGTGTAACTTGTACTAAGTCCCATATATACAGACTTCCAAGACTTCCTCCAAGAATGAGTGTCATCCCATCCCAGGCTAGACACCTGCAAATTAAATTTGTTCACTCATTAGCTTCAGTACTATTGCTTAACAAAAAAAACAACCAGAGATATTGCACAAATAAAGTGAAGGCCACACTATGGTCTTGTTACAAAATCTTCAGCACTCTCTGTTTCCTTGATAAGTTTAGAGCGGATCATTCAAAATATGAGGCAACACAAATAAGAATAATCTTTGAGTGAATCAGTGTTACTATTCTGCAAAAAAAAAAAGGAACATAATTTTACAATTTCAACAAGAAAACTATATCAAGTGTAGGTTGCTTTAACTTAGAATACACTACAAGTACAATGCTACTGCTGTCTCTGGTGTTGTGTGGGAACAAATATCCCCTTATGTAGACTGTGATCACCATATGATATTTTGACTCACTGCTCGCACGGTGTGGCAGGTGGCATATTGCTTTCAACTGAGAACAAAACTAGATGAAATAAAATAATAAAAAATCTTGGATGGAATATCAACAATATGAAAAGGATAGACTGCTACTCACCACTTAAAGAGGTCACTGAGTGTCAGACAGGCAACTGAATAAAGAATTGTAGATATAATTCAGCTATCGGACTAAGTCCTCCATCAGATGTCGACAAAACACACAAAAACACATACAAACGTGGCCACTATCATCTCCGACTGCTAAAGGATGGATGGATATGGGCACTCAACAGTGTAGTCTTTAGCGCCCGAACAGAAACAACAACAGACGAGTGTCACTAAAATGCAGCAAGTGATAAAATAGGATTAAAATTAAAGGTGAAAGGCTACATAGGCAGTTTGCACGTCAGCAGTTGCAAAGTGGAAAGCAGCACATAAAGAGGATAACTGCAAGAGAACGTAGGTAAAAGGGTTAAAATGAAACACATAGCACATGTTTGGAACTGGCCTATTACAAGTATAAAAAGGAGTGGTAAGCCACTCGGCAACACACTAAAAATTCCAACCTAAAATTTTTGGCTGAAGCCCAGAAACATCACAGTACC
Source organism: Schistocerca gregaria (assembly GCF_023897955.1). Classification (NCBI taxonomy): domain Eukaryota; kingdom Metazoa; phylum Arthropoda; class Insecta; order Orthoptera; family Acrididae; genus Schistocerca; species Schistocerca gregaria. The sequence goes on along the minus strand of NC_064921.1, from coordinate 961,472,281 downwards.
TTAAGACTTTCTTGACACTTGCCTCATCATCGGCTAGAATCGAGGGCAGATCCCCACTAATATTAACTTCCGCCCTGACAGAACGATATAAATCACACTCAACTAAAATGTGGCGTACAGTGATTCATACGCCACAGGCATCACACAGCGGGGGTTCCTCTCACCGTAATAAGAAGGCATCCGTAAGAGGACAGTGCCCTATGCGAAGAGGTGTAAGGGTCACTTCGTCACGCCTAGGTGACCGGCAGGAGGAACACCACGGCTGGATGGTGGGCTTCACCAATCGCAGCTTATTTTCCCTCGCCGCCAGCCATTCCTCCTCCCACAATTGCATATACTTCCGCCGCAGCACAGAAACAATACCTTGCAAAGGAATAGAACATTGTGTCACCTCCGGTAATCTGCAGGCGTCCTTGGCAGCTCTATCAGCTTGTTCATTTTCCTGTATGCCCACACGCCCTGGCACCCAGCAAAAGGACACTTGCTTGCCCTGTCGTTGGAGGATGTACAGTTGGTCGTAAATCAGCTGTTCCAACTTCTCCGCTGGGTACAGGTTCTGCAGTGACTGTAATGCGCTCATTGAGTCAGAGAAAATTAGAAAGTTTTTGCCCTGAGTACACTGTATCTTGTCCAATGCCTTCAGGATCGCGTGAAGTTCTGCGGAAAAAACAGTGTATTCCTGGGGAAGGCGAATCCTGATGACATGTTCGGGGAACACTACTGAGCAGCCAAGAAAATCCCCCTGTTGGGTTCCATCAGTGTATACTACTGTAAAATCATGATGCCTATCTAAAATGTTAAAAAATAAAGATTTGAAAGTAAAATCTGATGTACTGTCTTTCTTAAAATTTGCCAAATCTAAAATCAGTCTGGGCCTCTAGAGGAGCCAAGGTGGGTATCTGCTCCAACCTCGACATGAAAAATTAAAACCGGTCACACCCATCTCTAAAATGCAATCCTTTGCACGAATCCCATAGGGCCTTGTTGCTCGTTGCCAGTTGCGAAAAAGCCTTTCCAGTGGAGGCTGAGCAACAGTGTGGTATGCAGGCGTGTATGGTGTGGATAATGTTTGACAGGCCTGGCGCACCATTAGTAGACGCCGCCAGAGGTGAAGTGGCGGTTCACCTGCCTCTGCACACAGGCTCGGTATGGGGCTCGTTCTGAACGCCCCAGTGGCCAGCCGAATCCCCTCATGGTGCACCACATCCAACAGCTTCAAATAAGTGGGTCTTGCAGACCCATACACCGTGCATCCATAATCAAGCCAGGATCGCACGAAGGCTCTGTAAAACCGGAGCAGACAAGTCCTGTCTGCTCCCCATGTGAGGTGACTAAGACATTTAAAAATAGACAGCACCTTAAGAGATCGTTTTTTTCAGTTCCTTAATGTGTGGCAGCCACATAAGCTTAGAATCAAAAGTGAGGCCCAGAAACTTCACCGTGTCTTTAAAATTCAGAACGGTGTCCCTCATCCTCAACTAAGGCAAGTCGAAAATGAAACGAGAACGGTTAAAAAGAACACACACCGACTTATCAGTTGAAAACTGAAAACCACTCTTCTGTGCCCAGTCATCCAAATGTCAGAGAGTTAGTTGCAACTGACGAGTCATCGTTGCAAGGCTTGAAGAAGAGCAAAATACAGAGAAATCGTCCACAAACAAGGAACACTGCACAGGACTTTTCACAACAGACATAATACTATTAACAGCAATAGCAAAGACCGTCACACTTAAAACACTATCTTGAGGGACACCGTTCTCTTATTCAAAGCAACTAGGCAGTACGTCTCCGACTCGGTACCGAAAATAATGTGGCGACAGGAAGGACCGAATAAAATTCGGAAGACATCCATGAAAACCCCATTCGTGGAGTTGCCTGATGATAAGATGCCTCCAAGTAGTGTCGTATGCCTTTTCAATGTCAAAATATATTCCCAACAGGTGATACTGGCGCAGGAAAGCCTGTTGTATGGCCGCCTCCGGGAGGGCCAGGTTATCAAAGGTGGAGCGATACCTCCTGAACCCACACTGAAAGCAACTAGGGAGTTGTCTGGATTCTAATATCCAGACAAGGCGGCAGTTGACCATCCGCTCCAAGGTCTTTCCCATGCAGCTAGTGAGGGCAACACTACGGTAACTACCCGGGCACGTGCAGTCTTTCACAGGTTTTAAAAGAGGAATTAAAATTGCTTCAGGCCACGAGTCAGAGAAGTGACCGACATCTAAACTAGATTTAGAAGTCGGAGGAGGATTTCTTTATTTCTCCCTGTGAGGTGCCGCAGCATGCTAAGTGGATTCTATCCTGACCAGGGGATGTATCACGAGCCCCACACAATGCAGAATCCAGTTCCCACATGAAAAACGGGCAGTTGTACTCTTCTGTATTGGGTGAGCGGAAGTCAAAACTGCTCCTCTCAGCAGCCACTCTGTGGGGCTGGAAAGCTGGATTCTGACTGGCGGTTGCAGTAATAGCTGCAAAATGAGCCGCCATAGACTGGGCAATATCTTTTGGGGTCGTGTGGAGAGTACCATTCCACATTATAGCAGCCGTAGGGCACCTCGCTCCTCTCCCAGAAATTCTCTTGATGGTCTCCCATACAATGGAACTTCGTGTAGAACGATTAATAGTGTTAAGGAACTGCTGCCACGACCTCTTCTTGTTCTCTCGTATAATCCGACGACACTTTGCCATCGCCACCCGAAAAGCTGCAAGGTTCTCTACAGTTGGTCGTCATTTGAACCTACGCAGAGCTGCCCGCCTAGCCCTGATTGCACAGCGGCATTCGTCGCTCCACCAAGGGACAGGCTGCCGCTTCGGTTGTCCCGTGGACTGTGGGATGGACACTTCACTGGCGCGGTGGATCATGTCAGTAATATGATCCACCCATTCCTGGTCACTGACCCGATGTTCAAACTGGGCGAGTTGACTATACAGTGCCCAGTTGGCTCTACCGAGCACCCATCGAGGCGGTTTCCTTTCCGGTTCCACTGCATGTGGCAGGTGAATCCGGATGGGGAAGTGACCGCTGCCGTGTAAGTCATCAACCACTTCCCATGCAGCAGTGTGGGCGATGGCTGGAGAGCAAAGCGATAGATCAATGGCAGAGAATGACCCAGTTGCAATGCAAAAATGCGTGCTTTGACCTGTACTTAACAAATGGCACTGGTAGACAGAAGAAGCCTCTCAATTGCTCTACCCCTGGGGCAAGTACTCACAGAGCCCCAAAGCATATTGTGTGCATTAAAATCACCACAGAGGATGAAGGGGTGGGGGAGCTGTGTAAGAAGATCACTGAGAGCCTCTTCATGAAGCACATCATGTGGGGGCAGGTAAAGCGAACATACTGTTAGCATATGGCGCACATGTACTAATATTGCAACTGCCTGTAAATCCGTCGTGAGGGAGAGAGGCGAGGAGTGGTAGTAGGTGTTGATGAAGATACCTACTCCTCCTCGAGCTCTCTGTCCACTCAGGTCGTCCTTTTTGTGGAGGACATAACCACGTAGTTCTGGGGTGTATGTTTCACTGAAATTTGTCTCTTGCAGACATACACACATAGGTCTATCCTGAATCAATAGACGTAGTTCCTCCACATGTGTCCTGAACCCTTGCAGGTTCCATTGTAGTATGGGAGCCATCACGGTGGTTGTATTTTCTGCCTCTCTTTCTGCCGAGGTGGGGAGACTGCAGCGGGTGGAGGCTCAGTCTTGGGGCGAGATGATTGCCCCATATTCTCAGACTCCATCAGCTCTGGGGAAGAGTCTGATGAAGCGTCTAATGGGACCACATTAACATGATCCGAGGGTTTACCAGTCGATTTAATCTGTTGGTGCTGCTTCAATGTGCTTTCCTTTGTTTAGATGGCTTTGCTGGAACCGGAGCTGGGGTGTTTATGACCATGCTGGGCTTTGGAACAGCCTCAGCAATCGGAGATGCCTGGGGCTCTTCAATGTTAGCTACTGTACCTTTCTCTGCTGTTCTAGGAGGGGCTACAGGCTCTGATACAGGTGCTGCCTTGCAAGTGCACTGACATGTGCACGTGTTCGTGCCAACACTAACAACCTCCGTCTGTGTAGATGCATCGACTTTCAGAGGCGGCTTCTGAACAATGGAAGCAAAAGACGTAACAAATGTGGGGGGCTGCATGGCCTTAAAGATCTTTTTGGCTTCACTGTAGGGGATATGCTTAGTTGTTTTTATTTCTTGTATTTTACGTTCCTCTAGGAAGATTCTACAGTTCCTACTCCAAACAGGGTGGCTTTCAGAAAAGTTTATACATCTGACAGGCGACGAACATTCAATTCCGTCATGGGCAGCCTTACTACAGTTGCCACACATCACTTCTCCCTTACACCCTAGAGTTGTATGCCCAAAACGCTGGCACTTAAAACAGCGCATTGGGTTTGGGACATAGGACCGGACGTTTAGTCGAAGAAATCCTGCCTTGACGTGTTCTGGGAGTTTGAGGGTACTGAAAGTAAGAATGAAGGAGTCAGATTTCACCAGGTTCCCATCCACCCTTTTCATGATGTTCTGAACGTCAACAATTCCCTCCTGAGCCCACTCACACACACACACACACACACACACACACACACACACACACACACACACACATATCCATCTGCACATACAAAGACACAAGCAGACATTTGTAAAGGCCTTTACAAATGTCTGCTTGTGTCTTTGTATGTGCGGATGGATATGTGTGTGTGTGTGTGTGCGCACGAGTGTACACCTGTCCTTTTTTCCCCCTAAGGGAAGCCTTTCCGCTCCCAGGATTGGAATTACCCTCTCCCTTAAAACCCACATCCTTTCATCTTTCCCTCTCCTTCCCTCTTTCCTGAAGAAGCAACCGTCGGTTGCGAAAGCTAGAAATTCTGTGTGTGTGTGTGTGTTTTATTTATTGTGCCTATCTACCGGCGCTTTCCCTCTTGGTAAGTCTTGGAATCTTTGTTTTTAATATATTTTTCCCATGTGGAAGTTTCTTTCTATTTTATTTACATCATCATTAATTTGTTTAGTTTTAGCTTGATATGTCACCTCTGCGTCTATTATCAGTTGCTCTTTACATCCTTGTGCTCCTTTGCAACAGCCTTTATGTTCTTCATTTATAATTTTGTTCTGGGTTGTGTGTGTCATTAATTTCTGTGTAATGATTGAAGTTAATATTTTGTATATTGTTGGTAGGCATGTTATGGGGCGATATTTAGCTGGGGTTTACTGTGTCTGCTTGATCTTTACGTTTCAGATAAGTTATTCCATGTTTAAGTGTATCAGGGAATGTATATGGGTCTGCAATGTAACTGTTAAATAATTTATATCTAAAAACAAAGATGATGTGACTTACCAAACAAAAGTGCTGGCAGGTCGACAGACACACAAACAAACACAAACATACACACAAAATTCGAGCTTTCGCAACCGGCGGTTGCTTCATCAGGAAAGAGGGAAGGAGAGGGAAAGATGAAAGGATGTGGGTTTTAAGGGAGAGGGTAAGGAGTCATTCCAATCCCGGGAGCAGAAAGACTTACCTTAGGGGGAAAAAAGGATAGGTACACACACACACACACACACACACACACACACACACACACACACACACACACATACTCAGACACAAAGCAGACATTTTGCTTGTGTCTGTGTATGTGCGGATGAATGTGTGTGTGTGTGTGTGTGTGTGTGTGTGTGTGTGTGTGCGCGCGCGTGTGCGCGTGTGTGCGTATGCGCGCGCACGCGCGCGTATACCTATCCTTTTTGCCCCCCTAAGGTAAGTCTTTCCGCTCCTGGGATTGGATGTTGTTCAGTTGAGCACAGAGCACAGAGAGACAACAGGAGAAAAAGTTGGCCGATGAATGTTTCTTTTCTCCACTGTACATACAATCACGGAAAGCATCTGTTCATACATTCACTGCGACCACTGAGACATGTGAAATACCCGTGTGAAAGACCAGCCAGACAGGATGATGCAAAAGTTCGAACAAAACTAAAAATCTGTGTGTGCAGTGCAAGAAATTCGTAGTGGTTCATGTGCTGGAAGTGTTCAGTATGTGTGTGCAAAGTGTTTTGACAAAGATGGTTGCTTTGGCTACCAAAGATGTCACATTGAGAAAAAATGTAATTTTCTTGTTATTGCTATAGAAATTTGTGTCCATTTTTCTTTATTTTTTGTACTAAATATATGTTTATGATGTGTTTGGGGCTTCGACTGAATACAAGTCATACAGATAAAAATGTTATTGTATAGTTGTTTGTTTATTTTCATTTGTAAGTTTAGTTTAAATTGATTTTGTATTTACAATGTTTTCTTCACGTTGATCTTTTTTATTTAATTATACATACTTTCTATAGTAATTTTTAAGCATAATGCAGTTGTACGATAAGTATAATGCACTACTGACCTATAAAGACACCGTACTGAAGCAGTATTGCCACAAGTATCACCAAGTGAAATTCCCTGGTTTCCAGACAAGTTTTAGCATTTTTCCTTGATAAATTTTGACAGCTCAAAGTTAAGTAAGACATAAGTTGACAAAAAATGTAAAGACTTCTGCATTTCTTCTCCATGTGACCAGAAATCATAAGTACTAACATCAACATGTTTTTCAATGAACTGTTTTTAGATGGAGAAAGCAATCAAGTCAAATGGTATGTGTGTTTTATTAAGACCATCATTGTTATTTTTTTCCAATAAAATAAAACACATTTGGTGACAAAAATATGCATATCCTTGAAGTCACAAGACAGATTTAAAATACGTTCACTGATTTCAGAAGTAACCTCAGAAGAAAGCAAGCCTCTTGAAATAAGTGTATAAGGCAGGGAAAAGTTGTGTAAACCATCACTATAGGTGACCACCAATAAAATTTTGGTTCTACTATGTTCATTATCGTTGGTTATTAGTCACTGTGTGATGTCTATGATTTTAGAAGTATTATGTGATTATTCTTTTGAGAAATATGTGACTACTAGTGTACAAACAGCCACCAAACGCCACAATTTTTTTCTTCTTATTGTCCATACTTTCTAATATATAAATTATTTTCAAAATAACAAAATGTACTAGAAGAAATGAAATGTCTATAAAATGCCACACTGTACAATGTACTTGTGGTGGGACAGTTGCAGTTCCTGCAATCCATTGCCCATGGCCTCTGGCCTGCTGAGGACCACCACAGTCCTGGGTTCTTGGATAAGCCTTTAAAATCCGCCACATTATCCCACACACAAATAGACCCAGCCTGCAGAAGATTGGCGAGACTAGATCTGATGGTAAGGTTTGCATATTAGTGGGAAATGATAGGCTTCAGATCGGCAGGCCCAATCTGTTAGAGATACCTGCAGAAATGGCTTGTGGTTTTCGCCCATCGTGGAAGTCCACAAGCGTGGCCAGCTATTCACGTGTCACAGACGCCATGTTGATGAAATGAGGCTGCAGTTATCAATCAATGCAACAGATAACTTGTGCAAATACTCTGAGAATCAGTACCAATGAGGATAGGTATCAACTCACCATAAAGTTTATTGCTGAGGTGCAAACAGTCACACAGAAAAGGCAATCAAACTCTCACAACTAAATTTTTGGCCATAGCCTTTGTCAGAAATTGAGAGCATACACACGTTTACACAATCACTCAGACACAACTTATGACTGCCATATGTGGCCTCTGCCTCAACAATCTCTGAAAATCAGATCCAAACAAACCACCCTGTGAAGTAGCTTAAGAAGTAAAACTGAAAACAATGAAGAAAAACTTCACTGGTTGCAGTACTTGTAGGTAGTTTGCTAATGTCAGCCCTCCTAATACTAATGGTTGTGAAGTACATATTTTGTTACACTTGGGTCGTAAGTTCTCTCAAAAACTATAAATCTTACATTAATCCATAAATTATTTTCACCAATTGGAAATGTTTTTTCTTTCCTTTGTGTCCACACACACTTTTTTTTGGTGAAGCATGACAGTCGTGTGGGTACCTGAGTGGTGTGTGTGTGTGTGTGTGTGTGTGTGTGTGTGTGTCGGAGATGATGAGAGAAGGAAGAAGTTGAAAACTGGTGCTGGCACATAGCCTATTCGCTCTCAAATAGCATCAAGGTGAGTGCCAAGTTTAACGTCCTCATCCTAAGGATGATAGGTATGATTATTATGATGTTATTGATAAGGATGGTATCAACAATATTGCATGACCTCACTTCATGAAACAATGCAGGAGTTTAGGAATTTAATTAGGACATCGGTGCGAAGACTCATGATGAGGGACTTTAGGTCATCACACCTCCTGTTGGCTCTGCCATATAGGTAAAAGGAACACTGTCAACAGCATGTGACATTCTGCTGGTAATTTAGCTAATATCTGCTATATGCTAAACCTGAGGTTGACATGTCTACATTGCCCTTCCCACCCCATCCCTTGCTCCTTCTTGTGTAAGAGAATAATTAGAGAACTGTTAAAAAGTTTTGGAAAATTTGACTGCTTTCACAAACATTCTGACAATAACTTTGTTAGTTTCTTTGGTGTAGCTTTTCCTCCAGCCCTAACCAATTTTAGTAAAACATCTGACACCTATTTCATTATACCTCGAATGGCCTTATACATCTAATGTTGTATTACTTTTGGAACATCATTAACTAAATTCACCATCAAGTTTCAAGAACTGTGTGAAGAAGATCAGCCATAATGCCATCCTCTGCCTTTGGAAGCCATTTGGATGTGGTGGTAATAGACAAGACTTCTATCCTAGCTACTTTCAACTTTCTGAAACATGGAACCACTACTTTGCTTTCCAGTAGCTCCTCAACTGACCTCTTGAGGCTGAATGCTCCCTGTTCCAGTCTTTCCACTAATAAAAAGGCCCCTGGCAGTAACAGGAACTGAATTAAGGTCCTTTACATAGCAGTTAAATATACTGACAACTCAGTTACGGAGGCAAAGAGGAATGGCAAAATTTACTTGATTAATTATATCTTTTACTAATTCATCTTTTGAACTACATATACTTAAAGAAATTTAAAATCAAACAATGGAAACATGATGGAATAACAACAATAGAATGAAAAGGATAAGTTGCTACTCACAATACAGAGAAGACACTGAGTCACAGACACACATAACGAAAAGAATGCTATACATTTAAGCTTTTAGTCAAAAGACCTTCTGAATTAAAAAAAAAAAACACTTACACATTCACACAAGCACAAATCACACATACCTGATTACTGTCTCTGGCCACTGAGACCAGACTGTGGAACGCCACAGCACTTTATGGGGAAAACAAACTGGTGGGGGTTGTGGGGATAAGAAGGGGGCTGCAATGGGGAGGGAGAGACAGAGATAGCAGGATAGGGGTGGAAGAAGGTGTGGTGCTGCTTGTCGGAGTATGCAGGGACAGGGTAGTGCTGCTGGGTACAGTCAGAACATTTGAGAAGGGTGAGGTGGGTGAGGTAGGGGAGGGGGAGGGGGGTGGGAAGTGGAGTGGAGAAGTAGAGAAGGGGAAAAAGATGAGTGGGTGTGCTGGTGGAATAGAAGACTGTGTAGTGCTGGAGTGGGAGTAGGGGAGGGGGATAGACAGCTGAAGGACAGGGACCAGTGAAGGGTGAGGCCAGGAGAGTTACAGGAATGTAGGATATATTGCAGGGCAAGTTCCCACCTACGCAATTCAGAAAAGCTGGTGTTAGTAGGAAAAATCCAGACAGCACAGGCTGTGAATGTGACACGGAAGTGAAACACATTGTGAAAGGGAGCATGTTCAGCAGCTGTGTCATACAGCTGTTTTCTTGGTCACAATTTGTAGGTGGCATTTCATGCAGGCCGACAGCTTGTTGGTTGTCATGCCCGCATTGAAAGCAGCACAGTGGTTGGAGTTAAGTTTGTCACTCTTATAACTGCTTACACAGGGAATTCTACATTTAATGACATAGGAGATGCCTCTGGCCAAATTGGAGTAAGTAGATGGTTGTGGGAGGACGTATCTAACAGGTCTTGCATCTAGGTCTATTTCAGGGATATGAGCCATGAGGCAAGGGGTTGAAAGCATGGATGGAGAAGGGATAGACAAGGATACTGCATATGTTCAGTGTGCAACAGAATACCACTGAGGTAGGGGTGGGAAGGGTAATGGGTAGGATATTCCTCATTTCAGAGCACAGCAAGAGGTATTCAAAATCATGGTGGAGAATGTTATTCAGTTCCACCAGACCTCGGTGGTACTGAGTCGCAGGGGAAGTGCTCCTTTGTTGCCAGATGGTGGGAGTGTTGAAAGTGCTAGGGGACTAGAGAGACAAGGTACAGGAGATCTGCTTCTGTACTAGGTTAGAAGGGTAATTACAGTCTACGAAGGCCTCAGTAAGACCTTTGGTATATTTTGAGAGGGACTGTTTGTCAACAGATGCAATGAGTCTGCCTCATACATTGGTCTCTGATAATGGCCCCCAATTCATTTTATTTATTTATTTATTGTTCTGTGGGACCAAATTAAGGAGAAGTCTCCATGGTCATGCAACGAGTCAATACATGAAATTATAACACGACATTAGAAACAGATAAAATCAAATATTAAAAAAAAAACATATTCAGGTGACAAGTCATAAGTTTAAATAAAGAAAATCAACAATGTAACACTGGAATTTGCTTAATTTTTTAGCTCTTCCAGAAGCTCCTCGACAGAATAGAAGGAGTGAGACATGAGGAAACTCTTCAGTTTAGACTTAAAAGAGTATGGGCTACTGTTAAGATCTTTGAGTTCTTGTGGTAGCTTATTGAAAATGGATGCAGCAGAATATTGCACTCCTTTCTGCACAAGAGTCAAGGAAGTGCATTCCCCATGCAGATTGATTTCTGCCTAGTATTAACTGAGTGAAAGCTTCTAACTCTTGGGAATAGGCTAATATTGCTAACAAAAAAATGCCACTAAGGAAAATATATACTGTGAGGGCAATGTCTGAATTCCCAGGCTATTGACTAGAGGTCGACAAGAGGTTCTCGAACATTCACCACATATAACTCGAACAGCCCATTTTTGAGCCAAAAATACCCTTTTTTAATCAGAAGAATTACCCCAAAAAATAATACCATATGACATAAGCGTATGAAAATATGCAAAGTAGACTACTTTTCGTGTTGAAGTGTCACTTATTTCAGATACTGTTCTAATGGTAAATAAAGCAGCATTTAGCTCTGAACAAGATCCTGGACATGGGCTTTCCACAACAGCTTACTATCTATCCGAATGCCTAGGAACTTGAACTGTTCCATCTCGCTTATAATATGCCCTTTCTGTCTGATCAAAATATCGGTTCTTGTTGAATTGTGAGTTAGAAACTGTAAAAACTGAATCTTACTGTAATTTAGCATCAAATTATTTTCCACAAGCCACGAACTTATTTCCTGAACTACATTATTTGATACTGTTTCAATATTACACACAAGATCCTTCACTATCAAGCTGGTGTCATCAGCAAACAGAAATATTTTTGAATCACCTGTAATACTAGAAGGCATATCATTTATATAAATAAGAAACAGCAGTGGCCCCAGCATCAACCCTTGGGGAATTCCCCACTTAACAGTGCCCCATTGCGACTGAACATCACTACCACTCTCAATATTGCGCATTCTGCTTTTGTTCTTAAAGTAAGAGGCGAACCAATTGTAAGCTACTCCCCTACTCCATAATGGTCCCACTTCTGCTGTAATATTTTGAGGTCAACACAGTCAAAAGCCTTTGTTAAATCAAAGAAAACACCTAGCGTTCACAACCTTTTATTTAATCCGTCCATAACCTCACAGAGAAAAGAGAATATAGGATTTTCAGTTGTTAATCCATTTCCAAAACCAAACTGTACATTTGACAGCAAATTATGTGAATTTAAATAATGCAGTAACCTTGTATATACAACCTTCTCGATAACTTTAGCAAACACTGATGGCACAGAAATAGGTCTAAAATTGTCAACATTATCCCTATCTCCCTTTTTATAAAGTGGCTTCACTACCGAGTACTTTAATCGGTCAGGAAACTGACCACTCCTAAAGGAAAAGTTACAGATATGGCTAAGCACTGGGCTAACATACACAGAACAATACTTCAGTATTCTGCTAGATACCCCGTCATATCCATGAGAGTTCTTGGTCTTTAGTGATTTAATTATTAACTCAATCTCCCTCTTGTCAGTATCATGGAGGAGCATTTCAGGTAACAGTCTTGGAACACTTTTTTTCTAAGAGCGCTATGTTATTCCCTGTTGGGACTAGGTTTCTATTTAGTTCACCTGCTATATTCAGAAAGTGATCATTAAATACTGTACATATACGCGACTTATCAGTAACACGGACATTCCCACTACGCACTGATTCTATATCCTCACAACCTGTCTCTGCACACTAGCCACTTCCTTTACGACTGACCATATGGTTTTATTTTATCCTGAGACTTAGCTATTCTATCTGCATACCACATACTTTTTGCCTTCCTAATAACATTTTTAAGCACCTTACAATACTGTTTGTAATGGGCTGCTGCATTTAGATTTTGACTGTTTCTAACGTTTTGATATAATTGACACTTTGTTCTACAAGATATTCTTATCTCTCTAGTCAGCCACCCAGGCTGCCTGTTTGTGCTAGTACCCTGTTTTGAACGTTTTAATGGAAAGCAACTTTCAAAGAGCATGAGAAAAGCCTTGAGAAAAGCATTATATTTATCGTCTACTGTATCAGCGCTATAAACATCTTGCCACTCTTGTTCCTTGATAAGGTTTACAAAGGTTTCTACAGCAATTGGATCAGCTTTCCTAAACAGTTGATAACTATATTTAATGTGTGTTGCAGCACAAAAATCTTTTAGAGTTAAAATTTGTGCATCATGATCTGGAAGGCCATTCACCTTTTTGCTAACAGAATGCCCTTCCAGTAATGAGGAATGAACAAAAACGTTGTCTATGGTTGTTCTACTGTTCCGTTGCACTCTCATTGGAAAGAATACAGTTTGTATAAGATTATATGAATTAAGGAGATCTACCAGCATCCTCTTCCTTGCTCAATCACTTATACAATTAATGTTGAAGTCACCACATATAACTAACTTTTTGTATTTCCTATAAAGTGAACCAAGAACCTCCTCTAGCTTTAGCAAAAATGTTGTGAAATCAGAGTCTGGGGATCGATAGATAACAACAGTTAGAAGTTAAGCTCCATTAAATTTAACCACACCTGCACAACATTCAAACACCTTTTCAGTGCAGTACTTTGAAACATCAATTGACTCAAATGGGATGCCGTTTTTCACATACATGGCTACTCCCCCACACCACAAAGAACTCCTCGAAAAGCTGCCAGCCAACCTGTATCCTGGTAAAGGAAGCCTCTGAATTATCTCCTTATTTAAGAAGTGTTCAGATATACCAATAATTTCAGAGTCAACATCTATAAGCAGTTCACCAACTTTATCTCTAATACCTTGTATATTTTGATGAAATATACTAATTCCCTCATTACTCTGATACCTAAGCTTTGTCAAAAGTGGTTCCTTTGTTAGAGAGACTTCCCTTAAGCAGGAATACCTATCAGCTGACCTCAGTCTAAAAAAGGTGCAGTTCTAACACCCACTACTGCAGGTATTTTCCCATGAGCGATCCCACCAACCCCACCTATGCTGTCACCTATAAGCTTTGCCAACCTCCCCTTCCCATACCTGTTGAGGTGCAGGCTATGTCTAGTGAAACCCGTCCTGCTGATAGACTCCACTGACACCACTGAAATGTGACCCATGCTTTCTGTCATCAGCGCGCCCCCAAGTCTCGTGTTATTACGCCTCATGGCTGTATTAAGATGAGGCCGATCGTGATGCTGAAATAGTCTTCCATGACTTCTGTCAGGCCAGTGGTATCTAACACATCCATAGCCCGCCTTTCCATCCTTCCTCCAATGACGCAGCAGAGAGGCTTGTCTGAACTTTTAAACAACAGTTGACAAAGGTGGTCGAAACATCTCCAATCACGACGGCCCTCACCCTGTTCTTGAGCAAGTATCACACCACATCACTTGACGGACATAGTCCGGTGGAGCTCCTCCATGGGCGACAGCTGCGGACTCTGCTCCATTTGCTGATGCCGGCACCCTCTCCCAGCCATCTCAGCGTTACGCACCCGTCGTGGCCCCACATGTACAGGAGCAAGGCAGACTGGACGCCTGCCATGGTCGTTACTACCCATCGGCAGCGTGTGACGTCAGTGTAGACGTTGAAAAGGTTGGAACACCGCCATCATAATCAGCTCTGCACGCGTACCCCTGTGGGACTCCCACCGCCACCTCCTTCAGGTACAGACGTGGTCCTCGAGTTGCCACCACTGCTGCCGGTTGCTGCCTGCCCACGAGCCTGCTGCCAGCCCTCCCCGCCCCCAGGTGGATCGGAGGCTCCCTCTGATGCCCTGGCCTCTGTGTTGGCCATCATGGACACCTCGGACTTCCCTTCCTCCCCGACAACGGCAGTTGATGAGCCTGGGTCTTCTCCCATCTGCCAACTTGTGGCATTGTCCAGGGTGTTTTCGCCACTACGCGCAAGTTTAAGGGGGAAGGGATCTGGTACTGAGCGCCGTGGGTTTCAAATCCGCTTCAGACGGCATGGAATTCGATGACCACTAGAGGTCTCTGCAGCAGTCGCGCCGCAACCCGTGGCTGCGAGCGCTCCTGGCCCCGAGTCAAACATGAGAGCGCCACTGTGGAGCATGTGGTCCCAGTGGTCAATAGCGACATACCCTGTCGTATATATAGGCGGCTGCCTCTCAGTCAGCGAGGCAGTCTAGTATTCATGTTGAGTCGGCTCATATCTGCTTACAGACATCGTATTTACATAGCGTGTGCTTAGTTGCTATTTACGAGTGGGCGTTGTTTTGATTTTGTGATGTTATCTCTTGTGACCCTGTTGCTTATTAATTTGTCGTTGATCTTGGTGTCTTGCTTGGTTGTCTATTGCCCCGCTTGTCCTTCCATTCCTGTTCGTCTGTCTTGTTTGTTCGTGGGCCACACCCCTTTGGTCCTGTCACGTTTTCGTTAGCAGTAACCCCGCAACCGTTCCTGTCGCGAATACAACACGAAGCAAACTGGCTAGTCAACTCTGATGGAATGACACAAGATGGCTAAATCATGAAATGAATAGGGCAGGACTGCTCATTGTTACCGCTGATATTTGATTTGTATATTACATAGGTGGTGAGGGAAGTAAAGGACTATTTCCATGTGGGAGTTGTTCAAACGAAAACTAAGGGAATAGCAAGTCCAGTATGTAGATATTTAGGATTGTTAAATGTTAAACCGGGCAAGAGATCATTAATGAGATGGACAAATTTTGCTATCGTGGAAGTAGAACAGAATGAAGATGCACAAAAAACATAGTAGTAAGAATTACACATCACAAAAGGTTTTCTATCAAAAGCTGCAGTTGCTAACAGCCAACAATATAAATCTTAAGACTTAAGAAAAAATTCATGAAATGTTCAGGTGGAAAACATGGATAATGGAGAGGACAGAAAAAGAACAAAAAAACTTTGGCATTTTTTGCTACAGGACATTGCTGTACATCAGACTCGTTTAGTGCCTACTGCTTTGATCACGCAAAGTGTATGGTCTGCACAGATTTTTTTGTTTTTGTTTTGTTTTTCTTTAATCTAATTAAGACCATAAAGGCATGGTTTTTTCTGAATGTACTTCTGATCAAAAAACAATACTGGTAGCTGGTTTTTGTTAACCATGCCTTTTGCATTCTTGTGGCGATATTTCCATAGAAACTTTCATTCCCTAACACATATTTCTTTACATTTAACTTAGAACTGAAATACCAATTTTCATAGGGGGCAGCTTTTTTTATTATTTTTTTTTAAAACAACGAAATAGTTTCTTAAAAATTTTCATCCCCTATTTCATTCCTTTGACGATTGCATTTTCTAAAACAGTGAAACTGTGTTTATTAATTTTTAACCGAAAAGTCAAATACCAGTTTTGATAGATGTAGCTTTGATAATGCAGCTTCAAAATTATCTTAACAGTGACATATTTTCGGAATCCCCTTAGTAGTGGAATTCTGAACAATCCTTTCTTAAATGATGCCTACAGTATAAAATCAACACCCTCTTCAAATTTCAAGTTTCTATACTTGGCAGTTTGGGCTGGGTGATGGGCTTGTTTCATCCCCTTTAGTGGATGAATTTCCAAACACAGTGAAACATGTATTTTTCCGTTTCTAACCATGAAACCAAACTCAAATTTTAATACATTCAGCTTTAAAAATGCTCTAATAATGAAATATTTCCATAAAAAATGCATTCCTATTTGGGGTTGAATGTCCAAAAACATTAAAACATGCATTTTTCTATTTGAAAATGAGAAGCGAAATGCCAGTTGTCACTAGATGTAGCTTAAAAATATTTAGTAGTTCTTTAAAGATTTATTTTTAAAAATGTATTCACTCACTATTTCACACCCACAGGGGTTAAACTTCAAAAAATGCTGAAAAACATATATTTTTTAAAATTTCTGATGAAGAAACCAAAATACCAATTTTTGTAGTGCTTAAGAATTGCCTTAATAGCAACATACTTTCAAAAAACATTTCTTCCCCTATTTCAATAACTCCCTTCTTAAATGGTGCCTACAGCATAAGATCAACACCCTCTCCAAATTTTCGTTACTATCCTTAGTGGTTTTGGCTGGGTGATGATGAATCAGTCAGTCAGAACACTGCCTTTATGTACATAGAAGGATCGATTGAATAAGAAATGAAAAGAACCTCCGATGAATAGATGAGAAAAAGGCCTAATAAAGAAGTTGATGAATCAAGGAAAAAGAATGGTTGGGTACATATTGTGACACAAGTCATTGCTGAAACCTGTAGTAGAATAGGTGCTAAAGGGAAGTAATCACAATGGTACGCCTACGTGTGAGTATATATAAGGTAGAGCATCAATGATGTGGGATAATACAGTTATGGTGAAATGAAGAGGAGAGATGATGCGAGAGAAATTGTCAAATGCATCAGACCAACTGTAGGCCTGATAAACAAAACAATAGTCCTTGTTATTAAACAAATCTCATAATCTACATTAATGACAACCTGCCTGGTGCTTCTGCTTCTTTGTAGCTTTATATGTATTTTTATTCTGTGTCTTTTGAGTTTATGATCACCTGAAATTTCAAAATGGTTTAGGAACACCATAATTTGTATATCTTTATTACATGATCAAACAAAGTCAATTTCACTATGAGTTCCACTGGTCTTTACCAAGTCCTTTTCTCTTTGCTTTCTGCTGGAATAAAGTGTTAGGGACAAACATGCTGTTTTCACTGTATTTGATCTCTGATATTACATCCCATGTTTCTCAATAAAGAATCACTACTTGTGTTATTTTCACATTAAACACTCCCCCCCCCCCCCATTATCATTTTATTCCAGGAGTTGCTGTCATTCATCAGGTTCTGTACCTCTTCAACCTCTTCACAGAGGACTGCTACCTCCACATAATAATGTGGACACACTGTTGCATAATTTTGGACGATTTTCACTCAATATCTTTCACTTATTTTCAACACAGGTTTCACTGTTCTGCCAGACTACTCCTTTTAATCTTCCTGTTTAAATGAATCTCACACCTTAACTTCCTTCAGACTCTGTCCCTCTAGTAAATCACAAGACCACATTTTCATCCCCCTTAAATAAATATAGCAGAAGCAGTTGCTTCTCTAAGATCTATATTACTGACTATTTAGATAAATTTCGCATAGCAAGATGGAAACATAGAAACAGCTGGGCTTGCCCCACAACTTGAAGTCACTGGATTCCCTGCTTGAAGCCACTGGGTTCCCTCAGTCCACAAACCCAATATTCTTTCACCCAAGCTGGAATACTGATGTCCCTCCCAGAACTTGAACACACCAGTGGAGTATATGAACTCTATCCATGATTCACAAGCCTGCCTGAGTGCAAAGAATTTGATAAGACGTATGAACAACATTAACCTTCAGCAGAGCAATACTCATAATATTCTCAACTCAGATCTTAATGCTTCTGAATTTCAATAGTCTGGGATCAACACAACCAGTGTGTACTGATCACATGCCAGCAGAGCCCTCAGTTTACATTCAAGACTGACATTTTTACAGCCAGTTAGACTTTGGATTGTTTGTAATGCATTTGCTCCAGAGGGCAGCAGACTTTGAGTCACCACACTGCCTACAGTGCTGGTTAGTGAGAGGCCCTCCATATTTGTTCTCCACAGAGCAATTCATCAAGACTGTTATGGGTATTATCTGCTGCAAAGTATGAATGTCTGGACTGGGCACTGGTCACTCTGGTTGATTCTCTTAATTAGTGCTAAGATGCAATTACGGGATCTCTGTCTTTTTTAGTAAAACCGTTCAAAACTTAAGTGGTGTTAAAAGGGGAAGAACTTTTCTGTCAAGGCATGAACACTGTTTAAGAACAGAACCTAGTGTTAAGCACAAAATAAAGGAGAAGCTAACTATATTACAAGTATCTTTATGATGGTACTGTATCTACTAACCTTTCCTATGGCTGCACAAGTGTGTCTGATTACATACCAAAAAATAATGTCCAGAGAATTTCATAACAAACTAGAACAGTAATTTTTATTTGTCTATTTATTTAATTTTGAGTCAATGACAAAATTATGTAGAAATAAACAAAACTTACTGAAAAACAATAAAATATAATAAAAACATAGTCTTGTGAAATTACAAACTGAAAAGATAAAAGTAGTAGTAGTGGTGGTGGTGGTGGTGGTGGTGGTGGTGGTAGTGGTAGTAGTAGTAGTAGTAGTAGTAGTAGTAGTAATGACAGAAGAATGGAAAATGGCACATTGTTCTGCTTCATAAGAAAGGAGACAAACATGATGCTGACAACTGGTTGTCTCTAAAATCCTTTCAAAAATACTTCTCATTAGGATAGAGTGACCCTACATAAACAACCAGGATTCTGGAAAGGCCACTCCTACACTGGGCAAATTCTGAATTTGAAGTCAATCATCTGTCACAGAAAGCTGATTTCCAGGAAAATTGTGCTGTCTTTCATAGACTTCAAAATGACTTTTTACTTGATGGACAGGGAGACTCTGATTGGGATGATCAAGGAATTTGGTGTCAAGCCCATACTGGCAAACATAATCAGTGAGACCTTAACAGGCACAATCTCCCAAGTGAAGTTCGAGGGAGAACCGATCCGAGTCTTTGAAATAAAGACGGGTGTGAGACACTGTGATCATCTACCACCACTACTATTCACCTGTGTTCTATAAAAGATGGTGATTGTTTGAAAATCAAAACTTGAAACTTTAATAATAAGCACGATCTGTTAAGAATTACAGCCAGCTGCCTGGCCTTTACAGATGACTTTGCGAGACTCTTGGGTAGCAGAGGCACAGTGAGTATCCACACCCACACAATTTCCTAGAGAGGTCTGTTTGTATATGGGGGTTGAGGATCTCAATACAAATTATGAAATTACTGATGAATGACGAATATGGACCAAAATTCCTTGAAACAGAAATAGGCCAAGTTATGAGTGTAAAGAACATACAAGAAAATGGACTAGATAGAGCTGCAATAAACAATTTGATTTTAAAAAATATTGAGTGAGTGTATGGGCTGGAGAAAATTTTTTTCAACAAAACGTGCATTTGCTGGAATGCCAAACTGAGACAATGTAATGTTGTGGACACAACAGAATGCCTGTATGCCAGTGAATACCTTTCAATGAACTGCAAGCTAGAGAAGCTGGAGACCTCGAGAAGGGGAATCCTACTAAACACCATGGGTGCAATTCAGGTGAGACTGGATGAAAATTTTGGAACAATAAAAGAATCTACCAGACTGTGTTGAGGTTCTCACAGACCATAAGCAAAATGAGGTGATGTTTTTTGGGCACCTGTACAGAATGGACAAAAATAAAGTGTCCAAACTAATATGTGATACATTCTGGACCAAGAAGACTGCCACAACATGAATTAAGTAAGCTCAGAAAGGCTTTAAGAGGTCGAACATCCCGGAACCCCCATGTTAGAACAGGATGTGTTTTGAAACAGACTATAATGTCTGGAAGATATTGAGGTTAGCAAAATTTGTGCTGGATAATGGTCTTTGACTAGTCACATATTAAAGAATAAAGTAAACATCAGCTTATGTTGATAAGTCTTGTCATTTCTATGATTTATTGAAACTGGGAACATTGTACAAAAATATATTAAATCAAGAATACAAACCTCAACTCCTCATCAAGTGTTTTAGAATACACTTGCATACATGAACTTAAATCAAAAATCTTGAATGTGCGATCCTCGCTGCAGGATATAAGTTTACTTTCATCAGGACTAAAACTGGCAGCAAACACTGTGCCTTGGTGACCTAGAAAGAATGGAAAAACATTCTGAGCTATTATAGAGTGACAAGGTTTGTGTAATTCACAGAACGGCCTATTTATACATTAATAATTTTCAGTATGGTGGTGTTCCTTTCTTATACAGAACTAACTGAGGGGACAGCAAAAGAAAGTGCTAACCCTCAATGTAGTAAGGACTGATCTAATCATGTTATCTGTTGATTCTGAATGCACTACATTCAGGTAGTAATTAATTTCATATGTACTGTAAAAAACAATGTCTGATACATAAATTGTTGTGTGTTTTTTTATTTATATTCTTCTTGTCTGACATCTAGAATGAACTATCACAAAATATGCTCCTGTGGGATAGCGCTTTCTTCCACTGATCTTTTCAATTGAAAAATTGCTCAATTCAATTGAATAAATATTGCCGCAAGAACACAAATTATATCATAAAGATACATATAGCAAAAGAGAATTTTCTGACATAATATTCAGCACAATAAAGAATCTAAGAGGGACTGCAAACAACCTGATATGAAGCAATCTACCCCTTCTAGTCAAACTTTGAATTGAAGCCACACGTGTATTCAAGTAATATTAATGTGAGTAGGCAGAAAAATAATACAGGAGGAAAAGTAATAGTAAAAGAAAACTAAGTAAGGGATAGCTTTGCAACAAGCATAAATCAATCTATAAAACATATTGTACTTAAAAGACAGTAGGAATAACCACTTCTGTCACAAATATTATTGCTTCACATGTAATACATTTAAGAACTAATTTTCTCTTGTCCAGAACAAGAAACATAAAGAATTTAACATTAACAGTTATTCCAGCCTTTTTGGGTCATTGGCCCAAAATCATGTGAAGCTTCATGTCCTGCTGACAAAGGGAACTGACTGTCATCTATACCATCTGCCTGGATGCACATATACCGTGTAGTCAGTGGACCTACTCCTTATTAGGAGAGGTCCTAACGATTCAGGATTAACTATGAGTTTACATAGCTGTTGTGCCATGTATATATGGTGCACAGTGAAGATAGCAGCATTTAGCAATATACACCTATGAAACATAGCTCTGCATCAAGGAAAGGAGGGGGAGGGTTCCTAATCAGTGCCATGAAGTAGTAAGCAAAAGAATTTGCTTCCTGAAATGTACATTGTATTTATCAATCAAGTTTGTGACTACCTGTCACTTCACTTGTCAATAAACGACCTTGTCCTTGAGGGTGTTGTTCCCCCCCCCCCCCCCCCCCCCCCCCCCAGTGTAAGTGAACGAATAAATGACTGTAGAAATGTAGTAATATATGTCATGGTAAAGTGGTAAAGTATTTTAGTAACAGAGCAGTTAAGGCTGCAAAAGGCATTAACGAATCAGTGCATGCTTGAGACAAATATTATGCTTCAAATTTACATATTTTAACACAAACCATGATCTACATTTTCGCATGTCTTGTTGCAAGAAATTATACACAGTACTGCAGAATCAAAGGAGTTATGATTTCAGTTTGGTTATGTATCATAAAACAAGGTTGCATAGGTAGAAAAGGCCTGGAGATACTAGAAGGTTTCAGACTGATTGTGTAATGGTAAGACAGAGATTTCAGAATCAGATTTTAAATTGTAAGACATATCCAGAGACAGATGTGAATTCTGATCACAATTTATTGGTTATGATCTGCAGATTGAAACTAAAGAAATTGCAAAAATGTAGGAAATTAAGGAGATGGGGCCTGGATAAACTGAAAGAATCAGAGGTGGTTGGGAGTTTCAGAGGAGGCATTAGGTAATGAATGACTAAAACCAGAGAAAGGAAGACAGTAGAAGACATATGGGTAGTACTGAGAGATGCAGTAATAAAGACAGCAGAGGATCAAACAGGTAAAAAGCAAGGCCTAAGTGAAATCCTTGACTAACACATGAGATACTGATTTTAACTGATGAAAGGAGAAAATATAAAAATACAACAATTGGAGCAGGAAAAAAGGAATACAAATGTCTAAAAATGGCTAAGCACGAATGGCTCAAGGACAAATGTAAGAATTTAGAAGTATATTTCACTAGGGAAAAGACAGATACTGTCTACAGGGAAACTAAAGAGACCTCTGGAGAAGAGAGAAGCAGATGTATGAATATCAAGAGCTCAGACAGAAAACCAGTCCTATGCAAAGAAGGGAAAGCTGAATGGTGTAAGGAATATATAGACAGTCTATACAAGGGATACAAGCGTCAAGGCAATTTTATAACAATAGAAGAGGATGTAGATGAGGATGAGATGAGAGATGTGATACTAAAAAGAATTTGACAGAGCACTGAATAAACAAAGTTGAAATAAGGCTCCAGGAGCAAATGAAATTCCATCAGAACTACTGACAGCCTTGGGAGAGTTAGCCATGACTAAACTCTTTCACCTGGTGTGCATGATGTATGAGAGATCTGGTGTGCAAGATGTATGAGAGAGGCGAAGTACCCTCAGACTTCAAGAACATTGTAATAATTCCAATTCCAAAAAAGCAGGTTCTGGCAGGTGTGAATATTACCGAAGTATTAGTTTAATGTGCCATGGTTGCAAAACACTAACACAGATTCTTTATAGAAGAATGAAAAACTGATAAAAGTTGACCTTGGAGAAAATCAGTTGGGATTCCAGAGAAACAAAGTAACATATGAGGCAATACTGACAGTGAGACTTATCTTAGAAGATAGGTTAAGGAAAGGCAAACCCATGTTTACAGCATTTGTAAATTTAGAGAAAGCTTTTGATGATGTTGGTTGGAGTACTCTCTTTGAAATTCTCAAGGTATCTGGGGTAAAATACTAGGAGCAAAAGGATATATACAACTTGTATAATAACCAGATGATAGTTATAAGAGTCAGGGGCATGAAAGGGAAACAGTGGTTGATAAGGGAGCGAGACAGAGTTATAGCCTATCACTAATGTTATTCAATCAGTACATTGAGCTAGCAGCAGACCAAAGAAAAATTTGGAGTAGGAATTAAAGTTTAGGGAGAAAAAACAAAACTTTGGGGTTTGACGATGACATTGTAATTCTGTCAGGCACAGCAAAGGACTTGGAAGAGCAGTTAAATGGATTGGATAGTGTCTTGAAAGGATTTAAGATAAACATCAACAAAAGAAACACAATGATTAATGGAATGTAGTTGAATTAAATCAGGTGATACGGAGAGAATTAAATTAGGAAATTAGACATTTCAAGTAGTACTTGAGTTTTGTTATTTGGGTAGCAGAATAACTGATGATGGCTGAATTATAGAGGATATAAAATGTAGACTGGCAATGGCAAGAAAAGCGTTTCTGAAAAAAAAAAAGAAATTTTTGATGTCAAATGTAGATGTAAGTGTTAGGAAGTCTTTTTTGAATGTATCTGTATGGAGTGTAGCCTTGTATGGAAGTGAAACATGGATAATAAACAGTATATACAAAAAGAGAATAGAAACTTTTGAAATGTGGTGCAACAGAAGATTGCTGAGGATTACATGGACAGATCATGTAACTAATGAGGAGATACTGAACAGAACTGGGGAGAAAAGAAATTTGTGGCACAAGCTGACTAAACGAAGGGATTGATTCATAGGACACATTCTGAGACATTAAGGGATCACCAATTTAGTATTGGAGGGGAGTGTTGGGGGTAAAAATTGTAGAGGAAGACCAAGAGGTGAATACAGTCAGCAGATTCAGAAGGATGTAAGTTGCAGTAGTTTTTGGAGATGAAAAGCTTGCACAAGATAGAGTAGCATGGAGAGCTGCATCAAACCAGTCTTCAGACTGAAGACTACACAACTAACAACATGTATTACAAAACAAAACAAATTAAATAAAAAACTAATAATGAAGCAATGGAAATAAGTATCTACCTGGCAATTTTCGCTCTAATGTGTAGTTCTCCAATGACCACAGAAGAAGATCACCATCTTTTGTTCCAGACACTAATCTCTTATTATTGCTGCAAACCAATTTCAAATTGTTAGAATATTACTCAAGTTGTGGAAAACCACACCAAATGAAATACTAGGCAATCAAATAATACATAACAAATTTCAATGACCTTAAGTTACTATAATGACAGCTGAGATAAAATGTGTGACAATTCTTTGCCATATATTATATGCTTTTTATCACCCCCTCATGCAATATCCCATTTCAAAAGTTTTAAAAGATAATTGTATCAGCTCCTTTTTGCCAATGAAATGCTCTTCCTTTTCATTAATAACACAGGGAAGAATATGTATAGCTAACAGCCTTGCAGACAATATAATGGAACCTCAATTAGACAAATCCCTGTGACTTCTAGTGTCAGAGAGGCACCATTTTCAGGTTAGAGTCATGATTTAGAAAGGCAGTGCTAATTGAAATTACAATGGCAGAACACTCCCAGGAAATATGTAAGACATCACTGAAAAGAAGTGTTTAGCTCATTTCACCAAAATACCCGAGGAGTGAAAAATAAAGTAGGAAGATAAGCTTTTTGTATTTAATCAGTTTTGGGATTGCAGCCAGAGGACGCTGACTTCATGTCATGATATTTTGGCTGACAAGCATACAGCCATTTTACGTGAGTGTTCTGCACTGGAGACTGCTAGTTCGCATTTCTAGATTTATACCAGAAACGTGTGGAGGAGTGTGCACTCAGACAGCTGCTACATGAGCAACCCCTGTCAAGTCTCTTATCCTCTTCAAATATTGCTCCAACTGTAGTGTACAGGTGCAAATGTAATGGTGATATTGCATGTGCCCTCTCTGTTGGAATGCGGGCTCACAGAGTTAAAATCCAGAAATCAAATTAATAAAAAGTTACTGTCACTCTACGTGCTGTTAGTCATGAAATGTTTTCTTTCTGAATATATTAATGAAATCACTGGGTCCCACACCTCATCCAGCTGAAAGGTGCCATCACAACTAAGAAGATCTCCGGCCAAATGTATTTATATCGATTCATTATTAACTGGAACACAGAAAGATTCTGTCAAGGCCAAGATTTCCATGACAGAATAATCCATGGAGCAATGTCTGTGGAGATACACTGCACAACTATGGCTGACTTACTGGGCTATGAAAGGCAAGGGTGGTAATCATGTTCAACAACATTGTCTGACCAAAGAAGCATTGTGACATTGGGAAGGTGATCTACAGATTTCACACCTCCACAATCCCAGATTGTCCTTTGCTGAACCGAGAAGAGCTAAAATCTTAGTAGATGAGTGGAAATTATTTTGACAATGTTTCCTTAAAATTTTGCTTAATTTTGACAAAATATTACTGACACATGGGAGGACTGCCCTGGACTTGAAATGTTCCTTCCCCTCTTTGATCTCGTGGGCACTCACATTTCTTCCTCCTTAAAGATGTGCAGATTTGATGTGGAGAATATCCATTATCTTTGAATACAGATTGTAGATGTTCCAGCTCCTTTGTGTTTGGTGGAAACAGCCCTACAAAAGAGCTGGAATTCCTACAATCTGTGTTCAAAGATATTGTATATGCTCCACATCAGATTGGCACAGCTTTGAGGAGGAAGGAATATGATTATTCAAAAGGAGAAGGAGCGGTCCAAGTCCAGGGCATTCCTCCCATATGTCGGCAGTACTCAATTAAAATCAGGCAGAATCTGAAGGAAACATTATGTCAAAGTTATCTTCCACCCACCTACAAAGACTTGTGCTTTTGCCAGTTTGGCAAAGGATGATCTGGAATTGTGGAGGATTAGAATCAACAAAATGCTTTGGCAGTATGGCAAAGCCTACATTGGTCAGACAATGCGTACAGTGCATGAAAGGTGTTTTGAATATGATTAGCAAACCAGCCTTTTGCAGCCCAGTCAGTCAGTCATAGAGGTGCATAGTATCTCCACAGGTTATTCCATGCATTATTCTGCCATAGAAATCTTGGCCACAAAAAAATCCTTATGGAATTCAATTATTAAAGAATTGGTGGAAATGGATTTGGCGGAAGATGTTATTAATCATGATAGCACTTTTCAATTGGGTAAGGTGTGGGACCCAGCAATTTCTTTAATATCTTCAGAAAGAAAACTTCTTGTGACTAAAGAAATGTCTAGCAACAGTTAATTAACATTGATTTGACATCAAATTTTTAATTCCAGGAACCTGCATTCCAACAGAGGGTGCACATACAGTAACAACATTACAAATGCACCTGCATGTTGTGGCACTCCTTCCACTGTCCTCCACTTGTAGCGGCAGATGACATGTTGCAATGACCAAAACCCAGTGACAAGCAAAGTGCCTGGCAGCCTAGGTAACACCACATCTCACCCTCGCTGGTCACGTCTACCAGTGGTAGAACTTAGACTGTCACACTTTCCAGATGTGATGCGTGCCTAGCTGTCATTCAAGTAGTCTGTTCTCCCACACTGATAAGGCAACATTTCCCAGCCTTGCTTTCGGCAGGTCTTCTCACACAAGCCAAGTGGCTCATGTCGTCATCTGCTGCATTTCACCGGAGTAGTGCTACCACATCTTCTTCACTGCCTTCCCGAGCCAGGTTCCTTCGAGGGGACTTGCCTTAACTGCGGCTATACAAAGTTGATGCCGGATGCCTGGTCCACGTCCCCCATTATCAGCACTGGGCTTAATGTGTGCAGTGTGGAGTACTTAGTGCGGTGAAGAGCAGTGAGCGCCAGGAGTTCCAAGTGGGTTTACTACCATTTCATCTATGGCCATTTTGGCACACCTTTACCACCAAGCACGCCACTGAAGTAAGTTTTCTCTCTGACCCTACTAGCTCCCTTGACTGCCAGGTGAGTCTATCTCATTCTCAAACTTCCTCCCTTCCTTTCCTATGGATTCATTAGGCTGGCGTAGAGATGTCGTTCCAGGGAAATTCTGTGTTGATGTCCCCCTTCTTGGGGCTTGTCTTGTCACGCAGCCACATAACACCAAATGAATTACTTTAAACTATCCATAGTCTGCCCTGTTCAAAGACTCCACCACAAGCGAGGATCCCCCCCCCCCCCCCCCTCGGTTAAGAGGTAGTAACTCATTAAACTTTATCATAGTTGTTAGCTTTAAGAAATAATATCTCTGAACTAACTCGTGTATCTCTTTTCGCATGCCTCATTATTTATTGTTATCTTTGGTAATTAGTGTGCCTCTTTAGACTTGTATGCCCCTTATGAGCATAGAAGGGAACCTTTAAATCACTCCCTTCACAGGTGACCCAGTCTACACCAAAGTACCGAGTCTCATTACTGAAACACACTGGTTCTTCTTTTTTTATTATTCTGATTAGCACACCCCATATGGTCACAAAACTAGTTTCCATTAGGTCAGCCAGATGCATCCCACTTGCACCCACACCTCTCCTCTTGTCTTTTCTACTTCCCCCTCCCCCCTCACAAGCCCTCGCTCCACATGCACCACCACTCCCCTCCCGCACCCCTCCAAGCTTGCCCTCCCTCTGCAGGGACCACCATGCCCCACCTGTAGCTGACAGCCACCCACCTAAACAAGTGGGCTTTACTGTGTAACTTACTAAACCCTCCTTTCTGCTGCAAAAAAATGGCAGACATTGCATTGTTTGGTCCACACTGAGCGTGTCCTGTTTACCTTCTTCTACACAACACTGCTTGCCAGCACCACCCCACATACCACGTAATTCTACTCACACGATTAAGTTACAATGTTGCTGCCACATATTCGCATTCCTGTTGCAGTCACACCTGATGGGCTCTCCAGCTAGCAGTCTCCCATTACCCCTCCTGACCTAGCACCTGCAACACTTTGGAGGTGTTAAAACTTCGCACACAACTGTTAGCACTACAGAACTGCTTGACTCAGCTGACCAACGGAGCGGTATGCCTAGCACAAGCCAACTCTGAAGAGCTTCCCCAGTCATGCAGCTGCACCCATGCCTGTGGTTTCCTTCCACCGAGGTACTTTTCCAGTGTGCTCTATCATGAGCGACACCACAAAATTCGAGCTAGTTGTTGGTCACCTTATCCCAAGCACTGTCGCCTGAGCCTGGTATGTTATTTCACATTCACCTCACAAAGCCAGCCCACATGAAAACAGCTGCCCCACTGGCATGGTTCAAACTAGCCCTCAGACGACCACCACGATCTAGGTGTAATGTGCTAGTGCCACCAAAGGTTTGGCAAGAACTCCATAACTGCAAGACTCCGTGCTCCACCAATTTATAGTGCCTATATGTAAAGGATCACAATGCACTAGTTCCTCTGTCCACTACCTCGTGAACACCGGCTCCAGTTTATCCTTATTTCACCACAAACTACTCCAAAATCCTGCCCCCCCCCCCCTCTCCCCTCCAAATCACGGCCGCTAACAAGTCATCCATCCCTATTTAGGTGTGCCTACCCAGTCGCTCGATTTCGTGCTTCTGTACGAGTTACTGTGGACCTTTGCAGTCGTATACATTACTGACCCCATTCCATGCGCCAACTTCCCCGGTCATTACAGTCTACTGGCCAATGTAGCAAAGCATTGTTCAGTCAATGACACCTCCAGCAGGTCCAGCCACTGCAGCTGCCATTCCGCCACGTGTTTCACTGTGAAACAGCTGGAGATTTCAGGCCCATATGCTCAGTATCTTGCAGAATTTACGCTCCTCGTTCAGCCATCCAGTGCTCCCCAGAAAGTTCAGAATGACACTGTGCATTACATCACCATCTGGGTTGCAATGGTGTGTTTCAGCTACTTAGACGACACACTCATCTCCTCCAGGGACCCTATTCAATAACACCAATACACACACTAAATTTTTTCCCACGTACAGAAAGCTGGAGTGACACTCAACAAGGAAAAAAGCATTTTCCGGGCAAGCAAGTTTGAATTCCTTGAACACTTAGTCTCTGCCAGTGGTCCCTGCCTGCTCCCCTTGCTCCCCTAGACAGAACATGCAGTAGCGGACTTCCCATGCCCTACTCCTTTCCAAGGCTTCCAGTGTTTTATCAGCAGGGTCAACTTTTTCCATCAACATTGTAAGGATGCCTCTGTACCCAGGAGCCCTTTCTACAGCACTCCATGGTGATAAAAGCAAAGACAATAAATTGGTCCCTTGGACCCAGACCATGATCAAGAGCTTCAAAAAAATCACCAACGCAAACCTTTGGCCCATCCCTATCCCTCTCGCAATAGTGGCAGAGTGAACCAGATGGCTATCAGTGATGTCCTACAGCAATGCTTGGGAAATGTCTGGCTACCGCTCCCCCCCCTCCCCCCCCCCCCCTCCTTTTTTTCTCCCCCCATCTAAGCTCTCTGATGCACAATGCTGCTGTGGCACAAAGGATTGCAAGGTGCTCACAGTCTATAAACCTGTCTGCTATTTCTGATTTTCAGTCCAGGGACGTATCTTTACGATTGTCACAAACCACTGCCCGTTTGCCCTAGTTTTTGCAGGAAGGACAAAAGACCAGATGTCACTCCGACATTTTAGACCACACGAGTACATCAAACAATTCAGTACTGATGTCCGGCATGTTGTCGGCGTTGACACCATTTCGGCAGACTGCCTTAGCCACTTCTGTGCCAACACCCAACCCTTAGAGTACAACATCATGGTCTCTGCACAACAGTGTGACCTGGAACTAGCCCATATCCTTCAGAATGTTGACTTTGGCATCAAACTCCTGCTAAGATCCATACCTGACTGCAAGATGTGGTATGTCCTCATGGACCCTTTACAACCTGATGGTTTCAACAATCACTTCTACCCCTTTGTCGCTCCTGCCTACCGGAAACTGGTACATGACCACGTCAACAGCTGTATACACCCACACTTCTGCCACTGTTATGAGACAACACTTTGTCTGGCTGGGCATTCAACATGAATGCAGCAACTGTGCCCAGTCCTGTACCCGATTCCAGCACACCAAAGTCAGATACCACGTTCGATCCCCTGCAGCTGCCTTTCCCCCACATAACTTCAGTTCACACATGTAAACCTTGATATTGTCAGTCCACCACCCTCCTCCAATGGCTTTTGATATCTGCTGAAAATTATTGAATGATTTGTATGCTGGCTGGGGGCCACTTCTATCCCCAACATTTTAGCTGAAACTGTGGGCGCAGCTTTCCTTCAGATCTGGTGTCCCATTTTGGATGCCCCTGTGACGTCACTACAGACTGCGGATGCCCCCAGTTACTACCCTGCAACATGGTGGAGTGGTTCCACCACACATTTAAAGCTGCCCTTACATGTTGTTCTTCTGAATGGTCCTCTGTCCTACCCTGGTACTTCCAAGGCCTGCGGATGGCACACGAGAGGTGGTATAAAGACAGCCACTCTCCATTCCCAGCAATTTTTTGGAAGCAACCCCACTTCCTCTCGAAGCACCACCCCAGGTTTTGTGCAGCAGCTCCAAGGCTTCATGGCCCAGCAGTGACCAACATCTCCACAATTTCATGGTGAGCATTGTACCTTCATCCATTGTGACCTCAAAGCGCACACATCATACTTCGGTTGGACACATACCAGATACCACTCTGTCCTCAGTATTCAGGCCCATATTTGGGGGTTGCAAGGAGGGACAAGACATTCTCAATTCATCCACAACAACCCTCTCCATCGACAGGCTCAAGCCAGTGTAGAGCCCCATACAACGAATAAGCACAACAGCATCATGGTGGAGTTAATCCCGTTTACCACCAGCCCCAGTCGCAGCACAACCAACACTGGTTCCGATACAATCCACGCCAACCCCACTCCCTACGCTGTTCCTGGAGTGCCACTGGGTGACTCTACCCCTGTAGCCATATCTGACATACTGCCAGCTGACGTCACCACCACCAATTGACGACACGACTGACACAACACCCAGTGCCTGGGACCCTGGTGTAGCCACCGCACTGCCCTTTTCAGACCTCCGGCCAACACAGACATTGCCCTGCCCGCCATTCCCGACACAGTGCTGTGACCACTGCCCATAGCACTCGCATCACTGGAGCAGCAACACTATTTCACACACTCCCAATGCTGCGCACAGGAGATGCCCATTCCAGTCAGTCAGTTCCAAACACTCTTCTGCACAATTGGCACCAGTGTTTTCCTCTCAGAAGGGGGGAATTATGTGGCAACTCCTGCTATTCCCCTCCACTTGTAGCAGCAGACAGTGGGTTGTGCTGATCAGAAACCAGTGATCAGCAAAGCGCCTGGCAGACAAGGTACCACCGCATCTCCCCAGCAACTTCGCTGGTCACTTCCACCGGAGGTGGAGCAAAGAGTCCCATGCTTTCTGGATGCGACACCTACTGAGCCGTCACTCTTCTCCCACTCTAACGAGGCAAGACCTCCCAGCCTTGTTCTCAGTGCCTCGTTCTGTGCAATTATACATGGTACACATTGTCATCTGCCGTCCTTCATTGGGGTATGTGTGGACAGCAGGATTCTGCATCTGTGTCCAGTTTCAGTGGTTTTTCATGGTCCGAGTTAACAAGAGAAGAGCTGTTTTCCCAAGCCGCATTCCCCCGAGGGGTTTCCATTGATGACGGCTGTACAAAGTCTGATGCTGGATGCTCGGTTCGCCCCTCAGTATCAGCACATGGATAACTGTGTGCCATGCAGTACACTTAGATTTTATTGTAGTTGTTTGCTTTTAGAAATAACATCTTCGAACAAACTCGCTTATCTCACTCAGTATACCTCATTATTTATTGTATATTAAAAACAAAGATTCCGAAGACTTACCAAGCGGGAAAGCGCCGGCAGACAGGCACAATGAACAAAACACACAAACACACACACAGAATTTAAATTGTTCCTTCAGTGGCACAGATGAAGCAATTCGAAGAGGGCATGAAACTCGACAGAGGTGACTTATGTAGCAGCTGCTTTCGTGCATGCGTCTCCACGCAAGTTTTTGATACAAAGTTAGCAATGTGAACAAGCAATATCCACAGCAAAACACCAACCTGAAGATGACTGGATGCTTGTCAGCCAAAATATTGTGGCAAGAAGTCGTCATCCTCCAGCTGCAATCCTGAAACTGCACTGAATACTCTTTACTTCAGGGAAATTTCAAGAACCTGCTTCATGTATGTTTAGAAAGTTTACAATATCATGATAAGGCAGATGTCACGTGCTTGTTTGAACAACCTTTAATGACAGGGATAGAGAAGTTAGGTATAAGCAGTGCATGATTTGTGATGGTAAGCACTAGTGTGGTGCACTTGTACCGGTACCTCTGATGGAAAAAATTAGAACCACAGATTTTAAAACTGTTGCTGTCATTGAAGCAATGTAAAACAAATGTTACATTAATATTTTTAAAATGCTCAGAAAAATGTTAAACTAATGTTTTATGATCTCTAAGTATCAAATACACATCCTTGAAGATCACAATACCGGACCTCATTTTTAACAAACCAAGCACTGAGTATAAGTGATTATACACTGACATTTTCCTTTGTACAGTATATACGGGAAAGAAGGGAGTTGCCACACAGGTAAAAATAGATCACAAGTTTAGAAATATTGAAGCAAGTAAATTTTGACAAAGATCAGGAGATATAATTATGTGTTTGTGAGCTGATGCTAAAAAAATATGTTACTTATAATCATACTTATATATAGATCCACACTGGTAAATTTGAACTGTTTATTAGATATCTTGATTCCTTGTTATGGTATGTCAGACAAGAAGAAACAAATACTGGTGTGTAGTGATCTCAGTATAGGTTTTCTTAAAGGATTCTGAGAATGAAAACGAACTGGAAATGTTATTTGGATTGTACAAATTTATTTAAGTAATTAATTTTCCACTACATTTTGCCAAGATAATACACCACTGGTTGGCGATGTATTTATAAACAAAAGTCAATGCAAATAAATGTGTGTGTTAGCAGTAATTAATGGATTCTGAGACCATAATGTGAAAGTAACCGGAATGAACAACACACTGTCATATAGTCCTGAAACACCACTATGGGAATCCATCCCGATCACTGATGAATCCAGGGCAAGAGATTTTTTAAAAATAGCTTGAAAAAAGTGGATTGGGATGAAATTTAGAGAGACAAAATTACAAATATAAAATTTAATATATTTCATGTTATATTTGTGGCATTATTTGAAAATTGCTTTCCAAGTAAACTAGTTAGAAAGTCTTTGAAAGAAATAATCCACATTGGTTGTAGAATACTATCTATTAAAAGTCATGGCCAGTTTTGCTCCACTGGAAGACGCATCCTCAGGTGAGAAAGATTCTTTTTAGTGGGTCATCTCCATCACCTGAGGATGTGTCTTCTTTTGGCATGAAACTGGTCAAGACTTTTAATAAAAAGTATTCTACAGCCAATGTGGATTACTTTTTTCAAAATGTGCAGGTTGGCTGCAATTGTCTGCAATTTAAGATACCATAGCTAGATAGGACAGCCACAAAAAAGCCATGTATCACTAATGGAGTTAGAGTATCTTGTAAACAGGAAAGGGAAATTTGTGTGTCAACAGGAAAAAGTAAAGACCCTACAGTATCACAATAAATTCTTCCCTCATGATTTACTTTTTTGTAAGAAATTAATTAGATTTCAAAAGAAATGATGACACCCACAATTAAAATATTAGAAGACAAAATGATATTTATTACAGTTCTCTGAAACTGACTGTAGTTGAAATGAATATTATGAAAAAGATAGTCACTTCACACCATATAGCGGAGATGCTGAGTCACAGACAGGCACAACAAAAATACTGTCACACAATAAGCTTTCGGTTAACAAAGCCTTTGTAAAACACACACACACACACACACACACACACACACACACACACACACACACACACACACAGAGGGGGGGGGGGGGGAGAGAGAGAGAGAGAGAGAGAGAGAGAGAGAGAGAGAGCTGACGTCACCCTATGAGCAGCAGCAGCAGCAGCGCATGATGGGAGAGGCAACAGAATGAGGGTGAGGAGGCTGGGGCAGGGAGCGGGATGGATAGCAGGGTAGAGGTGGGGGATGGTGATGTGTGCTGGGAAGTGTGCAGGGACGAGGCGGTGAGAGGGTAGGGCAGCTAGGCGCAGTCGAGAGGTTAGACAGAGGGTGGTGGTGATGTCTGGTTTGTGGGGCACCCAACTGCGCTGGTCATCAGTGCCCGTACAAAGTCCCAATTTGTACACAGTCCAATTTGTTCACAACACAATCTAGCCACTGTCATGAATGATGATGATGATGATGATGATGATGATGACGATAACACAAACACCCAGTCCCCGGATAGAGAAAATTCCCAGCCCGGCTGGGAATTGAACCTGGGATCCCGTGATCCAGAGGCACTAATGCTAGCCACCAGACCACTAGCTGCAGATGGACAGAATGCAAGGGAGAGGTGGGGGAGAGGTGGGCTGGGGTTGGGGATAGCAGAAAAGAAGTAAAAAGACTGCGTGCACAGGTGACATAGAGGACTGTGTCATGGCCGAGTGGGAACAGGGAAGGGGCTAGGTGGGTGAGGACAATAACTAACTAAGGCTGAGGCCAGAAGGCTATAATGCAGGGAGATTTCCTCACTGCACAATTCAGGAAAGCTGGTGTTGGTGGGAAGGATCCATATGGCACAGGCTGTGGAGCAGTCACTGAAATGAGGAGTGTTGTGTTTGGCGGCACGTTCAGCAACAGGGTGGTCCAGTTCTTTCTTGGTCACAGTTTGTTGGTGGCCATTCATGCGGATTGGCAGCTTGTTGGTTGTCATGCTCACTTAGAATGGAGCATAGTAGTTGCAGCTTAGCTTGTAGATCACATAGCTGGTTTCACAGGTAGCCCTCTGTCTTTGATGGGATAAGTGATGCTTGTGACCAGGCTGGAGTCGATAATGTTTGGAGAATGTGTGGGACAGTTTTTGCATCTAGGTCTATTACAGGGATATGAGCCATGAGGTAAGGGGTTCAGAGCAGGGGTTGTGTAGGGATGGTTGAGTATATTATGATATTATGTAGGTTTGGTGGACGGCAGAATACCACTGTGGAAGGTGTGGGAAGGACCGTGGGCAGCACATTTCTCATCTCAGGGCATGACGATAGGTAGTCCAAACCCTGGAGGAGAATGTAATTCATTTGCTCCTGTCCTGGATAGTACTCAGTTACGAGGGGAATGTTCCTCTGTGGCTGGATGATGAGGCTTTGGGAGGGGGTGGGTGACTGGAAAGATAAGGCACGGGAGATTTGTTTTCATATATGGTTGGGAGGATAATTAAGAGGTGTCAAGGGCTCAGTGAGACCCTGGGTATATTTCAAGAGGAACCACTCATCACTGCAGATGCAGCGACCATGGGTGGCTAGGTGTATGGAAGGGACATCTTGGTATTAAACAGGTGACAGCTGTCAAAGTGGAGGTATTGCTAGTGCTTATTTGGTTTGATATGGACAGAGGTACTGGTGTAGCCATCTTTGAGTTGGAGATAAATATGGCAACAAGACAGGAGCTGTTGAGAGTTGGTGGAGTATGTTCGAGTATAATGACTTTTCTGGAGAGTAGAAATCTACTCTGTAGGAATCAGCATGCGTTTCGAAAAAGACGGTCGTGTGAAACCCAGCTCGCGCTATTCGTCCACGAGACTCAGAGGGCCATAGACACGGGTTCACAGGTAGATGCCGTGTTTCTTGACTTCCGCAAGCCGTTCGATACAGTTCCCCACAGTCGTTTAATGAACAAAGTAAGAGCATATGGACTATCAGACCAATTGTGTGATAGGATTGAAGAGTTCCTAGATAACAGAACACAGCATGTCATTCTCAATGGAGAGAAGTGTTCCGAAGTAAGAGTGATTTCAGGTGTGTAACAGGGGTTTGTCATAGGACCATTGCTATTCACAATATACATAAATGACCTGCTGGATGACATCGGAAGTTCACTGAGGCTTTTGCAGATGATGCTGTGGTGTATCGAGAGGTTGTAACAATGGAAAATTGTACTGAAATGCAGGAGGATCTGCAGCGAATTGACGCATGGTGCAGGAAATGGCAATTGAATCTCAATGTAGACATGTGTAATGTGCTGCGAATATATAGAAAGATAGATCCCTTATCATTTAGCTACAAAATAGCAGGTCAGCAACTGGAAGCAGTTAATTCCATAAATTATCTGGGAGTATGCATTAGGAGTGATTTAAAATGGAATGATCATATAAAGTTTATCGTCGGTAAAGCAGATGCCAGACTGAGATTCATTGGAAGAATTCTAAGGAAATGCAATCTGAAAACAAAGGAAGTAGGTTACAGTACGCTTGTTCGCCCACTGCTTGAATACTGCTCAGCAGTGTCGGATCCGTACCAGATAAGGTTGATAGAAGAGATAGAGAAGATCCAACGGAGAGCAGCGCGCTTCATTACAGGCTCATTTAGTAATCGCGAAAGCGTTACGGAGATGATAGATAAACTCCAGTGGAAGACTCTGCAGGAGAGACGCTCAGTAGCTCGGTACGGGCTTTTGTTAAAGTTTTGAGAACATACCTTCACCGAAGAGTCAAGCAGTATATTGCTCCCTCCTACGTATATCTCGCGAAGAGACCATGAGGATAAAATCAGAGAGATTAGAGTCCACACAGAAGCATACCGACAATCCTCCTTTCCACGAACAATATGAGACTGAAATAGAAGGGAGAACCGATAGAGGTACTCAGGGTACCCTCCGCCACACACCGTCAGGTGGCTTGCGGAGTATGGATGTGGATGTAGATGTAGATTTAGAAATTGTGGGTATCTTTTACATAGGAGGGTAGGTTCTGGGTAGTAGAGCTGGTGGACAGTGGTGCTCCAAAGTGGGGGCAGGAAGTGAGCAGCAGGGTACAGAGTCTTTTGAGGTCATGTTTTGCATGTTGCTCTAGTTCCTGGAGAGCAAGAGTTTCCATGTGCATTATGGGTTTCATGAGAATTTTATGGATGGAGAGAAAGCTTTGCAAGGAGGTTTGGACTTGGTTGATATGGTTTCCCAGGACTATTGTTGGTGAGAGCTAAGGATTGGCAGAATCTAAACAGATTGAGGTCATTGTGGAAGGAAGGATTGCAGCCAGAGATGGGTAATTTGATGTTAAGGCCATTTGGGGGGGGGGGGGGGGGGATTCCACAAGCTGAGCAACGATGCAGGAACAGTGTGTGGGACTGGGTTCTGGCTAGGGTTAAGGAAACTTTTCTGTATTGATGCAGATGGAAGGAGCAAGGATCCATGGTTGTGGAAAAAACACAAAATAGTACGTAAATAATGTATAACTATGTCAGAAAAAATTCACAAAAATACACCCAAATATGTGGGAAAAATTATGAAAACAATGAAAGCGATGAAAAAGGTGGAAAGAAGAGGAAATCTGAGGGAGTACGATGACACTGAAAGATGAAAACTCACTGAGATTGATGTGAAGTTACAATGAGGTCAAAGAAAAGATGTAAATAAAAAATATTTACTGTGGGTTGCAGGTCTGAGGCTTGATAAGTGTAAAGAAGGGGGACAGCAGATGCAATTGCATGAGGTGAAATTAGTAGGTATGAACTGGGATAGAATGGAGAAGGAATGTGGGGTGGGGAGGTCTTAGCAGAATGGGATAGAAGATCATGTGGCACCGGAAAGGTGCAGGAAATAACACTCAAAAATACAAGGGAGTGACACAGGGAGAGTAATCAATTTGAAGGTACAGGATAATGATATCAGTGGGAGTAGTGTGGGATGTAAGGTGCTGCACCAACAATCAGTGTGGTCTTGTAGCTGTCAGATGTGTGCAGCCAAGACAGTTGATACAGTGTAGCTTGTAAGTACAGCATGCAGTGTGGTTTGTAAGGAGATAAGAGAAACACAGGAAAGAAGAGAAAGGAGGACGGACATTGAGTATAGTAATGCATTCGAAAATAGCAGCAAAGGAAAACAGCATTGGGTTAGGATGGAAGAAAAACCGTCAGGGAAAATCAAACAATGGAAAAATCCAGGATGGAATGTAACAGTATAATGAAAAGGATATAGCGGAAATGCTGAGTTACAGATAGGCACAAAAAAAGACTGTCACACAATATGCATTAGCCGGCCGGCCGGCTGAAAACTTTACTGTACTCAATGTCTGTCCTCCTTTCTCTTCTTCCCTGTGTTTCTCTTATCTCCTTACAAACCACACTGCATGCTGTACTTACAAGCTACACTGTATCAACTGTTTTGGCTACCGCTACCCGTACCCCATACCCCCTACCCCATAGCCCCTACCCCGACCCCAACCGAACACAGACTCTGGCAGCTGAACTCACACTACGAGCAGCAGTGCATGATGGGAGAGGCAACTGGGTAGATCTAAGGAGGAGAGGGGCAGGCTGGGGCAGGCTGGGGCAGGGAGGGGGAGGGATAACAGGGTAGGGGTGGGGGATGATTGACACACTGCTGGAGAGCGTGCAGGGACGAGATGAAGAGCAGGTGGGACACCTAGGTGCAGTTGAGAGGTTAGTTGAAGGGCGGGGGAGAGGTGGGGAGGGGGGGTGGTAGCAGGAAAGGAGAGACGTAAAAAGACTAGGTATATTGTTAGAACAGGGTGTTGTGTAGTGCTGGAATGGGAGCAGGGAAGGGACTAGATGGGTTAGGGCAATGACTAATGAAGGTTGAGGCCACACAGCAATGTAGGATATACTGCAGAGAAAGTCCCCTCCTGTGCAAATCAGAAAAGCTGCAGCTGGTGGGAAGGAACCATATGGCACAGGCTGTGAAGTAGTCACTGAAATGAAGAATGTCATGTTTGGAAGCATGTTCAGCAGCACATAGTTGAGAAACAGGTGAATAATGCAGCCGTGAAAATCTTTGATGATTTCTCCAAAGATATAAATGCCTGGCCGACTGCTGTAGTTGTCATCGTTATCCTCAGTCCAAAGACTGGTTTCACGCAGCTCTCTATGCTACTCTATCCGATGTAAGCTTCTTCATCTCCGAATAACTACCACAACCTACATCCTTCTGACTCTGCTTAGTGTATTCATGCCTTGGTCTCCCTCTACCATTTTTACCCTCCACACTTCTCTCCAATACTAAATTGGTGATCCCTCGATGCCTCAGAATGTGTCGTACACTACTTCTAGTCAAATTGTGCCACAAATTCCTCTTCCCTTCAATTCTATTTAGTACCTTCTCATTAGTTACATGATCTACCCATCTAATCTTCAGCATTCTTCTGTAGCACCGCATTTCAAAAGTTTATCTTCTTGTATAAACTATTTACCATCCATGTTTCACTTCCATACATGGCTACACTCCATACAAATACTTTCAGAAAAGACTTCCTGACACCTAAAACTATACTTGATGTTAATAAATTTCTCTTCTTCAGAAGCGCTTTCCTTTCCATAGCCAGTCTACATTTTATATCCTCTCTACTTCGCCATCATCAGTTATTTTGCTCCCCAAATAGCAAAACTCATCCACTACTTTAAGTGTCTCATTTTCTAATCTAATCCCCTCAGCAACACCTCGTTTAATTTGACTACATTCCATTATCCGCATTTTGCTTTGTTGATGTTCATCTTATATCCTCCTTTCAAGACACTGTCCATTCAATTCAACTGCTCTTCCAAGTCCTTTGCTGTCCCTGACAAAATTACAAAGACATTGGCAAACCTCAAAGTTTTTATTTCTTCACCATGGATTTTAATTCCCACTCCAATTTTTCTTTTGTTTCCTTTACCGCTTGCTCAATATACAGACTGAATAACATCGAGGATAGGCTGCAACACTGTCTCATTCCCTTCCCAATCACTGCTTCCCCTTTCATGCCCCTCAACTCATACCTGCCATTTGGTTTCTGTACAAATCGTAACTAGTCTTTTGCTCCCTGTATTTGACCCCTGCCACCTTCAGAATTTGAAAGAATGTATTCCAGTCAACATTGTCAAAAGCTTTCTCTAAGTATACAGATGCTAGAAACATAGGTTTGCCTTTCCTTAATCTAGCTTCTAAGATAAGTCGTAGGGTCATTATTGCCTCATCCGTTCCAACATTTCTATGGAATCCAAACTGATCTTCCCCAAGGTCGGCTTCTACCAGTTTTTCCATTTGTCTGTAAAGAATTCGTGTTAGTATTTTGGAGCCAGGGTTTATTAAACTGATAGTTCTGTAATTTTCACACCTGTTTTCTTTGGGATTGGAATTATTATATTCTTCTTGAAGTCTGAGGATATTTCACCTATTTCACCATCTTGTTCACTATATGGTAGAGTTTTGTCATGACTGGCTCTCCCAACACTATCAGTAGTTCTAAAAGAATGTTGGCTACTCCTGAGACCTTGTTTCAACTTAGGTCTTTCAGTACTCTGTCAAAATTTGTATCATATCTCCCATTTCATCTTCATCTATGCCCTCTACCATTTCTGTAATATTGCCCTCAAGTACACTGCCCTTGCATAGACCCTCTATATAACTCCTTCCACCTTTCTGCTTTTCCTTCTTTGCTTGGAATTAATTTACCATCTGAGCTCTTGATACTCATGCAGGTGGTTCCCTTTGCTACAAAGGTCTCTTTAGTTTTCCTACAGGCAGTACTTATTTTACCCCTAGTGATATATGCCTCTACATCCTTACACATGCCCTCTACCCATCCTTGATTAGCTATTTTGCATTTCTTGACGATCTCATTTTTGATACGTTTGTATTCATTTTTGCCTGCTTCATTTATTGGTTTTTTATATTTCCTCCTTTCATCAATTAAATTCAATATCTCTTCTGTTACCCAAGGATGTCTACTAGTCCTCATCTTTTTATCTACTTGATCCTGTGCTGCCTTCATTATTTCATCACTCAAAGCTACCCAATCTTCTTCTACTGCATTTCTTTCCCCAGTTCTTGTTAATCATTCCCTAATGCTCTCTCTGAAACACTCTAAACCTCTGGTTCTTTCAGTTTATTCAGGTCCCATCTCCTTCAATTTCCACCTTTTGCAGTTTCTTCAGCTTTAATCTACAGTTCATAACCAATAGATTGTGGTCAGAGTACACATCAGCTCCTGGAAATGCCTTACAATTTAGAATCTGGTTCCTAAATCTCTGTGTTACCATTATATAATCCCTCTGGAATCTTCCAGTGTCTCCAGGCTTCTTCCACGTACACAACCTTCTTCCATGATCCTTAAATTCTATGGTTACGTTATGTTCTGGGCAAAATTCTACCGGGTAGCTTCCTCTTTCATTCCTTACCGCCATTCCATATTCACCGACTACTTTTCCTTCTCTTCCTTTCCCCACTATCGAATTACAGTCAACCATAACTATTAAGATTTCATCTGTCTTCACTATCTGAATAATTTCTTTTATTGCATCATACATTTCTTCAATCTCTTCATCATCTGAGGAGCTAGTTGGCATATAAACTTGTACTACTGTGGTAGGTGTGGGCTTTGTGTCTATCTTGCCTATAATAATGCATTCACTATGCTGTTCATAGTAGCTTACCTGCACTACCAGTCTTTTTAATTCATTATTAAACCTACTCCCGCATTACCCCTATTTGATTTTGTATTTATAACCTTGTATTCACCTGACCAGAAGTCTTATTCCTCCTGCCACCGAACTTCACTAATTCCCACTATATCTAACTTTAACCTATCCATTTTCCTTTTTACATTTTCTAAGATACCTGCCCAATTAAGGGATCTGACATTCCACGCTCCAATCCATTTAGCACCAGTTTTTTTTCTCCTGATAACGGCCTCCTCCTGAGAATGACATCTTCCTGAGTAGTCCCCGCCCGGAGACCCGAATGGGGGACTATTTTACCTCCAGAATATTTTACCCAAAGCCGAATGGGGGACTATTTTACCTCCAGAATATTTTACCCAAGAGGACGCCATTATCATTAAACCATACAGTAAAGCCGCACGTCATTGGAAAAAGTTATGGCTGTAGTTTCCCCTTGCTTTCAGCCGTTTGCAGTACCAGCACAGCAAGGCCATTTTGGTTAATGTTACAAGGCCAGATCAGTCAATCATCCAGACTGTTGTCCCTGCAACTACTGAAAATGCTGCTGCCCCTCTCCAGGAACCACATGTTTGTCTGTCCTCTCAACAGATTCCCCTACATCATGGTTGCACCTATCGCTATCTTTATTGCTCAGGCACGTAAGCCACTCCACCAATGGCAAGGTCCATGGTTCATGGACAGAAGGGGGGAAGGGAGGGGGGCAGCCGATGGCAAAGCTAAACCTGAAAGTAAGCTGAAATGTTCTTCCTGGCAACTCCTATTTCACAGAAGAATGTTTATTTTAAATGTTGTAACTTAATTATGTACTAGTGTCATTAAGTAATTGTGAGCTCAACTGTAAATGGTTATATTTATATTTAAGTTATGTTAATATTCTGCAAACTGACTCGTTCGATGTTGTTACAATACATCATGGAAAATGACCCATGGAACATGTGACTAATCAACTAGGTTTAAGATCTCAGAATGTTTCCTTAGATGAATAGAAAAATGACAATGCACTTATTGCTCAGCTTTAAATTTCAGCGAATAATCCAATACTCTATATGTGCATCTTCTCACAAACTTAAGGTGACTGATATGCTTTGTGAATTAAAAATCTGAATGAGTATAGCTGGGATCACGAGTGCATTCATAAAAAAATTACGTATCTATGCATAAAACAGATTTTGTTGATCAATTTTACTGATTATCAGCAAAATTTTGTGCACAGGGCTTTGTGATCTGTATAATGGGTAATTTTCCACATTTCAAAATTCACAAGCAAATTATATCTTGTGTTGATTGGACAGTAATTAGTCTCAGCAGAAGGCAATGAAAGATAAAATCAAAACAACTGCCTTTAATTTATATTTTACTAGCCCCAGCTCACCGTGTTACCACCAGTAATTTATTAAAAAACAAAAAATAAGTCCTAGAATGTATTTGTCCCAATCTTTTATTAGCCCATCTTCCTCTTCTGCCCATCTCCACCATTCCTCTCTTTGAATGTCCATCTTCTCCTCATTTTCCATCCCCATCCCCATGATAGGTAGATATGTACAAGGTAGCCTAAGTGTTAATTCAGGGTATAAGCTATCTACATTCCAAATTTCATCCAAACATATCCAGCTATTTCAGTATGAAGGAGTAAGAAACATACTAATACTCTCTCTCTCTCTCTCTCTCTCTCTCTCTCTCTCTCTCTCTCTCTCACACACACACACACACACACACACACACACTCTTTCATATTTATAACATATATAAGATTGTAAACAGTCAGTCCACAATGAATGGCAATGTTCAGCAGAGAGCACTGTGCTATGACTGGAACAAACATTGACTGTGTAACATCCCACAGGTTAGTAAGTGGTTAAAAATGGTTTAAATACCTGTGAATATCTTACATTCGGTAAATGTACTGGTTATAATAATGCAAGACATAATTTATAATATGAAATAGTTTAACAACATTATCAAACACACTATAATATTCACTGCTTTGCTAGAACCAGTGTAAGACATTTTCTAAACACAAAAAAAATCACATTAATATTG
Source organism: Schistocerca gregaria (assembly GCF_023897955.1). NCBI lineage: Eukaryota > Metazoa > Arthropoda > Insecta > Orthoptera > Acrididae > Schistocerca > Schistocerca gregaria. Next base: position 961,428,438 of record NC_064921.1, on the reverse strand, counting down.
AAATTGCAGAAATAAGCATTCTAACAATGCTAAACAATCAATTATCTATATCTTGTTAATTAGGCTCGAGATTTAATTCCTACCATTTACAGACGATGAGAATGAAATATATTATTCTTTTAGCTAAACATTTTCCATACATTAATTTCCTGAATCTGATTTTGATTGTTTATGGTACAAAGGGTATTGTAACTACTATTGTTTGGTATTGCTATTATTCTTCTAAAAGCCTTTTTCCTACCATTGAAAAGTAATTGAATTTAATTATAGCTGGAGATATAAGAATACTGATCTAATAATACATAATGCAGGGGTGGTATCCATAAGCCTGGAATGTTAGAACTGGTGGACTTACTTTCAACTCCTCATTCTTACTGTCATTTGGAAGATAAAAATTTGCTTATTTCTTTTCATGGTTAGTAATCCATCCAACACAGCTCCTTTACAACTAAAGACAAACATGTAATCCTCAACAAGATTCAGCTGATCCACAATCTTTTTCTCCTGCTCATGGTACATCTGTGTAGCACTGGACAAACATCACTAAGGAATAGGTTCTCTTTTCAATCCATATTACTATATTTATTGAAAGAAATGCGGCAAAAATTTGAAATGCAAGATTGACCAGATTGCAAAAGCTTAAAGCTGTGCATTTATAGATTATTTCTAGTGAAAGTAGCTCTTAAATTCTAATATCTAATGGCATGAAGTACAAGAGAGAATTCAGAATATGGATACTAATCCAATCAGATTTGTGTTACTTGAATACCCTTTTGATATCATATGAATGATCAGCAAACAATAATTATATTGGCAAACTGATAGAAAGATATCTTGTTTTTAATGAAAACCTATAATTGGTCTTGTTATGATAAACTAAGATATGCTGAAGATTAGATGGGTAGATCATATAACTAATGAGGAGGTATTGAATAGAATTGGGAACAAGAGAAGTTTGTGGCACAACTTGACTATAAGAAGGAATCGGCTAGTAGGACATGTTCTGAGGCATCAAGGGACCACCAATTTAGTATTGGAGGGCAGCATGGAGGGTAAAAATCATAGAGAGAGACCAAGAGATGAAGTAGAGTAGCATGGAGAGCTGCATCAAACCAGTCTCAGGACTGAAGACCACAATAACAACAAGAACAACAACAACAACAACAACAACAACACATGATAAACTGACGAAAGATTTCTTTTGACATTTTGTAGATGATCAGTCTAAAACAACAGAGAGAATACTCCATCAATAACATACAGAAGAACGCAAAGAGGTATAGCGACCAAAATTAACTCCTCCATGCCATCCAGCATGGATACACAAAGCCTCAGACATGCAAAACCCAAATTGTGCTTTTCTCTCATTAGAACTTGAAAGCCATGGACCAAAGTGGTCAGGAATGAGCAGTATTCCTGCCTTCTGAAAAGCAAAACTTAGTACCACACCAACACTTATTAATAAAGTACAGCTGCATGGGGTTTCAAGTTAGCCTGTTACTTGCTGGAGGTGAGGCTCTATAAAATGTATTGGAGCTTCATTACCAAAAAGATACCTCTGGATTCTGAACTATTTGAGCACAGAATATGACCCACAAGAAAGCAAATCAGTAAAATATCTAAAATAAGCAGTTATAACAACACAAACAATCAACAGTGTGATGATAAAAAGTGTCTGAAAGGTTGTCAGAAAGTATGTGATCCATATTTATAATATTTCAGATAAGCATATTATAAGCTTTAAAAGATTTCTCCATATGTTACAGTAAGTACTCTCACCTTGCGATGGAAAGGCATGTTATCCGAGCATCATGCTCTAGTTCAGCAACTAAGGAAGTGGCTGGTTTAATTTTTTTACCACTGGATATGTCTTTCCATATTCTCACTGAACAGTCCCAAGAACCTGTCACAAGAACCTCTGATTTGGATCCCCAAACAATGCAGGCTACTGCATCTTCATGAGCTCTCACAGAATCAACCATTCGACCAAATTCAAGATTATACAATAACCTGGAACAGTAAACAATTAAAGAAAAGAGTTTTACAATGTAAAACTATATTCCAATAAATTTTGAGAATTAAGAAACGTAACATTTTGACAGGTATTTTATATATTATGCAACAACAAAATTATGGTAACAGACAAAACAATACAATAGACAAGATTACATGATTCACAGAATGTGACGGAGAGCAATATTAAAAAACTTGATAATATGTATTTGATTTTTGTTGCAGTTCAGAGTACTCTTGCTACATGATGCTGGACAACTGCACTAACATGAGGAGGAGTGTGAGAGACAGAATGGCTACGGGTTGGCTGAATGACACATTCTGTTGTCTTTATGAAATGGCGCTGAAAAACAACAGCATAAAAACTAATATTGCCAAATAGTGTTTTAAGAAAGAAGAAAATAAAATGCTGCAATCTGGAAAAGGTGTGACTGATAGGATCAATTGCTACAGAGTTGCGGGATAAGGCGCAAACATAAACCACAGGGCTAAATCCATCCACATGTATATATATGAGGGAAACATTCCACGTGGGAAAAATATATCTAAAAACAAAGATGATGTGACGTGACTTACCAAACAAAAGCGCTGGCAGGTCGATAGACACCCAAACACAAACATAAACACAAAATTCAAGCTTTCGCAACCAACGGTTGCTTCGTCAGGAAAGAGGGAAGGAGAGGGAAAAATGTGGGTTTTAAGGGAGAGGGTAAGGAGTCATTCCAATCCCGGGAGCGGAAAGACTTACCTTAGGGGGAAAAAGGATAGGTATAAACTCGCACACACACACATATCCCTCCATACATATACAGACACAAGCAGACATATTTAAAGGCAAAGAGTTTAGGCAGAGATGTCAGTCGAGGCGGAAGTGCAGAGGAAAAGATGATGTTGAATGACAGGTGAGGTACGAGTGGGGGCAACTTGAAATTAGCGGAGATTGAGGCCTGGTGGATAACGGGAAGAGAGGATATATTGAAAGGCAAGTTCCCATCTCCGGAGTTCGGATAGGTTGGTGTTAGTGGGAAGTATCCAGGTAACCCGGACGGTGTAACACTGTGCCAAGATGTGCTGGCCGTGCACCTAGGCATGTTTAGCCACAGGGTGATCCTCATTACCAACAAACATTGTCTGCCTGTGTCCATTCATGCAAATGGACAGTTTGTTATATTTTATCTTCTCAAGAGAATAGCAATAAGATGCATCACACTTAAAACCTAAATAGTACTCAGTGTTGTTTGTGGCAATATTTATTTCATGTCACACATATATTGCAACAACAAGTAAATAATGGATTGTATGACATGTTAAAACTGTATGCTGAAGCACCACGCATGTGCTGAAATCTGCTTTCTATGTTCTGCATTCCACAATTTGAACTATCAAAGCACATGTCATGGACCAACTATGAGCTTTAAATTTGTCATTGGCTCATCATCTTTCTGTTCAGGTTCCATAGATACACTCCAACAATGCCGTATGACTGGCACCTCTTGGAGAATAGATCCCACAGAGAATTTGGCTTCTACACAGTACCAAGATAGTTACCATGGAAAATTATTTTATGCTTTGCAAAGTATATACTGTGCTGACTATATACAACAAGAAATTTCCAAATAATTGAGGCTCTGAGTGGTCGACAGGCACATAAACAAGACTGAAAATGTTGCTAAGCTGCCAAACAATGTCGTACTTTGGCGTAAACTTGAACAGAATAAACACACACACACATTCGTACCCATACAAGTAAATGTACCTGCACAATTAGTGTGCTGGCCAGCTACAATGTGCCGGAACTGTGGCCAGTCCTCTAAAGGAGGACATAATTTTAATGTTAGAAACATTTGAAGTCTTGAGCGTACACCCATAAATCACACAAATCCTCAGCCACACGGCAAGTTATTACATTTCATTATTTATAATCAACAAATTACTTTTCATTACCATAAGATAAAATTTGTGTACTCAGGAGGATCAAGAGGTGTAAGACTGTTTCTAAAAATTAAGTGTCAATAGTTGAAGTCCCAGTGTGTCAAAACATTTTCTCATAATATTTTCAATAATCACAGCATATGCTTTGAAAGGTTTAAAATAAGTCCACCTACATAGCTCAAGAGCTAAGTAGTGTAACAGACACTGATGAGCCAAAACCTTATGACCACCAGCTTAATAGAATGTTGGTCAGCCTGTGGGCTGTAATACTGCATGGCATGGATTCAACAAGTCCTAGACAGCTTTCTGGAAATATGTGGTGCCAAATGTTTATGCATAGTTCACATACCGCAAGTAAATTACGGGCTGGTGGTTTGTGGGCATGCAGCTGACACCTGGTAGTGTCTCAGATGTATACCATTGGGTTTAGGTCAGGCAAAACTGCTAGCTGTGACGTCAATATGAGATAACTATCAAGCTCCTCCAACCACTGTAGCAAGATTCTGGTCTTGTCAGATGGACAGACATCCTGCTAGTAGATGCCACTGCTATCCGGAAAGACATCAAGCATGAAGGGATGCAGGTGATGCATAATAATGTGCAATTTGTCCAAAGCTGTCGTGGTGTCTCCAGTTGGTACCACAGCTCCCTTGGAAGACCAGGTGAATGTCCCCTATGACATAATACTGCCCCAACTGGCCTGTGTCTGTGATATGGTGTAGTTTTTGGGCATCCATTCACCTGGATAATGCACTATCTAGACATGAGCAACAACCTGGCACAACAATAAATGTGATTCATCCATTCAGATAATATCTTTCCACAGCTCCTAGGTCAAATCTTGATGATCCTGTACCTACTGCAATTGTAACTGAGGATTTTGTCAGGTCAAGATAGAAACCCAAAGGGGATATATACTGTGGAGCCTCATGTTAACAATGTGTGTTGAAGGTGTGCTTCAAAACACTTGTTCCAGCACCAACACTGTACTTTGTGTCATCACATCTGTCCCAGATCATTGCTTAACCTGCTATACACAACAGGCAAGCCTAAATCTCCACGTACAACATCATGCTGCCCACACATCGTTTAACAGTCCATCAACCACTTTGTATAGATGCTCATGATAGTAGAATACAAACAGTTGATCAGCTTTGCTATTTTCAAGCTGATCATTTCAAGGTACTAGACTATAAAAGTCTCCCTCTGTGCAAATTTCAATGCCTTTATATTCGTGTCCTCCAGCTGCTTGGTGAGCAAATTTTTTTTATCTATCCAATTACATTAAAAAATGCGCTTTGTCAAGGTCACTTATGCCAGTGGATTGCCCCATTTGCTGCCTGTATCACTGGTAGAATGGTTCTCCATTCATTTCTCCTCACTTATATAACTGACTTACCATGTCATATGCTCACAATGCCACCAGGCGCCATTCAATTTTGCAGTGGTCTGTGCTCATAATACTTTGGCTCCTCAGTATATGGTTCTTGAATAGATCTTGTGTGTGTCATACAAGAAGCAATGAAGCTTTACTAAAGAGATATAATTCAAGAGAATATGTAACAGTTTTTATATGTCCTTCAGACAAATTCTCAGTTCTCACAATGTGATATTTCAACTTCATAATTCTGCATAATCACCTTTTTATGCAAGATAAGAGTCTTTTTCTCTTTATGAATATCGACCATCTCTTCAACAGAGAGATAACATTAACCACAAAACAATCTAGCACTAAGTAGTACAGAAGAATATGCAGACACACAAACAAGGCTCCAAATTTTGAGCTCATAGATCAGCTGCTGTATTAAAATGCATAAAACAGACAGTACAGCTGACACACAGTAGTAAACATATACATACTTACACCTACAGTCAGCACATATTTAAACCTATAAAAAAATTCCACTCTTGACTTCACAGAAAATGATAATTAAGACTAATAAAATATATGATTACAACTTTCTAAAGTAATTGCATGGTTTTAATACAGTAATTTGTATCACAATTGAAAATATTTTATGTAATACATACACATTATTATCCCATGAGCCAACAAGGAGTGTTTTGTCATCTGGGAGAATGACACAGGAAGACAATGCCATTTCTGATAATGCAACACTCCTGACTTGTCGTTTCTCAGCCACGGTGTACATTTTTAATAGTGAATCTTGCCCCACAGATACAATAAATTCCTTGGACTCGGCTATTGCCACAGCACTTACTGCTTCTTTGTGTGATTGGAATGTGCTTGCTATACTCAACCTATCCATATTCCCCCAAATTGGGCATTCTGCAGTGCTGTTAACTCTGTCTTGCTGACAACTGTTATGCTCTGTTACAAAAGAAACAAAGTTTTTTAAATAATCACAAAATTATAATTTATTCTGAAAAATAAATTTTTTAACTTTGATGTGAAAACAGAAAATATTCATAAAAATATAAAAATGATATAAAAATAACAATGATCATTTATTTCCAAAAACACACAATTAGTCATCTTCAGATATAAGAGTACCAGTCATGCCACAGAAAATTGTTCTATTGCACCAATGGGAGAGATGCTTTTCTTTGTATTATTAACTGCATGCATGCGTCTGACCTTCTGAAGACAAGAGACACAAGACCATTAGTAAGATACTGCTTTTTGCATGTTAATGTGTAAATGTTTTTAGACTTGGAATTGTATTCTTACCATGTCACAAGTTTAATTAAAATTAAGTGAATTTTATCTATAAGGGATGTGGCTGAACTCGGTTAACTCTTCTTTCAAAAGATTAATGCTGAATAAAATCTGCCTCAACTGTAATTAGCAGCTGTTTGTGAACTACTGTCATGAGACCTGCGGAAAGTGGTTGAAGGCCCACGACTGGCAACGGATTTTATTTGATGTTATCCTTCATCAAAACTGATCAACTCAGTGGAAGTGGATGAGCATTTTACTATACAATGTGAGTCATTTGAGCCCACATTCATCAGTTCAAATAATTTCTGTACGTCATCTGGTGTAAGGCTGTGCGAGGCCTCAGCTGTTTCTCTCTTCTGGAAGAGAGCTGGAAATACCTGTTGTAATCTGGTCATCCACTCACATCTAGTTAATCAACTTTGATAAAACTTGGCATAGCAAAAGAATGCTGTTCGATGATGAAAACAATTCCACACTAGTACAGCACAAAAATGTGAGCAGTCTTGTTTCTTTAATGTTAAGTTAGAGTATTCTGTTTGGTGCTAAACGAAGGAATAACAATCCCATATTATGATCCAATGGAGAATCTTTGTTTACATACTGTATCATAAGTATCTCTGATGGAATAATGACAATACTATGAAAATGATGGATTGCTGCTCACCATATAGTAGAGATGTTGAGCCACAGACAGGCACAACAAAAAGACTGCTAAACACAAAAACTCTTGTCCAAAAGGCCTCCTTCTAAATTAGACAAAACACACACACACACACACACACACACACACACACACACACACACACAGTCTCTCTGGCTGCCAAGGCCACACAGCAAGCAACAGTGCATAATGAGAGAAGCAATCTGGACAGTGGGGCAAGGAGGAGGCTGGAGAGGGGAGAGGGAGGAATAGCAGGATTGGGTTGAGGGACAGTAAAGTGCTGCTTGTGGGAGCATACAGTGATGAGTTGGGGAGAGGGTAGGACAGCTAGATGCAGTTGAGAGGTTAGATGGAGGGATGGAGGATTGGGGGGGGGGGGGGGGGGGGAGCAGAAAAGGAGAGAAGTAAAAACACTGTGGGTGCATTGTTGGAATAGAAGGCTTGTAATGCTGTTCCCACTACACAGCCTTCTATTCCACCAATGCACCCACAATCTTTTTGCTTTTCTGCTTTTCCACTCCCCACCATTCATCTAACCTCCTGACTGTACCTAGCTGCCCTACCCTCTCCTCACCTTGTCCCTGTATGCTCCCACAAGCACCACTTTAACATCCTTCACTCCTACCCTATTATCCCTCCCCATCCACTCCCAAGCCGCCTCCTCATCCCCATCACCAAGATTGCTTCTTCTATCATGCGCTGTTGCTCGCAGTCTGGTCTTGGCAGCCAGAGACGATGGTCACCTGTGAGTTGCATTTACACAAATGTGTGTGTATGCTGTCCAATTCAGAAGGCCTTTTGGCTGCAAGTTTACTTGTTTAGCAGTTTTTTTATTGTGCCTGTCTGTTACTAAACATCTCCACTATACGGTGAGTAGTAATCTATACTTTCCATGATATAGTCATATAAGTAACTCTGATTGTTTAATATGTCTGTTTGTTATGTTCTAGCATAAATAAATTTATCACAACTATGTTTTCTTACTGTATTTGTTGTTTGCATCCACATTCTTCAATCAAGATGATATCTCATCAATAAAATGCAGAAAAATAATGTTTAAATTAGAAAAATACCTCTGTTCCCTTTGATGGTCGGTGGAATACCAGTAATTCGTTGTGGATGTGGCAGGGAAAAAACTTGCTTAGGAATCTGACCAAATTCCATTATTTGTACTTCTAATGCATGTCTCTGATTTATGTCTTTGATGGAATCCAAATCAACAGCGCCTTCATAGCACAGATAGTAAAACACTGCAAATAACAGACATATTAACTGTGCAGCTGTTTCGTTTTGTACATATTTAAACTATTCAGGAAATGAGAACAAGCAACTGCACCTAAAAGGAAGAAAAAGTAGAAAGGATCAATAGCCAGTGGTTATTTGATATCAGATACCTTTATGTGCCTATGCAACATCCATGTTTCATCTCTCTCTGAGTGGTTGACTGTTCTCAATCCATGCTACAATGTCATTTATTGTAATATGAGGGCTATTCGGAAAATAAGTTCTGATCAGTCACAAAATGGAAACCAATGTGAAAATCCCATGAAGCTTTGCACAGATGTGTCAGGCAGTGTTTCTAATATGCCCATCAATCCCATCACATCACATCACACTTTTCAATTCTGAATGCACAGTGATCATGTAAAGATGCCAAGAAAACAGTGTCTCCCACCAGATATGGGCCTAGTGAGAAATTTCTGCTGAAGCTATGCAGCCCACATAACTGTCATGCATTTCCTTCTTAAAGACAATTCTTAGCTGCATTTTGGATAGGCAATGAAGATGCTCCTGCAGCATTTTCAATGGAAAGTGTTTGATCACCCACAATACTACCTTTAATTGACTCCCTCCGAGTTTCATCTCTGCTCACATGAACCACTGGCTACAACAACAACATTTTGGCGCAAACAATGGGCACAGAGAAATCGGCAGGAAACAAGTGGTAACTGCCTTCTATGACAAGGGTTTTGGAAAGTTGGTACAATGCTATGTAAAGTGTCTAAGTCGGTGCAGTGACTGTGTACATAAGTAGCTGGAAGTTGTAGCTATCTATTGCAAATAAGATATTTTTGATTTTCACCATGGTTTCCATTCTGCAGCCAATCAGAGCTTATTTTCTGAATACCCGTTGTACACATTAAAATCATGTACGTCCATTGGCTAAATTATGATAAGATTTTTATCTGTAGTTGGAAGCACAGTGCCATTACTGTAATACACCTAAAATACAACAATCAGAATGTTACAATTATAAATAATTATGAGTAATATTGACAGAAAAGTATTGTCTTCAAAATAGTACAGTCATCTGATTGGAAATCCAAAACCAGTGGAAATACATGTGTTAACTGGTGGTCTTGATCAAACCCCAGTAAAAGCATGCAGCCTGCTGAGAAACTGTCTTGTCACACAAATATCTACAAACACATTTCTAGAATACTAATTAAAGCTGAATTAAAACATAAAAATTCAAAGTTATTTGCTGCCTGTCTTGATGCCACATGTAGAGGTCCAGGGCTGATTCCCAGTCAGTCCTAGGATTTTTTTCTGTAACTTACAATTTCTTTCACTCTTGGCAGCAATATATTAATGTTAAAAGTGTAAAGGTGAATTATGGTTCCAACTTCACATTAAGCTGTAGATCCCCTATAACTAGCTGGAGAAATCAGTTCAAAGGTCAGAGGAAGGCGGAAGCTTACCATCTCCTTATAACAGACTCTCCACAGAGACAAAAGTGCCTTCTCTCATTCTAAATTTTATACAAGACATCACTAACTAAAAACAGTTCATCAGAAATTTAAAACAAGCTGTTTGAAAGCTGTGATAGCTGACAGACCATTGGACTGGTGACATATTTTATTCCTAACCACCAGATTTGTTTCAAAGACACAATTTCTGATAGTACATGGATCTCTATGGTGTGATCTTCCTATTACTCCTGCATAGTATGCTTGAATTTGTTGCGTGTGTTTCTGTCTTTTAAGATGTCAATTGGCATTCAGACAAAGTGCAGTACTGTTGGATGCACACAACTCGTGGAAACAAAAACAATTTGTTCATTCCTTTATGGATACCATAGTTGTATGTAACCATGCTTCACATTGTGATGTATGTTGGGGTATACCAATTACTGAACCCTGCACTTGCTTCATTTATCAATGCATTGTAGGTGGTAATCTTTAGCTGACTTTGGCAGCTGTGCTAATGATGCATTGTTTACCTTACCAATAAGCGCAATTACCTGTGAGACTGTGGTACCAGCCACCTAAACTCTCGAAATTATCCTTTATCAAACATCAATAAATACTCACCATTCTGCATTTTGTTCAAACGTCCACTGCCCATTAATTGGATAGCACTGGTGCTATTTGCTATTAAGCCACACATGAGATGTTACAAACATTACATGACTATATGAAGTCGAGTTTACAGTTTGGTGAAGTGGTCATAATGCTATGACCATTAAATGTATAAGTGTACAGATAATAAGTCTACAAATGACTCACAGTTATTTGCTTTTTCTGCTTCTATGCCAGTCTGTCTGCAGCCAAATATCAAATCAATCCAATGGTGTAAGTTTCTTGACACATATTCTGACTCCAGAGCTTCTCTCATCTTCTTTACAAAGTGTTGTGGACCTAAAGAGCAGATCCTATTAATTGATGTATTACAGCCCAGAGCATAGGTGAAAATTATCAAGATTATTATCTCAGTAAATGAATCATTCAGTAGCTTTAACTCTGGATCTACCATTTGCCCATGGTGGAAGATGAACATCACCAACTTTTTGACCATCATGACGATATCCGAAGTTAATTCCAAAACCATTCACAAGAAAATCACCTCCTTGCTCTGTGTCATAAAATGCTGGGATTAATTCCTTGAAATCTGACATATTTGTCATGACATTCTTCCAAACATCAGGTACACTGAAAATAGAAACACATAATATTCATTTCAAGTACTACTAATAATAATAAACCATCTCGCATTTTCCCATATAAAACAATCACCACACTCACTCTCCGCCTCTCATTGCACACTGCAGTGCGCGCGCGCGCACACACACACACACACACACACACACACACACACACACACACACACACACTTGTATAAAGATACTCCTGCAGCATTATATATACAACATACCTGTTGAACATTCTGTCAGGATGATCAAATCGACCATTCTGCAAGCACAACATGTAATGTGGAAATTTTCTCACTAAATAAAACAGGACAAATCCAGGAGCAGAATAATGAGATCCATACAAAAATTTTGGTGGTGACATTTCTTCGTACCGCTCCTAGAAAAAAAAAAGAAAAACAAAAGAAAAAAAAAACATCAGATTGTAAAATTATTCAGATGTCCATATAAAGTAATCAGAAAGTTGATGCAACACACAAGAATATTAACTACACGAGTACGGAGAAAGAATAGGAATCTCCAGAGAAATGGATGAAAAATTAAGATACAAGAGGACAAGATGAGTAGTGAATGAACCTGGAAATAACAGAAGCCAAGACGGCAACACAATGTCTGAGACAACTGGATACTACACCACCCAGCAAAATGGTAGCAGCTAAACTGGGAGGGAAGGTAATGCAAAGGTAAGACAAAGATGGAAGAATTGATAGTTTACAGAAGAGAGAGAATATGAAGGTGAAGGACACAGAGTGTATGGTGAGTAAAAGAAGAGTAAGCCACAGGATAGAAGGAATATATGGCAGGGAGAAAAAGATCAGAGGTGTGAGGACAAATGGTAGGAAGAATGAGACAAATTGCTCAGGTCTGGAAAAAACAAAAGTGAAGCATAAAATGAAGCAAGGAGAGAGGGAGTGTAATACAAGAAACAGCTGAAGACAAAAGAGGGGTTAAGAATGAAGAATAGAGATAAATAACAGAAGGATGAAGCATAAAGAACAATGGGAATGTGAAATAGGAGAGAGTTTTCATGAATAATGAAACAAAAGAACGAAGACTGATGTGCAAGCAATGGTGATAAAAGTAAGAGTGTAATGTAGGGAATTTGAAATGGAGGTTAAGTTGTGAGATGTAGAAATGGGGACTTGGCATGATGGCAGGATACAGTGGGATTGGAGACGGAGTAACGAGCTGTAAGGCAAGGCAGGAACAGGGAATGGTCAGCGAGGTGTAAAGAACAGTGAGAATGGAGTCAGGTAGCACTGTGGGAATAGATACTGGAGTCAAATACTTGTGACAGTTGGAGCTGAGAGTGGGTTGCAACATGTGATAAGCAATGGGACAGCTGAGAGGAATGCAATGTGAGAAAAACAATATGTAGGAAGAAGAGGGTACCATGGGTGAAGAATAATAAGACCAGAGAACAAGAGTGATGTTTGAAAAATGGGAGAAAGGTAGAGTTGGGGAAAATGTTTGAACAATATGAGGAAGGTAGAGTGAGAGGTGAGGTATGAGAAACTGTAGAAAAGTGTATTGGTAAGATATAAGAAATACTGAGAATGGTTGAGTGAGAGGTGAGTTACTAGGAATGATGGTCAGGGAGAGTGAGAGGTGCAGTTGAGAAAAAAATTAGAAGAGTGACTGATAACTGATGTTCAACACATAATGGGAAGAGACAGTAATAAATGAGGTACAAGGAAAATCAAAAGGTTGAGTGATGAAAGATGTAGAGGGTTCAAAAACAAGAGAGAAGGCATCATGTACAAGGAGTAATGTGAAAGGAGAGTGAGAGGTAAGATACAGGGGATACTGAAAAGGGAGTATGAGTGGTGATGGAGGAATAAGAGACTACAATGTGATTAACATGACACAGTGAGAAGTGGAAAGGGAGGATGAGAGGGTGGAGAAATGAGAGGAAGTGGAAGAGGATGGAGATTGGGGTTGGGGGCGTATCGACGTGTGAGAAAGTGAAAAGACATGGCGAAGAGGGTGAAAAAGTATAAGAAAGTGGACAGAGGGAGTGAGGAGGGTGGAAATGTGTGAGAAAGTGGAAAGGAAGGGCGAGTGGTGCAGGTAAGTGTGAGAAAGTGGAAAGGCAGGTAGAAGGAAGAGTAGAAGAGTTAGATAAAGCATGAGTGGAGAATGAGTAAAGAGTGACACATTTCCATTCTTTCATAATTACTAATTATTATTTCATTTCCTTGCCCTGTAGGCAAGAAAGGATGCCCTGGATTTATTCCTCTGCTAGGAGAGCATTGTACAGCTTGGAACCAGTGCAGAATTGGTTTTCATTGCATAATGAACCTACACTGCTTCAGAATCCTCAAGATGGTCTATCATTTTGTACACTCCACAGTAAATTAATTTGGAATGATGGGGACACAATCAGAGAAACACATACAGCAGACAAAATAGATCATTCATTTAGAATTGTTCATGCACACTGCGTCTTAGCTGCAATGGTTATTTCAATATTATATAACCATGAGTTCAACCTGCAGTAAATTTGGAATAATTCTGGTTTCTCACTAAATAACCTGAGTGATAAATTACTTTAACCTTGGATAACAAATGCAGTTTTGTGTAAAGGGATTCACTGACATTGGCATAGAGGCTGGGTATAAATTGGATTCTAGAGGAAATTATGCCTAGACTGATCTCCTAACTGACTACAAAGCACACCTTACTAATCACAATGAATACTGGCAATTGATTAAAAGACACCATCTATACACCACAAGCTTCATTAGAAATATTTATTTGCCAAAACCGGTTTTTGGTTTTATAACCCCTCATCAGTGGCATATTACGCACTTCTGTGGTAATGACATGCTTGTCAGTTAATACAACAGAATATGAAATATATACTGTAACATAGCACCCAGTTCATCATGTATGTTACTGCTAGCCAATTTTAGGCAGTGACAATGCTCATTAATGTTTGACGTTAACTGTCATGTAGAGTAAATATGGAACTCTGTATGAAAGTTATGTCAAACATTATTAAGAATTGTCACTGCCTAAAATTTGACAGCAGGAACATACATGACAAACTGGGTGCTCTGTTATAAGAGATATTTCAGGTCCTGCTGCATTAAATGGCAAGCATTTCATTGCTATAGAAGTGTATAAATATGACACTTTTGATGGGTTATAAACCGGAAAACCAGTTTTGACAAATAAAATAATTCTGGTGCACATCATGGAGTACAGAAGATATGTTTTAACGAATATATGAAAGCTGTGAAGCACCAAGCAGTCAAAATTTTTATCCAAAATTGAGTTGAGATTGCACAATATGTTTACAACATTGGAACAAGAATATCTACTTTACTTGTTCCTTACAATCTGCAACTACAGCACTACACAGTGCCTTATGAGCACGTGCTTTCCCATTCTTTTAATGTAGTATCCAAGGCAGTTTCTCATAACAAATTAGATTCAGAAACCTTATTCGAGTTCCAATCGCTGTGTTGTGGAAAGGCTTAATGGGGAACAAATTATGTAAAATTCTGCAGGACTCTTTACTAGGGTACTATATCACTCTTAAAAATGAAAAAGACTGTCTCCCCTGAAATAGTGCTTTTAGAGAGAATGTTCACTTAACCATCTTGAAGGAGGTTGCCTGTTCAATAACTAATAAATAATTCCAAGAAGAAAGGCCACACACCTCACACACATACAGATATTCATTCATGGAACTGGTTGAGGAAACGGCACACATAAGCATTATCACATGCCCTCTTCCACAGACAAAAGGTCATCAAATATTACCGCATATTTTTGTACGATATGTGCGCAGGTAGACCAAAAACTGAATAGCTATTTTATATTCCTCAACTACAACCAGCTTTAACCCATTATATGTTACAGTTTTAACCATATTATCGGCAATTACACAATTTTATTTTGGATTCAAGTAGTTAGTATTTATGAGCCTCTTGAATGAAATTTAACTGTATGATAATTTTCAGGGTCTAGAATAGCATGTATCGGAAATTAATATTTGATTATAAGTGAATATTGCAACAACTGATGTTGCCTGATGGAAACAACAGGGCAGGACAGGCAACAACTCTCTGGCAGGAATGATGGGTTCGAAACATGCAGCCAGTGAAGCTGCAGCATGCACATTGAAATATAGCAAGATGGAATAGCTCCACTTACTATAATTTCACTTATTAAATACATTTTTTTCAGTTTTGTGTTCCATATGTGAAATATGAACCTCAAATATGTGATATCTCCAAACTTTTACATAAACACTGTTTCACTAAACTTTATTACCAACAGTACAGTTTTTAGATTGCTAGTGGTAATGGTATGGTTATTTATACAGGGTGATTCAAGAGGAATGTCATGTAATTTGTGAGCTGATTCTACACGTGAAAATAAACAGAAAAAAATCCATGTACATATGTTCAATTTTTGATAATTACAGAACTGGGGTGAATTGAAGACTACACACATCCATGAATGACGATGAAGACGAGTGTGAATATTATTTAGCGAAATGCTGTGTAGGCACTATGGTGGACAGAATAATGGTGGGACAGATGGCTTGATCATCCTAAATGAGGTGCTGAAAGATCCCCCACCCATCTCAATACACTTGTAAATACATTGGAGGGGGTGTTGTGTTGCACATCAAACACCATCTCAATGGTCTTTAATACCGGCAACAGCAGCGGTGATGTGAGTGACAAATTTTCCATATATATCCACCTTTGTAGCGTTCATATCCCCTTTTATACAGCCCCATCAACAGCAGTCTGATGGAGTTAGGTTGGGTGATCTGGCAGGCCAGTTAATGGGTCCACCATGGAAAATCCACCATTAAGGAAATGTGTTATTCAGATACTGGCATACTTGTCTGGTACAGTGGTACAGTAAATTGGTGATCTGTCATGTTGCAGGTATGTTTGCTGTCATTGTTCTAATGTCACATATTCGAAAAGAGCAGGTAGGTCTTCTCTCAGGAAATGTGAGTACACTGCAGCACTCATGTGATTTGGCAGCAATAAAGCCCCCATCACCAGATCATCAATCATACCACAGCAGATGTTCACTGAGAATCTAACTTGGAATTTTGATCCCTAGTCTCATGTGGGATCTCCATTGTCCATGTATGAGTATAGTGGGTGTTAATGATACCACTGTGTGCAATTGTAGCCTCATACTGAAATGAAGTGTACTGCACAACATCTGTGTACAGCCAACCATTCACAAAATTATCGTCTGCTTACTGCGTCACCTGGATGCAGATGTTGCACAGGCTGCACGTGGAATGAGTACAAGCCCTCGGAATGTCATGTATGCCACACTTAAGTTTGTGGAATACCGAGCTGATAGCTAATGCGCTGTGTACTGGTGGTGGGACTCCGTTATACCATTGCAATAACGCCTTCTCTGACTAGACAGGCTCACATTCTGTTACATGTACATTAGGTAGCATTCTGGATTCACGTGACGTGTGACAAACCCTGAGCAATAACCTGGAACAGGGCGGTCACCGATCATGGAAACTGAAAATTGAAATAAATGTTTGTAGCTTCATCATAAGTTGCTTTGAGAGGTATCTAATTTTTTTATTTCTAGACAGTGGCTAATTTAGGACACCTGTGTCCATTTTCAAACCAACAGTGCTGTGTGACAAATACTGGCAATAGCCTTGCAGTAATTAAAGTGGTATACAGCTGACTTAATAACAGAAAATCATACCACATAGGACAGACAATTGGTTCTCTAATGTTTGTCCTATGTGGTGTAATTTGTTGTTGTTGAGTCAGCCATATACCTCTTTCGTAACAAATATAAACATCTACAGATTTTATTTTGTCGCTACCAGTTTCAACGCTTCAGTGCGTCATCTGCAGGCCTGTATGCATAAAAAATTAAAGATAGCATTATCAATCAAGTTACGTGGAAACAGAGTAAAACAGAATGACAAACAATGGCAAGACTCTACAAGGGAATTTACACTGAACATTTGACAGAAAGAACAGATATATCCATTGACACAAATCTAAAATATACCATCACAAATTTCCACTCAATACATTGTACAATTATACTATCTATTAAAACTTCTTTAAATACTATTCATGATTTTTATTGGACAGTCTGACACACATTATCTGCACAACCCTGAAAAAACTTACTACAAGACAAAATAACTGTAAAAGGTGATGAATGGAAGGAAACAATACCTCACAAACAAGTAAAAAGAAGGAACATGACCTATGTGTCATGTCAAAGGATAAAATGCTTAGTACACAGATGAGGGGCATACGCTGTGAAAGCTGTTCACAAGGAATCTGTTCATGATGCAAACATTCATATGCGAATGCGTCATATATTGTGTACTGCAAAGAAACTTCCACATGGGAAAAATATATTAAAAATAGGATACTTCCCGGGACTGGATCAGACTCTGAATGTGGCTCTCCAGCAGGGATACAACTTCCTAAAATACTGCCCCGAAATGAGATCCATCCTTCATGAAATCCTCCCCACTCCACCAAGAGTGTCTTTCTGCCATCCACCTAACCTTCGTAACCTCTTGGTTCATCCCTATGAAATCCCCAAACCACCTTCCCTACCCTCTGGCTCCTACCCTTGCAACTGCCCCCGGTGTAAAACCTGTCCTATGCACCCTCCCACCACCACCTACTCCAGTCCTGTAACTCGGAAGGTGTACACGATCAAAGGGAGAGCCACGTGTGAAAGCACCTACGTGATTTACCAACTGACCTGCCTGCACTGTGACGCTTTCTATGTGGGAATGACCAGCAACAAACTGTCCATTCGCATGAATGGACACAGGCAGACAGTGTTTGTTGGTAATGAGGATCACCCTGTGGCTAAACATGCCTTGGTGCATGGCCAGCACATCTTGGCACAGTGTTACACCGTCCGGGTTATCTGGATACTTCCCACCAACACCAACCTATCCGAACTCCGGAGATGGGAACTCGCCCTTCAGTATATCCTCTCTTCTCGATATCCGCCAGGCCTCAACCTCCGCTAATTTCAAGTTGCCGCTGCTCATACCTCACCTGTCTTTCAACAACTTCTTTGCCTCTGTACTTCCGCCTCGACTGAAATCTCTGCCCCAATTCTTTGCCTTTACAAATGTCTGCTTGTGTCTGTGTATGTGCGGATGGACATGTATGTGTGTGCGAGTGTACACCTGTCCTTTTTTCCCCCTAAGGTAAGTCTTTCCGCTCCCGGGATTGGAATGACTCCTTACCCTCTCCCTTAAAATCCACATCCTTTCGTCTTCCCCTATCCTTCCCTCTTTCCTGAAGAAGCAACCGTCAGTTGCGAAAGCTAGAAATTCCGTGTGTGTGTGTTTTATTTATTGTGACTTACCTTAGGGGGAAAAAAGGATAGGTATATACGCGCGCGCGCACGCACGCCCGCACGCACGCACGCACACACACACACACACACATATATCCATCCATACATACACAGACACAAGCAGAGATATATATATATGAAAAAATCAGAAAAGCTTAAAGAGTAGCACACTGCTCAAAAAGTATTCTTGTGTGTTAAACATAAGTGATCATGAAGAAATAATTGAAATATTAATTATATAGTTATGAATAAATGCATTGCTACTACTAAACACATAGGCCTTTTGATGACATTAAAACCAAAAGCCATTACAAGCCAGCAATTAGAAAATTTCCAGTCATTCAAATCGTGTCAAAGTCAAGCCACATTATTAACTGACCAGTGAGGAGGCCACACACCATGCTCATAATTAAAGCATAAGTAATTGTAATTTTTCCATCATATGTAAACTGTTAACAAGTGACAGCAATCTGTATGTTGACAATACATAAACTATTACAACAAAAACACTGTCAATGCCACGAGTCGCATGAAGTGGAATTTAAAGTAATGTAATGCAAATCTAGATGAAATAGAAGACAGGAACATAATCAATAAGTCATATATGACTAAAGTTATTGCATGTTACAGAAAGCGACATTTAACATACACACCTCTACACCAAACACGTAACTTAGAGGCTAGTGGCAGCAACATTCACGTCAGCTTCCTGACCAGCAATCCACTTAGTACTAATATAAATGAAACCCAAGTAAACAAGCGAAAATACAACAAAATTCAAATTGCATATACTTATGAGTAAATGTATTGTAACCAATACACATCTTGGACTTTGAACTACATCAAACTTAAAAATCATATTGATTAATCAAATTTCAAAAGAGCCATACTGGCCATATACCACTTTGATTTTGCAGAGGCAGTTTCTGTAAAAGGACTATTGCATATATTTGTACCAGTTATCGGGGTTTCTTCCTGTTCCATTCATGTGTGGAGCTTGGGAAGAATGATTGTTTCCATGTCTCTGCGCATGGAGTAATTATTCTACTCTTACCTTCATGATCCCTGTGTGAGCGAAACATCGGGAGTTGTGGTATATCCCTAGAGTAATAACTTAAAGCTCATTTCTGAAACTTTATTAATAGAGTTTCTCAGGATAGTTTGTGTCTGTCTTTGACACACTGCCATTTCAGTTCCTTCAGTGTATCTGTGACATACTCCCATGGAGTAAACACACCTCTGCCCATTCGTGCTGCCCTTCTCTGTATATGTTCAATATCTCTGTTAGGCCTATCTGGTACAGGTCCCACACACTTGAGCACGTTCTAGGATGCATTGCACAAGTGATTTGTATGCAATCTCTTTAGTAGACTGATTGCACTTCCCCAGTGTTATACCAATAAACTGAATTCTGCCACCTGCTTTACCTGCAACGGAACCTACGTGGTCATTCCATTTCATATCCCTACAAAGCGTTACACACAGGTTGGCTGGTTTGGGGGAGTGCAGAGACC
Source organism: Schistocerca gregaria (assembly GCF_023897955.1). Taxonomy (NCBI): domain Eukaryota; kingdom Metazoa; phylum Arthropoda; class Insecta; order Orthoptera; family Acrididae; genus Schistocerca; species Schistocerca gregaria. The sequence continues at coordinate 961,408,342 of NC_064921.1, read as the reverse complement.
ATACTATGGGGACATCAATCCCTTTTTCCTCATCCAAACAGGTCTCACATTAAAAACAGTCCCACCAGGAGTCATGGAAATTAAAAGGCATAAAACCAACTTTCAATCACACTGAAAAACAAATGGACAGCAGCTAACGGAAAGGGGAAAATGTACACTAAAAGGAAAAAGTAGTGGAAGGTATTAAATGAAAGCAAGTGGCCTGGGCTGGCTGATCATAAAAATAAAAAAGGATGAGCCAGCCTCCTTGCAACACACTAAAATCTCAAACCTGAAAGACAAGGGTAGAGGAACACAGATAGGGATGAGACAAACACCAAGACAAACAAACAGCAAAGAGAGAATGAGGAAGAGTTAAAATAGAGGGAGGTTGGAGGCCTGGGAGAGAAGGCCAGACGGCCACCCTTAGACTGTGTGACAAAATTCCCTGTCACAAATAAAATGTAAAACAACATCAGCCATTAAGACGTGCCTGGCCGATGTGGAGCTGGCAAAGGACATCAGAGTCCCTGTGAGTGGTTCACATGGATGACTGCATCAGTCTCTGGCAGGCTGATCTGCAGAGTTGGTTTATTGACAGCCTGTTTGGCCAGCCTGTCAGCAAGTTCACTGTCCGGGATCCTGTCATGTCCTGGGGTCCAAATGAAGGTCACTGAATGTCCATTGTTGCCAAGAACATAGAGAGACTACTGGATAGTCATTATCAATTGATGGTGAGGGAAGCACTGGTCAAGAGCTTGTAGGCTGCTGAAGACAGAGACACAAGAAGTTCCGCATAAAAATCGGGAGCAGGCCCTGGAGACCCCATTTGTACAAAGTAGTGGGGATGTGGTGTCGCCAAGTGGTATGTAGGTCTCCGTCAAGTCAAAAAAGGCGGCAATGAGGTGCTGTCAGTGGGAAACAGCTGATCAAATGGCAGACTCCAGGTGGACCAAGTTGTTGGTGATAGAGGGCCCTGAGATGGAGCTAGAAGGCCCCAAGACTCAAGGAGCCAACACAATAACCAGTTCACCATACATTCGAGCAGCTTGTGCAGAACATTGGCGAGACTGATAGGACAATAGCTATCCACTTCAAGCAGGTTCTTACCAGGCTTTTGCACTGGAACAATGATACTCTCCCACCATTGCGATGGGAATTTGCCGTCGCTTCATATGTGGTTGAAGATGACAAGGAGGTGGCACTGGTAATCCACTGACAGATGTTTAATCATTTGGGAATGGATGTGGTCTGTCACAGGACATTCGGCAAGGGCACAGAGAAATTCCCACTCACCGAAGAGAGCATTATATGCCACAGGGTGGCATGTAGCAAAAGATAGGTGATGTCGCTCCACCAGCTGTTTGAGGAGACAAAAGGCAGGGCAGTAATTTTCAGACACAGAGGTGTAAACATAGTGCTCAGCAAGATGCTCTTTGATTACATCTGGATCAGTCGATACAGCTCCATGTGAGGAAATTCGAGGTACACCTGCAAGTGTCTGATAGCTGTAAAGGTGTTGAAGCTTGATCTAAAGCCGGGGAAGAGAGATTCGTGTTCCATTGGTGGAGATGCATTGTTCTCAACACTCCTGCTTCCCTCATTTGATGAGTAGGCAGACCTGGGGATAGAACCATTTGAAGGCAAAGCGGTTCACCAGGGACGGGTGGAGCTTATGACATTGGAGGGCCCGCCTATGGTCTCTAATAGCTGCAGCGATTTCCAGAGACCACTAAGGCACTGACTTCCACCAGGGGCAAATTGAGGGACAAGGTATTGCTGATTCAGCTGCGGCAACAGTGGTAGTAGTGATGGTGTGGATCACCTCATCGATGTTTCCATGCAACAGAGCTTCAACAATGGTAGTAGAGGTGAAAGTGTCCCAGTCAGCCTTGGGAAAAGCCCATATGGGCAAGTGTTCAGATGAGTGATGCTGAGGTAGGGAGTGGAAAGGGGACACTACCACACAAGTGAGCTCTCCAGTGGACAGGCAGGAGGAGGCCAGGACTGCAAACCGAGAGATCAATGGCCAAGTATGTGCCTTGTGCAACACTGAAATGTGTGGGCACCCGTATTTAGGAGTAAAAGGCTGAGTTGAGCCAGTAGGTCCTTGGCATGTTTACCACGACCAGTAAACTTGGTTCCACCCCACAAAGGGTTATAGGCTTTAAAATCACCCAGAAGTAGAACAGGCGAGCAGAGTTGGGAAATTAGGGCAGCCAAAGGCGAGCGGAGTTGGGAAATTAAGGCAGCCAATACATGGGGTGGCACTTCACCATCTGGAAGGAGGTAGATGCATTGTCCTCACCCTGACAGCCACAGCTTCTAAATGTGTTTGAAAGGGCACAGGTTCACTACAGACAGAGGTAAGGACATAGATACAAACTCCATTTGACACTGTCACAGTCAGGATGGTTTTTGTAGTACCCCCGACAGCCACACAGGGTAAGGGTCTGCACTGTGGGAAACCAGGTTTCCTAAAGGGCAACACAAAAAGCAGGTATAACACTCAACAGTTGCTGTAACTCAGCCAGGTGGAAGAAAAAACTGCCGCAATTCCACCGGAGAATGATGCTCGCTGTAGTTGGGGAAGGCATGAAGTAACCAAGGAGGCAGTTTATGCCTCAGCATCACCTGCTGCCACAGGTTGTGTGTTTTTATCCATTTTTAATTACGGGTGAGGTGTCGACGAGATCCAGGTCCTCAGGGGAAGCTAAAATCTCCACCTTGCCCTCAGGCACAGAACTGGTAGAGAGTGGAGGTGCTGGGGCCACCGGAGGGTCCTGTTTCTTAGCAGACTACTACTTTGTCTGCTTGCTCTCTCACTTCTCTTTTTGGGCTTGCTCGGAGGACTTCTCTGAAGTAACTTCAGGCACAGAGGAAGACTGCAAAGCCCTTCATCCAGCAGCTTGTGGCTCCTTCAACCACTGGTGAGTGTTGACTTTGGCATTAGTGGAGACCTTGGAAGGCAGAGTCCCAAGGGACCCCTTCTGTGTGAGAGGAGCCAGAGGAGACTTGACCTCTTCCGCTGTGGGGAGGGGACCAATGTTCCCGGTGTGTCTGTGTGTGTGGGGGGGGGGGGGGGGGGGGTTTGCTCTCGAGGTAGGTACTTTTTTGGGAGCAATGGAAGAAGAGGTGCCCCCAACCACCAAGAGGACAGATATATTCGCGCAGTCCAGGGGGCCCAATGAATGAGACAGAGATGTTGGAACTACCATCAAAAATGACGATGACATGTCAACGTAGCTGCAGCATATGCAGATGTCAAGCAAATGGGGTGCAACCATTCAAATTTACATTTAGCTCTTGGAAAGTCAGCTGGTCAGGGCCTTGTACTCCATAGTTTTTCACTCCTTTTGGAGTCTGGCTAGCAGGGGGAGAGGTGCTTCCACAGCTGAAACAACTGGGTGGAGGGGCACTGGACGTCTGCAGTCTTAACATGTGGCACTGGAATTGCAGTGGGAAGACATGCACTCCCAAATTTCTAACACTTAAAGTACTACATAGGGGGAGGTATGTATGGTTTTATGTCATATTGGTACACCATCAACTTGACCTCTTTAGGCAATAAGTCCCCCTCAAAGGCCAAGATGAAGGCAGCAGTAGCAACCCTATTGTATTTAGGTCCCCCATAAACACGCCAGATGAAGTGAACACTCTGCTGTTCTAACTTGATGCAGAGCTCATCATCAGGCTGCAAGAGAAGGTCATGATGGAAAATCCCCTGGACCATGTTGAGGCTTTTATGAGAGGTGGCGGCAATGGGAATGTCACCCAGCTGGCCACAGGCGAGCAACACCCAGGACTGAGCTGGGGATGCTGTCTGAATGATGACAGCCCCATTTCTCATTTTTGACAGAGCAGCCACTTTCCCAAACTTGTTCTCCACATTTTCGACAAAAAACAGAGGCTTTGAAGCCAGAGAGAAGTTCCCATCCATTCTGCTGCAGACTAAATACCTTGGCAAATAAGGCTCTCTCTTTTCGATAGTTCTACGTTCCTCCCATGGTGTGGCTAGGAATGAGTTGGCTAATTCCAGCAGTGATTAATTGATATTATAGTCATAGGATACTACATTTTTTTCATTTCGTGAAGTGCACAATTTTAAACTTCTGAACAATTGGATGAGTTGCCAATATTTGTACCACATTGAACTCTTAAGATGATCAGACTGAATATTTATGCAGCTTCTCTCAGATAGTACTTCATTATAGATAACTGCATCAACTGCAAAAAGCCTGGTTTTACTATTATTATTGTCTACAAGGTAATTAATATACAAAAAGAACAACAAGGGTCCCAACACGCTTCCCTGGGGCACACCTGAAGTTACTTCTATATATCCTCCTTCCCTTCAACCCTACTGCCAGAAGAACAAGAAGCCACTGGCTCTGAAAGCTTGCACATTTCTTTAACCTAGTATGTGTTTTCTCTTGCCACTGTTTGGTGAATAGATTTTTTCTCTCTCCAATTATTTTCATAAAATAATAACCATCATTAATACCAATTCCAGAGGAAATAGCTTTCGGTTAAACAAATTTACTTCACTACTTAATGTGTTTGTTTAGCTTTCTTTTTTTTGTCTGTCTTTTATGTGAATATCTCAAACTTAACAGCTTTGTACTTTAACATTTTGTAATTTCTTTAGTACTTGCTTACTTACTTTCACTTGCGCCTTTGTCCTGTAGTTTCTGCAGGGTTGGCATGGTTACAATGGATTGAGCATGGTTAGTTTAAAGTGGTGGTCAGATGTCCTCCCTACCGTCACCCCATACCTCCACCCCTGGGACGAAATCAGTGTACCCCAGCTGTCTGTGTCTAGTGTAAACCATGAAATAGTGCGAATGTGTTTCAAATGTCTGTGAGTCATGTAACTGAGGCGAGATGCGAGGACCAACTTGGTGTTCACCTAATGGGATGTGGAAAACCGCCTAAAAATCACATCCAAGCTGACCGGCACACCGGCCCACATCGTTAATCCACTGGGCGGATTCGATCTGGGGCTGGCACACCTACCCGAGTCCAGGAAGCAGCACATTAGCGCTCTCGGCTAACCTGGTGGGTTTTGTAATTTCTTTACTACCTGCACCTATAAATAGGCTTCATGCGTAAAGTCACAGACAGCCATGGTTGAGCAGTCAAGATATAAGGTTTCTATTTTAGTCAGTCTGCATTCAGTATTGGTTAATTGAAGTTATATGTCAGTCCGCAGGCATCCACAAATCCAAGAGGGAAGTTACTATGTTATTTGTACGTGTTGCCACAGTGGATTTTTTTAAACTACTCATAGACCGTGAGCATTACTAAACTGTCTTATACACAGTATATCAAAGTTACTAACTAAAAGTAGATCATTGTGTGTTTAATGCAACAAGTGTCAATAAGATAAAAGTACACTTGATGGTGTTGTATTAAATCATTATTAATTGTTTAAAGAACCTCTTAATCATTGGAAGAAGATTGATGAAGATGAAAACGTATAATACTTATGAGGCACAAAACAGATCAGTAAACTTTACGGCTAGTGGACGATTGGGCCACGGAGATTGACATCTCAAACAGGTAAAGTGCTGGAAGGTGGATCAGCTACAGCACATTTCAGATGAGATACTGCTTTGGATTTGGGGAAAAGAAAGGTAAAGATGTGAAAATCATGGACATGGACGCATCTGTTCAAGCTGATTTATTATAAGTAGAATGATGAACAGCCAAGCAATCTAGTATGAGAATAGGTACACTTTGGCAATGGCGAGTCACGTGGTTCATCAAGTGGTTAGTTAAAATATGGAGCATGGGAAGAAGGACCTCTTAAGTGCCTATGTGTATACTGTAACTAGTCTAGTCTTTTCTACATGGTCCCTTTGGTAGGGATATCTTGTGGATTGTAATATATTCCTAGATTCATCACTTAATACTGGTTGTCCAAATATCGTAAGCAGGCCTCTGTGGGGCAGCTGACATCAATGGTCTGCCATTTCAAGGTTTTTCAGCATGTCCTTGACATTTGTCCATGAGTCAATGTAATCTTTGAACATTTGTGCTGCCTCCATTGTATATGTGCAACATTCCCTATTAGTTCTACTCGGTATTGGCTCCAGCCACAAGAGCAATATCTCCTATGATGGGTCACACCAGTGTCCGTAGATATACTGCATTTTCCCAATGCCCAGCAAATGAACCGAAGTCAGCCACCTGTTCTGCCCATGACTGAACCTACATGATATATGGGTTGACTGATTCCAATTGAGACTCACTCATATTGCAGTCATAGGATATTAAGTTTTTGCATTTTGTAAAGTGCATTTGCAAGAAGTTACTATTAATATTAACTTCCAGGTCATTAACATTAATATTAACTTCCAGGTCATTAACAAACAACATGAACAACAAGAGTTCCACAAACTTTCCTGGAGCATCCTTAAGTTACTTCTTAATCCACTGATGACTCCCCATCTAACATAACACTTTTTCCCCTCCTCACCAAAAATTCCTAAATTCAATCATATACTCAATTTGATATCTCATATGAACTTAGTTTCATTAATAAACATTAGTTTGGTACCAAGTCAAGTGCTGTTTGGAAGTCAATAAATAAATCCTGTAGCCACCTGGCTGAATTGGTCCATGGCTTTCAGAATGTCATCTGAGAAACGTGCAAGTTGGGTTTCTGAAATCCATGCTGGCTGATATTAATGTAATTACCTCTCCTCAGTGCCAGTACAGTACCGGCAACATTGTATGGGAAGCAAATGTCAATATGAAATGGATAATAGCGAACAAATGGCGGTAATGATAGTGGTTATACATTTAATATTAACAGATTTTTAAAAAATCTGCTCACCAAGTGGTGATGTGAGAAAACAGCTATAAAATTTATGGAAATTTGCAAGCTTTTGGAGCCAGTGCTCTTTCTGGAAGGACTAAAGGAAAGGGATAAGTCTGAGGTATCTTTTCATCCTGTTCAGCAGTCTCTGCTGATAAGGGGTTCTGGGTGACTTCTCCATAACCCTCCCTAATTCCTAAACCTCACCAGTCATTTTTCTCCACTCTTTTCCCTCTCCCTTCAACCCTTCCACCAGAAAAAGAAGCTACAGGTGTCCATGTCAAAAATCCAGATTATGGGGATGTTATCAATGAATCTGAACCAGACATGGAAATGATTGTAAGGAAGATACTTTTATTTTAATTTGAGCACAGGTTAGGCTGTTCATTTATTCAACCACTAATCAATCCTTGCATTCTGTTGACACCAGCAGGGAGGAGAATCTGCTATAATTTTGAAAGAGTGGAAAAGTTGCACTGAGAATGTGGTACTATAAACTTATTATTTATGCTGCAATGTTGTTAACAATAAAACTATTCACAATATGTTAATCAAGAGAATTTCTCCGATTTCATTGCCATTTAAAATGAACATGAACTAACATTGCAATACACAGTAGAGATGCTACCTTAGAAAAATTCTATTGCTTTTGTCATTAAACAAATCAGTTGTTGTGGAGGTTAAAGGTACGGCTTCAGTTGTAAGATTCATTTTATTATTCAGTAATTAAAGTACTGAATAACAAAAAGAACCTTACAACTGAAGAGGTACCTTCAAACTCTACTATAATGTTCAGTTTCAGATGTATCTCCAGCAGGACTGTTCTTCCCACCCACTGTGGTCTTAACAGTTATTAAGAATCTCAATATTTGTCTACAGATTATTTATTTATTGTTCCGTTGGACCAAATTAAGGAGAAGTCTCCATGGTCATGGAACAAGTCAATACATGAAATTATAACACGATATTAGAAACAGATAAAATGAAATATAAAAAAAAATATTCAGGTGACAAGTCGTAAGTTTAAATAAAGAAAATCAACAATGTAACACTGGAATTTGCTTAATTTTTTAGCTCTTCAAGGAGCTCCTCGACAGAATAGAAGGAGTGAGCCACGAGGAAGTTTAGACTTAAAAGAGTATGGGCTACTGTTAAGATTTTTGAGTTCTTGTGGTAGCTTATTGAAAATGGATGCAGCAGAATACTGAACTCCTTTCTGCACAAGAGTCAAGGAAGTGCATTCCACATGCAGATTGATTTCTGCCTAGTATTAACTGAGTGAAAGCTGCTAACTCTTGGGAATAGGCTAATATTGCTAACAAAAAACGACATTAAGGAAAATATTTACTGTGAGGGCAATGTCAGAATTCCCAGACTATTGAACAGAGGTCGACAAGAGGTTCTCGAACATGTTGTTGTTGTGGTCTTCAGTCCTGAGACTGGTTTGATGAAGCTCTCCATGCTACTCTATCCTGTGCAAGCCTCTTCATCTCCCAGTACCCACTGCAATCTACATCCTTCTGAATCTGCGTAGTGTAGTCATCTCTTGGTCTCCCTCAATGATTTTTAACCTCAACGCTGCCCTCCAATACTAAATTGGTGATCCCTTGATGCCTCAGAACATGTCCTACCAACCGATCCCTTCTTCTGGTCAAGTTGTGCCACAAACTTCTCTTCTCCCTAATCATATTCAATACTTCCTCATTAGTTATGTGATCTACCCATCTAATCTTCAGCATTCTTCTGTAGCACCACATTTCGAAAGCTTCTATTCTCTTCTTGTCCAAACTATTTATCGTCCATGTTTCACTTCCATACATGGCTACACTCCTTTACAAATACTTTCAGAAATGTCTTCCTGACACTTAAATCTATACTCAATGTTAAAAATTTTCTCTTCTTCAGAAACGCTTTCCTTGCCATTGCCAGTTTACATTTTATATCCTCTCTACTTCGACCATCATCAGTTATTTTGCTCCCCAAATAGCAAAACTCAATTACTGCTTTAAGTGTCTCATTTCCTAATCTAATGCCCTCAACATCACCTGACTTAATTCGACTACATTCCATTATCCTCGTTTTGCTTTTGTTGATGTTCATCTTATATCCTCCTTTCAAGACACTATCCATTCTGTTCAACTGCTCTTCCAAGTCCTTTGCTGTCTCTGACAGAATTACAATGTCATCGGCGAATCTCAAAGTTTTTATTTCTTCTCCATGGATTTTCATACCTACTCCGAACTTTTCTTTTGTTACCTTCACTGCTTGCTCAATATGCAGATTGAATAACATCGGGGAGAGACTACAACCCTGTCTCACTCCCTTCCCAAACACTGCTTCCCTTTCATGTCCCTCGACTCTTATAACTGCCATATGGTTTCTGTACAAATTGTAAATAGCCTTTCGCTCCATGTATTTTACCCCTGCCACCTTCAGAATTTGAAAGAGAGTATTCCAATCAACATTGTCAAAAGCTTTCTCTAAGTCTACAAATGCTAGAAACGTAGGTTTGCCCTTCCTTAATCTAGCTTCTAAGATAAGTCGTAGGGTCAGTATTGCCTCAAGTGTTCCGACATTTCTATGGAATCCAAACTAATCTTCCCCGAGGTCGGATTCTACTAGTTTCTCCATTCGTCTGTCAAGAATTCGCGTTAGTAATTTGCAGCTGTCACTTATTAAACCGATAGTTCGGTAATTTTCACATCTGTCAACACCTGCTTTCTTTGGGATTGAAATTATTATATCCTTCTTGAAGTCTGAAGGTATTTCACCTGTCTCATACATCTTGCTCACCAGATGGTAGAGTTTTGTCAGGACTGGCTCTCCCAAGGCTGTCAGTAGTTCTAATGGAATGTTGTCTACTCCGGGGGCCTTGTTTCGACTCAGGTCTTTCAGTGCTCTGTCAAACTCTACAAGCAGTATCGTATCTCCCATTTCATCTTCATCTACATCCTCTTCCATTTCCATAATATTGTCCTCAAGTACATCGCCCATGTATAGACCCTCTATATCCTCCTTCCACCTTCCTGCCTTCCCTTCTTTGCTTAGAACTGGGTTTCCATCTGAGCTCTTGATGTTCATACAAGTAGTTCTCTTATCTCCAAAGGTCTCTTTAATTTTACTATAGGCAGTATCTATGTTAACCCTAGTGAGATAAGCCTCTACATCCTTACATTTGTCCTCTAGCCATCCCTGCTTAGCCATTTTGCACTTCCTGTCGATCTCATTTTTGAGATGTCTGTATTCCCTTTTGCCTGCTTCATTTACTGCATTTTTATATTTTCTCCTTTCATCAATTAAATTCAATATTTCTTCTGTTACCCAATGGTTTCTACTAGCCCTCGTCTTTTTACCTACTTGATCCTCTGCTGCCTTCACTACTTCATCCCTCAAAGCTACCCATTCTTTTTCTACTGTGTTTCTTCCCGCCATTCCTGTCAATTGCTCTCTTATGCTCTCCCTGAAACTCTGTACAACCTCTGGTTCTTTCAGCTTATCCAGGTCCCATCTCCTTAAATTTCCACCTTTTTGCAGTTTCTTCAGTTTTAATCTACAGGTCATAACCAATAGATTGTGGTCAGAGTCCACATCTGCCCCTGGAAATGTCTTGAATTGATTTCTGCCTAGTATTAACATCTACATCTACATCTACATCCATACTCCACAAGCCACCTGACGGTGTGTGGCGAAGGGTACCCTGAGTACCTCTATCGGTTCTCCCTTCTATTTCAGTCTCGTATTGTACGTGGAAAGAAGGACTGTCAGTATGCTTCTGTGTGGGTTCTAATCTCTCTGATTTTATCCTCATGGTCTCTTCGCGAGATATACGTAGGAGGGAGCAATATACTGCTTGACTCTTCGGTGAAGGTATGTTCTCAAAACTTTAACAAAAGTCCGTACCGAGCTACTGAGCGTCTCTCCTGCAGAGTCTTCCACTGGAGTTTATCTATCATCTCCGTAACGCTTTCGCAATTACTAAATGATCCTGTAACGAAGCGCGCTGCTCTCCGTTGGATCTTCTCTATCTCTTCTATCAACCCTACCTGGTGCGGATCCCACACTGCTGAGCAGTATTCAAGCATTGGGCGAACAAGCGTACTGTAACCTACTTCCTTTGTTGTCGGATTGCATTTCCTTAGGATTCTTCCAATGAATCTCAGTCTGGCATCTGCTTTACCGACAATCAACTTTATATGATCATTCCATTTTAAATCACTCCTAATGCGTACTCCCAGATAATTTATGGAATTAACTGCTTCCAGTTGCTGACGAGCTATTTTATAGCTAAATGATAAGGGACCTATCTTTCTATGTATTCGCATCACATTACACTTGTCTACATTGAGATTCAATTGCCATTCCGTGCACCATGCGTCAATTCGCTGCAGATCCTTCTGCATTTCAGTACAATTTTCCATTGTTGCAACCTCTCGATACACCACAGCATCATCTGCAAAAAGCCTCAGTGAACTTCGGATATCATCCACCAGGTCATTCATGTATATTGTGAATAGCAACGGTCCTATGACACTCCCCTGCGGCACACCTGAAATCACTCTTACTGAGTGAAAGCTGCTAACTCTTGGGAATAGGCTAATATTGCTAACAAAAAACGACATTAAGGAAAATATATACTGTGAGGGCAATGTCTGAATTCCCAGACTATTGAATAGAGGTCGACAAGAGGTTCTCGAACATACACCACATATAACTCGAACAGCCCATTTTTGAGCCAAAAATACCCTTTTTGAATCAGAAGAATTACCCCAAAAAATAATACCATATGACATAAGCGTATAAAATATGCAAAGTAGACTACTTTTCGTGTTGAAGTGTCACTTATTTCAGATACTGTTCTAATGATAAATAAAGCAGCATTTAGTTTCTGAACAAGATCCTGGACATGAGCTTTCCACAACAGTTTACTATCTATCCGAATGCCTAGGAACTTGAACTGTTCCATCCACTTATAATATGCCCATTCTCTCTGATCAAAATATCGGTTCTTGTTGAATTGTGAGTTAGAAACTGTAAAAACTGAGTCTTACTGTGATTTAGCATCAAATTATTTTCCACAAGCCACGAACTTATTTCATGAACTACATTATTTGATACTGTTTCAATATTACACACAATATCCTTCACTATCAAGATGGGGTCATCAGCAAACAGAAATATTTTTGAATCACCTGTAATACTAGAAGGCATATCATTTATATAAATAAGAAACAGCAGTGGCCCCAGCATCAACCCTTGGGGAATTCCCCACTTAACAGTGCCCCATTGCGACTGAACATCACTACCACTCTCAATATTGCGCATTCTGCTTTTGTTCTTAAAGTAAGAGGCGAACCAATTGTAAGCTACTCCCCTTACTCCATAATGGTCCAACATCTGCAGCAATATTTTGTGGTCAACACAGTCAAAATCCTTTGTTAAATCAAAGAAAACACTTAGCATTCGCAACCTTTTATTTAATCCGTCCAAAACCTCACAGAGAAAAGAGAATATAGCATTTTCAGTTGTTAAACCATTTCTAAAACCAAACTGAACATTTGACAGCAAATTATGTGAATTTAAATGCTCCAGTAACCTTGTACATACAACCTTCTCAATATCTTTAGCAAACACCGATGGCATAGAAATAGGTCTAAAACTGTCAACATTATCCCTGTCTCCCTTTTTATAAAGTGGCTTCACTACCGAGTACTTTAATTGGTCAGGAAACTGACCACTCCTAAAGGAAAAGTTACAGATAGGCTAAGTACTGGGCTAACATACATAGAACAATACTTCAGTATTCTGCTAGATACCCCGTTGTATCCATGAGAGTTCTTGGTCTTTAGTGATTTACTTATTAACTCAATCTCCCTCTTGTCAGTATCATGGAGGAGCATTTCAGGTAACAGTCTTGGAACACTTTTTTTCTAAGAGCACTATGTTATTCCCTGTTGGGACTAGGTTTCTATTTAGTTCACCTGCTATATTCAGAAAGTGATTATTAAATACTGTACATATATGCGACTTATCAGTAACATGGACATTCCCACTACGCACTCATTCTATATCCTCGACCTGACTCTGCAGTCCAGCCACTTCCTTTACGACTGACCATATGGTTTTAATTTTATCCTGAGTTTTAGCTATTCTATCTGCATACCACATACTTTTTGCCTTCCTAACAACATTTTTAAGCACCTTACAATACTGTTTTTAATGGGCTGCTGCATTTAGATTTTGACTGTTTCTAACGTTTTGATATAATTGCCACTTTGTTCTACAAGATATTCTTATCCCTCTAGTCAGTCACCCAGGCTGCCTGTTTGTGCTAGTACCCTGTTTTGAACGTTCTAACGGAAAGCAACTTTCAAAGAATATTTGAAAAGAAAATTTGAATTTTGTTATATTCTACTTTTTTTCCATTTCTCAGAATACTGAAATGTATTCAAAGTCCAAAAATTCAGGTAATTCATAGAACTTCCCAACAGGATATAGTTTTAAATTGATACAAAATTTTAAAAAAGCACAATTACCTCTCTTCATTCTTCACACAATGGACACAGATAGCAACACTGACTTTCTTGAGGAACTAGAGACTTAATTACACACACCAGTATTATTGTGTTGCACACAGGTTACGCAGTATAATGATATGTTTTCATAACACTGATTTATCAGAGTGGGTGAGGGTAGAGAAGATGTGGGGAGAGAGGGGAGGGTTAGGGAAGGCTGACTGATTGCTCAGAGGGAGGCAGCAGGTGAATGAGATAGGAACGTGGGAGGGATAGGTAGCAGTACAGCCTCCTCTTGGGCAGTTAGCCATCCTTCCCCAACCCTTTTTCCCATTCCCTGTCTCTTCTCTGCCCCAATCAGCCGTTCCACCTGACAGGTGTGTGTGTGTGTGTGTGTGTGTGTGTGTGTGTGTGAGAGAGAGAGAGAGAGAGAGAGAGAGAGAGAGAGAGAGAGAGAGAGAGATGTCCATATGAAGGGCCATTGACAAACTGTGGCAAAGAAACAGATGGACCACCCCATAGCTGAGCATGCTTCTCAACCCGACGTCCTTCATTTCAGCTTCCAGAGGGTTTCTGTCATGCGTAAGCAAGTGTACAGATAGAGTTTGAAGCTGCTTTCCATGACTCACCTTCAGTTTTTCTAATCTTGACTCATTAAGAGCCCCAATGGGCTTTGACAGATCTCTGTAAGACTTTGGATCTGTGAGATCTAAGTCTGAAGAAGTGTAGTCTGCAATGATCCACGGAAAAACTGGATACTGAGTCAAATCATTGAATGTTCTGTCACCCAAGCTGTAACAAAAAATTAAAACAGTTTTATACAAATTCATAAAAACATCAGCTCTTCATAAAGGAGAATACTAAAGAAATGATGTTTCTAATATACCTATTCAGATATAATAAGTAGTCAAAGTTAGAAAGAACTCCATTCTGCCACTGCAAAGTCATCATTTCTTGGTCTGTGTTGTCCAAATGCAATGCTGACTGAGCAAGTAACTCACTATGTAAGTTGTCTCTATCTGATGCATTTTTCAGGCACAAGTAAAGGTGATTAACGTGACTACAGTTGTCACAGTAGATTTCCAGACCCTTGAAAAAATATTATGAAAATTAATGTAATTAATCCATTCTCCCTAAACATAAATGTTCACGAGTTATTTAAAATTTAAAGCTGGTACTTTTGAATTCTGATCTATCTGTATGCATGTCGGTGAGCTGAAATTTTGTGAATCGTTCACTATTATCATCATTGTAGATACACATACAGAAAAAATTAATAAACTTCTGAGATGCAGCACTCTCTCCACAAATTTCATTGTGTAGTTACCTTTCAGTAACTTAGATATATCTCAAACGTTTTAGCTGTTCATATTCTGTTAACAAATATCAAAGCATATACTTTACAAGTGGTGGCAGGGAAACACACACAAGCTTTTGGAGCCAGTGGTTCCTTCTTCTGGCACGAGAGTTGAAGGGGAAGGAAGAGGGGTGAAGGAAAAGGACTGGAGAGGTTTTGGGAAAGGGATACAGTTCAGGGAAGTCACCCAGATCCCCAAGTCAGGGGATACTTACCGGACGGGAGAGACAAAAGCTGCCGTCCCCTGACTCAGGGTTCTGAGTGACTTCTCTGAACTGTACCCCTTTGTGTGTGTGTTTCCCCCGCCGCTGCTTAGTGACTAGATCTTTTTCTCTATCCATTTACATTATATATTAAAAACAAAGGTTCCAAGACTTACCAAGCGGGAAAGCGCCGGCAGACAGGCACAATGAACAAAACACACACACACACACAGAATTACTAGCTTTCGCAACCGATGGTTGCTTCTTCAGGAAGGAGAAGGAAAGACGAAAGGATGTGGGTTTTAAGGGAGAGGGTAAGGAGTCATTCTAATCCTGGGAGCGGAAAGACTTCCCTTAGGGGGAAAAAAAGGACAGGTGTACACTCGCGCGCACACACACACACACACACACACACACACACACACACACACACATCCATCCATCCGCGCACACACACAGACACAAGCAGACATATTTAAAGGCAATATGTCTGCTTGTGTCTGTGTATGTGCGGATGGATGTGTGTGTGTGTGTGTGTGTGTGTGTGTGTGTGTGTGTGTGTGTGTGTGTGTACACCTGTCCTTTTTTTCCCCCTAAGGGAAGTCTTTCCGCTCCCAGGATTGGAATGACTCCTTACCCTCTCCCTTAAAACCCACATCCTTTCGTCTTTCCCTCTCCTTCCTGAAGAAGCAACCATCGGTTGCGAAAGCTAGTAATTCTGTGTGTGTGTGTGTGTGTGTGTGTGTGTGTGTGTGTGTGTGTGTGTGTTGTTCATTGTGCCTGTCTGCCAGCGCTTTCCCGCTTGGTAAGTCTTGGAATCTTTGTTTTTAATATATTTTTCCCATGTGGAAGTTTCTTTCTATTTTATTTACATTTACATTATATAATCAATAACTGATTATTTTCATTGTTCTAGTAGAGAATATACTTGAAATATATGTGAGGAGCTTATAATGACTGAAGAAAATTGCAGCAAGACTAAAAGGAACCACAAAAAGAACATTGAGTTTTCTCAACTTTTCAACTCAAATCTCTTCTTCCATACAACAAAGGGAAAGAGATGTGTTATGAAACACTAGATACTAGGTAGTAGACTCTAAGTGTCTAATTGTAGCTAAAACTACCACAGCTGGAATAACTAATAACAATAATTATAAAAATAATAATTTTATGCTGTAACTGCAGTCTTGTAGCTTCTGTGAATTATTGGATGAACACTGATCAGCATCTTTCCATTTTCAGTAATAAAAGCAAGAAACAAAAGAGTGAAAGCCATGCTCACAAAAATTGTTCAGTTTATGATCAGACAGATATAAACATAGGCAAGTGTAGTGGATTCCTGTACTTTTCAAACTTGCAGTACATTGTATGAAAAGCAGGCTGAGATTTATTTTATTTATTTCTTGAAATACATATTCCATAGATCCATTTTTGCGTATTAATGCATGAGTGTGGAATGAGTTAAAACATTTAATTCAATATTACATTTGTTTCCATCTGGACAATAAACAAAGATTAAGAATATAAATTGAAAATAATAATGAAGTAACACAATTAGTAAATTCAAATTACACTCACAAACAGAGGTTAAGATATAATTTTAAGATCTTATCTAAACAATTTTTTAAGGAGTGAAAGTGAGCATCTTCTTGACTTGGAGATCACCAGTTAATCTAATGAAAGCAGCAAAATATATTGTATCAGGAATACACAGTAATACATGGTAAATAAACTTAGCTGTCTTTACTATAGACTTCTTCTAGAGGACAGAAACTTTTTTCAAGCAGAATTCCTTTAGCATACTTTTAAATGGTATATTATTACCTTGTATACTCTTAATATGATTTGGAAGTGCACTGAAGATTTTTGTGCTTGTGTATTTTACACTTTTTTGCACCAGAGACTAATTTTTCAGGTCACAGTGTACATCAAATTTCCTTCTTATGTTATGATGACAGTATGTTTCATTTGTTTCATATTGAAAAGGATTGTGAAGCATGAATGTCATGATTGAAAAGAGATGTTGTGAAGTAGTGGTTAGTGTGGTTAGTATTCCTATTTTCTTAAAAGGGTTGCGATACAAGGTTCCTGGAAGCACTCCACACAAAATTCAGACAACCTTTATCTGACATGTGAAGACTTTTTTCAACAGTGATTAATTGCTCGAGAATTATTCCATAAGACATAAGTGAGTGGGAGTAGCCAAAGTAAGCAGACTTTGAGACATTGATGTCTCCAATTTTGGCGACTGTTTATCTCCTGTGGGCTTTTGTGACGAGAATGGAAATGAATGTAATTGGTTTTGCTGAGATTTATTGATACAGAATTTACTGTGAACCAACTCATAACAACCTCAAGTAATTGGTTGGCATTTATTTCTAGGTCAGAGGATGTCTTAATGTCTACCGCAGTACTTCTGCAAACATTGTAAAGTTGCTTGCTTTGTTTGAGGACAAAGGTAGGTCATTGATACATATGACAAATGGCGGGGGACCAAGGACAGAACCTTGTGGAGCACCATAATTTATTGTTCCCCAGTCAGACTCTAACCCTCCTACCTCCATACTGTTACAATCTAACACTATTTTCTGTCGTCTGCCCTGTAAGTAGGACTTGAGCCAGCTGACCATTTCTCCTCGGAGTCCATAGTGACATCCTTTCTCTATAAGTATTCTATGATTGACACAGTTGAAGGCCTTAGACAGAGAGTAAAATATGCCCACAGACAATGTCTTCTTGTCAAGGCATTCCAAAATATTACTGTAAATGAAAATATAGCTTCACTTGTAGAGACACCTTCTCTGAATCCAAACTGGTTTTCACTAATTATTGCAAAGTTTTCAAGGTGACTGACTATTTTAG
This sequence comes from Schistocerca gregaria, assembly GCF_023897955.1. Classification (NCBI taxonomy): domain Eukaryota; kingdom Metazoa; phylum Arthropoda; class Insecta; order Orthoptera; family Acrididae; genus Schistocerca; species Schistocerca gregaria. The sequence goes on along the minus strand of NC_064921.1, from coordinate 961,390,606 downwards.
CAAATATTATTTTTTTTGAGGACCTTAGAAAATGTATTCAAAAGTGTCATTATATAACATACTTTAAAACATAAACTATCAAACCGTTGTTTCAGCTGTATTACAACAACCTTTCTCAGAGGAAGACTGGTTTTGAAGGAGCAATGGTGCCCCTATTTATTGCAAACAATTGGTGTCCATACATCACATTTGTGAATCTTTATTGGGCCTACAATAAAATAGGCTAGTCATGGTCAGAGGGACTATCCAGCTTGTCAATTATTAGCATCTGTCTGCTGACGGGCATAATTTCTTCCTGGTGTGTGATGAAATGCACTGACAGTTTCTCTATAGCTGTTTGTTTAGATTTTCATGTCTGTGTCTGGCAGGGCTTCTGTCCCATGACCACTTGAGGTCTGTCAAACCAATCTTCTCTTTTGATGTTGTCAGGCTGCTTAATAATTTCAATTGCATCTCATATTTTGCATTAACGCATTCTTGACACTTTTGGCAGTACACAGGCTTCCTGAACGATACATTGTCCACAATCAGGGTCATGTTACTCTATCGCCAATTTATTGCGCTGTGCTAATAAAATGTAGCATTCACATTTTGTTACTCATGTGCTACTAGTCTCCCTGTCTCACCTACTTAGGCAGCTTCACACTCACAATATAGCTCGTATACTCTGGCAGAATTAAGATTGTTCACTGCATCCATGGTGGAGCCTATCATGCTGTGGATCTGCATCTACATCTACATTTATACTCCGCAAGCCACCCAACCGTGTGTGGTGGAGGGCACTTTACGTGCCACTGTCATTACCTCCCTTTTCTGTTCCAGTCGCGTATGGTTCGCGGGAACGACTGTCTGAAAGCCTCCGTGCGCACTCGAATGTCTCTAATTTTACATTCGTGATCTCCTCGGGAGGTATAAGCAGGGGGAAGCAATATATTCAATACCTCATCCAGAAACACACCCTCTCTAAATCTGGCGAGCAAGCTACACCACGATGCAGAGCGCCTCTCTTGCAGAGTCTGCCACTTGGGTTTGCTAAACATCTCCGTAACGCTATCACGGTTACCAAATAACCCTGTGACAAAATGCGACGCTCTTCTTTGGATCTTCTCTATCTCCTCCGTCAACCTGATTTGGTACGGATCCCACACTGATAAGCAATACTCAAGTATAGGTCGAACGAGTGTTTTGTAAGCCACCTCCTTTGTTGATGGACTACATTTTCTAAGGACTCTCCCAATGAATCTCAACCTGGTACCCCCCTTACCAACAATTAATTTTATATGATCATTCCACTTCAAATCGTTCTGCACGCATACTCCCAGATATTTTACAGAAGTAACTGCTACTAGTGTTTGTTCTGCTATCATATAATCATACAATAAAGAATCCTTATTTCTATGTATTCGCAATACATTACATTTGTCTATGTTAAGGGTCAGTTGCCACTCCCTGCGCCAAGTGCCTATCTGCTGCAGATCTTACTGCATTTCGCTACAATTTTCTAATGCTGCAACTTCTCTGTATACTACAGCATCATCCGCGAAAAGCCGCATGGAACTTCCGATACTATCTGCTATTGAATTCCAGCATTATTGATGGAGGGCACCACAAACTTGTTAGACATTATAAGCCAGGTGTCCAGATACTTTTGATCGCACAGACTGGGTCAGAGAGAGTACCAGAAGCCATCCGACACAAATTGGTACCTGCATGCAGAGAGCACCATCACCCAGCTCAGAAATATTCTGTTCTGCTTGAACTGACCGCACATGCATGTAGGTTAAGTGATACTAATATTGAAGAAGAATTGAGAAAGCTATCTGGACACCTGGCTGAAAATGTCTAACAAGTTTGTGGTGCCCTCCATCAATAATGCTGGAATTCAATAGTAGATAGTGTCGGAAGTTCCATGTGGCTTTTCGCGGATGATGCTGTAGTATACAGAAAAGTTGCAGCATTAGAAAATTGTAGCGAAATGCAGTAAGATCTGCAGCGGATAGGCACTTGGTGCAGGGAGTGGCAACTGACCCTTAACATAGACAGTCTGTGACTGCTACGGAAAATTAGTTAAAAATGTCATTGGCAGAGAATGCTTCCTAACATTCACTAATACCTTTCACATATGGTAAGTGGACAAGTGGAAGCTTCTCTTCCTTGCCTCCTCTTTTCTTATTCCAGTTGGTCTTCGGTGCCTGTTGTTATCATACCCATTGCTGCGAAAGGTGTGGCATAGCTTCCTCAATTCTTCTTCAATATTAGTATCACTTAACGTACATGCATGGGCGGTCAGTGCATGTAGAACAGAATATTTCTGAGCTGGGTGATGGTGCTCTCTGCATGTAGGTACCAATTTGTGTCGGATGGCTTCTGGTACTCTCTCTGACCCAGTCTGCCATCAGTGGATATATACACTATCTGATCAAAAGTATCTAGACACCTGGCTGAAAATGTCTAACAAGTTTGTGGTGCCCTCCATCAATAATGCTGGAATTTAATATGGTGTTGGTCCACCCTTAGCCTTGATGACAGCTTCCACTCTCACAGGCGCAAGTCCAATCAGGTGCTGGAAGGTTTCTTGGGGAATGGCAGCCCATTCTTTACAGAGTACTGCACTGAGAAGAGGTACCGATGTCAGTCGGTGGTGCCTGGCATGAAGTTGCCATTCCAAAACATCCCGAAGGTGTTCTATAGGATTCAGGTCAGGACTCTGTGAATGCAGGGATGTTATTGTCGTGTAATCACTCCACCACAGGCCGTGCATTATGAACAGGTGCTCGATCATGTTGAAAGATGCAATCACCATCCCCAAAATGCATTTCAACAGTGGGAAGCAAGATGGTGGTTAAAACATCAATGTAGGCCTGTGCTGTGATAGTGCCATGCAAAACAACAAGGGATGCAAGCCCCCTCCACGAAAAACAAGACCACATCATAACACCACCACCTCCAAATTTTACTGTTGGCACTACACACACTGACAGATGAGGTACACTGGGCATTCGCCATACCCACACCCTGCCATCGGATTGCCACATTTTGTGCCGTGATTCGTCACTCCACACAAAGTTTTTCCACTGTTCAATCATCCAATGTTTACACTCCTTACATGAAGCAAGGTGTCATTTGGCATTTACCAGCATGATGTGTGGCGGCTTATGAGCAGCCACTCAACCATGAAATCCAAGTTTTCCCACCTCCCGCCAACTGTCATATAACTTGCAGCGGATCCTGATGCAGTTTGAAATTCCTGTGTGATGGTGTAGATAGATGTCTGCCTATTACACATTATAACCCTCTTCAACTGTTGGCTGTTGGTGGTCTCTGTCAGTCAACAGATGAGGTCAGCCTGCACACTTTTGTGCTGTACATGTCCCTTCATGTTTTCACTTCACTAACACATCGGGAACAGTGGACCTAGGGATGTTTACGAGTGTGGAAATCTCGCATACAGATGTATGACACCAGTGACACCCAATCAGCTGACCACGTTTGAAGTCTGTGAGTTCTGCGGAGAGACCCATTCCTCTCTCTAACAATGTCTAATGACTATTGAGGTCACTGATATGGAGTACCTGGCAGTAGGTGGCAGTACAATGCACCTGATATGAAAAACGTATGTTTCTCGGGGTGCCCGAATACTTCTGATCACATAGTGTGTACCAACACATCCAAAAATGAAAAAAAAAGTACTGTTGTTTTTGGTTGCATGCACAAAATTTATACTGTTACACAGGCTGTTTGAGTTCAGAAGAAACTCTCACTTCTGCTTCCCATTGTGGCCAGATAACATATGTATTGCCTACACACACTAGCCAGTATGGCAATCTTTCACTGCACGGCTCTCTTAGCAGTTCCATGTGTCCCTAGCTCGCAACAGCCGTCTGCCAAGGCAGTGAGTTTCTCTCTTTGTGTGTTACTTCCATCCCAAGCTGTCAATCCTAGTGTGTGACTGGAGATCTGCATACTACAGTCGCTGGCTACCAGTAGAGAACAATAGCTCGGTCTGTGGTGAGACTTCTGTTGACCTAGCCTCGACCAGCCTTCACCTTCTCCTCATGGCATCAACATCAGAACCTGCTCTGCACTCACACTGCTATGGACATGCCACACACAGGGCAACACGTAGTGTGAAGTTTTGAGAGAGACTCAGATTGCGCTGTTTCTACCCTGCTAAGCAGCTTGGCATGTTAATGGTGTTTTGAGCCATGTGTTATGCTGAAGACTATTAATTCCGTGCCTCACATTGGAATATCACTGTACTGGTGAAACTTGGGGATGGGACTAGCGACTTGCTCGGTGTCTGCCCTTTCAGTGCCAACCACACCGGCGAGTGACTTTGTTCAGAACTCATTTCGTGACTATTATGTGTGTGTGTTTGTAGTTGTATAGTCCATAATTAGCTGTGCTCTCTTGACCATGTGTGGACATTGTTCTTTGTGTGGCATCTACCACACCTTGTTCTACTATTTGCTAATCAACTTAGATGTTAGGTGAGGAAACATTCCTATACTGGTGACCCGACAATAGCCTTTCTGTCAATTTAATTTCCTATTTTGGCATGGTGTTGGCCACGTCATTCCATTAGCACTTGTTTCGACTCACGCAAGTGTACGCTCCACCAACAACTTCCATTTTTGTGCTAAAGATTTTACCATCTTTTGTGAAACATAGCAGTCCATGGCTTCCCTTCCGCCCAACCAATGCCTCATTGCACACAGCTGCTGATCTGGTGCTACATATCATCATCACTGAGCTGACCATGTACCTTGCGGAACTGGATCATAGCAATGCTGCCCTGCACTCACAAATTACAGCAACATGACCACCACCAGCCCAGCCTCTGATGGCAGACTTCATGCCAACACCCACACCGGCCCCTGCTTCTGCCATCTCTGCCAATGTCCCTCCCTGCCTCAACGTGCCAGTGCCCGTTGCCCTGCATGCCACCACCACTCCGTCTGGCTGTGCCATGGCTAACCTATTGCCTTTCAATCTACGGCGTTCACATCTGTGGATTTCCTTTCTCTGAGAATTACTTTGAACAATTAGTTCATGAGCCTACATGAATTGTAAATGACTGCAAAAACACACTTGACCTCTTAGCCACAAATATTCTTGATCTAATAGAGAGCATCATGACGGATACAGGGATTAGTGAACCCAAGGTCATTGTAGCGAGGCTCAAAACCATATCAACTAAAAATAAACGCATAATATATCTATTTAAAACAGCAGATAAAAATTCGCTTGATGCCTTCCTAAGAGAGATTCTCCATTCCTCCCAAACTAATTATGTAAGTGTATACCAGATATGGCTCAAATTCAAAGATACAGTATTGACAGCAATAGATGATTCATACCATGTAAGAGACAGGACTGATCCACCATGGTACACAAAACACTCAGAATACTGTTGCAGAAGCAACGAAAAAAGCATGCCAAATTCAGAAGAAGGCAAAATCCCCAAGACTGGCGAAGTTTCATGGAAGCTCGAAATTTAGTGCGGAGTCAATGCAAGATGCTTTTAATAGTTTCCACAATGAAACATTGTCTCAAAATATGGTAGAAAATCCAAAGAGATTCTGGTCATATGTAAAGTACACCAGTGGCAAAAAACTGTCAATACTGTCACTGCACAATAGCGATGGAAATGTTACCAATGATGGTGCAACTAAAGCGGAGTTACTAAATACAGTTTTCTATAATTCCATCAGGAAAGAAGATGAAGTAAATATTCTGAAATTCGAAACCAGAACAGCTGTTAACATGAGTGACATAAAAGCAGATATCTTAGGTGTTGCAAAATAACTCAAATCACTTAAAAAAAGGCAAGTTGTCCAGTCCAGATGGTACACCAATCAGGTTCCTTGCAGAGTATGCAGACATAATAGCACCTTTCTTAGCAATCATATACAGCCACTCACTTGATGAAAGGTCTGTTCATAAAGACTGGAAAGTAGCACAGGTCACACCAATATTCAAGAAAGGAAATAGGAGTAACCCATTGAATTACAGACCCATATCACTGACCTCAATTTGCAGTAGGATTTTGGAGCATATACTGTACTTGAACATTATGAATCACTTTGAAGAAAACTACTTATACATAACCAACACGGATTCAGAAAATATCATTCCCATGAAGTAATGAGTGCTGTTAACAAGGGAACTCAGATCGATTCCACATTCCAAAATTTCCAGAAGGCTTTTGATACCATTCCTCACAAGTGACTGTTAATAAAACTGCGTGCATATGGAGTATCATCTCAGTTGTGTGACTGGATTCGTGATTTCCTCTCAGAGAGGTCACAGTTTGCAGTGATAGATGGTAAATCATCGTGTAGAACAGAAATGATATCTGGCGTTCTGCAAGGTAGTGTCATAGGCACTCTGCTGTTCCTGATTTACATAATGACCTAGGTGGTAACCTGGGCAGCCCCCTTAGATTGTCTGCAGATGATGCTGTAATCTACCGTCTAATAAAATCATCAGATGGTCAATTCCAATTACAAAATGATCTAGAGAGAATTTCTGTATGGCGCAAAAAGTGGCAATTGGCATTAAAAAAAAGAAAGGTGCAGGGTCATCCACATGAGTACTAAATGAAAACCGATAAATTTTGGATAGGCCTAAATCATAAATCACACAAATCTAAAGGCTGACAATTTGACTAAATACCTAGGAATTACAATTACGAGCACATAGATAATATGATGATGCTGTAATTTACCGTCTAATAAAATCATCAGATGGTCAATTCCAATTACAAAACGATCTAGAGAGAATTTCTGTATGGTGCAAAAAGTGGCAATTGGCATTAAAAAAAAGAAAAGTGCAGGGTCATCCACATGAGTACTAAATGAAAACCGATAAATTTTGGATAGGCCTATATGATAAATCACACAAATCTAAAGGCTGACAATTCGACTAAACACCTAGGAATTACAAATACGAGCACATAGATAATATTGTGGGGAAGGCAAAACAAAGACTGTGCTTTGTCAGCAGAACACTTAGAAGATGAGACAAACCCACTAAAGAGACAGCCTACATTACATTTGTCCGTCCTCTGCTGGAATATTGTTGCACGGTGTGGGATCATTGACAGGTAGGATTGATGGAGGATATCAAAAAAGCGCAAAGAAGGGCAGCTCATTTCATGTTACCGCACAACAGGGGTGAGAGTGTCACTGATATGATACGAGAGTTGGGGTGGCAGTCACTGAAACAAAGGCAGTTTTCTTTGCGGCGAGATCTATTTACGAAATTTCAATCACCAAATTTCTCTTCCTCAATGCAAAAATATTTTGTTGACACGCACCTACGTAGGGAGAAATGATAATCATAATATAATAGAGAAATCAGAGCTCAAACGGAAAGATTTGGTGTTCCTTTTTCCCACGCACCATTCGAGAATGGAATGGTAGAGAAGTAGTATGAAAATAGTTTGATGAACCCTCTGCCACACACTTAAATGTAAATTGCAGAGTAACCACATAGATGTAGATCCAATGGATACCCTTGATGTTATTTCATCATCCCAGCCACAGACTGCTACAAGACACTGGCACCACCTCATGACACAACTCACATCATCCGAAATGCAGCCCGTCTGGGTCCATCGAGCAGTGTGGGGACCAGAAACCCTCACAATTCCTGTGCCACCTCCGAAACCTGACAGAGCCACACATGGTCTCCAATGGCTTCCTCTATCACATCGGGCTGGCTTGCCTCACAGCCTCAAGACAGACAGCTGTGATATCGCACACTGACCTCTACCTCACCGACGCCGCCAGCTCACCAACCAGGTTCAAGAGATGCTGGTCCCTTTGCCAGCAACTGCAACTGCTGAGCACTAGCCCCATCTCCACCAGATGCAGCCTGCTGGCTGTCATTCCATCAGCCCTGCACTTGGCCCTCTAACAGCCTCTGGGATTAGACACACCCAGCTGTTGCTCGATCTCCCAAGCACCTGTTTGTCCACGACGCTTGCTCTGCCATGCCTTTCTTGACTGACACCAGCTCTGAGTTGTCTACCTTCCTCCAGCGACTCATACTCAGCCACCCTCCTGGTAGCAGCAAACAACTCCACCATCGCAGCATACAACATACATTATCGTGTTCTCAAATGCGGCCTGCCATGGGACCTCTGCTGGATCTTCACTGTGGCTGATGTCATTGACCCCGTTATTGGAGAGGACTTCATTGGACACTACAGACCAGTGCATCATTTAAAGCAAGACCAGGAGATCAACAACGTGAACCATTCGTTTCGTTGTTCTTTTTGACACGAAGCGAGTGGTGTTTTCCAGTCCCTACGATGACCTACTGGTGCAATTTCCTGCTCTCACACACAGGTCCATTGTGCATCAGGAGGTCCACCATTCAACTGTCCACTACATCGACACCACCCCCGAACCATCTGTCTTCTACCGACGACAGTGCCTATCACCGAACAAACTCAGGATCACCAAGACTGAGTTCGATGAGCTGCTCACTGCCAGAATGTTGCATCCTTTGAAGAGCCTCTGTGGGTGTTCGCCCTTCACATTGTCAAAAAGAAGGATGGCTCCTGGCACCCATGTGGCAATTACCACAAGCTAAACACCTGCATCATCCCTGACCACTACCTGGTGCCTTTCTTATACAGCTACAACAATGTGCTGGCTGTAGCTACAATATTCACTATGATTGACAGTGCCAAGGCTTTCACTCAGATCCCAGTTGCACCCGAGGAAATTCTGAAGACCACCATCATCATGCCATCTGGGCTCTACAAGAATGCCTTTATGTCTTCCACCCTCGTAATGCTTTCCAAATGTGACAGGGTTTTTTGGTTGGTGTGTTGCAAGGCTCGCCCTGCTGTTCCACCTGCTCAGACAACATACTCAAGTTCTTCATGATACCCAAGGAAAACCGCGAGCACCTATACAGTATTTTCAAATGCCTCCAGGATCATCATCACAGCAAAGTGCATTCTTGGTGCCAGCAAGATGGTATTCTTAGGCCATTTCATCTCCTCTGTCAGTTCATACCCCCTGCCTGACAAGGTACAAGCCATCCTCCATTTCCCACACCCAGAGACACTGCCACTTCCTTGGCATGTTAAACTTCTTCCACAGCCATCTGAGGAATGCTGCTGCTATGCAGGAGCAGCTCACCGTGCCCCTCATGGCACCCAAACAAAGGGGAACAAGCTGATGTTTTGGATGCCACAAATTGAAGACAGCTTCTCTGCTACTAAGTGCTACTTGGTGGATGCTAACCTGCTCACCCAGCCTCATCCCACTACCACACTTGCCATCATGGTCGATACCAGCCAAGGCGCCATCCTGCAGCAGCACAATGGCGACACTTGACAGCCCCTCACTTTTGTGTCCAGCAAGCTCTCTGCCGCTCAATAATACTGGAGCATGTATGCCAGGGAGCTCCTTGCCATGTACAAGGCAATCAAATGCTTTCAGCTAACATTGGAGGCCAGTCACTTCACGATATTCACTGATCATAGGTCCCTATCTTTTGTCCTTGCAAAAGAGTTTGACCAGTGCTCCTCACGTCAATACCGGCAACTGCCGTTCACACCTGAATTTACTAATGACGTATGTCACATTGCTGGAATTGACATCACTGCCGACTGCCTCAGCTCCACCTGCACTGTCATCTCGTCCATGGACCAGAAGACACTTAGGACTGTCCAGGAGCACAAAATGAAACTCACTCGCTTCCGCATGGATGCCATTACTGGAATCCACTTTCAACATATACTAGCTCCCAGCTCAGACAACGGTATATACAGGGTAGTGCGAGATATTCATGGGCTCACTGCACCTGTTCTTGTCCATTGCTTTCAGCAAGGCCACATTGACCAGTTACATAACCTAATGCACTCCAGAGTGATCATGTCTGCCACTCTGGTGATGCACTGCTTTGTGTGGTGAGGTATTCAGAGGGGCTGCTGAACTTGAGCCTGCACATGCCTCACCTGTCAAAGTGCCGAGGTCGGATGCCACATAGACGTCTCTGTTGCTACCTTCCCAGATATTGGACATCACTTCACCAATGTTCACATGGATCTTGGCGGTCCTCTACCTTCCTCTGATGGCTACCGCTACTTCCTCATCATGGTAGACAGGTTCACCTGCTGGCCTGAGGCAAAGCCAATATCTGACATCACTGCCACCACAGTAGGCACTGTCTTCATCTCCACGTGGATTGCCCATTTCAGCTGCCTGCAGGACATGACTATGGGCCATGGACAACAGTTTATATCTGCCCTATGTCACGCACTAACAGACATCTGCAGTGCTGACCTCTGCCTGACATCAATCTACTGTCTGGCTGCCAACAGCATGGTGAAATATCTGCATTATACCCTGAAGACCATCTCTCACCTGATACAACAAAAGTACTCCGCTATCCCGCCCTGGTACTCCTCAGAGTCCACGATGCTCACAAGGCTGACTTTTAGACATCTGCTGCCGACCTTGTTTACAGCCAGCCACTCGCATCCCTGGTGACTACCTGGAGCCTGAACACCTGCGCACAGATGTCATCCCTCAGTTCGTCGCTATCTTGCAGGACTGTATGGCTCGTCTGTGACCCACAGCGAACACAAGGAATTCATTCACGGTGACCTCATGTCATGCACACGTGTTAAACTGCGCATCGATGCTAAGCAGACCCTGTTTCAACTGCACTGTTCTGACCCCCAGTGAGTCCTAAAGAGGTACCTCAAGACATTTACGTTACCTCCATGGCACCCTTACCACTGTTTCAGTCAACAGGCTCAAGCCTGCTTATATGCTACTCAATCCCACCTCATCCAGCCCAGCCACCATCCTTATCAAAACCCCACAGATGCCCACCTCTTGAAACTGCCAGCACCCCATTGATGCCGCAACCACCGATAGCGCATCAAGCACTCCAGCTGATGAAGCCCATTGATGCCAGCCTTCCACACTATGACCAAGGACACTGTCTCACAGTGCCCGGAGCAAACACTTTCAGTTGTCAACCTATCCAAATAGCCAACAGGCAATGACATTGCGCTCTTGCCTCCACAGCCCCAAAGTGACAACAGTGTCCATTGCCTGCCTACCCCTGTGCATGCAGAACTGCCACTGGCTCAGGGTGATGTGACCCGGCTGCCCCATCCCATGTGCTGGCAGCTTACTCATTGCTCACATCAGCTGCTGGCACTGTGCCGCTGCTGGCTGACATGCAGTGGACCAGCACTACAACAACTGACCACCATGTCCATTTCACAATCGCTTACCTGAAGTCCAGTATCTGCCCCCATAGATTGACCAGCAATGGCAGTTTCGACACCACCACATACGTTCTCACCGTAGGTACAAGACATGGTCCCCACCGGTACCGGACTTCACTGTCACCACCTCACTCCCCACCCGCACTTCAGCCTTGCGTGGGTGGGGCACCAAGTGGCAGCCTTTCACTGCACAGTTAGGCTAGCAATTTCAAATGTCCCTAACTCACAATGGCCTTCTGCTACAGCAGGGAGTTTCTCCTTCTTGTGTTACTTCCATTCCAAGCTGTCGATCCTGTCACATGACTGGATACCTGCATGCTATAGCCCCTGGCTACTGGTAGAGAAAAATAGCTCAGTCTGCGGTGAGATTTCCACCAATCTGCTGACCTAGCCTTGACCAATCTCCATCTTCTCCTTGTAGTGTCAACACAGATTCCTACTCTGCACATGCACTGCTACAGACATGCCAGGTGATGACATGTACTGTGAAGTCTGCCATCTCTAACGCTGCTATGCAGATGGGCACGTAAATGGTGTTCCGTGCTGCATCTTCTGCCTAAGATTATTATTAATTCCATGCCTCGTTCTGGAATACTGCTGTGCTGCTGAAACTCAGAGATGAGACTATCAACTTGCTTGGCATACGCCTTTTCTAGTGCGCCACACCTCTTTTCCAGCATCAACCATGCTGACAAGTGACTTTGTTTAGAACTTATGAATTTCAATACTATTGCCACTCCATCTAATTCCTCATCATATTTTCCCTACCTGAGGAAGTATGTTGATGACAATTATCTCTTCTGTAGATATATTAGTGAAGAGAGACTTGATATTAAAACCAAACAAAATGACAGTTGACTGTATCCGCTGTTGCTTAATCAGCTGTACAAAGTGAGGAGAATCCTTTACATAAGAGTCTGTTTGTACCACAAGGCAGTGTAATTTAGGTGGCAAATGTTTTGCTACATAATACATAAGTGAGTTGTTCCTGTTCACTATAGGCCTCAATGACTAATCCTTCTTATGGAGTTTATGAGTTCCATAAATTTAGGAGAAACGGGAACTGTGGTTACGAGTCTCCTTGCGATATCAGAATCAGTTCTTGAGTCCTTTATAAGGACCTTCATATTCTTGACTATTCTAGCTGTCACTCCTTATTGCTCTGTAATGGGGTCGCACAGCAGCTCGTCCATTGTCTTTTGATATTCAGAGATGTCCATCAAAAACGGTAGCATTTTCTTTATCTGCACGTAAGACTACAATATCCTTGTTATTTCTGAGAACTTTTATGGCCTGTCTCTCTTCACATGTAATATTATGTCTGGTTGGCTTTCCACCTTGTAGCATTCTTATGGTTTCCTGCCTTATCTTTCTGCTTCAACCTGTGGTACTTGTTGGAGCGACACCTACACAGAACCAATGATATTCTCTGCAGGAATCTTTGTGGGCTGTACTGTGAAGTTTAACCCTTTGGATGGAACTGATATTGCTGTCTTAGTGATGGTCTGCATTGAGACATTTAACATGGTGTGGGCTGCAAGAAAACATGCCCACCAAAAGCTAGCTGCTGATCTGCAGACTGTAAGCCAGACATTATGCGAGTCCCTCCCACCATGACTAGTTTATCACATTCTAGGACCAATACAATAACGTTGTATTGACATCGATGATTTGCAATAAATAGGGACACCTTTCCTCCTGTAAAACCTTTGACTCCCTTGGTGAACAACCTTTTTTGGGTACCTGACTCAGCAATTTTGAAACCAGCAGTATTTTGTTGATAAATTTATGATACATTTACAGACTGGTATCAGGATTTGGACAGTTTATGAGAGTTACTTCAACATCTTAACTCCAGACATGAAAGCATACACTTTATTATAGAGAATGAAAAAGAAGATAATTCGCTGCTTTAACACATCTTAATGAGATGCAAAATCAATGACATACTTGGACATTTGGTGTATCAAAAGCCCCTTCATAAAATCTTAACGTATAGGCTATAAGTTGCCATAATCTGGCACATACAATGGGTATTCTTGAGACACTGATTCATCAAGCTGATAGCATCTCAAATGCAAACAACATGTGAGCAGATTTGGAACATGTCCAAACTTGTTCCTAGTAAGTAGGTATTCATTTAATCATATACAGAAAGTGCTCCAGACACATAAATGGTAGAACAATGAATACAGTGTCAAGGTAACAGTTTACGTCATATACTGGAAAGAGATATTTCAACGAAAATACGCAGAGTGCTAAGAAAATACTGTGTTGAAGTCGTCTTTTGTCCTCCAGAAAAAAAATCTTTTTTTTTTGTGCAGTTGCGAAAATTATCAGGTCTTTACCCAGATTTTGGCTAGAATAATCTAGCATTGGCACTCAACATAGTTGCCGCTGCCAACTGGCCGCGTGGTGAAGTGATGCCGGGGCTGGAATTCAGTTAAGTAGTTTTAATTTGACATGGTACCACAGTACCATAGGTTTAAATTTTTAATGTTGACTGTGCCTTACTCTGGCATGTTATAGTAATTTTATGCTTTTGAAGAAGGCTAGATTATTCTAGCAAAAACCTGGGTAAAGACCAGAAAATTTTCTGCAACTCAGGCACATTTTTCAATATACTGCTTATAACATGTGCAAAGTAGATTTTTATAGGATTCTGTGCAAGTGTGGCAAATCCTATAAAGGGCAAACCACATGCACTGTTCAGGAGGTACCGTGGAGCGTAATTGACGTACTCACCTGCACCTACCCAGCAAATCCTCGACTGACAAATGCTGCTTCTACTGGTCTATGATGAATTGTTATTGAATGAAAATAGTTGCCTCTGCTTCAAACTTTCATAACTTCACCAATAGAAATATGACTGTCAGAGGACTTTATCAGTTGGAATGATGGTTTCCAGTTGGACACTGCACCGAATCCAGTCATTGAGAAACTTTGTGGTCTGCTTAGCCAAGATTCTGCAGTTTCATTGACTAAAAGATAGTCAGTCTAATATGGGTAAGGTGAGCTCGCACCACATATGGTGCTCAAAGCAATGTATAAACTTGCAACAGAAGTGCATGTATTCAAGTAACACTTTTAGAGCAACATTTCAATTAACGACACATGAACAGGTGGGGCCTTAAATAAAGTAACTCAGTGTACTTTAGCCAGTATACACTTGAAGATGACCAGAACACACTACATCAAAACATCATATCAGGAAGTTATTGATCTCTTACAGTTCGCACAAAATTTCATGTAACAATCTATACACCAGGATGGTTTTAAATTTCACACAGTCGACTGTGTAAGTAATGTGACCAATGCAACCCAGCATGCTGTCAAGATGCCCAGATGATGCATGAACTGATCTGCAAGAGCCTCTTTGTCTAAGGATTCGTTAGAGGGCAGATATGAAAAACATACACTCTCATGCTCATAAATTAAGGATTATGCTGATACATGGTGAAGTAATGCTCTGGTGGGCAGTTTGCAGGTTTAAATCAGCTTGGGGTATCACCATGCAAGGCGTTTGACCTGCGGTCATTGCACGGTGGTGCTGGCAGCAGTCCACATACGCAGAGGTGTGTTGGTGCATGTCAGAATACGGTGCAGCGAGTAAGTGTGCAGATGTTTTCAGGTGTGCTAATGGTAACTGTGTGTTGAAAATGGCTCAAAGAACACATATTGATGACGTTATGAGGGACAGAATACTAGGGCAACTGGAGGCTGGTCAAACACAGCATGTCATAGCACGGGCCCTCCATGTGCAACAAAGTGTGACCTCAAGATTATGGCAACGATTCCAGCAGGCAGGAAACATGTCCAGGCACTACAATACGGGACGTCCACAGGTTAAAATATGACAAGAAGACCGATATATCACCATCAGTGCCCGCAGACAGCCATGGACTACTGCAGATAGCTTTGCTCGGGACCCTACCACAGCCACTGGAATAGTTGTCTCCAGACACACAGTCTACAGATGACTGAACAGACACGGTTTATTCGCCCAGAGACCTGCAAGGTGCATTCCACTGACCCCTGGACACAGGAGAGCCCGTAAAGCCTGGTGTCAAGAACACAGTATATGGTCACTGGAACAGTGGTCCCAGGTTACATTCACGGACGAATCCAGGTATAGTCTGAACAGTGATTCTCGCTGGGTTTTCATCTGGCATGAACCAGGAACCAGATACCAATCCCTTAATGTCCTAGAAAGAGACGTGTATGAAGGTCGTGGGGTGTGGGGTGCACGTACACCCTTGCATGTCTTTGACAGAGGAACTCTAACAGGTCAGGAGTATCAGGATGTCATTTTGCACCAGTATGTCTACCTTTTCAGGGGTGCAGTGGGTCCCCCCTTCCTCCTGATAGATGATAACGCATGGCCCCACCAAGCTGCCATCATGGAGGAGTACCTTGAAACAGAAGATATCAGGCGAATTGAGTGGCCTATCTGTTCTCCAGACCTAAACCCCATCGAGTGTCTGGGGTGCTCTCGGTCGACATACCACTGCACGTCTTCAAACCCCTACAGCACTTCAGGAGCTCTGACAGGCACTGGTCCAAGAATGGGAGGCTATACCCCAGCAACTGCTCGATCACCTGAACCAGAGTACACCAAACCATTGTGGGCTTGTGTACGTGTGCATGGTGACCATATCCCATATTATGTAGGGGTAAATGCGCAGGAAACAGTGGCATTTTGTAGCACATGTGTTTCAGGATGGTTTTCTCAACTTATCACCAATATCATGGACTTACAGACCTGTGCCGTGTGTGTTTCCTATGTGCCTATGCTGTTAGTGCCAGTTTTGAGTAGTGCCACGTTGTGTGGCACCATGTTCTGCAATTATCCTTAATTTATGAGCATGAGTGTAGTTACCCCATGATGCACATACACTATCGTAGCAAGTGTTTGTATGCAACACTGAGGGGGAGGAAGACTGTGTGTGTGTGTGTGTGTGTGTGTGTGTGTGTGTGTGTGTGTGTGTGTGTGCAATCTGCCCTGCTTACTGTAGCAAAAATATATATGAATATATCTAAACAGCACTGAAGTACGAGTAGGATCTGAGTATTACCTTGACTAATATTAGGAAATCTACTAATTTATCATAAACAATAAATGTACACTTACCACCTGCCTCAACAGAAATCTTCTTTTAATCAGCCTCTTTATATCCTTCAACTGAATCTTCAGTACAGGGTACTGCAACATATAAAAATAATTAACATGGAGCTTGATGTACTCTGTGTGTGTGTGTGTGTGTGTGTGTGTGTGTGTGTGTGTGTATGAGCGCGCGCGCACGACTGTATCAATAACAATGTCTGACATTATCAATAACAATAAAGTGAAGAACATTAACATGTGTAAAAAGATAACCTACAGGTTCAATATTATTGTAGGGTTGAAAATACAGCCTCTGCGATGTCAACAGTATCCTTCCAGGATTCACTACAAGTGGTGTTATCTTGCTTCCTTGAATTTCCATAATCACTTTTTCATACAGATCTTCCAGCCATAAAGTATCAAAACTGACACGTGACTGCCGTGAATATACAATAGTTGCTATCTGCAAAATAAAATGACATTCCATTAATTAAATATGCTACAATTAGTGTAATTAGTGACATGCCACTTGCATAAATCATTCATGTAAAGTCCACATTATGTGAGAGACAGATAGCATTTTCTGAAATTATTTGCTAATTTTAAACAGACATCAGTATGAACAATTATTTGAAACAGAATAAATATTTTGTCATTGGGAACTTCAGGGAAATGAAGCACTGCTTCCCAAAAATAAGAAATTTTTACAGTAATTCTGAGCCGTGCTCTGGCTCGTGTTTGTGCTGTTGACAGGTTGGCATTGTGTATTTGGATTACGAGCTCTCATATTCTTAGTGCGTTCACTGGCGCCACTATGTTTGCATGCTTTGTCTGTCCATGAGTGGCAGCAGCGGTGTTTATCGATAGTGAGGACTGTGGTACTATCTTTGGAGCAACCTCTAGTATTTCGAGGTTGTCATGTGTCGGCAGTTCAGTTGGGATGGAGCAGCTGTGAGGCCCGACAACGCCAGTACTCGCTGAATGAGCTGGCAATATATGCACTGCCTGATGGAAGGATGTGGTTGCAAGAGTGCATGACCATGTCGAGGTCCGGATTCAGCAAGTTTAAGTTGAATGGATCGTTATATTCGAGTAGAGCAACTTTCACTTGTGTGTGTGTGTGTGTGTGTGTGTGTGTGTGTGTGTGTGTGTGTCCTTCCGTCGAAGTGACCTCATGCCATCAAGCTTCAGTTGGTGGTTTTACACTCCAATATTTTCCTTGCCTGACTTCATTGGCAATGGCTGATGGTTGATCATTCAGTCCGTTGTCTCAGTGACCAACGTGTATCTAGCCTTTTAACCGTTTCTGTGTTCTTAGCATTCATGTCCACGTGCAATTCGTCTTGTTGCTGTATATTGACTGTTTTACCATTGAGTTGTTGTGGAATTGTCTTTTGCAGTTCCATGTGCATCTACTCAGATTTTGAATAGGCAGTTTGGTCTTAACCCTGTCTGCATACTAGGATTTGGTGGAACCAACTTGTGTAATTAAATCTTTGTCATTTGACAAGGTTAACTGTTATTCCATCATGGTATTGGTTATCGCACCTTATGTGGGTTTTGCGAGTATGCTGGCTGGTGTTTAAGCTGTTCCTAGTTTGAGTTGTCATCCTGTTAAGTGAGCATAGCTTTTGGCTGCCTGTTCACCGCTAACGCAGCTGTAGGGACTTTTCTCATGTCGATCCTTGGAGCACTGTCTGTGGAACACTCCCTTCTTTATTTGGTCTGATTGTGTCAATTGTTTAAAAGTAATATTTTGTTTAAATTATTCCTATTACTTGTGGCCTTCAGCTGACAAATAATTGAATTCTTTCTTAATAATAACTTCAACCGTCAGTATAGCTTGGGTTACAGTCAATTTTTTAATGATTGTTTTAAAAATTATTCTTGTATTTTTAAAATGTAATTGTCTTCCTCATTTGTAATTCAGGCCTTCAGCCATTAATTGCTCTGAAGTATTGCTTGTGGCCTTCAGCCGACAAATAATTTTGAATTCTTTCGTAATAGGGCCTTCAGCCGTCAGTGTAACTTGCCTTACAGTCTATTTCTTTAATGTTTGTTTTTAAAAAAATATTCCCTTAAATAAAGTGTATGTGTTTACTGTGCAACCAACGGTAACTGATTAAGCCCTATACACACCTTTTCCTGCTTTCCCTAGGTCCCAGGTTTCAAATTCTATGACCTGAAAACAACTGAACAGGATATTATATTTTCTCCTGTCAGTTTGAGGCATTGTTGTTGATGTAAATGTAGACAACAATCAAAGAAAGAAGAAGGCAGGATGGGAAGTATATAAGGTTCAGGGTTACTCAGTTGTCATCTGATAAGTTGGGTTACAAGTAGTAAATAGACTGATGCAAAAGTTAGGTAATAACAGAGCAGTATCATCAGCATCATCATCATCATCCGTCACTTCTACTACTGCTAACAACTTCAACAAAGAGAACACCAACAACAACAAAATGAAAGTGCTGAAACAGTAAAAGTAGCAACTTATTGTATAGTTAAGCTGTTGAGTAATGACAGGCAAATAAATAAGGTTGCAGGTCATGTTCAGTTTTTAAAAAAAGACAAGTTCTGAAATTTGAAGACTTGTGATAAAACTTTCAATGTTACTTCATTTTTACAAAATACTGTTATGAAATTTAATTTTTTTAAAACATAATTTCTTATAATCAAAACAAAACCACAAGATGTAATATAAACAACAGGTGCTAAAATCTGTCCCCAAAGCAGTGTCAATTTATTCCCTAGTTCTGCCCAATATATATTGGTACATGTCAGTACTGTTCGTAACTATGTCATCACGTTTTCAACTGCTACCAGCTAAAACGTTCACTCGTGCTAGACAGTGGCAGAGTATAGTTATATTGCAATTTAATACAAGTGTGTTATTTTATATCTCTGCTGTTTGATGAGTCCACCCTGACAGCTGAGTGGTCAGTGTGGCTGTCTGTCACGCCAAGGGGCCTGGGTTCGATTCCCGGCTGGGTCAGAGATTTTCTCTGCTCAGGGACTGTGTGTTGTGTTGTTCTCTTTATCATTTCATCATCATCAGTGGAAAGCAACGGGAAGCCACCACTGAAATCAACGTTCTAGTTGCTCATGCAGTGGACCTCTCTGAGGAGGCTTCCCCTGTGACAAGACCTGCCACAGCGCAGAACACAAAGTTTTTGTTTGATGAAATCTGCACCGAGCAGTGGTAAGAACCAGAGCAAGCAGGACAGTGTCACCACACCAGGGCAAGAATGGTGTTATGAGCAATGTGACCGGGAGCAGGGTAACAGTGCAATAAATGCACCCAAGAGCCTTATAAATAGCTGTGAATTTTGAGGCCACTACACTAGACTAGGTGAGAAACAACTGGGCTCCACCAGCTGCAGCAGTGGGTTCTGGACTGCGTGTGGATGACCACCTCCCACATTAAGTTTACCTTGTGGGACTCAGTGCTGCTGACCTGCCTCTGTCAAACTCCTGCCAGAGGGCAGACGGTCATGTCCCGAGCACGGCAGTTTTCACTCATCGCTACGGTAGACACGAGCTGGGCCTGAGTCACCAAGGTGCAAATGCTCTGCTGTGGAACACAGTTACAACACAAAAAGGACTAATATCAGGGCCTGGCCAACTGAAGAGGTCCAGGATTGCTGGCGGGCTGATGTCAGCACCACATAGCGATGATGTGTGTATATCTTTGCTTGGGCAGAAGCCAGCCATACATTGGCTATCACTGCCTGCCATGCTGGAGTGGGATGTATCTGCCTCTCACTGTCTATGACGAGATGTGTAATGGAAGTCTAGTGAAATATGGAGTGATGCCTGTAATCAGTGTCACCTCCTACAGAGAGTGTCAGGAGTTGCAACCAGTGCACCGACCCATGCAGCGTGATATCCAAATAGCTATGGTATCTTCATTGTGGTCATGTGTGTGAGAGTTGTGCTTGTGTGAATGTGTGGGATTTGGTCTGTTTTGTTTTAAGCCACAAAAACAACTAGCATCACATGCACCCATGTCAAAACTGTAGAACACGAATACAAAGAGAAGAGTTAAAAATGATTACATGTTAATCCCAATCAATGGAAGAGAAGATAGCTAAAAGCAGGTACATGGAGAAAGGTCTATAAAATATGCCATAGAGAAGCAGAGGTCCTGGACCGCCATATTACTGAGACAGATAAAAAGTAAAACGTGGTCGACGGCACGCTAAAATGGCCGGTAACTCAGATGGTAAACACAAATGAGACACTAAGTGGTTCAAAAAAGGGCATTCCATCAGGATATGGTGGACTGTTAAAGGTTGAGGACAGTGAGCACAAAATGGTGGGGGATCACAACTTAACAAATGGTGATGCTAAAAACAATGCCCGATGTGTAACATAGCTAAAACGATCTCCTCATGGCAAGAGGGCCAAGAGGAGGTTGTCCAAGCTCTTGGGAGAGGCATAATAACCCAGAGCTCATTCCCATGAAGGGAGGGCCAGCGGTGATGCCAATGATGCCAAAGTGACACCACCTGTTGACAGACAGCAACATAGAGATCATCAGAGGGAGTGTAAGAAGTAGTGGGCTAAGGTACAGAACTGCAGCCTTGGCAGCAGCATTAACATCCTTGTTTCCTATCAGGCCGACATGACCAGAAACCCATATAAACAATACAGTGGCTCCATCAAGAGTGAGCAAGTGACAGCTTTCCAGGACCAGTTGCACTAAGGGATGAATGGTTTACAGTACACATAGGCTTTGTAGGGCACTGAAAGAGTTTGAGTAGATGACGCAATTGAAAAAGCCTGTGTCACCAGATGTACTCCGTGGCCTGATACAGGGCCAAGAGCTCTATAATAAATAGTGAGCAGTGTTCCGGAAGCTGATACTGAAAAACATTGGTGCCAATGACGAAGGCACACCTGATATCAGAGTTAAGTCGGAGAGCCATCAGTGTGCACAAAGGTACTGTCACAAAGTTCCTTGTGAAGGTAATAAAACTGAAGACAGCAAACAGGGAAGGGGCAGGTAGCATGAAATTAAGCCGCCAGAGCACGAGCTGAAAGCGAACTCCAGGAGGTAACAGAGAAGAGGGATGTGTCCCTTACTGGCGATGATAGGAGTCATCAAGGAAGGTATAGGATGTGTGGCCATGCGCAGCAGACAAACAGCATGCATATCTGCTGAGGGGAAAGTCACGGCGGTAGGACACTGGTAGTTTGGTAGCTTCTGCGTACAGACTCTCAACCAGGCTAGTGTAAAATGTACCATTGGACAACAGATGCCATGATGGATAGTACTGAGACGGCATAAGAAGGATGGATATGCAGATGCATAAACAAAACACCTTAGTGTAGTTTTGAATGGATAAGGGACCAGTACAAATGGAGGAAGTATGACTCAGGACACGTAGGACACTGAAGGCCGCGTACAGCGGGCCGCTGCGTAAGACACTTGGGAGGACCAAGAAAGTTTTCTATTGAGCATGAGCCCCAGGAATGTCATAGTTTCAATGAATGGAAGAGCAATAGGCCCAAGATGTAAAGACAGTGGAAGAAACCAACTGTGTGGCCAGAAATTAATACAAACAATTTTGTCAGTGGACAAATGAAAGCCATTGTCGCTGCTCCAACAGTACAGATGACCAAGGCATCGCTGAAGACGCCACTCAATGAGACAGGTCTGTAGAGAACTGCAACAGATGGCAAAAATATCAATAAAAAGGGACCTGGAGATGCCAAGTGAGAGACAGGCCATTATAGAGTCAATGATGATAGCAAAGAGGACAACACTCACGATAGAACTCCGAGGGACACCGTTTTCCTGGATAAAGATGTCTGACAAGGCAGAACTCGCAAGTACCTTGAAAACTTGGACTTTTAAAAGATCCTGAAGGAAACGGGGCATGCAGCAATGGAAGCTCCACACATAGAGAGTACAGACGATACCAGTCCTCCAACAGATGTCATAGGGATTTCTCCAAGAAACCATTCATGACATGGATTGATAAGGTGACGAGATGGTCAACTGCAGATCAGCACACTCTAAATCCGCACTGTGCAGTGGGTAAATTGACAGATTGGAGCCAATATGCCACTCTGCATGAATTGTGCATTCTATCACCTTGCAAAAACAGCTGGTGAGAGAAATGGGGTGGTAGATAAAAGGAAGGTGTCTGTCTTACCAGGCATAGGAATGGGTATGACAGTGGCTTCACACCAGCATCTGGGAGATGTGCCCTTTGCCCAGATGCGGTTGTACATATGAAGGAGAAAGTGCTTGCTCATAAGAGGAAGGTGCTGCAACATCTGAATGTGAACATCATCTGGTCCTGGGGTGGAGGATAAGGATGAAGTGAGAGCATGACCTAGCTCCCTCATACTAAAGGCGGCACAGCAGTACTGATGATTCTGAGAAGAGAGGGGTATCTCTCAAGCTTTCTTCACTCATTTCCGATGGAGGAAGTCAGGGTGATAGGAGGAGGAGCTCAAAATCTCTGCAAAATGGGGGCCCAAGGTGTTGGAGATAGCAACAGGGTCCACTATGACATCGTGTATGTCAGGCCGGAAATTGGGGAATGGACCTTGGTCCCAGAGAGCAGTCAGACGTTGGCCCATATGACAGAAGAGAACTGTTAAAAGAACTAGTAAATGAAATCCAGCTAGCTTTTTTGTTATTCCGAGGAGCACGATAACACTATGCATGCAACCATTTATAATGAATGCAGTTTGTCATCGTAGTATGACGGTTAAAAATATGGAAAGCACGTCGCCGTGCATGAATGGCATCATGGCATGTATCAGTCCACCAAGGGACCAGAACATGGCAAGGTAAAGAAGAAGCGGGAGGAATGGAATGTTCTGCAGTAGTAAGCATAACGTTTTTAAGATATTCTACATGGTCATCACAGCTGACAAAATGTTGTTGTCAAAGGTCACAAGGGAGGAGTTAAGCCTCCAGTTAGCCTTACAAAGCTGCCATTTGGGTGTGCACATAGGTGGGGTAAGAGTAAGCAATCGGATGGCACATGGGAAATGGTCCCTCGAGTGTGTGTCAGAGAGAACGGACCACTCGAGATGATGGGCAAGCTGGGCAGTGAAAAAGGAGAGGTCTGAATGGGAATAGGTGAGAGTGGAGTCTGAAAGGAACATGGTTGCTCCTGTGTTAAGGTGACTGAGAATGTCAGCCAAGATGGCACCTCGCTGATAGATTCTGGGAGAGCCCCACAGGGGATGGTGCACATTGAAGTCACTGAGCAGCAGAAATGGGTGAGGCAGTTGCCCAATAAGCTGGAGAAAGTCTGCCAGGGTGACACCAGATGACGGAGGGATGTAAATGGTATAAAGACAAAAGATCAAGTGAGGAACGAAAATGTGGACCGCAATAGCTTTGAGCCGGGTAGTCAGGGAGATGGGCTGACTATGATCATCATCCTTGATAAGCAGCATGACCCCTCCCCCTTGAGACGAAATGCCATCCTTGGGGTGAAGGTCAAAGTGGACCGGGAAGAAATGCGAGAACTCAAAGCGGCTGAGGACACAATTTTGTTTCCTGGAGGCAGAGTACAAGAGGATGCTCCAAATTCTAAGAGCAGCCATAAGTCTTCTTTGTTGGATCGAAGGCCATGAACATTCTACTGGAGGAGAGCCATGATGAGGAAAAAATGGAGAGGTGTCACCTCAGCGGCTGCTGAGTGCCAGTCTTTGAAGACTCACTGTTACGAGGCACGGGGGCAGGAGGAGCCTGCTGCACGAGGTCAACAGAGACATCGGCATTCTCCCTCTTTCATTCTGTGGAGCACAGGGCACAAAAACGGTTGGTGGTGTGCATCTGTGACATGGAGGTCAGCCAAGCGAGGTTATCATGTGGTTACAACATCGAAGAGGATCTCCAAGTCAGCAAAGGAAAAGACTTTTTGTTTGATTTCTTGGAACCTTTCCAGTTGCCAGAGGATGACTCAGATGTTTTTTGGCTGTGGAGACATAGGAAGTATTCGCAAGAGTATTCCTTCTATCCTTTCTGGTCTGCTGGTTGTGCAGCAGGTGACTTCATCCGATGAGGCATAAGTTCGGTGGCTTGTTGCACCACTGGAGGAGGAAACGTGGACACTACCAAGGCGCTGGGTGATTTCACAACCGTGATGCTAAATTTGAGGCCACATGTCTGCATGGCCATGTCTTTCGTGGAGCAAGATGTAGCAAGAACAGTAAGTACTGTAGGTACCAGATGGTAGACCGCAGTGTTTCCAACTAGTCAACAACTTGCAAGTGATTGGGTAAGGCACTTTTTCCTTCACCCGGTCTCTTGGACAGCCCGCTCATTGAGATTCTCGGGAGGTGAGGGCATAGTTTCCCTTGCAGTTGATACAGTGAGGAGAAGGAGGTGGACAATTGCCCTTGTGAGCATCCCTACCACAGGTTACACATTTGGCCAGGTGTTGACAGGATTCTCGAGTGTGATTGTAATGATGACACTGGTAGCAGCGCATCAGGTTTGGAATGTACAGTCATACTGTGATAACTTTGATCTCTGATGGAAGGAATCCTCTACCACAAGTGAGAAAAAGAATGCATGTGGGCACTAAGGATGCATGTACTTTTTTCACCACCCGATGGACTGCAATGACACCCTGATTAGAGGTACATTTGGATTTCTATCTCAGTCAGACCTCCAAGCAGCCTAGTGTAAATAACACCACGGGAAGAATTAAGCATCCGATGGACCTCATCGGCACGAAAAGGGTAGATGTGGAGGAGCGAAGCTGCAAGCAGTTTTTGTGCTTGAGAATCAGTAGTAGTCTCCAAAAGCAAAGCGCCATTGTGTAAATGAGAGCAGAATTTCACAGGGCCAGCAACTGCATCAATTCCTTCCTGAAAAATAAATAGACTGACTGTGACTGATCGTCTTCAGTACATGAAACCACAAGAAACCATGGTGCAGCTGGGAAGGCCTTTGATTTGTTAGCCTCATTCCATTTGTGTTTAGTAGACATAGACTGAGATGATTGCCAGTGTCTCCGATGGCACACTCCTTCCAAGTGGAAGCCCCCCCCCCCCCCCCCCCCCTCAGAAAGGAGTCCACCTGCCTTATGTGAGTGTTCGTACCTCAGGTCACACCTACCGAAAACCTGACAGACACAATCGGTAATTAAGGATGGTAGCAGCTAGGCAATCACCCCTCCCTGGCTCTGGTCTTTACCATGGGGTACGTGCAAATCTTAACTGTCAACCCAAGTCTGAGAATTACACACTACCCAATCACCTGTTGCACGTCAGATTCTTGGGCTGTTCTTCAGGAGTGCACAGGGAGAAAAAGATGAACCTCAAACGCCAAAGTGGAGGAAGGGTAGGAGAAGGGGAATGAAAAAAGAAAGAAGGGACAAAAGACAATGGAGAGACTGTTCTGATATCAGAGACTAAATATGCAGAACACATTTCCAGCAACATCTCAGATGTTCCCCAAGAGAGGGGATAAAGAATAGCAAGAGGATATACATGCAGCACGGAAACAAAAAGGTGCTGGAAAGGCTGGGGCCTTGTGGTAGCCAAGCACAAAACCGCCAAAGAGTGGCAAGACCCCTGGGTGCTGGAAGTGTGTGTATTGTCTACTTTAGAAAAAGGCTTGTTTAACAGTCTTTTTGTTGTGCCTGCCTGCGACTAAACATCTTGATATATAGTGAGTTGCAATCGTCCTTTACATAATACTGTCATCATTCCACCCTGGATTTTCCATTGTTTGATTTTGTGAATAATAATTTAGGATGAGGAATTGGATTTGTTGAAATAACAGAGTCTAGAGATAGATTTAGCTGTTGTGAACCTTGTTACACCCTTTTCTGATATGTCGTCCAAAGATGTGTTGCATTTGTGGAGGATCTCCTGCCATCAGCTGACACAGGGGGTTGGTCAAACAAATAGTTATTGCAAACAGCAAGACTGCACACTGTCAGATATATGTACAGTATTTAACAAAAATTCTGAATATAGCAGGTGAATTAAATAAAAACTTAGTTTACACAGGAATTCATATAACATTCTTAGAAAATGGCTTTCTAAGATTACTGATTGAAAAAACCTTTGTGATACTGACAAGCGGGGGACTGAGTCAACAATTAAATTGCTGAACACTAAGGACTCTCATGGACAATATGTAATATCCAGGACACTAAAGTACTATGCTGCAGATGTTAAGCCCTTAAATTACCCACATTTGTAATTTTCGCTTTAGGAATAGTCATTTTCTTCAATGACAAACTACTTCATAGTGAAATTGCTTTACAAAAAGGGACAACAGGATAATGTAGACAATTTTACATGTTTGTACTTCCTGTGTTACACTGTTGATTATACTAATATATACCCAGCAGCTGTTGTCTGCATAGGATATGTGCAAATTTTATTTTATTTATTATTTTCTGACATTAATTTCATGTACCGACATGTTCTGTCACCATGGAGAATTGTTCCTTAAGTTGGACCTATGGAACTAGACACGTAAAATAAAAAGAAGTACAAGCATTACACATGTTTGTGACAATCCATTAAGTTTGTAGGAGACATTCAGTTTGGATTCTTTTATAACAACAGTACTTTATGTATAAAACTTCCTTCATAATGGGCAAATTGTATTTTTGGGTTGTCTAAGACCATTAAAAAAATGTTTATGCGACATATGATTCTGGAGTATGTCCCCTTTGTGATACAAAACACATTTACAATTCTGCAGATGAAGTGCACAACTTCAAACTAAAATTAACTTACCATACTGTTCTGTTCAGCAGCTGGAAGGGTTGAAGCACGATGAAGTTGACAAATCTGCAGTAAACAATCACTCACTTTTGCATAATTGAGAAGAAACAGGAACTGCCTTTTCTCCTGTAATAATAAGATTTCATTTTATTGGATTTACAAAATATATATGCATATCAAAATGTATCAGTACTTTGCTCTTGTATTTGACTCACATTTTTGAATGTATATGGTGCCAAGATATTTCTTTCCAGCATTTCTATATACTGATTGCATTCAATCACAATAACATTATTCTGTGCTGATATCCTGTAAACATACAAAATTATTTTTCAGCAACAAGTAACCATTTAAACACACACACACACACACACACACACACACACACACACACACACACACACACAATAGTGGCAAGCAGAAGCTTTTATTTCATTAATGAGACATTCTCAGTGCAGAGAAGACCTATAAATTGATAGAAGTATGGAATTTTACATCATTTTACATTACCAATGGTACTATTTATTTAATTAATAAGAGAAGTGACAATTTTAATATTATGATAGCTTTTAGCAGTTAATGTTCTCTTTTATGAAATGGAATGAAGTTCTACTTGAGAGACACAATTACACAGCAGACAATTACAGTCAGAAGCCTGAAGACAGTCAGGACAAAAGTCATGAAAAATGATCATAACTAAAGCAAACAGAAAGCTACTTTTGAACATAATGAATAACAACAAGGCAACATACAGGTACAATTATTCGCTAATACTGGGCTGTCACAAACTGAAATTCAATTCTTCTGGAGGTACAGTCAAAGATAAGTGAAGATTGGAGAAAATGAAGATGATGATGAAGGCTCCCCCCCCCCCCCCTCTCTCTCTCTCTCTCTCTCTCTCTCTCTCTCTCTCTCTCTCTCTCCTCCACATGATAAGAAGTAGATATAAATGTTGTGATAAAGGTGGGGGGAGGGTGGGGGTGGAACTGAGAGGCCGAGGCAAGAGAGGGAAAAGAGGTGAGGGTGGGAGGTGCCAGTTTATGAAGATCATTACAGGGGAAGCACAGTTTCAGATTGGATCCGCAGCTAGCTATGGCCTTCACAGAGAAATCATTCTGTCATTTGCTCAGTTGCTTTAAGACTGAGAGAAGAGGAGGAGAAATTATGAAGATAAGGTTCAATGCAGCTAGCAAATGGGAGGAACTGTATAGCTAATGGATGAGGAGAGGGCAGGTTTAGGAAAACACAAAAGCTTCCTCCTTGAAGGAATTTTACACATAATGAAAAGCATAAATAAATTTAATCATTTTAAAGATATCCAATAATCCTATAAAACTGAGATCATATTCCAAATAAAATGTGCCACACAACTCGTGTGTGATCTAGTGGCAAAGCCATTTACTTCTCTCTCTCTCTCTCTCTCTCTCTCTCTCTCTCTCTCTCTCTCTCACACACACACACACAGCCAGACCCCCCCCCCCCCCCCCCCACACACACACACACAAATTAATTTCATTGAATCAGCATTGTAGCTCAATTGGGTTCGTATCAATTGTATCAAATGGTGTGGACAAGTGGAGACAGGAGGTAGATAGTGGGAAGGAGGGTTGGAGAGAAGTGCTATATCCACAAATAGCCAGATATCAGTGCACACATCAGAACCCAGGAATGAAAGACCAGAAGCTGTAAGACAGAACGACCACCTGTGGAAGGAAGCATGGCTCCAAATCGTAGCTGAGCTAAACAGCTGACAGAGCACAGGACCCAGACAAGGGCAAGACCAAAGCAACCTATGTGAATATTGTCATGCAAAGTGGAAACTTTCATCACAAGAGTGTCAACAAGCCAGAGTAGAGAGAGAGAGAGAGAGAGAGAGAGAGAGAGAGAGAGAGAGAGAGAGAGAGTCCCAATTGCGACCAGAGAGCAAAACCAAGGGCCAAGTGAAGTGGTTATCCAATAGTCCACAATAAAGCAATGATGATAACCAACAATATCAGATGCGAGTACAGAAATGACTGACCACTCGCTAGGTGGCTGTACGAGGTGCATTCAAGTTCTAAGGCCTCCGATTTTTTTTCTAATTAACTACTCACCCGAAATCGATGAAACTGGCGTTACTTCTCGACGTAATCGCCCTGCAGATGTACACATCTTTCACAATGCTGACGCCATGATTCCATGGCAGCAGCGAAGGCTTCTTTAGGAGTCTGCTTTGACCACTGGAAAATCGCTGAGGCAACAGCAGCACGGCTGGTGACTGTGCGGCCACGGAGAGTGTCTTTCATTGTTGGAAAAAGCCAGAAGTCACTAGGAGCCAGGCCAGGTGAGTAGGGAGCATGAGGAATCACTTCAAAGTTGTTATCACGAAGAAACTGTTGCGTAACGTTAGTTCGATGTGGGGGTGCGTTGTCTTGGTGAAACAGCACACACGCAGCCTTTCCCTGACGTTTTTGTTGCAGTGCAGGAAGGAATTTGTTCTTCAAAACATTTTCGTAGGATGCACCTGTTACCGTAGTGCCCTTTGGAACACAATGGGTAAGGATTACACCCTCGCTGTCCCAGAACATGGGCACCATCATTTTTTTCACACTGGCGGTTACCCGAAATTTTTTTGGTGGCAGTGAATCTGTGTGCATCCATTGAGCTGACTGGCGCTTTGTTTCTGGATTGAAAAATGGCATCCACGTCTCATCCATTGTCACAACCGACGAAAAGAAAGTCCCATTCATGCTGTCGTTGCGCGTCAACATTGCTTGGCAACATGCCACTCGGGCAGCCATGTGGTCATCCGTCAGCATTCGTGGCACCCACCTGGATGACACTTTTCGCATTTTCAGGTTGTCATGCAGGATTGTGTGCACAGAACCCACAGAAATGCCAACTCTGGAGGTGATCTGTTCAAAAGTCATTCGGCAATCCCCCAAAACAATTCTCTCCACTTTCTCAATCATGTTGTCAGACCGGCTTGTGCGAGCCCAAGGTTGTTTCGGTTTGTTGTCACACGATGTTCTTCTTTAAACTGTCACACCCACGAACGCACTTTCGACACATCCATAACTCCATCACCACATGTCTCCTTCAACTGTCGACGAATTTCAATTTGTTTCACACCATGCAAATTCAGAAAACGAATGATTGCACACTGTTCAAGTAAGGAAAACGTTGCCATTTTAAGTATTTAAAACAGTTCTCATTCTTGCCTCTGGCGGTAAAATTCCATCTGCCGTACGGTGCTGCCATCTCTGGGACGTATTGACAATGAACGTGGCCTCATTTTAAAACAATGCGCATGTTTCTATCTCTTTCCAGTCCGGAGAAAAAAAATCGGAGGCCTTAGAACTTGAATGCACCTCGTATTTATATTAGCCGCGAGGCCAGTGTATTCACATGGCAAGATAAGTAACGCACTCATGCTCACGCACAGTGCTGCACTGAGACTGTGCCCTCTAATGGACATCGAGGTCAATTGGCAGAGGTGAGCATTGAACTTACGCAGAGATGGATACCAGAGGAAGTGTGCCTGACAGATTTGAAGGAGAGGCAGAAATTGCACAGCATAGCAATGTGACTTTGGTGGGCTAGCTCTAGATAAGGCAATTGCTTGGACCACACAATAATGTGAATGAATTGAATGTTTAGGGGAGACAGATGCTAATGGATATCAAGGCTAAGAGGACTGCAGGATTGGAGGGAAGGAGCCAGGTGGCTTGGGTTTCAAAACAGCAAATAGAGTTAGGTGGAAAACCCTGCTCTTGGTCACAGTTTAGTGTTGGTCAGTCATTCAGGTGGACAGCTGGTTGGTGGTCAAGCCCACGTAAAAGGTTGTGCAAAAGGCAGTATGGCCTTATGTGGTTATAGTAGGGGACATGTGTTTGTAAACTAGATATGAAACTTAAGGCCTGTCTGTGAAGGTCTTAGTAAGACATAAGGGGTTGCTCAACATTGCAGATGTGCTGTCAATGGGTGGTTTGACTCTATGGGAGAGACTTTTTACTGTGGAAGTATCAATATGCAGGTAATGTCAGTGTTTAGTGAGCTCGATATGGACAGAGGTTTTTAAGGACCCATCAACAAAGTGGAGATCAACAACAAGAAGGTGTCATGCTGGGCTGAGGAGAAACAAGAGAGAAGGTGTTGAGACAGTGGCAAGACGAGCACAGAGTGTCTTGGTCCTGTGTCCAGATCATCAAGATATCGTCAATGAACTTTAACCAGACACGGGGTTCCCTTTCCTGGTTCACGTTCATTGGGTGTGTTTTATCTTCCAATTTCATACCACCAACACAGTCATATGGACATGTGAATGGTGCATAAATTATGGACTATGGAGCTGGAGCAACAGTTGTTTATCTTTCACTGCTCAAACTGCAGTTCCTAGCTACATCCTGGACCTATCTTGACTACGATGTATTCTGCACTACCCAGTTCTTCCAGTGAACATCCTACAATGGAAGAACTGGGTAGTGCAACAGTCATCACAGACATGCATTATCTAGGAGCTGGTTATCAATTTGGGCTCTGCACTTGAACGCAAATAGTTCATGGTCCAAAACGACTTGTGTTCTACTGTTAACAGTTGAACTGAGGTTATTACGGTTCGTGCTTTGTTATTTTGTGGAGCACTGTGTAATACAACGAACAGTGTCACAAGCAAAAAGAACAGCATGCTTCTCTCTAAATCACATACTTACTTAGAAAATACATTATTGTTCCACTCATCTATTTTGGTGCATTCTTTCAGAGGTACTTTTATGAGAGGCTTCATGATATCTTTAGGCTCAAAAACAATGGATTTGGAACACATCTTAAGACGGCCAATATCTTTTCTGGTTTCAATTTCTACTTCACTTGCATCAGAATGAAACATATATGCACTGAAGTCTTCAAAATATATTTCTCCTGGTTCCAAAAGAAGTAGCGAAAATCTGAAACATTCACAAAAACAGAACACACGAGACATTGTTAGATACTATTGCTTGTGAGTGTTACCCAAGTATTATTTAAAAGTAAATATATAAAAGAGGATATATTAGTTAATAAATGTGAGAGAAAATTTGTCTAGGGCAAGTCACTTTTTTTTGCAGATCTATTAAAAGAATAAATCATTGTACATTAGTAACATCAAGCTTTCCATTGCTAATACTTATCCTTCCACATTCCTTTATCTCATTTTAACTACTTTACACACACTGTTTCCTACTTCAGTTTTTCCGAAAAGTTTTAAAAATGCAGTTTCTAAACTGATATGAGGTCACATAAAGAGCCAACAATAGAACAGCATAAATTACATTTTGTGACTGAGGGACTGTTTATGTGGAATTTCCATGTTGTCTGTTCCAAAACACTAAGCACTGGAGTTTCTGAGTGGTCAGGAAAAGACTGGTTGTTGTTCTATAACAACATACCCTTTCATTCAATCCCCAGTCATTTTGTTTCTGGGTCTTATGTAACTCCAAGCTCATCCTTAGTCACAATGTAATTCAGATAGTCATTACCTTCTTCACAGTATCATATTAAACACAGTCAAGAATTTAATATTCAAAACTCTGCAAGGTTTTCTCTGAGAAAGCATGCAGTTCAGTGAACATACAGTTTGCATAAATTCATGCTACCTCGCAATTTTGTTGAATAGGAAATCTGTGAAGAAGGCACAGCTCTGTCATGGGAAATCAATATCACTTCTGTCTTCTACAGTCATCTGTAATTACAGACACTCATCCACTCAATTCCTCATCCTTCCCATTAGACAGCGCTTCACTGAATTGTTGTACATGTTGCCGTACTCACTGACTCCCTCTTGATCTGCTCACCACAGAAACCACAATTTTGGTAGTGAATGCCAGTGGGTAACAGTCCATGTTATTCAGAGACTACAAAACTGTGTACATTTCCCGTAGAGTAAGCATATAGATTCTCTTGTATATTACTCCAGTTCACTGTCAAGTGTCACTTGTCTGTCACCTCTAATAGTGATGTTTCTGTCATGCTGGCAGGTCTGATTACTTAGTGTACATGTACTATTTTATGAGAATTCCAAGATGAAACTACACAGTAGTTATGGGGTGAATACAGTTCTAATTGTGATCCAGGAATGTGTTTAAAGAGAACAAGTGATTACTTACACCTCCAGAATACTTGTCAAGTATCAGAAGACTTACTCTATGACTGACAAAATGTGTCTTGAATTTGATTGGACAATCAGTAGTTCACATGGTAGAAGTGTTGGCCAATTGTTGCAGGATCGACTAGGGTCAGTTTACTAGGTCACAAGCTTTTTTAAACCTAGTGCAAGTCTGGCTCAGGTGATAGAGGGTGTAGGTTCACTTTGTAGACTTCACAAAGGAAGACACCATGGTAATAGACGATGGGGCGGGCAACAGCATAGATAGGAACCCTAGTTATTCAAACGAGAGTGACCTGGTAAAGCTAGCTTCAGCAAAGAGACATACTGGTGTTACGATTGTGTCTGTTCTGAGGTGCCATGACTGGCCTCATTTAAACTCTTCTGTCAGGAGAGTTAATTTAGAGGTGGAACGGCTGCTTGGATCAGATATCGGGTCTCATATCGGTGTGGTTCGTGTTGACCCTATCAGCAGGTGGGGCTATACTAGGCATGGCCTTCACCTCAACAGGAAAGGGAAGGGAAAACTGTCTGGGCTAATAGCAAATAACTTAAGGGGAGGCACTGTCACAAGTGGTAAAGTACCAGTGGTTACAAGTGACAGATCAGCAGTTTTTTAGGGTTGGGAGGGCAGAAACAAAAGATGTTCAGAGACAGGCTGAAAATGACATTCACAATGATAAAATAGGCAGCCAGAAAGCAAATTTTAATCTACAAAATCCATGCAGACAGCCTCTGATTGAAACTAAAGATACTCAAAAATTGGCAGGAAAATTAGGTTCATCCAGTTGTAATTCAATCAGTGCACAAATCAGTTATCACTATTGCATCAGATTATCTGAGGACTAAGAGGTAAGCTTAATGAGTTGCTTACTTGCGTTGAAGAATCAGAGCTGGGCAAACCAGTTGATATAATCTGCCTCTTTGGACATCATATGACCACTGGTATAGATACATTAAAAGTTACAGGGTTCAAGTTAGCTTCTTATTTCTGTACAGAAAATATGGAGAAAGGAAGAGTTGCCATATTTGTCAGAAACTGTTTTGATTTCAAGACCATTGAAATTAATAAATTTTGCTCAGAGCAGCACTTAGAAGCTTGTGCAACATAAGTAGTATTTCATAATAAGTCCTTTGTAATAGTAGGTATATACAGATCACCTTCAGCAAATTTTAACTTCTTCATAAAAAAATCACGAAGCTCTGCTGTCCCGTCTCATAGTAAAAAACAAGGAAATAGTGGTTCCTGGGGATTTTAATGTGGATTTATTGAAAAGCTCTGTCAGGGAACAATTACTGCAGTCAGTAACATTATCATTCAATTTAGTTCCTACTGTAAACTTTGCTATGAGGATATGTAAATGCTCTGAGACTGTTATTGATAATATCTTTGCAGACAAATCTAGGGGAAAAGTCATATCACAAAAGCAACAGTAAATGGGCTATCTGATCATGACATGCAGCATCTTGTGTTAAATGCTGAAAGTTGTCACGATAAAAAATCTATTAAATCTGGGTACAAGAGGGGTAATAAATAAGACAACAATTGAGAAATTCAGGAAACTGCTCAAAGAAATGGACTGGATAGATGTTTACAATACATCTGACTCAAATGGAAAATACAAAGCATTCATTCATTAATAGAGTTGCCTCCACTTTTCAAAATTGTTTTCCCCTAAAGGTAACTCAAATCACACAGAAGTCAAAAAATAAACTGTGGATTACACACACACACATGGATATGTGAAAGGATGTGGGTTTTAAGGGAGAGGGTAAGGAGTCATTCCAATCCCGGGAGCGGAAAGACTTCCCTTAGGGGAAAAAAAAGGACAGGTGTACACTCGCGCACACACACACACATGGATATTCTGTGGTATTCCCTTGCCAACTGAATTTATTATCGAGTTGTAATCCCGGAAATTTAACAGTCCACCTCTTTGATCTACATGTCTTCATATGTTATACTCATGCTGGAAGGAAATCTCTTACAGATTCTGAACTGCATATAGTGAGTCTTCTCAAAAT
The DNA here is from genome assembly GCF_023897955.1 of Schistocerca gregaria. Taxonomy (NCBI): domain Eukaryota; kingdom Metazoa; phylum Arthropoda; class Insecta; order Orthoptera; family Acrididae; genus Schistocerca; species Schistocerca gregaria. The sequence goes on along the minus strand of NC_064921.1, from coordinate 961,355,359 downwards.
TTAAAGACAGTGGATTAACTTTTAACCACTTATTAATGTCAGTGAAAATTTGTTTAGCAGCTATTTCTAAATCTGTACTTGACTTGCTACTTATTGCAATGTTTGTATGATCTGCAAACAAAACAAACTTAGTATCTGGCAATGTAACAGATGAGAGGTCATTAATGTACATAAGAAAAAGCGATGGATTCAAGATGGAACCTTGAGGAACACCACATGTAATTAATTCCCAGTCAGATGAAGACTGACTGCTTACTGCACAAGTGTTTCAAAACACCCCTCTTTGTTTCCTGTTGGACAAGACTTAAACCATTCCGCAACATTGCCGATGACACCATAATATTCTGATTTACTTAAGAGAGTGCTGTGGTTCACACAGTCAAAGGTTTTTGACAGATCACAGAAAATGCTAGTAGCCTCTAATTTATTACCTAACAAATTAACTACATTCTCATTGTAAGTGTAAATAGCATTCTCTATATCAGAACCACTCTGAAATCCAAACTGTAACTAGGACAATATATTATTTGCAGTCAGATGCTTAAGTAGGCACTTGAACACAACCGTTTTGAATATTTTTGAGAAAGCTGGCAAATGAAATTGGTCAATAGTTTGATGATATCTCTTTATCCCCCTTCTTGTAAAGAGGCTTAACTTCAACATATTTTAGCCAGTCTAGAAATGTTCCACTGATAAGAGATTGATTACACAAATAAATTAAGACAGAAGTCAACTCACATGAGCACTCTTAAATTAACTTTGTTGTTGATATGTTATTATACCCACTGGAATACTTAGATTATAAGGATTTTACAGTGTATGCTACTTCTTTGGGGGATGTGAGTGTCATTTCCATTTTACTGAAGGTATTTTTAAAGACTGGTCTCAGATACTCCATTCCACTGTTCACTGAATCTGATGACCCCAAGCTGTCAGTAAGTACTTGTTTAAGAGGTTTGCAACACTACATGCACTTGTTACCAAAGTCTCATTTATTTTTAGAGCTATCTGTTCCTTTTCCTTTTTGGCCCCACCTGTCTGTGTCTTCACAGTATCCCATACATTACCTAGTGTAATTATCTTTCTCTCATAATAAAGCTGCTTCAATTAAAATTTCTAGATTCTTTGCTTCAATATTTTGCGGTATTCTTTGTAATACATTACAATCCTAACATCAGAGCTGTTCCTAGATAGTACATACAGTCTCCTTTTTGTCCTACATGATATCTTTATTCCTTGTGTAATCCACAGTTTATTTTTTGACTTCTGTGTGATTTGAGTTACCTTTAGGGGAAAACAATTTTGAAAAGTGGAGGCAACTCTATTAATGAATGAATGCTTTGTATTTTCCATTTGAGTCAGATGTATTGTAAACATCTATCCAGTCCATTTCTTTGAGCAGTTTCCTGAATTTCTCAATTGTTGTCTTATTTATTACCCCTCTTGTACCCACATATCCATGTGTGTGTGTGTGCGCGAGTGTACACCTGTCCTTTTTTTTCCCCTAAGGGAAGTCTTTCCGCTCCCGGGATTGGAATGACTCCTTACCCTCTCCCTTAAAACCCACATCCTTTCATTTTTCCCTCTCCTTCCCTCTTTCCTGACGAAGCAACTGCCAGTTGCGAAAGCTCGTAATTCTGTGTGTGTGTTTGTGTGTTTTGTTCATGTGCCTGTCTGCCGGCGCTTTCCCGCTTGGTAAGTCTTGGAATCTTTGTTTTTAATATATTTTTCCCATGTGGAAGTTTCTTTCTGTTTTATTTACATTCTAATGTTTTATGTTATACTTTCTGACACATTCCACACCCACGAGACTCATCTCTATTTTTGGGTCTATGGAATAAAAACTGAAACTAATCTAAAAATCTAATCAATAAGTTCTGACTTTATTTATATAGCAGACCATACACTGTCTTTACCAAATACTCCCATGCATCACTGCACTAATGAACACTTCGCCTGAACAAAGGAGAAGGTTTAATGTTACTGAAGACTATAGTGGCTTTACAGAGGAAAAGATGTAAAGGAGATTTGAGATTAATTGAAGTATTGTATAAAAGAAATCATGACACAAAGGGATGGAAATGGTGGCTCATCATCCCAGCTTGTTTACCTGTAGCTACAACATCTGGCATTAACAAAGATCCTTGATAGGATCAGAAGTTCTCAGTCTTGTTTATGTATCTTTTGGTTATTCAACACCTCTACGATCTGATCAGTTGTTACCATTACTCCTTAAAGTATCTTTGTTCCTCCATGAGTCTCCAATGCCATACTTAAAAAGAATACCTTATAAGCCACTTCTAAAATTTATCACAATATCTGGACTCAAGGATTCCGGATAAAACTAATGTTCATATTATGCAGGTTTTTGCATTTTCAGTACATAAACTGCTAAGAGTGTTCAGTGAAATCAATAAAGTTGCATAAATGATTAAGATTAAACAGCAGATAAGAACAGCAGCTGAGTAGTACACATGAACATAAATCATGTAACACCTAACATATCTTTCATTTTGCCTGTTTTTGTTGTGGTGTTCAGTACAAAGACTGGTCTGATGCAGCTCTCCATGCTAATCTATCCTGTGCAAGTCTCTTCATCTCTGAATAACTACAGCGACTTACAACCTTCTGAATCTGCTTACTATATTCGTCTCTTGGTCTCCCTCTTATGATTTTTATGTCCCACACTTACCTTCAGTATTAAACTGATGATCCAATGATGTATCAGAATGTGTGTTATCAACCAATCCCTCCTCCTAATCAGGTTGTGCCACAAATTTCTTTTCGCCCCAGTTCTATTCAGTACCTTCTCATTAGTTACATGATTTACTCACCCAATCTTCAGCATTCTTCTGTAGCACCACATTTCAAAAGCTTCTATTCTCTTCTTGCCAAAACCAATTATTGCCCATGTTTCATTCCCATACATAACTACACCCCATACGAATATTTTCAGAAAATGACTTCCTGACACTTAAATCTAAACTCGATGTTGACAAATTTCTTTTCTTCAAAAATGCTTTTCTTGCCATTGCCAATCTACATTTTATATCCTCAGTTTTGCCATCATCAGTTATTTTGCTGTCAAATATCAAAACGCATCTACCACTTCAAGTGCCTCATTTGCAAAATGAATTCCGTCAGCATCACCTGATGTAATTCAACTACAGTCCACTATCTTTGTTTTGGTTTTGTGGATGTGCATCTTATGCCCTCTTTTTCATTTTGCCTATGATTCAGGATATCGGAATGAGGTTTTCAGCAAATGACAATATGCAGAGATTATTAATTTTGTTGTATGGTTAATCTTCTTCACAGTTGTGTCAACGAAGATGTCGAAGCAAGTATGTTTTTCTGAAATAGAATGACATACCTTTTTAGCACCATTCAAAAGCTCTTGAAGAGATAAATACAGTATATAACACTTGTTAATTTTGTAATTGAAAATTTTTGCAAAGGCACTGAGAAAAGTTGAAAAGCATGACAGCTGTAATTGGCTACTGTGGCGTTAGTAGTGTTAAGTGGGGCCCTCATGACAGGCTCCATCATTATATGTACTGAAAAGATAGCCCTGCACAACTAAGATAAAATGTATTTACTCTCGACCATACTTTATTTGGCATATGCATACAGTCAGATACTTATATCATCTCAGAAGGGGCTTGATAAAACTATTTCAAATGAGTATGTCCTCATATGTAAGTGAATCGCTTTTGTGGCAAAAATTGAATTTTTGCCACTTAGTTTTCCTTTTACGACTGCTCTGTGGCTACTTACTTGTCACTACTGAAATGGAGGCATTTCCCACCTGCCCATTCTCCTTAATGAAGATGGGTCATAGGAGATTCAAATGAAGGGGGTGGCAGGTTATTTACTGCAGCATTTCACCCTATCCAATGATCAGGACTGGTGATACTTTTGCTGAAAATCTCATTCCAATATCTTGAACTGTTCAAAAAACAAATGAGAAGTTACATATTATACATGTCACCATGCATATAATCTAATACTGATTCACATAATCCTCATACTTATGAATGTGGGTAGATCAGTACTAGTCACAATGTGTTGCTAGTTTACACTATTCAAGTAAATGCAGTGGCTTCTTCTGCCAGTTAGAGTATAATTTGACATGTTTCATATCTGTAAAGGTTATCCTTCATGATGGGATTTACAGAAAACTGCGTGTAATTAATTAATTAATTAATTGAAAGGAATGAGGTTTTTGAAGACTTTACTGTTAATATGAGCATGTAGGGCTAAACAGATAAACAATTATTGCAAGCAGCACATGAATCGGTACAGCTACTTTTACTGACATGCACTGATAAAGCTACTTCTTGTAAATGGTTCTAAGAGCAACAAAAGAGGAGTTAGAAGTGTCACTGACAAACACAATGATCTTATCTTTTGCCCTTTCACAAATCAGTTTATTCTTCCTAGAGTACTTTAGCATCTTAGTACAAGTAACTAAGAGGACCAGAAGGACTGTCTTTTTAAGATGTATATAGTTATGTTTTGTCTGTGCCAGGATCTTTGGCCTCCTATAGTTCAAATTCCACCAAAGTATAAGTGTCATCTTTCAGAGATGTTTCTTGCTTAATCTATGTCAGAGGTAGCTGGTGTTTAAAATACAATAGTTTTACATCCTTATTCTTCATTTTCAACTTATTTTTGAGTGAATTTTCACCTTCTGTGATGAGGGAGTAATGGTTTTGCTGAGGATACATTATCTTTGCTCACTTCTATTTTGGCTGTTAGAGGCTGACAGACCCCTTTGATTGCTTAAGTTGTCTCCAAATCCATTACGAATTATCTTCACAATACAGCTTTGCATGCATATCTGCACATGCTATCTGTGGTTTCAATATTAATTATTTCTTTGCCTGTGTGATTCTTGAAATTTTCTGAGAGAAATGAGCAATCCACAAGGTTTTGGGATTGCAGCCAGATGATGTCAATGTCCTCTGCCTGACATCCAGGCAGCTATCTTCAAGTGAATTTTACACTGTACAATGCTGGTATGTATCACTAAGTGTACAGCAAAAATCATTGTAGTGGCACATACACATAAACAACGAGTGTCCTCTGTCGAGTTTAGCACCCTCTGTTGAATATCGCTCAATCAGAGGGAGCACAGGCGCACTCACAGAAGTGAAATTGCATACATGTTCTCTGTAGAATTGTGGGTCAATCAAGTTAAAATTTAATTTAGTTAGCCTTTCCCTCTCATCTTGTTCGGTAAGTCTCCCCGACATGCGACTGTGGGTGACTTTTCCAAAATCTACCACTTTTCCTAGACCTCTCCAGTGCTTTTTCTTCACTGCTCTTTCTTCCCCTTCAACCCTTCTGCCTGAAGGAGGAGCCACTGGGTCCAAAAGCTTGCCCAATTATAACCTTCTTTTATGTGTGTGTTCTACTGCCACTTGGTGAGTAGATTTTTTATCTATTCAATTACATTAATTTAGTTAATTACTTACATTTTCCATGGATAATTCTGCATGACGGAACATACTGAAGTGGAATGAGTCATTTTACATTTACATCACAAAGTAATTTGTGCATTCTGAATATTTCTATTTTTTTTCCAAAAATAAAAGATACAAAGATGTGAATCACTATCTTTCACAAATTACAGTAACAGATATTCTTCTTTGGAATAGAAGGAGTTGTCAAGAAGAAACTCTCTCAGTTTTTTATCAAGTTTTACTTTGCTGGCTGTGAGACATTTTATATCACTGGGTAAGTAATCAAAAATTTTTGTGACAGCATTGTGCACCCATTTTTGTGCTAAAGACAATCTTAATGTACACTTTCTCTTCTGGTATTGTAATTATGTACTTCATTGTTCCTCTTGAACTGTAGTGGATCATTGTCCATACCACCGAGCACAAACACCAATTGTTAGGTTACTAGTGCGAACAGGCAGCTTCAACATGAAACAGAAGATGAGGATGAGGACAAAGACTGCAACTGGCGCAGCACACAAAAAAAGGTGTGACACTAATCAGTCCACATGGTGACACAAGACGTATTTCCAAGGAACGTGGAATCAGCCAGAGGAGTGTCATTCACATCTCTCATTGGCATAAATTCTGCTCTTACGACTACATCAGGCACTCGGAGGACGTGGTTTCAAAAGTCATATACAACTTTGTTGGTTTGCTCTGCAGTGTCTGGGAGATATTTTTACCAAAATGTGTTTCTTACCAATGACGCAACTATTATGACCTACAATAAAGTAAATTTAGATAACATGCACAACTGGGCAGTTGCAAATCACCACTGGCTTATCAGATATAATACCAACAACCGTGGAGTGTTAACATATGACGTGACATTGTAAGAAATTCTATTGTGGGGGCCTTAATTCAGTCAAAGCATATTAAATGGAAATACATACACACACTTTCTTACAAACATCCTACCTGTTCTTCTAGAAGAGCTACCATTGGATAAGCGACAGCGTATGTGGCTCCAACGCGACACCTACTCAGCTCACTCTCCTCATGTTGCAATGCAAATACTAAATGAAAAAAGTTTCTGACCACTGAATAGGATGGAATGCTGCAGTATGATGGTTAGCCTGGTTGCCTGATTTGACTCCCCTTGATTTCTTTCTATGGGGGAACTCTGAAAAATACAGCCTACTGCCAAGCCCGAAATATGTCAGTTGATATGCGCCATCGAATTGCCACATCACGCAACAGAAAAAAATCCAATGTATTTTCATCTATTAATCTATCTCTTCGACAGCGATTGCAGATATGTTTTCCAGTCAATGGTAAAAAATTTAAGCACATGTCTAAGTAAAGTGTATAATTATGTTTTGCAAAGAAGAGTATTTTTTGTGGGTGACAAGTCATCAGTCCTGAATAAAATGTTTATATCTTAAAACAAATATGATGTAACTTACCAAATGAAAGCGTTGGTATGTTGATAGAGACACTAACAAACACACACCCAAAATTCAAGCTTTGACAACACATGGTTGCTTCATCAGGAAAGAGGGAAGGAGAGGAAAACACGAAAGGATGCGGGTTTTAAGGGAGAGGGTAAGGAGTCATTCCAATCCCGGGAGCGGAAAGACTTACCTTAGGGGGGAAAAAGGGACAGGCATACACTCATGCGCATACACACACACACACACACACACACACACACACATACACACACACACACACACACACACACATCCATCCGCACATATACAGACACAAGCACACATATGTAAAGGCAAAGAGTTTGGGCAGAGATGTCAGTCGAGGCGGAAGTACAGACGCAAAGATGTTGTTGAATGACTGGTGAGGTATGAGCGGCGACAACTTGAAATTAGCAGAGGTTGAGGCCTGGTGGGTAACGGAAAGATAGGATATATTGAAGGGCAAGTTCCCATCTCCGGGGTTCTGGTAGGTTGGTGTTTGTGGGAAGTATCCAGATAACCCGGACAGTGTAACACTGTGCCAAGATGTGCTGGCCGTGCACCAAAGCATGTTTAGCCACAGGGTGATCCTCATTACCAACAAACACTGTCTGCCTGTGTCTGTTCATACGAATGGACAGTTTGTTGCTGGTCATTCTCACCTAGAAAGCTTCACAGTGTAGGCAGGTCAGTTGGTAAATCACATGGGTGCTTTCACATGTGTACACCTTCCGGGTTACAGGACTGGAGTAGGTGGTGGTGGGAGGGTGCATGGGACAGGTTTTACACCGGGGGCAGTTACAAGGGTAGGAGCCAGAGGGTAGGGAAGGTGGTTTGGGGATTTCATTGGGATGTACCAAGAGGTTACGAAGGTTAGGTGGACGGCGGAACGCCACTCTTGGTGGAGTGGGGAGTATTTCATGAAGGATAGATCTCATTTCGGGGCAGGATTTTAGGAAGTCTTATCCCTGCTGGAGGGCCACATTTAGAGTCTGATCCAGTCCCGGGAAGTATCCTGTCACAAGTGGGGCACTTTTCGGGTTCTTCTGTGAGAGGTTCTGGGTTTGAGGGGATGAGGAAGTGGCTCTGGTTATTTGCTTCTGTACCAGGTCGGGAGGGTAGTTGTGGGATGCGAAAGCTGTTTTCAGGTTGTTGGTGTAATGGTTCAGGGATTCAGGACAGGAGCAGATTCGTTTGCCACAAAGACCTAGGCTGTAGGGAAGGGTCCGTTTGATATGGAATGGGTGGCAGCTGTCATAATGGAGGTACTGTAGCTGGTTACCAAGCCCCCACAGAACGTATCTCTGCCTACGTAAATAAACACCTTCAACCCATTACATGCAGTCTCCCATCCTTCATCAAAGACACCAACGACTTTCTCGAATGTCTGGAATCCTTACCCAGTCTGTTACCCCCAGAAACCATCCTTGTAACCATTGATGCCACTTCCTTATACACAAATATTCCACACGTCCAGGGCCTCGCTGCGATGGAGCACTTCCTTTCATGTCGATCACCTGCCACCCTACCTAAAAACTCTTTTCTCATTACCTTAGCCAGCTTCATCCTGACCCACAACTTCTTCACTTTCGAAGGCCAGACATACCAACAATTGAAGGGAACAGCCATGGGTACCAGGATGGCCCCCTCGTACGCCAACCTATTTATGGGTCGCTTAGAGGAAGCCTTCTTGGTTACCTAGGCCTGTCAGCCCAAAGTTTGGTACAGATTTATTGACGACATCTTCATGATCCGGACTCACAGTGAAGAACAACTCCAGAATTTCCTCTCCAACCTCAACTCCTTTGGTTCCATCAGATTCACCTGGTCCTACTCCAAATCCCATGCCACTTTCCTTGACGTTGACCTCCATCTGTCCAATGGCCAGCTTCACACATCCGTCCACATCAAACCCACCAACAAGCAACAGTACCTCCATTATGACAGCTGCCACCCATTACATATCAAACGGACCCTTCCCTACAGCCTAGGTCTTCGTGGCAAACGAATCTGCTCCAGTCCTGAATCCCTGAACCATTACACCAACAACCTGAAAACAGCTTTCGCATCCTGCAACTACCCTCCCGACCTTGTACAGAAGCAAATAACCAGAGCCACTTCCTCATCCCCTCAAACCCAGAACCTCCCACAGAAGAACCATAAAAGTGCCCCACTTGTGACAGGATACTTTCCGGGACTGGATCAGACTCTGAATGTGGCTCTCCAGCAGGGATACGACTTCCTCAAATCCTGCCCTGAAATGAGATCCATCCTTCATGAAATACTCCCCACTCCACCAAGAGTGGCTTTCCGCCGTCCACCTAACCTTCGTAACCTCTTGGTACATCCCAATGAAATCCCCAAACCAAATTCCCTACCCTCTGGCTCCTACCCTTGTAACCGCCCCGGGTGTAAAACCTGTCCCATGTATGAGTACCCTCCCACCACCACCTACTCCAGAACTGTAACCCAGAAGGTCTACACGATCAAAGGCAGAGCCACGTGTGAAAGCACCCACGTGATTTAGCAATTGACCCTCCTACACTGTGAAGCTTTCTAGGTGAGAATGACCAGCAACAAACTGTCCATTCGTATGAACAGACACAGGCAGACAGTGTTTGTTGGTAATGAGGATCACCCTGTGGCTAAACATGCCTTGGTGCACGGCCAGCACATCTTGGCACAGTGTTACACTGTCCGGGTTATCTGGATACTTCCCACAAACACCAACCTACCAGAATCCCGGAGATGGGAACTTGCCCTTCAGTATATCCTCTCTTCCTGTTACCCACCAGGCCTCAACCTCTGCTAATTTCAAGTTGCCGCCGCTCATTCCTCACCAGTCATTCAACAACATCTTTGCCTCTGTACTTACACCTTGACTGACATCTCTGCCCAAATTCTTTACCTTTACATATGTCTGCGGATGGATATGTGTGTGTGTGTGTGTGTGTGTGTGTGTGTGTGTGTGTGTGTGTGTGTGTGTGTGTGTCCCTTTTCCCCCCTAAGGTAAGTCTTTCCGCTCCCAGGATTGGAATGACTCCTTACCCTCTCCCTTAAAACCCACATCTTTTCATCTTTCCCTCTTTCCTGATGAAGCAACCGTGGTTTGCAAAAGCTTGAATTTTGTATGTGTGTTTGTTAGTGTCTCTATCAACATACCAACGCTTTTGTTTGGTAAGTTACATCATCTTTGTTTTTAGGTATATTTTTTTGTTTTTAGGTATATTTTTCCCACGTGGAATGTTTCCCTCTATTATATTCACATTATTAATTTGAATAAAATGTTTAGTTTATATAAACTCTCTTCCTTCCAATTACAATTTTGAGTATCATCTATAGAAAAATCTGTCCAACAGCAGATGTTTTACCTTTAAGAAGCATTCAGGCAATTACATTTCTTTCGAATTTAAAAATATTATTCAGTAGTTTCTTTTTTGTGTGAATAGGGCTGTCTATCATTATGAAGTATGAATGACTCGTACTTCTGCTTCAGCTTTGACAATTTAGCAGCAAAAGAGATGGTTTAAATGCAAAACTGCCTGACAAAATTACAGCTGTTCTACAAAAACCTGTAACAGTTTTTCTAGGTCCATCTGATGTGCTAGAAGCTAGCATATGCTGTACAAAAATCATAGCTGACCCTGTGTCTGTGTCATACAGGAAATGAGGTTTTAACTTATTAGCATATGCTATCTTGGTACATAGAATGACGAAACCTGATTTGAGTGCTCCGATTGGCAGTGTTTGCATTGCAACAGTCAACTCTGCTTTCCCATTTTGTACATTTATTGGATTATTTTGTGACTGTGTCTGAGCACAAGAAGGTGGAACATATAAATAGGGGAACAAAGAATACAGACTAAGAGCAGCTAACTCAGAACTTGTACTCTGGACAAATGTTTCTTAAATATGAACTGTAGGAACAGCTCCTTTGTAGCAACCAGACTTTAGCCATTCAAGAAATTGTTGGGTTGACTTAGCCCAGGAAGGAAGGAGTGTAGAAGCAGGGACACAAGACAGGACCTGACACCAAAATCCAAATGCATACTGAAATCTGCAAGCTCATCACTTATGCCATGCCAGCAGCTCCGTAATCATGACCTGCTCACTTGGGAAGTAAGCAGCATTTCCATACATTTGATGGCACTTAGTCCACCACATACATGACCTCAACTGCAACAAGGACTGCCTTGTCTTGTATCAAAGCTGGCTGCTTCGAATTGACACCTACTATGTCAGCTGTTCACACGTCGCATTCTTGCGGTAGCATTCTCACTTCCCGCGCACGGGTTCGATTCTGGGCAGGGTCAGGTATTTTTCCTGCCTCGAGATGACTGGGTGTTGTCGTGTCATCTTCATCCTCATCATTCATCCCCATTATGGTCGGAGGAAGGCAATGGCAAACCACCTCTGCTAGGACCTTGCCTAGTCAGCAGTGTGGGTCTTCCACATCGTCTCCTACGATTCTCAGCGTATGGGATCTCATCATCATCATCATCATCATCATCATCATGTCAGCTGCCACCCCAAGGCTGCCAACATTCTTCCTACTGACTCTGCCACCAAATGGGGCACAGTCCAAACCTACCCCCTCCCAGTCACAAAGTCGTTGGGGCAACTGCCAGCTCCTAACATTCACTTCAGCTGGGCAGGAGACATCCAACCCCATCAGCAGTGCGACAACATATAGCTGCCACATGTGATGCAGCACTACCGATGTATGCCAACTACACGAGACCTTGCCACTACAGAAGTCAACCAGCTGGGCAACGTCACTGCACTCAGCCTGTCTCAGTCACAGCCTTGCAGTTGATGCTGTACCTATGACGCACCTGCCAAAACTGCCCACATGCTCTGAACTGATGACTGGTGCCTCACTGCTCAGGCCTGTGGCAGCCAACACTCTGCCACCACCTAAACAGAACCGCTTGCTGACATATGTCACGACCTCCTGGTCTAAAGCATGAACAGATGGGCACCCCCACAATATTGAAGATGCTGCTGACCACCTTGTGCCTGCAGTCAAGTCAAGTCCCATGGCAAGCAACTCGCATCGCAGCAGCATGTGAAGCGCCACTAGCTGCCTGCCTCATCTGCTGCACTGACGGGAAATAGTTTGAGGCCACGGCACACTGAGCTGCAAAAGAGGGTGCACCCACACAAATTCAGTTTTAATGGACTAATAAAAAATTGTAATGTTCGTCGATTGTTTCTCTGCAACTTCCCACTTGCCAAACCATCGAACCCACAATGCCTAGGTGGGAGAGCCATCACATTCTGACATCTAAAATGCTCTTTCACTCCTCAGTAGCAGTTATTGCACCCATGACCCGCTACACGGCAACCCATGGTGGAATGTCTACGTCAAGTCTCTAAAACTGGGTTTGAAAAATGTTTTGCAGAAATGTTTGCTACATTGTTTGCGATTTCTACTGCTTATCAATGTTTGCAACATTCTATTCAATACACAATGTGAATATGTATTGAGAAATGTTTTCCACATCTTCAATGTTGCTGATTACGGAAATATACTCACAGAAATGATTGTTATTAGTGTGGCTGAGGACAACAAAGTTGCAAACATGTTGTGGACTTTGTCAGAAACAATGTTGTGAAGAAAAACACATTATTAAGGATACACCTTAAGGCAATAGAATTTCAGAGCTTTGAAATAAAAAAATAAAATGTCGTGTGACGAGGGCCTCCCCTCGGGTAGACCATTCGCCTGGTGCAAGTCTTTCGATTTGACACCACTTCGGCGACTTGTGCGTCAAGGGGGATGAAATGATGATGATTAGGACAACACAACACCCAGTCCCTGAGTGGAGAAAATCTCCGACCCAGCCGGGAATCGAGCCTGGACCCTACGGATCGACAGTCTGTCGCGCTGACCACTCAGCTACCGGCAATGAAAACTACTGTTAAGGCTCAGAACTTCGACTCTAATGCTCATAACTAAAAAATTAATTGTGTTTTCTGTGTAAACTTCCCTGATCATAAATTTTAAATTTTTTCAACCAGGTACAAAGCTTAGAATTTTCCATTTTAGCTGGAGGTAAGGCATGGCTGTAAAATGTTAATAAAGGATTAAACGTCTTGGCTCACATGCATAAAACTTACGATAAGATCATTTCACGTGATTTCTGGTGTCACCAAGAGTTGAGTTATGTGGTTGTGTCAGCCATTTTTACATTTTACTAAAATGCAAATCTGACTGTCACATCTAATTCGGATGGGATCATGAATTCCCTTACACAGCAATTTTTTAACACATGTAAAGCACAATGGGACATGCATATTGTTTCCTTAGCATGTAAGCTGTCGAAGAATGTGTTTGCTATAAATATGATTAGCAAATATTGTAAGGACATGAGTGTACTAAAAACTGCTTATCATGCCCTATTCTCAACAAACTTAAACTATGCTGTAGAAATATGGGGTGCAACAACTCAAGCCAACCTAAGTACATTATTAATACTACAGAAAAAAGTTATCAGAATTATTTGTGGTGCCAAACCTCGAGAATCATGTCGGAATCGGTTCCCAAAATTAGGTGTGCTTACCATTATAGCTGTATACATATTGAAAGTTATATTGCTTGTTCAAACAAAAAATCCAAATTTCAACTGTGATCTGCACCAGTACGATACAAGGCAAAAGTTCAGATACCATGTAAATAGCCACAGAACTGCTTTATATGAAAAAAATGCACTTCATGCTGGGCTGAATCTGGCCAATGCCCTACCAAAAAGTCTCACAAGCCTTCCTACTAACAAATTAAAAGATCAGCTAAAAAGAATTCTTATTGAAAACCCTTTTTATTCCCTAGACGAGTATTATATCTGTATGAAAAGTGCTTCATAAGTATGCCAAGCTCATAGTTTTAAGTAACCTACAGCTAATATAATGTTGATAAAAACAATATTTGTAATATTGTGATCCTATATTACCAAATGTAAAATCCATCAAAATCTAAAATGTATTAATACAAACAAATCTTTAGTTTGTAATTTATAAACTGATGTATTCAGAAGAATAATCTGTATGATGTCCTGAAACTGTATTATTTCTAGGGATTGTATTTGATTATTCGATGTTGAATAAATATTATTATTATTATTATTATTATTATTAAGATGGTGCTAAAGATCGAGCCTCAAAGAATCTAGTACACATCTGTGGACTAGTAGCAGCCAAGTATTTGCTAACAAGAGAAGATACCAGTTTTGACATTACCATTCAGAAACCTGGTATTTTAATCAATGTTTGACTTAATTATCACATTCTGTAGATTCCATCCCAGAGAAACAGCTGTCGGAAACAGATTCTGTGTGCCATAACAATACTTAACAGTAATCAAAGTTATATTCAATTGCTGCCTACACAGGTCATAAATTAAAAATTGCAAGGACTCCTTTAATGCAAGAATACATGCCCTAAGTTAACAAACCTTGAAATGAGTTAATTAAATAATTTGTATAATGAGTAGTTAATAAGATACATTTGTAACTTTTTTCTCATTATAGAGACCAACAGCTTCTTGCTTCTATCAGTAGTGCCTTGAAAGTATTTGTACAGAAATACAAAATGACATGAATCACAGACAAGGGGGTAAATTTTACATTTACTGTATATGAAGGCATTTAAATGTACTGAAATGATATGAATCCATCAGTGATTGTGAAATTGATGAATATGCAACGGCATGAAATTAGATCAGCGCACACTGCAGTAATTTGCTGAACATGCAATGTAAAAGATATGTAGCGACAACTCTTTTCCACATATTGCAAGCTGTTACTTTGACCTACAAGCTAGCTGAGAATGCTTCCAAATCTGTCTCAGGGCCCAAAGATTTTAACCTTAGGTTAAGACAGAAAATGATCTTGGATCAAGCTTAACCTCAAAATCTACACTGTATAAATGTTAACCCTAGATCACATTGCTGTGAAGTTGGATCATATTTGATAAATGAAAATTCGCATTTCAAATTCAGATTCAGCTGTAATCATCAGTTTATAGTGTAGTAGCACATCAATTCATACTTTTGTTTTTAGCGGATACCAACTGAAACAACAAAAAAGTTGTTATTAACACAAAAATGGCAAGTAAATATGTGAATATGCCATTCTCACACCACTGATAAGACAAATACTTTTTTATGATCTGGAATGTTAGGTTAAGGAAATTATAGGCTACCATGTGTAATTAATGATCAGTCTGATACCAGCTGTTGGGAGATGATTCACAATTTATGTGATTAGTTCAAAGGCATTTTATACACACTTAGCAGCAGAGTACGAAAGGAAAAATTGAAATATTTGCAGTGAACAGTAACGTATGGGAATTTTGACAGCAGCCAGTACCAAGTAAACATTACTTACATATGTTCTCTTTCGGCTCAAGGAGCAGTAACTGTGCAATTTTTATTAAATTTTTAACTACCGAACACATCCTTAAACTACATGTGCATTGATAAATGGACATAAGCAAGTGTTCTGAAATATATTAACCACAATCCCAATTGCATTCGTCGCACTGGATCACAGGTAGCACAGTGGACTGCAGCACAGAACGTCATGTGTTCGAACGCACCTCAATCCTTAAAATTTTCTAATTTGTTACGACTTTATTGGTCACAAAGATAATTATAACAACATTACCATGCCATTCCATACCATTGCAACCATACCATACACTCCGTTTTCCGAGAATTGTGGACCAGTTTTGGGCTAAATTCTGTGTGCAATAACCACATACGGTGTGAATTATATTGTTTTCTTTCATTTAAATTACAAATATCTGAGCATTCAGATGTGTCCACTGAAGACAATGATGACAAGACCCGACGAACTCCCGACATGTTACGTGAAAGGGTGAACCCACTCTTGGAGTTAAATAACAAGTCATTTAAGATGAGGTTTTGTGTTGAGAAATGCACTGTAGAACAGTTGCAACTAAGGCTCACTGACTATCTGACTGCAATTGCACGCTGCTGTTAACTTTACGTTTATACTATGTGGTGATTTTAATATTGACTTTGCAAAGGACATCAAAGAAAAGAATGAATTACTGAATCTCTTGCAAACTTTTAACATGAAATCCAACATAGAAACAGCAACACGTATCACAAAGACTTCACATTCCACGATTGATCAGATTTTTGTAGATGTAAAAATGAACTATACAATAGTTTGGGGCTCACAAAGCTCAAAAACTCTCTCTGAACATGGAGACAGAGCTACAGCTTAAACCCTGCCTGACAACCACCAATAGAAACTACAGTAATGAAAATATAAATAATTTTCTCCATTACTTAAGAAAAGAAAGCTGGGAAGAGATTTATAATTGTGAACACACAGACAGAAAATATAATAAATTTATTAACCATTTTTCCAACTTTTTTGGAACTGCGCTTCCCTCCTACCCAGAGGAAAATATACACAAGGAAAACAAAAAATAAATGGACTACTCCTGGGATTCTAGTATCTTCAAACAAAAAAAGATTACTGCACAGATTGTCCAAACAACTCACATCACCAGAATTTGATTCTTATTACAAAACCTATAAAAAGATATTAAAAATGTTATCAAACAAGCAAAGGATAATGGCAAATGACACATATATAAAAAATTCCACCAATAAGATGAAAGAAGCCATATGGAATATTGTCAGGAAAGAAACTGTGGCAGAACAGATTAAAACTGCCTAATGGAGAACTCAACTGTGATAACTGAACCTACAGAGATTGCAAATAAATTTAATTCCTACTTTACACAGATAGCTAAACATCTTATAAACCAAAATTTACAGTGTACTCCTATAAATCAATCCAGATGTACTATAAATAACAAATCTATCTTTCTATACACCACCAATGAAAAGGTAATACTTTATATAATCAAAGAGCTGAAGCCCAAATTCTCTGTTGGTACTGACAATATCCCTGACTACATCTTAAAAAATGTGCTCCCCTAATAACCAGACCACTTGTCAACATCTATAACTGGTCTCTATCAGAAAAGGTGTTCCCAGAAAAATTGAAGATAGCGAAAGTAAAACCCCTGTTCAAGAAAGGGATGAAAACAGAAGTATCAAACTACAGGCCAATTTCACTATTATCTGTTTTTTTTCCAAAATAGTTGAAAAAATCTATTATAAAAGACTAATCAGTTTCACAGAAAAAATAATTATTTATCAAATATTCAACACGGATTTCGATAATCTAATTCTACTGAGACAGCTATCTTTGCATTCCTAAATGAAGCCTTAAATGCAATAGACACTAAAGAACATTCTCAGCCATATTTCTAGACCTCTCTAAAGCATTCGATGTCATCAATCACAACATCTTGCTTCAGAAACTTGAATCTGTAGGTATTAGGGGCCCGGCGTATAAATGGATAAAATCATATCTACCAAACAGAGAGGAATTAGTTGAGCTTATTATCCAAGAAGGGAACAAAATAAAGTGATACTGCTCAAAAAGCAGAGCATCAAGTATGGTGTAGCACAAGGCTCTATTCTAGGACCAGTTCTGTTTCTACTCTTTGTAAATGACTTGGAACCAACTAGCCCATGCCATAATTAAATAAAATTTGCGGATGACACAAATGAGATAATAAAAGGAAGGACCAAAGAAGAATTACTACATGAGATTGAAAAAAGTACCACCCACATTACAGACTGGTTTTCTGGAAACAACTTACAAGGGAACCTCCCCATCGCGCCCCCCTCAGATTTAGTTATAAGTTGGCACAGTGGATAGGCCTTGAAAAACTGAAGACAGATCAATCAAGGAAACAGGAAGAAGTTGTGTGGAACTATGAAAAAAATAAGCAAAATATACAAACTGAGTAGTCAATGTGCAAGATAAGCAACATCAAGGAGAATCGGATCTCAGGAGCCTCGTGGTCCTGTGGTTAGTGTGGGCAGGTGCGGAACGAGAGGTCCTTGGTTCAAGTCTTCCCTCGAGTGAAAAGCTTACTTCCTTTATTTTCGCAAAGTTATGATCTGTCCGCTCATTCATTGACGTCTCTGTTCATTGTAGTAAGTTTAGTGTCTGCGTTTTGCAACCGCACCGCAAAACCGTGTGATTCCTAGACAGGAAAACACGTTTGATATATTCTATACGACACTGGTGACGGCATGTGCATCACATGACAGGAATATGTTGTCAACACACCTAACTTGCACACTTGGTGAATGGGTAAAAAGATTCATCTACCTTGCCCGATTTAGGTTTTATTGTGTATGTAATAATCACTCCCAAAAAAGTGATAAAAACATAAGAGTTTGTCTCACAAACTGCAACAAATGAATGCAACAGTTTCACAGTCGCACTGTTTTCCCTGTGCTCTGTCAAAACATATGTTTTTAATGTTTTCAAATTTTTCTGTGTGTAGACCGTCAAATCCTGCATATGTCCAAGCAAATTTGAACATGTCCTGGAATTTTGGAGAACGAAGTTGATTATGTGTGAGTGCCTGAACTATGATAATTGACACACGATCACGTAAACAATACTACTCTGTGTACCTGTGCAGCTTCGCAAAATAATTGTCTGAAAATAAAAATTTCACTTGAACCAAGGACCTCTCGTTCCACAGCTGCTCACGCTAACCATGAGACCACGGCGCTCTTGAGCTGACATTATCCTTGATGTTATCTATCATCCACATGGACTTCTCAGTTTGTATATTTTGCTTATTTTTTTCATAGTTCCATACAACTTCTTCTTGTTTTCTCGAGTGATCTTTGTTCAGTTTTTCAAGGCCTATCATCTGTGCCAATTTATAACTAAATCTGAGGGGGGGGGGGGGGGGCGATAGGGAGGTTCCATTGTTAGTAATAAACAGAAAAAACAGTTAAAATGCATATACACACAGTGCAAAATAAATGTCCACTAGCACCAGAGTTGTTTACTGGAACCCTCGAAAATGTAAGCTCTACAAAACTTCTTGGGATATGGATGCAAGAAGATCTACATATAAAATACATTACAAAAAAATTAAATACCATTTGCTATACTATCAAAATTCTTCCTGACTGCACATCAAAAGAGACACTAAAAGATTTATACTTAGCCCAGACAGAATCCTTATGGCGATACAGCATAATATTTTGGGGAAACGCATCTGCTAGCAAAGGTTATTTTATATGCCAAAAGAGAATTGTAAGAGCCATAGAAAATGCTGCATCAAGAAGCTCATGCAAGCCCTCATTCAAGAAACTACATATCCTTCCACTACCATGTCTGTACATTTTACTAGTAATCATATTTGTAAGGAAAATCTTAGAAAATAGTGGCAATCTTGTGCCAAATAACCAGAGTATCCACCTATATAACACAAGGAGAAAGCAGCACATACATGTTCAACATGCACACACAACACTAAAACAGAATGGACCATTGCAAACAGGAAACAGACTATACAATAAGCTACCTACAAACATTAAAACAAAAAAGACACTTCAAAATTTAAAACTGCTGTCCATAAATATTTATCGCAAAAAATAATGTTATAGTATAGATGAATATCTTGAAACATAAAAATTTATTGCCAAATACTAAAAAAAAAGAACATTGAATTACTTGGGTTAAATATAATGTATAGAAGCTGAACCTTCAGTTGTGATAATATTATGCCTACATCAATGTAAATATTCTTGTATGATTTAAAAACATGTACTGTAAATCACAATGACTTGTCCAGTATCATATTTAAAGCAGATGTAGCAACACCTTGCAGAACTGTACATAAGATATTGGCCTCATGAGAGAATTAAAGGAACAGCAGATTCTCTCCCTGTCTTTATCTTGTTGGTCACAGTGACTTTATATGACCGCTCCACCCCCCACTCAGTTATACCTTTATACTGACCCAGTACTATTTCCAGCAGCAAATCTTTCTTGTATTGAGAGAAGTCTTATGATTGCTTCTTTTTCTGTTTACTTGCTCTCACGGTTATAGCATTACACCTTCGACAATAAATACTGGGTATCTACGATGTATGATAAATATATGCAGTTGAAGCGCAACAATCACATCAATAGCCAATTTTAGCTGTGTTGCCAATCATGTTACGTGCTACCTAAGATCAAATCTGAAACTTCTTTGGTGGATTCAAGTTTAGCATTATACAATAGCTCTGAGCCCTGAACATAATTGAATTTCTGTTTTAATGTCAAATTCGATCCTCAGTGATGTTTATACAATCAACCCTCAAACTATCATTTTCATTGCTCATTTCACCTATGTTTTTCTGACCACTACTACCAGAAGTTCTCCCAGGAGGTACATGAGAATCAATGAAACAATATGGTTCCAGGGACTTTCTCAGGTCTCAAACATCTATGATGTATATACGCAGACTGAAATGATGAAGAAAATTTGTACCAAGGTCACATTTCAAACTCAGGTCTCCTGCTCACTTGGCAGATACGCTAACCGCTACAAAAACCTTGCACAGTGACTTTGCACAGCTGCATGGACTACCTGTCTCCTCAGATCAAATTCCCATTCACTCCTCAGTCCACCTGGTATTCCCCCTAAACTTGAGCAGCACTGCAGAGGCTCTCCAACTGTATTGAAATAGCACCTCAGGCTGACATGAAATGGGAGATCCTGCCTGAAACCCAGGCATACATGCTTTAATCAAATGAAACTATGTGGTTCCAGAGACTTTTTTAAGTCTCAAACACCTATGACTTATACAAGATCTGTTAGAAAAGTATCTGACCTTTGGCTGAGGAAAAAGAACTGGCTTACCTGGAGCATTGGGCCCCACACACCTCTGCCATTGGTACCACCATAGCTGGAAGCAGGCCAAAAACACCCCTTTCAGAATGGAGTTTAGCTCAGCTGTCATTGCAGCCATAATGTCCTCTCTTATCTGATATGACATTCCTTTCAACAGCCTCTTGAGTTTGGGGAACAGCTTGAAGTCGCAGATGACCATATAAGGAGATTAAGGAGCCTGTTGAAGCACGGAATCTGGTTTTTCACCAAATATGTCTGAATCAAGTGTGAGGAATGTGCTGGAGCTTTCTCGCGACGGAGGTGCCAATTTCCTGTTGACGGCAAGTGGGTCTCCTGTGTCACACAGCATCACATAGGTGACAGAGGACATCTTGGTAACATTCTTTGTAGACTAATTGATCCTGTGGTATATACTCGTGGTTTATCACACTGCACAACTCAAAGAAAGCAGTCGCATCACTTTGACATTGCTGCACACTTGGCGGACCTCCTTCGGCCTTGGTGATGAGGAATGCTTCCACTGTGACAACTGGGGTTTGGTTTCCAAGTCATACTCATTCACACGGGACTTGTCATCTGTGATTATGGTGTTCACAAAGTCAAGGTCACTGTCTGTGGAGTCCAGAATGTCCTGCGAAACTTCAACCTGAAGTTCCTTTGCTCCGTCATCGGCAATTTCAGCATGAATTTCACCAACACACACTTCATGCCAAAACTACAGTCATAATGGAATGTGCCAAAAAAATGCTGGTGGCCCCCTCTTCCACAGTTGCTCTGATAGCCACATGATGGTCCTGAATCACCACATTGTTCATTTTGCCAATGACCTGGTCATTTCAGCATGCTGTTGGCCGACTGGAGTGTGGCTCACTCTCCACTACTGTGCAGCTGTCTTTAAACTGGTTGTACCATTCCTTAATCTGCACAGTGCCTGCATCATCATTAAAAAGCTGTCTGATTTTCCAATTGTTTCCACCTGGCTGACACCCAGTTTCTAGCAAAATTTGATGATGTAACACTGCTTCAGTCTTTCCAGTATCCCTTGCAATGAAAAACCGACATGAGCGCTACAACTACCTCACTCAACTATTGCTTGCCAAGCAACTGATACTATCAAAGGCGGCAAAAAATTCACACATGCACACCAAGGTAAAAAATGAAAGTGTTGGATATTATTCTAACAGACCTAAAATATACAGACAGAAGTGATTAATGAAAATTCGTATCACGGCTGGGATTTGAACCCATATCTAGGCATGATAGGGCAGTCTATGCAGTTGTGTAAAGCCACTGTGATGTTGTAGCATAGTGATTAGTGCATCTGCCTAGTGAGCTGGAGACAGAGGTCCCAGTCCCGGCCTTGGTACAAATTTTCATTGGCCGCTTCAATCTGCAGATATGTGGGAATCACACTACTGGGGGAAAAGTGTTGCTGGAGGACTGGCTTGCATCTTCATTAACTTCACCCTGATCAATCCATTACTTTCATTCCGGTGCACTGTGGCAGGGTAAGTCATGTTCCTCAGCTGACTCAATTTTCTCTGTGGTGCTATACCCAGATATTGGTGAACAAAACTGCATTAGTAGCATTCAAAAACCATTTATGGAAGCACCAGAGACAAAAAAAAGTTTGAGTCGGGCCTGGAGGTGTGCTCACATATCCTAATTGTTCTGGTTTGAGGTGCAGTCTGGCACAGGATTACAACTGTCACTATACATTCTTTCTCGTGTAAATTGCAATGGCCAATCACTCGTCCACAGTTTGACTTTCTTTCTTAAATATGACTTACCCCAGAACATTATCCCATATGACATTATGGAACAAAAATATGCAAAATATCTCAACTTACCAATCTGTCGCTCCCCAAGATTTGCAATTACTGTGGAAATGGACTCACCAATGGTGGTTTAGGAGTTCAATTCCCCCCCCCCCCCCCCCCCCTCACCATGCATTGCCCTAACTAACTGTAGTACCTCTTTAGGTGCAGAATGACACATTTTGCATCTTTTTAAAATTGACAGTGAGACCAGTCACAGACAACCAGTCAATGATACTTTTATGAACATTATTTAACATTTCTTCTTTTGCCGTATCTATGCATGATTGATTATTTCAACACATTTCTCTTATATAGATTTGAACCCACTGCGGGATTGAGGGAAATGAGTAGTATTAACTTTAAGAGAGGCTGTCCTCACATCATGTGGGCCCTCTCATCCTGAGAGCCATGTTGCATCTCTTCCTTTTTAACCATTCCACCCTACCTTGCCCTCATTCCCGAAAAAGAAACCAGTAGTTTTAAAAGCTAATACATGGTATGTACTTTCACTTTCTGAAGTTAAGCACTGGCCTTAAATTCTATTTTTGGAATCTTCCATTATTCTCATCCCCAAAATGTAAATAAACTGCTAAACAATGATGGTCCACAACCATTTTCTATCAAAATCCTCCTCCATATGAACAGCCCTTGAGTATATGCCATGACAGCATAATTTATAATGACTGTTAGGCAACTCAAGATATGACTCTACTTCTTATTTACAATGTGAATAACTGTATTGTGAATGGCAACACATTTGTTTCTAGACAATTAGATCATCATTTAAAGCCAAATGATAATAAAAAATAAACAAATTGAATAAAAATAAATACTGGAATAAGAAGCTGGCATACACTGTCAACCTATCATTTAGTGAAGGAGATTTTCCCAAAAGGTTGAAAATCATCATAATTACAATGTAGAAACTATTGACCACTATCACTCCTTACAGTATTTTCCAAACTGTTATAAAAACTGATCAAACACTGAGTCAACAGATATCTAAATGACCATAAGGCATGTAAAAGCACAGAAACAGCAGTAAAATGCTTCGCTGCACAATATTAGAAATTGAGGAAAAAAACAGTGCAGTAAGAATTAATTTAGATCCCTCCCATACCTCAGAAACTATTAATCATGGCATCATTTTTGTAAAATTGGAAGTGCTTTGTCTTGCAAAATGTGGTTTGAATTATACCTATGAAAATGAACAATTGCAGAATTGATGTAGCATACTCTAACAATGAAATCGGTTTAGTACCAGATATGGAAAAAAAAATAATACTAATAATTACGCATCTCAGATAGTGCTGCTTGTGTCACACTATTCACAGATTATCAGATCCTCAAGTATCTGAAACTCTTCATTCAATGCACACAGGTTGACATTAAATATCAACAAACAAATTACATACAATTTGGAATAAAATGAATAAGCCAAAAATTTTTTTGGATTGCAAAGCCTTGAACTGAGTAACAGCTACAAAACTGCTATGCAGAAAATGTGCACAGAAAATCAATTCAGCCAGTTTTGCTCTAAGAATTATCTCAGATGTTTGTATCTTATAATGTGCTAGGAAGCCATACTTTGGTTATTTACAGTCTCTTGCAAAGCAGGGAAAAATCTCTTTGGGGTACCGCCACTTGCTGCCTAAAATATTTTTTCATTACAGATGAGGGCTCTCCAAACAACATGCATGTGTTTACAGACAGACTGCAAACTCATATTCATAAAGATTTGCAGATCAATTCAGATTTTCATAGCCACAACACTCAAAATGCTACAGTACACCAACATAGTGAACAAAAATAAATCACAGAGGCAGAATTGTTAAGGCTTTTGTGGCCTTTTGTTGTCAAATTGCCCATGGGCTCTGTCTCAGGGTCTCTGATCAATGTTTGATTGGCACTTTTTCTGTTGTTTCACAAGCATGAGTGGTGCCATTGTCAAAACTTCACCTTCCACTGCTGATGAAAAACAGAAAAAAATCATCAAACATATGTCAGCCGAAGAATCCGAGACATATGCCAACAGGCAATTTGACAAAAAGGCAAATGTGTGACATCAAACGTTAACTTTACAATTGATTGTGTGTCTACACAGAAACTTAGAAGACAGAAATAAATTTGAAGCAAACTATGTTGGCCAATAACATTTTGCCAGTACATTTATATTAAGCCATAACTGAAATGCCATCTTTTGTCCCCTTAGCATTTTCACTGTGTTTGCATATTTCATGGACAGGTGTTGTCCAATGTAATCATTTACTGAATCACTGTTGTGGGTAAAGGGTCTACGCTTACGAAGAACAGCCCGTAAATTTATAGCAACAGATGCAGTAATGTACATAAGTTTGTATTACTGTGTACAAATAAGTTTGTATCATCTTGTGAGTATTATTTTAAGCATATACTTGTGTATTTCCTTGTTATGAATTCACATAAAATTTTGTGTACATTTGAATAACAGCCATACAGTATTTATGATTTAAGGATGGATAAAGAAATAAACAGAAATAAAATACCATTTACATCTTAATGTTCTGCACAGTATAAGTAAGAGTTTTAAATAGATTTCTGCAACTTATGTTATCCGCTTTGCAGAATGTTCTATTAATTTTTACTTTTTAATTTTATTTTACTGCATCGTCACAGAAAATAGTTCCATAGGAGAAGATAATGTGTCTGTATGTAAAATAAGCTAGCTCCCTCATGTTAAACTGAACAACATGAGGAAGGCTGTCCAGTGCAAAACATACTTAACAGAGTTCCTGGGAAGTCTATCACTGTGCCTACGCCATTTCAGATTATTATCCAGCTGGACACCAAAGAAATTTTCACAAGTGGTTTCAATTTGTTTAAGACCATTAATTTATGCAGGGTGTTATGGGTATAAGAACAGATATTTTTATTGGTGCTGAGGCCAGTGTACTGAACATCATTATATCATCATTTACTCCAATTTCAGATTAATAGCTTTTATGAATATGTAGTACTTTTTGGGTTGGTTAGCACCTCCAAGTACATGGGGCCAGAGTAAGCCAGTAATGCTAATTTTTTCCAGCGCAGGAGGTCAGGTGTTGAAGTGCGGACACAAAACGGATGGTCTGTGCTGACAGTAGTAGTACACTCAGTGGTACACTTACAACCATGCAGAAAACATCACATAGTAAATTATGTGATATGTTTGTGTGAAGATGCAAATGTAGAAGAGTGTTAGGCAGGGATGCATATATTACAGTACCAATGATCACAATATCTGTAGGCTACATAAACCTCTAGCACCCTGTATATCAATACCAGCAAGCGCTATTCATTCATTCAGAAAACAAGCTTTTCTTACTTGTGAACCCTATTCGTGGTTTGATATGGACAGTATGTGGCTTGGGCGGGTTTAGGCTTTTTGATTAATGTGCTTTGGCCATTTGAAAAATTACAGTTTTTGCAGTAGTCATTTAAGGTTTCTGGGATATTATTTACGCAGATAAAGAGGTAAAAACCTGTCAAGTTATTTCACGAGAGGAGAAACTTAAGTCAGTCCGAAAAGGTTCTAGTTACTAATTCTGTATAGTTACAGGCTCATTTGAAAAAAGCAAATGAAGAATGTTGCGTCGACTACAACAACTGAATAATGCAAGTGCAAAAATTATAGGAAGGAACGAGCATTTACGTTGGAGGAAAATAAAAACTACTGAATTGCTATCCGATGATGAGACGAGATTTGGGTATTATGACGCTACCCACTTTTGACACTGTTCGATCACATTCACTTAATTACGATCTAAGATAAATCATCGGTAAACACATGTAAAGGTACGGGACAAACGAGACTGAGATTCCGGTTGTATGAAAAGGAGGGTCTCTCTTTTTAAATATGTTATGAAAGTATTAGTCAATTGCGTATATGAATTGTGCAACTTCTTTTCTAATGCTCGAAGTGAAAATACACTTCCTTTCGAACTTTACATGTTAGTTCAGACAAGTGGATTAACGTAAATGCAGCTATATGACTGCACTGCATTTTAAACCATGTTTTACCGTTCTTTATCCATTCTTGTTTAATCTTTTTCTTTTTTGTGAACAGCCGGCCGCGCTCTTTCCTCCTATCCAACACCTCAATATCACCTGAAAACAAACATACACCTACACTCTCGCACGCTGCTGCTAATCTGACACTAGTGCAGTACCACCAACGTAACAACGAAAACAGTAATATTGAATCCAATATTTCTATGACGCGCAAACAATTTCAGTGAAGGAACGGAGAGAGACTGAGTTGAATGGACATAACTTTGTCATAATTTTAAATGCGACACTTGAAGCAGAATCTCATTGAGAGAATTACAGCACTAGAACATGGAATCTCCGATAGCTTTTGTTTTATATCCTTTCACGCGCGTTGACACTTGACAAGTTGACATCCATTGCAGAAATGCTAAAGTGATAATGTTTTGAGGTTATGTCAAATAATGACATTGATAAACATTGGAGATGAAAATATGAAATGAATTAGAGAAGCTTTCTGTGAGAATATAAGTGTAAGTGGCTGTTTGTTATAAAGCATAGTCGGGAAAGTTATGGCACCTGGCATGTTGCTGAAGAAACCGCGGCAAGTGTAAACCGTTAGTTGTAAATTGTTTACTTTTTTGTGAGAGGCGTTATTTATTTTAACTTTGAAATCGACACTAGGCATGCATCCTGCAAGTTCTGCAAAACCTCGATAAACTGTTTACCACGTGTAATTATTTGCCGGCTTGATAACTG
This sequence comes from Schistocerca gregaria, assembly GCF_023897955.1. Classification (NCBI taxonomy): domain Eukaryota; kingdom Metazoa; phylum Arthropoda; class Insecta; order Orthoptera; family Acrididae; genus Schistocerca; species Schistocerca gregaria. The sequence goes on along the minus strand of NC_064921.1, from coordinate 961,328,086 downwards.
ACTTCAGTGACGTGGTATATTTTTGCAAACGAGTCAGTGTTTAGTTATATCTCATCGTAGAATTGACGGCTAACAACACTGAGACAGATGTATATGTGAAACGTAAGATAGGAAAATTAATAATTCATGTGCTGTTACGTATATTTTGTGTCAGTGTTGCTGCGTCTCTCATTCACCACCTTTTTTCACACAAACACGAAAAACCATGCCCATAAGAATTGAAATGTTAAGGTTAATGAGTTGGCAGAGGTAACCGCTAACGTGCAAGTTCCTTGACCCCTACCATACCAGGGTAATATTATGTACAGCCAGACTTGTCATTTCAGTGCACAACTGTCAAAACGGTCTCAATTCTAGACATTATAATATCTAAAACACCTGTAGTGTCCATCCAGGAAATACTGATATCGAACTACTAGATAGATTATACAGGACATTTCTCGTCAGAAACTACACAGACTGTCGAAATAACATTTTTATAATTGTCAGGGATAAAATTTATGTACTAATATGTAAACACTCATACGTTCACTAGAGGCTTTGTAGGCTGCCCTATGTTAATTGCTGCAAGTGGTCTTTGTATTACGCATTTTTAATAATAACTGCATGAAATCAAACAAGTGGCCAAACCGTCAATGCATTTGTGCTACCCAAATAATTGCTATAAGAGTGCAAAAATATTGTGGTCATCTAAGAGGATAACATTACAAGGAGTGTCAGTGCATGCTAAAGAACTCTATGGTGTATGCATTACCTTTTAGTATGACCACTTTACTTTAGCAAAATATGTTAGTGAGTAGTTGCCTAAGATTTAGATAACTGCAAGCAAACTCTGTGATCAGCATTTTAAGTATAAGTACTTCGTTGTACTACTTCTGAATACACATGCAATGAAGCTGCATTGCACCAAAGGAAATTAATCTAGCACATTCACATGTGAACACATTAGTTGGGGTAACCCATTGTGGAATTGAACTGACCTATATAATACAAAAGCTGAAAGTGTTGACGAAAATCACTTATACCATAGTTAAAAAAGCATATAAAGTAATGAAAACTTTGGCATTTGCAATATTGTCTGCCACAACTTAGAACCTTTTATGTTAACCTTTTGCCAAACTAGTTGCATAAAATGACTGAAGGCCACTGATATATTCATTCCACTTGCTCGTTTCTTCATTTGAACTATGTGTAACATAAGCCCCATCATGAATCTAGGTCTTTGGGGCCGTGAAACAAGTTCCACTACATAAATATCTTCTCATACACAACTGTTGTTAGCTGAACAGGTGAAACAACTGCTTGAAACTAAGAAACTGTTGTAAAGCAATGAGACCACAATGAACACACAGTCTGGTGCTGAAGTTTAATTAGTAGATGCCAGTGTTTACATGGGACAGCTCAGAAGTGCCTCCAACTGCAACACCATCCTGACACATTAACTTGTCTCATCAGTAGAGAGAAAGCTCATTTTTTTTCTGTGGGCTCAAAGGAGGCTACAGTCATTCACTTCATCATCGTTACATTATGTTATAAAGCTGACATCCAATATTGGTAGGCTCAGTTGACCCATACCTTCACAGTCAAGTATTGTGGCATTACCTGTAGCACTTGCCTATTATAGTTCCTTGATTGGTTAGTGAACATTGACTTTGTTACTCCACCTTTGAAAACTTAATGGAGCCTGCAAGTAGTGCACCATTTGCATATTAGGCTGACAGAGCTTACAAGTCAGGCCAATTCCTAGGTACTGCACAAAAGCTATAGTGTGCTGTTTATTTCTGCCTGATCACAGCTCATGACTGTACAGTGTAAGGTTAAAATTAAATCAAATTAGTCTCTCTTTGTTTTTCAAAACTGTTGTGCCTGCCCCCCTCCCCCCTGCACACACAAGTGGCTCAGTTATGTAGCAGTTATGTGTGGGGCCTTTAAGAATCATGAGTGAAAAGCTGTTGCTGGAAAAATTGATCAACAGAAGGAATCACATATGAAGATGGAGGTGGTCTTCCTCACAGTTGAGTAAGTGGGTCAGTTTACTTTTAGAGATGTTCTAAGATAGTAGATTATATCACCTTGTTCTTTCAATTCCATTTTAAATGGGCACTATGACAGTGTGTTAGTTAATGATTAGCAAAAGCGACGTACTCCCTTGGAGACCTCCAGAATTCACGTGCCAGGAGAATTCATAGAATTTCGTACCCAGCTGTCAGAAAATCTGCATTTCCTGGAATGGGTAAAATATGAACACCAGTGGAATTCTTTATTTATTTCCTGCATGCAATATCTTGCAAATACTAGGTGCAGGTAAACAGGTAGATTCCATTTTCCTACATTTTTGAAAGATATACTAGATTCTAAACTGATAACTAAGATATAATCTTGTGAATTATTCACTGATGTATGTGATCAGCTTTGATTTTTTAGTAATAAAACACACTACTGTGTGATGTATTAGAGGGTGAATATTAAATGAAAATGAAAATAACATCAGATATGCATTAAGGAAGCACAATAAAACTATTAATGCCCACAATATACATTAACAGTTTATTAGATAGGGTCAACCAACTCTCTCACGTAGTTCACTGATGATTCTGTTGTCTACAGGAAAATATTATCACTGGGTGGTTGCAAGAAAATGCAGAACAACTTGGACTGCATTTCCACACTGTGTATCAAATGATAGCTCTATTTAAACGTGGGCAAGTTGACTGTTTGAGATCCTCTTGTTTTGAGCTAGGTGAGGCGTCTCAATCAGAGGCTCTGTTCATTGTGTGACAGTCTTAGCTGCAGATTTCTGTACCTGAATGGTGTTGTGGAGTACTCTCAGGGTTCCCAGGAGGCTAGCATGTCATTTATGTAGCTTTTATGTTAGTGTTCATAGTTTAACTCTTGTATTGTGTGCTTGCACAGCTTAATTCTCAAATTTATTGTGTATTTATATATTTGAAAGCTGTAAGATCATGTTTTAGTGATGGTAATGTGTACATTCACACCGCTTGTTGCAGAGTAGTCATTTGTTTGTTTTCGGTGGCCTGTGACTGTTGACCACAGCTCTGTTAGCTGCCAGCCTCCAATGTTGAAGCACCAGGAGACCAACAAGTCACATATTTAGCTTTTTTGTTTGTTTTCATTGTTTAAGTCTTCAGTTAGGAGTAGTAGGATGGACAGGGTGTGCGCTGATGCAGGAGGAGCTGAGCTGACCACAGTTCACAAACAGCTGAAGATATCTTTGGCCATGATTAGCTGTCTACAAGCTATGTGTGGTGGCAACAGTGAAACTGGCATGTTGCATGGGACACCTCAGGTGTCGCGTATTTCGTCCAAGGGCTCTGCTATTGAGGCACCTTCCATCGTAATCAACATGGGGTTCCTTACTCACTGCAGTGTGAGTGGCAGGTTGTTAAGCAGTGGCATCACTCGAGGCAGAGAGTCAGTGGGTAGTCTGGCTGTCTGACCTCACTGCTGAAGCAGCGTTTAGTGTCCAGGGCTGGAAAGAATTCCAATGTTCACTTGCTTTATCTGCCAGGGGGCTCATCTGAAACATGAAGGAGGTCCTGCCTGTGGCTATTGAGGATGCAGTAGTCTGCACATTGTTGGTCGTGTCAGCACCAGTGACTCCTGTCGCTTGGGTTCTGAGGCCATGCGTAGTTCTTACAGGCAGGTGGCAGAGCTGATAACAACTGCTGGAATCACTCGTAGGGTGCAAGCAGAACTCACAATTTGCAGCATCATATGCTGAGTCGATTGGGGTCCTTTGGTCTGGAACCAAGTGTCAGGTCTTGAGAGAAATTAGGGCTCAAATAAAGGCTTACATACAAGCAGTTTTTCCTTGCTCTATTTGCAAATTCAACAAAAAAGCAAAGCACTATAATGGTACATGGTACCCTCAGCTGTGCACTGTATGGTGGCTTGTAGAATACATATGCAGATGTATGCTAAAAGAGGAGTAAATTAAGAAATAAATCATTTGTTTTTTAAAACAAGAAGTTTTTGTTCCTAGCAATGGTACTTACTAAAGTACCTTCAGAGATAAGAGAAAATGAAGCTGTTGTAGCATTATAAAAGAGTAACAAAATAGAGTCTGTGTTGGTGAAAACCTTTTTTTTTTTTTTTTTTTTTTTTTTTTTTTTTTTTTTTTTTTTTTTTTTTTTTTGTGATAATTGCAGTTGGTTGACTTAATGTGATTTGTACATCAAAGATTAGAAAAATTATGGCAATTAGGAAGAATCGAAGGGTAAAAGGTGATGGAGAAATCCAGTATATCAGTTTAGTTATTTGCAAGTTTCATGGTTCATGATTGTCTCTCTCTTTCTCTCGTATATACCATAGAAATTCTTTTGTGGAATAGGAATTGTTAAGTAGACGTGATTTCAGTTTGAGTACTGAGAAGCACCTCACAGATCTCTCTGCATGGATTACCTACATTTCAATTTTGTATGAAGATGACTCTTTCTAATGTATATGCTATGAACAAGTGAGATAGTACAGTACATCACATAGTACAGAAATATTTTACAATTATCAGACATTTTTTTATCCTATATCTAAACAATTTGAAACAGTGACTGAAAATAAGTGAAGTCTTGTGAAGAAGCAAGACTAAATTGATCCTTTTTTGTGGATTGGTTTTCCAGAAGAATAGTTGAAGATGATTCTATTTTACGAATTTTTAGTTCTGAAGTGTTTAAAATTATGCATTGGCCTCTGTATACAATATTACGTGCATCTTTATCCTTGATTGTTTCAGGAGCTTCCAGTGCCATGACAGCAAATCATGTTACGTAACAGGGGGAAACGTACACTTAAAGGTGTGAAAGAACTGGATGCATTTCCCAAGATCCCAGAGACCTATGTTGAAACATCACCAGTGGGTGGTATATGTATGTATGGTTAATGAACACTTGGAAAAATAATTTCATGACTTTTTATTGATTGATTTTACATGAAATAAGTAGCTTTCACATTACTTGGTTTGAAACATACAGGGAAGCACAAATCTGCTTGACATTATTCACATCATTATCTGCACTCATTCACCTTTTGTTCTAATTGATGAGGGCTCTGTACATATCATGCAGCTAAGCCAAATTATACGTACCCAAGTTCTTAATTAATATTTGGCTGACCACAAATTTTGTGCTAGTTCTTGTTTTGCAAACTTGTAGAGAAGTTCTGTTTCAAATTCTTTAATTAGACAGTTCAGTTTCCAAGCTCTACTTTCATAAATTTTTATAAGTTTTCCATTTTATAGTTTTACAAGCCCTCTCAGTGCTGCCGTGTCTGTATGGAACAACTGCAAGAGGGCTCATGTGGATGACAAACATCTGTATGTGTGTTATGCCTGAGATAGTGCTGAACAGAATAGGGCTGTCTCCATACTTCTCTTCGTGCCTGTAGCTAGATGCATTGGTTGTAAGCTGTGACAAGAATAGGTGGCTTGCTGTTGTGCAGCAGCCGTTATTGAGTAACAAAATTAGAAGTCGGGAATACAATTTTAAAATGTAATTGGCATAATGATCTTGCAATATTCAATATTTTTGACAATTAAAAAAAATCCTGTCTAGATCAACATTTATACTCCACACACCGTAGGGCAGTGCATGGCAGAGGGTATGTCCCATTGTACCAGATGTTAGGATTCTTCACATTCCAATCACGTATGGAGCACAGGAAGAATTATTGTTTTAATGCATTTGTGCATGCTGTAATTATTCTAAACATTTTCTCATGATCCATATGGTAGCAATACATAGAGGGGTTGTAGTATAATCCTAGAATCATAATTTAAAGTTGGTTCTTGAAACTTTGTTAGCAGACTTTCTCGGAATAGTTTACGTCTGTCTTAAAGGGTCTGCCAGCTCAGTTTCTACAGTATCTCTGTAACACTCTCCCATGGATCAAACAAACCTGTGACCATCCATGCTGCCCTTCTATATGTTAGTATCCCCTATGAGTCCTATTTGGTACAGATCTCACACACTTAAGGAATATTCTAGAGCTTGCCAATATTTCGTAAGCAGTTGCCTTTGTAGACCAACTGCTTCCCCAGTATTCTAACAATAAACTGAAGTCTGTCGCCTGTTTTACCCATGGTTGAGCCTATGTGATCATTCCACTTCATATCCTACAAAGTGTTACACCCAAGTATTTGTGTGAGTTGGCCAATTTCATCTGTGACTCCTTGATACTATGAAATTATAATTAAATCAATACCTAAAGCTGTCAACAGGGATTGATATATGTCAATGAGGACAGTTGAAAATGTGTGCCCGGACTGGGACTCGGCACCCGGGATCTTCTGCTTACATGGCAGACGCTCTATCCATCTGAACCCCCAAGGGCATAGAAGATAGTGCTACTGCAGGGATTTGCCTCTTGCACGCTCCCTGTGAGACCCACATTCCCAACTTAATGTCCGCGCAGTACATTCGTAGTGCCCCTGCCCACTACACTCATTACTCGTGGCAGACGATCTTACTGAGTCCCGTAAGAGTTCAGGCAATGCATGTGCATCCACACAGAAGGAGGAGGTCAATGGCCGGTTAGCCTTAACTATATGGTGATAGCATCTGTTCATTCGGACATGTCTGAAAGAACAGGTTCCATCGGTGACCGTGCAGCTCTCTAGAATGAAATGATAATTAAATCAATACCTTAAGCTGTCGACAGGCATTGATATACGGAATTCTAGTCAACAGCTTTAGGTATTGATTTAATTATCATTTCATTCTAGAGAGCTGCATGGTCACTGATGGTATCTGTTCTTTCAGACATGTCCAAAAGAACAGATACCATCTCCATATACATTAATGCTATAGTCATAGGGTACCACTTTTTTTGTTTTGTGAAATGCACATTTTTACATTTTTTAACAATTAAAGCAAGTTGCCAATCTTTGCACTGCCATGGTCTTATCTAGATCTGACTGAATATTTATCCAGTTTCTTTCAGACAGTACTTCATTACAGATAACTGCATCATCTGCAAAAAGTCTGAGGTTACTATTAATATGGTTTGCAAGGTCATTAAAATACAACATGAATGGCAAGGGTTCAAGACCCTTCCCTGGGGCACACCCAACGTTACTTTTCTATCTGATGGTGACTCTCCATCTAAGATAATATGCTGTGCCCTCCCTATCAAAAAGTCCTGAGAGCCGTCTCAAATTTCACTTGATACCCCATATGAGAATAATTTTGACAATAAATGTAGGTGCGGTTCTTAGTCAAATGCTTTTTGGAAATCAAGAAACACTGCATCTACTTAACTGCCTTGATACAAAGCTTTCAGTATGTCATGTGAGAAAAGTGCGAGTTGGGGTTCATATGATCTATCTTTTTTAAATCTGTGGTGGCTTGCATGGAGGTCATTCTGTTTGATATACTTCATTATGTTTGAGCTCAGAATATGTTCTAAGATTCTACAACAAATTGATGTCAAGGATATTGGACAGTACTTTTGTGAATCACTTCTACCACCCTTCTTGTAGATGGGAATGAGCTGCACTTTTATCCAAGAACTGGACATGGTTTTTTGTTCGAGGGATGTGCAATAGATTATAGCTAGAAGAGGGGCTAACTCAGCTGCAAATCACTATAAAATTTGATAGGGATTCCTCATCTTTTCAGTGGTATGAGAATTAAATTGAGGCATGTCTCCTGGGTTTTCCTTTGTAAAGGAACATTTGAAAACAGAGTTAAAGATTTTGGATTTTACTTTTCTGTCCTTCATTCCAGTTTCTGGGTCATTTGTTAGGGACTGGACACGAACCTGGGTGCCACCAACTGCCTTTGGTACCAGTATAGCTAGATATATAACATAACGGATCAATTTAAACAGAATTATCAGAACTCATAGCAAGGGGATACTATCTAAACCAGATCTGAGCACTCAACCGTAATTCATCTGAACAGGGTCTACACTTAAAACTGTCTGACAAACTGCAGCAAGGCAAGTACTCCCTTTTAAAATTTTGGGAGTCCTCAGCTGTTTCTGAACAATAATTCAAATTTAAATGATTTCATAAGTCAAGAAGTTTACCATGTTTTATATACTTTAACCTTAATGATCTTAAGCCTTTCCCACAGCCCTCATAATTTATCATCATTGCTTTTTTGTAAATGTTTATTAATAATATTTGAATATGTTGATTGTAGCATATCGAGCCATCCCCTTGCAACATTCCTGTCTCAACTGTGAGTCACCTGCAGGGCCCTTTTGTTGTAACTATGCTTAACTTTACATGTGTGAACATGGCTCTTTCCCTTAGCATTCAGAAAAGCTTGCTGTAGCTTAATTTATTCATTATGTTCTAACGCTTTAGAGGACAAGAAGCGATGTGGAGCTGGTTTGCAAACTTCCCACCTCTCTCCCACAAATTGACTTACTTGGTAGGCACAGCCGATCTTCTTCTCTGGATAGCCAGCCACACCGATCTCCAAAAACTTCTTCTCTAAAGAATAATGCTGGTTAAGGGAATTTATCAGACTGTCTCTCTACTCTAGAAATAATTTAGTACCCAAAGAATACTTTTAGTCCAGTCATGGTATATTTCAAATTCCACAAAAAACAAATTCACCATTTCTCATATAAATATTCGAACTCATGCAAGTCAATCAAGTCGTCAAACATTAAACGGTATTAGGATACATTTACAAAAGGGTTGGTTTAATAACCACCAGGAAAGATGATCATGTCTTGCGTCTAGCATGAATTACTTGAAAGTCTAATCTCATTTCTCCATCTGTTCTTAATAGTCCTCACAGACTAAACCAGCAAAGAATAGCACAGGCTCCTCTCTACACATACACGGAAACTCTATGGATCGTACAGCATGTACTTGTCATCTGCCGTGTCCTTATTTTGCTCATGACTGTTTTTAGACCTGCACACACACACACACACACACACACACACACACACACAAACATGCAATGTGCAGTAGGTCGAATTCATCTTTCTCACACTTCTGTTTAAAATATCGTGGGTTTGACATGGAGGAAGGCTAAGTGGTTGTATAATTTACATGAAAATTCTTGAAGGACTACATATTCCCCCCTCAGATCGAATACGCGATATTTTATGTATCATCATTATGTACATTTATGTCACATGGAGTAACAATTCATCTTTCAGTATACCTTGTTCTTTTAATAACCGTGAATGCCCTTTTTCTTATTATTTAGCTATTTCTTTTTTTTCCATTTTACTTTAATTATAAAATGTGAATATTTCAATCAGTGTTGGAGTTAGCTCTTTCAATATCTAAAAATCATGTGGACCAATTTTTTTTCTTTTTTCTGCTCTTTATCCAATCGTAAATTCCAGGTGTTCAGGACGCATGAGTCCTTAATTCTTTATTCTGATTCCTTGTACTATTTTTTCCTGAGTACATACTAGTATCATTATTTATAGTAGTTTGTAGTCTGGGGGAACTCTGGGCAAAATAAAAGTGTTCCCTTTTGACACTCGTAAACTTACCTAAAGCATAATAAAGTTAGTGGTATGCAGAATTTAAACTTACCAGAATAATTCCTATTAAATTTGTAACTTTGTCATGATACTGTCCTTTTCCCCTAGGATCAGTACCTATACCTTACATGTGGGTTGACTCTAAGAGTGCACTTCCTCGTTCTGTTCTGATAGGTACACCTCTTTATAAAACATCCCTATTCATCAGGCCACAGGTCGTCCTCTCTCGATGTAGGTATGCCTCCCCTATATCCTTAGCAAATGCCGGGTATGTCCCCATTATCCTTTATGAGTAGGCTTCATGGTTCATTGCCCTAGTATACATCTTTATGTCCACTATAATTGAATATTTCCTGGTAAAATTAAACTCTATTTTACACTTCACTCTCACTTCGTAGTACCTCCTCTAATACCCTAGACTCCTCTTCCACTTCTTAACTTCTATAATCTTAGTAGGTACTATGTCTACACATATTATTGAAGCCATGGTAGATACTGTTGTTGTTGTTGTGGTCTTCAGTCCTGAGACTGGTTTGATGCAGCTCTCCATGCTACTCTATCCTGTGTCAGCTTCTTCATCTCCCAGAACCCACTGCAACCCACTTCCTTCTCAATCTGCATAGTGTAGTCATCTCTTGGTCTCCCTCTACAATTTTTACCCTCTACGCTGCCCTCCAATACTAAATTGGTGATCCCTTGATGCCTCAGAACATGTCCTACCAACCGATCCCTTCTTCTGGTCAAGTTGTGCCACAAACTTCTCTTCTCCCCAATCCTATTCACTACTTCCTCATTAGTTTGTGATCTACCCATCTAATCTCCAGCATTCTTCTGTAGCACCACATTTCAAAAGCTTCTATTCTCTTCTTGTCTAAACTATTTATTGTCCATGTTTCACTTCCATACATGGCTACACTCCGTACAAATACTTTCAGAAATGGCTTCCTGACACTTAAATCTGTCCTTGATGTTAACAAATTTCTCTTCTTCACAAACGCTTTCCTTGCCATTGCCAGTCTACATTTTATATCCTCTCTACTTCGACCATCACCAGTTATTTTGATCCCCAAATAGCAAAACTCCTTTACTACTTTAAGTGTCTCATTTCCTAATCTAATTCCCTCAGCATCACCTGATGTAATTCGACTACATTCCATTATCCTCGTTTTGCTTTTGTTGATGTTCATCTTATATCCTCCTTTCAAGACCCTATCCATTCCGTTCAACTGCTCTTCCAAGCCCTTTGCTGTCTCTGACAGAATTACGATGTCATCGGCGAACCTCAAAGTTTTTATTTCTTCTCCATGGATTTTAATACCTACTCTGAATTTCTCTTTTGTTTCCTTTGCTGCTTGCTCAATATACAGATTGAATAACATCGGGGAGAGACTACAACCCTGTCTCACTCCCTTCCCAAACACTGCTTCCCTTTCATGCCCCTCGACTCTTATAACTGCCATCTGGTTTCTGTACAAATTGTAAATAGCTTTTTGCTCCCTATATTTTACCCCTGCCACCTTCAGAATTTGAAAGAGAGTATTCCAGTCAACATTGTCAAAAGCTTTCTCTATGTCTACAAATGCTAGAAACATAGGTTTGCCCTTCCTTAATCTAGCTTCTAAGATAAGTCGTAGGGACAGTATTGCCTCACGTGTTCCAACATTTCTACGGCATCCAAACTGATCTTTCCCGAGGTTGGCTTCTTCTAGTTTTTCCATTCGTCTGTAAAGAATTCGTGTTAGTATTTTGCAGCTGTGACTTATTAAACTAATAGTTTGGTAATTTTCACATCTGTCAACACCTGCGTTCTTTGGGATTGGAATTATTATATTCTTCTTGAAGTCTGAGGGTATTCCGCCTGTCTCATACGTTTTGCTCACCAGATGGTAAAGTTTTGTCAGGACTGGCTCTTCCAAGGCCGTCAGTAGTTCCAACGGAATGTTGTCTACTCCGGGGGCTTTGTTTCGACTCAGGTCTTTCAGTGCTCTGTCAAACTCTACACGCAGTATCGTATCTCCCATTTCGTCTTCATCTACATCCTCTTCCATTTCCATAATATTGTCCTCAAGTATATCGCCCTTGTATAGACCCTCTATATACTCCTTCCACCTTTCTGCTTTCCCTTCTTTGGTTATAACTGGGTTTCCATCTGAGCTCTTGATGTTCATACAAGTGGTTCTCTTATCTCCAAAGGTCTCTTTAATTTTCCTGTAGGCAGTATCTATCTTACCCCTAGTGAGATAAGCCTCTACATCCTTACATTTGTCCTCTAGCCATCCCTGCTTAGCCATTTTGCACTTCCTGTCGATCTCATTTTTGAGACGTCTGTATTCCTTTTTGCCTGCTTCATTTAGTGAATTTTTATATTTCCTCCTTTCATCAATTAAATTCAGTATTTCTTCTGTTACCTATGGATTTCTACTAGCTCTCGTCTTTTTACCTACTTGATCCTCTGCTGCCTTCACTACTTCATCCCTCAAAGCTATCCATTCTTCTTCTACTGTATTTCTTTCTCCCATTCCTGTCAATTGCTCCCTTACGCTCTCCCTGAAATTCTGTACAACCTCTGGTTCTTTTAGTTTATCCATGTCCCGTCTCCTTAAGTTCCCACCTTTTTGCAGTTTCTTCAATTTTAATCTACAGGTCATAACCAATAGATTGTGGTCAGAGTCCACATCTGCCCCTGGAAATGTTTTACAGTTTAAAACCTGGTTCCTAAATCTCTGTCGTACCATTATATAATCTATCTGATACCTTTTAGTACCTCCAGGTTTCTTCCATGTATACAGCCTTCTTTTATGATTCTTGAAATAAGTGTTACCTACGATTAAGTTGTGCTCTGTGCAAAATTCTACCAGGCGGCTTCCTCTTTCATTTCCTTGCCCCAGTCCATATTCACCTACTACGTTTCCTTCTCTCCCCTTTCCTACTACCGAATTCCAGTCACCCATGACTATTAAATTTTCATCTCCCTTCACTATCTGAATAATTTCTTTTATTTGATCATCCATTTCTTCAATTTCTTCATCATCTGCAGAGCTAGTTGGCATATAAACTTGTACTACTGTAGTAGGTGTCGGCTTCGTATCTATCTTGGCCACAATGATGCATTTACTATGCTGTTTGTAGTAGCTTACCCGCATTCCTATTTTCCTATTCATTATTAAACCTACTCCTGCATTACCCCTATTTGATTTTGTGTTTATAACCCTGTAGTCACCTGACCAGAAGTCTTGTTCCTCCTGCCACCGAACTTCACTAATTCCCACTATATCTAACTTTAACCTATCCATTTCCCTTTTTAAATTTTCTAACCTACCTGCCCGATTAAGGGATCTGACATTCCATGCTCCGATCCGTAGAACGCCAGTTTTCTTTCTCCTGATAACGACCTCCTCTTGAGTAGTCCCCGCCCGGAGATCCGAATGGGGGACTATTTTACCTCCGGAATATTTTACGCAAGAGGATGCCATCATCATTTAATCATACAGTAAAGCTGCATGCCCTCGGGGAAAAATTACGGCTGTAGTTTCCCCTTGCTTTCAGCTGTTCCCAGTACCAGCACAGCAAGGCCGTTTCGGTTAGTGTTACAAGGCCAGATCAGTCAATCATCCAGACTGTGGCCCCTGCAACTACTGAAAAGGCTATTATCCCTCTTCAGGAACCACACATTTGTCTGGCCTCTCAACAGATACCCCTCCGTTGTGGTTGCACCTACGGTACGGCTATCTGTATCGCTGAGGCACACAAGCCTCCCCACCAACGGCAAGGTCCATGGTTCATGGGGGATGTGGTAGATACTATGACTACACACAGTGATCAAGTCTCACTGCTCTATGACTCATCACTTCATCAGTGTTTGCTACCCTGACTTTTCTTAAATGATTATCACGATTAACTCCAACCTTGCTTATCACTGTTTTGTAATTATTCCACAGGCTCTCCTGCTCCTATCTCTCTCTGCACATGAGTTGAAACCAGAAAAAAAAGGAACGATGTAGAACCGTCACTTAAAAAACAATGTGTGCATTGTTCCACATGTACACATATCTTTTTCCCCTACAACCCTTGGCGGTTCTTACATCCTTTCAATCTGTAACTTCATTGTTTGTGTATTCATATTTCTTTGTGTGTATGTGGAATTGTTTTCGTGTATTCTTTGGCCTTCTTACCTGAAGATAAGTTGTAGGTTATTGGAAACCATGGCAACTAGGAACGACTTCAGTGATAGAAGTAGATGAATATGGAAAGAGGGAAAAATAGATAGGTCCTCAAATGAGAAGTACGAAAGGAAAAAAGGTAGATGTGGTTGCTAAGATAGAAGAAGAGAAAGAAGACACCCCCAAAGACCTGAAACCCTTCGCACCCGCTTCTCCCAGGATCCCTACCTTGCCGGTACTTGAGTGAGAAGGCGGAGGAGATATGGTGTTAAATCGTCTCCTGCAGAACGGACATTCCCACCTTCACCCTTGAGGTCCCCGAAGAAAATCTTAGCAACCCTATGGAAGTGGCAAATGGTGAAGAATCACACACTTGTTTGCGAGTGTCATTTGAAAGGTGTGATGTGTGTTTTGTGTTAGTCATGATTTTTCTGTTAGTATAAATCATGGTTTTACCTACACACCCACCCCCTTTTGACATTGATAACTACGTCACATCTCATAAAAGGTATACAATATTCTCTACCAAGTATAAAGTTATATATTCCATTATCACAGTCATTTAATTAATCACACAATATTATGTTTTCCATAAATATAATATTCCATTCAGTTTACTAAGAAAAGTATGCTTCAATGACTTTAACTCGATTGTCTTACATTCAGTGTGAGAATGCTGTTCTCACGATTTCAGAAATTATTTTGAAAGGTATGTGCCAAGTATGGTTCTCCTTGCTTACTTAGAACTATGTGACAAAAAAAGAATTACCTGGCAGCTTTAAAGAAAACCATTTTTGGGATCATTTTAATTATGATTCATATTTATAGAATATATAGATTTAACGATGTTGATTTCACCCAGACTTCTGCCTACAGATTTGCACAGAAAACTGGTGAAGAGATTACTCACAAGGATTAATTTAGGCAAAATTAAAACCCAACTATACGTGGAGACCGCGTCGGCTGCTGTTGACATTACAATTGAAACTGCAGGGGAGACTGGCTAGCTAGGCGGATTTAATCTATCTTATTTCAGGGATAATATGCATACCAATTCCCAGCTCATGTCACCGTCTAGTAAAGTCAGCATAAGTTGGGGTGAGCTGGGATGAGTTATGAAGACAGGTGGGGGCACCCCTGGAATAACCGAGGAAGACGCAATCAAAATTCCTAGCGGGCACAACCCTCTAACAACTGAGGATGATGCATTCACATACCAGGAGCAAGTTGGGTGATATAATAACAAATTCTTGCTGGTATGATTTTTACCAGTATCTCTACGTGTGGGATGATAGAATAGTTTAAGAGTTGGGGGAATTCAGTGCATGAAAATTATTACAGAAGAAACACTGAAAACAACTCAGAATCAGACGGTCGTCACTCCGCCCATTAACTCAGAATGTTAACATCCCTTGGAGATATACAACTTCATGTCCTTTGCATTGTACTTTCCTTTTTATGACCCAGGTGTAGGATTCACTTAAAATTATGTCTTTGGATGGATTGCTGTTTCAACCCGGTATGGTCCTTCATACTTTTCGAAAAAGTTACTTCCCTCTTTCTTCAGGGAAGAGTTCTGAAGAGAACTAGGTCATCAATCTTGTTCTGCAGTTCTACAGTTTTCTCGTTATGCTTACTCACTCTTTGTCGTGCATTTTCACCTAAATTTCTGGAACTATTTCCTGATTCAGTTTGTAGTTCACAGTAAGATGTTCAGGTCCACCTCCAGAAAGTACTATTGCAAACAGTGTATAACCGCCTGTGTATTTGCTCTTTCGATAGGATATAACTTAACATATTTTGATCAGCACTCTATGATGACCAAAATGTATGACACTCCTCTCTTTCCTGTAGGAACCGGTCCAAAAAAAAATCCCCTGCTATAAGATCGTATCCAGTGTGTACTCTCTTTCACCTTCTGACAGATTTCACAGGTCCTAATTAAAAACGCTACTTCATGTCCTAGCTTCTTAAAATAATAGAACTTATTCATATTAGCTATACACTTTTTTATTCCGAAATTTTCATATCCTGTATGAATATACTACACTATTTCTTCTTCCATTAACTTCGGAATGCAAATGCGCCAACGTTGCGATGTTATACTGTCTCTCCAAAACAAATTATTTCCTATAAGTTTCCACTTTCCTGCTTGATTAGGAGGTAAGGAATTCCTGATACACACAACAAACATTTCTGTAAAATAGGGATCAAGATAGATGTTTTCCGTTATTCTTTGGGCCACCTCTTGTACCCTGGTGTGCGGATATTCTACTGTCATAAAATTAATTTTGAAGATTACGCCAGGTCCCTCTGTATGTTTGAACTCTTCTGTGCCTACTGGTAACCTAGACAAAGCATCCAGTACAATATTCTCAGAACCTTTTACATACTGTATCCTAACATCATATTCATGTAGGCACAACATCCATCACATTAATCTACTAAACCGACTACTCATTAAAAAGGATAGAGCGTGATGATCTGTATAGACATGGATTTCTGACCCCCAAACTAGTGTTTGAAATGTCTGGATACTCCATACTATTGTTGATAGTTCTTTTGTAGTAGCTGCGTGGTTTAGTTTATGTTTATTAAGACTACAGCTAGCCAAAACTATGGACCTATGATTTACATTATCTAGACCCCACTATCCTTGAAATATTTCTTCTGCGATACCATATCAGATCCATCAGTTAATGTAATATGGGTGATTCTATCATTGCTCTTTTTACATTTTCAAACACATCATTTGCCTCTTGATCCCATACCCACGGTATTCCCTTTCTTAATAAACATAAAATTCTTGGTTCGTTCAGTTCTTGACCTTGTATATACCGTCTATAGTATCCGGCCATCCCTATAAATACCTTCAACTGTCTTTCATTTCTAGGGGGTGAACATTATTTAATAGCTTTTAAGTGCTCAGGATCTGATCTAATCCCTGAACCACTACAATATGCCTTAGAAACTTAAGCTCTCGTCACGCAAAGTGCGATTTAGACAATTTCACTGTAATACCTTTTTCTTTAAATTTTTTCAGGGTCTTACTCAAGGTTAGACAATGTTCTTCCCAGGTAGCAGAGATTATGAGGATATCATCTACATATATTATTAAATCCTTCAATAAATCTCTTGCTAATGCCTCATCTAGAGCACGTATAAATACGGATACTGAGTTATATAGTCTGAACAGAGACACATTGAAATGATACAATTTACCATCAAACAGAAACACTGTATACTTCTTTGATTCAGGATGTAGCCTAATTTGCCAATATCGCTCTGTCAGTTCCATCGTGCTAAAAAAACCTTGCTTTTTCAAATTTGGATAATAATTCATTGATGTTAATTGGTCTGTTTCTATATGCTTATTCAGTGTACGCGTGTCTAACACTGATCGCACACCTCCTGTAACCTTTTTTTTACCATTACTAAAGGGTTATTCATGACTCTAGAACTACATTCTGTTATATTGTTGTCAATCGTTTTGTCAGTTTTCTCCTTAACTGCTTCTTTCAAACTTACCGGTATTGGATATGGCTTACAGAAAAAATGGAGTGTCCCCTTTGATTTTAAACTTACATTTGTAATTGCTGATATTACTGGAATGATTGTAAAATGTTACTTCATATTCCATTAGAATTTTATATAAATCTAGTTTTGTTCACTGGTTAATATTAGAGATCCATTTACTTTGTTTTGTATGTGAGCTCGATGTGATACGTGATTTACATTATCAATCTCTGGTGACAAATGTGCTGTAGCAGTTAATAATAAATATTGACATTCTGTTGTTTGTCTAGCAATGTAATTATCGGTCACAAATGGTATCCAACATTTACTGTCATCTTTACCCAAGCAAACAATATTTTCCTCGAAATCAATATGATGTTAAATTCTAATAACCAATCTAGGCCAAATAAAACACCCCTATTAATATTTTCTACTATTAAAAGTATGAACATAATAGAGGGAAACATTCCATGTGGGAAAAATATATCTAAAAACAAAGATGATGTGACTTACCAAACAGAAGTGTTGGCAGGTCGATAGACGCACAAACATACACACAAAATTCAAGCTTTCGCAACCAACGGTTGCTTCTTCAGGAAAGAGGGAAGGAGAGGGAAAGACAAAAGGATGTGGGTTTTAAGGGAGAGGGTGAGGAGTCATTCTAATCCCGGGACCGGAAAGACTTACCTTAAGGGAAAAAAAGGGCAGGTATACACTTGCGCGTGCACACACACACACATATCCATCTGCACATACACAGACACAAGCAGACTTCCACAAAAACAAATTCACCACTTCTCATATAAATATTCGAACTCATGCAAGTCAACCAAGTCATCAAACATTAGACTCTGTTAGGATACATTTACAACAGGGTTGGTTTAATAACCACCAGAAAATATGATCATGTCTTGCTTCTAACAAGTCCAACACATGAATTACTTAAAAGTCTAATCTCATTTCTCCATTTGTTCTTAACAATCCTCACAGTCACTAAACCAGCAAAGAATAGCATAGGCTCTTCTCTACACATACACAGAAACTCTATGGATCATATAGCAGGTACTTGTTGGCTGCTGTTCGTCTGCCACGACTGTTTTTAGAACTGCACACACAAACATGCAATGCGCAGTAGGTCAGAGTCGTCTCTCTCAGATTTGTCTCTCTCACACTTCTATTTAAAATATTCTCAAAGCACTACAATGTAAATAAACGTGTCTATGCAGTTTGAGCAAACGTGTCACAAGTTACTGAAGAGCTTTTTTGGTCTACAACATATAGGTTAAACAACGAACCAGAATGAATTTTGGAAGAGAAATAAAAATGTTTTAAACTGTTTGTTACAAGTTGCCACTGCATATAATTAAATATCCAAAACACCCATGGCAGTGACACCTTTTTGTGTACTTTTGTGTCATAAGAATAGCGGTTGCACAAGTAAACTCTCTGACATGTTTTGTGTTGTGGTTGTTGCCACTTTGTTATGAGTATTGAGTGTTGATTTTAGTTTCCTTTTATTCTGATTGGTTTGTAACCATGTCGGTCAATAATAAAAGTAATCCTGTACATTCTAAAACTATGTATAATCTGTGTGTGGATAATTTATGATGACTTGTAACTGTTAATCCTGTCTAAAGAGTTTCCCTACTTCTCAGCAAATGGCATAAGTTGTGAGCGCTCGAGATATGCACGGGATAATGAGCAGTGACAACAAGCTATCCAATGCAGCCATAACAGACTCTGGAATGAAATAAGGAGTTGGAGCTTAACATTCTAATTAATACAAGTAACCCATACGGTACAGTCATGACACATACATGTCACGGTACTTTGCATACAGTTGGTGGGGTGCAGGACAATGTTAGGCAAGATTTAAAGTATCTAAAGGCTCAGATAAAACACCCGGAGCCATGGGTGCAGCTTGAAACAACCTGTCAGTTTCACCAGTTCGCCTCCACAGTACTTGTAACTGCAGGCACCATTATTCCCCGTCTCAAGAGCGCACGTGGTTTGTGGTGATACAAAATGTATTCTGACAACGAAAGGTGACCAACGACCAATAGCAGATCACCATGGTGATGGGCAACTTAGACCAGCGAACTACAACATTGATGTCAAACATCACAATGAACCATTGACAGATGGAGCTTGGAGCAAGTTGAAACAAGAGCTTTTCTCCTGTTGCACAAAGTCTGTTGACCTCAGAGTCAGGCAAGTACTAAGTGAGATGTCTGGGCACCATTGGAGTTGTGCTCGAACCTGCACAACTTATTGGAGAGTTCAGCAGTATCTGACACTTTTTTATTACACATTGGGCAGCAACAACTTGTGGATCAAATGCAGACAGCATTGGAGGTATATGAGGAGAGATCACCTCACAAATTAAAGCTGGCTGCAGATAGGGTCTATGTAACACTTTAGTCAACAACAACAGTTTGTAAGGGATCCATGCTCCCACGAACATAGATGCTAGTATCCGACGCCCAGGTTGATAGTAGACAGGAGTCGATTGTCAAGCACTGCAGGAGGCAGTGAGACTAGTGTTGAGTGCGGAGTAGTACTGGAGAGTGTCGAGCAAGTGGTGGTGCGGAAGAGATGGGTAAGAATGTTGGTCGAGTGAGTTGTAAACGGTAAAATTCACCGGAGTATGATGAGTGAGCACGTCCCCCTGATCGTCGTGGGGTTGACCCTCACTAATACCGATTCGCGAGTGATATGAAACTGCGCCGGCCAGCAACAACCATGGATTGCAGTGAGGATTGTTGTGAATGTTAACCATCAGCATTGCCTGTGACGAAGCACTGAAAATCAGCCACTAATAAAATGATATAACTGTAATTAGACATGTAAGGTGAAGGTCCTTTATCATAGACAAACTTTCAATCATTCCACTACTCAGTTGCAAAACAGCCGCACTCGGTTGAAATACCCCGAAACCACAGCAGAAAAACGGATAGCCTGTCGTCCATTAAGCACACGGTCATATAATCATAACAATTAACTGTTTGACGGCTTCGATAAATTACACAAAATCCAGTAAAGGAATTAAATGGGGGTGTTTCAAGTTGCATCGCTGTTTTCGTACTTGTAAAACGAAGTCAATAGCAGTCAGCCAAACCAAACTGTAAGTACAAATCCAGACTGCGCAGCCATCATGCCGTGACACCAATCGAGCATTTCAGATGAGATTAGGGCCTTAAGACCCACAGTGGAGACACTGACAACACAGCTGCGCATGCAGCGGGCGACAATGACAAGCCACCAGTAAACAAAATTGAGATCAGTTCAAACCGCTGGCACCACTACATGAAATGATGCAATGTCCGCTGAAGGATCTGTATGAAGTGTGCTGATATAAATGTTTTGGCTGAGATGCCGAAAAATGGATATCACCATGCATGTACTTACAGGACCAATGTGTCTACATGCCATGGGCCACAGCCACTCCTTTGCACATATTGTACCAATTTGAAAAGATTGTATGTATCAGACAAATATTCCGGCACAATGTTACTGCTAGACATTGGCTGCGATATCAGCACTCCCTCTGTCAACCACCCACCACACAACAGTCAGTATGTATAGGCCTAGTTGAAGGCTGTTAATAAATAATTGGCCAACACTTACGGAGAAAAAGTCTCCCATGTATATTTCTCCAATCCGTTCACATGGATGGCCCTTTGTGACCACTGAGATATCATAACCTATAATAGATGCCGACTTAGCACCTGGCAGTTGATGTACAGAGAGCACAAGTGTTAAGCTTGGTAAACAACAGTGCTGTGTCAGAGACTATCCTAGCGGACTATTTAGTGTCACTGTCAGTTATAGAGGAACTTCCACAGCTGTGCAGCAATTAAAGCACCATACCAATACTTGTTGCGTGCTCCTTTCTCGCCATGGCAAACATCAGATGTTTGTGCTCAGAGTTGCTCACATTTGATACTGCGAACTGACTCATTCAGTGTGTACCTAAAGTACTGTACAATGGCCCTTTTCCAGTATTGAGCAGAACCATTCATACCACAGATATATTGTGCAATGGACACAGTTGAATGTGTCAAAGTGCTGTGGATTTTACCTGCAACAACTTCAGATGCCTCCCCGATGCATCAAGGCACAACCAGTCGAAAATAGACAAATTGTGCTTCTCAAACATCAGCCAATTCTCTCCACCCAACCCATACTGCAGCCAGTCGGTGGATCATGGTCAAATACCAAGACACCCCAGATGCTTCACACTATGAGGGATGGAGGGAGGCTGTGTGGCAGTGATACCTTTTTGTGTACTTGTGAATCAGAAGAATAGTAGGTTGCGCAAGTAAACTCTCTGATATGTTTTATATTATGATCTTTTTTGTAAATTCTCTGGGTTGAATTTAGTTTCCTTTTAGTCTCACTTATTTGTAACTTTCATGGTCAGTAATAAAAGTAATTCTGTATGTTATAGAGCAATGTTCCATTATTTATGCAGATAGTGTATGAGGCCACATACCAGTGCAAAGTACTAATACATTAATTAAGATGTACAAAAAGAGTCAATAAAGTTTCCATATAGTTTTAATGATCATTTCATTAAGATATAATTTCAGGAATGCATAATGGAAAATGTATTGAGAAGAAGTGGGAAAGGAAAATGGAATGTGGGGTCAGAGCAGGAGTCGGGGCAGACCTGAAAGAATAAGGCTTGCCTAGATAACTGAAAAAAAAATAAAAAATAATAAAAAACCTGTCACCAGTAGGAAACAAAGTGCCACAGATGCTGACCTGTTTGACTGATGACTGTCACCTGTAAAATCACAGAATGGGTTCCAAATTTGAATGACTTGTCAATGGGAAGCACAAATAGCGGCAGTAAAATTAATGAGAAATCACTTGGCCAAAAACGTGAATCATTACTTAGAAAGCATTTTTAAAAAATGATGAGTGAGCAGGCTGCAATATTGATTATAACTGATAGATATTGATTATAAGAAAAAGCCTTCATGAATCCCACGTTGTTAGATAGTGTTCATAATGCCTGAGTGCATAAGAAATTTGGCTAAGAATGATTGGAATAATTCTTAAAACACAATATATAAATTTCACTTCTAGAAAGCAAACAGAGAGACTTTTTACAAAATAATATCAGTTTCTAAAAACTCATTGATTTGTATGTGAGGGAGGGGGGGGGGGGTGAAGATGAAAATCCGCTTCTAGTTACTTCATAAAATAAATACAGCTCACTTGATCCATAGAATATGTTGGCAAATGTAAATTGCGTTAAATGCATTGTGTATTCACAAATTAGCAGCCTCATCATCTACAGGGGTGAACTTTAATACCACTAACAAAATTCTGTAGGTTGTTCAGGGATATTTTCTAACTGTTTTTATAGAAAGTACTCAATAGCAGTGAATGTAGAGTAACTGTGTTTTGTTCGAAAATAACTGCTCAACACTGAAAATGTCTATATGCTGTGTTTCATGTTAGGAAACAAATGTATTCCACTTACTTGCTGTACAAGTTAACAACAGTAATGCACCCTGTACCCCACCCTCAAGTTCACACTCAGTATTCCTCAGATTTATTGAGATACTTGAAAGAGCCAGAACTGTTGCCTCCTGGTGTGCAAGATATGACACAGGCGGAACACCTTCAGACTTCAAGAGGAATGTAATAATTCCACTCTCAGAGAAAGCACATGTTGACAGCTGTGAATATTACTGAACTTAAAGTTTAATAAATCATTGTTGCGAAATTGCAGAAGAATGGAAAAATTGGTGGAAGCCAGTCTCGGGGAAGATCAGTCTGGGTTTCGTAGAAATGTTAGATTGTAGAAAAGTAAACCTATGTTTATAACATTTGTAGAGTTAGAGAAAGCTTTTGACAGTGTTGAGTAAATACATTCTTTGAAATTCTGAAAGTAGCAGGTGTAAAATACAGGTAGCAAAAGGTTGTTTAAAACTTGTGTGGAAGTTGGAACTGTCAGTGACATGAAAGGGCAGAGTAGGTAAAGGGAGCGAGACAGGGTTGTAGCGTATGCCTGAGGTAATTCAGTTTATACACTGAGAAAGCAGTAGTGGAAGTCAAGGAGAAACATGGAAAAGGAATTAAAGTTCAGGGGTAATAAATGTGGACTTTGAGGTTTGCCGATGACATTACAATTCTGTCAGTGTCAACAAAGGACTTTGAAGAGCAGTTGAATAGCTCACACAGGTCATTGTTAAATAATCTGGACCCTTTAAAAATTATCCAGGCTTAGAAGTGTCTTCAAAAAATGTTATAAGATGAACTTAATTTCAAGTTTGTGTGTTCAGCCCCAGAGTTCTTCTTTGTCTAAATTATTTTTGATTATATGCTTCCTTAAGAACTTAAACTTTTCTACACTGCTTGTGCCTTTTTTATTTTGTCTGGACTGACAGAATGATTATACCATTGACATTATTATTATTATTATTATTATTATTATTATTATTATTATTTTCTGCATAATCACTTTGTATGATGTTTGTGTGATGACTGCAGTCTACATACAATGGTATTAATGTTAGGGTGATGCAGCTCCTAAAGCCATAGCTGTTTGCAGTGAAGTTACCTGTGTTTATTGTTTATGTCTGTGAGGAACTGTTATTTTTCTCTCTTTTGCAGTGTCCTTGCTGACTCTTGTTATCATAATAATTCTTATATATGCTGAAGTGTCATATTTTCTGAGCAGCCGCTTTGTATTCAAGTTTGTACCTGATACAGATATAGATGCCAAGTTGAAAATCAACATAGATCTCACTGTAGCAATGCCTTGTGGTGGTAAGTGATCTTTTCCTAGTGTAAATGTTACAAGAATATTCGCTAAATTTAAATAATGAATGTGTTATTGAGTTAAGCTGATAATAATAAAGCATGTTTTTTGTTCTTGTTTACAGCCATAGGTGCTGATATTCTTGACTCTACTAACCAAAATGTACTTCAGTTTGGTTTGCTTGAACAAGAAGAAACATGGTTTGAACTTGATCTTGAGCAGAGGATGCAGTTTGATAGTATGCGACAGGTCAACTCCTACCTAAGAGAAGAATTTCATGCATTACAAGATCTGTTGTGGAGATCAGGCCAAAACACATTATTTGCAGAGATGCCTCAACGGTAAATTAATTCAAAATAATTCAAAATTTTAACATATGCACTGATGAATGATTTTTACAAGTTATTTAGGAATAAAAAAGACAACTCGCTGCAAAAGCAAAAGCACTGAGTTGATGATAGGCCCACAAACAAAAGGTATGGAGCTTGGCTAGCTTTTGGAATGCACTTCCTTTTTCTAGCTGTAGGGAAAACACAGCGAGCGCGAGTATATACCTATCCTTTTTTCCCCCTAAGATAATCTTTCGGCTCCCAGGATTGGAATGACTCCTTACCCTCTCCCTTAAAACCCACATCCTTTCATCTTTCCTTTTCCTTCCCTCTTTCCTGACGAAGTAGCCGCCGGTTGCGAAAGCTCGAAATTTTGTGTGTGTGTGTTTGTGTGTTATTTTATTGTGCCTGTCTACCGGCGCTTTCCCACTGGTAAGTCTTGGAATCTTTGTTTTTAATATATATTTTCCCATGTGGAAGTTTCTTTATATATATAAGGAAGATAAAGGGTCCAAGGATTGAGCCCTGTGGTGCACCTTGTAATATAGGTTCGCTGGTGGACTGGAAGTTCATGATTTTATTATCTAGTTTGTATGACAATTTAGTGCTTTGCTTACGATTCAGCAGGTATGTGGTTTGAAGATTTATGGTTCGATCCATAAGATTTTAGGTTTTTAAGAAGTACCCTATATTTTACCGTATCAAATGCCCTTGTCAGGCCCAAAAATATACCTGCAGTCTGCATCAACTGGTTCAACACACAGTAAACTTCATGGATGAACTGTGTACTTGCTGTGGTGTACTTAGCTCTTTTCTGAAGCCATGCTGCGAATCTGCAAGCAGTTTATGTTTTGTGAAAAAGGCACTTACCTGAGAAAGGATAATGCTTTTGAATATCTTACTAAAAGTGGGAATTAATGATATTGGTCTATAGTTGGAGACATCTTCCTTACTTCCCTTTTTATACACTGGTTTCACTACGCTCATTTTTAGAACCATTGGATACATGTTTTCTCTAATGCTGCAGTTAATCGGGTGAGTAAGAGGTTTAGAGATTTCTTCTAAGCATGCTTTAATAATAGCACTGGATACGCCATCCCATCCAGATGAAATTTTTTTCTTTAGCATGTACATTGCCCTGCGAACCTCCTGCTCATTCACTTCCACAAATTCAAATTCAGTACATTGGGTGAGATAGCATCGGGTCTCCACCTGTGAATCTATAATATGGGTTGATTGTTTGCCAGATGTAGTAGTTATTAAAAATATTACATAAAGTATCTGGGTTTTTTATAATGTTACCATCATGTCTTATGCTGAGTGGTTCCATGTTAATCTTGTTGGGACCTTTTTGGTATTTGTCAATCAGCTTCCAAGATGCTTTGCTTATGTTGTCAGACTGTTCTATTGTTTTGCTGTTAATCTGCTTCCATAGGTTAACAATTTCAGTTTTAAAAGTTTGTTTGGCCCTATTGTATTTTTACTCGAAAACCTGCATAGTAGTAGCTTTATAAAGCTGGTTTAGATCATGTACTTGCTGTCTGAGCCTAATCAGATTTGGTGGGAGTTTTAGTCTAGGATTACTTCCATTTTGACAGTGTTTATCTGCCTTCTGGATTTCTCTGACTGGGCAACTATATTCATAATGATGCAGTGGGGTTGAGTAGAATTCATTCCATTTCTCATCCTACTCCTTTACCTGGTACACAGAATCCCATTTCTCATTTGCTAGTTTGTCTTTAAGAGCATTAATATTTGGGGTATTCAGCATTCATTTCTGTAGCACAGTTTTTGTTATTTTACACATAACTGAATTTATGTATTCTATCACCTGACAGAAGTGGTCAGAATAAAGAAAAATTAAGTTACTGTAATTTACGTTATCTATAATATCTTTGTTGATAGCATAATCTATTCTAGAGGAACATGGGTCCGTCACTCTGGTGTCAGAGTTCACTATATTTACAAGATTGTATGAGGTCAGTGCAACACTGAGTTTCACGTTTACTATACTATTTGAGTTTGCATCTATATTAAAGTCACCTAATATAGTACGGTCATTAGAACTGCCCTTACTGACAACACTACTAAGTTTATCCATAAACAGCATTACATCAGCATTTGGTGGCCTATATACTCCAATCACTTTATGCTTTGGCAACTTAAGATCATTACTGTAGAGTACACTACCTGTCATTTCAACTGATCCTTCTTCAGTATGATGTTCAAGAAAGAAAATTTTTTTAGCTTCTATATCTGTATTAACATAAACTTCCACACCATCACCTTTATTGTTTTGCCTACAATAACTATTTGCTAGTGTGTAACCTTCTAATCTATAATATATTATTTCACTGCATTTTAGCCCATGTTCTGTTATTACTAGTACATGTGGCAAGTGTTCCTCTATCAATATTTGTAGTATATCTAGTTTGTTTCTTAGATATTGCACATTTAAGTGCATTAACTTTAAGGGTGTTATTGCTTCTTGTTTATTTACCATCTTACACTTTTTATGACCTTTTGCAAACACCGGTTTTTTAGAACTGTCTTGCAATGACTGATCACTTATTTCACAGCCTGGCTTTTCTTTGCTTGAACGGGACTCAGTAATGTCCTAAATACATTCCTGAAAACTATTATTATGGTCCTTTATTCTAAAAAAGTCTCGTGGTTGTAGCCCAGAGCAATTGGAGCTTTCTCCACACTGTCTTTCTCACACAATTTTCTTATGTGGGGAAACTAGCTTGGCCTTCCATTTCCTGTTTAAGTGGAATCCATGTTTTGTGTGTTCATCACAATTCATCTTACTTAAGTTTATCAAATGTACATAGCTAAATTTATCATGCAGTTTCTTTATCTCGGAATTGTAGTGTCGAATCTCTTTGTTTACACACGACCACAGTGGTAAATCATGTCGCACTGGCATGTTTGTGATGACAATGTTCGTTTAACATAGTTTTGGTGATATGTTACAGAAGCGTCGCAGGGCTGTCTTGCTTTTGTTTTTCTATATGTCAATGCCGCCACCATTAATCACAACGTGATCATCTTTGTTCAGTTGACTTGTTTCTGTTGTAATATTCTCCACCACTGCATTTAACATTGCACCAGGCTTGATTTTCGCAAAAACTGAATGCTTTGAATGCGTACTTTCGTGAAAACGTTTGCATAGGTCTTTTCCATGACTGTTGGCATACAGAAGGAGCCGTTTGGTTTATCTTAAGGTTGGCAAGTTCTTTTTTGGTTCTGTAGCAGGAGTTTTGTGATTACTTTCTGGTTCGATTATGTCTGTTGTGTTACCACAGTCCGCTGCTAGTGCTGAGAATTTGTTTGATAATGGTATCACTGGGGCTGTACTTGCATGTAGTTCTTGCTTGTTTGTATTTTTCGGCACACACCACATTTTCTGCGCGGAATGACCATTGACAACTGCGTTGTCTTGAGTTAGACAATAATTCCAATCCACTGCTTTATATTTCATTTCCAGCTCTTGATATTTCCTCAGAAGTTCTTGATATTTTGTATTGATTGACACTAAATCATCTGTTAACATGCTTTTTTTTTTGCCTTTAGCGTGTTCGTTATTCCGTTTTCCACGGCACTTACAAGCACTGTTGGCATGTCCAGTCATGTTTGTCTTTCATATATTTCAAATTGACTTTGACACATTTATCGTGGTACCAGTACTTGCAGTCGACACACAGGATACTGCTTTTGACCTTCTTCATGCAAATTTTACAAACCTCACTATCACTTTTTAAAGAAACTGAGACATCACTACACGAAAAATGTTCACTCGACACCATCTTGCCCATGGCCTCACCGTGATTGGACATTGCATCTCCCAACACCCTACAGATTCCAAACCAACCAATTATTTACTTGTACACTGAACCAACTAAATTCCAACCCATAACTACTTTACCTTTGAAGGGAATGCATACAGACAAATTTGTGGCACTGGCACCCTTCTATGCCAACCTCTTCATGGTCCACCTTGAGGTAACATTCTTAGCTTCTCAAAACTCCCAAACCCCTGGTGGTCTGGTTCAGGTTTATTGATGACATCTTTATAACCTGGACCCGAAGCCAGAACACCTTATCCTCATTCTTCCACAAACTCATCACCTCCTCTCCCATCCATTTCACCTGGTCCTTCTCCACCCATCGAGCTGCCTTCCTAGATGTTGATCTGCTCCTCTCAGATGGCTCCAGCCACACTTCAGTCCACATCAAACCCACCAATCACCAACAGTACATGCACTATGACAGCTGCTATCCCTTCCACACCGAAAAATCTCTCCCATACAGCCTGACCAACTGTGGTAGACGTGTGTGCAGTGGTGAGAACTCCCATTACACTGAAGGCCTCACAAAGGCCTTCACAGGCAGGCAATACCCTCTAAACCTAATTCACAACCTGATATCACATGCCATATCCTCATACTTGGTTCTTGCATCCCTCCCAAGAACCAATCACAAAGAAGCACCCCATCTCATCCCAGCACACTCACTGTGGGCCAGTAAAGAGCTGGCAGTCAACTGAGCACACTGTAGGAAGCCAGGTGTAATGTGTGTGTGTGTGTGTGTGTGTGTGTGTGTGTGTGTGTGTGTGTGTGCAGATGGTGTTTTGATTGGTGTTCTCTGACTCAGAGGGGAACATTTATTTTGAACAGGGTAAGAGTGATAAATATTAAATGTTATCTAAGGTTGGCTACTTAGGAGAACACAAAACAGTAGCAGTGGACAATGGGATATCCTACTGATAGACTAAATTTTCCTGAAATCCCATCTGAAACTGACATAAGAATGTGGAAATGGTTAAAACTGCTATAGCTTGCAAAACATTGTCGTCCCACACTTTACTTTATGAAACCCTCTTGTTCTGTAGACATAAGAGGGCATGGATTAGGAAAGGAATATTTGATAAGTCATTGCATAATAGGTAAGTTGCACATTTCCTTCTGCCTGAGGTGGTCGACATTTGTCTTCTGAAATGGAAAAAAGGTCATGTTGTTGATGAAGACTTACTTGTTGCATTTAAACAATTAAGGTTTTGATACCTCTGGCAGATACAAAAGGCAAGAATGACTTGCCTGAACATTGTACACTTCTCTCACGGAGTGTTTGACCGTCTTATACACGGCAAGCAATAGTGACCATGTGGCAGGTGTGCAGTTAACTGAGAGTCACTTGTGCATAAAAAAGCACCATCTCAGGCACAAACAGTTATTCAGTTGATGAAAAGCTCTCAAATCCCCAGCCAGGTGGCAATGTTGAGATACCGCAACATGTCAATGAGTGTCATACATGTCATTCATCAGCAAAATCTTTGCTACTACTGCTGTGTATTGTCAAGCATGTATGATGTGGTGGTGGTGGTGGTGGTGGTGGTGGTGGTGGTGGTGGTGATCACTAACCTAGTTGCTGACTGTTTTTCATGAGTAGCACCTTATACTCATAGTCTCTTCTGAAAATTATTTGGATTTTAACTAAGTTGAGCAATAACAGATGCAACACCAATGATTTAAGGTTCACTTATTTGCATGTTTATTCTGATTAGATCACATTTGAGTGATGGCCAGTCTTCCCTACATTTTCTCATATAATTAGCAGTTTGTTGGTGAGAAATAGTACCATATATACTCATAGATGTTTGTGAGCTAGTGGCTAGAATGTAATCATCTTCTGAAACAAAAGGTAGCAAAAATATTATGTTGGCAACCACCTACGCAGGAAGATATGATAATTATAATAAAATAAGAGAAATCAGAGCTCACACAGAAAGATTTAAGTGCTTGTTTTTTCCACATGCCATTCTAGAGTGGAATGGTAGAGAAATAACTTGAAAAGTGGTTTGATGAACCTTGTGCCAGGCACTTAATTGTGAACTGCTGAGTAGTCATGTATATGTAGATGTAAAAGTATGCTAAAAAGACACAACACAGTTGAAGATTCTTACACCAAGATGTCCAAGTGGTCATAACTGATTCCAGATTTTCAAGATAAGGTACCTGAAGATGTGGGTTCGGAACTGAGTGTGAACTTTTTACACATAGATGTAGACTCCAGCAAATAAATGTTGATAAGTGGATTCTAGGTGTGTACTTTTTACACATAGGTGTTACCATGACAGTTTACAAGCATGGACACTCTGTGAGTCAGAAACATGTTGCAAATGCAAGGAGTAACACTGAGATGTTGCTCTATGGAATTCTACTCACAGAGTGAGGATTTCTTGTGTGGAGGAGGTGTATAAAAATGGGTATGTAGATATTTTGTGAAAATGGTAATTATATTTTAGTTTATAACAATGTAAGGATCAGGTTTAGCAGTAGTGTAAACATACTTAACCTAACACTAAATTTGTTTAATTGTATGTTAGATGATTAGAAAAGTATTAAAGTCAAATGCACTATTTGATTGATACACTGTGTATCTGTGCAGTAATTACTGGTTTCATGTAAAGTCATCAGGTTCATAATTTCTCCCATTTATGGTATTTATTAATTAGAGTCTTCTTTGAGTAACCAAAGGTGCTATCTGATTCAGAAAAATTCTTGCAACAAAAGCATGATATCAAATCCGGGAAATAAACAAGCTTAAAGATTCAAATGATGAAAATATTTTTGGTGTGTCCAAATTGTAATTACAAATAATTTCTAGGTTAATGAATTTTCAGATTGAGTTAACCTTTGACTGAAAAGAGTAAAATTAGTGCTTTCTAATGAGGTATTTTTTTTTAATAAACTGTTATTAGCTCTCACTATTTTTATGACCACATGGCCTAGGAACAAGTTCAATTACCAATTTATCTTAAAATAAAATGTGTTATTCAAAAAGTAAATGTACCATTGTAATCAGTAGATTGTAAATTAAAATGTGAATAATAAGATTACATAAAATACTGCACAAATAACAATTTGGCACTTTAGGGTACATACAGGGTGTTTCAAAAATGACCGGTATATTTGAAACGGCAATACAAACTAAACGAGCAGCGATAGAAATACACCGTTTGTTGCAATATGCTTGGGACAACAGTACATTTTCAGGCAGACAAACTTTCGAAATTACAGTAGTTACAACTGTCAACAACAGATGGCACTGCGGTCTGGGATACTCTAAAGTACGATATTTTCCACATATCCACCATGCGTAGCAATAATATGGCGTAGTCTCTGAATGAAATTACCCGAAACCTTTGACAAAGTGTCTGACGGAATGGCTTCACATGCAGATGAGATGTACTGCTTCAGCTGTTCAATTGTTTCTGGATTCTGGCGGTACACCTGGTCTTTCAAGTGTCCTCACAGAAAGAAGTCACAGGGGTTCGTGTCTGGCGAATAGGGAGGCCAATCCACGCCGCCTCCCGTATGTTTCGGATAGCCCAAAGCAATCACATGATCATCAAAATATTCATTCAGGAAATTAAAGACGTCGGCCATCCGATGTGGCCGGGCACCATCTTGCATAAACCACGAGGTGTTCGTAGTGTCATCTAAGGCAGTTTGTACCGCCACAAGTTCACGAAGAATGTCCAGATAGCGTGATGCAGTAATCGTTTCGGATCTGAAAAATGGGCCAATGATTCCTTTGGAAGAAATGGCGGCCCAGACCAGTACTTTTTGAGGATGCAGTGACGATGGGACTGCAACATGGGGCTTTTCGGTTCCCCATATGCGCCAGTTCTGTTTATTGATGAAGCCGTCCATGTAAAAATAAATGCTGCCCACATGCATATTGCAGTCATCAATCCTGTGCACTATATCTTTTAGCGAATGTCTCTCGTACAGCAATGGTAGCAGCGCTGAGGGGTTGCCGCGTTTGAATTTTGTATGGATAGAGGTGTAAACTCTGGCGCATGAGACGACACGTGGACGTTGGCGTCATTTGGACCGCAGCTGCACACGGCGAACGGATACCCGAGGCCGCTGTTGGATCACCTGCTGCACTAGCTGCGCGTTGCCCTCTGTGGTTGCCGCACGCGGTCGCCCTACCTTTCCAGCACGTTCATCCGTCACGTTCCCAGTCCGTTGAAATTTTTCAAACAGATCCTTTATTGTATCGCTTTTCGGTCCTTTGGTTACATTAAACCTCCGTTGAAAACTTCGTCTTGTTGCAACAACACTGTGTTCTAGGCGGTGGAATTCCAACACCAGAAAAATCCTCTGTTCTAAGGAATAAACCATGTTACCCACAGCACACTTGCACGTTGTGAACAGCACACGCTTACAGCAGAAAGATGACGTACAGAATGACGCACCCACAGACTGCGTTGTCTTCTATATCTTTCACATCACTTGCAGCGCCATCTGTTGTTGAAAATTGTAACTACTGTAATTTCGAAAGTTTGTCCGCCTGAAAATGTACTGTTGTCCCAAGCATATTGCAACAAACGGTGTATTTCTATCACTGCTCGTTTAGTTTTTATTGCCGTTTCAAATATACCGGTCATTTTTGAAACACCCTGTATGATGCGTGCAGTGTCTGTATAATTGGAATCAGTTGACAGACAAGAAGAAAATAGTTATTTAAGGAATAGAATTGTAGCAAAAGGAGTAATTCCATTTTTCTACATTTCATTGGGATTTTGGTATTTGGTTTTCGTCACAGTTGTATTTATGCACAGTATTGGGGGGGTCACACCATGTGGAAAAGTGTGGGGATCAAGTGTGTGTATGTCAAAATAGATCATGGGTGATCTGCTGGATACCAGTGTCCAAAGGGCACAATATTTTGGCAAATTACCTCATTGCCATCCTCAGGTGACCTGATGGACTGACTGACGGGCAGCCGGCACTGCACTTTTATCTCCTCCCCTGCTTTCTCTGATCAGCCACTGCCTCGGCCATCCATGCCCAGCATCCAGTGGCTGTGTTTTGGATTGATGGATGTGGTCATTGCATTTATTCCTTTTGGTGGCACATTATGTGGGAAGATAGGATGAATCTTCAGAAGCAGCAAGTGAAGACGGTCTTCTGACCACAAGCCAAAACATGAGCATTGCTTGGTAGTGTGAAAGATGATCTGGGACTATGGAAATCCAGGCTCTGTCATTTACCCTGCCAATGTGGTACGACATACATAGGTCACACAGTGTGTACTGTTGAAGACCATTGCTGAGAATACCAACGGCACCCCAGACTGCAGCAACTTAACAAGTCAGCAGTTGCAGAACAATGGAATTACATAGACTGGATTATCAGCACACCAAGGTTCTGACACAGACATCCCACTTCTCGTAGTCTGTCATTAAGGAATCTATTGAGATTTGAGTAACAGAACAACTAATAAATCGTGGTAGAACTTACATTGTTAGTAAGGCATGGAACCCTACTATTAGAAAGGTCAAGAAGAGAAATGAGATACCAGACATCAGACTGACCTTGGGAGCAGGTGCAGGAAGAGCAGAGCTGCTGCCAACACGTACACCTGGACATGAACCAAGGATGGACTACTGGGTTGGCAGGAGGAGCAGAGGTAGGATTTGATTTCTTGCAGTTAACGAGAAGCAGTATCATTTGGCGATTTCCCAGCAGTATTTGGAATTGTCCAACTGCAGCCCAGATAAGTTTTTATGGTGTGTATTCACATTTGTGAAGGCATTATTTCTAATATTTACATAAAATAACAATCAGATAAGCAGTTTTCATGGCTGCACATCATATGACATTGATATATTATTTAGAAACAGAGACTTATGTTACGCAACTTAACATGGAAGCAAACTTAGTAATCCAATTCACTAAAGAAAAGATTCTGTTTTATCACAAAAATACGTGTTTAATTGCTAGCAACTAACCTATTCAAAATTATTTAATTCTGGCACAAACTACTACTTCAACACTTTGTTTGCCAGATAGGACACCACATAAGTACTTTCTCCTTATGATCTTCCAGAAATACTGGACAAAATGTACTGAACTAAAGAGGCTGGGTACTATGAAATAAATTGGATTATGCTAATGGAAAACAATCAGATGGCACACACTTTTCAATTGACAAGAAAGTGGCATAAAATAATAATAATAATAATAATCTCAAAGACTGCTATTAAATTGTTTTAACATTAATTTTTATTTGATTTGTTCAAGTTAGTTTAACTATCTTTTTCTTTTCTTTTAATGAAGTTATTGCACATGATCAAAATTTAGCCCACACATAGGACATTTTGCATGGCAGAAGTACAGAATGAAAACACATTTTCCCTTGAAAATTTATGTTTCAACTTTGAATATGATTGAAACATACAAAATGGTTTTGTCAATAAATTGAGGAGTAAAGGTAAAAACTCATTGCATGCTAGTGGTGCTGACTTTTTGAAAGGCACATAGACAAGCCTGAGAGTTTTGGTAGCTATAGAATCACCCTAGCTTACTACATTGTGCTGGCACTGGGCTGAAGGCTTGTATCGGATGGACTGGGCACAGGAAGAAAGGAAGCTGACAGTGTGAAGGAGGTTTGGGCAATGTTGGGTGATGACTCGGGGGGAGAGAGAGGGGGGGGGGGGGTTGGGGAGGGGGCAGTAAGTGCATGGTAGAATAATGTGACACTGGTCAGCTCCTTCTGGCCTCATGCAGGGAGAGTTGTGCACAGTGCCTGACGACATGGACGGGTTGATTAAGAGTAGGAGACGGATAAGGGGGGAGGGGGAAGAAGATGTGGATTATGGGATCAAAGGATGTGTTTTGAGGACAATTTACATCCATATAATCCAGAGAAGCCGGGTGTTGGGAGGAAGGATCCAAGTGACTTGGGTTGTGGAACAGCCATTGAAATTGAACTTGTTGCTGTCAGTAGCATGTTCTCCCACTGAATGATTGGCTCAGGTCTCGGGCATTTTATGGCAATGGCCATTTATTCAAGTGGACAGCTGGTTGGTAATCATGCCCACATAAATTGCTCTACAGAACTTAAAGGAAAGTTGATATTGATGGGATTGCCTTCACAGCTGGCTCTGCATTTGATAGAATAAGATGTGTCAGTGACAGGTCTGCAGATGTGCTGGATGTGTTTATCAGATAGGTCTTGTACCTGACTCTTTTGTAGAGACATGACCAATGTGGTAAGAGATTGGGTGAAGGTGTGGCGTAATGGCGGATGATCTAACAGTGTTCAGAAAGGACAGATTAAATACAGTTGGTGGTGGAGTATTTATTGCTGTCAGAGGTAGTTTGCCTTGTTGCGAAATTGAAGTAGATACTATGGGTAGAGGTTATACGTGACAATCGGACTAAACTATTAATTGGATCATTTTACCAATCCCTCGACTCAGAATATATAGTTGAACATTTCAAAGAAAACTTGAGTCTCATTTCAAATAAGGACCCTGCTCATACAATTATAGTCGGTGGTGACTTTAATCTATCCTAAATATGCTGGACAAATTATACATTTAAAGCCGGCGACAGACATGAAACATCATCCGAAATTGTACTTAATGCTTTCTCAGAAAATTATTTTGAACTATTAGTTCATGAGCCCACTTGAAGTGTAAATGGTTGTGAAAGCATACTTGACCAAAAGCAACAAATAATCCTGGACAAATAGTGAGTATTGTGATGAATACAGGGATTAGCGACCACAAAGCAGTTGCTGCTAGGCTGAATACCGTAACACCTACAATCATAAAAAAATACGCAAATTATATCCATTTAAAAAAGCTGATAAAATTCTCGTTTTGCCTTTTTAAGAGACAGTCTTCACTTCTTCTGATCTGATCATGAAGTGTAGAAAAGTTGCGGAATGTTTTCAAAGAGATAGACTGTAACACAATGGCAACTGAGCCTCCACACCAGTAGCGATGAGGCTTTTTACAAAACTGGCAAAACTGAGAGGGGGGGGCTGGAGGATAGAATATGTTTCGGCACGACTGTGCCATCATCAGTGGGTTTTCGTTTTTATTGATTCTGGAATGTGAACATTTTTGTTAAATGATTATAAAATTATGTGCATCTTTAGTTCAAACAACAGATTGTTTCTTTTTGTAAATACTTTTACATTTGGTGCATGAATTTTCTAGATCGCTTGTATGTTAATTACTGCAGGTAACTTGCCATTTGCAACCAAACAATGTTGATGAGAAAGTTTTTGAGAATGTAATTTAGTTTGTCGCGATGTTTTCGTGCATATATTCGTTTTTACTTAAGTTTTCGTGTGGTAAGCACTTCCATTCTCCGCATCAAGCTGAGGTGTTGTGATGCACACCTAACTATAACAAGTATTTTCCACAAAAAATGTAGTAAAAATACTTTCCACTTCACCAAAACACAGTGTGATTGCAGTTTGTTATGTGTCCCAACTCAGCCAGTGTTCATTTGTTCACCAGAGAGTTCGGTGCCAATTTTGAATTTTGTTTGCATTTTGTCTTTGTGTGTGTGTGTGTGTGTGTGTGTGTGTGTGTGTAGACTTTTATCTGTTTGTGCTGTTTTTATTTGTAAAGGTCCTTTTTTTATAATCATTTAACAAAAATGTTCACATTGTGGAATAATTAAAAACGAAAACCCACTGATGATGGCACAGTAGTGCCAAAACATGTTTGGGTACTGAGAAAAAACGGTGTTTTGCATTACTGGCGGACATCACATCCAAAAATTTTAAACAATTTTAACTGCAAACATGACCAACACAAGGAGCTGCAAATCAAAATGATGAATATGGCATGAGAAATCTGCTACAGATTAAGTTTGGGAATATGCCTGCCTAGGAAGACATTAGCGAGACCTTCAGCAAACTGGGAAAGGGATTATTTGCTCATGTCTGCAACAATGGTCAGAATGTATGCGAATGACTTTTTGGTATCAGTAGGACAACAGCTATCAAAATGCAGGTACCTTTGCTGGTTATTGAGCTTGATATGGAAGAGTTTTGGATGCAGCCATCCAACAGATGGAGATCAATTTCCAGAAGGATGGCTCACTGGGATGAGGAGGACTAGGTAAAGCAGATGGAAGAGAAGGTTAGAGGCTATGGAGAAATAAGGATAGGGTTTCTTGGCCTTGGATCCAGATCATGAAGATATCATGAATGAACCTAGATGACCAATTCGCTGATTCTTCCACCTGCATGTCCTTCCATTTGACCCTATCCCAGAAATCCAGCATAACCTCCAATCTCTTCCCCAATTTATAGGCCCATCCAGAAGCTGTCCCTCCAATGCATCTACCATTGAAAACTACTGCCCCAGTCATCTATTCTCTATGCACTTCCCAAAATCCATAAACCAAACAATATTTGATGCTCCATTGTAGCTGGTTACTGAGTTCCCACTGAAAGAACCATACAGTCCCCTTCTGTATCATCCTCTTTTTGAGCTATCTGGAAGAAATGTTCCTATCCACCCAAAATCCCAGATCCCTCATTTGGTTCAGGTTCATTTATGACTTTTTATGGCCTCTACCCTGGGCCAAAACATCTCATTTCTCCACAGTGTCAACACCTTTACCACACCCTTCATTTGATTCTCTTCTGTCCTTTGGACATGACCACTAACCTGCTGTCCACCCAGAAGAATGGTCACAACTATACTGAGTCCATGAGCAGAGTTGATCACTCAGTGACAGAACACACTACTGAGCAAAATATGTTCAATCTCAGTGGCTGCTTTACAACCTATACTAGCTGGATACCTCCCCCAAAATCAGTTCTCTGAATTACACAGATGAGAGTTGTCCTTCCAACACATCATTTTGGCCCCTAACCCTCCTGGCCTCAGTCTCCAACAACTGTTGCATTATTCCCACCTCCAGCCCTGTCCCACAACTTCATTTATCCTCCACTCACATCCCCTTCCCCACAGTCTCCCTTCCCAATCCACTCCTTCATGCCATTGTCTGCTGTGCGAAAAGGTCCTCCCTGTGGCCAGAACAACCTCACTGGTGTCACTTTCTTATCGTGTGCACTTGCTGCTGTCAACCACTCTTCTCCAAGCCTCCCTACCTCCCCCCTCTCTGTTCTCCCCTTTCCCATTCCATACAACACAACCCATCTGTGGTGGAAAGCATTCATCCAAAAGCTGGCAAAATTCTCAGTCTTGTTTTGATGACTCACTGCCTCAGCTATTTGTTGAGTTTTTACCTTTACTCCTTAGATTATTTGTGTCCCACCAGGTCTTCCCTTTAATATAAGGAAATATGTCAGTTAGGTATAACATAAATAACATCAGTATGAAGTGCAATTTTACCCTGAGCAACATTATAATATACACAGTGGTGTTCTCACATATCTTCATGGTCCTTATGCGAAATATATGTTGGTGACAGTAGAATCATTCTGCAGCCAGCTTCAATTGCCAGATGTTTAATGTTCCTTGAAAAGTTCCCGAAGCATCTCCATAATACTTGCATGTTATTGAAATGTACTGATAACAAATCTAGCAGCTACCTCTGAATAGCTTTAATGTCTTCCATTAATCTGACCGGTATGGTTCCCAAACATGTGAACAGTACTTAAGAATAGGTCACACTAGAGTCATTTACACAGCCGGCTATACAGATGAACCACACTTTCCTAAAATTCTCCCAATAAACCAGTCACCCATTCGCCTTCAACCAGAGTCAGCCATTCACCTTCCCTATCATAATCCTCGCATGTTCATTCCATTTCATGTAACTTTGCAACATTACATCCATTTAGTTAAACTACACGACTGTGTCTAGGAGGGCCTACTAATGCCGTGTCCAAACATGGTGGGTTTGTTTTTCCTACTGATTTACAATAACTTACATTTTTCTGCATTTAGAGCTACTGCCATTGATCACATCAACAATAAATTTTATCTGGGTATTTTTTCATTCTCCTACAGTCAGTCAACATTGACACCTCATATGCTACAGCATCATCAACAAAAACTGCAGATTGCTGCCCACTTTGTCCGCCAGATCATTTATGTACATCCAAAATAATAGCGATCTTATCACACTTTCCAGGGTCACTCATGACAATACCCTTGTTTCAGTTGAATACTCTCCATTGAGGACAACATATTGAGTTCTATTACCAAAGAAATCTTTGGGCCACTCTCATATCTGGGTATCTATTCTGTATGCTCTTACCTTTGTTAACAGTCTATAGTTGGGCACCATGTCAAATGCTTTTTAGAAATCTAGAAATATGGGATCTGCCTGTGGTCCTACATCCTTCATCCAAAGTATATCATGTGAGAAAAGGGCAAGCTGAGTTTCAAGTGAGTGATGTCTTCTAAAACCATGCTGATTCATGGAATAGACATAAGCTTTTTGATCTCTAGGAGATTTATTTGTTTGAACTCAGAAGATTTTCTAGTTTTCTGCATCAAACTGATGTTAAGGATAATGATCTGTAATTTTGTGAGTCCGCTCTTTTACCCTTCCTATGTGCAGGAGTCACCTGCACTTTTTTTCCATTTGCTTGGGACTTCACGTAGACAAGAGATTTGTGATAAATGCAAGCTAAGTATGGGACCAGTGCTGTTGTAAAACCGAATTGGGATTCCAGTAGGACCTGGAAACTTACTTGTTTACAGCACTTTCAGCTGTTTCTCTGTGCCAGGGATGCTTATTATGATATCGTCGTCCATACGGGTCTGCCTGTGATGGTCAAATGATGGTATGTTTGTATGATTCTCCTGCATGAACTGATTTCTTTAACATGAAGTTTAAAACTTCAGCTTTCCTTTTGTTGCCATCTTCTGCCACACCAGACTGGTCAACAAGTGACAGAATGGAAACCTTAGGCGAAATTTTAATAGGATAAGAACTTTCTTGGGTTCTCAGCCAGATCTTTTGCTAAGGTATGACAGTGGTGGTTGTTGTATGCTTCATGCATAGATCTTTTTACAGATGCATGAATCTGTGCCATCCTTTGCCTATTGTGCATTCTCTTTTGAACCAAGGGTGCAGCAGCCTCTTTTTACTTTATCAGCATTTTCTGAATTTTGTTGGTAAATCACTGTGCGTCTTTTCCACCTGTAATCCACTTACTAGACACATACTTGTCCAGAACACAATTTACTATCTGTTTAAAGTTTGCCCATAGTTCCTTTTTCTCCTACAGACTGGAACTAAATGGTGTCAGTTCACTGTCTAAGTGAGATGCTAATAGCTGCTTGTGTGCTCTTTATAGCAGAAATACTCTCATACCCTTCTTGACTGATTTATTAACTTTCGTAACCATAGTTGCTACGATAACATCATGATCACTACTCCCTGTCTCCATGTTGATGCCTTTGATAAGGTCTGGCCTGTTTGTAGCTACAAGGTCTAAAATATTTCCACATTGTTTCGGCTACTATACTATCTACTCAAGATAGTTTTTGGAAAATGTGTTCAAAAGTACTTCACAAGAATGTCTGTCTGTACCCACTACAATGAATCTAATGGCATCCCAGTCTATAGTCTGTGGATTAGTGGCCTCCAACTAGTATTGCAAGATCTGTGTATTTTTGTGCCACTGACAATAGACTTTGTTTGAATGATTCTAAAACAGTCACAGTGGAATTATGTGGTCAGTAAAAACATCCAACAATTAACTTTGTTTCCCCTAGATGTGCTATAACTGGTGAGATATCTTCACCTTGACACTAAACTTCAACTTCAATAAAAACAATATTTTGTCAGCTGCAGTGAACACATTCCCTCCTCTGGCATCTAATCAGTCTTTCCTACATTCCTTCGTTGACTCGCTAAATATCTCAGAGCTTTCTACTTCAGTCTGAAAATAATTTGAGCATAGAAATTACATAGAGGACAGTAAATTTGGTGACTTTGTTATGAATACTTTGACAATTTACTGATAAAATATTGACAGTCTTTCCTTTTTAAAAAATTAATCATGAAAGTGTCTCACTGTACCCATGAATTTTTAACATTGGATACAGTGAGACAGTGTCTCAAATTCTAACGAACATCATAAGAAGCAAACTTGCTCTCAAATGAAACAGCAGGTTGTTGTCTTTTTGCCTTGTTATGTGTTGTAGTAGTATTAGACAATAACATTTTTATGCATTTTGTGTCAATGAACGAAATATCTGGAACTACAGGTATCACAAATTTGTTCTCTAGTTTCAAATTTTTCCTAAGAAATGTAACTTCATATTTGGATGACTCTCCTGCAATTGAAAGAATTTTTCCTACATAATATATTTTCTTTTTTGGCTCAAACTCTACTAAAACAAAGTCACCCACTTTGGGTGAGTGCAGTAAGTTTTCAAAGTTAACCATTTCCGGTTTTGGAATCAGTTATGTCTGATCAAAGGTGCCATCTGAAGAATCTTGTAAAATTAATTCACTTTTGTCAGCATCAGTTTCATCAACTAGTTATAAAGCTCGCTTTGCTTTAGGTCTCATAATGTCTTTTCATTTCCTTTTCATTTGCAGTTCATTCCTTTCTGGTGTGTCGGTTGCAATCATTGTTCTTCCTTTAGGCCATCAGCGACTTCAACTATTTCTTGGTTTTGCCTTTGGGGAACACCATATGTCATCTGGAGAGAGATAAGACATTGGTGCAGATTTTCCATGTGATTCTGAAGAACTAGATGCTATAGACTGTGCTTCACTTTCATCATGTGATGGGTGTCCCACATCAATTTCAGGTTTGAGGTCTTTTTTGGGTGATATGTGTGTTTTAGAGGTCTGTCAGTAACAGAGGATGGAAGAAAATCATCCTCATTGATCTAAAGGAAATATTCTTGTCTTCTTAAATCCGGCAATGATATTGACAGGAGTCATTCCTTGGAGGTATGCTATCCCCACACAGTGAGCAACATTATAAATTGAAAATGATTCACCTGGTTGAAACACCATCCATGTTTCTGCAGCAGCATCATAAAATGTATTGAAAGGTTTCATGACATTGACATCAATAGGCACTCGTTTATTGGGGCATTGAGGTGGAATTGCCAGAATCGTTATCCCATTCTCTTTGCACAGATCTATTGCCTCTATTGAGGGGTGGCTCTCATGATTATCCATCAGTAACAAAGATGGATTTGCTTTTGAGCTGGCAGAGAACTTGATGAAGTGATGAATGACCTTCACAAAACATTCTGAGTTCATCCTTTAACGGTAAGACCTAATGTGCCAGCAGATGTTCCTAATATCATATGATCTTTAAAATTCACATGTGGAAATATTGTGACAGGGGGTAGGCTAATACCGAGAGCATTTATAATACAACATGTCGTAACCAGTGTTCCACATTCTTCACTGGTTGCTTTGTTAACTTGTTTCATACCCTTAAAGGCCAAAATCTTTTGTGACTTCTGCACCGTTGTTGCTCCAGTTTCATCAAGATTGAAAATACGTGATCCATCAGCAAAATTTGGATGATGTTTGATTACTTCTTCCAGTTTATCAAAGAAATTTGACACATTAAGTTTATTAAAGCCTGTAGGTCTAGATAAGCTGCATCTTTCCGGGCTTCGAAGAGACAGTTAAGGGAATCTTTGTCGAAAACCTTTCATCCAGCCGATAGATGCTTTCTCACTTTCAGTCCAGGTTTTGGGTAAAACAATGTTATTTTTAATACCTGATTCATAAGCTGAGGTACGGCTCTCGTTCATAGTAAGTCCATAAAACATTTTAGAACACTGAGCTCCAATTCTGGTGCAAAACTGCAGTTCTCTGAACAGTTAGGACACATGTTTGAAGTGTTATCCTCATGATATTTCTTAACGTGTCGACTAACTGTTTGAAAGGATAAGCCTTTCAACTTAGATGCACTCCTGATGCTCATTTTATTTGCGATCACCAGCATGACAGCTTCTGTCATTGTAGATTCTAAAAACCTTCCTATTTCCAAATCAGTCTTCTTTCTCCTGGGCATGTCTCACTGTACCCTCATGATTCATGTCTCACTGTTCCCAGTCGCAAACTTTTTTCAAAATGGCTCCAAACACATTCAGCTTAAAGCAACATTTCAATGAAGGGGATTAATATGTCTTGGAAAAACCATAGTTTTGAGTGACTAATGAAATGATTTGAAAATACCAATGGTCTACTCAGAAACCAGCTACGTAAATTTAGTAAAAAGAAACTTTTCTTACCTCTGCGCACAAATATACCAACAACGAAATCACAACAAGAATGTCAAGTACGAAACATGGAAATCCATAGACTAAATAATAATGGTTACCACATTCACAGTAGATACCAACAACTGTAACCAAAATTCCAGAGATAAAACTAATGTCTCACTGTTCCCAATCTTCCACTACTCTGCTATCCAAGTAACTGCTTTGTGTAGTGCACACTTGACTCATCAGTGGGAGTCCTACTATTACTCACCCAATAATGTAGGTCCAGACAGTTACATCTACATGGATACTCTGCCTGGCAGAGGGTTCATCGAACCACCTTCACAATTTTATTCCAGTGTCGTATAGTGCGCGGAAAGAACGAACACCAATATCTTTCCATACGAGCTCTGATTTCCCTTATTTTATTGTGGTGATCGTTTCTCTCTATGTAGGTCAGTGTCAACAATATATTTTCACATTCAGAGGAGAAGTTGGTGATTGGAATTTTGTAGAAGTTTCCATCGCAATGTGTGTGTGGGTGTTTTTTTTTTTTTTTTTTTTTTTTTTTTTTTTTTTTTTAAAAAAAAAAAGTCCAGCTCAAATCCTGTATCATTCCCTCTTTGAACTTTTTCCATGTACTCCATTAGTCTTATCTGGTAATGATCCCAAACCGCACAGCAGTATTCTAAAAGAGGACTGACAAGCATAGTGTAGGTAGTCTCCTTAGGAGATCTGTTACATTTTCTAAGTGTCCTGCCAATAAAACACAGTCTTTGATTAGCCTTCCCCACATCATTTTCTATGTGTTCCTTCCAATTTAAGTTGTTCATAATTGTATTTCCTAGGTATTTAGTTGAATTTACGGCCTTTATATTTCACTGATTTATCGTGTAACCAAAGTTTAAAGGATTCCTTTTAGCACTCATATGGATTACCTCACACTTTTCATTATTTAAGGTCAACTGCAAATTTTCGCACCATTCAGATATCTTTTCTAAATTGTTTTGCAGTTCGTTTTGATCTTCTGATGACTATATTAGTTGATAAATGACAGTGTCATCTGCAAACAACCTATGACGGCTGCTCAGATTGCCTCCCAAATCGTTTATATAGATAAGGAACAGCAAGGGGCCTGTAACTCTACCTTGAGGAATGCCAGTAATCATTTCTGTTTTACTCGATTACTTTCCGTCATTTACTATGAACTGTGACCTCTCTGACCGTAAGTCACAGATCCAGTCACATAACTGAGACGATATTCCATAAGCACACAATTTCACTATAAGCCATTTACAGCCAGAACCATCACCTAGTTGACGAAACCTTTGGTTGAGACCTTCCACTGGGTTCCAAATCAAAGGATCCCATCCAACTCTGTGAAGAATATTGCAAATTACGAGCTCTGCTTGCAACTTGCACGCGAAGACAGCAACCTTCACCACCTCTGCCAGCTGCCTGTGTGAA
Source organism: Schistocerca gregaria (assembly GCF_023897955.1). Taxonomy (NCBI): domain Eukaryota; kingdom Metazoa; phylum Arthropoda; class Insecta; order Orthoptera; family Acrididae; genus Schistocerca; species Schistocerca gregaria. Next base: position 961,283,365 of record NC_064921.1, on the reverse strand, counting down.
CTGAGGATGGCCTCAGAACCCATGGAGCGGGCGTCATTGGTGACAACGTGAGCCATAACTTGCAGATGACTGCACCCTGCTCGCTTGATAGCCGCCAGCAAACCCACCACTTCCATATCTCGGATGAGACCCTCTGTCAGTCATACCCGAGTGCACTTTGGCTGTCTTCCAGCCCTGAATGCTATCTTCCTAAGGGACTACTTAACATGTCTAATGTTGGAGCTCCTGTAACTAGCAAACCCCTAACCAAGTGTGCCTGCTTGGATCCTGCTGAAGGAATGGCCACCTCTTCACTCACAAGGCATACAACCAGCCTCCACATTGGCCCTCCACATAACCGACATGAACACATTACTATCCGCCACTCACCCTGCTGTAAGGATGGATCCACTGTGTTGGGTACCCAAGGAGGTGCCTTGGCAGCAGAGCCCTTGGATGAAACAAGCAACACCTGAGGTGTCCCATGAGACAAGTCAGATTTTCTGCCACTGCTACAATGCTACAGCAGCCTGAGTGCAGCTGATTGTAGCCTAAAGCACATTCAGTTGTTTTCAAACTGTGACCAGCTCCTTCTGCATCTGCACACACACATCCTAACCATAATGAAGGTGCCTGTTAACTCTGTAGATAGTGAATGCCACACTTCTTGCAAACTTGGTCTTAGCAAGGAAAACAAGTAGCATGCACCTGTGGTTCACTGTTGTCTCCTTGTAAGATGAAACCATCATATCAGTAGCATATGTGTACATAACCAATGGCACCCATACCTGGGGGCAAAGAGGCCCATGCGTGACCCCTAGCTCTCTGGGAAAGGAAAAAAAACATAGTGTATTCAGGTGTTTTTCTTACAAGAAAATGATTTAAAAGTTGGCATTATGCAGGTTTTTATCAGGGTCCGAATTGGCCATTCATATTCCAAAATATTAAAAATACTCCAAACCTCCAGGTCTAGCACCTCCCCCCCCCCCCCTTTCCACACACATGCGGGCACGCATACGCACAAGCACGCACGCACGCGCGCGCACGCACGCACACACACACACACACACACACACACACACACACACACACAAACTATCTATGGGCACTCTGTTTTGCACAGAAAGGTCTGGATGAAAGTTCCTCCACATATGATTATACTACTCCAGGTGTTAAAACTTTGTCAGGAGATGATGAATATGATATTCATAGAAGCATCATGATATCTCATCACTGCCATCTGGCTGGAAACCATAGTGCTTTTCTTCAGTAGTATACACTGGGAAAGTCTACATTCACACAAAGGGCGGCTCGGTCTTAAGGACCAGGGAGGCGTGGCTCACCAGAAATTTTGTGGTATAGTTTTATTCAATGTACTTTTTCAATATTATATCAACCAGTTTGAGTATGACATGACTTGATGTTCTACGAGCGACAGAGACCAGAGGTAATTTGGCTCAGTTCACATTGCTCCATTGCAGAGACACTGTGTTACTCTGAGCTGCTGGTAGGAGAACAGGCCTTACCACTACTCCTCAGCGTATCCTTCCACAGTGCCAAATGTCTTTTCCTTTCATCACCCAATTTGTCCAGCATCAGGGCCAGTGTCTGGTGGTCCATACTCCCTCCATACTCCCGGCTTGTAAGACTGCAGTCACAATGATGTGAAAAAGCAGTTTCCCTTCCTCCACTTAACCCCTTTCTGTAACATAGTTTAGGGCTAGCTTGGGTGGGCCCGCAGGATGGAGCATTTCATGTGTACCCCTGTTTCTCCGCACTCCAGTGGATCCTGCCGCCTCTCTACCCTCCTTGCCGACCTGTTCACTTGTCTACACAAAGTTTGTGGTCAGCTACTAGAGTGGTCCCATAGCTCCCCCCCTTCACCCCCTCCCCTTCACCCCCCCCCCCCTCTTTCCACACAAAACTACCTTACTGCAATTTTTTCTACACAGATATAAGAAATTTGCAAGGTAAATGTAGTAAAAATGAAGCATTATTGAAAAGTATTACTTAAATATTGAAAACGGCAAATTTAATGTATTATCATAATAAACAGATTACATATTCTACGGACTGTCTAAAAGAATTGAAAGTATAACAAAATCTATGTCTTATTGTTTGTGGCAGCTACTGTACATTAATTTTATCATAATAAAGACCAGATTTTATTTGTATGTATTAAATTATTAGCAATGTATGAATCATTAACAGGAAATGAAAGAAAAAGGGCTATATTTAAGTTTTGAGAACACATTCTTTACCAAGAATTGTGTTCTTATAATTTTACTTTCCGTTTTCTTGTTCTGAGTGCAGCAAATTGATTGATAATGTCAATCAAGTCAAATTTAGCAACTGTGTTGTATTCAATTGACAAGAGAGCTGAATTTGGCAGTCTGCTTCATCTATACTCGACCAAAAGTAGTTTCCTTATTGTCTTTAAATTGCTGAAACTGCATTGAAATTGTCATAAATCTCTTCAAAGCTATTTTGTTGTTTGGATAAGACTCTCATAACTGATACATTGGCAGGGGGAGGGGGGAGGAATCAAAGTATCCAAATAGGAATCTGTGTCAGTGCTTGTTATCAGCTATTTCTTCTGGAATTTGAAAGCAGTTATTTCGTTAACTAGCTCTGCTGTATTAATACTCGTTTTATATTTGGAACAAAATGTGCTACATATTTTTGAAAGTAAGATTATAGCTCTCATTTAATGCTTTCCCTGGAAGAAATTAAACTGAGATGAAATGGTTAGTTATATGTGAGATCTGTTTCCATTTTCACTTATTATTCTATCAGATGTTTTGAAACAGTCTGGCTGAAACAGTTCCTCTCCGGTCCTTAGCTGGCAAAAATTGGCAAAAGCAGCAAGCTTTAGGTTAAACAGCATATTAGTTGCTCCCTGGCCCAGTGGCCAGATTTTGAGATCTTACTATATTGTAGCGAAGTACCAGCAAAAATTCAATTGTTGGACATGAGCTAACTGTTTTCGCATTAGCTGTATGAGTTAAACACACCGTTGATGCATAACCCAAATGACATATGTTCAGTCCTGCATTCCTTCCTGCCCCTCCCTCTCTACCCCCTCCCATCCCCCCCTCTTCTCCAGTGTCATTCGTCAATGGGAAATGTTGCAAACAGCGCCAGTTCTCAGTAGTGTTCCATATTATGGAGCTGTGTGTTTGAAACTCACGTTTTCTTACTAGATTAGATTAGATTTACTTTCATTCCAATTGATCCGTAGTGAGGAGGTCCTCCGGAATGACAGAAAAACAACAATACATGACAAATTTTTACAACTAAAACAAATAAGCTAATGTACCATTCCACAGGTCCCAAGTGGAATGATTGTCATTTTTTAATGAACACTATATGAAAGTCCACAGGTCCCAAGTGGAATGATTGTCATTTTTTAATGAACACTATATGAAAGTCATTTTACATATAATAATGCACTGAATTTAAAATAAAAAAGTTTTTTATTTATTTATAAGGTAATAAACATGTCATACAACTACTATAATACTTATTTACAATGAACACATTACTGCACTGAAATGGTGCAGAAGTTAGATTGTACTTACACACACACACACACACACACACACACACACACACACACACACACACATATTTACAATGAACACATTACTGCACCTAAATTGCACAGGAGTTATATAAACAAAGATTCCAAGACTTACCAAGCGGGAAAGTGCCAGTAGATAGGCACAATAAATAAAACACACAAACACACACACAGGATTTCTCACTTTCGCAACCAACGGTTGCTTCTTCAGAAAAGAGGGAAGGAGAGGGAAAGACGACAGGATGTGGGTTTTAAGGGAGAGAGTAAGGAGTCATTCCAATCCCGGGAGCGGAAAGACTTACCTTATGGGGAAAAAAGGATAGGTATATACTCGCGTGCGCCCACACACACACACACACACAACACACACACACACACACACACACATATCCATCCACACATATCATATTTAATTTCAAGATTGGGACATGGATATGTGTGTGTTTGTGTGCGCAAGTATACACCTATCCTTTCCTCCCCCCAAGATAAGTCTTTCCGCTCCCGGGACTGGAACGACTCCTCACCCACATCCCCTCGTCCCCCCCTCTCCCCCGCCTCCTTCCCGAAGAAGCAACCGTCTGTCGCGAAAGCTAGAAATTTTGAGTGTGTGTTATTTTATTGTGCCCGCCCACCGGCGCCCCCCCGCCTGGCAAGTCCCGGAATCTTTGTCTTTAATATATTTTTCCCATGTGGAACTTTCTTTCTATTTTATATATATATATATATATATATATATATATATATATATATATATATATATATAACAAAGATTCCAAGACCCACCAAGCGGGAAAGCGCCATTAGACAGGCACAATAAATAAAACACGCAAACACACACACAGAATTTCCAGCCCTCGCAACCAACGGTCGCCCCTTCACGAAAGAGGGAAGGAGAGGGAAAGACGAAAGGATGTGGGTTTCAAGGGAGAGGGCAAGGAGTCACTCCAGTCCCGGGAGCGGAAAGACCCCCCCCCCCCCAGGGGGAAAAAAGGGAAGGTGTACACTCGCACACACACACACACACACACACACACACACATATCCATCCATACATACACAGACACAAGCAGACATTTGTAAAGGCAAAGAGTTCGGGCAGAGATGTCAGACGAGGCGGAAGTACAGAGGCAAAGAAGTTGTTGAAAGACAGGTGAGGTATGAGCGGCGGCAACTTGAAATTAGCGGAGGTTGAGGCCTGGCGGATATCGAGAAGAGAGGATATACTGAAGGGCGAGTTTCCATCTCCGGAGTTCGGATAGGTTGGTGTTGGTGGGAAGTATCCAGATAACCCGGACGGTGTAACACTGTGCCAAGATGATCTGGCCGTGCACCAAGGCATGTTTAGCCCCACGGTGATCCTCATTACCAACAAACACTGTCTGCCTGTGTCCATTCATGTGAATGGACAGTTTGTTGCTGGTCATTCCCACATAGAAAGTGTCACAGTGTGGGCAGGTCAGTTGGTAAATCACGTGGGTACTTTCACATGTGGCTCTGCCTTTGATCGTGTACACCTTCCGGGTTACAGGACTGGAGTAGGTGGTGGTGGGAGGGTGCATAGGACAGGTTTTACACCAGGGCCGGTTGCAAGGGTAGGAGCCAGAGGGTAGGGAAGGTATTTTGGGGATTTCATAGGGATGAACCAAGAGGTTACGAAGGTTAGGTGGACGGCGGAAAGACACTCTTGGTGGAGTGGGGAATATTTCATGAAGGATGGATCTCGTTTCGGGGCTGGATTTTAGGAAGTCGTATCCCTGCTGGAGAGCCACATTCAGAGTCTGATCCAGTCCTGGGAAGTATCCTGTCACAAGTGGGGCACTTTTAGGGTTTTTCTGTGAGAAGTTTTCGGTTTGACGGGATGATGTATATAAAATAGAAAGAAACTTCCACATGGGACTTGCCAGGCGGGGGGCGCCGGTGGCACAATAAAATAACGCACAAACACACACACAAAATTTCTAGCTTTCGCGACCGATGGTTGCTTCTTCGAGAAGGAGGGAGGGAGAGGGGGGGACGAGGGGATGTGGGTTTTGAGGGAGAGGGTGGGGAGTCGTTCCAGTCCCGGGAGCAGAAAGACTTACCTTGGGAGGGGGGGGGGAAGGATACGTGTATACTAGCGCACACAAACACACACATATCCATGTCCCAATCTTGAAATTAAAAATGGTGTGTGTGTGTGTGTGTGTGTGTGTGTGTGTGTGTGTGTGTGTGTGTGCCTGCATGTGTGTGTGTGTGCGCGCGCGAGTGTACACCTGTCCTTTTTTTCCCCTAAGGGAAGTCTTTCCGCTCCCGAGATTGGAATGACTCCTTACTCTCTCCCTTAAAACCCACATCCTTTCGTCTTTTCCTCTCCTTCCCTCTTTCCTGAAGAAGCAACCGTTGGTTGCGAAAGCTAGAAATCCTGTGTGTGTGTGTTTTATTTATTGTGCCTATCTACTGGCGCTTTCCCGCTTGGTAAGTCTTGGAATCTTTGTTTTTAATATATTTTTCCCATGTGAAAGTTTCTTTCTATTTTTTATATATATGTGTATGTGCGGATGGATATGTGTGTGTGTGCGAGTGTACACCTGTCCTTTTTTTCCCCTAAGGGAAGTCTTTCCGCTCCCGGGATTGGAATGACTCCTTACCCTCTCCCTTAAAACCCACATCCTTTCGTCTTTCCCTTTCCTTCCTGAAGAAGCAACCATCGGTTGCGAAAGCTAGTAATTCTGTGTGTGTGTGTGTGTGTGTGTGTGTGTGTGTGTGTGTGTGTGTGTGTGTGTTTTGTTCATGTGCCTGTCTGCCGGCGCTTTCCCGCTTGGTAAGTCTTGGAATCTTTGTTTTTAATATATATATATATATATATATATATATATATATATATATATACCATGGACCTTGCCGTTGGTGGGGAGGCTTGCGTGCCTCAGCGTACCATAGGTGCAACCACAACGGAGGGGTATCTGTTGAGAGGTCAGACTAACGTGTGGTTCCTGATGAGGGGCAGCAGCCTTTTCAGTAGTTGCAGGGGCAACAATCTGGATGATTGACTGATCTGGCCTTGCAACATTTACCAAAACGGCCTTGCTGTGCTAGTACTGCGAACGGCTGAAAGCAAGGGGAAACTACAGCCGTATTTTTTCCCGAGGACAGGCAGCTTTACTGTATGATTAAATGATGATGGCGTCTTCTTGGGTAAAATATTCCGGAGGTAAAATAGTCCCCCATTCGGATCTCCGGGCGGGGACTACTCAAGAGGATGTCGTTATCAGGAGAAAGAAAACTGGCGTTCTACGGATCGGAGCGTTGAATGTCAGATCCCTTAATCGGGCAGGTAGGTTAGAAAATTTAAAAAGGGAAATGGATAGATTAAAGTTAGATATAGTGGGAATTAGTGAAGTTCGGTGGCAGGAGGAACAAGACTTCTGGTCAGGTGACTAAAGGGTTATAAACACAAAATCAAATAGGGGTAATGCAGGAGTAGATTTAATAATGAACAGGAAAATAGGAATGCGGGTAAGCTACTACAAACAGCATACGGAACGCATTATTGTGGCCAAGATAGATATGAAGCCCACACCTACTACAGTAGTACAAGTTTATATGCCAACTATCTCTGCAGATGACGAAGAAACTGAAGAAATCTATGATCAAATAAAAGAAATTATTCAGATAGTGAAAGGCGATGAAAATTTAATAGTCATGGGTGACTGGAATTCGGTAGTGGGAAAAGGGAGAGAAGGAAACAAAGTAGGTGAATAGGGACTGGGGCAAAGAAATGAAAGAGGAAGCCGCCTGGTAGAATTTTGCACAGGGCACAACCTAATCATAGCTAATACTTGGTTTAAGAATCATGAAAGAAGGTTGAATACATGGAAGAACCCTGGAGATACTAAAAGGTATCAGATAGATTATATAATGGTAAGACAGAGATTTAGGAACCAGGTTTTAAGTTGTAAGACATTTCCAGGGGCAGATGTGGGCTCTGACCACAATCTATTGGTTATGACCTGTAGATTAAAACTGAAGAAACTGCAAAAAGGTGGGAATTTAAGGAGATGGGACCTGGATAAACTGAAAGAACCAGAGGTTGTACAGAGTTTCGGGGAGAGCATAAGGGAACGATTGACAGGAATAGGGGAAAGAAATACAGTAGAAGAAGAATGGGTAGCTCTGAGGGATGAAGTACCAGGATGGCCCCCTCGTATGCCAACCTATTTAGGGGTCGCTTAGAGGAAGCCTTCTTGGTTACCCAAGCCTGCCAACCCAAAGTTTGGTACAGATTTATTGATGACATCTTCATGATCTGGACTCACAGTGAAGAACAACTCCAGAATTTCCTTTCCAACCTCAACTCCTTTGGTTCCATCAGATTCACCTGGTCCTACTCCAAATCCCATGCCACTTTCCTAGACGTTGACCTCCATCTGTCCAATGGCCAGCTTCACACATCCGTCCACATCAAACCCACCAACAAGCAACAGTACCTCCATTATGACAGCTGCCACCCATTCCATATCAAACGGTCCCTTCCCTACAGCCTAGGCCTTCGTGGCAAATGAATCTGCTCCAGTCCTGAATCCCTCGACCATTACACCAACTACCTGAAAACAGCTTTCGCATCCCGCAACTACCCTCCCGACCTGGTACAGAAGCAGATAACCAGAGCCACTTCCTCATCCCCTCAAACCCAGAACCTACCACAGAAGAACCCCAAAAGTGCCCCACTTGTGACAGAATACTTCCCGGGATTGGATCAGACCTTGAATGTGGCTCTCGAGCAGGGATACGACTTCCTAAAATCGTGCCCCGAAATGAGATCCATCCTTCATGAAATCCTCCCCACTCCACCAAGAGTGTCTTTCCGCCGTCCACCTAACCTTCGTAACCTCTTGGTTCATCCCTATGAAATCCCCAAACCACCTTCCCTACCCTCTGGCTCCTACCCTTGCAACTGCCCCCGGTGTAAAACCTGTCCTATGCACCCTCCCACCACCACCTACTCCAGTCCTGTAACCCGGAAGGTGTACACGATCAAAGGGAGAGCCACGTGTGAAAGCACCCACGTGATTTACCAACTGGCCTGCCTGCACTGTGACGCTTTCTATGTGGGAATGACCAGCAACAAACTGTCCATTCGCATGAATGGACACAGGCAGACAGTGTTTGTTGGTAATGAGGATCACCCTGTGGCTAAACATGCCTTGATGCACGGCCAGCACATCTTGGCACAGTGTTACACCGTCCGAGTTATCTGGATACTTTCCACCAACACCAACCTATCCGAACTCCGGAGATGGGAACTCGCCCTTCAGTATATCCTCTCTTCTCGATATCCGCCAGGCCTCAACCTCCGCTAATTTCAAGTTGCCGCCGCTTATACTTCACCTGTCTTTCAACAACTTCTTTGCCTCTATACTTCCGCCTCGACTGACATCTCTGCCCTTACGCTTTGCCTAAATATGTCTGCTTGTGTCTGTGTATGTGCGGATGGATATGTGTGCATGTGTGTGTGTGTGTGCGCGAGTGTACACCTGTCCTTTTTTTCCCCCTAAGGGAATCCTTTCCGCTCCCGGGATTGGAATGACTCCTTACCCTCTCCCTTAAAACCCACATCCTTTCGTCTTTCCCTCTCCTTCCTGAAGAAGCAACCATCGGTTGCGAAAGATAGTAATTCTGTGTGTGTGTTTGTGTGTTTTGTTCTTGTGCCTGTCTGCCGGCGTTTTCCCGCTTGGTAAGTCTTGGAATCTTTGTTTTTAATATATTTTTCCCATGTGGAAGTTTCTTTCTATTTTATTTACATCATGAACCATGGACCTTGCCGTTGGGGGGAGGCTTGCGTGCCTCAGCGATAGAGATGGCCGTACCGTAGGTGCAACCACAACGGAGGGGTATCTGTTGAGAGGCCAGACAAACTTGTGGTTCCTGAAGAGGGATAATAGCCTTTTCAGTAGTTGCAGGGGCAACAGTCTGGATGATTGACTGACTTGGCCTTGCAACATTAACCAAAACGGCCTTGCTGTGCTGATACTGCGAACGGCTGAAAGCAAGGGGAAACTACGGCCGTAATTTTTCCCCGAGGGCATGCAGCTTTACTGTATGGATAAATGATGATGGCGTCCTCTTGGGTAAAATATTCTGGAGGTAAAATAGTCCCCCATTCGGATCTCCGGGCGGGGACTACGCAGGAGGATGTCGTTATCAGGAGAAAGAAAACTGGCGTTCTACGGATCGGAGCGTGGAATGTCAGATCCCTTAATCGGGCAGGTAGGTTAGAAAATTTAAAAAGCGAAATGGATAGGTTAAAGTTAGATATAGTGGGAATTAGTGAGGTTCGGTGGCAGGAGGAACAAGACTTCTGGTCAGGTGACTACAGGGTTATAAACACAAAATCAAATAGGGGTAATGCAGGAGTAGGTTTAATAATGAATAGGAAAATAGGAATGCGGGTAAGCTACTACAAACAGCATAGTGAACGCATTATTATGGCCAAGATAGACACAAAGCCAATGCCTACTACAGTAGTACAAGTTTATATGCCAACTAGCTCTGCAGATGATGAAGAAATTGATGAAATATATGATGAGATAAAGAAATTATTCAGGTAGTGAAGGGAGACGAAAATTTAATAGTCATGGGTGACTGGAATTCGTCAGTAGGAAAAGGGAGAGAAGGAAACATAGTAGGTGATTATGGATTGGGGCTAAGAAATGAAAGAGGAAGCCGTCTGGTAGAATTTTGCACAGAGCATAACTTAATCATAGCTAACACTTGGTTCAAGAATCATAAAAGAAGGTTGTATACATGGAAGAATCCTGGAGATACTAAAAGGTATCAGATAGATTATATAATGGTAAGACAGAGATTTAGGAATCAGGTTTTAAATTGTAGGACATTTCCAGGGGCAGATGTGGACTCTGACCACAATCTATTGGTTATGACCTGTAGGTTAAAACTGAAGAAACTGCAAAAAGGTGGGAATTTAAGGACATGGGATCTGGATAAGCTGAAAGTACCAGACGTTGTACAGAGTTTCAAGGAGAGCATAAGGGAACAATTGACAGCAATGGGGGAAAGAAATACAGTAGAAGAAGAATGGGTAGCTCTGAGGGATGAAGTAGTGAAGGCAGCAGAGGATAAAGTATGTAAAAAGACGAGGGCGGCTAGAAATCCTTGGGTAACAGAAGAAATATTGAATTTAATTGATGAAAGGAGAAAATATAAAAATGCAGTAAATGAAGCAGGCAAAAAGGAATACAAACGTCTCAAAAATGAGATCGACAGGAAGTGCAAAATGGCTAAGCAGGGATGGCTAGAGGACAAATGTAAGGATGTAGAAGCTTATCTCATTAGGTGTAAGATAGATACTGCCTACAGGAAAATTAAAGAGACCTTTGGAGAAAACAGAACCACTTGTATGAATATCAAGAGCTCAGATGGCAACCCAGTTCTAAGCAAAGAAGGGAAGGCAGAAAGGTGGAAGGAGTATATAGAAGGTTTATACAAGGGCGATGTACTTGAGGACAATATTATGGAAATGGAAGAGGATGTAGATGAAGATGAAATGGGAGATACGATACTGCTTGTAGAGTTTGACAGAGCACTGAAAGACCTGAGTCGAAACAAGGCCCCCGGAGTAGACAACATTCCATTAGAACTACTGACAGCCTTGGGAGAGCCAGTCATGACAAAACTCTACCAGCTGGTGAGCAAGATGTATGAGACAGGCGAAACACCCTCAGACTTCAAGAAGAATATAATAATTCCAATCCCAAAGAAAGCAGGCGCTGACAGATGTGAAAATTACCGAACTATCAGTTTAATAAGTCACAGCTGCAAAATACTAACGCGAATTATTTACAGACGAATGGAAAAACTGGTAGATACGGACCTCAGGGAGGATCAGTTTGGATTCCGTAGAAATGTTGGAACACGTGAGGCAATACTGACCTTACGACTTATCTTAGAAGAAAGATTAAGAAAAGGGAAGCAGTGGTTGGGAAAGGAGTGAGACAGGGTTGTAGCCTCTCCCCGATGTTATTCAATCTGTATATTTAGCAAGCAGTAAAGGAAACAAGAGAAAAATTTGGAGTAGGTATTAAAATTCATGGAGAAGAAGTAAAAACTTTGAGGTTCGCTGATGACATTGTAATTCTGTCAGAGACAGCAAAGGACTTGGAAGAGCAGTTGAACGGAATGGAAAGTGTCTTGAAAAGAGGATATAAGATGAACATCAACAAAAGCAAAACGAGGATAATGGAATGTAGTCAAATTAAATCGGGTGATGCTGAGGGAATTAGATTAGGAAATGAGACACTTAGAGTAGTAAAGGAGTTTTGCTATTTAGGAAGTAAAATAACTGATGATGGTCGAAGTAGAGAGGATATAAAATGTAGACTGGCAATGGCAAGAAAAGCATTCCTGAAGAAGAGAAATTTGTTAACATCCAGTATAGATTTAAGTGTCAGGAAGTCGTTTCTGAAAGTATTTGTTTGGAGTGTAGCCATGTATGGAAGTGAAACATGGACGATAATTAGTTTGGACAAGAAGAGAATAGAAGCTTTCGAAATGTGGTGCTACAGAAGAATGCTGAAGATTAGATGGGTAGATCACGTAACTAATGAGGAGGTATTGAATAGGATTGGGGAGAAGAGAAGTTTGTGGCACAACTTGATTAGAAGAAGGGATCGGTTGGTAGGACATGTTTTGAGGCATCAAGGGATCACAAATTTAGCATTGGAGGGCAGCGTGGAGGGAAAAAATCGTAGAGGGAGACCAAGAGATGAATACACTAATCAGATTCAGAAGGATGTAGGTTGCAGTAGGTACTGGGAGATGAAGAAGCTTGCACAGGATAGAGTAGCATGGAGAGCTGCATCAAACCAGTCTCAGGACTGAAGACAACAACAACAACAACATTATATATATATATATATATATATATATATATAAAGATTCCAAGACTTACCAAGCGGGAAAGCGCCGGCAGACAGGCACATGAACAAAACACACACACAGAATTACGAGCTTTCGCAACTGGCAGTTGCTTCTTCAGGAAAGAGTGAGGGAGAGGGAAAAATGAAAGGATGTGGGTTTTAAGGGAGAGGGTAAGGAGTCATTCCAATCCCGGGAGCGGAAAGACTTCCCTTAGGGGAAAAAAAGGACAGGTGTACACTCGCACACACACACACACATATCCATCCGCACATACACAGACACAAGCAGACATATTTAAAGGCAAAGAGTTAAGGGCAGAGATGTCAGTCGAGGCGGAAGTACAGAGGCAAAGAAGTTGTTGAAAGACAGTTGAGGTATGAGCGGCGGCAACTTGAAATTAGCGGAGGTTGAGGCCTGGCGGATATCGAGAAGAGAGGATATACTGAAGGGCGAGTTCCCATCTCCGGAGTTCGGATAGGTTGGTGTTGGTGGGAAGTATCCAGATAACTCGGACGGTGTAACACTGTGCCAAGATGTGCTGGCCGTGCATCAAGGCATGTTTAGCCACAGGGTGATCCTCATTACCAACAAACACTGTCTGCCTGTGTCCATTCATGCGAATGGACAGTTTGTTGCTGGTCATTCCCACATAGAAAGCATCACAGTGCAGGCAGGTCAGTTGGTAAATCACGTGGGTGCTTTCACATGTAGCTCTCCCTTTGATCGTGTACACCTTCCGGGTTACAGGACTGGAGTAGGTGGTGGTGGGAGGGTGCATAGGACAGGTTTTACACCGGGGGCGGTTGCAAGGGTAGGAGCCAGAGGGTAGGGGAGGTGGTTTGGGGATTTCATAGGGATGAACCAAGAGGTTACGAAGGTTAGGTGGACGGCGGAAAGACACTCTTGGTGGAGTGGGGAGGATTTCACGAAGGATGGATCTCATTTCGGGGCAGGATTTTAGGAAGTCGTATCCCTGCTGGAGAGCCACATTCAAGGTCTGATCCAGTCCCGGGAAGTATTCTGTTACAAGTGGGGCACTTTTGGGGTTCTTCTGTGAGAGGTTCTGGGTTTGAGGGGATGAGGAAGTGGCTCTGGTTATCTGCTTCTGTACCAGGTTGGGAGGGTAGTTGCGGGATGCGAAAGCTGTTTTCAGGTTGTTGGTGTAATGGTCGAGGGATTCAGGACTGGAGCAGATTCGTTTGCCACGAAGGCCTAGGCTGTAGGGAAGGGACCGTTTGATATGGAATGGGTGGCAGCTGTCATAATGGAGGTACTGTTGCTTGTTGGTGGGTTTGATGTGGACGGATGTGTGCAGCTGGCCATTGGACAGATGGAGGTCAACATCTAGGAGAGTGGCATGGGATTTGGAGTAGGACCAGGTGAATCTGATGGAACCAAAGGAGTTGAGGTTGGAGAGGAAATTCTGGAGTTGTTCTTCACTGTGAGTCCAGATCATGAAGATGTCATCAATAAATCTGTACCAAACTTTGGGTTGGCAGGCTTGGGTAACCAAGAAGGCTTCCTCTAAGCGACCCATAAATAGGTTGGCATACGAGGGGGCCATCCTGGTACCCATGGCTGTTCCCTTTAATTGTTGGTATGTCTGGCCTTCAAAAGTGAAGAAGTTGTGGGTCAGGATGAAGCTGGCTAAGGTGACGAGGAAAGAGGTTTTAGGTAGGGTGGCAGGTGATCGGCGTGAAAGGAAGTGCTCCATTGCAGCGAGGCCCTGGACATGCGGGATATTTGTGTATAGGGAAGTGGCATCAATGGTTACCAGGATGGTTTCTGGGGGTAACAGACTGGGTACGGATTCCAGGCGTTCGAGAAAGTGGTTGGTGTCTTTGATGAAGGATGGGAGACTGCATGTAATGGGTTGAAGGTGTTGATCTACGTAGGCAGAGATACGTTCTGTGGGGGCTTGGTAACCAGCTACAATGGGGCGGCCAGGATGTTTGGGTTTGTGAATTTTAGGAAGTAGGTAGAAGGTAGGAGTGCGAGGTGACGGTGGGGTGAGGAGTTTGATGGAGTCAGGTGAAAGGTTTTGTAGGGGGCCTAAGGTTCTGAGGATTACTTGAAGCTCCGCCTGGACATCAGGAATGGGATTACTTCGGCAAACTTTGTATGTAGAGTTGTCTGAAAGCTGACGCAGTCCCTCAGCCACATACTCCCGACGATCAAGTACCACAGTCGTGGAACCCTTGTCAGCCGGAAGAATGATGATGGATCGGTCAGCTTTCAGATCACGGATAGCCTGGGATTCGGCTGTGGTGATGTTGGGAGTAGGATTAAGGTTTTTCAAGAAAGATTGAGAGGCAAGGTTGGAAGTGAGAAATTCCTGGAAGGTTTGGAGAGGGTGATTTTGAGGAAGAGGAGGTGGGTCCCGCTGTGATGGAGGACGGAACTGTTGCAGGCAGGGTTCAATTTGGATAGTGTCTTGGGGAGTTGGATCATTAGGAGTGGGATCAGGATTGTTTTTCTTCGTGGCAAAGTGATATTTCCAGCAGAGACTACGAGTGTAGGACAGTAAATCCTTGACAAGGGCAGTTTGGTTGAACCTGGGAGTGGGGCTGAAGGTGAGGCCTTTGGATAGGACAGAGGTTTCGGATTGGGAGAGGGGTTTGGAGGAAAGGTTAACTACTGAATTGGGGTGTTGTGGTTCCAGATTGTGTTGACTAGAATTTTGAGGTGTTGGGGGGAGTGGAGCTGGAAGTGGGAGATTGAGTAGATGGGAGAGACTGGGTCTGTGTGCAATGAGAGGAGGTTGAGGTTTGTTGGAAAGGTTGTGGAGGGTGAGTGAGTTGCCTTTCCGGAGGTGGGAAACCAGGAGATTGGATAGTTTTTTGAGGTGGAGGGTGGCATGTTGTTCTAATTTGCGGTTGGCCTGTAGGAGGATGCTATGTACAGCCGGTGTGGATGTGGGAGAGGAAAGATTGAGGACTTTGATTTGGGATAGGAGTTGACGGGTGTGTTCATTGGCCGAGTCGATGTATAGGTGAAGGATTAGGCGGGTGAGGGCTATGGATTGTGCTGTTTGGAACTGGTATAAGGACTGATGGAAAGAAGGATTGCAGCCAGAGATGGGAACTTTAAGTGTGAGGCCTTTGGGAGTAATGCCAAATGTCAGACAAGCCTGAGTAAATAAAATATGGGAGCGTAATCTGGCTAGGGTGAAGGCATGTTTGCGGAGGGAATGTAAATAAAATTTAATGGGGTCATTGTAGGGATGTTGTGAGGTTGACATGGTATTGGTAGGTGGAATGGGTAATATGAGGTTAAAGTGAAAGTAAAGAGAGATTTATATAGGGAGAGATAAAGGTGTGAAAAAAGTCGAAAAAGTGTTGGTTTGAGATGAGCTATGTTGAGCATGTGCTGAACTTAGGTTGGTGAACAACAATGGGTGCAAAGGTTGGGTAGTTATGTTGTCTCCAGATCACGTTAAAGGGTGGGGAAATTCAAGAAAATGTCGAGAAATTCAAGAAAATTTCGACAAAAAAATTTTTTCGAAAAAAGTTTCGAAAAAATAATTTGCGAAAAAATAAAATTCGAAAAAAATTTTCGAATAAAATCTCGAAGAATATGTGTGTAAATGTATTCAAAGGACTGGTTATGTACTGGCAGGTTATGATAATGAGGCTAACAATTGTTTGATGAAGAAATAATAACGTGTAAACCTGTGGGAAGCTGCTAAAAAATGATCGGTTTTGTGGGAAAAACGGGAATGGAAATAAAACGAAAGTTGTTGGAAAAAAAAAAAAAACTGAGATGGTTGTGTAATGGGTGAAAGGAACTGAAGCTGTGAAATAGTATTCACGAGTTTACACGAAATGTTTGTAAACTTGGAACAATGGATTTTATAGCAGCGGTTATGTTGAAAGCGTTGAAAATTTTAGGTTATGGTTTGGAAGTAAATTACGTATTATTGAGTATAATTAGGCAGGATAAAATGTATGGTAGATTACGGAAAAATGGAAGATGAATACCAAGTGGAACTTCTTGTACAAACGAAAGGAGAAAGTAAGACGATAGAGAAGATTTCGAAATGCAACAGAGACAATAACAAACGTAATTGTTGGGTTCAAATTAATGACGATGTAAATAAAACAGAAAGAAACTTCCACATGGGAAAAATATATTAAAAACAAAGATTCCAAGACTTACCAAGCGGGAAAGCGCCGGCAGACAGGCACATGAACAAAACACACACACAGAATTACGAGCTTTCGCAACTGGCAGT
This sequence comes from Schistocerca gregaria, assembly GCF_023897955.1. NCBI lineage: Eukaryota > Metazoa > Arthropoda > Insecta > Orthoptera > Acrididae > Schistocerca > Schistocerca gregaria. The sequence continues at coordinate 961,266,653 of NC_064921.1, read as the reverse complement.
TGCTTCTTCAGGAAAGAGTGAGGGAGAGGGAAAAATGAAAGGATGTGGGTTTTAAGGGAGAGGGTAAGGAGTCATTCCAATCCCGGGAGCGGAAAGACTTCCCTTAGGGGAAAAAAAGGACAGGTGTACACTCGCACACACACACACACACACATATCCATCCGCACATACACAGACACAAGCAGACATATTTACAGGCAAAGAGTTAAGGGCAGAGATGTCAGTCGAGGCGGAAGTACAGAGGCAAAGAAGTTGTTGAAAGACAGGTGAGGTATGAGCGGCGGCAACTTGAAATTAGCGGAGGTTGAGGCCTGGCGGATATCGAGAAGAGAGGATATACTGAAGGGCGAGTTCCCATCTCCGGAGTTCGGATAGGTTGGTGTTGGTGGGAAGTATCCAGATAACTCGGACGGTGTAACACTGTGCTAAGATGTGCTGGCCGTGCATCAAGGCATGTTTAGCCACAGGGTGATCCTCATTACCAACAAACACTGTCTGCCTGTGTCCATTCATGCGAATGGACAGTTTGTTGCTGGTCATTCCCACATAGAAAGCATCACAGTGCAGGCAGGTCAGTTGGTAAATCACGTGGGTGCTTTCACATGTGGCTCTCCCTTTGATTGTGTACACCTTCCGGGTTACAGGACTGGAGTAGGTGGTGGTGGGAGGGTGCATAGGACAGGTTTTACACCGGGGGCGGTTGCAAGGGTAGGAGCCAGAGGGTAGGGGAGGTGGTTTGGGGATTTCATAGGGATGAACCAAGAGGTTACGAAGGTTAGGTGGACGGCGGAAAGACACTCTTGGTGGAGTGGGGAGGATTTCATGAAGGATGGATCTCATTTCGGGGCAGGATTTTAGGAAGTCGTATCCCTGCTGGAGAGCCACATTCAAGGTCTGATCCAGTCCCGGGAAGTATTCTGTTACAAGTGGGGCACTTTTGGGGTTCTTCTGTGAGAGGTTCTGGGTTTGAGGGGATGAGGAAGTGGCTCTGGTTATCTGCTTCTGTACCAGGTTGGGAGGGTAGTTGCGGGATGCGAAAGCTGTTTTCAGGTTGTTGGTGTAATGGTCGAGGGATTCAGGACTGGAGCAGATTCGTTTGCCACGAAGGCCTAGGCTGTAGGGAAGGGACCGTTTGATATGGAATGGGTGGCAGCTGTCATAATGGAGGTACTGTTGCTTGTTGGTGGGTTTGATGTGGACGGATGTGTGCAGCTGGCCATTGGACAGATGGAGGTCAACATCTAGGAGAGTGGCATGGGATTTGGAGTAGGACCAGGTGAATCTGATGGAACCAAAGGAGTTGAGGTTGGAGAGGAAATTCTGGAGTTGTTCTTCACTGTGAGTCCAGATCATGAAGATGTCATCAATAAATCTGTACCAAACTTTGGGTTGGCAGGCTTGGGTAACCAAGAAGGCTTCCTCTAAGCGACCCATAAATAGGTTGGCATACGAGGGGGCCATCCTGGTACCCATGGCTGTTCCCTTTAATTGTTGGTATGTCTGGCCTTCAAAAGTGAAGAAGTTGTGGGTCAGGATGAAGCTGGCTAAGGTGACGAGGAAAGAGGTTTTAGGTAGGGTGGCAGGTGATCGGCGTGAAAGGAAGTGCTCCATTGCAGCGAGGCCCTGGACATGCGGGATATTTGTGTATAGGGAAGTGGCATCAATGGTTACCAGGATGGTTTCTGGGGGTAACAGACTGGGTACGGATTCCAGGCGTTCGAGAAAGTGGTTGGTGTCTTTGATGAAGGATGGGAGACTGCATGTAATGGGTTGAAGGTGTTGATCTACGTAGGCAGAGATACGTTCTGTGGGGGCTTGGTAACCAGCTACAATGGGGCGGCCAGGATGTTTGGGTTTGTGAATTTTAGGAAGTAGGTAGAAGGTAGGAGTGCGAGGTGACGGTGGGGTGAGGAGTTTGATGGAGTCAGGTGAAAGGTTTTGTAGGGGGCCTAAGGTTCTGAGGATTACTTGAAGCTCCGCCTGGACATCAGGAATGGGATTACTTCGGCAAACTTTGTATGTAGAGTTGTCTGAAAGCTGACGCAGTCCCTCAGCCACATACTCCCGACGATCAAGTACCACAGTCGTGGAACCCTTGTCAGCCGGAAGAATGATGATGGATCGGTCAGCTTTCAGATCACGGATAGCCTGGGATTCGGCTGTGGTGATGTTGGGAGTAGGATTAAGGTTTTTCAAGAAAGATTGAGAGGCAAGGTTGGAAGTGAGAAATTCCTGGAAGGTTTGGAGAGGGTGATTTTGAGGAAGAGGAGGTGGGTCCCGCTGTGATGGAGGACGGAACTGTTGCAGGCAGGGTTCAATTTGGATAGTGTCTTGGGGAGTTGGATCATTAGGAGTGGGATCAGGATTGTTTTTCTTCGTGGCAAAGTGATATTTCCAGCAGAGACTACGAGTGTAGGACAGTAAATCCTTGACAAGGGCAGTTTGGTTGAACCTGGGAGTGGGGCTGAAGGTGAGGCCTTTGGATAGGACAGAGGTTTCGGATTGGGAGAGGGGTTTGGAGGAAAGGTTAACTACTGAATTGGGGTGTTGTGGTTCCAGATTGTGTTGACTAGAATTTTGAGGTGTTGGGGGGAGTGGAGCTGGAAGTGGGAGATAGAGTAGATGGGAGAGACTGGGTCTGTGTGCAATGAGAGGAGGTTGAGGTTTGTTGGAAAGGTTGTGGAGGGTGAGTGAGTTGCCTTTCCGGAGGTGGGAAACCAGGAGATTGGATAGTTTTTTGAGGTGGAGGGTGGCATGTTGTTCTAATTTGCGGTTGGCCTGTAGGAGGATGCTATGTACAGCCGGTGTGGATGTGGGAGAGGAAAGATTGAGGACTTTGAGGACTTTGATTGTCCTATGCACCCTCCCACCACCACCTACTCCAGTCCTGTAACCCGGAAGGTGTACACGATCAAAGGGAGAGCTACATGTGAAAGCACCCACGTGATTTACCAACTGACCTGCCTGCACTGTGATGCTTTCTATGTGGGAATGACCAGCAACAAACTGTCCATTCGCATGAATGGACACAGGCAGACAGTGTTTGTTGGTAATGAGGATCACCCTGTGGCTAAACATGCCTTGATGCACGGCCAGCACATCTTGGCACAGTGTTACACCGTCCGAGTTATCTGGATACTTCCCACCAACACCAACCTATCCGAACTCCGGAGATGGGAACTCGCCCTTCAGTATATCCTCTCTTCTCGATATCCGCCAGGCCTCAACCTCCGCTAATTTCAAGTTGCCGCCGCTCATACCTCAACTGTCTTTCAACAACTTCTTTGCCTCTGTACTTCCGCCTCGACTGACATCTCTGCCCTTAACTTTTTGCCTTTAAATATGTCTGCTTGTGTCTGTGTATGTGCGGATGGATATGTGTGTGTGTGTGTGCGAGTGTACACCTGTCCTTTTTTTCCCCTAAGGGAAGTCTTTCCGCTCCCGGGATTGGAATGACTCCTTACCCTCTCCCTTAAAACCCACATCCTTTCATTTTTCCCTCTCCCTCACTCTTTCCTGAAGAAGCAACTGCCAGTTGCGAAAGCTCGTAATTCTGTGTGTGTGTTTTGTTCATGTGCCTGTCTGCCGGCGCTTTCCCGCTTGGTAAGTCTTGGAATCTTTGTTTTTAATATATATATATATATATATATATATATATATATATATCCTGAAGAAGCAACCGTTGGTTGAGGAAGCTTGAATTTTGTGTTTGTTTGTGTGTCTATCGACCTGCCAGCGCTTTTGTTTGTTAAGTCACATCATCTTTGTTTTTAGATATATATACAAATCAGTTGTTTTTACTGAGAAATTCATCAGTGGAGTAGGAGGAGTTGGCCACCAACCAATAAATCCTTTAGGCTTCTCTTAAACTGAATTTCATTGGTTGTTAAGCTTTTTATGGCTGCTGACAAGTTATTGAAAATGTATGTTCCTGAATAATGCACGCCTTTTTGCACAAGACTAAGTGACTTTAAATCCTTGTGAAGATTATTCTTATTTCTGGTATTGATTCCATTAATTGAGCTGTTGGTATGAAAAAGTGATATATTTTTAATGACAAATTTCAGTAAGGAGTAAATATATTGGGAAGCAGTAGATAGTATCCCTAGTTCCCTAAACAGGTTTCTGCAGGATGTTCTTGAGTTCACACCACATATAACTCTTACTGCACGTTTTTGTGCCCGGAAAACTTTAGCTTGGCTTGATTAATTACCCCAAAAAATAATCCCATATGACATTATGGAATGAAAGTAAGCTTAGTATGCCACCTTTTTCATTTTTATACCCCCTGTGTCTGACAAAATTCGCATTGCAAACAGAGATTTGTTAAGATGCTTCAGCACTACTGTGGTGTGCTCCTCCCAGTTGAATTTATTATCAAGCTGTAATCCCAAGAATTTAACACTGTCCACTTCTTCTATCTTCTTGTCATCGTATGTTAGACATATACTCGTGGGACACCCCTTACAAATACTGAACTGCATGTAGAGTGTTTTTTCAAAGTTTAGTGACAAAGAATTGGCTAGGAACAAGTGATTAATGTCCACAAATACTTTATTAGCTGATCTTTCTAAGACTATGCTTGATTTCCTATTTATTGCAATGTTTGTATCATCGGCAAACAAAACGAACTTGGCATCTGGTAATGTTACTGTTGAAAGGTCATTGATATACACAAGAAAAGGTAAGGGCCCCAAAATGGAACCTTGTGAGACCCCACATGTAATTAGTTCCCAGTTGGATGATGCCTGATAGCTTGATACCTGTCTCTTTTCTAATAACACCCTTTGTTTCCTGCAGAGATATAAGATTTGAACCATTTTGCAGCATTTCCTGTTACACTATAATACTCTAATTTACTTAAAAGGATATTGTGATTTACACAGTCAAATGCCTTTGACAGATCCCAAAATATACCAGTTGCCTGCAATTTTTTGTCTAATGAATTAAGCACATTTTTACTGTAACTGTAGATAGTGTTCTCAATATCAGAACCTTTTAGAAATCCAAACTGTGACTTTGACAGTATGTTATTTGAGATAAGATGGTTATAAAGCCGTATGTACATTACTTTTTCGAAAATTTTTGAGAATGCTGGCAACAGTGAAATTGGACGGAAATTTGATGCTATTTCTTTATCTCCCTTCTTAAACAGTGGCTTAACTTCAGCACATTTCAGCCATTCAGGAAATATTCCACTGATAAATGACTGGTTACATAGATAGCTTAATATGTTACTTAACTCAGAATCACATTCTTTAATTAACTTTGTTGATATTTCATCATACCCACTCGATGTTTTTCATTTTAAAGATTTTATGATGGACATTATTTCTGTTGGGGTAGTGAGGGTCAAATTCATATTATGGAAGTTGCTTGAAATTTCTGGTCTGAGGTATTCCATAGCAGCATCTACCGAACCTGACAACCCCATCTTTTCAGTAACAGTTATAAAATGTTTATTAAAAAGTTCTGCGACACTATACACATCTGTCACCAATGTATCATTTAGTCTTAATGCTATTTGTTCCTCTTCATGTCTGGTTCTACCTGTTGCCTCCTTCACTATATCCCATAATTTTTTTTTTTTTTTTTTTTTTTTTGTTATCTGATATGACTATCTTTTCCTTGTAATATATTTGCTTTGACATCCATATTACAGTCTTTAATATTTTGCAGTATTTCTTGTAATGTGCTATAGCATCAACATCGGAACTGTTTCGGATTGACAGATACAGTTTTCTTTTTGTTTTACAAGATACCCCTATTCCTCGAGTAATCCATGGCTTTTTTGTAGACTTTGCTCTAACCTTGGTAAGTTTAGGGAGAAAACAGTGTTCGAATAAGGTAAGCACTTTATTAGCAAAAGTGTTATATTTTTCATTCATGCCATGAGCACTGTAAACATCAGGCCAGTGAATGTCTCTGAGGAGTGTCCTAAAATAACCAATTTTTTGCCTTATTGATTATCTCTTGAGCTTAGATTTAACAGATATTATCCTGTTCAGCATTAACATTTAACAGAAAGAACTGCATGTCATGGTCTGAGAGGCCATTGACTATTGGTTTTGTAATTGGCTACCCTAGTGGGGAACTTTACAGTGGGAATTAAGTTGAATGATAGTGTTACTAACTCAAATAAGTTCTTATTGGGAGAGTCTGTAAGGAAATCTACATTGAAATCACCAGCAACCACTATTTCTTTGTTTTTGGTTGTTAAATGGGCCAGTACAGCTTCAAGGTGGTTTACAAACAGATTAAAGTTACCTGCAGGTGCTCAATATACACTTAATATTATGAAGGATTTTTTGTGAAATTCTAATGCTGTTGCACATGTTTCCATATGCTGTTCTAGTCAAAATTTATGAATGTCTATGTTCTTAAATTTATGACAGTTCCTAATGAATGTGGCAACTCCTTCTTTCTCCATCTCTGATCTACAAAAGTGAGATGCTAACCTAAACCCTGTAACACTTAAAAGTTCTATACCAGTGGTCAAATGATGTTCAGAGAGACAGATTATGTCAGCTGGGTTTGAAGACTCTAATTCATCTATGCAGATAGTTAATTCATTAATTTTATTTCTCAGTCCTCGAATATTTTCATGCAATAAAGATAGCTGACATTTCACATTGACTGAGTTAAAATTTGGTTGAGTTATAATATCTGCTGACTGTTGAAAATTCTTAACCAATAGCTGTTTATGTTGATGTAATATGCTGGAATTACATTTTTTGATTTCTTTCTCAACTTGAGGTTTGTCTCAGTTCTAACCTCTCTTAAAATTTGCTTTCTTTCTGTCCTCCCTACCCTAAAAAAGGGTCTTTTCTGAACCCTATAACCACTGGTATTTTACCACTCATGACAGTGCCTTCCCCCTTTAACTTTCCTGCTATTTCCCCAGCCAATTTACCCTTCCTTTTCCTGTTGAGGTGAAGGCCATGCACCCTACATAAGCAGCCATTCCAGCTCCAGTAATTCCCTTGACAGAAGAGTTCAAATGAGGTCGGTCATGGCGCCCAAGAACAGATACAAACTCAACACTAGTATGCTTCGATGCTGATACAATCTCCGCCAGGTCACACTCTATACTGTACCCAGGATCTCTGTCAATACTGTTACCACCCACCCACTATAACCATGGTATCTTCCTTAGTGAAATCTTTGCAAAATGATCCTAAATACTCTGTCACCTGCTCCAGACCAGCACTAGGTTTAAAAAAATTGGTGACCTGGTATTCTGATCCTAGTTCATCCTGCAAAAGTTGGCCAACACCTTTCCATGGGAACTACCTAACAACAACACTTTCTTTCTCTTTACTGATTTCCCTACATTCTTACTTTCCAATTTGCTGCTGAAAGTTTGTTGTGCCCTGTCTACACCTGGAACTGCTTGAGGCTCACCAGCTTCTAACTGAAGCAACAGGTCAAATCTATTTTCCACATTCACCATGAAGCTGTCAGACCAAGTTCTAGACCTGTTCCTCCTGTTGCCTGTTGCCACGTCCCACCTCTCTTTACCCATCTCTCCCCTCAACCTGTCAAGACCTCCCCTGGCCTTGTCTAACTCTGCCTGAAGGGCGGCAATTTTCCCCTCCTGTTCTAGTATCTTCCTGTCTCTACTACAAATCCTACAAAACCACTGATGAGTCTCATTTACTTCTATTCCCACGCCACTACAGTCACCCACATGGAATAAACTAGAGCACCCATCACACCAAAGCCCCGATCTAACAATTCTATGGCAAGTCAAGCACTTTTCACTCATGATAAACATAATGGTTTATTAAGAATAAGTCAGTTAAATTACAGATAAACACGAAAATTCGGTTACACAAAATTGCCTTATACGCAACTGTGTGTAAACAAAAACAAAAGTGCAAAGTTTCTGAAACAACAACTTAAACTTTACGCTACTTTCCAGAAATGCTAGTTAAATAATGAAGAGGTACGCTAAGTTAAATTGTTGAGGAGAGCAAGGAACAACTAAACAAAATTCTGTAGATTTGCTGCAGCAGAACGTAAACAGAAAATACGACTGTACAGTCTTTTCGCGTTTTCTGCTTTTTTATGTATAGAAAAATTAAACTTTTAATGCTACACTTAAAAGGCACACTAATACACCTATTTACCACGTAATCAGTACTAATCTATATGTTTTATAGTCTAACAAGACTTATCTTTACGAGAACACCAAAACTCACGCTAGTCGCCTGGCTGCAAGTATTTTGAAATGAATAAAGTAGGTTGTTCGCTAAAAGTGCCCTTTAATTTATTAAGTTGGAAGAGAAGATAGAAATCTATCAGTTACCACACATCAACTAACTACAATCCTACATACACATAGTACAAAAAGAGTTCATTTCAGTCCATGCTTTATTGTTAGCTACAGTATTTTGTGGATTAGGCCTATACTTATAACTGTAGAATTACCATATTTACTGTTTTGTACTGTTTTTAAGCAGTAGGTTATAATGGAAGGTTATGTAACAGACAATTCAGACCAATTCAGTTATAAAGTTTATTGCCTTTTTTATATGAGCACCATTTGCCACTACTTCACATAAACCAAAACAAGTTTGCTATAATTTTTTCAAGCTCAACAAAGACTCATCTGCCAAAAGAACAATCCCTCTTTGGCCTGTCATCAAGTGTACACTTTGGCATGCCCATTGCAACAGAAAAAATTATTTGTAATGTATTATTTTTTTTTTAAATATTGTCACATTACAGGATTTTATTACCATATCAAGTTGTAATCTGCATTTACACCTAAACTGTGCCGTTTGAGGAATAGGGCAGAGTGAACGGCTGTAAATGTCTATATGTTGAATATTGATAATATTGAATATCTGTAATATGTTTGTAAAATTGTTAGCTTTGACTGTGAACTGACTCCAGAAAGACTAGTATTAAGAATGCACTTTGATTGTTCCAGCTTGTACAATTTTTGGGTACTTATATTACTTGACTTCTCCAATAATTCACCAGGCATTTTTAATGAAGTATGTATTGCATTCATATTATTTAGTTATCTTCATAAATTGATGTTGAATGAATTAAGCCTGATTATTACACAATTCCAGGTTTATCTCGGAAAGAATTTCTGTGCATGAAATCTCTTTCAATGAGCTTGCATTTTACTTTAAGTTCAGATATTTAGCTGCTACATTTGTGTGTAAATATGCTGATATCAATTTATTTACTAATTCTTTTTACTTTCAGGAATGTTCTCCCATCAGGACCTCCAAATGCATGTAGAGTATTCGGTAGCCTAGTGCTGAATAAAGTAGCTGGCAATTTCCATATTACTGCTGGCCGTTCACTTTCCTTACCTCGTGGGCATGTTCACATTTCAGCTTTTGTCTCGGATGCTGCATACAATTTTTCTCACCGTATTAATCGTTTCTCATTTGGGGATCCCAGTCCCGGAATAGTTCATCCCCTGGAAGGAGATGAAAAGATCACTGAGCAGAGTGAGTATACTTAACTTTTGAAATTTTTATTTCAGTTTCCGAAACTTAGCAAGATTATTAGAGAACGAAAGCTGAACCATAAAAAAATCTTTTTGTTAAGTAATGAGAGTATTAATCAGATGTTGTCAGCCAAGTTTGATTCCATCAGAACAGTTGTGTGCAACAACTGTGGTGTATTTCAAGAAAGGAAAAGGGATTCAGAAATCAGTCACAAATCCAATCTGTATTGTATTGCAGATCTAGACTTCAGCTATTGAATAGTTATCCTCCAGCTATTGAAACTATCCTCAGTGCTAAAAAATACAAGCAATTATACAGGAATCAGTAATTGAAAGATGTAACCTAAAACCACATTTCATGATAGTAGTAACAACATATTAAGTAACGTACTGCTTAGACTGTGTCAAGCTTGTGACGACACATGTTACTATACAACCTTAACTTGCCAGATTCTAACTGAGGCTGTTGCTCACAGAGCAGTTCAAGCAGCCACAGCTTAAGTCATATGGCTAGAGCAATGGCCTCTGTACCACTAACATCAATGCAAAATTACTTGCTCAATTTTTTTGTGTAACATTTATATTAAAATTAAAAAATTGAAACCAAGAAACCAGTATTACAATTAAATACTTTTGGGCTAAAGGAGATCTCTCACCAAAAGCAGGAGCATTGGGTTATCAAGAGAAAGAAAACTTGCTAGCTTTCGCAGTTATCTTTTGGCATGCTAGAGTAAAACACACACACAATCACCCGCCTATGTCCCTTCATTGTGCCAGCTGGATTAACAGTGACATTGGTGCATTTTGGCAGGTAGACCAGTTGTGGCTGTAGTGTTGGGTGGGGTGGGGTGGATAGGTAGATGGAGAGGATGGCATGCGGCAGGGAGAGGCACTGTGAGAGGGTGGCTAGCAACTGGGAAAGAGGCAGCTGGTTTGTCATCGAGGAATGTGAGAGAGAAGGGTAGCAGGTGTATGATCTCAGCACATAATTCATGATTGTAGGGGTCAGCAGGAAGTGGCACACACTGAAGGCAACATGGGGATGTGAATTGGGAGAGAGCAACAGGACAGAAGAAGGGGAAGCTCTTGGGTGAAGGCTACGGGGTCAGCGGGTTACTTGAGTTTGAAGCTGAGACACTAATGGGGGTGGAGGATTGTTTTAAGGACATCTCCCATCTGTGTAATTCAGAGAAGCTGATAATGGAGGGAAGGATCTAGATGGCCTGGGTTGCGAGCATTCATTGAAATTGAGCATCTTGTACTCAGCTACATATTGTACCACCGGGTGGTCAACTTTAGTTTTTGCAACTGTTTAGCGGTGGTCATTCATCCTGGTGGACAGCTGGTTGGTAGTCATACCAGCACAAAAAGCACTGCTGTTTGCTTTCACAGTTGGTCAGACTGAGGGACAGAATAAGCCTGTGATGGGACTAGAGTAGGAGGCACTGGGTGGGTGGATTGGGCAGGTTTTGCACCATGATCTAGTACTGTGAGCGGCAGTGGCATACGGATGGACTAGGATGTTGAGGAGGTTGGATGAGCAATGGAAACCACTTTAAGAGGAGTAGGAAGGATCTTGGTTAGGATGTCCTTCATTTCAGACAGGATAAGAGATAATCAAACCTCTAGTGAAGTATTGTTCCAGTCCAGGGTGATACTGGGTGATGGAGGAGGGAGGCACCCCCATGTAACTGATTTTTGGGCATGGTGGGAGGATTGGAGATGTGTGAGGATATGGCACCCAAAATCTGTTTGTGAACTGGGTTTTTGGAGGTACTGCCTGTTTGTGAAGACCTTTGTGAGGCTTCCAACATACTGTGCAAAGGAGTTTTCATCACTGCTGATAAGTCATCGATGGGTGGCAAGGCTGTATGGGAGGGAATTTTTGGTGTGGAAGGGATCGCCAAAATGCAGTAATGTTGGGGGTTAGTGGGTCTAGTGTGGACAGATGTGTGTATGGAGCCATCAGAGAGATGGAAGCCAACGTCCTGGAAGATGACGCATTGGGAGAACAGGACCAGGTGAAATGGATCAGATGGAATTGTTAAGATTGTGAAGGGATGACTGTAAGGTGTCTTGGTCCTGAGTCCACATCACGGAGGTATAATCACTAAATCTGAACCAGACTAGGGACTGGGAGTTTTGGGAAGCTGTGAAGGTTTCCTTGGGATGGTCCATAAACAGGTTGGCATAGAAAGGTGTCATGAGGGTTCTCAAACTGTGCCATGGATTTGTTTGTGTGCCTTCCTGTCAAAGGAAAAGTAGTTGTGGAGCAGGATATATTGGCAAGGCATATAAGGGATGAAGTGGTGGGTTTGGAGTCTGGAGGATGTTGGAAGAGAGAGTGTTTGTTTGTGGCAAGGTGATGGGCATGGTGTACAAAACCACCTGATCTCCTTCAAAATACTCTCCATTACAACTAATACATTTGTCCAATCAGTGCTTCCAGTGTTCGAAACATTTTGTGTAGTAATCTTTAGAAATGGCTGACAGCTCTTCACTAGGTGTTTTTTTGTTTTTTTTTTTTTTTCCTTTACCCTACCCCCCCCCCCCCCCCCCAAGACTTGTTCAGTGTTGTCAAATTTTCATGCCCCTTTTCATGTGTGAAAATAAGAAAAAAGTCATTCAGAGCCAGGTCATTCAAGTAAGCTGCATGGAGCAGCAGAACCATGCCATTTTAGCCAAAAACTGTCTAACAGAGATGGCTGTATATGCAGGTGTGTTGTCATATTGGAAGAACCAATGTCCTGTCTGCCCAAATCTTCCATTAAAATTTGTTGAACCAAGCTCCAAGATAAGCTACTAATCTGTGACAGTTGATCAGTTGTCTGTTGCTGGTTTGTGAGCGCAAGTTCTCAAAATTTTTCAATATTATCGCTGATTCGGGCAATTGATGGATGTCCAGAATGAGGTTTTTCATCAGTCGACATGTCAACATTTTCAAATCGAACAAACCACTTGTACACTTTATCTTTTTTCCATGGCATCATCTTGGTAAGCTGTTTCCAACATTAAAACAGTTTCAGCAGCATTTTTACTGAGTACAAAACAAAATTTCACAATGTTCACTTGAACTTGCCTTTGTAAAAAACGAAAAAAGAACAGTGGTATTCTAGCCCCTTCCCCCCCCCCCCCCCCACTTGTATGGGGAGGTGGCATCAGCAATGATGACTAGGGATTCAAGAGGTAAAGGGGTGGGGGTGCATATGGTGATGAGTCGTGAAAGAAGTGCCACTGCTCTGATTATATCTCATGCTGCCCTAAAGAGAGGGACATCCTGCACAAGATCTTCCCTACCCTGCCTGAAGTGGTCTAGTCCATCCCATCACAGGCTTATCATACCCTATCAGAGGGCACGTCACCTGTGAAAGCAGCCATGTCATATAGCAAATTTGCTGCAAATACTAACAGTTTTTTATGTCAGTTTAATTAACAGCCAACTGTCCACCAGGGTGAATGGCCACTGCCAAACTGTTACCAAAACCACAGTTAACCACCTGGTGGGACAACATGGAGCTGAGCACATGTTCAGTTTGAATGACTGCTTCCCAACCTGAGCCATTTGGATCCTTTCTTCCACTACCAGTTTCTTGGGACTATGCAGATGAGAGTTATCCTTACAACACATCCTCTGATTCCATTATTGTCCTGGTCCCAGTCGCAGGTAAACCACTGATTTCACACCTTTACCCAACCATTTCCCCTTCCTCCATCTTCTCATACCTCCCAGTTAATATCTCCACATCACCTTGAGCATGCGACACTCCTGACCAGCCCCCCTCAATCATGCATGATGTGCTGAAACCACATACCTGCCACTCCTCCCTCCAGCATTCCTAGCCAGCAAACTGCCTTGCCTCCCCCTCAGCTGCTAGCTACCCATTCCCAGTCCCTCTTACTCCCTACTACCTCCCTCTCCCTCTACCCACCCCATCCGACACTACCCTCATCACAACCAGTCCACCTGGGAAAATACAGCATTGGCACTGTTAGTCCAGCCAGCAGCAGGCAGTGGCATAGGTCTCCAAAAGCTAGCAAGTTTCCTTTCTTTTGTGTGTGTGCCCATCTGCTTTTTGGTGAGTGGTCTCTTTTATTCCAAAACTATTCCCATTCTAAAGAATTTTTCTACATTTATTGCACTTAAAATTTTTGGCATAAAGCAAACACATGTTAATATTACATATCCAATTGAACAATGGAAAATCCAGGATGGAATGTAACAATATTAACGTTATCTCTAATATTACAACATGTATTTGCTTTGTGCCAAAATTGTTAATTGTAGTAAAGGTTACTTGCTTTTAGTTTTTTTAATTTAATATCAATTTCATATAAAAAATTAATGGGTAATTTTTGTTGATGATAGTGGTATAGATGGTGTTTCTCTACCCATATTATGTAAGCAGTGCCTGTTTGTACTGCTGTATACACAACAGTCTCAGTGAAAATCTGGCTATGTACATGTGAAAGTCATATAGTAACATGTGTTGTCACAAGATTGACAAGTCTATATGACTGAGTTTAAATGGTACATGAACTAATATGTTGTCACTGCTATTGTAAACTGTGATTTTAGCTTACATCTTTTAATTACTGATTCTAATATAATACTGTATCTTGTGTTTTTAGCACTGAGGTCAGCTTAAATCTAGATCATCAGTAAAATACAGATTGAATCTGTGACTGACTGCTGAATTCCTTCTCTTTTTTTGAGATGTTGTCAAGTTAAGTTTTCCTTTCAGCAAACGTTTTATATTTAATCATTTCCAAATATCTCAGTAAGTATCACCATGCAAGGTGGCATAGTGGTTAAGGCAATGGTGTATATTCAGAGAAGAATCCTGATTCAATTCTCCATTTAGCCACTTGGTTTTAGGCTCCTATAGTTTCCCTAAACCATTTAAGGCAAATGCACATATGCTTTCTTACAAAAGACTTTGTTAGATTTATTACTCCATAATTGTTTGGTTTAATGATGTGTTCCATCTCTAATGACCTTCTTGTCATGATATTCCTTCTGTTCCTAGGGTAGTATCAGTGCAGTGTTGAAGGAAAGTCTTTACTGTGGACCTGTGATAAAACTAATAAATTGCATGAACAATGTATGAATTTTGTATAAACCAGCAATTAAAGGAAACAACAAGTTTACTGTTACCAGTCACCATTTATTTATCTCCATGACACATTTCAAAGGTTTAAACCTCTATCATCAGGTGGATTTACATTTGTTAGTATGATGTGTGTGTGTGTGTGTGTGTGTGTTAAGATTTTTGGAGGAACTTGCAGCAATGTCTAGTTGAGAAACAAAACACTATATTGGAGCTTGGTTTTCGGTGTCTTTTGACAAAAAACGTTTTGTCAAAAGAAACCATGCTCTAAAATAGTGTTTTGTTTCTCCACTAGACAGTGCCACAAGTTCCTCAAAAAGAAATTGTAACACAACACACACACAAATGTCATACTAACAAATGTAAATCCAGCTGATGATGGAGGTTTAAACCTTTGAAACGCATTGCGGAGATAAATATACAGTGACTGGTAACAGTAAACTTGTTGTTTCATTTAATGTCAATAACAGTCACAGTAAAGCCTAATCTAAAATGTTCGTATTTAAAGATAAACCAGTAAAATATTCAAAAACAGTGAATGTTATATACCAGGCTCGTCCAAACTGTGCCCTTGGGGCGCTAGCACCCGCGATTGCCAGCGACCATCGCCCCGGTCGAATTCGTGTGTTGTCGCAGTGGCCGAGCCGTGTCGCTTAGCTGGCCGTGCGGACCGAACAACCGCCCACCATGCCTCTCGATCTTATACCATTATAAGAAACAACCACGGGTTTGGATATTTTTCTAGCCGTGTATAACGTGTTAGAGACAATGGGTTTAAAATTGGAACGCCTGACCAGTGTAACAACGGATGGAGCCCCTGCGCTACGAGGGATACGCACTGGGTTCCTGAGTTACGTCACATCTTAAATGGCTGAAGTGGCTGTTCCTTACTCGCGGCAGTCCATCGTCTGATAGACCAGGAGGCACTTTGTGCGAAGATTTCCAACATAAAAAAATGTTATGGACACAGTTCTTCGAACAGTTAATTTTCTTCAATCGCATGGACTCACACATCGGCAATTTAAAGAATTTCTGTCTGCTATTGAAGCGGAATACCCGGAGATCCCCTACCACACCGAAGTAAGATGGCTGAGCAGAGGAAAGGTGCTTCATCGGTTTTTCTCCTTGAGGAGTGAAATAAATACCTTTTTGAAATGAAAGGATGTCCAGAAGAATTACTTTGTGATCCTAAGCGGGTGGCGAATTTGGTTTTTTTGAGTGACCTTACTGGTCATTTAAATACTTTGAACATTTCACTCCAAGACAAAAATCACTCTGTTGCTGATTTACTGCAGACGATTCAAGCATTTAAAAAAAACTTATTTTATGGGGAATACAGTTGTGCGAGAAGAATTGTGGACACTTTCCTGCACTAGACAGTGTGGATTTTTCAGATTATGTTCAAATCATATGCGAATACAAGAACAGTTTGAAAATAAATTTTTGGAGATAAGTGAGGTTCAAGCGGCCTTATATATATTTGTTAGCCCGTTTTCCCTTCAGGCATTGGACGTCTCGTAAGTGCTTCAACTAGAGCTGATTAACCTGCAGTGCGATATCTGCCTGAAGAACCGCTTTCTTATTTGTAAAACGTTGGATGACTTTTACAGATGTCTTCGAAGAGAGAAATATCCTCTTTTGCACAAGCACGCGGCCAAATTTCTCTCAATGTTTGGTTCTACGTATATTTGTGAGCACTTTTTCTCTCTTTTAAAGCTTGCTAATACTAAGAACCGTTCATTGCTGTTGTTGTGATCTTCAGTCCTGAGACTGGTTTGATGCAGCTCTCCATGCTACTCTATCCTGTGCAAGCTTCTTCATCTCCCAGTACCTACTGCAGCCTACATCCTTCTGAATCTGCTTAGTGTATTCATCCCTTGGTCTCCCTCTACGAATTTTACTCTCCACGCTGCCCTGCAATACTAAATTGGTGATCCCTCGATGTCTCAGTACGTGTCCTACCATCCGATCCCTTCTTCTAGTCAAGTTGTGCCACAAGCTCCTCTTCTCCCCAATTCTATTCAATACCTCCTCATTAGTTATGTGATCTACCCATCTAATCTTCAGCATTCTTCTGTAGCACCACATTTCAAAAGCTTCTATTCTCTTCTTGTCCAAACTATTTATCGTCCATGTTTCACTTCCATACATGGCTACACTCCTTACAAATACTTTCATAAATGACTTCCTGACATTTAAATCTATACTCGATGTTAACAAATTTTTCTTCTTCAGAAACGTTTTCCTTGCCATTGCCAGTCTACATTTTATATCCTCTGTACTTCAGACGTCATCAGTTATTTTGCTCCCCAAATAGTTCTTTACTTGGTGATAAAAATTTGACTAATTCTTTGAGGTTAGCAGTCTCATGGAATATTGTGCCAAACCTAGACAAAATCGTTTCCTCGAAATAGAAAAAAGTGTAAAATATTAATTGTCTTCTTCAACAATGTTGACTGTAAGAATCAAAGAGCTTTATAACCTTGATTCTATTTTTAATAAGTTTTCAAACTTAGTTAAAATTATTACGTACAAAATAGCAAACTAAGGATCCAATTTATAAACTCTCAAAAGGGATACAAAAAGCTGTAGCATGAAGTATAACAAAAAATATTTACTTGTAACTACTAACAGTAAGAATGAGACACTATATGCCTTACTATATCCCTTAAATAAAACTATTTCTAAAATAGAATACTTTGTTTATGTTGGATCAGACTGCGGGGCAGTCCGGTGCAGAGCAGTGCTATGTGGTTTTACTCGCTCCGCAGCTCTCGCTCTCTCTCTCTCTCTCTCTCTCTCTCTCTCTCTCTCTCTCTCGCTCTCTCGCTCTCTCCTATACCGACACTAGCGACACACAGTCGCGAATGGGGTGCTTAACTACACTGCCTTGCACCCGCGGGGCACAATTCTTGGATGAGCCTATTATATACAAAAGCCAAATGAGATTTATGGTCAATCCACAGAAGATTTATTTATTTATTTATTTTGGAAGATTTTACAAGAAAAGCCTTCAGTAACCATTGTGACAGAATCATAATACAAGGGCTGTTCAAAAAGTATCCAACTTTTATTTGTAAAAACAGTCTTTATTCAGATACAGTTGTTGGATGTTAGCATGTTCAGAAATCTCCTTGAGCTTCTACATACCTTTCCCAATGCTGCTGTCACTGCTGGAAGCATCGCTGGAAAGTCTCTTTTGGTATAGTGTACAGCTACTCTATCAAATTCTGCATATTGTCTTCCCTATTCTCAACTATGGTCCCTTTCAGAGTCTCTTTCAGTTTAAGGTGAAGTCAGAAGTCACTTGGTGCTAGGTCAGGGGAATGGAGGGGTCAGTAAACCATAGCCATGTCGTGTTTGACCAAAAAGCTCTAAATTAATTGAGAACTGTCTGCAGGTGCATTATCTTAGTGGAGGTGCCAACTGCCTGCTGTCCACAAGTCCATCCGTTTGCATCTCACTGCTTCATGAAAGTGATGCAGAACATCTGGGTTGTACTCATTATTGACAGTAGTACCTTCTGGGAGGTTACTGATGAAGGACCACACCATTGGAGTCAAAGAAGATGGTCAGTCATGACTTTCACATTGCTGCAGATATGCCTCACTTTCTTGGGCCTCAGGGAGGATGGATGCTTCCATTGTGATGACTGAAACATTGCTCCTAGGTTGTACCCATAAACCCAGGACTCATCTTCTATGGTCACTGAGTGAAGAAAGTAAGACTACTGTTCATAGTATCCTGCATACCTTGTGTGGTCTCTGAATGAAGTTGCTTCTGCTCAGTTGTTAGCAACTTTGTCATAAATTTTGCTGAGGTCAAAATATTCCATTAAAATAGAATGAATAAATCCAGTTCTAATTTTAACCTTGTTTGCACGCTCTGATCAAGATTAATCAATCCTGCATCACTAGGATCCTTACTTGATCAATAACAACCTTATTTGTGGATGTTGAGGGCCTCCTTGATGTGCTTTGCTGTTCACTGGTGAGCGGCCATCTTTGAATTGTTGTATCACTCCCTTATCTATATGGTACCCCAAACACTTGTCAAATCTTGCAGGTTGTTTGAACTTGAGAATCGCCAAGCTTAAAACAAAATTTGATGCACTAATATTTTTCCACTTTTTCTGTCATTTTGCCAACAACACAAAATATGGCGACTACCACTTACAGGTGTTCACTTGTGAATGGCTAGCCAGTGACTGTTTGTTTCTGCGGGCATGAAAAAAAATCAGGTATGTACACTATGTATGCCTACAAATATAGAGAGCAGCCATGCCGCGATACCATTGTTGTTTTCAGTAATAAAAAAAGGTCAGATACTTTCTGAACAGCATACATACAGTGCTCTCCCAAAACCTTAGGATGTTTCGCAATTATTTTAAGGCTGCTAGTGGCACAACCACCAATGTTCAGACTTCTGTCAATGACACAGAGCCAAAATAAGCATAGCAAAATGAAAACTGAAATGCTGAATTCTGGTTTCAAATGTAACCCAGTATTCCTAACACTCAATTAATGTTCCAATGTAAAGATGAATTACGTTGTAATAAATACTGATCGTATTGGGAAGAGATAAAATTGTTACAATTAAACTAGGCTGCAGGACCTACTGCTGTCCACATCAAATTTTACACACACACACACACACACACATTATATATATATATATATATATATATATATATATATATATATATATATATATATATATATATATATATATATATATCACTTTTGAAGGCCAGACATACCAACAATTAAAGGGAACAGCCATGGGTACCAGGATGGCCCCCTCGTATGCCAACCTATTTAGGGGTCGCTTAGAGGAAGCCTTCTTGGTTACCCAAGCCTGCCAACCCAAAGTTTGGTACAGATTTATTGATGACATCTTCATGATCTGGACTCACAGTGAAGAACAACTCCAGAATTTCCTCTCCAACCTCAACTCCTTTGGTTCCATCAGATTCACCTGGTCCTACTCCAAATCCCATGCCACTTTCCTAGACGTTGACCTCCATCTGTCCAATGGCCAGCTTCACACATCCGTCCACATCAAACCCACCAACAAGCAACAGTACCTCCATTATGACAGCTGCCACCCATTCCATATCAAACAGTCCCTTCCCTACAGCCTAGGCCTTCGTGGCAAACGAATCTACTCCAGTCCTGAATCCCTCGACCATTACACCAACAACCTGAAAACAGCTTTCGCATCCCGCAACTACCCTCCCGACCTGGTACAGAAGCAGATAACCAGAGCCACTTCCTCATCCCCTCAAACCCAGAACCTCTCACAGAAGAACCCCAAAAGTGCCCCACTTGTGACAGGATACTTCCCGGGACTGGATCAGACTGAATGTGGCTCTCCAGCAGGGATACGACTTCCTAAAATCCTGCCCCAAAATGAGATCCATCCTTCATGAAATCCTCCCCACTCCACCAAGAGTGTCTTTCCGCCGTCCACCTAACCTTCGTAACCTCTTGGTTCATTCCTATGAAATCCCCAAAAAACTTTCCCTACCCTCTGGCTCCTACCCTTGCTACCGCCCCCAGTGTAAAACCTGTCCTATGCACACTCCCACCACCACCTACTCCAGTCCTGTAACCCGGAATGTGTACACAATCAAAGACAGAGCCACGTGTGAAAGCACTCACGTGATTTACCAACTGACCTGCCTACACTGTGATGCTTTCTATGTGGGAATGACCAGCAACAAACTGTCCATTCGCATGAATGGACACAGGCAGACAGTGTTTGTTGGTAATGAGGATCACCCTGTGGCTTAACATGCCTTGGTGCACGGCCAGCACATCTTGGCACAGTGTTACACCATCCGAGTTGTCTGGATACTTCCCACCAACACCAACCTATCCGAACTCCGGAGATGGGAACTTGCCCTTCAATATATCCTCTCTTCTCGTTATCCACCAGGCCTCAATCTCCGCTAATTTCAAGTTGCCGCCACTCATACCTCACCTGTCTTTCAACAACATCTTTGCCTCCACACTTCCGCCTTGACTTACATCTCTGCCCTTACTCTTTGCCTTTAAATATGTCTGCTTGTGTCTGTGTATGTGCGGATGGATATGTGTGTGTGTGTGTGTGTGTGTGTGTGTGTGTGTGTGTGTTTGTGTGTGCGCGCGCGCGCGCGTATATACCTATCCTTTTTTCCCCCTAAGGTAAGTCTTTCCGCTCCCGGGATTGGAATGACTCCTTACCCTCTTACTTAAAACCCACATCCTTTCATCTTTCCTTTTCCTTCCCTCTTTCCTGACGAAGCAGCCGCCGGTTGCGAAAGCTCGAAATTATGTGTGTGTGTGTTTGTGTGTTTTATTCATTGTGCCTATCTACCGGCACTTTCCCGCTTGGTAAGTCTTGGAATCTTTGTTTTTAATATATTTTTCCCATGTGGAAGTTTCTTTAGCGCGCGCGCACACACACACACACACACACACACACACACACACACACACACACACATATACAGACACAAGCAGACATTTCTAGAAAGAAACTTCCACATGGGAAAAATATGTTGAAAACAAAGATTCCAAGACTTACCAAGCGGGAAAGCGCTGGTAGACAGGCACAATAAAATAACACACAAACACACACACAAAATTATGAGCTTTTGCAACCGGTGGTTGCTTGGTCAGGAAAGAGGGGAGGAGAAGGTAAGATGAAAGGATGTGGATTTTAAGGGAGAGGGTAAGGAGCCATTCCAATCCCGGGAGCGGAAAGACTTACCTTAGGGGAAAAAAGGGATAGGTATACACTAGATCGCGTGTTGCACACACACACACACACACACACACACACACACACACACACACACACACATCCATCCATACATATACAGACACAAGTAGACATATTTAAAGGCCAAAGGCCTTAGGTAGAGAAATGACACGCTTAAAGTAGTAGATGAGTTTTGCTATTTGGGGAGCAAAATAACTGATGATGGTCACAGTAGAGAGGATATAAAATGCAGACTGGCTATGGCAAGCAAAAAATTTCTGAAAAAGAGAAATTGGTTAACGTCGAGTATAGATTTAAGTGTAAGGAAGTCTTTTCTGAAAGTAACTGTATGGAGTGTAGCCATGTATGGAGTGAAACATGGACGATAAATAGTTTAGACAAGAAGAGAATAGAAGCTGTCAAAATGTGGCGCTACAGAAGAACGCTGAAGATTAGATGGGTAGATCACATAACTAATGAGGAGGTATTGAATAGAATTGGGGAGAGGAGGAATTTGTGGCACAACTGGACTAAAAGAAGAGATCACTTGGTAGGACATGCTCTAAGGCATCAAGGGATCACCAATTTAGTGTTGGAGTGCAATGTGGAGGGTAAAAATCGTAGAGAAAGACCAAGAGATGAATACACTAAGCAGATTGAGAAGGGTGTAGGTTGCAGTAGTTACTTGGAGATGAAGAAGCTTGCACAGGATGGAGTAGCATAGAGAGCTGCATCAAACCAATCTTTGGACTGAAGACCACAACAACAACGAAACGAATACATGAACATCATCTTCCTTACTCCTCACATACTGCACATATACTTTGTATCGTCCACCTGTGGCAGTACACTATGTTATCAAAAGTATCTGGACACATGGTTGAAAATGACTTACAAGTTCGTGGTGCCCTACATCGGTAATGCTGGCCCACCCTTAGCCTTGATGGCAGTTTCCACTCTCGCAGGCATACATTCAATCAGGTGCTGGAAGGTTTCTTTGGGAACGGCATGATGTTGGTTGGTGAGGCCTGGCAGGAGGTCTCTGTTCCAAAACATTCCAAAAGTGTTCTATAGGATTTATGTCAGGTCTCTGTGCAGGCCATTCCATTACAGGGATGTTATTGTCATGTAACCACTCTGTCACAGGCTGTGCATTATGAACAGGTGCTCCATTGTGTTGAAAGATTCAATCGCCATCCCCGAATTGCTCTTCAACAGTGGGAAGCAAGAAGGTGCTTAAAACATCAATGTAGGCCTGTGTTGTGATAGTGCCACACAAAACAACAAGGGATGCAAGCCCCCTCCATGAAAAACCAGACCACACCAAAACACCACGGCCTCCGAATTTTACTATTCGCACTACACGCGCTGGCAGATTACGTTCACCGAGCATCCGACATACCCACACCCTGCCATCAGATTGCCACATTGAGTACCGTGATTAATCACTCCACACAGTGTTTTCCCACTGTTCAATTGTCCAATGTTCACACTCCTCGCACCAAGCCAGGCATCGTTTGGCATTTACCGGTGTGGTGTGTGGCTTTTGAGCAGGTGCTCAACCATGAAATCCAAGTTTTTTCATCTTCCGCCTAACTGTCATAGTACTTGAGTGGATCCTGAAGCAGGTTGGAATTTCTGTGTGATGGTCTGGATAGATGTCTGCCTATTACACATGACGATCCTCTTCAATTGTCAGCGGTCTCTGTAAGTCAACAGACGAGGTCGGCCTGGTACATTTTTGTGCTGTACACATCCCTTCACGTTTCCACTTCACTATTGCATCAGAAACAGTAGGCTGAGGGATGTTTAGGACTGTGGAAATCTCACTTACAGACGTGTGACAAAGTGATACCCAATTATGTGATCACGTTCGAAGTCAGAGAGTTCCGTGATGTGTCCCATTCTGCTCTCTCACAATTTTTAATGACTACTGAGGTCACTGATATGGAGTACGTGGCAGTAGGTCACAGCATGACTCACCTAATATGAAAAATGTGTGTTTTTGAGGTGTCCAGATACTTTTGATCACATAGTGTATATGTTTAAATATCTCATGAAAATTTCTTCTCCAAGTTGTATGTATCTCCCACAATAAACCAGAAACTGGCTCATTATTTACTTTGCTAGAACAAATGATGTAATTGAGATCACAATGTGGCTGTAATTATGTAATGGCTTCTTCATTGTTGTGCGGCAGTGATCAGAACAAAACATTGGCAGCATAAAGTCTTCCAGTTTCTACCATTTCAGGGCTAAGGAGTCCAGGAATCTAGTGGTACACAATCAGTAGGCATAATATGGTGTGATTGAAGCAAGTGACACAAGGGAGAGGAGTGGTGCAGAGGAAGCACGTTTTGTAATAAGTGTCTACCATCAATGTCGATAGTTAGCTTTTTTTTTACGAGGAGGAGGAGTAGTTTTATGTAGTACTCGCGATGCATTGCTAATTACATCATCTTCCTATAGATATAAATAAAATGTTGTTAGAAGTAAGCAGTACCTATTGTCTCAGTGACTCATTATGCAGTTTAATAAGCCACCTACAAAAACTAAATATCATTAATCTTCTGTCATTTAAAAAAATAAAAGTGTTCAGAGAAAAATCTCTTTCATTCTAAAGTTTAGTTAGGTGCTAATGTTTTTAACAGGGGTGAGGGGAGGGAGGGGGGGGGGGGGGGGGGGATAGTAGCCAATATCTTATTGCACTAGCGATAACAGCCTCAGAAAGGTAAGGAACCACTGCTGTAAAATGTTTGACTTCGTTTACAGAGTGCCACAGTCCCATGCATCACATCATCACTATCGATGTGAAGTCCTCGAAGGTGTTCTTTAAGTTTTGGAAACAAATGAAAATAGGATGGGGCCAAATTGGACTGTATGGAGGATTATTGATGACAATGAACCAAAGACATTGGATTGTTGAGATGTTGGAGCATTTGTGTGCGGTCTGGCATTGTCATGCTGTAGGAGACGGTACTCTGTGTGTGGACGGTCTCTTCAAATTCACAATTTGATTGCAGCGTGCTGTTTCCACAAACTGATAGTTACATTACACACTGCCATGTTACATGCTACATTTCGGAGCCCTCCTGTGGCAGAGGGCTGCAGATGTGTAGCTATGAAGAATAAAGATGTAGAATATTAATAATAATATTTGTTTTATTTAAAATGCTGTAAGAGTTTTCTCTTAAAAAAATTCAGAGGCATTGCTTTTCAGCACAGCCCCATATATCAGGCATCAGTTCCAAACATATAGCTTTTGAAATTGTTTTAAAATTGTAGACATAATTTTAGAGGGGTTTGTGAGGAGAGGAAAAAGCATGATTCACATTTAGACTGCTGTGGGGCATTGAGAGGGCAGATGCAGTAGATCCTGTCTACTCGTCTGCCTGACACAGTGTGAGCATCATTTCTGTGCCTTTTGGTTCATAGTAGAAATGACATGTAAAACTAACAAAAGCATAATATTTTGTGTGAGCAAAACAAACCACCTTCTATGGGGGCATTTTCAGTAGCGGTACTTATTGCTACATACTGTTTTCTTTGATATGAAACAATGGCTGCTACAGTATTGTTTCATAGTTACGATTAGCAGTGACCAGTTGTAAAATGCTATCAGCCCAAAATCTTCCCCTAGTTCAGAACTAGGGAGTACTTGCCACAACGAAGTGTGCTCATAGTAGTACACTATCTCTCATCAAAGAAAATACATTTGTGCAGTGGAAATTCTATGGGAAAGATAGGAGTAATTTTGGTTGTGCTGTAGAGAAGTGTGATGGTCATCCAGCTCATCTTATGTATTCATGATGTAGCAGTTAATATGTTAGGATGCAGAAAATAAGACTAGTGCAAATACTGACAACTAGCTCTTAATGGAGAGAAATGTATGGTTGTATACTTTATGAATCGTAAAAAAGTAGTAGCTTTTGACCACATGAATAATAAGTTACAGTTGGATTCAGTCACGTCATATAAATGTAGATGTATATTAAAAACAAAGATTCCAAGACTTACCAAGCGGGAAAGCGCCGGCAGACAGGCGCAATGAACAAAACAAACAAACACACACACAGAATTACTAGCTTTCGCAACCGATGGTTGCTTCTTCAGGAAGGAGAGGGAAAGACGAAAGGATGTGGGTTTTAAGGGAGAGGGTAAGGAGTCATTCCAATCCCGGGAGCGGAAAGACTTCCCTTAGGGGAAAAAAAGACAGGTGTACACTCGCGCGCGCCCACACACACACACACACACACACACACACACACACACACACACACACACACACACACATATCCACCTGCACATACACAGACACAAGCAGACATATTTAAAGGCAAAGAGCTCTTGCCTTTAAATATGTCTGCTTGTGTCTGTGTATGTGCAGGTGGATGTGTGTGTGTGTGTGTGTGTGTGTGTGTGTGTGTGTGTGTGTGTGTGTGTGTGTGTGTGTGTGTGTGTGTGTGTGCGCGCGCGCGCGCGCGCGCGCGAGTGCGAGTGCGAGTGTACACCTGTCTTTTTTTTCCCCTAAGGGAAGTCTTTCCGCTCCCGGGATTGGAATGACTCCTTACCCTCTCCCTTAAAACCCACATCCTTTCGTCTTTCCCTCTCCTTCCTGAAGAAGCAACCATCAGTTGCGAAAGCTAGTAATTCTGTGTGTGTGTTTGTGTGTTTTGTTCATTGTGCCTGTCTGCCGGCGCTTTCCCGCTTGTTAAGTCTTGGAATCTTTGTTTTTAATATATTTTTCCCATGTGGAAGTTTCTTTCTATTTTATTGAAATGTAGATGTATTCTAGATAAAAATTAGACTTAAATGTCTTGGGGGAAATTTAATTTTAAGATCATATAAATGTGTTATTCACATTAGGTCAGACTAACAGGAGACATCAAGTGAAGTAAGAGCATCACAAATGCTCACTGACCTATTTACCCCATCACAGTGTGTACAAGAAATGTCCTAAAAAACAAACTTATACACACTCAAAGAAGTTTGCATAATATATTGTGAAAACATAATTAAATAATGCCAGGCACTGATTTTATATGCAGAAATTACAAAATATTTTCATCACCCTACATATTGCTTCCATGTGACAGTAAAATTGAAGTAATAACATTGTGTGCAAAAATGTAAAATCTGTCATTGTTCTCATGCTCCCCCAGTACATGTAAAGATAAAAACTCTAGTGTAAGTTTAATGTGTGTACTTTGATGTTCAGCAAGATATAAATGTAGCTGCAGAAGTATTGGAGATATAGGTAACTATTTTCTTTGAATATTTTCTGTAATGTAACCGAGGAAGCAGCAGCTGTTTTTTTCAAAATAATCTCTTTCCTGCTAATTTACTAGGTTACATGTGGTAGGCATCAACACAAGAAGTATTAAAAAGTGTTGTTAACACTTTTTAAGCATTATGTTTCTAAGAGCTGGATCCCTTTTGCTAATATGTGTGCTGACTTGTTCCACATCCCTGAAGGTTCTCCTCTTTGGTGGAGTCTGTGAAATGCAAAGAATGGATCAGTTGACACACACACACACACACACAGAGAGAGAGAGAGAGAGAGAGAGAGAGAGAGAGAGAGAGAGAGAGATCTTAGCATGGCAAGTTTTGGGACTACATTGTCTCACTATCAGATGTTATAAAATAAGGAAATCATTCAATAAATCACAATAGTACAAATGCTGATAATCATATAAAAATATTTATATCACCCTGTAGTATAACATATCTCAAATCTTCTATGCCAGTAGTTCCCAACCTTTTTGATACTATTACCCCTGAGTGCAATCAGATATTGGCTAGCACCCACCCCACCGTCAATAACATCAGTACCTAATCAAACATTAGAATGAAAAAGAATTTTCTTTGAACGCTTTTATTTTTTTTAATGATGAAAGAATAATGATATTTAGTTTTTCTAGGTGCCTTATTAAATCCCAAAATAATGAATCAATGAGACAATAGGTACTGCTTAATTCTAACAACATTTTATTTATATTTATAAAAAGATGAAGTAATTCTCAATGCATTGTGAGTGCTATATACAACTCCTCCTCAGAAAAGGAAGCTAATTATCCTCATTGATGGTAGATACTTATTACAAAATGTGCTTCCTCTGCACCAATCCTCTCCCTAGTGACACTTGCATCATTCACAACCCTGCAACCACATCTTAAAATCAGGCAAGCCAAAGGGTGTACACTGTACCTACTGCTTCTGTACCACTGTTTTCCTGGACTGGTAAAAATTGGAAGACTTTAGGCTGCCAATGCTTTGCGTGTGACTACTTCTGCACAGCAGTGTAGTAGCCATTACATAATTACACCTGTGTTGTGATCTCATTTTGATCATTTATTGTAGGAAGGTGATAATAATAAAGCAGCGAGCTGGTTCACTGTGGAACTACATACAGCTCGGAGAAGAAATTTTCATGAGAAATTAAAGCACATATGTATGAATTTCACTGTCACAAATGGACAATAGAAAGTATATGTGCAGTGGATGGACTGTGTGAGGAACAAGGAAGATGCTGACTTCTGAAATTTTCCCGGCGTATTTGTTCTTCTAATTTGTTCTTCTAATCATTAGAAGAAGGAAGATGCTGTTCATACATTCATTTCAGAAGCCGTGACCTCCACCACATTATCTCACGCATAATGCTAGCATTTGGAATTAAAAAAATGTAATATTGGTAACTAATGTAGTCAGTATTACAGTTTTATGAAATAGTGTTGGTAATAATAATGGTCTTTAGAAAATAGTTCAGTTTCAATATCCAAATGCTTCTGAACTCCATTTTTCTTTCTTTTTTTCCCCTTAGAAAATTTCACTTTATCCCTCAAAGGGTAATTACCACTGTTCTATGCCGTTAGGCACCTTTGGAAGTAAAAACCCAGCAGCAGAAATGCATTTCGACAAAAAACTCTTTCTAGAACATCTCACATTGGTGTTTTGTACTCTCAAGGCACAGTTGTAAACCAAAGGCAGCTGCTTTTGCCTGCAAAAGTTAGTACTTTCCTGCAACACAAATGTGACGGCCCCCAAAAATGTTAATGCCTATCATAAAATCTATCCACATTACATGTCAAGTATTAGAAAATCCTAAAAAACAAATACTGTCCATGTGACGGAACATGTGCATCCATATAGAATAGCCAATATAAAGTATAAAATTCAAGCTACTAATTCAGAGAAGTTGGTGGCTCCCATCCATGGAGGATGACACTGCTTGCTGCTGGCATTTTAATTTTGATGGTGTCTAATGGCATAGAAGCTCTAAGGTGTTACACTACATGACAATATAAACAGTTTTATGTGGTTGCCAGTACATGTAATATTGTGATTTATTGAGTAGTTTCATTGTTTTATAGTACTTGATAATTTGGTCCCAAAATATGTTGTGCTAAAAGTGTCACGTATTTGACAATTGGTGGTGTAACATTCTTAGTATCAATTTATGAGACAGTTGTAAGATGGTGTCAGAACAGATACCCTATTACCAGTTTTCAGCTCTCCTACCTGGCTGGAATCTTGAAAGCTTTTCATCGGCAGCAGGCTTATACACTGGGAAAGTTTACAGTCACACTTTTTGTCTTTAATTTTTTTTTCTTATTTGCAGATATGATGCTTTATCAATATTTTGTGGATGTTGTTCCCACTGATGTAGACACTTTCCTCAGAAGGATGACTACATATCAGTATTCTGTTAAAGACCATGAGAGACCAATCAATCACATGCAAGGTTCTCATGGTATTCCAGGAATCTTCTTCAAATATGATATGAGTGCACTTAAAGTGAAAGTTATTCAAGAGAGAGATACGTTTGGACAGTTCATTGTTCGACTTTGTGCGTCTGTTGGTGGCATTTATACAACTTCTGGTAAGTTGTTTCACTAGCCTTATTATTGTTGTTGTTACAAATATATATCAGCAGAATTATGGTATACATACACAAGATAATTATTATGCTTTATACATGAACATATTGCAACTTAAAATTTGTAAATGACAATTTTTGTATTGGATACCAAATAAACATTTGCACCGGATATTAATCAGTACATTTATACACGAGTACAACTAACTGTCGAACCAGCCATTTTACACTGAGACTTTTGCATTGAGTCTACTTCCAGCTCAGTATATTGAAATAATTGTATACAACTTTTGAAATGGTTTCGTAGTATCGAAGTTAGAGGAAGTTAAAAAATAAGGAAGTGTACTCATAAATGGATAGGAAAAGAGCGAGGCAATTATATACTAGTTCCTTAAAGGATATGACAACAAGAAAATTTACTGTATAATGTTTGCTACACTAGGTGACAAAATTGTTAATGTTTTACACTCACTAAAATTTTTCATACATAAATAAATTCAATTCTAAAGCATTAAGGTGATTGGATTCAAGTAAGATTGTGTGAATGCTACAAATCATTTATTTTAACTTTGAAGCAATAAAAATGTACTACTTAGTGAAGCACATGATGTATTTTTGCAGCATAATGGATGATTCATTAAGTTTTGTGTATCCAGTTTCTGTATGAGAGAAATTTGAGTTTATCAACAGTGGTTGATACACTTTGTCACACACTGAAAGATGGGTTGAGGAGTATAAGTGTAGATACTGTATTTATCTGTATATCTTTTGACCATCTTCTGACCCTGAGCCTGCAGAGTGAAGCAGTGGATGTAGTCGCTTATTCAACCTGTGTACCATGCCTTGGCACATGCAGCTACAGAAGCTAACAGCTCAAGAGATGTGTATTGGACAACAAAGAAGCAGGTCTTCTGACAGGCTGAAGAACAGATACTAAAATCAAATCAGTGACAGTGAAACAGGGATAAATTCAAGAGATGATTGAAGGATTGGTAAGATTACAAGATTTTTAAACTTGAAATGTTATCCTCAGTGATTCGATTCTTTGTGACATGCCTCTTTACCTGCTGAGTCTTAAAAGAATGAAGTAGATGCCAGAAGCTTGATGCTGACATAGCCACAGAATTGCCAGTATCGATATAATGTTCTGCCTCAAGTACTTCTATCAGACAGTAGAAGACAAATGTACCATTGATGTTCAACATCTTCCTAATGAACAATTGGAGTCATCAGTGTGATGTATGATGAACCACACTCATAGGGGAACAATTAGTGTCATCTGTGTGCTGTATGAGAAGCCACACTCACATGGGAGCTTGTAAACTGCCACATTGCGGATGATCAGATCATCCATTGCAGAACAGAGAAGTGGTCATGTGTTGGGTGAGATATAAAACATGCCAGCTAGCCTTTGTATGTACAAGGACTTCTATCACATGGCAAGAAAGCCAAGGATTTTAACCTGTTTTCTTAGTCAGTGTAGTAAACAATGGAAATTCCAAGATGAAATAACAACAAAAATGAAAAAGATGGATTGCACAAGCACAGTTTACGCATTGAAACAATAAAATATGACATAATGAAAAGTATTACTGTCATAGATGTTGAGACATGGACTTAAAATATGATGATGCATTTCTGTTTTACAGCGTGTCCTAATATAATGGAGCCACAGTGGCATCATAACAAAATGCACACAAAATCAGCTTAGCAACATTGCACATATTGAAAATGTGGTGTAAACTGCAGATTGCTACCCACTGCATAGAGGTGGTGTTGAGTCCCAGACAGGCACAACGAAAAAGACAGCTAAACATTTAAGCTTTTCAACAAAAAAGTCATTTTTATGCAATAGAAAACACACACACACACACACACACACACACACGACTACTGTCTCCAAGAGCTGGGGCCAAACTGCAGACTCTGACTGCATCTGACATGTGCAGCAGTGTGCTTGAGTGTGTGGTGGAGGTAAGGAGGAGGCATGAGGTGGGGAGGGGAAAGATGCTGTACTGCCTCTGTGAGGACTCTGTAGGAGGGATGGGAAGGATATTCCTCATTTCAGGGCAGAATGAAAGGTAATCAAAACTGTGGTGGAGGATGTGATTCAGTTTCCCCAGTTCTGGGTGGTACTGAGTCACCAGAGAAATGCGTCTTTGAGTGTGGACAGTGTGTATGTGTTAAGTGGTGAATGACTGTAGAGAGAAGACACAGGAGATCTGTTTCCGGACAAGGTGTCCTACCAGCAATTGGCTCATGGAATCACTTACCAAGACAGTTTTGCAGGGCAATTGCAGCCCCTCAAGACTGTTTTCTGTAATAGTATTTAAAGCAACTACCAGATTCACCATGCCATGAAGCCAAAAAAGCGTAGGACACGGCATTCTGAGGAAGATGAGCAACCTCCTACGATGATGTTTATCCCTCAGGTCAGGAACACACCAGTGAAAATTGGAAGAATATTTGCAAATATAACGTCATGTGTGTATTGCCCCTACTTTCCAAGATTAAAGTGGCTTTTTTTTGGGAGGGGGGGGGGGGGGGGGAGGCGGCTGTAAAGGACATCATAACACTCCAGAAAGCTGGAGTCTCCCACTTCCCATGCCAGTGCAAGAACATTATATAGGATAATCTGTTTGGACAACAGGAGAACAGTGCAGATTTGTGTTGTGGATAAAGAATAATTTACAAAATGAGATTTTGCGAAGTGCTCTAAAGCCGAGTATGCTCAAAACACAACAGCAGTGGGAAGATCTGCCCATTTCATGGCAAGTGAAGACATAATTTCACATCACATTGATGTGCTTCTTTCACATCAGTAATGTTCCTTTTCAGTGATGGTAGTACAGTGTTACAGTGACAAGACAGCAGCAGCTTGTATTCTGACTTCCTGATTGTGCACCCTCTCCACCTCCCACCTCACCAGTGGAGCTGCAGCAAGGTACTGTTGGCTTCTGACAGACAGTGGGAAAGAAGGGAATATATAAATGGTGGTAAGCATCAGGACTAGCTGAAGTTGGCAGCAGTTCAGCTTGCCAATTATCCCACCATTTGGACAAACTCACCTGGCTGAAAACCTGAGAATGGTTCAGAAATACTGTTTATATGTAATAAGAACAGTAGCAGACCCAATATCGGTTCCTGTAGTACACCTATAGAGTTGTTTTGTATTCAGATAATGCCGTTTCATTGTCTGTGCTCCACGAGTTTAGTTAGATAGGATGAAAAGCAGTTTTATATGGAAGCCTGTTCTTATCAGCAATACTACATGCTGTTTGCTCCAAAATTTTTGGGATGTCATAGCTCTATGAAGATGGAGGCAGCTATTTACTTGCAGATACAAATCCTTGTTGATTAGTTTGTGATACACTATATGTTCTACATCATTACAGTGTAACAAAATGTCCAAAAAGGGCAGCTAACCACCTTTAAGACTTCCATAGTATAGTTTCATGGATGCAAAGTGGTTGGTTCAAAAACACATATAATAGTTCTTTGCCATGGAATCGTACTATAGACTTCATGAATGTTGTTGTTGTGGTCTTCAGCCCTGAGACTGGTTTCATGCAGCTCTCCATGCTACCCTATCATGTGCAAGCTTCTTCATCTCCCAGTACTTACTGCAACCCACATTCTTCTGAATCTGCTTAGTGTATTCATCCCTTGGTCTCCCTCTACGATTTTTACCCTCCACACTGCCCTCCAATGCTAAATTTGTGATCCCTTGATGCCTCAGAACATGTACTACTAACCGGTTGCTTCTTTTTGTCAAGTTGTGCCACATACTCCTCTTCTCCCCAATTCTGTTCAATACTTCATTGTTAGTTATGTGATCTACCCATCTAATCTTCAGCATTCTTCAGTAGCACCACATTTTGAAAGATTCTATTCTGTTCTTGTCCAAACTAGTTATCGTCCATGTTTCACTTCCATACATGGCTACACTCCATACAAATACTTTCAGAAACGACTTCCTGACACTTAAATCTATATTCGATGTTAACAAATTTCTCTTCAGAAACGCTTTCCTTGCCATTGCCAGTCTACATTTTATATCTTCTCTATTTCGACCATCATCAGTTATTTTGCTCCCCAAATAGCAAAACTCCTTTACTACTTTAAGCGTCTGATTTCCTAATCTAATTTCCTCAGCATCACCCAACGTAATTCGACTACATTCCATTATCATTGTTTTGCTTTTGTTGATGTTCATCTTATACCATCCCTTCAAGTCACTGTTGTCAGGACTGGCTCTCCCAAGGCTGTCAGTAGTTCTAATAGAATGTTGTCTACTCCCGGGGCCTTGTATCGACTCGGGTCTTTCAGTGCTCTGTCGAACTCTTCACGCAGTACCGTATCTCCCATTTCATATTCATCTACATCCTCTTCCATTTCCATAATATTGTCCTCAAGTACATTGCCCCTGTATAGACCCTCTATATACTCCCTCCACCTTTCTGTTTTCCCTTCTTTGCTTAGAAGTGGGTTTCCATCTGAGCTCTTGATATTCATACAAGTGGTTCTCTTTTCTCCAAAGGTCTCTCTAATTTTCCTGTAGGCAGTATCTATCTTACCCCTAGTGAACCTCTGCATCCTTTGATTTTTCCTCTAGCCATCCCTGCTTAGCCATTTTGCACTTCCTGTCGATCTCGTTTTTGAGACGTTTGTATTCCTTTTTGCCTGCTTCATTTACTGCATTTTTATATTTTCTCCTTTCGTCAATTAAGTTCAATATTTCTTCTGTTACCCAAGGAGTTCTACTAGTCCTCGTCTTTTTACCTACTTGATCCTCTGCTACCTTCACTACTTCATCCCTCAGAGCTACCCATTCTTCTTCTACTGTGCTCCTTTCCCCCATTCCTGTCAATTGTTCCCTTACGCTCTCCCTGAAACTCTGTACAACCTCTGGTTCTTTCAGTTTATCCAGGTCCCATCTCCTTAAATTTCCACCTTTTTGCAGTTTCTTCAGTTTTAATCTACAGTTCATAACCAATAGATTGTGGTCAGAGTCCACATCTGCCCCTGGAAATGTCTTACAATTTAAAACCTGGTTCCTAAATCTCTGTCTTACCATTATATAATCTATCTGATACCTTCTAGTATCTCCAGGATTCTTCCATGTATACAACCTTCTTTCATGATTCTTGAACCAAGTGTTAGCTATGATTAAGTTATGCTCTGTGCAAAATTAGACGGTGTCCTCTTTCATTTCTTAGCCCCAATCCATATTCACCTACTATGTTTCCTTCTCTCCCTTTTCCTACTCTCGAATTCCAGTCATCCATGACTATTAAATTTTTGTCTCCCTTAACTACCTGAATAATTTCTTTTATCTCATCATACATTTCTTCATCATCTGCAGTGCTAGTTGGCATATAAACTTGTACTACTGTAGTAGGCGTGGGCTTTGTGTCTATCTTGGCCACAATAATGTGTTCACTATGCTGTTTATAGTATCTTCCTTGCATTCCTATTCATTATTAAACCTACTCCTGCATTACCCCTATTTGATTTTGTGTTTATAATCCTGTGGTCACCTGACCAGAAGTCTTGTTCCTCCTGCCACCGAACTTCACTAATTCGCACTATATCTAACTTTAACCTATCCATTTCCATTTTTAAATTTTCTGACTTACCTGCCCGATTAAGGGATCTGATATTCCACGCTCCGATCCGTAGAACGCCAGTTTTCTTTTTCCTGATAACAGCATCCTCTTGAGTATCCCTGCCCGGAGATCTGAATGGGAGACTATTTTACCTCCAAAATATTTTACCCAAGAGGACGCCATCATCATTTATCCATACAGTAAAGCTGCATGCCCTCGGGGAAAAATTACAGACGTAGTTTCCCCTTGCTTTCAGCCGTTCGCAGTATCAGCACAGCAAGGCCGTTTTGGTTAATGTTGCAAGGCCAAGTCAGTCAATCATCCAGACTGTTGCCCCTGCAACTACTGAAAAGGCTATTATCCCTCTTCAGGAACCACAAGTTTGTCTGGCCTCTCAACAGATATCCCTCTGTTGTGGTTGCACTTACGGTACGGCCATCTGTATTGCTGAGGCATGCAAGCCTCCCCACCAACGGCAAGGTCCATGGGGAAGGACTTTATGAGTATACATCCAAAATACTGCAGATTTCAAATCTGTATAATACAGTGACCTTTCTTCAAGGCCCTGTATAAGTAAATGTGTAGCTAAGCATAACATGGACCTACCACAGTAATGTCAGTCTGTTGCATAACTGAGAATGTCCTTATCACCACTTTAGATCACAAATAGTAAGAGTTCACTTTTTAAAATTTTATTAACATATTTTGGGCATGACCCATCCTCAAAATATCAGAGGAAAACATTATTATAGAGTATCATGTCAAATAGTATGTATTCTAACACTGTTGAGCCCCAGTACTACTGTAGATACCTTTTGACATGATGATCTGTATTAAGATTTTTGTCTGATATTCTGATGATCATGTCAGATGGTACCTATCATAAAATGTTGAGCACCAATGTTGCAATAGATACCATTTGACATGATACCCTGTATTAAGGTTTTTTCCCTGATATTCTGATGATAGCTCATGCCCAAAATGCTTAATAAAAAATTTCAGCAGCAAGTAGACTTTTGCTATTAATAATATAAAGGGATGCTCTGTTATTCTGTAATAGTGGCAGGCCTCCTGTGCAGCTTTATGTTTCAATTTAAATGGTCTGTTGGCACCCTCAGAAAATGGTCAAAAAATATACAGTCAGTGAAGGAGGTGGAGCTATTGCAGCTGCACACTTGAAACTTAATGCTTCACACATCCAACTTCTCACCTTTCACAGGTAGCGTACCACCAATTGTATTATCCATGCTTGCCTCATGGACCAACTTATTACTGTGTATGTCCCAGTAAACTGCAGGAACATCTCATCTGATTAACATCCTTGGGTTTTCATTAAGAGAAATTCTCCACAGTGGTTTGGGAGTATGGATTTTGAAAATTTTTGAAGAATAACTAGGTACAAGTTGAAGCATTTAAGTCAGTTTATAAGGTCATAATAAATAATGGAACTGATTTGCTCTGTTTACAGCAGGCATAGACCCTGGTTGAATTCCATACACAACACAGTTTTAACACACAAATTCATTACAGCATGTGCTCTACTAAAGAGTAAAAATATTGTTATCCCATTCTAATTAATTGGGTACCTAGTGCTAGCTCGTAGCTTTAGCATAGTGGCCTTGAATGTGGTTAATTGTGAATTCTGTTAAGTTCAGAAAGCTGTCATTCATTGCAGATTACACCTAGAGACTGGTGAATGTTATTCAGACAAGAAATGACTGCAAACCTAATAAATATAGAAGACAGGCTTTGTGTGCATCATGAACTATTTCTGTCACATATTGAAAGACACTCTGTATATACATATGACACTTTTATAAATTAAACATTAGTGTATGAAGTGAAATATAAATTAGCAGAATAACATTGCTGTGCTTCTATCAATAAATATGAGATTAATAAAATACTTAACAATTTTCAACTCTCCTGTTACAGGTATCATAAACAGTGTTGTACAACTGCTGATAGAATACCTTGCAAGCAAATTGTGGAAGAAGACAAACACGAAAAGTGATACATTAGAACATAAATTAGTGCAGGAGGAAATAAGAACTACAACCACCTCATCTCTTTTACTTCCAAATAGTGTGCCGCACATTAAAAGTCAGCAAGTCATGAGTGAGGTGCCTTTGCTTGTAACAGATAATGGGACAAATGCAGAACTACCATACAGCACTTCCCATGTATCATAACACTGTGACGCAAGCTTGTGGTGTTAAAAGATTTGTTATGAGTGATTCAGAGATACTGTTTCACTGGCTGGTTCTGTGATCTGATAGCTATACGTGTGAAGTTGCCTTAGAATTTGTATCAGCTTGTGGCAGTTGTCAGTTTAGTTTGCTGTATAATAACACAATGAAGGAAACTCAGGTCAGAAATCAGTGCCATGACGCAAAGTAATTAAGATCACATCTGCCAATGGCATTTGTCTGAGGGATGCTATTTCACAACAGCAAATGCGTGATTGAGAGATACGATAAAACATGAAAACTTAGTTATCTCTTCGTCTTAACAAAAATGACTTGCTTGCGCGCTCTCTCTCTCTCTCTCTCTCTCTTTTTAAAAAAAAATATTATTATGGTGATTTTGCAGTTTTCTGGAAACAATTTACCCCAGAATGAATTTCCTTGGTTCTAGGATTCTTTACTCATTTAGTTAACCAGTGCAGCTCAATGAAATAAATTGTCTTTCTCCAAATAATTTTGACTAATTTACAGGCCTTCATGGCTAAGAAATGGACAAGAGACACAATCAGTGTTAAAGTATATTATGTTGACAATTTTTTTGGCTTAATATGTCATTGTGTAATATGGATATGTGTGGTACTGATATTCCTGTAAAAATGTTCTACATTTGATCTCCCTGTGTAATCAAGTAAATTATTGCTTGCATGGATGTTTCAGTGTGATGTAAGGTATAAACAAACAGTTTGGAGTTGTACTGCAAGCTGATGAGCCACTTTCTGTTGGGCAATATTGGGATGTACTATTTTCAGTATTTTCATTTATTTGATTGCTTACCCGATTACCAGTACCTATTTTCTGCATAAGTATCTTCTTTTTCTTCCATTAGTCAGTACATTATGGTACTTTGCAGCTTCAAGTATGCACCTTGTGGATCCATCTCATTGATACATAAAGCTTATATTTTGTGCAAAACATATATTACTCTGAAGTTAAGCTAGGTGGATTCTTGCATTATTCATTGAAACAATTAAAAAAAAATCTTCAAACATAGTGTGTAACTTCTCAATGTTTGGTGTGCCTACAATATATATCAGTTAATATATTGGAAAGAAGAGAGATCTCAAATCTGATCTTGTTGCTGTATGTGTTGTATGAGCAATTCATTTGTCATTTTGTGATTTTTCAATGAAATGTTACATTTTGGGTTATTTGAATAACTGTGAAATTTGTTTGGTTTTATTTACAATTGTATCTTATATTGTTCTGTCATGTGCAGTTACAAACACTTGTTATGCTGAATACTTGTCAGACAGTTGAGTGATAAATACAGCTCAGCAAAGTTAATGTGGGACAGTACAAATATTGTGAATGCACACTTACAAGAAATTTCATGGAAATGAAAGAAAAAAAAAGTTTGATTATTAAATCTGGGGTTAATAATCAAACTGGTTGTTTGAGTGAGGTAGCAAAGAAGAAAAAAAGGAAAAATAAAAATATTTTCATGCATGGTTTTGCAAATTGATGTTCAATTACACTTCATTTGTATTCCTTTCCTGTTTGTGGATATTGTGTGTTGTGGGAAGTTTTTATTTTTTTGCACTTTTATTAATTGAAAACAGTATTAAGAAATATATTTCTTCAATAGTTTACAGAAACTAAATGACTGTGTTTATATCTTTGTATAGAATGTGGTCTAGTTTCATGAGTGCATGATAGAAGAGAGAACGGTATGTCCTAAAGCCTCGGATGCCTAGTGTATCTTATTTATCACATTAGTCTATTTTAAGAGTTGCTTGTAGCAGAATACTACTCTAACTCGTGCTTCCGGTTTTGTATGGACTGTAATCTATCATTCTTCCCACACTCCATATGTGAATGGAATGAGAAGAAGCCCTAATAACTCTTACAGTGAGAAGTGCCCTCTGCCATGCACTGTTGTTAGCAGAGTTTAGATGTAAATTATACAGACTGGCTCATTATTATGTATATGATGTTTCGAAAATTATGGTGAAGAATCCAGTAACATAACTTGAACACAAGCAAGTTACTCTCATCCCTTTCCTCACAAGAATTTTAATCTCTGCTCTCCAGCACATGGTCCGCCGACACACTGTCCAAATATGATACTATTGTTTTATGGACTGTATTAGTGTGCTACAAGCAAATTTTTTGCCATTTTGTGATTTCAATGAAACATTACATTTTGTGTTGTTTGAATAATTGTGAAATGTATTTGGTCTGATTTATTAGTGTATCTGATGGAGATGAAGAGGGACGCCACATAGCAGTTTGACAGACGTGCACTGGTATCCTGTGGAACTCTTTGTGATCAGCTTCTTATAGTTTGGCCAAGTTGCATATCTGATGTTGATAAACTTTGTTCTTTAAAACTCACTGACATGTTCTCTCAAACCTGGATTTTCATTCAGCACTCCCAGCCACTTTTCTACAAACTGAAAATGCTTGTGTGGATCATCATCATTAAGATCATTTATCAAATGAGCACGATGTGGCCTTAATTTCAGATTCTTCATTATTCTCTGCAGTATTGTATGTGAAATGTACAACTCTCTGGACATACCCTTCACATGAAAAACACTACTAGTAGCATAAAATTTAATGTTTATTCTGGAGATTGTTAACACAGAGGAGCATTTACTCCAAACTCAACTGCTCTGTTCCTCCTCACCTCTGCGTAATTGTTTGTTGCAGAACACAATGCACAAACTATTACAGAGACAATAGTTCTACCTCTACATACATACTCCACAAGCCGCCGTATGGTGCATAGCGCAAGGTACCCTGTACCACTACAGGTCATTTCCTTTCCTGTTTCACTCACAAACTTCCTGTATTCCTGTATCTTTGGGGTCCTTGCACGAAATGCATGTTGGTGGCAGTAGAATTTTCTGCAGTCAGCTTCAGATGCTGGTTCTCCAAATATTCTCAATAGAGTTGCTTGAAAAGAACGTCACCTTCCCTCCAGCCCTCCAGGCATTCCTATTTGAGTTCTCAAAGCATTTCCGTGACACTTGGATGTTGTTCGAACCTACTGGTGACAAAATCTAGCAACCCATCTTTGAATTGCTTCAGTGTCTTCCTTTAATATGACCTGGTACAGATCAAACACTTGAGCAATACTCAAGAACAGGTCACACTAGTGTCCTTCATGCGATCTCCTTTACAGATGAACAACACATTTCCGAAATACTCCCAATAAACTGAAGTCTGTCATTCCCCTTCCTTACCACACTCTCACATGCTCATTCCAACCATGCTGTCTGGCTCACACTAATAGTTCTAAGTTCAGTGACCACTATCACCACTCTCAGGCTACACTGTTTGCCACATCAAAACTCTTTGTTCAGAATTACAAATACTACAGTCAGTGAAACATCATCAGGGTATATACACTACAGGACAACCAGGAAAAACCTGGGAATTTTTTCATTGTTCTAGTTTTCAGTTAAATTTTTGTAGTTTTAACTTGTAAGAACTGATACACTATAAAGAATTTTACTTTAGCCTGTTACTGAAATGTAATATTGCAGCAATAAAACATAAACAAGGAAAAAAATAAATAAAACTTTAGTTTTAAAGGAAATGCACTATTGACAGCAACAAAACAGAGTGCATACACAAGCATCGGCTAACAGCAAAATGTGTCAAAGGCTTTAGGATGAAGACTATGCATTACTTCATAACAACAAACTTCTCCAATGGGCATGACATCACAACGGTTAACATTAGGTTCATTTGAGCAGTTGGCAGCGGGCTTATGCACATGTGCAGTTGAGTCACGTGTACCTTCTCCCATTTCTGGCTACTTGAAGTGTGGCTGTTAGCTATATCCAAGGTAACTACACACGAGATGTATCAGCAGTAGCAACAAGTAGCTTGACGCTACCCGGAAACATTTTTCTGGTGCATCCAAGCTGCCAAATTCACGCAATCTGAGTTGTAGCGGGATGAGGAGTAGTCTTTACATTAAGTGATTTTGCTGTTTCCTCTTGGTTTACAGCTCTGAAGAACAAAATACACTACTGGCCATTAAAATTGCTACACCAAGAAGAAATGCAGATCATAAATGGGTATTCATTGTACAAATATACACTCCTGGAAATGGAAAAAAGAACACATTGACACCGGTGTGTCAGATACCATACTTTCTCCGGACACTGCGAGAGGGCTGTACAAGCAATGATCACACGCACGGCTCAGCGGACACACCAGGAACCGCGGTGTTGGCCGTTGAATGGCGCTAGCTGCGCAGCATTTGTGCACCGCCGCCATCAGTGTCAGCCAGTTTGCCGTGGCATACGGAGCTCCATCGCAGTCTTTAACACTGGTAGCATGCCGCGACAGCGTGGACGTGAACCGTATGAGCAGTTGACGGACTTTGAGCGAGGGCGTATAGTGGGCATGCGGGAGGCCGGGTGGACGTACCGCCGAATTGCTCAACATGTGGGGCGTGATGTCTCCACA
Source organism: Schistocerca gregaria (assembly GCF_023897955.1). Taxonomy (NCBI): domain Eukaryota; kingdom Metazoa; phylum Arthropoda; class Insecta; order Orthoptera; family Acrididae; genus Schistocerca; species Schistocerca gregaria. The sequence continues at coordinate 961,225,167 of NC_064921.1, read as the reverse complement.
GTACATCGATGTTGTCGCCAGTGGTCGGCGGAAGGTGCACGTGCCCGTCGACCTGGGACCGGACCCCAGCGACGCACGGATGCACGCCAAGATCGTAGGATCCTACGCAGTGCCGTAGGGGACTGCACCGCCACTTCCCAGCAAATTAGGGACGCTGTTGCTCCTGGGGTATCGGCGAGGACCATTCGCAACCGTCTCCATGAAGCTGGGCTACGGTCCCGCACACCGTTAGGCCGGCTTCCGCTCATGCCCCAACATCGTGTAGCCCGCCTCCAGTGGTGTCGCGACAGGCGTGAATGGAGGGACGAATGGAGACGTGTCGTCTTCAGCGATGAGAGTCGCTTCTGCCTTGGTGCCAATGATGGTCGTATGCGTGTTTGGCGCCATGCAGGTGAGCGCCACAATCAGGACTGCATACGACCCAGGCACACGGGGCCAACACCCGGCATCATGGTGTGGGGAGCGATCTCCTACACTGGCCGTACACCTCTGGTGATCGTCGAGGGGACACTGAATAGTGCACGGTACATCCAAACCGTCATCGAACCCATCGTTCTACCATTCCTAGACCGGCAAGGGAACTTGCTGTTCCAACAGGACAATGCACGTCCGCATGTATCCCGTGCCACCCAACGTGCTCTAGAAGGTGTAAGTCAACTACCCTGGCCAGCAAGATCTCCGGATCTGTCCCCCATTGAGCATGTTTGGGACTGGATGAAGCGTCGTCTCACACGATCTTCATGTCCAGCACGAACGCTGGTCCAACTGAGGCACCAGGTGGAAATGGCATGGCAAGCCGTTCCACAGGACTACATCCAGCATCTCTACGATCGTCTCCATGGAAGAATAGCAGCCTGCATTGCTGCGAAAGGTGGATATACACTGTGGTTCTGTCAGTGTGATCTTGTGATGTATCTGACCCCAGGAATGTGTCAATAAAGTTTCCCCGTCCTGGGACAATGAATTCACGGTGTTCTTATTTGAATTTCCAGGAGTGTATTATACTAGAACTGACATGTGATTATATTTTCATGCAATTTGGGGGCATAGATCCTGAGAAATCAGTACCCACAACAACCAACTCTGGCTGTAATAACGGCCTTGATATGCCTGGGCATTGAGTCGAACAGAGCTTGGATGCTTCATCAAGAGTAGTGACTGGCGTATTGTGACGAGCCAGTTGCTCGGCTACCATTGACCAGACGTTTTCAGGTGAGAGATCTGGAGAATGTGCTGGCGACGGCAGCAGTCGAACATTTTCTGTATCCAGAAAAGCCGTACAGGACGTGCAACATGCAGTTGTGCATTATCCTGCTAAAATGTAGGGTTTCACAGGGATCAAATGAAGGGTAGAGCCACGGGTCACAACACATGTGAAATGTAATGTCCACTGTTCAAAGTGCTGTCAATGCCAACAAGAGGTGGCAGAGACATGTAACCAGTGACACCCCATACCATCACGCTGGTGATATGCCAGTATGGTGATGACGAATACACGCTTCCAATGTGTGTTCACTGTGGCCATAATGAAGCTGTAAACAGAACTTGGATTCATCCAAAAAAAAATGACGTTTTGCCATTCGTGCACCCAGGTTTGTCGTTGAGTACATCACAGGCGCTCCTGTCTGTGATGCAGTGTCAAACACAACCGCAGCCATGGTCTCTGAGCTGATAGTCCGTGCTGCTGCAAACGTTGTCGAACTGTTCATGCAGATGGTTATTGTCTTGCAAACGTCCCCATCTGTTGACTCAGGGATCGAGACGTGGTTGCACGATCCATTACAGCCATGCGGATAAGATGCCTGTCATCTCGACTGCTAGTGATACGAGGCCACTGGGATCCAGCACGGCATTCCATATTACCCTCCTGAACCCACGTATCCCATATTGTGCTAACTGTCATTGGATCATGACCAAAGCGAGCAGCAATGTCGTGATACGATAAATCGCAATTGCCATAGGCTACAATCTGACCTTTATCAAAGTCGGAAACGTGATGGTACACATTTGTCCTCCTTGCACGAGGCATCACATCAACGTTTCACCAGGCAACACCAGTCAACTGCTGTTTGTGTATTAGAAATTGGTTGGAAACTTTCCTCATGTCAGCACATTGTAGGTGTCGTCCCGGGTGCCATCCTCGTGTGAATGCTCTGAAAAGCTAATCATTTGCAAATCACAGCATCTTCTTCCTGTCGGTTAAATTTCGCGTCTGTAGCACGTCATCTTTGTGGTGTAGCAATTTTCATGGCCAGTAGTGTACATTTCTGTGGCCAGGAGCTATAAAGTGAATTAAAATATTCACATCATTATGGAAGGCTAAAATATGTTATTAGTTTCAGTTTTCTGATTTTATTTTATTTCCAGGTTTCTGGCAGTTGGATGGTTTAAAGTGGCTCTGAGCACTATGGGACTTAACAGATGAGGTCATCAGTCCGCTAGAACTTAGAACTTTTTATGGTTTTTAGAAGTTAGGTTTAAGTACCTAATTAACCTAAGGACATCACACACATCCATGCCCAAGGCGTGATTCGAACCTGCAACCGTAGCTGTCTCTCGGTTCCAGACTGAAGCGCCTAGATCCACTTAGCCACACAGGCCGGTGGCAGCCGGATATTAATTGCCTTGCAGAACAATGAAGTTAATTTGCTATAAAAATTTTTGGCTTTAATTAATCTTTTTTGCAGAAGCAGTCAATTATTTGGAACACTATTGGTTCATGTCAACTGTTCGTAGAATTTCAAGTGGATGTTGTTATCTTTTGGGACGTATGGCATTATGCGATAATAAAGAACTAAACATGACATAATACAGTACTGGTACGCCAAGAAAAACCATTCTACAAAGTTTAATATCAGCTTGGGGCCTCTTTGTTGTGAATCTGGACATACAAATGTGCATTTTAGTGTGGGTTACGAAATTACGATGATCTTAGAGTATCCTCTGGTGTCCTATTTTGTTTATGACGTAATATAAGATCTCATAACTATATATATGTATGAACATATGGGTTCCCTACCTCATCGTAGCTGCACAGACACAGTAACTCCGTTTCTGGTGCTCTCTGACAACTGCTGAAAAGAAATCTAACAGGTGGCAGGAAAATATTGCAATTGGTCGTTTGAAAAGCCTTACTTTCAGAGTACATTTTATTTTATGCAATATGAATAATGTTATGTGTGCAAACGTGCTTTGAATTTCTTAAATCCCAGAACGTTTGATTTTTGTTTAAAGCTTAACACTTTGAGGGCCAGCCACTTAGATGAATTTTGAGCCCAGAAGACCAGACATATACATCATTACTTAAAATTTTACTGGCACATTTGTATGATGTATCAAAGTGTAACACATGCAAAAAAGACAAATGTTATATGTGAAAGCTTAGCTTTTCTTGTAGCTATGTTATGTATATTAAGTTAAACCATTAACTTTCCTGTTTGTGTATTCGTGCCACTTAACAGTGATGTTGCTGTAGACTGACCCTATGCTCTGAATCGCTATGTCCACATGTGACACATCTTCTGAAAGATGAATTTGGGAAACCTTTTTTCACTGTCACGTTTACATGCTAAGTTCTGAAGCGAATTTGCTAGCCCAGTTAGCTACGGCACCTGGAAAACAGCGGATATAGTTCATGTCAGCGCAACTGCTATTTCTCTTCTATTAGATGAGAGGTAAACAGTTTCAGTCTAATATTTCTACTTATCCTTCACTGTACAAAAAGAAAAGCCATTCCGTCAATATTAGCAAAAAAAAAAAAAAAAAAAAAAAAAGAAAAAAGAAAGAAAGATGGATGAAACCTGATAGCCCAACCATGTTTCTATATCGGCTGCTTTCACAAGGGGGCGAAAATTGATTGCAAAATTGGGAAACCAGCAATCACAAGCAGATGTACAAAATCGATTTTGAAGTGTCTACATGACTACCCAGAAGCAGTATTGGGAGATCAGTATAACAAAGACCTGTTCTGGGAGCCCCATGTAAATGTGAGTAATATCTGCTGTCATTGACTGGCGAGATCATGTGACATGAACTATGATTTGCTTACATAACCACATCGTGATCTCAATTTCAATGCTTCAGAAACCAATGTTCTGTTTTTGGTGGAATTTGACTGTATACTTTCATAATATAAAAATTTGCAGCATACTTGTTGCTGCAAATCAAAGATCTTTCCAAAACCCTTCTTTTTCCTACTTCTGGGTGTTCGTTTCCTAAAGTGGCAAGAGTTTCCACGTTGGTGTATAAGACCTTTACCATTCAAAGGATTGATAAGTTTTACGATCACGAGGGAAAGTATACTGTCACTTAACGCAGAAAAAGCGTATTTTCACTCAGGAGAAAGTGGTTTTCTTTTAACCAGGAGCCGCAGGTTCGAATCCTACCTCAGGCATGGATGTCTGTGATGTCCTTCGGTTAGTTAGGTTTAAGTAGTTCTAAGTTCTAGGGGACTGATGACCTCAGATGTTAAGTCCCATAGTGCTCACAGCCATTTTTTAACCAGGAAAAACCTGAGAATTTTTTTCCTTGTCCGTGTATACATTCTCATATAAGTAATTATGGGCCACAATGCAGAATGAGTGCTCAAGCAGGAGATTTATGGATGATTTTGTGTGTGTGTGTGTGTGTGTGTGTGTGTGTGTGTGTGTGTTTCAAATTTTACTAACAAATTCTCGCTAGTACTTAGCTTCGGGAGGCAACATGTTTAGCGTTGTTGAGTGACACACTTACAAGTAAAAGTGATGACATTATCCTAGCCCTCGGAAATACTAGTTCCTTCCTCAGCGACTGTAGAGAAAGAGAGTGGAAAAGTTTGAAAAGGAAAGGCAGGTCACTCAAAACTCAGGTTGAGGTTCCTCGCGTTTAAACTATTCCAGAGGTAAAACAGTTCCCAATAGGGGAGCTATTTGAGAGGAGACATAAGAGGAAAGGAGAATGCTGGTTATGGTTAGCACATGTAATTTTGAAATATTAAAGGAGTATGGGAAATTAGGAAATATGAAGAAAGAAATTGAAAGGATGCTTATAGAAATTTTAAGAATCATCAATAGGCAATGGCTATAAAAAGAGGGTGATACAATCATTTGTACTGGATCAAGTAATGGTAAGCATGGCTAGAAATAAAAATGAATAGAAAAATTTGCAGTAGTGAGCGAGGTGATGCCACAGTAAAACACTGAACACAGATTCATGAGGAGGGCAGTTATAATCTCTGTCTGGGCACCTAGATTTACGTTTCTGTGCCTCCTTAAATCATTTAAGGTAAATACCCTATAGTTCCTTTGAACATTATGTTGCCAATTTCCTCCTCCTTTTTCTCCCCCCACCCCCCCCCCTCTCTCTCTCTCTCTCTCTCTCTCTCTCTCTCTCTCTCTCTCTCTCTCTCTCTCTCTGAGGAGAGAGTTAACAGTCTTCTGACTGATTTGATGCAGCCTAGTGAGACTGTGCCTCCTGTGCCAACCTCTTCCTATCGGGGTAGCACTTACACCCAATGTCCACAATTATTTGTTGAATATATTTCCAAATTCTGCCTTTTACAGTCTTTGATCTCTACAGCCCCCTCTAGTACCACAGTTATTCCCTCCTGCCTTAACACATGTCGTCCTGTCCCTTCATATAGGCTGTTTTTCCACATATTCCTTTCCTTGTTGATTCTGTGGAAAACCATCTGATTTCTTATCAGTTCACTTAATTTAAGAACTTAGCGTAAAAAGAAACAGCTAGTAACATCCCAAAAATTAAACCTTGACAACAGAAAGGGATTTCTGAAGAGTTACATTTAGAGCACAGCTCTGTATAAGTGTGTGGCGGTTGTCGACTGCAAGAGTCGACCACGTCATCTTTGAGAACAAACTTCTTTGAAAGCTGTTGATCTCAGTGTTTTCCAAACTCTGTATTCGAGCGGATGTGTTTGTACCGACATGATCAAAATAAAGTTAATTTATTATAAACGAGTGAATCCTTAATGTTGGGTTCAATATTACCGTACATAACATCCCGATCCCTATAAGTGCAAAGAACACTGACAGGACATTTTCTGTGATCATGCCAAGGACTACATTGTGAATATCACAAAAATTCTACTAAGGAAACTAAACTGGGACAGCACTAAAGTCTTTACCTTTGCATGTATGGAGTGTTGAGCTAACAACAGGAAACAGAGGCTCATATTAACGAATGATACTGCAGAAATAAGACTAAATTCACAGTGGGGAACATCAAATATGGTGTCCCACTATGCATGGCAATTTGCCTACTCCTTATCATCACCTATAGAAATGATCTTCTCAGGATGAAACTAGTTTTAGATGACACATTGATAAATAAATGTCACAACTGTTCACAGCTAACAGCTTAACCCTTAATCTTACAAAAACATGTTTTATGCTATTCTAAGCTAATCAAAATTACATACAGATACTACAAGTAGGTATCAAGGGGCATACACAGAGTGAAGCCCCATGTATAAAGTTTCTAAGCATCCAGATGGATAACAAACTGAAGCAGGAACAACATGTTAATCAGAAAGCTCAATTGTGTGTGCTTTGCAACATATGCACTTACAATCATTGCAAATCTTGGGGAAAGACACATCAGTAAGTTGATGTAATTTGTAGACTTTTATTCAATAATGTCATATGGAATTATGTTCTGGGATAATTCATCTTTAAGACAGAAAGTCTTCATTGTTCAAAAACATGCTGTAATAAGAATATGTGGTGCACACCCATAATCACCTTGTAGACATCTCTTTGAGGAGTTAGGCGTTTGACCACTGATTCAGAGTATATTGGTTCGCTCAGGAAGTTGTTGGCAAATAATCCACTCCAGTTGTATGAACATCAAGAGCTCAGATGGAAACACAGTTCTAAGCAAAGAAGGGAAAGCAGAAAGGTGGAAGGAGTATATAGAGGGTCTATACGAGGGCGATGTACTTAAGGACAATATTATGGAAATGGAAGAGGATGTAGATGAAGATGAAATGGGAGATATGATACTGCGTGAAGAGTTTGACAGAGCACTGAAAGACCTGAGTTGCAACAAAGCTCCAGGTGTAGACAACATTCCATTAGAACTACTGACAGCCTTGGGAGAGCCAGTCCTAACAAAACTCTACCATCTTGTGACCAAGATGTATGAGACAGGCGAAATACCCTCAGACTTCAAGAAGAATATAACTCCAATCCCAAAGAAAGCAGGTGTTGACAGATGTGAAAATTACCGAACAATCAGTTTAATAAGCCATAGCTGCAAAATACTAACACGAATTCTTTACAGACGAATGGAAAAACTAGTGGAAGCCGACCTCGGGGAAGATCAGTTTGGATTTCGTAAAAATACTGGAACACGTAAGGCAATACTGACCTTACGACTTATCTTAGAAGAAAGATTAAGGAAAGGCAAACCCACGTTTCTAGCATTTGTAGACTTAGAGAAAACAAGTACTAATCTAAGCTAATCTAATTCATGCTTATGACATCTGTAGCACTTGTCGATAGCTTGTAGGCTGCTCAAGGAGTCAGTACACAGAAGAAACAACTCCCCATGGCATGAACGGATGTGCTCAGGAGCATGAGATATAGCCACCAGCTCAGCAGTGAAAACACTGCAGCCATCAGGCAAGGGATGCTGTTCAATATGTCCTTCATGGACATACGAAGCCAATGTGATCATCTGCCATTGAGTCGTCAGTGTAAACCACTTCACGGCCTCAGTAAATGTCAAGAATCGAGAGGAAGTGGCAGCGGAGACCATGTGAAAGGTCCAGGCGAAGCTACAGCCTAGGTGTACACCATGGAGGTATACGTGAATGGACCTCAAGTATAGGTGGTAAAGGGAAGGACTCCAGTTCACAAAGAAAGGATCGGACACGAACTGCAATTGTAAGTCCTGACCTGGGCCGTCAATGTAGGAGATGAACCACCGTGGGTGGGAAAAGGAGACCGTAATTCAGATGCACAGCAGAACTATGAACGTGTGCAACGTAACTGGCCAGCAGTCATGAATGCCTAACCTGCAATGGAGGGACTCTGGACTCATCCTAAAAGCTCCTGTCGCTAGTCTAACGCCACAGTGGTGCACTGGGTCGAGTAAACACAACACTGAGAGTGCCGTCAAACCATAAAACAAACTCTCATAGTCAGGGCGGGACTGAACAAGGGCTCTGTAGAGCTGAAGCAGCATAGAGTGATCTGCACCCCAGTTGGTGTTGCTCAGGCAACGGAGGGCATTGTGGTGCTGCCAGCACTTCCACTTAAGCTGACGAAAGTGAGGAAGCCAAGTCAATGGAGCATCGAAAACCAGTCCTAAGAATCGATATGTCTCCTCTACAGTGAGTGGATCATTGTTAAGGTAAAGTCCTGGTTCTGGATGAACGGTATGATGCTGACAGAAGGGCATAACACATGACTTTGGGGCCTAAAACTGGAAACCGGTGGCTAGAGCCTAAAATTGCACCTTGTGGATGGCTCCCAGTAGGCACTGCTCCGCAACACCAGTACTGGTGAAGCAGTATGAAATGCAGAAGTCTTCTGCATACAGAGAAGGTGAGACGGATGGCCCCTACAGCTGCTGCTAGACCAGTAATGGCCACTAAATATACAGATACACTCAATACAGAGTTCTGTGGGACCCCGTTTTCCTGGGTATGGGGGGAACTATGGGAGGCACTAACTTGGACATGGAAAATACAGGAAATTTTGGATAAAACTCTGAAGTGGGTCTCAGAGACCCCACTCACATGATGTGGCAAGGATATGATGTCACCAGGTCACATCATACGCTTTTAGTAAATCAAAAAAGACGGCAACCAGGTATTGGCATCTGGAAAAGATGTTTGGATGGCAGACCTGAGGGACACAAGATTATCAGTGGTTAAGCGAGCCTGGCGGACATTCCAGTAGCTCACAAAGAACGTTGGTGAGGCTAAAGGGCCGATAGTTATCCACATCAAGTGGGTTTGAGCACCGGAATGTTGGTGCTCTCCTGTCACTGCTATGGAAAAATGAAATTGCACTGGATCTGGTCAAAGATGGTAAGGAGATGTTCAGTCATCTGACTGTGGATCCGATCTGGCCCAGGAGCAGTATCAGGGCAATGTGCAAGGGCACTGAGGAGCTCTCACTCTGTCAATGGTGTGTTACAGGATTCACTGGGGCATGTAGTGAATGAGAGGACTTACCCTCCCAGCCACCATCTGAGAGTTCGAAAGGCTGGAGAATGGCCGAGAAACTACCACAAACCACAATGAAATGTGTGGCAGCCCCGGTATTTAAGAGGCAGAGTTAGAACCGAGACAGTAAATTTTTGACGTCTCTGCCTCGGTGAGTACGCACAGTGCCACCCCACAAGGGGTTATGGGCCTTAAAATCTCCCAAAAGTAGGAAAGGTTTATGGAGTTGACCAATCGGTGCAGCTAATACATTCAGGGGTACTGCACCATCTGGAGGCAGATATACATAGCAGACAGTTATTTCCTGCATCGTCCTTACTCTGACAGCCAGAGCTTAAAGAGGGGTTTGAAGGGGCACAGTTTCACTACAAACTGAGTTTAGGACATAAACGCAAACTCCACCTGACACTCAATTATAGTCACTACAGTTCCTGTAATATCCCTTATATCCACAGAGGGCAGGGGTCTGCATTGCCAGGAACCAAGTTTCCTGGAGGGCAATACAGAAAGCAGGTGTAAAGCTTAACAGTTGCCGTAGCTCAGCCAGGCAGTTGAAAAAACCGCCACAATTCCACTGGAGGATGATGTCATCGTGAGAATGGGAAGGCATAGAACAATCAATGAGGCAGTTTACCTCTCATGGTCACCTGCTGCCACCGACTTATTGCCTGAGCAGTCTACATCCATTGTGTCTGAGGGTCTGGCGAGATCTAGGTCCTCAACGGACTCCAGAATCTTCACCTCATCTGCAGATGCAGAGCTTGTAGGTAGTGGTGGTGTGGGTGCCATTGCAATTCCCTTGGTCTTGGGGATATTCTTTTTGGATTTCTCTTGCTGCTCCTTGGGTTTCCCTGGCTGGGAGCACTTCACTGATTCAGTCTCCGGGATTGAAGATGAGCATGAAGCCCTACGACCAGCTGCTTTTGGTCTCTTCGGCCACTAGTGGGTGTCATCTTTCCCACCTGCAGAAACCTGGGAAGAGTGTGACCCATGGCACTCCCCCCCCCCCCCCCCCCCCCCCTTTCCTAGCAAGAGAAGACTTACACTTCTCAGGTGCAGAAGTGAGGACTCATATCCTCAATGATTGGGGGATGTTGCTCCTGAAGTATGTGCGCAGGAGCAACAGGGAGCAGGGAGGGTATGCCCCTCCACCCACCACCACCACCACCACCATCAAGGGAGCAGGTGTAGTCTTCCAGCTCTGAGAGGTGACTGGGGTTGGCAGAGCTGATGGGGCTAAGACGATGTCATACGTACAGCATTTAGTAGGTGTTCAAATTTTCTCTTAGCATCAGTGTAGGTCATTCGGTCCAGGGTCTTGTACTCCATGATTTTCCTTTCTTTCTGGAGAATGCTGCAGTCAGGCGAGCAAGGCGAATGGTGCTCTCTGCAGTTGACACAGATGGGCACAGGGAGTATTGGGATGCGAAGGGCATCTGTGATCTCGACATGTGATGGTGGAAGTACAGTGGGAAGACATATGGCCGGACTTCCAGCACTTAAAGTACTGCATTGTGGGAGGGATATAGGGCTCTACATCACAGCAGTAGGCCATCACCTTGATCTTCTTGGGTAATGTATCACCCTCAAAGGCCAAAATGAAGGCACTGGTGGCAACCTGATTATCCTTTGGACCCTGGTGGGCACACCGAACAAAATGTACACCCCACCACTCTAAATTGGCACGCAGCTCACCATCAGACTCCAAAAGAAGGTAAGTGTGAAATATGATACCCTGGACCATATTTAAGCTCTTATGTGGCGTGATGTTTACAGAAACATGCCCCAGCTTGTCACAAGTGAGTAACACCTGTGACTGGGCAGAGGATGCTGTTTTGATCAATATTGATCCAGATCTCATTTTGGACAAGCCCTCCACCTCCCCAAAATTGTCCTCTAAATGCTCAACAAAAAACTGAGGCTTCATGGTTATGAAAGATTCCTCATCAAATCTCGAACATACAAGGTATTGGGGCAAATAAGAGCTGCTGCCATCCTTAGCCTGACATTCCTCCCATGTTGTGGTGAGGGAGGGGAACTATTTGGTGTTGTACTTCTGTGCATTGAATTGAGCCTGTGAATGCTTCGAGACTGCTGGTGTTTGACCTCCAGCAAGAGATGATGTACTACACTTCATTGCGTGTCATCCACCCTGACGCCACCCACTCAGACCAGGGGCCCTCCCCACAGATGCCACAGCAAAGGCCACCTGGCAGGATGGCCATTGCCGGGAGTCCCGATACCCCAGGGTGACGGGCATCTACTGCTCGACATACATGGGGAGTTAACGGTGCAGGCATCAGCAGAGCGATCCCTGTGTGGTCAGCGGGTTACAACCAACAGGGTACATGGCAACCCCACCACAACAGATTGGCTACTGTGCTGGATATCAGGTGCAACCAAGCAGAGAAGTCCATTATCATCGTCACCATAGAAAACGATACTGCACAGTTGATGGAAAAATATGCACCCAGGAGAGTGACCACGCCTGACAGTTGGAGGATGAGCGGAAAGTGCAGATCCACATTGACGAAGGATGCGATAGGTCTCAGCACATGATGGACACAGTGGACCATGTAAGGTGCCCTTCCCCAATTGGCTCGTACTTCAGGAAAATTTTGAAAATTCTAGGTTAAACCCTACAGGGGACCATCACATAAAGGCCGAAACATGTGAGACTCCTTTTAGTCACCTCTTATGATAGGCAGGAATATCTCAGGCCTATTGTAACCCCCAGACCCACATGGGGTGCTGGATATGAGGTGCAAAGAATTCCATAGTCATCGTTGTCGTAAAAAACGACACTGCATAGTGAGCCAAGGTAAATGCACCCAGGAAGCTTCCCTTGCTCAAGACATGGAGGATGAGCATGACTGCAATGCCATGACGAGAAAGTGGGCTAAAGATCTCAATGCATGATGGACATGATGCACCATGTAAGGCACCATTCTCCAATTGGCTTGCACTTCAGGACAATTTTGAAAAATGGAGGTCAAACCCTACAGGGGATCTTCATATAAAGGCCGAAACGTGCAAGACTCCTTTTAGTTGCCTCTTACGACAGGCAGGAATACCTTGGGCCTATTCTAACCCCGAGACATGCAGGGAGAAACTGCCCTAGGGACGGAGCCAAAGGATCCCAAGATTCAACATACCATCACAGCCGTCAGCTCACCATCCATTCCAATAACTTGCAGGGAACATTAGTGAGGCTTCTTATCTGAAGGGGGTGTTCACTGAGTTTGAGTGCTGGGACTCACCCTTGCTCCAGATACAGTTGCAAATGGCAAAGATATGACATCGGCAATCCACTGGTAAGTGTTTGAGCATTTAGGTGTGGATGCACTATGACCATGGAGCCATGTCAGGGCAAAGGGCTAGGGCACTGAGGAATTCCCCTCTCTGAAAAGAGCATTTCAAGATTCCAGATGACATGTAGTACATTGTAACGGAAGTTGTCCTATTGTGTTTGAGGACATGAAGTGCAGGCTGATAATTCTCAGACACAGACACTCGGTCATAATGAAAAGCAAAATGTTCAGCAACAGCTTCTGGGTCAGTGTAGACTCGCCATTCACAGGAATACCAGGTACACCATGGGGTATTGGTGTCCACAGAGGCATAGAATCTTTGCCCAAACTTGCAAATCAGGGCTGTGGCCCAATATTATCAACATACCACTCCCAGAATGTGTGTTTCTGTCATTTTATGAGGTGGCAGACCGAGGCACGGAGCTGTTTAAATGCAATGAGGTACTCTATCAATGGATGTCACTTATGGCATTGGAGAACCTGCCTGCAGTTTCTAATGGCCATGGTGATTTCATGGTCCACCAAGGTGCTGTCTTCTGACGGGGGCATCCCAAGGAAGAGGGGCTCATGACTAAGTGCCAACAGAATGGCTGCAGTTGCACTCTGGAAAACCACATCTATACCTCCATGTGGTGGGGTGCAATGGGTGGTGGCAGTGGTGAATGTACTCCAATCAGCTTTGGAAAGAGCCCATCCGTGTGGACACCCAGACAACTGACGCTGAGAGAAGGTCAAAAGATTGGAACATGATCACTGTTTCCAGAATGAGATTTTCACTCTGCAGCAGAGTGTGCGCTGGCAGATTGAAACTGTGTGCTGGACCGAGACTCGAACTTGGGACCTTTGCAGGCAAGTGCTATACCAACTGAGTTACCCAAGCATGACTCACGCCCCATCCTCACAGCTTTACTTTTGTCAGTTGGTAGAGCACTTGCCCGTGAAAGACAAAGGTCCCGAGTTCAAGTCTTGGTCCAGCACACAGTTTTAATCTGTCAGGAAGTTTCATGATCACTGTTGCATAGGTCATCACAAATTCTCCAATGGATGGATGGGAGAAGTCCTGAGCTGCAAATGGAAAGGTCAGTGGCCAAATAAGACCCATACACCACACAGAAATGTGTGAAAACATCACTGTTTAAAAGTCAAAGACCAAGCTCTGAGCAATTTTTTGACAGGTTTACCATGGCCAGTGGTTGTAGTTCTACTCCATAAAGGTTGTGGGCATTGAAGTCAACCAGTATTGGGAAGGGCAGGGAGAGCTGAGAAAATAGTGCAGACACCACTTAGGGACACCTCATCATAGGGAGGGAGGTGCCGTTGCAGATGGTAAATTCCAGATAGAAATTCCTCCAACCCATATGTGGCATACAGCAAACCAGTGCTTAACAGTATTGGTTAAAATCAGTCTTGGTTGCAATTTCAGTTTTTTATTTTTCAACTACGCATTTCACCTTATTTAGGCATCTTCAGGTTATCTTAATTTGGTATTTCTTAGGAGGATCTTTTACTCAGTGTAGCCAAAGGGCATCGTCGAATATATCAGGCTAACATTGCCTTAGTTAAACTCGGTAAAAACTCGTGGCCATATTCTATGATGCCCTTTGGCTACACTGACTAAAGGACCCCCCTTAAAAAAAAAAAATAAAAAATAAAATAAAATAAAAATTAAGATAACCTGAAGATGCCTAAATAAGGCGAAACGCGTAGTTGAAAAATTAAAAACTAAAATTGCAACCAAGACTGTTTTTAACCAATACTAAATTCCAGATATGTCTTCACACAAACAGCCACAGCTTCCAAAGTTGTGTTGAGTAAAGTTTGTTTGCTGCAGACAGAGACAGAATGTAATTGTAAATACCACTCGATGCTCATTCATAGTTACTCCAGTTCTTAATATAGCCCTGACACCTGCGGCGGGTATGGGTCTGCATTGTCGGGAAACAAGGTTCCTGGAGAACAATGTAAAAATGGGAAGTGCACAAAAGATGTTGTAGCTCAGCCAAGTGGGGAAAAAACTGCTACAGTTCCAATGGAGGATCACACTATTTGTATCCCATGAAAGCATGAAGGGACCAAGGAGACAGGCCGTGCCTCAGTGCCGCCTGCTGCCACTGGTGGTGAAGATACATCATCAATACACATGAATTCCAAATCAGGGTGCTTCGGGGGGGGAGGCGGGGGGGGGGGGGGGGGACAATGTCAGGGCCACCAGAAATGCTCCCTCAAATACGTGTGGGGTCTGGTGGCACAGTGGCTGTCGGAACCTACCTCTTTTTGGTGAACTACTTCTTGTTGTATTTGTCCTTAGATGATCTAGACTTCTTCAAAGGCTTTTCTGCCCAAGATTCTGAGACAGATCAGGTAAATGAAGTGCTACAACCTGCAAACTGTGGCTCTTTGAATCACGTGCTGACATCTGGTTCCAGCTCAGCAGTCCTGGGAAGGGAGTGCCCCAAGAGACTCCTTCCTCGTAAAGGGTGGTAGAGGAGATGTTGCTTCTCCAGGTGGAGGTTGGGGACTGATGTCGACATTCACAAACGGTGTGTGGAGGAACCAGAAGGAGGAGGACCCCCATGGGAATGGATACAGTCAAGCAGCCCTTGAGGGTTACATGTAGAAGACACGGAGGGTGATGGCATAGACACTAAACATTGTCAAAGCAGTAGCATACACCACTATCATATGCATCGGATGTAGGCAATCATATTGCTTCTTGGCCTCTTGATATGTGAGGCACTCAAGATTCAATATTTCTAGATTTCCTTTTTGCATTTCAAAATGATGCGGTTTGGTGAACAGAAGGAATGGCGATCCCCACAATTGTCACAGATGGGGAAGGGGCACAAGCAGCATTCATGCGCAACTGATGGGCACAATCTCTACAAATGGGGCAGGCACTGCAACACAAACATGTGTCCAGATTGCATGCATTTGTAGCACAACATGGGAAGAGGAATCTACAGCTTGACATCACAGCAATACACCATCACCTTGACCTTCTCTGGCAATCAGACACCTTCAAAGGCCAAGATGAAGGCTCCAGTATCCACTCTGTTGTCTTTTGGTTCCTGCTAGACATGCCGAGCAAAATGCAGATCAGGACTGTACGTGTACGGAGGATGTGTAAGGGTGTCCCAGCAAAACTTACGGGTTAGCCTACATTTTGCCAAGGTTGTTTCCAGTATGATGCATAAGTTTCACTGGGAAGCCCTTGCAGACCTGCATACAGTCCCAACCTCTCCCCATACAATTTCTGATTTATTTATTTATTTATTTATTTTTTTAGCCCTGAAGAAAGACAATTGCGGCTGTCAATTTGCTTTGGACAAGGAGATGCCAGCCTGGGTACAACCATGGTTCCATAGTCAATCACAAACATTTTTTCATGAAGGCATCGACCACCTTGTCTTGCGGTGAGATAAATGTATTAACAGTTATGGCGATTACTTTTGAAATAATAAACAGTTAAGTAACAACAGTTAACTAACTTCTTTCCCCTCCATCTCATTTTCATTTTACTTCCCCTTATACGTGTAAGTTATGCCTATGTACATGTAAGTGGGTATTGTCGACATCTGATGAAAGACTTGGCCCAATAGCTGGTAAAATCAAATAGTTGACTTTCAATATTCCTGTCTGCCACTCATTGTGTAACACAATGTATAAATGGACGAGTACATATATGGGAGGGGTGTTGTCTCAATTTTTCAGGCAAGGAAATGGAAAGTTGTTGTGCACAAAATGGAGACCAAACATCATTGTCATGGTCCTGACCTCAACTTATAGTGCGTACGATAA
Source organism: Schistocerca gregaria (assembly GCF_023897955.1). Classification (NCBI taxonomy): domain Eukaryota; kingdom Metazoa; phylum Arthropoda; class Insecta; order Orthoptera; family Acrididae; genus Schistocerca; species Schistocerca gregaria. The sequence goes on along the minus strand of NC_064921.1, from coordinate 961,208,886 downwards.
TCACTATTCAGAAATGAATGGAGAATGTAGCACAAGCATTTTAGGTTATGAGATAACTTCTTTGCAAGAATGTATAAACAAAACAGATTGCACACAATGTATACATTGCACCATTTTGACAGATTAGCCTTGTATTTTGGACAACAGAGATGATTATCCAAATCTGGCCATCATGATTAGGTTTTCTACTGTATCCCTATAATACTTCAGGAGAACTGTGGGTTTGTTCCTATTAGAAGGCCACAACTGACCACTTGTCCTAGCCCTGTTAAACAATACCTGTTCACATGAACTGTGTTTTTTGTTCTTAATTTGTAACACCATGAAATGTCCAATGCTCTTGTAAAAGTAATCCACACACGAATAAAAATACTACCACTGCTGTTGCTGCATCACCACCATGGCCACCACCACAAGTATTACTGCTACTACAAGTGTATTTGAAAAATTGTCCCTATCCATGGACTGGGCTGTCTGTTTGGAAAGAAGGATATAATACTAATGACAAACATAACGATTACACATCTGTTAATACAGTAAAATACATTTAGCTGGTATAAACACATACAGTACTAAGCAACATAGTGATAGGCAGCATTGTTTGGAGCAAATTTAAAGAAACAGAGGTGAGAAGTAGTTTTCAAAGCAGTCTTGATGAATAATATAAACCTTTGTTAAACATATTCCATCACTATTCTGAACCCTGTTTCTCCCTACAAAAAACATAAATTGTAACTGGAGTGGGGATAAGAAATTGATTGTACATGGGATTAAAGTGCCTTGTGTCAGAAGGCAAGCTGGAAACAAAAGTCAAAGCTTCAGTGCCACAACTAAACTCGTATTATTCAATTGATAATAAATAAAAAGTACTTATAGCTAACAGAGAGAGAGATTAATGGACACACAATAAATTAAACTCCATGTATGAAATTTGGGGCATGCACACAAATAACAAACTGAGATGGCACCGACAAGTAGATAAGTGAAATGTGTGAACATGTAGGTACAATGGGACATACACTCTGCCACGTGCTTCACAGAGTTTGGATGTAGACAGTAGCAGGAGACAGACAGTGGCTGTTTAATGTAAGTGAAAAAGCAGCAGTATTTTTTTCAAAGTAGTAGTTCTCTTAATTTTATCATGTTAAACTAGCCTTGAGTAAGCACAAATAAACAGTTCTAAAATAATTTTGCAATCAGCTGCATATCTGTGAACATGTGTAAGCTAACATTACAGAGGAGTAGAGAAAGGGAAAAGAAGCCATATGCGGGGAAAGACTGTAAAGTAAAAAACGAAATATTAACCCAGATTAAGAAAATCTGTTCAAAGGTAAACTGCGAAATAAGCATTTGCTGTGAGGCAACACTCAATATTGTGTGACCGCCACATGCATTGTAACATGGTCAGATCTTTGTCATGCTGACCACAAGGTGGTTCAGAGACTGTTGCTTAAACCTGTCTGTCTCTTCAGTAGTGGCTCTCCTGAAATCCAATGCCTGAAGATTTCTCGTAATGATGCTCCACAAGTTTCAACATGTCTCATGCACACTTAGGTTAAAGCGAGCAGGTCCTGCAGACAATTCCATGTGGTTGATATCGTCATATATTTTTGCCGTCAATGGATGAAGACTCATCAACTGCAGGGATGTTGTTCATTGTAGGTTCAGCAGAAGTAACTATGCCATACAAGTCGGTCGCCTACAGAAATAAAAATATAGATATATAACTGGCTAGTTTCAAGTCCTGTGGTTTTCCAGCAATGATTATTTGCCATGGTAAAGATGCTGTTTCGTTGTATATACTCCTTGGTCTTGTTAATACAAAATTAACCATTCTTTTAGTTAGGTAAGATGAAAACCAGTTACCAGTTATCTCTCTGATACCAAAGGATAAGATTTGAGATGCTCTAAAAAAAGAATTTGTTGCCCTAGAAAATGTGTTTGAGAATATAAAATGGCACAATTAGATTAGATTAGTTTTTCGTTCCATAGATCTGTGCTGAGGAGATCCTCGTGAATGTGGAACATGTCAATTTTTTTTTTCCTGAAATAACAATACTAATAGTATGGATATATACAATACATCATTTGTTTCTATTAAGAAATTTGTCAATGGAGTAGAAGTAGAAGGAGTTGGCCACTAGTAAGTCTTTCAGGCTCCTTTAAACTGATCTTTATTTGTAACTAATTTTTTTATTTTTTTATTTTTTCTGGCAAATTATTGAAGATGAGTGTTCCTGAGTAGGGGATCCCTTTTTGAACTAAAGTAAATGCTTTCAAGCCCTTGTGCCGATCATTTTTGTTCCTGATATTGTATGTATGAACTGAGTTGTTTGTTGGAAAAAAGAGATATATTATTTAGGTCAAATTTCATTAAGGAGTAAATATACTGAGAGGCAGTGGTTAGTAAACCCACTTCTTTGAAGAGGTTTCTACATGATGCCCGTGAATTTACTCCACAAATAAAACATATTACACGCTTTTGGACTCTGAAAAATTTGTTTGACTTGAAGAGTTACCCCAAAATATTATACCATATGACGTTATGGAATGAAAGTAGGCAAAGTATGCGAGCTTTTTCATTTTTATGTTGCCTATGTCTGCTAACACTCGAATTGCAAATACAGATTTGTTAAGGCGTTTCTGCAGTTCTGTGGTGTGCTCCTCACAACTGAAATTACTGTTAAGTTGTAATCCCAGGAATTTAAGACTGTCAACCTCTTCTATCTGCTCTTCTTCATACTTTATGCATATGCTGGGTGGAAACCTCTTACAGGTTCTGAATTGCATATAGTGAGTCTTTTCGAAGTTTAATGTCAGTGAGTTGGCTTTAAATCATTTATTAATATCCATGAAAATATCATTAGCAGATCTTTCTAGAACTACACTCAACATACTATTTATTGCAATACTTGTGTCATCTGCAAACAAAACAAACTCTGCTTCTGGCAGTGTAACTGATGAGAGATCATTAATGTACACAAGGAAAAGCATTGGCCCTAAGCTGGATCCTTGTGGGACACCAGATGTAATTTCTTCCCATTCTGATGACTAATGACTTAATTCACTAGTCCCTTGCACTGACACCCTTTGTTTCCTGTTAGTGAGGTATGACTTGAACCATTTTGCAGCACAGGCCGTGACACCATAGAATTCTAATTTATTTAATAGGATGTTGTGGTTCACACAATCAAATGCCTTTGACAAATCACAAAAAATACCTGCTGCTTGTAATTTGTTATTTAATGAATTAAGTACATTTTCATTGTAGGTGTAAATAGCCTTCTCGATATCAGAACCCTTCAGAAAACCAAAATGTGTTCTTGATATGTTATTTGTGGTCAGATGGTTGAGAAGCTTCCTGTACATTAGTTTTTATAAAAAAATTTGAGAATGCTGGCAAAAGTGAAATCGGTCTGCAGTTTGATGGTATCTCTTTATCCCCTTTCTTGAATAGAGGCTTAACATCTGCATATTTTAGCCAGTCAGGAAATGTCCCAGCTATAATTGACTGGTTACACAAGTAACTTAGAATTTTACTAAACTCACAAGAACATGCCTTAATTAACTTTGTTGATATTTCATCGTAACCACTGGAATGCTTTGTTTTTAAAGATTTTAGTATGGAAGTTATTTCTTTTGGTGAAGTGAGTGACATATTCAAGTAGCTGAAGCTATTTGTAAAGGCTAGTTTCAGATATTCAAGGGCATTATTTACTGATTCTGTCAATCCCATTCTATCAGTAATGGATATAAAGTACTTGTTAAATAGATTTGCCACACTATGTCCATCGGTTACTGATGTGTCATCTACCCTTAATGCTATTCGCTCCTGTTCCTTTCTGGGTCTACCAGTCTCCTCTTTCACTAAATCCCACATTGTTTTTATTTTGTTCCCTGACATTGCTATCTTCTTCTTGTAGTGCATTTGTTTAGATGTCTGAATTACTTTTTTTTTTTAAATATTCTACAGTATTCCTTGCATTTAGCTAAATCATCAGCATTGGAGTTATTCTTGGTCAACAGATACATTTTCCTTTTAGTCTTACAGGAAATCTTTATGCCTTGTGTAATCCATGGTTTTATTATAGACTTCTGTTTAATTTGAATAACTTTTAGAGGAAAACAGTTTTCAAACATGGTACTGACATTGTTCATGGATGTATTATATTTTTCATTCATGTCATGAGCACTATAAACAATACGTTCCAAATTCTCACACAAATATGTGTAAGCTATTGAGAAAAATGGGTAATATACAATATATACAAGAACCAAGGGGGAACAATAAGACTGAAAGATCAACAATGAAGTGCTCAAATTGAAAAGGGTGTTAGGTGTAAGACAAGGATGCAGTCTTTCTGCTCTAGTGTACAATCTATACACCACAGAACCAAAAACGTTAAAAAAAGTGAGGTTCAGGAATGGGCAGTCTAATGAGTACAGAATATGGACTGAGAATAAATAAAGGAAATACAAAAGTAATGAGTAGTAGTATAAAATGGATGAGCAATAAATTTGTCTCAAAAGCACAGTAAACACAGTGAAGTAATTCTGCTACCTTACAAGCAAAGTAATACATGACAGACAAATCAAGGAAAACACGCAACACAGATTAGGACAGGCAAAGAGGGCAGAACTGGCCAATAGATGCCTAATAGTGTCAAACAGTGGTCTCAATTGGTGGCAAAAATTTTCTGATACTGCACATCTACAAAAAAGTGGAAACGAAGAGAGAGGATTTTAGACATGGTGCTATAGAAGGGTTTTAAAATTACGTGGACAGATAAAATAATAAATGAAGATTTTTTCACAGAATTTTCAGGGAAAGGAATATGTGGAAAACATCAATTTAAAGAAGGGGCAGGTGGATAGGACATGTAGTAACACATCAAGGAATAATTTCCAGGGAACTAATGGGAGCTGTAGGGGGTAAAATCTGTAGGAGAAGACAGAGATGTGAATACATCCAACAAATAATTGAGGACTTAGAGAACAAGTGCTTATTCTAAGGTGAAGAGGTTGGCATAAGAGGAATGAAACAAGCTGCATCTTGGCAGTATTTTGTCCTTTACATTGTATAATCTGACTTGTGAATCGGAAAATGCATCTTCTGTAGAAAGTGTGTTTTGAAATCCATAACCATGAATGTCACACTTCTGGGCACAAGCAGGTATGACAGCATTGTAGGAAACACCACCAAAGTCACTAGAATCAAGTGACCATTGCTGTACAGTAGGATTACGAGCAGGAAAACATTAGCTGAAGATTTTATTTCACGTGTTGCTCAACTGCAGTTACTTTTATTCCGCAGCTCTGTCTTTATGGAGAATCTACTGTGTGAAAGGCGAACGTAACACATTTGAAAATGCTAAGATAGTATGGGCAAGGGGGAACCGCCCCCTCCCCCCAGCTCTCAGGGAAAGGAAAAAAGTATTGTATAGTTAATTGTTTATCTTTCAAGAAACTGATTGAAAGTCGATATTATGCACGTTTTTGGCAGGGCCGGAACGGGAACATTTTATGGCTGCTTTCAAATCGCCATTCGTCTTCCAAAATGTTAAAAATACTTCATACCCACAGGTCTAGCCCCCACCCCTTCTCAAACTACTATATGGGCGCTCTTGAGGATGGGTGCTGGTTGCTTTGGTCACACTGGGTCTTAGCACCAATTTCTGTGTGCCTGCAGTTGTTACTCCTTTTTCTGCTGGTTACAAAATATTATTGCATTGGGAAGTATCCATCAAAGTTTGTTGTTGTTGTTGTTGTTGTCTTCAGTCCTGAGACTGGTTTGATGCAGCTCTCCATGCTACTCTATCCTGTGCAAGCTGCTTCATCCCCCAGTACCTACTGCAACCTACATCCTTCTGAATCTGCTTAGTGTACTCATCTCTCGGTCTCCCTCTACGATTTTTACCCTCCACGCTGCCCTCCAATGCTAAATTTGTGATCCCTTGATGCCTCAAAACATGTCCTACCAACCGATCCCTTCTTCTAGTCAAGCTGTGCCACAAACTTCTCTTCTCCCCAATCCTATTCAATACCTCCTCATTAGTTACGTGATCTATCCACCTTATCTTCAGTATTCTTCTGTAGCACCACATTTCGAAAGCTTCTATTCTCTTCTTGTCCAAACTAGTTATCGTCCATGTTTCACTTCCATACATGGCTACACTCCAAACAAATACTTTCAGAAACGACTTCCTGATACATAAATCTATATTCGATGTTAACAAATTTCTCTTCTTCAGAAACGCTTTCCTTGCCATTGCCAGTCTACATTTTATATCCTCTCTACTGCGACCATCATCAGTTATTTTACTTCCTAAATAGCAAAACTCCTTTACTACTTTAAGTGTCTCATTTCCTAATCTAATTCCCTCAGCATCACCCGATTTAATTTGACTACATTCCATTATCCACGTTTTGCTTTTGTTAATGTTCATCTTATATCCTCCTTTCAAGACACTGTCCATTCCGTTCAACTGCTCTTCCAAGTCCTTTGCCGTCTCTGACAGAATTACAATGTCATCGGCGAACCTCAAGGTTTTTACTTCGTCTCCATGAATTTTAATACCTACTCCAAATTTTTCTTTTGTTTCCTTTACTGCTTGCTCAATATACAGATTGAATAACATCGGGGAGAGGCTACAACCCTGTCTCACTCCTTTCCCAACCACTGCTTCCCTTTCATGCCCCTCGACTCTTATTACTGCCATCTGGTTTCTGTACAAATTATAAATAGCCTTTCGCTCCCTGTATTTTACCCCTGCCACCTTTAGAATTTGAAAAAGAGTACTCCAGTCAACATTGTCAAAAGCTTTCTCTAAGTCTACAAATGCTAGAAACGTAGGTTTGCCTTTTCTTAATCTTTCTTCTAAGATAAGTCGTAAGGTCAGTATTGCCTCACGTGTTCCAACATTTCGACGGAATCCAAACTGATCCTCCCCGAGGTCTGCATCTACCAGTTTTTCCATTCGTCTGTAAAGAATTCGCGTTAGTATTTTGCAGCCGTGGCTTATTAAACTGATAGTTCGGTAATTTTCACATCTGTCAGCACCTGCTTTCTTTGGGATTGGAATTATTATATTCTTCTTGAAGTCTGAGGGTATTTCGCCTGTCTCATACATCTTGCTCACCAGCTGGTAGAGTTTTGTCATGACTGGCTCTCCCAAGGCCGTCAGTAGTTCTAATGGAATGTTGTCTACTCCGGGGGCCTTGTTTCGACTCAGGTCTTTCAGTGCTCTGTCAAACTCTTCACGCAGTATCGTATCTCCCATTTTGTCTTCATCTACATCCTCTTCTATTTCCATAATATTGTCCTCAAGTACATCGCCCTTGTATAAACCTTCTATATACTCCTTCCACCTTTCTGCCTTCCCTTCTTTGCTTAGAACTGGGCTGCCATCTGAGCTCTTGATATTCATACACGTGGTTCTCTTCTCTCCAAAGGTCTCTTTAATTTTCCTGTAGGCAGTATCTATCTTACCCCTAGTGAGATAAGCTTCTACATCCTTACATTTGTCCTCTAGCCATCCCTGTTTAGCCATTTTGCACTTCCTGTCGATCTCATTTTTGAGACGTTTGTATTCCTTTTTGCCTGCTTCATTTACTGCATTTTTATATTTTCTCCTTTCATCAATTAAATTCAATATTTCTTCTGTTACCCAAGGATTTCTAGCAGCCCTCGTCTTTGTACCTACTTTATCCTCTGCTGCCTTCACTACTACATCCCTCAGAGCTACCCATTCTTCTTCTACTGTATTTCTTTCCCCTATTCCTGTCAATTGTTCCCTTATGCTCTCTCTGAAACTCTGTACAACCTCTGGTTCTTTCAGTTTATCCAGGTCCCATCTCCTTAATTTCCCACATTTTTGCAGTTTCTTCAGTTTTAATCTACAGGTCATAACCAATAGATTGTGGTCAGAGTCCACATCTGCCCCTGGAAATGTCTTACAACTTAAAACCTGGTTCCTAAATCTCTGTCTTACCATTATATAATCTATCTGATACCTTTTAGTATCTCCAGGGTTCTTCCACGTATACAACCTTCTTTCATGATTCTTAAACCAAGTGTTAGCTATGATTAAGTTGTGCTCTGTGCAAAATTCTATTAGGCGGCTTCCTCTTTCATTTCTTAGCCCCAATCCATATTCACCTACTATGTTTCCTTCTCTCCCTTTTCCTACACTCGAATTCCAGTCACCCATTACTATTAAGTTTTCGTCTCCCTTCACTATCTGAATAATTTCTTTTATTTCATCGTACATTTCTTCAATTTCTTCATCATCTGCAGAGCTAGTTGGCATATAAACTTGTACTACTGTAGTAGGTGTGGGCTTCGTATCTATCTTGGCCACAATAATGCGTTCACTATGCTGTTTGTAGTAGCTTACCCGCATTCCTATTTTCCTATTCATTATTAAACCTACTCCTGCATTACCCCTATTTGATTTTGTGTTTATAACCCTGTAGTCACCTGACCAGAAGTCTTGTTCCTCCTGCCACCGAACTTCACTAATTCCCACTATATCTAACTTTAACTTATCCATTTCCCTTTTTAAATTTTCTAACCTACCTGCCCGATTAAGGGATCTGACATTCCACGCTCCGATCCGTAGAACGCCAAAGTTTATCTGTTCAATTTCACTGAATTATAAGTAATGTTCTAGTAAGCATACCAAGGCTGATGACAATTATACTTGTGCTTTCAATTTCCTGCAATAATACGTAAAGTTTTTGACTCACAGTTAAACGTGATATTCCGACATAGCGCTGTAACCGTAGGGGAAGATAAATAATCAGAATTTTTTAAAATTAAAATAACAAGGAACCACTATTGGTAGTTGAATCGAAATTCCATGTTTCCCTAAAATGTGCGAGAGACATAATCGTTTATAGTTTACTGCAACATATTTTGATCCAATTTCAATTAGTGAACGGTACAACTGTAAACCTGTCTATATTCTAAAAAACGAGTTTACTTTATGCAATGTGAAGTCAGATGAGCGATGAAAGGCAGTCGTAACTGCTGTTGTTGGCGACCATTTCACTATGCGTCTTCTATTTTCCTCTGTAATATTTCACCGTCCTTCAAATACAGCAAAACCACGTAAGAGCTACAACCGAAGCACAGGAAATGACCGCGTTTCTTCCCGCCACTCCATCCGAATCGCTCAGCTGTGGTTTAGCAAGTAGCGGACAGATAGCTGTGCATGCAGAGCGCTGTCAGTTCGGGGTAACATACAGTAGGTGGCTCTGGTCAATGTTAAAGTCTTCAAGACATCAAACAACTTTGTTATGCAGCCTAAGAAGCGGAGTGGATGGCTTGGCAAACGTAGGAGCGGAAAATAAGTTGCAGTTTATCAGCGTTGAAAGAGAAATGTTAGATCAATGCATCCAGTTCGTGGTACGTCTTTAAAGGTATGAATCAAAAATCATTGATGTGAAAATTAGTACGCAGGAAACTGCCACATAATTTGTAGACCGCTTACACAGGACAGGATTTGTTCAAGAGTGCCAGACTGTCAACCGTCCCGCCCTATACTTAACGAATAAAAGTTACAGGGCCTCTAGCTGACGATTACTTCAGTTCTCTCTTTTATGTGTGAGGTAGCGTCGAGGCGTTAGACTGCAAAATCACAGGCTGCTTGTACAAATTGTAATTTTGGCCACCACAATGTTTCAATGTTAATGTGAATGTACCGCAGGTTTTTAGGTGATTTATTAATAAAAATGCCCCCGACCACACATTCACGCACAAACCGCTTCGGTTCATAAACCTTACGGTTGTATAATAAATTGGCGACAGTACTCCAAAACTGCTCGAAAAATCTCACATTGCTGATTTCTAGCTAAGGTATTGAATTATGAAATGTTGAATAAAATCTTATTCTAATTACTATATCCTGTTGTTATTATACGTGCAAATACTACATTTAGTAGATGTTAGACTATATTTTGAAATTTATGGAGCAAGGAGAGGTAGGAGCATACTAACTTAAGGGAGCCGGTCTTTCCTCTGGATGAGGCCTAGTGACTTTGTATCAGGTGTGGTGCAGCTTACTTTAGTGACCATCACTCACACCCATGTATAGAATTACCATTTTACCTTGATTTAATACACAAAAAGATACAGATAAAGATACTGTTGTGAGTTATGGGAACCTTGCTGTATAACTTTGAAACACACATTTAATAACACAGGTTATTAAGGAGAAAATTCAACAGTGCGGTTGTAGCAACTCCACCATTGTATTTGGCTTCCTATTTTTGTGAAGAATAGCGCACAGATTAGAATAGGTAACACATTCAATAGGCCAACCCAGTTGGAATATTTCATTTCAGCTTATAAGATACTGGTATTTGTTCTTGCCCATATAACTTTGTTGATTGCAGTTGCTGTTGACTGTGTGGTTTGCATCCACCTCTCAAGTGTTCATTCAGTATCCAGGCAAACTTTATTGGCAGATTGCGAGTGCTGAGCACTTGCAATTGGCACAGAATCTTTAATGGTTTTCCATTATTGATTTCCATCTGTTGGATTACATCGACAACACTAAATTACATTTATTATTCCATCAGCCCAGCAGTTACACATCTTCATGGATGTGTCACATGTCAAGAAAGCATGATCATCATTATCATTGATAGTTGGTAAGGTTGTTCATTCCACAGGCACTAAGTGTAGAATTGTTTAGGATGTGGTGGTAAAAATACACAATGTGAAACATTTTCCATTACAAATACAGTAATTATCATGAACGTATAAATGGAAAACTCGGAGGGACAACACACACATAAATTTTACAGAACAATTTCAAAAAATGAAGCACAGTGATTCATATTAATTGTCGTACAAGATTTTTGTAATAAATAAAAAACATGAACCTGCCCTGGGGTAAAAGAGGCAGAACTAGTAAATGTTAAGTAAAAAAATATATTTGGTTCATTCTGAGGTTTCAGTATTTACAAAAACATGTAAATAATTCATTTTATTACTAATTTTAAAACACTGTTACATCACTTTCTTTGAAAACTCTTAAAACTTTATTTAAAAAAATCTCCTTTTCATAACTTTTTTTTTCTTATGTCATTTGGCAACTTTGCAAACTGACACTAAGCTGCACAGCTGTAGGATTTGTTTTTCCAAACAGCTAAGGCATTAAGATCTTAAATTATCTTTGAACTTTCTGGGGCTTGAGAAGTATGAAAACACTTCAGTCTGCAGCTGCAAGGCATTCTTTGCTCGTGTTATTATGCCCTAAGTCTCTTCTCCAAATCTTTTTACTTTCCATGCAACTTAGTTTTTATTTTGATTTTCAGATGTAGGTGAGTCATTTCAATGTTTTTTTTCTGTTTTAATAGCAATGTGTTGTTCAGTGATGTGTTATTAGTCAGTTTTGGTAATCGGCTGAAGATTTTTGTTCTATTTCTTTTTTTCTTGCAACATGTGTAACACAGTTTTGTGACGTATCAGGCAAGAAAAAAAGAAACAGCATAAAAATCTTCCTTTGATCACCAAGACTCACTAACAACAGCACTACACTGAACGACACAGTTGTTAAAACAAAAAAGCATTGAAATGGAGGATATGGTTTAACATTAAGGCAGAAGTGAAGAATACAACACCTGTCTTTCTGAGTGCAAGTTGGGGAAACTCAAAATGAAGTCCACTGTTAGTATGATTTAGTGTAACATTCAGGGTTGCTCCTCTTCCTCCCCCCCTCCATTGTATGTGCAGGTGCCCATGAGCTGAGGGTGACATGGCAGTCGGTCAGTGCCGTTGGGCATTTGTGTGCTGTAATTTACAGAAGCGTGTGGATCATAAAATAACTTTGGCAAAAAAATGGTCTACCAGTTTTTTTTTCCTGTGGTCTTAAAATATGTCATGAAATAATTACAATGCTTGCTTAGCCAAAAGAAAAGATTTTACTGAAAATTGATGAAGGTAGCAAAAAGTTTAAATTCCCTTAGATGTTTGAGATATGATGTAAGCAATATTCCACATGCCCTGTAGGTATCTTTAGTCAAGCTTGTGTCAAAGGATGTGTTAGAAACAACTGTCTGATTTTCAGCCACTGATATGGAGAAAATGTGGTTTGACCAGAGATTTACTGTTAGTGTTGTAAGTTGGTGGCATAATGAAGTTGTTGAAGCTTATGGCTTAGTTGGGAATTATACTGATTAATTTGACTGCAGTACTCTAATCAGTACTCTAATGTGTAAACTCACTGCTTCCTGGCCTTTGGATACAAATGTGTGGTTACTGTCAAGGAACCTAATTTATATTTTTTTAAATTTTGTTATTTTTGGCTTGTAGCATACATACTTTTTAGTCATCTCAAATTAAATGGATTTACAAATATAGTAAATAACATCTGACCATCTTCAGAAATATATTTTGGGGCACACATTCTTAAATTTGCCTTCAGACTGAAATTGTTGTATGTATTCCATTATGCTATTAGGAACAAGTAGACAGCTAACCACTTGTTTGTATTAAAACATTTAATTCAGTTACTCTATTAATTCAATGCCCATCATTCCTTTTAACAATGTAGGAAAAGATTGATTGCTACTTACCATAAAGATGACACATTAAGTTGCAGACGGGCACAATTAAGACACTTTCACATAATCTTTTGGTCAAGCCTTAGTCAGAAAAAGAAAGACACCATTCATTCACAGGCAGCCCAGTCTGTCTTTTCTTACGTTTTTCATATTACAACCTGCAGGTTCCATTGTTTCATCGTTCCTTTTAGATTATTATGTTTTCTTGTGCTATGAATGTGACTAAAGTGTCATCTGCACTCTTGGTCGTATCTCCAAGAACTGGAATAGTGCAAAGTGACGGACAGTGACCATGACTCAAGATCTGCTGTGAAAATTGACTTTCATTTTCTTGTGGCAATTCCACTGATACAGGCTGTGATTTAAATAACCAATTGTGATGAACAATTGTGTCCACAGTATGCCAATTTTAAGTGGGCAGAAAAAGGTCAATGATTGAGACACGTTCTCACAATGAATGCTATTATTTTTCTTAATTTTCTGCATTTCATGGGCCATGTGTGTCATGGTATGAGTGGCTGTATAGTTACATAGCTTTTCCGACTTGTTAACTAACTTCCATTCTTTTGTTGCTGCCGAAGGAGATCAATTGATCTATTTTCAGGAGGCAGTATGTGCATCGGATTTTTATGTCCACATGTCTTCCACTGCTACTCTCATCTCTCGCTAATTGATCTGCTTTGTCATTGTTTTTATGCTGGGATGAGATTCAGCCCATGTGAATTCCATAATTTGACAAACCTGGTTTGCTTGATGATAGTGATCTACAAGGTCCAGGATGTATTTAATTTAATAGTTCATTTGTTCCAACTTCTGCAACTAATTTATTTCAAATGCTTTCTGAGTTGATTATTAGAGATTTGGGGATTTTGATGGATAGTGTGTATTTTAAAGCAGCAACAACAGTGAATGTTTCAGCTATAAATATGGAAGCATTGCCTGGTAGATGAAACATAAGTTTATGGAAAGAAGAAAGTGCTTTCAGTGAGACTATTCTTATCCATTTTTGAAATATATTTTCAATATAACCTGCCTGTTTGTCTTCATGGTACGATGGAAGTGAAAACTACCCGTTCTTTTCCTTTGCTAGAACAATCAACATACATTACACGAATATTTATTATGATAGGTGTTTTGATAATCATGTAGGAACATTGAGTGTACTTCACATCTACAAATTTTATTTTACAGATATTTCCAACTTTTGCATCTTTAATAGATGTAATTCCCAATTTGAGAGCATTTCACACTTTTTTTATCAGTGGGCAGTAAGTATCCGCCATTCTTTGTAAATCATAAGGATCACATTGCTGTGTTATGCGAATATGTAGACATTTCTGTTGCTTCTAGAAGGGGGTTAGTGGGAGGGAGAAAGCTTAGCTCCAAGACAAATATCTAGGCTTTTGTTCTGTAAACTGTCCAGCAGTGCTAAGTACTTTTGTCAGTGTCGTGGTAGAATGTGCATTTGTAAACTATATAGAAAGTATCAACATATGATACAAAGTAAGAAGAACGTTGGGGTGAGCTCCCCACAACAGACTGCTCTTGTTGTTGAGATTCAATGCATTTTTGCATGTACTGGAGAAGTGTTTTATGAGGTTCCCAAACTCATTCTTGAATCAAATATAATGCCAAGAAATCTAGATTGCATTTTGATTGTATTTTATGATAGGAGAATCTTACTAAGTGTTCAAACAATATGATTTAGTTCGTTTTGTGACAGGAACAATTGTTGATTTTTCTGGAGGAATCTTTAACGCACGACTGTTTAATGTCTTCTGCAGACACCCACCCATATAATATATGCTATATGGTATTGCACATTATTCCATGAAATATTTCATTGCAGAGATGCATGTTGACTTTTAGTATATTCTGTTCTTAGTCTGTGATGATAATCACTGTAGTCCTGAAGGTAGCATTAGATCAATCTTAGCTATCTTGTAGTGAAAATAGGAAGCAGTGGCATTCTTTAAGAAAGACTTTCCAGCTAATTTTTAGTATGTTTATTAGCTTGTTTAGCACAAATAATACATAGAATTTTAGTTATAAACTAATTATTAATATAGTGTACAGAATCACTTTACTATTATTTATCATTATTGTTCAATTAAACAAGTGGCGAGAAATCTCTGCATGTTGTAAAACAGTCAAATAGCAAATAGTAGCCTTAGTGACCTGAAATGGAACGGTCACACACATCTAGCTGCAGTAAAAGCAGATGCCTGATTGTGATTTATTAATTCAGCAACTAAAAAAAAGTACAAAACCGTCGTTCGACCAATTCTTGACCATTGGTCACCAGTCTGCGACTCTTTACCAGGTGGATTCATTAAACGAAACAGAGGCTCCAAGCATCCTCACGGTGTCAGTTAAGTAGCATAGAGCGTTCTCATCTTACACATTGCTAGGGACCTCACATTCTGCATGAAGGCAAGCGGATTTCGGTGAAAATTAAAGTTTTACTTTTGGTCTCGTTATCTTAGTTTTCTTCATGACAGGGAACATCAAGTGAGGCCTTCTATTTGCTGGTGCTAAAACTTAAGAACTACAGAGGGTCATTTAGATCTTGAACTGCCTTATTTGTAATTGATAAATAAAGCATACTATCAACTTTCTTATTTGAAGGCCAGTAAGTGCTTATTCACAATATTACTTTGCCGCCTATCGCTAGAAAATACAGATGCGCGCGTTTATTAAAAAAAACCGGAATGACTGGAATCTGTAGATTTGTGATAACCTTCGTTGCTTTGTTATAATAATCTAACCGAGAAATTCCTAAACTTTTAGTATCACGACTGAAGGTTGCTTCACTCGTGTCTTTGAACCAAATGAAATTTATCAATAATAACAAATAGCCACCCGAGAGTGTTACAGCGACAATTGCGTACTGGGAATGTTATAGCGCCATCGAGAATCCGTATTTTACGGAATATGAGACGCACTTTTTCCTCCGAAGAATTGCCACCACAATCCACGTGCATCTTATATACTCGGAATTAGTATAAAATGTCCAATGTTTGATTTAAAATTCCCGCCAGTTTTAAAAATGGCTATATATTCAATCCTGCGGGAAACCTCTCAACCCGGCAAGATTGGATTCAACTGGCATCCGACGAACGTGACTTGCGGAGATTGCCAAGCTTGCAAACACTGTCCCCCCCCTCCCGGCCCACCCCGCCATCGCAAACACAACACTATCTAGCCTATGATGCGCCATTGCGGCCTGCGGTGCCAGTGAACTTTAAGTGAAAGTGATTAGTGTTGTCAGTAACAGTAAAATATTTTTGTTAGTAGCTAGTTTCGTAATGGAAAAAAATAAAAGGTATTCATATGATGTGGGCTATAAATTGAATGTAACAGTATAATTTGAAATCGGAACAACGTGGATACATAGCAGCTGACGGCACTTCGGCTATCCACCACCAGAAAAATCATTCGCGATTTGCGGGCGAGTAAAGAACAACTGAAAAAAATGAAGACTAAATGTGCAAATGGAGGACTGAATGCAAAATAGCCAAAACTAGATGCCGTATTGAAATGAATTCAAGGACACCGCCAAAATAGTATCATAAGCTAGCGCTACAGTGGAACTCAACAAATTTTAGAGTAAAGTCGGTTGATGCTGCAGGTTTATGAAGAGTTATCGATTTAGGGATGGTAATTACCCAGTCCGTGTGCTGCTAGTCTCTGACCAATGGTGCGGGAATGGCGGGCGCAGATGTGAAGGTATGACGACGTGCTTTTATGGTGGTGGTCAGACTTGGTCGACTGTTAACTTGAGGTCGAGTATGCCTGTCCTCACGTTCCTACACACAAACGTCAGGCCAGTCACACCCGAATTCCCCACAGATCTGGATACTGTAGATTCCTGACATCAACAGTCCACTGTAATCGAATCAAAGAAAAACTCCTCGATCGAAATGGAAAGTCTTCTGGAGAAACGTACACTACGTTCCCATCACGTCGGCTGTCAAATTTCATCAATGATAAACTCCTGACTAATGAAAAACTCCAAAAAATACACCTTCATCAGTCCAACAACTGCACACTGTATTGATACATTAATGCACAGATTTATATGTGGAACTACTTCTGTCAGAAAGTGGCAGTGATAGGTCAACCCGTGCAAATGTATATACAGGCTGGTCCACTGATGGTGACCGGGCCGAATACCTCACGAAGTAAGCGTCAAATGAAAAAACTACAAAGAACGAAACATGTCTAGCTTGAAGGGGGAAACCAGATGGCGCTATGGTTGGCCCGCTAGATGGCACTGCCAAAGGTCAAACGGATATCAACTGCGTTAAAAAAAATAGGAACCCCATTTTTATTGCATATTCGTATAGTACGTAAAGAAATATGAATGTTTTAGTTGGACCACTTTTTTCGCTTTGTGGTAGATGGCGCTGTAATAGTCACAAACATGTGGCTCTCAATTTTAGACGAACAATTGGTAACAGGTAGGTTTTTTAAAATGAAGATACAAAACATAGGTACGTTCGAACATTTTATTTCGGTTGTTCCAATGTGATGATACATGTACCTTTGTGAACTTATCAGTTCTGAGAACTCATGCAGTTACATCGTGATTACCTGTAAACAACACATTAATGCAATAAACGCTCAAGATGATGTCCGTCAACCTCAATGCATTTGGCAATACGTGTAACGACATTCCTCTCAACAGCGGGTAGTTCGCCTTCCGTAATGTTCGCACATGCATTGACAATGCGCTGATGCATGTTGTCAGGCGTCGGTGATCACGATAGCAAATATCCTTCAACTTTCCCCACAGAAAGAAATCCCGGGACGTCAGATTCGGTGTACGTGCAGGCCATGGTATGGTGATTCGACGAATTCGACGACGACCCACCTGTCATGAAATATGCTATTCAATACCGCTTCAACCGCACGCAAGCTATGTGCCGGACATCCATCATGTTGAAGGTACATAGACATTCTGTCATGCAGTGAAACATCTTGCACTAACATCCGTAGAACATTACGTAGAAAATCAGCGTACATTGCACAATTTAGATTGCCATCGATAAAATGGGAGCCAATTATCCTTCCTCCCATAATGCCGCACCATACATTAACCTGCAGAACTGTACACGACATTCAATGTCGTCGCCATGCAATTCCTGGTGCATAGAAATATGGTACGGGTGCAATCGATGTTGATATAGCATTCTCAGCACCGACGTTTTTGAGATTCCAGATTCTCGCGCAGTTTGCCTGCTACTAATGTGCGGATTAGCGGCGACAGCAGCTAAAACACCTACCTGGGCATCATAATTTGTTGCAGGTCGTGGTTGACGTTTCGCACGTGGCTGAACACTTTGTTTTCTTACATAATGTAACTATCCGGCGAACGGTCCGGACACTTGGATGATGTCGTCCAGGATACCGAGCAGCATACATAGCACACGCCCGTTGGGCGTTTTGATCTCAATAGCCATACATCAACACGATCTCGACCTTTTCCGCAATTGGTAAACGGTCTATTTTAACACGGGTAATGTATCACAAAGCAAATACCGTCCGCACTGGCGGAGTATTATGTGACACCACGTACTTATACGTTTGTGACTATTACAGCGCCATCTATCACAAAGCGAAAAAAGTGGTCCAACTAAAACATTCATATTTCTTTACATACTACACGAATATGTAATAAAAATGGGGTTCCTATTAAAAAAAACGCAGTTGATATGCGTTTGACCTATGGCAGCGCCATCTAGCGGGCCAGCCCTAGCCCCAACTGGTTTCCCCCTTCTAGCTAGACGAGTTTCTTTCTTTGTGGTTTTTTCGTTTGATGCTTATTTCGTGAGATATTTGGCCCAGTCACTTTCAATGGACCACCCTGTATAACAAAACTGATACGATCAGAAAGACTCAGATACCTGAGAACAAAGTACAATGCTGTAGACACTGTTTGATAGTTAGTAGTAATGGAACAAAATGACATACCGTTCCAATTCTTGCACAGAGGTAAGTTTTTTTGTGCGTTCAAAGGGTCACCCCTTTACCAACCAAAGAACGTCGACGCCACGGCTGTCAGTGTTTCCAGTGTGATTGCTGCACAGGACGCCTCGATGCTTTCTCGTAGTTCGTCCAGTGTAGCTGGCCTCTGTTGATAAACTTCATTTTTAAAGGTCACCCATTGGTAGAAGTCAAGAGTTGCAAGGTCTGGAGACAGTGGTGGGTACCCAACAGCTCCTCTTCGACTTACCCATCGTCCAGGTAGGTTTTCATCAGAGTAGGCTCTGACATCTCTGTGCTTCTGAGGCGGAGCGCCATCTTGTTGTAGGTAAAAATATTTCATTTCCAGACACCTCTCGGATGGCAGGTAAAAGCGATGTTTGCAGCATATGAAGATACCTTACCAGTTACCGTATCTTCAAAGAAGTATGGGCCAATCAAACCGCGCGATGTCAGACCACGCTCACATAAGACCCAATAGATTTACACGTTTGTCTACGTGAACTTGAGGATTTTCAAGAGCCCAATACACACAGTTGTGGCGATGTACAGTACCGTTCAGTTTGAAGTGCACCTCGCCAGACCATGTAACCATACCTTAAACCGCCCATCCTTGCGAAGCATGCCTTCAAACCATTCACCCTTCCATCTTTCGATCCGGGTCCTCCTTGTCCATAGCGTGCAGCGATCTTGGATTGTCCACTTTCCGCTTTGCAGCCTTCAGAATTCATCGTATGCCTTATCTGCTTACCTCGCTTTCACGTGTAGCGCTGGAAGCTGTACTTGATGTTTTTGGTTGGTCAGACCTTTCCTTATCCACATCCTGAATAGTACCGTCGTCTTAAAATTTATCCCGAATATGATAAATTTGTGTGCGTGTTGGAGACTGCGTTCCGTACACATTCCACCATGTTTTCGTACTTACAGTACCACTTCAGTAAGGCCTTGCGTTGCTCAAACTACAATCTCGCTTCATTCATTGTTGCACTGCCATTTGCTGGAAAACGCGCGCCAAAATCTCTTGAAAAAACTATGGACTACACTACCGTGCAAAATTGCAACGATGTCATTTTGTTCCAAAGATATAAACAATCTGTGTGTGTGTGTGTGTGTGTGTGTGTGTGTGTGTGTGTGTGTGTACATTTTTCTGAACCCCTCTGTATGTAGTTATATGACGTGCTGATGCAACTCGAAACTCATAATAAATAAATTAGTTTTAAATTCACAAAGAAAAACAAGTGTACAGAAGTTAACACATGTGGAAGAGGCAACGGTGCAACTCGTGCAGAAACCAAAATGTCATTTATACCTCGCTCCAGTCCGCAATTTTGGGTCGTTTGGTTTGAAATTTACGATCTGCCCTAATACAGATCATGTGCCTTACGGCAGGTCGCAAATGTATGGTTTAGGATTGTGAGTACAAAATTTACTGTGAGAAGCAAGCAATTACGAACCGAAATCGGTAATCTATTCATCCTCGTGGCGAGGATACAGTGAATTCTGAGTGTCTCATGAGTATTTCTTCAAAATTAAAAAAAAGTAGCATAAAGCACTGTGTCAATTTATGCTCTTAACGCTCCGTTTTCTATCTGAAGATCGTCAGATGGCTGTTAAAATCTGTTTAGCAAGTTTCGGATTGTTCACCAGTATATTTTCAAAGTTCCAAACCAAAACACCCGATATTGCGGCCTGTAGTGCGGTGTGACATCAGAACCGTGAACAGCCATTTTTACCTTACGATCGCCCGACAGCCGACAAGTCTATATACCACGTTTCAGGTTTTTCACAAGTCTGTCTTCGAAGTTTTAAGCAGAAATACCCCAATTTGCGCTCTCATGACTAAATATATGTAATCACTAGTTTGGAAAACAACGAAACTCGGGTTGGGTAACTGAACTGAACTGAACCATAAGCTGCGCCGACGCGAGAGAGAGAACGATGTTGAATGTTATCTCAGTTTTTCGTGCCAACTGTGTTTACGCAAACTTTCAGTTCGACTTGCCCCATCGCTACTCGCTATTAACTCTTTTGTTGTCTCGACTTTACAATTCCCCGTCCGCCAGAAAAGGTGGGAGATCACAGAAAGTTCTAAAAGCTGAAGGTAAATACTCACTTATACACACAATTGAGCGTCTGCCTGTAGACATGAAGTTAGATAATGTATATAGACAGTCTAGATATTTTGTTTCGTGTACACATTTGAATGAATTGTTCCTCAACATTTGCTGAATACGACTGACCTTGTTGTGATCTCGGCTTGTACAGTGGCGATAATGAATAGTGAAAGAAAACAAAGATGAGACGTTGATGGAAACTTGTGCAATTTGCGTAGGGGCCTCTTTTCAGCTGTAATTTACTTTCTACGTTGAATGTAGAAGCAGCATGTTGTTTTTTAACATCACTCACTGACACTTAATATTTTTTGGACCTTCTCTTCGATAACTAGCTTCATCTAGCTGCGGTTTTTTTCTTCGGAATTACTAACTCCCCACAAATATGAAGCTATATGAAAATCGTCAGTCAGCTGCAAGATTTTCTCCCTTGACTACATCTCGATAAGTGATATATAACAAAAAGAGAAAGAGAAGTCATAAAAACCCTATGATGCATTTTCCGTGTTTACCAACACGTCCACACTACCAAATATAGAGCAACATTGTCTAAGAATCGTCTCGTGTCTCCCATTTCAAATGGGAGTCTGAAGTACTGCGTTTTGTACCAAAAGCTTGTCTATAGACAGGATATGTCTCTCAATTGTATACAAAATCGCTCGATTGCCTACACTTTCTAGATACAATCATCGAGTTTGTGTACTAGGCCTAAGGCTCGTCAGCTAGCGCCTAGTGCCAGATAGTTCATTTGCAAGGGTATCGATCACGGTATCCTTAACTGTCAACACCTGACACTACTGCACTCGTTACACATTGTGGACAGCTTCGCGTTCAATGGGCAAGTTTAATGGGAGGAAGATGTCTCGATCAAAGAAGTAGGCAGGACTAGAATAAACCGGAAAGAGAGGGTGGGTAGGTGAGACACATATGTGTGCAACAATAGCCTAGAAACAGTGTACATTAAATGTCTTCTATCTGGAAACTATTCGGAACAGGGCATACGTCTATATGAAGCTTTTTTCTTCAAATGAGCATTCCTGCTGGAGCACATGCCCGCGAAAGGCAAAGGTCCCGAGTTCGAGTCTCGGTTCGGCCCACATTTTTAATCTGCCAGGAAGTTTCAGATGTATGTAGTTTGGCAACATTCTAAAAAAAATATGGTCATTCAGTACATCCAAGGAAAAGATGGTAATTCACTTCCAGTAGTGGCGATTCTGTGAAAAAGATGAAACTTTTTAATATGCCGAATAAGACATTTTTTGTGTGCTACTTAATATGAATATGTTTATATTATTTTGATAAATTGTACAGTTCCTATTAATAAATTATTTTTGAAGAAAAATGGACTCAGTGAGGCCCGTATCAAACTGTAAAGTGCTGATAACGCAGTCCCATACAATTACATGGCATTTCTGTGTTCTTCACCCTACATTACCAGGACTGGTAACTACACTAAACACAAACGACAGTACCATAAGGTGGGAAAATATAGGTCACATTGGTAATTTCGGACTGGAACAGTGTATTTCTGTTCTTCCGTTGTTATCACTGAATGCAAGTTTTGATTTCTCGCGCGCGTTGTTCACACCTTACGTATTGCCAAGCATATACGAACACACATTGTTGCAGTTGGAAGTTGAAACAGTGGTGTGTCGCGGGCTATTCGTCATTGTACAAGAAGAGAAAAAATTCGTAAGCTTAATTTGCTTTGTTATTGTTGTGGTCTTCAGTCCTGAGACTGGTTTGATGCAGCTCTCCATGCTACTCTATCCTGTGCAAGCTTCTTCATCTCCCAGTACCTACTCCAACCTACATCCTTCTAAATCTGCTTAGTGTAGTCATCTCTTGGTCTCCCTCTATGATTTTTACCCTCCACACTGCCCTCCAATGCTAAATTTGTGATCCCTTGATGCCTCAGAACATGTACTACTAACCGGTCGCTTCTTTTTGTCAAGTTGTGCCACATACTCCTCTTCTCCCCAATTCTGTTCAATACTTCATTGTTAGTTATGTGATCTAACCATCTAATCTTCAGCATTCTTCAGTAGCACCACATTTTGAAAGATTCTATTCTATTCTGTTCTTGTCCAAACTAGTTATCGTCCATGTTTCACTTCCATACATGGCTACACTCCATACAAATACTTTCAGAAACGACTTCCTGACACTTAAATCTATATTCGATGTTAACAAATTTCTCTTCAGAAACGCTTTCCTTGCCATTGCCAGTCTACATTTTATATCTTCTCTATTTCGACCATCATCAGTTATTTTGCTCCCCAAATAGCAAAACTCCTTTACTACTTTAAGCGTCTGATTTCCTAATCTAATTCCCTCAGCATCACCCAACGTAATTCGACTACATTCCATTATCATTGTTTTGCTTTTGTTGATGTTCATCTTATACCATTCCTTCAAGTCACTGTTGTCAGGACTGGCTCTCCCAAGGCTGTCAGTAGTTCTAATGGAATGTTGTCTACTCCCAGGGGCCTTGTTTCGACTAGGGTCTTTCAGTGCTCTGTCGAACTCTTCACGCAGTATCGTATCTCCCATTTCATATTCATCTACATCCTCTTCCACTTCCATAATATTGTCCTCAAGTACATTGCCCCTGTATAGACCCTCTATATACTGCCTCCACCTTTCTGCTTTCCCTTCTTTGCTTAGAAGTGGGTATCCATCTGAGCTCTTGATATTCATACAAGTGGTTCTCTTTTCTCCAAAGGTCTCTCTAATTTTCCTGTAGGCAGTATCTATCTTACCCCTAGTGAACCTCTACATCCTTTGATTTTTTCCTCTAGCCATCCCTGCTTAGCCATTTTGCACTTCCTGTCGATCTCGTTTTTGAGACGTTTGTATTCCTTTTTGCCTGCTTCATTTAGTGCATTTTTATATTTTCTCCTTTCGTCAATTAAGTTCAATATTTCTTCTGTTACCCAAGGAGTTCTACTAGTCATCGTCTTTTTACCTACTTGATCCTCTGCTACCTTCACTACTTCATCCCTCAGAGCTACCCATCCTTCTTCTACTGTGCTCATTTCCCCCATTCCTGTCAATTGTTCCCTTACGTTCTCCCTGAAACTCTGTACAACCTCTGGTTCTTTCAGTTTATCCAGGTCCCATCTCCTTAAATTCCCACCTTTTTGCAGTTTCTTTAGTTTTAATCTACAGTTCATAGCCAATAGATTGTGGTCAGAGTCCACATCTGCCCCTGGAAATGTCTTATAATTTAGAACCTGGTTACTAAATCTCTGTCTTACCATTATATAATCTATCTGATACCTTTTAGTATCTCCAGGATTCTTCCATGTATACAACCTTCTTTTATGATTCTTGAACCAAGTGTTAGTTATGATTAAGTTATGCTCTGTGGAAAATTTTACCAGACGGCTTCCTCTTTCATTTCTCTCCCCTAATCCATAGTCACCTACTTTGTTTCCTTCTCTCCCTTTTCCTACTACCGAATTCCAGTCACCCATGACTATTAAATTTTCGTCGCCATTCACTATCTGAATAGTTTCTTTTATCTCATCATATATTTCATCAATTTCTTCACCATCTGCAGAGCTAGTTGGCATATAAACTTGCACTACTGTAGTAGGCATGGGCTTCGTGTCTATCTTGGCCACAAGAATGCGTTCACTATGCTGTTTGTAGTAGCTTACCCGCATTCCTATTTTCCTATTCATTATTAAACCTACTCCTGCATTACCCCTATTTGATTTTGTATTTATAACCCTGTGTTCACCTGACCAAAAGTCTTGTTCCTCCTGCCACCGAACTTCACTAATTCCCAATATATCTAACTTCAACCTATCCATTTCCCGTTTTAAATTTTCTAACCTACCTGCCCGATTAAGGGATCTGACACTCCACGCTCCGATCCGTAGAACGGCAGTTTTCTTTCTCCTGATAGTTGTTAGATTCTGATTAATTGAAGCATATTTTTGACTAGAGTTCTCTGATCATATTATTCTGCAGTGTCATCCAAAATATCACGGGAGATTTTTATGCTCTTTACGAAGTTAACTTAAAGAATATGAAGATTCCGTCCGATTTTACCCAACCTTACGGTAATGCACTCTTGGTGGCCAATCTACCCACACAGAGAATTGCAACTCTACTAATTTACGCACCCACTGACGGTGTGTGTATATGTACGAAGTTACATTATTGACATGCAACTGTGTCTTGTGCGTGCTTCACTGAATCTACATCTACATTTATACTCCACAGTCCACCATACGGTGCGTGGCGGAGGGTACCTCGTACCACAACTAGTATCTTCTCTCCCTGTTCCACTCCCAAACAGAACGTTGGAAAAATGACTGCCTATATGCCTCTGTACGAGCCCTAATCTCTCTTATGTTTGTGGTCTTTCCGCGAAATATAAGTTGACGGCAGTAAAATTGTACTGCAGTCAGCTTCAGATGCTGGTTCTCTAAATTTCCTCAGTATCGATTCACGAAAAGAACGCCTCCTTTCCTCCAGAGACTCCCACCGGAGTTCCTGAAGCATTTCCGTAACACTCGTGTGGTGATCAAACCTACCAGTAACAAATCTAGCAGCCCGCCTCTGAATTGCTTCTATGTCCTCCCTCAATTCGACTTGATAGGGATCCCAAACGCTCGAGCAGTACTCATTAATAGGTCGTATTAGTGTTTTATAAGCGGTCTCCTTTACAGATGAACCACAGCTTCCCAAAACTTTTTTGTCAGGCAGTATATATTACCATACTAAATTAGTCTTGTGGTTCCTCACGTTAGCCTACTACAAAAGGTGGATAAAAAGTAACAACAGAAACGACTTTATTGAAATAACACATGAGATATAAAAGTACTTACTTTTGCCACAGAGTCATGAACCGTGCCGCAGCTCTCAGATCCAGACAAACTCTCTATCACTCATATCGGCTTCTCCCACTATCGATTTGTGACGAACGGTATGTTGAGTGTAGAACGGTGAGTGACCAGCTGTGCAGTGCTGTCAAGAGCAGAGCACACTGGATAGTTTCTGTGTAAGTGACGCTACCAGCTGTGCAATCGGCTTCTGCAAATGCATGGCG
Source organism: Schistocerca gregaria (assembly GCF_023897955.1). Classification (NCBI taxonomy): domain Eukaryota; kingdom Metazoa; phylum Arthropoda; class Insecta; order Orthoptera; family Acrididae; genus Schistocerca; species Schistocerca gregaria. Next base: position 961,183,149 of record NC_064921.1, on the reverse strand, counting down.
ACAGGTGGACCATTTGTTCATTATTGGCTGTAGTTCGGCTTGCGACCGCTTGTACGATGTTGCCAAGACCAGAACGCAGCTGGACCCTTTCAGCGTTGAAGTGGTCTTAACAGCTATGCTGTTGGTCTTTGCGAATACAAAGCAACAGTTGGACCGTTTGGGTATTGGCGGCAGAAGAGTATCGGGGCGCCAGGAACGGCTCGGAATTTCGGACATACTTGCTGTCCTGCATGATTAAACAGACCTCCGGAAGTTTCCGAATCATTAGGTGGAACTTCGCTGAGAGAGGTGGCTGCTGGAGGTTACACCGAAGACGCTAGAGGAGGTGTCGCTGGCGGGGGTTCCTCTGAATGTGTTAATTGGAAATATGTCCGCGCTACGCAAAGTACAGGGGCACCCCGTACGTACGGTCCAGTATGTTAAACTTTTCAGCTTTCCCGAGTAAATGAAACCTGATGAAGGTGAAACTTCGGGTGTTGGTGAAGCGCATCCCGAAGGCATTGCTGTAACTGGATCAACTACATCTTTATGCGGTGAATCTTTGGGGGGTGTGGACCTCTGAGAGTGGTTTGTCCAGTGTAGTTTGCATTGGGGGAGCCGTGTGTGGCGCCTCTGAAGGCTGTTCATCAGTGACATAAGCAGGTTTCATTCTCTTTATAGAGACTGCTGTGGTTTTGCTGTCTTGAAGTATTACGAAGACGTGCAAGCCACTTTGTAATACCCAAAATGGCCCAGTGTAAGAGGGAGAAAGCTGCGGCTTAAACTGCGTCAACATATAACCAGATGTGAGAAGTCCGCAACTCGTGGTCTAGTGGCTAGCGTTGCTACCTCTGGATCACGGGGTCCCGGGTTCTATTCACGGTCGGGTTGGGGGTTTTCTCTGCCCAGGGACTGGATGGTTGTGTTGTTACCATCATCATCATCATTGGGGACAATGGCTACGTTGGACTTTGAAAAAAAAATTGGTGCTTTGTACTGATGGCCGCACAGTTGAGCGCCACACAAACTGAACATCAACATCAAATGTTCAAACAGCTCTGAAGGTCCTTTGCAAAAAATTTTTGCTTGGAGCCATGACGGCCTGGAGCTGTTGGAGTGAGTCACAGCATTGTGTTACAATGTTTGTGCTAACTCCTACAGTGCATGGTCCGAGGATGTTGTTTCTTCGCCGACCAGTGTGGCTGAGCGTTTCTAGGCGCTTCAGTCTGGAACCGCGCGGCCGCTACGGTCGCAGGTTCGAATCCTGCCTCGGGCATGGATGTATGTGATGTCCTTAGGTTAGTTAGGTTTAAGTAGTTCTAAGTTCTAGGGGACTGATGACCTCAGATATTGGGTCCCATAGTGCTCAGAGCCATTTTTTTGTTGTTTCTCCTTGGCTATGAGTTTTGCAGGAATGTTAATTTGTTGTGCATAGACTGACGGACTCTCGGGCGTAGGTCAATGCCTGTTTTTACAGTCGTTCTTAAACCCATTAGTCTAACAGGCAGTGCGTCATCCATTTGCTTCCGTTCCACGTGAGCGTTGCTTTGAGGGTTCTGCGGAGTCGTTCAACCAATTTGTTGCTCGTAGGGTAATAGCTCGTAGTTTTGAGGTGAGAAATTCCACATAGCTTTGTGAGCTCGGTAGAAAGCGAACAGTCAAATTATCGACTGCATCTCGCAATCTACATGCGTGCGAATTCTTTAGCCATCGTTTCTGGTGACATGCCAGTAATTGGCATAACATGCAGCCAGTTGATAGAGCTGTCTATTATTGTTAACAGGTATTCGTACCCGTTGGAGTCGGGAAGTGGTCCCAGAAACAAGCTCTTGCCGCTTACTGGCACTCTCTGTCTGCTCCTAGCCATGTAAAGCATTGAGTCACAATATAGTGTGAGATATACATTATGAACAACTTCAAATATATTTTTGTGGTGCGTTGCGGAAATGTATGGGCATTGATGTAACTGTAGCTGTCATTGTGTAATAACATCTGTAACACTATTCGCTGAGCGTTCACAATGTCTGGCCATGGCGCGCTTTTGATTCAGTGGCATGCTCGCGATAGACATACCGTGACAATGTTACAGAAGTTGCTTATGTGGGGGACGTCCATTGTAAATTGTCCTATATATTGTAGGTGTCTTGTACGGCGAGATGGGCTTCGCTGACTAATTTTCTGGAAGGCAGTGACGAGAGGGCGATGATGAGTGAAAGTCTATGCTTCAATTTCACTACATAAGTATTGCCGACCAAATGGTTTGAGCTGATGTAACAGTGCGAGAAAAGAACGCCAATGGCTGCGAAGTTCCAGTACCTGCTGTTGCAGTGTCGCGCCGATGGCCGGCTGCTTGGCTAGCATCTAACTGCCAAGGCTAATTGTGTAGTGAGACTCATGTGTGAGAATAAGATAGTGGCTACCAATGCGTCGTTACGTTTGTTACAGAATTCAGCCAACGTTTGTGTCCTTGGGACCGTGCGTTTGCCGAAGAAGATTTTTCCTGCTATAATAGCATTGAGAGAGGCCTAAGTTTGTGCTACGTTTGGCAAGTGTCGTCGGTAAAAGTTTATTATGCCTAAAAACGCCTTAAATCTTGGTAAGTTTTGGGTTGGGGCATATTATGGGTTGATTGCATATGGTCGGGAAGGGGCGTGATACCCTTTGCTGACGCCTTGTGTCCTAAAAAATAACAGATGGCTTCCTTAATGTGTACTTGTTTGTATTTAGGACTATCCTGTACTCCTAAAGGCGTTGAGATAATAGCTCGTGTTCATTACGAGAAAAAAACAGGAGGAGATCTACATATGCACAAAGAAAATATGGATTTCTGAAAACTTAATCTATAAAGCACTGTTACGTCTGAGCTGCAGCGCGAACCCATATGGTACGAGGTGAAACTTGGATAACCCAAAAGCCATAGTAAAAGCAGTCTTGGGAATATCACAGGGACCACTGGAATTTGCTTATAGGCTTTTTCAAAACGAATCATTAACTGAGGCACTGTGCAACGCTCTGCTAAAACTCTGGTTAAGGGGAATGATGTATCTATCTGGGACAGACCTAGCTGTCAGGACCGTACAATCGCCACAAGGGCGTGTTTACTCACCAAATGAAGCAGTGGCGATCAGGGACTGCCCGATCTGCATATAATTCCTGCATCCAAGCACCGAAATGCTTTTTGGCTACAGCGCGATGTCCCGGAGCGAGACGGGGTATTGTCTTTTAGTACATCCTTGAATGCTGTGCTGCCTTTCGGCGTGTGAATAAGTCTGGCTAATTTCGTAGTTGTTGAAATAGGTCTTCTTCACTGGTGGCGGCGGGTTCTATTTGCGCCTGTCGTCATAGTAAAACGGATTTTATGCTGAAGGTTCATCATAATTATGATGATTTTTGTACGCCAACTAAAAATTTGAAATGGTTTAAAAAATCCACTCTTAAGATGAGGTGAGAGATTTTGGCAGCTGTGGAAGCCTATTCTCCGTATATTTGTTGGCTGAGTTTCGCCGACAGGCGAATTGCACCTAAGGTAGGCCTGCTGATGACGTGTTGCATTGACGCACTGAAGGAGCAAGATGCTAATATCTGAACCATTGTCAATTAAGCATTCGATGCCTGTGTCTTTTACAAAAATGCGTCGCACTAAAGCACTTGACACTTGGGGATACACACTCCGTGAGGAAGTGGGATTGTGATGCACTCGGTTTTGTTTAGCGTCTGCGGAGCGCTTGAAGTGTTTGTGGTCGATGACGCTTTGTATCGGTCGCTTTCGGAGTTCCCCCTTCTTATCTCGATCTTTTAAATTTAAAGTATCAGCACCACGTGGAAGTGTGATTTTTTGCATCTCTGACATGGGTGTGCTGTTGAAGGGATTGAACAACATTTGTGTGGCGGTTGATGATAATTTCTTCCTCTAGAACACTGAAACGGCGCTGTAGATGTGTTTAAAATGGAGGAAAGTTTACCTTTCTCAGGATACGCTTCTGCGCTGTAGCGACAAACTGAAGTCCCGGTGTGTTGCTTTCTGTTAACACTGCTGTGAACCGGTGTGTTTGGCACTGTGTTTCTTAGGTGGGATAGGTCAAGTATATGTGTCCGTCATCTCTGTTAAAGAAGACAATGGTAAAGTGTCATGTGCGCCAAAATCATACTTATTGTTGATGAAAGGCGGTTGAGCCATATCATACGTAGTGCGTGTTCTAAAACAAGTTCTGACTCGCCAAATTACGTAGGTACTGTAGCATTTTTGACTGGCTCCCGATTTCCGATGGTCTCTTTATATAGGATGCGTTGCGTGCGTTGTTCCTCAGGTTTCTGCAGCCGCGTTTTATTACTGTGTCTTATACGTCGTGATATTGTTCGGAAATGGACAGCGGTATTAGGTCTTCCACCACTTTAACCATTTTTTGATCCATGTTGGTGAAGATAAGGTTTATCCATGTCGTTGCACGCAGCATATTGCTGAAAAATGCATGCCACTCGAACGAACCATTCTGTTGGAAGAGTTTCCAGAAAGTCGGGTGCCCGTATTACATTAATTGCAGTTGATGATGTAGCTCAACTGCACATTTGCGATGAAGTCGTCGGCAAAATCGGGAAATGGCAATTTAATGCTGCTCTTCTTATCTGAAGTTAGGTGACAGTTGATATTCCGTTATCGCGGTATGTTACACGACGCGGTAGAAATTAGCTCTATACTACGAGGTCACCGCTGAGATTACTCATTCTACCCTACTACGAAATACGGATAAACAGTAAAAATACAAACGACTTTATTGAAGCAACACTAGATGAGAGATAATATATACAAAACACATGTTGTTGCCATAATGTCATGGACCACACTGCAGTTCTCAGATCAGAACACTCTGTACATAACTCGCGTCAACTTCTCGCACTATCGATGTGTGACGAACGATGTCACCGCACTCTTAAACACTGCAGCATCTTGATAGGCTGTTTAATAATTTTTTGGCTGTTTGCTTTTAAAAAATTGAAACGTCCATGTCTCACTGAAACCTCCCAGAGATGAACTCTTCTTAGGGAACTGAGCTCTTCATAAAAGTCGGTTGAAGTCAGCTGACTAAAACTATGTGTAAAGCGGAAGAGCACAACAACACAGATGATACTGAGCATTGTTGTATTGTCAAGAGATTTGCTACTTTCAAGACTTGATCATTATTACTTGTTTAAAGTCCATTTTATAGATTTCTTTTTTAACTTCGACAGCCGACATCGCTATGCCAGTCATAGTCGGGGTGGGTACATCTAAGTCTGTACTCCGCAAGACACCTTGCGGTGTGTGGTGCAGGTTACTTCTGGCACTACTGTCTTTTTCCTATCTTTCCTGTGTCATTGACGAATGGCACGCGGCAGAAACGATTATCAGTAAAGCTCCGTTTGACATCCAATTTCTCTAATTTTCCCACTGGGGTCATTGCGCGACAGTTATGTGGGAGAAACTGGTAAAGGAGAATACAACAAAGAAAGGCAAATTTATATTTACAGAAACAGAGTTAAACATTCAAAAGTAAAGATAGGCAATTTAGAATACAAAAGACGTATTTGTATGCAATACTGAAAATGACACACCGAACTTGTGACGCGCAATCAAATAAAAACGGGACAGATGACAGAAGGAAATAGCACATTATTTCAAAAGTAATCGCCATAACCTTTAATACATCTATCCCACTGTGAGACAAGATGGTCAGCGTCTTCATGGAAAAATGTTTCCGATTTGCTACGGGGCCTCGACTCTCCTCGTTCGAAGCGAATCAGTGGCCACAATTGTCTTTCTCCAGGGCAAAAAAAAAAGTAAATCGGTTGGGGAGAGATCGGGACTGCATGCAGGATCTGTAAGGGCTTCCTAATGAAACTTCTGCAGTGTAGTCGAAACAACCTTGATAACACATGGGAGCGCACTATCCTGCAACGATTTGATGCCTCACGTCTACATCTCTGGCATTTGGAGTTGAAGGTGCGCTTCAGTTTTTCCAAAGTGTCCACGTACCTTTGTGTGGTAATTGTGTTGAGTCTTGTACCATAGGAATCAAGGGAGAGGATGTTGTTTTGTGGGCGGTTTCCTTCTTTCTACAACACAACTGTATACATGTATTAACAGGCTTCTTTATTTACATAAACAGTAAGCTACTTATCTTTAAGAGAGTCCATGAGTTCTGGAACAAGCTCTTCTGTAATAGTCCATGTTAGCCTCAATGCTGGTGAAGTACAAGTTCGCGCTATGCGATGAATGACAGACGCCAAATTGGACTGTGAGTTGATGCGTCAGGGACTGAGCGACTGCACAGGAACCAGTGACTGAGGCTGAGCCCTCCAGTCAGTGGCAGCGATCTAATTATTGCTGTTGAGGGCGTTGGAGGCGTGTTGCTTGCGAGGATTTCTTTGGCCTCTCTCCTGATAGGCATGCTTGACCAGTGACTACTATCGATCTTCTTTCTACGTCTTTGCCAATCGGTTTGCTGATGACAGCTTACGCCAGCACAAATTTTGACACCGTTTTCCAGAAAATCAATGAGCACCTGGCCCTTGCAGTCAAAGAAAAAGGTCACCATTTCTTCCCCAGAGATGATGTGTGTGTGTTGTTTCGATTACATTGAAGAATTTTCGCTGTGAAGCTCATACACATCCCCCATATGGACCCGATCTTTCCCCATGTGATTTCCATATTTTTGGAGCCCTGAAGAAAGACAATCGTTTCCCTCAATTTTCTGTGGCTGAAGAGGTGCAAGCCTGAGTACAATCACGATTCCGTAGACAACAGTGTACATTTTCACTTGAAGGCATTAACCATCTTATCTCCTGGTGGGATAAATAAATTTACAGCGATCACTTATCAAATAATAAACTGTTTACTCCCTTTTTTCCCTTCTACATCTGTTTGACTGTCCCGTATTGAATGTTATGACTAGTACTTACTAGGCCCTCCTTTCCTCTGTATAATCTCTTGCATTTTTCTTGGCAGTGATTTCACCAGAGAGTCTGTTGTTTGCACAGTAATTTTACCCATTTCTCTAGTAGAGCCCTCTTTAGGTCCTTTCTAGCGGATATATGATTATTTCTTATATTTTCGTCGAGTAGATTCCATAAATTCTCTGTTGGATTAGTGTCTGGGGACTGCAATGGTGCCAGCATCTGGCAGTGTGTTCTACAACAGCCACAGCCTTGCAACTGGAGCTGTATGTTTTGGATCATTGTCTTGTGTGAAAATATGATCTCCAGAAAGACCCATGTTATTCAGACTTATGGGGTGTTTGTTTAAACCTTGTGGTCCATTAGTCCATCAGTAAAACACAAATCACCCACGCCATTTACACTCGTGCAACCCCAGACAGATACTGAATCTCCTCCATATTTAACCCTAACAGTACCAACGCGAAAGGAGAGGGGGAATAGTTTATGACCAGCATAAAATATGAAAAAAAAAACGGAATTCGTTAATTGTTGTTGGCTCATATCAGTAACATACTTATAAAATTGCTGGTGATGTGTGAGTAGGGTCAGAACCTGAAAATATATTTTAGCATACGTTTAGTACACTTTCAGAAACCTGCTCTACAGGGGGGAAGTGAGTGCTTTGTGACCGCCACAAAAATACTTAACAAATACAAATTAACAAGGTGCTGAACCTGAAAAATACTGAATATGACATTCATTGAGGAAAGTGTTGTCTACTCCTAAGACTTGAATGTTGGGTTAACTTTAACTGAAAAATTTAAAATAAAACATCTATGGAATCTGGTAGCAGAATTAATTAAAAACAATAAATATTTTTCAAAATTTTAAGATATAAAATAACTCACCAGGTTACAATATTTTCAATAGCTGAAAATAAAGTAGCCCACTCCCCTTGCTATTTGCGAGGTTTGACCGAGGCTATTGTATTTCTCTCTTGAAGTTCACAATATTTTTCTCCACACCGTTACTCGCCCATTTGACTTTAACAGCTCACATCAACTCTCGTCAGTAAATAAAACCTCCTTCCAGCAATCAAACGCATCGGATTTGTGTTCTGTTGTTTAAGTCCAACTAGCTTCCTTCTGTAGATTTTACTGATATATGGGTTTCTATGGGCTGTTTGGACTTCATTCCGAGCTTGATAAGGCATAGTCCTTACAATCTGTATTGAAACACTATCCTGAATGCATTTGAATTGCAGTAGCTAGTTTTGGAGACCTTAGTTTCGAATTTTTCCTGGTTTTTGTAAGTAGCTATCGTTTTTGCATTCAGATAGAACTGTAGGTGTTACCGCTTCGTGACTGCTTTTCGCACGTTTTGTTCTGATTAAACCTGCATACAGGGTGGCCAGAAATAGTCTGAAAAGGTTGTAAGTGTGTTGCAGTGCAGGTTGTACTGATAAATACTTGTAAAAAAATTCAATACGTTGCGCTGTTTACGTGTTAATTAGCATTGAAGTTAGCCAATCAGGCATTTGCGCGCCCAAATTCAAGCGACCCACCAGAGACGATGTCGCCACAAGCGTGCTTCGTTTGGTTTCCTAAAACCGAACAACAGACCTATACAAAAAATTAGACTTGCGATGGCAGTAAGGATTGAAACAGAGCAAAAGGTTGAGCAGTGTCGTGTACTGTTATCTACGCTATGAGAACAACTGGCATAATAGTACCTGGAGGGCCGCTTGAATTTATGCACGGAATGACTTGATTGGCTGACTTCAGTGTTAATTCGGAAACAGCCAACACATCGAATTTTTTTCTTAGCAGTTCTCTCAGAACAACCTCCCGTGCAACGCCCTTACAAGCTTCAAAGACAGTTTCTGATCACCTTGTATAACAGTCTTCGGTACACTGGTAGGTCTGCCAATGGTTTTCTTCCTTTTCGAAACAACCCGATGCAGATTTCTCGTCTCTTCTTTTGTAGTTTCGCTAAATTTTCGACCCATATTACTTACCGTTCAGCGGCCTTGAAAACGGAACTAGCCACTACTGTCGAAGAAACATCTATATCTACATCTATACTAATATTAAAACTGTAAGAGCCTTGTGTCTGACTGTCTGTTTGAACAAGATAATCTCCAAAACTGAGGTTTTCCCAGGTCACTTATGCGTAGCTTGGGGCAAAGTATAGGCTTTATATCATCAAAATTAGATCACAGAAAATGACATCCCGATTTAAGGTTTTATCTAAAACCCCTTGGCCATCGGTTTGAACACGCTAATCTCCAAAACTACAGAGGTACTCACAGTAACTTGAGCGTAGCTTGGGGCAACGTACAAGGATTTATTTTCACAAAATTGTATCACAGAAAAAGATGTCGCAATTAAGTTTTAAGGAATCTGCACATCTTAGTGGTTCGAATGTCGACCGTAGTGACGGCATAGGACCATTAAAGAACCAGTAGGCGCCACTGTAATTTTTTTACTTCTAGGTTCACGCTTCATGGAATGCATTAGCATTATCTGTTGGCCGTATTAACTAGTATGCTTGCCCAGCGATCATGAAAAAGTTTGTCAAACAGGAGTAAAAATTATTCACATTCTAAGATAAAATTCCGACGCATTGCGACGGAATCATCCGAATGCGACGGAAATCGGTAGATGTGATGTACATGTACAGACAAATAAATGATTACCATTTCAGAAAAATTGGATGATTTACTCAAGAGAAAGATCTCCACAATTTGAGGAAATCAATAACGCGTTGGTCCACCTCTGGCACTTATGCAGGCAATGATTCGATTTGGCAATGATTGATAGAGCTGTTGAATGTCCTCCCGAGGGATATGAGGCAAATTCTGTTCAACTGGCACGTTAGGTCTTCAAAATCCAGAGATGATTGGAGGACGCTGCTCATAATGCTCAAAACGTTCTCCGTTGACCTTGCGGGTCTAGGTTGTATTTGGCAAGCACGAAGACAAGCTGTAGAAACTCATGATGTGTGCGGGGGGGGGGGGGGGGGGGGGGGTAGCGGACTTAAATTGCTTATAAACGATATTTCAGGGAGATCAAAAAATTATAAAACCAGTTACCTATTGTCAGCGTAACAATTCGTTTGCTCTCAAAAATGATTATTCCAGCTAATATTTGTCACTCTGCTAAAGAAATCTCTACTTGACTTTGCGTAGGAATGTTGTCTGTAAAGTCGTGCGACTGCCACTAAATTGCATATCAGATTTTACATAACTGTTGCTCAAGATGGAAGCACTTTTCTCTAGCAAAAGGAACATTTAGTTACAAAATACGACTTGCGCACAACACTGACGTATGTCTCCTATTAAAATATTTCATTTAAATCGTCCGAAGTAATAAGGCTTCATACATCAGGAAATAAGAAATTGATATTATGTAACGTGCTGTGAGCACTATTTTTAAAGATTCAATTTGAGTTGAATTCTGTCTTTTAAAGTAGATTCGGGACCACCGGTGCACATTTAACAACATTTATGTTTGTTAAAATTCTCGATTCAAAACTGCCGCGGAGATATTTTTGCTAAGATGCCGGCAGGCAAACGATAGTCAATTTGTCTATTGTTATTTTCGGTTTCTTTTACATCAAGTTAATATATTAAGATAAGTCTTATAGCGTTTAGTTCTCTATTCTTTGGCATTTAAACTTATTCTCAATGGAAAAATGTTTCAATTTTTTTTAACCCAGCTACTACTCCGCTGTAAGTTACTAGCTCTAATGGCTGCGCTCCTAATTGCGGAGCTGAAAATTAACGGGTTAAAAACATTAATTAGATTGGTTTACAATTGAAATAAATCCAGATGAACGTCTAGACAATAGCGACTCTATTTTTCAATTAATAATTAACAATATAGTTACAGGTTTTCTCTTTACAGACCTCACGTCCGAATAGTTCATCGGTTAGCACAGGAAGAACAACTGAACCACAATTACCACAGATAACAAAAAAAAAAAGATTATAATTGTCGTTGTCTACGAATGTAGTTCTCAGACAATACTTTTAATTCACACAGAAATTAAATTGTTACAGAACTATTTATCGTAATTTTCCAGGATACAGTCTTTATGCGTAGTATTTGTTGAAGTTTGTACACTTAGTTCATTTTAACATCTTGTGGCTAGAACGTAGTGCCGTGGATATTACACGGGGAGGGGGGGGGGCGGCATTGTCTCGCTGAAATGTAAGCTCAGAATGGTGGGCAACTAAAAGGGGCGTAGAATTTCGTCGACGTAGTGCCCAGCTGTATGGGTGCCGCGAATGGCAACCAAAGGGGTCCTGCTATGAAAAGAAATGGCACCCCAGAACATCGCTCCAGGATGTCGGGTCGTATGGCGGGCGACAGTCAGGTTGTTATCCCACCGCTTTCCAGGGCGTCACACACACCTTGCTGGTCATCGATTCTGAGGCGAGACTCATCACTGAAGACAATTCTACCCAAGTCAGTGAGATTACAAACAAGAGTAATGGTCTGGGGAGCCATTTCATTTCACAGCAAGACCCCTTTGTTTGTCATCTGTGGCACCCTTGCAGCACAGCAGTATGTCCACATTATTCTACGCCCCGTTTTGTTGCTCTTCATGACAACGCATCAGGGGCTTACATTTCAGAAAGATGTGGTTACGTGTGTTCTGTATACTGATATTTTAGTGCAGCCCGCAGTCTCACTGGAGATCTGCCTACCATCCTCGCAGATACCAATACCAGTGTTAAAAGAGTGGTGAAATTTTCTGTACTGTCAGGCCCCATCCCTAAATTGGTGGGAAAGGGCGGCATATTTTAGTACGTTATAAACTGCTCCGCGTGTGGGGACAGCCTTCGTCCCCACCCAAGAGATTTGCATGTTGACTTACCGTCAAGGCGCTGATCACCGTAATGTTAATCGCCCCCTCAACCCTAATAATAATAATAATAATAATAATAATAATAATAATAATAATAATAATAATAATAATAATAATAATAATAATTGGTTCAGGACAGAACTAATGCAGCCACGGACAAGCGCTGTCATGGTCGGGGACGACGCTTAAACCCTATGTCCGTCCACAATGGTAACGACACTGCTAGCCACACGGAAAAGATATAAATCCAAATAGAGGTGTTTCGCATGATATGCTTCCTGCAACCGCTCTAGAAGGAAAACAGAGACAGAGGATGAGATGGTCAGATGAAGTTAACCGACACCTTATGTTCTGGTATTGCCAAGCATCAAACTCAGGAACCAACACAACTAGATACAGATCGCAAGTATATACAACATTTATTACCAGATACCCAGAATTAAAATTTTTAACAGGACAACGACTAGCTGATCAGATACGCGTAATAATTAAAAATAACAGGATACCCCAGTCAGAATTAGAAAACCTCAAACAACAAGTACAAAAAATACTGGAACAAAATAATGTGCAATCAGAAGAAGCAGTAATGGACTCAAACATCCCAGAGCAAACAAACAAAGAACAACGCGCATCAATTAAACAATCAGAGGAAAACGAAATCTTAAGACAGCCACCAGAGCAAACACAAACAGGACACAAAGTAACACACATGTTAGATACAGAAGAAAAATTTCAGCTGACATATATAGAATACAAAGACACAGATACAGACATTAGACCATTCTTGCATAGACCACCAAATAACCGACAAGTCGAAACAACAATAGCAACTATCAACAGAATCATACACAACAAAATAAATGAAAATACAACTATGCAAGAGTTACAACTACTGGTTTATATTCGATCATTCACTACACTAAATATACACACTAGGCAAAGATCAGAACCAACCAACACACAGAAGAAACCCACAAAACCAGCATGGCAACACAGGCTACAGACCAGAATAGAAAAACTGAGAAAAGACATCGGACAGCTAACACAATTTATAAGAAATGAAATATCAGACAAAAAACGAAAAAGGTTAGGTAAAATCTCACAACAGGAAGCGAAGTTAGGTAAAATCTCACAACAGTTAGCGAAGTTAGGTAAAATCTCACAACAGGAAGCGATAGAGCAATTAGATGAAAAGAAGCAGAAATCACAAGTGTTGGCCAAACGACTTAGAAGATACAAAAAAGTGAAAATAGAAGGAAACAAAACTAAACATACAACGCAAACCACAATAAATTTTACCAGACAATAGATAACACACATTAAAACAGACAATCCACCAAACATAAGACATGGAACACTTCTGGAGCAACATATGGTCAAACCCGGTACAAAACAGATACGCACGGTGGATACAAGCAGAAACAGACACATACAAGATGATACCACAAATGTCTGAAGTGATAATGTTGCAACATGAACTCACCCGAGCAATTAATTCTACGGACAATTGGAAAAGCCCATGGAAAAGATAAAATAGAAAATTTCTGGCTAAAGAAGTTCACCTCAACACATTCACATCTAGCTAACTTATTTAATAGTTACATTGCAGACCCATACACAGTCCCTGATACACTTACACAAGGAATAACTTATCTGAAACCTAAAGATCAAGCAGACACAGCAAACCCAGCTAAATATCGCCCCAAAACATGCCTACCAACTATATACAAAATAGTAACTTCAGTTATTACTCAGAAATTGACACATATAAAACAGAACAAAATCATAAATGACGGTCAAAAAGGCTGCTGCAAAGGAGCACGAGGATGTAAAGAGCAACTGATAATACACTCCTGGAAATTGAAATAAGAACACCGTGAATTCATTGTCCCAGGAAGGGGAAACTTTATTGACACATTCCTGGGGTCAGATACATCACATGATCACATTGCCAGAACCACAGGTACATAGACACAGGCAACAGAGCATGCACAATGTCGGCACTAGTACAGTGTATATCCACCTTTCGCAGCAATGCAGGCTGCTATTCTCCCATGGAGACGATCGTAGAGATGCTGGATGTAGTCCTGTGGAACGGCTTGCCATGCCATGCCATTTCCACCTGGCGCCTCAGTTGGACCAGCGTTCGTGCTGGACGTGCAAACCCCATGAGACGACGCTTCATCCAGTCCCAAACATGCTAAATGGGGGACAGATCCGGAGATCTTGCTGGCCAGGGTAGTTGACTTACACCTTCTAGAGCACGTTGGGTGGCACGGGATACATGCGGACGTGCATTGTCCTGTTGGAACAGCAAGTTCCCTTGCCGGTCTAGGAATGGTAGAACGATGGGTTCGATGACGGTTTGGATGTACCGTGCACTATTCAGTGTCCCCTCGACGATCACCAGAGGTGTACGGCCAGTGTAGGAGATCGCTCCCCACACCATGATGCCGGGTGTTGGCCCTGTGTGCCTGGGTCGTATGCAGTCCTGATTGTGGCGCTCACCTGCACGGCGCCAAACACGCATACGACCATCATTGGCACCAAGGCAGAAGCGACTCTCATCGCTGAAGACGACACGTCTCCATTCGTCCCTCCATTCACGCCTGTCGCGAAACCACTGGAGGTGGGCTACACGATGTTGGGGCGTGAGCGGAAGACGGCCTAACGGTGTGCGGGACCGTAGCTCAGCTTCATGGAGACGGTTGCGAATGGTCCTCGCCGATACCCCAGGAGCAACAGTGCCCTAATTTGCTGGGAAGTGGCGGTGTGGTCCCCTACGGCACTGCTTAGGATCCTACGGTCTTGGCGTGCATCCGTGCGTCGCTGCGGTCCGGTCCCAGGTCGATGGGCACGTGCACCTTCCGCCGACCACTGGCGACAACATCGATGTACTGTGGAGACCTCACGCCCCACGTGTTGAGCAATTCGGCGGTACGTCCACCCGGCCTCCCGCATGCCCACTATACGCCCTCGCTCAAAGTCCGTCAACTGCACATACGGCTCACGTCCACGCTGTCGCGGCATGCTACCAGTGTTAAAGACCGCGATGGAGCTCCGTATGCCACGGCAAACTGGCTGACACTGACGGCGGCGGTGCACAAACGCTGCGCAGCTAGCGCCATTCGACGGCCAACACCGCGGTTCCTGGTGTGTCCGCTGTGCCGTGCGTGTGGTAATTGCTTGTACAGCCCTCTCGCAGTGTCCCTAGCAAGTATGGTGGGTCTGACACACCGGTGTCAATGTGTTCTTTTTTCCATTTCCAGGAGTGTAGATGCAGAGGTGACATATCAAGCTAAAACTAAACAAAGGTCCGTACATTACGCATACATTGATTACCAAAACGCTTTTGATAGTGTACCCCACTCATGGTTACTACAAGTATTGGAAATATACAAAGTAGATCCTAAATTGATATAGTTCCTAAACATAGTAATGGAAAAATTGGAAAACCACGCTTAATATCCAAACAAATTCAAATAACATCTCATCACAGCCAATACAGATTAAGCGTGGAATATACTAAGGAGACTCATTAGGTCCTTTCTGGTTCTGCCTTGCTCTGAACCCACTATCCAACATGCTAAATAATACAAATTATGGATATAATGTTTCTGGAAGATACCAACACAAAATCACACATTTTGTATACATGGATGATCTAAAACTACTGGCAGCAATAAATCAACAACTCAACCAGTTACTAAAGAGAACAGAAGTATTCAGCAATGACATAAATATGGCTTTTGGAACAGACAAATGTAAGAAAAATATCATAGTAAAGGGAAAACACACTAAACAAGAATATTACATATTGGATAACCACAGCGACTGCATAGAAGCGATGAAAAAAACAGATGCCTATAAATATCTAGGGATAGATAATACAAATATTAAAGAAGAACTAAAAGAAAAAATATAGACAAGGACTAACAAAAATACTGAAAACAGAATAGACAGCAAGAAACAAGAGAACAGCTATAAATACTTATGCTATACCAATATTGACCTACTCATTTGGAGTAGTTAAATGGAGTAACACAGACCTAGAAGCACTCAATACACTTTCACGATCACAATGCCACAAATATAGAATACATCACACACATTCAGTAACAGAAAGATTCACATTAAGCAGAACGGAAGGAGGAAGGGGATTTATCGACATCAGAAAACCTACGTTATGGATAGGTAGACAATTTAAGAAAGTTCTTTATAGAACGAGCAGAAACTAGCAAAATACACAAGGCAATCACTCATATAAATACATCGGCTACACCATTGCAATATCACAACCACTTCTACAACCCTTTAGCCGTCCGCGGTGGCCGTGCGGTTCTAGGCGCTCTAGTCCGGGACCGGGGGACTACTACGGTCGCAGGTTCGAATCCTGCCTCGGGCATGGATGTGTGTGATGTTCTTAGGTTAGTTGGGTTTAACTAGTTCTAAGTTCTAGGGGACTGATGACCTAAGATGTTAAGTCCCATAGTGCTCAAAGCCATTTTTTCCTACAACCTTTTAGATCACATAACATCAACAGATACGAAGAAAGTAAATTGGAAAAAGAAAACACTACATGGCAAGCACCTGTATCATCTAACACAGCCACACATCGATCAAGACGCATCCAACACATGGCTAAGAAAAGGCAATAGGCAATATATATAGTGAGACGGAAGTATTAATGATTGCAATACAGGATCAAACAATAAACACCAGATATTACAGCAAGCATATTATTAAAGATCCCAATACCACAACAGATAAATGCAGACTTTGCAAACAACAAATAGAAACAGTAGATCACATCACAAGCGGATGTACAATACTAGCAAGTACAGAATACACCAGAAGACGTGAAAATGTGGCAAAAATAATACAACAACTTGCCATACAACATAAACTAATAAAACAACACGTTCCCACATACAAGTATGCACCGTAAAATGTACTGGAGAATGACGAATACAAATTATACTGGAACAGAACCATTATAACAGATAAAAAAAACACCACATACCAAACGTGACATCATACTCACCAATAAAAAGAAGAAATTGACACAACTAATCAAAACATCCACACCCAATACAACAAATATACAGAAGAAAACAGGAGATAAAATTGCAAAATACATCCAACTGGCTGAGGAAGTCAAGGACATGTGGCATCAGGATAAAGTTGACATTATACCAATTATACTCGCAACTACAGGAGTAATACCACACAATATCCACCAGTACATCAATGCAATACAGCTACATGCAAATTTATTTATACAACTACAGAAATCTGTAATTATTGATACATGTTAAATTACCCGAAAGTCCCTAAATGCAATACAACATATACCGTACAGTTAAAAGGAAGTCGCGCTTGATCAAGGACCGCGTCACTTTCCATTTTTGACCAGAAAATGAGAAAAGAAAGAAATAATAATAATAATAATCCCCGTGGAGGCCCGGGAAAAGAATAGGCCTCGGGTATGTTCTGCCAGTCGTAAAAGGCGACGAAAAGAACAAACCACTAATAGGGCTAACCCCCCTTTTAGTGTGATTAGTTGGTTCAGGACACAACTAATGAAGCCTCGGACAAGCGCTTTCATTGTCGGGGACGACGCTTGAACCCTATGCCCGCCCACAATGGTAACGACACTGCTAGCCACACGGAAAATGATTTAAATCCAAATAGAGGTGTTTTGCAGGATATGCTTCCTGCAACAACTCTAGAAGGAAAACAGACAGAGGATGAGAAGGTGAGATGAAGTTAACCGACACCTTATGTTCTGTTATTACCAAGCAACAAACTCAGGAACCTACACAACTGGATACAGATCACAAGTATACACAACATTTATTACCAGATACCCAGAACTAAAGTTTTTAACACAACAACGACTAGCTGATCAGATCCGCGTAATAATCAAAAGGGACTGATGACCATAGATGGTAAGTCCCATAGTGCTCAGAGCCATTTAATAATCAAAAATAACAGGATACCCCAGCCAGAATTAGAAAACATCAAACAACAAGTACAACAAATACTGGAACAAAATAATGTGCAATCAGAAGAAGAAGAAAATACAGTAATTGACTCAAACATCCCAGAGCAAACAAACAAAGAACAACGCGCATCAATTAAACAATCAGAGGAAAACGAAATCTTAAGACAGCCACCAGAACAAGCACAAATAGAACATGAAGTGACACACATGTTAGATACAGAAGAAAAATTTCAGTTGACATATATAGAATACAAAGACACAAATACAGACATTTGACCATTCTTGCATAGACCACCAAATAACCGACAAGTCGAAACAACAATAGCAACTATCAACACAATCATACACAACAAAATAAATGAAGATACAACTATGGAAGAGTTAAAACTATTGGTTTATATAGGAGCATTCACTACACTAAATATACACACTAGGCAGTGATCAGAACCAACCAACACACAGAAGAAACCCACAAAACCAGCATGGCAACACAGGCTACAGATCAAAATAGAAAAGATGAGAAAAGACATCGGACAGCTAACACAATTTATAAGAAATGAAATATCAGAAAAAAACGAAAAAGTTAGGTAAAATCTCACAACAGGAAGCCATAGAGCAATTAGATGAAAAGAAGCAGAAATCACAAGCTTTGGCCGAACGACTTAGAAGATACAAAAAAGTGAAAATAGAAGGAAACAAAACTAAACATTCAACGCAAACCAAAAGAAGTTTTACCAGATAATAGATAACACACACATTAAAATAGACAATCCACGGAACATAAGACATGGAACACTTCTGGAGCAAAATATGGTCAAACCTGGTACAACATAAGACATGCACGGTGGATACAAGCAGAAACAGATACATACAAGATGATACACCATAAATGCCTGAAGTGATAATGTTGCAACATGAACTCACCCGAGCAATTAATTCTACGGACAATTGGAAAAGCCCATGGAAATGATAAAATAGAAAATTTCCGGCTAAAGAAGTTCACCTCAACACATTCACATCTAGCTAAGTTATTTAATAGTTACATTGCAGACCCATACACAGTTCCTGATACACTTACACGAGGAATAACTTATCTGAAACCTAAAGATCAAGCAGACACAGCAAACCCAGCAAAATATCGCCCCAAAACATGCCTACCAACAATATACAAAATATTAACTGCAGTCATTGCACAGAAATTAATGGCACATACAACACAGAACAAAATTATAAATGAAGAGTCACCCTTGACCAAGGTTCGCGTCACTTTCCATTTTTAACCAGACATAACGTCTGAGAAAAGAAAGGAAATAATAATAATAATAATAATAATAATAATAAATCATGAGGATGATAAAGGTATGGTGTCAAAAAAAAATTCAATCATTCTTAATTGAACACCCCTCATATGAGAAATGTTGTGGATATAAGACAACAAATGTCTGGCGCAGGTTATCAAGATTTAAGTAAGATTAAACGGGGTGTTATAGTCGGCGCACGATCGATGGGACACAAGTGTCTCCGATGTAGCGATGAACTGGAGATTTTCGCTTACGACCATATCACAAGTATTCTGTGAATATCAGGAATCCGGTTAAACATCAAATCTCCGACATCGCTGCGACAGGAAAAAGATCCTGCAGGAACGGAACCAAAGACGACTGAAGAGAATCGTTCAACGTGACAGAAGTGTAACCCTTCCGCAAATTGCTGCAGATTTCAATGCTGGGCCATCAAAAAGTGTCAGTGTACGTTCTATTCAACGAAACATGATCGATATGGGCTTTTGCAGCCGAAATCCCACTCGTGTATCCGTCATAACTGCACATCACAAAGCTCTACGTCTCGTCTCGGCGCGTCAACACCGACATTGGACTGTTGATGACTGATGTACCGTGATCGGACGAGTCTTGTTTCAGATTGTATCGAGCGGATGGACGTGTACGGGTATAGAGACAACCAAATGAATCCATGGACCCTGCCTGTCAGCAAGGGACTGTTCAAGCTGGTGGAGGCTCTGTAATAGTGTGGGGTGTCTGCAGTTGGAGTGATATGGGACCCATGATATGTCTAGATACGACTCTGTCAAGTGACACGTACGTAAGCATCCTGTCTGATCACCTACATCTGTTCTTGTCCATTACGCATTGCAACGGACTTCGGAAATTCCAGCAGGACAATGCGACATCCCACACGTCCAGAATTGGTGCAGAGTGGCTCCTGGAACACTGTTCTGAGTTTAAACACTTCCGCTGCCCACTAAACTCCCCAGACATGAACGTTATTGAGCATATCTGGGATGCCTTACAACGTGCTGCTCAGGAAGGGTCTCCAGCCCGTCGTACTTTTACGGATTTATGGACAACCCTGAAGGATTCATGGTGTTAGTTCCCTCCAGCACTACTTCAGACATTAGTCGAGTCCATACCACGTCGTGTTGCAGCACTTCTGCGTGCTCGCGGGGTCCCTACACGATATTAGGCAGGTGTACTAGTAATTTTGGTTCTTCACTGCATAAAGCTATAACTAATGCAAAATAATTTTTTACCAAGTATTTTCAGTAAAATCGTGTGAGAAAGATTGCAGGGAGCGCGCCTCTATTCTGTGATCGCAGTACGTAGCCGACCGCCCGAAAGCGAGCAATATTTGCCACACCTTCCGAGCGAACCAATACACTCGTCCAGTGCTTTGAGCGAAAATTGGTCACTGCGCATCAGCCACCGTATCCCTTCCGGACTCCACTTGGGGCTCCGTATGAACTCAAACTTAGGTCTCAGCTCTATCAAAAATGACAATTTTAGAATATTGCCTCATCTGGAAAAAATTCAGCGGACGTCGTTGGTCGTCAGCCTCGTTTTGATCAACGAGACATGGATAGAAAGTGAGAACGCTTGATACTGCTGGTCAGTCCGCTGCAGCAGTTTGATTGCATTCTCAAAGAGATCACACCGCAATCGGATATTCGTATTTTTCCATAATTTGTGGTGCTTGAAGACCAGAACAAAAAATATCAACCGACCTAACCATTTAGAGGCAACTCTAAAAAATTCTTTAGAAAATCGACTTTCAAGTTTATCGAGTGTAGAATAGGGATGGACAACTTCCGGTGACCCACGGGCTTGGTACACATTCTAACTTATTCTCATGGGCCGACAGCAGCGCTCCAAGCGCTTAAGTCAAAAGCATAGCGTCCGTGACGTTAATGTTGATGGGCTTATGCACCATTATGAGAGGCATACCTTTCTCCAAACGCCACGGCAACAAATTATGCCTCAATACACACGTTTTCGGGAGTAAATTCAGTTAATGTTCACACCGTTTGCAAATGTTTACATTTATTTAAGCGTTCTGAACAACTTCTTTATTTACGATGTTTTACTATAGCTGTATTAACAACTTCCGTTCCAAGATCCTGAAACCTTCAGTAAAGGTACAATGTTCACGGCGTTCAAGTAAATGTAAACAGTTGAAGATGGGACACTTGAAAAAAAGGACGCCTAAAAATGGTTGTTGCTAATTTATTATAAATTATCGTCAATTTTAACAGTTCTAATGTTCTAATACGCCCACAACGGACAAGCTTTGTTTACTGATTTTAATACTCAAAAGAATAGAAAAACAAAATACGGCAATTATGGTAGATAGGAAATCCCAGTCGACAGCCAATTCAGAATAACTTCTCGATTTTTGACCACAGGCAGGTTATTCAAATGTTCTCCAAATACAGCAGCAGCGAAATGGCATTGCGCGTGCGAGGAGTAAGCAAAAATTTTACTGGTTTGCGTCATTAGCTGCAGACCTAAAGCGAGCAGAGTGTCGCCGGAAGTATCCGAAAACGCGTCCAGGGCAGAGTACATCGCGAACGCCTCGCTCCCCCCCCCCCCCCCCCCCCCCCCCAAGAATTCTTCCACGGGCTGGATTGAAACCAATTGCGGGTCACATCGGCCCGCGGACCGTAGATTGTCCGCCCATGCGCTAGAGCAAGAGCAGTTTTCAGACAGGTGTCACGGCTCTACAGTGGATTCCTCCCTGTCACGTAGGGGGCTTAGGTTTTGCACGAACATGTCCCTGAAGCGTAAAATACATAAAGATGAAAAAAAATTGTTTAATGTTTTTTATTTAACCACCTTCATTAACAACCTTTTATGAAAGATTAATAAATAAAATTTATATTTGCAATGGAAACTATTTTTATGTACGATATGCAATTAGAAATAGGACGACATGTATCTGCATAAATAAAAATCACACTTGTTGTAGCTAGGATTCATAAAAGTATACTAAGCAGTAGTCTGCAGCTGTGGTCTAATGCATGTGTGTGACTAGTGATGGTTTAATGAACATGTGCATTTACAGATTATATTGTTTTACGATGTTTGTATACGTGTGCTCGCACTGTGTAACGACGACACGAATGTATTTAACAGGCCTGACGACGACACACAAATGTGTCAGCTTACGTTACGTGGACTTGACTTAAAGCCATAATATCACTTGATAATGGCCTAAGGCCGAAATTGCAATAGTGTAATAAAAACTTATAACAGTCACTGCCGTAAAGATGGTGTCCTTCAAATAAAAAATCAGGTGCCGCATGTTTGAAAGATCACCACCAGAGAACAGCTTGACCAATTTGGTTGCTCTATTTTTGTTCTGCTCGTTTTTGTCCAGACGAAGCTTGCAGCAAAGAAAATTTTTGGAAATTACCATCAGCTGTCCGATGTATGAAATACTATCAGTTAAGAACGGCTATACCGATTTGGTTGATTTTAGTTTTTTTTAATTGTGTTCGTATTTGTGGATGGTAATGGTATTTTTGGTATACAAAAGAAAAGAAAAGAAAATAGTTACGTTCAGTTCGACAGTTCTCCTGTCACAAGTTTTCATATATGGTGATTTTTTCCCCACCGTGTACAAACTCTAGGGATTGATCGATGAGAGGATACTGAACAGAAAAGGTCTAATGAACTTATGTTCGGAAATGCGTGGTTTCCATGCTACAGACCATTTTTTTCCAATCATACTTTAAGCACTGCACCATGCAGCCACAGTTACACTAATGCATGTTTCCTCCTAAAGGGTGGTACTGCTCTTCGTATGTCATACCCTAGCGTCCTCTCCTGCCAAAGTGATTGGTAATGATGTGTCCGATTCATTTTTCTTGCTGACTCACCTTGCAATGGATGTGACAGTGTTCTACACAATGGTTCCGCATTCGAGTCGCGAGCTTGCCGACATGGTGTTTACTTAGGGAAAGGCCAATGGCAATGGGCGATGGGCAGGAAGGTTGTATCAGAACTGTCCCCGCCGACAGCATCACAACATTCAATGTTTGCTACAGAGTTTCGCCGTTTGTCTGAGACACGGTCGTTTCAGGAAGCAGGAACTCATGAAGGACGTACTCGAAATGTTCGGACACCAGACTTGGAGGAAAATGCGACCGCCATGTCAGTTACCTGACAGTTGGCCATCCAGTACAGGGTAAGCCAGAGGGCCGTTTGGAACTTTCTCCATGACAGTTGTTACTGCCCTTATCACTTACAGCTTGTGCAGGGCTTACTAGCTCCATAACGGGAGCAGTTTTGTCACTGGTTTCTTCACCAGGCAACCACTATTCCGGGATTTGTGTCACCAATGCTAATCACAGATGAGGCCACCTTTACTTGGAGTGGTATCTTTAACTCTCATAACAATCATATGTGGTATAGTACGCAGAACCTCCGTTGTATGGCGACAGAATATCATCATCATCATCGGTACAGCCACAATGTGTGGGCCGAAATAATTGGCAATCGTATTTTGAGACCAGTCTTCCTTCCACGTTGCCTAACGGGCCGGAACTATCGACGTTTCTTGCGGTTGAGTTTGCCCCCCTGCTGTTCGTTCACCGGATCCCAACCCGTACGATTTCTGCTTATGGGGCCATCTCAAAAGTATCGTGTATGCAGAGCCCATTCAAGATGTGGAAACTCTGGAGCAGCGTACTCATGATGCATTTGACACTCTTTGAATGCAGCCTGGCCGATGTGAACGTGTGAGACATGCTATGGCGCGTACACGCATGCTTTGAGGCACATGGAAACTATTTTCAGCACTTAATATAGCTGTACTGCGCGGTACCGTCTCTATTAGACCAATCTCTGTAACAATATATGATTGAAGTAATGGTCTCTGGCACGTAAAGCATGCATTTCCGGACGTACGTTCATTAGAACCTTTTTGTTCCGTGTCCTCTCATCGATCACTCCCTAGAGTTTGTACACAACGGAAAAAAATCACGCTAGATGCAAGCTTTATTACCGAAAATCTCGAAACGTTCGTGACTGCTTTACTGCAGATTTTTACCCGACACTCATATGATGGATATTCTGACGGAGATAGGCTAAATATTTTTGTAATATATTGCAAACGTTGCTATCAAAAATCTCTAAAATATCTTGACGGATTTACTTCAGATTTTTACACTATACTCTACTGAACATTCAGACGGAAATGGACAAAGAGGAGGAGGGGGGGGGGGGAAGAGGAGATACACAGAAAGATAGAGTAGATGTACACACAGAGAGAGAGAGAGAGAGAGAGAGAGAGAGAGAGAGAGAGAGAGAGAAGATCGACAGAGGGAGAACGAGGAATTAGGATGCATGTGTAATTCCCATACATATTTATAGTGTCTTTCATAAAAATGACAGATATGTATCAGAACCGGTCAAGTCCCGAAATTTACGAAAATTGTTTCAAGTTACCAGTGTAAAGTAGAAGATATTACTATCATATCAGGTGAACAAGAATGTGCTTCAAAGCGTTCGTGTCTTCGTGTTACAGACTACTAAATTCCTGGTCGTGCAACAGAATTGGACAAGTCTGGATTCATAACTGGGCACGTCAAGGGACATTCCACAGTCTTCATGTCACAGCATTATTGTTTGTAGTTGTGTGTTGTCAGATTATGCACCAATGTGACCATATCTGCAGGCAGACTAATTCCTTATATTGTCTATTCTTTGAAGTCATAAAATTTCATTTGTACATTGGCAACACCGCACTAATTTCTGTACTTACGGACGTCTTACCTTAGAGTGAAAGCAGTCCTATTTCTTGTGTGCTTCTATTTTTGACATTATTGTGTAGTGTAGTGTAGTGGAACATGTAGGATTGCGTCAATGGTTCACGAATTGCTTGATACTTTAAACTAAATGAGAGCAAATTGAAAACTAAAAACAACAATAGTACTCAGTATACGTGTCAGTCATGCTTGATTATTTGCCGAGCATTTTCTTTTATATTTTATTAAAGATCTAGTGAGAGAAATGTTATTTCGTATCCTCCTGAGTTCTTTGATGTCCTTCATATATTGTTATACAGTTTATGTTGAAATTCTTTCTTTATATACTATAAAGAAAAGTAACCACGATGTCACTTCATTTTCATTTAATTGCTTTTTTCACAAGGTTTTGGCATTTAAAAAGAGAATTGTTTTATTTAAAAAACAGTAAAATTATGTAAAATGGCAACATAAACGGCCAAGTCAAAACTTATATTAACAAAAAAGGGTTTACTACGAATCAGATTTCACAAAACACACGAACTTAAATATTAAACCAGTAAGAGTGTAACAACAAAACAAGAACGTTTGTGAGCATCATTGTTTATGTCTGCAGAGATTTTTCATCCGTATTGAATAATAAGTCTTCAGTGACATATCCGGTCTTGATACTAGACGCCTAATTTGTTAATTAGCATATATTTTATGAATTTCATATTTAAATGATTTAGATATTCGAACTGACCGGAAAAAACGAAAAACGACTGAAACGAAACTCGAACCAACGATCAAGCGATTACCAGTCTCGAAAATTACATTTTTTGTTCATCTTTGTGTGTTCTACGCTTCACGGAACGCTCGTGAAACATGACACTGTGGTAAAAAAAAAAATTGCGTCAGAAGGAATTTCAATCCAAGCCTCCAATATGGCAGGCGAGCATTCTGTTGCAAAGCCACGATATTTGTCGAAAAACTGTCCTTGTTCTACGGTATTAAAGACGGTCGGAAAACTTTAAAGTCGATTTTTCCCGAAAATTTCTGAGAGTTGCAGCGAACTGCGTTCGGGAATTGATATTTGATTTCTGAACTTCACGTCCATAAGCATTAAAAAAATTACAAAATTCCAATTGCTACGTGGTCTCCTTGTCAGATTTCAAGATGCGACTGCTGGACTCGGAATGTACAACATAATATATGTGCAATTTTCAACTAGCGCCTTGTAGTAGCCTCGGCAATCACGAGAGAAAGGTCTCAGGATAACCGGTTCAAAATTATTAGGATGAGAAAATCGCAACAAAATCGAACACTAAAGCGTGTATTACCGGTCAAAATGAACCGAAGGCTTGGTCATTGTCAGCACGACAGTGCATTACTAGGCATGGTCCTTTCGGAGATTGCCATCCTCAGACCTTTGCCCTATCCTCCGCATACAGAGAGAGTTGCCCTCTTAGCTGTTGCTGGATGCCGCTGAGGAAAATAGAATACAGGGCTGGCCCCATGACAGAACCGTGAGGAATCGCGACTTCTATTGGTCTTAGTTAATCGAATCGTTTTTTTAATGGTGACAAAGCTTTCTTTTGCCAAAAAGGGTGAAAAAATTTTGACGAGATGCCAAGGGTAGTCAAGCTGAAGTAATTTGTAAGTAAGTCCACAATGCCATACTTCATCGAATGTTTTTCTATACCGAGAAACGCAGCGTCTGTGCTGTATTTGAGGCGCCAGGCTGAACAAATGTGTTCGGCGAGCCGCATACCTATGCGGACGATGATGTGTTGATCTCTAAATCCGAAATGCTGGGGGGTAATAATGTCTCCTGAAGTTAGGAATTCTCGGAGGAACTAAAAATTACTTTCTACAAAATTTTTTCTATACAGCTTAACTGTGAGATTGGGCCGTAATTTTGCGGAAATAGTTGATCTTTCCGTGGCTTTGGTACAGTGATCACTTCGCCGAGTTCCCAGGGTTTGGGAAAATACAGGTTTTGAAGACAAGCGTAGCAGATGTTTACTGCTGATTGAGTAGCAGATGTTTACTGCTGATTGAGAAAAACATAAGTTCTTGTATTCTGATGGAAGAAACTGTTTTCTTAATCTGATAGGGTATTTAAGATGACGGGGAGTGTTAGACGTCCTTTTGGTGTTTGCTTGATTTAATATCCGTGTATTGCTCGGTCGCGGGGCGTTTTGTACTTGTTTCTTCTCTTACCTATCATTTCATTCTCCGTCGCCATATTTTTATCCATATTCTTCATCCCGTTGCCATTGGCTCCGAAGATGGACCTGTGGTTTGTAGTTCTGCCTTTAAATGTTCTTCGTAGATGATCCTGTGGGCAGTTTTGGTTTGCGTAGGGTGATGGTGTAAGGAGTCATGTAGGTACGTGCTGGTAAATGTTCTATATAATCTGTGACCAAGTTTACCATCAGGCTTTCGGTAAGCTTCCACGTCCAGGAAAGCCAGAATACCATTCTTTTCTATCTCCATAGTGAATTGTGCTTTGCTGTGGTGTTGATTGAGGTATGGCTAAAGTTTCGTAACTCTTCTCCGTTGTACATGTTGACAACCCGGTCACATAGCGTGAAGGTTTTATTGACAGTGACAACGGCCACGGAAGGCTTAGCTTACAAGACGGAATTAGTACCATCACGCCATGCAGATCACGCGTCATACACTTTAACTGCAAATGCTGGGGTACTGTATTGTAATTTGTGTTTCAACTGCTTTATATTCAATCAGGCAAGCGGCTTGTCTAATTCTGCTCAAGGATGTACAAAATGTGGCAGAAATCATGCTCTGGCCGGTTGTAAAACTCAGTCACAATGTATACATTGCAACGACTCGTACGATAGAACAGAGAGCATGCCAGGAAGTCTTGCGCCAGAAACACATGTTTCTGGGAGGTTAAAATGGGAACTTCCCATAGGTCGTAAGTAGAAACAGTACGTGCCCCGCTAAAGCCATGTTGTGAACGACCCTTTCAAGATATGACGAATGATCCTTACACAGACCTGAAGTCTCGAGTCGCCCACACGGGACCCGTACCAAAATGGCAGCCTCAGGCACCACTGCATCCAAACACTTTGCCATTTGAAGTGTTTCACCTCAACTCTTATTCGTCGCTACATCACGTCGTCTTGCAGCAGAATAATTCTCTTAATAGTAACTCAGCTCCATCGTCACGAGCAGTAGCATCTTTTCAGCGTCCAGCTCCCGTACAAGAAAAGTTATTGATTTTAAACGTGCAAGTCGTCAGTCTTATGACTGGTTTGATGCGGACCTCTGCGAATTCATATCTTGCACCGACTTCATGTCAGAGAAGCACTTGCACCCCAGATCCTCAATTATTTAAGTGTGTATGCTGTGCCTGGCATAATTTTTCAACTTTCCCCATTGATTTACATCAGTGCCTGCTCGCAGCAAATTCTGTAGTTCCTTTGTGCCTCAATTACTTGTTGGTTGTATTAGAACCTCAGTCTACAATATATACTGTCTACGGCTCCCTCTAGTGTCTTGGAAGTTATTCATTAATGTCTATCACCCTGTGATGCTTGAAGCTTTCCCGACGGACATGTTGTATATATGGATCTCGGGCGAGACGTCGGATGTCATAGTGAAAACTCCACAATATTTCATCAGCGCAACTGGCCGACATCTTCAGGTGCGACGAACACACTGCTAAGGCATGACTTGAGCCCCCTATTTATGCCAGCCTTAGGCAGGAAGTGCGCATGCGTGGAGGCGCCAAATTCGATGGCCAATAGCGACGATATCAACCGATAGCTGGAAGGATAGCAACGCCACGTACAGGACGAAGAACCAAAGACTTGAGCGCACGCACGGAGGCTGCCGCTGTTACTCTGCGCTGCCATCGGCCTCCCCAGCGACCTGTGTCTGAAGCCGCAAGCAAAAATGCGCGTCCGCGTGTGACCATCCTCCCGTTGTCAACAGAGTAACGTTGCTGGCGCATCGTCATCCGTCGTATGACCAATAGTACTCCTCTCTGCTCGATGCGACTTCAAAATGGCCACTGCTGGATCCGAAGCTGTACTAAGCCGAAAGCCCGTGCCTCTGTTTACAGGATTTGTCAAGCTACGTATTTCCTCTGCTTCCTTAATAACACTGTCCCAGTGCGAACTCGTCGACGCGAGAATTTTGGTGTGTCGATAATTCATAGAATGGCCTGTACTGAGACAATGCTCGGCCATTACAGTCTTCTCTGGTTGCTCCAGACGAGTATAGCGTCGGTGTTCATTACATCTCTATTCTATTGTGAGTAGTATTGGGGCACCAACGTATAATCTCGCGAAACATCTGGCAGCGCAACTGAGCCCTTTTGTACGAAAGTGTGAGCATCACATCCGTAACTCACAAGACTCACAAGTTCCTTCTCAACGCCGGTCACGCCTGTTTCTGTTTTCCCCACGGGAATCTGCGCGACCGTCAAACACTGGTATGTCTGTACGGTTCTGCTGCGTGAATGGTTGTTTAAACGGGTAATTTAAAATTTCAGCTTTCGTTTTGCTGCCCTCTATTGCCACAGCAGACTGATCGGCGAATGGCTGGATAGCAGCCTTTGACTATCTGAGTTGTCTTGTGTAGGACCAAATTTTCTCGTGTTCTCGGCAGGTTCCTTCGCTGAGGAATTGTGGTAGACGTATGTTTCGCATATCGATCTTTCCATAGATGCACGAATTTCTGCTAACTTTTGCCTGTCATTTCCACGTTCTTTTTTGAATCGAGATAGCAACAACCTCTGTTCCTCAGCATTTTTGTGAATTTTGTCGTTAAACTACATGAGTATTTTCTGTTTGTAATCCACGTACTTGGCACACACGTCTAAAAAACTTGATTTACAATCCCCCTAAATCCTTTACGCCCAACGTATTATAACTAAATGGTGTCCACTCGTTGTGTACGTAGGGCGCTAACAACTACTTCTCTGCTCTTTCCAGCATAAATCTCCCCTAGCCGCCTTCATGCCTTCATTAATATAAATAATCGTTGACGCTATTGTAACATGATCACTAATCCCTGTCTCCATACTAACACTGTTGAAAAGGTCACGCCTGTTTGTAGCTACAAGGTCTAAAATATTCCCATTGCTTATGGACTGTTTAACTACCTGTTCAGTGCATAATGACGTTTAGGAATTTAGAGTGGAATGCAAAGTCATCTCTCGTTAAAACGGAATATTTGATAAAATAACAAATCAACTAATAAATAACAGAAACATGGTTAAGAGTGAATACAGCCACCCCAAGAAAGCAGTGACTATTGATAACGAGACACAACATCTTTTAAAGAGGTGAAATTAAATATCAGTTCTTCTAATATACAAGCGGTGTGGCTAAAGTAGTTACCCCGAGAAACAATTTTACTGTAATATCGCTACACAACTCCCTTATGACAACGATTCACTGCAACCAGTTGTTAGAAATGTGTCAAAAATGCACATCCGTTTCTCACTTTTTGGATACTTAAATGCCCGTCACATTTCATGGAAGAAACGACACAGTGGTGTAGATGGTAGCCGCTTAATAAAAGTAGTACAGGAGATCAGTTTAGTTCATCTTAAATGATGGTTCCTGGGCAGTGATCCAAGCTCTCAGTAAACGCATATCAGCGATTAAGTTATCTTTCGTATCACCAGATTTTTGTAGGACAACTAAGATACTCTTTGAGTTATGATCATTACCCAATTGAAATAGTCGTGGAACAAGAATCCAGCGTAAGGAGAAGATAATACGCCAGTGGCTCTAGGAAATTTCGGGATACCTCTTAGTCTAAATATGAAGTTGTAGTAGACGAAGAACTAAAATTGATTCGAACTCATCATTTCTGGAAGCTTACCGCAGTTTAGTCGCAGCAGTCGAAAATCTATTCCACGATGAAGATGAAGATGCGAAACGGTCCTTCCGCTTTTCAGACAATTCTGAGTGCTCAAAAGCTGTGATAAAAATAGGCTCACTTATAGTAATTGCAGTAAATGATCGAATTTTCAGCAACATCTGTAGGGAGACCACAACCACGAAAGGTACTTTAAGCAGCACAAAAGGAATGTCAGACAATTAAAAAACACGTATATCGCCAGATGTTGAACCTCTGTGGGTGGATGATTTACTCGGATAAGATAGCTCCACCATCTTGTTGGTTTCGTCCAGATCGATAATCCTCTAATCTCTGTTCACACCTTGAAAATTAGAAAAAAGCCTCATCTGGCATTGATACTATTTGCTATGCAGTGCCCAGTAACATATTAGCCATTACATGTGATTTACTTTCATGCAAGTAAAATGGACTAAGCAGCAACTGATGGAGGAATACAGCACTCAGATAATTTTCATTTTAAAACCAGGGCAGACGCTAAAATATCTGTTATAAATCTATTGCCTTGGCTCCACGTGGGGGGAGGGGGGGGGACTCTTAAAAGGCTTGTCGAAAACACGCTTGAACACACCGAAATTAACTGAGCAAAAAACGTTTTTGGCCACCTTGCAATCTGATGATGTAGATTTAAGGAGAGCAGGGAATGAATTAATAAGCGTTATGCTACAGAAAGTAACTTTAGTGTGAAACATAACCTAATAACCAAAATAAAGGCAGTCCGTTCAGAAGTGCATAGATTTGAAATCAAAATCTGCATCTGGACTTTATGTTCCAGCTCCTATATATCCACGTTTTCGGAGTGCGGTAGTGGTGGGGGTTGCGGGCAGACGCTGTAGGGGAAATACCGAACGTTGGAGAGAAAGTGTCGTTCTAAACTGAAGCCTACTCTCATATTTTCTGTAATGAGGTGGAGTACCTCCACGCCCACACTTAAATGGTGGCGATTCAAAATGATCTACTGTCACTCTGCTTTGGAAGTATATAAAAATAATTCTACTGAAAATGCAACAAACGCAGCGATTTATTGTCGCTGGGCTAGTTAACCATTTGCAACTTTCAGAGAAACTTCATGAGTAGCAAATCTTGGGTAAAACCTAAATTTTTCTTGTTGCCATGTAAAAATTTGCCAAAACAGAGGAGTTTACATAATGCCATCTTACTAGCATGTTGTGCAGACGCAGCTGCGACAGAATTATGAAAAATGGTTTATTAAGTTTATTAAGTGAGCGACGGAGGAAAAGTACGGTCAGCAGCTTACGAGAAAAGTACATCCTCGGTACAAAAATGAACGTGTAATGCCTTATGTTGTTCCCATTTCTCGTTTCATCAGCTATCGATGGGCCTTGTATATCTTTCACCGGAAAAAATCTGTGCTTAGTGGAATTACATGTTACATTATAAAGTTTTGCATGATAACCATATGGCAAAATACTCCTCTGTTTTGTCGAAATCTCATTTAGATTTCTCAAATCGTTTATGAAATTTGAGGATGCAATCGCAACTGGGTGTGCTACATCAGATCAGTTTTCTCGAGATTGGTGACTGATAGAGACCTCCACCCACGTCTAAAGAAAAATTCAATATCTTAGCTGAATTTCATATGCCGCAACATATTATGTAATACGCACCAAACGCAAAATCATAGCGACCCCTATTTTTAATGGCACACTTTTTCGAATTTCGCTCAGTGTTTTACTAACATGCACATATCACAATAATTATGACCTTTAATGAAATTACGGGCACGTCGTCATGAAGCTGATATGAAATTTTTGTACCGATTAGTTTCTGTAAAATCGTTTGAGTAAGAGTGTAGGGCGTGCTCCTCGATTCTGCCATCACAGCACGGCGCTCACCAGCGAATGTGGGCAATGTTGTCGTCCCTTTTGAACAAACGAGTGAACTCGACCAGCGCTTGGGACGAAAATTGGTCACTGCGCATCAGGGACCGTATCCGGCGCGGACACACTATTTGTTAGCGGCCCAAAACATGGTTGACTCACCTGTCTGAATATGGAACCTGTGGTACAACACGCCTGATGCCTGCTCGCCTTCACTCTCTTATGCACGATCATTGTGCATCACACGTGTCATGCGCTTGTCCTTGAAGATAAACGGACGCCATTGCTCCATGGTGCCAGTCCAGGTATTCCCTTGACCACGTTTGCGTAATGAAACACTGGGGGGTTGGTGCTTTTCGAAATCTATTACATGACGATAATGAGGGACAACTGACAGGTTGTAAGAAACGATTGTTTCCACGCTCATTCGTTTTCTCTCCGTATTCTTCCGGTTGAGTGGAACTAACCTCCGTGGCCACGTCAGCTAGATGAATATTTTCGCTCATTCTCTGGGCTTGAGTGGTTTCTCTTAATGTGAGACAACTGACTGATCCAAGTCTCTGATAGTTACAGAAGTTACGTGAGTGATTGCACCCAGTCTCTGTGTTCGAGTGTTTCCATTTACGTAGTTTTCAGCCTTTTTGGTTACACTGGAACGATGACTAGGGTTGCCAACTTCATTCAGAGTCAAATGGCTCTGAGCACTATGGGACTTTAACATCTGAGGTCATCAGTCCCCTAGAACTTAGAACAACTTAAACCTAACTAACCTAAGGACGACACACACATCCATGCACGAGGCAGGATTCGAACCTGCGACTGTAGCGGTCGCACGGTTCCAGACTGAAGCGCCTTGAACCGCTCGGCCACTCTGGCCGGTCTTTTAAAGTAAAATGACGTACTTTGTTTCAAGGAGATGTGAATAAAAATTGTTTCTAAACAATGAAGTACCTTCAAAAGTCATGTCTCTGTTTGCTTAAATACGAATTTTTCGAGCATCTGACATTAAATATAGATTTTTGGTTGGTTTTAAAAGGTTGATAACTAGTACTAGATTATAAATGTATGTTTAAATAAATCAACAATTACTTTTTATTTAAATTTTTCTGTCTCTTTTCCTGCTGGTTTGCACTCATCGCCGATAATTCTTTTGCGGTAACGGCTGGGGTGAAGTGAACAGGAAGCATATGATACAACTTTTTAAATTGTTTGTTGATTTAATTACTCATTTTTAAGTGTATAATGTCACTTGCCACAAGCATTTTTTTCATGAAATCATTCATTAATTTTCTATGAAATTCTTTAATTATAATAATTTCATAATATGAATCATCCTTGTAGATACTATATATCGCATTGAATGTATACTGAGGATCACTTTTTTTCAGTCATGTATTCTTCCATTTCCCACACTACTAAGCGTTTCAGCATTTTGATCCAGACACAAAGTTCCCTATTAAGAAAACCCCTGTCCACAAAAGTGAGCGAGAAACTGAACTAAGAGCTTGTTACTGGCACTTGCCGATAAAAAGAAAACATGGGGGCGGCAGTAACACTGACTACATGCGATAAGAGTGAAATCAACAATAACGATTTAACAATGACAGAACGACTGGCTGGTTTTGCCCGGAACTGAATGCCCCGTACTGCGTCAACCGTTTTCATTCGGTTGCCCCCACAGATTAGCTTCACTAAAAAGAATGAACGAATTGCCCAACCGCTACATAAAGGTACAAGCGACTGAATCGAGTGTTTTCATTCGTTTGTTCCCATTGATAGGTATCATGTATAATTTTGGTATATGAATTTTCGGTATCTGAATCGATTGTTAGCGAGCAGCGATGTTGTAATCTGTATTGCAAAAGTTACGTGAGTATCTCTGAGCTGCGCGAGGGCGCAGTGGAGCAGACAATGTTTAGTTTTGATAGAGAGAGCTGTCGAAGCTCAGCTGTGTTAGGCAAGTGAGGAAGCTATGGCAATATTATGATTAAAATTTAATGCTTAATTTATCATTTTGTTCAATCGACATGATTATGAAACTGATTTGTGAAGGAAGAATGGAAAGTCAGGTAAATACAAAAACGATGTTAGCTTTTTTGTCACTGTTGCTGCGCCATCGAACTAACATGGTTATTGTACTGAAGGTTGCTAGATTTGAGGGAAAGGAAAGTGTATTGTTTAGATGTTGAGACGTTCATGAAATTTAAAATCAGCTTAAAAAAAAAAAAAGTTTGGCACGCGGTTTGGCGATCTTTATTTGCTGCGTAAGGGATGTGTTCCACACACGCCTCATCAAGAAGGCTTATCCCCTTATCACCGCGTGCCAATCATTTTTAAATGACAACACTGTTTTTTTGCATATTGAGAAAAAATGCTCAAGGCAGATTTTAAATTCAATGAACTTCATCCAAACAGTGCCCTTCCCTAATCATAACATTCCGTATAGCTGTGGCATGGTATTATATTGGAACAACTAAAAGGAGTGTCAATACCCGCCTAACGGAACACAAAAGGAACTGTCGATTGGGACAAATTGACAAATCAGCTGCAACGGAACACGTTTTCAAAGACAGTGATCACGAAATAAAATTTACTGAGACAACCGTGATAGCTAGGACCTCACATTATTATACCCGCATGTATAGAGAAGCTACAGCGATCTACAAGCACGAAAATAATTTTAATGAAAAAGAAGTATTAAAACTAGACAAGATATGGCGGTAGATTTTGCACCAACGAAGTGACAATCGATTACGTGTAATCGAGAGAGATGGCAGTAGCCAGAGATAGTTTTAAAGTCGAAAGCACGTGATGAGTGGTGGCGCCATCTAAGCGCTCTATATAAGCGGGACCTCCAGTGCCTAGCAGCAGGTCGCCGACTCACCTTGGAAGATATTGCCCGCAGTAAGCAATGAAACGTCAGGAAGGAGTAGTAGTTTTATATATGGGCCACGGCAATTCAGCCCGGAAGTTTTAATTAATGAATACCCTTTCCTATCTCTCAAATCTAACAACTTTGAGTACAATATCAAAATTAGTTCGATGGCGTAGCAATAGTGGAAAAAAAAGCAACATCATTATTGTATTTACCTCACATTCGATTAGATTTCGTCCTTCACAAATCAGTTTCATAATCATGTCGATTGAACACAATGATAAATTGAGACATTAAATTTGAATCATAATATTGCAGTTCGTATAGCTAAGAACTGCCTGTGGAAGAGGCACAAAACTTAAGATTTTCACCTTTTCGCATAATAAACGACAGAATTTAAAAACTTTAAATGCTGTCATAATCTACCCATTAAGAGGTACAGTCTTATGTCAGAAGATTAGCACAATAGAAAAGCGTTACTGTTAGAAACTGTGTATCTTGAGGCAGTGTAACTCGCCGCGTGCAAATGCTCTGATAATATTCATCCAGTATTTGAGGATGGGAGCACTTGGAGACTTGCAACAAACCTTACCGGTAATTTCAAACATTTTGAAAACTGCTATTTACTCGCATACATGTTTAACTCAGACATTTAACACATTAACGCAATTGTAAAGTAATCAAAAGTTTGCAGCTGTTTAATACATGTGGGTTCGATTCTTTAACGGCTGTGGGGTTAAGAGACCAAACTGTTGGATACGGTTGCATGCTGTCTGCGCCGTCGAAGCCTGCCAAGTTGCTTCCAAAAAGATGCGGCCATCAGCTGTTGTTCGCAGGCAACCACTACGAGATACTTCTTAAATATTATGTCTCACGATAGCGGTTGAATACAGAAATAAGGGCACTGTGGTATACACCAGATACGCTAGCAACTTTCGATGCGGACAATACTTGCTGTGGAAGTGATGTTGCGCGCACGGTCTACACTTGAAATGACGAGGCTCTTCGACGCTTGTCCAGAATCAACAGTATTATCCCGTTCGTGATAGAAGACACAACGCGCTCTACGGAACTACACTGCGAATGCAGATTTATCTTTACGACCACTCCACATGTGTGAGGGTAATTCCAAAAGTAAGGTCTCATGTTTTCTTATAAGTACACAGACCTGTTTATTTCTACAATGGTTTTAATCAGTTTACAGCTTGAACTTTTAGCTATTTTTCGACATGATCACCATTTCTGTCGCTGCATTTTTGCAGAAGCCGTGGCAGTTTTTGTATGCCCATGTCATACCAGCTCGCCGCCATGCTGTTCAGAAAGTTATGAACCTCTTCTTTCACCTCGTCGTCGCAGCTGAATCGCAGGGACTACAATTACCGCTGACAGGTACTGTGAGACTCTGAAAAAAACTCAAACGGGCAATTCAGAACCGGAGAAGAGCAATGTTGAGCAAGGGCGTTCACATTCTCCAGGACAACGCTCGCCCACACATCGCTCGGCAAACCGTTACTCTCCTGCAGCAATTTTAGTGGAACATAATCACCCACCCACCCTATAGTCTCGACTTGTCGCCCAGTGACCATCACCTTTTCCCTAGGTTAAAAGAACATTTGGCTGGAAAGCGATTCAGCTCCGACGTCGAGGTGAAAGAAGAGGTTCATAACTTTCTGAACTGCATGGCGGCGAGCTGGTATGACATGGGCATACAAAAACTGCCACGGCGTCTGCAAAAATGCAGCGACAGAAATGGTGATCATGTCGAAAAATAGCTAAAAGTTCAAGCTGTAAACTGATGAAAACCATTGTAGAAATAAACAGGTCTATGTACTTATAAGAAAATAGGAGACCTTACTTTTGGGATTACCTCGTATTATGCGGGCACTTCAACGTGGCAGTTTTGGTTGGTTGGTTGATTCGGGAGAGGGGGCCAAATAGCAAGGTCATCGGTCCCATCGTATTAGGGAAGGAAGTCAGCCCTGCACTTTCTAAGGAACCATCCGGCATTTGCCTGAATCTAAATCAGAATGACTGGACGCGGGTTTGAACCGTTGCCCTCTCGAATGCGAGTCCAGTGTGCTAACCACTGCGCCACCTCGCTCGGTAGCACTTTTGGACACGAGTGTTTTGTACTATGGTTGCGTAAGATACCAGTAGAGTTCGGATCAGAACAACGATGTTTACGACAGTGGCGATTTCAGCAAACAATTGAGCTCTAGCCTTTGCCGAAAGTCTTATCTAGGTTTTTCTTTTCTTTTTTTAATTTTTTTAATGATTGGAAAGACTAATCATGATCCATGTCCGGGTTCGACAAGGTTCCTTCATTTTTTAACTACTGTACAGTAGACTATTCAGTTCCTGAAGTTGAGAGTATAATGTGAAAGCATACGAAAAATTTTATCCCAAATTTTAAACGCATTGCTTGAAACACGTGTGTGGAATGTGTTTAGTCAACGTCTCTTATCCATGGAGACTAAATCTATGGGCGTGCCTCAGTAAGATTTCTTTCTGGAAATATAAAAGTTGCAAAACGTCTTCGTACACGGTGAATCAGCTACACCCACCGACGTCAATTAGGCAACCCAGAATTCTATGAACCCAGAACTTTCTGCATGCGAAGCAGGTGCTCAACCATTTATTTTTTCCGTCATTCTCCATATCAAAATTCACTCGCTGCTTCTCATCCACTCTGGTCTCCAGAAACCGTGCGGGCGAGAATCATATTCTCTCGGTCGCTACGCGCAAACTATTAGTTCTACAGAAAAAAGAAAGGACCTTTCTGTAGTAAATTTAATTTATAAAGTGTGTTAAAATGAAAAGGTACGAGACGTTGTAATTACCAAACCGGCTGACATTTGCATATGGTGGTTTGAGATAATGTAGGAAGACACAGGGACGCGAATGTACTGTCCAGCCTGACCCTAAAGAAAAAAATAAATAAAAATAAGAATCAAAAGGAAAGCGCTTCAACTCGGGCGACGAACTGAAGGGGACACTATGGAGGACTACTGGCTCCTGGCACAGCCACAAGAAGTCTGTCAGAAAGGAAACCTTCGGCTCGTGAAACACTGGGATGGTTGTGCGTCAAGCCTTACGAATTGCTTTCAGACTTCAGTTATACCCACAGTCTTGCTTCGTAACTTCTCTCTTCTTCTGGACGCCCTCATTCAGTTTTCTGGTCGGATACGTTATCGCTGGAGGCCTCGGTTATCGAATTATTCAAGAAAAACAGAAGTGACATTCAAACACACCTCCACCACTGCACTCATCCCTCACCGGTCAGGATTTGTAGTGCGTTGTTCGTGCCACTCCCTCCTACGGCTGTAGGGTTCCTGATGTTTGACCTTTCTTGATCTTTAGTACACCACCGGCATAGTCGGCTATTTCGCTGTTTTTTGTGACCGTGACGCCAGAACTAAATAACGTTGACAATTCGATCCAAAGTTAAACCTTACAAACAGAATAGTTTCATACTCAGAGGACCTGACGACTAAAACGATGAAATTGTCTATTTTAAGCTGTTAAAATTCACAAACTTCTTAGGTTAATTTTACAAAACGTCAGTTTTACAATTTTTAAATTCTCGACTAAGCCGAAGGTGTAACAAGTCCAGTCCATGAAGACAATAAGTCGAAATTTAATTCGTGCAGTTGCAAATATTTGTACGATGGTTGCATGAGTGTCACGAACAACATACTAGAAATTCAGACAGGTTGTGGGAGTAAAGGTGTGTTTGAAGATCACTTTTGTACGTTTTTTCTTGAATAACTCGTAAACTACAGCTCCAGCGAAAACGTATCCCAGAGCAAAATTTAATTACTCGTACATTCGATTTCCTACTAAAAGTTCCTGTTGGTTTTTTTGTAGGTCTAACAGATTGCCCGTAACGAGCGACAGAATATGAAAATCTCACGTGTTGTTTTCCAAGGCCAGAAATAGAATTGCGAGTTGCATAAAACGACATGGTAGGTACACCTGAGTTAACCTGTGCATTTGTTCTTGGACCACAAACAAAGCTGAAACACCGATGAAATTCTATTTAAGTGCATACCTCAACTTTCATGGAAATATTCACTTTCCTTCATTTAAATAAATTCACAGTCGCGTTTAAATTTCAAACGTCGCAGTACTGCGTGTGACGGAGGGTACACCACTCAATCCTCCATTATCTTGGCCCCCATCCCATTTGTTAATGGTTCGCGCGAAGAACGTCATTGTGGGTTCTACTCTGTATAAATTCCAATGTCTGTAATTTTTACCATTGTCGTCATTTCTTGACGTTTTTGTGAAAATACTACATTGCTTGATGACCCTGAACGATCATGTGACGAAATACACAGCTGTTCTTTGAGCCTTCTGTATCTCGACTTTCTGCTACGGCTGCGAGGCTGATAAGTAACACTAGAGAAACGGGTCTCTCTCCTGTTAATGAATCATACTTTTCCTACCATTCTTACAGTATCACCTGTTGCCTCTGCCTGCCCTACAACTAGTCAAAAGTCCACACTCTTTTATAAAAAAGATTGCATTGTTTTCTCGTTACAACTGGAAAATAAATCTGGTGGGCCGAGTTATCATCAGTGGCAAAATGCAACTGATATCCATGAGATATGAAAATTATTGTGACATTACTGTAATACAGAAGTCCCTTGTCATTGTTTCATGACTGTGTTAAGTGACATCTTCATGCAGTCACGCCGTCACCGATGTCAGACCTCTCTCATGAACACTGCCTTATCGAAAACACATTCGTCAGTGTCGGGCAGGAAGGTTTGTTTGTTTCAAAGAAGCTGCAGCCTATGTCGGCGGTAGTTAAGCTAATGACAGGACCTCCGGGGCCGATCAGACCTCAGCAGAGGAGCCAAAAAAGTGCGACCGACATCATAGTGCAGGCAGGCCAACATTCCTAGTGGAATAAAGCGTAAAAAATCTGTGTTCTCGAGGATGGGGGTTGGGGTGTGGGACCAATCCCACGATGTAAAAATATATTGTGGAACCGCAGGAGCCTCGAATAAGGGATGGAACACACAGAACACGATTTCAGCTAAGAAACAGGAAAAATGATTTGGCATTCAGTAATTTCTTATTCATGAACAATGTTGAGAAGTGGAAAAATGAAGGAAAAAAATTGCTGAGGAGACCATGACGTTTAAGTAGTGGCACTACAAGAAGTGAGATGGAAAGGGAAAGGTTAGATAGATGTGCCTTAGTATTCTCTGGTGTAAGGTGGGCCATACAGAACAGTAGGTCAATCTGGGATAGTATTTATAACAACAAAAGAAATTGGGAAATTTTTAGGAATTTGAACCTATAAATGAGACTCGTAAATAATAACGGGAAAATGCGGGAATGTAACGATAATATCAGCATACTCACCCATAGAGGAAGCAGAAGAAGTAATAAAAGAACATTTTTATGATCCTGAAAGTATCTGTAGTAAAGTAGAAAACTACGATCTACTGCTAGTTTTGTGAGAGTTTAATGCGCAGGTTAGGCGAAATGAAAGTGGAAGAGTTCCAGGGAGATAACCATTGCATGAAGAAAGTAACGAGTATGAAGGTTTGTTACGTAGTTTACTGCTAGAAATAATTTACTCATCAAGAGTGTCTGTTTTTCACACAAAATAACGTATCTTGGAACATGGATATCAAGTGTAAATGGAGTAGGTAACCAAATAGACCATGCGTTATTAAAACACAGTATGTCATGGCAGTTATATGTGTACGGAGCTGCAGGGGTACAAACGGTGATTCAGATCAGTATACTGTAAAATCCGTAGTGAGATAGTTAACTGTGATAAATAAAACCGAAATGGGAACGAAAAGTAAACTGGAATATACAACTACTGAGTGATCTCAAAAGCGTAAAAGCATGCCAAATAAAAACGAGATGTCCTGACAGCCAGCGAGGAAACAGTGGGAAATGAATATAGATGAAACAGAACTCAGAAAGCGCTGAAAACCGCAACAGAAGAAACAACTGGGATACAAGGAAAAGAAAGGAGCGATTGGTTTGAAGATAGTTTTGTATCCCGCCTGGAAGGCGGCGCGTGGGTAGGAGCAGGAAAACGTAAAACACGTCGGTACTGCACGTAACTAAAAGTGGTTTACTGGAGCCTGAAGATACACAGAGGCATACACAACTTTGTACAGAGGTGCGAAGCTGAAGCGAAGTTTCGCGGCCGTCTGCTCTTCTACAAAAGGGGTTAATCTACAGTGGTGCTCACAGAGCTGAACAGCGCCTACTGTCGTCATTGTCTGTCGTAGTCCCAACTTAACTGGCATCTACGTTGTGGCATCCTAGCTATCGATTCCACAATAAAAATGCAGCAAGAATACTACGCAGAGAGACCATAAGTAGCGTGGAGGTGTATAAAAAATTTTCTGATGCTCATGTTATTCAATCTATATATTGAGCAAGCAATAAAGGAAACAAAAGTAAAGTTCGGAGTAGGTATTAAAATCCATGGAGAAGAAATAAAAACCTTGAGGTTCGCCGATGACATTGTAATTCTGTCAGAGACATCAAAGGACTTGGAAGAGCAGTTGAACGGAATGGACAGTGTCTTGAAAGGAGGGTATAAGATGAACATCAACAAAAGCAAAACGAGGATAATGGAATGTAGTCGAATTAAGTAGGGTGATGCTGAGGGAATTAGATTAGGAAATGAGACACTTAAAGTAGTAAAGGAGTTTTGTTATTTGGGGAGAAAAATAACTGATGATGGTCGAAGTAGAGAGGACATAAAATGTAGACTGGCAATGGCAAGGAAAGCGTTTCTGAAGAAGAGAAATTTGTTAACATCGAGTATAGATTTAAGTGTCAGGAAGTCGTTTCTGAAAGTATTTGTATGGAGTGTAGCCATGTATGGAAGTGAAACGAGGACGATAAATAGTTTGGACAAGAAGAAAATAGAAGCTTTCGAAATGTGGTGCTACAGAAGAATGCTGAAGATTAGATGGGTAGATCACATAACTAATGAGGAAGTATTGGATAGGATTGGGGAGAAGAGAAGTTTGTGGCACAACTTGACCAGAAGAAGGGATCGGTTGGTAGGACATGTTGTGAGGTATCATGGGATCACCAATTTAGTATTGGAGGGCAGCGTGGAGGGTAAAAATCGTAGAGGGAGACCAAGAGATGACTACACTAAGCAGATTCAGAAGGATGTAGGTTGCAGTAGGTACTGGGAAATGAAGAAGCTTGCACGGGATAGAGTAGCATGTAGAGCTGCATCAAACCAGTCTCAGGACTGAAGACGACCACAACAACAACAATGCTCATAGCATATTTAAGGAAAAGAAATAGTAATTGCCGAAAGA
Organism: Schistocerca gregaria; assembly: GCF_023897955.1. Lineage (NCBI taxonomy): Eukaryota > Metazoa > Arthropoda > Insecta > Orthoptera > Acrididae > Schistocerca > Schistocerca gregaria. The sequence goes on along the minus strand of NC_064921.1, from coordinate 961,140,413 downwards.
AAAACTTCAAAAATAGAAATTGTAAGACAGTAAGCTTCGAACAAAAAATATTGCAGTAATGGGCAAAATATTTTGAAGATATGATCAGTACCAACCCACCTTGTCAGACCAGGTATCAATGAGACCCACAGGAACCGGAGCAGAATATAGAGGCAAGAGAAGACTTATGGGAACACACAGAAAGGCCAACAATGAAGGATACGGTACGATAAGATGTTGCAGTATCTGTGTTATTCTGATTACGATGCAAAGTTGGACACTGGGGCGACTACAGCCGTCATGAAATACAGGGTGTTGAAAAAGAACTCCCTAGTTTTAAGTACAAATTTAGTGGGGAAATTAATGAAAAATTACAATAGTGTGTACATATCACGAAAGAGAATTCCTTTAAGTTTTGTTTAATGTTAGTAGACGTCAACGTGGGATCCGTTTGTTGCCCTGCACATCGTCAAGATAATATTCCACTTCTCGCCACGTATTCACCAACATTTCAGGTGTAACTGTCCCAACCGCCACGACGATTCTTTCCCGTAAATGATTGATGTCTCTGATCATTTCACTGTACACTTTTTTTTTTTTAAATTGGCCCCAAAAGAAAAAGTCCAGTGGGGTTAAGCCTGGACTCCGTGGTGACCAAGGTAATGGGCCAGCCCTGCCTATCCACATTCCTGGAAAGCGAGTTTAAAGAGCCGAAGGCACGTGGTTACTGTACAGATGTGGGACGCCGTCTTGTTGGAAAGACACAAGCCCCCTTTCCCGCCTCAATATCGTCCATTTGGGGAAAGACGTACTTTGCCAACATGTCACAGTAAACCTCCCAGTTTTTTGTTTTTCTACAAAAATGAAAAGACCAATCACAAGATCTTCCATCAAACCGCATCAGACTTTAACTTAGGGAGAGTCACGTTGATGCTGAATAACTTCATGTGGATGCTCTGCCCCCCAAATTCTGCAGTTACGACGATTGTTCACAGGACAAGTAGCACACTGCGCTTTAACAATGAAGGACACGAAAACAAAAGTGAACAACAAAGTGATCAAGAGCTTTAACTTGACAGACTGAGTGAGATTGGGCGATGGTGTATCTGCAGTCCTTTTTAGTGTAGCACTGCTTAGTATGTTAAAAAAAAATAACAGGCAAGAGATCAACAGTAACGATAAAAATCCAGTCAGGTATGTGCATATGCGTGTGATATTGCAATTGTATGAAGAGACGTAAACAATCTTTAAGAAATGTATGAAATAATGGAAGCAGAAGGACCAAAAATTGGACTAGGGGTAAACGAAAAAAAGACAAAATACATGGTAATGTCCAGTTCAACGGCAAGAACATCACCGGAAGGCCTCTAATAAATGTTTTAAAGCCGTCAGGTGCCTCCGTTAGTTAGGTGTGCTCTTAAACAGCAACGATAATAATAGTATCAGTCATGTATTAGAGAGAAGGATCAAAAAAAGGAAACAGTCTTACTATGCATAGGTACAGGTATTTAAAAATTCTCCAACTACAAGAACAGTCCGGTTCAAAGTGTAATATTCCCCTGTGCGATCAGCTGTTACATATGGCTCATAAATGTATACGGTGGCAGGAGCAGACATGAAAACTAAGGACATTTGAAAGTAAAATCCTACGAAAAACTTATTGGCCCGTGAGAGAAGCAGCAAGCATGAAATACACTACTGGCCATTAAAATTACTACATCACGAAGCTGACGTGCTACAGACGCGAATTTAACCGACAGGAAAAATATTCTGTAATATGCAAATGATTAGCTTTTCAGAGCATTCACACAAGGTTGGCGCCGGTGGCGATACCTACAACGTGCTGACATGAGGAAAGTTTCCAACCGATTTCTCATACAAAAACAGCAGTTGACCAGCGTTGCCTGGTGAAACATTGTTGTGATGCCTCGTGTAAGGAGAAGTGCGTACCATCCTGTTTCCGACTTTCATCAAGGTCGGACTGTAGCCTATCGCGATTGCGGTTTATCGTATCGCGATATTGCTGCTCGCGTTAGGCGAGATCCAATGACTGTTAGCAGAATATGGAATCGGTAGGTTCAGGAGGGTAATACGTAACGCCGTGCTGGATCCCAAGGGCCTCGTATCACTAGCAGTCAAGACGACAGGCATCTTATCCACATGGCTGTAACGGATTTTACAGGCACGTCTCGATCCCTGCGTCAACAGATGGGGACGTTTGCAAGACAACGACCATCTGCACAAACAGTTCGACGACGTTTGCAGCAGCATGGATTATCAGCTCGGAGACCATGGCTGCGGTTACCCTTGACTCTGCATCACAGACAGGAGAGCGTGTTATGGTGTACTCAACGGCGAACCTGGTTGCACGAATGGCAAAACGTCATTTTTTCGGATGAATCCAGTTTCTGTTTACAGCATCATGATGGTCGCATCAGTGTTTGGCAACATCGCGGTCAACGCACGTTGGAAGCGTGTATTCGTCATCACCATACTGGCGTATCACCCGGCGTGATGGTATGGGGTGCCATCGGTTACACGTCTCTGTCACCTCTTGTTCGCATTGACGCATTTTGAACAGTGGACGTTATATTTCAGATGTGTTACGACCCGTGGCTATACCCTTCGTTAGATCCCTGCGAAACCCTACATTTCAGCAGGATAACGCACGACCGCATGTTACAGGTACTGTACGGGCCTTTCTGGATACAGAAAATGTTCGACTGCTGCCCTGGCCAGCACATTGTCCAGATCTCTCACCAATTTAAAACGTCTGGTCACTGGTGGCCGAGCAACTGGCTCGTCACAATCCGCCAGTCACTACTCTTGATGAACTGTGGTATCGTGTTGAAGCTGCATGGGCAGCTGTACCTGTACACGCCATCCAAGTTCTGTTTAACTAAATGCCCAGGCGTATCAAGGCCGTTATTACGGCCAGAGATGGTAGTTCAGGGTACTGATTTCTCAGGATCTACGCACCCAAATTGCATGAAAATGTAATCACATGTCAGTTCTAGTATAATATATTTGTCCAATGGATACCCGTTTAACATCTGCATTTCTTCTTGGTGTAGCAATTTTAATGGCCAGTAGTCTACAACAGCTTATACAAAGGAAAGATACAGTGAAATTTAATAAATCACGAAGAACATGCTGGTTAGGATATGTGGAGAGAATGACAAATGACATGATGCCCAAACGAGTAATAAAGGCTGGTTGTATTCCACCAGAAGCAAGGCCCAATCAGGAGCAAGATCACTGGACAGTCTTTTGGCTGACCTTACTAAGAAAGAGGTACGAGGATGGAAGAGAAAACGGAGACGAGAGATATGTGGAACAAGATTGTTGAGGTGGCCGAGGGCTGTTGGTGATGAAGAGGAGGAGGACACAATGTCAGACAGTATGCCTCTTTTGGGTTAATGGAGTCCCGAGTTCACTAACTGTACAATACATATCCGTGCGGAAATGGAGCACCAGCAGGCGCGCGAGCGCGCTCTCTCTCTCTCTCACACACACACACACACACACACACACACACGAGAGAGAGAGAGAGAGAGAGAGAGAGAGAGAGAGAGAGAGAGAGAGAGAGAGAGATATTCCTATAACACAATTTGCCCAATACTGACACCAAGAAATTGTTTTCAACTTGCACACATTTGGTGATATGTGACTGCATGAGTTTTTAGACGAGTGCCTCGAGGTGGTACATATTTGATAATAATGTCATGTAGCGAACTGCCTCCGGCCAGAACACATACACTATATATACAGTTACAGAACGTTCCAGTGTAATGATTCTTGACATTGTGGATAATTCCATAATGTACTAGAAACGAATATAGAAATTAAAATTGTACAGTCCAGCTGCGTTTTGAACTCACGACCCTCCATGCAACAGTTTATTATCATAACCACTTCACCACTGTGTTACTCAACTTGTTCTGCGACATTGTTCCCTCCTTAAGAGAACAGCGTCTCGGTGTTACGTCGTCCTAGTCCGGTAACGAGTCATAGGTCCTGCATACTCCGACTCTCAATGACTGATGCTCGCCCTGGCGGTGATCTTTCTAGAACTTCTTTTGCCGCTAGGCTGGCTCTTCGTCACCTTTCCTCTTGTTGCCTGTCGCTGGAGCTTCGAATTTACCCTTGGTTGCAGGATCCTTATAGGGCTTCATTCGAAGGCCGTGGACCGTATCTCTGATCTTTCGTCGTCTTGTGTCGGGGTCGAAATTTTCAACTTCATAAGCAACATCAGACAACTGTCTTACAACCTTATAAGGTCCAAAGTAGCACCTGAGAAGCTTTTCAGAGAGACCAGCCTTCCGAACAGGAGTGAAGATCCAGATGAGGTCACCACACTGGTAGACTACCTTCGGCAATCATTTTCTTGAACCTGCAGCGTGTCGAGTCAAGCTAACTGCCGAGCTTCCTCAGCTCTGGTTAACATCTGGCTGATGTAGTCTTCGTCCACGCCATCAGGATGTAACAGAAACACAGTGTCCATCGTCATAGTCGCCTCACGCCCATGCACCAGGAAAAACGGCGTAAATCCTGTGGTGTCTTGTTTGGTGGTGTTGTAGGCAAAAATCACAAAAGGTAGCAACTCATCCCAGTTGCTCTGCTCAAGATTGATGAACATTGATAGCATGTAAGCCAAGGTCTTATCAAGGCATTCAGTAAGCCCGTTGGTTTGCGGGTGGTAGGCAGTCATCATGTGTGAGTAATGTTGTACTGACGGCTTATGTCTGTCACAAGATTCGATTGAAAAACTTTCCCTCGATCCGTAATTAATGACCTTGGGGCACCATGTTTTAATACAATGTCTACTATGATGAATTTGGCTACCTCACATGCTTCTGCTGTTTTCACGGCTTTTGTAATTGCATAGCATGTCAGATAATCAGTGCAAACAGTAATCCATCTATTGCCACTAGCAGACGTGGGAAATCGTCCGAGGAGGTCAATCCCAACACGCTGGAAATGCGTTTCGGCTGGTGGAGTTGGTATGAGTCGGCCAGGTGGTTTCTGAGGGACTGCTTTTCTCCACTGGCATTCTCGACAGTGCGACACATAGTGACGGACACTCCTAAATAAACGTGGCCAGGAAAATCTCTTGTGGATTCTATAGTATGTCTTAATAAATCCTAAATATCCGGCCTCAGGTGTGTCATGGAATTTCTGTAGAACATTTAAGCCCGTGTGTTTAGGAATCACTGGTAGCCACCTCTTTCCAAGTGGATCAAAGTTTTTCTTGTAAAGTAATCCATTAACTACCTTAAATTGTCCTTTCACATCCTCTGACCGACTTAAGGCAAGCATAATTTGAGATATCTTGGCGTCCTTCTGCTCAGCAGAGAGACCCTGGAGTGCAGCGATGCAGTCACTATCTTCATCAAAGTCTTGATGGTCTTGCACAGGGTTTCTTGAGAGACAGTCGGCATCTTGGTGTTTTTTCTACTTTTGTACACTATGGTAATGTCATGCTCTCGAAGACGTGTAGTGCCCACCTGGCGAGTCGTCCTGTTGGCATCCTTAAGACCTGTCAACCAACAAAGTGAATTATGATCTGTAACAGCTGTGAATGGCCTTACATAGAGATACTGTCGAAACTTGCACATGGCCCAGATCACATCAAGACATCCTCTTTCTGTAGTTCAGTAGTTTCTCTCGGCTTTTGTAAGTGTCCTAGAAGCATAGGCTATAACCTTCTCTTTTCCATCCGAAATTTGCACCAGAACAGCACCGATCCCATAACCGCTAGCATCTGTATGTAGTTCTGTAGGTGCTCTCTCATCATTCAGACCAAGTACAGGGTCAGTCATCAGAGCTTTTCGCAGCACATTGAAAGAATCTTGATGAGCACCACACCAGATAAATTTAGCATCAGCTTTTAACAATTCTTGAAGGGGACTGGCTTTGATACAAAACTCTTTGATACAAAACTCTTTGATTAAAAGACAGTAATAAGAACATAATCCGAGGTAGCTTCTCACATCTCTAATACTTTTAGGAATAGGAAATTCCATTATAGATCTCACCTTTTCTGGGTCTGGCTGCGCACCTTCATTTGACCCAAGGTGTCCAAGTGATTCTTTTGCTCCAAAGAGACAGTTTATTGGATTAAGTTTCAGTCCGCCTTGTTGGAGACACTTACGAAAGCCGCGCTCAGTGTTTTCATAAATTCATCAAATGTCTCTGAGAACACTATAATGTCATCTAAATAACAAAGACACATTGTTCACTTCAGGTGTCTTAGAAGATTATCCATCATCCGTTCAAAAGTTGCTAGCGCATTACAGAAACCAAACGTCATTACTTGAAACTCATACAGGCCCTCATGGGTGTTGTTGTTGTTGTTTTCAGTCCTGAGACTGGTTTGATGCAGCTCTCCATGCTACTCTATCCTGTGCAAGCTGCTTCATCTCCCAGTACCTACTGCAACCTACATCCTTCTGAATTTGCTTAGTGTACTCATCTCTCGGTCTCCCTCTACGATTTTTACCCTCCACGCTGCCCTCCAATGCTAAATTTGTGATCCCTTGATGCCTCAAAACATGTCCTACCAACCGATCCCTTCTTCTAGTCAAGTTGTGCCACAAACTTCTCTTCTCCCCAATCCTATTCAATACCTCCTCATTAGTTACGTGATCTATCCACCTTATCTTAAGTATTCTTCTGTAGCACCACATTTCGAAAGCTTCTATTCTCTTCTTGTCCAAACTAGTTATCGTCCATGTTTCACTTCCATACATGGCTACACTCCAAACAAATACTTTCAGAAACGACTTCCTGATACATAAATCTATATTCGATGTTAACAAATTTCTCTTCTTCAGAAACGCTTTCCTTGCCATTGCCAGTCTACATTTTATATCCTCTCTACTTCGACCATCATCAGTTATTTTACTTCCTAAATAGCAAAACTCCTTTACTACTTTAAGTGTCTCATTTCCTAATCTAATTCCCTCAGCATCACCCGATTTAATTTGACTACATTCCATTATCCTCGTTTTGCTTTTGTTAATGTTCATCTTATATCCTCCTTTCAAGACACTGTCCATTCCGTTCAACTGCTCTTCCAAGTCCTTTGCCGTCTCTGACAGAATTACAATGTCATCGGCGAACCTCAAAGTTTTTACTTCGTCTCCATGAATTTTAATACCTACTCCAAATTTTTCTTTTGTTTCCTTTACTGCTTGCTCAATATACAGATTGAATAACATCGGGGAGAGACTACAACCCTGTCTCACTCCTTTCCCAACCACTGCTTCCCTTTCATGCCCCTCGACTCTTATTACTGCCATCTGGTTTCTGTACAACTTATAAATAGCCGTTCGCTCCCTGTATTTTACCCCTGCCACCTTCAGAATTTGAAAGAGAGTATTCCAGTCAACATTGTCAAAAGCTTTCTCTAAGTCTACAAATGCTAGAAACGTAGGTTTGCCTTTTCTTAATCTTTCTTCTAAGATAAGTCGTAAGGTCAGTATTGCCTCACGTGTTCCAACATTTTGACGGAATCCAAACTGATCCTCCCCGAGGTCTGCATCTACCAGTTTTTCCATTCGTCTGTAAAGAATTCGCGTTAGTATTTTGCAGCTGTGACTTATTAGACTGATAGTTCGGTAATTTTCACATCTGTTAGCACCTGCTTTCTTTGGGATTGGAATTATTATATTCTTCTTGAAGTCTGAGGGTATTTCGCCTGTCTCATACATCTTGCTCACCAGCTGGTAGAGTTTTGTCATGACTGGCTCTCCCAAGGCCGTCAGTAGTTCTAATGGAATGTTGTGTACTCCGGGGGCCTTGTTTCGACTCAGGTCTTTCAGTGCTCTGTCAAACACTTCACGCAGTATCGTATCTCCCATTTCGTCTTCATCTACATCCTCTTCTATTTCCATAATATTGTCCTCAAGTACATCGCCCTTGTATAAGCCTTCTATATACTCCTTCCACCTTTCTGCCTTCCCTTCTTTGCTTAGAACTGGGCTGCCATCTGAGCTCTTGATATTCATACACGTGGTTCTCTTCTCTCCAAAGGTCTCTTTAATTTTCCTGTAGGCAGTATCTATCTTACCCCTAGTGAGATAAGCCTCCACATCCATACATTTGCCCTCTACCCATCCCCGTTTAGCCATTTTGCACTTCCTGTCGATCTCGTTTTTGAGACGTTTGTATTCCTTCTTGTCTGCTTCATTTACTGCATTTTTATATTTTCTCCTTTCATCAATTAAATTCAATATTTCTTCAGTTACCCAAGGGTTTCTACTAGTCGTCGTCTTTTTACCTCTTTGATCCTCTGCTGCCTTCACTATTTCATCCCTCAAAGCTACCCATTCTTCTTCTGCTGTATTTCTTTCCCCAATTCCTGTCAATTGTTCCCTTATGCTCTCCCTGAAACTCTGTACAACCTCTGGTTCTTTCAGTTCATCCAGGTCTCATCTCCTTACATTCCCACCTTTTTGCAGTTTCTTCAATTTTAATCTACAGTTCATAACCAATAGATTGTGGTCAGAGTACACATCTGCCCCTGGAAATGTCTTACAATTTAAAACCTGGTTCCTAAATCTCTGTCTTACCATTATATAATCTATCTGATATCTTTTAGTATCTTCAGGATTCCTCCATGTATACAACTTTCTTTGATGATTCTTGAACCAAGTGTTAGCTATGATTAAGTTATGCTCTGTGCAGATGGCTTCCTCTTTCATTTCTTAGCCCCCATCCATATTCACCTACTATGTTTCCTTCTCTCCCTTTTCCTACTCTCGCATTCCAGTCACCAATGACTATTAAATTTTCGTCTCCCTTCACTATCTGAATAATTTCTTTTATTTCATCGTACATTTCTTCAATTTCTTCATCATCTGCAGAGCTAGTTGGCATATAAACTTGTACTACTGTAGTAGGTGTGGGCTTCGTATCTATCTTGGCCACAATAATGCGTTCACTATGCTGTTTGTAGTAGCTTACCCGCATTCCTATTTTCCTATTCTTTATTAAACATACTCCTGCATTACCCCTATTTGATTTTTTGTTTATAACCCTTTAGTCACCTGACCAGAAGTCTTGTTCCTCCTGCCACCGAACTTCACTAATTCCCACTATATCTAACTTTAACCTATCCATTTCCCTTTTTCAATTTTCTAACCTACCTGCCCGATTAAGGGATCTGACATTCCACGCTCCGATCCGTAGAACGCCAGTTTTCTTTCTCCTGATAACGACACCCTCCTGAGTAGTCCCAGCCCGGAGATCCGAATGGGGGACTATTTTACCTCCGGAATATTTTACCCAAGAGGATGCCATCATCATTTAATCATACAGTAAAGCTGCATGTCCTCGGGAAAAATTACGGCTGTAGTTTCCCCTTGCTTTCAGCCGTTCGCAGTACCAGCACAGCAAGGCCGTTTTGGTTAATGTTGCAAGGCCAGATCAGTCAATCACCCAGACTGTTGCCCCTGCAACTACTGAAAAGGCTGCTGCCCCTCTTCAGGAACCACACGTTTGTCTGGCCTCTCAACAGATACCCCTCCGTTGTGGTTGCACCTATGGTACGGCCATCTGTATCGCTGAGGCACGCAAGCCTCCCCACCAACGGCAAGGTCCATGGTTCATGGGTGATGAATGCAGTTTTCTCACGATCAGCCTCATGTACTTCGATTTGTCAGTATCTACATCTACATGACTACTCTGCAATTCACATTTAAGTGCTTGGCAGAGGGTTCATCGAACCAGAATCATACTATCTCTCTACTATTCCACTCCCGAACAGCGAGCGGGAAAAACGAACACCTAAACCTTTCTGTTCGAGCTCTGATTTCTCTTATTTTATTTTGATGATCATTCCTACGTATGTAGGTTGGGCTCAACAAAATATTTTCGCATTCGGAAGAGAAAGTTGGTGACTGAAATTTCGTAAAAAGGTCTCGCCGCGACGAAAATCGTCTATGCTGTAATGACTTCCATCCCAACTCTTGTATCATATCTGCCACACTCTCTCCCCTATAACGTTATAATACAAAACGAGCTGCCCCTTTTTGCACCCTTTCGATGTCTTCCGTCAATCCCACCTGGTAAGGATCCCACACCACGCAGCAATATTCTAACAGAGGACGAACGAGTGTAGTGTAAGCTGTCTCTTTAGTGGACTTGTTGCATCTTCTAAGTGACCTGCCAATGAAACGCAGCCTTTGGTTCGCCTTCCCCACAATATTATCTATGTGGTCTTTCCAACTGAGGTTGTTCGTAATTTTAACACCCAGGTACTTAGTTGAATTGATAGCCTTGAGAATTGTACTATTTATCAAGTAATCGAATTCCAAAGGATTTCTTTTGGAACTCATGTGGATCACCTTACACTTTTCGTTATTTAGCGTCAACTGCCACCTGACACACCATACAGCAATCTTTTCTAAATCGCTTTGCAACTGATACTGGTCTTCGGATGACCTTACTAGACGGTAAATTACAGCATCATCTGCGAACAATCTAAGAGAACTGCTCAGATTGTCACCCAGGTCATTTATATAGATCAGGAACAGTAGAGGTCCCAGGACGCTTCCCTGGGGAACACCTGATATCACTTCAGTTTTACTCGATGATTTGCCGTCTATTACTACGAACTGCGACCTTCCTGACAGGAAATCACGAATCCAGTCGCACAACTGAGACGATACCCCATAGCTCCGCAGCTTGATTAGAAGTCGCTTGTGAGGAACGGTGTCAAAAGCTTTCCGGAAATCTAGAAATACGGAATCAACTTGAGATCCCCTGTCGATAGCGGCCATTACTTCGTGCGAATAAAGAGCTAGCTGCGTTGCACAAGAGCGATGTTTTCTGAAGCCATGCTGATTACGTGTCAATAGATCGTTCCCTTCGAGGTGATTCATAATGTTTGAATACAGTATATGCTCCAAAACCCTACTGCAAGCCGACGTCAATGATATAGGTCTGTAGTTAAATGGATTACTCCTACTACCCTTCTTGAACACTGGTGCGACCTGCGCAATTTTCCAATCTGTAGGTACAGATCTATCGGTGAGCGAGCGGTTGTATATGAGTGCTAAGTAGGGAGCTATAGTATCAGCGTAATCTGAAAGGAACCTAATTGGTATACTATCTGGACCTGAAGACTTGCCCGTATCAAGCGATTTGAGTTGCTTCGCAACCCCTAAGGTATCTACTTCTAAGAAACTCATGCTAGCAGATGTTCGTGTTTCAAATTCTGGAATATTCCATTCGTCTTCCCTGGTGAAGGAATTTCGGAAAACTGCGTTCAATAACTCCGCTTTAGCGGCGCAGTCGTCGGTTGGCCAGTCAGTGTGCTCCCTGCCGCCGTTGGATAAGCAGCCGCTGCAGCAAGTCGTATAACCCTAGCTTACTTATTTGTTAGATAGTTTAATTAATTTCTTTGCGTGCTTTTGGGTACTTGCATTGTTTAATTCATATATTTCGGGCGTATTATAGTATTTGACAGTTGTAGCATCGCGCTTTAGTGTTTACTTCGTAGATTCTTATTTAAATTGCGTGTGAGTTTCGTATAGGAGGTGCAATTTCGAGTTTTAGTTACTGTAATCGTAAATTCAGCAGATTGTAGCGCAGTCGTTAGGCATTTGTACAGGTTAGTTGATACATTCTTTGTGTGTTCCGCTTGCGTTATCTAGGCACCGACTCGTGTTTCAGTAACTGTTGTTAAACATCGATTAGAATGGACAGGGACTGCGATTGCTGTGTTCGGATGAGGGCTGACTTGGCATCCCTTCGCTCACAGCTGCAATCGGCGCTGACTTCGGTCGCGCAGCTTGAGGCTGTTGCCAATGGGCACCACTGTGGGGAGCCGGACTCGGGTATCACGGGGATGTCAACCTCATCCCGTCTGTCCCCAGATCGGTCTGCCGCTGTGGTTGCCCCGGTTGCTGCCCGCAGTGGGGCTGAGCCCTCGCCTGTGGTTGATTGGGAGGTCGTTCCAAGGCGTGGCAGGCAGCGAAAGGCGTCCCCGGAGGCTGATCAGAAAGCCTCCCCGGTGCGTCTCACAAACCGGTTTCAGGCACTGTCTCTGGCTGAGCCAGATGCAGCCGCCTGCCCTGTTTCAGAGGATCATTCTCAGTCTTCAAGGTCCGGGCAATCGCAGAGGGTGGGCTTACTGGTAGTTGGGAGCTCCAATGTTAGGCGCGTAATGGGGCCCCTTAGGGATATGGCGGCTAAGGAGGGGAAGAAATCCAGTGTGCACTCCGTGTGCATTCCGGGAGGAGTCATTCCTGATGTGGAAAGGGTCCTTCCGGATGCCATGAAGAGCACAGGGTGCAGCCAGCTGCAGGTGGTGGCACATGTCGGCACTAATGACGTGTGTCGCTTTGGATCTGAGGAAATTCTCTCTGGATTCCAGCGGCTATCTGATTTGGTGAAGGCTGCCGGTCTTGCTTACGAGATGAAGGCAGAGCTCACCATCTGCAGCATCGTTGACAGAACCGACTGCGGACCTTTGGTGCAGAGCCGGGTGGAGGGTCTGAATCAGAGGCTCAGACGGTTTTGCGACCGTATTGGCTGCAGATTCCTTGACTTGCGCCATAGGGTGGTGGGGTTTCGGGTTCCGCTGAATAGGTCAGGAGTTCACTACACTCAGCTGGCGGCTACACGGGTAGCGGAGGCTGTGTGGCATGGACTGGGCGGTTTTTTAGGTTAGAAGGCCTCGGGAAAGTGCGGGATGGGCTGCAATGTCAAAGGGTGCTTGGCAATTACAGGACGTGCTTGGATCATGGAACAGTCGGAATTATAGTTGTAGACTGTTGTAGTTGCGCTGGAAAAGTCCCTGAGCTTCAAGCGCTAATAGAAAGCACAGAAGCTGATATCGTTATAGGTACAGAAAGCTGGCTAAAGCCTGAAATAAGTTCTGCAGAAATTTTTACGAAGTCTCAGACGGTGTTCAGGAAAGGTAGATTAGGCAGAATTGGTGGTGGAGTGTTGGTGTCTGTCAGTAGTGGTTTATCTTGTAGTGAAGTCGAAGTAGATACTCCGTGCGAATTAGTGTGGGTGGAGGTTATACTTAACAGCCGAATTAAGTTAATAATTGGCTCCTTCTACCGACCCCCAGACTCCGATGATACAGTTGCGGAACAGTTCAGAGAAAGTCTGAGTCTCGTAAGAAATAAATACCCCACTCATACGGTTATAGTTGGTGGGGACTTCAACCTACCCTCGGTATGTTGGCAAAAATACTTGTTCAAAACCGGTGGTAGGCACAAAACGTCTTCCGAGATTGTCCTAAATGCATTCTCCGAAAATTATTTAGAGCAGTTAGTCCACGAACCCACGCGAATTGTAAATGGTTGCGAAAACACACTTGACCTCTTGGCCACAAACAATCCAGAGCTGATAGAGAGCATCATGACTGATACAGGGATTAGTGATCACAAGGTCATTGTAGCTAGGCTCAATACCATTTCTTCCAAATCCATCAGAAACAAACGCAAAATAATTTTATTTAAAAAAGCGGATAAAGTGCCACTAGAAGCCTTCCTAAAAGACAATTTCCATTCCTTCCGAACTGACTATGCGAATGTAGACGAGATGTGGCTCAAATTCAAAGATATAGTAGCAAAAGCAATTGAGATATTCATACCTCATAAATTGGTAAGAGATGGAACGGATCCCCCGTGGTACACAAAAAAGGTCCGAACGCTGTTGCAGAGGCAACGGAAAAAGCATGCGAAGTTCAGAAGAACGCGAAATCCTGAAGATGGGCTAAAATTTACAGACGCGCGAAATTTGGCACGTACTTCGATGCGAGATGCCTTTAATAGGTTCCACAACGAAACATTGTCTCGAAATTTGGTAGAAAATCCGAAGAAATTCTGGTCGTATGTAAAGTACACAAGCGGCAAGACGCAGTCAATACCTTCGCTGCGCAGTGCCGATGGTACTGTTATCGACGACTGTGCCGCTAAAGCGGAGTTATTGAACGCAGTTTTCCGAAATTCCTTCACCAGGGAAGACGAATGGAATATTCCAGAATTTGAAACACGAACATCTGCTAGCATGAGTTTCTTAGAAGTAGATACCTTGGGGTTGCGAAGCAACTCAAATCGCTTGATACGGGCAAGTCTTCAGGTCCAGATTGTATACCGATTAGGTTCCTTTCAGATTACGCTGACACTATAGCTCCCTACTTAGCACTCATATACAACCGCTCGCTCACCGATAGATCTGTACCTACAGATTGGAAAATTGCGCAGGTCGCACCAGTGTTCAAGAAGGGTAGTAGGAGTAATCCATTTAACTACAGACCTATATCATTGACGTCGGTTTGCAGTAGGGTTTTGGAGCATATACTGTATTCAAACATTATGAATCACCTCGAAGGGAACGATCTATTGACACGTAATCAGCATGGCTTCAGGATACATCGCTCTTGTGCAACGCAGCTAGCTCTTTATTCGCACGAAGTAATGGCCGCTATCGACAGGGGATCTCAAGTTGATTCCGTATTTCTAGATTTCCGGAAAGCTTTTGACACCGTTCCTCACAAGCGACTTCTAATCAAGCTGCGGAGCTATGGGGTATCGTCTCAGTTGTGCGACTGGATTCGTGATTTCCTGTCAGGAAGGTCGCAGTTCGTAGTAATAGACGGCAAATCATCGAGTAAAACTGAAGTGATATCAGGTGTTCCCCAGGGAAGCGTCCTGGGACCTCTACTGTTCCTGATCTATATAAATGACCTGGGTGACAATCTGAGCAGTTCTCTTAGGTTGTTCGCAGATGATGCTGTAATTTACCGTCTAGTAAGGTCATCCGAAGACCAGTATCAGCTGCAAAGCGATTTAGAAAAGATTGCTGTATGGTGTGTCAGGTGGCAGTTGACGCTAAATAACGAAAAGTGTGAGATGATCCACATGAGTTCCAAAAGAAATCCGTTGGAATTCGATTACTCGATAAATAGTACAATTCTCAAGGCTGTCAATTCAACTAAGTACCTGGGTGTTAAAATTACGAACAACTTCAGTTGGAAGGACCACATAGATAATATTGTCGGGAAGGCGAGCCAAAGGTTGCGTTTCATTGGCAGGACACTTAGAAGATGCAACAAGTCCACTAAAGAGACAGCTTACACTACACTCGTTCGTCCTCAGAATATTGCTGCGCGGTGTGGGATCCTTACCAGGTGGGATTGACGGAGGACATCGAGAGGGTGCAAAGAAGGGCAGCTCGTTTTGTATTATCGCGTTATAGAGGAGAGAGTGTGGCAGATATGATACACGAGTTGGGATGGAAGTCATTACAGCATAGACGTTTTTCGTCGCGGCGAGACCTTTTTACGAAATTTCAGTCATCAACTTTCTCTTCCGAATGCGAAAGTATTTTGTTGAGCCCAACCTACATAGGTAGGAATGATCATCAAAATAAAATAAGAGAAATCAGAGCTCGAACAGAAAGGTTTAGCTGTTCGTTTTTCCCGCTCGCTGTTCGGGAGTGGAATAGTAGAGAGATAGTATGATTGTGGTTCGATGAACCCTCTGCCAAGCACTTAAATGTGAATTGCAGAGTAGTCATGTAGATGTAGATGTAGAACAGTACCATCGGCACTGCGCAGCGAAGGTATTGACTGCGTCTTGCCGCTTGTGTACTTTACATACGACCAGAATTTCTTCGGATTTTCTACCAAATTTCGAGACAATGTTTCGTTGTGGAACCTATTAAAGGCATCTCGCATCGAAGTATCCCGAATAAATGTCCATGGTTGGGAAAAACTTAGTCCCCTTCAGACAATCTAGTGTATCGTCAATTTGTGGAAGAGGGTAAACATAATTTTTAGTTATCTTGTTAAGCTTCCTGTAATCAACACAAAAGCGCCAACTGCCATCCTTCTTCCTGACAAGGACCATTGGTGACGACCATGGGCTCTGCAAAGGCTGAATGATATTCTTCATCATTTTCTCTACCTCATCGCAAATTATTCGACGTTCCGTTGCTGACAGACGGTATGCTCTCTGGCTTATTGGTTGATGGTCTCCAGTGCTAATTCGGTGCTTCACCGTCGATTTGTCAAATTTGATCTTCATCTATGGATTGAAGCATTCAGAGAACTCTTCATGAATGGCAAGTAGCTTCTTCTGTTGTTCATTAGTGAGAGCTGGTAACAGTCGAGCTAGAAGATCTTGTTTCGTAGTGGTAGGGCTAATTTCGCCCACAGGCTCGGCATGGGAAGTTTCTATGATGCCCAGCTTTTCTACAGTTAACGGCTCAGTGTTTGCTATGCACATGCGTCTTGGAAGGATCTGCGTTTCTCGGCGACAGTTAACTATCCACAATTAACCGAACCCGTTCATAAGCGTGACGACAGAGGCTAGGATGACTAAGTTACGACACTTGACAGTTACCTTTGTAGCGCTGACTGTAGGAATGATCACTTCATCCAGTACACACAGTCTCCACACACTCGGATGCGCATCTTCCTGTCCACAGTATCTCATCTCGTCTAGCATAATCTTCGAGCGACCACAATCTATAATTGCCTGAGAAGCCTTTTTATAAAAGTCCGATCCGAGAATGACGTCATGACTACACTCTTCTAAGACAATGAATTCTAAGGGCTGTGTATGGCCACTTATACCCACATGAATGGTACATCTTCCTGTAGTTTTCACATGTTTCCCATTAGCCACCTTGAGCAGAGACTTTTGCTGTCGACGAATACGGTTTTCTGCAACTGGCGACGGTACTTCTCCGAAATGAATGACTATGATGCTACAGAGTCCACAAGAACTTGGGCTGGTCGGCCATCCATGAGGATATCGGCCTAGTTTTCTATCATTTTGTAGTGATTGACGGCGGAGGATTATTCGCTTGTGCGGCCTCACTCCAAGGAAGGTCGCACCCTTTAGTTTTCCAGGTTGCGGCGCCTAGGTGATCGGCTGGAGCTTCTAAACGGCGATGGAGACCTTGATCGGCGTGTTGGGAAGCGCCCTCTCCAACTGCTAGCTTGCAGCGATGGTGACCTACGTCGTCCTGCACCCACATCTTCTTGTTCATCTTTGTCGACCAGGAGTTGGTGTTGGCTAAGATCAGTCTGTGCTGTCTTCTGACATGGACGTCATCAAATATCCACCACCTTTCTTGACAATAGCGCACCACATGTCCCGGTCTTCCGCAGTGGAAACATACTGGTTGGTTATCCTGGGTCCTCCAGACGTGAGTCATCCTTGGTGCCCAAACAGGTTCCTCATGTGGCATTGTAGGAACATAACTCCGCCTGGGTCTCGGCTTTTTCACCGTTTTAAAAGGAAATGAAGGACGAGAGAGTGGGTTCATTGTCCGTTCCACTTCCTCCCTTATGACCTCTTGAAGCGTCTCGGTTTATTTTCTCACCGTGCAATCCAAGTGCCTTCTGAACTTCCTCTCTCACTATCTAACGAAGGACGCTTGTGAAATCAATTGCTTCCTCCATCACAGACATCGATACGACGTTAGGAAGCCGTTCAAACTTTTTGCATGTAATTATTTCTTGATACATTGTCTCGATATACTGTCATCATTTTATGAAGTCATTTGCTGTCGAAATCTCCTTCAGTAGTAGTGCATGATACATGTCCTCAGCAACACCCTTCATGATATGTTCAACTTTACCTCCCTCCTTCATTATAGGCTCCACTATTGTACACAGATCCGAGACGTCTTGAATGTAGGCTGCTGCAGTTTCTCCGGGACGCTGTGACCTTCACTTGATCTTGAGCCTTGCACTTGTCGTGTGTCGCCGAAATACTTGCGCAGTTCCGCCTGGAATACTTCCCAGCTTGTGAACTACTACTCACTGTTCCCATACCATTGCGTGGCAGTGCCCTCCAAGTAGAAAAATACGTTAGCCAACACACAGTGTCATTCCATTTGTTAGATTTGACTATACGCTCATATACCTTCAGCCACTTGTTTGGATCTTGGCCATCGTGACCAGAGAACCCAGAAGGATGTCTCCTGTGGTGGCAAACAGTTGCTGTCAGCGTGACGTCCTCTTCTTCTGTCTCCGATGGATTGCGATCTGTTGAATATGGGTCGAGCTCGGGTTTCTCGCCACGTAAACGGCGGCTCTGTCGTGGCCCGATGGGAGCCACTGTGTCGTCGATAATGTGCGCTATCGCAAGTTCCAGTACCCTGCGCCTCCACCAGAATAATCTCACGTAGGAGGAGGTGTAATGAGATGAATGACGAACGCTAACTTCACTTAACGAAGGTTTATTCAACACTTGCACATACAAGAGCGTGGAGCGAACTGCCTCCGACAGAACACATACGGTATATATACAGCTACAGAACATTCCAGTACAATGATTCTTGACATTGTGGATACTTCTAGAATGTACTCAAACCGATTATAGATATTAAAATTGTACAGTACAGGTGAGTTTTGAACTCACGACCCTTTTTGTGGGCTATATCAAAGACAAGGTGTACAGCAGTAACCCCAAAACCATTGCTGAGCTGAAAACCGCCATTCAGGAAGCAACAGTTTAGTATCATAACCACTACACCACGGTGCTACTCGCCTTCTGCGACAATATCACAGTGTTAACCGCTCGCGATACGAAATTGTCTGTGAAGCGAAGTTTTGCGCAGCATAACGAAAGCAAATAATAATAATAATAAACAATACGATTGCCTGGATACCGATGGTTAATGGGCAAGTAATCGAGATCAAGGAAATGCCACTGATAACGGTATTCAAACTGAGGAAAAAATAGTAATAATCCGTGAAGCGGATACTGAAATGAAATAATAAAATGGAGGAAAAAAAGTAGAGTGCGTTTTCTTTTTGAGACGGGTTCGGAAAGGTAC
Organism: Schistocerca gregaria; assembly: GCF_023897955.1. Taxonomy (NCBI): domain Eukaryota; kingdom Metazoa; phylum Arthropoda; class Insecta; order Orthoptera; family Acrididae; genus Schistocerca; species Schistocerca gregaria. The sequence continues at coordinate 961,121,612 of NC_064921.1, read as the reverse complement.
CAGTGCGGTGGCTGAATAGAACAACCAATTTATCTGTACTGTTTGGTTTTTTGACGAAGCCCACTTTCATTTGGATGGGTTCGTCAATAAGCAAAATTGGCTCATTTGGGGGGACTGAGGATCCACATTTCGCGATCGAGGTCTCTTTCGCCTTTACGGTTGACTGTGTGGTGTGCAGTGTCCAGTCACGAAATAATCGGTGCGATATTCCTTTATGGCACGGCGACTACCGAACGGTACGCCAAGGTTCTGGAAGATAAACTCATCACCAGTGTCCAAAGTGACCCTGATTTCGACAAGATGTGGTTCATGCAAGATGGAGCTCTACCACATCGAAACAGGAGAGTGTTTGACGTACTAGGTGGCCACTTTCGGGACCGCATTTAGGCTCTGGGGTACCCAGAGGCCACTGGCATGGGCCTCGATTGGGCGCCATATTCTCTGGATATGAACACATGCGACTCCTTTTTGTGGGCTATATCAAAGACAAGGTGTACAGCAGTAAACCCAAAAACCATTGCTGAGCTGAAAACAGCCATTCAGGATGCCATCGACAGCATAGATATTCCGATACTTCAGCAAGTAATGCTGAATTTCTCTATTGATTTGCGCCACTTCGTCGACAATGATGACAGGCATGTCGAACATGTCATAACCCAAATCCGAATATCTGCAGTGACATTTACATGTTGAATAGTGTGTGCACGCAGTAGTTTGTAACTAATTTGAGTTTTTTTCGTGTATTTCAATGATATTCACTATGTAGATAAACAATGTTGCAATAACTTCATTAAATATCCCATGCAGACTAATTACGAAAATTAATCTTTCAGTTAAATAATTACTGAGTCTTTACACTCACAAAAATCACTTTCCTGTTTCCTAGTATTTCATTATACAGGAGAATATAACTTGTACCAAAAGAAATTTAATTATGCACTTCACCTACTTCCTGTGTACTGAGCTAGGGGGTAGGGGCGGAGCATTTGATATCTTCGCAGATAGGATTACTCACCACATCACCATATTTATCATTTCTCGATGCCAAAAATCTTAACTGTTGCCTTCGTAACCCTGATTATTCCCAGTCATACATCTCTTCATTTGAAGTAAACTGACAACCATGAATGTCTTTCTTCCGGGCTTCAAAAATATGGAAACCACAAGGGGGAGATTGGGACTGCATGGAGGCTGTGTGAGGGGTTGCTTTCCATATTTTAGGGTCCCAGGAGAAATACATTCATGGCCGTCAATATGATTTGGACAAAGAAAACCACTCCTGGTTACAATCATGATTCAGTGGGAAACTGTGAAAATTTTTTCATGAAGACATTGAACATTTTGTCCCACAGTGAGATAGATATATTACGTTATGGCTATTACTTTCGAAATAATACAGTTTTTTCACTACTTTCCATGTTTGGTTTTCATTTGACTCCTTATATTTTGTTTATAATTTCTCATGAGTGGAATAAAGATTTCCATATTTTCGCTTAAAATATTCGGAGATTTCAGATTTTGTAAACCCCCTCAAACAGAGATCAGAAAAAATATAAGAGCTTGAATTCACAATTAGTCAATTCATGTCATTATGAGTATCTCCTATTAGCTTCTGTTCTGCTTTAGAACGTGATAGTTTATTTCATATTATGTCTACAGTCCACGTTGCTATTTGTAATGTATTAATTATGTGTGAACAAGTTTTTGCACTTTATTTCTTTCGATTTCACAGCCTTCCACTGGAGTGATGACTAAAGAGAGAGATGAAGGCAACCTTGGTAATCACCGAAGACCTGGACCTGGTCCTGGCCATGGCTCTGGCTGTAACTTTGGGCGAGGCCGGGGCGGTGTTCCTGAATTTGGTCGTGGTCGTGGTCGAGGCCGCGGTCGTGCAAAAGATGCCATCTACAGATCTGAACAAATCAGTGGAAGCAGTGTTGGCAGCGGATTGTATGGTGACTCTGCTCCCAGTTCTCCACAGGGCACTGGTTACCTAACCAGTCAGCCAGGTAAACAGACTGATATAAGTGGACTCCAAGAGCTTGTAGAGGGGTTTCGTGGCAGTAAAAGGAGCAACATTCGTGCAAACAAAGGCACCAATCAGACCCCATCGACCTTACGTAGTGCTAACAGGCGTGGTGGCCATCTGTCGTGGGCGGACATGCGTCGACAGTCCCAGCGCTCCAATTCGACTACGGATGACTCCTCAGAACCAGATGGATCCCAACGAGCCTTTCTCAGTGTCAGCGGTTCTGAAGGAGGCTGGGGTGGTCGAGGCCGTGGCAGGCTTCTGGACACGACAAATATAAGAAAATCTGACAGTTCGAAGAAACCTGCTGAAGACACCAGTGTTTGGAGTGGCCAAGGGCGGGGTGGGATTTTATATGTCCCTGGTGTTAGTTTCCACAGTGGCCCTGGTTCTCCAGGGTGGAAACGTGGTACCAGCAACAAAGGAATGCTAAACTCTAGGCATGTTATAGGAGGCCATGCTGCTAATTATGCTGGCCAGTTTTCCCAGTCATTCCAGAGAAAAGAGATTGTAACTCACAGTTCAGACAACAAAAACTGCCTAGGGTGGAAGAAAAGCACTAAGGACAAAGAATCCAATAATGAGACTAAGAATGACAATTTACAACTTGTCGAGAGCTTTGAGGAAAGGGTCTCCCACATGCAAGGTAGCTTTGTACCTTACGTCCAGCAAAGTGACAGGGAGAGTGTTAGCAATGTTGAAAACACTGAGGATGTACCACCAGGTGTAACAGAGGGGAACAGACAAGTAAATGACATTATCTCACCTACTGAAAGTGATGATGAGAAACTTCTGTATCAGAGGAAACACAGCAATGTAAATAATATTGAAGAAAGTTTTCAGAAACAGTTGATTGTTAGAACTGACAATGCAGTTCCTGTAAACACGGAGAAGTGTGTTGTGCCCATCAGTTATTCCACTGAGCAGAAGAGGGGCAGAAAGGAAATCTGTCCTCCACGTGGAGGTCGCTCTCGGGGTATTTTGCTGTTTGGAGCAAGTTTCGGCACAGATGGGGGTACTTCTGGCACGCGAAATGCAGTTGCATGTAAAAATATTTTCCTGTGACTGGACATACGATTTTTCGTTCTAAGACTGATCATAAAGTTATTCAATGAATTCATTGACATTTGAGGCATTAATTTATTTATTTTGATGTTGTACATCATTGCTTCATTGACTAAGCTGTAAGCACAGGGGTAGTCTGTATCAGTATGATTCAGATAGATAACGTTTCATTTTCATCATTTGTATTGTAATTTCATTTAGTCCTAAAAAAAAACAAAATTTAGTTTAATTATATATTATGTTGCATATCTCTTGACGAAAATTGTATAGTTCCTAAAAATACATTCCTATAAAAATTGCTTTGTTCTCTCCTGTTTTATTTTTGCAGCAGCATATTTCCAGATACTGGGGTAAATACAGCACCATATATGATGGAACAATACAGTTTTGTACAGCAGGCTAGAATGAAGGCAAACTGGATTAACCCCTTAACATATTGATTTTAAAAAAATATGTTCCAAAAAATAATTATTTTTGTATTAATGAGAAACATACTATAATGAATGACATTACATACAGACAACTAAAGATAGCTTTAAAGCTCAAAATAATGAGTTACAAAATTTCGAAGAGCCCCAGTATTAAAATCCCAAGTATACTCACACATCTTGACCAAAAATCCTGAAATCTGAAGTCATTTTTTTTTTCCTGTGAAGATAAATCTTAGAGTAGCTGGCTGGATCACAGTGGATGTATTTATCACAAAGCATTGATAAGCAATTGTCACTCAACTGATGAGCTGTCCTTACTTGCAGTCTCTAATGAAGTGACATCACACCCTCCCCCTCGCTCTTTCTGAGCTGCTAAATTCTATTCCAAACTCAGGATCACTGTAGCCATCCTTCTTTGAAAGCATTGCCTAGAGAACAATACAGAAGAGTCAGAAAGAATGCTCTTTGTTGCTGAGTATCCAAAGCTGCACACAGTAAAGATGATATCTAGTGGCAATGATATCTAGTGGCAATGATATCAACCAAACCACAACAGCAAGGTTACAAATGTAGGACCGGATACTCTCTGCTTGCTGAACACTTACCAGTGCTGAAATGGATATATGTGGTTTTTTTTTTTTTTTTTTTTTTTTTTTTTGAAGGTTTGTTCTTAAGTTGCCCAAGGATTTTTAAGTTTTTGTCAAAATAATAAAAAGAGATAACTGGAGATTTTATGTTAAGGAGCTAAAGGCAAGATTTTTTGTACACGACCTATTGGAAACCATACTAATGTTACATTTACGTTTCATGTGATGAATAATAATATGTATTGTAACTGTACATGTACACCATACGTATACATAATGTGTAGAATTTGTATCTGATGAACCTGGCGGCCCTAGATGTACATCTATATCTATGTGTTTACTCTGCTTCACAATGAAGTGCCTGGAAGAGGGTTCAATGAACCACCTTCAAGCTGTCTCTCTACCGCTCCACTCTCGAATGGTACACAGGAAAAATGAGCACTTAAATTTTTCTGTGCGAGCCCTGATTTAGTTTATCATGATTATCATTTCACCCTATGTAGGTGGGTGCCAACAGAATGTTTTCGCAATCAGAGGAGAAAACTGGTGATTGAAATTTCATGAGAAGATCCTGTTGCAATGAAAAATGCCTTTGGTTTAATGGTAGCCACTCAAATTCACATATCACGTCTGTGGCACTCTCTCCCCTATTTTGCGATAACACAAAACAAGCTGCCCTTCTTTGTACTTTTTTGATGTCATCCATCAGTCTCACCTGATGCGGATCCCACACTGCACAGCAATACTCCTGAATAGGGTGGACAAGTGTGGTGTAAGCAGTATCTTTGGTAGACCTTTGCACCTTCTAAGTGTTCTGCCAATGAATCGCAGTCTTTGGTTTGCTCTACCTACAATATTATCTATGTGATTGTTCCAATTTAGGTTATTTGTAATTGTAATTCCTAAGTATTTAGTTGAATTTACAGCCTTCAGATTTGTGTGACTTATTGCGTAGTCAAAATTTAGCTGATATCTTTTAGTACTCATGTGAATAACTTCACACTTTTCAATGTAAATAAAATAGCAAGAAACTTCCACATGGGAAAAATATAATAAAAACAAAGATTCCAATACTTACCAAGCGGGGAAGTGCCGGTAGACAGGCACAATAAAATAACACACACACACACACACACACACACACACACACACACGAGTTTGGGCAGAGATGTCAGGTCTTTGCCTCCACACTTCCGCCTCGACTGCTAAATTTAGTCTATTGTATGATGAAGTCATGTCATTATCTGAAAATAATCATGAAGGACATTTAAGCAGCCATGTGAAAAACCATGAATCGCTAGAGGTGTTAAAGTATCTTATGAAAGGGGAAGGGAAATGTATATTGGCAAGAGTAGTAGAGATGCTATAGCAATTGCACATGACAAAAATGACTCAAAATTACTGAAAAAGTTATTAAAGATCAAGAAACTTGCACATGTCATCAGAAATCAGTAATTCCAACATACTTATGGCTGTATGGAATGTAGTGAAATGAGATATGGGACAACCAGCCCCAGAACACGGTAATATTACTATTGAACTGGATGGGAGAATGTTGAGACATAAGGAGTGAAGAAATATGTACAATCTTGCTTGTCTGATAATTTTATATCACACAAAAGAGAAAGTTACAAGCTAATGGGCAATAAAGAGTGCAAATTTTCTGAAGAGTTCTTATTTTCCCAGTCACAAATAATCCCACCGAGTATTAATCATTTTTAACGGGGGTATGATGTCAAAGTGGCTGGACGGGAGGAGGAGTGGCAACGTAGGACATTTTAATCTCCACTGTTCTAAATGTTAGTTTGATGGCTCCCATTACAAAATGTACACATTTGAGTTCCACGCAGAGAAATGCAGTGACTTGTGATAGAAGAATGCTGTGTGAAGAGGCGTGGCACCACATTGTGGCATGACCAAATAACCATTCTTGCTTGTCCTCGAACACATGTTTTATACAAAGAACTCTTCAGAAAATGTGTGCTACAAAATGAATATATTTTTGAAACATCGATTTTTTAAAATTTCGATGTCAAATCTCAAAATCTCAAGGGGGAGCAGGACGGAGGGGGGGGGGGGGGGGGGGATGCGCCACTCTCAAGCTTTTACCCTGGGTTGGAAACATCGTATATCCAGGGCTGGTTACAGTATTTGTCTCTACGAGGTGCGACAATAAAGTAATGAGACTGATTATCTTTGTAAACCTGCAGGCTTGCATCTTGCAAAGGCACAATATCTTAGACCTTGGTCTGTAAGCTGCTTCTAGTCCAAGCAGCACATCGATGTAACTGCTCAGTCATGAGTTGTGCTGTAATAAGTTAACATGTGTTTGTGTCTCTTGTCATGGAAATGGAACACACAATATTGCGCAGCGGTATGCCATTTCTTATTTGACATCAGCCCTTTGGACATCAGGGTCAGGTAAAGTGAATAAACAGAAACAGGTAATTTTAAGATAAATATTTCCTTGCACTCATTAATTAAACACTTTATTCATTCCTCAAGAATTTAATAACTGATAGTAACTGTTAAATGTTCCAAAAATCACATTTTTTTTACTGTAAATCATAAAAACACTGTTTGACCTTGTAATTGGGGAGAAACTGTTTATTCAGATTTCTTAATATCAGACATATAATTTGCTTACACTATGGTTGATACTGTAAGAGGAGAGAGAAAAAGATATTACTCATTTCCATCACCATACTCATCCTCTCATTCGTAAGGTATCTGTTTATCTCTTTCATCTGACTGTGTGTTGGCTCCCAGGTGATTGATGAACTGCATGTAGAAAGGATGACTGCTTACATTAATGTATGGAAGAAGATCCCTTAAGTCCTTTAATTTCTTTTCTAAAATGGGTATGATGGCATCAGAGACAGGTGCAAGATTTTGCATAGACAAGTGCAGAGGTCTCTTTCTGTTCAGATATATCATCTTGGATGGTTCTTCTGAGGAGTAACTGTGTTTGTAGGAGACAATTTCTGGCATACCTGAGTGAAACTTCATCCATTTTATCTTGTTCCAAACAATAGAATTCCCTTGTGTGTTAATTTTATTGTGCAGACAATGACTTCCAACAAGTCTTTAAAGTTGTAGAAGTCCTTTCGTTTCAGCTGTGTTGCAGTTATGGGTGGCTTTTGGGAAATCATGTGTGTTAATTTGGCCCAGTCTCTTGGCATTTCTACTTCAACAGTTGTTTTCTTTGTCTTCTCAGTGGCTGCATAAATTGAGTCAGCTTCCAAGTGAGTGTGTCACTTAAAGAAACTTGTGGTTGATTTCCAAACGTCTTCCCTATCCATGAATTCTTCCACTACTCTCAGAAACATGATGGCAATAAAACTATTTATTTTGTCCGGTACACGAATCACTGTGCAAGGGTACCTCAACAATTTTGTCAGCCAGTTTCATCAAATAATTGTATAGACAAGAAGCTATTTCTTGGCCACCTCTTCCTACAACAGTTTCATTCCATATCTAGATCTACATCTACATCCATACCCCGCAAGCCACCTGACGGTGAAACTTCAAATCCCGTACTGAGCTACTGAGCGTCTCTCCTGCAGAGCCTTCCACTGGAGTTTATCTATCATCTCCGTAACGCTTTCGTGATTACTAAATGATCCTGTAACGAAGCGTGCTGCTCTCTGTTGAATCTTCTCTCTCTCTCTCTTCTATCAACCGTATCCGGTACAGATCCCACACTGCTGAGCAGTATTCAAGCAGTGGGCGAACAAGTGTACTGTAACCTACATCCTTTGTTTTCGGATTGAATTTCGTTAGGATTCTTCCAATGAATCTGTCTGGCATCTACTTCACTGAAAATCAACTTTACGTGATCATTCCATTTTAAATCACTCCTAATGCATACTCCCAGATAATTTATGGAATTAACTGCTTCCAGTTGCTGACCTGCTATATTGTAGCTAAATGATAAGGGATCTTTCTTTCTATGTATTTGCACCACATTACACTTGTCTACATTGAGATTGAATTGCTATTCCCTGCACCATGCGTCAATTCACTGCAGATCCACCTGCATTTCAGCACAATTTTCCATTGTTACAACCTCTCGATATACCACAGCATCATCCGCAAAAAGCCTCAGTGAACTTCCGATGTCATTCACAAGGTCATTTATGTATATTGTGAATAGCAACGGTCCTACGACACTCCCCTGCAGCACACCTGAAATCACTCTTACTTCGGAAGACTTCTCTCCATTGAGACTAACATGCTGCGTTCTATTATCTAGGAACTCTTCAGTCCAATCACACAATCGGTCTGATAGTCCATATGCTCTTATCTTGTTCATTAAACGATTGTGGCGAACTGTATAGAACGCCTTGCGGAAGTCAAGAAACACGGCATCTACCTGGGAACCCGTGTCTATGGCACTCTGTCTCGCGGACGAATAGCGCGAGCTGGGTTTCACACGATCATCTTTTTTGAAACCCATGCTGATTCCTACAGAGTAGATTTCTAGACTCCAGAAAAGTCATTATACTCGAACATAATACGTGTTCCAAAATTCTAAAACTGATCAACGTTGGAGATATAGGTCTATAGTTCTGCACATCTGTTCGACGGCCCTTCTTGAAAACGGGGATGACCTGTGCCCTTTTCCAATCCTTTGGAACGCTACGCTCTTCTAGAGACCTACGGTACACCGCTGCAAGAGAGGGGAAAGTTCCTTCGTGTGCTCTGTGTATACTGGAAAACATTCTTTATGTCTCTTTACATAGATGGTCAAAATGAAGGTCCAAAGTTGTCCTTTGTAAAATGCCATACCACAGTATAGAAAAGCAGTGGGTAGACATTTCTGCAAATCAAAGGCCAGGGTTACTACATTGGAATTCTGCTCAGCTTTCTTTTTATCATTGTCTTTTTGATCTTAAGTAGCCTGAGCTAAATCCTGTGACGTAACGGGCGAGTTGTGGCGCGCTGAAAGACATTACTGATAATTTCATCAGTTAATTCTTGTTTGTCAGGTGTGGTTTCTATACTTGTATCATCAGCAAAGAGAACTAACTGTGCCTATATTCATGAAGAGGCAAAGTTAGTTCTCTTTGCTGATGATGCAAGTATAGTAATCACACTTGACAAACAAGAATTAACTGATGAAATTGTCAATAATGTCTTTCAGAAAATTACTAAGTGGTTCCTTGTAAACGGAGTCTCGCTGAATTTTGATAAGACACAGTACATACTGTTCCGTACAGTAAATGGTATGATGCCATTAATAAATATAGACCTTAATCAGAAGCACATAGCTAAGGTAGAATATTCAAAATTTTGAGATGTGTCCATTGATGAGAGATTAAATTGGAAGAAACAAATTGATGATCTGCTGAAACGTTTGAATTCAGCTACTTACGCAATAAGGGTCATTGCAAATTTTGGTGATAAACATCTTAGTAAATTAGCTTACTATGCCTATTTTCACTCATTGCTTGCATTTGGCATATTTTGGGATAATTCATCACTGAGGAATAAAGTATTTATTGCACAAAAGCGTGTAATCAAAATAATAGCTGGAGTCCGCTCAAGATCATCCTGCAGACGTTTATTTAAGGGTCTAGGGATATTCAAAGTAGCTTCTCAGTGTATATACTCTCTTATGAAATTCGTTATTAATAACCAAACCCAATTCAAAAGTAATAGCAGTAATACTAGGAGAAAGGATGATCTTCACTATTCAAAATTAAATCTAACTTTGGCACAGAAAGGGGTGAATTATACTGCCACTAAAGTTTTTGGTCACTTACCAAATAGTATCAAAAATCTGACAGATAACCAACAAGTATTTAAGAAGAAATTAAAAGAATTTCTGAATGACACTCCTTCTCCACAGAGGAATTTTTAGATATAAATTAAGAAAAAAAGAAAAAAAAACCAAACAAAAAGCTTATAAAAATTAGAAAAACAAAAAATAAAAAAGTTGTTATATTAACTTAATTATGTTGTTAAATTAACTTAATTATGTCATGTATTGGAAAATTTGACTCGTTCCACATCATTACGAAATATCGTATTCATGATCCATGGAACTAGTATTAATCTAATCTAATCTAATCTATTCTAAGTTCAGAGTTGGCGTGGCCTCGTAGGGGCCTCTCGGTGGGCTGCGGCTCATCGGCGGTCCTGTGGCTGACCGCGTGGCTGGGAATACCATGTTGACACTGTGACGAGGATTGTACTTTGTGTCGATGAAGGAGATTTGTGTGCCAGGAGTGCCAAAGATGGTGGACTTTGTGAAACAATAAAGGCAGACATTTCACGGTTCATGTAGAAATTAATAATAGCCAGAGGAATCATGATACCTTAAAAAGAAACATGTCCATTACCATTATTTGCATGACGATTCTGGTGGTGTAATCACATTTTCAATATCTTTATTAAAGTTTAGTCTCAGACTGTAAATTATAAAAGGTAAAACCCAGCAATGAATTTCCAGAATCTAAACAGTTCATCCAGTTTTGTTGATCGACATGTCTTTAAAAAGCTGTTAGTGTAAACCTAAATTGGCATGAATTACATAGTACATCAGTACATCAGTTATTGGAGGTCAAAGTGGCCAATTACTACTGATCACATCAGGCCATAAGTACTCAATATATACTATTCATGAGGAAACTGGTCAAATATTTACTGTGTTTTAGAAACCGTAGTCATTAGGCTACTGGCCTATTTTTGGTTTCTATTCCTTTGATATATGTTTATTTGATTTGTTTATGTATTTAATGAGGTGTGTTAGTGTTTATGGTCCAGCTGTATGAATATTTATTTAATTTCAAGTTATTTAAACGTAAATCCAGTATTTTGTATGAGTTGCAACATGTATGTGAGTGTGTATTGGCTTGAAGAAATGGCAGGAGCACTCTAGCCAATAACAGCGCTCGTTAATGAGGAGACTGGATGGAAGTGGGGGAGGAGTGCTGGATGGGAAACAAGGATGGCCATTCGAGGGAAATACTTGGAGAGAGTGGAGCAATTTGCACGTGATCGCAGGAGATACGCGTATTTCGTAGTGCCGACTTGTGCACTTGTGAGATTTCCGTGGCTTCTGCAGTGAAGTGAAGATCATGCAAGCTATGTTGTTGTTGTTCATAACTAATTATGTGAAGTAGGAATCTATTGTTTCCTTCTTATCCAACATATATTTTATTTAATTGCTGGACCATCGACACCAATAAGTGTATTGCAGAAATATACCACATTCTCAAAAGTACTTCTACCATCGTACTCATCATTTAAAGTCGTTGAGATAGTACCTGCAGATTTTATTTAATTGCAATCTTTCATTTATAAATTTCTGTGTTACATTCAAAATTCGCAATTGCCGAGTGATAGGAACCTTCGACCATTCGATTGATGTGTGCATTCATATTGTATACTGTAGACTCAGCAGTATTTGGCTTGTAATGCGGCAACTATGTATCCCAGCCCTTAGACAATGAAATCAGCCAAAACTTTTAACATTTCAGCTCTGAGTTGGAGGGTACATAATTGAGGGCCAACACACTATCATTAATTTTATTTGAAAGCCCACAATCCAAATGCTGCTGTTGTTCCACTTCAACCTTACAATGTTCAGTATCATCAGTACAATTCCTGAGTAACATGATGTATTTGTCATATTTTGCAGAAGTGCAATTTTTCCTGCAATTACACGATGATTTCAGAACTTTAGCAGGTATAACTTTTTCTTTTGATGTCAAAGATTCCTCTCCTGGAGTTTTCAGTTCTTTCCTCTGATTTTTCTCCCTTAATTTTTCGTTTCACTTTCTTTTTCTGGATGAATCCTGTGGATCATATTTCTTCCTGCCCCTTTCCACTGAATTTGGTTGTTTCATTGCCAGGTTGTTGTTGAGTTAGGTCAATTTCTTTAATCATTGAAGATCTTCTAACTGTCTTTCGTATAGCTAAATTCCCTCCACCATTGCTTTCATTACTACTTTCGCCACCACTTGCAACATATTCATCAGAATCTTCAAATACATCTTAATCAAAACTTGAAATCACATCTGTCAATAACGACGAACATGCATTTACTTCTGTACTTGTACAGGGATGACCTCAAAGAAAATAAAAATGAAATAAATGTAATAGGCGGTTGGTAATATTTTAGATTGGCCTTAAGTAGAGTTACCAATCAATTCATGGTATTTTGTTGGAAAAATTAGGGATAAATGCTCATGCTAAAAGTTTATTTTAGTAAACTTACCTTCAAGGCAAAGTGACGACTTCAGCGGTGATATATCAGGTGCAGTTTGCTCCTCAAACTCTTCCTTATCGCCTCTCTGAACATGATGTTTGTGCCCACCAAGACTATCAAGAGTCCTCACTAACAATGCGGGGAATGGTTGGGGAATTGTTAAAGTAACAACTCTTATTATTTTGTTTTCCCGCCAAATTAAAGTCCAATGTCCCAGCACTGTTTCAATTGTTGAAACCATCTGTCAGAAAAAAGGCCAAGGTCGACATTAGCCCTTCTTCGAGTAAATGTGATATAAGAGGGAGGGAAAATGTCAAGAGTGGCCTTTTTAAGTTAATTGGGAACTTGATAAAACACTTTGGGGCTTACATCGTAAAACCCCTGTATCTCTCACCCTATGTGGATGGCTTAGACATTAGCCGTTTTAACATTATTAAGAGCACGTGAAACTATATGGTGTACACCAATAAAACCAGTTTTGACAAGTATTGACATTGGCCGTTTTAGAACCAAGCCACATAATTAATCACTGAGCACTAGCAAAAGATGTCTTGAGCACAGGGCAGCGTGAAAAGATATTTCCAATAATAAAATACCAACAGCCGTTAACATACGCAATATCCACTTGTTGATAGTGGTTTCCTTCGTCTTGTTAAATGAATGGACACAATTTTACTTTTACATTTTACAGTAATTCTGCTAGAGTTTTTTTTCTCTTCTCCTTAAAGATAATAACCACTGAGTACAGCTATGGTTTTCTAGTAGCTTTAATTCCTCTTTTTGGTTTTTTGCCCTTCTTGTATACTTACTATATAGATTAAAAACAAAGATTCCAAGACTTACCAAGCGGGAAAGTGCCGGCAGACAGGCACATGAACAAAACACACACACAGAATTACTAGCTTCTGCAACCGATGGTTGCTTCTTCGGGAAGGAGAGGGAAAGACGAAAGGATGTGGGTTTTAAGGGAGAGGGTAAGGAGTCATTAAAATCCCCGGAGCGGAAAGACTTCCCTTAGGGGAAAAAATGGACAGGTGTACACTCGCGCGCGCGCACACACACACACACACACACACACACACACACACACACACACACACACACACACACACACACACACATATCCATCCGCACATACACAGACACAAGCAGACATATTTAAAGGCCTTTAAATATGTGTGTGTGTGTGTGTGTGTGTGTGTGTGTGTGTGTGTGTGTGTGTGTGTGTGTGTGTGTGTGTGCGTGTGTGTGCGCGCGAGCGAGTGTACACCTGTCCATTTTTTCCCCTAAGGGAAGTCTTTCCGCTCCCGGGATTGGAATGACTCCTTACCCTCTCCCTTAAAACCCTCATCCTTTCGTCTTTCCTTCTCCTTTCTGAAGAAGCAACCATCGGTTGCGAAAGCTAGTAATTCTGTGTGTGTGTTTGTGTGTTTTGTTCATGTGCCTGTCTGCCGGCGCTTTCCCGCTTGGTAAGTCTTAGAATCTTTGTTTTTAATATATTTTTTCCATGTGGAAGTTTCTTTCTATTTTATTTACTATATAGATTACCATCACATACAGTGAACCCCTTTACGGTATATGATACTGTTTTCTTACTTCACATCTGATGTGTCGGTCCCTTTGCTCGCTTCTTTTACTTTTTGACAAAACCGATGGTCTTTTCACGCATACCCATACATATTTGCAGACATTGGGTATACAGGACTGATAGTTGCATTGCTTTGACACATCTGTTTTGTGATTACTTCCATTAGGTTCCTGATGATTTCACATTATGCATGAATATTTGGGTAATTCCTGATAGTACAGACGACGTTGAAACAACATGTAGGTTCTAATTAAGATGGTTTTCTTTTACTTGTGTAAATTAATATGTAACATATGCTTTATTTAGATAATACTCACTGACTTTTTACTATGTATTTATTGCTCTTTTGTAACCTTTACTGTATAGGCCAGAAGACGGCATAATGTAATGCCGAAACTGGTTGCCTACCAAATAAAACGAAAATAACGGCTGCTGGTATTTTATTATTGGAAATTGACCAGCCGAAGTCCCGCACTCCGGACATAGGATAGAGTTAATTTATTGAAAAGATATGGTGGATCTATTGTTGTGAGCTACTAACTTCTGCTCACAGTTAGCATATGTTGCAAACAGCTCAGGCCCCTTTTGGTTGCAGTGTAAGAAAAACGACCAACAAAACTGCATCAAGCGTTAGTGCTACACGACAATGCACTCTTCTGATTTCTCAAACTAAATGATCCAGTAGTTTATTTGGGAAGTTGTCTCTCACGCACTTACTTTTTGACCCAGCGGCCTCAAATGTTGAACTTTACTGAGCCTTATCGATCAACAGCCAAGAAAATTCCCTTCTAGTCTTCAGCCCTGGTTTGACAACTGTAACTCATAACGGATAGGTTTTTACTGGAGTGGAATTGATGAACTACTTGAGCATTGTCACACTGTTTTTAGGTTATGTTAGAAAATGTTGTTGTTGATAATTAATTTCTCTCCTATGTTTACTGTTGTGTTGAATCAAGTTACGAAATAACGCTAAAGTTAGTGCACGGAAGGGAAAGTAATTTTTGTGTGAAAAACTGCTTAAAAAGTTTGGGCAAATATTATAACTTTTGTGGTTTATTTAATGGGCAAATCGTGTTAGGCCCCACATTTAATCAAAGTTGTAAAAAACAATCTACGATGTTCGTAACTTGTCCTATGAGTGCGGTAATGACTGGTTAAAAAAACAGTACAAAACACCATATTGCCATCGTTCAGAGAAACCTCCAATATCTGTGACCTTGCAAAGATATTAAGGTTGGGGGGGGGGGGGGGGGGGCGGGCGATGTAACATTACATGAGCATGTCCAATATAGTCGGATCTACTTTGCGTCACGTGAGTGTAAGGGAGTCGAAACCGGTAGTGACCCATGACGTCATATCAACTTATGTCATTCATTACTAAATTTTATTGATTATTTACAGAGTAAAGAATTTAATTATGTACAACATTTAATACATAATGAGTTTTAATGAGATAGATATAAATGTGTTTTGACATAGCAAATAACCTTGTTGCATTATGCATGATATGTTTTCTCTTGGTAAGAACAGAAACTTCCGTGTTGCTCGAGTAATCGTAGAGTGCGGATCTGCTGTAACTTTCATGAATGGGCACAGAATTGTTAATTTACAACCCAGAGTTGATTTAAAAATTATTCTGGGGAATCACGGCCCGACTTTGGTGCAAACAAATCGCGCGCGAATTCTCAAATATCAGCGCGGAGTTAAGGTACGCGGCTGGATATCGGGTGTTATCGTCGCGTGTGTGATTCAGAGATTTACGGACATTAGCTTGATGATAAGTATCAAAGACTTATATGAGCGGAATAGTAATCGTCTTGATGCTTAAAGCAAGCGAGAAGCAATTTACTGTCGGGATACGACCAGTATTAATCATTGCTTAGTCAGCTTGTTGATACGTTGCTTAGCAACTCATAAACGGACAGTGATAGAATTATTGAAACGATCTTTTAAGTATCAGTGATCACTACACACACATCAGAAACTAATTACTCTAACTGTGAGTGACTTCTGGTTTGGATGAGTTTTTTTTATTTTAGCTAATTGGTATTAATAAATTTCTTTCGAGGTTGAATCTTCATCAATGGTGTCGCGCTCATTCAGTTTAGTAGAACGATAGATAGTACTAGCGCTACTATTTATAGTTTTAAAAGAAAAGAGAGCACATACCTGCCTTTCTTTTGAGAAATGTTCGTACTTCAGTCATCAGTCTTCTCAAAGCAGAGACACAAGTGACGCTCCCTCACAGCACTACGATATCGTGAACCACCACACACATGCCCCCTTCTCACCACATTTCTGCATTGAAAACCCTGAGATATAGTCACGGTACGAAGAAGGAAGAAAGAAGAGGAAAGATCAGCGAAAGAAACGGAGCAAAGAGAGAAGGGGAGGTCACAACCTGTAGATAATGTTGCACTAAATACAATAATGTTACTTCCAACCACAGGGAAAGAAATCAATAAGTGTTCAAAAACTAAAAAAAAAAGTCAGTAAACTTAGATGAAGTACCAATGTGTGTACTGAAACAATGCATAGGGATTATACAAGGCCCCTTAACAAATATAATAAATGAATCCTTCATATCAGACATTTCCAGAGCAGTTAAAACAGGCAAGAGTTGTACTTTTGCTTAAGAAAGGTAATGCAGAAGACATAGAATATTACTGGCACATTTCCCCGCTGTCACTGTTCTAAAAAATAATAGAAGCAATTATGAAAAACAGATTAATGAATTACCTGAATAAATTCAATCTTTTAAGCGAATAACAGTTTTGTTAAGTGGCAAAAAGTAGAATTCACAAAAGGTGTACCTGATGCTTTCGATAAATATGAGTGTGTGATGGACATAATTTTGGATCTTTCTAAGGCCTTTGAAACAGTCGACCATAAGATTCTATTAAATTAGAAGCATTAGGAATAAGAGGGGTAGCTAATGACTGGTTTCAGTCGTATCTAGCAGATACAGTACAAAGAGCAGAGATAACACATACTTCAAATAGATCTAAATATTTAGTAAAACACTTATCAGAAGCAAAATATATTAATATAGGGGTTCTGGTAGGTTGCATATTAGGACTGATATATTCCTGATATAAATCAATGACTTTCCCAGTAGTGTTACTTATGGTGAAAAAATTCAATATTGTAGTCACTGAGAAAACAAGAGAACTCCTTGCAGAGAAAGCAAAAGAAACTCTCACGGAAGTTTATGACTGGTCAATAAGCAATAAAGTGACATTGAACATAAAGAAAACAAATGCCATGAATTTCAGTTTGAATAGGAAAATGGCAATGTTAAATTAAATGTAGACGTCACCTCTATAGACTGTGTAACAAATGCAAAATTTCTAGGGATGAATATTGATTCTCAGCAGAAGTGGTCTGAACACACAAAGGTACTTGCAAACAGAATGTCGTCAGCATGTTACGACCTTAGAATCCTATCATCAGTGTGTAACATGAAGTGTCTTTTAGTTATGTACTCTTCATATGTACACTCAATTCTTAGCTATGACATTCCTTAATGGGGAACAAATGCACAAAATATGCACACAATTTTCAAACTCTAGAAAAGACCCATAAGGATCATAACCAAAAATAGTAGTCAACCTCATTGTAAAGATCTGTTCAAAACACTGGGATTTTAACTGCTGTTAATACATTTACCAGTCAGTTGTACACATTAAAAATAAAGTTGGTAATTACTGTACAAACAGCTCTGTCCATGACCATGGTACAAGAGCTAGACTCAACTTACATTTATCAAGAAAAAATAAACATAAACCTCAAAGCAGCATTTTCTACCAAGGAATAAAACTGTACAATAAATTACGAAAAGAGATCAAAGAAATTGCAAAAATACACTTATTTAAAAAGGTAGCTAAAATGTACCTGTTATGTGGTACATTTTATACATTAAAGGATCACTTAGATAAAACAGAGTAGGGGTTTGTTAAAAAAAAGTTATATAAATAAATAATAATTATCAAACTTCCAACATTCCACATGACACCTTCACACTGTTCATTCTTATTTTTTTTTTCTTTTCTAGAAATACTTACCCCCAAACTATGCATAGCACAATATTAACACCTCTTCCTCTTTCTGAGCTCAACATCTCACTCATTATAGACGGATGCTGACATCGTCAGGACAGCAAATGGAAAGTTGCGGTTCAGGGAATGGCACAGAGATCACCTGTGTGTGTGTGTGTGTGTGTGTGTGTGTGTGTGTGTGTGTGTGTGTGTGTGCAGTGACTGATGGTGAGATAAAAGGGAACAGTGTAGCAACACTTTATTTAATAAGTTATTTGTAAATCTAATGATTGTCTCTAACGAGAAGTCTGTAAATGTATGTGTATACGAATTAGCTTATTTTACATTGGTTTAAACTTGTAAATACTTTATGTCCTATATCCTTGTAAAAAGAGATCTATGGATGAATAAAGCTGCTACTACTACTAGTACTTGGATGACACCTCGTTAAGCATTACACATTTCTCATTTTCAGTAGGTTTCCTGCAGAATTGAAAAAAAAGAGTAACAAACCCCGAGAATCCAATTCGAAGTTCGATGGTTTCCTTGTGGCACACTATTCTGTACAGGTGCTCCTCACGGTAGTTGAGAACTTTCTCTTTAACGTGTTGATAATCGGTATACTTCCACAACTGTTTTCGTTTTTTATTAATTCATTTGTTTGAGTTTTCTAATCAGCTTTTTTTTAAAAAACTATGTACTGACACGTTCCCAGACGAAGTATCTTTGGCTCGCGTGGTTTCCTGATAAGTAAATGAGTAAATAACTAAAAGCCATAGTTTCTTCATTGTGTTCATTACCACCGATTAGTTCATTTCATTTCACAATATTTAACTGATTTAAGAAAGTGTGGACTTCCGGCAGTTACGGCATAAACAGTAATTTCACACAGAATAAACGAATAAATACAGTCGGTGAAAGTGAGCGTAATATTCTTATTTTACATATTTTGCATGTATCATCTCAATAATGTCTTGTGGAATAATTTTCTATGGTAACTCAAAAGCAAGCATTGATTATAAAAAAGTGAGAAGCAAGAAGTATTTGTATTCACTTTCGGACGTCATTTGTTTGCACCTGTTCAAGAAGCTACGCATTTTAACATCACCATCAAATACAGTACATTCGCTAATGAAATTCGTCATAAATAATGCATCACAATTTGAGAAGAATAGTGATATACATACCTACAACAGTAGCGGAAAAAATTAATTTTACTACCCATAATTAAAGCTGTCAGTGGCTCAGGAAAAAGTTCAATATGTAGCAAAAACTATTTTTGAACAATTCTTGAATAATATAAAATCTCTGATACGTTGTGTATCTTATCCTTTTTTCCTGGCAGATAATAAAAAAAGAAAAATAATTAAATCGAGCAGAAGATATGCTGTGCATAAATAAGGGCTTGCCTCGGGAAAGGATCACAAATGCGATGGTATGATGCGATTACTATTACAACACACATCAGTAAGTAATCAGTTGTCTTGTTGCATTCTGTCACATTCGTTGCATTTTGTAGGCTGTCACATATTATCTTTCTTTTGATGTATCATGGCCTCATGGCTATTGTACATCAGTATTGTTTGAAAGTGTTCTGACTGTGAAAATGTTAAACTGATTTCCGCGTAAAAAGTGGTAATAAGTATTTGTTCGGACTTCGGAGAAAAGAATGTTGAGATTCGACTTTTTAAGAATGTAGCATTTAAACAGCTCAATGCGATAAGCTATCGGTCATTCTGTCTTCAAACAAAGTGTGCACAATTCCTTATAGGTTCACCTGTAACTCGAAACACAAAAATAAAATTAGTATGTCGTTACTAAAAGGTTTCTGAAATGAATACAAACACATTTGCTTTCAAAGTGATAATTATTATTCAATAAATGAGATAAATTACAGTGGTCAGTCACATGTACATCTTATACTTTGCTAGGCGACCTATGAAGTGAGTTACAAGAAGAGGAAGGGCTCGCTTCCAAATCTTTTGCTTCACAAAGAGTCAAATGAGGTTTACAGATTTTCTTTAACATTTCTCATATACAGTGTCTCTGAATTATAACCAATATTCATCCTCTAGTCATTGATGTTGTGTACACATTTTATGACACGGTTTTCTTAAAGATTAATTCTTTCACTGTAAGAATTTAAAAAAATGAAAAATACATACTTAAAAGATATTTTCCAGCAGCAAAACAAGTTTTAAATCCAACCTAAAATCATTTCTCCTGAACAACTGCTTCTACTCCAAGGACATGCTTCTATTTAAAAACTGGTAGCCAGGAAAAAAACACCCTTGCTTTTAAGTGTACATGCATCAGCGAACTAAAAAAGGAGTTTCTAACGATTAACACTAAATATCTATACAAGTATTGCAAACTGTCTAATTCCACATCATTTCGGCAAAAGAATCGTTTAAATAACCTATGAAAAATGTAACTATCTTGACAGTCCCACTTGACTCACGGGACTACTGGTTACTAGTTGAAATTTGTTCTAGCATATATTTATAATCTTTAGATTTCTGTACAAGCTTATACGTTTCTCAGTGCGAGAATAGTTATTAAGAAAGTAATGAAGTGTTTCAAAAAGATGAACCCAATTCCACAAGACTGTATCTTTTACATGATTGAAGACAAAAACTTCCTTTTAGGACTACAAAGATTTTATTAAAAAAAAAAAACTATCTGATTTGACAAGTGTGTATCTTTACATCCGTGTGCATACTACTTAGGGATACATTTACAATTACATTTAGAATCTAAGTTTTCTTATACCTTACACAAATGTTCAATGTGCCTTCTGCCCGATGCATGGCAAACACCAGGCGATAGTCAAACTCATTGCATACGTTTGTGAAGATGTCTGGAGTAACCGCATTCACTGCTATCACTACACACATATCGCGAGATCAGGCGACCTTGGAGGCCAGTGGTGCAATGAGAATTTCGTACACCCCTTACGCCCCGTCTGTCGTTGAAACTCGTTGTTGAACAAAGCTCTCACAAGCAGGTATCATGGCGGTGCGCTGCGCGCTGTTTACGCCTCCCGAAGCGTGTTATCATCATCTCGACAGGGCACACATTAGGTAGTAAACGAGGGAGCGAGCGATCTAACTGCAGCGGGGGACATCTATGAGCAACCATGTGAACTGGCTGTTTAGAACTAGCGCCAAGACCACTTTTAGTTCGACGGATCCTTGGTTTCGAGCCGATTTCTCCTGCTTTGATTGTTCTCACTTTCCCAAGTAATAAATTGCTAAAATCTGTCTTCTTACAACGGCTGCGACAGTTTCTCGGCAGACGAACTTCGTTTTTTGCTATGAGGTTGTGCCAGATTCAATAATACAATCATTCTGCCGCCGTAACAAAAAGGCTACTGACAAGTTGGACGACCATCCTCTTACCGGGTGTTTATACGCTGAGGTGAAAAATGGCTCCTAGCGCTATGGGACTCAACTTCTAACGTCATCAGTCCCCTAGAACTTAGAACTACTTAAACCTAACTAACCTAAGGACATCACACACATCCATGCCCGAGGCAGGATTCGAACCTGCGACCGTAGCGGCCACACGGTTCCAGACTGTAGCGCCTATAACCGCACGGCCACCCCTGCTGGCTGAAGTGAAAGAAGTCGTGGGATACTTCCTAATATCGTGTCGAACATCCTTTGGCCCGGAGTAGTGTGCGTGGACTCAAGTCGTTAGGAAGCCACTTGCAGAAATATTGATCCATGCCTCTGTAGCAGTCGGTGTGAAAGTTTTGCTGGTGCAGGATTTTGTGCACCAACTGACCCCACACGATTATGTCACCTAAATGTTGGATGGGATTCATGACAGGCGATCTAGGTGGCCAAAACATTTGCTCGAACTGTCCAGAAGGTTCTTCAAACTAATCGCAAACAACTGTGGCACGGCGAAACGGCGCATTGTCATCCATAAATATTCCATAATTGTTTGGGAACACAAAGTTCATGAATGGCTCCAGTAGCCGAACATAATCAATTCCAGTCAATGATCGGTTCCGTTGCACCAGCGGGCCCAGTCCTTTCCACTAAACTCAGTCTACACCATTAGGAGCCACCACAAGCTTGCACAGCGCCTTGTGGCAACTTGGGTCCATAGCTTCATTGGGTTAGTGGAATCTGCGTTACACTCGAATCCTATCATCAGCTTGTGACATCTCCGGGCTAGACATTTGTAAAATCTGTGTAATATATGCAAAAAACATTTATCTATGTTCTTGTATTTCGTTTCTGTATGAACAGTTGTCGATTATGTGGATTCTGTATAAAAGAAACAATCCTTTTGCATTTTTATGTTTGTTTAATATTATGTATGTCAATTTTGCTAATAACGTCTGTGGTCGGCGAGTGTGGAAACCAACGCAGACAATGGTAATTAAAAATATAACAAATATATATTAGCATATTAGAGTGCTTATAAATAGTGGAGGCTTAGACATTACTGTCTCTGTCTTCTCGTTGCCGCGAATGTTGTAAGAGCCTGTGACGCTCTCTCGAACGCTTAGTTCGCTTTCATTTGTTTTTTGATCGAGAAAGACGCCATTGGGCACTGATGTATAAAAAGGTATGTACTTTGAATTTTATGTTAATTCTGAATGTAGAAGTAGTTAAAAATACTTGTAATAATTTGTAGCTCGCTTGCCCAGTATTTCATCCTACGTTTTTAGCTCTTTTCAGCGAATTTAGCATTTTTTTTGTGACGCAGTGCTGCGCCACGATCGCAGGAGCCGCTGCCGCTTTAAGTTCAAACTGTAATGGAACGAAAGCAATTTTCCCGCAACTAAGCGGGCAGGTAACTGTACATTATAATTATTTCTTTCAACTTCCCCAAGACCACAGAGGAGAAACGCAGATTTTCAGATGGACTTGGGCAGCTGCTAGTACAATATTAGTGACGTAAATAATTTTCGTAGATCAGAGAGTTAAAACTTTACTTGTGTGAGACCAGACTGTTGTATTGAAATCTGGTCTGGCTAATAATATTAAAATAATTTTCATTTTTAGTTTCATGCTCTCCTGATAGCCGTGCTCAAATATTAAAAAGTCCACTGCAGCTTTTATGTCTGGCAAGCATTGCATACTGTAACTTCTGTGCGTATAATAAGAGTAATTTTCAGTGCATTTCAGAGACTAAAGTAGAGAAAGACATGTTTAATTTCGTAATCAGTTACAGTAATGATACAGTGTTTCATTTCTAACAAGTCAGATCATGGTTTTGAGAACACAGTTTTGCAAATTAAGGATCATACATTCACAGCAGGAATTCTTTTAGCGTCGAGCATCCCCACATAATAGATCAAAGTGCAAATGGATAAATTTTCAACTACAGAAACAAGTAGTGAGAACTGCATTTTATCTTTTGTGTTTGCAACAATAATCAACATTTGGTTTACTTAAAGTGCTATGCAATATAAACTGTATTATAGCCAAAGATCATAAAAGTTCAATCCATGATTTTATTATTACCCTGCAAATTAATAACATTCTTTTACATTCGATCAAACTGTATATAAAATCAAAGTGCACGGGGATACGTAACAAGCTCTTACCAACTGAAATCGGGACTTATCTCACAAGACCTTGGTTTTCCAGTTGTCTAGGGTCCAGTCGATATGGTCTTGAGAACAAGAGGCGCTTTAGGTGATATGCTGCTAGCAAAGGCACTCACGTAGGTCGTCTGCTGCCACAGCCCATTAACGCCAGATTTAGGCGCACTCTCCTAACGGATATGTTTGTAGTGCGTCCCACATTGATTTCCACAGTTATTTCATGCAGTGTTGTTTGTCTGCTGGCACTGACAACGCTACGCAAATGCCTCTGCTCTTGGTCGTTAAGTGAAGGCCGTGGGCCACTGTGTTGCCTGTGGTAAGAGGTAATGCCTGAACTGTGGTATTCTCAGCTCACTCTTGACGCTGTGAATGTCGGAATACTGAACTCTCGAACTATTCCCGAAATGGAATGTCCCATGCGTCTAGCTCCAACTACCATTCCGCGTTCGTGGGAAACCGTCTCACAAGTATCACCAGATTGCAAATGACATCTCCGCCAATACACTGCTCTTTTATACTCTGTGCACACGATATCTGTATAGATGCATATCGCTATACAGGACTTTTGTCACCTCAGTGTAGTTAAAGCGCAGCTACTTACAGAGATAAAGCGTGAGCTGTAATTGCCGTACGACAGGGAAACTTGGTAGATACGCAGTGCGTTAATACGGAACTGATTTACGCCGGAAGAAATTAGTTCCAATTTTGGCCACCAGGTGCAAATCATGCCCTATGAATGCATGAAAGACGTATAAAAATGCTTGCATGTAATGGAGTAAGAAGGGACGTGGGCAGAAAGTTCAAATTAGTGAGAAAAGTAGAATGCTGATTTTGTTAATAACTGCCACTTGCATAATTTGTTCATTTTGAACACCTGAGACGTCGACGAGATGATGTACACCGCCATATTTGGACCTGGTGGTCAAAATTGAAACCAATTTTTTGCCCACTGTAAAGCGATTCCACATTGCCGCCTGCGGGTCCGGGGGTTAGAATAGGCCCAAGGTATTCCTGCCTGTCGTAAGAGGCGACTAAAAGGAGTCCCTCCCCCTCAAGGGGGTAGTTAGCGCCTGCGTCCGGAGATGGACGGTTTCACGACCTATATTTGCGTTCATTTTGGTTTTTCACTTCTTCTGGTTTCTTCCTTCCTTTGGTTGGTTCCTTTCTTTGTTCTTCTCCATCTCATTGTCTTACTTACTCTTCTCCTTGCCTTCTTCTCCTTGCCTTCTTCTCCTTCTCTGGTCTCCGCTTCGGCGTTTGAGACAGTCTGTCCTTTCTTTCCCTCTCTCCTTTCTTTTTCCTCTTCTTCCTTCCTCCCTGTGCGTGCCTGAAGGCCGACCCACACGTTCTCATGCGTAGCCGGTGACGGGATAACGCGTAATTCCCCGCCCTGGGTAGACAAGTAAGGCACACATGTACTCCCTGGTAAAGGCCAGGCCCAGGGAGGGGTGATTGCCTGAGCTGACACCTTCCACCATGCCGATTGGTCCCTCAGTCCGTTTCTCGGGAGGTGTGACCTGAGGTGTGAACAATCACCTAAGGCGGGAGTGCCCTCTGAGAGGGTCCCCACAAGGAAGGAGCGAGCCATCGGGGACGCTGGCAATCATGGGGGATTCCTCCGCAATGGATTTCTCTTCTTCTTCTCTCTCGACTTCTGCCCACAAACGGAAACTTGACCAGCCACCAGTGACAAAAGTACTACCGCCTGCCCCACAGTTCCTCGTAGTTTCTCGATCTGAGGACGGAAAGGATTTTTCCTCTGTCAACCCTTTCGTTATCCAGAAGGGCGTAGATGCCATAGCCGGATCGGTCAAGTCTTGTACCAGGTTGCGTAATGGTACCTTGTTACTAGAAACTGAGAGCGCCTTTCAGGCACAAAAACTGCTTTGGGCCACACTCCTGTACACGTTCCCTGTCCGGGTGGAGGCTCACCGCACTTTGAATTCGTCTCGTGGTGTGGTATATACTAGATCACTCGACGGATTGACTGACGAGGAGATTCAGTCTTTCCTCGCTGAGCAGGGCGTGACGGCTGACCATAGGGTCATGAAAAAGGTCAACAATGACCTTATACCGACCCGGACACTTTTCTTGACCTTTGATAGTGTTCAGGTGCCATCGCGCATCAAAGCGGGCTACGAGGTTATTTTTGTTCGCCCCTATGTCCCGACACCTACGCGCTGCTACCAGTGTCAGCGTTTTAATCACATTCGCCAGTCTTGTTCCAATGCGGCTACATGTGTGACTTGTGGCAGGGATGCCCATGAGGGTGACTGTCCACCTCCATCTCCTTGTTGTGTGAACTGTCACGGTGACCATGCAGCGTCCTCCTGCGACTGTCCCATCTACAAGGAAGAACGCTGTATCCAAGAAATTCGGGTCAAAGAGAAAGTCTCCACCTCGGCTGCTCGCAAGCTATTTGCTAGTAGGAAGCCCACGTTGCTCCCAGCGGGGAAGTACAGTACTGTCCTCGCCTCTCCTCGGACTACCAGGGAGGTGGCGACGCAGACATGCGATCTTACCTTCAGCACTACGGCCGTCCTTTCGGCCAGTGCTAAGATCGCCCGGTCGACGTCTCTTCTTCCTCCCGTCGCCCCTCCGACACAAGCACCTTTATCAGCTTCTGCCAGGACGAAGACCCAGAAGTCATATGCACGGGCCTTCAAGAAGGAACCGTCTTGTGCGGACCTTCTGCGTCCCTCGAACTCTCAGCCATCGACCAATCCTTCCACAAAACGACCTTCCAAGAAGGCTCATAAGAAGCACAGTTCTCCTTCCCCGCCATGGCGCATTTCTCCTCCTGCGCCACCCAGCGGTTGCCGCCCCAGGCCGTCATCCGTTTCGCCTGGCCGCACCGCTGGTAGCCGAACATCTGGTCGTTCACCAGCGGAGGAAGCTCCTCCTCCCGGCCATCTTCACAAGATGGCCGATGAACCTATAGAACAAATGGACGATGAATGTCCGCCTCCTGCTAGCGGCGGCAGTGCTCGCTCGGAGCTGGGCCCTCAGCGGCCTTCGAGACGACCCCTTCTTGCATCTTCTTCTTCTCACGGTGGCACTTATTCACTGGAATATTCGCAGCATTCGCTCCAGCCGAGAGGACTTGAAATTGCTGCTCCGCTTGCACCGTCCGCTCGTTGTAGCCCTCCAGGAAACGAAACTACGCCCTTGCGATCAAATTGCCTTCGCACACTACACCTCTGTGCGTTTTGACTTACCCCCTGTGGCAGGTATTCCGGCTTATGGAGGGGTTATGTTGCTGGTCCGGGATGATATCTACTATGATCCCATCACATTGCACACCGGCCTGCAGCAGTTGCCGTCCGCATTACTCTCCCCACTTTTACATTTTCCATTTATACCATTTACACTCCATCGTCGTCTGCCGTTACCAGGGCAGACATGCTGCAAATTATTGCTCAGCTACCTGCACCATTTTTGTTAACTGGAGACTTCAATGTTCACCATCTTCTTTGGGGCTCTCCAGCATCCTGTCCGATGGGCTCCCTGTTAGCAGACGTTTTCAACCAGTTCAATCTTGTCTGCCTCAATACTGGCGCCCCTACTTTCCTTTCAGACACCTCTCACACCTATTCCCATTTAGACCTCTCTGTATGTGCTACCCAACTTGCACACCGGTTTGAGTGGTATGCGCTTTCTGATACATATTCGAGCGACCACTTCCCGTGTGTTATCCATCTCCTGCTTCATACCCCCTCTCCGTGTTCAACTAGTTGGAACATCTCCAAAGCAGACTGGGGGCTCTTCTCTTCCAGGGCGACCTTTCAGGATCAAACCTTCACAAGCTGCGATAGTCAGGCCGCACACCTCACGGAAGTCATTCTCACTGCTGCTGAATATTCCATCCCTCACACTACTTCTTCTCCACGCCGCGTACCGGTCCCCTGGTGGACCGCAGCATGTAGAGACGCCTTACGTGCTCGTCGACGTGCTTTACGCACCTTTAAACGCCACCCTACAGTGGCGAATTGTATCAATTATAAACGATTACGTGCGCAGTGTCGTCGTTTTTTTAAAGAAAGCAAGAAAGCTAGCTGGGCTGCTTTCACAAGCACCTTCAACAATTTTACTCCTTCTTCTGATGTCTGGGGTAGCCTGCGCCGGCTATCTGGCACTAAGGTCCACTCACCAGTTTCTGGCTTGACGGTCGCGAATGACGTCCTTGTGACCCCTGAGGATGTCTCCAATGCCTTCGGCCGCTTTTTTGCAGAGGTTTCGAGCTCCACTCCTTACCCCCCCTGCCTTCCTCCCCCGAAAACAGGCAGAGGAGGCTCGGCCACCTAACTTCCACTCCTCGAATTGTGAAAGTTACAATGCCCCATTCACCATGCGGGAAATCGAAAATGCACTTGCCCGGTCATGGTCCTCCACTCCAGGGCCTGATTCTATTCATATTCAAATGCTGAAGAACCTTTCTCCTGCGGGTAAAGGTTTCCTTCTTCGTACTTACAATCGCATCTGGATTGAGGGACATATTCCCGCATGCTGGCCTGAGTCTATTGTACCGATTCCTAAGCCGGGGAAGGACAAGCACTTGCCTTCCAGTTATCGACCCATCTCGCTTACCAGCTGTGTCTGTAAGGTGATGGAGCGAATGGTTAACTCTCGGTTGGTTTGGCTGCTCGAATCTCGACGCCTACTTACCAACGTACAATGTGGATTTCGTAGGCGCCGCTCTGCTGTTGACCATCTGGTTACCTTGTCGACCTTCATTATGAATAACTTCTTGCGGAAGCGCCCGACCGCGGCTGTGTTCTTTGATTTAGAGAAGGCTTACGACACCTGTTGGAGGGCGGGCTTTCTCCGCACCATGCATACATGGGGCTTTCGCGGTCGCCTCCCTCTTTTTATTCGTTCCTTTTTAATGGATCGACAGTTCAGGGTACGTGTGGGTTCTGTCCTGTCAGGCACCTTTCGCCAGGAGAATGGGGTGCCACAGGGCTCCGTTTTGAGCGTCGCTCTCTTCGCCATAGCGATCAATCCAATAATGGATTGCCTCCCAGATGATGTATCAGACTCCCTTTTCGTGGACGATTTTACCATCTATTGCAGCGCGTAGCATACATGTTTCCTGGAGCGCTGTCTTCAGCGTTCTCTTGACCGTCTTCACTCCTGGAGTGTCGCCAATGGCTTCCGTTTTTCTGCCGAGAAAACGGTCTGTATTAACTTCTGGCTCTACAAAGAGTTTCTCCCACCGTCCTTACGACTCGGCTCCGTTGCTCTCCCATTCGTGGAGACAACAAAATTTTTAGGTCTTACATTTGACAGGAAACTTAGTTGGTCTCCACATGTGTCATATTTGGCTGCCCGTTGTACCCATTCTCTAAATGTCCTCCGTGTTCTCATTGGCACGTCGTGGGGAGCGGATCGAACCTTCCTACTTCGCCTATATCGGTCGATCGTCCGCTCCAAGCTGGATTATGGGTGGTTTGTATACTCCTCTGCACGGCCGTCCATCTTACGCCGCCTCAACTCCATATAACATCGGGGTTTACGGCTTGCGATCGGAGCATTTTATACTAGTCCCATCGAGAGACTTCATGCTGAAGCCGGTGAATTGCCACTCACCTACCGGCGCGATATACTGCTTTGTCGTTATGCCTGTCGGCTACTGTCAATGCCCGACCACCCGTCGTATCGTTCCTTTTTTGACGACTCTCTCGACCGTCAATACGGGTTGTATGTCCTGCCCTGCTATCCCCTGGAGTTCGCTTTCGTCGCTTCCTTCAACACCTTGATTTTTCACTCCCTGCAACCTTTAGAGTGGGCGAGAGCCACACGCCACCTTGGCTCCAGGCTCAGGTTCGCGTTCACCTTGACCTCTGCTCGCTCCCAAAGGAGGTTACCCCCGGTTCGGTATACCACTCCCGTTTTGTCGAACTTCGTTCGAAGTTCATTAATATGACCTTCATTTATACAGATGGCTGTAAGACCAATGACGGGGTCGGGTGTTCTTTTATTGTCGGGGCACAAAGTTTCAAATACCGGCTACATGGCCATTGTTCAGTCTTCACAGCTGAGCTTTTTGCCCTCTACCAGGCTGTTCTTTACTTCTGCCGCCACCGACATTCTGCTTATGTCATCTGCTCCGATTCTCTGAGCGCCATCCAGAGCCTCAGTGATCCGTATCCGGTTCACCCTTTCGTGCACTGGATCCAACGCTCTCTTCAGCAGCTGGTGGACGACGGGTGTCCAGTTAGCTTTATGTGGGTTCCTGGCCATGTCGGTATCCCTGGGAACGAAGCTGCAGATGCCGCGGCCAAGGCTGCGGTCCTCCAGCCTCGGACGGCTTCTTGTTGTGTCCCTTCATCAGATTGTAGCACGGTCATTTGTCGGCGCATTTTATCACTGTGGCATGCCGATTGAGCTGCACTTACGGACAACAAGCTTCGGGCCTTGTAACCTCTTCCCGCAGCTTGGACTTCCTCCTCGCGTCCTTCTCGGCGGGAGGAGGTCGTTTTGGTCTGGCTACGAATTGGACACTGCCGGTTCAGCCATCGCCATCTGCTGACGGCAGCGCCGGCGCCTTTCTGTCCATGTGGGCAATTGCTGACGGTCCGCCACATTTTAACGTCGTGTCCGGATTTTACTAAGCTGCGTCTTGATCTTGGCCTGCCATGTACTCTGGATGTCATTTTAGTGGATGATCCAGGAGCTGCCGCTCGCGTTCTTCGTTTTATCAACTTGACACACCTGTCTAAGGACGTTTGATTATGCTGTAGTTTTTTAATCCTAGGCCTGTTAATAGGCCTTTTATAGTGTTGTCCCTTTTAGTTGCTGTTTTAACCTTGTGCCTCGTGGTACATTCCTAAATTAGTCAGGGCGCTAATGACCATTGTAGTTGTGCGCCCTAAAACCACACACAAAAAAAGATTCCGCATTAACGCATTAGTATATTGTGATAGGACATACAATGGAGACCCTTATGTGAAGTATTCGGTATCACGTATTTATACATTATACGATACACATCCCAGAGCATAGCAAATGTTAAAATACAACTTTTGGTGCTCTGAATTGTATCAAATAGCATTGTACACGAGATATATGAAATGTAAACCAACAAATTTAGTCAACTAGAGCTCATTTAAATACAATTAACAGGAATCTTTAAGCTGCAGAAAGTACGCTACTCCAATCATCAATTTTACGAAAATTATAGAAAAACTAATTATTACATTTGTGTGGCTATCAGACAACAATCACGTAGAAATGTTTAGTGTTAAAATAGGAAATTACCTGTTAAAATCAGATTATTTCATAAAATGTGAAAATTAATTTTTTGGGGTATATTTCTGGCTAACTGATGCAGTGAAACTTACGTTCACTCTCAAGAGATTGTTTCTATAAAAACTTAAATCAGATTCATTGTAATTAATTCTGTAATTACGAGTACTAGAATTTTCTGTCACAAACAGTTATTTCGATAATTTGGTCATAACGAGACTGCGTAAAATCTGATCCTCAAAATCTGTTTCCGCTTTATGTAAAGTACTTCATAATATGGTAACATACAAATTCCTTTTTAAAATTAACGAGATATTAACTATTTTGTGTCAAGTATGGTTGTTCACATTTCTCAAGCAGAATTTCGATACTAAATTTGATAGGAAACTTTAGAAATCACGTTTGTTACACTCAGTTATCTTCAAAATTGGAACTGTAATTTCGTATGGAACAACAATTAATAGTAACACAATGTGTCTTTGTTGCACAATACTTTCAAAGAACTTGTACTGTTAAGAAACTATATAAGCAGTGAACCTAAGAGCTCGAGTGTGTCAGTAGAGTGGTGGTTGTTTTAAGTTAGTTCGAGTACATGATCTGCAAAGTCAGTATCTTTGAGCTGTGCACTATACGAATGTTCCGGAACAATATCAACATTAACACAAAATGCAAATTGTGTGTTGGTGTGAATTTTTTTAAATATCATCGGCCTTTCACACTGACTCCTGAGATTTCTGCAGTGAAGCAGTTAATACACTCCTGGAAATGGAAAAAATAACACATTGACACCGGTGTGTCAGACCCACCATACTTGCTCCGGACACTGCGAGAGGGCTGTACAAGCAATGATCACACGCACGGCGCAGCGGACACACCAGGAACCGCGGTGTTGGCCGTCGAATGGCGCTAGCTGCGCAGCATTTATGCACCGCCGCCGTCAATGTCAGCCAGTTTGCCGTGGCATACGGAGCTCCATCGCAGTCTTTAACACTGGTAGCATGCCGCGACAGCGTGGACGTGAACCGCATGTGCAGTTGACGGACTTTGAGCGAGGGCGTATAGTGGGCATGCCGGAGGCCGGGTGGATGTACCGCCGAATTGCTCAACACGTGGGGCGTGAGGTCTCCTCAGTACATCGATGTTGTCGCCAGTGGTCGGCGGAAGGTGCACGTGCCCGGCGACGTGGGACCGGACCGCAGAGACGCACGGATGCACGCCAAGACCGTAGGATCCTACGCAGTGCCGTAGGGGACCGCACCGCCACTTCCCAGCAAATTAGGGACACTGTTGCTCCTGGGGTATCGGCGAGGACCATTCGCAACCGTCTCCATGAAGCTGGGCTACGGTCCCGCACACCGTTAGGCCGTCTTCCGCTCACGCCCCAACATCGTGCAGCCCGCCTCCAGTGGTGTCGCGACAGGCGTGAATGGAGGGACGAATGGAGACGTGTCGTCTTCAGCGATGAGAGTCGCTTCTGCCTTGGTGCCAATGATGGTCATATGCGTGTTTGGCGCCGTGCAGGTGAGCGCCACAATCAGGACTGCATACGACCGAGGCATTCAGAGCCAACACCCGGCATCATGGTGTGGGGAGCGATCTCCTGCACTGGCCGTACACCTCTGGTGATCGTCGAGGGGACGCTGAATAGTGCACGGTATATCCAAACCGTCATCGAACCCATCGTTCTACCATTCCTAGACCGGCAAGGGAACTTGCTGTTCCAACAGGACAATGCACGTCCGCATGTATCCCGTGCCACCCAACGTGCTCTAGAAGGTGTAAGTCAACTACCCTGGCCAGCAAGATCTCCGGATCTGTCCCCCATTTAGCATGTTTGGGACTGGCTGAAGCGTCGTCTCACGCGGTCTGCACGTCCAGCACGAACGCTGGTCCAACTGAGGCGCCAGGTGGAAATGGCATGGCAAGCCGTTCCACAGGACTACATCCAGCATCTCTACGATCGTCTCCATGGGAGAATAGCAGCCTGCATTGCTGCGAAAGGTGGATATACACTGTACTAGTGCCGACATTGTGCATGCTCTGTTGCCTGTGTCTATGTGCCTGCGGTTCTGTCAGTGTGATCATGTGAAGTATCTGACTCCAGGAATGTGTCAATAAAGTTTCCCCTTCCTGGGACAATGAATTCACGGTGTTCTTATTTCAATTCCCAGGAGTGTATTATGCACTCTAATTAACATTAAACTGGTGGAGAAACGTCGTCATAACTAACAAGATAAGTACACGCTCCAAGCATTTCACTGAACTTAAGACAGTCTCGTAATCTACAAGTATCTGATTCGTCCTTTTATTAGCTACAACCTGGTAAAAAGTGTGTGTTAGAATATCTACTAAGTTTCACTGTCACAAAATGGCTTCAGCCAACACTGGACCTCCATGAGTAGCTGCACTTTTATTAGAACCACCCGGTATGTGGTCGGCTGGCTCAGTTGAGTCCACATTAACAAAGGAAAAGAAGTAGTGGAGCCTCTCCACGCCCGCACTTGGGTGGTGATCATCACAAAATATTAAACTGTCACTTTTTTGGAAAAAGGTTCGCATTCCATGAAGAAAGGACAGGATGCTGGCTTCCGATGTCCATACGTCAGCGTGTGATCACGCATTAATATGGTACCATTTAGCATATAGTACGTAGTCATTTGAAGGGTAGCAGCTTAAGGTGGAGGGAACAAAATTACAACAAATCGTCGGAAAAATATCTCATCGGCATTCAGGACGGATGGACGGCTGTTTGTGAATTGTATTGGTTATGCTTTATCACCATCTACATGACTTCTCTGCAATTCACAATTAAGTTCCTGGCAAAGGATTCATCGAACTACCTCCAAGCTATTTCTCCACCGTTCCACACTCGAACAGCGCGCGGAAAAAAACGCTTAAATCTCTCCGTACAAGTTCTGATTTCTCTAATTTTATTACACCGATCATTCCTCCCTAGGTAGGTGGGCGCCAGGAAAATATTCTCGAATTCGAAAAGAAAGCTGGTGATTGGAATTTTATGAGAAGATGCTGCCGCAACGAAACACGCCTTTGTTGCAATGATTGTCGCCCCAATTCGTGTACCATATACGTGGCTCTCTCAACCCTGTTTCCCGACAATACAAAACGAGCTGCCATTCTTTTAACTTTTTCGGTGTCCTCCGTCAATCCTGTCTGATGCGGATCGCACACCGTTTGGCAGTATTCCAGAAGAGGACGGACAAACGTAGTGTAGGCAGTCTCTTTAGTGGATCTCTTGCATCCTTTATGTTTTCTATCAATAAATCGCAGTATTTGGTTCGCTTTCCCCTCAGCATTATCTGTTGTATGTGATCGCTCCAATTTAAATTACTTGTAATGGTAATCCGTAAGTATTTAATTGAACTGACAGCCTTTTAGATTTGTGTGATTTATCGTGTAAGAGAAATTTAGCAAATTCCTTTTAGTGTTCACGTGGATGAAGTGGCACTTTGCCCACAGTACACATATTTTGTGTAAATCATTTTACATTTGGTATTGATCATCTGATGACTTTACAAGACGGTAAATCACCGCATCATCTACAAACAGTGCGAGAGGGCTTGGCGGGTTGTCTCCCAAATCGCTTATATAGATCAGGAACAGCAGAAGATCTATAAAACGTCTCTGGGAAACGCCAGATATCACTTATCTCTTACACAATGACTTTGCGTCAATTACTACGAACTGTGACATTTCTGACAGGAAATCTCGAATCCAGTAGCACAACTGAGACGATACTCCGTAAGCATACAGTTTGAGTAGAAGTCGACAAATCCTCGCTCGTGAGGAACGGCGTCAAAAGCGTTTTGGAAATATAGAAATATGGAATCAATTTGAGCCCCCTGTTGATGGCACTCATTACTCCATGTAGACAAAGAGCTAGCTATGCCTGCCAAGAACGATATTTTCTGAATCCGTGCTATCTGTCAAAAAATTGTTGTCCTCAAGGTAATTCATAATGTTAGAACACATTGTATCTTCCAAAATCCTACTGGAAATCGACATTAGTGATATGGGTCTGTACTTCAGCGGATTAGTCTATTTTGTTTCATGAGTAGTGGTGTGACTTACGTAACTGTCCAATCTTTAGGTAAATGATTGCAGAGTAAGGATCTATTGTATCAACAAACTCTGAAAGAAATCTAACTGGTATGCTAAGTGGGCTGGTGGCCTTGCCTTTAGTGAGTGATTTAAGCTACTTCAGTACATTGAGGAGAACTATGCCTAAGTTCCTAATGTTCGCAGTTGTTATGGATTCGAAATGTGAAATATTTACTTCACAATTTTTAGTGAAGGAATTTCAGAAAACCTATTTAGTAACTCTGATTCCGTGGCATTGTCATCAACAGCGTTACCATTGCTATCGTGCAGTGAAGATATTGCTTGTGTCTTGCTGCTGGTGTATTTTACATATGATCAGAACCTCTTCCGATTTTCTGCCAGATTCCGAGATCTGTGTATTTTCCAGGTTTATAATTGAGGGCTTACTCGAATGTTACGGGTTCCTGTACAGTTGTGTGACGAGTTGAATATCTTCAGGATAAGCCCAGCTACCCCTAGAGATTTTAAAACGCTACCACCCATTTCGCACACAAAAACTCACCGCCCTTGGCAATCAGCTGGGATGCAACCCTCAATACCTCAACTATCTGTTCAAGGTTCGAACGCACCAGCTCGTACATTTAGCTGTAAGATACAACTTGCAACATTCATGTAACTACTTCAGATTATCCTCAGCACAAGTAGCTGGCAAAGATTGGTTCATTGGTTTCAAACGCAGGCATCCTCAGAGAACCCTCAGAAAATCAGAGCACACAAGAGCAGCTTTGCGCAGGAAGCTGAACGCAATCGACATCTGAAAAAGACACAGTAAACATTGCCTACTGAGGTTAGTAATTAGCAACGATTCAAAAAAAATTGTGAATGTTTCATGCAATTCAAGTGACCGAGTTAAAAGCCGCCTAACTATTGTAGCCCCAGGCGTTGAGCAGTGGAGAAACCCCGAGTCACAGAGAAGACAGCAGGTCGAGTCAACTTCTGCAGGCGTCCTTATCACCAAGGGGAAAGTGCGGTAAGACGAGGTAACGGGATAAGAAGGGGTACTTGGCTTTACGGCTGTTAGTGGTGCAATCTAGCGGAAAACGTTCATCCTGCTTGCTAGCAGGGATGGAGAGAAAGAATACGTGTAAGCGGCAGCCATTCTGAACTGTTAGTTTGCCTTGTGTATGTCCGTTTCCTTCGACTGGCGCGATTTTTGCTGGAAAGTTTCTTAGTGAAGTTGAAGTTTGGTGCTGAATACAGGTAAAATACATTCATTAACTGAAGCACTGTATATATTGGTGGAAACTGTTATTTTTGGAAATTATGTTACATATATTATAAATACTTTTAGTCGAAACCTAACCTAAAACTAGCGATAAATATTCCACAATGTATCAGTAGGGCAAGACGGGATTTTTTCTATGGGGCATGATGGGCCCAGTTTTAATGAAGAGTCTAGGGCCAATTAAAACCGTTTTTACTCCAGAGGAAAAGAATATGTTGGTGGAATGCGTACTAAACATGGAGGAAAGGTTATTTGGTCTGACAGCATATGACCTCAGAAAACTTGCCTTTCAGTGGGCAGAGAAATTGTGTAAAAAGCACTCATTTTCTCAAGAAAAACAAGTAGCTAGCAAAGATTGGTTCCAAACGCAGGCATCCTCAGATAACCCTAAGCAAAACAGACCACACAAGTGCAGCACGAGCTGCAGCATTCAACAAACCGAACGTAACTAAATTGTTTGGTTTGTTAACTCGACTTATTGATACACATCAATTTACCCCTGACAGAATCTGTAATTGTGGTGAGACTAGAGTAACTGTAGTACCAAAGCATAAGTCAAAAATTCTGTCTCTAAAAGGTAGAAAACACGTTGGCATGTTGTCTTCTGCTGAAAGAGGCAACACTGTAACAATAGAAGTATGTTGCAATGCAGCTGGTTCATATATGCCTCTTCTTTTTATTTTTCCAAGGGTTCAAGCTAACGATCAGTTAATGAAGGACTGCCCTCCTGGAGCCTGGGCAGCATATCACCCAAGTGGATGGATGCAGTCCAATATTTTTTTTCAATGGTTTAAGAAATTTGTTGACTGGAGCTGAGCTACTAAGGAGAGGCCAGTTCTCCTGATTCTCAATGGACATTTTACCCACATCAAAAACATGGATGTTATTGACTTTGCAAGGGAAAATGGCGTAGTGTTGTTGTGCTTCCCACCACATTGCACTCATCGCTTACAGCCTCTCGATGTAAGCTTCATGAAGCCTTTGAGTGTTTTTTATGGCCAGGAAGTTTCATGCTGGTTCAGGTCGAATCCGAGACGTGTTGTCTCTTTGTTCCAAATATCTAAGCTGTATGGAAGGGCTTTTGTAAAGGCAGCAACTACAGGGTGTTTCAAAAATGACCAGTGTATTTGAAACGGCAATAAAAACTAAACGAGCAGCGATAGAAATACACCGTTTGTTGCAATATGCTTGGGATAACAGTACATTTTCAGGCGGACAAACTTTCGAAATTACAGTAGTTACAATTTTCAACAACAGATGGCGCTGCAAGTGATGTGAAAGATATAGAAGACAACGCAGTCTGTGGGTGCGCCATTCTGTACGTCGTCTTTCTGCTGTAAGCGTGTGCTGTTCACAACGTGCAAGTGTGCTGTGGACAACATGGTTTATTCCTTAGAACAGAGGATTTTTCTGGTGTTGGAATTCCACCGCCTAGAACACAGTGTTATTGCAACAAGACGAAGTTTTCAACGGAGGTTTAATGTAACCAAAGGACCAAAAAGCGATACAATAAAGGATCTGTTTGAAAAATTTCAACGGACTGGGAACGTGATGGATGAACGTGCTGGAAAGGCAGGGCGACCGCATACGGCAACCACAGAGGGCAACGCGCAGCTAGTGCAGCAGGTGATCCAACAGTGGCATCGGGTTTCCGTTCGCCGTGTTGCAGCTGCGGTCCAAATGACGCCAACATCCACGTATCGTCTCATGCGCCAGAGTTTACACCTCTATCCATACAAAATTCAAACGCGGCAACCCCTCAGCGCCGCTACCATTGCTGCACGAGAGACATTCGCTAACGATATAGTGCACAGGATTGATGACGGCGGTATGCATGTGGGCAGCATTTGGTTTACTGACGAAGCTTATTTTTACCTGGATGGTTTCGTCAATAAACAGAACTGGCGCATATGGGGAACCGAAAAGCCCCATGTTGCAGTCCCATCATCCCTGCATCCTCAAAAAGTACAGGTCTGGGCCGCCATTTCTTCCAAAGGAATCACTGGTCTATTTTTCAGATCCGAAA
Organism: Schistocerca gregaria; assembly: GCF_023897955.1. Classification (NCBI taxonomy): domain Eukaryota; kingdom Metazoa; phylum Arthropoda; class Insecta; order Orthoptera; family Acrididae; genus Schistocerca; species Schistocerca gregaria. The sequence goes on along the minus strand of NC_064921.1, from coordinate 961,083,470 downwards.
CGATTACTGCATCACGCTATCTGGACATTCTTCGTGAATTTGTGGTGATACAAACTGCCTTAGACGACACTGCGAACACCTCGTGGTTTATGCAAGATGGTGCCCGGCCACATCGCACGGCCGACGTCTTTAATTTCCTGAATGAATATTTCGATGATCGTGTGATTGCTTTGAGCTATCCGAAACATACAGGAGGCGGCGTGGATTGGCCTCCCTATTCGCCAGACATGAACCCCTGTGACTTCTTTCTGTGGGGACACTTAAAAGACCAGGTGTACCGCCAGAATCCAGAAACAATTGAACAGCTGAAGCAGTACATCTCATCTGTATGTGAAGCCATTCCGCCAGACACATTGTCAAAGGTTTCGGGTAATTTCATTCAGAGACTACGCCATATTATTTGCTACGCATGGTGGATATGTGGAAAATATCGTACTATAGAGTTTCCCAGACCGCAGCGCCAGCTGTTGTTGACAATTGTAACTACTGTAATTTCGAAAGTTTGTCTGCCTGAAAATGTACTGTTGTCCCAACCATATTGCAACAAATGGTGTATTTCTATCGCTGCTCGTTTAGTTTGTATTGCCGTTTCAAATATACCGATCATTTTTGAAACACCCTGTAATGTCCACAGCAATTAATGTATTTCACAAAACTGGAATTTGGCCTACCAACCAAGACGTTTTCTGTGACCATTATTATGCCCCATCTGAGACTACAGCTAGGCCTAGGCCAGATGTCATAGATAATGAACCCTCAACTCACGGGGCTGCAAACACCAACCAGCTTTCTGCTGCTTTCAACTCACCTCAGCCTGCTGCTTCCGCCTATTTAGGCCTACCTCAATCTTCTGATGTCTCCAGCCCACATCAGCCTGCTGCTAAATCGGATATCTCAACTCCAGCTGTTCCCTCCGACATTCTCCAGGCTGATGCTGCATATGAAATACTGAGGTTGCTGCTCCAATTGAAAATATTCAGCCTGTTTCAAGTCAAATTAATGTTACTACAACTGCTGGAAAGGCTGTAACCATTCCAAAATGTCCAACACCAGAAGACATTGTACCGGTTCCCTCTTGCAGTGGCCTCCATTCAAAAAAAGAAGAGCTGAAAACATGGTAAACCAGCAGTTTTAACTGAATCACCCTACAAAAATGATTTACAAGCAGAAATAAATTTAAAAAGAGAGAAAGATGTGAAGCAAATGGGACAATCTAGGAAAAACTTAACAAAGAGATTTGCTCAAACCAATAAAAATACAACCATCACTAACCAAGTATTGCTAAAGAAGTCGAGTAGTAAGAAGAAAATACAAAAGCAAGGCAAAGAAATTGACAAAACCAACTTAAAACGTAAGCAGTTCATCTTCATCAGAATCTTCTGACGCTGAGTGTCTTTACTGTGGATACTTGTACTCAGTCTACTGAAGGGTGGATTCAGTGTTTTATATGCAAAAGATGGGCTCATTGTTCCTGTGCAGGAGAAGAAGATGACGACGATGAAGCAGTTCACGTTTGTGCACTGTGCAAAGACTGACCCCATCATGCCCTACTAGTAACCCCATCTTGCCCCACTAGATGGGGCAAGATGGAAACTTGTCATTGTATTACAAAGACAGTTTTATATTGGAACTGAAAAATCAAAACAAACTTGTTTATACTCCATTCTCAGCCATAATAATGTACAATTACACCATAATTTTTTCAAAATCTTCTGACTATGATTGTTGTTTTTATAGCCCCAAATATATTAACTATCCCGACTTACCTCACTCTCCCCTATTGTGGGTGGAGATCGTTCCTCACTTGCGGCGGTGGAGCCTGTCCGACGCTGGCAGCAGGTCCGCACACACGGGCATCTTCTGCCTTCCAAGAAAGCAGCTTCTGCTGCGTCTGTTCCACCACATTGCCCACTCCCAGCAACGGCCTGGTTGGTGGTTCTTCACACTACTCTTCCACTTAAATACCTTTACTCCTTACGAGGTTATGTTTCTTTAAAAAAATGTTCCCGTTTCTTCATTACCTAAATAAGTTAGAGTAGAGATCTGCGTGTAGCGCTATGCTCTCTCGGATTTCTCGATTCACGTAGTTCCGCTTCAGTCCAGCAGATGCCAATACAGCCGCGTCGGACGTAGAGTGCAGCTGCACTTGACTCCCTTCACGCTCGTTCGAGCGTACTGTGTTCGAACTGCCCGACCGTCTAGTTACACGATCGCCGCTCAGTCGCCCGCTGCAGCATCATGGCACATGAACGTGAGGCGAAGGAGAGTGTGAAAGCTAAACTTGTTGCAAAAGAATACGTCCTGACTGCGAAAGACGGAAGTCGTAATAGCGTCTGGAAAACATGCCTGCTTCATATCAGGTGCTACGTTCTTCTGTCTTGCAGATCCACCAACACACATCTCGATGTACATGTTTGCAGAGTAGAACGAAGTGTGCGTTCGAAAAATTTATAGTTTCAGTTAAAGCTACGGAAACTAAAAAAGTGTGTAGAAATGCGTGCCAGAAATCTTCGTTCATTTACGTTAAAATAAGATGGAGAATTTAGCATTTTCTATCAGGAGCTCGTAAACATTGGTTCAGAAATAGGACATTTTGACATCTCCGAAATTTTGCCTCATCCTGTGTCAGTAGTACGAAGAACTGAAAGACAAGCCGATGAAATACAGGTGAGCACGATACCCAGCATTGTCCAGGCTGTAGGCATGATTGCGTGTGCATCTGCTGTGGATATGTAGACAAATCATTTCAGAAAAGGTGTTACCTGTTTATTACTGTGGACTTTCTTTGTCAAGAGTAGGTACAGCCAAATATGGGACTGGTGACTACTATTTTTCTGACAAGAAGAAATGTGAAGAATTTATTAAGAAGCACATTGAGGAAACATTATTTAACTTAGGAGTAAAACCACGGCATAAGATTTCACTTGCTACTGACCGAAGGCACAGGTACATACAAGACATTGTAATCCTTTGCACATTACTCAAATTTTTAACACAGTCTTGAAACACACTTTCGATTATGATTACTTAAAAAGGATATTGCAGTGGTTTGTTCTGCGATTTATGCTGCCAAACATAGTGTCTGTTTCAAGAAGAAATCTGGTGACGTGAATTCAGTACAGATAAGCTTGAAGCAAGAAACTGGCCGGCCCATGTGGCGAGCGGTTCTAGACACTTCAGTCCGGAACCGTGCTGCTGCTACGGTGGCAGGTTCGAATCCTGCCTCGGGCGTGGATGTGTGTGATGCCCTTAGGTTAGTTAGGTTTAAGTAGTTCTAAGCCTAGGGGCTGATGACTTGAGATGTTAAGTCTCATAGTGCTTAGAGCCATTTTGTGAGCAAGAAACGGACTACGTCAACTGTTTGTTCACAACTACTACATTCAGTACTCAGGCACACGATAAAAACATGGAACTGCTTGCGTAGAAGGGGTATCTGAAAAACTTATTTGTTACGACAACACGGCAAAAGAACTCTAGACATTTTTAGAGCCATTGAAATATGTAACAGAAATGCTGGAAGGCTAGAAGTATCCTACAATTCAGTTTGTGTTTTAAAAGGTGTATAAACTGAAAAGTTATTGGAAGCTTTCGCTCGTTGTGTAGAGTAGCAACATGTCTGTTCTCGCACTTTCGATTATTAAAAATCGTGCCCTTTTCAGATACAGATGAGTAAATAAGGACTGTGCGACAAATTTTTGATGATATACACTGATGAGGCAAAAAGTTATGGCGACCTGCTTAATAAACTGTTTGTCTGTCTTTGGAATGAAATACATCCCTGATCCTGCGTATCACGGATCCGACAGTTTGGTGGTACGTTTGAGGACGTATGTGGCACACGTCATGTGATTCGCGTAAATAACGGGCCGCTGATTTGCTTGCGAGCCGATGGTGCCAGGTAGCGACCGAGATGGGTTCCATAGGAATTCAGGCGAATTTGATCGCCGAGACATCAACGTGTGTTCATTATCATACGCCTCAAACGACTGTAGCATGTTTCTGGCTCCGAGACACGGACAATTATATGCTGAAAGATGACATCGCCGTCGGGGAAGGTATCAGGCATGAAGGGATGCAGGTGGTTCGCAGCTGTCAGCGTGTCTTCGATTACTACCAAAGGTCCCATGCAAGCGCAGGAGAATGTCTCCCATAGCATAGTACTGCTCCCACCAGCCTGCGTCAGTGGCGCGCTGCACATTGGGAACCATCGTTTACCTCGATGACGGCGTTTGTGGAGACGACCGGCCACATAGTGTAGCAAAAATGTGATTCACCGGAAGACCTGACAAATTCCCATTGATCGACGGTCTAATATCGATGGTTCCGTGCCCATTGCAATCGTAATTGACTTTGTCGTTGGGTCGATATGTGAAAACTCAGGGATGGTCTGCTGCAGAGTTCCTTGCTCAACAACGGACGGTGAACGGTGAGCTCCGAAACACTTGTGCGTGCACCATCATTGTTAGTTAGTTAGTTAGTTGGTTGGCTGCGTGTTACCCTCCGTTTCAGTCTCCATAGTGAGACGGAGGGTAAATTACCTTTCCTTGACGTCTTGGTCAAGAGAAGGGCTGACGGCACCCTAGGTCATGGGGTGCATCGGAAGACAACGCACACTGATCTGTATTTGCACGCAGACAGCTGCCACCACCCTTCACAGAGGAATGGGGTACTTAAAACTCTAGTACATAGGGGGGCGCGCACTATCTCTGACGCAGAGAGTCTACCCCAGGAATTGGAACATCTGATAACTGTATTTCGAAAAAATGGGTACTCAGAGTGGCAGATTCAACGTGCTCTCCGCCCAACCACTGCAGCACAACCTGTTGACATGGATGAAGTCACGAGGGAGGAGGTAGGCACTGCATTTATTCCATACACAGGCGCACTCTCGGGGGAAATCGCCCGCATTCTGAAGAAACACCGGGTCGGAACTGTGTTTTGTCCTCCGAATAAAACTCGTGCATTGGTGGGGAGCGCCAAAGATGACCTCGGTTTGAGGAAGGCCGGCGTCTACCAGATTCCGCGTCAATGTGGCAAGTCGTATATTGGTCAGACGATGCGTACCGTCGAGGATCGATGCCGTGAACACCAGAGGCACACTCGACTGATGTATCCGAGCAAGTCGGCGGTCGCTGAACATTGTTTGTCGGAAAATCACGCTATGGAGTATGACCGCACGAGGATTCTGGTACAGACGTCGAGATACTGGGACGGTGTTCTTAGAGAGGCCATCGAAATTCGCACCAATGACGACCTCATAAACCGTGACTGTGCCTATAATCTTAGCAAGGCTTGGGAACCAGCGATTGGGTTATTCAAGAGTAAATCGAACAAACGTATAGTTGTGACGACCACGGCGGACAGAGCTATCACACCGACGTCATCTCAGACGCCGTCGCAATCTCTTCCACCGCGCGACCGTGGCGCGGGGCGCGGACGGCGGAGGGAGCGCTCCGCGGGCGGAGGGTATTTAAATCGGCCGCGGCCGCGACCGAACCCAATTCCCCCTGAGCAGCCATAGCGTACGGATCTCCGTGCCGGCACGTTCACAGGAGCTCAGTCCTGATGATGGCGACATGTTTGATAGCCGAAATATTGTGCCCGTTGGACACTATAGACCGGCAGTACACCCGTGGATATTTTGATAATCAGAAGGATGTAGGTTGCGGTAGCTATTGGGAGATGAAGAAGCTTGCGCAAAATAGAGTAGCATGGAGAGCTGCACCAAACCAGTCTCAGGACTGAAGACCACAACAACAATGATCGCCAGACCCTATGCCGTTAGACTTTTGTTTATGGCGTTAGATAAACTCTGAGGCGTAAAAATAAAAGATGAATACGGGAAATGAACTGCTAACGAAATGCGCTGTCGCGTCATGAACACTGCTGCCTTATTAGGGAACGCGCAGAGACAGTCAGACAAACGATACGTTCTCCCAAGAGTACAAAAATGCACTGAAATCGATGGTATCCGAACACTGCAGTAGTTGTAATGTGACATGAACGATAATGCGTAAAGGTGAATGTGCTAAAATATGTATTTTTCAGTTGATACTTTGTAAAAAGTACAGTAATGTTTGCTAACTTTATACATGTGTTAACTTGACAATGTGTTGAATGATACAGAAAATTAATAACAATGTACATTAAATGTGCTCTACCTCGGAAACTATTCGGAACAGGACATATGTACAATAAGGTTGTTTGCTTCAAATGATCATTACTCTTATATCTCTGAGTAGTAACTGTTTCTCCTAGGACATTATGTAGAGAAGGCAACGCCTAATAGAGGGAACTGAAACTCCTGTAAGCGTTAATTGGCAACGATGCAATGAATATTGTCGACTAATGTTTAGGTAGACATAAAGTCTCAAGTTTCAGTTACGATGGTGTGTCCGCTTGAAGAAAGTACTTTTCAAGAACAGTGTTCTGTGATCCGATTTTTACTTTCGGGGAGTGTGCAACCATCGGAAATATTGTGTCAACAAACAGCAGGGCAGTACCTGCATGAACCGTGCGAGTTTCTGCGTGTGGATGCAAAGGTTTGAAAATGACCGGAAACGCGTAATCGATGAGCATCGCTCCAGGCGTCCGGTAGCAATATCGAACTCGGCGTTGTAAGGTCGTATTGGTTCACGTCTTCAAGAAGACCGAACATACAGTTTAACGAAGTGCCGAAAATGTCGAGTAAGTGGTGGTTCGACTCATTTCATCAATCAAAACAAACTGAACTTCCGTAAGGATTGTGCAGATCGTGTTCCCATCACAAAGAACAAAGACTTCGTATTTGCACTGAACTAAACAATTCTTCCGGTAGCGGAAGCGATGAATTTTTGGACAAGATGATAACCTGAGCTGCAACTTGGATAAATCATTTTTGAGTCAGAATCCAAGCATTAAAACATGTTTTGATAACATCCTCGATCGCTTGTCAGTAAAAAACTTAACCATCGGCTAGTAATGTCGTGTTAACCACCCTTCGAATCCCACCATCCGATTTCGTATAAGTTTTTTGGAGCAACAACGCACTGTCAACAAAGTATGTTACGAAGGCCTAATTGAAAACAAAGTTAAGACTGCTCTGAGAGAAACTGTCGAGGATGGTAGAGGAAAGTGTGTTTATTCTTCAAGACAATGCTCGATCTCACATGGCAAAACTGACGCTGAAAACTTATGTCGAAGTAGGTTGGGAGCTCTTACATCATTCCCTTTACATATCTGATCCTGCCCATTCACGTTTTTATGTGTGTGGTCCGGTGCAACAAGTTTTACATGTCATCAAATACAATGGCAACGCAGGAGTAAAAAAAGAAAGTACAATACGGTCAAAGTAAATAATTATTTGCTGGGAGGATAAGAAAACTCGTAAGAAGATGGGACAGCTGCATAGAAGTTAGTGAGAATTACGTGGCAAAAAATTGACAAAAATGTTCAAATAAATGTGAAGTCCTATGGGACTCAACTGCTAAGGTTATCAGTTCCTAAGCGTACACACTACTTAATCTAAATTATCCTAAGGACAAACACACACACACACACACACACACACACACACACACACACACACACACACACACACACATGCCCGAGGGAGGACTCGAACCTCCGCCGGGACCAGCTGCACAGAAAAATTGACAAAATAATTCTATTAATTTAGCATATCATTTTCATTGTACAGCTATTTATCTCTTTGATCATTGATAGATCCTCGTAATTACCAACAGTGTAAAGCTTTAACACATTAAAGGGAATGTCCCCGTTTGAATTTGCCACATGTGGTTGCCACTTACGGTAAGTTCTTAGTTGGTTTTGAATGAAGCTTGTAGCACGAAAGACTCGAACACCTCTAGCTCAACATCCCTTAGCTATGTTGCCCAATATTAAATAAGGAAACTTTTCGAAGAAGAATCGAGCTAATCATAGCAGAACCGTTGCAGGACGATACTATTTTTTTCTGTTCTTCCCTAAACCGATTAAGACAAATCCGTCTGGAGATGTCTGTCGTTTTCCTGCCATCCAGCCTTCACCCGTGTGAGGGTATTTTGTCGTTGACGCCGGGCTGATTTAGGTTTTTGCGCATCTGTAGCACTTATGAACTGGGAGCTACTACTCAGTAATATGTACCCCTATTTTTTAAAAAGTATTATTTAACTTATTGTCTTACGACATTACAATTTTTAACCTTCTTTGCTAACAGGACCCTGAACGCTTTCACTGTTAAGGAACTCACAGTCGGTAGGAGTGCGTGGGTATAGGCTGCGCACGAAAAGGTTTGCTGTTTGCCCAACTGCGTGAGAGCAGGTTCACCATTACCTCAGCAAACAGGTCAACTGCGCGCGATGAGGTATGTTATGGACAGGTCGACTTCACGCTGGTGTATTATCTACATCTACATGACTACTCTGCAATTCACATTTAAGTGCTTGGCAGAGGGTTCATCGAACCACAATCATACTATCTCTATACCATTCCACTCCCTAACAGCGCGCGGGAAAAACGAACACCTAAACCTTTCTGTTCGAGCTCTGATTTCTCTTATTTTATTTCGATGGTCATTCCTACCTGTGTAGGTTGGGCTCAACAAAATATTTTCGCATTCGGAAGAGAAAGTTGGTGACTGAAATTTCGTAAAAAGGTCCCGCCGCGACGAATAACGTCTTTGCTGTAATGACTTCCATCCCAATTCGCGTATCATATCTGCCACACTCTCTCTCCCATTACGTGATAATACAAAACGAGCTGCCCTTTTTTGCAGCCTTTCGATGTCCTCCGTCAATCCCACCTGGTAACGATCCCACACCACGCAGCAATATTCTAACAGAGGACGAACGAGTGTAGTGTAAGCTGTCTCTTTAGTGGACTTGTTGCATCTTCTAAGTGTCTTGCTAATGAAACGCAACCTTTGGCTCGCCTTCCCCACAATATTATCTATGTGTTCTTTTCAACTGAAGTTGTTCGTAATTTTAACACCCAGGTACTTAGTTGAATTGACAGCCTTGAGAATTGTACTATTTATCGAGTAATCGAATTCCAACGGATTTCTTTTTGAACTCATGTGGATCACCTCACACTTTTCGTTATTTAGCGTCAACTGCCACCTGCCACACCATTCAGCAATCTTTTCTAAATCGCTTTGCAACTGATACTGGTCTTCGGATGACCTTACCAGACGGTAAAATACAGCATCATCTGCGAACAACCTAAGAGAACTGCTCAGATTGCCACCCAGGTCATTTATATAGATCAGGAACAGCAGAGGTCCCAGGACGCTTCCCTGGGGAACACCTGATATCACTTCAGTTTTACTCGATGATTTGCCGTCTATTACTACGGACTGCGACCTTCCCGACAGGAAATCACGAATCCAGTCGCTCAACTGAGACGATACCCCATAGGCCCGCAGCTTGATTAGAAGTCTCTTGTGAGGAACGGTGTCAAAAGCTTTCCGGAAATCTAGAAATACGGAATCAACTTGAGATCCCCTGTCGATAGCGGCCATTACTTCGTACGAATAAAGAGCTAGCTGTGTTGCACAAGAGCGATGTTTTCTGAAGCCATGCTGATTACGTATCAATAGATCGTTCCCTTCGAGGTGATTCATAATGTTTGAATACAGTATATGCTCCAAAACCCTACTGCAAACCGACGTCAATGATATAGGTCTGTAGTTAGATGGATTACTCCTACTACCCTTCTTAAACACTGGTGCGACCTGCGCAATTTTGCAATCTGTAGGTACAGATCTATCAGTGAGCGAGCGGTTGTATATGAGTGCTAAGTAGGGTGCTATTGCTACTTGGTAATGTTTACACTTAACTGTTGGCAGCACTGTTATCATTAGTCACTTTTTTCGAGTGCTGTGCCGTGCGAATCTGTTCTTAGTCCTTGTATAGTAGAATGCACATTCATTTGACGCAGGCTCGGTGGAGGAAAATTCGGGCGATAGGTCTATGTTCCGATTATGAAGAAAACAACACTTGTATAGGTAAGTGGTTGGACTGGGTATTTAGTTTGGCTTTTCTCCCTCCGACAAAGTTGAAGATTTAATGAGCATTAAACCGGAAAGTTAAAATGTTACATGTTTTTGGATTGTTTGACTACGAAATTCATACAGTCAGATTATGTTTCCGCTGGAAATTTGGACGTATAATACAAGCTCTGGAACATCCAATGCCTGTGAGGCATTTCACAGTGCTTTTCAGATTGCACATACACACACACACACACACATTATATATATATATATATATATATATATATATATATATATATATATATATATATATTCGCTATTGTAGTGTTCGGCAGCTGGATGTGAACAGCGTGTAGCATTGCGCAGTTGGAGTTGAGCGGCCAGCAGTGGTGGATATGGAGAGAGAGAGATGCCAGAGAACGGACGATCTGGACGTGTGTCCGCTAGAAAATATAAAGATGGGTGTCATGAATTGATAGATACATATATATGATGACTTTTGAACATTATTAAGGTAAATATATTGTTTGTTCTCCATCAAAATCTTTCATTTGCTAACTATTCCTATCAGTAGTTATAATCTTTTATTTAGCTGGCAGTAGTGGCGCTTGCTGTATTGCAATAGTGCGAGTAACGAAGATTTTTGTGAGGTAAGTGAGTCATGAAATATATAGGTTATTGTTAGTCAGAGCCATTCTTTTTTAGGGATCATTGAAAGTCACATTGCGTTGCGCTAAAAATATTGTGTTTAAAAAATCAGCTGAGCAAAACTGAACGTACTCAGACATTTCTCTCTTTACTTATTCTGATCAACACTAAACTGACACACAATATTTTTAGCGCAATGCAATGTGATATATATATATAATTTGGTGACGCTATCGTTCACTCTCAGATGAGCACCTACACTGCAATAAACGATACAGACAGGCCTCACCGATCTAACAATAAACGTGAAAATCATATGCAGGAATTGGTTTTAAAAGTCAGAAATGGAGGTATGACACTTTTGAACTTTTTAAAAAGCGTTTTTTACTATTACCCTAAGAAATGAAAATAATTCCCATGTCTTTTAAATACTTTGTTGACAAGTGCCCCATGATGTGCATGAACATTTTATCAAGCATCTTTAATCTAGCCTATGACTGGTCCAGCTTAGCAGACAGAAAGAGTCCTAAGTCTCTGGAAATGGGAAGGAAAATGCTGTAGTGCGAAGTTGTGTTCTCGTCCGTGTTCAATAGTTGACCACCATGCACAGTTGACCATTTCGAAAAGCGACCGCTTCAAGATCTGTACGCAGTCGGAATCACCCGGGACAAATGAGTTTCATCACGTCTAGCACAACAGCCACGGTAGTGACAAGCCATGTTCGGGACTGGCGAGTGACAGGCAAGTGATTAGGAGGTTCCATAGACGGGCGCGTTCCACTTTAGTAGTAAATAGCACTGGTCATGAGCCACAAAATTACCTTTGTATCCAAACATATGAACTATGGTATACAAATACAACAAGCTCACCAATTTCACAAACTCAGTGTGACGACTGCAGCGAGACTAATACAGCATTTGTACACCAAAAATTATGCTTTGTTGCAAGCAATGCAATTGAATTATGTACTCCTTTTAGCGTTTGTATTGAAGCTCTGTAATGGAACATGATATAAACACCAGCAATAATTCAGATGATATCCAAGGATGTTATCCTCAGTACTTTTGTGGTTTCAGAAGACTTTGTGAAAACTAGTCGACGTACACACGGGTCAGTGGATACAACTTCTAAGTTTTTAACTCACATTACAAGTCTCAGTATGTGCACAGTCATTAATGTGTGCGAATAATTCATCGCGTCACAGACACGTATTGCCCGGGAAGGCATGACAGCAGCCTGCTTTGAAAATCTATTCATTGGTTTGCCTGCCTGGAGAGAATGAATTGTCTACTTCAGGTCCGACCATGGCGTCCCAAAGTTCACGCGGACCGTGTGTGCGGGCTGCGTGCGGGCCAATGCTCTGCCTGTCCCAGTTTTGCTCGTTCCTTCCCAAAGTACTCGGTGCAGCTCGACTTTGCATTCAGCATTGCGGTGTGGCATTTTTCGGTCGGCACAACTCTCTTCAGTTCGGCAGAATCGCAGGGTCAGCAGCACCGTTTGCCCTTCGCTACTTGTTCGTGATATCATGGACGTTCCTAGGTCCAGTGGCTGTTTACACAAAAAAGAGGCAATCTATCGATATTTCATCGCAAGCCTTTAAAAATGGATGGGAATGACAGAAGAGAGGGATGAGAATTCTCAGCATATATTACGCAGTCGCATAAGTGGCGCGTACCGCAAATTTCGTATGAAACTATGCAGAAAGAATGCAAAGATTTAACCGATAAAGAAAGAGTAAAAAATTACAATGATCAACAGACGGGGTTCATTACTCTGCACATCAACAAGTATTTTGCCCTAAATTTGCAGTCACGCAGCACGTTGACAAATTGGTGGTATGAATAGTAAAATTTCTGAAATCGCACTTATTATTCCACTGTCAGTTGCAACTATTTGCGATGGAACTGAACGAAAAGTATGGAGACTTTACATTTATTTGTTTACACGTTTATTTCCGTAGGACCAATAGTATGTTACAGCTGTAACACCACAATAGGTGTCGTTACATGACTCAAAATGAGTGCAAAAACAAATCTCCATACTACCTGATATATAATATTGTAAAATTAAATAAATTTTTATGCAACTAATTAATCTCTGCTCCGACAATTGCATGCCTGTAAAAACAATATGGGTCGACACATTTCTTTACAGTCCTCATTTCCATTCCTCACCCGTCCTGAAAGTGTATGGTCAAGTGTGAATCAATTAAATGAAGTAGCAGACGGACCAGAGAAGGGGTGGGTTTCCAAGTCTTCTACCAACTTAAACGGTGTCGGTGGAAGGCTGAGAGCAGGAACAGGAGGGCTTGTCCAAAGATGAGTAAAGCGAAAACCTTTTTCGTAGCAGAGGTCGGTCATGGGCCTCCCCAACCAACTAGGGCGATTCGGATAGGGCTCCACGCGATGGTTACAGGGAGGTGTTCGGAAGACAGGTAAGCGACCAGCGTCTGCGTCGAACGAAGGACAAAAGCTATTTGAACGTGTTAATAATTTATAATCTCAACAATTGCTTCTCCTAGCTATTCTGAATTACCATTTAGGTTCTGGTTACAATTCTAGTTCAGATAATCAGTGGCGTAATGAGATGATTTGAGTTAGTCGCGACCACGCCGTCCCTAGATTCAGACCGTAGCCCAAGCCTTAACAATTTCGGCTTGCCATATTATTTTATTTGTGGTGGGCTTTTAAATTATCAGTAAAATTGTATAGAGCGTACATTTGGCAAAGAATGAATCGATTTGATTCGAAGAGCTTCGCGTAAAGGTATGCAGCCACCCAAAATCCTGCTTGATGCCAACCACGAGATACATACTCTTTTTACCAAAATGCTATCAACATTTTGTTCGGCATGTGGATTTAGTGCACGCGAGTGTTTGTGTTCCGAAACTGAGCAGTGACCACGTGCTCTCCAGATTTTCCCTCCCCACAGGACTCGCCAGATTAAGGCGAACGTGAGGCCATACGTTCGTTTATATAAATGTATCAAGAATGTTTTGTCTATCTATTGAATACAAAAGATTACTGTTATCATGTGAAATCTTAGCCAAAATAAATATTTCATCATTTGAAGCTATTTCCGTGCTCGTTTAATTTATCCCTTTTCAATACGTGTGAAAATAGAGTCACATTTGTTTCATTGATGACTGTGCTACTAAAATACGTAGTTCTTGGCACAAGTGTAGCTAATGGGACATAGTTTTCTCTGTCTGCCCCATAATAATTCATAGCGTTATCCGTTGCGACCTTTATAAACTTAACCTATGAAGGGGTTGTTCCCTAAAATTTAGGTGGGCCTAAACCTCTTTTCAAACAACGGACAAAGTTATTCAGAAAACCTTACGTTACGTTACACAGCAAATAATTTGGTTGAACGATTTTTTTATTTAAAACTTGCTACTGTTGAATTTATGAGAGAAAAAGGAGTGCAGAAACGAGAATTAGAACATCAAGAACCGTTTATAGACCTCGCATTTTAAATGGACTTGACTGGACTCTGCTCACAGTAAGGCATCGGAAGGTAAAAAGCAACTTCTTTCTGATTGCATGGAGATGCATTTAAAAACAAAAACGCGTTATAGAAGGAACACAGTAGGACAATGACAGTCCAGTTCTTTAAGCCCATTTCCATTAAAGAAAATTTGAAGTCTGATGAATTCATTGTGTCCTTGAAAGAATTACAAGGATTGTTTCCTAAACGATTTGAGGACACTGCCAATCTTGCATCCATTTTCCAGATCGTTTGTCATTTCACTTGAAACAGCCTCTATGCGTGTACAGATGTAGCTGACTGACGCGCTAGGTAATTACTGTTTTAATGACAAATCCTTTCACGTTAAAACTGCCCAGGACATATGCATTGCTTTCTCAGATAGAGTTTACACATCTCTATAACGAAATTGCAAATATGCTACAATATTTCTATCGACATATTTGTCTGAAACAACTTTTTCCATTGTGAAGGAGTCCACTACACGCACCAAGCGGCTACACGGGTAGCAGGGGCTGTGTGGCGTGGACTGGGCGGTTTTTTAGGTTAGATGGCCTCGGTCAAGTACAGAAAGGGCAACAGCTTCAAAGGGTGCGGGGCAAAGTCAGGACATGTGGGGACCAAGCAGCAATCGGTATTGTAATTGTAAACTGTCGAAGTTGCATTGGTAAAGTACCGGAACTTCAAGCGCTGATAGAAAGCACCGAAGCTGAAATCGTTATAGGTACAGAAAGCTGGCTGAAGCCAGAGATAAATTCAGCCGAAATTTTTACAAAGGCACAGACGGTGTTTAGAAAGGATAGATTGCATTCAATCGGTGGTGGCATGTTTGTCGCTGTTAGTAGTAGATTATCCTGTAGTGAAGTAGAAGTGGATAGTTCTTGCGAAATATTATGGGTGGAGGTTACACTTAACAACCGAGCTAGGTTAATAATTGGCTCCTTTTACAGACCTCCCGACTCAGCAGCATTAGTGGCAGAACAGCTGCGAGAAAATTTTGAATACATTTCACATAAATTTTCTCAGCATGTTATAGTCTTAGGTGGTGATTTCAATTTACCACATATAGATTGGGACACTCAGATGTTTAGGACGGGTGGTAGGGACAGAGCATCGAGTGGCATTATACTGAGTGCACTATCCGAAAATTACCTCGAGCAATTAAACACAGAACCGACTCGTGGAGATAACGTCTTAGACCTACTGATAACAAACAGACCCGAACTTTTCGACTCTGTAAGTGCAGAACAGGGAATCAGTGATCATAAGGCCGTTGCAGCATCCCTGAATATGGAAGTTAATAGGAATATAAAAAAAGGGAGGAAGGTTTATCTGTTTAGCAAGAGTAATAGAAGGCACATTTCAGACTACCTAACAGATCAAAACGAAAATTTCTGTTCCGACACTGACAATTTTGAGTGTTTATGGAAAAAGTTTAAGACAATTGTAAAATGCGTTTTAGACATGTACGTGCCGAGTAAAACTGTGAGGGACGGGAAAAACCCACCGTGTTCAACAACAAAGTTAGGAAACTACTGCGGAAGCAAAGAGAGCTTCACTCCAAGTTTAAACGCAGCCAAAACCTCTCAGACAAACAGAACCTAAACGATGTCAAAGTTAGCGTAAGGAGGGCTATGCGTGAAGCGTTCAGTGAATTCGAAAGTAAAATTCTATGTACCGACTTGACAGAAAATCCTAGGAAGTTCTGGTCTTACGTTAAATCAGTAAGTGGCTCGAAACAGCATATCCAGACACTCCGGGATGATGATGGCTTTCAAACAGAGGATGACACGCGTAAAGCTGAAATACTAAACACCTTTTTCCAAAGCTGTTTCACAGAGGAAGACCGCACTGCAGTTCCTTCTCTAAATCCTCCACAACTGAAAAAATGGCTGACATCGAAATAAGTGTCCAAGGAATAGAAAAGCAACTGAAATCACTCAACAGAGGAAAGTCCACTGGACCTGACGGGATACTAATTCGATTCTACACAGAGTACGCGAAAGAACTTGCCCCCCTTCTAACAGCCGTGTACCGCAAGTCTCTAGAGGAACGGAAGGTTCCAAACGATTGGAAAAGAGCACATGTAGTCTCAGTCTTCAAAAAGAGTCGTCGAACAGATGCGCAAAACTATAGACCTATATCTCTGACGTCGATCTGTTGTAGAATTTTAGAACATGTTTTTTTGCTCGAGTATCATGTCGTTTTTGGAAACCCAGAATCTACTCTATAGGAATCAACATGGATTCCGGAAACAGCGATCGTGTGAGACCCAACTCGCTTTATTTGTTCATGAGACCCAGAAAATATTAGATACAGGCTCCCAGGTAGATGCTGTTTTCCTAGACTTCCGGAAGGCGTTCGATACAGTTCCGCCCTGTCGCCTGATAAACAAGGTAAGAGCCTACGGAATATCAGACCAGCTGTGTGGCTGGATTGAAGAGTTTTTAGCAAACAGAACACAGCATGTTGTTATCAATGGAGAGACGTCTACAGACGTTTAAGTAACCTCTGGCGTGCCACAGGGGAGTGTTATGGGACCATTGCTTTTCACAATATATATAAATGATCTAGTAGATAGTGTCGGAAGTTCCATGAGGCTTTTCGCGGATGATGCTGTAGTATACAGAGAAGTTGCAGCATTAGAAAATTGTAGCGAAATGCAGGAAGATCTGCAGCGGATAGGCACTTGGTGTAGGGAGTGGCAACTGACCCTTAACATAGACAAATGTAATGTATTGCGAATACATAGAAAGAAGGATCCCTTATTGTATGATTATATGATAGCGTAACAAACACTGGTAGCAGTTTCTTCTGTTAAATATCTGGGAGTATGCGTGCGGAACGATTTGAAATGGAATGATCATATAAAATTAATTGTTGGTAAGGCGGGTACCAGGTTGAGATTCATTGGGAGAGTCCTTAGAAAATGGAGTCCATCAACAAAGGAGGTGGCTTACAAAACACTCGTTCGACCTATACTTGAGTATTGCTCATCAGTGTGGGATTCGTACCAGATCGGGTTGACAGAAGAGATAGAGAAGATCCAAAGAAGAGCGGCGCGTTTCGTCACAGGGTTATTTGGTAACCGTGATAGCGTTACGGAGATGTTTAGCAAACTCAAGTGGCAGACTCTGCAAGAGAGGCGCTCTGCATCGCGGTGTAGCTTGCTCGCCAGGTTTCGAGAGGGTGCGTTTCTGGATGAGGTATCGAATATACTGCCTCCCCCTACTTATACCTGCCGTGGAGATCACGAATGTAAAATTTGAGAGATTCGAGGGCGCACGGAGGGTTTCAGGCAGTCGTTCTTCCCGCGAACCATACGCGACTGGAACAGAAAAGGGAGGTAATGACAGTGGCACGTAAAGTGCCCTCCGCCACACACCGTTGGGTGGCTTGAGGAGTATGAATGTAGATGTAGATGTAGAACTAAATAAGTCACAAATATGTGAGAACCTGAGTGCAAAAGTTCTGAAATTGCCTGCGTTTGTCCGTACGCCGTCAGTTTGTACCAGATAAAAATTACTTTCTGTCTTTAACGTGCCAAAGTAAATAAATACTACTGAAAATTTGTTTTGTTTGTGATCTATGTTGTTGCGAAATTTGGAAAATAAAATCGAGTCGCATGCAATGTGAGTGCACTGCCAATTGAAATCAGCATGTTCATCGTTTCGTCCTTTTCCCCTTCCACGCGCTTAGACAACATGTCGTGGCCGCAGGAGAAATGTACAGCGAGGCTGAGCACTGAGGAGCTTGTGGCAGGGCATGACTCGAGAACCGAATTCTGGGCCAACCCAGATCTACACGTACTGACCCGTCTGCTCTAGTGCAACTACGCGCCAGTGCGTATTATTAATCGAAACTTGAAAGACGCTCTGTCCACTGATATGCGTCGTTTTCTGGAACGCTAGAGACACTTAAGAGTAACTCTTGTGGTAGATATTCTCTCTAGGAACTCTTACCAACCTCGCGATTAGTTATTACTGTCACCAAATGGCCAACCAAAACATGAGAGCACTGAGATCACCTTATCGTCTCTAGGAGATTCCACACAGTAGGGCTATTTATTTATTTATTTATTCTCATCAGTCTTCTGACTGCTTGGTGCGGCCGGCCACGAATTCTTCTCCTGTGCCAACCTCTTCATCGCAGAGGAGCACCTGCAACCTACGTCCTCAGTTATTTGCTGGATATATTCCAATGTCTGACGTCCTTTATAGTTTTTGTCCTCTGCAGCTCCCTCTAGTACTATGGAAGTCATTCTCTGGTGTCTTCACGGATGTCCTCTCATCCTGACCCTTCTCTTTGTCAGGGTTTTCCACATATTCCTTTCCTCTCCGATTCTCCGCAGAACCTCCCTATTCCTTACCTTATCGTCTACCCAATTTTCAACATCTCAAATGTTTCTATTCTCTTCTGTTCCGACTTTTCCACAGTCCATGTTTCACTATCAAACAATGCTATGTTACAGACATACATTCTCAGAAATTTTTTCCTCAAATTAAGGCCTAAGTTTGATATTAGTAGACTTCCCTTGGCCAGGAATGCCCTTCGTGCAAGTGATAGTCTGCTTTTGATGTCCTCCTTGCTCCGTCCGTCATTGGTTATTTTTCTGCCTAGCCAGTAGAATTACTTAACTTGATCTACTTCATCACCTTCAATCCTGATGTTAAGTTTCTCGCTGTTCACATTTCTGCTACTTCTCATTGCTTTCTTCTTCGATTCGCTCTCAATCCATATTCTGTACTCTTTATACTGTTGATTCCATTCAGCAGATCACGTAATTCTTCTTCACTTTCACTCAGGATAGCAACGTCATCAGCGAATCACATCGTTGATATCCTTTAATCTTGACTTTTGATTCCACTTCTGACCCTTTGTTTTATTTCCATCATTTCTTCTTCGACGTACTGACTGAACAGTAGAGGCGAAAGACTACAGCCCTGTCTTACACCCTTTTTGATCCGACCACTTCGTTCTTGGCCGTCCACTCTTATTATTCCCCCATGGCTCTAGTAGATATTGTATATTATTCATCTCTCCCTATAGCTTACTCCCATTTTTCTCACCGAGCGATGTGGCGCAGTGGTTAGCACACTGGACTCGCATCGGGAGGACGACGGTTCAATCCCGTCTCCGGCCATCCTGATTTAGGTTTTCCGTGATTTCCCTAAAATTGTTCCAGGCAAATGCCAGGATGGTTCCTTTGAAAGGGCACGGCCGATTTCCTTCCCCATCCTTCCCTAACCCGAGCTTGTGCTCCGTCTCTAATGACCTCGTTGTCAACGGGACGTTAAACACCACTAACCTAACCCAACCATTTTTCTCAGAAATCTTGCACCATTTTACCTTGTCGAACGCTTTTTCCAGGTCGACAAATCCTATGAACGTGTCTATTTTTCTATAGTCTTGCTTCCATTATCAACCGCAACATCATAATTGCATCTCTATTGCCTTTATCTTTCCTAAAGCCAAACTAATCGTCATCTAACACATCCTCAAAATTCTTTTCTAGTCTTCTGAATATTATTCTTGTCAGCAACTTGGATGCATGAGCTGTTAAGCTGATAGTGCGATAATTTTCACATTTGTCAGCTCTTGCAGTCTTTGGAATTGTGTGGATGATGTTTTTCCGAAAAATGTTCTATAAAGAAAATTTTTGTATTAAGAAGATCACATTTAGCTGAAGGGAAAGCATCAGAGGGAACGAAATTGCTCAAGCATGTCCAGATAAACGATGCCCTGTTACTATTTTCTCGATGAAGAAAAATTATCCAACTATGCTTTGCGCTCACTACGCTTCAATCTTTCGCTGTCTCTGACATGTTCCCGAAAACAATGAAAGTTTTCGAACTTCATGTGCGAATGTTGTGCCGATTACCTTTCCCACATGTTTGGAAAATGCTTCGACAGAGAAAATGTTTCTTAGATAGTCGTGATGTGACCCAGATGGATTCAGTATCCCAATAGCATCTCCATCTTTATCTACATCTACGTGATTACTCTGCTATTCACAATAAAGTGTCTGGCAGGGGGCTCGATGAGCCACCTTCAAGCTCTCTCTCTACCGTTCCACTCTCGAACAGCGCGCGGGAAAAACGAGCACCTAAATTTTTCTGTGCGAGCCCTGATTTCTCTTATTTTGTCGTGATGATCATTTCTCCCTATGTAGGTGGGTGCCAACAGAATGTTTTCGCAATCGGAGGAGAAAACTAGTGATTGAAATTTCATGAGAAGATTCCGTCGCAACGAAAAACGCCTTTGTTTTAATGATTGCCACTCCAACTCACGTACCATGTCTGTGGTACTATCTCCCCTACTCCGCGATAATACAAAACGAGCTGCCCTTTTTGTACTTTTTCAAAGTCACCCGTCAGTCCCATCTGATGCGGATCCCACACCGCACAGCAGTACTCCAGAATAGGGCGGACAAGCGTGGTGTAAGCAGTCTCTTTAGTAGACCTGTTGCACCTTCTAAGTGTTCCGTCACTGAATCGCCGTCTTTGGTTGGCTCTACCCACAACATTATCTATTTGATCGTTCCAATTTAGGGTATCTGTAAATGTAATCCCTAAGTATTTAGTTGAATTTACAGCCTTCAGATTTGTTTGACTTATCGCGTAATCGAAAATTATTGGATTTATTTTAGCACTCACGTGAATAACTTCACACTTTTCTTTATTCAGGGTCAATTGCCACTTTTCGCACCATATGCATATCTCATCTAAATCATTTTGCAATTCGTTTTGGTCATCTTATGACTTTACAAGACGGTAAATAACAGCATCATCTGCAAACAATCTAAGACGGCTACTGAGATTGTCTCCTATGTCGTTAATGTAGATAAGTAACAATAGAGGACCTATAACTCTTCCTTGGGGAACGCCGGATATTATTTCTGTTTTACTCGATGACTTTCCGTCTATTACTACGAACTGTGACCTTTTTGACAGGAAGTCACGAATCCAGTCGCATAACTGAGCCGATTCTCCATAGGCACGCAGTTTTGTTAGAAGACGCTTGTGAGGAACGGTACCGAAAGCCTTCGGGAAATCTAAAAATATGGAATGAATTTGATATCCCCTGTCGATAGCACTCATTACTTCATGAGTATAAATAGTTAGTTGTGTTTCGCAAATACAATTGTTGTGGTTGGCAGGAGAACCAACCGTATGGTTAAAGGAGGCCGAAATGCACGCGTCTCAGCTCACGCAGGCAGGCGTGAGGTCTGGAACATGACAAGGGAATTAGAAGTGAGAAAAACGGACGTAGCTGGTGGAATACTTAACTTTAATCCATTAATGACGAACGTCGCTCTTTATGGTACATGATTCACAATATCAATAGTACGGATACTGGCGCCTTGCTAGGTCGTAGAAAATAACGTAGCTGAAGGCTATGCTAACTATCGTCTCGGCAAATGAGAGCGTAGAAGTCAGTGAACCATCGCTAGCAAAGTCGGCTGTACAACTGGGGAAGTCTCTCTAGATCTGCCGTGTGGCGGCGCTCGGTCTGCAATCACTGATAGTGGCGACACGCGGGTCCGACGTATACTACCGGACCGCGGCCGATTTAAAGACTACCACCTAGCAAGTGTGGTGTCTGGCGGTGACACCACAACAATATTTCCTGAAATCGTGCAACATACGTGTCAATAAATCGTTTTCTTCGAAGTACTTCATAATGTTTGAGTACAGCATATGTTCCAAAACCCCACTGCTAATCGACTTTAGTGAGATGGGCCTGTAATTCGGCGGATTACTCTTCCTTTGTTGGGTATTGGTGTGACTTGAACAATTTCCAGTCTTTAGGTACGGATCAGTATGTGAGCTAGCGGTTGTATATAATTGCTAAATATGGAGCTATTGTACCAGCATACTCTGAGAGGAACCTGACTGGTATACAATCGGGGCCGGAAGCCTCTCTTTTATTAAGTGTTTTAAGCTGCTTTGCGATACCGAGGATTTCTATTTCTATGTTTCTCATCTTGGCAGTTGCTCTTGATTGAATTCAGGAATATTTACTTCTTCTTCTTCTTTGGTGAAGGAGTTTCGGAAAATCGTGTTTAATAACTCTGCTTTAGTGGCACTGTCATCAGTGACTTCACCGTTGTTATCGCGCAGTGAAGGTATTGACTGCGTCTTGCCACTGGCGTGCTTTATGTATAAAGAGAATCTATCTGGGTTTTCTGCCAGATTTCGAGACAGAGTTTCGTTGTGCAAATTATTTAAAGTATCTCGCACTGAAGTACGCACTATTTTCGAACTTCTGCAAAACTTTGCCATTCTTGGGGATTGGCATGCTTTTTAAATTTGGCATGCTTTTTTCGCTGCTTCTGCAACAGCGATCTGACCCATTTTGTGTACTGTGGGGGATCAGTACCATCACTTATTAGTTTATGTAGTATATATCTCTCAACTGCTGTCGATACTATCTCTTGGAAATCATTCCACAACTTTTCTACACTTGGTCAGATCGGAAGGAGTGGAGATCGGTGCAGCTACAAGCCATTTCACGTAATTGCTTGCGCAA
The DNA here is from genome assembly GCF_023897955.1 of Schistocerca gregaria. NCBI lineage: Eukaryota > Metazoa > Arthropoda > Insecta > Orthoptera > Acrididae > Schistocerca > Schistocerca gregaria. The sequence continues at coordinate 961,060,828 of NC_064921.1, read as the reverse complement.
ATTGAATTTAGTAATCGAGCAGGCGAATTCGTTTATGTAGTACTTCGTGAAATGATGAGCGAGTGATGATTAGCTCTTGTTGCCCGACGAACTGACCTTGGTAGGTTTCTTTGAAAGGTCTCTCTCTTCTTAACCATTTCATCAGATGGGCGTTTTATGTTAGAACCACTATCCTTTTTCCATCCTACTGGGTAGCCTTAAGCGTCTCAATGTTTGCTTGGTCGCTTTGAAATTCACGTCAGAAGAGTTTTTGGCCAATATTGGGTGATTTCGTTTCCGCATACCACACCATGCTTTGGGCTCTCTGTTGAGATATAGTAATTTCTGGTAAGTATTTAGCACTTGAAACAAAACAAAATGAACCATTTAGAAAAAAAAAAACATCTGCATTGAAGGCATGAAAATCTCGTAGTTTTTCGTATATAACTTTTGATATCCAAATACGGCAGTCACACTGTACACAAGCGCTACACTATTACAGCAGTAGAACAGCAGTGCAACCTTACCACTAAGTGGAGTTAGCAGTGGCTATTGCTGAAGTGAGCAGTAATTATATTGGGCCGTTATCAGCATAAGCAACGTTTGCCGAAGTGACGAACCCAATTACAAATGATGATCTCGCTACATTAACTACAACCAGTAACAATCCATTGAATGTGTAGATAGTAATCATATAATAAACGTAATTAGCCTGATTTAATTTTTAAATTAATTGTGCATCGCTTAGGTTAACTTTACTTGAATTTCATTTATTCTTCACACAAAAAACACTCAGTGTGAGTTGCGAAAGTTAACGGCGTGCTTATGCTATCACTACGAATACTCGACTGATCACGTCACATGTAGTGGTCTCTTGTCGTCGGGGAGTTTGAGAGTACTGTTTCATGGTGACAGACTTTGTTCGCGGGCTGTCGTATGTGAATCTTTCATGCGATAAGAATAAACGCAAGTATCAAGTTTAACTTTTCATTGTGGCTCACCTGAATGAGTTAAACATTAAACTACGCATGAAACTTCTGCGGAAAACTGTTGAAATATTGTAGTCAAACATACTGCAAATGCATGCAGTGTGTAGTGTTAAAATTAAAGAACAAGATAACAAGATGTAAAGAGAGCACTAAGTGAGGTAAAGGGGAAGTCACATGAAAACGAGAAAGATAGGAAAAAAGTAAGTAAACTATTTGTTATTTGAAAAGTGATCACCATAGCTGTTACTACAATTAATCCCACAGTGAGACAAGGTGGCCAGTCGGTGGCGTACCTGGGTAGTGTGGCACCCGGTTCGGAGCAAAACATGTCAGCCCCTCCCCCCTCCCCCCCCCCCCCCCCCGCGCCATCGTCCCCACCACCATCACCACCAACCCCACAGATACAGCAAATAATTTTATTTAGAGAGGCAATTTTCTGATACAAGTGTTTATGCAAGCGAAGTATACTGTTAACTATTTTGTAATATTTTTCATGAATTGAAATAAATACATAAAAAGCATTTTTATGAATATTACAATATATTTTATTGTTAATGAATGAAGAAGTACAAATAACCAAAGATTTTTCAATGATTAGTTTCTTTAAAATATACCTTAGAATCTCTTCCTTCTGACTTCTTGTGCAGCAAATTTTGAAATTGTGTCATCAAAATAGATGCTTTTAGCTGCACTGTTTTTGATTGACAAATTAGAGAGTTGTGCTTGAGTCATAGTAGATCTAAGATAATTCTTAACTAGTTAGAGGTTTGAAAAACTCCTCTGACATGATACTAGTGAAACATACAAAGTTAAGAGAAACCTTTACTCCAGAAGGAGGTTTGATACAAACCCAGAAAATTCATACTCAATCATTAACTGTAAGCATCTTAAACATGTCTAACCAAGCTTGCACTTGCAGACATGTTCTTAGGCGTGGAAAACAACTTTCAGAAATCTCATTGTAATTATTGATCAAACGTTCCACAACCGTGAGAAGTTCGTTTCCGAGGTTTTAATCAGAATACTTTAAAAAATAGAAACACTCTGTTGTACATTCCATGGTTTTGCAACGTTTATCTATTTCTTGTAGAAGCCTCTTGATGACCTCTAACATTGATCTTCGAGATTCCTGGTGCAAATTCGACGTCTCGTTTGCTGCCGTATCTCCAGGTGTCATTTTTTTTCTCTCTGATATTCCTGCTTTTTTCTACAGGAATGCTCATCTCGTCGAGTCCTCCGCAAATCGAAGAGTTGCGCCAACAAGATAATTTCTCTTGTCTTTCAAAAAGAGTTTTAGGATTCTCATCTTAGTAGTACACATATCGAAGCTCATTCCAAGAATCTGCAAATACTTTTGGCCATGCTTGGCTTCTGCTAAGACAATACTCCATAAACACAAAAACGGGAAATCACACAATGTAGGCAACAGAGGTTTAGGAGCTTCCCAGATCTCTGTAGTTTTCGAAGAATCAGATAATTTCTCAGTGTCATTGATAATCTTTTTAAAGCATGAAACACATGCATGTTTTTCGGAAGGATCGTCTATCTCCTAGCAGAAGTTGAGTAAAACTGTAGTTTTGTAAGGTCTTAAAAAAGTCATACATAATGGAACTGTTGTAAACTCTTATGTTTCTGCACAAATTGATAGTGGTTTGCATGTGGTACCAACAATGCCTTAGGATTAAGTATAAAAATTCTTACTTGAATTCCTGAGGCACTCCAGCCGTTGTAGAAGCATTGTCGTATCCTTGTACTTTAAGATTCTTATATCCAGAGTGTAAGGCATTACAAAATATTTTTCAGCGCGCACCACGAAACCTAGCAAGTTTGGTCAGCCTGACGGAGCTGATACTCTGTGCGGACCGCAGAACCTTGCATCTCTTTGCTAGACGAGTGCTGTCTACGCCTTCATGGCAAAATGTTCGCACTTTTCTACGGAACCATGATAGTATCCAGTCGCGCATTTCTCCGTCCGAATCAAAACCCTATCTTTGGAGTCCTGAAGAAATATATTCGTTGCTCCGGATGAAGAAATGCACGCGTGATTACAACTATGCTTTCGAAGGCAACAGCAAGTTATCTTGTCTCTCAGTAAGATAAATATGTTAACATTTATGGCAGTTTATTGTGAAATAATAAACAGTTTACTTACTTTTTCCCATCTGCCTCGTTTTCATTTGAGTGTCTCTTATATATTGTCATTAACAGATATTATCACTAACCTTAATAGAATATATATTATAACCTTAATAGAAACGGATAGCTCTCAGACTTTGGGAGTGTTCTGTTTGTCCACAGGTTCGCTGAGCAGCTTACACCGCCAAACTAAATATACTCCCCTTTTTCTAGCAACGTCAAGCAAATAATCTCCGCCGAAAGTATATTCGCAATCATTCGCAGTTGACAATAATGGAAGAGAGCATGTAAATAAACGTCTTGTGATCTAGTGTAAACATTAATTACGATTAAATAAAATGTATACGTTTTATGTATTCTTCAGATTTTTCAAAATACCGTATCGTTGCCACCTGTCCAGATTTGGTACTTTTCTGTAACTGTCCCGTGTTCTACGTGAGTACGACTGGACATCCTTGAGTCCCTTCCTTTTTGCTTATTTTTATAGTGTTACTTTTTGGTATCGTACTGTGTAATTAACACCATTGGAAAGTGAACGTGTTGTTAAACTATAATGTGAGCTGCTCAGAGTTCTGTCAGCATGTTCTACACTCCTGGAAATTGAAATAAGAACACCGTGAATTCATTGTCCCAGGAAGGGGAAACTTTATTGACACATTCCTGGGGTCAGATACAGCACATGATCACACTGACAGAACCACAGGCACATAGACACAGGCAACAGAGCATGCACAATGTCGCCACTAGTACAGTGTATATCCACCTTTCGCAGCAATGCAGGGTGCTATTCTCCCATGGAGACGATCGTAGAGATACTGGATGTAGTCCTGTGGAACGGCTTGCCATGCCATTTCCACCTGGCGCCTCAGTTGGACCAGCGTTCGTGCTGGACGTGCAGACCGCGTGAGACGACGCTTCATCCAGTCCCGAACATGCTCAATGGGGGACAGATCCGGAGATCTTGCTGGCCAGGCTAGTTGACTTACACCTTCTAGAGCACGTTCGGTGGCACGGGATACATGCGGACGTGCATTGTCCTGTTGGATCAGCAAGTTCCCTTGCCGGTCTAGGAATGGTAGAACGATAGGTTCGATGACGGTTTGGATGTACCGTGCACTATTCAGTGTCCCCTCGACGATCACCAGAGGTGTACGGCCAGTGTAGGGGATCGCTCCCCACACCATGATGCCGGGTGTTGGCCCTGTGTGCCTCGGTCGTATGCAGTCCTGATTGTGGCGCTCACCTGCACGACGCCAAACACGCATACGACCATCATTGGTACCAAGGCAGAAGCGACTCTCATCGTTGAAGACGACATGTCTCCATTCGTCCCTCCATTCACGCCTGTCGCGACACCACTGGAGGCGGGCTGCACGATGTTGGGGCGTGAGCGGAAGACGGCCTAACGGTGTGCGGGACCGTAGCCCAGCTTCATGGAGACGGTTGCGAATGGTCCTCGCCGATACCCCAGGAGCAACAGTGTCCCTAATTTGCTGGGAAGTGGCAGTGCGGTCCCCTACGGCACTGCTTAGGATCCTACGGTCTTGGCGTGCATCCGTGCGTCGATGCGGTCCGGTCCCACGTCGACGGGCACGTGCACCTTCCGCCGACCACTGGCGACAACATCGATGTACTGTGGAGACCTCACGCCCCACGTGTTGAGCAATTCGGCGGTACGTCCACCCGGCCTCCGGCATGCCCACTATACGCCCTCGCTCAAAGTCCGTCCAACTGCACATACGGTTCACGTCCACGCTGTCGCGGCATGCTACCAGACTGCGATGGAGCTCCGTATGCCACGGCAAACTGGCTGACACTGACGGCGGCGGCGCACAAATGCTGCGCAGCTAGCGCCATTCGACGGCCAACACCGCGGTTCCTGGTGTGTCCGCTGTGCCGTGCGTGTGATCATTGCTTGTACAGCCCTCTCGCAGTGTCCGGAGCAAGTATGGTGGGTCGGACACACCGGTGTCAATGTGTTCTTTTTTCCATTTCCAGGAGTGTACATGAGAAGAAGCTTCTGAAGGCAGCTACACCAGACAACACGTACGTCTTTAGGTTCCAGCCCCAAACCCATTGATTTTCAGCAGTGGGTAAGGGAACCACTGCTGGCTTTTAAATATTTTAAGTTTCAGGTATGGTACTTGTAGTTTCGTTTTGATGTCATTATATGAAGCTGACGGACGTCAGTAAGAATTGCTCGTTTAATGTATCAAGTGCTACCTTTGGAAGTGTCCCGACTTTTGTATTGCCAAAGGTGGTAACTATAAATCACATTTTTATGTAAATGTTCCATTATTTCAAGTACTTTTAAAATACTGTACAATCATGCACACGTAACTGTAACCAGTGTTACTATTTTTAGTTTAAAACGGCAAATTACTAATTTCATCCCGAAAAAGTAGGTCGTGCCCCAGTACCCACAACACTGGCCGAGAAGAAGAGCGTATAAATGGGGAAATGAAAAAAAAATTGAGCATAGGTGCATGGAACGGAATCAGCATGTCAACAGAATGTGGGAAAACAGGTTAGTGAAACAAGTAATCGGTTACGAACCAGTAGGAAAGACAGATATAAGACGACCGAGGAACAGATGGCTTCTTCAGTGAAGAGTAAACTTCATGTAAACCTGCTCCATGGAGTAAAGAAGAAAAATAGTTAGTGAGATGTCTGGCGCCTTATAGCGTGTGGCCCACAGTATGTGCTACACTGATAAACCGCCTGTGCGTCGATGTCGTTTTGTTAAACGGCAGTGTGAAACGTCCCCTTAGAAAAATTAATGGATTACTGTGCTGGTTAACCCCTTACGTTATTTGAACGTACTCAGACATTTCGCTCTTTACCTATTCTGATCACCACTAAACTGACACACAATATTTTCAGCGCAACGTAATCTGACTTACAAAAATCCCTTCAAAAGAATGGCACTGACTAACATTAACCTATACCTTTCACAAATCAGTTACCTCACAAAAATCTTCGGTGCTCGAACTACTGCAATACAGCGAGCGCCACTACTGCCAGCTAAATAAAAGATTCAAACTACTGAGGGCACTAAATACTGATAGGCATAGTTAGCAAATGATAGATTTTGATAAAGAACAAACAATGTGTTTACCTTAATAGTGTTAAAAAGTCATAATATATATATCAGTTCATGACATCCAGTCTTACAAATTTACTGTCTCTGTCCAGATCATCCGCTCTCAAAACTCCGCCATCTCACTCCCCACGTCCACCACTGCTGGCGGCTCACCTCCGACTGCGCAACGCTACACGCTGTTAACAGCCGACTGCCCAACACTACAACAGCAAATTCCAACAATGCAAACCAGCCACAGGCTGCACACAGCACAGCCAGTGATTTTCATACAGAGCGCTACGTGGCGGTGGCGTTACCAATATAACAACCTAAAGAGCCTACTTACAAGTGTTCCTGACGTTATACCAGCCGTCAGGATAGGCAACTTCACGTGCCGCCAAGTCGGCATGGTTGCCAACGCTTCACGGGGCGAGCTTGAAATTGTTGACAGGAGGTGGGATACGTTGACACATACAGGGTGTTTCAAAAATGACCGGTATATTTGAAACGGCAATACAAACTAAACGAGCAGCGATAGAAATACACCGTTTGTTGCAATATGCTTGGTACAACAGTACATTTTCAGGCAGACAAACTTTCGAAATTACAGTAGTTACAATTGTCAACAACAGATGGCGCTGCGGTCTGGGAAACTCTATAGTACGATATTTTCCACATATCCACCATGCGTAGCAATAATATGGCGTAGTCTCTGAATGAAATTACCCGAAACCTTTGACAACGTGTCTGGCGGAATGGCTTCACATGTAGATGAGATACACTGCTTCAGCTGTTCAATTGTTTCTGGATGCTGGCGGTACACCTGGTCTTTCGAGTGTCCCCACAGAAAGAAGTCACAGGGGTTCATGTCTGGCGAATAGGGAGGCCAATCCACGCCGCCTCCTGTATGTTTCGGATAGCCCAAAGCAATCACACGATCATCGAAATATTCATTCAGGAAATTAAAGATGTCGGCCGTGCGATGTGGCCGGGCACCATCTTGCATAAACCACGAGGTGTTCGCAGTGTCGTCTAAGGCAGTTTGTACCACCACAAATTCACGAAGAATGTCCAGATAGCGTGATGCAGTAATCGTTTCGGATCTGAAAAATGGGCCAATGATTCCTTTGGACGAAATGGCGGCCCAGACCAGTACTTTTTGAGGATGCAGGGACGATGGGACTGCAACATGGGGCTTTTCGGTTCCCCATATGCGCCAGTTCTGTTTATTGACGAAGCCGTCCAGGTAAAAATAAGCTTCGTCAGTAAACCAAATGCTGCCACATGCATATCGCCGTCATCAATCCTTTGCACTATATCGTTAGCGAATTTCTCTCGTGCAGCAATGGTAGCGGCGCTGAGGGGTTGCCGCGTTTGAATTTTGTATGGATAGAGGTGTAAACTCTGGCGCATGAGACGATACGTGGACGTTGACGTCATTTGGACCGCAGCTGCAACACAGCGAACGGAAACCTGAGGCCGCTGTTGGATCACCTGCTGCACTAGCTGCACGTTGCCCTCTGTGAGTGCCGTACGCGGTCGCCCTGCCTTTCCAGCACGTTCAGCCGTTACGTTCCCAATCCGTTGAAATTTTTCAAACAGATCCTTTATTGTATAGCTTTTCGGTCCTTTGGTTACATTAAACCTCCGTTGAAAACTTCGTCTTGTTGCAACAACACTGTGTTCTAGGCGGTGGAATTCCAACACCAGAAAAATCCTCTGTTCTAAGGAATAAACCAAGTTGTCCACAGCACACTTGCACGTTGTGAACAGCACACGTTTACAGCAGAAAGACGACGTACAGAATGGCGCACCCACAGACTGCGTTGTCTTCTATATCTTTCACATCACTTGCATCGCCACCTGTTGTTGAAAATTGTAACTACTGTAATTTTGAAAGTTTGTCCGCCTGAAAATGTACTGTTGTCCCAAGCATATTGCAACAAACGGTGTATTTCTATCACTGCTCGTTTAGTTTTTATTGCCGTTTCAAGTATACCGGTCATTTTTCAAACACCCTGTACTATGCCGCTAGAAATATCTCAGTGTACAACGCAGATATTTTCAAAAGTACTGTAGGTAGTATTGTACAAGGTGTATAAAAAAGAATCAACCGACTTGGCACGTCTATATTTCTGAAACTAATAAACATATACAATGAATTTTGGTTTTTTTATGAGCGGGAAAGTCAAAAAATATTTTTTTCATATCTTTTCATAAGTGTTCAATATGCCGTCCTTCAGATGCACGGCATATGCCGAGCGGTATTCAAATTGTTCCCACACTGCAGCGAGCTTGCCTTGAATTACAGCTTCCACAGCTGCTGTTATGCGATGTCTCAGTTCATAAATTGTTGGTAACGAAGGCACGTAAAGAGAGATTTTATAAACCCCCACAAGAAACAATCGCATACAGTTAGGTCCGGTGACCCTGGAGGCCAGTAATGTAAGGCTGAATCATGTGGTTCAGCGCGACCGATCCATCGTTCAGTAATCCTTTGATTTAAAAATTCCCGCACTTCCAGATACCAGTGTGGCGGTGCTCCATCCTGTTGGTAAATTAAGTTGATAAATCTCCAACTGTGGACAAAGAAAATTCTCAACCATATCGATATAAGTGCTTCCTGTGCACAAAGCAAATAAAAAAGGACCATACACCTTTTCCCGTGAAACTGCACAAAACACATTAAATTTTAGAGAGTCCCTCTCATGTTGTACAACTTTATGTGGTTGTTCCATACCCCATATTCTCACATTATGACGGTCACATTTCCATTTAAATGGAACGTTGCCTCGTCACTAAACACTAAGAGTGGAAGAAAACTGTCATCCTCCATGTTGCCAAGAACGAAAATACGGAACTCCACACAATGTTGTTTGTCACCTTCACAATGAGCTTGAAGTAGCTGAATTTTGTATGGTTTCATGAGTAAAGGCCGACGCAACACACGCCAGACGAACGTCGAGGGCATGTTGAGCTGTCGAGTTGCACGGCGAAAGGATTTCTGCAGACTGCTCAAGAAACTATGACGGATACGTTCGACGTCTGTGTCAGACACTCGGGGACCGCCCCACGATGCCTTTACACAAACAACCCGTTTCTCGGAATTATTCATGCCATCGTCTAATGTTCTGTGCTGTAGGATGATCCACACCGTTCAAATGGTTCAAATGGCTCTGAGCCCTATGGGACTTAATTTCTGAGGTCATCAGTCACCTAGAACTACTTAAACCTAACTAACCTAAGGACATCACACACATCCATGCCCGAGGCAGGATTCGAACCTTCGACCGTAGCGGTCGCGCGGTTCCAGACTGGATCCACACCGTACCTAGTACGAAAGTCACGCGCAAAACGTAGAACACAAAACGGTTTCTGTTGTCCTGACACCATTTTTACCAGAACTGAAGTGGGCGCACACTGCTGCTACCTAGCGGGAATCATGCAAAGCTTGAGCGTTTTCTCTTTCCGGCAGTACGTTGATCATGCACCATCTCAAATAATAGTTACATTTTTAAAAAAATCGGATGATTCTTTTTGATACTCCCTGTATACCATCAGGTGACGTTAAAAAACAGGACAAGTTGATTAAAACAGCGCACTGTATTAGAAGACAGCATTGCTCAGGAGTACAGGAATACGACCCACAGCGCATCTGCGCAATTTTAACACAATAATGTAATAGGATTGGACCCTGGAACTTTGGCTTTAAGGAAGAAGAGAAGGTTAAGTGTTGACATCGTGGTGCTTGAAGTATCGACGGTTGAGCTAACAAATACACTGATTTATTCAAATCAGTCACAACGCAGTACGTGAAATACAAGAATTGGTAACCTTTCCGTGGCGAGACATTTTTCCACTAGAGGCCAAAACAGAATGAGATTGTTTGACCAGTGTGTAGAAGGATCCAAAACCAAGTTATTGTACGAAATTGCAAAGCCCTGCAATGTAGTATGCTGCTACGTATCCAAGTCAACAGACAACAGCAGTTTTCGTCGATCAGTACAGGCGCTACTACTCACTGCACGATGGTGTGAATTGCTCTGGCATGGCGGACGCAGTCCCCTGTCTACTGGCCCCGCTCTATAGTTAACAACACGATTTGACGTGCTACGAGCACCTTCTAGCGGGTCTGCAGTGTCTTACGAGAAACGCGGTTTTCGGCAAATGCCAGAGCGTCGAGGAACGCGTATGTTTTTGTTTTGTTAATGTTTTTAGCGTTGGTATCATCGGATACACTGAAGCAATTACGTTTTCATAAATGGAACCATATAGTTTTTATAACTGCATTCGATACCTCTTGATGATGATGATGACGATGATGATGTTTGGTTTTTGGGGCGCTCAAGTACGCTATTATCAGCGCCCGTACAAATTCCCAACCTTCGCTCAGTCCAGTCTCGCCACTGTTATGAATGATGATGAAATGATGAGGACAACACAAACACGCAGTCATCTCGAGGCAGGTAAAAATCGCTGACCACGCCGGGAATCGAACCCGGGACCCCGTGCTCGGGAAGCGAGAACGCGACCTCGAGGCCACTAGCTGCAGACGATAGCTCGTAGCTCTTGAGAAGGCAATTACGGTGATACAGCGTTTGTTAATGTTGACGTTGAAACCTGTCGTTAAAAGTTCGAGAAATGTCCTGAAATGTTAGAGCACGGAATCCGGAAACGGGACTAATGGTGCAGACAGTGCCAAGCAGGTGTCTCGGACGAGGCTGCGTACTTGTATATCGTAAGGTAGGTGTGCGCTATGAGAATAAAGCTTATTTCCCCTTGAACCAACTTACGACATAGAGACAGGTTCACCTACGAATATTGCTTGTGGAAATGCGGCGTAGGCTAGAATCCACCGTGACACAAATGGCTTAGGGAAACTATTTCACATTTGTGTATCCTCCCAGATTTACTTGAGCTGAAACAGAGAAATCCATTGTTCAATGTTCAAAAATAAAGATGTTTCAAGCGCTGCAAAAAGCGACTACTGTATTAAATATCTTAATGTTAGAAGGAAGACTTCACCTATCTTTTCCTATACCTGGCCGTGTAAAAATACATGCTGCCGGACAACTGTCTCTACCTACACTGCTCTAAATTATGTCATATAGGATACGTTCGTTGAAGTAAACATTTTGTTAAAATTACTTTGGTGATGATCGATAACAGCAAAAAATAAATAACCTTCTTAACGAAACGTCGTGTCACGCTTAACGTAAACGCGTAATGAATGTGTTACCAGCTTATTTGACATTGCAATGCAATTTTGTACACACGTATACGAAATAAGCAATTTACTAACAATGATTTGGTAACAATGATTTGGGAACCACCCAAAATAAATTTGGCCTTAAAAATATTTTTCTTTAATTAAGCACATGTTCAAACTGTTTCATGGTATGTTTTTGGATGGGTCCGCCTTTAGCAAAACACAATTTTGTTTTTTAACCAAAACATGTTTCACTGCAGTTGTAGCATCTTCAGTGGGCTTTTATTTTTCACCTGTTAAAGAAAACCATTGTTCTATACTGTTTGTATAAATGTAACTATTAGTTTTTAAATCGTAATTACCGATATTTGAAAAACACACAAATTATGAATTCGTACCTTTTTACCACATGTGTGGTTTGCGCGTACTCCTTCGATATAATAAAACTAAAAATTTAAGATGAATGCACCTGGATGATCAATGCCTACATCACAACGTACGCTAATGTGGTGATCATCATAGTTGCGAGTGCTATGGTCTAGATTGCGTTCTTTTCATATCGATAGATGTTTATTGATTTCCATTTAAGTACATTCAAAATGTGCGAGAAATGTTCCATTTTTATCTCACTGTGAAGGCTAAAACCTGAGGCTGCGTTAGAGAGACACGACAATTTCGTAGTATATGACACAGAGGCGCAACGTCGTTAGCTTGTCCTTAACGTTTTGAATGCCTTACAAGGTGCTAAGAGTGTATATGGATCATGAAAGTTTCATCACTCTGGTGTTACTCAATGACTCAAACTTTCCGTGTTGTTTGGACGGATAAGGACGTGGTGTTGCATTGTGTGCGAGTGGGTGGGAGAAGCCAATGGCACATACGGTGTAGCAGGTTCCTAGGTCCCTAGAATTATAATAATAATAATTCTAGGGACCTAGGTGTAGGGACCTAGGTCTAGGGACCTAGGAACCTGCTACACCAGTCCCTCTGAACTGCGGAGATGGGAACTTGCACTCCAGCACATCCTTTCATCCCGCCATCCCCCTGGACTGAACCTACGTTAAACAACCTCACTCCCATTTACTTTTCAGTCTTCTCCTCTTTCCCTTTCCTCTTTAGCCATTCATGCATCTTTTCATCCTACATCTTTATACTATACACCTCTTTACTTCTGTATGCATCCTCTTTGGTTTGAAGCTGGCACAGTACCTGCAGTAGAATATCTTTGGCTTCCATCTGACAACCATGCCTCCATCCTTGCTACCTTCCCTGTTTTCCTTTCCCTGTTGCTTCATAACCTGGGTTGCGAGTAACTAAATCCACTTTCCCTTCTTCCCTTTCTTTCCCCTCTTTCCTCCCTGATGAAGGAACATTTATTCCGAAAGCTAGGAACTTAAATTTTCGGTTGTTTTTTGTGTTTCTATCGGCTGTACTGAGCTGAGGTAAGTACTGGCCAGCCCCTCTATCTCTTTGTTAGTAATAGTTTAAAATGTCTGACGGGCAACTTCAGAAGAAAGTCGAATCAGAAAGTATTTTGGAGGTCTCTTGATAATGAGATCGCATGTAAAATTCTACGACTGTTCCGTTTTAACAAAAATTTCCAAAAGACATTAATTAAATCGAATAGGCACTGAAAGAGAATCTGTTCCTTGTTATTCAAAGAACTCACATCTACAAACAGAGACATTAATTTTATTTTCTTGTTATGTGAGAGATTACGAATGACAGTTAACAGTATTACAAACTCCATTACAGGTAAATGTAGATAAATTATTGTGAAATGTATCATTCGAATTTATAGGTTATCTGCAGTTCAACGGCAAAATGATAGACATTAGACATTAACCCATACTAGTAGGCTTGAAGGTGGAATGGATACAACGTTTCAACACGCCAGTGCCGGTGCCACCATCAGAGACGGAATAACGACACACTTTTATTTGCCCAGGGCCGGAGGAGGTAATCGCCTGTAGCAATTCACGAAACCACGGAGACCCGTAAACAGGAAGGCCGGACGGGGATATGAACTCGGCTCGTCCATAGCACGCATACGGTGTTCAGTAGTGAGGCGTTTGGAAATTCTTTCTACCAACATCAAAGACCCCTATGAGGTGCTACGTGAGAACCCTGAAGCCCTACACACCATATAACTGAGCTACTAGTAAGCATAAAAATTGAAAAATTTGGTAAACAATGTTTAGAAGTAGTTTTCGATATGTACTTCCTCGTCCGACGAATGAGGGGGCTAGGACTTCATCTGGTCAAAGAAAAACAAAGGTAATTTGACTGGTCTGAAACAGCTCACCAGAACTTCATATCTCTTGCCAAACTCTTCAACTCAGGATAGCACCTACAACGAGCGTGTTCGATTATTTCTTGAATATGTTCCGTTCTCCCTCTTCGTCTACAGTTGTTGCCGTCAGTGGCTCCCTCTAATATCACGGACGTTTTTTCTTGATTATCTTAAGATTTGCCCTGTCGCCTTGCGCCTATTTGCAGTCGATTTTTTTCCGCATATTCTTTTTTCTCACCGATTCTGCGGAGGACTTCCTCATTTCTCACCTAATCAATCCGTTTATCTTTCATCATCAGTCTGCGACACCAAATCCCAAACTTTTCGGTTCTGCACTTTTCCTGTTTTCCAACAGCCCATGATTCACAATTGTGAGCGTCAGCTGAAAATTATAATAAATATCTTCTTCAAATTAAGGCCTATGTTTGATACTTGCAGGCGTCTTTTAGCCAGGAATGCTCTCTTTACATGTGCTGGTTCCTTAGTCCGACATGCGCTGTTCTGTTTCCAAGGTAGCAGAATTCTTTCGTTTTTCCTACTTCGTGGTCTCCAGTTTTGATGTCAGGTTTATCCCTGATCTCCCTTCGCCTAGTACTCCTCATTGCCGCATTTCTTTGGGCCACTCTCTGTTAACTCCGCTAGAGGTGGGTGCTTAGACAGAAAGCAGAAATTATTAGAAGCACGCTTCATCTGAACAGCACTGCCTTTACTTAACTTCAGACAGCAAGTCCTAGAGAGTCCGTTAATCTGATTCTAGCCGTCATACATAAACACAATGACAGGTAGACTATTATAAACGGGGGATCGGAGAAACCGACCCAGAAATTGGTACAGCACTGCTGAAACAATAAAGTTAACGTTGTCATTTGTGTTGGCTTAGGTATGAGTGTACGTGAAGTGTGTAGGATTTGCTTGGTTCAAGTGGCTCTGAACACTATGGGACTTAACACCTGAGGTCATCAGTCCCCTAGAACATAGAACTACTTAAACCTAACTAACCTAAGGACATCACACACATCCATGCCCGAGACAGGATTCGATCCTGCGACAGTAGCGGTCGCGTGGTTCCAGACTGAAGTGCCTAGAACCTCTCGGTCAGAACGACCGGCTCAAGATTTGCTCCCATGTGGTCTATACAGCAGTCTCCCGCTGTCGTCGGAGAACACCCGTTGCACTGCAAAATGGCATCAGCCCAAGTCTCGAAATATTTTTACGAAGTGACATAACAATAAAGTAAGTGCTGCATTTCCTTTAAAAGATTAGAGGTTTGTCTGCCATTTCTATGAAATAATGAAAGAGGAAGCAAAATTATGGCAACAGTAAAAAATTAAAAACTTAAGAATAATTAATAGCACACAATAAAAATAAGAAATAGCTGATCTCCTGCCTGTGCCTACTCAATACACGTTTATCTGCTTGTAGCCCTTGAAAACGGATAGGTTAACACGAAAAACAGAGCTCTTCAGTCTCAGTTTTCACCCTTCAGCACTGACTATTCGTAATGCGCAAATAGTGGTACGATACGCTATTACATCATGATTTTGAGCACAGTTTCAAAAAATTTGATTCAATAAGAGAATACTGGCGATTTTTTGTAGGTTTCAACCACTTACCACTTTTCGAAAGAAGCAGTAGCAGTGGACGAACTATGTTTTCTTTTATTTGCCCATTTAATTTACAATTTTGATTCTAGGTTTTTTGAAACTGAAAGCGTCAAATTTTTTCAATCTTTGGTCGATTTCTACGTTTATTGCAGGAAATAACAGGAATAAAAACCGAAAAACTGTTGTTTCGGAAACCGTTTATTTTGAGCTGTTTTAACAATCAGATTAAACTGGCTTGAAAAAAAAAACGATATACCCGAAAACCGGTTGTTTTAGCTGTAATCGCCATCCTACTACAAACACTGCTGCAGCTTCGGCTAACCGTCCTCTGTGGCCGAGCGGTTCTAGGCGCTTCATTCTGCAACCGCGTGACCGCTACGGTCGCAGGTTCGAATCCTGCCTCGGGCACGAATGTGTGTGATGTCCTTAGGTTAGTTAGGTTTAAGTAGTTCTAAGTCTAGGGAACTGATGACCCCAGATGTTAAGTCCCATAGTGCTCACAGCCATTTGAACCATTTGAAGCTTCGGCTATTTCAGCTACGTAGTAGCTTGGGCTCGGCTCGTTACGGCGATTTCTTATGCCAACTCGGTGGTGACGCTACGTATTGGTGCAGCGGGAGGTGTGTCTGGGAGCCCGCCACAGATTGGTGG
Organism: Schistocerca gregaria; assembly: GCF_023897955.1. Taxonomy (NCBI): domain Eukaryota; kingdom Metazoa; phylum Arthropoda; class Insecta; order Orthoptera; family Acrididae; genus Schistocerca; species Schistocerca gregaria. The sequence continues at coordinate 961,044,885 of NC_064921.1, read as the reverse complement.
GGCCATCACATGGTTTACTGTCAACCTCGGGATGCGTCCTGCCTGTTGTGCTATCGATTCTGTACGACACAACACCCTCAGTCCATACTATGTGGACACTAGAATGTCCATTGCATTCAGCAGGTCCGGAAAGCGTTAGACGAGCGGACGTCATACCTCCTACTCAGAGCCATGCGAGGCAATCGACGTTGTACTCCGAGTCAGGTCGTCGGCATTCTGAATGTGGGGCATTAGGAATCCATCTCTAGCAGGACTGTCCTGTAGACGCGCAGCCATCTTTTGGGCATTACCGCAGAAACTAGCAGTTCAGCTGCAACAGTTGAAAGAAGCCACTATGCGCTAAGGTGCCGGTTGCAGCATTGGGGCTGTATATCACAAGGCAGTCTAAGCCAAGCACTGCAACACTGCGACAGCAGTGGTGGGACAGAATTTTTATAAGATGAGCCAAGAATTTTCCACACCACTAGGCCACGCATTTATCGTCCTCATCGTCGCTGGAAGCAATGTGTCGACGCAACACGTGAGCCTCAAGCCAGTATAAATAACCATTAATTTTAGCAGAGGCAACAGCAGCCTGGCAGCTCCTACAGGGACGAGAGGGCTACCCCAGATGACAGAGATGGATGCGACATCACGCAACCGCTGCAAGTTCGGACCTCTACCACCCACAATATCTCCTAGTGCCCAGTCTTCCTCCTTGAACTTGGTGCTTCTCCTTCAGCAGGCTGTAGCCTGGCCGACTCTCACAGTGGAGAAACTCCTGTCATGGAGGGTAGCAGAACGAGACCAGGGTGGCACAGCCACTTACCCTTTCGTGCTAGTGCTGGCGCCTAGATGCCACACACCATCACTCGCTGCGGCAGAATCCACCACAAGAGCCTGACATCCCCTGCAAGCAACCTGGCAGTCTTCAGTGCCGCTGGTTCTGTCTTCGAGTTGAAACGGCTGTGTAAGCTACTGAAGTAAGCATTCCTGGGCGCCAAAATCATGGTCCAGTGGTTGTCAGCTCGCTGCAGCTACACGCAGTCCTCACAAAGTGCAGTGAGGGGGTGTGGCCACTGCCCCCACCGAGATGGCATGAGTGTAGTCGCATGAGCGTTAATAAAAAGTCTCGAGCTTCGATGCCATTTGTGTAAGCCTCCAACGCCACGACCACCGCCATGATCCATCCCCACACAGACGTGGCCTACACCCTGAGACAATTTCAGTACAGAGACAAATGCACCGCGTATGTTTCAGCACCCAACGACCAAATCGTGTATTCCCATGACTTTCGGCTACTCAGTATATAAGAGTGGGTAGATTTAAATGATAAATCGAAAAGTTCATAACGTGCAGGGAATAAAGATAGGTCAGCTGCTTAGCAACCACACTGAAGACAGAGAGCCGGCGGCTGTGGCCAAGCGGTTCTAGGCGCTTCAGTCTAGAACCGCGTTGCTGCTACGGTCGCAGGTTCGAATCCTGCCTCGGGCGTGGATGTGTGTGTGATGTCCTTAGGTTAGTTAGGTTTAAGTAGTTCTAAGTCTAGGGGACTGATGACCTCAGATGTTAAGTCCCGTAGTGCTTAAAGCCAAATGAATCTGAAGACAGAGATGTATCGTACCCGCCAGGCTAGACTTGAGTACGTAGTGGGATATACGAAGAATGACTGGCTGGTGCAGGCTTGATGGATCTGTCAGAATCATGCTGCGCTCTTACACTAAGAAGCAGCCAAGGTTGGGCTGAGACTGCTGCAGGAATAACTCTATCGAAGCTTACAGTGAGTTGATAAAAGTCGTGAATACCTCCTAAAATCTCAACGTGGTATGGACCCAACAAGTTCCATGCACCTGTATTAAGGTGTTCACCTTTATACCCGTCCATAATTGCGCAAATGTTGCCGATGTAGGACGTTGTGCACGAACTGACCTCTGAATTATGTCCCATAAATGTTCGACGCAATCATGTCGGGCGATCTGGGTGGCCAAACCATTCGCTCGAATTGTCTGGAATGCTCTTCAAACCAACCACAAACAATTGTGACCCAGTGACATGACGTATTGTTATCCATAAAAATTCCATCGTTGTTTGGTAACACCAAGTCCATGCCTGTGGTCTCTGAGTGGCCGAACAGAACCATTCCCAGTCAATTATCGATTCAGTTGGACGAGGGAACTCAGAACATACCATGCAATCACAGCCCACATCATTATCGAGCCACCATCAGCTTGCACAGTGCCTTATTAACAACTTGAGTCAATGGCTTCATGAGGTAAAATTTGGAAATTTGTGGTAAGAACTTATGGGACCAAACTGTTGAGGTCGCCGGTCCCTAAGCTTACACACAACTTAATCTACATCTACATCTACATCTACATGATTACTCTGCAATCCAAATTTAAGTGCTTGGCAGCGGGTTCATCGAACCACAATCATACTATCTCTCTACCATTCCACTCCTGAACATCGCGCGGGAAAAACGAACACCCAAACCTTTCTGTTCGAGCTCTGATTTCTCTTATTTTATTTTGATGATCATTCCTACATATGTAGGTTGGGCTCAACAAAATATTTTCGCATTCGGAAGAGAAAGTTGGTGACTGAAATTTCGTAAGTAGATCTCGCCGCGACGAAAAACGTCTTTGCTTTAATGACTTCCATCCCAACTCTCGTATCATATCTGCCGCACTCTCTCCCCTATTACGTGATAATACAAAACGAGCTGCCCTTTTTTTGCACCCTTTCGATGTCCTCCGTCAATCCCACCTGGTAAGGATCCCACACCGCGCAGCAATATTCTAACAGAGGACGAACGAGTGTAGTGTAAGCTGTGTCTTTAGTGGACTTGTTGCATCTTCTAAGTGTCCTGCCAATGAAACGCAACCTTTGGCTCGCCTTCCCCACAATATTATCTATGTGGTCTTTCCAACTGAAGTTGTTCGTAATTTTGACACCCAGGTACATTAGTTGAATTGACAGCCTTGAGAATTGTACTATTTATCGAGTAATCCAATTGCAACGGATTTCTTTTGGAACTCATGTGGATCACCTCACAATTTTTGTTATTTATCATCAACTGCCACCTGCCACACTATACAGCAATCTTTCCTAAATCGCTTCACAACTGATACTGGTCTTCGGATGACCTTACTAGACGGTAAATTACAGCATCATCTGCGAGCAACCTAAGAGAACTGCTCAGATTGTCACCCAGGTCATTTATATAGATCAGGAACAGCAGAGGCCCCAGGACGCTTCCCTGGGGAACACCTGATATCACTTCAATTTTACTCGTTGATTTGCCGTCTATTACTACGAACTGCGACCTTCCTGACAGAAAATCACGATTCCAATCGCACAACTGAGACGATACCCCATAGGCCCGCAGCTTGATTAGAAGACGCTTGTGAGGAACGGTGTGAAAAGCGTTCCGGAAATCTAGAAATATGGAATCTAACTGAAACTAACTTACGCTAAGAACGACACACACACCCATGCCCAAGGGACTCACGGTCGCCAATTGTAGTGGTTAATAAAACAGAAAAATAGAAGAGAAGCAAAGAAAAAGAAAAAAGGTTGAAAATGTGGGAAGAAATCTTGAGTGCAAAGGATTTTTTTAAAAAAAATCGTTAATGACCGTGAAAAAAGGGAAAGAATGAAAAGCAAATCGGACTTCGTATTATAGAAAAGCTATCGGACTTCGTGATTCGGAAAAGCTATTGTTGGGGTGGTCCTTGTGGCGTTTTTGAGCAACAGTTAAATAAATTTCCACTACAAAAATTATTGAAAAGAAACAGAGAATAACAATATGTAACTGACAGGGGGAAAAGGCGTAGATAATAGTTCATCCTTTACCAGGTTAACATATCTTCTTTCGTGCGGCGTCCAGGTCTTCAATAAATCTCCTACTTCACTTCTGCGTGAAAAGTCTGCTCCGAAATCTTGCATTAAGTTTCATTGTCCAGGAATTTCTAGTGTATACAAAACCGTCTTGATATTAAATGCAATTTATTTTAGTTGCTTTGCTACTTTCATCCTCCGAATTTCATAACAACTTCCACAATATGTCTACACATTAAAATCAGATTAAGACCAGCTAAAGTTTTTTACGTCTGCATTAAGCTTCGGCTCTCGAGAGAGACAATAAAGAAAACGGATAGAAAACAAAAAAGAGTTACTCTCTGCCGTTGAGCGCTCACACCGCTGCGACGGTATAATTTTTATCTGAGGGAACGAGTGTAGCGCGGCGAAATTCAAAGTCCCGCTACATATCACTTTAATTTTACTCGATGATTTCCCGTCTATTACCTTACCTGCGACCTTCCTGACAGGAAATCACGAATCCAGTCGCACAACTGAGACGATACCCCATAAGCCCGCAGCTTGATTAGAAGTCGCTTGTGAGGAACGGTGCCAAAAGCTTTCCGGAAATCTAGAAATACGGAATCTAACTGAAACTAACTTACGCTAAGAACGACACACACACACCCATGCCCGAGGGAGGACTCGAACCTTCGACGGCGGTAGTCGCTTGAAACGTGACAAGACACCTAAGACCGAGCGGCTACCCCGCCCAACGCTTCGTGAGGTCTAAGCCACACTCGAACCCCACCATCAGCTCTTACCAACTGAAATCGGGACGACACATCTGGTCTGGTCAAGGTTTTCCAGTCGTATAGGGTTCAATCGATATGCTCATGAGGACTGGTGCTACAAGTGATGTCACGCTGTTAGCAATGGCCGGCAGCTAGTGGCCGAGCAGTTCTAGGCGCTACAGTCTGGAACCGCGCAACCGCTACGGTCGCAGATTCGAATTCTGCCTCGGGCATGGATGTGTGTGATGTCCTTAGGTTAGTTAGGTTTAAGTAGTTCTAAGTTCTAGGGGACTGATGACCTGAGATGTTAAGTCCCATAGTGTTCAGAGCCATTTGACCCATTTTTAATTTTTTATTTATTTATTTATTTATTTTGTTAACAATGGCACTCGAGTCTGTCATCTGTTACCATAGCCCATTAACGCCACATTTTGTCACAGTGTCCTAACGGATACGTTCGTCGTCCGTCCCACATTGATTTCTGCTGTTATTTCATGACTTGTTGCTTGTCTGTTAGCTTCGGCAACTCTACACAAACGCCACTTCTGTCGATCGTCAAGTGAAGATCGTCGGCCACTGCGTTGTAAGCGGCGAGAAGTGACGCCTGAAATGTGGTATTCTTGGCACACTCTTGGCACAGTGGATCTCGGAATACTGAATTCTCTAATCATCCCGTCATGTTTCACTCGAAACTCTTCGTGGCCTGACAATTTATTGTAGCGTTGGTGTTCTTTGCATTGCACTGCAACACCCGCCTAGGCCAACCTAGCTAATCTACCCTGGCAGAACATTGCGTAAACGGTGGACACATAGCGAATTATGACGATCAGTAGTACTGGCCTCCACAAATAACTACCAGAACTGCTTAACAGACAACCTCGTCAACAGGGACACCGAATACCAACTCAGTAAGGCCTGGAAACCAATACTAAGCCCTATCAAGGAGGAATGGTGCAAGCGGACAGGAGATATTGCGCCACGGAAGATATACTGCCCCTCACCCCCCCCCCCCCCCCCCATCACCACCATCTACCGCAGCCCCCGCTTTGCCCACCAACATACACGCCACACTCCTACGGCGCAAGGAATCGCACCTGGAGCCGCGAGGGACAAATACTAGCAGCAGAGAGTGGACAGATCGCTCAAATAGCATGACAGTACTACACTGACGAAAACTGACAGTGTTACACCATTAGGAACCAGTTCGATATTTTTCAAACCTGGTTTAGATGTTCATCATGTAACTAGAGTTAAACTTCCATTCCATTCGTATGTGGTGCCCATTGTGAATGTCAGTATGAGATGTGACCACCAGCAGCCACTAATATTCATTTGTAATCGTTTGGCCGTGAAAGCAAATAGCCTCGGAATGTTATCTTGACGAATTGCGTGTCATGTCTGCAACAATAGCAGACTTCTGGCTGGACACTAGTATGAAAGAATACACTTTCCCCTTACGTCCTAGACTTGGCATAGGAGTGACAAATCAAGGGAACGGGCAGACCATCGAGGATCTGTACATTTCTCAAAGCGTTTGTTCTGTGAACCGTATTTTGAGTCATGCATCGTCCTGCTGGAATATGCTATTTGCTGTCCCGCTCATGAAGAGTATAACAATGTGATTGACCATTCTTACCACATAGTGGCGATAATTCAGCTTCCCTTCAGCAATAGCTGAATCAGTCCTGTCGTTAAATCCAACAGGTCCTCACACCGTGATTCAGGACCTGGAGAAGTATTTAGTCGGGTAATCCTTTTGGAGAGGCCCATGCCTACTGCTTTGGCCACACTACAGCCTTGAGTCCATTTCGTTATCGTTTCTGTGCAGTATTTGAACTCCAGCTAAATGTTTGTGTGATTTCGCTGATGCTGCCACGTCCCTCATGCCAAAGATTCAACCTTTCTCAGATCCGAAATATGGCGGTAAACAGCACGTACACGCCCTCTGTGTATAATGTGTTCCTATTTCTATTTGTAAGGTTATTGTTACCTTCTTCATCTATTTATCATCGACTTTAGCCAACTTTTGTACCAGTATGTGAGCACACGTATGAACAATTCGCTCTCTGATGTGCGCAAGGTTTTTGATCTTCAACGCATAAACAACTGTCCTCAAATGTTCGCAGAGATAGGAATCTAAAGTAGTTAACCACGCGAAATTTGCGGCCACTCCACTGGACCTCGACAGATCGTCTCTGGGGAAACTGGATATCCAGGTGTGACCAGACGGGAAGCCCATAATGAGGTGAGACACCATCGTGCTGAGAGAAAGTTGGAAATGTCATGACCTGAGATAACAGCACATCTTTGCCTGTCAACAGTGAGGACTTGGGAAAGAAACTCTGTATACAACAAAGTCTAGAAGCCATGTACACCTCAGGGTGCGGACTGTTGATATTTGTGCTCGCTTTCCTGTAGATGTGTTGGCTGAAGTGCATGAGGAATGGGTGAAGTGGATAACAACAGCCTTACACCGAGGTGTCAAAAGTCACCGTGTCGGATTTCCTTTGCCCAGCGTAGTGCAGCAACCACCTCGACGTGGCATGGACTCAACAAGTCGTTGGAAGTCCCCTGCAGAAATACTGAGCCATGCTGCCTTTATAGCTGTCCATAATTGCGCAAGTGTTACCGGTGCAGAATGTTGTGCACAAACTGACCTCTCGAATAAGTCCCATAAACGTTCGACAGGGTTCATGTCGAGCGATCTGGGTGGCCAGATCAGTCACTTGAATTGTCCAGAATATTCTTCAAAACAATAGCAAACAACTGTGGCCCCGTGACATGACATCATTGTTTGCAAACATGAAGTATATGAATGGCTGCAAATGGTCTCCAAGTAGCCGGACGTAGCCGTCTCCAGTCAATAATCGATTCAGTTGGAACAAAATCAGTGACAAACACAACAAAAGCTTCAAAAGTTAGACACAATGGAACAAAATCTTCAAAAGTTAGACACAATTTAACAAAATCAGAGACAAACACAGCAAAAGCTTCAAACGTTAGACACAATGGAACAAAAGCTTCAAAAGTTAGACTCAGTGGAACATACGCTTGAACAAACACGTGAAGATTTAACTACTGAGTTACATAAAATCGAATCAAAATGTCAAAAAGTCTGTAATGACGTAAAAACACAAATTTGTGAGCATTTTCAACCTATTTTTTTGCGGCATGAAAATGCATTACAGAATCACGAAGCAGCCATAAAAGAATTGCAAACTGTTGTTCGTGAAAATCACGACACCTTGCAAGCTAACATTGACTCAGTTGCATCCACCGATTCGGTTACGCAGCTTGCAAGAACTCAGGAAAACTTAAAGGACACAATAGATTCGATTTCAACACAAATGGGCACTCTGAAACTTGGTTCAGAAAAACACACTGAGGAAATGCGTTCACTATCGGAGAAAGTAGCCGAACTTTCGGATCAGTTCACTAATTTATTTGCAAAGGTAGATGATGATCTGAATGACGCAAGACCTGTAGCCATCACTGACACAGAAGAGTATCAACAAATTAAGAAATTCAAACAAAATCAGAATCAAATTAATACGCAATACAAAAGAGAAATCCGTGAAGTACAAGATCAGTTGACGCAGGTAATACAAAAATTACATATTTCAGAGGACACTCGCGCTCCAACACGAGAAGAGGAACTTAGAAATACGGAAAAGTCACAAAATAATAACACAGTGCATTTCGGAAATCATGAAAGAAATTGGCAAGGTGCACCGAATTTTGAGATGGAACCGCCAACACGACGTAACAATGACCGATATGCTACTCGCCGACACGATGATTTTGAGTATAAGCTGTTCATTACTGCACGTAAATTCAAAACATTTAAGAATTCTGGCAACGACATTCATCCACAAGCATCAATTCTCTCATTGTTTTCCTCCCAACTGGTCATTAGAGCACAGATTAAAATTTATTTGTGGCTACTTGGAGAATGAACCAGCTGTAAGAATGCGATCGGTCATTCACGATTGTCACGGTGAAGGAGAATTTTATCATGCCTTCCTCTCAGCATATTGGTCTCAAGCTACACAAGACCGAGTAAAACATAGCATCATGATGATGAAACACTTTGAACAATCTGAATTTTCCAGTCTCGTCAAATATTTTGAAGACATGTTACATAAGAATCAATATCTTTCAAACCCATATAGCCCTTCAGAACTCATCCGCATTTGCATAATGAAATTGCTTGAACATTTAAGGAATATTATTTTGGCAGGGTGTTGCACAGACGACATTGAAGCTTTTCAGGGACTCTTACAAGAATTAGAAATTGACACAGACAGTCGCGGAATGCGAAAACAGGAAAACAATCACTGCAGTTCACATCCGTCACAATTCCGTGACGACAGAAACAATAACTGGACACGACAAGTCTATTCTTACAACGCAAATCGTGACCAAAACAGACACCACCCATATGACAACCACTGGCGGAGTAATAATAGTTACAGAGAAAGATCGCATTTCCGTAGTAATGACTATCACAGAGACAATCAGAGAAACAGACAATATGGAAACCAAAATAATTATTATCAAGCGAGACAGAATAACTTAAGACGCAACGGTCCAGCGCGCAGTTACGATTCAGGGAGAAATTCTCCACCACATGACCGACAAACAAGAAACTATGTAAACTACCGACAAAATGACAGACCTGAATTGCATCAGAACTGGCGGGATACCTACAGGACAGGGCCCTCTCGACAAGGTGAATTTGTAGAAGTTAGGTCTCCTAATCCCAATAACGACGCGCGCCAACAAAGAGACAGACAATGACTCGCACCGCAGGCAGCCGCGTGCACCGGCTGGCTCAGCGAAAAATAACATAAGCTAACCTTGAGCAAACTTCCAGTATTCTTTACCGACGTTTACCGCATGATAATTGCGTTCAAGTTGAGACTCTGAGTACTGTGAAGAGTAAAAGATTGCACCACATTTCACATATAAAACCGTTTATTGAAATATAATCTGCTTTTTAACTTCGTCTTTGTCATAAAACATTTCACTTCACATTTCTAGTATGCTTTGTCACACTGAAGAACTGTTAACATGCAACAATGTTTTTAGGTTAACTATCCAGTCTAGAACCTAGGGAACATTTTTAAACAAAAATTACGAATGCATTGTTATAGTGAACAGACGACACATTGTTGTTATTTGTACATTCTTGCTTGTTAGTTGCACGATTACGTAACGACTATAAGGCTTACATACTTAGAACATATACTGTTAATGAGATTTTAATGCAACATTCTTTATTTGAAGTACTTTCTGTGAGATTAAAGATGACTTACCATTTGGTTTCTTTGATAGCTACACGATTATATCACGACGCTACTAATGTGTGACACAATTTACATTTTGCTTTTGCGGTGTATCTGTTATATATCTGCACAGTTTTTCTGAATTCTTCTGGAAAGTAAAACATGTTTTAGTAGTAACTTTTGTGGTATAGCTACAATGAAACAGCCTTTATCGTAGCACAACAATACGTTACATTATAGTACTTTCTTGATCACGGTAAGGTACATAATGACTACGATATCTATACGCAAAGCATTTTACTTTTGTTTATCATGAGGTAAGTACATTGACTTCTGCAGAACTTAGCTTTCGGAGGACGATAACTACGACACTCCACAGAGATTATCTTACAACAAGACGCACAGTTTAGCGCTACAGTACACTATTCGAGTGATTAATTTTGTACTTAAAACATTTATTTTTAAAGATATTTGAAGTACAATGATACAAAGGTTTTCTGTGGTACATTTCATTCCATTGCTGTAATATGTAACACCTGAGGGTATAATTACATTAATCCTCAGGGGGTACACGCTTACTTTGTGTACCATGTGTGTGGCAAGCACAAGGAGCCCTAGCTAATATGGTACTTGCTTATACAACTTTACACAACGGTACCATGTTTCTCTAACACACAAATTACACAACTGTCTGATTATTTAACAGAGAAACAAACTATTTTACTACGTCAGTGACACATGTTTAAGCAATTACACAGATGGATAACTTCACACTTATGAAATTCTATTTTGTCTGTACTTTGTGAAATGTTCATATTTTTTCGGGACCATTGTGATACTATGAGAGGTTTGAATGATGTATTTGGTATGGGATCATGATTTTATAGTACGTTTGAGGCAGATGTCACTTTTGACATGAGCAGAGAATTTTGTTTTAGGTTTTGAAATTATTGGAGGAAGCTACGACGATTTTGAGAGTTGACTGAGGTGTTATGATATTATTACGATGACTATGTGAATTATGCTGCTGAGGTATGTTTAAGCTGATGCTATATGAGTTATTTGGTTATGCTACGTATCTGTTATGATGAAATATTGAAGAAGAGTCGACGAATAAGGTAAGGAATAATGAGTAGTGGTTAGGGACTCTGGTTTGTGGAAAAGGTTGTTGGAAACCAAGAATCGTACTTTAAGAGTTATGAAATGTATGTAAATGCGTGAATGTATTACAATGCCGACAAAATTTTTTGGACACTGTTATACACTCCTGGAAATTGAAATAAGAACACCGTGAATTCATTGTCCCAGGAAGGGGAAACTTTATTGACACATTCCTGGGGTCAGATACATCACATGATTACACTGACAGAACCACAGGCACATAGACACAGGCAACAGAGCATGCACAATGTCGGCACTAGTACATGGTATATCCACCTTCCGCAGCAATGCAGGCTGCTATTCTCCCATGGAGACGATCGTAGAGATGCTGGATGTAGTCCTGTGGAACAGCTTGCCATGCCATTTCCACCTGGCGCCTCAGTTGGACCTCTGTTCGTGCTGGACGTGCAGACCGCGTAAGACGACGCTTCATCCAGTCCCAAACATGCTCAATGGGGGACAGATCCGGAGATCTTGCTGGCCAGGGTAGTTGACTTACACCTTCTAGAGCACGTTGGGTGGTACGGGATACATGCGGACGTGCATTGTCCTGTTGGAACAGCAAGTTCCCTTGCCGGTCTAGGAATGGTAGAACGATGGGTTCGATGACGGTTTGGATGTACCGTGCATTATTCAGTGTCCCCTCGACGATCACCAGAGGTGTACGGCCAGTGTAGAAGATCGCTCCCCACACCATGATGCCGGGTGTTGGCCCTGTGTGCCTCGGTCGTATGCAGTCCTGATTGTGGCGCTCACCTGCACGGCGCCAAACACGCATACGACCATCATTGGCACCAAGGCAGAAGCGACTCTCATCGCTGAAGACGACACGTCTCCATTCGTCCCTCCATTCACGCCTGTCGCGACACCACTGGAGGCGGGCTGCACGATGTTGGGGCGTGAGCGGAAGACGGCCTAACGGTGTGCGGGACCGTAGCCCAGCTTCATGGAGACGGTTGCGAATGGTCCTCTCCGATACCCCAGGAGCAACAGTGTCCCTAATTTGCTGGGAAGTGGCGGTGCGGTCCCCTACGGCACTGCGTAGGATCCTACGGTCTTGGCGTGCATCCGTGCGTCGCTGCGGTCCGGTCCCAGGTCGACGGGCACGTGCACCTTCCGCTGACCACTGGCGACAACATCGATGTACTGTGGAGACCTCACGTCCCACGTGTTGAGCAATTCGGCGGTACGTCCACCCGGCCTCCCGCATGCCCACTATACGCCCTCGCTCAAAGTCTGTCAACTGCACATATGGTTCACATCCACGCTGTCGTGGCATGCTACCAGTGTTAAAGACTGCGATGGAGCTCCGTATGCCACGGCAAACTGGCTGACACTGACGGTGGCGGTGCACAAATGCTGCGCAGCTAGCGCCATTCGACGGCCAACACCGCGGTTCCTGGTGTGTCCGCTGTGCCGTGCGTGTGATCATTGCTTGTACAGCCCTCTCGCAGTGTCCTGAGCAAGTATGATGGGTCTGACACACCGGTGTCAATGTGTTCTTTTTTCCATTTCCAGGAGTATATCAATAGGATTTTGTTTCTACAGATTTGAAACGCAAATTCTCGATCTGTGGAATTTTTATATGAGACTGCCACTGTAGTGAAAACTGCTGTCGTAAATATTTCGGTAAGGAAGTTGAGTGACCTGCACGTAATGAGTCGTGGGCGCCCAGCTGTGCCACCTGCCTGGAGAAAAAGCCATTAGTGTGTGCCTGTCAGAGGCACAGGTGAAAAAAAAGAGGCCATTATCCTCGCTATTGACGTTCCTTTGTAGAAAGCATCGCAAATACGACACGCTCAAACTTGAAAACATATTATTATAGTGTGGAGCCCTTAATTGATGATATTTATTAAGATGCCTAATGAAACGACGAGAAACATTTCACGTCTATTGTCTTGCTAGTTGAAAGATTGTTTACTGCATTATGAAACGCCATATGGCTAGTGAATGACGTTTCACTCCTTGCTTTGCCTATTTTGTTTAATACCTAGTTTCTAGCTGCACTGCATCATTGGTTACTATAAAATTTAATGGATGTACTAATATAAATATTTTATGCATACAGTTCCAGTAAATAATAACTTTATGATGTACTTAAAAAAACGAAGAAGCTCAAAAAGACATTTCCCTTCACAGGAATTGCATACAGAATTTTCTTTTCAAGTACATGGTAATATTTTTTTACAATAAGTTTTTGTGGTGCACCGCTTTAATTATATAGACATTAAGATGTGAATATACATTTCCCTTATCTGCATTGTTGTCTTTAGTGTAATATCTTTCTGCTTGAGATTTGTCATGTTTAGATGTAAGTTATTGTATTTGCTGCTGCTGTTTGCCAGGCATAGTGCTACTAAATTTCGCTTTGTATTACTCTGTTAAGCTAGTTTTACTACTGATTTATTTTTCTTGTTGCTGCACATTGGTTCATATCAGTTGTAATGTTGCATTGCTTGGTAATTTAGATGTACAGTAGCTTGCTTTGCCCATTGCCATTTATTTGTCACTGCTGTTTATGTTAATAGTTTTGTACCTCTGCATTGCGTCGTCCCTTAGTTTAACATCTGAGCTCAGTAGGTTTAAGTTAGCTTAAGAGGGGGTAGACTATATAAGAAACTATCATGAATTGGAAGAAAAGCATTGAGAAGCTATAAGAAAACAGTTTGGCCAAAAAAGTAGTGTACAGTTGAGAAAAACTATTTTTGAAAGAGGATGGGAACAGAATACAGAAAGCATGCTTGGATAGGATTTTTTTTATTTTTATTTATTTATTTATTTATTTATTTTTTTGGCTGGAGCAAATGTTGAAATAAGAGGGACGATCTATGGAATGAAGTTTTGGGTTGGACTGCAGTACCAAATGTTACACTGAAAACAAACCCTGTGCTTTCCTTTTGTGTTATCCCACTATGTGTTTGTGTACGCTTGTGTATTTGTTTTCTTCCTGTCTCTGTGTACTGTTACATAGAATTTTTTCTCTTCTAATGCTAAGCTACATTCACTATGATGAGGAATACTGTTATCCTCAAATATCCTCCTGTGATGACCCAGCACTACAATACTCTCTACCAGGACTACAGTGGGTCCACTTTGTGGCGACCTACCTACCAATATTCTTCAAAACTTCGGCTGACTCTGCTGTGGGTTTCCTCTGTTGTGGCTCATTACCTGTCTGCATGTCAAGAGTCAGCACTGTCTTTCCGTTGGAAGGACAACACTACTTCTTCAAGACTGCTTAGAAATCCACTACTTCCAAGTGCAATTTCTCTTTGAGAAAAACACTGCAATTTTACTGTCATGAACGATCAGGACTGTCTTCATGGACTGTGAGAAAATTTTTGCTTTTGACCAACATTGTATCAATAAGTGTGTGCATTTGATATCTTTGTTATTGTAATTATGAAAAATTTTATCAAATCATTATTGGCCAGTGCCCAAAACAATTTGTAAATTTTTTTGTGGGGAGCATGGGGGCTATGTAAGTAGGCTGTTTAGGTTTTTTTTATTGGTAACGCCGACGCCACGTAGCGCTCTGTATGAAAATCACTGGCTGTGCCGTGTGCAGTCGGTGGCTGGTTTGCTTTGTTGTCTACCATTATAGCGTTGGGCAATTGGCTGTTAGCAGTGCGTAGCGTTGCGCAGTTGTAGGTGAGCCGCGAGCAGTGGTTTATGTTGGGAGAGAGACGGCGGAGTTTTGAAATTTGTAAGAATGGATGTCATGAACTGCTATATATATTATGACTACTAAGGTAAATACATTGTTTGTCCTCTATTAAAATCTTTCATTTGCTAACTATGCCTATCAGTAGTTAGTGGCTTCCGTAGTTTGAATCTTTTAGTTTGCTGGCAGTAGTGGCGCTCGCTGTACTGCAGTAGTTCGAGTAACGAAGATTTTTGTGAGGTATGTGATTTGTGAAACATATAGGTTAATGTTAGTCAGGGCCAGTCTCTTGTAGGGATTACTGAAAGTCAGATTGCGTTGTGCTAAAGAAATATTGTGTGTCAGTTTAAGCACAATTATGTGTAATTTTTCTAAGAGGACGTTTCAGGTTCTTCAGTTCTTGTATAAAATATATTTATTTAAAGTGCGCTCGTGTCATCTAGTCTTTTGCTTACCTGTCGATATTCCTACGGCGAGAGATCCTTTTTGGCCACCTTCCACCAACTTATCATTAGCATCGAGAACACAACATTTGGCTCCTTCTAACTTAACGGTTACCGATCCGCATTATAATACTGCTCACCTTCCACTCATAATCCAGTACATAAGGAAACATTTCTACACGTATTTCTTGCATTCATAGCGCCATAATTGCACCTGGTGACCAAAATTCGAATTTTTTCCCCAGCCTAAATCGCGTCTGCATTAACACTTTATAATATCTACAAAGTTTCGCTGCCATACAACCGACCACTGTGAGTAGCTGCACTTTACTTATAACCATCCGGCAGCTACAGTCAATACTGTGTAGTTGTTCTTCCCAGATAGGACAGTGGTTATAACTTAGCGTTAGAGTACTCGTGCTGAAGATGTTTTTTTTCTCACTTTCCGATTTTATTCCACCCAATAATGCTGTAATATAAACCATATTTATCCTACAACTATAGTTTCCTTAACGACCGGCGGGAGTGGCCGAGCGGTTCTAGGCGCTACAGTCTCCTCCAGTGTGATGTCCTTAGGTTAGTTAGGTTTAGGTAGTTCTAAGATCTAGGGGACTGATGACCTCAGCAGTTAAGTCCCATAGTGCTCAGAACCATTCGAATTTTTTCCTTAACGTTGAACATAAAAATTGTTGGTGTGACGCCAGATACAGTGAAGAGCTAAAAGCAAAATAACAGTCACAGGGCAAACACTACTACATAACTTACAACTGTGGAGACGTTAAACATAGGCCTATGTACCACACTGCTCTGCAAATTTTAAGGACGAGATAGACAACATATTAACAACTCGCAGGAAATGAATGTAAGTACGGGGGAATGTTGACAAAGGTCTCCCAGGCGTGCACAGAAAGTTGGAGTGCATGTGGCGTATCCAGAGCGCCGAATGGGGCAGTTGAAGGATCGGGAGAAGACTGTGTATTTCAATCAGTAAGCAGTAACTGTGTACTGTAGTAGTGTTCTTGATTACAATATGACCCGGAGACAACATCAGGGTGACTTCAGGTGGCGAAGAATAATCGGGAAACAGAAAGAAGGACGAATTGTGACGAGTGCAGCCCGGGAGTTTGTTCTTGCTCACAGCAGTTTCTCGTGGTTTAAATGGCTCTGAGCACTATGGAACTTAACTTCTGAGGTCATCAGTCCCCTAGAACTACTTAAACCTAACTAACCTAAGGACATCACACAAATTCATGCCCAAGGCAGGGTTCGAACCTGCGACCGGAGCGGTCGCGCGGTTACAGACTGTAGCGCCTAGAACATCTCGGCCGGCTTACAACAACATTTAACGGGGCTGCAAGACATGCAATCTCACCCATCACAATGGCACGGCGAGTGCATGGGGGTGGTCCCTTTGCCCGACTACCAGTATGTTGCATTCTGTTAACAACAGCATATCGGTGGTACCGTTTACTATGGTGCCGAGAGCGTAGGCACTGGACTAGCGAGTAGTTGGATCGCTTGCTCTTCTAGGACGATAGCAGATTCATTCTAAGTAAGTGATTCTTGCCATACCCCCATATAGGGAGAGTTAGGAACACGTAATCCACCCAGGAAATTGTCGAACATGATCGTTTAGGTGATTCAAGTGTTTCGGTGTGGGGAGGTATAATGTTACACATTAGTACTGGCCTCCAAACCTTTGAACACGGTGCACTCACTGGTCAAGGTTCTGACGCTGTACTCCTTCCCCATGTGCATCTCTTCAGGGGTGCATTAGGCTGTGACTACCTTTTTGTGGACGACAGTGAGTGACCACGCAGGTGGACGAGCTCTTGGAACGCGGATATTCGACGAATGGACTATCCTGCCCGTTCACCCGACTTAACTCCCCATCGAACACGTGTGGGATGCGTTGGGGAGACGTATTGTAGCATGTCTGTCCACTTACACTAACTTCCGTGGAGCAATTGAAAACGGTGCTGCTGGAGGACTGGAATTCCAGACCGCACGAACTCCTTACCAACCTCGCGGTTAGCATGATAGGAGCTCGTTGCAGAGAATGCATTGCCGTCCATCGTGATCATACACCCTATTAAGAATCATGTGCCACCTAATGATCTTGAGGTTGAAGCTCTTTCTTTCCGTGTTTGCAGTAACAATATGGATGTTTTTGGATAGGGCCCGTCTTTAGCAAAAAAAAGTTTATATAGGGCAGACAAGCAGAAACTTGAATATCTGATACACAGAAAACAGAAGAGAATTAAAAAGTAACAGCTGTCATTCCACATTTGCTGAACACCTCATGCACAAGAAACATAACCCAACAAACATCAACACAGATTTGAAAATTCTCAAATGCAGCAACAGCCCCCCACAAAAACTGATAATTGAAGAAAATTATCAGATACAAAAAGCCATAGTGGAAGACAAACAAGTGATAAATGAATACACAGCTCTCTGCAGTGATACTCTGTTCCCTGCCCTCAAAGGATTATTAGACAAGACCAACCTATAAAGCTCTCACTCTCCCCCCCCCCCCAACCCCCCTCCACACACACACACACACACACACACACACACACACACACACAAACACACACAAACACAGATACACACACACAAAGTAAAAAAAGTAAAATAAAATAATAATAATAATAATAATAAACCCTAAAACCTACTGTCACACTCACTCACTCTCTCTCGCTCTCTCTCTCTCTCTCTCTCTCTCTCTCTCTCTCTCTCTCTCTCTCTCCTTCTCCCCCTATTCACACACACACACACACACACACACACACACACACACACACACACACACACACACACACAGAAAATCACAGACGCCTCTGAAAGATTCGGAACAACCGCCAGGAACACCTTCAACTATTCTTCTGTCAGCCATCTTGTTTTTACAACTTCAACTGTTCCACTGCCCGCCATGTTTATTTTTACAGCTGGTAAACAGTGAAACAGTGACAGTGGCAACTATATATACATATTGTGTTTGAGAGTGAAGATGAAGAAAAAGAAATGTAAGTGAAACATTACGCAAATAGACACACACACACACACACACACACACACACACACACACACAGATGTGGCTTGAATTCAAAGAAATAGAATCGGCAGCAATTGAGAGATTTACACCAAATAAATTAACGAACGATGGAGCTGATCCTCCTTGGTACATAAAACGGGTCAGAACACTGTTGCAGAAACAACGACACAAATATGCCAAATTTAAATAGACGCAGAATCCCCAAGATTGGCGGTCTTTTACAGAAGCTCGAAATTTAGCGCGGACTTCAATGCGAGATTTTTACAACAGCTTCCACAACGAAACTTTGTCTCGAAACCTGGCAGAAAATCCAAAGAGGTTCTGGTCGTATGTGAAGTATGTTAGCGGCAAGAAACAATCAATGCCTTTTCTGCGCGATAGCAATGGAGATGCTATCGAAGACAGTGCTGCCAAAGTGGAGTTACTAAACACAGCCTTTCGTAATTCCTTCACAAAAGAAGACGAACTAAATATTCCAGAATTCGAACCAAGAACAGCTTCCATCACGAGTAAGGTAGAAGTAAATATCCTCGGAGTAGCGAAGCAACTTAAATCACTTAATAAAAGCAAATCTTCTGGTCCAGGCTTTATACCAGTTAGGTTCCTTTCAGAGTATGCTGATGCTTTAGCTCCGTTTTTAACAATCATATACAACTGTTCGCTCGAGGAAAGATCCGTACCCAAAGACTGGAAAGTTGCACAGGTCACACCAGTACTCAAGAAAGGTAGTAATTTACTTAATTATGCGCCCATATCGTTAACGTCGATATGCAGCATGATTCTGGAACATATATTGTGTTCGAACATTATGAATTACCCCGAAGAATATGGTCCATTGACACACAGTCAATGTTGTTGTTGTTGTTGTCTTCAGTCCTGAGACTGGTTTGATGCAGCTCTCCATGCTACTCTATCCTGTGCAAGCTGCTTCATCTCCCAGTACCTACTGCAACCTACATCCTTCTGAATCTGCTTAGTGTACTCATCTCTCGGTCTCCCTCTACGATTTTTACCCTCCACGCTGCCCTCCAATGCTAAATTTGTGATCCCTTGATGCCTCAAAACATGTCCTACCAACCGATCCCTTCTTCTAGTCAAGTTGTGCCACAAACTTCTCTTCTCCCCAATCCTATTCAATACCTCCTCATTAGTTACGTGATCTATCCACCTTATCTTCAGTATTCTTCTGTAGCACCACATTTCGAAAGCTTCTATTCTCTTCTTGTCCAAACTAGTTATCGTCCATGTTTCACTTCCATACATGGCTACACTCCAAACAAATACTTTCAGAAACGACTTCCTGATACATAAATCTATATTCGATGTTAACAAATTTCTCTTCTTAAGAAACGCTTTCCTTGCCATTGCCAGTCTACATTTTATATCCTCTCTACTTCGACCATCATCAGTTATTTTACTTCCTAAATAGCAAAACTCCTTTACTACTTTAAGTGTCTCATTTCCTAATCTAATTCCCTCAGCATCACCCGATTTAATTTGACTACATTCCATTATCCTCGTTTTGCTTTTGTTAATGTTCATCTTATATCCTCCTTTCAAGACACTGTCCATTCCGTTCAACTGCTCTTCCAAGTCCTTTGCCGTCTCTGACAGAATTACAATGTCATCGGCGAACCTCAAAGTTTTTACTTCGTCTCCATGAATTTTAATACCTACTCCAAATTTTTCTTTTGTTTCCTTTACTGCTTGCTCAATATACAGATTGAATAACATCGGGGAGAGGCTACAACCCTGTCTCACTCCTTTCCCAACCACTGCTTCCCTTTCATGCCCCTCGACTCTTATTACTGCCATCTGGTTTCTGTACAAATTATAAATAGCCTTTCGCTCCCTGTATTTTACCCCTGCCACCTTTAGAATTTGAAAAAGAGTATTCCAGTCAACATTGTCAAAAGCTTTCTCTAAGTCTACAAATGCCAGAAACGTAGGTTTGCCTTTTCTTAATCTTTCTTCTAAGATAAGTCGTAAGGTCAGTATTGCCTCACGTGTTCCAGCATTTCGACGGAATCCAAACTGATCCTCCCCGAGGTCTGCATCTACCAGTTTTTCCATTCGTCTGTAAAGAATTAGCGTTAGTATTTTGCAGCCGTGGCTTATTAAACTGATAGTTCGGTAATTTTCACATCTGTCAGCACCTGCTTTCTTTGGGATTGGAATTATTATATTCTTCTTGAAGTCTGAGGGTATTTCGCCTGTCTCATACATCTTGCTCACCAGCTGGTAGAGTTTTGTCATGCCTGACTCTCCCAAGGCCGTCAGTAGTTCTAATGGAATGTTGTCTACTCCGGGGGCCTTGTTTCGACTCAGGTCTTTCAGTGCTCTGTCAAACTCTTCACGCAGTATCGTATCTCCCATTTCGTCTTCATCTACATCCTCTTCTATTTCCATAATATTGTCCTCAAGTACATCGCCCTTGTATAAACCTTCTATATACTCCTTCCACCTTTCTGCCTTCCCTTCTTTGCTTAGAACTGGGCTGCCATCTGAGCTCTTGATATTCATACACGGTGTTCTCTTCTCTCCAAAGGTCTCTCTAATTTTCCTGTAGGCAGTATCTATCTTACCCCTAGTGAGATAAGCTTCTACATCCTTACATTTGTCCTCTAGCCATCCCTGTTTAGCCATTTTGCACTTCCTGTCGATCTCATTTTTGAGACGTTTGTATTCCTTTTTGCCTGCTTCATTTACTGCATTTTTATATTTTCTCCTTTCATCAATTAAATTCAATATTTCTTCTGTTACCCAAGGATTTCTAGCAGCCCTCGTCTTTGTACCTACTTTGTCCTCTGCTGCCTTCACTACTACATCCCTCAGAGCTACCCATTCTTCTTCTACTGTATTTCTTTCCCCTATTCCTGTCAATTGTTCCCTTATGCTCTCTCTGAAACTCTGTACAACCTCTAGTTCTTTCAGTTTATCCAGGTCCCATCTCCTTAATTTCCCACATTTTTGCAGTTTCTTCAGTTTTAATCTACAGGTCATAACCAATAGATTGTGGTCAGAGTTCACATCTGCCCCTGGAAATGTCTTACAACTTAAAACCTGGTTCCTAAATCTCTGTCTTACCATTATATAATCTATCTGATACCTTTTAGTATCTCCAGGGTTCTTCCACGTATACAACCTTCTTTCATGATTCTTAAACCAAGTGTTAGCTATGATTAAGTTGTGCTCTGTGCAAAATTCTACTAGGCGGCTTCCTCTTTCATTTCTTAGCCCCAATCCATATTCACCTACTATGTTTCCTTCTCTCCCTTTTCCTACACTCGAATTCCAGTCACCCATTACTATTAAATTTTCGTCTCCCTTCACTATCTGAATAATTTCTTTTATTTCATCGTACATTTCTTCAATTTCTTCATCATCTGCAGAGCTAGTTGGCATATAAACTTGTACTACTGTAGTAGGTGTGGGCTTCGTATCTATCTTGGCCACAAGAATGCGTTCACTATGCTGTTTGTAGTAGCTTACCCGCATTCCTATTTTCCTATTCATTATTAAACCTACTCCTGCATTACCCCTATTTGATTTTGTGTTTATAACCCTGTAGTCACCTGACCAGAAGTCTTGTTCCTCCTGCCACCGAACTTCACTAATTCCCACTATATCTAACTTTAACCTATCCATTTCCCTTTTTAAATTTTCTAACCTACCTGCCCGATTAAGGGATCTGACATTCCACGCTCCGATCCGTAGAACGCCAGTTTTCTTTCTCCTGATAACGGCATCCTCCTGAGTAGTCCCCGCCCGGAGATCCGAATGGGGGACTATTTTACCTCCGGAATATTTTACCCAAGAGGATGCCATCATCATTTAATCATACAGTAAAGCTGCATGTCCTCGGGAAAAATTACGGCTGTAGTTTCCCCTTGCTTTCAGCCGTTCGCAGTACCAGCACAGCAAGGCCGTTTTGGTTAATGTTGCAAGGCCAGATCAGTCAATCATCCAGACTGTTGCCCCTGCAACTACTGAAAAGGCTGCTGCCCCTCTTCAGGAACCACACGTTTGTCTGGCCTCTCAACAGATACCCCTCCGTTGTGGTTGCACCTACGGTACGGCCATCTGTATCGCTGAGGCACGCAAGCCTCCCCACCAACGGCAAGGTCCATGGTTCATGGGGGGAGGTCACAGTCAATATAGGATTAGAAAACATCTTTCTTGTGAAACACTATTAGCTCTTTATTTGCATGAAGTGTTGAGTGCTATTGACAAGGGATTTCAGATCGATTCCGTATATTTGGATTTCCGGAAGGCTTTTGACACTGTACCACACAAGCGGCTTGTAGTGAAATTGCGAGTTTAGGGAATATCGTCTCAGTTGTGTGACTGGATTTGTGATTTCCTCTCAGATAGGTCACAGTTCGTAATAACTGACGTAAAGTCACAAAGTAAAACAGAAGTGATTTCTGGCATTCCCCAAGGTAGTGTTATAGGCCATTTGCTGTTCCATATCTATATAAACGATTTGGGAGACAATGTGGGCAGCCGTCTTAGGTTGTTTGCAGATGACGTTGTCGTTTATCGACTAATAAAGTCATCATAAGATGGAAACAAATTGAAAAACGATTTAGAAAAAATATCTGAATGGTGTGAAAATTGGCAGTTGACCCTAAATAAGGAAAAGTGTGAGGTCATCCACATGAGTGCTAAAAGGAATCCGTTAAACTGCGGTTACACGAGAGACCAGTATAATCTAAAGGCCGTAAATTCAACTAAATACCTAGGAATTACAATTACGAACAACTTAAATTGAAAGGAATACACAGGAAGTGTTGTGGGGATGGCTAACCAGAGACTGCGTTCTATTGGCAGGACACTTAGAAAAGTAACAGATCTGCTGAGGAGACTGCCTTCACTACACTTGTCCGTCCTCTTTTAGAATACTGCTGCGCGGTATGGGATCCTTACCGGATGGAACTGATGCAGTACAGCGAAAACGTTCAGAAGGGCAGCACGTTTTGTATTATTGCGAAATATGGGAGTGAGTGCCATGAAATGATACAAGAATTGGGCTGGACATCATTAAAAGAATGGCGTTTTTCGCTGCGACGGAATCTACTCACGAAATTTCAATCACCAACTTTCTCCTCCGAAGGCAAAAATATTTTGTTGACTCCGACCTACATAAGGAGAAACGATCACCACGATATAGATAGGTGTTCTCTACAAAAACTGCAGTTCGGTGTTTTTTGGTACACCTCATAAATCACGTAGTAAATCCAAGGATTACTGATGGTATTTGTATAATTCGTAGGGAAAGAAGAATAAAATTAGTGTGTAGGAGAGCAAATGGGAGTCTACGACTTCTCGCTTTTTGTTTGTTTCTTTGTCTTTGTCTTTGTACTAGACACGCTGGACCTACACCTGGAGTTATGGTCTGGTTTGCGATTTCGTATGAGAGTGTGAGCGTTTTTCACGGTTATTCTACGCACCCTGACTACAAATATGTGCGTCAGTATGGTCATTCGACCTGCTGTGCTGCCATTCATGAACAGCAACCAAAGGATGTTTTTCAACAGAATAACGCACGTCCACATACCGCTATTGTAATGCAACATGCTCTACAGACTGTAGACATGTTGCCTGGGTCTGCTCGACCACCAGATCTCTCTCCAGTCGAGTTCGTATGGGACGTAATCGGACCACAACTCCAGAGTCATCCACAATCAGCATTAACCGCCTCATATTGACAGACCAAGTGCAACAGGCATGGAACTCCATCTCACCGACTGATCTCCGGAAGCTGTACAACACAACGCAAGCACGTTTGAATGCTTGCATTCAACATTATGACGCTAACACCAGTTATTAACGTTCCAGCAGTTCACACTTCCTATGGCTTGCCTCGCCCCTACACTAGCTGAGCGCTCACCGCGGCTGACTGCCACGCGGAAGACCCGGGTTCGATTCATAGTACAGCCAGGAATTTTGCCTTGTCGGGAGACTGGTATTGGGTGCAGTCGGCTTCGACAGGCCGGTTGAGGGGCAATTCAAGCAATTAGTGGCGGCTCCAAGGGCAAGGAACCCGATAACGACCGGGACAGCGGCGTGCTGGGCACACGCTCCTCCATACAGCATCCAGTGACGCTACTTGGAAAGGATGACACGGCGGTCGATCGGACGCGAGTGGCCCGTCTACATCAGAACGAGGAACATTACCTACCTGTGACATGTAAAGCCTCATAATGTTATAACGATATCCACTGGGTCATTCAGTAAACTAACATAACTTAATTAAAATAGAACCTATCCAATTGCACACATCAATAGTAAATTCCAAGCAAAAGGAACGCATTTACATTGTAGTCCATTTTGTGGCCTTTTCTTGTAGGCTCTGAGAGATTGCTGAAGCACGCAACGATGTATCCGTTTCGAAAGAGGTGTTTTCCGTTCTCACTGTCTTCTCTATCTTTACAACCGAGTGCTATGCTTTGATGTGTGTTTTGTTCTCATTTGGTTTGTCTTGTTAAACGAACGGCGTGTAGACATGATCTTATAACTGATATCTAAAATTTTTCTAAGAAGTTTAAGTGAAATCTTTACAGCGACACGAAGGTAATAATAATAATAATTAAAAGCAAGAAAAAAAAGTCTCTGAGCACTATGGGACTTAACTTCTGAGGTCATCAGTCCCCTAGAACTTAGAACTACTGAAACCTAACTAACCTAAAGACATCACACACATCCATGCCCAAGGCAGGATTCGAACCTGCGACCGTAGCGGTCGCGCGGTTCCAGGGTGTAGCGCGAAGAATCGCTCGGCCACTCCGGCCGGCAAAAGCAAGAACAAAATTTTACTTAGGCGTTATAGCTTCGGGTGTATTGTTCAGTTATCTCGAGAATACTGAAGGTTTCCTTATCGTACATGATGCAAAGCTCCGTTTTCTACGCCACCAAAGAGCAGCTAGGCTGTGGAGCATTCATTTCAATATCGTCTAACTTCGGAGGAGTAGTGTCGTCATTCTCTACCGTTAAACAATTGAATTCAATTTCTTGATCACGTTTTGACTTATTTGAACAGATAACCCATCTCGGCTTCATGACCATCATCACTTGGAAAGCCTTCCACTACTATTTGCTGTAACCTCTGAGTTAATATGAGTTTTCATGCCCTGAAACATTACCTCTTTATATAAAATCTGATACGTATGTAAATAAACACAATCAAGCTTTGTTTTAAGTTTCATAGTGGCAAGAACATTCGCAATATGCAACAGAACAATTAAAGAGGGGTTTAACGAGGGTTAATCAAGCCAAAACTGAAACTGTGATCTTAACAATGGGCGACATGCAGGTACTCACTATACGTGTGCAAGAATTGCGTCTTATTCGTAGATCCTTTTTAATTGTTTTTAAGTACCTTTCATTTCCTCCTTCTGATGGGAAAAGACGGGCTAAATGAGAGCACGCAGGGTCTTTGCGGCCTTAGGACCAATTTTAAGAAGTAGTTTATTTTCAAAAATGGCTCTGAGCACTATGGGACTTAACATCTGAAGTCATCAGTCCCCTAGAACTTAGAACTACTTAAACCTAACCAATCTAAGGACATCACATACATCCATGCCCGAGGCAGGATTCGAACCTCGACCGTAGCAGTCGTACGGTTCCGGACTGAAGCGCCTAGAACCGCTCGGTCACCGCGGCTGGCCAGTATCCCTAAGGATACATACATAGGGTCAATTCTCTTTATGTGAGCAAAAAGGAAGTAGAGCTGATCAGAGATTAAGGTTTGGAGAACTTTACGGTTCCTGGAAGGTTATTGTTCTACTAAAAAGAACACAGAATAATACAGAAAACAAAATACTACAGGATTCAAAATAATACATAATACAAGGTAGTACACAGTACAAAATAAAATGCTACAAGATAAATACAAAATACAGAAAAGGAGAACTTTCAGTTGGTACAATATACGGTTTGCTACTCTTACAAATGTTTGCAGGTGGTGAGAAACTGTCAGTTATCTTCCTTGAATATTCATTTCCTTAGGTGTCAGTGTTTTGTGTTAAAGTAGTGATTTCGTCTGCAACATCTTCGTGTGTAGTGATGGTGTTGCGTGCGGTTACTGTTTGGGGTAGGTGTATTTATGTTTGGGTTTCGTTGTGTGTCTCGGTGTTGTGCTTAGAATGTTTTGTAAATCGTAAGTGGAGGGAGGAGGAAGGAAGGAAAGGGAAGGAATTATTGATGTCAGCTGCATCGGGACATTACGCGGAATCGGCATAGACGAATGAAAATGTGTGGTGGAATAGGATTAGAACCCGGGATCTCCTGTTTACTGAGCAGTTTGAATAATCACTGCGCCACCCGGACACAGTGTTTATCGCAACTGCGCGAACGATCCCGGCACGCCTCTCGGCTGACCCACATTCGCATCAAACGCCACCTATACTCATTCCCTGTCCTTGTCTTCCATGCTCGCTACTCAGAGATTCCTGCAGGAGGTCGGATGTATTTGTGCATCAGCACTGAAGAAGATGGGTTCGTTGGCCATCGACGCGAATCAATTATATGAATGCGTGGTGTCTCTTCTTTCGGACACGTTCGAGAGAAGACACATCAGGCATTCATATAACAGAATGTTTTGCATGTCGGACCTGTTTTTTAGTATGTGGAGGCCGTGGCATCGGGCACGAAGTTGTGTGAGTCTGGGCTGTAGTGGAGTAACATCAGCTACTGTGTAAACGTCTTTGGATGTGTTAGAGGAGGTGAAGACACACTCTACTTCGTGTTTTGTTATGCCTGGTAATGGAGCAGTTCTGTGTTCCATAACATGTCTTATATACAAAGCGAGGTGGCGCAGTGGTTATCACACTGGACTAGCATTGGGGAGGACTACGGTTCAAACCCGCGTCCGGCCATCCAGATTTAGTTTTTCAGTGATTTCCCTAAACCGCTCCAGGCAAATGGCGGGATGTTTCCTTTGAAAGGGCACGGCCGGTTTACTTCTCCACCCTTGACACAATCTAAGCTTGTGCTCCGTCTCTAATGACCTCGATATCGACGGGACGTTAAACCAAAACTTCCTTCCTTCCTTCCTTCTTTAACAGATGTTACGTATGTTTTGCAAGTGCGGTGTTGTTGCTGCAGCCGTGGGAGCATCCTTGTATGAGACTTAATAATTTGTCTTTTTCTTACTTTGTCTAGGTTTTAAATGATGTGGCGGTTTCAACTTACTTATTCAGACGTATTCGAAGGTATTTTGTATTGTGGGTCAGGGTTAACTGTGCACCAGGAGTTGGAGTTATATGTGTTTTCCGTCCAGTTTGACTTACGGGGAATGTTTATGTGTCTGAACAGTATGCACTGTGTCTCGTTTGGGTTGATTTTAATTCCCCAGAACCTCATGCAGGTCTGTAGCAGGGTTAGTATGCAGCTCTACTCTTTGTTTAAGGTATGTTTTTTTTTCTTTATTGTGATTTCATTCCCCTGCCCCATATGGGCAGGGGAGAGCTGTCAGCGGCACATTCCGCCGCTCTTCAGCCGAGTGACACTACAACTAAAACAAGAATAAAATGATACACACATAAGGAGATAAAAAAGGGGAACATAGAACAGAGTAAGGGGAGAAAATGTAGGTAAAATATACAGTGACATGGAGACGTTCATGGGGGACAGATAAAAAAAAGTCACCAGTAAGTTAAAAAACACAGTTGACGATTCTTAAAACACAGAGAAGACGCTGAATGCGCAGGCACAGGTTAAAAGTCGGCCACAGTAGTAAAAACACTCCGTAACAACACACTTAAAACCCACTTGGAGCACACACAACGAACTATAAAACCGTAGGTCGGACCTGCCAAGGGAAAAGGTCAGAGAGTATGGAAAAGGATTGGAGAGCATGGGGCAGCTGGGGAAGTGGTGGGATGAAAAGAGGAGGGATATCAGTGGGATCACGAAGAGGCAGGAGACACATGGGGTGGGAAGGAAGAGGGAAGGCAGGGTAGGAGGGAGCACAGAGACACTGGAAGGAGGCACAAGAGATGGAGGGAGAGTAAGAGGGGGAAGCCGCTCAGGAGGAGGGAGGGGAAGGAAAGGGAGCCCAGAGGAGAAGGCAGGAAGAAGGGGTTAGAGTTGGTAGGAAGGGTTGATGTCAGGGCGAAGCTCATCATCCAGGAGGGGTAGACGGTGGAAGTTGTGTTGGGAAAGGAGATGGAGGGTGTGGAGATGGAGAGAGGGTGGGACACAACGGTAAAGGCATGGCAACTGGCTGGGGGTGGAGAGGATGGGAGAAAGCAGGGGGTGAGGGGGATCAAGACGGCGGACAATATATAGAGAGCGGATGTGTTCAAGGAAAAGGAGAAGGTGGGGGAAGGGGATGAGGTCGTAGAGGATACGCATGGGGGATGGAAGGCGGATGCGGAAGGCGAGGTGGAGTGCATGGCGTTCGAGGATTTGGAAGGCTTTATAGAACCGGGGAGGGGTGGAAATCCAAGCGACACTGGCATAACAGAGGATGGGGCGGATCAAGAATTTGTAGGTATGAAGGATGGTGGAAGGATGCAGACCCCACGTCCGGCCGGTCAGGAGTTTCAGGAGGCGGAGGCAGTTGTGAGCTTTGTTTTGGATGGTAAGAAGATGGGGAGTCCACGTGAGGTGGCGGTCGAGTGTGGATAGTCACATAGGAGGGACAATGGGAGAGGAAGAAAGCAACGAGATGTACGAGGTTGATGGGGAGAGCATAGGTCTGAAGTTTGAAGAGGAGCCCGGGGTGCCAGCCACGGTCATAGGCGTTCTGTAGATCAATGGAAACAAAGATAGCGGAGCGACGGGAGTTAAGTTGGAGGGAAAGAAGATTGGTAAGATTAAGGAGCTGGTCGTCGGCAGAGAAGGAAGGCCGGAAGCCACATTGGGCAAGAGGAAGGAGGCGGTGCTGGTTAAGGTGGCGGTGAATACGGCGAGAGAGGATGGCCTCGAAGACCTTACTGAACATGGAGGTGAGGCATATTGGACGATAGGAAGAAGTATCGGGGGGGGGGGGGGGGTTTGTTAGGTTTAGGGAACAGCAGAACACGGGAAGTCTTCCACAGATCGGGGTAAAATCCAGTGGAGAGGAGGACATTGTACACGGTAGCAAGGACAGACAGGAAGGATGGAGGGGATTCCTTGAGGTGACGGTAGGTGACGCCATCAAGATCAGGGGCGGTGTTGCGTTTGGAGCGGAGGACAAGTGTGATGTCTTGTGCGGTGATTGGAGTGTAGATGTCTGGGGGTGGTAACTGATCCAAGTACTGAAGGTATCTTATTCACTCTCGGCTTTATATATGGTTAAAGTGAATACAGTACATTCGAGAACATAGATCTTAAGTGAACGAATGTGGAGGAATGGAACACATGGAAATTTAACTTGAACACATACCAGAGAGAAATGAAAATAAGCTCATGAGAATCTATGTTGACACTCAATAAAATACTCAATAACTGATTATGAAATATCGTATTTCATATACAAATCCAATTTATTCACAGCACCATGAGTCTTAAAATCACTTTGTATCAGCATGAATGCTCGAAATATTATTTGATCAGTAGAAGATCAATAAGCTGAGCAACTTACACTAGATTACTAAAATAAAATTGGATATTGATCTCATGTGATCTGTAACGATGAGTGAACGTAGAAAGATTTCCACATTAAACTCTACAGCAAAATGCATCGTGGGAAGAAATCTAATGTTGTATAGTCTGAAAAGTGTCTGTACTACGAGGTTGAGTCAGCACGTTGACATCACGGGAGCAAGTGGAAGGCAGCAGTTATATCTTGGTCTGCCAACCACTAGGTCTGGTGAACTGATTCTACCGCGAAGCTTGAAAGGAGACTGTTCTCTTTGCTATTTTAAAGAAGTCTTGGCCATAATTGTGAATGAAGTTACGAATTTGATAAATGTGCTCAACCTCGATATAACCATACTCTTTGAAGGTCTGTTTTTGAGATCACACAGGTTGGTCAGAGAAGTTACTTCTTTTAAAGAGAATAGTAGTAGAGTATGTTGGAGTGTATGGCTACGTACATGGTTTGAAAAGGATGGAAGCTCATCTGCCGTGTAGTGGAGGCAGCATTATTTAAAAAGGATTTGGTGCTAATATGTTTTGAGGAAAGAAAACGAGATTATATCATTATAACAACATAAAAACGGCAGTTTTTAAGGTAATTCAGTTTTTTAAAATATTTTCGTAACTGCATAGCGTCTTATTGTTAGATCATTGTGTATGGCTGAAGTTTGCAATATAAATTTTGTAATGGAACATATGGTTTTGTTTTATAGTCGGGCAGAGTATCGAGAAAAATAGTTGTACAGAGGAAAGTTATTCAGAAACATTTTGCGAGCTTGTCTAGGTGAGTAAACTTTATGAAAATGTGTATTCTTGTGATGGCTTAAAGAAGCATACTTATTCTTGGAGTCTTTGTTCTCTCGCGTCCATCGTAATTTAATTTATTATTTACTACAGAAATTGATTGGTAATGGTGATTGTTGCCGAGTTACGTGGTGGGCCTTAATCAAATTGACATTTCATTCAATTTTGATTTACAATGAAATTCTTTTGTGAAGTTCTCTTTTTTAACAATATTAATCTTCAGTGGAAATTATGTGTTACGTTAATGAACGTTGGACTAGCTGAATCGTAAAAGATGAGCATATAAGTTGAACAATGGAATAAACTTTTCATATTAATTTCCTAGGCTAGTCAGTTCACTTTAAAGCAAAAGAATCTTTAGTTATTCACTACAATTGCGGCCCACACACGCGCGAAATAATCTTTTCTTACCTCCGTTAACCATTGCACTGTAGTCGGATTCCTGGCTCTGGCTCTCCGCTGTTGTACTGAAAATAAGAATCTTAAAGCTACCTATTTTCTGCAACGTCGGGAGGCTGTGGAGAAAAAAAAGTGTATTATTTTAATAGCGAGCGAGTTTTCCGCTTCCGCTAATTTTTATAAGTTAATATCGCCACGTAATGGCGTCGTTGGCTGCATCGGCCGCTGCGATTGTGCATTGTAAATTACACGAATGCAGGTTAATTCAAGGAAGGCGGACATGAAATCTGGATCACCTATTATTACAAATTAAAAGTGAACAATAATATTAAATCAATATATTATCCGCTTAATTACCACAAATATGCTTACATTTGAAAGCACTCGCAAGATGTCCGTCTACACGCAACCAAGACAACAGAAAAAGTGAATACGACTAAAAAATTGACAAAAGAGCGTATATTGTCGTCTCTTTAGATCATTTTGTTATACTTGTTTGCCCTCGAAACTTGCACAGAGAAATTATTATAATACGGATACATGAGAAAAATACATGTTCGCCTGAGCGTCTTCCCTACCGTGTGTGAGGTAACGGGCGAGTCGTCGCGCCCTAAAAATATTCTATGTTCTGGTTAGAGGTGGCAAAAAATAACGTAATTGATAGAAATAACCGGTTACTGAGACGTAACGGTTACTGTGATAACCGTTCCTCTTATATTGGCAGTTATTTCAATAACTGTCTAATGTCAACAGTGCCTCGCGCCATCTGTTGACCGAAGATCGTACTACGCTTTCCCGTGAACTCATCGGAGATCTGTCTAGGAACTAAGGAGAGGGTAGACCATTTGGAAGGCGTTCTATAGGCCATGGGAATAATTGTGAGACTGCGCGCCATCTGTTGATAAGAACTGTGTACTATATCGTGCATCTTCGTTACTTTTAGCATAAACAATTAAATAAAGTTAATGTCCGAGCGGTGGCTGATAGGAGGTGCAGTACAGGCATTAACAAGTACAGTCGTTCCCTTAAGTCACCGCCTCATATGTCAATTTAGCTTGGACGGGTAGAGGTACCATAAGGAATTCGAGCGACTATGGAAATAACTGTCAGAGATCGGTATTTTCCTCTGGCAGTTATCGTTATTGGCTTATAGTTCTCGCTCTCTGGCAGTTATCGGGCTACCATTACGGACAACCTGGAAGTTGGTAACGGAATAACTGTGTGTCTGTGTTCCTGACATAGTGACTCCAGTTTTAGACCCCGGTGATACTTCAGAGACGATAATTACTGGAGCGAACAAATATTTACGTACTTCTTCGGAAATAGCCGCTGGCCATCGCGATTGACAAATAACACGTCAGAAAGTATAACATAATACAGTTGAATATAACAATTATTATCCTCGTCATTTGTCAGGAGATTGTCAAAATATGTGAATATATTACAGTAACTGCTAATATTTACAGAATTGATACACTGTCAGAATAAAACACAGTTACGCACTTTTAATAAATTTATCATGCACAGAATACCCGATCTTGACTGTTGCAACCAAGTGCTGTCAAAACTGAAATATAGCAGAATTTTTACCCAAGCTGGTATATCAGTCTCTGTTACAATATTCATCTACAGAGTATAAGGACGGGTCAATGGCAGCGTCCGATTCCACCCTTCTGCTTCGACATAAAAAGGTGTGTGAATGTCATTACGGCACGGTGTTTATGAACTGGTTTGTGCGTGTGTGTGTGTGTGGGGGGGGGGGGGGGGGGTGCCGATCTAATTTGCAGTGCCGGAATTTGCTGGTGGTAATTATTATTTTTTTTCCTAGCTGTGATGTTTTGTGTATTTATAGAGTATTGAATGTGATTTATTTTATGTAGGGATGATTGATTTGTGGACTTTTGGGATTGTGATTTTATTTTTCGCAGTTGTAGGTGTTGGTTTTTTGGCATCAGTAGCTGTGGCAGACCTATATAGGTGACCAGAAATGACCGATTCCCATTTTTATAGTAGTACGTGTTGTTGTTTTGGTATTGTCATCTGAGGTTTACCTATGTAGGTCAAGGGAAATATGTTTTGGTATGGTCACCTATGGTTGACCTATAGTGTTCAAGGGAAGTGTCCGATTCCTGCAGATTTTTGTTGGTGTAGCAGAATGCTGTATTTTTTTTTCTTTTTGTTCTTCATTTTGTGTTTTGGGATCATGGTATGTTTTTTTTACTAGCTTGTCCTCACCCTAAAACCCCCAACTTCCCGCAGTTGTCCCGTTGGTTTGATTGTATTTTTGGTGGGAGATGTTATTGTATTATTTATATGTATCTTTGTGTTTGTTGCCATGTGTATGTAGTGACGTCATAGACACACTTAAAATAGCCATTTCCGGCATATTGATAATGGGTGGAATCAGACACTTCTGTATCATAAAGTCTTTCAAACACACTGTAATCTGTGCTTTATCTGAAACCAAGTTTTTAATGGTTGCTGACTTGCTGGCAGTTTATTGAAAATGCATGTTCCTGAATATTGGACCCCTTTTGGACCAAGGTAAGTGATTTTAGGTCTTTATGTATTTTGTTGTTATGTATTGAGCTATTGGTTGGAAATACTTGTAACAAATTTCATTAAGGAATAAATATACTAGGAAGCAGTGGTTAGAATACAAAGTTCCTTGAACAGGTTCCTACATGATGTTCTTGAATTTATACCACAAACGATTTTTATTACACGCTTTTCCATGCGAAAAACTTTTACTACGTTTGATGAGTTACCACAGAATATGCACCCTTATGAACTAATAGAGTGAAAAAATGTGGCATGCCCTTCCCAACTGAATTTATTATCGAGTTGTAGTCCCAGAAATGTAACACTGTCAACCTTTTCGATCTGCATGTCTTCATATGTTATAAACATGCTGTAGCTGGAGAAATCGAGCAGTTTCCAAATCTCACATAAAACTTGGATTAGCGTACTTACACTTTCCCAATAGGACTATCTTTTACAGTACAGGAGTAAACGAATCTGTCACATTACGTAGTTTTTTTGCTGTATTACAAGGCTGTACACTTTATTCTATTATGTGAGCAGCACAAGAAATTAAGCTTCGAATTTAACCTGCAGTACTCAGTTTACATATTACTTCATACTTAAAAACGCACGTTGTTAACATTTTACTTAAACAGTGCTGTGGCGAAGTTCGCGTACGTTCTGTGGCAGCTGCGAAGATATTTCTAATAGTGTCCGATAACCTAGAAACATGTAATATGAACCACTAATAATCGTTCTAACATCAACTAAAATGTACCCGGAGTTAGTAAGGTAAGGTTATGACACGATTCATACGAATTCCTGCCATTTCACACTACTCGCAGTTATACTGATAACTAAACTGATGGATTCCAACGGTCGTAATTTAACTGTATCCCCTCGGAGTATTCGGTATTCGCTAGCTAAAAATAACTTCGCAGTTATTAGTAACCGTTAACAATAACGGTTATCAAAGAATAACTGGAACTGTGATGACGGTTACTCCAGAATAACCGTTTGGCCCACCTCTAGTTCTGGTGAAGCAGTGACCGCACGGGCAGGTCGGCGGGCGACCACGTGGTGCCAGACACTAGCTTAGCAACCGCGTGATGCCGCACAACGGCCGGTCCAGCCGCGTGGCTGGGAATTCCACGGTGGCGCTGTTGATGGAGGAGACACGGCGGCAGTGCCAAAGTTGGCGGACACCTTAATGGCAGACATTTCACAGTTCGTATAGAAATTAATAGTAGCCAGATGAATCATGGTACCTCAAAAAGAAACATGTACATTACTATTATTTGCACGACGATTCTAGTGGTGTAGTCAGATTTTTAATATCGTCATTAGTTTAAAGTATCTGACGGTAAATTATACAAGTAACACCCACCAACGAATTTCCAAAACATAAACGCTTCATTCGATTTTGTCGATCGCCGTGTCTGTAGAAAGCTGTTAGTGTAAACCTAAATTGGTATGAATTACAGGCATGTAACTTACACAGTGCATGAGTTATTGGAGGTCAAAGTGGCTGATTACTATCGATAGCGTCGGGCCATAAGGGTTCAACAGTTACACGAAAAAACAGTAGCAGCATGCTTATAAATTTATTGATTCATCCATGCCTTTGTTAATATCCGATATATGTTATTCATGAAGAAACTGGTCAATTATTAACTGTGTTTTTAGAAAGCACAGAGACATCAGGCTCGTGGCCTTCCTTTTACTTCTTTTCTCTTGATATATGTTTATTTAATTGTTTATGTATTAATAATGTGTGTTCTTACATACACGAACCATGATTTTACTTGCAATTCATAGTTGGTCTGGCATGTGCCAGTTGATAGGATCAAGGTTGTGGAGCCTTGAAACATGAGTCAGCCGCCACTAACATGTGGAACAGACGCTGTTGGTCACCGCCACTAACATGTGGAACAGTCGTGCCCTTTGGTACTAGTTTTGGTCCACCCCGGGTATTTTATTTCCCCGGTACCCACCATATCTAGTGAGCATCCCCCTATCCGCCACCTGGGGACTAGGAGACTAGTAACTCCCGCGAATTCTTGAAAGAGCACAAGAAATGCTAGAACCCAAAATCTCAGATTTCCAAGCTGGGTTCAGGCCAAACAGATCATGCCCAGAGCAAATTTTAAACCTAAAATTAATCACAAGGATAAGGAAGGTGCGAGGCAAGCCTACAGTGTATGTCTTTGTCGACTTCAAGAAGGCATATGACTCAATCCACAGACCCATACTATTTAGGATTCTTGAGGAAAAAGGATTGGATCGGAAAATACAGAAAATCATTCAACAGACGTTAACAAATACAAAATCCAAAGTGAAATTTATGGGAAAACTTTCAAGACCATTTGAAATAAAAACTGGGGTTAGACAGGGTGATGGGTTGTCGCCTTTGTTGTTCAATGTAGTTCTGGATAGAGTCATGGAAGAATGGGAGAAGAAACTTGAAGAAGAAAAGTGCTGGAAACCAATTTCATTAGGAACCAAGAAACATAACCTAAGAATCCCCTACTTAGCCTTTGCAGACGATCTCGCAATAATGGCAGATTCTAGTGAGATGGCTATAAAACAGGTAGAAATTCTAAAAGAATGTGCAGAAAAAGTCGGCCTACAGATATCATTTGAAAAGACAGTGTTTACAACAACAAATTTAGAAATTTCCAAATTACAAACAAAATACGGAGAAATCAACAGAGTACCATACTTCAAATATCTTGGAGAAATTATCTCGGAAAAATTTGCACAACAAGAAAGAATACAAAAAGCTCGTAAAGGTTTAGGATTAGTGCAAAACCTCTATAATAAAAAATGTTTATCTTTAAATGCAAAAATTAGGCATTACAATACAGTCATTAAACCATCAATGTTATATGCTAGCGAAACCTTGGCACTAAACAGGAAAACTGATCTAGAAAATCTAAAGAAAGAAGAAAGAAAAATAATTAGAAAAATTTTGGGACCAAGATGGACCGAGAATGGATATAGATTACAGAAAACATCAAAAATTGAAGAATATTCTAACATAGAGATAGACATGAGGAAAAGACGCCTTAAATTCTATGGCCACATAATGAGACTTCCTGAACACAGATTAACAAAAAGAATTGTAAAATACGTAGATTCTCTTGTTAATGGAGGAGAATGGATCCAAAAAGTTAAAAAAGATTTGGAATTAGCAAAAATTACTAAAGAAGAAATAGCTGCAAGGAACAATTTTAGAATAAAAGTTGAAAAGTGGGAGGTTAAACCAGAGACAAAAGCACCGAGAACCGGAACAAAATGGAGCGAAGAAAGAAGAACTAAATTTTCGCAAACAATGAAAAACTGGTGGGCAAATAAAAAGAACCAGAAGACCAAGAAGAACGGAAAGTGAACCAGCTTTACTTAGCGTCTTCCACATGGGAGCTTTACGACTAATAATAAAAATAATAATAATAATAATAATAATAATGTGTGTTAGAGCGTGTTTATGGTCCAGCCACAGGAATACTTATTTAATTGCAAGTAGTTAAATGTAAATCCAGTATTTAGTATGTGCTTAAATATGTGTGTTGGTGCCTGGGTTTGAAGAGATGGCGCGAGCGCTCTAGCCAACCACAGCTCTCATGAATGGAGAGACTGAATGGGAGCTCCGTTTCCGGAGAGGAGACTGGGGAGTCTGGATACGGAAAGTGCTGGTCGCGACGGACGCGGAATCGCGGGGAAGACTTGGAGTGGAGCAGTTTGCGCATGATAGCGAGATACAGACATACTTCCGAGTGCCGACTTGTGTGAATGTGAGATGTCCGTGGCTTCTGCAGTGAAGACGTAGTGTGCCTTTACAAGTGAACATAACGCGAGCTGTGTTGTTGTTCATAACTAATTACGTGCTGTAGGAATCTATTGATTCCCTGTTATTCAAATTATATTTTATTTAATTGCCGGAGCATCGTCACCAATAAGTGTTTTGCAGAAATATACCGCATTCTCAAAAGTAATTCTACTATCGTACTCATCATTTAAAGTCGTTAAGATAGTACCTGCAGATTTTATTTAATTGCAATCTTTCATTTATAAGTTTCTAGATTAATTCACAATTGCCGAGTGATAGGAACCTTCGACCATTCGATTCATGTGTGTATTCTTATCGTATACTGTAGGCTCAGCAGTATCTGGCCTGTAATGCGGCAACTACGTATCCCAGCCCCTAGACAACGAAACCAGCCAAAACTTTTAATATTTCAACATTGAGTCGGGGGCTGCGTGGTTATCTGAAAGCCCGTAAGTGGTCCACTCAAGTAGGCACAGGCAGCAGCACATCATCAATGAATACCGTCAATTGGTCAATTATCTCTGGACTCAGTACCTGATGTGAAAATGCACAAGCGGATATGCTCAACCCGAAAAGTGCTATGCAGAGTTGGTAACACAACGTACCACGCAAGAAAGCTTCCGGTAGCTTCCAAGACTCGGAGGCTAACCATGGGTTCCAATGACCACAAGAGACTTTCAATGGCGACAAGTGCTCCCCCTGAAACCTTTGCAGCAGTCCTTCAATCAAAACTTTCTGTGATTTTCTCTTCCCATAATCTCGTTTAGCTTGCAGGCTCCTAACACTAAAAATACACTGCCATTCTTTTTTGGAACTATAAACAAAGGGATGATGTACCCACTTCCCACACACTCTACAATTCCCCAATCTAACACTGTATTTATTTGAAATCTATTCGGAATTGCGAATATTGACAATAAACAGATGTATAATCGAATGACGTCAATGAAAATTTATGCTGGACCGTGACTTAGACCCAGAGTTCCCGCTTATCGCGAGCAGTCATCTTACTATTATGCTATCCGAACATGCTTCACAGCCAGACCCAAACTTCACACATGTGTCTACAACTTGCTCTCGTACATCCGTTATCTGTATTTCCTACAGGGGAGACATTTTATTTGAAAGACGCTCTCCCAGAGTCGGTGGATAAATAAGATATTGCGGTGCCTGTGTGTTCTGAAGTAAAGAGTAATGTTCCTTCGCAAGTGCGTGCATGTCCAAGGGCAGAGGCATTGTTCTGATGGCGTGCAGTCGTTGAAATTATGATGGCGGTAACTCTGCTTCATAGTTCTGAACAACGCAGGTACTGCAATATCATATTCTACTTCTTTCTTTCTGCACAGCATTTCTGTGAGAAAATAGTACCAGATACAAATTTGCCATGAACTTTTGATGTAGCTTTATTATCAAACTATATTCAAAGTTTATTAACCACTCCTGGGGAATACTGCACTGTTTCTCAGCAGCATTTATTTCAGTGTTGCTTTCTGTATTCAGACAACATATCCATCATATGAGTTCTTTCAACTATCTCGACGCTAATTCGTGTTTGTTCTTCTGCCAAAGGGTTGAGCATCTTCACTGGACCTACTACTCTCTCTACACTAAGTCTATGGACGTTATTTATTCTTGTCTCTTGCTCTGTCCAATTCGTCAGCGTAATAAACTTCTGAGGAACCCAAACACTGGTCTTTTTGTTTTACATAAGTGATTACCAGGTGCATTTCAGCTTTCTGTGGCTGAGCTGAAAGGCATCAAAATTACGTTTACAGGAATCAATCAACACGAACCACCATATCAACAGTAGATAATGGATACTTAAGAATAGGTTTGCTTCACAATGTTACTAAATTACAAAGAAAGCAGCACTTCTTCCTTGATAGCTCTGAACAGTTTCCCTGCCACTCCAAAAATTTTGGTATCTGACACTGGCATTACCAACATTCCTTCTTTGTATATAGACCAGGGTGGAAGGCCTCTACGGTATGTTGCAGAACTGCATCAGCAAAGATCAGCAGGCCTGTTGTTCACCACCCTGGTTGGGGTAGCAGTGTCGCTGCGAGAGGACGCCTGGTAGTCGACCGATATACTACCGTGTAGATGTTACCGTGAATGACCGAAATTAGAGAATGTCGACTTTCACCGGTGAATGTCAACAGATACCAAATACGTCGGCGAAAGATCGAATATTTCATTACATAGTTGTACATTCGGACCCTCTCCGGTGTGTGTCGACAATCACAGATATGCTCTAGTGCAGTTCCAAAACATGGAGGCGTCAAATCCACTCCGTGGTGTTTAATAGACTGCTCCTATGACTTGGTAATCGTAACAACACATGCAAGTCTCACTGGGAACTGCAGTCTCTTGAAATGAAACGGGAGATATGTCAGGGTAAGGGGTATCCGGACAATTTCTGCACGCTGGACATAGCTGCTTCACGTGTCTACAACGAAATATTGTAAACGTCTCTAGGGAAATTTGGAAATTTGTGGTAAGGTCTTATGGGACCAAACTGCTGAGGTCATTCGTCCATAAGCTTAAGCACTACCTAATATAACTGTAACTTACGCTAAGGACAACACACACACACACACACACACACACACACACACACACACATACACACACATACACACACACACACACACACACACACCCGAGGGAGGACTCGAACCTCCGGCGCGTGGAGCCGCACGAACCGTGACAAGACGCAGTGGCCGAGCGGTTCTAGGCGCTTCAGTCCGGAACCGCGCTGCTGCTTCGGTCGCAGTGTTCGAATCCTGCCTCGGACATGGATGTGTGTGATATCCTTAGGTTAGTTAGGTTTAAGTAGTTCTAAGTTCTAATTGACTGATGACCTCAGATGTTAAGTCCCACAGGGCTCAGAGACACCTTTTGACAAGGCGCCCTAGACCGCGCGGCTACGCTGTGCGGGAAACGTCTCTATGACAACGCCTCTTGAGAGCTCTATAGACTGCTACTGTTTTCGCTTACAGTAATTGAAAGCTGTCAAGAACGCTGCCAGATGTCAGGGATTATGTCAGGGATTTCGTTAAGTTGACTCGACTGTCGGAACGTCTTGCAGTAAAGATCAGAACAATTTTGCATATGTGGATACTGACTGCGAAATATGATGCGAATGGAGTTAGTAGCAAAGAAGAAATAAATTTAAACGTTGTGCATGATTTGGCAGATTTTCATGCTTCCCATTGGTTACGACTTACATCTCCTGAACGTTGATAGGTTGGTGCTTCTTATCCCCTTAGCGATTGTTGCCTGTCATTAAGGAGAGTCTAGTGGTTTAGGAGGAGATGTGGAACATGCACACATACCTACATCCACTTTTATAATGTTTAATGATTCATATACGTATTCTACGTGGTGTTAAAGCACTTTGTGGAACACAAAAACCCCTGGGCACGTCTGCACATGGCGTTGCCAGTGATTTGTAAGGTGAGCTGCGAAACGGTTAATATAACTATGCGAAACATCCTAAGTTGCTTTTTGTGACATAGTGCGATAGAGAGAATTGGGAATTGCCTTCTCGTTCTTCGTTCTGCAGAAGTATGTAGGAGGGAAGTGCATGATCACATTCTGACGACCTACCTTCCATCGTACTTCTAATCTCCACCGTTCTACCTCCAGAACACAATTTATCCCTTAATAAGTTTCTGCTGCTTTTAGATGTGGTACAAACATTTAAAATCTGTTCTTAACCCATGTTAACTAACAATATACGTTAATTTTACACCATTAAAACTCTATTTTTAAAGATCTGCGACTCTTCCAATCCCTGCACAGTGGAAACTGTAGGAAATGTAATGTGGTTTAATTTTGTATTGGGAAACATTTTCGCTAGAAGCAGCGGTTTTTCGAGCTATTTGAGGAAAACATTAAAAAGGGACCGTCTAACGCCCCCACCCTACCATCCACACGATCACACCCCAGCCATCAGAATTTTTAGCCTGTTATTCATTACGCTCCCTCCCAAACACTGCATAAAATTTGCGAGTATACGAATGTTTTACCCTGATTTTCCTTCTTTGGATATGCTATAATGCTATAATCCGTCCGTCATAAGAATAAACCTGATGTAAACTTTGCACTGCGTATTCTTCCGCGTTTGCTTGAACCTCATTGGATTTCCGTTTCATGTGGGACTGCAGCCAAGCTGTCTCGAGTACTGTTAAGTACCATAATAAGGATAAGTTCTGTGCTGTGCGTTACGCGCACACCGACTTAGCGATAATACGGGACAAAAGCTTTACCGGCGCATTTAACTTGGAGAACACTGGAGGGTCAGCTGAGGTTCAGCTAGCCTGCAGTGACGTGGCCAGCTGCAGTTCACACGTAAAAAAAGAGACGAGTAAAGGAGCAATGCAGCTCACAATATCATTTAATGTTTAAACAGAATGGAATAATACACTGCAAATCTCCCTAGACGACTAGACGAAAACAGCAACACGTTTTTAGCTAAAGTACTATTGTAATTAAAAACAAGAATGATGAAAATTCCCGACTTAACCACAGGGTAATTATTCTGTACAAGCTGTGCGTAAAGTAAGAGTATTGAAGGATTTCACCGTATATTTAAATATTGAAGCCACTGAAGGTATTACTTACAGTCGCTCGCCTGGTAATCTCTTAGCTCCTTCCTTATCCGAATCCGAGAAATTCATTTCAGTTCTGTAAGTGTGACCTGCTATGTTGATAACGAGCCTATCAACGACAGAATGCACGAAGCCAACGAGGTGCAGCATCTTCTCTTCTTCTTTTATTACAAGCCGTTCTATATCCCGCCAGGGTTTGGCAGTGACGTGTCGAAATTCTGCGTGCGTTAGTTCCTGTAAGTCTGGCAGCTTAACAGT
Organism: Schistocerca gregaria; assembly: GCF_023897955.1. NCBI lineage: Eukaryota > Metazoa > Arthropoda > Insecta > Orthoptera > Acrididae > Schistocerca > Schistocerca gregaria. The sequence goes on along the minus strand of NC_064921.1, from coordinate 961,002,697 downwards.
CTTGTTACTTATCGGGCCAAATTCCGCAGCTTGGCTCCAGATCTGTTGGGTTCATATTGTAATGGTACAGTAGCAAGTATAAAAACATAGCAATTGTATGACGTGTTCGATGCTGTGAAAATGATTGTTTTTCATGTTTCTACGATACTTATCTACCTCTGTGGTATAAAACAACGGACATAGTCCAAATAAAGAGGATTTGGTTTTTCATTTTTGCCTTAAAAATTAACTTGTTATGTTTCTTAAATTTAAACAACTTTTACGAACAGTATTTCATAAAATATCGAGAATTAAGAATTTGTATTTGAAATGGAAACAGGAATTTCGCGTCCAATATGTAATTAGAAACAAGAAGACGTGCATTATTCAGAAAAAATGATGATGAGTTTTACAATTACGAGACGTAGGTATTTCAAATTGAACGAGGAAAAAAAAAAGATTGTGCGGAGATTTGAAAATACGCACGAATAACCATATTTAAACCAATTTCCATTATACTACCGATTGTGCTACGCGTTTAACTTGGATCCTTTCATCAACTGCATTATATAGAACGATGGGAAAACTTCAAAGCCGGTTATCTCCGTAAATTTATGAAAAACATTAAGAACAGCCTATTTAACAGACGTTTTTAACCGTGTTCCACACGCGTGTTTCATTAAGAAACAGAAAGCAGCCTTAGCCATTTTCATACTGCGCGTTAACAACGCGACAATCAGAGCGCAACGCTGCAGAAGCTGCGATTGTACATGGTTTTTGAAATAAAAACTACACAGTTAAAGTGTGATTAAGAAAACCGTTGATGACTGTTAATGCATTTGAATATCTTAAAGTTTCATTTAAATTAACTAAGTAATAAGATATCAATACATAAGTAGGACCTACTTTCAAGAGCGTAACAACACCAGTGTACGTGTGCTACAGCTTCAGACCAATGATCGCGTTTGTGTTTGTTTACATCATGTTTATTCTTATGATGAGAGGATTATAGTGACTGTCATCACTGACACAGCATGTCGTTCGTAGAGCTAAGTCCAACACTAGCTTCTGTTCTACACTGACGACCTGATAATATCACTCTTAAGCTCAAATTCCTTCTACTGTTAACGGCGTAGCACGCTTTAGTTGCGTAGGAAACGCGTAACACGAATGTTGACTTCATTGAAATTTATTTACCAATCGAGAAACATGGTCAGAATCATTATCTGAACTGGCAAGAGGAAATTTTATGCTTGAACTGCACATTATAGCAATAACTGTCAAAATGCAGCTGCCAGACACAGACGCAGCGAGTGTTGGACAGGCAATTAGGTGAGTCGATTGTCGTATCGTTCAGCTTGAACATAATTAAGAGCACTGAATAGGAGACTGTCAGATGGAAACGGATCTAGTTCTCCATTCGTCCTAGTGAACCTTTAAAAAAATATCTCGGAGTGGACGTCACCTAGAGAAATCAATGGAAAAAAAGACGGAAAATTATAATCTGAAGTTCTTGATTACTGTTTGAGCGCAATACTGCACTTCTAAAACCAGGTAGTTGGCAAAAAAAATTTTTTTTGAACGCGGGTCAACTTAATTCATATTAAGCAGTAATTACTTCATAACCATTGCTAGCCACTTGATATTGCCACCAAAATGGTACACCATACAATGATGGCGCCACTGTTAAAAACTGCCCGAAAAATTACTAAAATTTCCCTCGGCTCCAGGACCACGCTTTAGGAAACATATTTGTTCCTTTCCATTCGGTTCAGTTTCTAAAATAAAGCAACATGTAATCTGATACCACAGCAGCTTACAGACGAGATCGCATCCTAATAAAAATATTGAACTGAACGAGGAAGATTCAGGCTCTTTGTCCAGTAATTCCAGCCAGATGGTTGATTCTTTTCACCGCTCTGCCAAGAAACTGAAAAGAGAGAGAGAGAGAACGAAAGGTACAATATTCATAATCACCATGACTGACATTTATGCTGTTGCTTTGTAACGTTCCTTAGCTGCTTGGAAGGGTTTTCCAGTGTTTCCTAATTGGAGTCTTGTGTCCCTCTCAAGCCAGACTTTTCTCGGTCCAACAAGACCTTCAGTCACTTGTATCATCTCCGCTGATGTAACAAGTACGAATGGGAATATATCAGTATTTTATGTTCCTTCATAATATCTAAAATCAGCACATGAAAAATATTGCAAGACTCTAAAAGAGTCAATGGTGCTTACAGCCAATTAAAATGTTTTAAACATCTTGTCCAGGAAGATATCAGTGTGTGTATGTGTGGGTGTGTGGGTGTGTGTATTTAAAATATTTTAATTGGCTGTAAGCACCATTGGCTCTTTTCATATGCTGATTTGTCCAAGAATTCCGGACAACATCTTTAAAACATATATATCGTAGGAAATACATAACACGCATGCTGACTTCACTGAAATTTTGCGTCGTTGCAGGACGGGAACTGTCATCTAAAGAGTCTGATTTGTCGAACCTTCTGCTCGTTGTCGCTGAGGGTCTGTTATCGCGAGAATAGAGAATCAAAAGAAGAGTTGCAAGTTACGACACAACGAGCAACGTGCTGTGGCTTAAACTTTTGTTTACAACACCAATTTCAAATAATACGCAGTTCTTTGTCACCGTATCTGGACGATACGCTTCAATCGACGTAGATAGGTACGGCTATTGACTTAAGAGAAAGTAAAAACGTTACTGATAAACGGCATCTGGTCACTACCATTGACAAAGAAAACAAGTGGACGCAAGGTTTTAACCGTCAGTTAAAACATTCAGACCATGGAGTTGGATTATAATTCTCGTGGTTTCTTTGCTTTTTTGTCTACCTGCTGTCGACAGCAAGCATTAAATCTTGTTTCATCGAGTGTTTCAGACGACAGATTCTTTGATCCTCATAGCCTAAACTGACACGTAATAAAAGTTCGTTCTGAAATAATATAACAGGAAGTTTCGGCTACGACATAAAAACTCCTAAAAGTATCTGTCTCTTCTAATATCAGCCGCTTTACTTATATTTACTCTATCAGCTGTCATCATGTGATTCAAGGTTTCGCTTTTAATTTCCTTTTTATGAATCATGACCAACTTTACTAACATTTATTGAAAGTCAAGATATACTACGTATTGACATACTACGTATTGTGAAACATAAGTGCCATCAGCAACTTCAGTCAAGTGTGTTACGTGTGCATTGCTCAACTAACTGACAATTTCCTTAAAAAAGGTTTTTCAGTCAAAGCACTAGGTCAAAACACCTTGATTCAGGTACCTAGTTTCATCTAAAAGACGATGTTCTATTTCATATTTTAATTAAAACATCGATAAAATGTATTGATGACGTTCAAAAAATTATTTTAAATTTGTAATCCCCAACCGAATACAACAATTATTGTTTGATTTAGATAAAAACGACATTCTATTCAATTTTTATTTCGACATTTTGTAGCGATTTTTATTTTTCTATGTTTTTAGACCTTCTCTCCATATATCAACTTGGTCCAATGAACATATCATCATGATTTGCATGTGAACAGACCTGGCACTTTGTTAGAGATTCTGATTTTTAATTCCATGCGCTGAAGCTTACATGATATTAGCGTATACCATAATTTGAGTTAATGCAAAAAGTACTTTGCTGTAAATAAACATTTCGTACTTGTGACCTATAGGTGGAAATAAAGAAGACACTTTGTACGCCAGGGTCGCAGTGTAGACAGCCGGTTTCACAGTCTTATGTTGCCATCATATGATCTAAAGGAACTTCTTACACAGTAAAATTGCCAAGTTATCTTACATGAAGTCAAAGCATAAATGACACTCCACACATATACATACCTTGACAAAAACCTGATTGGTAAAATGCACATAAGTAATAAAATCCACACAAGTAATAAAATGCACATAGTTGACAAAATCCTCGTACCATCCATGCATATCAGCGGCATATATGATTCTTCAAAGCTTGCCGCACAGCATTATGCTGGCTCTCACAAATATATATGTTTTAGTTGGAAGTAAACGTATTGGGTTTTGTTTAATAAAATGGATAATGACCAGTGCAAGATAAAAATGTCCGTTAAAGATGGAGTCCAAAATGCATACCTTAAGAGCAATTAGTGCATGTTCATTTTCACTACTGTGAAAGACATCTCTTCTACTGCAAACTGTGCTTTCCATATTTTGAGTGTTGGTAGTATGAACCAAAACAGGTAAAAAGTTTTCGGTAAAGATGGGCTTTAAAATGCGTACCTTAAGGGCTGTGAGCATTCTTTCATCTTCGCTACTGTGAAACGATTCACTTCTTTTGCTCATAGCGCTTAAGGTATGTGTTCTGGAGATTTTTTTCTTGTTTTGGCCCACAATACCACCTCTCAAAACCCTGAACCCGCAGAGCTTGCAGTAGGTGAGATGTGTTACACAGAAGTGAAGATGGAAAGGAGCTCATAGCTCTTAAGGTAAGCATTTTAAAGTCAATTTTTACTGGAATTTGGTTCTTGTTTCAATTCATACTACTACTTCTCGAGTTGGCCACGTAACGAGGCTAATAAAATTATTGTGGAACAAAAAGCGGAAAAATATTTTATATGTCTTTCACTGACTTAATGCATGCTACATTTCTATCTGTGAGCCGATAGAACGGTGCTTTCCACAGTTAACATAGCTGGGGGGAGAGGCATAAGCAGTGTTCGCATTTAGCGCTCGTCCACAATCGCTATGGATCGGGATAGCTTTGCAATGTGAAGACATGTGCATACCCAGGAAAGGGTCATTTTAGGGTCACATGTCTCTGCATTAAGTGAGAACGTGGCTTCCATAGAGGCTGCTGGAGCAATATGGTCACCAGCAGGAGATAACCCAATCCACTTCATTTGCAGCTCATCCGCCATGGTGCCAGGGAGACTGCCCCTGTGGGCGTTTCCTATACGCCGGGAGTGGAAACACAAGGACAAGTCATAAACCAGGTCCAAGCAGGGTCGGCACCAAGATAACCATCATGGAGTGGCAACGGTTACCTCGCCAGTAATGGATTGCTCAGGGTCCCTGTGTCCCAGTCACGATGGGCACATACCCCTTGGCATACAAGGTGAGTTTCCAGTTCAGGCACCAACAGTACAATCCGTGCGGTGACCACCGCACACTGAACTCGCATTTGGTAGGACGACGGTTCGAATCCGCGTCCGGCCATCCTGATTTAGGTTTTCCGTGATTTCGCTAAATCGCTTCAGGCAAATGCCGGGATGGTTCCTTTGAAAAGTCACGGACGATTTACTTCCCCATGCTTCCATAAACCGATGGGACCAAGGACCTCGCTATTTGGTGCCCTCCCCTCAAACCAACCAATCAGGTGGCTACCGCCATGCCCCTACCCACACAGCGGGATGACACCTTGCTGGGTTTTGGGCATGTTACCTTATGAAATGGAAAGAGCATACACCGCACTGGGCGACTTTCCCTGCTGGAGAATTTTGAAAATTGGTGGTAGGTTAAACCCAAAGATGGAAACCATGTGTTTATTTAATGAAAAGTTGTAGAATGCGCCGGAAGTGGAAACATGAGGCCAAGTCATAAACCAGGCCCGAGCTTGGTCGGCACCAAGAAAACCATCCTATGGAGAGGCAGAGGAGGCAAGGAACAGTGGCAATATGAGTTTGCAACACGGAAAGGAAGTAATGCTGCAGAGGCTGGGGCCCAGTGGTAGCCAATAACGTACACACAAAAGAGTTGAGAGTACCCTAGGGGGAAAGAAATGTGGACTTTAACCAACAGCCGTAAAATTGCATGCTGCGAGGATAGAGTGTCTACAGGTGAATTGTCCAGAGACTCTAGAAATCAGTGTTGTTATTTTAGATACCAAATGATGGTGTATCTAATTTGTCTGTATGCACTATTTCAGTGAGAAGAAGCAGAAATATTGAATAGCCTAATTTGAAAGTATAACTCAAACCATTACAGGACAAATATCGTAAGTAAAGCAACTGCTTTTAGGTAGACAACATTAGTTTCTATTCCCTCACCACTTAATAAATCAGCGTAAAGTTCGGTAAACAATGAATAACATTCTTTCCAATCAGGAACTTGGCTGAACAATTAAAATTTCATGAAAAATTTGTTCATTACAGATTACAAATTTACTTGTTAAATGTACGAAGTATGACTTCACATTGTAAAACACCTTATACAAGAAGAAAATTCTCTAAAATACGAAAGGGACACTGTGGTTACCCAGTGTGAGGAAATATAACCAGATGCTGGATCAAGATTTAAAGCTGAAGGATGTTTTGCTTCTGCAACCATTTGACGAAGAGACAAAGGGAAGTGCAAGGAGGTAACACAACCTCAAACTTCAAGTACTCTGTAAATTGACTCACAGCAATAATGTTGATGAGAAAAGAATGTGAGCGAAATTATACCAATCAAAAATTCTCTTTTTAGAATAAGATATGTAAGGAAGTATAACATCAGATTTGAAAATTTGACAATGTGAAACTTTCTATTTTCATAAGTTGTCAACACTATGAATTAAGTATACTGTAATAAAATATGCATACAAAATTTTGAATAATTAAGGGGACATTGTATGTCCTATGCCGCCAATGTTAAATTATCGAATTTTGTGACCAACTAACTTGGAAACTTTGTGAGACACCAACTTATAATTTTCCATAATTATTGGATGCCCCTTTCTAGATACACTGAACAAGAATTATTAGTAAAATTGTATTGTTGGGCAGTTATCTTTTTCTTTCAAACACTCAATTTTAAACAGAATTTTTTAAATAAATGAACTTAAAAACAATACAACTAAGGATATTTTAATTACACTCCTGGAAATGGAAAAAAGAACACATTGACACCGGTGTGTCAGACCCACCATACTTGCTCCGGACACTGCGAGAGGGCTGTACAAGCAATGATTACACGCACGGCACAGCGGACACACCAGGAACCGCGGTGTTGGCCGTCGAATGGCGCTAGCTGCGCAGCATTTGTGCACCGCCGCCGTCAGTGTCAGCCAGTTTGCTGTGGCATACGGAGCTCCATCGCAGTCTTTAACACTGGTAGCATGCCGCGACAGCGTGGACGTGAACCGTATGTGCAGTTGACGGACTTTGAGCGAGGGCATATAGTGGGCATGCGGGAGGCCGGGTGGACGTACCGCCGAATTTCTCAACACGTGGGACGTGAGGTCTCCACAGTACATCGATGTTGTCGCCAGTGGTCCGCGGAAGGTGCACGTGCCCGTCGACCTGGGACCGGACCGCAGCGACGCACGGATGCACGCCAAGGCCGTGGGATCCTACGCAGTGCCGTAGGGGACTGCACCGCCACTTCCCAGCAAATTAGGGACACTGTTGCTCCTGGGGTATCGGCGAGGACCATTCGCAACCGTCTCCATGAAGCTGAGCTACGGTCCCGCGCACCGTTAGGCCGTCTTCCGCTCACGCCCCAACATCGTGCAGCCCGCCTCCAGTGGTGTCGCGATAGGCGTGAATGGAGGGACGAATGGAGACTTCAGTCTTCAGCGATGAGAGTCGCTTCTGCCTTGGTGCCAATGATGGTCGTATGCGTGTTTGGCGCCGTGCAGGTGAGCGCCACAATCAGGACTGCATACGACCGAGGCACACAGGGCCAACACCCGGCATCATGGTGTGGGGAGCAATCTCCTACACTGGCCGTACACCTCTGGTGATCGTCGAGGGGACACTGAATAGTGCACGGGACATCCAAACCGTCATGAACCCATCGTTCTACCATTCCTAGACCGGCAAGGGAACTTGCTGTTCCAACAGGACAATGCACGCCCGCATGTATCCGATGCCCACAACGTGCTCTAGAAAGTGTAAGTCAACTACCCTGGCCAGCAAGATCTCCGGATCTGTCCCCCATTGAGCATGTTTGGGACTGGATGAAGCGTCGTCTCACGCGGTCTGCACGTCCAGCACGAACGCTGGTCCAACTGAGGCGCCAGGTGGAAATGGCATGGCAAGCCGTTCCACAGGACTACATCCAGCATCTCTACTATCGTCTCCATGGGAGAATAGCAGCCTGCATTGCTGCGAAAGGTGGATATACACTGTACTGGTGCCGACATTGTGCATGCTCTGTTGCCTGTGTCTATGTGCCTGTGGTTCTGTCAGTGTGATCATGTGATGTATCTGACCCCAGGAATGTGTCAATAAAGTTTCCGCTTCCTGGGACAATGAATTCACGGTGTTCTTATTTCAATTTCCAGGAGTGTATGTGCTGCATATCACACTTGGTATGCTGTATCTCTACCATCAGTACTTTTTAAGAAAATGGGTCATTTATCGCAAAAAATGTAGTTCAGAGATATTGAGGTTTAAAACTTTTTTTATTGCAAATTCTTACACAGACTTACAGTTCTGCATCTTTTGTGCACTAGAATTGCCCTGGCCCATAGCCTGTGGTATGTAAGCTACAATAGAATCGCAGACTAGAGAGCAGTGTCGACAGCAGTAGTAGTAGTAGTAGTAGTAGTAGCTCGCAGTCGGGCGTTTGGGTCAGGTCGCTCTTAGAGAGCAGTTGTCTAGTGGTTTAGCTCACAGAGAGCACTTGTGTTCTATGGAATTACCAAGTCCGGTCAATAATTTTTCAATAATAATCTTTCTTATAAAGATAACTTTTGACAGTCATTCATCTGAATTTAAAGTTTTTGCTAATTTCTCCTATCCATAGTCGTCCCAATTATCGTAAATAAAGTCACTTGTTTTTCATACGGACATAACAAAATCTAGTGGCCAGCACTGTACTGGGCTGTGCCAGAAAAATTGCTAATAGGAGCAGATATATACGTGTTATCCGGCGACTGCATGGAGGTAAGAATCTTCAGTTTATTCAGAATGACTTTTCAGCGCCATTACGCAGCATTGCTGACGTCTAGATTTTCTAGCTTACATTCACAGTCAGTTAATTATTGAAAGGTTATATATGAGTCACATTTTTAATGTGAGGTGAGTAACGTTTTTATTGGGAGGTTACAGCCTTCATAATATTCCTGTAATTCATCAATTACTTTGTCCTTTAGTCTTCCAGCACATTTTATTGTCTTGCCATCAGACAGTTTTGTGTTACTCAGCTTGGTTTTTAGGTTGATTCGTAATGCCAACTTCTGAGACATAGCACTATACACAAAACAAAGCAATTCACAGCCTTCTAAACCGTGTAGTTCCCAAGATATGACTGCTCAACTGTGGCAGTATATGCGTAGCCGCGAAATTTGACAATCACATGTTAACATTCAAAATATTATTTGGAGGTCCCACAATTTTCTGTTTTTAATGTATTCTATACCAAAATGTTCATGAAAGTCCAAAGAACATTGTTGTTGTTGTTGTCTTCAATCCTGAGACTGGTTTGATGCAGCTCTCTATGCTACTCTGTCCTGTACAAGCTTCTTCATCTCCCAGTACCTACTGCAACCTACATCCTTCTGAATCTGCTTAGTGTATTCATCTCTTGGTCTCCCTCTACGATTTTTACCCTCCACACTGCCCTCCAATGCTAAATTTGTGATCCCTTGATGCCTCAGAACATGTCCTACCAACCGATCCATTCTTCTAGTCCAGTTGTGCCACAAACTTCTCTTCTCCCCAATCCAATTCAATACCTCCTCATTAGTTATGTGATCTACCCATCTAATCTTCAGCATTCTTCTGTAGCACCACATTTCGAAAGCTTCTATTCTCTTCTCGTCCAAACTAGTTATCGTCCATGTTTCACTTCCATTCATGGCTACACTCCATACAAATACTTTCAGAAACGACTTCCTGATACATAAATCTATATTCGATGTTAACAAATTTCTCTTCTTCAGAAACGCTTTCCTTGCCATTGCCAGTCTACATTTTATATCCTCGCTACTTCGACCATCATCAGTTATTTTACTTCCTAAATAGCAAAAGTCCTTTACTACTTTAAGTGTCTCATTTCCTAATATAATTCCCTCAGCATCACCCGATTTAATTTGACTACATTCCATTATCCTCGTTTTGCTTTTGTTGATGTTCATCATATATCCTCCTTTCAAGACACTGTACATTCCCTTCAACTGCTCTTCCAGGTCCTTTGCTGTCTCTGACAGAATTACAATGTCATGGGCGAACCTTAAAGTTTTTATTTCCTTAAAGTTTTTATTTCTTCTCTATAAATTTTAATACCTATTCCGATCTTTTCTTTTTTTCCTTTACTGGTTGCTCAATAAACAGATTGAATAGCATCGAGGAGTGGCTACAGCCCTGTCTCACTCCCTTCCCAACCACTGCTTCCCTTTCATGCCCCTCGACTCTTATGACTGCCATCTGGTTTCTGTACAAATTGTAAATAGCCTTTCGCTCCCTGTATTTTACCCCTGCCACCTTCAGAATTTGAAAGAGAGTATTCCAGTCAACATTGTCAAAAGCTTTCTCTCCGTCTACAAATGCTAGAAAAGTAGGTTTGTCCTTCTTTAATCCAGCTTCTAAGATAAGTCATAGGGTCAGTATTGCCTCACGTGTTCCAACATTTCTACGGAATCCAAACTGACCTTCCCCGCGGTCGGCTTCTACTAGTTTTTCAATTCGTCTGTAAAGAATTCGAGTTAGTATTTTGCAGCTGTGACTTATTAAACTGATAGTTCGGTAATTTTCACATCTGTCAACACCTGCTTTCTTTGGGATTTTATTATATTCTTCTTGTAGTCTGAGGGTATTTCGCCTGTTTCATACATCTTGCTCACCAGATGGTAGAGTTTTGTCAGGACTGGCTCTGCTAAGGCCGTCAGTAGTTCCAATGGAATGTTGTCTACTCCGGGGGCCTTGTTTCGACTCAGGTCTTTCAGTGCTCTGTCAAACTCTTCACGCAATATCATATCTCCCATTTCATCTTCATCTACATCCTCTTCCATTTCCATAATAATGTCCTCAAGTGCATCGCCCTTGTATAGACCCTCTATATACTCCTTCCACCTTTCTGCTTTCCCTTCTTTGCTTAGAACTGGGTTTCCATCTGAGCTCTTGATGTTCATACAAGTGGTTCTCTTATCTCCAAAGGCCTCTTTAATTTTCATGTAGGCAGTATCTATCTTACCCCTGGTGAGATAAGCTTCTACATCCTTACATTTGTCATCTAGCCATCCCTGCGTATCCATTTTGCACTTCCTGTCGATCTCATTTTTGAGACGTTTGTATTCCTTTTTGCCTGCTTCATTTACTGCATTTTTATATTTTCTTCTTTCATCAATTAAATTCAATATTTCTTTAGTTACGCAAGGATTTCTACCTACTTGATCCTCTGCTGCCTTCACTACTTCATCCGTCAGAGCTACCCATTCTTCTTCTACTGTGTTTCTTTCTCCCATATCTGTCAATTGTTCCCTTATGCTCTCCCTGAAGTTCTGTACAACCTCTGGTTCTTTCAGTTTATCCAGGTCCCACCTCCTCAATTTCCCACATTTTTGCAGTTTCTTCAGTTTTAATTACAGGTCATAACCAATAGATTGTAGTCAGAGTCCACATCTGCCCCTGGAAATGTCTTACAATTTAAAACCTTGCTCCTAAATCTCTGTCTTACCATTATATAATCTATCTGATACCTTATAGTATCTCCAGGGTTCTTCCATGTATACAACCTTCATTCATGATTCTTAAACCAAGTGTTAGCTATGATTAAGTTGTGCTCTGTTCAGAATTCTACCAGGCGGCATCCTCTTTCATTTCTTAGCCCCAATCCATATTCACCCAATATGATTCCTTCTCTCCCTTACCCATGACTATTAAAGTTTCATCTCCCTTCACTATCTTTATAATTTCTTTTATTTCATCATACATTTCTTCAATTTCTTCGTTATCTGCAGAGCTTCTTGGCATATAAGCTTGTACTACTGTAGTATGTGTGGGCTTTGTATCTATCTTGGCCACAATAATGCGTTCACTATGCTGTTTGTAGTAGCTTACCCGCATTCCTGTTATCCTATTCATTATTAAACCGACTCCTGCATTACCCCTATTTGATTTTGTGGTTATAACCCTGTAGTCACCTGACCAGAAGTCTTGTTCCTCCTGACACCGAACTTCACTAATTCCCACTATATCTAACTTTAACCTATCCATTTCCCTTTTTAAATTTTCTAACCTACCTGCCCGATTAAGGGATCTGACATTCCACGCATCGATCCGTAGATCGCCAGCTTTCTTTCTCCTGATAACATCCTCTTGAGTAGTCCCCGCCCGGAGATCCGAATGGGGGACTATTTTACCTCCGGAATATTTTACCCAAGAGGACGCCATCATCATTTAATCATACAGTAAAGCTGCATGCCCTCGGGAAAAATTACGGCCGTAGTTTACCTTTGCTTTCAGCTTACAAAGAGGCATGGTTCAACATTAACACAGAAGCAGTGAGTTTTCCTGAGAGCCCGCGGCCCACCGAACGTTGGCTGGAGTGTGGAAGCACGCTTCTGACGGTTGAGCTAAGTGCAGCTATTAACATCGTACACATGTACCGTTTGTTTTACATTTTATGCGAGTCCTTTGCCCTTTTGGGCGTTCTGTATTAATGACGGACCATGCCTCTTTAGTCAGTTTGTAGTTTTGGTGTGTTCCGAAAAAGGCGTGGTTATCCGCGCCGAAACCTAGGTCAACATCCGGTTTCAATTTGCAATCGTGGCGGATTCCTTATAATCATTAAATTATTCATGATTGCTGACGCGCTTCAATGTTAAAAGTTCTCTTGAATATCGTGTTGCTTATTGCCACCAGATTCAAAACCATCCTGGCATTGTGGGTTCATGTCCCACATGGCACAAAGCATACATCATTTACCGCACAGTATACTGTAGCAGTGTTGTGGCAGCTTTGAATATGCTGTGCGATATGTCATCATTCTCACACATGTCGGTAAGTGGGACAATGTGACTGTTTAGCTGTTTACTGCCGCAGTATTGTGACTATATCATCGCCGACGACCTCTTGGTCGTGACATTGGGTCATCATTTTGTGTCTTAGAGAGTTCAAAACTGTCCTGGCATGGAGGTTTTAATTCCCACATGATACAAAGCACGCATCGTATGCCACACAGTATAGCAGTGCTGTGGCAGCTTCCAAGGTGCTACTCCAGGCGAGTGTACAATCAATGTGCGCAACGGAATATAATAAACGCTAAATTGAAGATTTGGCCTGTCTGACTACTCTCTGAGGCAGATCTGAGGATCTCTTAATTCTATAAATTACAATGTAAACATAAATGAATGATGAAGGCACTAATCCTACTACATGATAAACCTTGTTCCTGCTTATATATTTATTGTAGATTAAAAATACCTTTATATTACAAAGTTGACATTTCCTAAGTAAAATTACTAATCAATTGCTCAACTCTGCCCCTTATGATGACTGCGCGGTCTAATATCAATAACGCGAAATGACTGACATCATCGACGTAGCAAACACTAGAAGACACTACTTTCAAAAATGATCTACAGTGGTGTGGAACCTCAATGGAAATAAACTAACGTGATCACAGCTGCTTAGCTTTTATAGCCCTAATAAGCCGAAGCAATTTGCTATATCACCGTATGTACTGCGTGCGGTGCGTTGAAGTGATGGTTCTCGTACTCGTCTGCGACGATGGAAGAACTCCAGCCACATATAAACTCTTTCAAACGCTAGGACGGCAGACGGCGGTCCTCTGACTAAGATACTCCAATACTGTCTTCTCCTCCCTGTGTTCTACAGACGAGAAACGCGAACTCCCAGCCACAAGGACGGAGTTCAGATAACGTCTCAAGAGTAAGTATATGCAGAGGAAGTGCTCTCAATTACTGAACGCTGCATAGTCAACGACGACTTCCAACCCGGAGGTCAAGTCCAGAATCGTATAGGTTCGCAACAGTACAGTGCCTAACAGTTCTAACTATAAACTCTCCGAAGAGCAAAGACAGCAAGTCCGTCTGTACCAAAAAAAGCTGATACCGAGCAACCGTCACACACAGGCGCTCACAACGGAAGACCTCGTCTCTCCACCGCTGGACTCCCAGCATAGCTCGGCTCCCCACCCTCATAATTCCGAAAACGAATCATATTCTCGAAACCACGGAATATTCTCCCTCTCTACAGATTCTTCCGAACGCCGACCAACCATATTTTCATCTTTTGTAGTCCAGTGCGGAAAGTTTTCGAGGAAAAACCTATACTCGTACAATGGTACGCTTCTGGGTAAAAATCCTTGGAAATAACCCAGCCTGCGTGGTTTCTGAGGTGCCGCTTCTTCGTTCTTCTCACCTACGTCCAAGGTTTGCAGAGTTAGGAAGTATTATCCTTCCGGTCCTACTACAAAAAGGGCAGGCCATCACCCTATTGTGCTCCAGAGCTCAGGTGCCACGACGTCCGTCCAGCTACTTCCTGTTTTTAAGCAGGACCAACACCTGTGCGGGCCTTCCACCCAGAGCTTGAGTTCTGCCTGCCATTTCATCTCCACTGGCGTTCCAGCCTCTACTAGTCCAGGCAATCATTCATTACGCCGTTTTGATAATAAAGACACCACGTCACATTTCATGCAATAAGCGTTAACAATTATTTACAAGGTGTATGTGACAATGCCAGTCTCCTTTAAATATTCTTATATATCACGTACAGCCTACCAAATGATATTAATTGTGGTTGTAGTTCACGGCAAAGTATGTGGATGAGTGCTTGTAAGGTGCGAAATTATAGCCACCTTACAAGCTTACAATTGTAAATTCATTCCCGAGTAACTGTTTCGTTCGTGGCGGTTGTGCAGTGTTGATAGGAAATAGTTGCGGTCGCAGGATCCCCGTGAATTCTGATAAACTCATTTTTAACTTTGCGTTATTGTAATAACTTTCGTGCGTCTAACAAATTGAGGGACACTAGGCCTCAAAAATAAACTAAAATTTTACCAGATCGGTTTGTTTCTCATTTTCTTGTGTTGTTGTGTTATACTAATTCATCATCAAAGTTCATATGTCGGAGCGCAGCGTATGAACAGCTGTATTACAGGTAAGGTAAACATGTCGATTATGTGTGGATTTAACGACGTTCCAGGTTAGGCTGGTCTCTCCTACGGTGCGGCTACCTGTAGTACAGTCACGCCATCCACATTGTACATACGAATAAGGAAATTTCTTGACAAAACATAAAGCTTTACTTCTTTAAAGTCTCTGGCCGCAGGGCTTTGCGATCATCATCTTTGCCTGAAACTGATTCAGAGAAGCCCTCGCAGTCATCGAAATCCTCTAAGGAGAGTAATGACAAGAAAAAGTCCTCCAAGAAGAAGGACATTTCGGTGGCACCCACGCTACCAGATCCCGCCTGTTCTATTCCTGTGGACGTAGCAGAGATTCCAGGAGCCCCTGAGGCCCCAGTTCGCACCACACAATAGAACCCAGAACATATGTACATTGAGGCCATAACCGCTCAGCCAATGGCAGAATGTGACCCTAGGGCATATCCTGTCTCCTTGATCCCTTCATGGCCGCACTGTACATCGACAATATTATTCTGTAATGGAACGTAGCGGTTTTTTCCACCAACTAGCTGAGCTCCTACATCTTTTAAGCACTTCCTCTGCCTTCTGCACTTCCATTTAGGAGACTTGGTTTCCAGCAGTGCAGACCTTGGCCCTTCATGGTGAAACCTTCCTGTCTAATATCGGATGAACGTTTGCTTGCTGACTGAACGCTGCGTCTCTTAAAATCTTTTAACTGCTGCTCTGTCAAGACTACCTGGTGATTATTACGACGAAACATAAATTGTGTTGTCGCCGTGGCCCTCAGTCGTTACCTGAAATTATTAAGACTGATTCTTACCTTTAATTATTTATACTGGATCGCCATCTGACTGCTACAGCAAACTGTGGAATGAATATACTTACTTCTCTTTAACATAATTATAAGCTGCTGGTGGAGTTTCATAATACTTTGTGACTGGAATTCTTTAAGTTGAAGTTAATTTAGATTTGATAAAAGCTGAAGCTCAGTTTAGACTTTTCTTTTAAGATAACAATAAATTCCGTAAAGCATTTACGTGAATGATTTTGGGATAGAAAATTCTTAATGCATTTAATCTGGTAGAAGTTAACTATATTCTGAGAACGATCTTGACAAACAATTACAAGGGGTATAGTTCTTTACAAAAATTCTTAAAAAGTAGCGTTGCGCTACATACCTAATTTTCCATCAAAATTACATAACCATATTCTGAGAACGATCTTGACAAACAATTACAAGGGGCATAGTTCTTTACAAAAATTCTTAAAAACTAGCATTGCGCTACATATAGCGAGTGGCTGGCGAGCACACCGCTTCTTTCAAAGCGTTAATTCATACCTCGCTTACAGCGACCTCCTCTCATGTCTCGCTAGCTACGACTGCCTCGTCTCACATCTTACTCGCAACTGCTCGCTTCCAACGCTCAATGCTACAAAAGTGCGGTCTCGCCGCCAACAATGGTTTTTGGTGCAGACAATCCCTGCTACCATTACAGATGTATTACTGCGCGCTGTTTCCCGCTCTTTCTCAATAATACACAATGCAATTTAATTAACAAAACAATTTAAATAAGAAACAGTTCAGATAATTACATGCTAAAACAGTTTAAATACGCCTATTACATAATTACATATGCCGCTACTCGGCTTTCTTAAAATTTTACTACGTTGTTGAGTCATATGGACTCAACATAAGTATAAAATTTGATTATAGAAAATAGTTTGAACAAAGTGTATACACAAATGCTGTCATACGAAATGATTTGTCTATCTCTAATAAAGAGAATATGTAAATAGAAAGGGTTTTAGTAGGAATTGTACATCAAGTAAAATTTGGTTCCCTTAAACTTAACAACAAGAATAAGAGTAAATGTGAAAATCAATATACAGATCATATGAAGCTATTGAAAGTTTACATTATGAAACATTTAATTCAAATTGGCATCTCTTAGTACCACAATTAAGGAAGGTACAAAAGGAATTGGATAGCATGGTCAAAGCACTGGCAACTGTCTGTGAATGCACTCAAAAGTCTGTTCCTTTCCCTCACATGGCACAACACCAGGTTTCGCCATGTGGTTCCATCGTCGCCTTGCTCCATAGTTTTAGTGTACCCAAACACTAAGTACGTCGTCGAATAGCCTGAGTTGCCGCAGCCACATCAGGATTAAGTTCCATCTCCAGTGGTCCATTAAGGTTGGTGGTGTGCATCTTGGTATGCAAACACCTATTGTCGTACATCATACTGTGGTGTGTATCTAGGTATGCAGGCACCAATTGACATACATCGGGCTGTGGTGTGCATCTAGGTATGCAAACACCTCGTCGAGAACATCATTGGTTGAAGTCAACGTGTTTCAATGGATACTGGGGATATTATAAGAACGTGCTATGTATGACGGAGTGTTGAGCCATGTTTGCACGTATGTTCTGGACATTATATGTAGCGAACTTGTGCCTTTTAACACACCTTTGGAGGCTGTGGCTGTTCAGTTAAGGGCATTTCATGCTATTACCATCTGCAATGATTACCTCCATCCAGATGATGAAGCGTCTCACAACGTAATGTTTGCATTGGTTTCTCAGCTTCCTCCACCATTTCTAATCGTGGGTGGAACCATGATCACTGGCCATGGTAAAGACCTCAAAAATTTACTGGCACAACTTGACCTTTACCTCTTGGATACTGGCGCCCCCACACACTTCAGTATGGGTGACGGAACTGTCTCGGACATTGACCTTCCCACCTACAGACCTTGTTTTCTCCCATCCATCCACTGGAGAGCCACGATGTTAGGTAGTGACGATTTCCCTATCGATTTGGCCGTGTTTTCAGAATGTGGCGCGATTTCAGAGTGTGGTGAGGCAGAAATCTAAGAATATAGCTTAAATTTCCGTGAGTGAGACGAACAGCGATGACATTTATATTCTTGCTTGTCATAAATATTTGTTTATTTCCAAATCCACTGCGATTTCCGACACTGTGTTAGGCAAGTACACATTTATGTTGTCTTTCTCATAACTATTTAGCTGTTTTCTGCGAATATGTTACGACTTCCGAGGGTTCACTCTACCCGGGAGGAGCCGGTGTCGGTACCGGCTGAGTCGATTGCGAGATTCGTTGTCGCATTTTCACCTCAGTTCCAATTCACCCGCGAGTGAAACAAACGCGACCCACACCCGGGACGCAGAAACAACGGCTGTAATCTGAATTCAGTGGCGTACGTTCGTGATCGTTAGACATAGATGGCGTCCGGGAATGATTACGTCTGTTACCGCGCTTGTACTAATTTCAGTGTTCAGTTTAACCAGAGATATATCAGTATTTTTTACATTTATTAATTTTATCTATTCAAAAGGATATATAAGAGAGAGAATAAAATATACGATCTATCTCTTTCATTGATATTCGGAGTAATATGTATCAATCATCTTTTTCTTTTTAACGTCCGCCTCCGTAGCGTAGCGGTGGCGTTACCGCCTACCACGCAGTGGAGTGGGTGTTGTGTGTCCTTCATCATCATTGAATCGCAAGTCGCCGAAGTGGCGTCAACTAAAGAGGACTTGCAAATACGGCGACCAAACTCCCCCGAATGGGGCCATACGATCATTTCATTTCATTTTTTTTAACGTTGAACTGTATTGTGAAATATTAATTGAAACGGGAAAAGAAATCAGTTTTTTTGCATAATTGATTATTTTGTTACTTATGAAGGTTAGAAGTCGTAATCTGGTGCGGAATTATTATTGTTAATGTAAAGATAAAGTTTAAGTGATAAATTCACGTAATTTACCGTCCTTTATTGTTTTTCCATTTTCTTTTCAAGTAGTACACGCCTGAACTGCAAACTGCAGATCGACTCAATTCTGATGTTAATTCTTAAAGAAAGCCGACTTCTGAACTGCATTGCGATCAACTAAGGTACATCGCACTTGTGTACCGTAAAAAGAGAGTTTCATTCAGTCCCTAACAGTAATGTATATGGGTATTGTAGGTTAGCCGCTCTGTTTTTGTTAGCGCTGCGCTGTAAAGTTTGTTGTCGTGGTGAAAGGAGTGTGGACTACTGTTTTGGGTGCGTCTGGCAGTTTGCGAGCACTTTTACTGGTTTCTAATGCGAGTAAGTGCTATTTTTTGTGTACTATTGCTACCGAGAGGGTTCTCCTCGATGTGCTTCTAATTGAGAGCAAATTAATTAAAAAAGAAGGAAAATAGAGTATTTTCAGTCTACCAGAAAAAAGGTCATTTTCCAGAATATTTCGATTTGTGTTTCAGAGTCTGCATCATGAATTATTATAATTAGTACTACGCAATTTCATTGTCTGCTAGAAGGAACACAACTAAAAATTTACAATGTATGGCACTGTACATGACTTTTTTGTGATAGATTTGATGTGTAATGTCATAGCGACCGTATAGTTATATTTTGATTTTTATTGTTTTGGTTTTGTGTAGTTCACTCAAGTAGCGAAGTTGCGCTTGCATGAATGAGACTTCGTAATGCAAAGCTTAATGAAATGCGTGCCTAGTCCATCTCACAAACGCTTAAACAGACCGAGTTTTGCAGAGTTTCTTTTTTCATCTAAATGGCGTATGGCACAGCACTAATTGGCAGTAACTTCTATTGCTGGCTAGGTACTGTACTTCCTTCTAACGATACATTAGACTTGCTCTCGTGTGTAAATGAAGCCTTCTCTCAGATAACCGTGTTTTAAACCATGTACTCCTTCGATATCTGCACCCTGCTACACTATGTATTGCGTCTCATTTCCTTAAGTACCCTTCTGACATTTCTACCCGATAGATCGAGTTTTAATTTATGAGTCTCTTCCAGTATAACAAGACTTGCAGAACGCGCGGTAATCTGACGTGTTTCAAATGTTCAAATGTGTGTAAGTTCCTAAGGGACCAAACTGCTTGGGTCATCGGGCCCTAGACTTACACACTACTTACTGTAACTTATGCTAAGAACAACACACACACACCCATGCCCGAGGGAGGACTCGAACCTCCGGCGGGAGGAACCACCCAATCCGTGGCATGGAGCCTCTAACCGCGCGGTCACTCCACGGGGCTGATGTGTTTCAATGAGATTTAACCGCGAACTTCACGTCTCCAGAACTGAACCTTAATGGCGAGTTTAACGTCACAGCCAAATGACGATGCTTGAAACTCGTTCTGCAACGTCTGCCTTTAACTTTTCTGAAGCTCCAAAGAGATTCATAGTTTATTTTATTTTTATTTACACGTCAAGTTCCGTAGGACCAAATTGAGGAGCAATTCTCCGAGGTAATGGAACGTGTCAGTATATGAAATTAAAAATAAAAGTAATAACAGATAAAAATAAATGTTCATGAACCCGAAAAAGTGAACGCACAGGTAATTTTTTCTGTGTTATATTAATTTATAAATAGAAAAATTCTGCATACAAACCAGTATTATTTATTTTATGCATTACGGCTTACAGTTAGATAACGCATTTATTTCACTCGTGCTCTGCGAGTAGCGTGATAGACTAATTATGTAAGTTGTCATAGGTTCCAGATTGGAACCTAACCACTGATTAAATGTTGAAAAAAAAATCATCAGTAATGGCGACCAAAGACATTTGGGATAAGCAGTGAGCCGCATTCTACTATAGGTCTCGTCAAAGAGGGCGGAGGCGAAGACAGTTTTTTTTATTTTATTTTATTATATAAGGCAGCTAACCCTCTGACCAAACACGCTGAGCTACCTTGCCGGCATTATTGGGGCGGACATGAAAATCTAATAATCATGGGGGATTGGAATGAGCTTATAGGGGAAGGAGTAGAGGAAAGAATATAAGGTTCAAATGGTTCAAATGACTCTGAGCGCTATGGGACTTACCATCTGAGGTCACCAGACCTCTAGAACTTAGAACTACTTAAACCTAACTAACCTAAGGACATCACACACATCCATGCCCGAGGCAGGATTCGAACCTGCGACCGTAGCAGTCGCGCGGTTCCACACTGAAGCGCCTAGAACCGCTCGGCCACACCGGCTAGCAAAGAATAACAGGACAATACGTGCTTGGTAGTAGGAATGAGAGAGGAGGAAGACCAACTAAGTTCTGCGATAACTTTCTGCTAGTAACATAAATTATTCTATTCAAGAACCATTAGAAGAGGACGTATAAGTGAAAAGGCCTAGAGACACGGAAATATTCCACTTGGATTACACCATGGTCAGACAGAGATTCCGAAATAAGATATTAGGATGTAAAGCGTACCCAGGAGCAGATACAGACTAAGATAGCAGTTTAATAATGATGGAAAGTAGACTGAAGTTCAAGAGAATTGAACGGAAGAATAAGTGCAGAAGGAAGTTGGATACTGAAGCACTGAGGAATGATGAGACATGTTTTAAGTTAGAAAACGATGTGGACACTGCTATAAGGAATAACGTAGTATGCATTTCAGTTGAAGAGGAGTGGACGCCTGTACAAAGGGAAGTCACAGATGTTGGAAAGATAAACATAGGAACTAGAAAGGTAACTGCGAAGAAACCTAGTGTAACAAAAGAAATACGTCAACTGGTAGATGAAAGAAGGAAATAGAAAAATGTTCAGAGGAAGACAGAAATACAGCAACATAAATCACTTAGGAATTAAGTGAATAGAAAATTCAGGGAAGGCAAGGCGAAATGGCTATAGGAAAATATGATGAAACAGAAAAAGAAATGATCGTCGGAAGGACTGACTCGGTTTCTAGATAAGACGAAACAGTCTACGGTGAAGTTAAATAGTAAGGGCGACAACATGAAGAGTGCAGTGGGAATTCCACTGTCAAACGCAGAGGGGAGAGCTGACAGGTGGAAATAGTATGTTGAAGGTCTCTATGAGGAGGAAGAACTGTCTAATGTCGTGATAGAAGAAGAAATTGGAATCGATATGGAAGAAATAGGAGAATCCAGTATTAGACTCAGAATTTAAGAAAGCTTCGGAAGGCTTATGTGAAACGTCCCCATTGAATAATTATACAAGACTGTGCTTAAACTGACACACAATATTTTTTTTTAGCGCAACGCAATCTGACTTTCAGTAATCCGTACAAAGGAATGGCCCTGACTAACATTAACCTACACGTTTCACAATTCACTTACCTCACAAAAATCTTCTTTACTCAAACTACTGCAATACAGCGAGCGCCACTACTGCCAGCTAAATAAAAGATTCAAACTACATAAGGCCCTTGCTACTGATAGGCATAGCTAGCGAATGAAAGATTTTAATAGAGAACAAACAATGTATTTACCTTTATAGTCATAATATATATATCAGTTCATGACACCAATTCTTACAAATTTCAAAACTCCGCCATCTCTCTCCCCACGTCCACCACTGCTGGCTGCTCACCTCAAACTGCACAACGCTACGCGCTGTTAGCATCCAGCTGCCGCTGCCCAACACTACAATGGCTGACAACAATGCAAACCAGCCACAGACTGCACACGGCACAGCCAGTGATTTTTCACACAGAGCGCTACGTGGCGTTACCAATAAGAAAACGTAAACAACCTACTTACATAGCCCCCATGCTCCCCACAAAAAAATTTGCAAATTGTTTTGGGCAGTGGCCAATACAGATTTGAAAATTTTTTTCTTAAGTACAATAACAAAGAAAAGAAATGCACATACTTATCGATACAATGTTGGTCAAAAGCTAAAATTTTCTCACACTCCATAAAGACGGTCCTGATCGTTCATCAAAGTAAAATTGCAGTGTTTTTCTCAAAGTCTGAGTAGTAAAAGAAAATGCACATGGAAGTAGTGGATTTCCATGCAGTCTTAAAGAACTAGTGTTGTCCTTCCAACGGAAAGACAGTGCTGACTCTTGACATGCAACAGGTAATGGGCCACAACAGAGCAAACCCACAGCAGAGTCAGTCGAAGTTTTGAAGAATATTGGTAGGTAGGTCATCACAGAGTAGACCCCTTGTAGTCCTGGTAGAGATTGCGGTATTGGTGGGCCACCAGAGATGCAGACCCACTGTAGACCTTGTAGAAATAATGGTATTGGTGGGTCATCAAAGGTGTAGACCCACTGTAGTCCTTGTAGAGATGGCCAGCAGCCATCTGTTTGACTGCGCAGGCGCACAATCACCATTGAAGAGTCTTGCGAATCATATAGCAAGTCCATAATCACCACTTGTGCACTCACAAATTTTTTTTGAAATGTCCTTAGAACCAGCAATGCTGTTATCCAGTCCCTTGCTGAATTATTAACACACGTGCAAACACTAACAGTCCCTACCTCTCACATATTATCCATATACTATGACCAACAGAAACGTGTGCAGTGGAATGTAATTTACAAGTTACTTAATTTGATGAACTGGTGTCAATTACAATTTTATAACATGAAAATACAATAACAAGGGTACAAAATACATCTTTAAAGAACATAACAATACAGATAACATTTGCAGTAGTACAAGCTTTACAAAAGAATCGAAATAGCAAATACATCAGTGTTACAAAAATTACGACATAAGTACATACATAAAAGATCAGAATAACTTTTGAAACATCAACTTCGCACATGAGCATTAGAACAAAACAGAATAAATAATGTGTAAACATCTTTCCGAAGTAAATAACATGTTATTAATGCAAATTATATTTGAGGATAACAGTATACCTCATCATAGTGAATGTAGCTTAGTATTAGAAGAGAAAAAAATCTATGAAACAGTACACAGAGACAGGAAGAAAATAAATACACAAGGGTACGCAAACACATAGTGGGATAACACAAAAGGGAAGGACAGGGTTTGTTTTCAGTGTAACATTTGGTACTGCAGTCCAACCCAAAACTTCATTCCATAGATCGCCTCTCTTATTTCAACATTTGCTCCATCCAAAAAAAATCCTATCCAAGCATGCATTCTGTATTCTGTTCTCATCCTCTTTCAAAAATAGTTTTCCTCCACTGTACACTACTTTTTGTTTGGCCAAACCATTTTCTTATAGCTTCCCAATGCTTTTCTTCCAATTCATCATAGTTAGTTTCTTATATAGTCTACCCCTTCTTAAGCTAAGTTAAATCTACTGAGCTCAGATGCTAAACTAAGGGACGACACAATGCAGCAGCACAAAACAATTAACACAAACAACAATGACAAAAAAGTGCAAGTAACCAAAGCAAGCAGCAATAAATGTAATAACTTATACCTAAACATGACAAACCCACAAGCAGAAAAAATAGTACACTAAAGACAACAATGCAGATAAGACAAATGTATATTCACATCTTAATGTCTATGAAATTAAAGTGGCACACTACAAAAACTAATTCTAAAAAAAATTACCAAGTACTGGAAAAGAAAATTATATATGCAGTTACTGTTACTAGTCCCTTCTTATTGTTCTTTCCTTTCCAAGTGCTCCTTTTTTTTGAAGAATGTGGATCATAAAATTATTATTTAACATATCTGTTGACAGAAAGTTTTCACATTAGCAAATGCATTTAATTTTATTTTATAAAACCAATGCTGTAACACAGCTGGAAAACATATATAAAATGAAACAAGCAACTATGAAAGGCAAAGCATAAAAATATCATTCAATAGTCATGTGACATTTCATAAGTTAGTACAAATTCTCTCAACTCTCGTAGAAAGACGTTTGTTATAATCAGGTGTCAGATGTAAGTATCTTACTCAGTAATGAGCGTGTCGTATTTGCGGTGCTTTCTACAAAGGAATGTCAATAGCGAGGATAATGGCCTTTTTTTTTACCTGTGCCTCTGAAAGGCACACACTAATGGCTCTCTTTTGTCAGGTGGTTGTCGCGCAGCTGGGTGCCCACGACGCATTACGTGCAGGTGGTCACTTAATTGTCTTACCGAAATATTTACGACACCAGTTTCCGCTACAGTGGCAGTCTCATATAAAAATATTTTCACAGGTTGAGAGTTTGCGTTACAAATGTGTAGAAAATAAAATCCTATAAATATAATAGTGTCCAAAAAATTTTCGACACCATAGTGATACATTCACGCATATACACACATTTCATAACTCATGTCAAAAGTGTCATCTGCCTCAAACGTACTTCAAAAATCATGATCACATACCAAATAAATCATTCAAAGCTCTCATAGTATCACAATGGTTCTGAAAAAGTATGAACTGTTCACAAAGTACAGACAAAATACAATTTCGTAAGTGTGAAGCTATCCAACTGTGTAATTACGTAAACATCTGTCACTGATGTAGTATAATAAATGTTTGTTTCTCTCAGTTAAATGATCAGATAGCTGTGTAATTTATGTGTTAGAGAAATATGGTACCGATGTGTAAATTTGTATAAGCAAATACCATATTAGCTAGGGCTCCTTGTGCTTGCCATACACATGATACACAAAGTAAGCGTGCACCCCCCTGAGGATTAATGTAATTATATCCTCAGGTGTTACAGATTACAGCAATGGAATGAAATGTATCACGGAAAACTTTCTTTGTAATTCAAATATGTTGAAAAATAAATAGTTTAATGCGTGTCCTGTAGCGCTAAATGTGCGTCTTGCTGTAAGACAATCTCTGTGGAAGTGTCGTAGTTATTGTCCTCCGAAAGCTACGTTCTGCAGAAGTCAATGTACTTACCGCATGATAAAAGAAATTGAAATGCTTTGCGTATAGATATCTTAGTTATTACGCTTATTGCCGTGATGAAGTAAGTACTGTACTGTATGTATTGTTGTGCTACAGAAAAGGCTGTCTCATTGTAGCTATACCACAAAGTTACTACTAAAACATGTTTTACTTTCCAGAAAAATTCAGAAAAACTGTGCAGATATAAAACAGATAAACTGCAAAAGCAACATTGTAAATTGTCACTCATTAGTAGCGTCGTGATAAAATCGTGTAGCTGTCAAATAAACCAAATACTAAGTCATCTTTAATGTCACAAAAACTACTTGAAATAAGGAATGTCTTTTCAAGTAACCCAAAATGTTGCATTGAAATCTCATTAGCAGTGCTGGTAAATGTTCTAAGTATGTGAGCCTTACAGTTGTTACGTAATCGTGCAACTAACAAGCAAGAATGTACACACACAATAACACTGTCAACAATGCAAACCAGCCACAGACTGCACACGGCACAGCCAGTGATTTTTCACACAGAGCGCTACGTGGCGTTACCAATAAGAAAACGTAAACAGCCTACTTACATATGATCAAATATGGCAGAAAAGATAGATGATATTTCACAGAAATTTTTAAAACCATTGGGAAAACTTTCAACCAAACGACTATTCAAGATGGCGTGTAGAGTATATGAGATTGCCAACATACCATCAGTCCTACGGAAAGATATTAGCTACACAATTCCGAAGCTAGCACGAGCGCCTCGCGGGGTAGCCGTGCAGTCTCGGGTGTCTTGTCAGGGTTTGCGCGGCTCCCCCCGTCGGAGGTTCGAGTCCTCCTTCGGGCATGGGTGTGTGTGTTGTTCTTTGTTTTGTATCCCGCCTGGAAGGCGGAGCGTGGGTCTGCTCCTGTAAACTGAAAGGTAGGCAGAATGTAGGAAGCGGGTAGGAGCAGGTGAGGTAAAAATCTCGGTACTGCGTATAGGTTAAAGTGGTTTTACTATATCACAACAATATTACCTTGAATACATAAACTGTTACCTAACTTTGGCTGAGATGTACGTAGGTGCGAAGCCGGATGTATCAAAGCTAACAAGTTACACAGGCAAAATCTGTAGTGGCTCGCCCACTATGAAATAGAAACAATGTTGCTAGGTCGTCTCCTCGGGATCAAATGGGCTGAATCTGGAGCGGCCCTCGTAGAGCTGCACAGCGCCGGCTACAGGGCGCTGTTGTCGGTGTCTGTGTCGTAGTGCCAACGTAAGAACTTTTACCTACGCCGTGGCATCGTAGCTATCGATTCTACACTTAGCAAAAGTTAGTTTCAGTTAGATTAAGTAATCCGTAAGCCTAGGGACCGATGACCTCAGCAGTTTGGTCCCATAGTCCTTACCACAAATTTCCATTTCCTAGCACGAGCTGGTAAGCAGGAGAATATCGCACAGTCGGAGTAGCAGCTCATGCCTCCAAGTTGATAACCAGAATTATGTACTGAAGAATGGGAAAGAAAATTGGGGGTCGGTTAGATGACGGTCCGTTTGGCTTTGGGAAAAGCAGAGGCACCAGAGAGGAGGACCTGAAGTTGCAGTTAACAAAGGATGCAAGACTGAAGAAAAATCAAGATATGTTCATAGGATTTGTCGACCTGGAAAAAGCATCCGGCAATGTAAAATGGTGCAAATGTTCGTAATGCCGAGAAAAATAGGAGTACGCTTTAGGGAAAGCCTGGTAGTATACAATGTGTACAAGAACCAAGAGCGAACCATGGAACTGGAAGATGAAGGCCGAAGTGCTCGAATTAAAGAGGGAGTCGAACATAGGTACATTATTTCACCCATATTGTTCAATCTATACAACGAAGAAGTAATGACGGAAATAAAACAAGGATTCAAGAGTAGGGTTAAAAGTCAGGGTGATAAGATTCGCTGATGGAATGGCTATCTTTAGTAAGGTGAAGATGAATTACTCCGCATATGTTGAAAGGAATGAACAGGCAAATTAATCAAACATAGCTGTTGATTTGAGGAAGAAATTTCTGAGACTGTACACTGATCAAAAAAATTAGTGGATCATGACTTTGGGCGTCTGCCGTACTCCATTGAGCAACAATTGAGGACTGAATGTGTTACCAAATTATCCTTTTATCTTTAAAAAATTAAATGCATAACAAAACGTCATGACATCCTCAATCGTTTACGTAAAAAGAACAGAAACGTCCGACAGGTATCGAAGACAAAATGGAAGAAATCATACATCCCGTCATCCCAGTGCTTTTAATGTACTCTGAGAGCTTCAGTAACGTGTATGCTCTCCGTGAATGCTTGTCACTGCCTGAAACTATGCTCCGTATAAGTCTACGGACTTGTGGTATCCATTCCCAGTGATAGCCCACGAGAGTTCTTGCAGAGTCTGTGGTGGAAGAGGAAGATCACGTACACATCTGTCAAGCAAGTTGCACATATGCACGATTGGGTTTAGATCGGGTCTCACTGCCATTCCATTACGTCGATGTCCCGGCCTCGCAAGACATCCGTGCTAACGGCCACCACATAGGAACCGGCATTATAAGCAATTCAGGGCCACCACGTATGCAGCAGCCACCACATGGTCCAACACCATGTGTTCGACGTACTGCCTGTTGAGAAGGCGATCATGGACGACAATAAGATCCATATGACTGTCAACAATGAATCCTCCCTACGCCATCACAGAACCGGGGAAATATGTCCGTTTTCAGGACAACATATGCCTGGTACCGTTCGCCACTCGGCTCCACACAAAAGCACGGCCATAATCTTGCGTCAGAGGATATCTGGGCTCATCTGTGAGTAACACGTTTCACCAGTTTACATGGGAAAGCGGAAGTGAAGGTGAGCTACAAGAAGTTATCGTGTCAAGACAGGTATTCGTAAAGCACATATGGGTCGTAATACCCCTTCTCGTAACCTGCTCTTTACAATAAGATCGGACACAGCTGCTCCAGTGGCCCTTCTAGGATCGTCTTGCAATGCTCTGACGGTATTCGTAGGAAGCTGCAAGGCAGTGATGACCAGATATCGGTCGTCATGTTGGGTTGTAACACGTCGGCGACCTTGTCTAATTCGTCTTGCGCACTGACCTGCTTCCCTGTAGCGTGTCCACAACCTACAGATGACACTTACAGAGGCATTGACACCTGCACCAACAAGACGCAAAGTCCATCCTTTTTAGATCAAACAGACCGCCCTTGCAACCTCCTCTTCATTAAGATGTCACATTGCCTGTACCTGGTTGAGTGCAACGGTCCACAGCTGACAAGTGCCAGGTGTGTACCTCACTTGGACTCTGATATTCACTTCTTTCTGAGGGAGTCATGGTTATCGTATTCATCTCTTGGTTTCCAGCTACAAGTGTGAGACCTGAAGGTCAAGGGAAGGCAGGATTCGGTTACAATTGTGGACGGCGCCTTAATCAGTTACTATTGGCTGCCTCTTACAGTTGCACACATTTATTTTTGAAACAGTAATTCCAGACTCAACACTAAATAAAAATACTACATGTTATTAATGAAGGAATAAACCACTGTGTAAATAATAGTGTTTTCAGTGCGTTGCAATTTAGCAAATCACCATAAAATACAGATACAGATAATGCGTAAAACAAAAGTCACAGTGATCGCGGCTGAAGGCCTTACACGCCAAGAATGGCAATAAATTAAGAGTGTTTAAGAACTCGCTCCAATTACAGCTTACAGGTATTGAAATATTAAAAGAAAGTGGCCACAAACACATCAGAAGGTGTCAGATGTCAGCAATGGCAGTAAATAAGGTTTTAAGGCTTACTGCTAAAATACAAATATTTTTAAAGCAAATGACCACAATCACATCTGAAGGCCTTACGCGCCAGGAACGGCAATTATATAAAAAATTTAGAAACCTGCTGCAAAACCTCAAACACAAGCAAAGGTTACTTAAAAGAAACAAGCAACTGACCACCAAATGGGTGAAATAATATGATGGTAACCTTGTACACAACCCTTACACTGCTAGATTTATTCCAGAAGGCGATCAGAACTATTAACTAGACATACATAATCTTTAATGTAGGCATTACAAGGTATCGTAATAAATAATACAAGAATAAAACACAAAGACCTGTCACAGACGGTGCTCCAGGAATCGACCTCTGAGAAAGTCCAGCAACAAAAACTTTCGCGAGCGATGAGATAGGCAGCCAAGAGTTGCATTCACTTCACAGGATGGTAACTCAGACTAGTGGCAGTCTAACGAAAGACTAATGATAATCTTGCTGAAGATACCTTATGTCCAATAAACCAAATGCAAGAATGGAACAACAAGCAAAAGCCGGAACCGGCGGTCTGCACTATGCCCCCAGAATACTGTGCTTAGAGCGCCCGGAACGAGAAAGGAATCACTACCACCAGAGTAGAAGAAACGCCAACCAATCTACAATCAAGAAAGCTGTCAAAACTACACGCCTCACTGGACAGCAGCGGCAAGGCGAAGAAACGTACACTGCCGTTACATACACTAACCCCCAGGGCAGGCAACTGGGGCGTTAGCGGCCACGAGGCTGGAAAAATACCGCTGGTTGAACTTGACAAATAGTAACAAATTGAACGCAATAAATAGTAAATAGAAATCCAGGAAAGCTAATCAGATCCGCCTTCCCCAAGCACTCCACTCGCTGCTCTTCGCCTCGGCAACACTACGAGAAGCAACAATAATCCAAGTCACTAGAGAATCGCAAGATCTCACAGTGGTGGAGGTTACTTGAATCCAAATGCACTCAACTTAAAGCTTGCAGGATCCGGTTTACGATGATGTCGTGCACCCTCGTGACGACAGCCCTTCCATCCGGCAGTTCTCAGCGGACCCGGAGTGTTCAGTCACCGTGCGGACCTGGCTCCTCTTGTGTCGGCAACCGAACTGCCACACGACCTGGAAGAACAACAACGTCTCCCCAAATAGAGGGCCACAGTTACTACATATCGATAACCGCCGCCTAGCGGATAGGCAACGTTTGCGAAACGAGTGGCGCCAGTCAAGACGAGCAGAAGGCAGACAGCCGCAACCGTGCCAACTAAAAAATACGGTCTGGTCTCCAACAGATGGCGGAAACCTACAAACTGCAACAACGCGAGCCTCAGCACGGCTCAAACTGTTACACCCCATACTTAGTCCATTAGCGAATCAACGATACCGTGATGCTTCTAGATGTGTCCTATCAACCGATCCCTTCTTTTAGTAAAATTGTGTCATAAATTTGTTTCTCGGCTAATTCTATTCATTACCTCCTCATTAGTTACTCGATCTACTCATCAAATCTTCAGCATCCTTCTGTAACACTACATTTCAGAAACTTCTATTCTCCTCTTGTCTGAACTACTTATTCTACATCTACATCTACATCTACTTCTACATCCATACTCCGCAAGCCACCTGACGGTGTGTGGCGGAGGGTACCCTGAGTACCTCTATCAGTTCTCCCTTCTATTCCAGTCTCGTATTGTATGTGGAAAGAAGGATTGTCGGTATGTTTCTGTGTGGGCTCTAATCTCTCTGATTTTATACTCATGGTCTCTTCGCGAGATATACGTAGGACAGAGCAATATACTGCTTGACTCTTCGGTGAAGGTATGTTCTCGAAACTTTAACAAAAGCCCGTACCGAGCTATTGAGCGTCTCTCCTGCAGAGTCTTCCACTGGAGTTCATCTGTAATCTCCGTAACGCTTTCGCGATTACTAAATGATCCTGTAACGAAGCGCGCTGCTCTCCGTTGGATCTTCTCTATCTCTTCTATCAACCCTATCTGGTGCGGATCCCACACTGCTGAGCAGTATTCAAGCAGTGGGCGAACAAGCGTACTGTAACCTACTTTTGTTTTCGGATTGCATTTCCTTAGGATTCTTCCAATGAATCTCAGCCTGGCATCTGCTTTACCGACGATCAACTTTATATGATCATTCCATTTTAAATCACTCCTAATGCGTACTCCCAGATAATTTATGGAATTAACTGCTTCCAGTTGCTGACCTGCTATTTTGTAGCTAAATGATAATGGACCTATCTTTCTATGTATTCGCATCACATTACGCTTGTCTACATTGAGATTCAATTGCCATTCCGTGCACCATGCGTCAATTCGCTGCAGATCCTCCTGCATTTCAGTACAATTTTCCATTGTTGCAACCTCTCGATACACCACAGCATCATTCTCCACATTTCACTTTCTCACAGGGCTATACGCCAGATTAATACTTTCAGAAAACACATCCAACCATTTAATTTTCTACTAGCGGACCTGGCAATGCTTCTAATTGATAAATATATGTGGAAATTGGATGAACGCTCTAATCTCTTTCTCCCCCTCTCTCATCCCTCTCCTCCCCCCTCCTTCTGCCCATCACCTTCCTCCCCCTCCCTGTAAACCTCTTATTCCTCACTCTATCGATCTCCACCTCTCTCATCTCTTTGTCCATATCCTCCTTCCCCTTTTTGATGTCCACCTCCCCCCTCCTGTCTCTGACCTTATTTATTTTGTCTGCAAATGGAATCTTGACTGGGAATGTAAGTCAAAATGAATGGGTAAATCGGTTGGAAACATTTCCAGCTGCTCTATCTGTGAGGATAGTAGCGTGAAAGACTGTATTTCGCGAAGTTTTAGTCTACTAACAGGTAGGATTACAAAATTAATCATAAATACAACTTTTTTCTGTCAAAACTGACTACTAAAAGCAAAACAAAACTGTACATTTCCACAGCACAGCAGCACCGATAACACACTGAAATATGGCTTTCAACTGTATCATAGTCGGACTATATTATTTTTGTAAAATATCAATATCGAATGCGGAATTTGTTCTTGTTCTGAAAACTTGCGACAGCAGAACTGTAAAACTGAAAGTCACATTGTTATATGAAAACGTGTGACAGCAGAACAGTGAAACAGACTCACATTTCCTTCATAGACTCTTTCATACGAAATTACCATGCGAATTTCCGATTTTACCAGCGGTTAGAAAAATTTTCTTTCACACAAACCATGTCCTGACAATGACGAACGCAACACAAAAGTAGCCAAATCAATAGAGCAGTTCTAAAGCGATGATCTTTCACGCATTCGTTAGCATTTTTTTATTTATATAGACTAGATGTTAACAAGTTCCTGTTTATCAGAAATGATTTTGATGCCGTTCCCACTCTGCATTTCATATCCTCTCTATTTCGGCCATACTCAGTTATTCTGCTGGCCAAATACGAAAACTTATCTGCTATTTTTAGCGTTCATTTCGCAAAATAATTATGTTAGTATTACGTGATTTAATTCGAACACATGCCGTTACCCTTGTTTTAATTATACTGATGTTTATTTTATAATCACTTTTCAAGACACTATTCAGTCCGCCTAGCTACCGTATCTTAGAGAATTACAGTGCTACCGGCAAATTTTTAAGTTACTATTCCTTCTCCTTCAATTTTCATTCGTCTCCAAATTTTTCTTTGGATTTCTTTACTGTTTGCTAAATGAATAACAGGCAACAACCCTGTCTCACTCTCTTCTCAACCATTGTTTCCCTTCCATGTCCTCTGACTTTTGTAATAACTGTATGGTTTCTGTACAAGTTGTAAATAACTTTTCGCTCCCTATATTTTATCCCTGTTACCTTCGGATTTTCAAAGAGAACTGGTGTTGCGTACCTTCCTGATTTGTAGTTACATTTATGCTCTTTGGCATGCAATTATGTAAATTTGTTGGCACTAAGGAAGTCGAGCAAGTGACTGATGTTGCGGAAATCTACGGAATTCCGTCTGCAGTGGTGTCTATTCGCATGTGTCTTCTTCACGGACATATCTGAGGATTTTGTAATTAGTTATTTTCTGTGGATTTTTTAATTAGTTATTTTCTGTCAACTTGATTTTTGTGTTCGACACGTAATGTACATAGGTATAATTCTGGCATAATAAAAGTATTACACGAGTACTAAGTATTCACATAAAGTAACTACAAAGCATGCAGTCCGAAGTCACTTTGAATACTTTAGGTTACATTTGTATGTCGGCAGATATCAGAGTAGAAATCATTGTTATTCTATGAAGCAATGTCATTCGGACCCTCATATTTCTCAGAGAAAACCATTCTGTGTCAAAGTGACTATACAGCGTAGAAAGCCTGTCACATATTACGCCTGTTTATGTTGCCACCTGGATATGTGATCAGGTTAGTCGGTCAATGTCTTCGAGTGCTACTGGTGACCCTGACACTGATCAGGTGGTGGCCTTGGTTCTAAGGCCAGTCAGTGTCTCTGCGCGAAGCTTTAAAAAAAATTTATGATCATATTTGACGCCTCTAGCTTTGCTTCCGTTAACCAGTTTCTTCCGGATATACTGAACCTCAGCTAAGGACTTTTTCTTTTGTTGTGTCCGATTTACGTTTAGTTCTTTGGGATAGCAGAATAAGGATATTTGTTCTCTTCTATTATTTAGGAGGACGACAGTCAGATGCAGGAGCACTGTACGTTCTTCGATGTAAGAATACTGTGCAAGAGCGAAGAAATAGGGAGTTGCCTTTGTCAACTTCAAAATGGTTCAAATGACTCTGAGCACTAAGGCACTTAACTTCTAATGCCATCAGTCCCCGAGAACTTAGAACTACTTAAACCTAATTAACCTAAGGACATTACACACATCCATGCTCGAGGCAGGATTCGAACCTGCGACCGTAGCGGTCGAGCGGTTCCAGACTGCAGCGTCTAGAACCGCTCGGCCACCCCGGCCGGCTCCTTTGTCAAGTGCATCGTAAACATTCTCCTACTTGAGCTATATGGAATGTTTGGAAACTTTATCAAGTAGGAATTGAGCAAAAAATATGGCGAATTCTGAGAAGCTCAGTGCGATCGCAACGGATTGGTACGACTCATTCGAATGTGTAACAGAGATGCTACGGGTAAAGAAATGGGAATCCTTAAAAGGAAGACAGTGAAAACCTGTTGGGTAAATTTAAAGGAACAGTATCCGAGGGAGACTGGACACCATTTCTGCTGCCACCGTAGTATCCCTCCCGTACGGGTTTATGAGAACTAAGAAAAGAAGGATTAGGCACATACAGAGACTTCTAGGCAATCATGTTTCTCTCGCTCAATACGCGAATGGAACAGAACAAATTTGGCTGATAGTTCTACTAGCAAGGGAAACTCATAACAGCAAGCCCATCAGATTTAGTGATAGAGGGCCAAGTGGACAGCTCGTCAAAAAGTGAACACAGATCAAGCATGAAAACAGGAAGAAAGGGTACTAAACTGCGAAAAAAAAAATAGAAACAGTAAACTGTCCAAGGACAAGAACTGCAATGTTGAGCAGGCTGTAAAAGCATCAGCGTCGTGATTAAGTGTCATGGTGCTGGACAACCAAGCGGGTGAGCCGTGTTCAAACTTCCCTTGTGGCAATTATTGTTGTTGTTGCATTTTCAAATTTGTGTCTGTCTCGTGGTGTAACAGCGAGGAGTAAGGTAGGGACCTATTATGACATTTGATTCTGCACAATTACTGCATTAGCAGCCATAAGGAAGTGTCTTTCGAATTGGAACCGCAAACGTTTGATGACAAGGCGAGAAGTCAGCCGAATCTTCCAACGGAAAACATGTCTGGTGTGTGAACACGGCATTAGTGACAGTACGTATGTCATATAAAAGGAATCTCTTATCGACGCACCTAATTTGTACGCCTGGTGAATGAGTGAGATATGCCTCCTTGCCCAATTTAGATGTTCGTATGAATGTGATCATTCCCAATGAAATGATGAAAACACAATAATTTGTCACATAAGCTGCAACAAATGAACGCGACAGTTTCACAATCGCACACTTTCTCTGTGCTCTGTCAAAACGTATATTTTTAACGTTTTTGAAGTTGCGTTCCGTTTTGGAAGTCTTGACTCTTGAATTCCTTTGTTGTAACATTTTTGTTGTTTTCATTTCTGTGAGACGTCTATGTGGTATCTCGCCTGCTCTCACTATTCGTCACATTTACTTTCAACGGTAACGTACTCTTACCACACGACTCATATTCTACAACCAATGTATAGTATCACAGCTGTCAAGACTACAGAAAGAGAAAAACATTTCAACGAGCGGATGCACAGTTCGTAATGTTGTGAATAAACATAAAAATAAATGGCACAACGGGGTATCGAACACGGCTCGTCCGCTTCACAGTCTAACACCGTGACCACCTTTTTTAAAAAAATTTTAATTATTTTTCTTTAACCACGACGCCGCTACTGTTCAATTACTCTCGAAATTGCACTTGTTAAGCTTGGACCGTTCACTGTTTTTTTGTTTTGTTTTTGTTTTCACAGTTCAGTACACCTTCCTGATTTCATGCCTGATCTGTGTTCACTTTTTGACGGGTTATCCACTGCGCTATCTTATCACTAAATCTGATGGGAGAAGGGGGGGGGGGGGTGGTGCGATGTACTGTCTACCACGCACCATACAGCGGCTTGCGGAGTATACAAGGTATCTGAGTACTGTAAGGGCGTATAGAACAATGAGAGACGCAAATAGTCCACCAATCAATGATTTCCCACTTACGCCGTACTACGAGTGAGTACACTTCTTTCTCCTGTGCCTTTCTCCCGCGTCGGTGCTGTGTCAGCATGGCTATTAACAGATTTTGCATAGTTAGTTTAAAAGGGGCGGGAGATGCCCTTGCTGTCGCTACCATGTTAGTCTCCGGGACATAATGTGTGTACAGCGCCAGTCGTGCGAAAGTAAGCGAAAGTTATCTAAATCTTTGCGAAACGTGTGGTTGAGATCGAAGTTGAGTACCAGCCTGGTATTCTCCTAGTGGGGTGTGGAAACTACCTAAAAATGACATTTAGGATGTCTGGCACACCGACAATCGAGGTTACACCGCCGGGCGGATTCGGTCCGGGGTCGGGGCATCTTGACCTCCCGGAAGAGACGCTCTAACGCCCCCGGCTATGGTGTCGGGTGTTACGACTGATTACATGAATACGTTACAACAGAGTTCCCGGGGATTCAATCTGTTCCACATGGCCATTGTTCATGTGAAAACAGATTTCCAAATGTCTCGTCATCAACGCCCGTACATGTTCCAAATTCCGTGATTCCACTAAATCGCTCCAGGCAAGTGGCTGGTTGGGTCCTTTGAAAAGAACACGGCAATTTCCTTCCCGTACTTTCGAAATCCGAGCTGGTGCTTCGTCTCTAGTGATGGCGCTGTCGTCAAGCCATTAAGTTCTAATCCTCCTTTCTTTTTATAATGCACTGACAGGCATCCATAGTGACTTACCTGAGTTCAGCGACGCTATCAGCAGGTCTGGAATACAAAAAAAAAACGATTAAATATCACCACATAATGAATCACAAAAGGAATCAGTCAACTCTTACAAATAATTGGGCGTAACCTTTATAGCGATACAAAGTGGAATGATCGCCGAGACTCAGTCCTAGACAAAGCAGGTGGTAGACTTCAGTTCATTCGTAAGATACTTGGAGAATGCAATCTGTCCACAAAGACGATTTCTTGCAAAGCAGTCGTGCGACTAACTTAGAACACTGTCTGAGGGTATCGAGCCCATATCAAAGAGGACAAAAAGAAGAAGATCAACGTATACAAAGAAGGGCAACACGAATTGTCATTGATTTACGTATTTCCAACATGGAAGTCAGAAACAGGACTATCAACTTGGATAAGATAATTTCTCAATTGTAATTTCGTCACAGTTGGGTTTTCTTATGCTAGCGATTAATTTTGAACTACCAAGTTCATTTTCAAGTCAGTCCTATAAAGATAAAGTACAAAACTTTTACAAGAACAGAGAAAAATAGCAATTAGAAAACGAAGAAAACGTTATTAAAATTTCAGTAGTTTCTCACTGAATTGTGACATACCAGTATTAATAGTGCTTGATTAGGAGACGGTCAATATACACATAACACACACTCACACTGAATGGCAGACCAACTTCGCAAAGTAGATGTATTCATACTGTGCAGTTGAATTAGACTATGCATTAACACAGAAGACCGCTACATATGGGAAAATATGATGCCGCTAGTGTCTCGTTTAATATCCGTGCGAGTGCCAATAGCACGTCGCATCTCAAATCCAAACTGTTCGTGCGCATCTTCGTATAGCACATTACAAATCTTATGTGACAAGTAACAAATGGCAATGATTTCCTTCATTGTCCAAATATATATATATATATATATATATATATATATATATATATATATATATATAAAAGTTATGTAATCTACCTTAATACAGTTCCAATTGCATAATTTACAGTGAAATTTACTCATAACTAACAGTTAGTACGTTAAAATGACCAAACTTTATTGAAACAATATAGACTTCAATGTTTATAACTTAGCTCAAATTGACCTTCCCTCTATAAAAATCTACCTATCACCAAAGCTACGTACCCACAAATTGTTATCCAGCTTAAACGTGAATGCTAACATTTGAACTAAAAAGAATCTAATTTGAAATTAACTGTAACCTGGTCTGTATACAATTTGTCCTTACATTAAATACGCAGCTGAAGTTAAACAATTATTTGGCCCTAATCAAAATTTCCATATACTTCACTTCTTAACAACATTATTGCTGGTTTCTCGAAAGCACAACAGCAAACAGGAAGAAGGCGGCAGCTAAGCTAGATTTACATTTCCAAATAAAATTACTACACAACATTCAGACTGCTGCATACCACATGGTACAATGTGGTCATGTGTAACGATAAATCTTCCTTAGACTGTGGAATGACGAGAGTAATTACTTCTTTGAAGTGATATT
Organism: Schistocerca gregaria; assembly: GCF_023897955.1. NCBI lineage: Eukaryota > Metazoa > Arthropoda > Insecta > Orthoptera > Acrididae > Schistocerca > Schistocerca gregaria. Next base: position 960,964,253 of record NC_064921.1, on the reverse strand, counting down.
CCAAGAGAATGATTTTAGAATGAAGTACGTATTCAAAAGACTGAGTAAAACTTCATGTGATCAGACATAACTTTGGTCTGAACAACAATATGCTTCACAAAGTGAAAAATGATTTAAAAAGGTTACAATGTTAACAGAGAATTTCTATAAAAACCAGACAGCTTAATCAGTTGATATCATAATGCATGACTCAGGGAAGTGACATGGTCTTTCTTTCGGTTCTGAGCAAGTTAACTAGATGATAATAAGCTTTCCAACCAACTGACTGTGCAGTGCTGCAGTCTGATCTCAAACTTCTTCTCTTCAAGAATTATTCAAAATTTATATTATTTTCACCTTCCAGTATATACATCATATTCATCCTTCTTGTCATTTACAATAAATCCTTGTTGATATAACAGATAAAATCACAGGTTAACACAGCACTACTGAATACATCCATCACCTACCACACTTCAACTAAGATTGTATCAGACTGTGCAGAGGCAAAGGCTGTGCCACAGCAAGACCAAAGATTATTTAACACTAACATAACTTGCGCTCTTCCTGACGCCTACATCCCTAAGTTACAAAATCAAAATGACATGCCCTCCTTACATATACTCCACCTTCCGTAGGTAGAATTTTGTACGATGGTCACTTCAGATAGTAATGGGATGAAGACACACCTCTGGACGTTAAAGACAGGAGCACACAAAACATGTTATAGAAACAAAGGGAAAATATCTTTACAAGAATATGAGTTAAAAAACTATAAAAAAATATTTACAAAAGTTAAGAACATGTGAATGAAGTAATCAATAGAATTCCCCACAGCTATGTTGCCATGTTTCAAGTTGTCTATGAGAGCATTCTGCACAGGGCTAATTTGAAAGTTTGTATGTCACATTTTGTATTCTAGTAAGTACCATTGATGATCTACACTGTTTTTGTAGCAGACAGGAAATAGGTTGGAGTGTCTCTATCACACAAGGCCGACATTTCTGAAGCACAGTCACATATGGCAGTAGTAATTTGCATGATCAAAGTAGATAGAAGAGTGTCCTTGACAAAAACGACCAAACTTTCTCTAGCTCATTGCAGTTATGTCACTGTTATGGGAAATTGTGTGGATTCAGACTTAGACTATGCGCAATTCTCAGCTGACGATCCACAATGCAAAAGCGGTACAATACATACTAGCACCAGCTTAAAGCAGCCTGTAGATCGATTGATGACTCCAAAGCCATCTTCTAGTATCGAAGATTACATTATGAATGTCAAATGGTTCAAATGGCTCTGAGCACTATGGGACTTAACTTCTGAGGTCGTCAGTCCCCTAGAACTGAGAACTACGTAAACATAACTAACCTAAGGACATCACACACATCCATGTCCGAGGCAGGATTCGAACCTGCGACCGTAGCGGTCGCGCGGTTCCAGACTGTAGCGCCTAGAACCGAAAGGTCATCGCGGCCGGATATCAAAGTCAGTCGCAGTTTGTTTTGGTGAAGCACGCCATTTAACAGGTACTATTTCAGTATATAATCAGTAGACATATTTATTCCGCTCATTTGTGCTAATGGTAAGTCAGTTAAAGTTTGTTACATTTACAATCTACAGTTACCTGTATCAGGACAAGAGTAGTAAGACTTCACATAGTTGTACGAATGGACTGCACATGTAGTGCAATGCTAACAACAAATTTCTATGTCTATAAAAATTAAGAAAAATGGTATCATTGTTATACAATAATGAATAACAGAAGCATCAGACAAGTAAATCGTGAAAGAGTGTACAGTAATAGTCATGATAAGAAATAATTATTTTATGTGTACAAAATGACTTACAGAAAATTCTAAATCTATTCAAATAAATACGTATGCATAAATACAGTAAAATACACAAAAATGTAGGGAGTAAGTCAGAAAGAGACAAATAATGATAGTGATCACACTCAAGAAATGAAGAAATTCATCCCGGCAACCATTTCTTTCCTCATGTATATGTTGTGCAATTTCCTTTCTTATCTTTTTTCTTTTCTTCCTCCTTGCACATCTTTCCTGACTTTTTACACATCTTTCATGACTTATGAGAGAACTCTATGATCTTGCACTTAACATAATTGTTATAATAATGGCGCCACATACTATAGTAACCATTTAGAGAGAGCATATACATTACAAAGAAACTCAATAAATAACATAAGTGAAAGAGGCAAATTCAACCTGAAAATTCCTTGAGCTAAAGCAATGCATGTTATTATGTTACACCATATGTAAAAACAAACAGAGTCTGCAGTGTCACACATATTAGTAGAAAAATACATATCAAAGAATCTTATCCTAGGCCATGGCAAAAAGAATACAGATGAAAAGTAAAAAAATATATCATTAGTATCCAACATACTTCCAGTATGTCCTTTCTCTTTTTTTAAGTTTATTGTCTATCCATGTCACACCTCACGAATCATGAATTTCATATTCCCTTCGAAAACTTCGCAAACACTTAGACTGATGGACAATATTGTTATGACGCCGTTTCATCCATACGTAAAGTTTATCTCTTGGACAAAGAAAAGGGAGATTAGTTCTACAGAATTCAGTAGACGTTAAATCTTACTTGCATGTAGCTACATACAAATAAGAAAAAAATGTCATCCGCCAATATAAACAAGAAAATAGACATTATCACAAGGGCAAGTTACAAAAAGTTCAGTAAGGTACCGTATGCTAAAAGTGTGTGTCACAGTAAAGAGTAACAATCAGTGCTGAGCTAAATCTTTGCAAAACATTTTTCGTGCACAAATGGGGACACAAACGCACACTGCTCGGATTACCGTAAAATTGTTGGGGCGATGAAAAAAATTGACGCTGTATGTTAATAAAAGGCTGATTAATTTGCATCAGATGATCATAAACTCCACAACGAAGAAATATCTGTGCTGTCTCAAGTCACTGTTGTCATCTGGCCACCTCTTTTCAACAGCTCACCATTGTGCTTATAAGCACGAAATGCATCTACATGGCATAAAAATTGATTTTAACAAGAAACAGGGTCCCTATGCTCTAATAATTACCCACTTACTTTTCCTCTACATTAATCGTCATAATCATTGCCTCATTTTATTACAGTATGCACCGTAAATCTCATACTCTCATCATTTTGTGTACCTAACCAACACAAATCTCGTTATCATATTACAACATTTATCATATTTTCTGTCTTTGTCTTAATATACACTTCAAATTACGATTCCCTGCTCTGTTTTCTTCTAATTATTTCCAAATAACAACACCTTATAGCTATAAGCGCAAATTTTTCACTTCAGGAAACACAACTTCACTACCTCACAACAGATCCTGAAATACTTCTTTATCAAAATACCTATTACTCTTCCTTCCAGACAACAGCCTGTAAATGTTAACATAGAATTTCTATAAAAACGAAACAGTTTAATCAGTTGATATCTTGCATGTCTCAGGGAAGTGAGATGGTCTTTATTTCAGCTCTGAGCGAGTTAACTAGCTGACAATAATCATTCTGAAAAACTGGCTGCACAGTGTTCCAGTCTGACTTCAGACTTCTTCTTTTCAAAAATAATAATATTATGCAAAATTGATATTCTTTTCTCCTTAGAGTATATATATCATATTCATCCTTGTTGTCCTTCACAATAAATCTTCGTTTATCTAAGACATCCAATCACAAGCCAACGCAGCACTACTGAATACGACCATCACCTGCCACACTTCATATAAGGATGTATTAGACTGCGCAGAGGCAAAGACTGTGCCACAACAAGACCAAAGATTGTTTAACAGTAACATAACTTGCTCTATCTCTGACGAGAACATTGATAACTTCCAAAATCAAAATGACGTGCACCCCTTAAATACAAGTCACTCATGATAAAGTAACAGCTGTTTGATGTAATAATTATCTGCTGTATCTTAACGCCGGCTGCTTAACAGGTGGTAGCATCCTGTTCATAAGGCGACATTATGTCCATTTTAACGAACTGTAGTTGTAACCTGTTACTTGTAGGATGGCGCTTCCGCGCTTAGGGGCGGAGCATTAAGGAAGCGTGGAGGGATGAGAACTGCGCATGCGCGGGGGCAGAGAGCGGGTTAACAAAGTCCACGTTACCACCGCGTTCCTGCGGACGACAATCAAATTCATTGGTCTACCGTACATCGTTTTATACGTTAAAATCTTTGAGGGTAATGATAAATTTTAAAACAATTTCGATCAATCCTCATGAGAGGAATAGGAATTCACATCTTGACTACGTTGCGTCCACTGCTCCACAGATTTAGTCTGCGTGACGTCGGGAAGTTAGAACAGCTGACACAGCTTTGTGAAGACGTGAAGTACAATTTTTCCCAAAATGAGAGTTGTTTAACGATAAGATGATTCCTACTTCTTCCAATAATTGTCATTTATTGCGATTTTAATTGTATTATAAATAAAAAATTAATATACAACAAAATTAACTTCAAGTACAAACCGAAATCATTATATTTGCTTCAAAACTGCTTTTTTTCAATAGGATTTTTAATAATGTTCATAAGGTATGAGTGTGGATATATTAGACTGTATTCAAATGTCATCACTGTGCATAAAAAAGAATTACTTGTAGGAAAGACTAATGTAAAAAAAGACTATCCTAAAAATGGTCAGTAAGTTGTCATATCTTTCACTGTCAACGAATCATGAGTGTAAACTAACTCGTTCGACATTACAGTGAGAGATCATATTTATAATTCAATGCACAAGCTACCAGTTAACCATCATCTGCGAATAACTCCAGGGTCTGCTGACCGACAACATCGAAAACCGCGGATATCTCAAGTAACAGTTACTGTCATTTTAATGTATTTGCCAGTTAGTGCCTTGAAAATGACAGGAGTTTACAGGCGGAAATACCGGACTTCGGACGTGTTTATCTGGCCGCATTCTCGTGTCTTATTAGAGCATACAACATGCTGGGAGAAGCTTTAACATCTCCTGGGGCAGTATGTTGAACCTTGTTGTCTGCTAAATTCATAGGATACGAAGTCCTAAGCAGCAAAGACTGGGAAGTTCCCATTACTATATATGCAACTAACATGTTGACAAACATTTATTAAATCACGAGTCTTTAAAACTGAGAAATATCATTACTTTAATTTGTTCCAAAGTCTACATCGTAATACCGTCGTCATCTGATTGTAAATTTACGATGATAGGTTCAAGGCTTATTTTTCTTTTTGAAGCTTCTCAGCATGCCACACGGGCTCTGCCCACGCCCTAGCGATTCAGTATCTTTTACCTTGAATGCGCTGGTTTTTCTTCCACAAAACCTTTACTTACCCAAATTAATTCCACGGGGCTGTACTGAAACTGATGCGAAGTGAAGCTTTTACGTTCTGTCGCCTGTCATGTATAAATTAACAAGCTGCAAGAGATCGGCAGGAGTCTGTCACAGTATACTGTGCGAAATATTTTTATTTTTAACTCAGGGAAAAATATCCGCTTTCCTGGTGTTTGTAGTTGGCGTTTTCTCTGTAACAGTTAAAGTATAACTGGTAAAGACCGAAATCGAAGCAAGGTATGACAAGAATTGTGAACCATGTTGCAAAACTGACAGCGTTCCTTTCCGAATGGTAGCCATGTTGTTCCTCTTACACCTCAATACAAGTTTACTCCCAGGAACAAAACCAGAAGAGGCAGCATGCAGAATAATCATCCGAGAACCTATTCCTATGAGAACCTTAAAACCGCTGTTACAATCACTCATTTTCCAGCAGGTCTTCCTGGAATGATTCTGATGACCCATGTTTCATCAAAGTTGACCTACCTCCTTCTCTTGTATCTTGAATCTTTATATGGGGTGTAGTTCGTGCTGCGCCTAGGTCACTTCTTTGAACTTAAAACTCTCTTCTAAACATATCTGGAACCAATGTCTTTGGAAATTCTTTACATTGATGAAGCGCTTACCTTCGAAGCCAATTTTCTTCTGCATAATCGTAACAAGTTTTTGTCATGTTAGGCATTCACCATTCCCATGGAGCACTTTGAAACATCGTTATTAAAACCATCCTTATATGTTACAGATTTCTTGTGATTTCGCTGCTTTTCAGGCGGCATAAAACGAACTTTTTTTTACCGGTTCTGCAGCTCTGACAATTTCGTTGACAATTCTCTTTAGAGTATTCTTGCCGGCACCACATGACTCTGCAGCCCGTTCTCGCGCCTTCAAATGTCAACAGTAGGAGACCTACTTTCAGATTCACGTTTGAAGAAGTTATAAAAGCGGTAAATAATCCCCCTCGCCAGCTTGTGAAGCACTTCACGTTTATTGCCGTCACCTTATTTTTTTATTAATTACGCTATATTATTTTTCTGACACCCATTCACAGCTATACAGCTACAAGAAAAAAAAATATATATATAAAAACAAAAAAAGACAGTTGAACGAACAATTCAGTTGTCACGAAGTACGGCAACAGAACAGCATGCAGAAGCGAGATTCTCGTCGTCCCCGTCATGTAGGAAGGCGGTCCAATTTTCAGCCGTTCTGCGCATCCCCCTCCATTAGCCGCTGGCACCCCATAATATTCATTTTCTTTCTGAGCGGCCAGCAGCGAGTTACAGCTAGAGAACAGTATGGATTTGAGAATCGACGCACCGTTGGCTGTATGCGCGAGCACGGATACTAAACGAGACACGTGCAACGTCAGGTGATTTCCTATTGAACTGATCTTCAGCGATAGTCCTTAGTCTAGTTCAAATGCACTTTATGAACGAATACATCTGAATTGTGAAACTGGTCTGCCATTCCACGTTTCTATATATTACGTGTATAGTACCTGTATGTGAATTGAGTGCCGCCTAACCAAGCACTGTTAGTGCAGATATTTGACAGTTCAGTGACTGACTGCTGAAATTTTAAGATTTTTTGTTTCTAATTTTTTATTTTAGGTTTTCTAATAAATGTTCTGTATTTTAATTTTAATAGGCCTGGCTAGAAAATGAACTTGGCGGTTCGAAACTAGACATCCGCCTAATAAAACGCAACTGAAAGGCAATTACAATGAAGAAATTAAGTCATAGGTTGCTAGCCTTACTTGCCCCGAGTCCCATGGGTTTTACCCCTAACGGCTGAGGGACTAACCGGTGGATTTGGTAGTCTTTGCCGTATGTGCACAAAGGTGACCACGGCTCAGAATATGTCCGAGATGCCCAGCCTTATTCCAAAGTAACTGGTATCCCGACTGTCGGGACCACTTACTTGGTCACTCATACGTTGCCCGTGGTTCATGAACTAGGACATGACTACAGGAACCCGCATCATGAACAAATGGGAAAAATTCAAAGGCATCGTTCAATAGGCCCCAGACAAGTATGTTCCGAGTAAGGTTTTAAGGGATGGGAAAGATCCACCACAGTTTAATAGCCGTGTTAGAAAAGCGCTGCGTAACAAAGAGCTCTTCATCGCAGATTCAAGAGAAGTAAAATCCTAGTTGTTTCACCTCCCGCCTGACTGTCATAGTACTTGCAGTGGATCCTGATGCAGTTTGGAATTCCTGTGTGGTAGTCTGGATAGATGCCTCCCTATTACACATTACGACCCTCTTCAACTGTCGGCGGTCTCTGTCAGTAAACAGACGAGGTCGGCCTGTACGCTTTTGTATTGTACGTGTCCCTTCATGTTTCCACTTCACTATCACATCGGAAACGGTGGACCTAGGTTTGTTTAGGAGTGTGGAAACCTCACGCACAGACGCGTCACCTGACCACGTTAGAAGTCCTTGAGTTCCGCGGGGCGCCCCATTCTGTTCTCTCACTATATCCAAGGACTACTTAGGTCGCTGATATGGAGTACCTGGCAGTAGCTGGCAGCACAGTGCACCTAATATGAAAAAGTGTGTTTTTGGACGTGTCCGGATACTTTTTATCACACAGTGTATGAGCTGATTTGGTGCCTTTGTAAGAAGACGTTTGAAGCTTTCATATGGCTGCTGCCAGAATCATATTGAATAGCCGTGTAGAGAGGACACACTTCGACTCCTTTGCTCATTCTAAACCATCTACTTAGTTCTCCTTCGACTCGCACAGCAGCCTTGGGAGCAGGCAGTGTTCTTTAATGAAAGAGTTTGATGCTATACGAAGCAGTAACAAATGGTTTAGCATTAAATAATTTAAAATGAATGAGAGTCCATTTGACCGTATTAGCTATTTATTGTAGTCCTTTCAAAGACTGATGACCAGTTTCGCACCTTAAAGACGCATCCACAGGTGCATTTCTGTATAAAAGAATTATAATCTTAGCACAATAGAAATCATAAAGGAATTGTTTTAAAAACCCCTAAAAACGTTCACCACAAATGTTGTTCAGTATAGGTATTGTCAAACGCCGTTGGGTTAAATAAACTTTACAAAACTTTTGTTAAGAATGCAGTATTGTATGGTACTGTTGATCGTCAATCTTCGTATTCATTACTTACAAGTAATCGCATCAAGTCTGATGAAAATCGCCATGTTCCAAGGTGCAGCTATAAACGAAAGTGAGCGATCGCTCAACGGTTGTCATCAAACTAAAAGGCTGTTAAACACCGATGGCGGGCGTCCTAAATAAAATCAGTAAGCTGAGAAAACGTGAATGTGGAAGTTAATATAACGAAAGAATTCGTTCGGTCAAGAACCCAGAGTCTTCTGTCAAACTAATTACAGTAATTATTGAGATGTACCTCAGTTGTAGAGATCAGCAGCCGTAGAGTAAGAATGAAACTGTAATTCAGCAATAAGCGTGAGAAATGCTCACTGATGAAATTCGCACAGCCACACTTAACGACCATCGTCAGCTGGATTAGATCGCCCGATCTGCAACATTGAGGTATGAAAGTACCAGTTTCATCAGTCACGTGTAATGTTTTAGGTGTGGTTGCCCTTCTTACAGACTGTTTGCCTGTAATCCCACCTTGCAGACTAACCATAGGGCCCACGGTGCACCACGGTATGGCTGCCCAATCATTCCGAACCTTCTCCAACTTTCACTCATGGGACGTTAACTCGTCCAGATGTCGGAAACAGTGTGAAACAAGACTCATTCAGGTTTTATGGCTTCAGAACCGTTTCCCTGTTACTGGCATTTGCATCACCGATGAGTGGGTTTGGAATTCACCTCGCCGTGCAATTCCCAGCTTATGAAGCTCCCTTCGTGTTGTTTGAGTGTTCCCCCACGAGTACGACAGTCAGTCCTGCAGTGACTTTCACACCTGTCGCCCTCTTATTTTTCATCACCATCCTCGTCAGTGGCCGTCTAAAATGGTTCAGATGGCTCTGAGCACTATAGAACTTAACATCTGAGGTCATCAGCCCCTGGACTTTAAACTACTTAAACCTAACTAACCTAAGGCATCACACACATCCGTGCCCGAGGCAGGATTCGAACCTGCGACCGTAGCAGCAGCGCGGTTCCCGACTGAAGCGCCTAGAACCGCTCGACCATGGCGGCCGACAGAGGCCGTCTGTCATGATCACTCAGCGCACATTTTCGTCCGCGTTGTGACTTATCGGATATTGTTTTCGATCTTCGAAATGGTGCCTTTTGAAATACGAAGCACTTCGGCTCCCTAAGTTGCGGTATCACCCACCAAACGAGCAGCAACAATTTGCCCACGTGCGAATCCACTTCACGTAATGCAGTCGTGACTGCGCAGAACACTGTTCTGATCACGTCTTATAACTACAATGTATTAAGGGTACTGCGCCAGGTGACATTCTACATCTACATCTACATCCATACTCCGCAAGCCACCTGACCGTGTGTGGCGGAGGGTACTTTGAGTAACTCTATCGGTTCTCCCTTCTATTCCAGTCTCCTATTGTTCGTGGAAAGAAAGATTGTCGGTATGCCTCTGTGTGGGCTCTAATCTCTCTGATTTTGTCCTCATGGTCTCTTCGCGAGATATACGTAGGAGGGAGCAATATACTGTTTGACTCCTCGGTGAAGGTATGTTCTCGAAACTTCAACAAAAGTTTATCTGTCATCTCCGTAATCATCTCCGTAACGCTTTCGCGATTACTAAATGATCCTGTAACGAAGCGCGCTGTCCTCCGTTGGATCTCCTCTATCAACCCTATCTGGTACGGATCCCACACTGGTGAGCAATATTCAAGCAGGGGGCGAGCAAGTGTACTGAAGCCTACTTCCTTTGTTTTCAAATTGCATTTCCTTAGGATTCTTCCAATGAATCTCAGTCTGGAATCTGCTTTACCGACGATCAACTTTATATGGTCATTCCATTTCAAATCACTCCTAATGCGCCTATTCCCAGATAATTTATGGAATTGACTGCTTCTAGTTGCTGACCTGCTATATAGTAGCTAAATGATAAAGGGTCTTTCTTTCTATGTATTCGTAGCACATTACACTTGTATACATTGTCATTTGCCATTCCCTGCACCATGCGTCAATTTGTTTAAGATCCTCCTGCATTTCAGTACAATTTTCCATTGTTACAACCTCTCGATATACTACAGCATCACCCGCAAAAAGCCTCAGTGAACTTCCGATGTTATCCAAAAAGTCATTTCTGTATGTTGTGGATAGCAACGGTCCTACGACACTCCCCTGCGGCACACCTGAAATCACTCTTCCTTCGGAAGACTTCTCTCCATTGAGAATCACACGCTGCATTCTGTTATCTAGGAACTCTTCAATGGAATCACATAATTGGTTTGATAGTCCATATGCTCTTACTTTGTTCATTAAACGACTCTGGGGAACTGTATCAAACGCCTTGCGGAAGTCAAGAAACACGGCATCTACCTGGGAACCCGTGCCTATGGTCCTCTGAGTCTCGTGGACGAATAGCGAGAGCTGGGTTTCACACGATCGTCGTTTTCGAAACCTATGCTGATTCCTACAGAGTAGATTTCGTGGACAAATACACCAGTGCAACCTGCAGGCTGGACTAACATCTGCATTCAGGTTCAAGCACGCGTTTTTCGTGGTATTTTTGTCACCTGTACGTGGTAGACGAATCAGCCTGTGTTTTGTGCACAGTGACGGTTTATATAGAGTGTTACAAAAAGGTACAGCCAAACTCTCAGGAAAAATTCCTCACACACAAAGAAAGAAAATATGTTGGAAACGCTTACTTTCCACGTTAGAACTTCTCTTCAAATCACATTAATGATGGAATGGAAACACACAGCAACAGAACGTACCAGCGTGACTTCAAACACTTTGTTACAGGAAATGTTCAAAATGTCCTCCGGTAGCGAGGATACACGCATCCACCCTACGTCGCATGGAATCCCTGATGCGCTGATGCAGCCCTGGAGAATGGCGTATTGTATCACAGCCGTCCACAATACAAGCACGAAGAGTCTCTACATTTGGTACCGGGTTTGCGTAGACATGGGCTTCCAAATACGCCTATAAATGAAAGTCAAGAGGGTTGAGGTCAGGAGAGCGTGAAGGCCATGGAATTGGTCCGCCTCTACCAATCCATCGGTCACCGAATCTGTTGTTGAGAAGCGTACGAACAGTTCGACTGAAATTTGCAGTAGCTCCATCGTGCATGAACCACACGTTGTGTCGTACTTGAAAAGGCACTTGTTCTAGCAGCACAGGTAGAGTATCCCGTATGAAATCATGATAACATGCTCCATTGAGCGTAGGTGGAAGAACATGGGGCCCAATCAAGACATCACCAACAATGCCTGCCCAAACGTTCACAGAAAATCTGTGTTGATGACGTGATTGCACAATTGCGTGCTGATTCTCGTCAGCCCACACATGTTGATTGTGAAAACTTACAATTTGATCACGTTGGACTGAAGCCTCATCCGTAAAGAGAACATTTACACTGAAATGAGGATTGACACATTGTCGGATGAACCATTCGCAGAAGTGTACCCGTGGAGGCCAATCAGCTGCTGATAGTGCCTGCACACGCTGTATATGGTACGGAAACAAGTAGTTCTCCCGTAGCACTCTCCATACAGTGACGTGGTCAACGTTACCTTGTACAACAGCAACTTCTCTGACGCTGACATTAGGGTTATCGCCAACTGCACGAAGAATTGCTTCGTCCATTGCAGGTGTCCTCGTCGTTCTAGGTCTCCCCCAGTCGCGAGTCATAGGCTGGAATGTTCCGTGCTCCCTAAGACGCCGATCAATTGCTTCGAACGTCTTCCTGTCGGGACACCTTCGTGCTGGAAATCTGTCTCGATACAAACGTACCGCGCCACGGCTATTGCCCCGTGCTAATCCATACATTAAATGGGCATCTGCCAACTCCGCATTTGTAAACATTGCACTGACTGCAAAACCACGTTCGTGACGAACACTAACCTGTTGATGCTACGTAGTGATGTGCTTGATGCTAGTACTGTAGAGCAATGAGTCGCATGACAACACAAGCACCGAAGTCAACATTACCTTCCTTCAATTGGGCCAACTGGCGGTGAATCGAGGAAGTACAGTACATACTGACGAAACTAAAGTGAGCTCTAACATGGAAATTAAGCGTTTCCGGACACGTGTCCACATAACATATTTTCTTTATTTGTGTGTGAGGAATGTTTCCTGAAAGTTTGACCGTACCTTTTTGTAACACCCTGTATAGCACTCCCCGGCACGTTGGAGATGGCGACAAGCACACGGCGGACTGCGCGCAGTGGGCATCCGCTGCATCAGCCGAGAAGAACAAATTTTGGAGGGCGCCGGGTCGGCGCTGTGACGTCGCGGCTGCAGCCGGGCGTTTGGTGCGGTAGTCCGGCTGGCGGGCTAATCGGAGCTCTCAGAACGTCTGCGGCGCGCCTGGAGGCAAGTCGTTAGGCCGGCCAATCACCTGCAGCGAGTCGTCTCTGGAGCGAGGACAGCTCACAGGTAAGTTCCGTGTCAAAGCGCCCGGCCATTACGCCTCATTAGGCGGCGAACGCCACTTGCTCCGGACCTTTGTCGCAACGAGGCTAGGCCAACACTTCGCAAACAATATTGTTGTAACGAACCGCGCGAGTTTCACTTGAGTGAATCACGAAAATGTGTCTGATGTTGGCACGGTGACTGAGTTGAGAAGTTCTAGCGACTATATGGTATGACACTCGATCCTGCTGCGGTTCGCATTTCACATAATTTTCCAGTTATTTTAAACCGTCTATGTCGGTTCTTCCTTAGAAACGATTATTTCTCCTTCGTAGATTGTGTGGTTTTTACACGTGCGAACAGCAATTAGTGGATCAGTGTAACCTTATACAGTCTACTCGCTCTCATTCTTCGCTTCACCGTTTGACATATCGCCCACTTTCACTAACTTCGTGCGAGTGGATACGTAATATCTCTCTCGTTCTAATTTTACTTCTAATAATTGTGGTTTTAGGAGTCAACGTGTGATGCCACACAGGAAGCCTTTCCTGTGATCGTCTAGTCATGGTAACGAAAGATGGGTAGCGAAACGTCTAACTTTTGCTCTGTGATTTTTAATGAAATGAAATGTCGTGTGACGAGGGCCTCCCGTCGAAATCTCTACGAAATGCGGTCCACGGCCCGTACAAAATTGTCAGGTGACCTTATTTTTCTTTTACTTGGTTGTAATTATTAGACAAAATCCTTCAAGATTCCCACACTAAACTGTTTTTAGCGTCTATAATCATGTTACAATGATCAGTACACATAGAAAATTCGTTCTTCTCGGTCTTGATGGCCTGAAAATGATCATAGACACCGAAATCATCTCTTTGTGGGAGGCTATAAACTTTCGCTCAAAATAAAAGGAAAATGAGTTCATTTAATAACTTTGGTTGAAGTGTTCTTGTACTTTGCATGCCTGTGTTTGCAGCATGAGGCTGAGACCCAAGTCGGAGGACAGAAAGTCGCCGGCCAATGTGGCCGAGCGGTTCTAGGCGCTTCAGTCTGGAACCGTATGACCTCTACTGTCGCAGGTTCGAATCCTGCCTCGGGCATGGATGTGTGTTATGTCCTTAGGTTAGTTAGGTTTAAGTAGTTCTACGTTCTAGGGGACTGATGACCTTAGATGTTAAGTCCCATAGTGCTCAGAGCCATTTGAACCTTTTTTGACAGAAAGTCAATATATTTCTAGATAGATCTGAGAAACCGCATAAAAATAACTTTTCTCCGAGCCTGACTAGCCTGAGTGTCTACTCGTGAAGTTATGTGAGCAAGTTGAACACGTAAGATAAAGTTACTTATGTTGTGGGTTATAAGTATGGTTATTTGAGCAACTACCTTGTTGTGTCAGATGGGTTCAGTTCAATAATTTTTTAGAGGAAGAAATTTACAACTTTTCACCCCATTGACCACTTCAAAGCTGGCCTAGGAAGTTGAAGGAACCATCTCGGTATTGGACTGAATGATACACCGAATGCACGGAAAACCAGCATCTACATGGCCAGACGGAGATGAGTCATCCGGTTCTACCGACAGCGAATCACTCCGCTTGGTAACTTCGACGTTCCCCTGAAATGATTGAGGGAAAGAATGAGAAATATAAATCTGGGTAGCTGGACGGTGATCAGAATCAAGCTCTGCCCGAATACCACTCCTGCCTCTTTATCACCGTGCTAATTTCTGAGACTCTATAGACAATCAATCGGAAACGCAGCCATCCACGGCCGTATTTACAACCCGGGTGACATCGTTTTTATAGATATTAGGCTTTGGACCAGGCGTATTTCTATGCCTAGCGTTTCACCCCCGCTGCGGGACACATCTTCACAGGTAACGAAGACGCACTTACAAGGGAAGGCCTCACAAGGCCAACCGATTTAGTGCTCATATTTGGCGGTTCCCTTGTATATGATCTAAAATGAAAGATTGAAAGATATTTTGACTGAGCCCCTCCCCCCCCCTCTCCCTCGTTTTTGTGGTGACTAGGAAAGCATTTCTGAAGAAGAGAAATTTGTTAACTTCGAGTATAGATTTAAGTGTCAGGAAGTCATTTCTGAAAGTATTTGTATGGAGTGTAGCCGTGTATTGAAGTGAAACATGGACGATAAATAGTTTGGACAAGAAGAGAATAGAAGCTTTCGAAATGTGGTGCTACAGAAGAATGCTGAAGATTAGATGGGTAGATCACATAACTAATGAGGAAGTGTTGAATAGGATTGGGGAGAAGAGAAGTTTGTGGCACAACTTGACCAGAAGAAGGGATCGGTTGGTAGGACATGTTCTGAGGCATCAAGGGATCACCAATTTAGTATTGGAGGGCAGCGTGGAGGGTAAAAATCGTAGAGGGAGACCAAGAGATGGCTACACTAAGCAGATTCAGAAGGATGTAGGTTGCAGTAGGTACTGGGAGATGAAGAAGCTTGCACAGGATAGAGTGGCATGGAGAGCTGCATCAAACCAGTCTCAGGACTGAAGACCACAACAACAACAGCCCTCAAGTTCATGATGCGCAGTTGATCGAAAACTGTCGAGCTCGATATATAATTGAGAACTGAGAATGTTTCATCATCATATATGTGGTCCGCAAACGTTTACGTTCCTATAAATCGAGCAAAAAAACTTTTTTGACTGCTTCTTATGTACCTACCAATGACGTAAATATTATGCAACGAAAACGTCACTGGCTGGAGAATCTTCGATTCCCGCATGCATTTCTTTCTTCGTTCGTATTTTTTCTGTTCTGAAATTGGTAGTAATAGGAGGTTCAAATGGCTCTGAGCACTATGGGACGTAACAGCTGAGGTCATCAGTCCCATAGAACTTACAACTACTTAAATCTAACTAACCTAAGGGCATCACACACATCCACGCCCGAGGTAGGATTCGAACCTGCGATCGTAGCGGTTTCGTGGTTCCAGACTGAAGAGCCTAGAATCGCTCCGCCACACCGGCCGACAATAGGAGATACGTACATAAGTATGGATTAATAACAAGGTAGGCAGCAAAATTTGACAATCGACTTGGATTAGTGAAAAATTCTGGTCACTGTACAATGGCTCTTTCGCACACTCTGTTGTATGACCTCAATTTCTTTTGAACAATCAGATTGGTGGTACTTGTCATATAAACATTTGAAAAGAAATGTACACGCTGCACCAAGAACTTCTAATTAACGCTTTCTACGCGCAATTACATCATTTCTTTCGAAGATTCGGGGGAAAACAGGCTTGGTTTGCATTTAAAAACGATTCTTTTCAGGGAATTAATTTTGATGCTTAGCACGCATACGATAACATTGCTAGAAAAGTCGCTGCTGAAAGTAGATCGTGAATTATGCTAGGAATAGTTATCCCTCCCACGCCGTTGGGCTATTACCGCTAGTCTTCCAGGAGCAGACTGAAATTTTGAAGCCTCAAAAGGAAGTTTTTAAATTGGATGGCACACAGGTGAGCAGTTTGCCGGTATTATTTCTACCGTGCAAGTCGGCTGATCCCCGACATCCGTGAACAAGCAATGATTCATGACAGTATAAGTTTGTCCAACCCAGGAATCGAATATCAGACAAAAATTCTTATCAGCAACGTATGGTTCCAAAATGTTCTCAAGATATGTATTGTAAATTTAATGTGTCAATTTACCGGATATGGAGCAAGTGAGGCAAACAATTTTGAACGAGTCAGTTAAACGGTTGACCCCATGTATACCACGAGGACCAAGTTAATCATTAGTTCCTCAAAAGTATAACAGAACTTGGGCAACAATTTTTCCGACGCTGCGATGGAATACTGCGCTATGTACGAATGCGTTATTTTGTGTATACAACCAACTGCGACAAGGATTGTTTATCTATCTTGCGCAAAAACGTTCGAACGCTCGCCCTCGCAGCACCATTACTCGGAATTGTTTCCATACAATGAGGCTCAAAGTTTCTAATTCTTTAATAATCCAAGTCGTCTGAGAAGCTTATTTGTCTACCTTCAATTATTCTGTTTTGAAATTCTTACCTTATTAACGCTCTTATACTTACCAATACAGGGAGCGAAAGGCTATTTACAATTTGTACAGAAACCAGATGGCAGTTATAAGAGTCGAGGGGCATGAAAGGGAATCAGTGGTTGGGAAAGGAGTGAGGCAGGGCTGTGGTCTATCCCCGATGTTATTCAATCTGTATATTGAGCAAGCAGTGAAGGAAACAAAAGAAAAATTCGGAGTAGGTATTAAAGTCCATGGAGAAGAAAAAAATACTTTGAGGTTCGCCGATGACATCGTAATTCTGTCAGAGACAGCAAAGGACTTGGAAGAGCAGTTGAACGGAATGGATAGTGTCTTGAAAGGAGGATATAAGATGAACATCAACAAAAGCAAAACGAGGATAATGGAATGTAGTCGAATTAAGTCGGGTGATGCTGAGGGAATTAGATTAGGAAGTGAGACACTTAAAGTAGTAAAGGACTTTTGCTATTTGGGGAGCAAAATAACTGATGATGGTCGGAGTAGAGAGGATATAAAATGTAGACTGGCAATGGCAAGGAAAGCGTTTCTGAAGAAGAGAAGTTTGTTAACATCGAGTATAGATTTAAGTGTCAGGAAGTCATTTCTGAAAGTATTTGTATGGAGTGTAGCCATGTATGGAAAAGAATCATGGACGATAAATAGTTTGGACAAGAAGAGAATAGAATCTTTCGAAATGTGGTGCTACAGAAGAATGCTGAAGATTAGATGGGTAGATCACATAACTAATGAGGAAGTATTGAATCGGATTGGGGAGAAGAGAAGTTTGTGGCACAACTTGACCAGAAGAAGGGATCGGTTGGTAGGACATGTTCTGAAGCATCAAGGGATCACCAATTTAGTATTGGAGGGCAGCGTGGAGGGTAAAAACCGTAGAGGGAGACCAAGAGATGAATACACTAAGCAGATTCAGAAGGATGTAGGTTGCAGTAGGTACTGGGAAATGAAGAAGCTTGCACAGGATAGAGTACCATGGAGAGCTGCATCAAACCAGTTTCAGGACTGAAGACCACAATAACAACAACATACTTACCAATTTAGGAACGGAAAAAATACAAACGAAAAAAGGAATGCATAGGGGAATCGAACAGAAGTTCTCTGTTCCCCTTTGCCTTGGTCGCTACACCAACGGCACTTTCGTTGCACGTACGTTAAGTGGCAGCCAAAAAGATTTTCTTTCCTCCATTTCTAGGAATATATACGTTTGAGGACCACATACGTGATGAACAATGCTTTCTTTTTAGTTATTTATCCATCTCGTCAATTATGAGTCGATTGCACGCCATCAGCTTTAATGGTAGTTTTGTCAGAAAAGGGAGTGGTGAAGAGGGAGAGGGGAGGGTTGAGCCAAAATATCGTAGATTCTTTCATTTTAGGTTGTATGCAACTATCTGCCAAATATAAGCCGAATGGGTTGGCCATGTCTGAGGCGTTCCCCTTCTTGGCTAATTTTCAGACGGAAACTTGTTTATCTGAGTGGAATTTCCGAGCTTTTTACTGGTGATCGCGCAACGGCTCAGTTCTTACGACAGCTACAAGCTCCTTAACACGTGTCGGAGCGACTCCGCGATCTCTGGCAACTGTCGGATGAGAACTTGGCGCTTACAGGTGCTAACAAAGAGCACAATATGCAAAACAGATAATGGAGAAAGTGACTGTAGTACTTACCATAAGAAGAAAAGACGATAAAGGGTAGTGGACAGCGTCAAACCAGTCGAAAGGCCGATGACCTAAAAAGAAAACCACATTACTTCCTTTGTATTCCACGCAGAAAACATTCCTCTAGAAATTTTGGAATGTATTTCCGCAGGATGTGAACCAGAAACTTGTGTAGTCATTCGTTCTTGCCGACTCCTACTATTGCTAGGTAAATCAACACGGCGCGAATACCGAAAACTATATACTACAGTTGTTTGTGTGCTTTACGTCTGCAACATCAACCTCTATGACAAAGTCATTGTCTCATACGTTCAGTTAGGATGGTTGTGGCCAGCTTAGACAAGCTTCGGAGGTTTCTCAAGGTGCGCGAGCATCATTAGCTCGCCTCAAACATCAGGTACGAATCATGTCATTATAATAGCCACAGAGATCTAACTTATCTAGTATTCTGGTTATAGTCATAGATACCAGCGTCTGGAACGAGCTACCATACCCTCTTCAAAAGCGTCAGCATCATTTTGCAGTTAAGAAAATACTGAAACATTCCTTTCATCATTTTAGTAATTTCTGTCCTAAAAATTAACGCAATGACCATTTATCCTTGTTTAGCAGTAGAGCAGTCACCTCTTACTTTCAGTTACACTTCCTTTCTCCCGTTTAAGTGATTTCTCTAAGCATTCTTTTCCTACTTTGTTCTTTACTTGAGTTTTGCTGTTTCTCGCCTGCTATTCGTCCTTTCTCACTTCCGTTACTGCCAGGGCCCACGGTTCAAATCTATCCTTTAGAGTATATCAGTTATGCAGCTCCCCCACCGAAATATAAAAAAAAAAATGGCTCTGAGCACTATGCGACTTAACTTCTAAGGTCATCAGTCGCCTAGAACTTAGAACTAATTAAACCTAATTAACCTAAGGAAATCACACACACACACCCATGCCCGAGGCAGGATTCGAACCTGCGACCGTAGCGGTCGCTCGGGTCGAGACTGTAGCGCCCAGAACCGCACGGCCACTCCGGCCGGCCCGAAATATAAAATTCTGTTATTTTTGCTGTAGCTGTCACTGTTTTTACTCCTCTTGTAATTGTTGTTGTTGTTGTAGTCTTCAGTCCTGAGACTGGTTTGATACAGCTCTCCATGCTACTCTATCCTGCATGCCTCTTCATCTCCCAGTACCCACTGCAACCTACACCCTTCTGAATCTGCGTAGTGTAGTCATCTCTTGGTCTCCCTCTACGATTTTTACCCTCCACGCTGCCCTCCAATACTAAATTGGTGATTCCTTGATGCCTCAGAACATGTCCTACCAACCGATCCCTTCTTCTGGTCAAGTTGTGCCACAAACTTCTCTTCTCCCCAATCCTATTCAACACTTCCTCATTAGTTATGTGATTTACCCATCTAATCTTCAGCATTCTTCTGTAGCACCACATTTCGAAAGCTTTTATTCTCTTCTTGTCCAAACTATTTATCGTCCATGTTTCACTTCCATACATGGCTACACTCCATACAAATACTTTCAGAAATGTTTTCCTGACATTTAAATCTATACTCAATGTTAACAAATTTCTCTTCTTCAGAAACGCCTTCCTTGCCATTGCCAGTCTACATTTTATATGCTCTCTACTTCGACCATCATCAGTTATTTTGCTCCCCAAATAGCAAAACTCCTTTACTACTTTAAGTGTCTCATTTCCTGATCTAATACCCTTAACATCACCCGACTTAATTCGACTACATTCCATTACCCTAGTTTTGCTTTTGTTGATGTTCATCTTATATCCTCCTTTCAAGACACTATCCATTCCGTTCAACTGCTCTTCCAAGTCCTTTGCTGTCTCTGACAGAATTACAATGTCATCGGCGAACCTCAAAGTTTTTATTTCTTTTCCATGGATTTTAATACCTTCTCCGAATTTTTCTTTTGTTTCCTTCACTGCTTGCTCAATATACAGATTGAATAACATCGGGGAGAGGCTACAACCCTGTCTCACTCCCTTTCCAACCGCTGCTTCCCTTTCATGTCCCTCGGCTCTTATAACTGCCATCTGGTTTCTGTACAAATTGTAAATAGCCATTCGCTCCCTGTATTTTACCCCTGCCACCTTCAGAATTTGAAAGAGAATATTCCAGTCAACATTGTCAAAAGCTTTCTCTAAGTCTACAAATGCTAGAAACGTATGTTTGCCCTTCCCTAATCTAGCTTCTAAGATAAGTCGTAGGGTCAGTATTGCTTCACGTGTTCCAACATTTCTACGGAATCCAAACTGATCTTCCCCGAGGTCGGATTCTACTAGTTTTTCCATTCGCCTGTAAAGAATTCACGTTAGTATTTTGCAGCTGTGACTTATTAAACTGATAGTTCGGTAATTTTCACATCTGTCAACACCTGCTTTCTTTGGGATTGGAATTATTATATTCTTCTTGAAGTCTGAGGGTATTTCGCCTGTCTCATACATCTTGCTCACCAGATGGTAGAGTTTTGTCAGGACTGGTTCTCCCGAGGCTGTCAGTAGCTCCAATGGAATGTTGTCTACTCCGGGGGCCTTGTTTCGACTCAGGTCTTTCAGTGCTCTGTCAAACTCTTCACGCAGTATCGTGTCTCCCATTTCATCTTCATCTACATCCTCTCCCATTTTCATAATATTGTCCTCAAGTACATCGCCCTTGTATAGACCGTCTATGTACTCCTTCAACCTTTCTGCTTCCCCTTCTTTGCTTAGGACTGGGTTTCCATCTGAGCTCTTGATGTTCATACAAGTGGTTCTCTTTTCACCAAAGGTCTCTTTAATTTTCCTGTAGGCAGTATCTATCTTACCCCTAGTGAGATAAGCTTCTACATCCTTACATTTGTCCTCTAGCCATCCCTGTTTAGCCATTTTGCACTTCCTGTCGATCTCATTTTTGAGACGTTTGTATTCCTTTTTGCCTGCTTCATTTACTGCATTTTTATATTTTCTCCTTTCATCAATTAAATTCAATATTTCTTCTGTTATCCAAGGATTTCTAGCAGCCCTCGTCTTTTTACCTACTTTATCCTCTGCTGCCTTCACTACTACATCCCTCAGAGCTACCCATTCTTCTTCTACTGTATTTCTTTCCCCTATTCCTGTCAATTGTTCCCTTATGCTCTCTCTGAAACTCTGTACAACCTCTGGTTCTTTCAGTTTATCCAGGTCCCATCTCCTTAATTTCCCACATTTTTGCAGTTTCTTCAGTTTTAATCTACAGGTCATAACCAATAGATTGTGGTCAGAGTCCACATCTGCCCCTGGAAATGTCTTACAACTTAAAACCTGGTTCCTAAATCTCTGTCTTACCATTATGTAATCTATCTGATACCTTTTAGTATCTCCAGGATTCTTCCACGTATACAACCTTCTTTCATGATTCTTAAACCAAGTGTTAGTTATGATTAAGTTGTGCTCTGTGCAAAATTCTACCAGGCGGCTTCCTCTTTCAGTTCTTTGCCCCAGTCGATATTCACCTACTATGTTTCCTTCTCTCCCTTTTCCTACTACCTAATTCCAGTCACCCATAACTATTAAATTTTCGTCTCCCTTCACTATTTGAATAATTTCTTTTATTTAATCATACATTTCATCAATTTCTTCGTCGTCTGCAGAGCTAGTTGGCATATAAACTTGTACTACTGTAGTAGGTGTGGGCTTCGTATCTATCTTGGCCACAATAATGCGTTCACCATGCTGTTTGTAGTAGCTTACCCGCATTCCTATTTTCCTATTCATTATTAAACCTACTCCTGCATTACCCCTATTTGATTTTGTGTTTATAACTCTGTAGTCACCTGACCAGAAGTCTTGTTCCTCCTGCCACCGAACTTCACTAATTCCCATTATATCTAACTTTAACCTATCCATTTCCCTTTTTAAATTTTCTAACCTACCTGCCCGATTAAGGGATCTGACATTCCACGCTCCGATCCGTAGATCGCCAGCTTTCTTTCTCCTGATAACGACATCCTCTTGAGTAGTCCCCGCCCGGAGATCCGAATGGGGGACTATTTTACCTCCGAAATATTTTACCCAAGAGGATGCCATCATCATTTAACCATACAGTAAAGCCACATGCCCTCGGGAAAAATTACGGCCGTAGTTTCCCCTTGCTTCAGCCGTTCGCAGTACCAGCACAGCAAGGCCCTTTTGGTTATTGTTACAAGGCCAGATCAGTCAATCATCCAGACTGTTGCCCCTGAACTACTGAAAAGGCTGCTGCCCCTCTTCAGGAACCACACGTTTGTCTGGCCTCTCAACAGATACACCTCCGTTGTGGTTGAACCTACGGTACGGCTATCTGTATCGCTGAGGCACGCAAGCCTCCCCACCAACGGCAAGGTCCATGGTTCAAGGGGGGGAGTCTCTTGTAATTACTGTTTTTAAATTTTAGATTCCATACTAAATATAAGAGGTACTGTAATATAAGTTTTATTATGCATGTAACAATAATATATGCAAAATTTCTGGCTACATTTAAGAGTTGATGTTATGGGTAAACAAATCCACACACATCTGAAGTATTCCTAACACACACAGTGCGCGGGAAGAGCGGTCGTGTAAGAGGGAACTTCTATAATTTTACAACCATGATCATTACCTGAGATGTGTGCTGGAGGAAGCAACACGCTTGTTAACGAGTTTTGGAGTGGATGTCCTCGGAATTTTATCAGCAAGCTTTTATAAGGGCCTCGACGTGTTTCCACTGTCTCCTACTGGAGTTCGCTGAACATTTCTGTGAAGCTCTTGAACGGAATGAACAAACCCTAGGCGAATTGCAAGTTCTTCTCTGAATATTTTCTCTCTCTTACTTTAACACAACCTGACAAGTGGCGTAGACCGACGAATCATACCGAAGAGTCCGTCAGACGAATGTTTTGCTAGCGCAACTGCACTTTGGAGCAATAACCATATTCCTGCTGTCTTTACACTAAATATTTTACGTTAAAATTTAAAAAATGCACGTCCATTTCAATAAAAAAACAACTGAATTATTTAAATTAGCTGCTACCTGTCTGGCGTCGCTGAACTGGCAAGGTGGAATTTTAGCAAACGAATAAATTTGCCCAAGCAGATTTCTGGAGGCAATTTTTGACCGTAACGAAAGTTTGTGGCCACAGATGAACTACAGAGACCCTGTTCAATCTCGAACACGTGGGTGATGTAACGAAAGGCCATTGCTGCTTTGTCATATTGAAATACAGGAAACCACCACTTTATGTCGTTCCCTGTGACATTTGCTGTCGATCCTCCAACGAGTTATTGGCAGGAATGTAACATACCCAGTATCTGTGGGCCAGCGGCGGAGAGGCGTGAAGGGGGGGGGGGGGTGTAGGTGACGGGATATGTTAGTCTCACAGTGGGTGACGAAACAGTTTTAAAGATTTCACGACAAATGACTCTGGGTTCAATTGCTTCCCTTCCATGCCCTCGCCTGCTACGCCCTTCAGTACTGGTTACAGATTGTGAACAATACTGATCAGTATGTGTTGAACAGTTTTAGCTGCGGTAATCACCCCTTGGGGAAAATATACATCATAAACAGCATTGATATCTGAACTGAAATATGTTTTCTTCTTTTCTTTGAGAGTATTAAAAGCAGAGTTCAGTAGTTGTAGGCAAGTTGGAACTGTAAGCAAGAGTGTCAGTCAAAGCATTTCACTGAGAAAGGCATATCTAGAAGTCTTGGGAACTGACTATAGACCTTCACTTCACACGGTGGATTTGGGAGACAGGGGAGAAACTTGTGACGAGTAAAATATTTAATTCAAACTGGTGAAAGATGGACACTTGCCCCGACTGGAAGAGCACTGCCAGTGAAAAGTAAGTGCCTAGTTTTCTAGTCTCTGACCGGCTCACAAATTTAACTTGTCGGGAATGCACTGATTTTTTAAATTAAACTTTCTGTGACACCAATGTAATTAAATAAATATAACATTTTGGGAATGATGTAAGTTCATGAATGTTCACGAATTTGTGAAACAAAATGGTCACAAGTGCAATTAAAGATTCATAATTAGGCGTCGCAAACAAATTAGTATTGACAGAAACTCTAATTAACGTATTACAGATTAATGTTGTTCCAGCTTGGGCACCAGATCTGGTGTGAATGAATAGATCTTGCTTGTGCACAATTTGTGTCCGTCTAACACCACTACCTACTCCGGATGCGCTAAGAGTATTGATTCCGGCCCAGGTGAGATCACGCGAAATAGGGGCGTAAATTAATCCGCTGTGAATGCGCAGTGGTTAATTCAAATAATGACTCTGGCTGAAATGCTCTGCATCTCACTGCGGTAAAGATAGCTCATCTTCTTCTCTGAAAGTAAAATTTAAAAGTTTCACGTCCCTTAGAAATTCTATGAAATAAAATAAAAATAACGAATCTTCACGAACTTCCACTTACGTAAACACTTTTAACGCTAAAATAAAACTGTTCAGTCTACTAAACTTCAAAACCAGCAATTACCGATTCACTTTCATTTCAAAACTCCCAACTACAAATAAGAACGAAAGGATATCTATAGTAACGAAGTTGCGTGTACTGTTAACAAAACAGTATTAGATACAATGTGCTGCACTATTGTACTTCTAGAATATATTTTCACACAAGTCAATTTGTGACACATGCCTCTACTTATGTCTTTGTCACGCCACTGGGCAATATACAAGTTGTAACGGTACAAGTGTAGATATTTCCACTGGTGACTGTGTGCGGTGTACTAAACAACGTTACATAAATATTTACGTCATTTAAAAATTAATATTATGGCTACTACAGGGATTATATTTTTACGTTGGGTAGTACCTCCAAGTACATATGATAAGAGCAAGCCATTTATGCTTATTTTCCTATGCGCAGTAGGTCAGGTGTTGCAGTGCGGATGTGTGGACGCAAATGATTAGTCTATACTGAAAGGCGTTGTCCACGTAGTGGTGCAGTTATGGCCGTGCGGAAAACATCAGGTGCTAAAGTTTGTGATGTGGTTGTGGGAAGACTATTCGATGCAGAGGAAAAAAAAAAAACAACCAACACGCTGAAGTTTGTACATATTAAGATACCACATATAAAAATATTTGCATGTTTAACCGTTACACCCGTGTATTTTATACATTCTCCTATCATAACATCCCTTCAGTCCAGAGACTGGCTAGCTGCAGTCCTCCATGCTACTCTATCCCGCGCATGCTTCTTCATCTCCGAGTAACTACTGCAACCTACATCCTTCTGAATCTGATTACTGTATTTATCTCTTGGTCTCCCTCTACGATTTTTACCGTCCGCGCTTCCTTCCAACACGAAACTGATGATCCCTTGATGCTTCAGAATGTGTCCCACCAACCAATCCCTTCTTCTAGTCAAGTTGTGCCACAAATTCCTCTGCTCCAAAATTCTATTCAGTACCTCCAAATTAGTTACGTGATCTGTCCATCTAATCTTCAGCATTCTTCTGCAGTAGCACATTTCGAAATCTTCTATTCTCTTCTTGTCTAAACAAGTTATCCATGTTTCACTTCCGTACATGGCTACACTCCATACAAATACTTTCAGAAAAGGCTTTGCGACACTTAAATCTATGCTCGATGTTAGCAAACTTCTCTTCTTCAGAAACGCTTTCCTTGCCGTTGCCAGTCTACTTCGAACATCATCAGTTATTTTGTTCCCCAAATAGCAAAACTCATCTACTAAATTAAGTGTCTCATTTCCTAATTTAATTCCCTCAGCATCACCCGATTTAATTCGACTACATTCCATTATCCTCGTTTTGCTTTTGTTGATGTTCGTCGCTTTCCTCCTTTCAAGACACTGGCCATTCCGTTCAACTGCTCTTCCAGGTCCTTTGCTGTCTCTGACAGAATTACGTCATTGGCAAACCTAAAAGTTTTTATTTCTTCTCCATGTATTTTAATTCCTACTCCAAATTTCCTCTAGTGCTTGCTCAATATACAGATTGAATAACATCGGGGATAGGCTGCAACCCTGTCTCACTCCCTTCCCAACCACTGCTTCCCTTTCATGCCCCTCGACCCTTATAACTGCCACCTGGTTTCTGTACAAATTGTAAATAGCCTTTCGCTTCCCGTATTTGACCCCTGCCACGTTCAGAATTTGAGAGAAAGTATTCCAGTCAACATAGTCAAAAACCTTCTCTAAGTCTACAAATGCTAGAAACGTAGGTTTGCCTTTCCTTAATCTATCTTCTAAGATGAGTCGTGGCAGCCGTATTGCCTCACGCGTTCCAGCATTTCTGCGGAGTCCAAACCGATCCTCCCCGAGGTCGTCTTCTGCCAGCACTAGTAAGTGGAATAAAATCACCATACTAATAGTTGTCCTCGGCGAACTGTCGCAAGAGCGAGACTGGTAATTTAGAGGACCCAAAATATGTCCAGAACGAGCAAACATATTGTCGTATTATTTACCCCAGCACATGGATCGATTGTTTACTTTTATGAGTGTTGCATGAAATAATTCAGGAAGCTGATTTGGAGCACTGATACGTCCCGGCCAGACAATACTGTACCTTGACCTTCATCTGAACACATAGCAGTACAGGCCTGCGTTATAGGGCAATTCAAGCCTTCGAATGTCTACTTGTTTTAATTTTACCTAGAGATAAAAGTCCCGAGGTCTCTAGTTTGAGGATCGCGCACGCGGTTTTGTGTTCCCAAACGATCGATCTTAGTATCTCCTAACGTTCTGCTAGGAATGGCTACAATTGTCTGCGGGAAATGGGCGAGACATCCATTATGTTGTTACCACAAGGACTGCCTCATCTCCAGAGGGATATCTTTCAACATCTGCAGCATCATATCTGTCAGAAGCTGTAGATACTTGTGACTATTTAGAGGCTCATTAATAAAACAGACACAGGTCACACGATTTCCAAAAAGCCCGCACCACAGGCTGACAGACAAAGGTGCTGATTCATCGCCTTCAGTCGGCCCGCGTTCTTTTTCAACTGACGAGAAATGCATATTGCCAAGACTGTTTTATCCATGGTTTGTAAGCAGTTGCTTTTGCAGTAGTCACACCATTCGGAGAACTGTATCCAGTTTTGATACTTTGTGCTATGAAGCTGTTTATGGAGCGAAATTTGGAAAGGATCAAATCTGCTGGAATGTGGTACTAGGTGACACTCCATTGTCCGATCCCACTCGCACATTCAGCATACTTTGTAAGGACGTCGGGACAGTGTGCTACTGCTGCTAAAATGTTCTCGCATACTCTCACAGTTGTTGTCCTTTTTCGTTGATGTGTTTTATTCTTCACACTTCCAGTTTCTTGAATTTGTATCACAATGTTCGGATACGTTTCAGCGCACCATCGTACCGCTGCTCCAGCGGCTTAGCGACACTCAACCTAAACGGAACCCGTATTCATTTTTTTCATAAGTGCTACAATCTAAGAAAGGCTGAATAGCTTCAAGGGCAAGATATCTGATCACCACAACTTCAGAGCACAGACTGATGGGCTTCAAACGTAGAGGTAGACCACACGAACCAGTTCATACCAGAGCTGTGTTTGCTTACATTTCGTATAGTAGGACAAGCATTTGTGGAACCTGTTCTTCTGACAGCGAGCCAGTGGTTTATAGCGTTGTTATCTTTTTACTATTGGACAAGTTCCGCAAGTGTTATGTTGTCGAAGCCTTCTGTGAAGGCTGTTTCCAGTGCCACAGATAAAGTGCATAGCTCCATAAAAAATACCAGTGCCATAATTCTGCACCTACAAACGTTAAAAATTACTCACATACGTCAGAAAATATGCGACCTCGTCCGCTATATATTAGCGAAAACTGCACCACCTTATATTTGTTCATTCTGGATACATTTTGATTGCCATGTTTCAATTTCCTCACCCTGTATAACAGAACACATAACGAGGCTTAGCGATATTCTTGAGTTTAAGTTTAAACTTCAAATTTCGCAATTTGTTGTTCTGGATTCTTAAAGTATGTGCACAGATAGCGGTTAAGAGGAATGTAAGTTGCCCAGTGAATAGAAATGTCTGTAACTTGCTTCCTTGGTTGAAGAGCTGTTTGTCGGTGACCTACAATATAGGGTGTTGAACACTTTAAAATATGTCACCAGGATGGAGAAGGAACAGGAACATTAATAACATAATATGTATTTTCTATCGACCTATCAAAGACTGCCTCGTTAAACAATTATAACAATGCTAACGGCAGCTGGCCTCCCACGCTGTGATCCATATAAATATGAAACTGTATAAAACATGAAATGGAATGTGAGCATAAAAGGCTCCCACTGACGGTGTCACTACAGTATAAAAATACGAGGCATATCCGGAAAGTAAGTGCCGTTTTGAAAAAATAAACCCTCTAAAACATTTTTTTCAAACCAAAAATTTATTTTTACGAGAAAGAGAGGATCACAAACTATTGTCCTACATAGTTGACAATATTGTTCAGATATCTGTCACGACGGGAAAACAACTTTTCTGTGCCCTCTTCATAGAAAGACGGCACCAGTGAAGGCAGCCACTGCTGAACAACGTTTTTAGCGCCGTTATCGCTGTCAACACGTCTTAACGTCTTCCTCCAAAATGACAATGACGTTTCAAGTTCAATAACCAAGGGCTAGAAGATGCGAGATCGGGACTGCACGGCGTGTGACCGAACTGTTCCCTTTAGAAATGTTGAACAGTGCTATGAATGAAACTTCCTGGCTGATTAAAACTGTGTGCCGGACCGAGACTCGAACTCGGGACCTTTCCCTTTCGGGGGCAAGTGCTCTACCAACTGAACTACCCAAGCACGACTCACGACCGGTCCTCACACTGCGAATATGTGATCACTAGGTGTCGCTGACTGTAGTAAGAAATATTGTCCTAGTTAGTACAAATATATTTGGAACGTAAACTTTGCAAGTAAGTCCTCTTTTGATTTTGGTCAGATTTCAACAATGACCTGCTTTAACTACTTCTATTTCAGCACGTTACTTGTCACAATTTACTGTATCGTGCTTTCGCTCCTGCTGCCCTGCTCTTGCATGCAATACTTAGTTCGTCTCTGAAATGAGCGACGAAGTTTTTCGAACACCCCGGGTTCCCTCATAATTCTTGACGAGACTGTACAATTCCTGCTCTAGTTCTACAATCTTATCAACGGGTACGTTGTGCACTTCACTTTGGTGTTTCCAAACCAAACTTCAAATTGACGAAAATTTTATCTTACGTACGATCTAGTTCTACTTATTTAATCTTCACATTAAGAAATTAGCATGACAGATTCTACAATTGCCAAATATCTCGACATTCGTTTTCAGAGTAATTATAAGTCCCCCACCGTATATATAGCCTCTAAGTCGTTGTACATGTGCGAAGACATGTCGTTCGCTTTAGGGCGCCATGAAGGACGCAATTTTGCCTTCAGTTGTATGCTTGTCAACGTAGCAAAGCGTATGAAAGTAAACATCAAACAGACCACTTTCGCTTCACCGAATTACGAGTTTTTTCGGCCACCATGACGTTCACATCTGCACTAGCCGTGCTAACAGTTGAGTAACAGCAACAGATGCTGGTGGATAAACTCTGGCGGAATGCCTCGTCACAATGCCAACACTGCGCGAGGATGGGATCAACTAGTCTGCGACCCAGACTGATGCCGGGTCAATGACGCATGTCTGCGTCCTCACTTCCATGGTGCGGCTCCCTTTGTCCTACGCCCGACAGAAAGCTACGGAGGAAATGAGTGCAGTGCATCAGATAACGTAGCGGGCCGACAGCCTACATACTGGATGCTGTCACCGTTGCCATTTCCAAAACAGTGGAAATTAACTGGCTCGGCAACTGTACTTCTTTCGCAAGAAAGCAAGGGTTTTGCGCCAGTTACGTTACCATCGCTGAGAACGGACTGTAATAGATTTCAGTCTGGCGTGAAGTGTGCTACATGGTAAGGTGCGCAAATCGTTAGTATTTCAGTGGAAACGCAAAGTGTGCAGGAAGTGGATAAAAAAATATGCAAAACACCAAAAACACAACGCATTACCATTGACATTTAAAACAAATGTAATATTGTCTCTTCTACAAATAAATGAGACAAAAGGTCATCCATAATTTAAAGTCAACTACTAGCCCTCTGCAGAATTCTTCTGTCCACAAGGTTTCATGTGACACTTGCGATGCCTATTATATTGGTCAAACAGGACGTACCTTTTCAATTCGCTGTAAAGAACATTTTCTGAGGAAAAACGGGTCGTGTGCCCCTAATTCTTCTTTTGAAGATCACCTGTTAATCACAGGGCACTCTCCTAAAGTGGCTGAGAAGTTGTAAATTTTGCATATTGACAAAAAAAGGGCGTAAACTTGATATTCTGGAGGAGCTGGAAATTTTCAAGTATTTACTTTCGAATGACGGACATTTTCTCAACGAGCAGGTGCAGTTGCGCGGAAGAAGTTATTTCAGTGGCATAAAGCCGCTGCCTGACGATGTACCAACTTCTTCTTGCAGATTCAGAGATACTTCTTTCTACTTTTTACGGCTCATATACGTAAATTTAAAAAAAACTTTTTTGATTTTGATAACGTATGTATTATAGTAAGCAGTAATGTCATTTAATGGATTATTGCGTCTTCTTTATGTATTTATTCTGGAATTTTGCCGGCCGTTGTGGCCGTGCGGTTCTAGGCGCTTCAGTTCAGAACCGCGCTGCTGCTACGGTCGCAGGTTCGAATGCTGCCTCGGGCAGTTAGGTTTAAGTAGTTCTAAGTCTAGGGGACTGATCACCACAGATGTTAAGTCCCATAGTGCTCAGAGCCATTTAAACCATTTTTTTCTGGAATTTTTGTTCTACAGCCAGTCAATCACTAGCTGTATTTTATATCATGTAATATCCCGTTAATGTAATTACTTCATGTACATCGTTCAGGTGTTTGTTTATTTCCCTCTCTGCAGTTACTAGAGATGTTTACAAAATAGCTTGTTTTACCAATTAACCACCAGATGGCGGTATTCTCTTGAAGTTGCCGTGGCGCACAAGTCACATGTTGTTTCAGTTTTGTGTTGACTGTAGCAGGGGATACATGGCAGTCCCTAGTGGCTTACACCTCTGTTGCATTTTATTTTAATTCTGACTATCTGAAGCTGTCATGTATGACCGCAGCTTTCGTATTTTTTGGTACGTTATGCTGTAACACTTAGTTTTAATTTTGTCCGAAGAAGGTGTCCCTGGTGACACCGAAAGCTAGGTCACAAATTAATTGTATTCGCGACTGAGGGCTTTGTTTTTCAAAATTTTGTATTATACAAGAGTCGCTGATTGATACCCATGTTAAAAACCTTATTATTTAAAACAGCTTCCAGTCGTCTCAGAATCTCTGAATGGGTAAATGCAGGTGCTGTAAGGTTTTCAAGGGAATTTTGTACCATTTTTCCTGAAAAATAGTGGGAGGTTCAGGTGAAAATGATGGAGATGGAAAGCGATGACGCATCCTTCACTCCAAAGTAGACCACAAACGCTCAGTAATATCCAGATCCGGTGACTGTGGGGGTCACGGTAGATGCGGCAATTGATCAAATGGTTCAAATGGCTCTGAGCTCTATGCGACTTAATTTCTAAGGTCATCAGTCGCCTAGAACTTAGAACTACTTAAACGTAACTAACCTAAGGACATAACACACATCCATGCCCGAGGCAGGATTCGAACCTGCGACCGAATCAACAGCGCGGTTCCAGTCTGTAGCGACTAGAACCGCACGACCACTCCGGCCGGCGACAATTTATCCTCGAGGTCACAAAACCACAACAACACTTCTGGGGAACAGTCATTGCACAACGGGATGGACCTGATCAGCCAAAATGGTCACATAGTCCTTGGCACTAATGCCACTTTCCAGAACAATCATAGGGCCCGTGCAATACCACTATGCGGCTGCCTACATCGTCACCAGACCACCGCCACGTTCCACTTTTGCGACGATAACTCTGCCAGTAGTTGTAAACAGAGTGAAACAAGACTCATCCGGCCAAATGACTTCCATCCACTGCGCCACTGTCCAGGTTTAATGACTTCTTCAACACATCACTGATGAGTGGCTTTGCAATTTCAGCCCGCCATGAAATTCCCTGCTTATGGAGCCCCATTCGTCTTCATCTACATCTACATCTACATGGTTACTCTGCAATTCACACCTAAGTGCTTGGCGGAGGGTTCATCGAACCATTTTCATATTACTTCTCTACCATTCCGCTCTCGAATGGGGCGTGGGAAAAAGCAACACCTAAATCTTTTCGCTCGAGCTCTGATTTATCTTATTTTATGATGATGATCATTTCTCCCTACGTAGGTGGGTTCAACAAAATATTTTCGCATTCTGAAGAGAAAGTTGGTGATCGAAAGTTCGTAAATAGATCTTGCCGCAAAGAAAACCACCTTTGTTTCAGTGACTGCCACCACAACTCGCGTAGCATATCAGTGACACTCTCACCCCTATTGCGCGATAACACGAAACTAGCTGCCCTTCTTTGCACTTTTTTGACGTCCTCCGTCAATCCTACCTGGTAAGGATCCCACACCGTGCAGCAATATTCCAGCAAGGACGGATAAGAGTACTGTAGGCTGTCTCTTTAGTGGGTTTGTTGCATCTTCTAAGTGTTCTGTCAACAAAGTGCAGTCTTTGATTCGCCTTCCCCACAATATAATCTAAGTGCTCTTTCCAATTTAAGTTGCTCGTAATTGTAATTCCTAGGTATTTAGTCGAATTGACAGCCCTTAGATTTGTGCGATTTATCGTATACCCAAAATTTATCGGATATCTTTTAGTACCTATGTGTATGACCTTGCACTTCTCTTTGTTTAGTGCCAATTGCCACTTTTCGCGCCATACAGAATTTCTCTATATCATTTTGTAATTGGAATTGATCGTCTGATTATTTTACTAGACGATAAATTACAGTGCCATCTTCAAACAACCTAAGGGGGCTGCTCATATTGTCACCTAGATCATTTATGTATATCAGGTACAACAGAGGGCCTGTGACACTACCTTGCGGAACGCCACATATCACGTCTGTTCTACTCGATGATTTACCATCTATCACTACGAACTGTGACCTCTCTGAGATGAAATCAAGAATCCAGTCACACAACTGAGGGATACTCCATATGCACGCAATTCGATTAACAGTCCTTTGTGAGGAACGGTATCAAAAGCCTTCTGGAAATCTAGGAATATGGAATCGATCTGACATC
The DNA here is from genome assembly GCF_023897955.1 of Schistocerca gregaria. Classification (NCBI taxonomy): domain Eukaryota; kingdom Metazoa; phylum Arthropoda; class Insecta; order Orthoptera; family Acrididae; genus Schistocerca; species Schistocerca gregaria. The sequence continues at coordinate 960,930,471 of NC_064921.1, read as the reverse complement.
CCTTGTGGACAGCACTCATTATTTAATGGCAATAAAGAGCTAGCTGTGTTGCACAAGAACGATATTTTCTGAATCCGTGTTGGTTATGTATCAATAAGTCAATTTCTTCAAGGTGATTCATAATGTTCAAGTACAGTATATGCTCCAAAATCCTACTGCAAATTGAGGTCAGTGATATGGGTCTGTAATTCAATGGGTTACTCCTATTTCCTTTCTTGAATATTGGTGTGACCTATGCTACTTTCCAGTCTTTAGGAACAGATCTTTCGTCAAGTGGCGGTTGTATATGGTTGCTAAGAAAGGCCTGTTGTGTCTGCATACTCTGAAAGGAACCTGATTGGTATGCCATCTGAACCGGAAGACTTGCCTTTCTTAAGTGATTTGGGTTATTTCGCAACACCTAAGATACCTACTTTTATGTCACTCATGCTAACAGCTGTTCTGGTTTCGAATTCTGGAACGTTTACTTCGTCTTCTTTCGTGAAGGAATTACGGAAAACTGTATTTAGTAACTCCGCTTTACCGACACCATCATCGGTAACATTTCCATCGCTGTCGCGCAGTGACGGTATTGACTGTTTTTTGCCACTGGTGTACTTTACATACGACCAGAATCTCTTTGGGTTTTCTGCCATATTTTGAGACAATGTTTCATTGTGGAAACTATTAAAAGCATCTCACATTGACGTCCGCACTAAATTTCGAGCTTCAGTGAAACATGGCCAGTCTTGGCGATTTTGCGTTCTTCTGAATTTTGCATGCTTTTTTCGTTGCTTCTGCAACAGTGTTCTGACGTGTTTTGTGTACCATGATGGATCAGTCCCGTCTGTTATTAACTTTGTGGTGCATTGATTTTAAAAACACCGAGATCCATCGTACTTTGGTGTCCACATTAAAATGTACCTCTTTCTTTAGCTGGCTGGGGACACCAATTCAAAGGTCAGAGGAAGGCAAGGATACACAAGACGTGAAGGGTTGCCTTTGTAAACTCTCTGGCCTTTTCGCATCGAGTTGGCAATACGACAAAGGGGTTTCCAGGCATATTTAGGAGAGGATTATTAATTCCAATATTGACCCGACAGCCAATGAATCCATCCAGAAAACCTAGGGCGGAACTAGTGGATTACATTTTTTTTCTTTTGTCACTGAGCCAATGTTGTTCGTTGTGGAGAGAGAGAGAGAGAGAGAGAGAGAGAGTGAGTGAGAGAGAGAGAGGGTGACGGAGAGATTGGAGAAGGTGGACGGGAGTGGGGGCAGAGGATGTTTCTGTTTCACTAAGTGATGATTTACATTTCAGACATGTTGTACGTTTGTGCAGTTACATGATAAAAATAAAATGGAATGTGAATGGTGAGGAATACTGACGACTGGAGATGGGAGTGACATCACTGATCACGGTTTGAAAAATAGTGGTATTACCAAAATGATCTAACAATAGGAAATGGCGACACAACACTTAGGAAAGCATATGGTGGTTTTACGGTGGCATTAGATGTCCGCTTGCTGTTTCGCATTGTAACAAATATATTACATTGAAAAACAATAAGTAACACAGCTGCCAAAGTCGCTCTGTACAGCTGTTTGTGAGCAACGGAGTACGTGATGTTTAAACGAACTTTATGCAGTCACGAGGCTCGTCCAGTCTTTAATGTATATGCAGAATTGTCCTTTCAGATTTAAATTTGATGTTCACCTGCACATCTGCAAAGTTTTAAGGCAGAGCACCACTAAAATTGTGTCTAAGAAAGTGTCTCGTTACAAGCAACTTGCTGTAATTGAATTCTCTGTTGCAGAAAAAGTAACCTTCATGAAATCCATAATTACACTACTGGCCATTAAAATTGCTACATCAAGAGGAAATGCAGATGATAAACGGGTATTCATTGAACAAATATATTATACTAGAGCTGACATGTGATTACATTTTCACGCAATTCGGGTGCATAGATCCTGAGAAATCAGTACCCAGAACAACCACCTCTGGCCGTAATAACGGCCTTGATACGCCTGGGCATTGAGTCAAACAGAGCTTGGATGGCGTGTACAGGTACAGCTGGCCATGCAGCTTCAACACGATACCACAGTTCATAAAGAGTGACTGGCGTATTGTGACGAACCAGTTGCTTGGCCACCATTGACCAGACGTTTTCAATCGGTGAGAGATCTGGAGAATGTGCTGGCCAGAGCAGCAGTCGAACATTTTCTGTATACAGAAAGGCCCGTACAGGACCTACAACTTGCGGTCGTGCATTATCCTGCTGAAAGGTAGGGTTTCGCAGGGATCGAATGAAGGGTAGAGCCACGGGTCGTAACACATCTGAAATGTAACGTCCACTGTTCAAAGTGCCGTCAATGCGAACAAGAGGTGATCGAGACATGTAACCAATGGCACCCCATACCACCACGCCGGGTGATATGCCAGTATGGCGATGAAGAATACACGCTTCCAATGTGCGTTCACCGCAATGTCACCAAACACTGATGCTGTAAACAGAACCTGGATTCAACCGAAAAAATGACGTTTTGCCATTCGTGCAACTAGGTTCGTTGCTGAGTACACCATCCCAGGCGCTCCCGTCTGTGATGCATTGTCAAGGGCAACCGCAGCCATGGTCTCCGAGTTGATAGTCCATGCTGCTGCTAACGTCGTTGAACTGTTCGTGCAGATCGTTGTTGCCTTGCAAACGTCCCCATCTGTTGATTCAGGGATAGAGACGTGGATGCACGATCCCTTACAGCCATGCGCATAAGATGCCTGTCATTTCGACTGCTAGTGATACGATGCCATTGGGATCCAGCACGGCGTTCCGTATTACCCTCTTGCACCCACCGATTCCATATTCTGCTAACAGTCATTGGATCTCGACCAACGCGAGCAGCAATGTCGCGATAGGATAAACCGCAATCGCGATATTCTACAATCTGGCCTAAAGTCGGAAACGTGATGGTACGCATTTCTCCTCCTTACACGAGGAATCAGAGCAATGTTTCACCAGGCAACTCCGGTCAAGTGCTGTTTGTGTATGGGAAATCAGCTGGAAACTTTCCTCATGTCAGCACGTTGTAGGTGTCGCCACCGGCGCCAACCTTGTGTGAATGCTCTGAAGAGATAATTATTTGCATATCACAGCATCTTCTTCCTGTCGGTTAAATTTCACGTCTTTAGCGCGTCATCTTCGTGGTGTATTTATGTGTAGTGTGTGGTAATGATGCAGTTGATAGGAGTACTGCTGGGCAATGGGTGAAGAGGGTTAAAGCGTCTGGATGTGCAAACAATGAGTTCAGTGATCGCCTCGTTCGGGACGACCTCTCACGGCCACTACTACCGACATGGTGAATGAGGCGAATGCCATTGTACTTGCAGACAGGTGCATCACAACTCGACAATAGGGTACACACCTATTGGTGACCGCTAGAAGTGGGTGTGCACCAATTGAGACTCTTGGACACTCAAAGGTATTCTCAGTGCCCCTACCAGACCACACGATTCATATTCGAAGGTGTACTCAGAATGTGTTCCACTAATATTCACAACAGACCACAAGATTTAAAGAAAGCTACTTGATATGAAGTGATGGTGCAGACTGAGGCTAGTGGAGAGACCTCTCTTTCACAGATCGTTACAGGTGACGAAAGGACAGGACAAGAGCTTTTACCAACAGGCAATACATCGTCTTACATCACGCTGGCATAAGGCCACAGAAAGTGCTAGACGCTATGTAGTACATATTAGATAAATGCTGTTTGATAAGGTTAGCAAATTCTCTAACTATATTCTGAGAAAATACTGGACGACCATACTAATTTCCAACCTTTATGAACAATAGCTTCTATCCTCACAATCTAGGAAGTCAAACTTTTGAGGTGTAAAAAAACTGTAATAAACCTTCTCTTCTGCTTGCTCTCATTAAGGCTCTGTCCCCCACCATTATTTTAAAAAATTGTCGCAATGCTTTATGTAAGCTTCTGAGCTTTTTTGTCTTCGACATATGGTTATTTATAATTGCATTTCTTCTTTCTTATTTTTTATTCTATGCTTTTTACTTTTTGTACTTGGTGTAACAAAAATACATCACAATGTGTGAAAATTAATTACAGTATTTCTGTGCGTTAGACGCTAATGAGATAAATTTACAAACTGGGTTCAAAGCTAAGACGACTAAGTCCGAACATTTTTACACTCTAGGTTCAGCAGAATTCTGCTAACACTGCCAACTGCTTTGCAAATAACCGAAGGCGGAAGTTTCCTGATTAAATTTATAAAATAAGATAATTAAGAATTTAGTAAATGAAATACATGCTTGAAGTGTTTTTCTACCTCTTATATTACGATTAGGATTTGACGAGTCAAATGACACTTCTATTTACTATCTACACTATATTATACTAGACAGTCATCTTTTAATTCTGTTATTAAATGAATGCCTCTGCTGAAGCTTACTGGGATATTATTTCGATCAAGATATCACAACATGGCCTCTTTTCCTGCTACGCATTTCTTGACCTCTTTTCCTGCTACGAATTTCTCAGTTTTGTTTGTCAGTAATGACAAGGTGAGGCAGTTCCACGTGCAGGAATGTGGAAGGGATCTTTGAATGAGACCTCGCTTGATTGATTTTATCAACCTGAATAGTCAAAAGGAATTACATACATGTTTACTGAATTCATTTCAAGAAATAGACCACTCCAAATTCATTCTCGCGTACAATACGTAAGGTCCATGTCCAGGATTGGCTGTGTATTGTAGGTACTGAGGTTAGATTCTTTGTGCAACTTGTCCCTCCTCATGCGGTACCTATACAAGCAGATTTATACGCATTTCCGTCGTCTCGGCGATGTTTGCGGAGTACTCTTAATCGTTTAGGTAAGATAGTCTGCAAGGAGAGATCATTTCGCTGCCAGACTCTTACGTCACGATTTTTTGCTGTGCGCCATTATTTGCTACTGGCTGTGTCTTATCTGACCGTGAATATCTGACAGCTCGGAAAAGCTTTTTCGGACTTAGGCCATGACCTTGGAGGCTACATCCTAAGGAGCGATGAGCTGGGTCATTAGCTGCCAGCACTTTCTACTCGTCCTGTACTTCCACACCACTTAACAGGCGTTACTGATCAAGCAAGTTAGTAGCTTATGCGAGTACATAATACTTGCCCCACAGCAGTCGTAATGTAACCTTGGAGAACTCACTTTATAGCATACTTATGTCGTACTTAGGTGAGTGATGCTCAATGCAGCTAACACATCCTACAACAGTTGAGGAGACAGCTATTGGCTATCACATTCCGTGTAGGAATAAATGAACAAAGAATCCAATGAATAAAGGAAGAAATTTGAAAAGAACTGTAAAGAAAGACCAATGAATGAGAGAAAAGAGGATTCTGCTATTTGTTTCTTTCGACACACAATTACACAATTAAGAGATGTGAGATACCATAGACAAACAAAAAAAAAAGTAATTAAGTAAGAAAGTAACCTCCTTGTTCTTGCTCACTTTGCGGATCAAGATTTGCGCCTGTTGTATTTACAGGAATCATATATCTTTCTTTTTAGCTCCTTTCATGTTTCTTCTTTCACCTAGTGTGTGCTGAAAAACTAAAACTCATTATTTTGTCTTTTTGCTTTACATTGAACCAACTTTCAATTCTTTCTTACAGTGCACCGCGTCTTAGAATAGTCAGTCGCTTAAGCACAAAGTTTTTGTTCTTCTTAGAATTTTAATTTCTACATTTTGCATTCAGCTTAACTCCTCTGATTAGAATCCAAATTAAACTACTATAATGTAGTGTTGATGGAATCATATTTTTTGTAGAACTGTTTTTTTATCTCGTCTGATCTTATTCTTCATCGTTACCTGTATTACATGTACACTATGTGATCAAATGTATCCGGACACCCCCCCCCCCCCCAAAAAAAAACATGCGTTTTCCATATTAGGTTCATTGTACTGCCACCTACTGCCAGGTACTCCATATCAGCGACCTCAGTAGTCATTAGAAATCGTGAAAGAGCAGAATGCGGCACTCCATGATCCCTAGGTCCACTGTTTCCGATGTAATAGTGAAGTGGAAACGTGAAGGGACACGTACAGCACAAAAGCGTACAGGTCGACCTCCTCTGTTGTCCGACAGAGACCGCCGCCAGATGAAGAGGGTCGTAATATGTAATAGGCACACATCTATCTACCTATCACACAAAAATTCCAAACTGCATCAGGATCCACTGCAAGTACTATGACAGTTAGGCGAGAGGTCGAGCGTCTGTTCCTAAGCCACACATCACACCGATAAATGCCAAACGACGCCTCACTTGGTGTAATGAGCGTAAACATTGGATGATTGAACATTGGAAAAGCGTTGTGTGGAGTGACGGATCATGGTACACAATGTGGCGATCCGATGGCAGGGTGTGGTTGTGGTGAACGCGCGGTGAACGTCATCTGCCAGCGTGTGTAGTGCCAACAGCAAAATTCTGAGCGGTGGTGTTATGGTGTGGTCGTGTTTTTCATCGAAGGGTTTGCACTCCTTGTTGTTTTGCGTTGCACTATCACAGCACAGGCCTACAGTGATGTTTTAAGCACCTTCTTGCTTCCCACTGGTGAAGAGCAATTCGGGGATGGCGATTGAATCTTTCAACACGATCGAACACCTGTTGATAAAGCACTGCCTGTGGGGGAGTGGTTACACACAGTAACATCCTTACCGACCGACATCGATACCTCTTCTCAGTGCAGCACTCAGTGAAGAATGGGCTGCCATTCCCCAAGAAATCTTCCAGCACCTGATTGAACGTATGCCTGCGAGAGTGGAAACTGTCATCAAGACTAAGGGTGGGCCAACTCCATATTGAATTCCATCAACCGATAGAGGGCATCACGATCTTGTAAGTCATTTTCAGCTGAGTGTCTGGATTCTTTCGGCCACATAGTGTACTTCAAAACCTGTCGAAATTTATTTACAGGTCTTTACGTTAAAAATAGCCTAACTGTTACAGGCAGTACTTATTTTCTAATGATGTTTGGCTTGTGGGGCGCTCAACTGCGCGGTCATCAGCGCCCAATTTTTGCACAGTCCAATTTTTTTTACCGAATCCAATCTAGCCACTGTCACGAATGATGATGATGATGATGATGAAATGGTGAGGACAACACAAACACCCAGTCCCCGAGAGTAGAAAATACCCAACCCGGCCAGAAATCGAACCCGGGACCCCGTGATCCAGAGGCAGCAACGTTCGCCACTAGACCACGAGCTGTGGACTACGCATGTTGTGTAACACAGTTTAAGTTTTGACTGAATCAAGCTGAATTCCGTATGCTTAAAATTTCTGTTTTAGTAGACTACATATCAAACTGCTTGAAGTGTACTTGTATCCTCTGATACCATTGCTTGTTTCTTCGCGAAATACGTGTGCTCAGCGTGCTTTTCGTAGGTTAGTACGAACTTGCCGCTAGCGACCTCTCTGCCGTGCTATGGCTGCTTTAACAGCGGAGTGAAGATGCCAGTAACTAATCACCTCTTTGTTTGGCGCTTTGCGGCTCAACACTTCCTCTCGTTAATTACACAGCGTGAGACACGCTTGTCACCCTCTCTCTCTCTCCCTCACTCCCTCTCTCTCTCTCTCTCTCTCTCTCTCTCTCTCTCTCTCTCTCTCTCTTTCTCCTCTCTCTCTCTCTCTCTCTCTCTCTCTCTCTCTCTCTCACACACACACACACACACACACACACACTACGTTGTAACACACTGATTTAACGCCTGCAGTTCACAACGTCAACAAGACACAGCCTTTTACAAAAATCCGTCTCTGGCTATTAAGAGTGTAAGCACGTCAGTATCTTCACTTCCTTGACAACTGTTGTCGTCAGGCCTTCGAAGGAAGCCCTTGAAATACGAATTCAGCATCCAGTTATGGTCCGCCCCTGGTAGCTGAGTGGTCAGCGCGACAGAATCGTATGGGGCTGGCTTCGATTCCCGGCTGGGTCAGAGGTTTTCTCCGCTCAGGGACTGGCTGTTGTCTTGTCCTAATCATCATCACTTCATCCCTATCGACGCGCAAGTCGCCGAAGTGGTGTAAAATCGAAAAACTTGCAACCCGCGAACGGTCTACCCGACGGGAGGTCCTAGTGAGACGACATTTACATTTTTATCGATTTATGGATGGATCCAGTATGCCAAAAAGCGACACGTTTGAATGTCTGTACAAGAAATTCTTCCAGTCCATATCTGGCATACAACAAACCAGTGCTTAACAGCATTGCTTAAAAACAGTCTTCGTTGCAATTTTTTAGTTTTGTTGTTTTTCAACTACGCGTTTCACCTTATTTAGGCATCTTCATGTTGATCTTAATTTGGTATTTCTTAGAATGATCCTTTAGATCTAGGAAGTTCTTACTGAGTTTAACGAAGGCGATGTTGGCCTGATGTATTCGACAATGCCCTCTGGCTACACTGTCTAAAGGATCGTTCTAAGAAATACCAAATTAAGATCAACCTGAAGATGCCTAAATGAGGTGTATTGTGGCAACGGATAAAGCTTTCGCAAAACAATAGGACGACCATTAATTGCAAGTATTTGCGTACCTTCTTGTAAAATGTGAACCGATTCGCTCAAGTCTGAAACATAGGAGAGGCGCGCGTAAAGAAACTCACAAAAATTTCTGGTTTGCACATAAAATCCGAATGAAGCTAGATTTCCGAAAGCAAGTTTTCAATGTTATCGTAAGAACGCATTTTTTATGTATTTAGTTCACTTTAAACCGTGTTTGCGCATTCAGTTTAAGTAAGAACGAATTTTACGTGCTGCATCTAGGTCGACTTTCAGCTGTTGTATCTCGATAACGGACAAAGACCATTGGACGAAAAAATTATTTTTCCCTTTATCCATTTGTCTACCTTCAGCAAAGTTTGAAGCGATTCGTACAAGTTTAAAGTATAGACGTCTAACGCTTATAAAGCCCCCCAGAAAACATGTTTCTTGCACCTAAAATTCAACAGAAGCAAATTTTTTTCAAACGGTTAAAACTTAACTTAAATCAACGACCGATACACAGGTGTACTAAATTTTGACCATCAGTCTGGCTCCAGTCCGGAGTTACTTCAGGGCTACAGTTTTTGCACGTAAAATCCGAACGGTGCACGTACATATTATGCCATTAGCGGAGCCGGATTAAAATATTTCGCAACAGGAATTAATATAGCCTGGGCTCCTGCTCGCCGTTCCTCGTCGTTGCTTCCGGACACTAGCAAAAAGTCCAGATGAGATTCAAGGTATAGTATTGCAGTATTTTTGTCCAGAATCGCTTTACATCAAATATCGATGCTCAATGTCGCGATTTTGAACACTTAATATGCTCATAGTAATAATAAACCAACGAATTGTATCCGAGCTTCTGCTTACGTATGGCACATACGACGGGGCAGAGGTTTGTGGGACTTGGGACCTCTTCTGCCTACGATGAGACAGTGCTTCACAGCGGCATTACCTTGTTATTATTTGATCAATTTCCACATATTTTAAGTCGTTGAAGCTCTTTTCGAGGGCTCTTTTAGTTGCCAAGGAAAAACATGATTCGGCAGCTATAAAAAGTAAGAATTACTTACGTACTTCAGAAAAATTGCCACATTGTGAATTATAGGTTAGCGAAAACCGCACCTGTGCACATTTTCTCGTTCTATATACAGGGCGATCCATTGATAGTAAGCATCAAATGAAAAAACTACAAAGAACGAAACTCGTCTAGCTTGAAGGGGGGAACCAGATGACGCTATGGTTGGCCCGCTAGATGGCGCTACCATTGGTCAAATGGATATCAACTGCGTTTTCTTAAATAGGAACCCCCATTTTTTATTACATATTCGCGTAGTACGTAAAGAAATACGAATGTTTCAGTTGGACCACTTTTTTCGCTTTGTGATAGATGGCGCTATAATAGTCACATACGCGTAAGTACGTGGTATCGCGTAACATTCCGCCACGGCGGACGGTATTTGCATCGTGATACATTACCCGTGTTAAAATGGACCGTTTACCAATTGATGAAAAAGTCGATATCGTGTTGATGTATGGCTATTGTAATCAAAATGCCCAACGCGCTTGTACTATCTATGCTGCTCGGTATAATCCAAGTGTCCGAACCGTTCGCCGGATAGTTACGTTATTTAAGGAAACAGGAAGTGTCCAGCCACATGTGAAACGTCAACCACGACCTGCAACAAATGATGATGCCCAAGTAGGTGTTTCAGCTGCTGTTGCGGCTAATCCGCACATCAGGAGCAGACAAATTGTGCGAAAATCGAGAATCTCAAAAACGTTGGTGTCGAGACTGCTACATCAACATCGATTGCACACGGAATTGCATGGCGACGACTTTGAACGTCGTGTACAGTTCTGCCACTGGGCACAAGAGAAATTACGGGACGATGACAGATTTTTTGCACGCGTTCTATTTAGCGACGAAGGGTCATTCACCAACAGCGCTAAAGTATACCGGCATAATAAGCGCTATTGGGCAACGGAAAATCCACGAAGGCTGCGACAAGTGGAACATCAGCGACTTTGGCGGGTTAATGTATGGTGCGGCATTATGCGAGGAAGGGTAATTGGCCCCCATTTTATCGATGACAGTCTAAATGGTGCAATGTATGCTTATTTCCTACGTAATGTTCTACCGATGTTACTACAAGATGTTTCACTGCATGACAGAATGGCGATGTACTTCTAACATGATGGATGTCCAGCACATAGCTCGCGTGCGATTGAAGCGGTATTGAATAGTATATTTCATACCAGGTGGATTGGTCGTCGAAGCACCATACCATGGCCCGCACGTTCACCGGATCTGACGTCCCAGAATTTCTTTCTGTGGGGAAAGTTGAAGGATATTTGCTATCGTGATCCACTGTCAATGCCTGACAACATGCGTCAGCACATTGTCAATGCATGTGCGAACATTACGGAAAGCGAACTACTCGCTGTTGAGAGGAATGTCGTTACACGTATTGCCAAATGCATTGAGGTTGACGGACATCATTTTGATACTTATTTCATTAATGTGGTATCTACAGGTAATCACGCTGTAACAGCTTGCTTTCTCAGAAATGATAAGTTCACAAAGATACATGTATCACATTGGAACAACCGAAATAAAATGTTTAAACGTTCCTTCGTTCTGTATTATAACCTACCTGTTACCAGCTGTTCGTCTAAAATTGTGAGCCACATGTTTGTGGCTATTACAGCGCCATCTATCACAAAAGCGGAAAAAGTGGTCCAACGTTCATATTTCCTTACGTACTACGCGAATATGCAATAACAAATGGGGGTTCCTATTTAAAAGAAACGCAGTTGATATCCGTTTGACCTATGGCAGCGCCATCTAGCGTGCCAATCATAGCGCCATCTGGTTTCCCCCTTCAATCTAGATGAGTTTCGTTCTTCGTAGTTTTTTCGTTTGACGCTTATTTCGTGAGATATTTTGCCCGGTCACAATCAATGGACCACTCTGTATATTTGGGGTGACCACTGTCTGCATACAGTAGATGAATGCACCTGAAGATGAACTGCAATGCGGAAACTTGATGACAGATTTAGGAATAAATTTTATGATTCCCAATTATAGAGTCAGCAGCTCACGAACTACTGCCCAGCACTGCAATAGGATACAGTCAACGTGTATACTTGCTGTATAACGGGACCAGTCCTTCCAAAGAGTTGGCTAGCAGCTTTCAAAAGAGCTCTGACTTTTTGCAGATAAACGACTTGAATTGTAGCTTCGAAAGAACACTGTAGGAACAGTAAAAAAGAGAGCTGCGCATGCGCGGAACAGGGTACGCTGTGGCAGGGGCATCCGATTGCGGCAGCGGCGGATGCGTCCTCCGCAGTTGGCCGACGGTACCGCTGGCGCTCGTCTGCTTCTTGACAGGTACTGGCTTTGGCTATTAACTTAGTCCCTAAGAGCAGTAGCTACTCCACATCAGAAGCGAAGTTCTCGTGTCTAGCCAAAAGACGAGACTTCTCTTCACTTCCTATAATTGTGGTGATTATTTTTAGAATGGAGCCCTTATTGCTTGTGAGCAACGTCTAAGTGGATTTTACTGTGACTCCACGTCCCACTTAGTGTTGCACCATCCATTTTGGACATTAAGAGCAAAATTTTTCTATGGATATATTTCTGCCAGATAACGCTTAGTAATAATAATTAAATCGTTAACGTGGATATGCAGCAGGATTTTAGAACATATCTTGTGTTCAAACATAATGAATTACCTCGAAGAAAACGGTCTATTGACACACAGTCAACATTAGAATACATCGTTCTTGTGTACCACAACTAGCTCTTTATTCACATGAAGTGTTGAGTGCTATTGACAAGGGATTTCAGATCGATTCCGTATTTCTGGATTTCCGGAAGGCTTTTGACACTGCACCACACAAGCGGCTCGTAGTGAAATTGCGTGCTTATGAAATATCGTCTGAGTTGTGTGACTGGATTTGTGATTTCCTGTCAGAGAGACCACAGTTCTTTGTAACTGACGGCAAGTCATCGAGTAAAACAGAAGTGATTTCAGACGTTCCTCAAGGTAGTGTTATAGGCTGTTCCTTAGCTATATAAACGATTTGGGTGACAATCTGAGCAGCTGTCTTTGGTTGTTCGCAGATGACGCTGTCGTTTATCAACTAATAAAGTCATCAGAAGATCATAACAAACTGCAAAACGATTTAGAAGAAATATCGGAATGGTGCGAAAAGTGGCAGTTGACCCTAAATAACGAAAAGTGTGAGGTCATCCACATGAGTGCTAAAAGGAACTCGTTAAACTTCGATTACACGATAAATCAGTCAAATCTAAAAGCCGTAAATTCAACTAAACACCTAGGTATTACAATTACGAACAACTTAAAATGGAAGGAACACTTAAAAAATGTTGTGGGGAAGGCTAACCAAAGACTGCGTTTAACTGACAGGCCACTTAGAAAATGTAACAGACCTACTAAGGAGACTGCCTGCACTACGCTTGTCCGTCCTCTTTTAGAATACTGCTGCGCGGTGTGGGATCATTACCAGATAGGACTGACGGAGTACATCAAAACAGTTCAAAGAAAGGCAGCACGTCTTGTATTATCGCGAAATATGGAAGAGAGTGTCACAGAAATGAACCAGGATTTGGTTCAAAAATGGTTCCAATGGCTCTGAGCATTATGGGACTTAACATCTGAAGTCATCATTTCCCCTAGAACCTAGCACTACTTAAACCTAACTAACCTAAGGTCATCACACACATCCATGCCCGAGGCAGGATTCGAAACTGCAACCTTAGCAGTCGCGCGATTCCGGACTGAAGCGCCTAGAACCGCTCGGCCACCGCGGCCGGCGCAGGGTTGGGATGGGTATCATTAAAAGAACGGCGTTTTTCGTTCCGACGGAATCTTCTCACTAAATCCCAATCGCCAACTTGCGCCTCCGAATGCGAAAATATTTTGTTGACACCGACTTACGTAGGGAAGATCAATCACAAAGAAAAAATAAGGGAAATCAGAGCTCGTACGGAAAGATATAGGTGTTCATTCTTTCCGCGCGCTATACGAGATTGGAATAATAGAGAATTGTGTTGGTGGTTTGATGAACCCTCTACCAGGCACTTAAATGTGATTTGCAGAGTATCCATGTAGATGTAGATGTAGGTGTAGATGCAGAAAATACCTTCTGCACATGCAAGCTCTCGTTTTGGTTCTCTCACACCGTGCATTATCTGCACTGCAGTCTCGAAGGCTAAGTCCCAGCAGATTGGTCCGTAAGTAAGCAAATGCACCAACAATAAGTGACAGTAGATTTCCCCTTTCTCTTTGTTTTACCCGTCTAGATTCGTAGGGCCAAATTGAGCAGATCATTCGTGTTCATGTGTTGAATCAGTGCATGAAATTAACATCAGAAAAGTTAGTAGTAAATAAAATAAAATTTATACGAATCCTACGCAGACGACAAGCTGCTCAGTATACAGCAGAAAAATCTACAGTATAACTCACGACTTAGCTGATTTTCTTCCCAGGAGCTCCCGAGCAGAACAGTGGAAGTGAGCCACGAGGAAAATTTTCAGTTTCGACTTTAGGTGTGCAAAGATTATTGCTAAGATTGTTTTTAAAATTCTTGTGGTAGCTTACTGAAAACAGATGCAGCAGGAAACTGCAAATCTTTCGGCACTAGTCAAAGAGGTGCTATCGAAATGCAACTTGTGTTTCTGCTTAGTGTTAACAGAGTGAAAGCTGATAATTCTTGGGAATAAGCTTTTATTGTAAGCAATAAACGACATTAAAGGAAATATGTATTGAGAGGCCAATGTCAGATTTCCCTGGCTCCTGAACAGGGGTCAACAAGAGGTTAGCGAACTTACAACAGATATTGCTCGGACTGGCTTTTTCCGACTGTGAACCAAAAATACTCTTTGTGACTGGGAAGGGTTACCCCAGAATACGACGCTGTATATCGTAAGCGAATGAAAATGACAAAATAGACTAATTTTCGCGTTGGACTGTCACTTATTGCACATATTGTTCTAGTGGTAAAAATAGCAGCATTCAGTTTTTGAGCTTCAGCTTTCCACGGCAGCTTACCATCTATCTGAACACCTAGGCATTTCAGTTGTTCACACGCAGCATTTCAGTTGTTCACACGCACTAATTATATGTCAGTTCTGTGATAAAAATGTCAGTTTTAGTTGGATTGTGTGCCAAAAACTGTAAAAACTGAGTCTTACTGTGATCCAGCATCAATTTATTTTCTACAAGACATGAACTTATGCCTTCAACTGCACTATTTGTAAGTTGTTGTGTTGGAGACTAGACAGATGGCAGAAGTTGCGACAGCTTCTGTACATTTAAATAGATCGTGGAGTTCACAGTCACAAGTCAAAGACCGTTGGAAAATCAAGCCTTCGAGTATAAAATGATCTTGTGACATCCAGAATAATATTTTCGCTCTGCAGCGGAGTGTGTGCTGCTATGAAACTTCCTGACAGGTTAAAACTGAATGCCGGACCGAGACTAGAACTGGGGACTGTTGCCTTTTGCGGGCAAGTGCTCTACCAACTAGTACTCAGTATTTTTTTGGAATACCTTATTTAGGACAAATATTATAGATATTGGTCTTTAAGATCAAGGCTACAACGGGTCTTTGTACTTTCTCTTTTATTTGGCACCACAGTCGACTAGTAGTTTCCCCTGTAGCAGAAACTCCTTGCGTAGGCAACGCAAGAAATTTTCCCTCTGTACATAGATCGTATATGTTACATCTGGCACTGGCGATATCTGCTTTATATGTGGCGAATAGTCTTCCAAATTTCCTTCATCAATAATGGATACATTAATTTCTGGAAGTTTGTCCCCGAACACTTTCTGTTCTTCTGCGTCAATTGCGGTGGAATCACGAGCAGCAATGTTTCTCTTAACACTGAGGAAAACTGTTGCCAGTATTCCACTACATTTCTGCCAGGTGTTTTTAAGTTGCAGATGATTAATACTTATCATACCTTTGGACATCCGTGTTCTGTCATCCTATCCTATGAAGTGCCCCACTCTTTAGCAACGTCGACAAGAAATTAAGAAATGCTAACACTATCAGGTAAGCAAAAAATCTGTGCAATGCGCACGTATTTTTACACATGTAAGCGGACTTACGAATTTACCTTTGTGTGAGACCGCATGTGTCACATAGGTCAGATTCGAAATTGTGGATTCTACATTCCATTAAACTTTTCCTGTCAGTTTTACATCATCTTTCATTTACTGCGTCAGTACTCGCTTGTATCGTGATACATAGTGTGTTGTCGAACATTTGCGAGTGCCGCGAAAAACTCATACTATAGAGTGAATTGTAAACTACACTTGTACGCTTTAGAAACTTTTGGCTACAGTGACCTCGTTCAAAACCAATCGTTCTCTACTTTCATTGTATATTTAGGTGAGAAAGGTATATTTTTGTGAATTTTCGGATCCTTTCAAACGTATATTTCCACGAATTTTCGTAAGGTACTACTGTTGTGCATAATCTGTTTCATAATGAATCGGCGTTTGTGATTTATGGTTACTGTAAATAACTTACATATCGTGTCACTTTGGTTTTTCCTTTTAAGAGGAGTGTATATTTTCTGTAGTTACCATAAATAACGCTGTCTGTTTGTTAGTGGCAATAACCTAGTGACATTTCAGAGCGACAGTAAATTTCGTACCAAGTTTTTCAGTTTTCGTAGTTGATATATCGTTTTCGCTGTTAATAGCTTCAGTTCTAAAAGGCTAATGGTAATATTTGTCGCTTATCAGCCTCATAAAGTATCAGCAGATCGTTATTGTTTCTTGTTTACTGTTTTGTAAAACATTCTGGCACAATGCAGCACCACTGTGTACGCTGTTCTGGGGCACAGGAGGTCAAACGATTGGAAACTGCAGCGAATGAATTTGTTGAGAGGGCTACTGAGAGTCATGTGACAGAGATAACAAAAGCATCTCAAGTACTATCATCTCATGCGGATACCGTCTCTTCTGCATGAAATGCAGAATCTGTCACTACTCGTCCACTTGACTGTGAGTGGCGCGTCAGTGGTAGATATAGACGTCCTGTGCAAGGAAGACAGGAACCATGTAGAAATCAGGATGTTTCGTCCATCCCATAAATTAACAGGTTCGAGGTGCTGTATTCCACTGAAACCGAAAGTGAGCATGTGAACTCACTTTACCTCTTGAGCAACGTGCTATGTCCCGTGTCACGAGAACACAAATACATATTGGTAGAGATCTGTTATTCGTGACTGCTACGGTCGCAGGTTCGAATCCTGCCTCGGGCATGGATGTGTGTGATGTCCTTAGGTTAGTTAGGTTTAAGTAGTTCTAAGTTCTAGGGGATTTATGACCACAGCAGTTGAGTCCCATAGTGCTCAGAGCCATTTGAACCATTTTTTAAATCTGTTATTCATCGGCAAATCAAACGTACGGTGAATAATGGTAACCCTTAGGGAAATGGCAGCAACAGGCGGGAAGGGCCATTATGTGCAGTCAGTGTGTATGCCTGTGGGCCTCATTCAGCAAAAGGTTATTCCGGCAGTCATTGAGGGAACTAGGTGCAACCAACTGCAGAATATGGCGCGAGTAGGGACAAACGATACTTGTCTGGGCTCCTATGACATACTTTGACCATTTCAGCGAGTGGCGGAGAAGGTTCGGAATACAAACACTGCTCAAGAGGTTTCGACGAAGCTCTCAAACTGCAGCATTGTTCCTACAACAGATCGTGGCTTCCAGTTTCTGGATCGAGGGGAAGACCTAAACCAGGAACTTCAGAATCTTCAAAGTCTCTGTGACAAGCTCGGCTGTGACTTCTTCAATGTTTTGCCATAGAGTAGAGAAATTTATGGGCCTCCTAAAAGGATCAAGTGTGCACTACACATCATGGACTGCTACCCAGTAGCTGATTATGTGTGGGGTGCACACGAGCCTTTTTTTAGATTAGGCAACTCCCCATCCTGTCAGGATAATGATGACTATAAGAAACTCGGAATTATCAGCGTAAGATCCAAAGAAACGCGCAACGAAGGTGAGAGTATTAAAATCCCAGTGGTCAACTGCCGAAACATTCGTAACAAAGTACCAGAGTTTGAAGCGCCCCTAAAAACCAGTGAAGTTCACATAATGCTAGGTACAGAAAACTGGTTAAAACCCAAAGTTGACTAGAGTGGGATTTTTGAGGAAAATTTAAACATTTATCAGAAGGATAGTGTATTTGAGGAAGAAGAGAAATTCAGATCCACCGAGATAGAAACTGAAGCTGATTGCTAGAGTGTTTAGGCTAGGTTCAGGATCAGCGGTGGGCATAAACTCTATCGGCCACCGGACTTACCTGCTGATGTGACGGGTAACTTAAGAGAGAACCACAGTGTGCTAGAACATAAGTTCCCAACCATACTGTAATCTTAGGAGGAGAATTCAATCACGCAATAATCAACTGTGATGACTACAATTTTGCTAGCGACGGACATGTCAAGGCATCCTGCGAAACATTATTAAACGTCTTTTCTGAAAACTACCTAGAACAGATAGTTCGGGACTCCCGTCAAGTTGGAAATATATTGCATATAATGGCAACAAATACACCTGACTTCTTTGAGAATGTTCACACTGAAACAGGTATCAGAGACCATGAGGCAGTTGTAGCAACAATGATTACAAGACACAAAGGGCAGCTAAAACAAGCAGAAATATTTATATGGTCTGTAACTAAGTAAAGAAAAGAAGAGTTAGTATCATATCTCAAAGAGGAACTTGAAACTTTTTGCTCAGGACAGGAGCATGGTCCAAGTTTAAACGAATATTTGACCATGTACTGAACAGATGTGTACCCAGTAGAACAGTTCATGACGTATATAACGACGCTTTGTGGTATACAGCCCCAGTAACGAAATTTCTAGAGAAACGCAGACTACAACGTAGTAGTTGTAAAACAAAGAATAGGCCTATAGACAGTGAAGTGCTAATTGAAACGCGTTTATCTGCCAAGAGAACAACGTGTCTGCCATCAGTGGTCATCGTAGCAGAATACGTCGAAAGAACTTTCATAAAACCCAAAGGAATCCTGGTCATATGTATAGGCTGTTAGCGGGACAAAAGTTAGCATCCAGACACTCATAGGCGAGAGAGGAAGTAAAACTGTAGGTAGCAAAGCAAAAGCAAAAATGTTTAAATTCATTTTCAAATGTTCCTTTACAAAGGAAAACCCAGGAGTGTTGCCCCAGTATAGTTCTCGTACCACTGAAAAAATGAGCGAAATGGATATTAGAGTCAGTGGCGTTGAGAAACACCTGAAAATCGTTAAAAATTGAAGGAAGTTCCAGGGTCCGACGGAGTCCTGTCATATTCTATACTGAATTTGCGGCTGAGTTAGTTCCTCTGTTAACTATAATCTGCGAAGATCCCGCGAACAAAAAAGATTGTCAAGTAGTTGGAAGAATCCAAAGGTCACACTCATATACTCGAAGGATCGCCGAAGTGATCCACAAAATTATCACCCAATATTCTTGACATCTATTGTTTTAGAACCTTATAACTTATTCTGAGCTCAAACGAAATGAGGTATCTCGAACAGATTGACTTTCTTCATGCCAGACAACATAGATTTTGAAAACATCGATAATATGAAACCCAACTCTCACTTTTCTCACAAGTCTTACTGAAAACAGTGGGCCATGGCAGTCAAGTAGATGCAGTATTTCTCTGTTTTGGAACCACACATATGCTTATTATCAAAAGGATGATCGTAAATGGTATCAAGCAAAATTGGTGACTGGGAGGATAAGTTTTTAGTAGGCAAGAAGCAAAAAGTTGTCTTGGGCGAAGAGTTTTCGACACATCTAGAAGTAACTTCGGGTGTGCCTCAAGGAAGTGTATTGGAACCCTTGCTGCTGATGCTGTGTATCAATGACCTTGCAGATAATATTAATAGTAGCCACAGACTTTACGCAGATGATGCAGTTATCTGTTTTATCTATAATGAAGTACTGCCTGAAAGGGGCTACACCACTACTCAGTCAGATTTTGATACGATTTCAAAATGGTGCAAAGATTGGCAATTTACTTTAAATGTCCAGAAATATAAAACTGTGCACGTCAGGAAACTAAAAAGTAATACCAGTGAGTCACATCAGGAATCGATCGATTGCTACAAAAACCTGGGTGTAACAACCTGTAAGGATAAGACGTGGAACGATCACATAGGCCGGCCGGGGTGGCCGACCGGTTCTAGGCGCTACAGTCTGGAACCGCGCGGCCACTACCGTCGCAGGTTCGAATCCTGCCTCGGTCAAGGATGTGTGTGATGTCCTTAGGTTAGTTAGGTTTAAGTAGTTCTAAGTTCTAGGGGACTGATGACCTCAGATGTTAAGTCCCATAGTGCTCAGAGCCATTTGAACCATTTGGTCACATAGGCTAACTCACAGGTAAAACAACTAGACCGCGGTTCATTGGTAGAATGCTAGGGAAACTCAATCAGTTTACAAAGGAGATTGCATACAAAACACTCGTGCAACTCATCCTAGAATATTGCTCAAGTGTGTGGGACCCGTACAAAATACGACTAATAGGGGGTATTGAAATGATACAAGAACGGAAGCACGCACGGTCACATTTTTGTTTGTCCCGTGGGACAGAGTCACGAAAATTCTTAAAGAACTGAACTGCAGACTCTTGAAGACAGACGCAAAGTATTCTCTGAAAACCTACTTAGAACGTTGTTTGAACCAACAAGTGTTGATCTAGCACCTTTTTACAACACCACACGCAAAGCTCCCCCAGGGATCGCGGAGACAAGATTAAGACTAATTAGAGCATGCACAGAAATTTTTAGGCGACCGTTCTTCCAACGCTCCAAACGTGAATGGAACGAGAAAAAGTCCTAATAACTGACACAATCGGACGTACCCTCCGCCATCCACTTCACGGTGGTTTGCAGAGTGTAAATGTAGATGTAGATTATTCGAATTCTAACAGCCGTCACATAGACTTCCTAACTTATAAATTTATATGCAAATAGCTCCTTACACATTAATTTATGCCTAATTGACCTTCCTCAGGTTTCACAGCCGTGAGTTTTTGGTTGCCCCTAGGCTAGGCGCAAATTGAGACGCATGTAGCGCGACGCAGCGCAGAGCGTTTTTGTAACTTCACAGGTTCAAATGGGACCGCGCAAATTGGGACACGACGCGACTGGGACGCAACACGCGCCTGCGCCAGGTCGCTCGGCGTTGTGGTTGCGGTACAGTTTCTCGGGCCACGCGAGTGCTGCTGGAGGGGTGAGGGGGGGGGGGGGGGGGGGAGCATGAAGGCAATCCTGCCGAATGTTCACTTCGGCATGGCGCATATTGGCAGTGAAAGTATTGCCCATCCCAAAAATACGGCCTTACTGTATACTGAATTTTATTATCACTGAGTAATATTTCATTTTTCGCCGTTTAACCGCGCCATCTCTCTTCGTTAGTACATAATTGTTGTCAGTTACATAAATCTGTACAGTTCTTTTGTTTATTCTTTTGTCAAGAACAATGCACGGTTCAATAACTGGTGTGCCATCAACCACTGGGATTATATCTTCCGCTTCCATAATTTTTACAGGTCGTAAGAAGGGATAGACGATTCGTCGTGAAAGTAGTGAATAAGGAGGTAAGGAATATCATAAAATCACGTGATTTAGAAGCAAGGCAGGGAAGTAAAACAAGGTTATCAGCTTGTTGCCTGTTATGCTGACGTATCTCTACGACCTGTTGCAAAAAGTCGAAAAGGCATAATTTGCACAGATTTGTCCCCTTTGTGCATCTGGGAAAAATCGTCCAAGGAATGAAATACATAAGTTTCACTATCGTCACTTGGGAAGAGACATTATACTATGTACATGTGGACATCACATTTCCGCTGCAAGCTAGAAACAGTCGTAAAGATACACATTATCGGCATTAATAAACTAGACAAATGAAAAAAATGGTCGGTATTATTACGAAAGTAGGAGTATCCTGAAAGAGTGTGGTGATGAGATATATTTAATTTGTTGAAATGTATTTCTGACAAAGGCAGATCTACTTTCATGACAATATTTTTCGAATTCCCGCTCACAAGGCACACATGGCTAGCTTCCATATTCCTGCCGCGCGCATTATTTTCAGCTGCTGACAATACACTGGCCATTGTGTTGCGCGACAGTTCAATTGTTTATTTTTCTCAATAATAACTATTTTATTCGGGAATCACACATTGTCAGTTTGGCAAGCTGTAGATGAGTAACCAGCATGTGGCGTGTGCCTATCATTCCACCTGAAGGAACGTTCGTCGTTATTTTAATACTGCTCAGATCTAGAGAAGGAATAAAATTCTTTGCTAAGTTTCCATTCCAGTCGTTCAGTGTTAAAACTACGACTGATTACGGGAATTCAACCAAAATTCCAACAGAATTGGCAATTTATTTTTGTGTGAATTGCTAACGCTTTCTCACTCGAAGAAGCATCACCATTTACGAGTAACGGCCACATTTCTCTTGTTGACAGCTTTAATTGTACTTCCTTTGCCAAAACACAGTGTACTTTGCACAAACTCATCTCACAGCAGCTATTGCGACAGAATTCTGAAACAGAGTGCCTCATTAAACAAGTAATTGGCAATCACAGACCTCAATAGCTTACGAAAAACCTCATACTGTCGATTTGCAGTAACGTAAGAGAAGAAATTTCATTGTTATTTTCATACTAGGAAACTCTTGTTTCACTGGTCGTCGATAAGTCTTAAAAAATTACAGTGATTGGAGTGAAAAAAATTAAAAAAGGGAAGTTTAACTACTGGTATATCTCCATAGATAAGAAAGTTCCGTGTGTTTACGAATTGGCAAAATAGTCTCCTCCTTGTGTAATATCATACGCCAAACTCTCGCTTTGATGTCTCGAGGGTTTAGGAGTTATAAAAGATGTGAATTCTCGCGGGCGTGAGGTCGGGAGTGAGCGCGCTACATAGGATCCATCTTCTCGAGATCGGAGGCAGAAACTTCCTCCCAAGACTAGAGAAAAATTCAACATATTGGCTAAATTTCATACACAGCAACATATGGCGTAATACGCACCAAACGCAAAATCATAGTGACCCCTATTTTTCATTGCAAACTTTTCGAATTTTGCGTAGCGTCTTACTAACATGTGTATACCACAATAAGTATAACCATTAGCGAGATTATGGGTACTTCGCCACGAAGCTGACATATAACGCTACAAGCAAGCTAAAAATGAAATGTTTTTACTGAATAGTTTCTGTAAAATCGCTTGAGAAATATCATAGTGTGCGCGAGCTTCGTTGCTGTCAGCCCAGAGCGTCGCCAACCAGCGTTTGCAAAGTTAAGTGTACGCGTCTTAATATGCGACAGTGTCGTGTCACATCACACGTGCTATACGCGTCTCAATTTGCGCTTAGCCTTATTATGAAATCGTTTGTAGGAAATCTTTCTCGGTAAAGCACACATGATCCGAGATACTGAAGAAATGCATTATTCACTCAAGACGCGTATAATGTTTCATTCCGTGGCTTACCCGTACATTTACTAATTTCCCTCCCTCCTCCCCTGCAAATAAAAGATAACCTAGTCTTACGTTAGGTATGAATTAAAGTGTTATTTCTAACTTGTGTAATCGACTGTGCAGAGATAAGATGTAATATAAGTTTGACACAAACAGTGCATCAGAAGGTCTCATCGAATACATCTATGGATGATAATAGTGTGAAATCCTGAGGTATGCCAAAAATACATTCTCAGTCTCCTGGTGTAAAATAGATTGATGTGTTTCATGTCACTAAGCAGGAACTCTTGTAATACTTCAGTAGGGTATCCAGGAACACGGGATGACATGAAAACTGTATTTTGTTGTATTCATCGGGCAGTTATTAACCCTGAAAAAGCATTACACAGTTACTTGGATTAAGGTTTATTAAAATCTACAGGTGTTCGTAAGTTCCCGTTACAAAACTCTAGAACTTATACAGGGCAATGAGTACCTACTGTTTTGAATAGGAACCCATTTCCGGAAACGTCATCCAATGACGATACAGAGAATCAAAGTTATAGGCGCTGGTGCCAGTAAATGTAAATACATACAGGGTGATTCCGTTATGATGTTGCAAACTTTCTAGGATGCTGGAGAAGGATAAACATATTAGTTCGAGGTAAGGGTCCCTTACGGGAAACGAACGAGTCGAAGCGAAAACCACTCTGTGGAATACACGTACTAATACTGTTGTTGCTGAGACTGTAGGGTAGTAGGTCTAAAACAAGGAAATAACCATTAAACATGGGCTCTAAAATGCATACCTGACAATCTATAAGCACATGTTCATCTTCGCTACTGTGAAACTCATCTCCTCTATTGAACAAGTGCTCATAGCTCTTAAGGTAAGCATCTTCGGGCCTATGTTTACGAGACATTTTTTCTTATTTTGGTCCATATTACCACCCAGGGGCGATTTTAGAAGTCAGTCAAAGGGGGGAGGGCTAATTGGGGGGGGGGGGTGGATTGGGGAAATGGAATATGGCTTAACACAAGGAGAGTTGGGCTCCTCTACCGACAAATTGGTAAAAGTTGGTGTTGCTTAAAGTAGTTTTTCGTAACTGTTTTGGAGTTCAGGGTAAAAAATGTGTATTAATAAATAATAAGACGCCTATTTTAAGTAAAATGATATTTATTGGTTTTGGTAGTAAGCTATTTGCCGCTATTATTCTTTTGTTAAATGTATTTAGAATACATTGCAACCTATATTGCTACATAATTTAAAAAAAATTATTGACTCTGTTGCAGTAATACAGGGTGTTTCAAAAAGGTACGGCCAAACTTTCAGGAAACATTCCTCATACACAAATAAAGAAAAGATGTTATGTGGACATGTGTCCGGAAACGCTTAATTTCCATTTTAGAGCTCATTTTAGTTTCGTCAGTATGTACTGTACTTCCTCGATTCACCGCCAGTTGGCCCAATTGAAGGAAGGTAATGTTGACTTCGGTGCTTCTGTTGACATGCGTCTCATTGCTCTACAGTACTAGCATTAAGCACATCAGTACGTAGCATCAACAGGTTACTGTTCATCACGAACGTGGTTTTGCAGTCAGTGCAATGTTTACAACTGCGGAGTTGGCAGATGCCCATTTGATAAATGGATTAGCACAGGGCAATAGCAGTGGCGCGGTACGTTTGTATCGAGACAGATTTCCAAAACGAAGGTGTCCCGACAGGAAGACGTTAGAAGCAATTGATCGGCGTCTTTGGGAGCACAGAACACTCCAGCCTAGGACTCGCGACTGGGGAAGACCTAGAACGACGAGGACACCTGCAATGGACGAGGCAATTCTTCGTGCAATTGACGATAACGGTAATGTCAGCGTCAGAGAAGTTGCTGCTGTACAAGGTAACGTTGACACGTCACTGTATGGAGAGTGCTACGGGAGAACCAGTTGTTTCCGTACCATGTACAACGTGTGCAGGTACTATCAACAGCTGATTGGCCTCCACGGGTACACTTCTGCGAATGGTTCATCCAACAATGTGTCAATCCTCATTTCAGTGCAAATGTTCTCTTTACGGATGAGGCTTCATTCCAACGTGATCAAATTGTAAGTTTTCACAATCAACATGCGTGGGCTGACGAGAATCCGCACGCAATTGTGCAATCACGTCATCAACACAGATTTTCTGTGAACGTTTGGGCAGGCATTGTTGGTGATGTCTTGATTGGGCCCCATGTTCTTCCACCTACGCTCAGTGGAACACGTTATCATGATTTCATACGTGATACTCTACCTGTGCTGCTAGAACATGTGCGTTACAAGTACGACACAACATGTGGTTCATGCACGATGGAGCTCCTGCACATTTCAGTCGAAGTGTTCGTACGCTTCTCAACAACAAATTCGGTGACCGATGGATTGGTAGAGGCGGACCAATTCCATGGCCTCCACGCTCTCCTGTCATCAACCATCTTGACTTTCATTTATGGGGGCATTTGAAAGCTCTTGTCTACGCAACCCCGGTACCAAAGGTAGAGACTCTTCGTGCTCGTATTGTGGACAGCTGTGATACAATACGCCATTCTCCAGGGCTGCATCAGCGCATAAGGGATTCCATGAGACGGAGGGTGAATGCATGTATCCTCGCTAACGGAGGACATTTTGAACATTTCTTGTAACGAAGTGTTTGAAGTCACGCTGGTACGTTCTGTTTTGCTGTGTGTTTCCATTCCATGATTAATGTGGTTTGAAGAGAAGTAATAACATGGAAAGTAAGCGTTTCCGGACACATGTCCACATAACACATTTTCTTTCTTTATGTGTGAGGAAAGTTTCCTGAAAGTTTGGCCGTACCTTTTTGTAACACCCTGTATATTCGCTGATTTCTGGTCGTTTTATCCAGAGTAATATGATACTCTTTTTGCCACCGCCCCTGTTACTACCTCGGCAAGTTACCTACCACACAACCTTAGCAACAACAGTACCGGTACATTTATTACACTGCCAGAGCTATCAGAACTGTTTCACTTATAATTTTCGAGTTTTCGTTTCTGGTAATGGTACCCCTAACTGATACATCTATCTTCCATCACCCTAGAAATTTTGTAGCATCATCACAGAATCACCCTGTATATAGATATATTTACAGGCGAAGGCGTCTCTAACTATGAAGCTCTGTAGCGTCGTTGCATGACGTTTCCGGACATTCGTTCGTATTCAAAATACTGTATTATGCACTCACTCCGCTCTACAGCTCTAGAAGTCTGTATGGGAATTTCCGAACACACGGTATAATACTTAGAGCTGTACGTCAAACTTGAAGCATGGTGTATGTTGAAGCCATACGTCACTGATAAAGAATTTGCATCAAAAAAAGAGTCTTAGGCATTCTTTTTCTTGTTTTGGCGATGGACAAATGTTCGTATCTCTTAAGGGATGCACTTTATAGCCCTTGTTTACCTCTGAAAGTTTGTAGATGGAGTCCTGGGTTACACTACATTTAAAGGGTGTCCAAGGAAGAATAATCAATGTTCATCGATGGGACAGGAAGCTAAAGAGTTTAGAAAACACGGGCTCTACAATACATACCTTGGGAGCTATGAGCAATTCCTTATCTTCGATATTGCGAAACAAATCTCATATGCTGAAAGCTCTTTGCTTTTCATACTTTGAGACGTGGTTGTATGGGCCGCAACAAGAAAAAATTTCCAGTAAACGCATAGCTTAAAAGCTATGTGTGGTTGTTCATCTCAGCTGCTCTTCTGTTGAACGAGTGCTCATAGCTCTTAAGGGTATGTGTTTCAGAGTCCATCCACACCAGTTTATTTGTTACTTTGGTCCATACTGAATCCTCCCACAACATGGAAAGCAAAGAACTTGCAGTAGAAGGCAGTTGTTTCACAGGATCGAAGATGAAGAAATGCCAGAGAGTACTTCACTAAAATGAGCGTATGGCGTTGTTGGCTGGGAGGCCCCATTTGGGGGAGTCCGGCCGCAGTATTGCAAGTCCTGTTTAGTTGACGCCACTTCGGCGACTTGCGAGTCAATGATTATGAAACGGATGATGATGGACACACAACACCCAGTCCGATCCCGGGAATCGAACCCAGGCCCCCCTGCGTGGTAGGCGGTAACGCTACCGCTACGCTACGCAGGCGGACAGTACCTCACTTTACTCATCTCAGACACTTCAAAGCTGACGTTGGTTCCCCTTTTTAAATCGTACACACATTGCTGTAACACAAAGAACAACAGTATTGTAAGCTTGTGTTTCGTCCGTTTCGTTCAACCCGTTCATAAATTCATGACAAAAGAGAAAGAAAGAATGCCGAATAATGTTACGACGACGGAGTTACTGAACAAATTTTAACAAAGGAAAGTGATACGCCATTGTTTATTGATAGAACGGTGATAAGGCACATCTTATCGTCGAACAAGAATGATTGCAGAACGCCAGTCAACAGTAACAACAGCTGCGTGTGTTTATGTCAGGTTTTCGAGCAATGTCTTCAGTTTTTTAAACACCAGACTCGTATTGGAGGGGTTGCGATGTTCATATGCTCGGTCGGTCACTTCATGTTTTCGATGAACAACATCAGGTGAATGATAATATACACCAGTTCCTTCAAAACAGCAGCAGCCATACTCCCGCCCCATCCTGTGCAACGAGTTTGTACTCCATCCACAATAGCCCTTACATTAACTGGACATTAGATCTGACCAACCTGTGTCATTTAGCTTTTCAAATCCAAGGACTGTAAACAGTCAAATAAGTTTTTTGCGACTTACATACGAGAAATTGTTGTAAGCCTGTCTTAGTTTTAAACTGGAGAGATCGATAATATTTAGCTGAAATACTACCGACAGATGCCCTTGGAGTAACAAATTTCGAAACATTGATTCTAGTCTTGTAAGACTGAATAGGAAAACCGCGATTACGAGGGAAATCAGGTACGGTAAACGAAAAATCTTTTCTCCAGCTACCTTCGAATTAGGAACGAGCGGCACAGTTAAAAAAACAAAACAAAATAAAAACTAGAAAACAACGTATTCATAGCGAGGAACAAGAGCGTATCCTAGATTTGAGCTAGTGGGCGAATGATTTTTTTTTTTTGGGGGGGGGGGGGGGGTATGGGCTCATGTTAGATCCACGGTGAGCGAAATCCCGTAGTTTTTTTTAACATTTCACAACAATGAATCTTGCTACGCTTCCTGCTAGCGAATGTCGATTATTAGTGCTCTGCTTTCTCAAACTGATGCCGTCCACATATGTCTGTCAGTTTCTAAGAGGCGGATGCGATTTCGTTTCACATTACACTATATTAATACTTTTTCCATAGATCATATACCGTATACGACATTTCATAATGACGTGGAACGTGTCAGTTTAACACAAGTTTCCTTTGCACGATACAATCTTTTTTTCTCACAATTACTCCTTCATATCTAATAATTCATCTACAGAAGAGAGAGAGTTGTCATCCAGAAATTCTTTTAGTTTGTTTTAAAATGCTGGTTGGCTATTTGCCAGGCTTTTAATGCTATTTGGTAAATGATCAAAGAATTTTGTGACAGCGTAATTCACCTTCTTCCATGCCAAAGTCATATTTATCTCAGAGTATTGAAGATCATCCTTTCTTCTAGTGTTGTAACTACCCACTTTGCTATTATTTTTGAACTCGGATGGGCTATTGATAACAAATTTCATAAGTGAATATATGTATAGCGAAAGTACTGTGAATATCTCTAGTTCCTTAAATATATGTCTGCAAGGTGATCTTGGTTGGGCTCCAGAGCTATTACTCTGATTACACGCCTTTGTGCTGTGAATACTTTTTCTCTTAATGATGAATTATCTCAAAATACCATGCCATATGAAAGCAGCGAATAAAAACCGGTATAGTAGGCTAATTTACTGATACATCACCAAATTTCCAACAACCCTAATAACATAAGCACAGAAACTCAAATTTTTCTTTATCTTCAGGGAGAGGGGAATAGCTTCTCTCCCTCTCCCCTTGCTGGGGAAGCCCTTGGTGAGAAAACTTGTGATGTGAAGACTAGAGGGAGAAAAGGAGATCACACGGTAGTTGACCAACCGCCGTGTCATCCTCAGCTTTTATCGCCATAAGCTGTATAGAGGGCAGGTCAGCACACAGTGAAGATTGGTTTGGACAAATTAATTTCGGCGAGTGCTCCGATGTATTCAGGTAACTCGTGTGTTCTATAAAAGAACTATGAAAGCAGCTGATTGACCAGATGACGATTCACAGTTCAGTTGTGTATTGGCGGGATGGGAGATCTCACTGTTTGGGGTGATTTTCCAAGTAATCTTAGCGGCATCTTCGAGTGGGTTGCCTGCCCACACAAATACAAGTTGCTGTTGCCCTGAGTTTTAATATGCCTCAGAAGAATGAAAAGAGGTATAATAATACTAACAGGCATCGGTACAATGCACCATATATGAGTGCTTTCCATATAAAAATAAGTTATGTACCCAAAGCTTCAAAAATCTATTTGATGTAACATCCAAGATATTGTAGTTCAGAGAAATACATCACCTGAAAAAATGTTTGTTCATAAATTTGACCCAGCACTTGTGTCATGAAATTGATTGAAGAACTATAATAGCAACAAACTCTCACAATGTAACACTGTGACTGTGGATTGCAAACCTTGAGCGTGTAAAAGCACTGAATGCTGTTAGTTTTGGTTGTTTCCAGTAGCATTTGTGAAAGAGCAGAAGACTCATGAACAGTGTCAGACTACTTGCTGACAGTAGGTACAATCAAGCTGTGATTGGTGATCTTTATCTTATTCTAAAATGTTCTACAGAAAATCAGGCCGCCAGCCCACCAGCATAGGACAATCCACAGACAAGCAGCTAAGAAGTGTCCTATGTCAAATATAGCTTGTAATTACCTAGAATTCTGTGCCACAGTCGAGATCTTAAATTTTTCTTGTAACTGTGTATTATTCGCTGAAAGTTGACTGAAAAATTTGGAAATTGCTATACATTTGAAAATAACCATGTGTTTAGTAAACTATTCATTTAAGAGAGAAATGGGTGCGGGAAAGGGTGTGTGGTTCATGATCCAAATGACCCATATGTCTTGTGAACTTCTCTGATGAGTACAGCACAAATAGAAATAAAGAAGAAATAATCCAATATTTTGTGTGTACATTATCAAAAATTGCTTACACCAGACTGTTGTGATGAACATTAACAAACAGCAGTAGGCAGAGACAGATTCGTCAAGCTGATAATGTTTGAGGAGTGGTGGGTAGAAATTTTGTGCTTTTCGTTCTACATTATCTCCCTATAATTTGAGTCAAATCAAGGGAGGTAGTTGAAGGGTTCGAACTGAAGATTGAAACTGACCAGTATAATTGCAACACAAACAGGAGTGCGAACCTGTTTTTGCTGCTTAGCTGAAGAGGATAATTATATATGTTTCGTAGCAAAGTAGCCTACTTCCTCAATGATTGGAAACTGTGTCTGTGGTTGTCTATAAGTGGGTGTAGGTGCAAAATATTATGGGTTGCTTGCATGGTTTTATATTCAAGTTCTTATCAACTGAAGAAATTGTAGAAATGAAATGAATAATTCCATCAACAGGCAAGGACAATACGCAGAACTCATGTCTCAAGGACTTTTTAATTTTTTTTGTAATTGAAGTAACTGTGTTAAATTTGATGACAAAGTTTGGATTTATGTGTTACAGTATGAAAATTACATTATTTGCACTGCAAGGAGAACAACAAAATTCTGATTCCTGTTCATATTCTGTTCTTTAAATAGAATGGAATGGAAGAAAAGGCAACCATGGCACCTTTTTCTGCTGGTATCTCTTGTGAAAATTCCATCTGCCTGGCAAATGGCCAGCATCCTTTTTATTGGACCAGACAAGCTTCCTGGAACTTACCATTGCTCAGACCACGTACTTTCAAATGGGGTGAGTTTTAGCACAATTAAAAAGTTTAGCCCAATTTCTCCATTACACTCCATTTGCAAGAAAAAATTTCTTGGCCACCATGTAATAATACTAATAATAGAACTAACTATAACAATTTTGTGGTTATTCAAGTTAACCAACCACTTGTAAATTTTATTCTTACATGGAGATGTAACTAATTTTATTTGTCTGTTGATTTATTTTTTCATGGATAGAATTTTCTCTGCTCTTCAATGTACAAATGTTACCTAATGAAATAATTTTGGATACTGTTTCAAATGGCAGAATGGTCCTTCAGTTACCTTAAGAGCAGCAATTTTAATTTAGATTTTCTTTATTCTATTTCATGATCAGTGTAAATAATGTAGCTATTAACATTAATTTGATGCTACATCATAAAGGAGGCATTACATTATTTGTGATTAGTGATATCAACATGTAACCATTCCTTTGGATCATCCTACCTCCAGCCCCAATGAAATTCAAAGCATCAGAATTAGTTTATGAGAGCGCCACTTGCAAAGAAAACATCTAGAAACTACAGTTGGTTTTACATATGGCTGAATCATTAACTCATTTCTCTGCCATTAAATATCAGCTCAAAAACTGATTTCAAATATTCTTAGTATTTATGTCAAATGAATCAAAGTCCAATACTTTTTAAATTTGTTATACTTCTGTGTGGTTCATTGTGTTAACCCTTAGGTTAGTATCTTTCATGTGGTTATCAGAAGCTCGTCATGTTTCTGAACAAAATCTTGAAACTGCAAAGAACATCACATTGAATTTAAATATCTATAAATTCACGAGCCTATATTTGTGCGTGTGTGTGATATAAAGAGTTTGTTAGCTGTATATACACCAGTAGTTCATTTACAAAATGATAACAGACTTGTCATCTTAGCTGAAAAAGGATTTAAAAAAAAAATTAAATAATTCATGCAAACAGCAATGTTATAAAAAACACTTGTGCACTGTTCACTTGTAATGCATCACTGGTCACTAAACACACATAGCACTGCACTGCATTCCATTGCACATTGCATATAAACAAACAAAACACACACACACACACACACACACACACACACACACACACACACGCACACACACACACACACACACACACACACACACACACACATACACACACACACGTTTGGCTGGCATCGAAATAGTGATTATACTTTTACTGTTCTATAGAATTTTTCATGTTTTCTACATGATGTGTCTGAAAAAGCTTAGTCAGCATCCCACCATAATAAATGACATGTTAAGCGCAAGAGAAGGGAAAGAAGTTACAGGTCCTAGCAGAGGATTTTATAGTAAGAATCATTAAACCCTGACAGTTTACTACAGATTGACAGATGCTTATATTTTATAAATTTCAATTCTTACCATTCCTTATGCAACATTATCAAAATAATCCTTCTTGTGCATAACTGGTTGGTAGATGTACTCATATGGTTCAGTTAGAATCCCCAGCTCTTTAAACAGATCTTTTCTGGGATCTCAGTTACTACTCATAGTTGTTATTCTAATAGCCCTTTTCTGTAGTGTGGAGCCTGCGTTAATGTTTTGTGAGTGGAACCTCCCAATAAATATTTCCATGGCTGAGCAGAGAGAGAGAGAGAGAGAGAGAGAGAGAAAATATATGAGAGAGGAATAAGAAGCATCCATCAACACCAAGACAGCACAGGCTTTCTCAACAAACTGCTTTGATTTTTGTGCTTAACTTGATCCCATTTTCACTCCTACATTTAAGTAATGAATATTAAAATTACCTGATACTTTTGAATGTTTGTACACTACTGGCCATTAAAACTGCTACACCAAAAAGAAATGCAGATGATAAACGGGTATTCGTTGGACAAATATATTTTCACACAATTTGGGTGCATAGATCCTGAAAAATCAGTTCCCAGAACAACCACCTCTGGCTGTAATAATGGCCTTGATACGCCTGGGCATCGAGTCAAGCAGAGCTTGTATGAAGTGTACAGGTACAGCTGCCCATGCAGCTTCAACACGATACCACAGTTCATCAAGAGTAGTGACTGGCGTATTGTGACAAGCCAATTGCTCTGCCACCACTGACCAGACGTTTTCAATTGGTGAGGGATCTGGAGAGTGTGCTGGCCAGGGCAGTAGTCGAACATTTCCTGTATCCAGAAAGGCCCGTACAGGACCTGCAAAAACCCGGTCGTGCATTATCCTGCTGAAATGTAGGGTTCGCAGAGATCGAATGAGGGGTAGAGCCACAGATCGTAATACATCTGAAACGTAATGTCCACTGTTCAATGTGCCGTCATTGCGAACATGAGGTGACTGAGATGTGTAACCAAAGGCACCCCATACCATCACGCCAGGTGATACACCGGTATGGCGATGACGAATACATGATTCCAATGTGCGTTCACCGCGATGTCGCCAAACATGGATGTGACCATCATGATGCTGTAAACAGCACCTGGATTCATCCAAAAAAATGACGTTTTGCCATTTGTGCACCTAAGTTCACCGTTCAGTATACCATCGCAAGTGCTCCTGTCTGTAATGCAGCGTCAAGGATAACCACAGCCATGGTCTCTGAGCTGATAGTCCATGCTGCTGCTAACGCCATCGAACTGTTCGTGCAGATGGTTGTTGTCTTGCAAACGTCCCTATCTGTTGACTCAGGGATCGAGATGTGGCTGCATGATCCTTTACAGCCATGCAGATAAGATGCCTGTCATCTCGACTGCTAAGATAAGATGCCTGTCATCTCGACTGCTAAATACATGAGGCTGTTGAGATCCAGCATGGCATTCCGTATTACCTTCCTGAACCCACCGATTCCATATTGGATCTCGACCAACGCGAGCACAAATGTCGCGATACGATAAATCGCAATCACGATGGGCTACAGTCCGACCTTTATCAAAGTCGGAAACGTGATGGTACGCATTTCTCCTCCTTACACGAGGCATCATAACAATGTTTCAGCAGGAAATGCCAGTCACCTGCTGTTTGTGTGTGAGAAATTGGTTGGAAACTTTCCGGTGCCAACCTTGTGTGAATGCTCTGAAAAGGTAATCATTTGCATATCACAGCATCTTCTTCCTGTTGGTTAAATTTTGCGTCTGTAGCACGTCATCTTCGTGGTGTAGCAATTTTAATGGCGAGTAGTGTATATAGTTCCAGAAAGAAATGAGGATCATAACTCAACAGCCTCTGACAGTTTGGTTTTAAACTCAACTACCTTTCAGTTATTAAGGTAGAAAAGGAATACTAAATGGCTGATAATCATGCAGCCACTTATTAAGAAAAAGCAGAGCACACCAATTATGCTCAAAAATAAAATGCTCTGAAAATAAGGAAAATAATTTAGAATTTTATTTAGCTAGGATCAAATAATGCCGCATGGTCAAAGGCACTTTGCCTCGGTTCGTGCCGCTTCCTCCATCAGAGGTTCGAGTCCTCCCTCAAGCATATATGTGTGTGTGTGTGTGTGTGTTGTCCTTAGCATAAGTTAGTTTAAGTTAGGTTAAGTAGTGTGTAAGTCTAGGGTACAATAACCTCAACAGTTTGGTCCCATAGGAACGTACCACAAATTTCCAATTTCCAAAACAAAAAATAATAGTGATTAAATGAAACTGAGTCCCTAGAAAGTAGTTGTGGAAGAAATGATGATGCACTGAAAGCATTGGGCACCAAATTCACTTATTATTTCCTCACAATGGCAGCAACCTTTGCACACTCATGGATATCTGTACCTTATTCATGTTGGAGGTGGAATAAATAACCTGACTATAAGAAACAATGTGAATGTTGTTGATAAGATAAACTGTATCCACAGAAGCACAAGCATACATCACAACAGTTTACCCAACTGAAGTCCATAGATGTTATCATTTATCATAGTAGAGGCTTGGTGGACCATTGATAGTTGTCACACAGAGCACCCCCCCCCCCCCCCCCCTCCCCCAAAGCATTGCTGAAACAATGTACCATTAGGTGGAGCACTCCTGGTTGGATGGTTGGGTGGTGTCCAGAGAAACAGTCAGCAATACTGCATGACCAACTGTGTTGTGGCAGATACCCAAGGGAGACATGACTGGATCATTTCCAAGTGTCTGGGGAAGGTTGAAAGTGCAGATGTTGGAGGCCACATAGTCAGGTGGCTGCATGTGTCGGCCTGGGAAAGAAAGAGCTCCAATGCGGGTGCCTGGTAATGTGGATGCGTAAGTAGCATGACAATAATGGTGAGACCACCACGTCCATCTATGGCAGCCATGATATTGCCCTCATTGGCTTCACTCAGAATGAGTGAAGAAGGGTGATGTAACTGGTGGAAAAGTCGTCAGGAGAACAAGGAGAAGTGAAGAACATAAATACACATTGCTGTGAAGTGGAAGACATAGATCCCCAATGCAGAGGTCAGAAATGTCAACAGCAAAGACTACAGCGTTGGGAGGGAAGTGAGATGATGAAAGCATAGAACAGTTCATCTTCTAACCATTTCTTCTGGAGGGGGAGTGTCACAAGAGGCACTAGTGTCAGGGATTAAATTGGGGGAATAGAGAACTGGCAGGAGTTTTCATTTCCTGCAGAGAGGGTGTCATTAGTTGGTACTGTTTCTGCATCTGTGCTCGTAGAAAGTTTCTCATCCAGTATCCAATCAGGTTTGACTTTGTTTAAGGTGATCATCTGACATTTTCCATTGAGAAGAATGTCCATAGTGTTGTCTGCTTGGCTAAGGACACAATGTAGACCAAAATATGGTGGTTGGAGAGATACAAATGATGTCATTGTGTAGCATCAGATACTCACAGTGTGCCAGATTGCTATGTGTGACCACTCATGGCAGCACTGGTGTATGTATGTTCATGATTTGCAAGCAGACATGCTTGACTAGAGCAGGAAGCTCGTTCTAAGGTGCAATTGGAACTTAGTGTCCTCGACAAACTCGGTAGGTAGAACTAAGAGCTCACCATGATAGTGGCAAGGGATGAGTTCAGGTTGTCTTTATTAGTCGAGTGAATGCTGAGGAAGACCCAAGGTAGAGCCTCTGACCAGGAACTGCTGCATAATACGAGAGCCGCTTTAAGAGTACAGTGCCAAAGTTCGACCAGGACATTGCTCTGAGAGTGATATGCAGTGGTATGGAACCTGTCGACAATGGACAGAGAGCATAATTTGGCAAAGAGTAGGGACACAAACTGTCTTTCCTGTTCAGTAATGATTGACATGGGGCATCCAGAATCCACATAGAAGCCAAAGTAGTGCGACAAAATGGGCCATGACGTCTGAAAGAAGTACAGCTCGACCTATATGGTTTCCCGGTCAACGGCCCAAAGGATATGTCTGAATCCCTCAGAATGGGTAGGGGGCCCACGATGTCGAAGTCAGATGACAATAACATCACTTCGGTATGTCAAACTTTCCCAGCAGAGGTTGAGTACAAGGCCAAACTTACCAGACAAAATGCTCTGTGTTGAGACATGTTGTAGTCTTAATGTCTGGGTGCACGAGAGATCGAGGACAGCCTAGAATACTGTCCATCCTAGAGAAGCCAGAATAGGGGAGTGGAGGTTACCAATCGAGATGTCACACAGTATCGGATGGAGGAGCTGGGAAGGGGCCGGGACACCAAGGTCAGTGCAACAGGACCATGTGTATCCCAGAAGAGTTTTTGTTGGCCAAAGCATCTGTCACAGAACCCTGGAGAGAGGCGACATGTGCCAAATGTCTTCAAAGAGACTTTACCAGAAAATGGCGCAAACCACTACAGGTTGCAGGTGATGGGAGTTTACAGACTTGTGCAACGTGATCAGATGTCGGACATATACCCTCAGTGATGACTGTGTGACCAAGGAAGGTAATACTTGTGTGGCTCCATTGTGACTTATCATCGTTGATGTTGATTTCCATAGAGTTGTTGGTGCGAGTAGACAGAACGTGAGCTAGGTGTTTTTCATGCTCCTCAGCGGAGGGAGAGTAAATTAGAATATCACTGAAGTAGGCGTAGCAAAAAGTTAGGTTAAACGAAACGGAGTCAATGAACCTTAGCCAAGTTTGAGCCAAATGCTGTAATTATTGCTGTTTTAGGGCTGTCATTTTTGTGCATAGGGCTCTGATGGTATGCCTTGTGACAGTCAGTAACACTGAACACTGGCACTCCATTAAGTAGCTGGGCGAAGTCCTGAAAATGTGGGGGGGAGGGGATAGTTGCCATAATGTACTGGCATTGAGTTTCTGATAGTCACTACACAATCAGCATGAACCATTCTTCTTACAGACAGGATGTATGGGAGAAGACCAGTTACTGTATGAAGGATGTACAATGCCCACATTTAATAGTTAATTAACAATTGTTTTCACATGGTGCAGTTTCTTAAGGATGAGACAGTGTGCATTGTAGGGCAAGGGAGGGCCCTCCATCATTGTTATTGTATGGCACGTACGGTTGATAATTGCACCTAGGTGTACTGCTTGTACCGATGCAGTGGATACACGCAGGTCATCTCATGATGAGGCATCATGATCAGAGGGTACACTTTTAGGGCAATACCACTGATCTTAGCTTAAGGATGTGGAGGTCACAACAGGGTAAGGCTACTGGGGTGGGTGTGTCCATGATATAAGTCGACCATGAACTGATGAGGTGGCTGATAGTGTGGTGGGCATGTGTCAGTTTGTCTGATGCACTGTCGATCAGCTGTCGAAGTTCCGAGTTGTGTGCCCATAGGGAATAGATTTTGGAGCACTGGGTAGTAAGCTCAACTAGGGAGTTGGTGACATTAGTGGTCAAAAAGAAGCAGTCAGGAAGAGCGACTTATGATCACTTCTTACCAAAGGACATAGGGTCAAAGTGTGGAAGGGGTCTGGAGTATGTATGCCTGTTGAAAGCTGTGGCGATGATGCCGAATGTGATCCAGAGAGAGGCCAAAATTCTTAAGAAAGGCAGTCCTGAGGACTGGGCTGTCCACATCAACTACATGAAAAGTCCAGTGAAACTGAAAATCAAGTCATAAGTTGGAGCCAACATTCAACTGTGATCTAGACATTAATGTGAGAACTGTTGAGAGCACAAAGGTTGAGTTTCACTGGGAGAATATGCATGGGAGCATAAGAGGGGAAAATGACACTGGAACCTGCCCCAGTCTCTATGAGGAAATGAAGGTTGTCGGTGTGATCTGAGACATAAAATCTTCTGCTAGGAGAGTCCATTGTGTTCAGCGACTGTTGCATGTAATGGTGCCCTGCAGCATCGTTGCGAGCCATTGTGCTTAGAGCAGGCCATTTGCAAAGTTTGGGTGACACACACAGGGAGGTCAACAGTTTCTTGCCACTTCACCAACAGAACACATAGACAGGATTGTGATATGATGAAATGCTTCTGGGGGAAGGGAGGTGCGACAGTGTTTGATGATAACTGATTACATCGTAGCACACTTTGGTTGTCAGGTTGCTATTGAGGCCTGTATGGTCATAAAGGTGGCTGAACAAGCATATGAATTTACTATTATCCTTTAGGATGCTGTTATGTCAGGAATGTTATATGCTAGGGTGAACAATGTCTTCTAAAGCTGTGGAAACTAGGGGACATTGCCCACTGGGACATGCTGCATAGAAGGTGGTTGGTTCAGTGTGTGAATGTTGGGTGAGGAAGGAGGGTGGTGTGGTGTGTCACCTAGGGCCCCATGGAGGAGGGAGGGGTGGGGGGCAGGCATGGCATTGACCACATGCACTACATAGCATGGTAGGCATGGAAGTGAAACCAACTGTCACGGATGAGACAACCATGGCTGTCAAAAATGTAGATGGATAGTTTGTGAGAAACTATTGGGCAGTAGAACAGAACACTTTTGCATTTGTATATAATAAGTGTCCATGCCTGTTGTAAGTGACAAACCAATGAATTTCATGGAAGCGTAGGCCTAGAAGTGAGAGATTTTGAGGTGAATTCTTGCTTCAAATGATGTAGACCTCCATCATTGTTGGCAGACATAACTTGACAGCCAGTGTAGGTTGCAGTGTGCCATGGTGCCATTATATAATGTTCCTGCCATGGTGGTTCAGTCACTGTTAGGGTATGCACATATGGGCCATTATTGAAAGAATGGATATGAGAGCATGAAACTGGTACTCACATTATTGATTGCGACTGTGCCTCACTATCGACAGCAAGTGTGTAGGCAGGGAGTGTGGAGTCCAATGTATTCTACAGTAATTGATTTATTTTCTACATTTGCCACCACTGAACACTGCTAACACATGAAAACAGTTAGCTGTGAATGACAAAAAATCTGGGGTCACCAGTGTGGTTATTTATCCCCTATCCTCGTCAGAGATAAGAGAAGTAACCCAACTATAAGAAACAACTTGAACTTTATTGCCTGAATAAACTCTATATGCAAGAGCACATGTGTACATCAAAACAGCATACCACAGACTGAAGTGCAAAGATCCTAGAATTCATCATCGCAGAGGCTTAGTGAACTATTGAGAATCATCGTACAACCACTAATTATTAATGGTTTATAAGTCAACAACAGAATTTAAGCGACAAAACAATTACTGATTTCACCCTATAAAAAAAGATATTAACTAAGAAAAGTCAAAATAAATTAGGAAATTAATTACATGCACAAAACTAAGCACAAGCATCTGGTGCTATATTTCTTAAGACTGGGGCCAACCTTTCTCTTTTATGAAAATGCAGATTTTACTCATATATGTTAATGGTAGCCAGGAAAAAATTAAAATAAAATTAATTTATGGATGTAGATGGTAAAACAAGAAAGGAAGTAAGGAGATCCCACCTTGCTTCATCGCAAACTGAACAGGCCTACAACTGATTCAGAGTAGTTCATAAAGATTAATATTTTGTAGCTTCAAACAAGGAAAAAATACGTGCTATCTCCAGAAGCACACATTAATGGTCATTCACTAAATGAAATACTAAGTGTAACATTCTTCTAGGTCTAACTGGATAATAAATTAAAATGGAGTCAGTACATAAATAAACAAATCAAGAAACTCAGTTCAGTAAGTTTTGCTGTTAGAAACACCTCTCATTATGTTGACATAGAGACAAGGACTTATTTAGGACTTACTGTGGATGTTTTCACCCCACTTTGCATTATGACACCATCTTTTGTACAGTGTACATAAAGTAAGACGTCTGAGTAAAGTAAATAACTTCATGTCTTGCATAGGTCACTTTAAGGATCTTTTAATTTCTTACATTTGCTTTCCAGAGCATTTGCTTCTTAACGGTTTTTGTAGCATACAATAAAAATCAGTTTCAGCAGAACTGTAATTTGCACAAAAATGATTTAATGTCAGTTTGTTGACCTTGGTTGTTTTTGCAGGGTTCAGAGTACAGTTATGTAATTCATTGTAATGGTTTTCAATAATTGCCTATATACCATAACAAAAAATTCTACAGATTAGTTGATTATTTAGGTTCAAGGACTGAACATTTCTGTTAGCTACATAGCAAGATGAAGTGTTTAGTGAAGAGCTACCTTATATGTACTGTTTGGC
Source organism: Schistocerca gregaria (assembly GCF_023897955.1). Classification (NCBI taxonomy): domain Eukaryota; kingdom Metazoa; phylum Arthropoda; class Insecta; order Orthoptera; family Acrididae; genus Schistocerca; species Schistocerca gregaria. The sequence goes on along the minus strand of NC_064921.1, from coordinate 960,889,929 downwards.
CACAATAAATTGACACTTTTTACTGGTGCTACCAGTACCTGAGAAAACCAGCAATGACTGGAAAATATTTATTTTCCTTCACATGCTGTCAATATTTCCATGTGTGTACCACCCCTGCTTTTTATTAGCACAAAATATAGATAATTGTGCCAGAACTTCGAAAGGAGTCAGTGCTCCCTTCCCCCACTGCTCCCCTCCTCTCAGCAGTCCAAGTGCAGGGCAAGTGCAGGGCAATGCTTACCTCCTGTTATTTCTGACATCCACTGGGCCAGGCATCAACTTAACGTTATCAAACAGTAATAGTGTGTTGTAAACTGGCTTTTGACCTTACAGATGAAAGTACAGTATCATTTTCTTTGAAAATAAGTCCACAATGTAATCAAGTAAGTATGAAGCTGCCAATAAAAGATAAACAGCAGCTATTTCATCTAACTGAGGCAGTGACAGCCTTATAGAAATTAGCAGTCTTTCTTGCAGTGCACTAGGTTAAACTTAACTGCAATAAGCACAAATAATATATAGCAGTATAACGCTAGTTTATTGCTAATGTAGCATACAGGTTAAGCTTATATGTTTCATCTGCCCTTTGTTAATGGACCCTCTGGGAGACAGTGAGTGAATGAATAAATGACTGAATCTCATCGTGATGGGACATTAGAATAAAATGTGCATTTAATATAGGAATTTAAGTTAAGACCTTGACATTGTTTAGAGAGAAAGTATGGGGAGAATGCTGGTAAGAGATTTACACATTGGACACTGTAGATAAAAAATCTAATCAATTACTTATCATTTATCTGCAGAAACTTTGATTTCCCACTTCACATAAAATTGAATAAAGGTTAACCATGGACAAGGGATTGGCTGTAGGTGGAAACTCAGTGTAATGAAGTCCTAAAGTGAATTATTAAAAGAGGAAACACATGTAAACAGGCAGAATACGACACTTCGGTTGGCAACGCCTATGTAAGACAATAAGTGTCTGGCACATTTGTTAGATCAGTTACTGCTGCTACAATGGCAGGTTATCCAGATTTAAGTGACTCTGAATGTGGTGTTATAGTCAGTGCATGAGTGATGGGACACAGCATCTCCGAGACAGTGATGAAGTGGGGATTTTCCCATCCAAACATTCCACAAGTGTACCATGAATATCAGGAATCCAGTAAAACAAAGTCTCTGACACTGCTGTGGCTGGAGAAAGATCCTGCAAGAATGGTACCAGTGATGGCTGAAGAGAATGGTTCAGCATGACAGAAGTGCAACCCTTCACAAATTGCTGCAGATTTAAATGCTGGACATCAACAAATGTCAGTGTGCGAACCATTCAATGAAACATCATTAATATGGGCTTTCAGAGCCAAAGGCACACTCATGTACCCTTGATGACTGCATGACACAAAGCTTTATGCCTCACCTGGGCCTGTCAACACTGACATTGGGCTGTTGATGACTGGAAACGAGTCTCGTTTCAAATTGTATCAAGTGCAGGTGGAAGCCCTGTAATGGTGTGGGCTATGTGCAGTTGGAGTGATATGGGACTCCTGATTTATCTAGATATGACTCTTATAGGTGACTAGTATGTAAGCATCCTGACTGATCACCTGCATCCATTCATGTCCATTGTGCATTCCGACAGACTAGGACAATTCCAGGAGGACAGTGTACCACCACACACATCCAGAGTTACTATGGAGTGGCTCCAGAAACACCCTCCCGAGTTTAAACACTTTCACTGGCCGCCAAACTCCCCAGACATGAACATTTTGAGTAAATTTGGGATGCCTTGCAACATGCTGTTCAGAAGAGATCTCCACCCCGTCATACTGTCAGAGGTTTATGGACAGCCCTGCAGGATTCATGGTGTCAATTCCCTCCAGCACTACTTCAGACATTGTCAATGGCCTTGCCGCAGTGGATACACTGGTTCCCGTGAGATCACCGAAGTTAAGCGCTGTCGGGCATGGTCAGCACTTGGACGGGTGACCATCCCGGCTGCCATGCGCTGTTGGCAGTTTTCGGGGTGCACTTGGCCTCATGATGCCAATTGAGGAGTTACTCAACCAAATAGTAGCAGCTTCGGTCAATAATACCATCTTACAACCGGGAGAGCAGTGTGCTGACCCCACGCCCCTGCTATCCGCATCCTCCATTGAGGATGACATGGCGGTCGGATGGTCACTTATGGCCTGAATATTGGAGTGCTACTACTCCAGACATTATCTAGGTACATGCCATGTTGTGTTGCAGCACCTCTGCTTGCTCATGTGGGCCCTACATGATATTAGGCAGCTGTACCAGGTATTTTGGCTCTGAAGAGTATATAGTTATGTAAGTATTAAGCTGAAGTACTGAATAAATTGTCCCTTTAAATATATAGCAAGGAAGAAACTTTATTGATCTTCCAAAGGAGCATCTTTTCAACTAGATCTACAATATTAAATGTAGTCTGAGCGAAAAAAGTTAGTTTATAAAAGTTTGGCGACAGTTAATTATTAATGGTGTGCCAATAAACGTTTTGGAGGAAGACTATAGAGCAATATGTTGCATGATTTCTCTTGTGCACTGCTGATTGATGAGAGAGTGTGGACACTCACTGTGTTCGCTAGTTTGACTTCATGAGATGCTATGGAAGCTCTGAGATGACAGAAAAGAAGGAATGTTTCATCTAACTTCAGTTATTATAAGGTAGGCAGGTAAAGTTCCACATTCTCACCCCAGATGAGCCAATCAGGCTTGACTGACTGCCATGTCAGCCACTGCTAGTGATGTCATTGAATGCAATATGGAGGGGCATGTGGTCAGTAGACTGTGCTCCCTGTTGTTGCTGGGAATCAGCTGCTTGGGAGTCAGCCACACTTACCAATCAGCTGCAGAGATGGATGTCAATTATAATAATTAATTATAATTATTTTTGGTTATTCCACATCTGCAACGAATCTCCTTCATGACTATATTTTCAGAATGTGATGAATGAACAAAGTTCTCCAACTAAAGCTAAGTAATGCTGCTTTCCTTTCCTCTATCTACATTCCTTGTTTTTCTTTTTTGTCATGTACCTTTTTCTCTCCTTGTCCCACTACTACTTGTCCATTCCTGCCAATGGCAGTGTTTTAAATGTTCTACTTGTAATTTGACTGAACAACTATCAGCTGTAACATTCCAGTAATGCAATGTTGTTCTTTCTTTCTTTGTTCCTTTATTTATTGTTATTCTGGCACTTGAACAGTCATCATCATACAAATAAGGTTTAACACAATGAAGAGAAGTGTACGCATTGGGTTTAATACAAAGCTCATCATCATAAACATAAAATTACAGTAGTTTCATATTAGAAGTTTACCGGCTCTTCCAGCATAAAGATGTATAAAAGGTGAAACATTCAAGTTTTTCAAGTAGAGGAATACAGTAACACATCTTGGCAAACTGCAACTGATGTCGATGAGACAGAGTTTCCTTTTTATGGGAACTATGGAACAAGATGAATGAATGAATGAAACTCATTTTTGTTATTTAACTTACACTAAAAGTGACTGAAACCATTTGAGAAAAGAATATTATGTGCCTGTTCCCAGCTACACCCTCTCCCCTCTCTCACCATAACCACCGCTGCCACCACCACCAACCACCAACATCGACAGTAACACCACCACCATCAAGAGCTACATCTACACTCTGCAGGTCACCTTATAGTGCTTGGTAGGCAACAACAACAACAACAAGCACCCTAGAAATATAGCATTGCACTGCACAGGGACTCATTAGAGTCCTTCACACAAAACATCCCAAACACGCTTGATTGGCAAGATACTGTAATAGTGTCAACTTGGAATGCTGTACAAGGCTGAGATACAAATAATTTATTGGATATACTGAAAAAATGTTAGTTTGGAAAAACTTACTATTTTTTGCACCCAGCATCTTATAGATCATAGAAGATATATGCAAGTCTACGCAGAAATGTCAATGAGTGTTTTGTTGTTTGTGTTGCTAATAAACATTTGCATTTGTAGGAGCAGAAGGTACCTCTCTGATCATGTCTCTTTCTGTTATGCACCTTAATACCTGATGATCAATTATATCACATGTTTTTTTTTGAAATTTGAACATATTTATTTGTTATTGTGATTTTGTCCTTCACTTGTAGTTGTATACATGTTTTACTGCACATTGCATTTATTACAGTACAGAAGGAATGATCCATGTCACACATATGTCAGAAAGAACGTAACTCTGCTTAGCAACAGTAATTCTTCTGAAGGTGAAGAAACAACATTTTGTGAAGACTTCAGATTTACTGACACTTACTACAGCATCGTTGATCAGGTATTGTATAACAAGCCTTCTCATTAGTGCCCAGTAGAAATTTTTCATGGCTCCTGACTTAACTGTAAGATAACTCTATTTTTATGTGTATAATATATGAGTGTGAGTTTTCAGTTGTCTGCCAGTGTACACAATTAGTAAATGCATTGATTTGTCATGATACTATCATGAACTTAAATTTAACAATTTCAGAAACATATGGTATCTCCCCCCCCCCCATGAACCATGGACCTTGCCGTTGGTGGGGAGGCTTGCGTGCCTCAGCGATACAGATGGCCGTACCGTAGGTGCAACCACAACGGAGGGGTATCTGTTGAGAGGCCAGACAAACATGTGGTTCCTGAAGAGGGGCAGCAGCCTTTTCAGTAGTTGCAGGGGCTACAGTCTGGATGATTGACTGATCTGGCCTTGCAACATTAACCAAAACGGCCTTGCTGTGCTGGTACTGCGAACGGCTGAAAGCAAGGGGAAACTACAGCCGTAATTTTTCCCGAGGACATGCAGCTTTACTGTATGATTAAATGATGATGGCATGCTTTGGGTAAAATATTCTGGAGGTAAAATAGTCCCCCATTCGGATCTCCGGGCGGGGACTACTCAGGAGGATGTCGTTATCAGGAGGAAGAAAACTGGCGTTCTACGGATCGGAGCGTGGAATGTCAGATCCCTTAATCGGGCAGGTAGGTTAGAAAATTTAAAAAGGGAAATGGGTAGGTTAAAGTTAGATATAGTGGGAATTAGTGAAGTTCGGTGGCAGGAGGAACAAGACTTCTGGTCAGGTGATTACAGGGTTATAAACACAAAATCAAATAGGGGTAATGCAGGAGTAGGTTTAATAATGAATAGGAAAATAGGAATGTGGGTAAGCTACTACAAACAGCATAGTGAATGCATTATTGTGGTGAAGATAGATACGAAGCCCACACCTACTACAGTAGTACAAGTTTATATGCCACCTAGCTCTGCAGATGATGAAGAAATTGAAGAAATGTACGATGAAATAAAAGAAATTGTTCAGATAGTGAAGGGAGACGAAAATTTAATAGTAATGGGTGACTGGAATTCGAGTGTAGGAAAAGGAAGAGAAGGAAACATAGTAGGTGAATATGGATTGGGGCTAAGAAATGAAAGAGGAAGCCGCCTAGTAGAATTTTGCACAGAGCACAACTTAATCATAGCTAACACTTGGTTTAAGAATCATGAAAGAAGGTTGTATACGTGGAAGAACCCTGGAGATACTAAAAGGTATCAAATAGATTATATAATGGTAAGACAGAGATTTAGGAACCAGGTTTTAAGTTGTAAGACATTTCCAGGGGCAGATGTGGACTCGGACCACAATCTATTGGTTATGACATGTAGATTAAAGCTGAAGAAACTGCAAAAATGTGGGAAATTAAGGAGATGGGACCTGGATAAACTGAAAGAACCAGAGGTTGTACAGAGTTTCAGGGAGAGCATAAGGGAGCAATTGACAGGAATGGGGAAAGAAATACAGTAGAAGAAGAATGGGTAGCTTTGAGGGATGAAGTAGTGAAGGCAGCAGAAGATCAGGTAGGTAAAAAGACGAGGGCTAGTAGAAATCCTTGGGTAATTGAAGAAATATTGATTTAATTGATGAAAAGAGAAAATATAAAAATGCAGTAAAAGAAGCAGGCAAAAAGGAATACAGACGTCTCAAAAATGAGATCGACACGAAGTGCAAAATGGCTAAACAGGGATGGCTAGAGGACAAATGTAAGGATGTAGAAGCTTATCTCACTAGGGGTAAGATAGATACTGCCTACAGGAAAATTAAAGAGACCTTTGGAGAGAGGAGAACCACGTGTATGAATATCAAGAGCTCAGATGGCAACCCAGTTCTAAGGGAAGGCAGAAAGATGTACTTGAGGACAATATTATGGAAATGGAAGAGGATGTAGATGAAGACGAAATGGGAGATACGATACTGTGTGAAGAGTTTGACAGAGCACTGAAAGACCTGAGTCGAAACAAGGCCCCCGGAGTGACAACATTCCATTAGAACTACTGACGGCCTTGGGCGAGCCAGTCATGACAAAACTCTACCAGCTGGTGAGCAAGATGTATGAGACAGGCGAAATACCCTCAGACTTCAAGAAGAATATAATAATTCCAATCCCAAAGAAAGCAGGTGCTGATAGATGTGAAAATTACCGAACTATCAGTTTAATAAGTCACAGCTGCAAAATACTAACGCGAATTCTTTACAGACGAATGGAAAAACTGGTAGATGCAGACCTCGGGGAGTATCAGTTTGGATTCCGTCGAAATGTTGGAACACGTGAGGCAATACTGACCTTACGACTTATCTTAGAAGAAAGATTAAGAAAAGGCAAACCTACGTTTCTAGCATTTGTAGACTTAGAGAAAGCTTTTGACAATGTTGACTGGAATACTCTTTTAAAATTCTAAAGGTGGCAGGGGTAAAATACAGGGAGCGAAAGGCTATTTACAATTTGTACAGAAACCAGATGGCAGTCATAAAAGTCGAGGGGCATGAAAGGGAAGCAGTGGTTGGGAAAGGAGTGAGACAGGGTTGTAGCCTCTCCCCGATGTTATTCAATCTGTATATTGAGCAAGCAGTAAAGGAAACAAAAGAAAAATTTGGAGTAGGTATTAAAATTCATGGAGACGAAGTAAAAACTTTGAGGTTCGCCGATGACATTGTAATTCTGTCAGAGACGGCAAAGGAGTTGGAAGAGCAGTTGAACGGAATGGACAGTGTCTTGAAAGGAGGATAGAAGATGAACATCAACAAAAGCAAAACGAGGATAATGGAAGGTAGTCAAATTAAATCGGGTGATGGTGAGGGAATTAGATTAGGAAATGAGACACTTAAAGTAGTAAAGGAGTTTTGCTATTTAGGAAGTAAAATAACTGATGATGGTCAAAGTAGAGAGGATATAAAATGTAGACTGGCAATGGCAAGGAAAGCATTTCTGAAGAAGAGAAATTTGTTAACATCGAATATAGATTTATGTATCAGGAAGTCGTTTCTGAAAGTATTTGTTTGGAGTGTAGCCATGTATGGAAGTGAAACATGGACGATAACTAGTTTGGACAAGAAGAGAATAGAAGCTTGCGAAATGTGGTGCTACAGAAGAATACCAAAGATAAGGTGGATAGATCACGTAACTAATGAGGAGGTATTGAATAGGATTGGGGAGAAGAGAAGTTTGTGGCACAACTTGACTAGAAGAAGGGATAGGTTGGTAGGACATGTTTTGAGGCATCAAGGGATCACAAATTTAGCGTTGGAGGGCAGCGTGGAGGGTAAAAATCGTAGAGGGAGACCGAGAGATGAGTACACTAAGCAGATTCAGAAGGATGTAGGTTGCAGTAGGTACTGGGAGATTAAGCAGCTTGCACAGGAAAGAGTAGCATGGAGAGCTGCATCAAACCAGTCTCAGGACTGAAGACAACAACAACAACAATGGTATCTCCCTAAATGTAATTATTGTGTCACTGAGTCATGAACTTTGATGTTAACAGTCTGTTAATGGTGTCACTATACAAATACAGTTTTCAGATACTGTTCAAAGGTAATGAATGACCATCACTGCTGTTGTGGAATAACTGTGTCTAAACAGGACCACCAGTATAGAGCTTCCTATGATATGATGTTAGATTGAGAGTGCAGTTTCAGCAGCCATGGTACAGAACATGAACATATGGTGTGTCTAATAGATGTCCACTGACAATAAAAGGTCTTCAAGGTAAATAAACCTATGTGTTAGCTGGGCCATTCCTCAAATACAGTGAGCTATGGCTATACAAATGCCTTAGCATGTGAGACAGAAAAGAACTCTCTCATCTCTCTAGATACATCTTCCATGGGACTTCCGGATATGCAAAAATTTTATGACTCTCTACAGTGTGATAGTTATGTTAATTCCTCATTGTAGAGATGGTTTAGTGACTGCTCTGCACATATAAAACACAAAATGCCATCTTTACATTTGTAGTTCAGGCTTGTTAGAAGGCAGCGTACACTGTTAGAATTTTATTTGTTTTTATTTATTTTATTTATTTATTTACATTTTTTGTGTATAGATCATCAAGCTGATGTCTTTTGCAAAATGTCATACATAGGTTGAGTACATTACTATAGAAAGCACTTACAGCAATGGTACATACATCTGTCTTAGTATTCTAATTATATTATGTGCTACAAGAAATTCCAAAAAGATTAGAATTCACTGAGTGTATATAAACACTTATTTACTAAGAGGGCTTTTATCTTCCTTTGGCACAGCTTTGGTTCACAAGTTTTCAGAGCTTGTGGCAGCTTGTTGAAGGTTGCCCGTTAACATAAGGACTATTGTCAGTCATTTTTAATTTTGTCCTCTGCCTGAAGTAGTTCACCTTATTTCTAGTATCATAATTATGTGTATCACTGTACTTATATTTACTATTCAGAAACATATAATAAGTTTATCCAAATACAAGGAATACACTGTTAGTTATTTATGTTGAAGAAAAGTTTCATGACAGGACTCTTTGGGCTTTAGTCCATGCATTAACCTAATGGCTCTTTTCTGTAACACTAGTATTCTGTTCAGCTGTAGGTCTACCCTACAGTTCAATACCATAATTAAAAAATGGATAAACTGCTCCATAGTAAATAATTTTTAGTGTTTCGATTGCCACTATTTTTGCCAACTGACTCACAAGATACAGGCTACTGCTGATTTTCTCACACACAGAAGTAATGTAGTTTACCCAAAGGAGATTTTTGTCCAGGTGGACACAGAGAAATTTATTGTTATCTGTTTCTGCTGATGTAATACCACAAACATTGTTATTTCAGTCTCATGAGAACCAGTTGCTTTAAATGTTAATAGCTGAAATTTACTGATGTTAGTGTTTAGATTCTGATGTAGAAAATAGGTGGTTACTTCCATCACACCCTTAGTTGCAACTGAATGTAATGTAGAATACTTGTTTTAGGCCCACAATAGACTAACAGAAAACAATCAGATCATTTTGCCATCTGCCAGTTAACAACTATATTAAACTGAGGAGGTACCTTATAAGGTACATATATTGTAATTCAATGCAATGTTATGGGCAATCACTAAGCAAAAATATGTTGATGCATAAGTGGTAATGACTTTTGTAAGGCCACCTGTAAACAGTCATAATATCAAAGATCAATGAAACAGCGCTACTGGCAACTGAACAGATTTCAAAAACCAAGAACGTTTACAAGACAATAGTTCACTATCTGCCTGCAACAGGACAAGGGTGTGTGTGTGGAAGGGGGGGGGGGGGGGGAGGCTGGTCAACTCATCTCCAGTCATCCTGAATTGCGTTTTTCTTAAGAGGTTAAGGCAATTGCCATTGAGGCTTCTCTGAAAATGACACAACCTATACTCTTCACTGTTCTTAGTATATCCGAGCTTGTAACCTGCCTCTAATGACCTCATCACTGATGGGTTGTTGAACTTTACTTATTCTTCTTTTCCCCAGTTTTCTTCTCTATGGAAACTGTGGGAATGTCACTATGATAACTGGAAGGAACAATATTTCAGTTGGTTGGAAATGAACAGTTATTGATTTTTTTTAAATAATTTATTATCCAATACAATTACACTAATCTCAAACTAAATGACTAGTTTTGAGTGGCTACCCTCAGAACATAAAACAGATGCCACGTTTCAATACCACCACTGCAGAAACCATGAATCCCATTGTCAATAGCTTGCTTTCTTTTATCTGAGGTTGACTGATGTTGGCTGGAACCAGTCATTTTTTTATAAATTTGTGTGATTGTGCAGGACAGTGGATTACTTTCATTATGACAAATAACTGAACAGATATGATCCACTGTTGTTTTTACATGAGCACCTGCTGTCATTATGACTACTGAATGGTTCATCAGGGCCAGTAGGTGGCACTGCTATAATCAGCTATCAAGCTACAACAATCAAACCATTTTTAATGAAGATAAATTATCTAATTCCAAGACAAAAGTGTGTTAAAATGGCAGAGAGATCAAATCCAGAGCAGCCTTTTCTCCTGACAATCTTATGAGGAAACTGAAAGATAATTTGTTTCTATTGAGGCAATCCACAAAATATGTTCCATTTTCCCCTGGGCCTTCTTGTGTACAAACTGATAGGTACACAGTGTAAAAACTGAACATTTTCTGTTATTATTCAAAAGCCTCTTTGCTTACTCTGATAGTTGTGTAAGTCTGGAATCTTTAATGATATTTGGGAATTCTTGACACAATATCATTATTATTGTTGATGGTGACATATTCTAGGAGCTAGAATTCCAGAGATCTTGGCAGTTTTTATTTGAACTGCTTCACATAGCCTAGGCTTGATTGCTAAGAGACATTCATTGCTTTAACAATGGTCAGTCTGATGGGGTGACTACAATGAGAGCATTGCCCACAGGAGACAAACTTCTGGGACTGAGTCCCGGTTCACTCACTGTTTTAATCTTGCAGAAAGTTTAAAAAATGCTAACACTCTGCTGTAATGTGAAAGATTCAGTCTGGATGCAATGAGATAAGTTGTCTGATGAATCACACGTAATGTATGGCAGCTGTCTTGCACTCCAGACATAAAAATCTGCCTATAAAGAGTCCACTTTGGCTTTAAAAGCATCCAAATAGGCTTATTATATTCAGTTACTGCTGTGATTCTATTATGGCCCCATATTGAAAAATACTCGATGCTTTGCATAAGTGACTATTACTTACTGTGTTACAGATATGAATTTTACATGATAATATTTACTCACCTGCTTAGCTGGGTGGTAACTTGCCTGCCTCCCATGCAGTAGGCCCGGGTTCGATTCCTGGCCGGGTTGGAGTTTGTATCCCTCGTGGACTGGGTGTTGTGTTGCCCTCATCGTCATTTCATCTTCATCACTGCCGCTCAAGTCACCCAATGTGGCGTTGACTGAAATAAGACATGCTGTTGGTGGCTGAACTTCCCCAAACGGGGCCTCCTGGCCAACGATGCCATACACACATTTCATTTCATTTGTGTCTTATATGAATTCATTCAAGAAAATCTAATTCCCAGTGAATTTTGTATAAGAGCAAGAGAATAATTTTGTTGCAATGAGTGTCTGTGCCATACAACAGTGTGTCATTTTCTTATAATTCAGAAGACATGTATTTTCTACATTAACACATCTCTCCATAACTCAATATCTGAGGCCTGTGTACCACAATATGTAGTGTTAATTAAATTCACTAAACAAGGTCAATGTTCGAAACCTGGCTTTCTAAAGGAGTATGTAGTGATAGGGGTAATGAAAGCACTATGTGCTTGACAGATACAAGAATTCTAAGTGCCTTTGCATATTGGAAGAAGGTCTCTGGTGAACAGTTGTTGTTGTTCTTGTTGTGGTCTTCAGTCCTGAGACTGGTATGATGCAGCTCTCCATGCTACTCTATCCTGTGCAAGCTTCTTCATCTCCCAGTACGTACTGCAGCCTACATCCTTCTGAACCTGCTAAGTGTATTCATCTCTTGGTTTCCCTCTGCGATTTGTACCCTCCACGCTGCCCTCTAACACTAAATTGGTGATCCCTTGATGCCTCAGAACGTGCCCTTCTTCTAGTAAAGTTGTGCCACAAACTTTTCTTCTCCCCAATCCTATTCAATACCTCCTCATTAGTTATGTGATCTACCCATTTAATCTTCAGCATTATTCTGTAGCACCACATTTCGAAAGCTTCTATTCTCTTCTTGGATAAACTGTTTATCGTCCATGTTTCACTTCCATACATGGCTACACTCCATACAAATACTATCAGAAACGACTTCCTTACTTAAATCTATACTCGATGTTAACAAATTTCTCTTCTTCAGAAACGCTTTCCTTGCCACTGCCAGTCTACATTTTATATCCTCTCTACTTCGACCATCCTCAGTTATTTTTCTCCCCAAATAGCAAAACTCCTTTACTACTTTAACTGTCTCATTTCCTAATCTAATTCCATAAGCATCACCCGATTTAATTCGACTACATTCCATTATCTTCGTTTTGCTTTTGTTGATGTTCATCTTATACCCTCCCTTCAAGACACTGCCCATTCCTTTCAACTGCTCTTCCAAGTCCTTTGCTGTCTCTGACAGAATTACAATGTCATAGGCGAACCTAAAAGTTTTTATTTCTTCCCCATGGATTTTAATAACTACTCCGAATTTTTTTTGTTTCCTTTACTGCTTGCTCAATATACAGTTTGGATAACATCAGGGATAGGCTACAACCCTGTTTCACTCCCTTCCTAACCACTGCTTCCCTTTCATGTCCTTCGACTCTTATAACTGCCGTGTGGTTTCTGTACAAGTTGTAAATAGCCTTTCGCTCCCTGTATTTTACCCCTGCCACCTTCAGAATTTGAAAGAGAGTATTCCAGTCAACATTGTCAAAAGCTTTCTCCAAGCCTACAAATGCTAGAAATGTGGGTTTGCCTTTCCTTAATCTAGCTTCTAAGATAAGTCGTAGGGTCAGTATTACCTCACGTGTTCCCATATTTCTTATGGAATCCAAACTGATCTTCCCCGAGGTGGGCTCCTACCAGTTTTTCCATTCGTCTGTAAATAATTCGGGGTTAGTATTTTGCAGCCGTGACTTATTAAACTGATAGTTCGGTAATTTTCACATGTTTCTTTGGGATTGGAATTATTATATTCTTCTTGAAGTCTGTGGGTATTTTGCCTGTCTCATACATTTTGCTCACCAGATGGTAGAGTTTTGTCAGGACTTGTTCTCCCAAGGCCGTCAGTAGTTCTAAAGGAATGTTGTCTACTCCCAGGGCCTTGTTTTGACTCAGGTCTTTCAATGCTCTATCAAACTCTTCACGCAGTATCGTATCTCCCATCTCAACTTCATCTACTTCCTCTTCCCTTTCTATAACATTGCCCTCAAGTACATCGCCCTTGTATAGTCCCTCTATATACTCCTTCCACCCTTCTTTGCTTCGAACTGGGTTTCTATCTGAGCTTTTGATATTCATACAAGTGGTTCTCTTTTCTCCAAAGGTGTCTTTAATTTTCCTGTAGGCAGTATCTATCTTACCCCTAGTGCGATAAGCCTCTACATCCTTACATTTGTCCTCTAGCCATGCCTGCTTAGCCATTTTGCGCTTCCTGTCGATCTCATTTTTGAGACATTTGTATTCCTTTTTGTCTGCTTCATTTACTGCATTTTTATATTATCTCCTTTCATCAATTACATTCAGTATTTCTTCTGTCAACCAAGGTGAACAGTATTGGTTCATTTTTTGTCCTGATGCTATTGTAAGGACATCTGAGATGAACAGCTGTTCCCAGGTAGGCATCTATAGTAGTTGATTGCATGACCAAGACAAGGTATAATTATTATCAGGTACCTGAACTGAGAGTGCTCCGCTACATCTAGTACACTGGGTGCTGACTGGCCAGACCTAGTGGCTTCAGCATGTGCCTTTCCGGAACCTGGTGTAGTGCTGTGGTGCTTGGTGTGGCTGGCTCCCAGTGCTCAAGCTGCAGTGCAGGCTCAACTGGTGCCCAGTGATTAAGCTGCAACATGTGCAAGCTGGCATACAGCACTGAAGCTGCAGCATGGGAGCTGCTAGTGCCTGGTGATGAAGCTGCAGCGTGTGCACACCTGGCAATGAAGCTGCGATACTGGCAAGGCGGGTGGGAGAATCAGTGAAGCCATTGAGCAGTGTCGCCATTGGCAAGCTTCGTTGTTTGGTAGGATGCGGCACTCGATCCGTGGCAGTAGCCTGAGATGTGATGACGGTGATGAGCCAACGAGGTGAGCGATGAGGTGGTGCAGTGAAGCCAATAAGCTAGCTGCTCAGGACATAATGATTTCAATGGGCTTCAAAGGGGGAGATGGGGCTTTGATTGATGGGCTGTAGGATGCAGCCATTGTAAAATGCAGAGTGGGACCTCTCTGCTGATAGATGGGCCATGGCCTATATAGGCAGGTGGACAGATACGCATGCGGCAGCACGTGACTACAGAAGAAGAACAGGTTTGCGATCGCAATGCTGGTATCGATGTTATGCATGTAACGGTTGTAGAAGCTGGCACTTGTGGTGGAGAAGAGCCTACAGCCAAGCAGCTAGAATACGCACAAGATGTGGGTGTAGTGCGAGCAGTTGTAATGGGTAGGCTGTAGGCTATATGGCAGGATATAATACTTCAAATTGTCATGAAATGTGTCCAGATTTTCTCAGAAGAACTACATGATATTTTGTAAACAAAGGTGGAATGTGTGCTAAAGATGGTGGAGGAAATTTTTGAAACTTTAATTTTATCTGTTGTAAATTTTTTGCCTTTTACTGTACTAATGATTTTTTTTGTAAGTTGTTGGCGTCAATTAATTTTTTTCGTAAGTTATTTGCGTGTGCGGTCGTTTTCGTGAGGTTTAATTCATGCTGATGCGCGAATCAAACCTCACGAAAACGACCGCACACGCAAATAACTTACGAAAAAAATTCATTGACGCAAACAACTTACGAAAAAAATAATGATGTATCCACTGAATATTGTGTTTATACAAGTCAATGATATGAAATTTCGTAACCTACAATTTCCTGAAATATTTATCATTCTTCCAGAAGCATTATTGGCATGCATATGTCCAACTAGTATTCTCTTCTTTTCTCTTCTGAATTACTTGTTGGAGAACAATCCAAGTATCTCTAATTTATTGCTCTGATGCTCTTAACTCTAACATTTACGCTTTCATTAACAGTTTTTATGTTGACAACACATCAAATATTAAAGGAAAACAGTTATATGTTATATAATTCTAAGAAACTGTTAGACATCTCCTATGACAGATGAGCATGACAGATGAGTACCGTACTGCTATTGTTAAGCTTACCAGACAAAATATTGTACCGTCCTTAAAAGAAAGCACTGGTTGGTTTGGAGTGCTGTAGTTGGACATGGTTGTGAAATGGTGTGTATGTAGCAGTCGGTTGTATGGAATCAGAGCAGTAACATGGATCGATATAAGATGCTTTACAGAATGGCAGAAAAGAGCAGTCGTGATTGGATGTGTCCATGACCACACTGTGAATGAAACTGCCAGATTGCTGACAAACCAACGTGGATTGTCCAAAGAGACCATAAGGAATGGTGTATCATTTGCAGCCATGAAACATGGTCCAAAAACAGTGGTTGAAAGAAGACTCCAACTGATAGGGATTGGGAGCAAACATACTTTCCTGGTTTGACAGAATATCAGGTGCCATATCATGCCTCGATGGGCCCGCCAAATCCGATCACAACTCCATAGAAAATGTCTGCGACTATTTGGTCCAACGGGTGAAACATAACCACCAACGTGCGTGTTCTGCAGTATAAAATAATCAAAGACTAGCATTAGCGCGATATAAGCTCACTGGAAGGAAGAGCTGTTAAGCTTTTATAGATAGCGCAGTGGTCGAGCCACACGCTCAACTGCACACACACTGCCCCTACATAAGCATACGGAAGGAAGTGGCGAGCAGTGAGACATTAATGTTTCCAGTGGATACTGTATATAAACATGGGGAAACGTAAGGGCGTGTCAGAGTGGCAAGGCCGGCCTGTGTGGCCGAGCGGTTCTACGCGCTTCAGTCCGGAACTGCGCGACCGCTTCGGCCGTAGGTTCGAATCCTGCCTCGGGCATGGATGTGTGTGTTGTTCTTAGGTTAGTTAGGTTTAAGTAGTTCTAAGTTCTAGGGGACTGATGACCTCAGATGTTAATTCCCATAGTGCTCAGAGCCATTTGAACCATTTTTGAACAGAGTGGCAGGAAGCGATAACCGTGTTGGGCTGTGCGCATAGTCATACGATTTGTGAAGTTGCTGGATTTGTTGGTGATTCACGGTGGACTGTTCAACGTGTCTGCAAACATTTCAGTAACACACGTGCCTATAAAACACTCAGAACTGTCTCTGGGATACGATCCTGACCGAGAGGGAATGGAGACGCGTTTCACGGCTTGTGAATCAAAATCACTTCCAAATCCTACAGGAACTGCAGCAGGAAGTGAATGAAGGTCCACAGGTCTGCTAGCAAGAGAGCACTGCGTCGGGAACTGCTTGCTACGAACATTTGGAATCGGTCCTCTCGCAAGAGACCACATAAAGCTGCGTGTGTTCAGTGGAGTAGAAATCGTTGAACGTTGACAGTAGATGACTAGCGGAACGCGGTCGGACAAATCACGTTTTTGCCTACATTCAAATGACGCACATCGTCGAGTGCACCGAAGGCCAAATGAAGCATTTCATCGTGAAGGTGTGCAAGGGCAGGTCTATGATGTTTTGCGAGTGTTTTTCTTATCATGAATGGGGCCCACTCACTGAGGCGACCACTAACACGAACCAGCTAGTTTATTTAAACATTCTGAAAGATCAGAACAACATCTACATCAACATCAACATCTACATTATGCTATTGATGCCCTTATTTTTCAAGACGCCAACAGCAAAGTTCATCGGACTGGGAGAATATGTGACTGGTTTCCTGAGTGATCCTCCATCCTGTTTCGCCTTGATTGGCCTGAAAATCACCTGACTTGAGCACCACAAGAAATCTGTGGGACATATTAGAACAGCAGGTAAAACGCCGACATCAGCATTCCGACAGTATGGTGGAACTGCACAATCAAATCCTCAGCGAGTGGGATTAACCTGGATGCGAGTGCCTCTACAACCTTCTAGACTCACTTTCTAACTGAATTCAGGCGGTTATCCAGGGGCGGAATTACACGGTATTAAATAATGCCTGTAATGACTTATCTAGCGGCGACCAATTTATTATCCAGTGAGCTTAGTATACTTGCCGAAACTTGTTGATCCTCCTCCTCTCTGTATTGTGTGCATTATCGAAGCTAGTGGCAATGTTTCATGCATTTGCGTGATGTCTTCCACGAGTAACTAATATTTTGTCTGGTGTGCTTATTTTTTAATTTGTATCTACATCACTACATTCGCAATATTACACTACTGGCCATTAAAATTGCTACACACGTAGATGACGTGCTACAGACGCGAAATTTAACTGACAGGAAGAAGATGCTATGCTATGCAAAGGATTAGCTTTTCAGAGCACTCACACAGGGTTGGCGCCGGTGGCGACACCTAGAACATGCTGACACGAGGAAAGTTTCCAACCGATTTCTCATACAAAAACAGCAGTTGACCGGCGTTGCCCGGTGAAACGTTGTTGTGATGCCTCGTGTAAGGAGGAGAAATGCGTACCATCACGTTTCCGACTTTCATAAAGGTCGGATTATAGTCTATCGCGATTGCGGTTTATCGTATCGCGACATTGCTGCTCGCATTGGTCGAGATCCAAGGACTGTTAGCAGAATATGGAATCTCTGCGTCAGGAGGGTAATACGGAACGTCGTGCTGGATTCCAAGAGCCTCGTATGACTAGCAGTCGACATGACAAGCATCTTATCCGCATGGCTGTAACGGATCGTGCATCCACGTCTCGATCCCTGAGTCAACAGATGGGGGCGTTTGCAAGGCAACAACCATCTGCACGAACAGTTCGACGACGTTTGAAGAGCAACATGGACTATCAGCTCGGAGACCATGGCTGCGGTTACCCTTGACGCTGCATCACAGACAGGAGCGCCTGCGATGGTGTACTCAACGACGAACCTGGGTGCACGAATGGAAAAACATCGTGATGGTCGCATCCGTATCTGGCGCCATCGCGGTGAACGCACGACCGCATGTCGCAAGTCCTGTACGGGCCTTTCTGGATACAGAAAATGTTCGACTGCTGCCGTGACCAACACATTCTCCAGATTTCTGACCAATTGAAAACGTCTGGTCAATGTTGGCCGAGCAACTGGCTCGTCACAATACGCCAGGCACTACTCTTGATGAACTGTGGTATCGTGTTGAAGCTGCACGGGCAGCTGTACCTGTACACGCCATCCAAGCTCTGACTCAATGCCCAGGCGTATCAAGGCCATTATTACGGCCAGAGGTGGTTGTCCTGGGTACTGATTTCTCAGGATCTATGCACCCATACTGCGTGAAAATGTAATCAAATGTCAGTTCTAGTATAATACATTTGTCCAGTGAATACCCGTTTTCATCTGCAATTCTTCTTGGTGTAGCAATTTTAATGGCCAGTAGTGTAAATACTTAATCGCTGCTACTAATTGTTCTTATTTCTAGTGGCAACTCGTTTGTCAACGGAAAATCCTGGTCTCAGTGTCTCAGTTGCTGTACTTGATGGGAGTTTTGTTCGGAGGAGTGGCGTGCACATCTTTACTGTGGACAGTGCCGCCAGATCTGGTTCTCTTCGGTGGCGCGACTATGCAGATACTCGGCGGCGTGGCTGTTGCTTTTACACCATATTTTGTTCTGCACTGTTTATTGCGCTTCTTGACGGCAGCCGCATGCACCTGTATGTTCACCTCTGGTTACATCATATGTGAGTAAAATATCTTTCTACAATATGAGGTGACAGTTCGTCTTCAAAAGACGGATTTGTAGAATATTCATGTTTATTGCAGGTACAGCGATGATGAAAGGTAAAGGGAAGATTGTGGCTTCATGTTGCTACGAACATCTCTGGTCTGTTGGAGTAATTACGCTTCCGTGCATAGCACACCTGTTCAACGACTGGCGTCACTTCCAGTTAGCTATATCGTTACCCAGTATGGTCATTCTCTTGTGCGCCAGGTAAGGTAACAGTTCTTGTAAGTATACTGGGTGATCAAAAAGTCAGTATAAATTTGAAAACTTAATAAACCATGCAATAATGTAGATAGAGAGCTAAAAATTGACACACATGCTTGGAATGACATGGGGTTTTATTAGAACCAAAAAAAGTATCGCTAGACGCGTGAAAGATCTCTTGCGCGCGTCGTTTGGTGATGATCGTGTGCTCAGCCGCCACTTTCGTCATGCTTGGTCGCCCAGGTCCCCAGACCTCAGTCCGTGCGATTATTGGCTTTGGGGTTACCTGAAGTCGCAAGTGTATCGTGATCGACCGACATCTCTAGGGATGCTGAAAGACAACATCCGACGCCAATGCCTCACCATAACTCCGGACATGCTTTACAGTGCTATTCGCAACATTATTCCTCGACTACAGCTATTGTTGAGGAAAGATGGCGGAGATATTGAGCATTTCCTGTAAAGAACATCATCTTTGCTTTGTCTCACTTTGTTATGCTAATTATTGCTATTCTGACCAGATGAAGCGCCATAAGAAGTAAACGAATTAAAAGTAAAAACTTGCCAAGTAGTGTTGCTCAAAGCATCAAACCGAAAAGAATAATGATAACATTCAGGTCCTCTTTCTGTCTGTCTGACAACACAAATAACTAAGAACTGGACTATATTTCAACTTGCTCTCTTGCGGAAAGTAAGCAAACCCCAAAGTACCGTTTTAATTCTGTCGTAATTTACTTCCTTAGTCAATAAAATTGTTCTGGGTCTGTGAAAGCATTGTCAACTATAAAATTCCGACGTTTCGGCGACTATTGCCAAGACGCCTTCCTCAGATTGTGTTGCTAACTGTTGAATGGGCGCTAGTTTAATTACTTATTTACTATTGAGGAGTGCTGTCATTGGATATGAGGGTGAGGTGGAAGGGTATTAGTTGTTCTTTTATTGGTCTTAGCACAGCGCCTTGTCATGGGCGGAAATAGGCGTTTTCCATTGGAGTTTCCTTTATTGCTTACCATTGGTGGAAATCGGCGTATAGGAAGTTGAGCGGCGACAGCGACGTAGTGCTGTTTACTAACTGCCTACTATCGATTAGGGCGCGTCAGCAGACATTAGCGAATCATTGGAGGCTTCAGTTTGTCATCTACCACAACCAGAGGCAGAGAAGATCCGGTAAGTAACAGTACGAGTCTTGACTCGCGCAAAGCTTCCGAAGCAAAACATAGGTAAGGAGGAACGACTTACCATTAAGGAGCTAAAGGACAACTCTCAGATAGTCGTAATCCAGGCAGACAGGGAAATGCCACCGTAGTGTTGGACACAGTAGATTATTGACTGTGACAACGGCCGCGGAAGCCTACGTTTATACTTCCTTAGTAATAATATAATTTTATATCCACTTTCGGTGCTACGTCACACATTTTTAATGAATAGTTCTCACGTTTTACTTAAAATTTAGAGTTTCTCATTAGAATTGGGGGTTGTTTTGGGGAAGGAGACCAGAGAGCGAGGACATCGGTCTCATCGGATTAGGGAAGGACGGGGAAGGAAGTCGGCCGTGCCGTTTGAAAGGAACCATCCCGGCATTTGCCTGGAGCGATTTAGGGAAATCACGGAAAACCTAAATCAGGATGGCCGGACGCGGGATTTAACCGTCGTCCTCCCCAATGCGAGTCCAGTGTTTAACCACTGCCCCACCTCGCTCGGTCTCTCATTAGAATTGGACGAAGCATAACTTCAGTCTTCCAACATGGTCCCCAACTATTTCCATAAATGGATGACAATGCAGGTATCTGAAGTTGTAACCACAAGTTACAGGAGGTGAGTAATAGCTATTGGGGAATTATCTCTGCTCTTGATGGGATGGACTGTCCATGGAACAGAATCTCGATAAAGAAGCTCGTGAGGAAACAGCGACGACACCACAATTGGTGTAAAACAAATCATAGGAGAATGGAGAGACGCTAGAGATGAAGCCTCTGACTATCAAAAGGGCAGTGCTTGAATCACAGAACGACCACCGCAACAGAATCTTGTTGGATAGACTTTACAAAACCAAAAACATTCTGGTGAAGAGCGAAGGCAATCAGTGCTACCAAAGTTAGTGTCTGTACACTCACGGAAAACACAGGAGCTGAAACAGAGTAGAAGAAATGTTTTCAAATGTTCCTTTACAGAGGTTAATCCAGGAGTACTTCATCAGCTCCATTCCTGCACCATTGCAAAAATGAGAGATGTACACTGTGCAACACAGATGGAGGCCCACTTTTTCGAAACACTGTAGTTGTCTCCCGCTGTGACGCAAAATTTTGAAATTTGGGTCCAAGCTGCCTACAATCTTCATCTGAAGTGGTGCAAGAGCGTGACGTGTGTAAGAACGAGGCGTCCTGCGACCTCACCGTCGGCGACGGTTCAAGTAGGAGGGTGTAGTCACGTATGAAAAAAAGGCCAGAGTTCAGAAGTTCATATGAAGTGAGAGGTAGGGTAATGATGTCATATTGGCACCAAATTTTACCACAATTCTGCCCAACGAAACTGTGGACATACGAGGGGCATTTGAAAAGTCCGTGCAAAAATAAAAACTACTTACGTGTTTGGGGTAAACCTTTTTTACTTTTCTACATGGTCTCCTTTTAGACTTATACACTTCGTCAAACGCTGTTCTAATTTGTTGGTCCCTGCCGAATAATAGGAATTGTCCAAGTCTACAAAATAGCTATTAGTTGCTGCAATCACGTCCTAGTTTGAATAAAATCTGCCCCGCCAGCCATTTCTTCAAACTGGGGAACAAATAGTAGTCCAAAGGAGCCAATTCTGGAGAATAGGGGGGATTTGAAACGAGTTGGAGTCCTATTTCCATTAATTTTGCGACCACAACTGCTGAGGTGTGTGCTGGTTCATTGTCGTGATGGAAAATGACTTTTTTGCGTTTTTCTTGGATCTCGGTTTTCAAACGGTCCAATAACGGTGAATAATATGCACCTGTAATAGTTTTACCCTTTTCCAGATAGTCGATGAGGATTATCCTTTTTCGAATCCCAAAAGTCAATCGCCATAACCTTTCTGGCCGAAGGAATGGTCTTCGTCCTTTTTTGGTGCAGTTTCGACCTTGGTAACCCATTGTTTGGATTGTTGTTTGGTCTCAGGAGTACAGTAATGTATCCATGTTTCATCCACAGTGACGAAACGACGCTTAAAGTCCTACGGATTCTCCCTGAACAGCTGCAAACCATCCTTGCAACACTTCACATGATTCCGTTTTTGCTCAAGTGTGAGCGATCGCGGAACCCATCTTGCGGATAGCTTTCTCATGTCGAAATGTTTATGAAAAATATTATGTACCCGTTCATTCGAGATTCCCACGGCACTAGCAATCTCACGTACCTTAACTATTCTGTCATCCATCACCATATCATGGATTTTATCAATGATTTCTGGAGTCGTAACCTCTACAGAACGTTCAGCTTCTCTTGTGCCCATATGCCCACTTCGAAAATTTTGAAACCACTTATAAAATGTTCTAATCGAAGGTGCAGAGTCACCGTAATGTTTATCAAGCTTCTCTTTAGTCTCTTGAGGCGTTTTGCCTTTCATAAAGTAATGTTTAATCACCATACGAAATTATTTTGCGTTCATTTTTTGACGATCACTCGACTTCCTTGATTCACACGAATGTCAAACACAAAGAAATATACCAATATGGCTGAAACTTGGTGTACGTTCTTTCCAAAGATGCTACTAACTAAACACGACCTCGATACGCGCCGGTGGTGCCATCTCTTTGACTTTTCAAACGCCCCTCGTATCGCAAGATTGGAAGGTCGTCATGCTCCCACTTACCCATATTTCACGCCTTCTTTTGGCGCCTCTGCGTAGGAGGTTAGAACCGCGATATCCAGCGCTGAAATCACGCGGTTTTCTTACGGGTGGCCGAAGAAAACATTTGGGACACACAGCCGCTCGGTACCGACACACTCAGTCTACCAGTGGAAAAATTGCGGCTGGGCTACACTCCAAACGGCTGTGGTCACTTTCAATGTGGTTACAGGCCAACGATGTCCATAGAGAAGAGTTGAATCGTCTGAGGGGTGTCAGCAGCATCAAAGACTGTCAAGAACATAGGCCAGTTGCTCATCGCACTGACAATTGTCGTTTCCACCACAAAATGTTTGGGAATCAACTCCCCAACGGAAGGGGTGTTTTCATTGACGCTGTTTATGCCACCTCATATGGCTTTTTCGTGTCGGTAGTGGTGATGGGTCTGAAATGTATCTGTCGTCCACTCATGGCACCCTTGAACCAAATTTCAAACTTCTGCATCGCAATGGGAGAGATTTCTGGGTTAAAAAGCCATCCTTTAATTGTGGTGCACAGTTCAGTCGTTATTGTCAGTGGTGTTGAGAAACAGGTTTTTTGATGCGACAGGCCACTAATTCCTCTCCTGTGCCAACCTTTCCATCTCAGAGTAGCAGTTGCACATACGTCCTCAATTATTTGATGGGTATATTCCAGTCCCTGTCTTCCTCTACAGTTTTTACCCTCTACAACTCACTCTAGAACCTGGGAAGTTATTTCGTGATGTCTTAACAGATATTCTAACACCCTGTCCCTTCTTTCTGCCAGTGTTTGCCCTATATTTCTTTCCTCCCCTATTCTCTGGAGAATCTCGGTCCTTACCTTATCAGAAAATTCAAGTGGCTCTAAGTACTATGGGACTTAACATC
Source organism: Schistocerca gregaria (assembly GCF_023897955.1). Taxonomy (NCBI): domain Eukaryota; kingdom Metazoa; phylum Arthropoda; class Insecta; order Orthoptera; family Acrididae; genus Schistocerca; species Schistocerca gregaria. The sequence continues at coordinate 960,866,197 of NC_064921.1, read as the reverse complement.
TCAGGTCGTCAGTCCCCTAGGCTTAGAACTACTTAAACCTGACTAACCGAAGTACATCACACACATCCATGCCTGAGGCAGGATTCAGACCTGCGACCGTAGCAGCAGCTCGGTTCCAGTAAGCGCCTAATTTTTAATGTCCTTCTGTAGCACTATATCTCAAATGCTTCGATTCTCTTCTGTTCCAGTTTGCCCACAGTCCATATTTCACTACTATACAATGCTGTGCTCCAAATATACAGTCTCAGAAATTGCTTGCTCATATTAAGTCCTGTGTTTGCTACTAGTACATTTCTATTGGCCAGGAATTCCCGTTTTGTCAGTACTAGCCTGCTTTTTACGTCCTTCTTGCTCATTCGGTCATGGGTCATTTGATGCCTAGACAGCAGAATTCCTTAACTTCATCTACTCCGTGATCACAATTTTGGAGTTAACTTTGTCGCTTCTTTTCATTACTTTCGTTTTCCCTCGATTTACTCTCAATCTATATTCTGTACACAATAGACAGTTCATCCCATCGTGCAATTATTCTTTACTTTCACTGAGGATAACAATGTTATCAGCGAATCTTATCATCGACGTCCTTTCATCTTGAACTTTAATCCCGCTCTTTTCGTTTGTTTCCGTCATTGTTTCTTCGACGCATAGATCGAAAAATACGGGCAAAGACTGCATCCCCGTCTTACACCGCTTTAATCTGATCACTTCGTTCTTGGTCTCCAACTCTTCTCTCGCAATAGAAATCACTGAAATTGAACAAGGCTCCAGTCCCTATTAGATTCTAGACATAATTTTCGACTGACATAGCCCCTCCTTTGACCTTAGTATATCATAGAACCCTCCAACAGAAACCGTGGCTAGAGGTTGGAAGAAAGTACAGGTCGCACCCATCCACTAGAAGGGTAGCAAAATGAACCACAAAACTACCGTCCAGTATCCTTGACATCCATTTGTTGTAGAATATTAGAACACATCTGACCTGTCATGTAATAAGGTATCTCGAACAGAATGACCTCCTTGACGCTAACCAAAGTGGATCCCGAAAACATCGATCATGCGGAACCAGGCTCACAATCTTCTCACATGACAGCCTGAAAGCCATGGATCATTGCAGTCAGGTTCATGCAACATTTCTTGGCTTACGAAAGGCATTTGACTCACTACAATACATACGATTATTACCGAACGTTCGATGAAACACCAAAACATTGAGCGGAGAGGGAATAGGCTTTGGGGGCTATCCTTACTGGTAATGATGGGGGAAATCAAGGAGAGATTACAAGCGAGTACAATGAATGTACGGGGCAATGAATGAACGAAGAGAACAAAGACTTTGACGATGTTTCGGGTAGCGTGTACACACGATTGTAGTGACTGGCGCAGAGTTGGGAGAAAGCAGTGGAAATGCTAATAATATAATAAGCCACGATGACATTCGATTCTAGCAGTACAAAAAAACACCAAATCCTAAAACACTTCTCTGATTATCCCTTGGGATCGAACGCAAGAGCTGAATTTCAACTGACCTTCTAGCAACCAGCATTGTAAAACGCACTTCGTCTTGTGAAATCCAGCAAGTTACGGTACTTAGTAAAGGACTCGTTGTTGAGAATGTAGTGGATTAGCGTCCAGTCAGCATCAACGGCATTAGGGAAAGAGCACTAATTTAGTTGCAAAGGAATGAGGAACAGGAAACGCATTGGCCAGCTGCGATTTTGGTTAAGTGACAAGTAACCTGAATCAGGATGACCATATGAGGACTGGTACCCTATTCCTCCCACGGGCATCCACTTTTTCATATCACGCCTCAAACCACTGTACTGAGTATAATAGAGGGTACTTGGTACCCGTATTGGCAGCTTTCTGTCCTACACCATTTGCAAGAGAAAATAAATTATTGTACTCATCCTGACCTCTCCTGTATTACTCTCAGGATGATTTTATATGCAACGGAGGCAATAGAATTGCTGCACTGTCTTCCTGGAATCCCTGTTGCATACATTTACTCAACAGAGTATCGCGAGAAATCCATCCCTTTTCTTCCAAAAATACCTATTTAAGATCCCTGAGTCACTCCGTTACACTTTCACGAGAGCTGTACTGATCTTTTATAATACTAGCAGGATGTCTTAGTCCTTTCCTGTCTGCAGTTCCTCTCTGATGACTGCAATCGCCGGAGAAACTCTCTAGAATTGATCGTCAACATAATAATCTCGGAACTTCTTTATCGTGTGACTGATTTTTTTATGACTTGAAATAAAATGTAAGTACCGTCCGACGGCCGGGCCCATAAATTGTTGTTTTAATTATTTTGTCATGGGCACGTCTCCCAGCTTCTGCTCTTTTGGTTACATCATCAATCTCCGCTTGGGTCTGCTGCTCTCTTAATTTCTCCATGCGAGGTTGCAACGGCAATAACTCTTCAAGTATGCTTTCGGGCTTTTGTGAAGGTAAAATGATGAACTGTGACACATTAACGCTACCGTGCTATATTCTATTCAAATAATTCTCAAACTTGAGAGTCTTCTTGGACGTCATCTTATGTTCCTTGTCACCAACACACAAAATATGTTGTTGTTGTCTTCAGTCCTGAGACTGGTTTGATGCAGCTCTTCATGCTACTCTATCCTGTGCAAGCTGCTTCATCTCCCAGTACCTACTGCAACCTACATCCTTCTGAATCTGCTTAGTGTACTCATCTCTCGGTCTCCCTCTACGATTTTTACCCTCCACGCTGCCCTCCAACGCTAAATTTGTGATCCCTTGATGCCTCAAAACATGTCCTACCAACCGATCCCTTCTTCTAGTCAAGTTGTGCCACAAACTTCTCTTCTCCCCAATCCTATTCAATACCTCCTCATTAGTTACGTGATCTATCCACCTTATCTTCAGTATTCTTCTGTAGCACCACATTTCGAAAGCTTCTATTCTCTTCTTGTCCAAACTAGTTATCGTCCATGTTTCACTTCCATACATGGCTACACTCCAAACAAATACTTTCAGAAACGACTTCCTGATACATAAATCTATATTCGATGTTAACAAATTTCTCTTCTTCAGAAACGCTTTCCTTGCCATTGCCAGTCTACATTTTATATCCTCTCTACTTCGACCATCATCAGTTATTTTACTTCCTAAATAGCAAAACTCCTTTACTACTTTAAGTGTCTCATTTCCTAATCTAATTCCCTCAGCATCACCCGATTTAAATTGACTACATTCCATTATCCTCGTTTTGCTTTTGTTAATGTTCATCTTATATCCTCCTTTCAAGACACTGTCCATTCCGTTCAACTGCTCTTCCAAGTCCTTTGCCGTCTCTGACAGAATTACAATGTCATCGGCGAACCTCAAAGTTTTTACTTCGTGTCCATGAATTTTAATACCTACTCCAAATTTTTCTTTTGTTTCCTTTACTGCTTGCTCAATATACAGATTGAATAACATCGGGGAGAGGCTACAACCCTGTCTCACTCCTTTCCCAACCACTGCTTCCCTTTCTTGCCCCTCAACTCTTATTACTGCCATCTGGTTTCTGTACAAATTATAAATAGCCTTTCGCTCCCTGTATTTTACCCCTGCCACCTTTAGAATTTGAAAAAGAGTATTCCAGTCAACATTGTCAAAAGCTTTCTCTAAGTCTACAAATGCTAGAAACGTAGGTTTGCCTTTTCTTAATCTTTCTTCTAAGATAAGTCGTAAGGTCAGTATTGCCTCACGTGTTCCAACATTTCGACGGAATCCAAACTGATCCTCCCCTAGGTCTGCATCTACCAGTTTTTCCATTCGTCTGTAAAGAATTCGCGTTAGTATTTTGCAGCCGTGGCTTATTAAACTGATAGTTCGGTAATTTTCACATCTGTCAGCACCTTTCTTTGGGATTGGAATTATTATATTCTTCTTGAAGTCTGAGGGTATTACGCCTGTCTCATACATCTTGCTCACCAGCTGGTAGAGTTTTGTCATGACTGGCTCTCCCAAGGCCGTCAGTAGTTCTAATGGAATGTTGTCTACTCCGGGGGCCTTGTTTCGACTCAGGTCTTTCAGTGCTCTGTCAAACTCTTCACGCAGTATCGTATCTCCCATTTCGTCTTCATCTACATCCTCTTCTATTTCCATAATATTGTCCTCAAGTACATCGCCCTTGTATAAACCTTCTATATACTCCTTCCACCTTTCTGCCTTCCCTTCTTTGCTTAGAACTGGGCTGCCATCTGAGCTCTTGATATTCATACACGTGGTTCTCTTTTCTCTAAAGGTCTCTTTGTTTTTCCTGTAGGCAGTATCTATCTTACCCCTAGTGAGATAAGCTTCTACATCCTTACATTTGTCCTCTAGCCATCCCTGCTTAGCCATTTTGCACTTCCTGTCGATCTCATTTTTGAGACGTTTGTATTCCTTTTTGCCTGCTTCATTTACTGCATTTTTATATTTTCTCCTTTCATCAATTAAATTCAATGTTTCTTCTCTTACCCAAGGATTTCTAGCAGCCCTCGTCTTTGTACCTACTTTATCCTCTGCTGCCTTCACTACTACATCCCTCAGAGCTACCCATTCTTCTTCTACTGTATTTCTTTCCCCTATTCCGGTCAATTGTTCCCTTATGCTCTCTCTGAAACTCTGTGCAACCTCTGGTTCTTTCAGTTTATCCAGGTCCCATCTCCTTAATTTCCCACATTTTTGCAGTTTCTTCAGTTTTAATCTACATGTCATAACCAATAGATTGTGGTCAGAGTCCACATCTGCCCCTGGAAATGTCTTACAACTTAAAACCTGGTTCCTAAATCTCTGTCTTACCATTATATAATCTATCTGATACCTTTTAGTATCTCCAGGGTTCTTCCACGTATACAACCTTCTTTCATGATTCTTAAACCAAGTGTTAGCTATGATTAAGTTGTGCTCTGTGCAAAATTCTACTAGGCGGCTTCCTCTTTCATTTCTTAGCCCCAATCCATATTCACCTACTATGTTTCCTTCTCTCCCTTTTCCTACACTCGAATTCCAGTCACCCATTACTATTAAATTTTTGTCTCCCTTCACTATCTGAATAATTTCTTTTATTTCATCGTACATTTCTTCAATTTCTTCATCATCTGCAGAGCTAGTTGGCATATAAACTTGTACTACTGTAGTAGGTGTGGGCTTCGTATCTATCTTGGCCACAATAATGCGTTCACTATGCTGTTTGTAATAGCTTACCCGCATTCCTATTTTCCTATTCATTATTAAACCTACTCCTGCATTACCCCTATTTGATTTTGTGTTTATAACCCTGTAGTCACCTGACCAGAAGTCTTGTTCCTCCTGCCACCGAACTTCACTAATTCCCACTATATCTAACTTTAACCTATCCATTTCCCTTTTTAAATTTTCTAACCTACCTGCCCGATTAAGGGATCTGACATTCCACGCTCCGATCCGTAGAACGCCAGTTTTCTTTCTCCTGATAACGACATCCTCCTGAGTAGTCCCCGCCCGGAGATCCGAATGGGGGACTATTTTACCTCCGGAATATTTTACCCAAGAGGATGCCATCATCATTTAATCATACAGTAAAGCTGCATGTCCTCGGGAAAAATTACGGCTGTAGTTTCCCCTTGCTTTCAGCCGTTCGCAGTACCAGCACAGCAAGGCCGTTTTGGTTAATGTTGCAAGGCCAGATCAGTCAATCATCCAGACTGTTGCCCCTGCAACTACTGAAAAGGCTGCTGCCCCTCCTCAGGAACCACACGTTTGTCTGGCCTCTCAACAGATACCCCTCCGTTGTGGTTGCACCTACGGTACGGCCATCTGTATCGCTGAGGCACGCAAGCCTCCCCACCAACGGCAAGGTCCATGGTTCATGGGGGGAGGCACACAAAATAAACGACCAATAATTCTCCTTGTCCTGAGTTCGTTGCAGGCTGATAAACTGAGATCGCAATATGCTGTGATTGGTTATTTCCAATAAGGTCTTTCCAAATTTTCGATAGAAACTGTGGATCATTGTTGGCCACGATAGTGCCAGGTTTGATAGTGTTGTCAAAATAAGCCCGTATAAATTTTTAAAATTCTTCTTCTAGTTTTTCAACACAGTCCTTTCCTCGGAAGAAAACATAGTTAACATGAATGTGTCTAACAATTTCTTACGTAATGTGACGTGGGTGGCCCACTTTCCACTCGTCCAAATTTACGTTGGTGTGACATTACAAGACATCCTCCTGTATTAAATAACGCACACACGTCTTTTCCTCATTAACATGTCGTATTTCTCCATGTATCACTGGCAAGATGTGATCATCGACTAGCTCCATCTTGATGTCATGTAGTATCTACTGGACATATATCTGTCAGTCCTCTCCTTTTGTGAAACTTGTGCTGATATTTCATACTGCCATAGTTGCAGCTCTGCAGGCAGTCACGTAATGCATCTGACCGATGTTGCTTTCTCGTGACGAGTACGGATATCAAAACTAAACTGCTGATTAGCGTCTGTCTCTTGAAGTGGTCGTGCAGCAATTTACACACATGTCAAATGATGGTGCCTCGTGATCCGTTATCATCATTGCATTATCTTGCAAGTAAATGAAACTTGAATTTCTTAAACTCCTTTACAATGGTAAGATACACCTGCTCGTTTGTCGTAGACTTAGAATGTCAAACTCAAAGGCTAGCGTGGACCAAAGAAACGGCGTGTAAGTCGCGGAACAAAACTTAACCTCGAATTTTTGTACACTGCAATTTCACACTAAAAATATTTCAACATTTTTCTTCAGAATTTAGATCTTCATCAGCAATTTTCCATTTAGTATTATCATTTGGTTTCGATGGAGACATACTGAACGCAAAGAGCTGAAATAAATTATCGTTGCGTAACATAAAATAATAGACTAATTACCAACAGAGTTTCAAACTTACATTGTTACCTGTTCAGGTAAGATCAAATAAACAACTCATGAATACAGGAAGAAAATACTCTCTCTCCTCTTCCTCTCGGTTGCCAGAACTCCTGGAGATAGACGTTGATTGTGGATATTGTATCACAGACACAGTCCCTTTGACAGTTCAGAGATGTCACTAAACCCGGCCAAAGATGTAAACAATCATGCATGAGCAGCGCCTATTAGACGGAGGGGTCCGACAGCCGATCAGTTCCAGTCATTCCATCAGAAAGGAGGTACACGGCTTGTGTTGCCTGTAGTTCAACCATGCCTAGAGGGTCAGTACCGCAGTTCGATAGCGTCCGCGTTGTTACTTTGTGCCAGGAAGGGCTATCAACAACGTAGGTGTCCAGGCGTCTCGGAGTGAACCAAAGCTATGTTGTTCGGACATGAAGGAGATGCAGAGAAACAGTAACTGTCGATGACATGCTCGCTCAGGCCACCCAAGGACTACTACTGCAGTGGCTGACCACTACCTATGGATTATGGCTCGAAGGAATCCTGACAGCAATGCCACCATGCTGAATAATGCTTTTCGTGCAGCCTCAGGACGTCGTGCGCAATAGGCTGCATGCTACGCAACTTCAAACCCGACGTCCATGGCGAGGTCCATCTCTGCAACCACGACACAATGCAGCGCGGTACAGGTGGGCCCAACAACATGCCGAATGGACTGCTCAACATTGGCATCATGTTCTCTTCACCGACGAGTCGCATATGCATTCAACGAGACAATCCCGGTCAGGCTAAACGCCTTAGACACACTGTCCAGCGAGTGCAGCAAGATGGAGATTCCCTGCTATTTTGGGGTGGCGCGATGTGGGGCCGACGTACGCCGCTGGTGGTCATAGTAGGCGCCGTAACGGCTGTACGATACGTGAATGCCATCCTCCGACCGATAATGCAACCATATCGGCAGCATATTGGCGATGCATTCGTCTTCATGGACAACAATTCGCGCATCCATTGTGCACGTCTTGGGAATGACTTCCTTCAGGATAAAGACATCGCTCGACTAGAATGGCAAGCATGTTCTCCAGACATGAACCCTATCGAACATGCATGGGACAGATTGAAAAGGGCTGTTTATGCACGACGTGACCACCAACCAGTCTGAGCGATCTACGCCGAATCGCCGTTGAGGAGTGGGGCAATCTGGACCAATAGTGCCTTGATGAACTTGTGGATAGTACGCCACGACGAATACGGCAGTCATCAACGCAAGAGGACATGCTACTGGGTATTACATGTACCGATGTGTACAACAGTCTGGACCACCACCTCTGAAGGTCTCGCTGTCTGGTGGTACAACATGCATTGTGTAGTTTTCATGAGCAATATAAAGGGCGGAAATGATGGGAAATGATGTTTATGTTGATCTGTATTCCAATTTTCTGTACAGGTTTCGGAACTCTCGGAACCGAGGTGATGCATAAATTGTCTTGATATGTGTGTTTTACCGGCCATTAAAAGGAAACAGACAAGCACAGTATAGTAGTTTACCAACAATTAAATCGAAACAGCCAACAACCATGTAACGCCCATGCTCACTAGTGTCCAAATATCTGAATTTTGCATTACGGTGAAAAGTGTTCCATAAACTGAATTTTGGAGCAGCTTCAAAAGTATCAAAGTGATCTGCATTTTATGTAAATTAGAAACATGTTCAAAAGTATCCCAATAATATGAATTTTGTGTAAATTAGCGCCATGTTCAAAAGTATCGAAATGATAAGAATTTTGCGAAAATTAGTGTCATGTACAAAAGAATTTGAAGGAACTGAATTTTTTACTTGTTCAAAACTATTTGAACGATCTGCAATTTGCTTAAGTTGGAATCATGTTCAAAAGTGTCTAAATGGTCTGAATTTTGCACCTTGTACAAAAGTGCCTCCCTTTACAGTCCTAATCATACGTCATAGTCTGAGCAGTTCTGATGGTCGTTTTTTTAATCACAAACACATATGAGGAGATGATGACAGATGACGATGAAAAAGTTTAACTAAATCCAGGTCACATTTCTGTGCTATCATTTTGTCAGAAGCTCATCCTACTTTGGCTACATACAATCTATTGAAAGTCAGTCAAACATTAAAGACACTCTGATGATACGTTATTAACTTTCTTTTGTGTTACAAAAGTATGGCATCTCTTGCTGATAGAGCTAACTTATGTTGTTATATAGAGAAGACGATATGACACTTTGCCTCTGTATATCTACATGTCACAGCAAAGCTGTAACAAGTTGCTCCATAAGTCGACATGTTATAATCAGATTGTAACAAATTGCTCAGTACAGCGCCAAAATTGTTACAAATTTACCCAATAGGCACTTGTAACAAAGTACTCCTGTTAAAGAAAAGTCCATTATACATCGTCATGTTCCAGCTGTAACAAACTGCTCTATACATCACCATATTACGAGTACAGTAAAATTGTGATGCTAATTTACGCCAAATTCAGATCATTCAGGGACTTTTGAACATGGTGATAATCTGTGCAAAATCGATGTCATTCAAATACGTTTGAACATCATGCTAATCTATGTAAGATTCAAATGATTCAGTTGCTTTTGTACATGACGCTAATTTACGCGAAATTGAGGTCGCTTGGATACTTTCGAACATGGCAGTAAATGATATAAAATTCTGATTTTTTAGATACTTTTTAAATGGCACAAAATTTAGACTATTTGGACATCTTTGAACAAAAGTGCTTATTGAGACAAAATTCATATTATTTGATGCTTTTAAACATGGTAGCTACATACGAGCTGGATGTTTAATTTTAATGTCCGTTGGAATACTGCAGTGAGACTGACTGTTTCATTTCAGTGGCTGATAAATACTGGGTTTTGGTTGGCTGTTCAATTTTAATGCCCAGTAAAATACTGAGCTGTGATTATGAGATCTAAATGTGTATTTGTGTGTGGAAGAGACACATTTTACTGATGAGGCAGAATTTTTGTCGACCAGGTGGAATTTGTCACATTACTGCTGACACGGCATGTTGCTCATATCATTTAGATAACCGAAACATGGACGTCATGCATTTGTTCTGTCACTGCACGGCCTTCAGCCAACAGTGCAGGCTCAAACCATGCCAAAGAGTACCCTGCTGTACTACTGTCATGTATTACCATTTCTATGTTCTACAAATGGGAATTTGTGTGGCAGTCAAACTACGCGCATGTCTGTACAGTCCTCCTGCGTGAATGATTTTTTTTAAACATAAAACTGATACAGAAATAATACTCCTCCGAGGGTACTATGAGGTACAAAAGAAAAGAAAGATTTAGTAAACAATTTAAAACACGATTAAACGGCATTGTTTAACCATGTCACTCACGTGACGCACTTAGTCGTTAGAAAATCTATCTTCCGGTCTACTACTGAGGCAGCCGAAATGCCAGGTTCTCTAAGTGGCGTTGGTTCACAGTGGATGCACTTAAATGTTGTAAGCTTTCTTACATGTAAAGTGACTGTCCGGCCCTCATAAAGAAAATCAGCATAATACCACCACAGATCCCTGTTATTACAACGACCTTAGCAGACACTATGTGTTAATGTGCAAACACAATGTCAGTACGGCAGTGTGCTCGACTTGAAGGTGCGCAATGTTGGCAGCCCCTGTACGCATGCATTTACCTGTCGTGAGGTTCGTCGATGACGAAGTAGGTATTAAAATCTATGGAGAAGAAATAAAAACTTTGAGGTTCGGCGATGACATTGTAATTCTGTCAGAGACAGCAAAGGACTGGGAAGAGCTGTTGAACGGAATGGACAGTGCCTTGAAAGGAGGATATAAGATGAACACCAACAAAAGCAAAACGAGGATGATGGAATGTAGTCGAATTAAGTCGGGTGATGCTGAGGGAATTAGATTAGGAAATGAGACACTTAAAGTAGTAAAGGAGTTTTGCAATTTGGGGAGCAAAATAACTGATGATGTTCGAAGTAGAGAGGATATAAAATGTAGACTGGCAATGGCAAGGAAAGCGTTTCTGAACAAGAGAACTTTGTTAACATCGAGTATAGATTTAAGTGTCACAAAAACATTTCTGAAAGTATTTGTATGGAGTGTAGCCATGTATGGAAGTGAAACATGGACGATAAACAGTTTGGACAAGAAGAGAATAGAAGCTTTCGAAATGTGGTGCTACAGAAGAATGCTGAAGATTAGATGGGTAGATCACATAACTAATGAGGAAGTATTGAATAGGATTGGGGAGAAGAGGAGTTTGTGGCACAACTTGATCAGAAGAAGGGATCGGTTGGTAGGACATGTTGTGAGGCATCAAGGGATCACCAATTTAGTATTGGAGGGCAGCGTGGAGGGTAAAAATCGTAGAGGGAGACTAAGAGATGAATACACTAAGCAGATTCAGAAGGATGTAGGTTGCAGTAGGTACTGGGAGATCAAGAAGCTTGCACAAGATAGAGTAGCATGGAGAGCTGCATCAAACCAGTCTCAGGACTGAAGACCACAACAACAACAACAACAACGACAGTTTTTTGCATAAACCAACATGCATTCAAATACAGTAGTTACAGATTTTGCTAAAAAAATGAAATGGACCCACTGCATGAACCTCCCATACATTACAAAAGCCTGCACCAGCATTTAAAATCAACAAATGACTGAAAATGTAAATTAGTAGCTCTTGCTTAAAGAAATGTACTTGCTACAGATTATCAGACATGCCTTATATTTAGTTACGTAGCTTGATCGACCATAATTGTAATATAGTGAAACACACATTTATATACTGAGTCTATTATTTGTGTTTGAGACATTCCCTTTCTTATTTTCAAGACACCTGTTCCTTGTGCACATCCTCTTACACACTTATGCTACGCAGGTTCGTGCCAAACTGCCCAGGATGGGAACCTAGAAAGAAGAAAAAACAAAGAGCTATTGAAGAAGGACAGGATGCTTCAGCGCCCAGCGAAAATCAAATGAAGGTGGCAGTAATAGCGCTGTCCGAACCGATGTAGGTTAAAATAGTACTCAGACTATACCTTAGAGATAGCTTCTGTGATTTTAATTATTCATTTAAAGAAAAGAATGCGTTGTTTTCAAACAGGTTACAGTAGTTGTTTGCAGAAGTGTTTAACATGACTGTAGGTTAACAGAAACATTATCAGTAATTTCAGAGTTGGAGAATTAATACTAAGTGTATTTTTCCTCTTTCCTTTAAGTGCGAAAGACGATAAAATGTCGCTGCCCCCTTTACGCAAGAGCTTCCGACGTTGGTCGAGGTACACAGCGGTCCACTCCATCTGGATTTTTACCTTAGTGAGCTATTACGGTGGTTTGCTCAACGCCAAGAACTGGGGGTCCTCACTGCTGATAAACACCATCGGTGCAGGTTAGTAACAAGCCCATTAGATTTACACAGTACTGACATTTCCACCTTCGGTTACTCAAGAGCCCTTTGCCACCATAGTACTTAAGTGTTGTAACCTTCTCGTATACAAAAATTTCTCGTACAAAATTGACTGAGAATGGAAACTGATAAATTTTGGACGTAAGCAGCGCTACGTCATGGCCCTGTGAAATCAACCTGAATAAACTGAAAAATTCTTACCTCATAATGGTGTCGCCGGATAACGCTGTCTATATATCTGCTCCTAAATGGCACTAAGTGCAATGCTGGCCTATCTACTACTGCTGAACAACATTTGTCTGAGATTTGATTTATTCTAAAAAAAAAACTGACTTTGCTTTTTGACACAGCTACATAGCTGGTTCCCTGATTATTAAACAAATTTGTAAAATATTTAAATTCAAGTAAATGACCGGTAAAAAATTATGTTCTGAAAAACATTTCTGCAAACCATCACATTAAAAATTGAACATTACAAGTCTGACTTAATTAGTGCTGACAAATCACAAAAAGTAATAGATTTGTTTATTAATAAATAAATCTTCTGCTACCAGTTACGATTTTTCTTTATTTTACTAGTAGCAGAAGATTTATTTATTAATAAACAAACCTATTGTTTCTACAGTTGCAGGGTTTCAAAAACAATTTATAATCGATAAAATCAAATCACAAAAAGATTGAAACAAATTCATATTAACATCTCAGACAACAAATTTAAGTAGGCGCATGGCGATGAAGAATAATAAAGTTTACCTTACACTAGATGGCAATGAACTGCGCTGCACCAGGGGCGACTGCTACTGCTCTTACATGGCTAGCAACTATACTGTAGCGCTGAGCTACTACGACTTCTCCATAACAGCGACCTATTGCAACTGCTTCATAACAACGAACTATTTCGATCGCCCTGTAGGATCGAGCGATTATTATTGCTACTGCCGACACTGCTCTGACCTGCGATTCTACTGCAGCAGAGATGTTTTATATCGCAGGCAGCGCGTGAGCCATACATCGAAATTACATTTGCTCCAGTAGGGTAGTGAACAGTAAACCTCTTACATAATGAACCCGGTACAGTGTATTAGATGGAGAGAGCAACAGGATGACAGGATTTGACTTACAGTTCGTGCTGCCTTGCCGGATCGTAACAACTGAGCACGTGAAATACAGGGTTAGTAAACTGACCATCACACTATGATTGTCTGAGAAGTATTTCAAGGCTTTCTAATCGCGCAAGAAGTGCGAAGTGTGTGACAGGGGAAAGTATAATTTTGCGGCAGCAACGCAAGCCCAGCTAAACGACAGAGATTCGATTGATCTTAAGTAGTTTGCTAAGGTAATGTACCCTGTACCCAGCTATATCGCCTACAGATTGGTGGCATATTATTTCGGTGCGATGTCTGTCCGTTTGACCCTGGCCATTCCTCCGTGTCCACTTCCTCTTACTATCCCCCCCCCCTTTCCTACCTCTTATCCCTCTCTCCTTCATCTCTGACATATGTGGCTTTAGTAATATGTTATGTATCATTAGAAACTGCATGCAGAATCTCAGGGCAGCGTGGGGGATTATCCTTTTAATGTGTGACATATGGCTGTTATTAAAATATTTTGAATCATCTTCATTTTTTAATATCCAGGTAAAATAATAACTTCAAAGTTCTTTAAATGTTTTCTTTTTTGTTTGTCCATTTTAATAGCTACCTGTTGTTACATTATTTTCATTTGTAGATCTGATAGCTACACTTGTATTATCGAAAACAATCAGCATTTATAATATATGCAGCTGATAATGTGAATGTAAACAAGTCTTAGCGTTTTAAAGCTCTATAGTATTTATTTTATTAAACTTACAGTTACAAATGATATGTCGAATGAAAGAGCAACTCAAACAGTTTTACCATGAACCTTATAAATGTTCGGTGTGAACACCATTTGTCACACGGCACACATCAAGTCTATAGCCGAGTGTTTTCCAGACGTTGCTTAGTGTTTCTTCAGTGATTGTAGCAACAGCTGCTTCAATCCGGTTTCTTAATTCAGGGAGGTCTGGTGGTAGCGGAGGCACGTTCACACGATCCCTGATGAAGCCCCAAAAGAAAAAATCGCATGGCGTTGGGTCGGGTGAACGTGGAGGCCATGCAAAGCAATCCCTGTCATTGGGCTCCTTGCGGCCTATCCAGCGCTTGGGTACAGTGAAGTTCAACCAATCGTACTTCGCTATGCCAGTGAGGTGCCGCACTATCTTGCTGGAAAATGAAGTTGTCTGGCTCAGCTTCTTCCAACTGAGGGAAGAGCCATTGCTCTAGTGTATCAATGTAATAAGTGCCAGTTACAGTAGGTTCACCAAAAAAGAAAGACCCATAAAAAATAAAAAAATAAATTAAAAAGGAAGGCGAAAAGGTTGCGCGCTGCGCATGCGCACTGGTGCGAAACACAACTGTTTGAGTTTCTCTTTCATTTGGCATATCATTTGTAACTGTAAGTTTAATGTAATAAATAATATAAAGCGTAAAAACCCCGATATTCATTTATAAACGCCCTGTATACAGATGTAGTATTTGTCATTATGGAATGTAGACCACCCCTTCGCCCCCCCTTCCCCCCCCCCTCTCTCTCCCACCACCCTTGCTAAAGACAGGACTTCTGAAGTACTCAGTCATCGAAACTAAATGGACCCGAATCCCAGTAATGGCAAGGAACAACACAAGAAATACTGTTGTATTTTTATTTATAAAATGACCGGCTTTTGTTTCAGGAGTAGCAGAAATAGCAGGCACACTTCTTGGACTCTCGCTGCTTCTGTGGGCATCCAATCCGTGGCTCCCAATGGGAATAATTAATATTACAGGAGGATCGGTGTATATATTATCTTGGATTTTGCCAGATGGTCAGTATTTTCTTTCACCAATCAGTCTTTTAAATCAGATTTTTTGTTATGCACAACGAATGTGCTAATTATTATCGCAATATGTGGTGTGCTGTACACGTTAAATGTTTATTTCTATTTTTTATTTTTGTTGTCGGGGATTATCCGCTCGGACAGCCGACGAGTCACGATAACCTACAGGTTATAATGGGCAGCGATTATTTTAGTAGACCAGACATATCTAATCTCTCTCTCTCTCTCTCTCTCTCTCTCTCTGTCTCTCTCTCTCTCTCTCTCTCTCTCTGTCTCTCTCTCTCACACACACACAGACACACACACACACGCGCAAGTGATTGACGAAAAAATATTCGGAATTTTGTGTGACACTCAATAGCGTTAAAAAAAAGGCACTTTATACGGTCTGGTAGTGTGGTGGAATGGGTAGCAGAACAGAATGGCATGCAGGAGATTGTGGATCGAATATTCTCAGCCGGACTTATCTTTTTTTTAATTTTTAAATATTTATCGTAATTACTTATGTTTCTTTCTCACATCATTTTAATCACTGAACTTCTCCATTTGTTTCATTTTTTCTTTATATTATTCTTTTTACAATCCGAATTTTCGTGAATATGAATTTAATTATATTTATCTACAATAATATTCAATTATTTGAACATTCTGATCTATCAGTTCAAAGCTAAAGACGAAATAATCTACACTCCTGGAAATTGAAATAAGAACACCGTGAATCCATTGTCCCAGGAAGGGGAAACTTTATTGACACATTCCTGGGGTCAGATACATCACATGGTCACACTGACAGAACCACAGGCACATAGACATAGGCAACAGAGCATGCACAATGTCGGCACTAGTACAGTGTATATCCACCTTTCGCAGCAATGCAGGCTGCTATTCTCCCATGGAGACGATCGTAGAGATGCTGTATGTAGTCCTGTGGAACGGCTTGCCATGCCATTTCCACCTGGCGCCTCAGTTGGACCAGCGTTCGTGCTGGACGTGCAGACCGCGTGAGACGACGCTTCATCCAGTCCAAAACATGCTCAATGGGGGACAGATCCGGAGATCTTGCTGGCCAGGGTAGTTGACTTACACCTTCTAGAGCACGTTGGGTGGCACGGGATACATGCGGACGTGCATTGTCCTGTTGGAACAGCAAGTTCCCTAGCCGGTCTAGGAATGGTAGAACGATGGGTTCGATGACGGTTTGGATGTACCGTGCACTATTCAGTGTCCCCTCGACGATCACCAGAGGTGTACGGCCAGTGTAGGAGATCGCTCCCCACACCATGATGCCGGGTGTTGGCCCTGTGTGCCTCGGTCGTATGCAGTCCTGATTGTGGCGCTCACCTGCACGGCGCCAAACACGCATACGACCATCATTGGCACCAAGGTAGAAGCGACTCTCATCGCTGAAGACGACACGTCTCCATTCGTCCCTCAATTCACGCCTGTCGCGACACCACTGGAGGTGGGCTGCACGATGTTGGGGCGTGAGCGGAAGACGGCCTAACGGTGTGCGGGACCGTAGCCCAGCTTCATGGAGACGGTTGCGAATGGTCCTCGCCGATAGCCCAGGAGCACCAGTGTCCCTAATTTGCTGGGAAGTGGCGGTGCGGTCCCCTACGGCACTGCGTAGGATCCTACGGTCTTGGCGTGCATCCGTGCGTCGCTGCGGTCCGGTCCCAGGTCGACGGGCACGTGCACCTTCCGCCGACCACTGGCGACAACATCGATGTACTTTGGAGACCTCACGCCCCACGTGTTGAGCAATTCGGCGGTACGTCCACCCGGCCTCCCGCATGCCCACTATACGCCCTCGCTCAAAGTCCGTCAACTGCACATACGGGTCACGTCCACGCTGTCGCGGCATGCTACCAGTGTTAAAGACTGCGATGGAGCTCCGTATGCCACGGCAAACTGGCTGACACTGACGGCGACGGTGCACAAATGCTGCGCAGCTAGCGCCATTCGACGGCCAACACCGCGGTTCCTGGTGTGTCCGCTGTGCCGTACGTGTGATCATTGCTTGTACAGCCCTCTCGCAGTGTCCGGAGCAAGTATGGTGGGTCTGACACACCGGTGTCAATGTGTTCTTTTTTCCATTTCCAGGAGTGTATTTATATTTGTGCAACGATATGAAAAATGTATTATTGTTATGAGGTGTGCAGTTTTTGGACGGTAATCATCGTAAAACATTTAAAACATAACCTAAATACCTATTCCACTATAGACAAAATAACACAAATGAAAATTTAAATGACAGACGGGTTATGATGAATACAATAATGTAGATGTAAACGTAGGATTATAAAACAAAAGAAATTAAATCGAAATTATTACATAAAAGTAATTAAAAATATATGAACAAAGATTTCAAGTGGAGAAAGAATATATATATATATATATATATATATATATATATATATATATATATATATATATATATGAATATAGTAACTGTTCTCGAAAGAACAGATACCATTGATGACCATGCAGCTTCTCTAGAATAAATGATAATTAATTGAAACCCTCAGCTGCCGACAGGTGTTGTTGATATACCTCGATGGGGACAGCTGAAAATGTGTGCCGCGACCCGTACTCGAACCTGGGATCTCCTGCTTACATGGCAGACGCTCTATCCATCTTTTTCTTTATTTTAAATTAATCCCCTTTTTTTCGTTTTAGTTCGTTGTATCCACTTCGCAAGATATCCGTTTCATTTCGTCTTTGATCCATAAACTCAGTTTTTTTTTATTACAGAGGGCAGCTAACCCTTTGACCCAAAACGCTGAGTTACCGTGCTGGCCCAGCTGAGCCACCGAGGATACAGACTTGTCCTTTGCACGCTTCCCGTGAGACCCACATTCCCAACTGTCCACAATATACATACATAATGTACCTAATAGATATTTGCCCATCTACTCGTTATTAGCGCACACTAAGGTGACGATTCCTGTTATTTTTTTAAAAAAATATGGTTATTCATAAAGATGTTAACTACCATAATGATTTCAATTCTTTCATTTATTAATTGCAACAATTTATTACTCATGTGAGTGTAAAGCAAAATTTTACACCACAAAATAATATACCTTAAATGCTCTGTTATAGTCTTTCAATTCTAAAATTGTTGTAAAGAGCAATTTGTGAGGGTTATTTATGACAAAATTAAGTATCTGTAGAGCCCACACTACAGGTTTCAGCTTAGGGCTTGGTTAGTAGTGCAGAATGGACTGAACTGTTGCCAGATTTTCCCACTCACCCTCAATGTGACACCTACCTCTTCCACATGTAGAGTTGCCACATTTCTCCTCTCCCCTTAAAAGTCTGTCATCAAGGTCACCCCTTCAAAGACACACTCAAGGTCACCTCGTCCCTTTCCATGTCCCCATCTTCCTCCCCTATGAAATGTTGCCAGATTTCCCTCTCCACTAAAGTACTGTCTTCAAGATCACTCCTCCCCCTCAAGTCAACCTCCTCCCTTTCCTCCCCTCCCCCCATCTTGTCATTCATGTAGTGTTGTGGGAATAAACCAAGATAACAGATCTTGTGCATATGTGATACTAAAATTCAAGATGCTGAAAATAGGGTCAATAGAGGGAAATTTTTGATATGAAAATCATAATTGGTAGCAATTTGAATTGGCGTCTTATATCTACTACTATGTGCAAGATAACCCATCTTTCCAGCTTAAAATCGAAGCCTGAAAGATTGCTTGTCCAAAGTTAAACTGATTGAATTGGCGTTTATATATTTATAACTATGTTGGAGATACGCCAATTGTGCTACTTAAAAATTTTGTACTTCAAAATTGAGTAATGGAAATCGGTCAAATTTCTGAGCTCTTTTGCTCCACCATAAACAATTTCGAATTCTGTGATCTGCTATATATTTATAAACAATTTTTGCGTGATCTCTGGAGCAATGTGTGAGTATTGGACCAGGCAGCATGTGCGAAGCCTGTGCAGAGAGCTTCACGTCCTCCCTGCCCCTGCCCCTGTCCTGGTCATCAGTGTCCACTCACAAAGTGCACAGGCGAGGAGGCTCCAGTCGACTTTCGTCGTGCTGGGTTGCTTGCAGCAGCCATCAGCTGGTGGTGCAGCAGGATTAGGGTAAGAAGGTCCTGTGGCCTGGGTCTTGCCTTTATGGGATAATTTTGGATGCTCTATAACTAACTCGTAAGTGAAGCATGCCATTCTGAGCTGAATAGTAGAACTGTAACAGGAACACACCTGCATTTCACACACACAAGCACCTGAGCTGCAAAGAAGACCCATACCTGGAAGACACTTGATTTATTCTCCACACAGCCACTTGGCCTGAAAAGAATAACTAGATATACTAAATTATTTCAGTTGTCAGTGCAGGGTGCATGAAATGAATCAAGGGAACCCAGAAGTGTGCAGCTGAACCAATTCGTTCTGTCACAAGGCTGCACTGAAAGAATGAACACGCTGAAATTTTTGAAGTTACGATAGATTGTGCGCACTTCAACAGCAATGATAATAATCTCACACCGGAAGAAAGTTTTTAATTGTGTGAAGTACGGTGTCAGGAGGAACAGGACTTCTGGCCGAGTGAATACAGGGTTATAAATACAAATTCAAATAGCGATAATGTAGGAGTATGTTTAATAATGAGTAAAAAATAAAAAAGCAGATAATCTATTGCAGCTACTCTAGGCACTATTGTAGCCAAGATGACACAAAGCCCACACCCACCACAGTGGTACAAGTTGATATGCCAACTAGGTCCACAGATGAGGAGGAGATTGAGGAAATGCATGATGAGATAAAAGAAATTATTCAGATAGCTAAGCGAGCCAAAAAGTTAATTGGAATTCGATAGTAGGAAAAGGAAAAGAAAGAAAAGTAGTAAATGAATATGGTCTGGGAGAAAGGAACGATTGGCACCTGGTAGAATTTCACACAGTACAAAATTTAATCATAGGTTACACTTGCTTTAAGAATCATGAGACAAGGTTGTACGCGTGGAAGAGACCTAGAAACACCCCAAGGTTTCAGATTGATTCTATAAGGGTTAAACAGAGATTTAGGAACCTGATTTTAAATTGTAAGACATTTCCAGGGGCAGATGTGGCTTCTGACCTCAACTTACTGGTTAAAGACTGCAGATTAAAACTGAAGAAACTGCAAAAAGGCAGGAGTTTAAGGAGATGGGACCTGGATAAAGAGAAAGAAACAGAAGTTGTAAAGGATTTCAGAGTAAGAAGTAAGGAACGATTTATAAGAACAGGGGAAAGAAATACAGTAGGAGAAGGATGGGTAGCTTTGACAGATGAAATGGTGAAGGCAGTAGAGGATCAAGTAGGTAAAAAAGACGAGGGCTAGTAGAAATCCTTGGGAAACACAAGAGAAATTTTATTTAATCTATTAAATATAAAAATGAAAAAATGAAGCACACGAAAATAATACAAAAGTCTAAAAAATGAGATGGACAGGAAGTACAAAATGGCTAAGCAGCAATCGCTCGAGGATAAATGTAAGGATACAGAAGCATATATCACTAAGGGTAAGATAGATACCGCCTACAGGAAAATTAAAGAGACCTTTGGGGAAAAGAGAACCACCTGTACGAATATCAAGATATCAGATGGAAAAACCAGTCCTAAGCAAAAAAGGGTAATCGGAAAGGTGGAAGGAATATATAAAGGGGTTTATACAAGGGAGATTTACTTCAGGGCAATATTATGGAAATGGAAGAGGACGTAGCGGAAAATGAGAAGGGAGATATAATACTGCCTGAAGAATTTGACAAAGCACTGAGTGACTTAAACAGAAACAAATCCCTGGGAGTAGATAATATTTCGTTAGAGCTACTGATAGCCTTTGGGAGAGCCAGCCCTGACAAAACTCTTCCATCTGGTGAGCAAGATGTATGAGACAGGCAAAATACCCTCAGACTTCAATAAGAATGTAGTAATCCGAATTCCAAAGGAAGCAGGTGCTGAAAGGTGGGAAAATTACCGAACTATCAGTTCAATAAGTCGCGGTTTCAAAATACTACCACGAATCGTTTACAGTAGAATGGAAAAACTGGTAGAAGCGGACCTTGGGGAACATCAGTTTCGATTCTGGAGAAATGTAGGAACACGGGAGGCAATACTTACCCTACGACTTGTCATAGAAGATAGGTTAAGGAAAGGCAAAACTACGTTTGTAGATATAGAGGGAGCTTTTGACAATGTTGACTGGAATAGTCTCTTTCACACTCTAAAGGTGGAAGGGGTAAAATACAAGGAGCGAAAGGCTATTTACAATTTGTACAGAAAGCAGATGTCAATGATAAGAGTTGAGGGGCATGAAAGAGAGCCAGCGGCTGAGAAGGGAGTGAGACAGGGTTGATGTTATTCAATCTGTATATTGAGCAAGCAGAAAAATTTGGAGCAAGGGTTAAAGTCCAGGGCGAAGAAATAAAAAACTTTGTGGCTTGTCAATCGTATTGTGATTCTGTCGAGACGGCGAAGCACTTGGAAGAGCAGTTGAATAGAATGGACAGTATCTTGAAAGGAGCATATAATATGAACATCAACAAAATCAAATCTATGATAATGGAATGCAATTGAATTAAATTAGGTGATGCTGAAGGAATTAGACAATGAAATGAGACATAAAGTAGTAAATCAGTTTTGCTGTTTGGGAAGCAAAATAACTGACGATGGTCGAAGTAGGGAGAATATAAAATGTAGACTGGCAATGACAAAGAAAGCGTTTCTAAAGAAGAGGAATTTGTTAACATGGAGTATAAATTTAAGTGTCACGAAGTTCTTTCTGAAAGTATTTGTATGGGGTGTAGCCACGTATGGAATGAGACGTGGACGGCAAACAGTTTAGACAAGATGAGAATAGAAGCTTTCCAAATGTGGTGCTACAGAAGAATGCTGAAGTGTCCAATTTTTTGTATCATTCTCTTGTTTGGTTTAGAAAACCAAATGAAGGACATGTTTGGCGACACTGTATCTGGCGGGACTCTTGAATTTGCCCATGCAACGGCGTGATTTGCTACCTTCACTGCCACCCACGAAATAAGTGCTTTTCTAAGCGGAACGTAGATTTACGCTTAAGTATGTGCTCAAAATTGTTTGCATCGACTACAAGGCACATCCGCAACCGCCGTTCGAGAGATAGATGAACAGATGAAAGTGCATTGAATGATATGTGATTGCATGTTCATTCAGTATTTACGTTGTAACACTGGAAGACAGCTGGGCAGCCGTTGTGTTGGAAACACATGGTGCCGCTTATCCAGTGGTACCTTTTCTAGAACAACATATGGAATGTTCGAAAGAAAATGTGCGTCTATATTTCCATTTAACATTCCTGAGATGAAGTATGGTCCAACAATGGAACTGACTGTGATGCCACACTATACGTATACGCATCACTGTCTTTTTAGTACCTGACGAAGCCAGAATGGACATTCAGTTGAGCAGTAGTGCATATCAAGTAAGTTACAATTACCATGGTTCGTCGAAAAAGAGCAAACGTTGGAAAAAGTTGTGTCTTTTCTAAGCGACGCAGGGAAACCAACAAAATCCTATGCGACTATCGTAAGCACGTCCTCAGGATGCCTGGTGTTGTTATAGATAATAAAAGTGGAATTTATGTTGGTGAAAGATGCGAATGATCCTCCACTGGCTGATCACATATTCCTTGACGACACATCTCGTACTGCCATTCGCCGTATAATGTCTAACTCCTCCTTATTGGAGCACATGTTTGCATACAAGAATGTTGAAGCAGAAATTGCCTGCCGGCAGACGAAGCAGTTTCTGCTAGCTCTGCAGTGCAGACAAGTAAACAGTCGAAATGTTTGAAATAACGACGGAGCCTGGGTAGTCTGACATGGGCATATCTAGAACACAATAGCCGATTCCGACCGACTTGTCTTTCAATTTTAGAATATTTCTCGGATTCTTTTGACAACAGTTTCCACCTCAACAATAACAAGCATCGTATCACTGGACTCGACTTTTCAAGCGCTTTCAGATGCTGTTAAAAAGTATATTTTTCTATTAAAGATACTTGCTTAATTAAGGCTGTCCATCACATACCAAAGCACTCGCCCCTTAGTGTACTATCATTTGCCGAAAACCTCCTTTCAGTATCTGGAACCGTTCACGAAAACCGTTCACGTCATATGTGACTCATCTTGTGCATTGTAGATGTAGTTATACGGGGTACATAAAAACGTGGGTCAGAACCTTAAGGCTTTACCCTTGACATCAAAACCTTACAAAAAGTTTATGTGAACAAGGATCCGAAAATTCTTCGCTAGGGAGGTATGAAACGGTTTATTATTCACGGCACAAAAATGATACATTTACCAAACACGTTTACATTTCCTGGGACTGCTCGAAGTGATCACCTCCTGCTTCGACGCATCCCTTGAAGCATATTTTGCCTTGCTTTTTGGAAATATCCTGGTGTGCTCCGTATTTGCTCAGATCTCTTTACGATGTGCTTCCTCAGAACATGGAAAGGGGATACGAGAGTTGAATACAACAAGTGTTCTGAATATCTCCAGAGGAAAAAATCCATTGGAATCAAATTGACCGATAGGGCAGAACGTACAATGGAACCTTTTCGTCCAATCCACCTGACCGGAAACTGGCTATCGAGATACTGGCGAACTATCCCTGCAAATGAGGTGGAACGCCATCGTACATAAACCACATTCGTTGGGTGATGTCTAGACGCGCAACATCAAGTAAATGAAACAACTTATGTCTGAGAAATTGCGGATACTTTTGTCCAGTAAGATTTTGCGGAATGAACAAGAAGCCAATGGAGATGATCATGAGTGATTCACCCAACACGCTGAGACTCAATCTCTTTGATTGCTTTCTTATCGCACTAAATGAGGGGTCTGAAGATCCCAGACATGACTGTCATAACAACTGAAGATCCCAACACGTGTGAAGCCAGCTTCGTTAATGAATAAGGTACGTAACGTTCAGCACTAAATTGAGGTGCTGCGTTTGTGTTTCTACCTTCTAGGCTCTACATGTATTGCGTATCCGTCATTTCACACACTGATTACATCGTTGTGATTGGTGTTAACTCTAAAATAGAACGACAGTCATACAAAACAAAACACATGCCATGACCAACTATAATCAAGGAACGGAGTAAAAATGCACATTTGAGGTAAATTACACAAACAGTAGGTACTGTAGGGAATTTCTTTCATACCTCCTTAACGAAGGATTATCGAACCCATGTTCACATGAACTTTTTGAAATATTGTCATGTCAAAAATAAATCCGTGAAGTTTCTGACACTTGTTTTTATAAACCATGTGTGTATACACACAGATGTAAATACATTAGCATTGACATCACTCTTATCAGTGATACATACTTTACCTTATTTTACAAGCAGTCACTCCTTACGATTATTAATACAGATTATTTCCCATTTTGTGAGATAAAGCCCGGCTGCTTTGTCTACGCAGTTATGTTAATTTATGAATTTGAAAACATTTGAAATTTTGTTGCAGACATGGGAGATCTCTACTACGTGCTGTTAATGGTTGCAATGTTTGGGCGTGTGGCTATAGCAACCTGCCTCACAGTTGTGACTTTTGCAACTGGAAGTGTTTTTGCTGAAAGCCACAGAGTGCTTGGGATGTTCTCTTGCGTAACGCTCGGCCGGTGTGTTCTTCTGTTTGCTCCCTTCATTGGAAATCTGGTAACCTTACTCATACTAAGAACAATAACAAATCTAGTGTTTTGTGAGTTAACTGCTGCCGACCGAAAAGCAAACACGTTTCTGTTAAGCAGGTGTCACAGATGTTTACTCGCCTGTGACATTGATCTCTCGAATAAGCAGCTAAGGTTTAGAAAATGATGGACGATCTATTTTACTGAAGTAAATGTAATTATAATGTAGGGTTGAACAATACAAAATGTTCTCATATAAACGTTTCCTGGTAAGTTTCTTTTGTTTCGATATAATATTATTCATGGCCCTCCAATAAGAGTAAGCAAGTTTGAAAATTTATGTTTTAAACAAAACTTCAGCAAAATATTCTACAGAGAGTGGCATATATATTACTCTTTTAATTCTCAAGGGCTGTTTCTCTTTAGGATACGGGCTTCTATGTACTTACGGAAGAAAAAGCAGAAGTCATAAAATATGTGTACTTGTAATGCTGAGGAGACAATTTTAGTAATTGAGAGCAAACTTTTGTTAATTTGCAGAATCCATTTCCAAGCTTCTGCAGTATTCTATTTCCTATAATATAGCGTTTGGAAGCAAGGCGCTCGGAATAAAATCTTTCGCTCCCAGGGAAAGCCAAAGTTTTCCCTTGTATCACCATTTAAGTAGTGTTGTCACTTGATATAAGCTGTTGGTAGCACACATAATTTCTGCAGTTTTGTCTCTTTCCGTTGCCCTTATGACTTTTTTATGAACGTAGAGCTTTCGTAATTGAAAATCTTTGTTAAACTTCTTATACTACTAAATATGTCGTCTGTTTACACCAGTCTCCCTCGTAAAATTCGGTGTTTTAATAGCTTCTAGCGGATAAGTAATACCAAGTTTAATGCGTTCGAGTAAAAGGATTAGCTTAGCCAAAGGCTATTGATTGATCTATTAGGAACTGGTTGCTGGAGCCCTTTCGATAGGCAGCATAAATTAGTTTTGCTTTATTTATTTTCATTTTATTCCTTTTAGTTAGGGTCACTTTTTGGATGTAAGCGCTAGTTGATAGCAGGCCAATAATTTAATTAAATCCAGTGGTGAAGGGTTTAGTAACTAAGCGTGTTCGGACTAAAGTAGCAGAACAGTTTGGTAAAACGACTTAGACTTCATTTCGGTGGGTAGTAAATTGTCGGTTGGCTGCTTGTAACCATAACGTAATACTACCATCTTCTCTAAATCATTTTCTGTATCAGGAACCCGACTTTGGAACAATCTTCCAAAAGCATCTAAGAAATTGTGAGCTTCAGAAGATAGCTAATGGCACATTTTCTATGAAAACAGTCATATATCGCATATATTAGCAGCTCACACTCTTCAATTCCCTCCCCCCCCTCCCCCCCCCCTCCCCCATCCTTACCCATAACTTTCCCTCTCATGTTTGCAGAATTATTTTATTTCTGTTCTTTCCTAACTGCCATTATCACTGCCAATCTTCTTCTCTTTTCTTTATCCCTTCCGCTTCCGATAATCCTCAACATGGCTTCAAATCTTCTAAAATAATCTATATCATTCATAAGACTCTTTACTATTGTTATTGTTAGTGTCTTTTACTATTTTATAGTGAACGTTTTAGTGATATAATTGGTATGTGTTGTGCCTGGTCAGATATAAGATAGATCCTTAAGGTGCTAATCTGGTCGGCCTAAATAAGCAACAAACAAATAACTCAGTGACCACGCTATTGGCCCAGACTGAACACCTTCACATCTGCGTAATCTCTTCACCCGCTCTCATCCGCCATCTCTGTTTCTAATGGATCAATAATAAGGTTCACTGAAAGTGTGATATAATAGCCACCCCTATTAATGGTTATATGAGACAGGACTGTAAAATTAGCCTTGTGCAGGTTGAGGAATGTGTTTTATGACATATTGTCACGAATCTGCTCCCTGTTGCCGTTTTCATATACATAAATATTTTGAGAACGACATTCAGTTTTCATCAGTATAAATTAAAATTTAAAAAAATCCTTCACATCACGGAATAAGGCTACAGCCAAACATTAACATACCATTCTGAACGATGTTTGCTTGTGTATAGTTCTAGTGTTTTGATATTAACTTTTTCAGGCCGTTTTTGGGAAAGCAGTGCCTTTAACAGTTTTTGGAGCCTTCACTGTTCTGGGAGGACTCTTTGCCCTGATATTAACTGCATATTCTGGCGACATTGATGGTGCTGGGACGGAAAGTGTGGAAGATAAGTACGTAAATTCTGATCACAGTACTCATTGTATTGGAAAAATCGCAGTAAGGACAGTATTACAATCCTTGTTACAGGTCACAAGCAGCTGAAAATGGAAAGAAGAGAGATAACAGAGGCGAAAAGGTGGAAGAAGGAAGTTATGGTACATATAGGAGACGAATGTCTACTTAAAGCCTCGCGCTATTGGAAAAGTTTTGCAGTGAGCTGTATTATCGAGAAAAAGCAGTTCACGGAAGCAGCTTACGGCCGAAGTACTGCTTAAGTGTTGTGGAAAGAAAAATGATTATAGTTTAACAACCTGTCTACAATGAGGTTGTTAGTGATAAGATAAATGTATCGAGTTAGTAAGTAGGAAACATGCGACTGTGATATATTTATGATCTTTATCTCGTTAAGAGTTTACGGAACAGCAATACAAAAAGGAAAAAAAAAGGAAAATCTATGAATGCCTACAGAAACTACAATTTTGCAGCCTCCTATTACGTTTGTAGCGTTTTGCTCAACAAATGATGCGTGCTGACTTTTAAAGCGAGAACATGCATGCCATACGTGCTATTGTTTTAGATTAAAGTTTTTATATGCACATTATGGATCTCGATACAAACAGTCAGTTTTCTGAATCTATGACAGTCTTATGAAAGCGCGTTTATCAACTGCTGAAGGATAACGTAACAATGCGACCGATAAATTACGAGGGTTGGAACTTTAATAGTGGCAACCATTTATTTACAGCTCGTACAAAATAGATACGTGTTTCAAAGTTTTATTGACCGTCAAAGTGGTCACCAGCATTGTGTATAACCCGTTGCCAGCGATTTGGAAGTCGTAGGATACTCTTAGCAGTGCCAGTTGTGTTGACAGTGCGAGCGGCGCGGTCTGTTGCCCGACGAATTTGTAGCAGTTCTGAAGCGAACGCCGTGAAGTGCTTCCTTCAGTTTAGAGATCGGGTTGAACTTGCAAGGGCTTAAGTCAGGGGGAAGCAGTAGGTGGTATAGCACGTAGCAGCCCTATCAGTCAAACAAATCAGTAACAGCTTGCACTGCACGTGCTTTAGCATTGTCCTGCAAAATGATGGTCAGGTCCTGCAGAAAGTGTCATCACTTCTGTCTCTAAGCTGGTCGTAGGTTGTGTTCCAAAAATAAACAGCATAGAGACAGAGGTGGTGCCACTTTCTGCAGGACATGACCATCGTTTTGCAGGACAGTGCTCAAGCACGTTCAATGTAAGTTGTTACTAATTTGTTTGACTAATGAGGCTGCTAAGTGCTATACCACCTTACTGTACTCCCCTGACTTAAGCCCTCGTGAGTTCTCAGATGAGGTAGAAATTCGTCGGGCAACAGTCCGCGCCGCTCGAACTGTCAACTTAACTGACACTGCGAAGACAATCCTACGACTTCCACACTGGCAACGGGTTATACACAATGCTGGTGATTACTTTGAAGGTCATTAAAACTTTTGAAACACATATCTATTTTGTACGAGCTGTAAATAAATAGTTGCCGCTATTAAAGTTCCAACTCTCATATTTGTTTTAAAAATGGAAAAGCGAGAAACAAACAATGGAATGTCACCAGTCAATCAACGTTTCCTTCTTTCGGAAGAAGCACTACATAAGAACAGTCTGTCGTTGATAAAAAAATCTTTACAGGAATGATGTGCGACAGTAGTAAATTAAAAATAAATAGCAAAATCAGTGGTATAACATGACATGTTATTCATATTCGAGTTGCACACATCTGATAATAGTCACAGGTTCATACGACTAGAGGCAGAATGTACGGCAAACAGTCTACCTCTATAATAGTCGTAGGATTATACGATTAGCGACAGAATGTATGGCACAACTGACTACCTCTGCAGCTATACTGTATTCCTGCTGTTGTACATAAAAAGTTTCACAGAAACGTAGGAGGTAATGTTCTGCGCCAGCTTCACATGTTGTTGCGAGTGCCCAAGGTGTGTTGGAGGTAAGACAGAGGAGATCGGACTATACGCTATCATATCCCATACGTGCTCGATGGCTGACATTTCGATGATCGTGTTGGCAAGTCAGATGACTAACATCTTGTATGGTGTGTTGAGCAATTCGAGTGTTGGTATATAGGCGTTACCGTACTGAAAGAGCACATCTCCCTCACGTTGCTCAGATGGCAAGAATATGGGCTGGATGATTCTCTAACGCTGTTGAGTATTCCAACAAACACTCGAGATCATTGTAGGCTATGGCCGACGTTGGTCCTGTCAAATGCACTCCAATAGTTTCCGCTCTCCTAGGTATAATCTGTTCTCATTACTAAGCACAGGTTGCGCATCATTCACCCGACACGCTGCGTCTTTTACTACTTCATCGGACGCGGTCTGTATAGTGATGACAGACCGACGAACCACACCCTTACTCGTAGCCCAACTTCCAAAAACTGTTCTTAACACACTAGGTGCAACGCAGGTCATCACTTGTGCTGCGATCGTCGGCGTTCAGCTGTAACTGCTGATCCGATTCGTCGATAACCAGTTACCGGTGCGTTCCGCAACCCGAACGATGAGCAAGTACACCTTACGTGGAGCACCGGCATCAAAATCGATGCACAGCTGACATCTTAGTCCGAAGTGTTGGGTGATACTTTGGATACTTCGGAAGGATCACGCAGCCACCACCTGCCAATAACGCAGGTGGTAACGAAGAGGTATGGCCAAGCTGTGAGGAAACATTTTTCACACATACAAGAATCAAACATATTATATGGACACGGGTTCGAAAACACTTTATTTCCATGTTAGAGCTAATTTTCTGGCTCTTTTCTTAATCACACCAATCGAGGGAAACACATCTGGTTTGAATCATACTCAACAAACAGAAATGGAAAACGTTGTGCTGAATAATCTAAAACATTTTTGGAAGGAGAAAAAATTTCAGTGACAAGGGAGGAGCCATGAAGGGAATCCCATATGTTTCAATTCCGGGTCCACTCCTTCTCCTTATTATTGGCTGTCGAGAATCGTCACGAAATTGTGCAATCACCTCATCAACAAAGGTATTCTAAGTTTGGGCCGGCAGTGTTGGTGACTGTTTGCTAGGGCCCTATGCTCTTCCGTTCAGGCTCAACGGAGAAACTTGCCATGATTTCTTATAGAACACGCTAACTTAGTGGTATGTTAATGTTCGTGAGCTTTTAAATAACAGTTGGATAGAGGTCGACCAATTCCTTGGCCCTCACACTCTCCACATCTAAATCCACTAGACTTTTATTTGTGTGTTGGGGGGGGGGGGGGGGCATTTGAAAGCTGTGATGTTGGAAGGACCACACAGATAATATTGTCGGGAAGGCGAGCCAAAGGTTGCGTTTCATTGGCAGGACACTTAGAAGATGCAACAAGTCCACTAAAGAGACAGCTTACACTACACTCGTTCGTCCTCTGTTAGAATATTGCTGCACGGTGTGGGATCCTTACCAGGTGGGATTGACGGAGGACATCGAAAGGGTGCAAAAAAGGGCAGCTCGTTTTGTATTATCACGTTATAGGGGAGAGAGTGAGGCAGATATGATACACGAGTTGGGATGGAAGTCATTACAGCATAGACGTTTTTCGTCGCTGCGAGACCTTTTTACGAAATTTCAGTCACCAACTTTCTCTTCCGAATGCGAAAATATTTTGTTGAGCCCAACCTACATGGGTAGGAATGATCATCAAAATAAAATAAGAGAAATCAGAGCTCGAACAGAAAGGTTTAGGTGTTCGTTTTTCCCGCTCGCTGTTCGGGAGTGGAATAGTAGAGAGATAGTATGATTGTGGTTCGATGAACCCTCTGCCAAGCACTTAAATGTGAATTGCAGAGTAGTCATGTAGATGTAGATGTAGATGTAGATGTACGGACACCCGATAGATGTACAGAGTCATCGTATCTGCATACATTTCCATTTAGGAGTGTTTCACACTATCCTAATATGTTCTTTTCCTGCGAGATTCCCATACTTAATATGTTGAAGAGCTGTAGAAATTGAGATCTAACACAGAAGTAAAGGGTTTACGGAGCCTTACCCTGTTATATATTTCCTTCCTCTACGTCTTGTGAATTTTTCCTGAAGGTGAGGCCATACCTTTTTGTTACACTCTGTGTATTACGGAAATTCTGTTTATTGAACGAATTGTGCTCTTCGACATGTCGGCATATCTGCGAAGTACAGTAGCCTATTACGGTGCCGGAAACAATAGGCCATTCTTTCAGGACTTGACGATGTAATGCTGAGTTCGTTGTTCTCACTCCATCTATGGCGGTTTTACTGCACTCTGTCAGTAGATCCTGCAGACACTTTTATATCTACACTCCAGCAGCCACCATACGCTGTAAGGGTTTCTCCAACATGTCTTTAGAGATGTTCAGTTTTCATGTCCCACTAGTATATAATAGTGTATAGTGCATACGTCAAAGTCGCTGGGCAAATTTGCTCATTATAGCGTATAAAAATAGCGTAAGATATTATTATCAGTTTGGAATGTCATAATAATTCGTGAAAACTGAAACTGCCGACATTCGTTTTGACGAATTGCACTAATCTTGGTACGATGCTGTTGTAATCCACATATTCAAATAATTGGTTTTAATGTAGATTTGGGTTATTGTGAATTATCAATTTGATCACTGCCGTAGACCATGATCCCATAAACAATGAAACAGCTTTTTTATTGTGATCAAAGAAATAATAACAATGGATCGCAACGTCTCATAGAACACGAAACGAATCCTCGACGTGACGACACAAAATCTGTTCATGTATATGACTAAGATTTCTTTCAGTATTAATTTCGTTATCCATTATGAAATAAAATTATTGTTGCAAACACTCTGGGTACAGTTTACCACAAACACAAGGTATACGAAAATAGATCATAAATTTCACACTCTCGCTCCCTATTTCCCTGATATATGGATCAATTTATTGATCACTGGATTACTCAGACATTTAACATCTAACTACGACATTACTGGCGCAGGTTGAACATTGAAGCTGAAATGAAGCGCAAATATCACTGGAAATGTGATCCACAAGTTAAGTTATAATAAAATGGTAGGAAAACATATTAGGCGTTAAGTGAAAGATGCTGTGGTTAACAATTATATTTGGAGCACGGTCCTGTTGCATGACGTGTATCTTCTCCTTTCTCCGAACTGTAAACGAGATCATCCAACAAGTAGCGTTAACACACACACATAAATAAAACTTCAGTTAGTACTAAACGGCGAATGGTATGGCTTAGAACCTTGAAATGGTAGTCTGGTACTTGGAAACTGGTCTACAGAGTCAAGTAAAACAGATTAGATTAGTACTTGTTCCATAGATCATTAATACGAGACTTCGTAATGATTGTAACGTGTCAGGTTAATAAAAGGTGTCTATACAAGATAATGCATTGCACAAAATATTACATGACACTTAATATTTTTTAAATTTTTTGTGGGGGTTGGAGAAATTACCCACTTACTATATCCAAAAATTCATCTAATGAGTAGAAGGAGTTGCCATTCAGAAATTCTTTTAATTTCCTTTTAAATGCTGTATGGCTATCTGTCAGACTTTTGATGCTATTAGGTAAGTGACCAAAGACTTCTGTGGCAGCATAATTTACCCCTTTCTGAGCCAAAGTTAGATTTAACCTTGAGTAGTGAAGATCATCCTTTCTCCTAGTGTTGTAGCCATGTACACTGCTATTAGTTTTTAATTCGTTCGGATTGTTAATAACAAATTTCATAACTGAATATATACAGGGTGAGTCACCTACCGTTACCGCTGGATATATTTCGTAAACTACATCAAATACTGACGAACCGATTCCACAGACCGAACGTGAGGAGAGGGGCTAGTGTAATTGTTTAATACAAACCATACAAAAATGCACGTAAGTATGTTTTTTAACACAAACCTACGTTTTTTAAAATGGAACAACGTTAGTTCTGTTAGCACATCTGAACATATAAACAAATACGTAATCAGTGCCGTTTGTTGCATTGTAAAATGTTAATTACATCCGGAGATATTGTAACCTAAAGTTGGCGCTTGAATACCACTCCTCTGCTGTTCGATCGTGTGTATCGGAGAGCACCGAATTACGTAGGGATCCAGAGGGAACGGTGATGGACCTTAGGTACAGAAGAGACTGGAACAGCACATTACGTCCACATGCTAACACCTTTTTATTGGTCTTTTTTAAATAAGTGTCTGCAAGATGATCTTGGATGAGCTCCAGCAATTATTCTGATTACACGCTTTTTTGCGATGAACACTATTTTACTCAATGATGAGGTACCCCAGAATGTGATGCCATACGAAATCAGAGAATGAAAATAGGCGTGGTAAGCTAATTTACTCAGATGTATATCGCCAAAATTTGCAATGACCCTAATAGCATAAGTAGCTGAACACAAACGTTTCAGCAGATCCTCAATGTTTTTTTTCCAGTTCAACCCCTCATCAATGCATACACCTAGAAATTCTGAATATTTTACCTTAGCTGCCGATTACTGATCGAAGTCTATATTTATTAATAGTGTCATTCCATTTACTGTGCGGAACTGTATATACTATGTTTTGTCAATGTTTAATGAGAGCCCATTTACACAGAACCACTTAATGATTTTCTGAAAAACATCGTTTACAGTTTTACCGTTAATTCTTGTCTGTTGGGTGTGATAGCTATACATGTATCATCGGCAAAAGGTACCAGCTTTGCATCTTTGTGAATATAGAATGGCATGTCATTAATATACATTAAGAACAGCAGAGGACCCAAGACCGAACCTTGTGGCATCCCATTCTTGATTATTCCCCAGTTTGAGAAGTCACCAGTTTTTTGCATATTATCTGAACTGCTTATTTCTACTTTCTGCACTCTTCCAGTTGGGTACGATTTAAACCATTTGAGCACTGTCCCATTCATACCACAGAACTTGAGCATATCTATAAGTATTCCATGATTTACACAATCAAAAGCCTTTGATAGATCACAAAAAATCCCAATGGGTGACTTCCGGTTGCTCAGAGCATTTAATATTTCATTACTGAAAGTGTATATAGCATTTTCCGTTGAAAAACACTTATGGAAACCAAACTGACATTTTGTTAAAACTTTATTTTTACAAAGGTGTGAAGCTACTCTACAATACATTACTTTTTCAAGAATTTTGTATAAGGCAGTCAGAAGAGAGATTGGGCGGTAGTTATTGACATAAGACTTATCCTCTTTTTTATGCAGTGGTTTAACAATAGCATACTTCACTCTATCTGGGAAAATACCCTGCTTCAGAGAGCTATTACATATGGGGCTAAGAATCCCACTTATTTCTTGGGAACAAGCTTTTATTATCCTGCTGGAAATGCCATCACTTCCAAGTGAGCTTTTATTCCTGAGAGGGTTTATTATCTTCCTAATTTCAGGAGGAGAGGGGGTGGAATTTCAATTGTATCAGATGGTGTGGCTACGCCCTCTTCCATTAACTGCCTTGCGTCTTCTAATGAACATTTAGATCCTATTTTATCTATAACATTTAAAAAATGATTATTCAAAATGTTTTCGACTTCTGGCTTGTTGTTTATCAAGTTTCCATTCTCTTTTGCCATCCTGTACTCTTGGTTGCCCTGTCTCCTTTGTAATAATATTCCCAATTGTTTTGATTTTGTTATCAGAGGTATTAATCTCAGACATGATGCCCATGCTTTTGGACTTTTTAATAACCTTTCGTAATGTAGCACAGTAGTCTTTGTAATATTTGGCTGTTTCTGGGTCATTACTCTTTCTTGTTGTTAGATTCAGATCCTTTTTGTGGTTACAAGATATTTTCATTCCTTTAGTAAGCCAAGGTTTTTTTGCATGGTTTCTTATAATTAGGTGTAATTACTTTGTTGGGGAAACAGTTTTGAAATTGTCTTACAAGTGTATCATGAAATAAGTTACATTTTCAATTAGCATCAGTTTCCTTGTACACCTTATCCCGGTCTAACTGCTGAACATTTTCTCTGAAATGTCTAATTTTTGAGGCATTAATTGAACACACAACTTTGGAGGGTAGTTTTGAATTACTGAATGGAGCTATGTCATATTCTGTAACTAGCTGAGCATCATGATCAGAAAGGCCATTCTCAACAGGATAAGAATTTATGTTTTTAAACCTATCTTGGTCTATAAAAATGTTATCTATCGATGTGCTACTGTCCTTTACTACCCGAGTAGGAAAATTAATGACACATGTCAAATTGTTAGAACCGAGCAAGACTTCCAGGTCATTCTTCCTATTACACTCTTTCAGTGAATCAATATTGAAGTCCCCACAAATAATAATTTGCTTTCCTCTATCTGACAGATAGCACAACAAGGCATCCAAGTTTTCCAGGAATAAATGAATGTTTCCTGAAGGGGACCTATATATTGTTACAATTTTAAAGGAGCCCTCCTTCAGTTTAAGTTGACAAGCACGTGCTTCTATATGTTGCTCTAGACAAAACTCTTTTGAATCTAAGCTTTCTACACAGTGATAACTTTTGACATATATGGGAACTCCTCCTCTCACCTTATTCTCTCTACTCATATGTGCAGCTAGTTTATAACCATTGATATTTACCTTTTCCATATCAGACACAATGTGATGCTCAGACAGGCATAGTATATCTATTACATTATAAGATTCAATGTCATCTAAACAAACCAGGAGCTCATCTACTTTATTCTTCAATCCCGGGATAGTTTGGTGAAAAATGGTAACATTATTTTTTACTTTACTTCTGTGAGAATCTACTTTTTTCTTTAACCCACCAATATTTTGGTTAAATATGATAACATTATTATTTACTTTCCTGTTGTGAGAATTTTGTGAGTTTTGGACCTCTTTAGCACCTGCCTGCCTGAACTTCTCATTGGACACTGATATTAGTCTAAAAAAGAGGTACATCCATGAGTACTAGTGTCCCCCCTTATGGATTTCGCTAATAACCCTGACAGTTTACCCTTCTCTTTCCTACTGAGGTGTGGGCCATGCCTTGTGAAATCCCCCCCCCCCCCCTATCAATAGCCTCGACAGGAACCAATCCAATGTCGGACAGAGTGGCCACCCTATGCAACTGATCCAACTCCATATTTACCCTCCTGACAGAGTGGTTCAACTGGGGCTGATCATGACACACAAAAGCAGGCGCCAGCCCAACATTGGTATGGGTCGTTGCCGAGGCTATTTTCACCAGGTCACACTCAACATTGTAGCCCTAATCCCTACCAGTACTGTTTCCCATCATTAGAAGTAACAACACAGAATGATTACGGGAACATCGCATTTTCTGCTGTCAGAATGTCTGAGTGGATTACTTTATGGTCCAAGAAGACAAATCATTTTTGGTTTTCGTTCAGTCAGTCTTCGGAGATGTAGCCGGGACATAATTAATTGTTTTTACATCTATTTAGATGCAAAAGTTACACTCATTTTCAAGAGTCGACGACTAACAGCTGAGTGCGAGCATATAAGATGCTGGAAGAATTCATGAATAACAAGTCTGCTACCCTCTTACGCCTTGGTGGTTCATCTACATCTACAGGGATACTCGGGGAAATCACACACAAGTGCCTGACAGAGGGTTCATCGAACCACCTTCACAATAATTCTCTATTATTTCACTCTCGAGCAGCGCGCGGAAAAGACGAACAGTATATCTTTCCGTGTGAGCTCTGATTTC
Organism: Schistocerca gregaria; assembly: GCF_023897955.1. Taxonomy (NCBI): domain Eukaryota; kingdom Metazoa; phylum Arthropoda; class Insecta; order Orthoptera; family Acrididae; genus Schistocerca; species Schistocerca gregaria. The sequence goes on along the minus strand of NC_064921.1, from coordinate 960,829,348 downwards.
CCTTATTTTATTATAGTGATCGTTTCTTCCTATGTATTTCGGCGTTAAGAAAATATTTTCACATTCGAAACAAAAAATTGGTGATTGAACTTTCGTGAAAAGATTCTGCCGCAACTAGAAGCGCCTTTGTTGGAATGATGTCCACCCCAAATCCTGTATGATGTGTGTGACACTCTCTCCCCTCTTACTAAATAATACAAAACGTGCTGCTCTTCTTTTAACTTTCTCGATGCACTCCGTTAATCCTGTCCGGTAAGGATCCCACACCGCTCAGCAGTATTCCAAAAGAGGACGGACAAGCGTAGTGTAGATAGTCTCTTCAGTACATCTGTTGCATCTTCTGAGTGTTCTGCCAATAAATCGCAGTCTTTGATTCGCCTTCCCCACAACATTTTCCATGTGTTCTTTCCAGTTTAAGTTGTTCATAATTGTAATTCCTAGGTGTGCAGATGAATTTAGGGCCTTTATATTTGACTGATTTAACTTGTAACCATAATTTAACGGATTCCTTTTAGCACTCATATGGATGACCTCATACTTATCATTACTTAGGGTCAATTGCCAATTTCGCACCTTACAGATATCTTTTTTTAAATTTGCAATTTTTTTGATCTCCTCATGGCTTCACTAGAATATAAACGACAACATCATCTGCAACAACCTAAGACAGCTGCTCAGATTGTCTCCTAAATCTTTATATAGATAAGAAACAACAGAGGGCCTATAACACCACCTTCGGTAACGCCATAAATCACTTATGTTTTACTCGATGGCTTTCCGACAGGTCTACGAACTGTGACCTCTCTGACAGGAAACTACGAATACAGACACATAACTGTGACGATATTCGATATGCACGCAATTTCACTAAAGGCGCTTGTGTTGCACTGTGTAAAAAGCCTTCCGGAAATCTAGAAATACGGAATCAATTTGAAATCCCTTGTCAATAGCACTCAACACGTGAGTTTTGAGCTAGTTGTGTTTCACAAAAACGACGTTTTCTAAATCCCTGTTGACTGTGTGTCAATAGACCGGACTCTTCGAGATAATTCATAATGTTCGAACACAATATACGGTATGCTGAGTATTCCAAGAAACTAATTTCCAGGGCGTAATATCCCGGAATATTTTAGAAAATTTGTCATTGTCGAGAGCGAAAATTTGCATTTTACAAAGTGAATAATGTTTGAAGATGCGAGTACATCTGTCGGAGCCCTAAAATTCCAAACTGAATGTTTTCTTAGCTTAGGGTGGCAGGAGGGTACTGGAGGTGTGATGACTAATCAGTATATTGATCACTAGGCAGTAATATCGAAGTAATGCAGCCTCAAGTCTCAGCAGTTCTTACAGTCAGTCGTCCATGATTGAAATCCGGTATTTTCAACTTCTGTCGCAAAGCTCAAGAACGGCAGTGGGCTTCACAACTGTAGAGCAAACATCTCGTAGTCCCGACAATGTTTCATGTAACACTGTTTTTCTTCCACAAGTGGCAAGGTGACTGGAAGGCATCATTTCTATGGTTGAAAACCCCCTTCTGTCATGGCTCAATGATTGCGACCAAGTGTCAAAAGACACCTAAAAAGATGGTTTCAACAGTGGGCTGAGAGGATGAAGAGATGTAGTTCGTACAGTGAAAATTATTTTGGTAATGTAAAAGAACCTGGTTTGTTTGTAAGACTTACCTACTGACGTGTGTATGACGTATGTCACAGTGAGAATGTGTTATCCCGCGGCCCGTTGGAAAGGAATTTGATATTTCCAGAATGAAGGTAGGAGACGGATACTGGCAGAAGTAAAGCTGTGAGTACCGGGCGTGAGTCGTGCTTCGGCAGCTCAGATAGTAGAGCACTTGCCCGCGAAAGGCAAAGGTCCCGAGTTCGAGTCTCGGTCGGGTACACAGTTTTAATCTGCCAGCAAGTTTGACTAACGCATCTGCAATTAATTTTATAATATGGTTTTTGATGTCTTTGTTGTGTGAGAGAGAGATGTTTTGATTGATTTGATGAAGACTTCATAATAAGCTAATGATTAATTGCGTTTGCTTTAACAGCGCGCGAGATGCTGCCTGCACATCATTAGAACAATTTAGTATCTAACACAGAACTTCCCCCTCTTCTCAATTACTTAACATTAGCAACAATTTAGGAAAGATTAACTTAGTTAATTTAACCTTCTGTTATCTTCGATGTACACATATATTCTGTAATAATTCTTTGAAGATGACACTGTTGAACAAACAACTTTAAAGCATTTTCAGAGTTTGTCATTTCTTTGCAATTCTTGGTTGTAATGAAGAATACTTGTATAAAGTGACTTTTCTAAATTTGCCAGTACACCTTTTAAAGGAAGCAGCATTAACGTAATTTACCAAGTCATCATCCATTTCGCAATCTAGTCGTAATTTAAAATGCAGACGCATCACGTGTACTCTTTGCACACGGAGTGCACCTGCAGTTAGTTTTCCGCTCAGTAAATGATACGTGCCCTTTTAGTAGCTTTCAGTAACAGCAGCAGCTGCAGTTTCCAGAGAGCAGCTGCCCAAACGTTATTCACTGCCACAGGTAAGCCAAAAGACATAAAGAAAAAAAAAATACACTTCAGATTGCAAGTGACTTTCTTTCATACGACCAGAAATCAGTTAAGATTTTGCCAAATTTCATTCCAGAGAAGTAAAGAAGTATGAAGCAAAGTGTTAAGATTTTTGAAGGGAACGTAAGTAGAATCTGGTTGGGCGTATCAGTATTCTTTCTTGGAAATAACGCAGTGAGATTAACTTATGTTTCGGTTCACTGTTTGCAATAGATTCAACTTCTTAAACAGCCTTTCAGACAATCCAAGAAAAGCAAGTGCCAATACAAATTCAAAAAATAGAATCTAATAAGTTTTTTAGGAGAAGCTTTCTCTTTATTCAATAGGAATGACCAACTACACCTAGCTGTACCTTCTTCGGAGATAGAAAAAAGGTATACAGAAACGATTCTTTGTTGCAGGATTATCGATAGACAACGAAAAGATTGAACACATTCAAAACCATTACAGAAAATCTTTTTATCGTTTACTGTACAGTTATACAAGTTTCTATACCGCCCCAAGTGTCGTGGACGATATGTTCGTAAAAAATACGCAACTATCCGTCTCGTAACCGAACGCAGCAAATAGAAAGGCCACATAAAGTACATTATGTCTACGAGGTAAGGACTTATACAAGTGCACGAACGTGTGAGGTTTCACTGTTTAATAGGAAAGTGCTGTGACATGTTCCGCACAGATAATAATATGACCGTCACAATAAAACGTTATTTACTTCTAAAACATGTGTTTGAATCCTCAGTTGTGAAACTCAAGAGGACTATTCCGATACCAACAAGTTCACAACAGGGCCACGTCGATCCAGGCTGAGAAAGAGCAAAAGAGCACATCGCGAGCTAGCCGCTTACAACCGGTTGACTAATATCCGCAGTTCTACTTAACAAGCCGATTCTACAGAAAAGGTTAAATGCAAACCGCGAGATATCGGGAAGTAAAGTCGACCTACATAGTTCGGAGAGCTCGATTGTGCCATTCCATACCATACACTACTGGCCATTAAAATTGCTGCACCACAAAGATTACGTGCTACAGACGCGAAATTTAACCGACAGGAGGAGGACGCTGTGATATGTAAATGATTACCTTTTCGGGGCATTCACACAAGGTTGGCGCCGGTGGCGACACCTACAACGTGCCGACATGAGGAAAGTTTCCAACCGATTTCTCATACACAAACAGCACTTGACCGGCGTTGTCTGGTGAAACGTTGCTGTGATGCCTCGTGCAAGGAGGAGAAATGCGTACCATCACGTTTCCGACTTTGATAATGGTCGGATTTTAGCCTACCGCGATTTCGGTTTATCCTATCGCGACATTTCAGCTATGACTGTTAGCAGAATATGGAATCGGTGGGTTCATGAGAGTAATACGGAACGCATTGCTGTATCCCAACGGCCTCGTATCACTAGAAGTCTAGATAACAGGCATCTTATCCGTATGGCTGTAACGGATCGTGCAGCCACGTCTCGATCCCTTAGTCAACAGATGGGGACGTTTGCAAGACAACAACCATCTGCACGAACAGTTCGACGACGTTTGCAGCAGCATGGACTATCAGCTCGGAGACCATAGCTGCAGTTACTCCTGACGCTGCATCACAGACAGGAGCGCCTGCGATTGTGTACTCAACGACTAACCTGGGTGCATGAATGGCAAAACGCCATTTTTTCGGATGAATCCAGGTTCAGTTTACAGCATCATGATGGTCACGTCCGTTTTTGGCGACATCGCGGTGAGCGCACATTGGAAGCGTGTATTCGTCATCGCCATACTGGCATATCACCCGGCGTGATGGTATGGAGTGCCATTGGTTACACGTCTCGGTCAACTCTTGTTCGCATTGACGGCACTTTGAACAGTGGACGTTACATTTCAGGTGTGTTACGACCCGTGGCCCTACCCTTCATTCGATCCCTGTGAAACCATTCATTTCAGCGGGATAATGCACGACCGCGTGTTGCAGGTCCTGTACGGGCCTTTCTGGATACAGAAAATGTTCGACTGCTGCCCTGGCCAGCACATTCTCCAGATCTCTCACCAATTGAAAACGTCTGGTAAATAGTGGCCGAGCAGCTGGCTCGTTACAAGACGCCAGTCACTACTTTGTGTACCTGTACACGCCATCCAAGCTCTGTTTGACTCAATGCCCAGGTGTATCAAGGCCGTTATTACGGCCAGAGGTGGTTGTTCTGGGTACTGATTTCTTAGGATCTATGCACCCAAATTGCGTGAAAATGTAATCACATATCAGTTCTAGTGTAATATATTTGTCCAATGAATACCCGTTTATCATCTGCATTTCTTCTTGGTGTAGCAATTTTAATGGCCAGTAGTGCAATAAGCGACAGAGTGCATCCAAGTCTTTACTACTCTACAATCAAATGCAACCAAAAACAAAGCCACAAACGTCAAGCTGTATCATAGGATGGTTAATCTACATAATTTTTAATAACGAGATATGCGCAAAAAACGATGGTACAAGCGGTTTTGGAAATCGTAAGAACTTAAGGGAAATACATACCTTCAGAATGAAAAACTGATCAGCAAGATATACGGAAAGGAACTTCCAGTTACTATTCTAGACCTGTAAAGTCGCTATTGAAGGCGATTCTTCGTATCAGATCAACCAGAGCTAGATTATTTCGAGCAAGAAGCCTTCTTTTTTTTACATGGCGTACTGCAGACGGTGCTATGTTGGACTTCTTTACTATTGGATATAATCTACAAAACTAAGTAATTGCCTAAGTTTTATACTTCTTTCAACGTTTAGAGAATGTTTATTTTCAGTAAAATTAAACTATTACAGCTGGCATGTAGTATATCTTAAGGCACCCACAATTTTCTGAAATATTAATTTGCGCTTGCGTTTGTGCGTTTTACGGAGGAGAGTGAGAGAAGAATCAGGAAAAATAGTAGACAAAATAAATGAGTTTCGGCGAGGTGGCGCAGTGCTAAACACACTGGACCTGCATTCGGGAGGACGACGATTCGTACCCGCGTCCGGCCATCCTGATTTAGGTTTTCCGTGATTTCCCTAAATCGCTCCAGGCAAAAGCTGGGATGGTTCCTTTGAAAGGGCACTGCCTACTTCCTTCCCTAATCCGGTGGGACCGTTGACGTCGCTGTTTGGTCCCCTACCCCGAATCAGCCAGCCAGTCGCGAAATGAGTAAGTCAGTATGTATAAAAGGCGATGGAAATATAATAATTGTAGGGATTTGGAACGCTGTGGTAGGTGAGGGGACAGAAGACAGAGTTAAGCGAAAATATGGGCTCGGTCCTATAAATGAGAGTAGAGAAACACCTCTTTAGTTCTGCAATTAAGTTCTAAGACAATAAAAAGAAGAACGCACCACGGAGGAATTATCCGAATGGGACGGAAATCGGTAGATGTGATATACATGTATAGACAAACAAATGATTAAAATTTCAGAAAAATGTATGATTTTTTCAAGAGAAACAGCTTCACAAACTGAGCAAGTCAGTAACGCATTGGTCTACGTCTGGTCATTATGCACGAAGCAATTCGGCTTGGCACTGATTAATATAGTTCTTGGATTTCTCCTGAGACTTATGGTGCCAAATTTTACCAACTGACGCAACAGATCGTCAAAACCCCTACGTGTTAGGAGGTCCCTGCTCGTATTGCTCCAAACGTTTCGGTTGTAGAGAGATCTGGCGACCTAGTTGGCCAAGGTAGTGTCTCGCAAGCCCGAAGACAAGCAGCAGAAACTCTTGTCGAGTGGGGGTGGCCATTATCTTGCTGAAATGTAAGCCATGATGGCTTGCCATGTAGAGCAATAGAATATCGTCGACGTGTCTCTGTGATGTACGGATGCCGTTGAAGACAATCAAAGGAGTCCCGCTGTCAAAAGAAATAACGAATCAGACCATCACTCCTGGTCGTCGGACCGTATGGCGAAAGACAGTGAGATCAAAAAAATGGTTCAAATGGCTCTGAGCACTATGGGACTCAACTGCTGTGGTCATCAGTCCCCTAGAACTTAGAACTACTTAAACCTAACTAACCTAAGGACATCACACACATCCATGCCCGAGGCTGGATTCGAACCTGCGACCGTAGCAGTCGCACGGTTCCGGACTGCGCGCCTAGAACCGCGGCAGGCAACAGTGAGATCGGTATCCCATCGCTGTCCAGGGCGTCTCCAGACTCTTCTTCGCTGGTCATTGGGACTCAGTTGGAAGCGGGACACATCACTGAAGACAGTTGTGCCCCATTCAATAAGATTCCAGGCCGAAGACGTGTCTGGAGATTCCCTGGACAAGGTGGAATACCAAACCAACTGTCGCCCGCCGTGCGGCCGACAACCAGGAGTGACGTTCTGGAGTGCCATTTTTTTTTTTCAGAGCAGGACCTCTTTGTTTTTCGTCCGCTGCAATGTTACAGTACAGGGGTACGTCGACGATTCTACGCTCCATTTTGTGCCCTTCATGATAAGCCATCCTGGCTTAAATTTCAGAAAGATAATGACCGCTCGCACACGACGAGAGTATCTATTACTTGTCATCGTCCTTGGAAACCCTATCTTGTCCAGCAAGGTCATCGGAGTTCTCTCCAGTTGAGAAAGTTCGGAGCATTAAGTGCAGGGCCCTTCAAATACCTCGGGGTTGTGACAATCTAACGCTCAAGTTGTACAAAATGTGGCACGATATCCCTCAGGATCACAGCCAACAACGCTATCAAGCAATTCCAAGCCGAATAATTACTTGCATAAAGGCCGGAGGTGAAGCAACGCGTTATTGACTTGCTTAATTTGCAACGCTCTTTCTCTTAAATAAATTATCCTACTTTTCTGAAACTGTAATTGTTTATTTGTCTGTACACGTATACCCTTTGACATAAAACTCGACCGGCGGCCGGCCGCTGCAGAGGCTAAGTCCTCGCCGATCGCGACATAGGACAAATAAACTGACCAGCTCGCTACTTCTCTAAGTCCGGCTATCTGCACAATCTGGCAACACTGTAGACTGCGGCACATCCTGGAGCAAGGCTTGTTCCTAGTTAGAGAAAACGTATACCGTTTATGCCCGTGGTCTAGCGGTAGCATGCGTTGCTCCTATCTACAATGTCTTTGAATCGAGACCAGCTAGCACAGAAGGTTTTTATAGCCTCTTCTGTCGGAATGCTGAAGACGTGAAATTAGTGGTAGCGCAGATTCTATCTGTTTCACTTTCTGACACACCGATAACTAAATTTTATCCAGTAACCATTTCTCGCAGACTGTCGTCCTCGGGACTCCGTATGCGGCAAAGCTCCGGGATCCATTTGCCGGCTACCGGCAGCAGCCGTGGCGACAGAGGCGGCGCTCCACTCTCCCGTTCTTTATCGAAAGCGCCTGCTACCAGTCATCGCTTTTCACAACTTAAAAAAGTTTGTTATTATTAACTGTTGCTCCACAGAAGATTTCTACGATTTCCAATCGCGCTCGAAAGCAACGAAGATTACTGTATTACATTAATCAGCAAAAGTTGAGAATGTCCCCAATTAATTTTATAGACTGGGACGAAATTAAACCACCTCACTACTTTCGATGAGTTCATAAATGTTTCATACCTCGTTTCTTTTTCTTTTAAAGTGATTTATTTGTGCAACTTTTGGCCAATATTCGGATGTTTTCGTGAAGGCAGGGTGAGCGTCTGTGGTGTAAAGTGTATTACAGTTTTTGTTTCATTCTTATGGTAAGTCTATGCGATAGACTGTGTGAATACCTTTCAATCCATGCTCTGTAGCAGGGCAGGAACACTGCACATTTGGAGTTCCAAGGATGGATTCATGAAATATTTAACGTTTATTGGAGGTGATAGTTAAGGTCAAAAACCGTTCAAATGGCTCTGAGCACTATGGCACTTAACTTCTGAGGTCATCAGTCTCCTAGAACTTAGAACTACTTAAACCTAACTTACCTGAGGCCATCACACACATCCATGCCCGAGGCAGGATTCGAACCTGCGACCGTAGCGGTCGTGCGGCTCCAGACTGTAGCGCCTAGAACTGCTCGGCCACACCGGCAGGCTGTTCATAATCATCTCAAAATACTCACGACGTAAAAATATATCGAAAGCTTATTTACATTGAATATAGTGTAAGATATCAAACGCTTTGCACCTCGATGTCGAATGTGTCCACGTGCAATCTTTTGCAGCATACACACAGAATGTCTAGATTACTACGAGAAAGAACAAATATGTTGGTAGGCATGGAAGCAAGAAGACGCGCAGTCAACGGATATTCGATTCCTCATGGCATTCACTTCATTTGCGATTTGAGAAGAGGTAAAGCGGGATATCGCTTTCGTTAACACATATGGATAACGACGAAGTCTGCGTCTTCATACGTTTCTTCCTTGAAATCTGTATTTTTGGGTAGTCGAGTGATGTGGTCATGGTCAAGACTGACTGCTGTTTCCACATTACAGTGGCTGCCGCAGCGTTCCTGTTTCGTCAACACAAACACCACGTGACTGGGCACGCCGGCCACCACGTCACATCCTGCGAGTGCAGTGTCAAGAGGCCGCAATGTATTTTCAATATGTTACTCAAGTAATAAGTCAAATGGATTACATGTACACTCCTGGAAATTGAAATAAGAACACCGTGAATTCATTGCTCCAGGAAGGGGAAACTTTATTGACACATTCCTGGGGTCAGATACATCACATGATCACACTGACAGAACCACGGGCACATAGACACAGGCAACGGAGCATGCACAATGTCGGCACTAGTACAGTGTATATCCACCTTTCGCAGCAATGCAGGCTGCTATTCTCCCATGGAGACGATCGTAGAGATGCTGGATGTAGTCCTGTGGAACGGCTTGCCATGCCATTTCCACCTGGCGCCTCAGTTGGACCAGCGTTCGTGCTGGACGTGCAGACCGAGTGAGACGACGCTTCATCCAGTCCCAAACATGCTCAATGGGGGACAGATCCGGAGATCTTGCTGGTTAGGGTAGTTGACTTACACCTTCTAGAGCACGTTGGGTGGCACGGGATACATGCGGACGTGCATTGTCCTGTTGGAACAGCAAGTTCCCTTGCCGGTCTAGGAATGGTAGAACGATGGGTTCGATGACGGTTTGGATGTACCGTGCACTATTCAGTGTCCCCTCGACGATCACCAGAGGTGTACGGCCAGTGTAGGAGATCGCTCCCCACACCATGATGCCGGGTGTTGGCCCTGTGTGCCTCGGTCGTATGCAGTCCTGATTGTGACGCTCACCTGCACGGCGCCAAACACGCATACGACCATCAATGGCACCAAGGCAAAAGTGACTCTCATCGCTGAAGACGACACGTCTCCATTCGTCCCTCCATTCACGCCTGTCGCGACACCACTGGAGGCGGGCTGCACGATGTTGGGGCGTGAGCGGAAGACGGCCTAACTGTGGAGACCTCACGCCCCACGTGTTGAGCAATTCGGCAGTACGTCCACCCGGCCTCCCGCATGCCCACTATACGCCATCGCTCAAAGTCCGTCAACTGCACATACTGTTCACGTCCACGCTGTCGCGGCATGCTACCAGTGTTAAAGACTGCGATGGAGCTCCGTATGCCAAGGCAAACTGGCTGACACTGACGGCGGCGGTGCACAAATGCTGCGCAGCTAGCGCCATTCGACGGCCAACACCGCGGTTCCTGGTGTGTCCTCTGTGCCGTGCGTGTGATCATTGCTTGTACAGCCCTCTCGCAGTGTCCGGAGCAAGTATGGTGGGTCTGACACACCGGTGTCAATGTGTTCTTTTTTCCATTTCCAGGAGTGTATATTATAAGTGGGACAGAAACCTTAATTTACCTTTTATTGCTTATTTGTGGTCTGACTAAATGAGGAACAGCATCGTTTAATATATTGCCCAATGATTGTCGTTTCTTTCGTAATAGTGATTCTTGACAAAGCATTTTAACGAAGTTTATATTTTGTGTGTCAGATAACTGAAAAAAGATATTCTTTTATTTTGTTCTAATGGCTCTGAGCACTATGGGACTTAACTTCGGAGGTCATCAGTCCCCTAGAACTCAGAACTACTTAAACCTAACTTACCTGAGGGAATCACACACATCCATGCCCGAGGCAGGATTCGAACCTGCGACCGTAGCGGTCGCGCTGTTCCAGACTGTAGCGCCTAGAACCGCTCGGCCACCTCGGCCGGCTTTTATTTTGTCAGTCTTCGTTTCTCAACTGAGAAGTAAAGGGTTCTCTTTATAAAACGCGTGGCAACATCACAAGGGCGACAGTCTCAATGCAGTCGATGTGGAATCGAGGGAGTAGGGTTCGTGTGGTTGCACTCATTGAGCACGGCAACTAATCGGCATCAGAAGCTGGAGAAAAGTGTGGAGTACCGGCCAGAACAGCTAGGCGCTGGTGGAAAGAATACCAGGAAAGGAGCAACATAGAATGAAAAAGAGGAAATGGAAGAGGGACTTACTCAGTTCCCATAATATTGTCCTTTATATTGACGAGTAATCTGAATAGTCGTCACATCGCAATCATATGATCCTAGGAACTAACCTGCAATACGCTTTGTATTTCATAATCGGAACTATCTGCATTAACCGTCATCAGAGCAATGCCAGGGAACAGAATGTAGCAGTGCCTTGGTAGGTACTTGGGGACCTGCTTGAGTCGTGTTCTAAGGAAAGGGTAGTTGTTGGTTCACATTATATTATCCTAGCGAGAAGTACCGAATTTTCCTTTTTCTCTGCAAGCATCCAGTGCTAATTCAGTAACAAAATGCTAAGAAGATATTTGCATTGTGTCAACTCAACCATCAACCTATTTTTTATAGATTTTTATTTTCAAACCCATTCTCGTTCTGCATTGCAATAAACTTCATTCATTATTTGCTTGCTCTTGTTACGATCATTATTGTCATTCCCTCACTCGCAGGAGCTTTCACATCCCTATTCGGTATCGATGCACATGAAGAGTGGGTATTAAAGAAGGGAATACCGAATGTTACGTCATGCAGAATACACTCATTTACTTCGGCACCTCGTGAGCAACGCTACAGGAGAAGTGAGATACATATTGTTGACAATCGGAGGACAGATACTCCGGCTCAACTCTGCAACTTCTCCTCTTGATTTAACACAGTGTTACCAGATAAACTGGTGCTGCGAGATCGAAAATGTAGTACGGAATTTGCCACAGTAGCAGAGAGCTGCTAATCTCGGACCATGATTGTCAATTACCCTTGGGTCAGTTGCTGGTTAGAGTGTTGCAACCGTAAATGGAAGGATTTGTTTGATAGTCTTGTGCTGAATCTGTCTGAATAAACTATGCCAGAGGATAAAAAACGGTTTAGTTCTGAGACCTAACGCTCGGAGGGGGGGAGGGGGGGGAGGGATATCCGTCTGCTTCATGAATTCCAAATAAAAAAACACACAAAAACAACGCAGGAAGAGTTCGACCAACTACTTTCATTCAGAGACAAGCATTTGGAATCTATTTATCGTTTAGGGGTCAAACAAGAGGATAACAAAAAAAGTATTCAGATGTGTGTGAAATCTTATGGGACTTAACTAAGGTCATCAGTCCCCAAGCTTACACACTACTTAACCTAAATTATCCTAAGGACAAACACACACACCCATGCCCGAGGGAGGACTCGAACCTCCGCCGGGACCAGCCGCCAAGAGGATAACAACACGGAAACAATGATCAGGCTACTTAGTGTATAATAGAGAATACAGATTTCAAGGAGGAAACGTATGAAGACGCAGACTTCCTCGTTATCCATATGTGCGGCATATCTTTCGTGTTAACGAAAGTAATATCCCGCTTTACCTCTTCTCAAATCGCAAAGGGAGTGAATGCCATGAGGAATCGAATATTTGTTAACTGCGTGCCGCCCGCATCCCGTGGTCGTGCGGTAGCGTTCTCGCTTCCCACGCCCGGGTTCCCGGGTTCGATCCCCGGCTGGGTCAGGGATTTTCTCTGCCTCGTGATAGCTGAGTGTTGTGTGATGTTCTTAGGTTAGGTTTAAGTAGTTCTAAGTTGTAGGGGACTGATGACCATAGCTGTTAAGTCCCATAGTGCTCAGAGCCGTTTGAACCATTTTTTTGACTGCGCGTCTTCTTGCTTCCATGCCTACCAACATATTTGTTCTTCATCGTGGTAATCTAGACATTCTATATGCGTGCTGCAAAAGATTACATGTGGACACATTCGACATCAACGTCCAAAGCGTTTGATATCTTACATTACATTCAATTTAAATAAGCTTTTATTGTATTTTTACTTCGTCAGTATTTTGAGATGATAATGAACGTTACGGAAAATTATCTCACGTGCTTCATGCTGAATGAGAAACACTGAATCATCCGTTTTGATTTCCCTATGTTGAAATGATACAATGTCGGCGTCAACAGCCTTCTTCCATGCCGGAAGCTGAAACGTGGAACATTCTGGATTAATGATAGTTGATTGCCTCAAATGTATACATAGCCCACAGGGCGACGTCAGAAACTATCAGGGGAGAGCGCCGCAAAAAAAGCAAACGTACGCGCGCGTCTCCCCTCTGAAGAACCGTATCGGACAGTCACAACAAGCATTTCGCTAAAGACCTGTCTCGTAAGAGAGCTGAGAATTGGCAGCGTCTTAGCAAGTATTTGTCAACATTGGGATAGTGCATTTACTTCCGGGTGTAGCCCGGCATTACCTCGCTAAATTCACTGGGCATTCGTTTTTCACATCGAAGACTCATACGATATAATCGACAGTAGGATGAGACACTTAGAAAGTATATCTAATTTCTGGACTCCAAGCGAGGCGTTCTTCACATAAGTAACACCTGTTTGCGCGTTTTGAGGTTCAGGCAATATCGCAATGACTATAATCCGCCCGTTGCCGCCAGTGTGTCGTTAGCTCAGTGGTTCCATTATGCGTTGCGATGATAGTGCTATATTGGCCGGAAGGACCCTTGCGGGGCAGGTCCGCCGGCTTGGTGCGGGTCTTATCACATTCGACGCCACACGGGGCGACCTGCGCCCCGGGTGGGAATGAAATTATGATGAAGATAGCACAACACCCAGTCCCTGAGCGGAGGAAATCTCCGATCCAGCCGGGAATCGAACCTGGGCCCACAGGACGGCAATCCGTCACGCCTATCACTCAGCTGTCGCGAGAAGGAGGTTGCGAAAAGTACGGGAAGAATACAGCTGCTTACACAGTGGTCAGACAGGGATTACGAAATCAGATAATGAATTGAAAGGCGTACCCAGGCGCAGATATAGACTCAGATCACAATTTAGGATGATGAAGAATAGGCTAAACGTTAATAGAATCGTCCGTAAGACTCAGTGTGGAAGGAAACGAGATTCTGAAATACGAGGAACGATATAGCCCGTCTGTAGTTCGCTAAGGATGTGGTTAGTGCGATAAGGTGTACCAGAGTAGGCACTTCAGCTGCTGAAGAGAAGTGGACGTAAAAAGGAAATAAAAATGTTGGAAAGACAGACGTAATACTGTGAAGGTAACTGTGAAGGTATCTTGGGTAATGGGAGAAATACTTCACGTGATAGACGAAAGAAATAAGTACAAAAATGTTCAAGGATACACAGGAATTAAGCAGTATTTTTCCTTAGAACTGAAATAAATAGGAATTGCGGGGAGTCTAGGGCAAATTGGTTCGAAGAAAACGCATGGAAACTGAAAAGGAAATACTCATCGGAAGGACAGATTTAACGTATAGAAAAATCAAAACAGTCGACAGCGGAATTAAGAGCTAAGGCGTCGGCATTAGGAGCGGGAAGGGAGTTCCACTGTTGAACGCAGATGAGAGAGTGGGCAGGTGGAATGAAAGATGGCTCTTCTGGCCCATCCATCTCACGGATGGAAGCCTCTTCAGATCCATCCCTCTTTAATTTTATCGGTTAAAAAAAAGCACTTGGTTTACGGCAGGTTTTGTCATGGGGGAAGCCTGGTCAGAGAGGTCCCACCGCATGAGCGTCTAGGGAAGTGATTCCAGTGGTGGTTTCCCGTTGCCTTCCACTGATGATGATGAAATGATAATGAGAACAACACAACACCCAGTCCCTGAACGGAGAAAATATCCGACGCAGCCGGGAATCGAACCCGGGCTTCTTGACGTGACAGACCGCCGCGCTGACCACCCAGCTATAGGGGTGGACTTTCATCGGTTATGCATAGTTTTTACTGTGTGTGGGCTGATATTTTACATGTAGACTCAGTGATTGAGCGCTATGTTCTATAATGACTTGATACTCCCATTATTTTTGGCTCGTGGAATCTCTTCCTTTCACTGCTTTTATCTTTCTTCTGTTTCGTGACCACTTTGTCCAGCCTAGGGGCGACGCCGAGGGGTGCGTTAGCCTGTCGAGGGCGTCGGTTCTTGGAAGGGCGGGAGGAACGGCCAATAGAGCCTTCGCTAATAGTCTTACAGAGGGCGTGGCGTATTCTGATGGACTCACAGTGACTGTGTGCGAAATGACGAGGCTCTGTCTGCAGAGCCGGTAGGCTTTGTTTGCTGGCCTTCCTAGAACTGTTCGTCCAGCCCTGCCCTGGTGTACGCGACCCTCTAGCGCCACACGTATACCCCCGCCGGCGAAACATTGCACTTGACAGTTCGCTTTTTGTCTAGTTATGTTGGCTATACTGTAATAGCGATGTTGCAACAGCAGCCTCTATATACACAGCAGACGATACAGTTTTCCGTCCCTTCTTATAAATGCAAGCGATTGAGTAATTACAATGTATATAAAAACTAGTTTTTAGTTGTACTACAATGACAGGAAGTAAACAACCGTATAATAATGCATGCTAAAGCATAACAATGCGCACCCTTTCGATAACGGAGCAAAGAAATACAAAAAACAAGCATCTGACGACTGGTACTTTAAAATCAATAATGTACGTTGTTTACAAAATAAATAATAACCGAGATTGCAATAAATAACCAGTACCAGAATTTTTTCACTCACCAATTTACAGCGATAATGGCGCAATTACATCCAGCTCGCCATCGTCACTGTTGTCCGATTCATCGCTAAAACCGTCTTCATCGTCGTCATCGGCAAGACAAATCATTAATTGTTCATGGCCACCGATAATGCCTTCTATTGTCTGTGCTGCTCGTATAAGCTTCTCGACGTGCTCTACTTTTTTTCTCCATGAGGCTGCATCCAGTCACAAGAGCTTCACGCAACAGCTTTTCCACCTCTGTTATTGTAAAGGACTTGTTGTTGTTCCTTACATACATTTTACGTCACTCCATACTAACTCAATAGGGTTGAAATGGCAGTGATATGGTGGTAGCCTTATTACAGTATGACCCTGCTCCTTGGCAATTTCGTCTACTACGTATGTAGGTGTCGTAGGCTTATTTTCTTTAACAAGAGAATATAACAGAACCTTTGTCATACCCATATCCGCTGCAATATTTCGAGCCTGTAACCACTGCACCATAACTTCTTTCCGATCATTTGTAGTTGGGGCTTTGTTCTGTATCACCGAATGATATGGAGCATTGTCCATTACAATTGTTGTAGGGACAGGAAATTGTTTTAAAAGGTTCCTGAACCACTCAACAAATCGTGTGTGATCCATATCTTCATGGTAATCACCAGTCTTTTTTAATCTAAAAACTAGAAGTGCGTCAGGGACAAAACCACTGGAGGAGCCTGCGTGGACCACAATTAATCTAGCTCCTCTTCCCGTCGGCTGATGGCCGCTACTGCTGGGTGTGTTATCCGTCCAACATTTACTGACAGCTTCCCCGGCATTAACCCACGTTTCGTCTAGCCAAATTATGGAATGAATGTCTCTGCCCACAATTTTGTGCAAGAAAATGCTACGAGCGGTAACAATATGTGCCCTCTCTAACAGTACTTTGCGTCCGTCTAGCGTTTTGTAACGGAAACCCATATTTTTAGCACAATTTTTAGTAATGTTTTACCACCCCTGAAGAGTTCACTTTCTTTTAAAGAGATTAATAACTTAGCTACAGTCGGATACTCTTTTCTGCTGTAGTAAGCATAAACATGCCTACGAACTGCATCAGTCTGGAAAGAATCTAAATCTGTGATAGGACTACGCCGCTTTTTCTTCTTTCCCGGGGTTGATAAAAATGTATTATTTGATCCAGACAGCTCGGAATCATTACGGCTCACTTCAGTATCTTCCAAGTTTTGTAGTAATACTCCCTTACTTACTACCGTTCTTGCACTAATACCAAGAGTTTTCGACGTACGTTCCACCACTTTGTCGGCTGGAATTGATGGCTGTCCATGAATGCTAACGTAGTTTTTCTCCTGCTCGTAAAACTCACGAGTTCTGCGTAGCAACTCCAGTGCCTGGCTGTTTAGCGGCACCCCTCGACGCAAAGGATTGTCACTAGGTGAACGAAGTCTTTTCGGTGGCATTTTCCAAGTAAATAAACTCACAACGTAACAAAAGTCACAACGATATAGCACACAGTACAACGAAAACACGCGGTAAACAACACACAACTCACGTCGTATACACATTCACTAAACAAAGCCGGCAACGTGGGAACTTTGACGTCACAGCACGTGAGTAACAGCAGCGCTCACTGCGCTGTGATTGGCTGGCGCCCCACGCTGAACGCCTAGCGCCTATCGTTCTTCACTTGTTATTCTGTTACGCTGCCAACTTCATACGCAAACGTCAAGTGCAATGTTTCAGCGGCCCGGGTTAAAGGCCGCCTTCTTTGCATATTCCGTTGGCGCGCTCCCAAACCTAAGGCTTCCCGCGTGCGCAGTTTGGGAGCTCTGTGACTGGTGACCCAGCCGTGACGTCAGCTTACGTTTTCCCTACTGTTTACTCTGGCGGGCAGCTTATTCATTGGAGGATGTTATTAATTATATGTATTGCGGGCGTCCAGCGTATTAGTTTTGGAGGTGTATTTGGCGCGGAGATTGCACTCGGTCAGGATTGTCAACTACGGGATTTTGGCGGACTCAACGCTTCGGTTTTTCTGGATGGTTACTGTGCGGAAAGAGGGGAGTTCCTGCCGGACTGTTGGAGAGGCTAGTTCAATGTCATCGGGTCAGCTGGGGACAACATTTAGAAATTTTGCGGACGCTGTGTTCTCGTGGGCTTCGGCGTCCTCTGATCGGCCACAATGGTCGCAGTAACGATCTCCACTGGACGCAGTCATCGACCACACGCAGAACGACAAAAGCAGTGCTAATATGCTCAGCTCTGGCATTTAGGGAATTAATAGCTGTTCAAATGTCCCCCTGTAGCACACTCAATTGTACCGAGGTTGCAGTATGAATCAGTTGTGCATGTTCCATGGCAGTATTTCCCGAGTGATCAGTCACTGGTGCGTAGTACGTCTGATCTTGTCGCCCTTCGGTTACACAAGGTGTCACGGTATTTCATAGAGAGCACTAGGGACCCCTGGTGAATCTTGCCAACAGCACAGTGTCGGATTTCACTTGCACTTCTTCTTCTTCTTCTTCTTGTTTCGAATGGGCCTACTTTGGACCACGCTTGTTCAACTGTTGGGCTTTGATGTTTGCCCAGTACTGCCGCATCCTCTACCGATGTAACTCCTTCCTTTTTTCTATCCAGGGGGTGCTTTTCCTTCGGGACTTTTCCTGAAATCCTCCGACTTCCTTCAGCGTACGTCTCACAGCCTGTCTGCTCTGGAGTTCAGTTATTCAGAGGGCTCTAATGCCCTTTTCAGTTTCTGTCAGCCAAGTGGTGTGAACCTTCTTGCTTTGCCAGAAGCTGAACAAACGGTTGGTCAGTCTGTTTGAAGGAAATTTTGCAACATGACTATAGAAAGCTACTCTTCTTTTTCTTGCACAGTCAGAGCGTCTCTCGATATGTTCGTAGAGCTCCGAGTTGTATCGACTTCTGAATTCCCCATCCTCTTCTACCGGGCCGAGGATCTTCTTGAGGGTTCTCCTCTCCCTTGTACTCCTCTCACTTATACTTCATATTTAAGATTGACGTTTATTTAATATACAAGCGTATAATCACTGTTCACATGAATATGTCTGATTTAAATAAATCTCATTGTGATATAAAAGCTTTATGTAATTTCAATAGTGAAACATAGTTTCCATATCTACTCCCTGGTCAAATATTTTCGTGAATATTAGTCAGTTATTCTAATAATTATTTATGTGAAGTTGATCTGCCTCAAGTGGTATTGGCGAAGGGCCAGGAACTATATTTGCGTATTCAGATACTTGCGTAACAGTTGTAAGTAGGCTGTTTAGGTTTTTTTATTGGTAACGCCGCCGCCACGTAGTGCTCTATATGAAAATCACTGACTGTGCCGTGTGCAGTCTGTGTCTGGTTTGCATTGTTGTCTGCCATTGTAGTATTGGGCAGTGGCAGCTGGATGCTAACAGCGCGTAGCGTTGCGCAGTTGGAAGTGAGCCGCCAGCAATCGTGGACGTGGGGAGAGAGATGGTGGAGTTTTGAAATTTGTAAGAATTGATGTCATGAACTGTTATATATATTATGACTATTAAGGTAAATACATTGTTTGCTCTCTATTAAAATCTTTCATTTGCTAACTATGCCTATCAGTAGTTAGTGCCTTCCGTAGTTTGAATCTTTTATTCAGCTGGCAGTAGTGGCGCTCACTGTATTGCAGTAGTTCGAGTAACGAAGATTTTTGGTGAGGTAAGTGATTTGTGAAATGTATAGGTTAATGTTAGTCAAGGCCATTCTCTTGTAGGGATTTTTGAAAATCAGATTGCGTTGCGCTAAAAATATTGTGTGTCAGTTTAAGCACAGTCTTGTATAATTGTTCGAAGGGGACGTTTCATACACTTTTTTGTATTGTCATTTGAACGTGATTGGTATTAATGAGCTTGGCTGTGATGAGGGTGTAGTCGAATCAGGCAGTCTCCATCTGTCCTTCACGAGGATCAGTTTTCAAGAGTACACCGGAGGCCCCTACGAGGGGAGGGACTCTCTGCTGACACGCTAGAAGAAGAAACAGAAGTCTAAGAGTATTTGGAATAGATAGGTGACTCGGCGTTGGAGTAAAAATTTGACAGTGCTTTGGAAGACTTACCATCAAATTAGACGGTTAACGAGCCTACGGCCTTTTTAAAACCGTTGAATAATTGTCAACCAAACCACTGTTCAAAAAGGTGTATGAAATCTATGATACTGGAGAAATATCATCAGATGTTCGGAAAAATATCGTCCATACATTATCGTAGATAACGAGGACACATAAATGCGAGAACTATCGCACAGTTAGCTTAATTGCTTATGCATCACAGTTATGAAGCGAGAATAATACACAGGTGAATGAGAAAAGAAAACTGGTGGTCTGTTGGAGGATGATCAATTTGGCTTCAGGAAAGGTAAATGCACCAAGAGACAGTTCTGATGCTGAGGTTTATGATGGTAGCAAGACTTAAATTAAGACGCCTCCATAGGATACGTCGATCTAGAAAAAGGCTTGCAATGTAAAATGGGGAAAGATATTCGAAACTCTCAGAAAAATAGGTACACACTATTCGGAAATATCGACATACGCAATACGCCCAAGAAATAAGAGAGAAGAAAAAGAATGGAAACCCAAGAACGAAGTGGTCGGAATAGAAATGGTGTTAAGACAGGAATCAGTCTTTCTCCTACACTGCACGATTTGTAGACCAAAAAATCTATGACGGAAATAAAGGAAAGGTTCAGGGATAGGATTCCATTTCAGGGTGTGTGGACATCAATGATAAGATTCACTGATGACACTACTTTCCTCCGTGAAAGTGGGGAAGATTACAGGAACTGTTGACAGGAATAAACTACAGAGTAAGAATATGGATTTAGAGTAAACAAAAGAAAGAAGAAAATAGTGAAGAGTAGCTGAAATGAGATTAGCGATAAACCTTACATCGGAATTGGGGGCCACGAAGCAGACATAGTGAAGGAATCCTACCAACTTGGAAGCACAAAATTACATATGACGGATGAAGGAAGGAGGATAGAGGAATGTAGTAACCTTTTCCCCGCAGCTTCGCCTTCGTACATGTTTGACTCATAAACTGCACACATCTTGCTCTCCACGCTCTCTGTCCCTTCCTCTCCTTCTTGCTCCTTCCTCTGTCCATCTCTTCTACCTCCCTTCTCCAACCATATCTTCCTCACCCACCCTCTGTCTACCTCTTCCTCCCACTGTCTCTGGCCATCTCCTCCTCCACCATTTCTCTGTCCACCTCATCCTTCCTCCTCCCTCCCTATCCATCCTCTCCTCCGCCTCCTCGCTCTGTCCATCCCCTGGTTTATCCATCTCAACATTCTCCCAGCCATACTCATCTGTACGCATAACCCCTGCACAACCGGTCGATAAAGTAGGATTATACTATTCCCATACAGTATGCTCGTCGTGCAGGACAGTCTACATGTTAGGAGCTGACAAAATCGTTATGGCCGACTAGGAGGCTCTAACCGCCTACAGTGCTGATACTCCTGAAGTGCTTTTGTTGTGTGCCAAATTTGGTACAGATTAATCCAGTGTTTTGGGAGTAGATGCTGGACCTTATACGAAAGATAGACTGTAACAGGCACAGAGGACTATCGCTGCTAAAAGACGTTTACTTGTATCGTATACAGGATTAATTTTATGATAAAGCTTCTGGGAATGTTCATTTTGGGCACAGCGATGTATGGATGTGAGACACAAAATGAAGGAAAACTGTAAATAAAGAGAATTGAACCGTTCAAGATCTGATGTTACAGGAGCATACTGAAAATTGAGTGAACTGACAGGATAATAAACGAGGCGGTTATCTAAGAAATTAGCAAAGAAAGGAGTATATGCAAAACACTAGAAAAAGGAATAGGATGATATATCATGTGTTTCGACATCAGGGAATAACTTCATGGTACTAAAGACAGCAAGAAGGGGTATAAACTTAGGCCAAGGTTGAAATATTTGTAGAAAATAATTGAGGAGTCAGATGTAAGTGTTAAGCTGAGATGAAGAAGTAGGAACACGAGAGGAAGTTGTGGCGGGCTGCAGCGAATCACTCATAAGCTTGCCAACAAGAAAGGAAATGTTTGGGGTTGTGGATCTCGTAAGACCCCACAATACACCGATGAACGCAGATCGCTTGAGGGGACTACTGTCATTCACTCGGTACCCTCAGTTGCGAGGCAAGACATGATGGCGGCTTCAGTTTGAGAATGCTCGATCTAATACTGAAAGGATGGAATAAAAGGGCAAACCTGTGTCAGGACCCCATCTGTGTAATTTTGGGTTACGGAAACGTCTTTTATAGAAGCCGTTGCTGAACGCACATCATACTAAATCACATATTCACGTAGGTTGTCTAGTGTATGGTTACAAATTGTTGGTACTAATTTGTTGCCTGCATACGCAATCACATATGTCGTCACCAAGAAAAAAGGTCGATCGAGACTGCTTAACACAACTGATCTAATCTGCATAGCTCCATGACCACTATCGACAGCATTCTGCATGTATACTGTGCTGATGTTATGGTATTAAGAACAATAGTACTGATGGCCAACATGCAGTAAGTCTTGCGTTCTGCAGTTGTCTACCTAAAGTGATGGTACTCACAGGATGCACCAAGGAAGGCGTCAGTCTGCATCTACATCTACATCCATACTCCGCAAGCCACCTGACAGTGTATGGCGGAGGGCACCCTGAGTACCTCTATCGGTTCTCCCTTCTATTCCAGTCTCGTATTGTTCGTGGAAAGAAGGATTGTCGGTATGCTTCTGTGTGGGCTCTAATCTCTCTGATTTTATCCTCATGGTCTCTTCGCCAGATACAGGTAGGAGGGAGCAATATACTCCTTGACTCTTCGGTGAAGGTATGTTCTCGAAACTTTAACAAAAGCCCGTACCGAGCTACTGAGCGTCTGAGTCTTCCACTGGAGTTTATCTATCATCGCCGTAATGATTTCGCGATTACTAAATGATCCTGTAACGAAGCTCGCTGCTTTCCGTTGGATCTTCTCTATCTCTTCTATCAACCCTATCTGGTGCGGATCCCACACTGCTGAGCAGTATTCAAGCAGTGGGCGAACAAGCGTACTGTAACCTACTTCCTTTGTTTTCGGATTGCATTTCCTTAGGAGTCTTCCAACGAATCTCAGTCTGGCATCTGCTTTACCGACGATCAACTTTATATGATCATTCCATTTTAAATCACTCCTAATGCGTTCTCCCAGATAATTTATGGAATTAACTGCTTCCAGTTGCTGACCTGCTATTTTGTAGCTAAATGGTAAGGGATCTATCTTTCTATGCATTCGCAGCACATTACACTTGTCTACATTGAGATTCAATTGCCATTCCCGGCACCATGCGTCAATTCGCAACAGATCCTTCTGCATTTCAGTACAATTTTCCATTGTTACAACCTCTCGGTACACCACAGCATCATCTGCAAAAAGCCTCAGTGAACTTCCGATGTCATCCACCAGGTCATTTACGTATATTGTGAATAGCAACGGTCCTATGACACTCCCCTGCGGCACACCTGAAATCACTTTTACTTCGGAAGACTTCTCACCATTGAGAATAACATGCTGCGTTCTGTTATCTAGGAACTCCTCAATCCAATCACACAATTGGTCTGATAGTCCGTATGCTCTTACTTTGTTCATTAAACGACTGTGGGAAACTGTGTCAAACGCCTTGCGGAAGTCAAGAAACACGACATCTACCTGTGAACCCGTGTCTATTGGCCTCTGAGTCTCGTGGACGAATAGCGCGAGCTGGGTTTCACACGACCGTCTTTTTCGAAACCCATGCTGATTCCTACAGACTAGATTTCTAATCTCCGGAAAAGTCATTATACTCGAACATAATACGTGTTCCAAAATTCGACAACTGATCGACGTTAGAGATTTAGGTCTATAGTTCTGCACATCTGTTCGACGTCCCTTCTTGAAAACGGGGATGACCTGTGCCCTTTTCCAATCCTTTGGAACGTTTCGATCTTCTGGAGACCTACGGTACACCGCTGCAAGAAGGGGGGCAAGTTCCTTCGCGTACTCTGTGTAAAATCGAACTGGTATCCCATCAGGTCCAGTGGCCTTTCCCCTTTTGAGCGATTTTAATTGTTTCTCTATCCCTCTGTCGTCTATTTCGATATCTACCATTTTGTCATCTGTGCGACAATCTAGAGAAGGAACTACAGTGCAGTCTTCCTCTGTGAAACAGCTTTGGAAGAAGACATTTATTATTTCGGACTTTAGTCTGTCATCCTCTGTTTCAGTACCATTTTGGTCACAGAGTGTCTGGACATTTTGTTTTGATCCACCTGCCGCTTTGACATAGGACCAAAATTTCTTAGGACTTTCTGCCAAGTCAGTACATAGAACTTTACTTTCGAATTCATTGAACGTGTCTCGCATAGCCCTCCTCACACTACATTTCGCTTCGAGTAATTTTTGTTTGTCTGCAAGGCTTTGGCTATGTTTATGTTTGCTGTGATGTTTCCTTTGCTTCCGCAGCAGTTTTCTAACTCGGTTGTTGTACCACGGTGGCTCTTTTCCATCTCTTACGGTCTTGCTTGGCACATACTCATCTAACGCAAATTGTACGATGGTTTTGAACTTTGTCCACTGATCCTCAACACTATCTGTACTTGAGACAAAACTTTTGTGTTGAGCCATCAAGTACTCTGAAATCTGCTTTTTGTCACTTTTGCTAAACAGAAAAATCTTCCTACCTTTTTTTAATATTTCTATTTACGGATGAAATCATCGGTGCAGTAACCGCTTTATGATCGCTGATTCCCTGTTCTGCATTAACTGATTCAAATAATTCGGGTCTGTTTGTCACCAGAAGGTCTAATATGTTATCGCCACGAGTCGGTTCTCTGTTTAACTGCTCAAGGTAGTTTTCAGATAAAGCACTTAAAAAAAATTCACTGGATTCTTTTTCCCTGCCGCCCGTTATGAACGTTTTAGTCTCGCAGTCTATATCCGGCAAATTAAAATCTCCACCCAGAACTGTAACGAGCAGTCCACCCTTAATGACAGAAATCGTGGCAGTTAGAATTCTTGGCGCTTGTTGGACATCCGCGGATCATCTCTCCTACTGGACTACATTAAATTTCCTGCAAAAGGCTCATTTTTTTCTTTCTGTAGGACTAATGGTTTCGCGTAGAGAGCGACAGAATATGAAATTCTTGCTCGTGGGTTTTGAAGGCCAAATGTAGAAATGCGCGTTGCACGAAACAATCTGAATGGTGCGAAAAGTGGCAGTTGACCCTAAATAACGAAAAATGTGAGGTCATCCACGTGAGTGCTAATAGGAACTCGTTAAAATAAGATAAATCTGTGTAATCTAAAAGCCGTAAATTCAACTAAATACCTAGGTATTACAATTACGAACAACTTAAATTGGAAAGAACACATAGAAAATGTTGTGGGGAAGGCTAACCAAAGGCTGTGTTTTATTGGCAGGACACTTAGAAAATGTAACAGACCTACTAAGGAGACTGCCTGCACTATGCTTGTCCGTCCTCTTTTAGAATACTGCTGCGCGTTGTGGGATTCTTACCAGGTAGGACTGACGGAGTACATCGAAAAAGTTCAGAGAAAGGCAGCACGTTTTGTATTATCGCGAAATATGGGAGAGAGTGTCACAGAAATGATGCAGGTTTTGGGCTGGAAATCATTAAAAGAAAGGCGTTTATCGTTGTGACGGAATCTTCTCACGAAATTCCAGTCACCAACTTTCTCCTCCGAATGCGAAAATATTTTGTTGACACCGACCTACATAGGGTGAGACGATCACCACGATAAAGTAAGGTAAATCAGAGCTCGTACGGAGAGATATAGGTGTTCATTCTTTCCGCGCGCTATACGAGATTGGAATAATAGAGAATTGTGAAGGTAGTTCGATGAACCCTCTGCCAGGCACTTAAATGTGATTTGCCGAGTATCCATGTAGATGTAGATGTAGAACATCGGTACGGGCAGCTGAATCATCCTGTATACCATAAACAACAAAAAAGTAGTTTGTGTGGTGTAGAATTGCAGCTTCAAAGTATGTTTTAAAAATTTATGGATTAAGAGAGTTTGGCACGATACTACATCTCAAACCATCCGTGCAAAAAGAAGGCAGACTAGGATTATCGATCAGTATCCCTATCTGGATAATTACGTTGCTTTCGACCTTCCAGAGAGGGCTACGTACCACATTGTCAAACGCATTGAAAACATACAGGTTATCTTAGAAACAATGGTCTGTGTTATGTAATATGACTGGAACTATCGTTGGAAGCAAAAGAGTCTAGTAAATATGGGCTCCAAAAAGCATCGTTTCAGAGCTATGAGCAGTTATTCATGTTTGTTACTGTAATCCTAATCTCTGCTGCTGCGAGCTCTTTTCTGTCCGTAATTTGGGAGAAGGTAGTATGGACCAAAACAAGAAAAAATTGACTATTAAACGTGGGAGATAAGATGCATATCGTAAGAGCTACAAGAAATTGTTCACTGGAAAAGTCGTGTTTTACAGTACCGAAGATGAACATTTTCTCATAGCTTTTACGATGCTCGGTTTATAGATCATGTTTATCAGACAACTTTTTTCGTGTATTGGTCCATGTTACCACCTCTCAAAACATGGTAATTAAAGGGCATGCAGTAGAAGAGGTTTGTTACATAGTATCAAAAATGAAGAAATGCTCATACCTTTTAGGGTCCACTTTTACTAGACATTTATTCTTGTTTTGTTGTTGCTTTGAAAGATCGTTCCTGTCATATCTTTGAATGCTGACGATTCCTCCTGGGACATCCTGTATAAACACTGGTTAATACTTCTGCTGAGATGCTGTTTTTTCGACACGTGAACACAAACATGAAGGCTTCTGCACAAGTATCCATTCTTGTGCCGTTGGAAAGGGTTGACAAGGGAGCTATTCGATTAGTACCTAGTTGTACTAATACTATTTACCCAGGAGCGAAACTAACACCAGGTGCAAAGGGAATTGGTGCGACTGCGATGAACGAAGGAAAAAGGGGTTCATTTGAATTACAACACTGTCAACTAAGAACATTTCAAAAGTAAAAAGCACTGGTGTAAAAAATAATTATTTACATGACGGCCTATGACAAGATATTTGACCGGAAAGTCTGTGTGTCACCTATAGGCGTTACGATGTGTCAACACCTCTACGCTCTAACGTTGAACTGAAAAATGAGGTGGCTGTTGTTCTTTGGTAGGAATGCCTCTATTGGACTCGTAAATTCTTTGGAAAAAGGGAAAACCAAAATATTATAGCCAGGGCTAACAGACGGCAGAGACAACGAATAAGTTCTACATCCGGGTAGCTCCTGGTGCGGAATTGTAATGGGAGGGAGCCACACCAGCTGCTGGTAGTGTTCATGCTGCAGCTCTAGCCTCTAAATGAAAGACAAGCTAATTCCTACGATAACAAAAGATGTTTTTGTGTGCTGTTTGGTGTGAATATGTCTATATTATGTTGCAATGCTATACATTTACTACTAAACACTATTTTGAAAAAAAAAAACAAGTAGCAACAGCATTTAATTTTTACTGTATATCTGTATCAGTTCGCGCATTTGATTTTGCCTCTCATGTCTTCCATACTAACAATGGCGGCTGTAAGAAAATGAAGGAACTGCTCGTTAAAAGTAGAAAATTCTGTTCGAATTCAGGTCCACCACAATTTTTTATTTTCCATTGCTGCAGAATTTCTGCATGATTTGCTGATATACTGTTTCATGTCTCTGCAGCTTCCTTGATTACATTTGGATCCTTCCATTCATTTCAATGCGTTAAATTCATTTAACAAAACAATTTTTTGTAATATTTGGTTCAAATGGTTCAATTGGCTCTAAGAACTGTGGGACTTAACATCTGAGGTCATCAATCCCCTAGACATGTTGTTGTTGTGGTCTTCAGTCCAGAGACTGGTTTAATGCAGCTCTCCATGCTACTCTATCCTGTGCAAGGTTCTTCATCTTCCAGTACATGCTTCTGAATCTGTTTAGTGTATTCATCTCTTGGTCTCCCTCTATGATTTTTACCCTTCACGCTGCCCTCCAATACTAAATTGGTGATTCCTTGATGCCTCAGAATATGCCCTACCAACCGATCCCTTCTTCTAGTCAAGTTGTGGTTCAAATTTCTATTCAGTATCTCCTCATCAGTTATGTGATCTACCCATCTAATCTTCAGCATTCTACTGTAGCACCACATTTCGAAAGCTTCTATTCTCTTCTTATCTAAACTATTTATCGTCAATGTTTCACTTCCATACATGACTACACTCCATACAAATACATTCAGAAACGACTTCCTGACAATTAAATCTATACTCGATGTTAACAAATTTCTGTTGTTCAGAAAAGCTTTGCTTAAAATTGCCTATCTACATTTTATATCCTCTCTACTTCGACCATCATTAGTTATTTTGCTCCCCAAATAGCAAAACTCATTTACTACTTTAAGCGTCTCATTTCCTAATCTAATTCCCGCAGCACCACCCGATTTAATTCGACTACATTCCATTATTCTCGTTTTGGTTTTGTTGATGTTCATCTTATATCCTCTTTCAAGACACTGTCCATTCCTTTCAACTGCTCTTCCTGGTCCTTTGCTGTCTCTGACAGAATTACAATGTCAAAGTTTTTACTTCTTCTCCATGGATTTTAATTCCTACTCCAAATTTTTCTTTTGTTTCCTTTACTGCTTGCTCAATACACAAATTGAATAGCATCGGGGAGAGGCTACAACCCTGTCTCACTCCCTTCCCAACCAATGCTTCCCTTTCATGCCCCTCGACTCTTATAATACAAATTGTAAATATCCTTTCGCTCCCTGTATTTTACCCCTGCCATCTTCAGAATTTCTAGGAGAGTATTCCAACCAACATTGTCAAAAGCTTTCTCTAAGTATACAAATGCTAGAAACGTAAGTTTGCATTTCCTTAATCTATTTTCTAAGTTAAGTCGTATGGTCAGTATTGCATCACGTGCTCCAACATTTCTACAGAATCGAAACTGATCTTCCCCGAGGACGGCTTCTACCAGTTTTTCCATTCGTCTGTAAAGAATCCGCGTTAGTATTTTGCAGCTGCGACTTATTAATCTGATAGTTTGGTAAATTTCACATCTGTCAACACCTGCTTTCTCTGGGATTGGAATCATTATATTCCTCTTGACGTCTGAGGGTATTTCGCCTGTCCCATACATCTTGCTCACCAGATGGTAGAGTTTTGTTAGGCCTGGCTCTCCGAACGCTGTCAGTAGTTCTAATGGAATGTTGTCTACTCCTGGAGCCTTGTTTCGACTCAGGTCTTTCAGTGCTCCCCTAGACTTAGAACTACTTAAACCTAACTAACCTAAGGACATCACACACATCCATGCCTGAGGCAGGATTCGAACCTGCGACCGTAGCAGCAGCGCGGTTCCGGACTGAAGCGCCTAGAACCGCTCGGCCACAGGGGCCGGCGGTAATACACTCCTGGAAATGGAAAAAGAACACATTGACACCGGTGTGTCAGACCCACCATACTTGCTCCGGACACTGCGAGAGGGCTGTACAAACAATGATCACACGCACGGCACAGCGGACACACCAGGAACCGCGGTGTTGGCCGTCGAATGGCGCTAGCTGCGCAGCATTTGTGCACCGCCGCCGTCAGTGTCAGCCAGTTTGCCGTGGCATACGGAGCTCCATCGCAGTCTTTAACACTGGTAGCATGCCGCGACAGCGTGGACGTGAACCGTATGTGCAGTTGACGGACTTTGAGCGAGGGCGTATAGTGGGCATGCGGGAGGC
This sequence comes from Schistocerca gregaria, assembly GCF_023897955.1. Lineage (NCBI taxonomy): Eukaryota > Metazoa > Arthropoda > Insecta > Orthoptera > Acrididae > Schistocerca > Schistocerca gregaria. The sequence goes on along the minus strand of NC_064921.1, from coordinate 960,799,986 downwards.
CGGGTGGACGTACCGCCGAATTGCTCAACACGTGGGGCGTGAGGTCTCCACAGTACATCGATGTTGTCGCCAGTGGTCGGCGGAAGGTGCACGTGCCCGTCGACCTGGGACCGGACCGCAGCGACGCACGGATGCACGCCAAGACCGTAGGATCCTACGCAGTGCCGTAGGGGACCGCACCGCCACTTCCCAGCAAATTAGGGACACTGTTGCTCCTGGGGTATCGGCGAGGACCATTCGCAACCGTCTCCATGAAGCTGGGCTACGGTCCCGCACACCGTTAGGCCGTCTTCCGCTCACGCCCCAACATCGTGCAGCCCGCCTCCAGTGGTGTCGCGACAGGCGTGAATGGAGGGACGAATGGAGACGTGTCGTCTTCAGCGATGAGAGTCGCTTCTGCCTTGGTTCCACTGATGATCGTATGAGTGTTTGGCGCCGTGCAGGTGAGCGCCACAATCAGGACTGCATACGACCGAGGCACACAGGGCCAACACCCGGCATCATGGTGTGGGGAGCGATCTCCTACACTGGCCGTACACCTCTGGTGATCGTCGAGGGGACACTGAATAGTGCACGGTACATCCAAACCGTCATCGAACCCATCGTTCTACCATTCCTAGACCGGCAAGGGAACTTGCTGTTCCAACAGGACAATGCACGTCCGCATGTATCCCGTGCCACCCAACGTGCTCTAGAAGGTGTAAGTCAACTACCCTGGCCAGCAAGATCTCCGGATCTATCCCCCATTGAGCATGTTTGGGACTGGATGAAGTGTCGTCTCACGCGGTCTGCACGTCCAGCACGAACGCTGGTGCAACTGAGGCGCCAGGTGGAAATGGCATGGCAAGCCGTTCCACAGGACTACATCCAGCATCTCTACGATCGTCTCCATGGGAGAAAAGCAGCCTGCATTGCTGCGAAAGGTGGATATACACTGTACTAGTGCCGACATTGTGCATGCTCTGTTGCCTGTGTCTATGTGCCTGTGGTTCTGTCAGTGTGATCATGTGATGTATCTGACCCCAGGAATGTGTCAATAAAGTTTCCCCTTCCTGGGACAATGAATTCACGGTGTTCTTATCTCAATTTCCAGGAGTGTATTTGAGGTCTAGGAAGAAAGACATATGCGACTGGAAGGACAGTAAGCCTATTGTATATTTTAATTCTGGTTACAATATAATTTTTTGGGCTCTAAAGTAAGAGCTGTACTTGTATTTGGCAGTAACATGTAATGTGCGATTCACTAGTAAACACGGAAAAGTCCAGAAGTGAGTTGAAAATGTGAGATAAGCGTCCAGGCTGGATCCCAAAAGCCCAGACCATACTGGAACCAGGTGTAAGAAACGTGCCGTAATTGGGTGTGATTCGTTGGGACGTCGGCTGGCCCCAGAAGCACTGTGGCGTGCGGCAGACACGACTGCGCTGCCGCGTCGGCTAGGCAGCGGCTATCTCGTGGGGCCCCAGCGCGGCTCTGGACGGAGGCAGGTCCGGCTCGCGGTCCTCGTCCAGGATGGAGATGTCCCGCAGGGAAGGCCGGCCGCTGTGACTGTGGCGGCAGCTGCCGGGCCGCGACTTGGAGAGGCGCGTCAGCAGCCGCGGGCCCGTCAGCAGGATCAGCGCGGCCCCGGTGGGCGCCGTCAGCAGGATGGCTAGCACGCACGTCATCTTCACCAGCTGCGCGTACCGCAGCTCCTCCTCGGAGCCGCCGGACGCCTGCACCTTCTCCAGCGGCTGCAGGCACAGCGCCGCCTGCGGGCAAGCCGTCACACTTACCGTCAGCACTGCGAAGGCACCGTTACAAGTGGAACAAATTCAGTGACCTAAACCCACAGAAAGCAATACGTCGGCGAAAAACAAGACAAAGCTGAGCGAAATGAGATGAATGGTACGATACTGCGTGAAGAATTTGACAGGGCACTGAAAGACTTAAGTCGAAATGAGGCCCCTTTAGTAGGCGTCATTCCTCAGATTTATTGAGGTCCTTGAGAGAGCTGTCATGACAACGCTATTTCTCTTGATGTTGTAAGACTACAGTTGAACTTCAAGCATACCCTTGGGGAGCTTTAATCAAATGAAAGCATATGGTTCCAGAGATCTTTTCAAGTCTATATGGTTCCACAGACCTTTTCAAGTCTCAGACATCTACAATGGATATACGTACACTGGGGTGACGGATGAAAATCAGTACCAAGGCTGGCATACGAAGCTCTCATAGATATAATGAGAAAGAGATTCATCTGACACTGGAATGACACTAAAGCTCACAGTAAAGTCCTGTTTATTGCTAAAATACCTGGACTTAGCTCCAAACGTTGAATAGATAATAAAAGAAATTATTAAGGTCACAATGGTTCAAATACACTCCTGGAAATTGAAATAAGAACACCGTGAATTCATTGTCCCAGGAAGGGGAAACTTTATTGACACATTCCTGGGGTCAGATACATCACATGATCACACTGACAGAACCACAGGCACATAGACACAGGCAACAGAGGATGCACAATGTCGGCACTAGTACAGTGTATATCCACCTTTCGCAGCAATGCGGGCTGCTATTCTCCCATGGAGACGATCGTAGAGATGCTGGATGTAGTCCTGTGGAACGGCTTGCCATGCCATTTCCACCTGGCGCCTCAGTTGGACCAGCGTTCGTGCTGGACGTGCAGATCGCGTGAGACGACGCTTCATCCAGTCCCAAACATGCTCAATGGGGGACAGATCCGGAGATCTTGCTGGCCAGGGTAGTTGACTTACACCTTCTAGAGCACGTTGGGTGGCACGGGATACATGCGGACGTGTATTGTCCTGTTGGAACAGCAAGTTCCCTTGCCGGTTTGGGAATGGTAGAACGATGGGTTCGATGACGGTTTGGATGTACCGTGCACTATTCAGTGTCCCCTCGACGATCACCAGAGGTGTACGGCCAGTGTAGGAGATCGCTCCCCACACCATGATGCCGGGTGTTGGCCCTGTGTGTCTCGGTCGTATGCAGTCCTGATTGTGGCGCTCACCTACACGGCGCCAAACACTCATACGACCATCATTGGCACCAAGGCAGAAGCGACTCTCATCGCTGAAGACGACACGTCTCCATTCGTCCCTCCATTCACGCCTGTCGCGACACCACTGGAGGCGGGATCCACGATGTTGGGGCGTGAGCGGAAGACGGCCTAACGGTGTGCGGGACCGTAGCCCAGCTTCATGGAGACGGTTGCGAATGGTCCTCGCCGATACCCCAGGAGCAACAGTGTCCCTAATTTGCTGGGAAGTGGCGGTGGGGTCCCCTACGGGACTGCGTAGGATCCTACGGTCTTGGCGTGCATCCGTGCGTCGCTGCGGTCCGGTCCCAGGTCGACGGGCACGTGCACCTCTCGCCGGCCATTGGTGACAACATCGATGTACTGTGGAGACCTCACGCCCCACGTGTTGAGCAATTCGGCGGTACGTCCACCCGGCCTCCCGCATGCCCACTATACGCCCTCGCTCAAACTCCGTCAAATGCACATACGGTTCACGTCCACGCTGTCGCGGCATGCTACCAGTGTTAAAGACTGCGATGGAGCTCCGTATGCCACGGCAAACTGGCTGACACTGACGGCGGCGGTGCACAAATGCTGCGCAGCTAGCGCCATTCGACGGCCAACACCGCGGTTCCTGATGTGTCCGCTGTGCCGTGCGTGTGATCATTGCTTGTACAGCCCTCTCGCAGTGTCCGGAGCAAGTATGGTGGGTCTGACACACCGGTGTCCATGTGTTCTTTTTTCCATTTCCAGAAGTGTAGATTATTAAAGGTACACGACAATACCTTGCCACATGTGCGCGGAATTTGCAAAGGAAATGATAATGACGATGTGCAGTTAGCTGTATCCACATAATTTGCTAATGACTCATAATTAGCTAACATACGCTACTGGCCATTAAAATTGGTACACCACGAAGATGACGTGCTACCGGCGCGAAATTTAACCGACAGGAAGAAGATGCTGTGATATGCAAATAATTCGCTTTTGAGAGCATTCACACAAGGTTGGCGCCGCTGGCGACACCTACAAAGTGCTGACATGAGGAAAGTTTCCAACTGATTTCTCATACACAAACAGCACTTGACCGGCGTTGCCTGTTGTAATGCCTCGTGTAAGGAGGAGAAATGCGTTTCCGACTTTTATAAAGGTCGGATTGTAGCCTATCGCGATTGCGGTTTATCGTATGGCGACATTGCTGCTCACTTTGGTCGAGATCCAATGACTGTTAGCAGAATATGGGATCAGTGGGTTCAGGAGGGTAATACGGAACGCCGTGCTGGATCCGAACGGCCTCGTATCACTAGCAGCCGAGGTGACCGGCATCCTATCCGCATGGCTATAAAGGACCGTGCAGCCACGTTTCGATCCCTGATTTATCAGGATCTATGCACCCAAATTACGTGGTAATTCTAGTATAATATATTTGCCCAATGAACGCCCGTTTCTCATCTGCATTTCTTCTTGGTGTAGCAATTTTAACGCCCAGAAGTGTATATGGTTCCAGAGACCTTTGCAAGTCTCAGACATCTACAATGGACATATGCAGACTGAGATAACGGACTAAAATTTGTACCAAGGCTGGGATACGAACACAGGTCTCCTGGTTACTAGGCAGATGTGCATCAGTACGCCGTCCTGGTCTGTGTTTCAGGCACGATCCTCCATTTCATTCGATTCCAATACAGCTGGAGAGCCCCTGCAACGCTGTTTGAGTGTAGGGGGAATAGAAAGTGTCCTGAAGCGTGGATGGGAATTTGGAATGAAGGGGGAGGCGTGCTAGGGTAGTCTTTGCAGGTGTGCCAAGCCATTGGCAACGGTGGCGTATTGGCCAACACATCTGCCTACTATGCAGCAGACCTGCCTTCGAATCCTGACCTTCGTATAAATTTTCATTTGTTGCTTCAGTCTGCGTATATACCTGTGATGCCATTAAGATCTGAACCCAGTGACCTGTGCAGTAAACAGAACACTTCTCATAAGATCATTTCTAGTGTTTAGATAAAGTTATACTGTAAGTAGGCTGTTTAGGTTTTCTTACTGGTAACGCCACATAGCGCTCTGTATGAAAAATCACTGGCTGTGCTGTGCGCAGTCTGTGGCTAGTTTGCATTGTTGTCTGCCATTGTAGTGTCGGGCAGCGGCAGCTGGATGCTAACAGCGCGTAGCGTTGCGCAGTTGGAGGTCAGCCGCCAGCAGTGGTGGACGTGGGGAGAGAAATGGCGGAGTTTTGACATTTGTAAGAATTGGTGTCATGAACTGCTATATATATTATGACTAGTGAGGTAAATACATTGTTTGTTCTCTATTAAAATCTTTCATTTGCTAACTATGCCTATCAGTAGTTAGTGCCTTCAGTAGTTTGAATCTTTTATTTAGCTGGCAGTAGTGGCGCTCGCTGTATTGCAGTAGCTTGAGTAACGAAGATTTTTGTGAGGTAAGTTATTTGTGAAACGTATAGGTTATTGTTAGTCAGGGCCATTCTTTCGTAGGGATTTTTGAAAGTCAGATTGCGTTGCGCTAAAAAATATTGTGTTTCAGTTTAAGCACAGTCGTGTATAATTTTTCTAAGGGGACGTTTCATATGTCGACCCTTAGCCGAGGATACCTCACTGGAATCTTCTGATTTTTTCTTTTAGTTTGTGTAATTAATGTAGATTTTTTTTATTGCTAGCGCGTAATCATAGAAGGAATTTCCTTTGTAGTTGTAGTCTTTCATTGTTGTACAGTACTACAGTTGTGGCATGCATCTAGAGTTGCACCAAGTATTTCATAGCTGCGCTTGCAATTAACTAGATATTATTTTCAGTGCTATGTTAATGTGTTCTCTTATTTTTGTTCTTCAAATTATGTTTTTCTGTGTTGTCGTGTGAAAAACGTAACACTAGGCTCCAAAGTAATCTGAGAAATGACAGTGACGACGAAAGCAGTGTGTTAGCGTCACCATGTAATGAATTCACTAACGTTCAAAGTAGTAATTTGGTAATAGCGCATAGGGAAATGGAGCGGGCTGCAAATAATGGTGTAGGCAGTGAAACAATTAGTGAACAGGGAAGCATTATCGATAGATCGGTCGGCAACAGCTCGCCTCAGGATTCCGAAATGACAGGACACAATCTTGCAAATACTGTAGATTCAGATTTTGCGTCCTCACCGTTTTCTCAAATAAATCAAGACATATTTTCTGCTTTTCAAAATGCGAATATTGCCGGTTCAAATGCACTGCCGAAAAGCACTGAGAAACATGTTTCAGACACCAGTGCACTGTTATTACAGTTAATGCAACAAATGGGACAAAGGCTACAAAAGTTAGACACAACGCTTGAACAAAATCAGAAACAAATGGGACAAAATCTTCAAAAGTTAGACACAATGGAACAAAATCAGAGACAAACACAACAAAAGCTTCAAAAGTTACACACAATGGAACAAAATCTTCAAAAGTTAGACACAACGCTTGAACAAAATCAGAAACAAATGGGACAGAATCTTCAAAAGTTAGACACCACACTTGAACAAACATGTGAATATTTAACTAATGAGTTACATAACATCGAATCGAAATGTCAAAAAGGCTGTAATGACGTAAAAACACAAATTTGTGAGCATTTCCAACCTATTTTTTCGCGGCATGAAAATACATTACAGAATCACGAAGCAGCCATAAAAGAACTGCAAACTATTGTTCATGACAATCATGAGACCTTGCAAGCTAAAATTGACTCAGTTGCATTACCGATTCGGTTACGCAACTTGCAAAAATTCAAGCGAACTTAAAGGACACCGTAGATACTCTGAAAATTGGTTCAGAAAGACACACAGAGGAAATAATTTCACTGTCGGATAAAGTAGCCGAACTTTCAGATCAGTTCACTAACTTATCTACGAAGGTAGATGATGATCTGAATGACACGAAGCCTGTAGCCTTCACTGACACTGAAGAGTATGAACAAATTAGGAAATTCAAACAGAATCAAAATCAAATCAACACACAGTACAAAAGAGAAATGCGGGAAGTACAAGATCAGTTGGCTCAAGTAATACAAGAATTACATATTTCAGAGGACACTCGCGCACCAGTATGGGAAGAGGGACATAGCAATACAGAACAACCACAAAATAATAACACAGGGCATTTCGGAAATCATGAAAGTAATTGGCAAGGTGCACCGAATTTTGAGATGGAACCGCCGACACGACGTAACAATGACCGATATGCTACCCGCCGACACGATGATTTTGACTATAAGCTGTTTATTACTGCACGTAAGTTCAAAACATTTAAGAATTCTGGCAACGACATTCATCCATAAGCGTGGCTCCATCAATTCTCTCATTGTTTTCCTCCCAACTGGTCATTAGAGCACAGATTAGAATTTATGTGTGGCTACTTAGAGAATGAACCAGCTGTAAGAATGCGATCGGTCATTCACGATTGCCACAGTGATGGAGAATTTTACCATGCCTTCCTCTCAGCATATTGGTCCCAAGCCACACAAGACCGAGTAAAACATGGCATCATAATGATGAAAAATTTCGAACAATCTGAATTTTCAAGTCTTGTGAAATATTTTGAAGACATGTTACATAAGAATCAGTATCTGTCAAACCCATACAGCCTGTCAGAACTCATCCGCATTTGCTTAATCAAATTGCCTGAACATTTACGGCAAATTATTTTGGCAGGCCGTTGCAAAGACGACATTGAAGCTTTTCAGTGGCTCTTACAAGAATTAGAAATTGACACTGACAATCGCGGAACGCGAAAACAGGAACACAACAATTACAGGTCACACCCGTCGCAATTCCGCGATGACAGAAATAAAAACTGGCCACGACAAGGCTATTCTCACGATACAAATCGTGACGAAAACAGACACCAGCCGTATGACAACCACTGGCAGAGTAATAGTTACAGAGAAAGATCCCATTTCCGTAGTAATGAATATAACAGAGACAAACGTAGAAACAGACAATATGGGAGCCAAAACAATTACTATCAAGGGAGACAGAATAACTTCAGACGCAACGGTCCAGCGCGCAGTTACGATTCAGGGAGAAATTCTCCACCACGTAGCCGACAAGAAATTAATTACAGAAATTACCGACATGACGACAGATGATATGATCGTAACGACAGACCTGAATTGCATCAGAACTGGCTGGATTCAAACAGAGCAGGGCCCTCTTGGCAAGGTGAATTTGTAGAAGTTAGGTCTCCTAATCCCAATAACGACGCGCGCCAACAAAGAAACAGACAATGACTCCCACCTCAGGCAGCCGCGTGCGCCGGCTGGCTCAGAGAAAAATAACATAAGCTAACCTTGAGCAAAATTCCAGTGTTCCTTACCGACGTAACCATATGATAATTGCTTTTCAGTTGACAGTCTGCGTACTAGGAAGAGTAAAGGTTTACACCACATTTTACATGTAAAACCGTTTATTAAGAGACAATCAGCTTTTTAACTTTGTCTTTGCCATACAACTTTTCACTTTACATTACTAGTATGCTTTGTCAGACTTAGAAACTGTTAGCATGCAACAATGTTTGAAGTTTACTATCCAGTCTAGAACTTAGAGAACTTATTTAGACAGTATTTACGAGTGCATTGTTATAGTGAACAGACGTCACAGTGTTATTGTGTGTGTACATTCTTGCTTGTTAGTTGCACGATTACGTAACGACTATAAGGCTTACATACTTAGAACATTTACCAGTATTGCTAATGAGATTTTAATGCAACATTTTGGTTTACTTGAAAATACATTCTGGATTTAAAATACTTTCTGTGAGATACCAGATGACACAGTGGTTAGTTTATGTGACAGCTACACGATTTTATCACGACGCTACTAATGAGTGACAATTTACAATGTTGCTTTTGCAGTTTATCTGTTTTATATCAGCACAGTTTTTCTGAATTTTTCTGGAAAGTAAAACATGTTTTAGTGGTAACTTTTGTGGTATAGCTACAATTAGACACCTTTTTCCATAGCACAGCAATACGTTACAGCATAGTACTGTCTTCATCACGGCAATAAGCGTAATAACTAAGATATTTATACACAAAGCAATTCACTTCCTTTATTACGAGGTAAGTACATTGACTTCACTAGAACTTTGCTTACAGAGGACGATAACTACGACACTTCCACATAAATATCTTACAGCAAAACGCACATTTAGCACTACAGGGCACGCATTTGAGTGATTAATTTGGTACTTAAACCATTTATTTATCAATATTGTTGAATTAAAAAGAAAGTTTTTTGTGACACATTTCATTCCATTGCTGTAATCTGTAACACCTGAGGGTATAATTACATTAATCCTCAGGGGGGTACACGCTTACTTTGTGTACCATGTGTGTGGCAAGCACAAGGAGCCCTAGCTAATATGGTATTTGCTTATACAACTTTACACATCAGTACCATATTTCCCTAACACATAAATTACACAGCTATCTGATCATTTAACTGAGAGAAACAAACATTTATTATACTACATCAGTGACAGATGTTTACGTAATTACACAGTTGGATAACTTCACACTTACGAAATTCTATTTTGTCTTTACTTTGTGAACTGTTCATACTTTTTCGGAACAATTGTGATACTATGAGAGCTTTGAATGACACATTTGGTATGGGATCATGATTTTTAAAGTACGTTTGAGGTAGATGACACTTTTGACATGAGCAGAGAATTCTTTTAGGTTTTGAAATAGGAAGCCACGACGATTTTGAGATTTGGTTGAGGTTTTATGATGTTATGATGACGATGTGTATTACGCTGTTGTGGTATGTTTATGATCAATAGGCTGATGCTATGTGAGGAATTTGATTATGCTATGTATTTCTTATGATTAAATATTGAAGAAGTGTCGACAAATATGTATATGTGTAATAAAGCAAGGAATAATGAGTAGTGGTTAGGGACTCTGGTTTGTGCAAAAGGTTGTTGGAAACAAAGAATCGTACTTTAAGAGTTATGAAATGTATGTAAATGCGTGAATGTATTACAATGCCGATGAAAATTTTTTGGACACTATTATATTTAAAGGATTTTGTTTCTACAGATTTGTAACGCAAATTCTCAACCTGTGAAAATATTTTTATATGTGACTGTCACTGTAGCGGACACTGATGTCGTAAATTTTTCAGTAATAAAGGTAAGTGACCACGTGCACGTAATGCGTCGTGGGCACCCAGCTGCGCGACAGGCGCCTGGAAAAAAAGCTATTAGTGTGTGCCTGTCAGAGGCACAGGTGGAGAAAAAAAAAGAGGCCATTATCCTCGCTATTGACATTCCTTTGTAGAAAGCATCGTAAATACGACACCCTCAAACTTAAAAACATGATTACACTGTAGAGTTCTTAATTTATGATATTTACTGAAATGAAATGATGAGAAACGTTTCATGTCTATTGTCTTGCTAGCTGGAAGATTGTTTACTGCATTATGAAATGCCTTATGGCTAGCGAATGACGTTTCACGCCTTGCTTTGCCAATTTTGTTTAATATCTAGTTTCTTGTTGCAACGCAGCATTGTTTAAATTAAAATTTAATACATGTACTAATATACCTACTTTCTGTCTACAGATCCAGTAAAGAATCATTTTATGATGTACTTCCTTAGAAAAGAGAGCACGAATAGACATTTCCCTTCACAGGACTTACAAAAATAATTTTTTTACGATTTGGTAACTTATCTGCCAGCGTATGTTCTAGTCATGCATCACTCTAGTGTTAAGGTGTGACATAGGTATTACACATTTTTACTGTAATATTTTTTCTGCTTCAGCTTTGTCATGTTTAGGTATAAGTTATTACATTTATTGCTGCTTGCTTTGCTTACTTGCATTTTTTTGTCATTGCTATTTGTATTTATTGTTTTGTGCTGCTGCATTGCCTCATCCCTTAGTTTAGCATCTGATCTCAGTAGCTTTAAGTTAGCTTAAGAGGGGTAGACTATATAAGAAACTAACTATGATGAATTGGAAGAAAAGCATTGAGAAGCTATAAGGAAATGGTTTGGCCAAACAAGTAGTGTACAGTGGAGAAAAACTATTTTTGAAAGAGGCTGTGAACAGAATACAGAAAGCAGGTTTAGATAGGACTTTTTGGGAATAATGATGAAATAAGGGAGATCTCTATGCAAAATACTGCAGTAAAACAAACCCTGTCCTTTCCTTTCATATTATCCCTCTATGTGTTTATGTACCCTTGTGTATTTGTCTTTTTCCTGTCTTTATGTGTTTAGCTAATAAGATTTATGTTGTAGAATTTTTCAAATACTATGTTATTTTCTTTGTAAATATGTTCAGACATTATTTATTGTGTTTTGTTTTAATGCTCATGTGTGAAGTTGATGTTTCAAAAGTTATTCTGATCTTTTATGTATGTGCTTATGTCGTAATTTTTGTAACACTGATGTATTTGCTATTTCGATTCTTTTGTAAAGCCTGTACTACTGCAAATGTTATCTGTATTGTTATGTTCTTTAAAGATGTATTTTGTACCTTTGTTATTGTATTCTTATGTTATAAAATTGTAAATGACACCAGTTTATCAAATTAAGTAACGTGTAAGTTACATTTCACTGCACACGTTTCTGTTGGTCATAGTATATGGACAATATGTGAGAAGTAGGGACTGATAGTGTTTGCACGTGTATTAATAATTCAGTAAGGGACTGAATAACAGCATTGCTGGTTGTAAGGACATTTCAAAAACAATTTTTGTGAGTGCACAAGTGGTGGTTATGGACTTGCTATATTATCCGCAAGACTCTTCAATGGTGATTGAGCGCCTGCACAGTCAAACAGATGGCTGCTGGCCATCTCTACAAGGACTACAGTGGGTCTACACCTTTGATGACCCACCAATACCATTATTTCTACAAGGACTGCAGTGGGTCTGCACCTCTGGTGGCCCACCAATAGTTATCTCTACCAGGACTACAGTGGGTCTGCTCTGTGATGACCTACCTACCGATAGTCTTCAACGTTGACTGACTCTACTGTGGCCCATTACCTGTCTGCATGTCAAGAGTCAGCACTGTCTATCCGTTGGAAGGACAACACTACTTCTTCAAGACTGCTTAAAAATCCACTACATCCAAGTGCATTTTCTTTTACTACTCAGACTTTGAGAAAAACACTGCAATTTTACTTTGATGAATGATCAGGACTGTCTTTATGGACTGTGAGAAAATTTTAGCTTTTGACCAACATTGTATCAATAAGTGTGTGCATATGATATCTTTGTTATAGTAATTATGAAAAATTTTATCAAATCATTATTGGCCACTGCCCAAAACAATTTGTAAAAATTTTTTGTGGGGAGCATGGGGGCTATGTAAGTAGGCTGTTTAGGTTTTCTTACTGGTAACGCCACATAGCGCTCTGTATGAAAAATCACTGGCTGTGCCGTGTGCAGTCTGTGGCTAGTTTGCATTGTTGTCTGCCATTGTAGTGTCGGGCAGCGGCAGCTGGATGCTAACAGCGCGTAGCGTTGCGCAGTTGGAGGTCAGCCGCCAGCAATCGTGGACGTGGGGAGAGAGATGGCGGAGTTTTGAAATTTGTAAGAATTGGTGTCATGAACTGCTATATATATTATGACTAGTGAGGTAAATACATTGTTTGTTCTCTATTAAAATCTTTCATTTGCTAACTATGCCTATCAGTAGTTAGTGCCTTCAGTAGTTTGAATCTTTTATTTAGCTGGCAGTAGTGGCGCTCGCTGTATTGCAGTAGCTTGAGTAACGAAGATTTTTGTGAGGTAAGTTATTTGTGAAACGTATAGGTTATTGTTAGTCAGGGCCATTCTTTCGTAGGGATTTTTGAAAGTCAGATTGCGTTGCGCTAAAAAATATTGTGTGTCAGTTTAAGCACAGTCTTGTAATAATTTTTCTAAGGGGACGTTTCAATACAACATATGCTATTTAACATCTGTATTTGAACAGGTGTCGCCAAATTAAACAGTGAAATATAGGTAACGTACCTCCCATAGATGTCATGAGAAAGGGTTTCATCTGACTATGGAATGACACTAAAGCTCACAATAAAGTCCTGTTTATTGCAAAAATGTATGGACCTAGCTCCGAACGCTGAGTAGATAATACAAGAAATTATTAAGGTCACAATGGTTCAAATGGATTATTAAATGTACAGGGCAATACCTTGCCACAGCTGCGCGGAATTGCAAAGGAAATGATAATGACGATGTGCAGTTACCTGTATTCCACATAAATTGCTAATGACTCAGAATTAGCTAACACAGAAAAGATCCTGAGAAGTGAATATGAGCACTAAATCCCTTCCCTAAGCGCATGCCGAGTTCACTAGCTAAGTGCACGAATTTATTCAGAAGAGCAAAACTCTAGCTCGTAACAAATGACCTCAAGTCCACGTCGTCACGTCAAGCATAAATGTCCCATGTGCTTGCCGTTGTTCTAAAACCCAAATGCAGAGAATGGTTTCAGTGGTACGTGAAAATTACAAGTTTGGCCTCACTATTTATGATCGGCTCTGAGACAGTCTCAAAACGACCACCATCCAAAGTGTTCTCTGCTGGAAGTGGAGATGAAGGCGAAATCCTCCCACTCTGGAGCTCTAGAACGAAGTCCCCTCATCCACACCTACCAAAATCTTGCTGGTTTTGCCAACACTGGATTCTTACTAGCCAACCTCTGTAGACCTTCTGAGTTCCATCCTGTGAAAAAACTCATAAAAATACGAGCAATCTTCCTCCTCTTAAGAGTCTGCTATGATTCACCGCTTAAGTGGGGCAGAAAGCAGAAATTCTCTGACTGTGAAGTTGCTTCTCGATAATGACTGCACATAGACACACGCAAGTTCTCATCCCCGCTACAAAAAATAATTTCGGTGAGCCAATCATGGGCTCTCTTATGAAACTTAAACAACAATTGATGCTAACCTCTTTTATATCCAGCAGTTTCCTCTTAATCTGAGTGCTTCTGACCTCTTTTAAACCCAGCAGTTTCCTCTTACTCTGAGTGCTTCATGTTTTCCCATCCCCTTGCATATGCCAGCTTTTATTAGAAAGTGTTATTTTCAGTGATTTTCAGAATCCGAGGTTGTGCAGTGGTTAGCAAAAATGTTCAAATGGCTCTGAGCACTATGGGACTGAACATCTGAGGTCATTAGTCCCGTAGACCTAGAACTACTTAAACCTAACTAACCTAAGTACATCACACACATCCCTGCCCGAAGCAGAATTCGAAGCTGCGACCGTAGGGGCAGCGCGATTCCGGAGTGAAGCGCCTAGAACCGCATAATGGACTCCCATTCAGAGGATGACGGTTCGAATCCGCGCCCAGCCATCCAAACTTCGCTAAATCATTCGTGGCAAATGCCGGAAAGGTTCCTTTGAAACGGCATGATCGATTTGCTTCCCCAGACGAAACATTCCGAGCTTGTGGTCCATCTCTAATGCCTTCAGTGTAGACAGGACACTAAACCGTAATCTTTATTTCTTCCTTCCTTGCAAAGAAATCAGGTGCTGACAGTACTGTATGTAACAGATCCATCAATATAATAAGCCAAGGCTGTTACATATCGACAAGAATTAAACTAATGGAAAAAAAATCGTAAAAGCAAGAAGGAGATGTTCGGCGTAAACGGAAGTTGGTAGGGGTGTTTCTACATCCGAATGATGATTTTCAAATTTCGCGCCAGTCGCATAAGTGGAGTTAGTAGCGCCACTATGAGGATGCAGATCAGGTTTGTTTTAAATACACGCTGTAACGGTCTTGAGCGTTGGTTAGCTCTAAGACTGGACGTGGTTGTTCAACAATGCCTTTAAAGCGACAAAGATGCCATTATCAACACCTCACTGAGCTTGAATGAGGTCGCGTAATAGGGCTATGGGACGATGGATGTTCCTTCTGCGATACTGCGGAAAGATTCAGCAGGAATGTAGCCACTGTACACGAACATGACTGCTGGCAGCGGTGCTCACGAGAATGTACGATCACAAGAAGACAGTCACCGAACGGCCACGTAGCACTACCGAGAGGGGCGACCATAGATTAGATTAGATTAGATTAGTTTTTCTTTCCATAGATCCGTGCTGAGGAGATCCTCGTGGATGTGGAACATGTGGATTTTTTTAAGCTGAAATAACAATACCAATAGTATGAATATATACAATACATCATTTGTTTCTATTAAAAATTCGGAGATGGAGTAGAAGGAGTTAGCCACTAGTAAGTTTTTCAGGCTCCTTTTAAACTGATCTTTACTTGGTAACTAAATTTTTTATGTTTGCTGGGAAATTATTGAAGATGAGTGTTATGAGTAGTGGACCCCTTTTTGAACTAAAGTAAGTGCTTTTAAGTCCTTCTGCAGATCATTTTGGTATGTATGTATTGTATGTATGAACTGAGATGTTTGTTGGAAAAATGAGATATATTATTTAGGACAAATTTCATTAAGGAGTAAATATATTGAGAGGCAGTAGTTAGTATACCCAGTTCTTTGAAGAGGTTTCTACAGGACGTCCGTGAATTTACTCCACAAATAATACGTATTACACGCTTTTGGACTCTGAAAACTTTAGTTTGACTTGAAGAGTTACCCAAAATATTATACCATATGACATTATGGAATGAAAGTGGGCAAAGTATGCAAGCTTTTTCATTTTTATGTCGCCTATGTCTGCTAACACTCGAATTGCAAATACAGATTGATTAAGCCGTTTCTGCATTTCTGGGGTGTGCTCCTCTCAACTGAATTTATTATCAAGTTGTAATCCTAGGTATTTAAGACTGTCAGCCTCTTTTATCTGCTCTTCTTCATACATAATGCATATGATGGTTGGAAACCTCTTACAGGTTCTGAATTGCATATAGTGAGTCTTTTCGAAGTTTAATGTCAGTGAGTTGGCTTTAAACCATTTATTAATATCCATGAAAATATCATTAGCAGATCTTTCTAGAACTACACTCGACATACTATTTATTGCAATATCTGCAAACAAAACGAACTCTGCTTCTGGCAGTGTAACTGATGAGAGACCATAGCGTTCTGCATATGGCAATGGAGCATCGCACTGCATCCACAGCAGCAGTCTACGTAGCAGTTGGCACATTGTGACGTAACGAACTGTTGCAAATCTGTTACTTCAAGGACAGCTCCGAGCCAGATCTCTGTGGCGTACATTCCACTGACCCCAAACCACCACCATTTTCGACTACAGTAGTGTCAAGCGAGATATCATTGGAGGGCAGGGTGGAGGTTGTTGTGTTCTACACTCCTGGAAATTGAAATAAGAACACCGTGAATTCATTGTCCCAGGAAGGGGAAACTTTATTGACACATTCCTGGGGTCAGATACATCACATGATCACACTGACAGAACCACAGGCACATAGACACAGGCAACAGAGCATGCACAATGTCGGCACTAGTACAGTGTATATCCACCTTTCGCAGCAATTCAGCCTGCTATTCTCCCATGGAGACGATCGTAGAGATGCTGGATGTAGTCCTGTGGAACGGCTTGCCATGCCATTTCCACCTGGCGCCTCAGTTGGACCAGCGTTCGTGCTGGATGTGCAGACCGCGTGAGACGACGCTTCGTCCACTCCCAAACATGCTCAATGGGGGACAGATCCGGAGATCTTGCTGGCCAGGGTAGTTGACTTACACCTTCTAGAGCACGTTGGGTGGCACGGGATACATGCGGACGTGCATTGTCCTGTTGGAACAGAAAGTTCCCTTGGCGTTCTAGGAATGGTAGAACGATGGGTTCGATGACGGTTTGGATGTACCGTGCACTATTCAGTGTCCCCTAGACAATCACCAGAGGTGTACAGCCAGTGTAGGACATCGCTCCCCACACCATGATGCTGGGTGTTGGCCCTGTGTGCCTTGGTCGTATGCAGTCCCGATTGTGGCGCTCACCTGCACGGTGCCAAACACGCATACGACCATCATTGGCACCAAGGCAGAAGCGACTCTCATCGCTGAAGACGACACGTCTCCATTCGTCCCTCCATTCACGCCTGTCGCGACACCACTGGAGGCGGGCTGCACGATGTTGGGGCGTGAGCGGAAGACGGCCTAACGGTGTGCGGGACCGTAGCCCTGCTTCATGGAGACGGTTGCGAATGGTCCTCGCCGATACCCCAGGAGCAACAGTGTCCCTAATTTGCTGGGAAGTGGCGGTGCAGTCCCCTACGGCACTGTGTAGGATCCTACGGTCTTGGCGAGCATCCGTGCGTCGCTGCGGTCCGGTCCCAGGTCGACGGGCACGTGCACCTTCCGCCGACCACTGGCAACAACATCGATGTACTGTGGAGACCTCACGCCCCACGTGTTGAGCAATTCGGCGGTACGTCCACCTGGCCTCCCGCATGCCCACTATACGCCCTCGCTCAAAGTCCGTCAACTGCACATACGGTTCACGTCCACGCTGTCGCGTCATGCCACCAGTGTTAAAGACTGCGATGGAGCTCCGTATGCCACGGAAAACTGGCTGACACTGACGGCGGCGGTGCACAAATGCTGCGCAGCTAGCGCCATTCGACGGCCAACACCGCGGTTCCTGGTGTGTCTGCTGTGCCGTGCGTGTGATCATTGCTTGTACAGCCCTCTCGCAGTGTCCGGAGCAAGTATGGTGAGTCTGACACACCGGTGTCAATGTGTTCTTTTTTCCATTTCCAGGAGTGTATTATGAAAGCTGATTCTGCCTCGGTGCCAGCGATGGCCATGTGTTGGTTAGAGGGGAGCCAGTTGAAGGCTGTCTGTGTGCTAAATGGTTCAAATGCCTCTAACCACTATGCGACTTAACATCTGGGGCCATGAGTCTCCTAGACTTAGAACTACTTAAACCTATCTAACCTAAGGACACCACACACACCCATGCCCGAGGCAGAATTCGAACCTGCAACCGTAGCAGCAGCTTGGTTCCGGACTGAAGCGCCTAGACCCACTCGGCCACAGCGGCCGGCGTCTGTGTACTAGACACACTGGACCTACACCAAGATTTCTGGTCTGCGGTGTGATTGCCTAACAGCAGGAACACTCTCGTGATTACCCCACAGAACCCAACTGTAAATTTGTACGTCGGTCTGGTGATTCGACGTGTCGTGCTGTCATTCATTAACAGCATTCCTGGGGATGTTTTCCAACAGTATGACGCACTCCCACATACCTCTGTTGTAACCCAACGTGCTCTACAGAATGTCAACATGTTGCTCTGGCGTGCTAGATCAGCAGATCTGTCTCCAATTGAGCACATATGGGACATAATCGGACGACAACTTCAGTATTACCCACAAACAGAATTAACCATCTCTGTATTGACCGACCAAGTGCAACAGGCATGAAACTCCATGCCACAAACTGATATCCGGTAGCTGTGCAACGCAATGCATACTCATTCGCATGCTTGCATTCGACATTCTGGTGGTTAAACTGGTTGTTAATGTAAGAGCATTTCACATTTGCAATGGCTTATCTCACTCTTACTCTGTGACCTTGCAATGTTAATCACTTAAATATGTCACCTAGACAAGTGCATTGCCGAAATTTCAGTACTCTACATTAATTATGGTTTGGTGCTGTGATTTCTTCCGTCACTTTACTTACAAAAGAATGGAAAAACTGGTAGGCACAGACGTCAGAGAAGAACACTCTGCAGTTTGGGGATTGCAGAAACACACGAGACAATACTGATTCCACGATTTATCTTATAAGACAGACTGAAGAAAGGCAAACCTACATTTATAGCATCTGTACACTCAGAAAAAGATTTTGACGATGTTAAATTGAACAGACTCGTTGAAACACTCGTACCAGCAATGAAACACATGGAGTCAAAGCGTATCTGCAACTTTTACAGAAGCCAGCCTACAGTTACGGGAGACAAAGGACATGAAGCGAAGCAGTAACCACTTGAAAAAGGAGTAAGAAGGGACTCTAGGGTATCACCAGTATTATTTAATCTATACAGTGAGTCAGTAGTAAAGGAAACAAAGAAAAAATTTGGAACGTGAATTACAGTTTGGGGTGAGGAGTTAAAAGCTTTGAGGTTTGCCGGTGACATTGTGATACTTTCTGAGATGGCAACTGACTTGGAAGATCAGTTGAACGGAATGGGTAGTTCTTGAAAATGTGCTACATGATGAACATCAAGAGAAGCAAAAAAGGATAACGGGATGTTGTCGAATTAATTAAATATGGTGATGCTTATGGAGCAGAATGGGAAATAACTCATTAAAAATAGGCGATGAGTTATCCTGTTTGGATAGTAAAATAACTGACAATGACGGACTAGAAAGGTTATAGTATGCAGAGAAGCGGACTCAAGAAAAGCCTTTCTGAAAAAGGGAAGTTTGTTAATGTGGAATATAGAATCAAGTGTCTAAAAGTTTTCTGAAAGATTGTACTTTTCTACAGAAGTAAAACCAAGACGATAAATAGTTCAGACGAGAAGAAAATAGAAGCCTTTGAAATGTGGTGCCACAGAAGGATACCGTAGATTAGACAGGTAGATCGAATAACTACTGTACTGAACTGAATTGGAGAAAAATTGAGGCACACTTGGACTAAAACAAGAGATCGGTTGATAGGAAACATGCCGAGGCATCAGGGTATCATCAGTTTGGTAATGACAGAAATGTGGGGGAGGGAGTAAAAAATTTATAGCGAAACCAAGAGTTCACTACAGTAAGAAGGTTCAAATGGATATCGGCTACAGTACTTTTTCAAAGATGAAGATGCTTGCACGAGACAGACCAGCGTGGGAATCTACTCATCATCGAAGAACAAATGTGCAGTTTTATTGACGTGGTTTAATCACAGCGAATAGTACAAGTTAACGGAAGGTTCTGGATTATGTAATTTTGGGAAGTTTTACTCTATAAGTACTGACTGTGTTATCATACATACACTCCTGGAAATTGAAATAAGAACACCGTGAATTCATTGTCCCTGGAAGGGGAAACTTTATTGACACATTCCTGGGGTCAGATACATCACATGATCACACTGACAGAACCACAGGCACATAGACACAGGCAACAGAGCATGCACAATGTCGGCACTAGTACAGTGTATATCCACCTTTCGCAGCAATGCAGGCTGCTATTCTCCCATGGAGATGATCGTAGAGATGCTGGATGTAGTCCTGTGGAACGGCTTGCCATGCCATTTCCACCTGGCGCCTCAGTTGGACCAGCGTTCGTGCTGGATGTGCAGACCGCGTGAGACGACGCTTCATCCAGTCCCAAACATGCTCAATGGGGTCCAGATCCGGAGATCTTGCTGGCCAGGGTAGTTGACTTACACTTTCTAGAGCACGTTGGGTGGCACGGGATACATGCGGACGTGCAATGTCCTGTTGGAACAGCAAGTTCCCTTGCCGGTCTAGGAATGGTAGAACGATGGGTTCGATGACGGTTTGGATGTACCGTGTACTATTCAGTGTCCCTCTCGACGATCACCAGAGGTGTACGGCCAGTGTAGGAGATCGCTCCCCACACCATGACGCCGGGTGTTGGCGCTGTGTGCCTCAGTCGTATGCAGTCCTGATTGTGGCGCTCACCTGCACGGTGCCAAACACTCATACGACCATCATTGGCACCAAGGCAGAAGCGACTCTCATCGCTGAAGACGACACGTCTCCATTCGTCTCTCCACTCACGCATGTCGCGACACCACTGGAGGCGGGATGCACGATGTTGGGGCGTGAGCGGAAGTCGGCCTAACGGTGTGCGGGACCGTAGCCCAGCTTGATGGAGACGGTTGCGAATGGTCCTCGCCGATACCCCAGGAGCAACAGTGTCCCTAATTTGCTGGGAAGTGGCGGTGCGGTCCCCTACGGCACTGCGTAGGATCCTACGGTCTTGGCGTGCATCCGTGCGTCGCTGCGGTCCGGTCCCAGGTCGACGGGCACGTGCACCTTCCGCCGACCACTGGCGACAACCTCGATGTACTGTGGAGACCTCACGCCCCACGTGTTGAGCAATTCGGCGGTACGTCCACCCGGTCTCCCGCATGCCCACTATACGCCCTCGCTCAAAGTCCGCACATACGGTTCACGACCACGCTGTCGCGGCATGCTACCAGTGTTAAAGACTGCGATGGAGCTCCGTATGCCACGGCAAACTGGCTGACACTAACGGCGGCTGTGCACAAATGCTGCGGAGCTAGCGCCATTCGACGGCCAACACCGCGGTTCCTGGTGTGTCCGCTGTGCCGTGCGTGTGATCATTGCTTGTACAGTCCTCTCGCAGTGTCCGGAGCAAGTATGGTGGGTCTGACATACCGGTGTCAATGTGTCCTTTTTTCCATTTCGAGGAGTGTAATTCCAACAGTACTAAATAGTACCCCACTTATGATCCTTATGAATTTGCTGGTCATAATTACCTAATACGCCATACTGTTTCTGTAGCCTTTATATCTGATAACCTTTAAGCGACAATTGTAAAAAAATGCAAGGTTTCACAAATTAATGACCTTGTGAGAGTTAGAACAGACACGTCTCTGTATTGTCAAATAATTTTAATTGGGTTTTTGTTGATCGAGCTGCATTACTTTACTTGTAAATGTGACCAAGGGAAGTCATAAACTCCTATAGTAACTCCAGTTTCGTTACCAAGACGCGTAATCCAATTTAATTTAACTCATCGAAATTGAATATTAGATGTCATTTCTTTCTCGAGGAATTATTCGCGAATTTTAATGTAAAAATATCATGGCAAACCACTGGAATTCAGGAACTGATCTTACGAAATGGAGTGTATCCGATTAGGTTTCTACTGTCTCGTTCAGCTTCCTCCACAATGCCTTAAATGACAAGATATTACTCCTCTAGACTAAGAAAGTAAGTCTGATCGTGGCTACATGTCCGCAATCAGCTTAATAACTAACAAAATATTACTTGTCGATTGTTATGCCCAAGAAAACAGTTTAGAGTAATATTAGCTCAAATGTTGATAAAGAACGAGAGAACGAGAGAATGATAATTAATTGAAACCCTCAGCTGCCGACGGGTGTTATTGATATACATCGAGCGGGACAGCTGAAAATGTGCGCCCCGACCACGCCCCGAACCCGGGATCTCCTACTTACATGGCAGACGCTCTATCCATCTGAGCCACCGAGGACACAGATGAACAGCGCGACTGCAGGGACTTATCCCTTGCACGCTTCCCTTGAGACCCATATTCCCAACTGTCCACAATCTACATACGTAATGTCCCTAGTAGATATTTGCCCATCCTCTCATTACTCGCGCCATCGACGTATACCAATAACAGCTGTCGGCAGCTGAGGGTTTCAATTAATTATCTTTTATTCTAGAGAAGCTGCACGGTCATGAAAGGTGTCTGTTCTTTCGAGAACTGTTACTATCTTCATATATATAAGAACGAGAGATCTAATCATGAACAAGTTGCTGACAGTAGGCGATACGCCTTTCCAGCTACCAAAAGCTTCAAGCTGTTAACTTGCCATTACAGACTGAGTAGCAGGAAGTCACGGGAAGGGTTGTCTCATTTAAAGATACGCCGTGTGTGACTAATAAATGTTGACACGATACCTGTCCGTCAGACAAGTGTGTAATGAAATATGGTAGCACGTCACGAGTTAAATGGTTCAAATGGCTCTGAGCACTATGGGACTTATCATCTTTGGTCATCAGTCCCCTGGAACTTAGAACTACTTAAACCTAACTAACCTAAGGACGTCACACACATCCCTGCCCTAGGCAGGATTCGAACCTGCGACCGTAGCAGTTGCGCGGTTCCGGACTGAGCGCCTTAACCGCGAGACCACCGCGGCCGGCCGTCACCAGTTAATAAGCAGGGTCTTTCTACATTAGTTACAGACAAGTAACCTTGTGAAAAGATAAATAACTTACAGAAATGTCTAATGCAGCGCTGAATGTAGTACATCATCAGGTTTTATTCCCGCCTGACACAGTTAGTTTCCGACGTTCCCGTTGGGTGTATGCGCGTATTTGTTATTCCAACAGGCATCATCGATTCGTATTGCGGCACAGAGTATCTGCTGTGTTGTTCACGGTTTCATGAATCCAGATCCTCTACTACACTACAGAGACAACTCAGGACTGAATGTCGCAAGCCGCTACCTCAAAGACAAACTATTACTAATCGGTACAATGGCTTCGCCGAAACTGACTGTATATGACAAAGGACACCGACCACCGCCACTTGTAGGTGGTGGTGCACCGACTCAGGGTCAGCCAGCAGCCTGTAATGCAAAAATTGAACCAGTTCGCCAGCTTCCATTCGCAGTGTGCGTATCTCCATAAGAACGTGCCGACTTGGAGTGGATATGATGGAACAATATCCTGGCTAACTCGGCCATCTGCTTTAACCCCAATGGACTTCTCTGTATGTCGTCGAGTGTTTGTTTGTCAGCTTCCGGCAAACTTGGATGAGCTGCGACAACAGATAACACAAGCACGTGGCATCATACTTCAAGACTTACTTCGTAGGATCACTGTCAGGAAACCGATTACAGATGTGACATCTGTAGTACTACAAAAGATAAGACACATTGAACGTTTATAAATAAAACTTCAAGATATACCGCATTCGACGCTGTATCAAACTGTTCTATAAGTTATTTACCTTTTTCACAATTAAAGGTTACTTTTGCATAACTAATTGATAAACACGCAGGGGTCACAACATATCAGCGATTACGCATGGTCTGCAGTGTCTGGAATGGATCAGCCGTATCGCGGAAGCAATGTTTCCACACGTGTAAACCTCGTAAACGGGTAAATGGACGTCACGACGCCCCAGCAGAGCCATACAGGATGGTCGTCGTTCCACTGTCAGCCAGACCGCAGCCGATTTGAATGTGGATCGTTAGGAACCCATTTCTACCGGAACTGTATGGGGCCAAATACTCCGCATAGCTGCAGCAGGCGTGGACTGACCTCACATTTAGGGCCTTTCCTTGACGTTTGGTAGTTCAGTGTATTTTCAGAAAAGTACTTTAATCAATTTGTTTGTGAGACCATCTGCAGCAAGTATATGAATATTCTTTTTATAGATTTAAATTCCATTGCGCAGCTGCGGATTTTTTTTCTTCCCCCCCCCCCCCCCCCCACCCCCACCCCCCCAACTTGTTTCGCCTTTTATCTTAAGGTATCTTCATTGGACTTATTCTGGGATGATACAGTTTTGTGTTTATATGAGATATTTGTGGATTAACGGTTTACATGCTAATTTTTACATAAATGAGTTACTACTTGCAGTTATTCGTTTTTCTGGCTGAAATCTACGTTTGCTCTCATCTGGTCACAGGTTAGGGGCCGCCCTGTCACTTCACTTACGAAACATGGATACATTTTCACGTTACGATCTTGTTATACCACAGTTTCCATATTTTGAATGCTAATTCTTGTGGAACACTACAACCAGTCTGACACTATCAGGAGATTTCCTAACGAGAACTGTGATTTTTATTAATAACTGCGTGTTCACTTGATTTCTCTCTTCTTATACCGTCGTTCGGCTCACATGTATGATAGTAGTAAGTGCCCCTGGCGTAGAGAAACAATTGAAAGAGTTCGAAATGAATAAGTCGTTAGGTTCGGATGGAATCCCAGTTCGATTTTACGATGAGTACTCTACGGCATGGGCCCCTTCTTAGCTTGCGTTTATCGTGAATCTCTCGCCCAGCGCCAAGTCCCAACTTACTGGAAAAAAGCAAAGGTGACTACTCTATATAAGACGGGTAAAAGAACGGACCCAAAAAATTACAAATCTATATCTGTAACATCAGTTTGCTGCAGAATTGTAGAATATATTCTGAGTTCGAGCGTAGTTAATTCCCTAGAGGCCGAAAAGCTTATGACCACGAATTAGTGTGTTTTTTGAGAGCCGCACATGATTAGCCGAGCGGTCTAGAACAAACCTTTTTTGTATATTAAAAAAGTGAAAAAAACATCAAAATAAGCAGAAAATAAAAGTTTTGCAGCAAAGAGTCATCAACAGGAATGAAACGTTTCCTTTGCTGCAGAAGCAACACACCTTGAACTTTCAACTGCAGTGACAACACGATTTCTTTTCTTCATCTACATCAACATCTACATGACTACTCTGCAATTCACATTTAAGTGCTTGGCAGAGGGTTCGTCGAACCACAATCATACTATCCCTCTACCATTCCACTCCCGAACAGCGCGCGGGAAAAACGAACAGCTAAACCTTTATGTTCGAGCTCTGATTTCTCTTATTTTATTTTGATGATCATTCCTACCTATGTAGGTTGGGCTCAACAAAATATTTTCGCATTCGGAAGAGAAATTGGTGACTGAAATTTCGTAAATAGATCTCGCTGCGACGAAAAACGTCTTTGCTTTAATGACTTCCATCCCAACTCGCGTATAATATCTGCCACACTCTCTCCCATATTACGTAATAATACAAAACGAGCTGCCATTTTTTGCACCCTTTCGATGTCCTCCGTCAATCCCACCTGGTTAGGATCTCACACCGCGCAGCAATATTTTTAACAGAGGACGAACGAGTGTAGTGTAAGCTGTCTCTTTAGTGGACTTGTTGCATCATCTAAGTGTCCTGCCAATGAAACGCAACCTTTGGCTCCCCTTCCCCACAATATTATCTATGTGGTCTTTCCAACTGAAGTTGTTCGTAATTTTAACACCCAGGTACTTAGTTGAATTGACAGCCTTGAGAATTGTACTATTTATCGAGTAATCGAATTCAAACGGATTTCTTTTGGAACTCACGTGGATCATCTCACACTTTTCGTTATTTAGCGTCAACTGCCATCTGCCACACCATACAGCAATCTTTTCTAAATCGCTTTGCAGCTGGTCCCGGCGGAGGCTCGAGTCCTCCCTTGGGCTTGGGTGTGTGTGTTTGTCCTCTGGATAATTTATCTTAAGTAGTGTGTAAGCTTAGGAACTGATGACCTTAGCAGTTAAGTCCCATAAGATTTCACACACATTTGAACATTTTTTTGTGGTTTTAGAGTGCGTCGCTCATGTGAAACTCACTTTGTCCTTTTCTCAAATGATATACTCTGAACTACGGATGAAGGGCAACAATCAGATTCCATATTTCTAGATTTCCGAAAATAGGTTGACACGGTATCCCACTGCAGATTGCTAACAAAGGTACGAGCATATGGAACAGGTTCCCAGAAATGTGAGTGACTTGAAGACTACTTAAGCAATAGAACCCAGTACGTTATCCTCTACGGCAAGTGTTCATCACAGACAAGGGCATCGATTCTAGTGCCCAGGAAGACCGCTGATTTTCTCTACATACTTAAATGATCTGACGGACAGTATGGGTAGGGATCTTCCGTTATTTGCTGATGATGCCGTGGTGTACGATAAGGTGCCAATGTTGAGTGACAGTAGAAAAGCCGGCCTCTGTGGCAGAGAGGTTCCAGGCGCTTCAGTCCGGCACAGCGCTACTGCAATCGTCGCAGATTCGAATCCTGCCTCGGGCTTGGATGTGTGTGATGTCCTTAGGTTAGTTAGGTTTAACTAGTTCTAAGTATAGGGGACTGAGGACCTCAGATGTTAAGTCCCATAGTGCTTAGAGCTATTTGAATCATTTTTTGAGAGTAGGAAAGTACAAGACGATTTAGGCAAAATTTACATTTGGTGCGATGAATAGTAGCTAGCTGTAAATTTGGAAAGGTGTAAGTTAATGCGCATAAACAGGAAGAACGAACCCGTAATGTTCGGATACAGCATTAATAGTGTCCTGCTTGACACAGTCACGTATTTTAAATATACTGGCTAGCGTTACGAATGAGATGGAACGAACATGTAAGGATTATGGCACCGAAGGCAAATGGTCGGCCTCGGTTTATTGGAAGCATTTTAGGAAACTGTGGTTCTTTGTAAAGGGCACCACATGTAGGACACTAGTGCGATGTGTTCTGTTTGGGACCCGCGCCAAGTCGGGTTAAAAGAAGACACACAAACGTTTGAGAGGCGGGCGGCAAGATTTGTTACCGGTAGGTGCGAACAACATCCAAGTGTTACGGAGATGCTTTGGGAACTAAAATGCGAACCTTTGGGGGAAATGCGACGTTCTTTTCTAGCAAAACTTTTGAGAAAATTTACAGAGAACAGGTATTTGAAGCTGACTGCAGAACGATCCTACTGCCGCCAACATACAATTCGCGTGCGGGCCACGAAGATAAGATACTAGAAATTAGGGCTGATATGGAGGCATATAGATAGTCGTTTTTCCCTCGCTCTGTCTGCGACTCGAATAGGAAAGGAAAAGGCTAGTAGTGGTTCAGCGTACCCTCTATGACACACTGTATGGTGGCGTGTGGAGTACGTGGAGATTGGCTTACGTAAGTGTTGCCAGCCTAACGAAGCAAGTATTGAAACCTAACGACTGTTCATTTCTGATTTCGTTCTCTTTGATAGATAGATAGGTACTGTAGACAGATAGATTGGTAGAATGAGAACAGAGATGAACTGTCTTACGTTTCATCAGATAATTTGTTAGGTTGGCAACACTAACGTAAGCAAATCAGATAAGACGAGAGAAATAAAGTGAAGAAGTGCGCGCTGATATGAAACTTCCTGGCAGATTAAATCTGTGTGCCGGAGACCGAGACTCGAACTTGGGACATTTGCCTTTCGCGGGCAAGTGCTCTACCATCTGAGCTACCCAAGCACGACTCATGCCCCGTCCTCACAGCTTTACTTCTGCCAGTATCTCGTCTCCTACTTTACAGAAGCTCTCCTGCGAACCTTGCTTCTGTACAGTTTGGAAGGTAGGAGACGAGATACTGGCAGAAGTAAAGCTGTGAGGACGGGGCGTGAGTCGTGCTTGGGTAGCTCAGATGGTAGAGCACTTGCCCGCGAAAGGCAAAGGTCCCAAGTTCGAGTCTCGGTCCGGCACACAGTTTTAATCTTCCAGGAAGTTTCAGTTACGAACAAAAATCACAGTCCTCGTGAGGAAATCTGCTGGTAGTGCTAGACTGGTAATTGTGTTCCACAATAATTAGTATTCAAAATATAGAAACTACGGAACAAAAAGGTCGTAACGTTAAAATGTGTCCGTGTTTCACAAATGATGTGGCAGAGCGATCTCTCACCTGCGACCGAGTGGGAGAAAACACAGACTTCAGCCATAAAATTGAATAATTGTAAGCAGCAACCCATTTATGTAAAAATTACCACGGGAATCGTTTTCTAATTTACAAATATCATTTATAAAAACAAAACTGTATCATTCCAAATTAAATCTCCTGAAGATGCCTAACGTAAAAGACGAAACGCGTCTGGAGGAAATAAAATACGCTGCAGCAAGATAGAGAGACCTTTAAATCTATAAAACGAGTATTTTAATCACGTACTAATTTTTCGAATTCTGATTGCACTAAACCTTAGTTTTCATATTCCGCTGGTTTATCTTGGCTTCGTCTAGATTTGTCCACAGTTGCGCATTTGTGGTCCTCAACGTTAACACCGTTTCACCATGTTGCTCCTTCATCTAGAAAACCCAATTCTTAGGTTACTGAGTGTGCTCCAAGAAGCGTATAGTGGGTGACATTTGTCTTGTGTGGCTAATTCTGGGTTGTCTGGGAACGTTCATTTTCAAAACTGAATACATCTGGCTTTCGGGGAGCCCACTGGCTTTCGGGGAGTCCAAATAAAACACGAACGAATAAAGTGTCAGACTAACGGAAGACCAATATGACGTGCCGCAGAAGCGTATAAATAAAGACTAAGGAAGTACAGTGAGTTGAATTTGACAGATAAAGGGCCAAGAGAAGCAGTTACGGTATTGTGCTTAGTAATGAAAAGAAAAAGAAAAATTAAGACAAATTCGCGGCATTTGTGGACCTAATGGGACCCATCAAAAATATTGCGCAGGATAAGATTTTAAAAGTTTCCCCAAGAAAATACAGAGCCACACGTGTAATTTACAACACCCAAGTAAAACACGTGGGCATAAAAACAGTGAAAAAAGGACAAGTTCTTTTTAAGGAAGATTTATCTTGGCGCCACTGTTTCCTGATTTCCACGGCGAATGCAAGGCGAAGGAAGTGGAAAAAAGAGTGCGGACTAGGGATACAGGTGCAAGGGGAACGGAAACAAACACTATTACCCTCGTGCCCAAAAGAAGGACTTGAACGGAGAGGACACGCTGGTTAACACAAAACATTGCTGAAGACACACAGCCGGCAAGAGTGGCCGAGCGGTTCTAGGCACTTCAGTCTGGAACCACGCGACCGCTACGGTCGCAGGTTCGAATCCTGCTTCGGGCATGGATGTGTGTGATGTCCTTAGGTTAGCTAGGTTTAACTAGTTCTAAGTTCTAGGGGACTGATGACCTCAGTCCCATAGTGCTCAGAGCCATTTGAACTATTTTTTTGAAGACACACAAATATAGAAGATGACAGTGATAAATATTATAGTAAGGAGAATAGGAACTTGGTAACTCTTAAAACTGGTAAAGGAATAGTAACAGATATGAATGAACTATGCTATCCAGGAAACGACATTACGTTAAATGGCCGAAGCATGAACTACATGACAGATATATTGGAAAGGGCGAAGAAAATTTCGTTAGTAAAAGTGTTCCACTGGTACCAAATTGTGACGTGGAATTTTGAACGCTTCTGAAATTGTTACAGTACAAGAGAAGAAGAAATTGGAAACATCTGGAATGAGATAATCGATTAAGATGCTAAAAAAATCTACGAGTGGATGAAGTACGACAAAAAGAGGCACTAAAAGGAACTGATGAGGGAAGAATTCTTTTCAAAACCATTATCAGAAGATGAGTCAGGTTTGTGGCGTATGTGTTAAGGCTTCCAGGAATAGGCTATGCAAGAAATAGTAGAAGGGAGATACTCCACGAGTGAACACAAGATAATAATGTAAAACATTCGAGGATGTTGGGTATAGTAGAAATGCAAGGATGAAGAGGTTAGCACAAATTATGAACATACGAAGGACAGCATCAAAGCCGTTGAGTATGATGACTAAAACAAACAAACAAAAGTCCGCTACAGTCAAAAGTAAGCACCCTAGAAGTTCTGTGTATTCCTATGTGGAATCTAAAATAGGCATAGGTTTGGTATTTCATCGAAACGACATATTAGGAAGCCAAATAGTGTAAATATACATGACCCATAGGCAGTATGACTACGCAGCTACTTAAGCTACAATGTGACTGGCAGGAGCCTTTTATTTTAAGCATCATGCTGTACATCATATTTCTATTCTTAGAGCTATTTCCACGCCATAAATCAATATCCTTAGCTACACTCTGGATGAATGTTAGCAGTTGTATACGCAGCAGTACTACCAACCTGCACTGTGGCTTTAGCCATGCAGGCCAGAGCGACAAAAATCTTTTCTTTGTTGTTGAGCTTGCTACCGAATCCCACGAGAATCGTCACCAAAATACGTAACTGAAACAGAATAAAAGTACATCACTATAAATGTGGTGAACTTAAACACATACCACACTGTGAGTAAATCACTATCATATGTATGATTTATTATATTATTGTTTCTCGTGCATACCTCTTTTAAATTGTTGTACGATCTAATTTTTCCACAGGTTGCACTAAATTTTAAAAATGTTCAAGTGTGTGTGAATTCCTAAGGGACCAAACTGCTGAGGTCATCGGTCGCTAGACTTACTCACTACATAAACTAACTTATGCTAACAACACCACACACACGCATGCCTGAGGGAGGACTCGAACCTCCGGCGGGAGGGGCAGCGCAATCCGTGACATGGCGCCTCTAGCCGCGCGGCCACTCAGCGCGTTACAAATTTTTAAATACTAAGTGCAGTAGCTAAGGAATCATCAGAAAATGTAGACAAATCTGTGGAATCACGGAGAGAAGCGTTCTTATAATTAATCTGACAAGAGGAATACGACACTACAAGAGGCTAAAACCACCCGAGAATAATTGTAAAATAGGAAGATCTATCCTACCAGCCATGAAGGTCGCTTAGTCGTAAAACTCTGTATTTGTGAACAGTCTTTGTTTGAAGGCTAACTAAACACAAATCACTGAAGAAACAATATCTTGTAACAAACAGTTATGACTGTCAGATCCGCAAGAATCATAATTGAGGTATTATGCGACAAAAAATCCCCTAAACATTGCTCTAAACAATATATAAGGTGTCACATTTATCTCGAGCACCCCAAAAAACTTTTTATCCAAAACCAAAATAAAAAAAATGTGAAGGAAATGTTGTTTAGGTACCAAAGGGGTGGGACAAAAACCAACCATGATTTTTCTTGTAACTTTCTTCGTTACGAAGACAGGAACAGCCGTACCTGTTTGTTAAGAAGCGCCCTATATTTTTTATTCAGAAATCAATTTCCTCCCTTTAAGACCAGTTAAAAAACGTGACACGGTGTACCACTCAGTAATCATCACTCTTTTAAAAACTTAAAGCAGGCTTCCAGTTCTAAGTGGGCTGCATCTGTGTTGGCAGCGCTGTTTAGCGCTTTGCATTGGATCTCTGACTGCGCTTTCTTTGTAAGAGACTCTGTGGCTGGTCGGACTCGTTGGAAGTTGATCACCAGTAGTATTAGGCAGTTGGAAGTTAGTCGCCAGTAGTAATGGAAGTACTGTTGGGCAGTTAGAGGTGAACAGCTTGTAGTGATGGATGTTAAATGTGAGAAGTTATCATTTATGGAGGGTAGAGGTCTGAAGTGTTAGCGTAGGCTAACGATCTGGAAATATCCGACTTGGAGATTGACAGTTGGAGATTGACAATTATTCATGATTATATATCTTTGTACTGGATGTCAATGACGAAATGGGTGGGGACAAAAACCAACCATGATTTTTCTTGTAACTTTCTTCGTTACGAAGTCAGGAACTGGATGTCACACTATTAAGGTAAAAGATACAGTACTTGGTTTGCAACACAATCTTTCCTTTGCTAATCACATGCTTATTAGTAGGTAGTGGCTTTACTAGTTGGAATATTTTATTTAGCTAGCAGTACTGACGCTCTCTGTATTGCAGTAGTTCGCGCAATGAAGATTTTTGTGAGGTAAGTGCTCAATGAAATGTATAGGTTACTGTTAAGATTTCTTTTTAGTTAGGGCCATTCTTTTGAATTAATTATTTGAAGTCAGGTTGTAATTTTTTTGAGTCGTCAGATTGCGTTGCGGTAGAATATTGTGGTTCAGTGTTGACATGCTAAGAAAAAGTAAAGAGAAGTAGGCTCAGTACATTTTCTTCGTTATTGTACATCGTACTCACCCAAGCCTTCAACTGAAAATAATTTACCGAATGACCGGTTGAAGGAGGTTAAGGGCGCTCAACGCCGATGTTATCAGCGTAAATGAAGGTATGCATTTCCCTTGTTTCCATTTGTTTACTGACAACTCCGGCAACTTGGCGAGTTACCTTTTCCCCTATTCTGATAGAGAAAAGTCAGACTCAGTTTCATGTTACCTTTCTAATCACGTCATGTGTACGAAAATGCAATGAGAATATACAACACAATGATACGACAAGCAGTCATGTACGGTTCAGAAACATGGAGTATGCCAAAACGCAAAAAGGGAAAACGATTAATATTTGAAATAAGAGGAATGAGGAAGATATGGGGACCGGTCGTAAATAAAGGAGAATGGAAGAGTGAAGAAATCTACCTGTTGATGCAACAACCAACAATACTGCAGAAGCTGAAGAGCAAAAGAAAACAGTGGACTGATGATGCAGCCCATATGACAAAAGAAAGACAGGGGAAGAAAGCACTCGAGGGAAAACCAAACACCAGACGCCCCATTGGACGACCAAGGCAGCGTTGGATCGACGACCTTGAGAAGGACCTGGCAGTCCTGGGGACTGAAGATGCCTAGGGGAGCCGAGTACAAAACAGAAAGGTTTTTGGCCTCAGGAGAATTAAAAGCCGATTTTTCCCATCCGATGTGATATGACCTTGCCGTGGCAGATGAGCTTACGCAACTAATAGTATCACAGCTGTACACCCATGCACACTGAGTAGTACAGTTTGTTTAACGTTAAACGTACACGTTAGGCATTGTTGTATGATTCATTTGTCGTTTGTAGTCGACCATTATTAAATCGTGATGCTTACAGCGCCATCTATTGCTACATTTTGCAACTATTTTCTTCTGCCATACGTTTTCCCCCTTCTCCGATAATATTCCTTTGCAATTTGACGTCATTCTGACCAGTGGTGTTATTTATACAGCGTTTTGAAAGTTTAACTATAATCACTCTGTATATTGCACAGGTCTTGAAAAAAAGGTGGGACTTAAAAAAACGTAGGGCTCTGCTTGAAAAAGTCGTATTGCCGTTCATATCTTCGTAACGAAGAAAATGAGAATAAAGGGGGTCATAAAGTTAATTCCTCCCTGATGGCTTAAGATATCCTGCTTGATACATTTTTTATTTTTTCACTGGACAAAAAGGTGTGGTCGAGATAAATCGGACATCCTGTATGTCTACAAAAGCTGTACCTCCAGAGACGTATTTCACAAAATAGAAATTCGTGTGTTGTTGTACGTTCTTCCCTTATTCGAAACCGAAGTGCAAATGTGGGTTTCAAGAAAGTTCATTTTCTTCTGGGTGAGCACCAGTCTCCGTAAATTTGAGCCGTGCTGGATAGCAGCGTGGTCTCAGGCGCTGTGCCACGGTTCGCGCGGCTCCCTCCGCCGGAGGATCGAGTACTCCCTCTGGCATGGGTGTGTTTGTTGTCTTTATCGTCAATTGGTTTAGACTAGATTAACTTTAATTTTAATAATCAACAGCCTCAGTTGCGCCGTTTACCTAGAATTTACCTAGGTGTCAGTCGGGATAACCCAACCTTCTTCAGAATAACAGAAACTACTGTTTGTCCATAGTGGACATCGTCAAGCTAAAACTACAAATCCATAAATTATCGTCAGACTATAAAACGTATCTGGAACTGCCCCGGCCCCACTTCGCGACCACGTTGCGGCAGCCACGAGTGCTGTACTGGACGATGTCCACTACGGACAAACGGTAGTTACTGTTATTCTGAAGAAGGTTTGGTTATCCCGACTGAAACCTAGGTAAATTCTAGGTGAACGGTGTAACTGAGGTTGTTGATTATTAAAATTAAAATTTATACAGTTGCTGATAGGGCCGCGAAATGTTGCAGATATTTGAATTAGATTCAAATGGCTCCGAGCACTATGGGACTTAACATCTGAGGTCATCAATCCTCTAGACTTAGAACTACTTAAACCTAAGTAACCTAATGACATCACACACATCCATGCCCGAGGCAGGATTCGAACCTGCGACCATAGCAGCCGCGTGGTTTCGGACTGAAGTGCCTAGAGGCGCTCGGCCACAGCGACCAGCTTAGATTAAGTAGTGTGTAAAGCTACGGACTGATAACCTCAGCAGTTTGGTCCCATAGGAACTTACCACCACCACCATAAATTTGGGGGGGGGGGGGGCACATCATTCCACTGAGTTGTATTTATAGGGCTGTAGACAGTGTGCTTATGGACGTTAGGTCGGTCCGGGAGGCATGCACAGATAGCCTAACACGCCGGGACGGTAGCTCAGCGTGTTCGGTCAGAGGGTTATCTGCCCTCTGTAATAAAAAAAAAAAACTGAGTTAATACACTCCTGGAAATGGAAAAAAGAACACATTGACACCGGTGTGTCAGTCCCACCATACTTGCTCCGGACACCGCTCGTCATACACGGTAAATCCGGGTTCTAGTCTCGGTCCGGCACCAATTTTCATATCTCACCAACAGGTATAACACTTGTACCTACTGCAGCTGATGCAAAATTATTCTCATTCAGCGAATTTATTTCGATCTTTATTTATACAGGCCAGTGGAATGATGTCACTCCTCAAATTTCAAGGAAGTGATTAAAGGACAGCTGAATGGAACGGCTTGTGGCAAAGATCTGGGTAAAGTGATCACCGTGGCTTTTGATTTGGACTACTGCAGTAAGAACGCACTGAAAATTATGTAATATGTGCACATGATGCCTTTGTGAAGCGTCCATATTGCTCTATTCTGCTGCGTTTTCATCACTTCATTGAAATTCCACGATTGAGTCCACTTTTCGCTCGAATAACACTCTCAGATAAGTTGAAAAGGTAAATTTGTTAGTACATTGCTAAGATACCCATCCCAAAAAGTTTCGAGGTTTCAGCAGTAAAAAATAGTGAAAAACTAGTACGGTGGTTTTGCTGCTTCAAGTGTTCTACACATGTTACCTCTAGATGTTACATACTTCTAGAGGTTTTCAGGGGACTTAGTACATCAGATTTTACCTGGGAACCCATGTCCGGAAACGTCATCCAACGACGCTACAGAGCGTCAAGGCTATATTTGTAAATGTGTGTATACATGGGGTGATTCCCTGATATGTTACAAACTTTCAAGGATGATGGAGACGGTTCAGTATACAATTTTTGGGTAAGGTTCCCTGGTCCTGAAACAAACGAATAGGAAGTTACAAGCGGAAATCATTCTGATACCTCTCACTGTGAAACACATGTACAGATACTCTTGTTGCTAATAATGTAGGGTATGGAAGTTTGAGAGGTCGTAGTACGGACCAAGACAGGAAAAATACCTACATAACATGGGCTTCAAAATGCGTAACTGAGGAGTTCAAAATGGTTCAAATGGCTCTGAGCACTATGGGACTTAACTTCTTAGAACTCCTTAAACCTAACTAACCTAAGTACATCACACAAATCCATGTCCTAGGCAGGATTCGAACCTGCGACCGTAACGTTGAGGAGTTAAGAGCACTTGTTTATCTTCGCTAGTGTGAAACACATTTTCTCTACTGAAGAAGTGTTCATGATTACTAGACATTTTTTTCTTCTTTAGCTCCATACCACCACTACTGAAACTTCTCTACCCTACAATCTTAGCAAGAACAGTTCCTGTACATGCATTCCACTGTAAAAGGTATAAGACGGTTTACACTTATAACTTTCGACTCGTCCGTTTCCGATACCGAGATAAATTGATACATTTATCCTTCTCCTTCATCCTTGAAAGTTTTTAACGTAATCACGGGCTCGCCCTGCATGTACATTCATTTACTGGTGTCGGGGCCTATATCTTTGATGCTCTGTAGCGCCGTTGGATGACATTTCCGGACATGGGTTCCTATGTAAAACTTGATTTGCTAAGTCCCCTCTACAGCCTCTAGAAGCGTGTATCATGAATTTGAAACACCCTATACATAGTCTCCCCTCACTTGAATACGATGTACAAAACGTTCATACAACCATCTGAAACTGTCAGAAAATTCCTTCTTTGGAGGCTTTATTCAACTGGCGTGTCACATTGGCTTCTATGATGAATATGTCAGCAACGCATTGACCCTCCATAAGAATTTTTGCGATTTATAATTTTGTGGTAGGTTCCTACTGATAACACCAAGTCTGTGAAGATCGCTTCCAAAAAAGACGTGTCTGGGTTTTGCATAAGTGGCAGCAGGGGTCCACGCGACATTATTCGGGAGTCAACATGTACTGGACAAGCTTTGCACACACATATCTCTTCCTCAAAACATTCTCCAGAATGTTTTGAGCACTTGATTTATATATGTTGTTCCATTGCCATTTATGACAAAGCAACGTTGACACACTACAACCTCATGTCTGCTACTTACCATTGCCTGCACAGAACTGACGGGTCGAATGCACATCAGTTGTTTACAGTGGTGAGTTCAAACTGTCCACATCAGTTGTTTACAGTGGTTAGTTCAAGCTGTCACCACAATTAGTGCGCTGACGTCGCTTACGCTTCAGGAATAAAACCAGTCTCGGATCTTTTCGGACGGGCGATGTGCAGGGTGACCCAAAAGTCCGTTAATATTTGAAAACTCGGTACTTCACGGAATAATGTAGGTAGAGAGATAAAAGTTGACATAAATACTTGAAATGACATTGTTTTTCAGTGAAACCAAAAAATGCAGTATATGATCAACGTACGGCGCTTCGTATGATGCAAAAGTAGTAATAAGCATAAGAATTGATTTTTAGCAAAGGGGACGTTCTTTGTAAGGAATGTTCAAGATATTGGCCATCATCCATT
The DNA here is from genome assembly GCF_023897955.1 of Schistocerca gregaria. Lineage (NCBI taxonomy): Eukaryota > Metazoa > Arthropoda > Insecta > Orthoptera > Acrididae > Schistocerca > Schistocerca gregaria. Next base: position 960,762,869 of record NC_064921.1, on the reverse strand, counting down.
AAAGATGCCTGTGGTCCACGGACAACGTTGTGGACAGTACTGTACATCATACTGCAGTCGGATGTTGCTTTTTAACATCGGACGATCTCGGTAAACTTGCGACATCAGATAACCTCACAACCAATAGTCGTACGGACTGAGGTCTTGGGTCCTGGGAAGCCAAGCATGATGGCCTGTTGGTTCAGAACGAGATCCTCACTAAACGACATGCACAAGAGATCTTTCACACGTTTAGCAATATGGTGTGAAGCGCTATGCCTCATCGTACTTTCCAGCAGGTGTTTATCAGCCAGGCTAGGGATGATCCGACTACCTCTCTCACTACAGCTCGTTTGATACATGATTCTCATGAGGCGTCATTGACGTGTTGCTGTCAAGCGCCCTCTGTTGATCAGTATTTACACTGGCTTTTGACTTCAATGAAACCGCACCACATTTCAGGCGTGTGTGTCAAGTTTTTCGTGAATTAGAGCAGTGCGTCACCCTGTATATCCACGTGCAACATAATCTAGACAAGCCGTTAACATTTACCCTGCTGGTTAGGCAGATAGTAGATTATTCACACTTACCACGAAAGCAGTTACGAGGCAAGCAATGCACAATGACACAACGTCTCCCTCCAGTTCACTGAACTTTATCTGTGTGCCTGTTATGCCGAATAGGATCGGTTCAAAAATCATCCAAAATATCTCAAACGCTGTGGCAACAGGGTTCTGAAACATAAAAACAATGTAGTTAATTATTAATTTTCATTTGATTGAAAACTCAGTGATTTACAAGAACACTACTTATACACTGAAGCGGCAGTGTTGCCCCTCACACATAGTATGATGATGATGATGTTGATGATGCTTGGTTTGTGGAGCGCTCAATTGTGCGTTTATCAGCGCCCGCACAAATGCCCAATTTTTGATCTGCCCAATCTCGCCACTTTCATGAATGAAGATGAAATGATGAGAACAACACAAACACCCTGTCATCTCGAGACAGGCACACATAGTATGGGCAGTCGCCTCCAGATGGTGCTCATACTAAGCACTATTTTGTGATTCCGCTCCAAGACTTTCGAATAGGCCAGGCATCCGCCAATAGTTACGTCAGCGACTACAGAGAGCACTAAAATCTGGAACTACACTGAAAAAAAAAAACAATAACACCTTCATGGACTGTGGTCAGTGGCACCAGGGTGTAATACAAGCATACTAAATGAGTGCAGTGTTTGTGAATCATCTGTCACGGAAATCGACGATCAGATGGAGCCTGTCTGTGCACTACTTGTTTTGACTCAGCATGCAGTAAACGTGCTGAGTTTTGAGAGGTGAACAGTGTTAGCCACAGCAACGAAATACCTACTCCTATTGAACAGCTTCAGCCATTTGAACGGAATCGCACTATGGGCCTGCCGGAACCTGGTTGCAGGTCTCGCGATAGCTGGACGTACTGGATACAAAGTTTCGGTTCTGTGTAGCAGTTTTGAACAGTGGTCTGTGGAACATTCACACACCCAGAGATCTGGTTTTGGACGCCCATGTAGTAGAGATGCGCTTCAACAGCGACACATTGTGCAAACAGTAGTTGCCGACCGAACATCATGCAGGGACGAAATCCGTTCACATGTTTCACCTGCTTTGCTGTCAACGACTGTTGGGAACCGTCTGCTTGCAGAATGATTCAGGTCACGTAAGCTTCTGTCGAGCTACCACTGACACCATGATGCTGCCAGGCATGGCTACTCTAGGCTCGTGGAAGAATTGACTGGAGAGTGGAATGCTGTTCTGTTGTCTTCAGTGACGAGAATAGGTTCTGTCTGTATGTGAAATGTGGACATACACGTGTATGGCGTAGAGCTGGTGAGCTGCGTATTCCAGAGTGCATTCGGCCACGCCAAACAAGTCCTATTCCAGGCGTCTTGGTGTGGGGGCCATCAATTACAACTCACGGTCACATTTGGTGTTTCTGCGACGTAAAATAAGCCGCGCTTGCCACACTTCGCAGGCAGTTATCTCCGTCCTACTGCCATTTCTTCGATAGGAAGATGCTCTACTTTTTCAGCAGAGCAGTGCCCGTCCACATACGGTTTCTGCGAGGCAACGTGACTGTTTGTGTACTGTTTACTGTGACATGTGTGTGTCATTTGGTCTGAATTTGTCACCTCATGATCCTACAATGATGAACTACTTGTCATAAAACTTGTTAATAAAATGACATTGTCCTCAAGGGTGTCGCATTTTTTTTCGGCTATGTATTCGATGCATCCACTAAAAAGTTCACGGGATGACATTCATACGCCGAGCACACGATTCAAGCAACCGCACGCCGACCCTCGGCCATTTCCAGCAGTTCCCGGACAGTCGTCATTCATTTACCGTCCAGCAGTCGCCAGCAGTCAGCGTCATAGTTCCTTACAGTTGTCTGCACTGCTGACAGTTTAGTCAGCGGGACTGTCAGACGCTTACTTCATTAGTGGATCAAGTGCTTACCTATTGAGAGACAGAACGCTCACTCTCTTAATTTCAAGTACAAACAAACACCGTCCGAAAACGCCTTGAAGGCCCAACAATACCGACCGGCCGCCGTGTCATCCTCAGCCCCTAGGAATCATCGGATGCGGATACGGAGGGGTAGGTAGATGGTCAGCATACCACTCCCCCAGCCGTTGTCAGTTTCCGTGACCGGTGCCGGTACTTCTCAATAAAGTAGCTCCTCATTTTGCCTCACAAGGGCATCCCGATTGCCGAGTCTGGACGGTGATAATGATGATGTTTGGCTTGTTGGGCGCTCAACTGCTCGGTCATCAGCACCCTTTCAAAGTCCCAATTTTTACACAGTGCAATTTTTTCACAATATAATGTAGCCACTGTCACGAATGATGATGATGACGGTGAAATGATAAAGAGAACACAAACATCCAGTCCGCGGGCAGAGAAAATCTCCAGCTCAGCCGGGAATCGAACCCGGGACTACTTGATCCAGAGGCAGCAACGCTGCTGACGACCAGGATGGCGATCCATCGAAGTACTAGCCAAGCCCAACAGCGCTAAACTTCGGTGATCTGACGGGAACAGGTATTACCACTGGGGTATGGCTGTTGGCCAATTTCAGCTACAGTAGTTCGAAATCATTCAGTGTGCTATGTTAGATTAAGTTCATCAGTGCCACCACGTCTTCCCACAAACCAAAATTTAATATATTATGATACTGACGTACATTCCTGTTAATAAACGATTATTATTGTACGCATGAGCTGCAGTTAGTGCTTCTGTTAAATGTGTGCAGCTAGCGTGACAACTGGCCCCTTCCATTTAGCTGTCTATAACTGTGTGGGGGTGTTCACTGTCAAAGATGTTTTATCTCCAACTCCGATGGATGGCCTGGGACGCATTTCCGGCCATATGTCCATTTGACCTACTCTGCTCCTTCTTCGCTCAGGGATCGTTTCCTGTAGTTTGTCCCCATCTGGTGAAAGTATCGTGTATATTCACTCAAAACACATAGTCACGAAATGATAAGATAGAAGCGGAAGGAATTGAAACTTATTTGGTTGTATTAAATTTTATATTTCTATGTTGAAAATAGTGAAGTTCTTTAAAAAATTGTTTCGTGCTCTTGCTCTGTGAGGACATGCTTTCATCGGTTCGTCATACGACGAGTCCAGTAGCGAACGAATGCTCTTGTTGGTCCGCCGTACGACAGGTTTCCCTGATAAAAGATTAACTCCCTACCGTACCGTATCGCTGCCTAACCGATTAGAGACGACGCTTCCGAAACAAGCCATAGTGACGCGCGAGACTATCGAAATACGAGCCGAGCCGACATGCGGATCTCTTATCTAGATACTCGTTTATACGTGGACCCATTATGTAGATACTCGTTTATTTGTTTCACGTGATACTGTTTGAGCTGTGTCGCGAATCAATCTATCGCACCAGCTTTCGTGTGCGCTTATCTTTGCCGAGAGGGCGTCTACGGGCGGCTTCTATGAGGTCTATGTCGAGCTGGCTCTCTCTCTTACATAGTCCGCTGAGGAGACAGTTGGTTCTTAGCTGGAAGGCTCGTGAGGCGTGCGGAGCACCTGGATGTCCGATTTTGGCGGCTGTGTTTACTACGACGGGCGTGTGGGCCACGATCCGCCGTAGTTCGTGGTATAGCGGGAAGAGGGGCTTTTTCCACCGCGGTCTAAGAACTGATGATGCAAACAACCGCCTGTGCCAGAGTGCTACTCTATGCGCTCCACTGGACCGCCAGCTGCGTGTTTACGTATCTCCTTTAATATCCGGTGACGAGCTTGAAGTTGTTGTTTACATTTAGCAGTGCAGCAATGCTGTTGTAACTGCAGTTACGACAGATTATACTAGCCAGTGTCTTGCAAGGTGCGCGAACTTCGTTAATGCTCTTTAACTGGGTGGACCTCTGAGAGAAGCCGATACCCGTTAACTATCAGCTTGCTATTTAAACCATTTGATTTGTTTGACATGGTTCAGCCTCCCGTGGCGAAACTTCCTTCTGATTAGATGCTTCCTGTTTGTTGCGTTGGTCCTTGGTGAGACAAGTGGATAGGGGCATACAACATGACATTCGGTAAATTTTGGCATTGAGAACAGTTGAAGCTTGGTGTGTTTTTTAACGCTCCATCTTTGTTCATGTTGCCAGCCTTGTGGAGTTGTCCGAGCCTGGGCTCTCTTAGTGTTAACGGAACTGTCCATTTAAGACCGGTAGTTCGGGTCTTCCAACCAAATTCTGCATCTTGCGAATGAAGAAAAATTATATTAACTTACTGTAGCTCTCTGTTATATCACCTAATACCAGGATTTTTTTACTTGTCCTTTTTATATTCTAAAACAGAGTGGCGTTGACGAAAGGTGTGCAGCTAATCCCTATATTTAATCCCACAGTGTGAGATTCAGCCATTTGTTGGCACACCATATTGTGGGTGTTAATTTTATTGTCTTTGTAGTAAGAGTCTTGTGTATGTTTTGGAACCAGTTAATTTGGACTCCTTTTTTGTGTAGTGTCACGGGTTCTACCGCCCCTTGCGAATCGCTTGCAGTACCAAAAGGTGGCTCGGAACATTGTTTAAAAATTTCACCTTCGTATTTCTTATTACAGTTGTTGTATACGCTTAAAGCGTCGCCTTCAGATTTCTTAATACATTTGTTGTACAGCTCTTTTATTGATAAATCCCTTGAATCGATTTAAATTTCACAGCATGAGCCCAGTTAAGGTTCAGCTTGTAGGGAAGCAACATACTCACGCCTTATAAAATTCACATAAGTCTTTCCATTGTGTGCCAGCCTAGTCCGCTTTAACTAGCTCTGACGTCATAAATATGGCGCAATACTTTAAAATGAAGCAAATGACCTGAAAAGTTTCTAGCATGTCAGGAGTATTACAAAGTAAATATGTGTTGGATATCAGTTCAATAACTTTAACCATTTTCGTAATTTGGATGTTTTTCTGTAAAAATCATTGGCGCAACAGAAAAGAGCTAGAAACTTAAAAATTTATATTTAGATTCCTTTTGCATAATAGTTTAGAAACAGTATTCTGGATCTCACAAATCAAAATTTTAGTTGAAATTCATGATTTTCTGGTTTTTGTCTTAGAAATTAAGGAAGCAAGATAGATTAAGTAGGCGAATAAATAAAGCTAGGATGTTTAAATTTAAGTAGAAGGAAGATCCGCTATAATAATAAAAATGTGAGACGTTTCAACAGATAACTATAAAACTATAGCTATTGCGTATCTCCAAAGAGCAAGTTCAGAGCTCGTCTACTGCGTGTAGTGTAATTAAATTAATTCTCTCGCCCAAAATATTTGACTTACCCACGTCAGACTTCTATTATGATTACTTACTTGTGTGCTGATTGCACAATTAAATTGAAAGCTTCATCGGCCATCAGCAAAGGAAGCAATGATTTATTCGATAACTTAAAGTGGTGCATTACTAGCCCAGCGGCTAGTTGGAAGAGCAGATTTGATCAGGCGTTCCCTTAGCCATCCGCACCGCGGCTTTATATGTAAGAACGCTGCGCGAGAAAGAGGAAGGCCCCAGTTCTCTCCAGACGCTGATAGCGCACCACCTGTTCCGGGAGTCGCGTCGCGTCGGATGCAGTAATAAGTTACTCGGGATACGCGTAACCATGAAATCATTTTCGAGTGAAGTGTTAATTTTGGGATGACGTTAATGATCTATCTTTAGTTTGCGTATGTCGTATTTTCACGTGCTGCCGCAGGACAGACATTCTACCATTATTAGCGTGGCATTTGATGAACATTATCATCAAATTATGGCGAGCATTCACTTAAACATTTAATTTGAACAGTTATAGTTGCATTAGCGCATTAGACTCTGAACTACTCTGGTAGTTGGATTGTGTGGATTCTTATTGGTCTGTGACTTTCAGAATATAGTGAACATTTTAGAGAGAATGGTTTTTGATTATGAATCCCAGACAATCTCCTAATTCCTCAGAGCTATAAGCTGTAGCTATAAATGTATTTCTCAGATGAAGTGGGCACTAGGAAGTCTAATTACAGGCTTCACGTTTTGCTAATCACTTTCTGGTTGCCAATATTGTAGATAGAGAGCCAGTGTCGAGAACGGCAAACAGCATAACTACAAAACATATATCCTATTATTCTACCCGCCGCCCCACAAAATGGTTCAAATGGCTCTGAGCACTATGGGACTCAACTGCTGTGGTCATCAGTCCCCTAGAACTTAGAACTACTTAAACCTAACTAACCTAAGGACATCACACACATCCATGCCCGAGGCAGGATTCGAACCTGCGACCGTAGCAGTCGCACGGTTCCGGACTGCGCGCCTAGAACCGCGAGACCACCGCGGCCGGCCCGCCCCACAACCTGGGTGTTACTGTGAGTTTATGTGCATTATTTCACGCACAACTAAAAGCTTTTAAGAGTTGTCTGATTTCATTTAAAGCCTGTACCGTTAAGGTTATATTATTTTACCCTCAAGTGCTCACTGAAGTAAAGAAAATTTTTGCAGTCTTTCTAAATAATAATTCAAATGTGCAGTAATGTACAAAGTTGAGCCCCATTCGCCCATGCCTTCCCTGTCCTTTCTTGCAGAGGCATGTTGAGGCGTCTCTCTACTCTTGTAGACATTAACACTAATTTAATTCTTGTTCCTTTATGTATATCAAACGATATTTCAAGGTGTAAAAATGATTTTTTACACAGGAGTACTTCAACAGAAATTGTAATCTCCGTAGATGTTCAAACCTGATTTCTTCAGAAGGAATGTAATAACACGATGCCTAAACGTAAGTATCGTCAACAAGAAGTGTAATTAAAGTAAGAAATGCTCCGCTTGAACGCATTTGTAATAGGAAAACAGCTACAGCTCTAAAAAGTAGTAATCCTGCAAGGAGTGGTAGTTTCGAAGGCATTGTGGTATATGTAACGCCACTATACAATGCAAGTATTCCCACGTCATCGTTTCGCTTCGTACTTTGTGTTCCATGTACACGTAGCACATCCTTGTTGTCTTATTTTCCTTACTCGTCAGATTGATATGTTTTCAAACATGGGCCCAATATTGCACTTGCAGTCGTAGAGGTGTTTCACGTGGTGGTTTTCCACACTTTTAGTTGCCATCACTTGGACATTTTTTAATATTACCACCGCTACATTTATTCAGTAATAAGCATGTGTTTCCTTTCCATGACCTGCTATTGTTTTTTGGATAATGTACATACTAAATACAGCCGTACCTGACACATAAAAAAAGTATGGCTTGACTTTCGTTCCCACCAGTGTGACTCATGATGTTTACAATTGGTACGCATTTGTCTCCACTAGCGAACTCTCTAAGTATGACAAAGGGGTTAATAGTGAACAATGCTGTAGTGCCCAACGCTTTTCGGAAACGTTGTTGTTGCTGTGGTCTTCAGTCCTGAGACTGGTTTGATGCAGCTCTCCATGCTACTCTATCCTGTGCAAGCGTCTTCATCTCCCAGTACGTACTGCAGCCTACATCCTTCTGAATATGGTTAGTGTAGCCATCTCTTGGTCTCCCTCTACGATTTTTACCCTCCACGCTGCCGTCCAATACTAAACTGGTGATCCCTTGATGCCTCAGAACATGTCCTACCAACCGATCCCTTCTTCTGGTCAAGTTGTGCCACAAACTTCTCTTCTCCCCAATCTTATTTAATACTTCCTCATTAGTTATGTGATCTACCCATCTAACCTTCAGCATTCTTCTGTAGCACCACATTTCGAAAGCTTCTATTCTCTTCTTGTCCAAACTATTTATCGTCCATGTTTCACTTCCATACATGGCTACACTCCATACAAATACTTTCAGAAAAGACTTCCTGACACTTAAATCTATACTCGATGTTAACAAATTTCTCTTCTTCTGAATCGCTTTCCTTGCCATTGGCAGTCTACATTTTATATCCTCTCTACTTCGACCATCATCAGTTGTTTTGCTCCCCAAATAGCAAAACTCCTTTACTACTTTAAGTGTCTCATTTCCTAATCTAATTCCCTCAGCATCACCCGACTTAATTCGACTACATTCCATTATCCTCGTTTTGCTTTTGTTGATGTTCATCTTATATCCTCCTTTCAAGACACTGTCCATTCCGTTCAACTGCTCTTCCAAGTCCTTTGCTGTCTCTGACAGAATTACAATGTCATCGGCGAACCTAAAATTTTTTATTTCTTCTCCATAGATTTTAATACCTACTCCGAATTTTTCTTTTTTTTTCCTTTTACTGCTTGCTCAATATACAGATTGAATAGCATCGCGGAGAGGCTACAAGCCTGTCTCGCACCCTTGCCATCCACTACTTCCCTTTCATGTCCCTCGACTCTTATAACTGCCATCTGGTTTCTATACAAATTGTAAATAGCCTTTCGCTCCCTGTATTTTACCCCTGCCACCTCCAGAATTTGAAAGAGAGTATTCCAGTCAACGTTGTCAAAAGCTTTCTCTAAGTCTACAACCACTAGAAATGTAGGTTTGCCTTTTCTTAATCTAGCTTCTAGAATAAGTCATAGGGTCAGTATTGCCTCACGTGTTCCCATATTTCTACGGAATGCAAACTGATCTTCCCAGAGGTCGCCTTCTACCATTTTTTCCGTTCGTCTGTAAAGAATTCGTGTTAGTATTTTGCAGCCGTGACTTATTAAACTGAGACTAAATCTACCTGTTTTCTAGCACTGTAATTGCAATATTAAAAGACATGTAAATAAAAGAAGCAGTATTTCTAGCGACGATGCAGGGAGGAACCTGTGAGAAAGAGAGACAGAGAGAGAGAGAGAGAGAGAGAGAGAGAGAGAGAGAGAGAGAGAGATCTTTCGTAATTGCAGAATCGTTTATCCTTATCACCTCACTCTCTTTAACGTTGTTGTTGTCTTCAGTGCTGAGACTGGTTTGATGCAGCTCTCCATGCTACTCTCCCCTGTGCAAGCTTCTTCATCTCCCAGTACTTACTGCAACCTACATCCTTGTGAATCTGCTTAGTGTATTCATCTCTTGGTCTCCCTCTACGATTTTTACCCTCCACGCTGCCCTCCAACGCTAAATTGGTGATCCCTTGATGCCTCAGAACATGTCCTACCAACCGGTCCCTTCTTCTTATCAGTTTGTGCCACAAACCCCTCTTCTCCCCAATTCTATTCAATATCTCCTCATTAGTTATGTGATCTACCCATCTAATGTCCAGCATTCTTGTGTAGCACTTTAACATTTAGATTTTGTAAATGCGGCATCCCATAAAACAGCGGTGAGTGCTACCGCAGAGAGGTCCCTCCAACTTCTCGTGCAAGTGTTCCGCGCATAGTGGAGACGTGACATCATGGAGCTGGGCTGGCGACTCACGTCTTCGACGTCGACGCCCTGGCTGGTCCACGAGGCGCAGGACACGAAGGCGGCGGCGACGCAGCCCAGCGGCCCGGCGCCGTCGAAGCCGACGGCCTCGCTGCCGAACACGGCCAGCAAGCCGCCCCCCAGCAGCATCAGCACTCGCAGAGGCACCACGAACGGCTGCGGAGGCGACACACTCACTCAGCTGCGTCACACTGTGCCAGGGGTACCTCACACCGACAACCAAACAAGACAAGAAAAGTAGATACCTCCGGCTGGACATTTTTATCATTACTTCTCTGTGGTTCCACCTTTCAACTGTCGCAAATGACAGATACATAAACAGTTTACTTATTTTCAACCTATTATACTTCTGAATGACATAACGAGAGAGAGAGAGAGAGAGAGATCTTTCGTATATTGAGCAAGCAGTAAAGGAAAAAAAAAGAAAAATTCGGAGTAGGTATTAAACTCTATGGAGAAGAAATAAAAACTTTGAGGTTCGCCGATGTCAGAGATAGTAAATGACCCGCAAGAGCAGCTGAACGGAATGGACAGTGTCTTGAAAGGAGGATATAAGATGAACATCAACAGAAGCAAAACGAGGATAATGGAATGTAGTCGAATTAAGTCGGGTGACGCTCAGGGAATTAGATTAGGAAATCAGACGCTTAAAGTAGTAAAGGACATTTACTATTTGGGGAGCAAAATAATTGTTGATGGTCGAAGTAGAGAGGATATAAAATGTAGACTGGCAATGGCAAGGAAAGCGTTACTGAAGAACAGAGATTTGTTAACATCGAGTGTAGATTTAAGTGTTAGGAAGTTGTTTCTGAAAGTAGAAAAGACTGTAAGGGTGCATAATTGTGATTACCAGTTGAGTTACACAGACGATCAGCCCTAGTGGAATGGCACTTCATCCAGTTAACAAAAGATCAGTCACGGTTTTCTTGTACGGATAATCAAATGGAAATTGACAGGTTATATCGATGTGACATAAAATCCTATTAAGTATGGTTTTACTTAAATCAGCAATCTTAACACGCTATGACCATAATGGCATCCAAGCGGAGGTTGGCAAAGAGAAGGTCAAAATACTAAATTCATTTTCCAGAATTGTTTTACCGAGGCCTGCGGTTTCTCCTTTCAGTGAACTGATGACATACTTATACGTATGGGAAGAACTTGCTCCTCTTTTAACTTCAGTCTGGAGTAAAGAAGCTTTCCAAGTGACTGGTACCTATTTTCAGGAAGGACGTCGAACAGAAGCACACAACTATAGGCATTTATAGTTATGACATAGGTCTACTGTAGAACTTTTTACTGGAGCTATGTTAGACTGTGGTATAGAGGAGAGATTACGAAATTTGTCAGAGATTAGTTGTAGCGTGGTATAACGTTCTAAATTAAAAAGGACCTCATGAACTCATGCTCGCATTATCGTTGGTATAGAAATCGTTTTTATAACGAAAAACAAAGAGCGATAGCGTATATTTTTATAAAACTTCTTCATTAATACTTCTCTTCCAACTGTCGCATTAGACATGAAACAGAATAAAGTTTTCATCGCTCACTATTTAACGTCGCCGTCTACAAAGAGTACACGTTGTTAGAGACATCTCTTGGGCGACGGCGGAAGCGACCATTTATAAGCGCGCTGAAGTTAAAAGCAACCGCAGAGTCTCATGCAAAGAACCTTCATACAATTTTTTTATATCGAGAAATTGCTGGCAAGAGCTGGTACCTATGATTAATGATAATTTAAAAAAGATTTATTTCTTCATACTCAGTTGCACATTTTTTCGGTGTGACAAATTTCGATCTTTCTGGATCATCGTCGGAGGTAAAAACAAAGCAATATATTTATTTTCTACTATTTGCAAAGTGAGGAATAGTGTTGTACGTAACTCTTGAAGTTACTTACATTGTTGCGTAAGCAGCTGGTCGTGTCTGTGTCAGAACTACATATCAGAACACCGTAGATTGCAGTTGTGGCCTGTTTTAAACAGGTAAATGGTGGACGGAGGGGAGAGAGGGTGAAGGCTGGAAGTGGGGGGTGGGGGGTGGGGGAGGAGAAAAAGTGGAGCGTGGGCGATTGGGAAAGGGAAAATATGGTAGAGGATGGTGATAAAAATCTGCAAAGTAAAATTATGTAAAATATTGTGCAACTGAGACTGAAAAACATTTTTTTTGATTCAACAAAGTAGCTGAATTCTCTCTTGACCTTCATGTCGGTTATAGTGTTAATAATGACTTCTAATGCCAGGAAAGAAGATGATATTCTTTTTGACAATAGTTCAAAGTCGAGACTTGCGTTGAACAGCCTTTTTATTTGAAACAGTGACTGGAAGTAGTTTTGCGTATGCAAAAATGTGTAACATCTTGTAACTAAAGTGGCAAGAATATCGTTTTCAATCGTAAATTTGATCTGTATTCAGTAACTTTGACTTTAGAAGAAAAGATAGTAACTTTGAGATTAAATCTCAAAAAGAGGCAATTGTGTCACTTCACAAAGATGAACTCCAAACGTTTATATCTACGCAGGAGAATGTGCAGGAATTGTGGCTCAAGATTAAAGGAACAGCTGACAATCATTAGATAATATGAACCTAATAGAACAAATCATGATAAGAACGTCTCTCTGTGGTACACAGTCACTGTATAGAAACTCTTAAAGAAATAGCGTCTCCTGGATAACAGCTGTAAACAGGGCTATAGATAGTGAGATGCTGATTGAAACCTGTTTAACTGTCAAGAGAATAACGTGTGATGCAAACTTCAGTAGCATTCAGTCATACCTTAATCAGATTTTAAAGTTGTACTAAGACTGACAAGTTGTTTTAAATGTACAGGAATGTAAAATAACGGGAAAAGTTTCTTTAGTTTTCATTAGCAGGTGAGTGACAGAAGCGCTTAGAATCTATGTTTAATTTTTTAAAATATATTTAGTAATTTCTGCTGATAGGAGAACGGTATATTGGGTTGAAATTTCAGTTTCATAGGTTGAAATAAATTTTCACTGTGCTATTAAAGTTAACTTGCTCTCTACGTCTTATGATTTAAACATTGTCAAGAATGAAACTTCATGGCAGATTAAAACTGTGTGCCCGACCGAGACTCGAACTCGGGACCTTTGCCTTTCGCGGGTAAGTGCTCTACCATCTGAGCTACCGAAAGAATCTTTGACTTCATATAAAGAGAATGCAATCATGTTTTTTGCAGGTGTAGTATCGCATTGGAAGAGAAGTCAATAAAATTACGTTTTCGATACGACACTTCTGAAGCCAACTGACAAAATAAAGTATCAGTTTCCATACGGAAAATCTATTTAAGGGAATACGTTAAAGAAAACTCACGAAATATTCGAGTACTTAATATAGCCAAAAGAGCTCCTGCTTCTGCACATTACCAATCTCGGAGAATAATGTACGTTTCAAACCCGCGTCTGGCTATCCTGATTTAGTTTTTCCGCGATTTGCTTAAATCGCTTCAGGCAAATGTCGGGATGGTTCCTTTGAAAGGGAATGGTCGACTTCCTTCCCTATCCTTCGCTAACCTCGCTGTTTGGTCCCCTCCCCCAAATCAACCAGCCGACCAACATCTTACGACTTATTTGGTTTTTGACTTAAAAGCATGTCCGATGACGTACACATCTTTTTAAGACCAAAGTATCGTAAAATATAAACTGTATTCGCTGGTTTTCGGTCAAAGTTGGTCCGTGTAAGGACAATCTGTGATAAGTTCCTTCAATATATCACGACGCTTGTTGACTTCTGAAGTAGTCTCGGAGTATAAAGTGCAGGGGGAACCAGAGGAAAAATTGCAGTAGACTACTAAAGAAATTCTGCGTGTCGGATTAAAGTTGTTCTCGGTGCGCTAAGATAGATAATACTGAATGACGGTAAAATGTGCATTTTATTTGTACAGGAGATATGGTATAAACAGACAAGAAGTTATTTTAATTTTACACTGCATTGCCGTCTCTCTTACAACTTCACACAAAATGTTGATCAAAATGTTATTTGAATACAGTATTTAATTTTGTACACAAGTAATTTAACGATTCTCAGTGCTAATGACTAACTTAAAATTCCATAGCTCATTCTGTGCCCAATAATTCATTACTTCACTCACAGTACATGCAATACACTCGTGCACTGCAGTAGGGTGCGAATGCAACTTTGGAAGTTTGTACAGTGAGCTTGCCTAGAAACATTCTGTAGGGTGTCACTCACAAGTAAAAGGGCAGGTAACAATTTGTCTTAAATAAAACTGGCTCTTCAAGCAAAGTGATAACTAGTGAACAGTGTTCCTTAAATTCTAGCGTAACTGCTCTAAATGCGCACATAACAAGTGCCGAAATAATGCCTGGCCATTAATTACTAAAAGCCGAATCACTTAGTTGCTTTCTATTTTTTCCTTTATCAATATTAAAAATGTTGATCGATACTAACCATCCACGCAAAATATTTTCGTTACTTTGTAATGTCACAATTTAATATCAGCAATTTTATTAGTGATATCACTGCTTGACATTCTGTGATGTGTGTAGGAATCAAAGACGCTACAATATTGCAGAAAGATATGAACAATATTATCATCTGTGATTTATATATAATTTTTGTTGTTCTCTGGATTTTAATTATTCTGAATATTGTTTTTCGGACTATTGTTCTCGTTAAGATTATCTTGAAACTACTACAGCTTTATAGATATACTGTATTGTACCAGAAGAAATAAAAAAAAACTCATTTCAACTGATTGATAGGTGAGACTATTAATTATTCTTCTACAATTACATTCTCATAAGTATCTAGAGAGTTCCACATATCTCCGTTGACATGCATTTGAAGAGATGCTGGAGACGTGGTGAACGAACCTGCAATCGTACGGAAGACTGAAGGACTCTCATTTCGTCCGACAGCAAATGGTATAAAGTACAATATCGTCGAAATAATATTCCACTATAACATAAAGCACCACAACAAACAAAATTCACTATAACATAAAGCACCACAACAAACAAAATTCAATAACTATTATCGTCCACAGACAGGACACTGACTTGGGTATTTCACGGAAACACTGTTATTATAAAGTATTGTATTTTACATACATTGTATGTACTATTGTTATAAGGAACTAATATAATATTTTTTCTTGTATAACTCTCGAATGTTACTGACGGAGAGGTGTACATAAGAGAAAGCTGGACAGCAAAGAATTGTTACAGCAGTCCACTATGCGGCAATGTACGAAAAGTAGGTGTACATTTTCATCTCTATCTCTGCTGACTTTTCTACGGGTGTTGTAGGGAAGAATTAGTGAGAGATAGGCACTTTCCTTTTTTGTAGATTAGAAGCAGTTAGTACCAAACATTATTTGTATCAGCTACCCGTATGACGTTATCGCTACGTAAGCGATATTAGATTGTTTCTGGTGTGCAGTTCCGTAACAGGCAAACACGTTTTTGCAGTATAATATTGTTGAGGACCCAATTGCAGTTAATTTAAGTAATATAAACTGTGTCACACGATCTGTGTCAGATATTAATAATTTTAAGGTCAGAACAAGACAGTAAGCTAAAATACCAGAACAGAACCAACAAAGTGTTCCGCAGGCGAAGTGCAAGAGATTGCTGATTCGATTACGTTACTGTTAGTGGGTATCGAACAAAAACCAAATTATGAACAGAATTTCAAAATAGTCTAACAGCACTAAGAACTGAATTGCAGAATAGTCGTACAGCGTTAATTTCAAAACTGTCACTTTGAATTATAAACCGAATTGCAGGTAACTAAAACTACATTGTAGAATAAAGTCATAGGGACGCATACCGTACTCAGCTGTGCAATTCAACAGATTGCTAATGCAAGATCGATGTAAGCATTTGCCAGACTCGTTTAATAATTTAAAATCGGAATCTGAAAATGTCAAATTAGGCCAATACGGTATAGGTAATGTGACTCGGGGTCTGCGCGACGTTATAAAAGCGCAAATCACGCAACAATACAGACTTTTTCCAGCAGTAGGTAGGTTTTCTTGTGTCAGGAACATATCTTCGACCAAATTTTGGCGATTTCCAGTGCATTTTTCGTTGCCTGGTGAAGGTCACCTTCTGTGCACGTAGCTGTATACAGTCGACACTGAAGCATATGATGAACAGTCTGTTCTTCCCCGCAGTCACATTGGGTTTTGTTTTCTTTAATGTACTCCATTTTGCCAGGTTAACCCATGATCTGCTCACTCCTGAGTCCAGCCTATTCAATTACTTCCGGATTGGCTAATTCTCATCATGACCAGGTGGTAAATATTCTGAAAATATCTCCCAACCAGGACGGTGGGATGTCTCAGCCCTCCATAGTTGCAGCCTGGCTTCTCCATCAATGGTTGTTAGTTTCTCCGATGAGCCGAGGAAACTTTTCTTTGACCTTACCCGTTGTGTGGGTAGGGTTGTTGCCTATGCGTGGGATGCGTTTTCTCCTGTTCCAGTTTCGTTGTTTCCGTGTTCGCTGCTACTTCTCTTCGAACAGAAGGTGAGTGTAATTCGACTGGAGTTGACTTCAAGCAGCCTGTTATAATACTGCACGTGTCGCTTAGGGCAACATCCTCCTTTTCACACACACACACACACACACACACACACACACACACACACACACAAACAAAGGAAAAAAATCAGACCCCTATGAAAGATTCAGAACAACCGCCAGGAACACCTTCAACTGTTCCACTGTCAGTCATCTTGTTTTTACACCTTCAATTGTTCCGCTGCCCGCCATGTTTGTTTTTACAGCTGGTAAAGCAGTGAAACAGTGACAGTGACAACTCAATACATAGTGTTTGACACTGATGACGATGATTAATAGGAAAATGTAAGTGAAACATTATGTAAATAGACACACACATAAAATTAAATAATTTCAGGCATAGAAATTACATGTTTTTCAAAACGTAATTTTGGCCTAAACAATTTATCTACTTATGGCATAAGTGGTTGCAGATGACAAACTATGCAACAAAACGGTCACTGTAGAAACACAACACATCAGAAAAAACACACCACGTGCTAAAAAGGTACGAATTCGTAATTTATGTGTTTTTTTAAATATCTGTAATTACGATTTAAAAACTAATTGCTACATGTATACAAACAGCAAAGAACACTCTTTATCTATAACACATGAAAAATAAAAGCTCACTGAAGATGCTGCAACTGCAGTGAAACATGTTTGGGTTAAAAAACAAAACTGTGTTTTGCTAAAGGCGGACCCCATCCAAAAACATACGTAATATCCACCTTTTTGACGTGTGTTGACTTATGCCAAAGAGGACAGGTATACCCTGCAGCGGAGTAGCATAATGCCAGTGCAGAAATTTGAATGGTTTCAGCTAGACTGCCCCACTGTGATCCGACCAGTTTTCTCAGTAGGTTGTCCGTGGTGGAGACTTTTGATTTGAAATTCATGCAGTTTTTTATGAACCTTAAAGACCTGTCGAGTGTTATTCCTACGTATTTTGGAGTGTCACCGTGTACAAGACACATAGCTGGCTAATACCCTTGAACAAAATATTCAGTCTGTGGTAATGGATATCGATGTCAGACAGAAATGTAGCCAATCAGGAATCTGCTAGAACTTTGCAAGCAAGTCGAAGATGTAAGCGCAAGCAAGTAGGTGATTTACGTCATGCTTACCAGGATAATTATTCAGTTGTCACGGACAGTGAATCTCTTAATGAAAGATGTAGTCCACTCATAACGCAGCAAGCTTTTGGAACTAATGAACAGGTCCATACACAAACTTTAACACAAGCGAATGTAATGACAAATCATGTTACTGATAACGCGGCGTTACATATACAGAAGAAATTAATTAAGTACAGACAGTTTCCATCTTATAATCCGGAAAAGAAGTCTATATATACAGTTGTTTTTGTTAGATCATTTAAAGGAGTTTTACCTGGAATATGGACGAAAAACCAGAGGATTAGTTATGTGAGTGGGCATATTTTAGGAAATGGAACTCTATTGGTAGTTGAAGCATCAGTAACAGCAGTAACCTACGTATGCTTAGAATACTGAAAGCAAAATTGCCACTGGACATACAAACTGTATTATTGCATGTCAGCGAAAGAAATTGATTGGTTTTTGACTGCTGTAGATGCCGTAGATACGCTAATGGAAAACACTACAGCCAGGGGGAACAACGGCAATGGATATAACGAGTCAAATAGAAAAAATTATGGAAACGGACATACGAAAAACTATTTGCAACATGCGAATGCTTATGCAAACCAAGAAACAGGTTCGACCAACACAAGATTTAACAATACCAATAATCAAAGAAATGGAAAAAGTATACCCATGGATACAAATACAAGAACAAGAAACATTTTAGGCGATTTAATCCCGGTTATAACAGAACACAGGAACGTCACACTGGGATCAGGATAGTAATATGCCACCAACTCAAAATGAAACCAGCAATGATAGGCGGAAACAGTTACAAATTATTACTGCCGCTACAGATGAACAAGCATCACCAAACCATAGGCGCCAGGAAAACTAGACGCGACCAACTTTATCCCCGAAAGGCTGGTCGGAGTTAGTGAATGGGGGCGTGACAGTAATATTAAGATAAGGTTCAACCTTGGTGCTGATATTATGGACGAATTATTGCGTGGTGACAAATCCCTCAACTTTAAACCGTAAAGCATGCCACAAACGAACATTGTGTGATGCAGTGTTATAGCAATCTTAGACACAGGTGCAAGTGTAAATGTTGTCTCCACAGCTCTTATGAAGAGATTACAGGAACGAGCAAATTTGCTAACCTTACCTGTGGCGAAATGCAAAATACTTGGTGCTGTAGGTGGACGCTCTCGTTCGATTAAACTGCAGAGAAGAATCAAAGTAGACCTCCGTAATGGAGCTGTAGGTCGCACGTACCTACTGGTACCTAATCTTGTTGTCGGCTTAATTTTGGGGCATGAATTACTGAGAGAGATGAATGCAGTAATAGACTTCGCCTCCAGTAAGCTCATGTTAACTATAGACAGAGTACTTCTGACAGTTAATCTGGTACAGATGCAGGAACTGCATGGGTCCTATTGTCAAAGGATTCATTATTCGGGATAATAGCAGGAAGATCGCTAACCCAATGACTAGTGATTCTAGCATAAGCATAGTAAAGCAGATTAACACAAAAGTAACTGAACTAATGCCCTAATGCTTCAACAAATGCGTGAACTGAAATAATTACTACAGGATTATGCTATGGTGTTTAAAGAGAAACCAGGCATCAGAAGATGATATGCCTGTCATTTAAATGCGAGATCCCATAAAACATACTGTCACAGGTGTTTCTCCATTCCTTGGGCAATAAGATCTACCACCGACAGAGAAATAAAGTGAATACTTAGCTGAGGCGTTATTGAGCCATCCAATACTTACTGTAGCCCATTACACGTGGTACCAAGTCAGGTGGGAGTGTTCGCCTGGTTCTGGTTGCCAGAGAAATAAATAAAATTATTCCTCCTATGGGAACACAGTCTCCCAATATAGAGGAATTAATCAAAAAAATTCCTGGTTTCAAGATTTTTTCCCACAATATATTTAAGATGCCCGTTTTTGCAAGTCCCATTATACTTGGAATCAAGAAAGTATACCGCCTTCCTTTACTTGGGGCGCAGTTACCAATTTACTGTACTATCATTGAATCTTAATATGAGTTTCTACACTAGATACTGTCTTAGGACCTGAAGTACGTGACTTGGTCACACCATTTATGGATAAAATGTTAATTACGATATCTATTTGGGAGCAAAACGTGTATATTTTAAGACGAATGCTGGAGAATTTCCGACTACCAGGGCTGACTGCCAGCCTCAAGAACTCAAAATTTGCGATAGTCGATATCAACTTTGTAGGACATCTGATTTCGTCACATGGAATTTTACCTACGTAAAAGAAGGTTAGTGCAAATAGAAAATGCGTCACTACCATGTAATAGAACCAAATTAAAGGTATTCTTAGGATTAGCTTCATTTTATCATCATTTCATACGAAATGAAGTCTAAAATTAAGAAGCATTGTCGTGTTTATTAAAGAAGAATGTGCCATGGCAATGGAATCATAAGTGTGAGATAGCATTTAACAATATTAAAATCACTCTTGTCAGTGCACCTATCTTACATAATGCAGAATAACATTAGATTTTGGGTTGCCGACAGATGCCTTGTCCTGTGTATTAGGTGCTTGTCTATTTAATTGACGGTGTACATACTTTTTTTGCCATGTCTTTTGCAAGTAGAACGCTCACTAACTGTGAACGAGCTTATACAGCTCGTGAACTGGAAGCATTGGCAGTTACATGGGCATTTCGAAAATTTCGTAACTATCTAGCTGGAGGATATCCTAGAGTAAATTGTGATCACCAGGCACTAAGCTTTCTGAATAACTGCAAGCTTTTACGTCCTCAGTCTGCTAAATAGACCCTTATTCTACAAGAATACCGTTTTGAAATTATGTATGTCCAAGGTAGAGAGAACATTACTGCAGATACCGGAAGGACTAATCGAAGCTATGGAAATAGAAAACAACGGAATTTAAAGTCTTGCTAATGAAGAATGTGGAAAATCGAAGAGCGTGTCTTAGAACTGCAGGAACATGGCACAACTACAACGAACAGATCCTCGTTGGAATCATGTCATTCAGAAGATTCAGCCTGAAAAATCACCAAGGATAAATGGGCTATATCAATTGCATGGTAACGTCTTATTTCACAGGAGACATCCTTCATCAAGGATTTGGTGTGAATTCGACAAGACGATGTTCAGAAATTAATATGATATACACAAGTAGTTTGTGTACACTGTGGTGTTTATAGATGCTCAGAAAAGATTGGACTATATAGCCCTAGATCCAATCTAAGAAGAATTGTGCAAAGCATGATGAAGAAGTGTCAAATATGTCAGAAGGCAAAACTTTCAAATCACGGTGCCAGAGGAACATTACACCCAATTACTATTGTAGAATCACTACATGATATGAGAGTGGATGTAATGGGACCCCTGGCACGTGCTACAGGGAATATAAAATACATTGTTGGATTCTACGATCTATTCCTTAAATATGTAAAATTACATCCAATCAAGGTATGTACTGCGCAGTCCATCATCCACCCCCGGGTTTTATTGTCTGATAATGCAGCTAATTTTACGGGACACAGATAGAGAAGACATTTACGAGACAACTGGTTTAGATTTCTATGTTTTCCTTTATCAATATTAAAAAAGTTAATCCATAGTAACCATCCACGCAGAATATTTTCATCACTTGTTCTGAACTGTTCGTATGTTTTGATGTTCTTTAATTACTTATGTTTGTATCTATGTATGAGTGCAAGATTAAGTGTGTCTACAGAACAATACTGTTAGGTACCCGCAATCTCCCCCACCTCCACCTCCTCCCCGTTTACCTGTAGGGCAGACATTGCGGCTGCCAGTTACTCTCTGTCTCGTGAGGTAGAACTGCTGTGTCAGATTACCAGTTTATATTCGCGACATTCTGCGTCCCTTTTCATATATTTAACAGCTATAAGGCTCTGCTAATCACAGCCGACGAACAGCGATTGATAAGAGACAGTGCAGAAAAGAAAATGAATTCTGAGACGAATAATAAAAGCTGCTGCATTTCGACAACGAGTATTTCCTGCGATGATGACTATACTAATCGTTGAGTGACATTACTGATTATTAACTATAACACAGTTGCATCATCTGATGGCTAAACTGTTAATCCAGATTTCTCATTAATAAAATTAGCTGGGCCTATTAGTAAAAGTATCTGGCGCCTTATAATACCCTGTCAGATAAATACGGATGATGAAAGGTTATTTCATCCCCATGATAAGAACCGGATGCCACTCTAGGCAGTCTGCTCGAAGAAACCACAGAACAAAATCATATCAAACATTCCTTTAATACTTCATCGTGTTATATTTCTGGTCTTCATAAACACCTTTCGCACTTGTCAATAATAACAGAAAACCGTTGCCTCTGATCACGATGAAGAAGCTACACTGAAAACAAAATAACAATAATAATTACATAGATTTCTTTATGTTTGTGCATGTAAACTGCACTTGCATTAAAAGTAATTGTCTTGGTTACATAAAAGCGCAGAAATTACGCGATTACGTAATTTTTATTGCTTATAAAATGGAAATCATATTTTGTAAAGATATAAAATACACAAAGAACTAACACTGAGCGATGTGCGGTTGTAGTTACGTGCGAAACAAATAAACAAACAAAAAGAAGTTGCCTGCTCTCAGTTTCTCTCTTAAACATTCGTTTATACTTCTTTCCCTACCAGTGCTACCAAGATCACCGGTAATCCTACGATTTACATCATTTATGTACTGTACCAAAGCAACCAAACTATCGAACCCTCGATTTGGTAGAGCGCAGACGTACCTATAGGACAATAGAAATATCAAGTTAAATAAAAGAATACAGCATCACAAACTGATTGCCCTTTCATCTGACAATGATTTATACACGTTACACGTAAGTACAGATTTAATGAGTGTCAAAACAATTATTATTAAGGAATTTCAGATAATTCAGTTTTTATCGACGTCATACAAATATCTGATTGCACGTTAGGAATTCGTGTCATTTTTTCCTCCGGTGATCTAGAGATATAATGTAGTGAAAGGTGCTCATTTATATTAACGACCATTTCTGGTTCAACACCGTTCTTAGCAAGAGTGCAAATGATAAGCCTGCAATGACACGAAGCGATCGTAGCTCATACAACGACTTAACGGAACACGCATCAATCAGCTAAGATAATCTTATACTCCTACAACCAATATCCCAAAGATCTGATGTATTTAATCTCCTCCGCAAAGGAATGGACATCGTGGGAAAGTTCAGATAGTGATGTGAGAGATTTACATTGCAATCTTGATTTTTTTTAACTCCTAGCTGACCGTTACTTCTCCTATGTTTATCGTAGTCCCAGTTTTAGTTATAATTTGTTCGTTTTTTCGAGAATCTGGTTCTTAACTGAACGTGAAATGGATTTGTCCTATTAAACTTCTGTCACCTGTATTCTTGAACATTAATAATACCGTTTCCAACGGGAGTATTGCAACAGCATTTCAAGCAATGGTTCAGGTAATAGCTTTCTTGCAAAGGTAAGTAGGTTGTAGACATTAAGAACGCTCTCATTTTCACAGATATTAAATTAGGTATCGCTCATTCAAAGATAATTACATGAAATATGTTGCATCGGTAATCTGGAATTAATC
Organism: Schistocerca gregaria; assembly: GCF_023897955.1. Classification (NCBI taxonomy): domain Eukaryota; kingdom Metazoa; phylum Arthropoda; class Insecta; order Orthoptera; family Acrididae; genus Schistocerca; species Schistocerca gregaria. The sequence continues at coordinate 960,739,703 of NC_064921.1, read as the reverse complement.
GTTAGAAAATGTGGTATGACTTACAATTTTAACTTTAATAAAATTTACAACAGTTAAATTCCGTCGGGAACAAATATTAAATTTGGTGCCTTGGAGAATAGTTTTTTGAATTTCAGTTGTGTTTCGTTCCTTTATACGCTATGACTGTGTATTCTGTGAGGTGTTGTTGGCTTCTAGAATTGAATATATGCAAGTGATCTGCCTGAAAGAGGCTGCAAGATGCAGATGATGCTGAAAATTCAATAATAGTAAGCTTCACATAAAGTAGGCTACTTGTTGTGGTCTGTGTGCTGCAACCTACAGCCATCTGAACCTGTTTTCTGTAGTCAGCCCTTGCTGTTTCTCTACATTTTTTTCTCCTCATACCACGTGGTTACAATTACAGTGCAGCTACTCACAGAGGCACGGTGTAGGCTGCAAATATCGTATGGCAGAGAAACTTGGTTGATGTTCCAAAGCGTTAATGTGGTACCGATTTATGCTGGAAAAAGGTTAATTCCAATCTTGGCTACCAGTTGCAAATCTGGCCGTGTATAGATATGTTTCTATATGTGGTTGATTAGGAACGGGACGTGGGCAGAAAATGTCAAACAAGTGAAGTTGCATAACGTTGATTTTAGTACTAACCACCGCTTACAAAATTTATTCAGTATGAGCATCGGAGACGTCGTCGAGATACTATACAGTGCTAGGTATGCATCTGGTGACCAAAATTGGAAGTAATTACTTCCAGTGTAAATCGGTTCCGCATTAACGCATTGGAATACCTACTATGTTTCGCTGCCATACGATAAACACAGCTCACACTGGACCTCTGTGAGCAGCTGCAATTTAATTATACGTACTTGGTACTTCCTTCTATTACCAATTTAATTATTCCTTGATGCACCAGGATGGGTCCTATCAATCGATCCCTTCTTTTAGTCAAGTCGTGCTACAGATTTCGATTCAGATCTATTCGTTGGTTTTTCGATCTACTCAACTAACCATTAGCTTTCTTCTGCAACAACACGGTTCAAAAGATTCTGCTTTCTTCTTGTCTGAATTGGCTGCCGTACACGTTTCATATCCCTACTTAACGAAAACAAAACTACTGAAGTTTTAGATTTTCAAAATCCATAAAGTGTAGAAGTTGTAAAATTATAGCCATAGGTGTAACAAAGGAAAAGTTGTTCGTATTTTGTGTTTCTTTTCTTTTGTGTCTCCTTTTTTTTACAGACATTATTTGGTAAAGAAAACGTAGGTCATTTACTGAACGCAATTTGGAAGACTATACTTATTTACCTGTGACTCAGTACTGTAGGTTTCTGTTGTACTGTACTTCGCAATAAACTACGACAAATGGCGAGACCGATCAGTAAAATAATAAATCTTACCTTATGGCTACTGTACGGCAGTTCGTTTTGAACAGTAGTGCTGCTGACAAGATGACTCTTGCATGTGCTGTGATTTATATGTATTTGACGATGCTGGTGCTGATTTTGCTTTTAACATATGACGATGCCACTGTTGCTGTAGTACATTAGGACATTGTTTTTATAAAACAGTTTTGAAGATGGTCATTATAGTCCGAAACCGGTAATCGGTTGACAAAAGCTTTGTGACCATAGCCGTAAAGTAAAGGAAATTTAAACAAATAATTGTCTAACACCTGCTGGACGCCAGATTTGAATCCTGAGCCCACGGTCAAAAGTCGTGTACGTGGGTCAGGGGCCAGACGGACGGGACTATTTGACTAGAGTTGGAATGATCAGTGGTGAAAGACCGATAGAATCAAGGTACGTCATCTACTGACATCACATGTTCCACATTTCTCATCCACGCTTGGGGATTTCCCGACATCCGTGACGCCATGTGTCTTTCGTTACATTACTTGTCTCAGCGTCACATACGTCACTTTGGAGGTTTTTAAACCTTAGTAAGAATCACTCTGTAAATTAAAATTCCTCGAGACAGAAAAAAGTCTTATAAATCATTTGAGGACTAAGAGCGAAAATTACGAACTCCTTATGAGGTCAATGAGTTGGAGAAGCAGCTAGAAGAGCAATAAAGAGTCTGAAAGTGTGCTTCCCTCGGAGAATGAATGGAACTCAAAGAAAGCCTTTTGCTAATGTGGAACCTTATCTTCTCGCGGAATTTAAAATGTTCAAATGACTTATGAAGTCCTCAGCCGCCGCTGATGCGAGAGGCGCACGTTCAGTCGCTTTCAAGGCAAAACTGCGCCGAGATAGCGATATGAAATGAAATTTAAATCCTCTATAGGCGGGTCTGCGCTGACCGTGAAAGGCATATGCAGAGAGAGAACGCGTCACCACACAACCAGAGATGACTAACGTCAGAAGTTATCAACAGTGAATGTTAATTACCAATGTGTCACGCAAAACACTAACGCTGTATCTCTGCCGATTGACAGGGAGGAACAGGATTCAAATGGCTCTGAGCACCATGGGACTTAACATCCGTGGTCATCAGTCCCCTAGAACTTAGAACTACTTAAACCTAACTAACCTAAGGACATCACACACATCCATGCCCGAGGCAGGATTCGAACCTGCGACCGTAACTGTCACGCGGTTCCAGAGTGAAGCGCCTAGAACCGCACGGCCACACCGGCCGGCCGGAACAGGATTCTAAGCAGAGTTAAAGCAGTTACCTCCATTTATATGTATGTTTAAGGTCAGCTGCTAATTCCATGTCAACTACTTCCTTAATAATAATATCTCAAAAGCTGGGAGTACGTGCCAGAATTGCCATGTTATATACCACAGGAAGACCGGTACCAGGACAATGGTCTACAATAACAGATTTTCTAGGTTATCGTGTGTGCTCTTATCCTCATTATAGCGGTCTTTCGCGGTCCTAATGGTCTGACCAATGTACGATATGTCACAAAAACAAGTTCATAGTCTACAGACCCTAAAAAAGGCCCTAATCTAAGATGGTGAAAGAAAAAAGGCACTTCATCCCGTGTTTCCGTAGAATGCGACCGATCCTGTTGGAAATGCTACCTGCGTAATGCAGAAAGGCCGTAGACTTATGTGCTTTTGTGCTGTTTGGTTATTCTTACAACGTTGTTTTTTATGGGGTGCGACAGCAGTAAGTACATTAAGAAAAGGATAATTGAAAAAAGCAGTATCATTAAACATCATATCGAAGTAAATCTCTTTGCATACTCACGTCGGCCTTCTCGGGGATGTACTTGGCGAGGAAGCCCCAAGCGATGCCATAGCCGATGCCACCGATGACGGAGACGGGGCACTGAGCGATCTGGTACGCCAAGCTGCCTGGGAAAGGAAGAGCGCGAGCTGGTGTTATGCCGTGTGACAGGAACAGTCGCAGCGTCTGATCGACTTTGCTGTCCCCTCAAAATGAGTTTTCATGCAACCCTTTTTTGAAACGCCACAATTCAAAAATAAACTTGAAATGACTACTAGTAAGTAGGGTAGAAGCAATATGGAATATCACACAGACTCAAAACATAAAATCACAAAAATACAGGTGTATCAAAAAGAAACATCCGATGTGGCACGTTTATATTTTTGAAACCAATAAACATATGCAAATAATTTTGTTTTTTTTTATAAATGGGGAACTCAAAAAGTTATTTTATACCTTTTCGTAGCTGCTAAATACGCCCCCATTTGAGATAGACGACACATGTTAATGCGGTATTGAAATTATTCCCACACTGTAGCGAGCAAGTTTTGAGTTGCAGCTTCCACAGCTTCTCTTATGCGATATCTCAGTTCATTCATTGTTGTTAGTAGCGGAGGCACATAAACAGAGTCTTTTATAAACTCGCACAAGGAATAAACACATACAGTCAGGTCCGGTGACCTGTGAGGTCAGAAATGTAAGGCTGAATCATTTGGTCCCGTGCGACGGATCCATCGTTCAGTAATCGTTTGGTCTAAAAATTCCTGCACTTTCAGATGCCAGTGTGGTGGTGCCCCGTCCTGTTGGTAAATGAAGTCTTTCCAATCGGTCTCCAACTGTGGGAAAAGAAAGCTGTCAAGCATATCGAGATATGCGCTTCTTGTAACTGTGTTCTTGGCAAAGAAAAATGGACCATACACCTTTTCCCGTGAAACTGCACAAAACACATTAAATTTTAGAGAGTTCCTCTCATGTAGTATAACTTGATGTGGTTGTTCTGTACCCCATATTCTCATATTATGACGGTCACCTTTCCATTTAAATGGAAAGGTGACCGTCACTAAACACTAAGCGTGGAAGAAAACTGTCATCCTCCATTTTGCCAAGAACGAAGTTGCAGAACTCCACTCGTTGTGTTTGTCTCCTTCACGAAGAACTTGCAGGGAATTTTGTATGGTTTCGTGTGTAAACGTCGACGCAACACACGCCAGACGGACATCGAGGGCATGTTGAGCTGTCGAGCTGCACGGCGAACGGATTTCTGCGGACTTCTTAAGAAACTATGGCGGATACGTGCAACGTCTGTGTCGGACACTCGGGGACGACCCAGCACTTTACCTTTACACAAACAACCTGTTTCTCGGACGTGCTGTCGTCTAATGATCTGTGCTGTAGCAGGATCTACTCCATACCTAGTACAAAAGTCACCCTGAAGAGTTATCACTGACCCGCACTACCCACTCAAAACGTAGAACACACAACGGTTTCTGTTGTTCCGACGCCATTTTTACTAGACATAAGTGGGCGCACACTGCTACTATCTAGCGGCAACCATGTAAAACTCGAGAGTTTGCTGTTTCCAACAGTACCTCGTTCAACCATATCTTTCAAATAACGTAATAGTTATGATTTTTTAAAATAAGATGATTGTTTTACACACACCCTTTATTAAAGCTGATTATATGTTAAAGTCATAACTGCGATATAATAGAGGCGATTAGTATTTTCAGCCAGTATCGACTGCCTTTAAATCTACACTACTGGCCATTAAAATCGCTACACCACGAACATGACGTGCTACAGATGCGAAATTTAACCGACGGGAAGAAGATGCTGTGATATGCAAATGATTAGCTTTTCAGAGCTTTCACACAAGGTTGGCTCCGGTGGTGACACCTACAACGTGCTGACATGAGGAAAGTTTCGAACAGATTTCTCATACACAAACAGCGGTTGACCGGCGTTGCCTGGTGAAACGTTGTTATGATGCCTCGTTTAAGTAGGATAAATGCGTACCATCACGTTTCCGACTATGATAAAGGTCGGATTGTAGCCTATCGCGATTGCGGTTTATCGTATCGAGACATTGCTGCTCGCGTTGATCGAGATCCAATGACTGTTAGCAGAATATGGAATCGGTGGGTTCAGGAGGGTAATGCGGAAAGCCGGGCTGGAACCCAACGGCCTCGTATCACTAGCAGTCGAGATGACAGGCATCTTATCCGCATGGCTGTACCGGATCGTGCAGGCACGTCTCGATCCCTGATTCAAAAGATGGGGACATTTGCAAGATAAAAACCATCTGCACGAACAGTTCGACGACGTTTGCAGCAGCACGCGCTATCAGCTCGGAGACCATTGCTGCGGTTGCCCTTGTCGCAGGAGTGCCTGCGATGGTGTACTCAACGACGAACCTGGGTGCACGAATGGCTAAACGTCATTTTTTTCGGATGAATCCAGGTTCTGTTTGCAGCATCATGAAGGTCGCACCCATGAACGCACATTGGAAGCGTGTATTCGTCATCGCCATACAGGCGTATCACCCGGCATGATGGTATGGGGTGCCATTGGTTATGCGTGTTGGTCACCTCTTGTTCGCATTGACGGCACTTTGAACAGTGGACGTTACATTTCAGATGTGTTACGGCTCGTGGCTCTAACCTTCATTCGATCCCTGCGAAACCCTACATTTCAGCAGGATAATGCACGACTGCATGTTATAGGTCCTGTACAGGCCTTTGTGGATACAGAAAATGTTCGAGTGCTGCCCTGACCAGCACATTCTCCAGATCTCTCACCAATTGAAAACGTCTGGTGAATGGTGGCCGAGCAACTGGCTCGTCACAATACGCCAGTCACCACTCTTAACGAACTGTGGTATCGTGTTGAAGCTGCATGGGCAGCTGTACCTGTACACGCCATCCAAGCTCTGTTTGACTCAATGCCCAGGCGTATCAAGGCCGTTATTACGACCAGAGTTGGTTGTTGGGGGTACTGATTTCTCATGATCTATGCACCCAAACTGCGTGAAAATGTAATCACATGTCAGTTCTAGTATAATATATTTGTCCAATGAATACCCGTTTATCATCTGCATTTCTTCTTGGTGTAGCAATTTTAATGGCTAGTAGCGTATGAGAGGCGATCAAAACTTTTCCGTTTAAGGGCGTTGTCGCAACGTGTATGTGACGTATCGCGACTACGATGCGAAGATGCTGGTTGCATAAGTACCGACAAGAAGGCAAGGGATTAGTGTGGTATTCGTACTTCCGACGTGCGTTTGATAAATGAGGAACCGTGCACTACGGCGACGTTATTAACAAATATGTCCAAACAGGATGAACGTGCTGTTATTCTTTTCTTGGCTGCCGTAGGACGAACACCAGTAGACATACATCAGAGAATGAAGAATGTTGGTGGGGCAGCAGGTCTGTCGAAAACCACCGTAGTGGAATGATGTGCCAAGGGATGATACTACTACATGATAACGCACGTCCCACATTGCAAATGTTGCAGCGCTGAAGTTACGCCATCGCAAGTGGGAGAACCTCGAGCACTCGCCCCATAGTCGTGATTTCTCCCCATGTGGCTACCATGACTTCGGTCCTTTAAAAAAGGACTTGAAGGGTCAATGATTCCTATTGGACGAGATTGTGCAGCAGGTAGTTACGGACTTCTTCACGCAGCAGGACACAATGTTTTACCAAAGGGGTATTTTCAACCTGGTGCATCGGTGGGACGATGGTCTCAATGCTCATGGCGATTTTGCCTGATTGGAATCATTTACTTAGATACAGTTAACCATAATTTTTCAGCTTTGTTATAGTATAACGTGTCAATTTCGTTGCCATACATGGGTGCCGCACTCTAAAATACTTGTGGTAAACATTCAGAAAGGTACCTGGCATCTCAGTGGAGTGTAGACGGATAGTTGAGAGCGGTGAGGGAACAATTGAGAGGGGTATGCGCATGAAGTTGCCTTTCGCTTGTGTATGTTGCATTGAGGCACGTTTTTTCATGAAGGGTAACAAGAACGGTTAAAGAAACCACTCAGAAAATGTGATATCTAAAAATAGTTTAAAACATATGTACATATACAAATGCTTTAAACTACTGTCTATTTATGAAATAGAAGGACAGCTTGGTTCTTTCTTCATATTTCTAATTTTTGTAGACCTGAAGATGATCAATAACGGTCGAAACGTATAATCACCTGTTTTTAAATCGCAACCATGACTGAAATAATTAATCAGCTATAACTTTCAAAAAGTTGCTGCATCTTTGCACAAACATTGAGTCTGTCTTATAAAACAGATTAATAAAGCAATCGCAACAACGCAAGAAATTTGCTTCGCATGATTACAGTAAAATTTATTGTTAAACTTCCTCCTGTGATTTTCGTGACAGGAACTGAGCAATATATTAAATGAGACGAAGAAGAAAAAACTTTGTAATTGCTTTAAAAGGGTCAACAACAATCGTATATAGACATACAACAGGGATGTGACATAAAAAGTAAAATTTGATGGAAAAGATATCTCAGTCGCAGTTAATAACTGGCGTGATAGTTCTTTCCCAATTCAGGAAAACAGACTGAAATAATAATATTTAATCTTTAACGAATATGGACAGGCCATGTGCATAAATGGAAAATGTACTGAATTCTGATCGGTGAATTACCGTGCAACATTTTCATTCACGGTGTACACTGAAGTGCCAAAGAAAATAGTATAGGCATTCGTATTCAAATGCACAGATATTTGAACAGGCAGAATACGGCGCTGCGATCGGAAAGTGTCTGGTACACGTGTTAGGTCGGTTGCTGCTCTTACAATCGAAGGTTATCAACAGTTACGTAAGTCTGAATGTGGTGTTGTAGTCGGCACACGAGCGATGGAACACAGCATTTACGATGTAGTGATGAAGTGGGGATTTCCCGTGCGATCATTTCACGAATGTACCGTGCATATCATGAATCCGGTAGAACATCAGAACTCCGGCACCGCTGTGGACGTAAAAAGGATCCTGCAAGTACAGAACCAACGACGACTGAAGAGAATGGTTCGATGTGACAGAAGTGCAACTTTTCTGCAGATTGCCGCAGATCTCAGTGCTGGACCGTCAACAAGTGTCAGCGTGCGAATCATTAACGAAACATCATCGATATGGGCTTTCGGAGTCGAAGGTTCACTCGTGTACCCTTGATGACCGCACAACACAAAACTTTACGCCTCACCTGGGCCCGTCAACTCCGTCATTGGGCTGTTGGTGACTGAAAACATGTTGCCTGGTCGGGCGACTCTCTTTGCAAATTATATCGAGCGAATGGACCTGTACGGGTATGGAGACAACCTCATGAATCCGTGGACACAGCAAGGGACTGTTCAAGCTGGTAGAGGCTCAGTAATTGAGTGGGGCGTGTGCAGTTGAAGTGATATGGGACCACTGATCCGTCTACATACGACTCTTAAAAGAGACTAATACGTAAGGATCCTGTCTAATCACCTGCATCCATTCGTGTCCATTGGGCACTCCGACGAACTTTGGCAATTCTAGCACGACAATGCGACACCCTACACGTCTAGAATTGCTACAGAGTGGCTCCAGGAACACTCCTCTAAGTTTGAACACTTCCGCTGGACACCAAACACCCCAGGCATCAACATTATTAAGCATATCTGGCATGCCTTGCAACATGCTGTTCAGAAGAGATCTCCGACCCGTCGCACTCTTACGGATTTATGGACAGCCCTGCAGCATTCATGGTGTGAGTTCCCTCCAGCACTACCTCAGACATTAGTCGAGTCGTTGCAACATCGTGTTGCGGCACTTCTGCGTGGTTTCTGAGGTTCTTCAGTGTATGCTAAATAAGAAATATACAGTAAGCATGACTCACACGATAGCGAAAACCACCAAGGGTTCATCCTTGCCCTTTTGATGGCAAGTGAGCTGCCAGTTCATCAATATCGTGATGCACTGTCTGCGGTGAACTGAGTCTCTGCCTCGATGGCAGAATCAGTGAACAAAGTTAGAGGCTTAGAAATGTTTTTCCTCTATCATCGCCACTAATACTTGAATCTATTCTCCCCTCTAACTCTCTCTACTCACACAAAAGTATAAGAGTTGAAATTTCACAACGAAAAGAAGACTGCGTTACTAGAAACTACTTCTCAGGAATGTAACCATCACAGGTAACATTACACTGACAAAAATACAGCCGAGCGATATGGCACTCTGAGAAGGCACTAGACACGTATTCGGGAGGATGGTGGTTAAAACCCATTTGGACATTCAGATTTAGTTTTTCCATTATTTCCATAAACCGCTTAAGGTGATTTGCCGGATAGTTCCTTCCCCATATTTCGCCATCTTAAATCCCACATTTCCGTCTAATACGACATTAATTATAACTTAATAACTCAAGACGGATCCTATCAACATATTTCTCTTTAAGTCACATTACGTCACAAAGATCTTTTCTCTCGGACTCGATTCAGTAGCTCATTATTAACTACCCGATCCGCCTGTCCTAAGTTCAGCTTTTTTCTGTAATACCAGATTGCAAAAGTTTCTATGCTCGTTTTGATTTCACTTCGATACGTTATATTCCATACAAGTACTTCGCAACACTTATGTTGAATGTTAACGTGTTTATCTTTTCAGAAAAGCTTTTACTGTTATAAACGGGCCGAATTTTATACCTTCTTTGCTTGTGACACATTCAGTTATTTTGCTCCTCTTCTATTTTAAGTGTACCATTTCCCAGTATATTTCCACCTCCCGCTCCCCTCCATCGCCTGATTTAATGTGTTGGCTTTCCATTACCCTTGCTTTACTTTTCTTGATATTCATCTTATCAGCTCTTTTCAATACACTATGCATTCCGTTCAAAATAATCTTCCAAACCCTTTGCCTTGTCTGACACACGCGCAATGTCATTGGCAAACCGCAGAGTTTATATTTATACTCTTTGAACTTTTACCCCTTTCCAAATCTCTCCTTAACTTCCTTTACTGGTTCCTCAATGCACGAATTGAGTAATATTGGGCACAGTTCTCAACTCTGACTCACTCTTCGTTGCTGCTTCCGTGTTGTGTTCTTTGACTCTCATAAGTGCTGTCTGGTTTTTGTGCATTCGCTCTCTGTATTTTACTCCTGAAACCTTCAGAGCTTTCAGTCAGAACTGTACAAATATTGTATAAATTCGCAAAAGCTCTAAGTGCTCGTTTGTCTTTGTTCAGTCTTCCATCTAAGGTAAGACGTAGGGTCGATAGTGCCTACCATATTTTTAAATTTCTCTGAACCCAAACTGATATTCTTGCCTGGTCGGCTTATACAAATTATTCAGTTCTTCTGTAGATAATTGGTTTTACGGATTAAAATGTTGAATTGTGGGTACAGAGTACATGAGAAGAGAAATGTAGTTTCATCTGAACAACGATGATTGACAGAAACAGTCCTCACATTGCTAAGAATGACAACTCGGCTGCCCATCATAAACCTTGTAAGCCAACCACCAGGACGAGAAAACCTGATGGATCACAGCTCTTATATTGCTTGAAAGATCTAATTACGATATCGGCTGAAGTGACGTAGGGAAAACGTAGGTGTAATATATCATTTGGTCGACGTGGATTTGTGACGCATCCCTCCCAAAAGTGAATTGCATGTTTTCCAGCCGCGTGACCTCATTCGGCGAAATGCCGAAGTCACATCGAGGAAATACCACGATTTCTGCGTAGCATTTAAGTGCTTCAGAAGTACAGGCTATCAGTCAAGTGTAAATCTGACCACGGCTATTTTGAAGCCTTTTCATCGCTCATTGTGTAAGATATGTGCACTTCGCGGATTAGCCTTTCAGATCTGTCACCGAAGTATTAATACAACTGTATGGCCAGTTAGTCTTTTATCCGTCCGGATACCCGTGCGTGTTAAAGCGCTGATTCCAGGAGGGGGAGAAACACCGGCCCCGGAGCTGCCTCTGGATCACGGAATTCCGGGTTCGATTCCCGATCGGGTTGGGGATTTTCTCTGACGAGACTGGACGTTTGTGTTGTACTAATAATAATCATCATCATCATAATCAGCAGCAGCATCATCATCATTCGTGACAGTGCCTGGATTGGATTTTGAAAAAAAAATGGATTGTGTAAAAATTGGGACTTTGTACGGGCGCTGATGACCGCACAGTTGAGTGCCTCACAAACATCATTACCAGTCCCAGATCGAATCCGCCTGGTGGATTAAAGACGAGGGCCGGAGTGCCAGTCCACGTGGATGTGGTTCTTAGGGCGTCTCCTCCTAGGCTAATACTGGGCTGCTACACAAGCCTGCCTTCGTTCCACGATTCACAAAAATTTTGAGAACTTTCTTTCACTTTCACATAAATAGCACTAAACGTAGACAGTTGCGGTAAACGTTTTCTGTCCCGGGGGATTATTGGGTGGCGACAAGAAGGGCATCCGGCCACCACCATGCTACAACATTCATTAAGAATTGCAAACACCGAAGACCACAGGCTCCATTTACTAAAATAGTCAGGAAGTATTTTTGAAGAACCTCCGAAATTTTGCCAGTGGAGTTGGGGTTCACCTTTTATTTTTGAGATAACCTGGCCGCATCAACGGGACACGTCGCTGCGTGGGACGTCGCGGAATATAAGTGGAATATTAAGTACATCAGGAAGTAAAAAAGTGTGAGGATCACTCAGCTTTGCAAACTTGCAATGCCAAGATTTAGAAATAAGTCGTCAGTCGACTCCTTACTCTAGGAAGAATGTTACCTTTCGAAAAACTAGTTTCTTATTTCGCCTAATACCGACTTACCCTTATTTCTCCTTGTTTTACGTGCAGTTGCTTACCTTGGGAAAACATGACGCTGAGCACGACCCCAAAGACTGCCACGGATGCGGCGTCGTCAATTCCGGAGATGGCGATGATGAGTGTGGGGATGCCCTTGGCCACGCCGTAGCCCTTCACCCGCAGCCTGAAGAGGCAGGGGACCACCACCGCTGGCGAAACCGCCGCCACCACAGACCTGGCGGAAGACACGAGCGAGGAACCGTCAGCGCCCGTGACTGCACTCAGTCTGCTGCCTTGTCCTGCCCCGAGTCGGGACCCTGAAAGCAGCTCGTCAAAAGGAAGTGACGTCGTCCTCGGTTGCTATCCGCCTTACTACCAGTTTTCAATGACCGAATGTCAGAAAAATAGATGGTTTCCCACTGAAGGCATTGCCCATTCCCATTTTAGACATGCACAGCAAGGAAAAGCGTTCCGTGATAAACTTCTGAGTTTTGAAGAGGTGTTAAAAGATTATTCGTCTGCCTGTCTGCACATTTGTGGTGTCATCCGAAGAACCAGGTCGCATGGTGAGGTTGGTACCTCGTGAGAGAACTACAAATAAGCTCTTTTATATGTTCATCCGTCTAATCGGAGGTGTGAGGGACTTCAGTCGTTCACTTATGTAATAAAATGGAACATATTTAGCCGTCCTTACGATGTTATTTATTATATGGTTTCGGTGCTTCAGTACACCATCTTCAGGCCTTAAATGATTCTGTCAGTGGCCAGACTACCTGTGGAAACGTTGTTGTGTCTCCAACCATCAATATTGGTTGGCGACAGAACATCGTTCTTACAGGTAGTCTGCAATAAAACCGGTTCATCGACGCTAGCCACTGATAGAATCGTGTATACGATTAGAGTTAATCCCCTCAGGGATAATTAAAGCTTGTAGATGGTGTACTGAAGCACCGAAATTGGAAGCCATACAATAAATAACATCATATGGACGGCTGTTGATGTTCCATTTCACGAGGGTAATCCCAAAAGTACGGACTCCTATTTTTTTATAAGTACAGAACTTTGTTTGTGTGGCAGTTGGTCACATTGTTATGCAGAGTGCTTCACGCGCTGTGTGTAAATATGCGCACACCGCGCAGAGGCGCTCAGTCTTGGCTTGACAGCCGTAAAGAATGGAGCTTCCGTTGGTTGTTACCGCCCAGTGTGAATTGCGCGCAGCTATTCCCCCATGAACCATGGACCTTGCCGTTGGTGGGGAGGCTTGCGTGCCTCAGCGATACAGATGGCCGTACCGTATGTGCAACCACAACGGAGGGGTATCTGTTGAGAGGCTAGACAAACGTGTGGTTCCTGAAGAGGGGCAGCAGCCTTTTCAGTAGTTGCAGGGGCAACAGTCTGGATGATTGACTGATCTGGCCTTGCAACATTAACCAAAACAGCCTTGCTGTGCTGGTACTGCGAACGGCTGAAAGCAAGGGGAAACTACAGCCGTAATTTTTCCCGAGGACATGCAGCTTTACTGTATGATTAAATGATGATGGCATCCTCTTGGGTAAAATATTCCGGAGGTAAAATAGTCCCCCATTCGGATCTCCGGGCGGGGACTACTCAGGAGGATGTCGTTATCAGGAGAAAGAAAACTGGCGTTTTACGGATCGGAGCGTGGAATGTCAGATCCCTTAATCGGGCAGGTAGGTTAGAAAATTTAAAAAGGGAAATGGATAGGTTAAAGTTAGATATAGTGGGAATTAGTGAAGTTCGGTGGCAGGAGGAACAAGACTTCTGGTCAGGTGACTACAGGGTTATAAACACAAAATCAAATAGGGGTAATGCAGGAGTAGGTTTAATAATGAATAGGAAAATAGGAATGCGGGTAAGCTACTACAAACAGTATAGTGAACGCATTATTGTGGCCAAGATAGATACGAAGCCCACACCTACTACAGTAGTACAAGTTTATATGCAAACTAGCTCTGCAGATGAGGAAGAAATTGAAGAAATGTACGATGAAATAAAAGAAATTATTCAGATAGTGAAGGGAGACGAAAATTTAATAGTAATGGGTGACTGGAATTCGACTGTAGGAAAAGGGAGAGAAGGAAACATAGTAGGTGAATATGGATTGGGGCTAAGAAATGAAAGAGGAAGCCGCCTAGTAGAATTTTGCACAGAGCACAACTTAATCATAGCTAACACTTGGTTTAAGAATCATGAAAGAAGGTTGTATACGTGGAAGAACCCTGGAGATACTAAAAGGTATCAGATAGATTATATAATGGTAAGACAGAGATTTAGGAACCAAGTTAGGGGCAGATGTGGACTCTGACCACAATCTATTGGTTATGACCTGTAGATTAAAACTGAAGAAACTGCAAAAATGTGAGAAATTAAGGAGATGGGACCTGGATAAACTGAAAGAACCAGAGGTTGTACAGAGTTTCAGAGAGAGCATAAGGGAACAATTGACAGGAATAGGGGAAAGAAATACAGTAGAAGAAGAATGGGTAGCTCTGAGGGATGTAGTAGTGAAGGCAGCAGAGGATAAAGTAGGTACAAAGACGAGGGCTGCTAGAAATCCTTGGGTAACAGAAGAAATATTGATTTAATTGATGAAAGGAGAAAATATAAAAATGCAGTAAATGAAGCAGGCAAAAAGGAATACAAACGTCTCAAAAATGAGATCGACAGGAAGTGCAAAATGGCTAAACAGGGATGGCTAGAGGACAAATGTAAGGATGTAGAAGCTTATCTCACTAGGGGTAAGATAGATACTGCCTACAGGAAAATTAAAGAGACCTTTGGAGAGAAGAGAACCACGTGTATGAATATCAAGAGCTCAGATGGCAGCCCAGTTCTAAGCAAAGAAGGGAAGGCAGAAAGGTGGAAGGAGTATATAGAAGGTTTATACAAGGGCGATGTACTTGAGGACAATATTATGGAAATGGAAGAGGATGTAGGTGAAGACGAAATGGGAGATACGATACTGCGTGAAGAGTTTGACAGAGCACTGAAAGACCTGAGTCGAAACAAGGCCCCCGGAGTAGACAACATTCCATTAGAACTACTGACGGCCTTGGGACAACCAGTCCTGAGAAAACTCTACCAGCTGGTGAGCAAGATGTATGAGACAGGCGAAATACCCTCAGACTTCAAGAAGAATATAATAATTCCAATCCCAAAGAAAGCAGGTGCTGACAGATGTGAAAATTACCGAACTATCAGTTTAATAAGCCACGGCTGCAAAATACTAACGCGAATTCTTTACAGACGAATGGAAAAACTGGTTGATGCAGACCTCGGGGAGGATCAGTTTGGATTCCGTCGAAATGTTGGAACACGTGAGGCAATACTGACCTTACGACTTATCTTAGAAGAAAGATTAAGAAAAGGCAAACCTACGTTTCTAGCATTTGTAGACTTAGAGAAAGCTTTTGACAATGTTGACTGGAATACTCTTTTTCAAATTCTAAAGGTGGCAGGGGTAAAATACAAGGAGCGAAAGGCTATTTACAATTTGTACAGAAACCAGATGGCAGTTATAAGAGTCGAGGGGCATGAAAGGGAAGCAGTGGTTGGGAAAGGAGTGAGACAGGGTTGTAGCCTCTCCCCGATGTTATTCAATCTGTATATTGAGCAAGCAGTAAAGGAAACAAAAGAAAAATTTGGAGTAGGTATTAAAATTCATGGAGACGAAGTAAAAACTTTGAGATTCGCCGATGACATTGTAATTCTGTCAGAGACGGCAAAGGACTTGGAAGAGCAGTTGAACGGAATGGACAGTGTCTTGAAAGGAGGATATAAGATGAACATTAACAAAAGCAAAACGAGGATAATGGAATGTAGTCAAATTAAATCGGGTGATGCTGAGGGAATTAGATTAGGAAATGAGACACTTAAAGTAGTAAAGGAGTTTTGCTATTTAGGAAGTAAAATAACTGATGATGGTCGAAGTAGAGAGGATATAAAATGTAGACTGGCAATGGCAAGGAAAGCGTTTCTGAAGAAGAGAAATTTGTTAACATCGAATATAGACTTATGTATCAGGAAGTCGTTTCTGAAAGTATTTGTTTGGAGTGTAGCCATGTATGGAAGTGAAACATGGACGATAACTAGTTTGGACAAGAAGAGAATAGAAGCTTTCGAAATGTGGTGCTACAGAAGAATACTGAAGATAAGGTGGATAGATCACGTAACTAATGAGGAGGTATTGAATAGGATTGGGGAGAAGAGAAGTTTGTGGCACAACTTGACTAGAAGAAGGGATCGGTTGGTAGGACATGTTTTGAGGCATCAAGGGATCACAAATTTAGCATTGGAGGGCAGCGTGGAGGGTAAAAATCGTAGAGGGAGACCGAGAGATGAGTACACTAAGCAGATTCATAAGGATGTAGGTTGCAGTAGGTACTGGGAGATGAAGCAGCTTGCACAGGATAGAGTAGCATGGAGAGCTGCATCAAACCAGTCTCAGGACTGAAGACAACAACAACAACAACATTCGGTTTTTGAAGGCAAAGGGCACTGAGCCGATTGAAATCCATCGCCAATTGACGGAAGTGTATGGTGAGTCGTGCATGGATGTCAAAAAAGTTCGTAAGCGGTGTAGAGTTTGCAGCTGGTCGGACAGAAATTCACGACGAACAAAGGAACGGGAGACCGTCAATTTCTGAGGAGACAGTGTTGAAGGTTGACCAAAGTATGCGTGAAGATCCGCGGATCACCCTAGATGATCTCTGCACGTTGGTTCCTGAGGTTTCCCGAAGCACCGCTCACAGAATTTTAACGGAAACATTGAATTATCGGAAGGTGTGGGCATGATGGGTGCCACGCATTCTGACTGAGGATCACATGCGGCAACGATTTGATGCTTCCCGCCCATTTCTTCACCGCCTTGCAGCCGAACAGGACAACTTTCTAGACTCAATTCTCACGGATGACGAAACCTGGGCGTACCACTTTACACCGTAGACCAAGCAACAGTCACGTCAGCGGCAGCATCTTCTTCTCGAAAGCCACGGAAATTAAAACAAATACAGTCTGCCGGTAAAGTCATGACAACCGTTTTTTGGGATCGGAAAGGGGTATTGTTGGTCGACTTCATGCCCACTGGGACAATAATTAACGCTGGCAGGTACTGAGAGACTCTGAAAAAACTCAAACGGGCATTTCAGAACCGGAGAACTGGAATGTTGAGCCAGGGCGTACACATTCTCCATGGCAGCGCTCGCCCACACATCGCTCTGCAAACCGTTGCTCTCCTTCAGCAGTTTCAGTGGAACATAATCACCTACTCACCCTATAGTCCTGACTTGGCACCCACTGAGTACCACCTGTTCCCTAGGTTAAAAGAACATTTGGCCGGAAAGCAATTCAGCTGCGACGACGAGGTGAAAGAAGAGGTTCATAACTTTCTGAACAGCATGGTGGCGAGCTGGTATGACATGGGAATACGAAAACTGCCACAGTGTCTACAAAAATGCATCGACAGGAATGGTTATTATGTCGAAAAATAGCTAAATGTTCAAGCTGTAAACTGATGTAGAAACCATTGTAGAAATAAACAGGTCTATGTACTTTTAAAAAAATAGGAGACCTTACTTTTGGGAGTAAGGTCAGTCGCTGCCATATGCAGCGACGAATGAGATACGTCGGCGCAGACACGCCCTCAAGAGTTCCACACGCCAGCGCTGCAGAAAGCCGACGCCCACGAGAAAGACAGCCCGCGGCATGAACGTCGCGAAGATAGGCCTAAGATCGCTCTCTCGCTCAGCTCAGCAGGCAAACTGCGTTTCTGTACCTGCTAACTAACGGTGGAAATTTGTGGTAAGTTCCTATGGGATCAAACTTCTGAGGTCATCGGTCCCTAGGCTTACACACTACTTAATCTAACTTAAACTAACACACACACACACACACACACACACACACACACACACACACACACTCCCGAGGGAGGACTCGAACCTCCGACGGGGGGAGCCGCTTGAACCGTGGCAAGCGCCTAGCCCGCATGGCTACCCTGCGCGGCTGTTAACTAGTAACCGGGTATTTACGTACAACAGAGAACTACATTTTCTACGGAAATCCACTAATATGAAGTCTCACTGATTAGTAGTACTAAACCGATCGGAAGTCCATTGGCCTACAAATAACTTATTACGACTGTACTGGGCACAATAAAATTAAAATCATTCCATAATGATTATCTTCTATGAAACGAGGACTGTTAAAGAAAAGAGACTAAATGCCATAAACAAGCCGTTATTACTCTTATGTCCAGTGTAGATCGTAAATTACGGCATACTGCGAATTTGTGATTTTATTGTGCTACAAATAATTAGTAAGACTCTATAACACTGCTGATAGAAGATGTATTTCTCGCTACTATACAAACACCCGTTTAGAAGTTAGCAGGTTTAAAAAGGCATTTTCTCTGCTGAGCCGAGCAACCGAGCGAGCTGAGGCCTCACCTCTTTAACGTACGCGCCGCGGCCTTTACAATGCTTACTTAGGTCACAGCGGAGTACCGCTCAGCAATCACCGCTGAAGAGTACAGCATAAACTCACTACAGAGCCAGCAGCGCCAGAGTTATATTAGACAAAATTATAAAGAAAAGTTGATAGTCAGTTGTACTCTCAGGGAAGAGACTATTTTCTCTGTATTGTATCAAGTGATAAGTCAGTGTCCAGTGACAGTGGCAAATATACATGACATTCCTGTGGACACGGATTATTACAGAATTCAGTATTTCATCTTGTTCTAGTTGTAATAAAGTCATATAATATTTAGTGTCCCTTGTAGTATCATCTCTGTCTCCTTCAGACGTAAATCTCAGAACTTTCACAGTGTCGACGAGTGTTTCTTCATCCGGTGCAACAATATTGATTAAACACTTCTTTGTCATGATATGCCTTATACATTGTATAAGCCATGTAAACCGTCTGTCCATGTCATTCTTTCCTTCCACCATCCCTTAAACTACATGTTTCACCAACGGCTTATAACTTAGACTGTGTACAACCATTCTATCTTTGCGAATCATTTTGTTCTTTATGAAGTAATCTCTTTCGATAGTTCGTTCTGGGGTGTCTTAATTTGTTATCCTGTCACACTAATTGATATTCAACAACAATATCCTGTAACATCACATGTCAAAGGCTTCGCTATATTTCTTTCTTCCGTATTGTCCATGTTTCTCACACATACAGAACTGTGCTGCAAAAATTTTTTTTTCGTGGGTGCGCTTATTGTATCAAGGTCTATATTTTTGGACGTTAGCACCTTGTTTCTTTTTATACGAATAGACAGCCCTTTAGTTCCGTGTAATTCTTCCTACAAGGTCTTGCTTTTATCTTTTTCTTCTTTGCTATATTACAGAAGCTGTTGTCATACATTTTACAATAACTTACTATATTATTGATCATCATCTTATACTTGAATATACGCTTTTGGAACCAAACATTTTTATGGATGATTCCAACAGGTAAGCAGATAAAAGAAGCACAACATTTGCCAACTTCGAAGCAGAGTCGAAGAAATTATGGCTTGTAGACAGCCTCATATTGTGAAATGTATCAAAGTTTCGGCACTATTGGTAGTGTCCTTCATTAGGATGTGTTTTACAAACACACACACAAACACACACACACACACACACACACACACACACACACACACACTTTGCTAGTAATTAGAAACACAACATGGCGTCAAATAACGAAAATTTACTTAATGTGCTTTACAGTGTACTAGAAAAATGCACGATAAAATTTGTAGATGAAATGGGGGTTTACGGGTCGTGAAGTTTGGTATACAGAGCTATTAGGTCCAGCTAAAAACAATGGCTCTAGCCTGGCTAGGCATCGTGTCGAACTGAGCTAGGATGACAGATACGGATATCTTCTCAAAGACAGCCAGAAGAGAGCGTGAAGCCCAAGTGCTGCATGCCCAGTACAGAAGGATGTGACATGCCATGGAGGAGAGTTATGGCTCACTGCCACGACAGGAATGGAGAAACAAGCTTCGGCAGACTGACAAACTGTCGTTGTTTCTGAAGCGAGCTGTCTTCATATCACAAGTGAAGTATGAAATAAAGACTGGATTTCCAGAATCTAAGCAACAATGCAGGTGGTGAAATGGGAAATACTCCAGTACATTGTCGACTAGCTTTCGGATCCACGAGACTCCTATTGATGGCGTAAAAACAAAACTTGATATAGATTACGTTACCCACTGAAACTACTTAACATAACTCCGAAACTATTATAGCACTTGTCGCCTCCTCCACATACGAATTTTTGTAAAGTATTTCTTGCATCCCTTCTCGTGTTTATTCCTCTTTCTATTACTTCTCTTTCATTCCTCTTTGCTACTAGTTCTCTCTCATTATTATTATTAGTTTTTTATAATATTAAGCGCATAGTAATTTATGGGTATTTTTAACCAAACAATCAATTAGAAATAATTTATAGCTAGTTCTTGGAAAAAACAAGTGCAGCGAAATAGACACTGCCGTAATGGCCATCGGCCGGCGGATAACGATATGTTAGGTACTCTATTAAATAACAACAAAAATGTGTATGTGTGTCCTCGTATGCGCAAGTACTGGCACATTCAGTCAGCTAGGTGATAGACCATCGATATACACAAAGTCTGTATGAATACTTGTCTTGCTTCAAACTAGCGCGTTTACTTACTCAAGATACGAGGTGTGATAAAAAAAATACAGTAAATGAATTTCTGTAGTAGCAGTTGCCCCACAGCCTGATCTGCTGATACAAGCAGCGTCAAGTTGGAACACGTTTTGAACTGTCTGTCCAACCAGCGACGCTAGAGAGAGGCTGTGTTCACCGTGTCTGTCGCGCATCATGGATTTCGAACAACGAGTGGACATTCTGTTCCAAGTGGCAAAAAAGCGTCAAAGACACTCATGGAATGCCAAAATTGGTATATAGCGATAATACTGTAACTCTGAAGACAGTTTACAAGTGTAAGAGCGATTTTTAAAGCAGAAGTAAGGCTGTAGAAGACGAACAGCTTTCGGGACGTCCGTTAACCTCCAGCACAGAGAAAAAAGTGCAAGAAGAGGCAAGAAGAGGTAAAAACTGATCGTTCAAACAGGCGAGTATCTATTCGAGAGCTTACCGGAGAACTTAACATCTCATATAGGTCCATTCAAAGCGTTTTAACTGATAACTTGCGTACGAGACGAGTCAGTGCCAAATTTGTTCCCATATTTTTGAGTGTAGTATAGAAGACGAATACTGGAGTTAGTCAGCCCGGTGTTGAAGAATTCGTCTTCATTCAGATCCGGACTTCATGTCAAAATTTGTAGCTGGAGATGGAAGTTGGATCTGTGGATATGAACCTGTAACGAAAATTCAGAGTGCCGAAGTGGAACAACTGTAAATACCGAATTTTACAAGGGCGAACTGCAATTATTGGGAAACGATGTTCGAAGAAAGAGGCCACAAAAATGGGCCAGTGGCTTCCTTCTTCATCACAACAACGTGCCGTGCCACACCTCACTTTTGATTCGCGAGATTTTGAGCGGAAAAAGTGTCCCTGTCTAGCACATGTGTCCTACTCACCAGATTAGACACCGTGCGACTTCTGGCTCTTCCCAAAAATTAAAACCGTGCTTAAAGAAAAAAATGTTGACACCATTCCTGACACTGAGAGGGCCACGACATAGCAGCTGAACGTTGTTCCAAAAGGAGCCTTCCAGGAATGCTTCCAGCCATGGATTCAACGTTGGAAGAGATAAGTGCACTGTTAGCTAAGGACAGTACTTTTAAGGAGATTACAGCAAATTTCTTGTAATCTTATTACTTCGTTTCTAACAAAATTATTCACAGTTTTTTTGATCACATCTCATACGTATTGTTGCTGTACTGTCTTGATGAATCGAGTGAACAATATGTCACTCAGACAATAGTCGCATGTGGGCCTCGAGATCCTGTATGATGTTGCCTTGCTGAACACATCACCTTTGTCGATTTAGGGAAAAATTAGATAGTATAAATGTTTAAAATTAGTTTTTTCCTGAAGTTCTCAAGGTGTTTTGAGACATATGATGTTCTTTCCGTCTCTAATGACCTCCATGTCGACGGGACGTTAAACTCTAATCTTCTTTCTTTCTTCCTGGTGTGCTTTAAATTTATGCTGCTCCTAAAACATTCTTTTTAGATCTACGATATTTTTTTATTGGTGAAAAGTTCACTGACAATGTACTTCTTTATGAGTCAAGCATGAAAGGACGCCGAATTCATGTACGAGGTGCATTCAAGTTCTAAGGCCTCCGATTTTTTTTCTCCGGACTGGAAAGAGATAGAAACATGCACATTGTTTCAAAATGAGGCCGCTTTCATTGTCAATACGTCCTAGAGATGGCAGCACCGTACGGCAGATGGAATTTTACCGCCAGCGGCGATAATAACTGTTTTAAATACTTAAAATGGCGGTCTGACGACACGATCGAGAAAGTGGAGAGAATTGTTTTGGGGGATCGCCGAATGACTGTTGAACAGATCGCCTCCAGAGTTGGCATTTCTATGGGTTCTGTGCACACAATCCTGCATGACGACCTGAAAATGCGAAAAGTATCATGCAGGTGGGTGCCACGAATGTTGACGGACGACCACACGGCTGCCCGTGTGGCATGTTGCCAAGCAGTGTTGACGCACAACGACAGCACGAATGGGACTTTCTTTTCGTCGGTTGTGACAATGGATGAGACGTGGATGCCATTTTTCGATCCAGAAAAAAAGCGCCAGTCAGCTCAATGGAAGCACACAGATTCATCGCCACCAAAAAAATTTCGGGTAACCGCCAGTGCTGAAAAAATGCGAGATCGTAATCCTGACCCATTGCGTTCCAAAGGGCACTACGGTAACAGGTGCATTCTACGAAAATGTTTTGAAGAACAAATTCCTTCCTGCACTGCAACAAAAACATCCGGGAAGGTCTGCGCGTGTGCTGTTTCACCAAGACAACGCACCCGCACATCGAGCTAACGTTACGCAACAGTTTCTTCGTGATAACCACTTTGAAGTGGTTCCTTATGCTACCTACTCACCTGACCTGGCTCCTAGTGACTTTTGGCTTTTTCCAAAAATGAAAGACACTCTCCGTGGCCGCACATTCACCAGCCGTGCTGCTATTGCCTCAGCGATTTTCCAGTGGTCAAAACAGGCTCCTAAAGAAGCCTTCGCCGCTGCCATGGAATCATGGCGTCAGCGTTGTGAAAAATGTGTACGTCTGCAGGGCGATTACGTCGAGACGTAACGCCAGTTTCATCAATTTCGGGTGAGTAGTTAATTAGAAAAAAAATCGGAGGCCTTAGAACTTGAATGCACCTCGTAGAACTACTGCTGTGGAACGAAAAGACTGCATCATTTGATTTCAAAAAACGAAATTAAGATTTGCGTCTTGGTGGTTAATTGTTTACGAAAGCACGCTGTTCACTGTGTTATGAGGCCAGCGTGACTATCCGTCAATGCAAAATATATCATTAGTATTTCTGGTGTATCAAACAGTATCCCTCTGGGATCCGAAGAAGCGACGCCGCCCTCGTTCCCTGTCTAACCACAATACAACTGAAAAGGCACGAAAGCTCGGCCTGCGGAAAATCTGCACCGTGATCATCACTAATTTGACACAATTGTAACTATTACACGTGCGCTAGGAGACGTTGCAGCAGCTTCTACTATTCTCGCACTTCTTGAAGACACTTGTGATGTTAGGTGGTGGGGTCTAGCTATACCGCTACAAATCGAAGATACTCGACCGGCTCTGACAGCTTTCCGTCGCTTCAACCCTAGACTCACTTCGTTAGCACGCAGCTGTGAGCTTAGCGCGTCATCTGTCTTTGTATATGAAAGAAGACGTTGCACGCCGAGATAACGTCTGAGGAAAGAAAACTCGACACAACGAAGACATCTAAAACGTCCACCGACTTGCGACTTTTGTCGGCTCTGCTACTACCATCAGCGAACCGTCGAGTGCCATTCTGAAGTATGCAATTAGCGGGCATCTCAGTAGGCGCGGACGCTACAGCCTGAACTGCCAACCCTCGTATACGTACCACACTCACACTGAGACGGGTGATGTTACGTGCTAGGACTTCGCCATTCGTGTTGTGAAAGCGCACAGGCACTTTCTTCCATTGATGTCCCAATGGCCTCACTTCATGAGGCACTGTGAAGAGGGCAGTTTAATCCAGGATATTTATTGGTATAATGACTGGTAATTGGAAACTTTACGGCGTCACATCTCCTCTCCTCTCCTGCGAAATACTGACAGTGAAAATTTCATTCACTCCCATAATTCGAACTGGCTTTCCTCCGAGTTGAATGACACAGCACCGGCGTGGGTTAGCGATGTCGTCTACGGAGGAGGGCGAGAAAATGGAGCACCGTGCGGCAATTAATTTTCTGTATTTTAAGGAGAACATTAATTCGTGTTGATTTTCTGAAATTGCACAACAGCGATACATCATACGATCGAGGCGATATGGGAAAAGTGGGGATGAGTCATGGAGCAATTTTCAACAGTTTGTATGACATTTTGAACAAGCTGGGTAGCGCGACCAATCACACAGATTCAAAACGGCCGTCGAATCGAGGCAACAGCCGAGATGAAGCGGTGTCAGGTCAGTCCATAGCTACGTAATTCTCACGGACGAAAGCTGGTTGCATCGTTATGACCGCGAGACAAAGAAGCAAAGCAAACAGTGTGAACCTCCATCAAATAAGGCGAAAACGCAACCATTAGCGGTCAAAGTGATCCTGAGTGCTTTTAGGGACGGGCAAGATGTATCCGCTGGTAAAGTGCAAACTATTGTAATACGATTCGACTGTAATATCTTGACAAGGTTATAGAAGGCTGTCAAGACGAAGCATAGCGGCAGGCAATCCATAGGAATGTCTTTTCTCCACGAGAAAATTCCAGTGTCAATATTTTCACTCAAGGCTGCACTACAACAACGTCAGGAATAAAGGCCAGCCAACCAGTTCCGAACAAATGGTGGTTTTCAAATAATCTTGACCACGGTTTCGACGGATCTAAAACCGTCTTCTTCATGACGACAGACAAACTTCACATTAACAGTTCACTCAGTAAAAGCAGTCTCCATATGACATTTATCGGCAACGGTCAATATGGCAAAATTAAGGCCCCTGATGCTAAAGGTCCTTGATTCTAGGGGCCTTAATTTTTACAGATGGACATATAGACCGTTGCCAATTAATGTCATATGGAGACACCTTTTACTGGGTGAATTGTTAATGTGAAGTTTGTCTGTTGTTCTGAGGAAGACGGGTTTAGATCCATCGTAACCGTGGTCGAGGTTATTTGAAAACCACCAGTTTTTTCAACTGGTTGTTTGTCCTTCATTCTTGACATTCCAGCGTATTTTATATAGGCAACAGCCACACCTGCTGCTTCTTTGGACTACGAAATGTTGATCTGCCCCCTGTATTCTCTTTACATTGCACCCAGTGACTTCTTCTTTCCTCATATGAAGAAGCCGTTGTGTGTCAGGCACTTCCAGAAAGACGGCGAAGCGACCTTCGAGTTTGAACGTTCCCAAACAGCCAAAATGGTGACTTCTAGAACCAAAGCCTCAGTCAAGCCATCTATCGTTGGGAAAAATCTGTCACACTTAAGGATCTATGTATGAAGAACGAGTAAATCCATCGCCACAGTTCACGGTTTCAGCTTGATTTCGTCGAAGTTGGTGTCGAAGGCCTCTTTCTCCACATCACCAGGCGGACCGTGCGCTGCTCACAAGCGAGACAACACTTTTAAACCTCACACCAGCGTGCTGCCGGGCGAGCTCGCTCTTTCATCACTCGCTGTCTCTGATGGGGAGTGCCACACATTCACGCCACCAGAAGATGCTAAATTCACACGACATCACAGCTTGTGACTCACTGACCAGCACATCTTTTCTGCAGCCGTACTCAGAGCTTCGCATCAGATTCAGTACATTTATACACTTGATCAACACAGGTACGGAAGACAACAAATCAAGATAGCATGACGCTACTGACATTGCTAACATTCAGAGACTATCAAAACGCATCAGCGGTGAAGAGTATTTGTGTCTATCGAGGACACTACTCTCATTGCATATACACTACAGGCCATTAAAATTGCTACACCACGAAGATGACGTGCTACAGACGCGAAATTTAACCGACACGAAGAAGATGCTTTGGTATACAAACGATTCGCTTTTCAGAGCATTCACACAAGGTTGGCGCCGGTGGCGACACCTACAACGTGCTGACATTAGGAAAGTTTCCAACCGATTTCTCATACACAAATAGGAGTTGACCGGCGTTGCTTGGTCAAACGTTGTTGTGATGCCTCGTGTAAGGAGCAGAAATGCGTACCATCACGTTACCGACTTTGATAAAGGTCGGATTGTAGACTATCGCGATTGCGGTTTATCGTAGCGCGACATTGCTGCTCGCGTTGGTCGAGATCCAATGGCTGTTAGCAGAATACGGAATCGGTGGGTTCAGGAGGGTAATACGGAACGCCGTGCTGGATCCCAACGGCCTCGCATCAGTAGCAGTCGAGATGACAGGCATCTCGTCCGCATGGCTGTAACGGATCGTGCAGCCACGTTTCGGTCCCCGAGTCAACAGATGGGGACGTTTGCAAGACAACAACCATCTGCAGGGACAGCTCCACGACGTTTGCAGCAGCATGGACTATCAGCTTGGAGACCATGGCTGCGGTTACCCTTGACGCTGTATCACAGACAGGAGCTCCTGCGATGGTGTACTCAACGACGAACTTGGGTGCACGAATGGCAAAACGTTATTTTTTCGGATGATCCAGGTTCAGTTTACAGCATCATGATGGTCACGTCCGTGTTTGGCGACATCGCGGTGAACGCACATTGGAAGCGTGTATTCGTCATCGCCATACTGGCGTATCACCCGGCGTGATGGTATGGAGTGCCATTGGTTACACGTCTCGATCAACTCTTGTTCGCATTGACGGCACTTGGAACAGTAGACGTTACATTTCAGATGTGTTAAGACCTGTGGTTCAACCCTTCATTTGATCCCCGCGAAACCCTACATTTCAGCAGGATAATGCACAACCGCATGTTACAGGTCTTGAACGGGCCTTTCTGGATACAGAAAATGTTCGACTGCTGCCCTGGCCAGCACATTCTCCAGATCTCTCACTAACTGAAAACGTGTAGTTAATGGTGGCCGAGCAACTGTGTCGTCACAATAATCCAATCAGTACTCTTGATGAACTATGGTATCGTGTTGAAGATGCATGGTCAGCTGTACCTGTACACGCCACCCAAGCTCTGCTTGACTCAATGCCCAGGCGTATCAAGGCCGTTGTTGCGGCCAGAGGTGGTTGTTCTGGGTACTGATTCCTCAGGATGTATGCGCCCAAATTGCTTCAAAAAGGTAATCACATGTCAGTTCTAGTATAATATATTTGCGCAATGAATGCCCGTTTATCATCTGCATTTCTTCTTGGTGTAGCAGTTTTAAGGGCCAGTAGTGTAACTCACCACCACGAAGCTACAGCTATATTACGTTATGTTTCTGTGTGCTATTAAGTGCATATAGTGAGTTATCTTCTTTTAGATGCTGATGATGCTTGTGAGCCAGCTTTTTGCGCTCGCCTGCTGGCCAGGCGGCTACGACTGCAAGCAGCAGGGCGCCCCCGTTGACTCACCCGAGCAGGAAGGCCCAGACCCAGGGCAGGCCGAGCAGCAGGGCGGTGGCGACGGTGACGACGGCGCACTCGGCCAGCCAGGGCAGCAGCCCCAGCTTGAGCACGTGCACCGCCAGCCGCCGCAGCGATGGAGGGTCGAGGTCGAGGCCCGCGCGCGTCAGGATTATCACCAGCGCCACGTGCCTGCCGGCATCCCGCTACGTGCAGACAGTCTGCCACTTACTCCTCTCCACAATGAATGCCTAAGGCGAAGGAAGCTTCCGAGGAAATGGAAAGCAGCAAATGTACTCATAACAAAGAAAGGACCGGGCAAGGACCCTGCAGAAGTAAAGTCATACAGGCCGATTTGCTTGTCATCTGTTTGGAAAGATTCTGCAGAAATTCCTAGCTGACAGACTGGCAGCACACCGAGTGTTGTGCGGGATGAGCAGCAGACAGTTCGGCTTCAGGCCGGGGCGGTCGGCATCTGATGCAATCGCCCTGGCGGCCGAGGTCTGTGGCTCGACCCCGCATGAGTACGTGGTTGGCATCATGGTGGATATCAGTGGCGCCTTCGACAACCTGTGGTAGCCTTCGCTTTTCTCCTGCTTGCGGGAGAAAAAGTGTCCGGGGCCGCTATACGGCTGCCTGAGGAGCTATTGTAAGGATCGGGAGGTCTGGCTATCATCTCGTAGCGAGAGAGTTGGAAAAGCAATAACTAGAGAATGCCCCCAAGGATCCGTTTTAGGACCCATCTTCTGGGACATCCACACGGAGCCACTACTACACAGTTTACAACAAAGCGAAGAAGTGCTAGAGGTGGTAGTCTACGCAGATGAGCTCCTCCTGTTGGTCGGCGGCCGTAGCCGGGAAGACATAGAACCGAAAATTGAGAGAGCCATAGAGAAACTCCAAAAATGGTACCACATGACTAAAATGACAATCTCGCCCAGCAAATCCACATACCTGCTGTTAAAAGGACATCTGATTAGAAATCCCACTGTCAGAATTAACTGCTCACCAGTTCTCCGGCGACGTGAGACACGCTACCTAGGAGTCATCATTGATGAGAGGTGGAACTTCGGGAAACACATTGACACCGTAACCCAGAAAGCTATCGAGATATTAAACAATCTCATCTCGATAGGCCACAAAAAATTCCATCTCCCCCGACACCTTATTAAACTTTACCATAACAGCATCCTAATCTCAATAGTGGGTTACGGCTCGAGAGTCTGGGCGCACAGGATCACGAGGGTTGTGCCCGCCATGACAGTGAGAAGGGTCCAGAGAAGCATGATATTGAGATCTGTGGTGGCCTACAGAACATCTCCATGGGGAGCCCTATTAGTCATAATGGGGCTCTGTCCTCTGGACATCAAAATAAGGGAACAAGCGGCTTGGTACTGAGAAAAAAAGGGAAATTATGAGAAAATTGTAGACATCATTGGTGTAAGGGTGGAGGACAAAAGGAAAATAAGGGAAAG
Source organism: Schistocerca gregaria (assembly GCF_023897955.1). NCBI lineage: Eukaryota > Metazoa > Arthropoda > Insecta > Orthoptera > Acrididae > Schistocerca > Schistocerca gregaria. Next base: position 960,710,562 of record NC_064921.1, on the reverse strand, counting down.
AGGGGAGGAACTATGGCTGGAGTCTTGGGACGTAGAAGAAACTGGACGTAGAACTTTCCTGTTCATATCAGATGTGAGCAAGTGCTTGAACTTGAAATATTTTGAGCCAACAGGAGGACTGATCCACTTTATCACTGGCCATGGACCCTACCCGACATACTTATGTCGATTTGGGAAGAGCGCTACACCCACGTGTGACTGTCGCGTGTCAGAGGGTACTCCCGACCATGTAGTTTACGAGTGCCCCCTCTTCAAGACAGAGTTCCAAACCACGACACATATAAACTGCTTAGACGTGAGGACACTTTCCAATTGCTAAATACATTGGCCAACGAGGTATCACGGAAAGTTTTAACACAGTACTTGAAGGACATGAACTGACTAACTGATTGCCTCCAGAGCCCTATTCCCATACCGCCTGTGCGTGGACTGGCTGACTTTCTACCATAGTTGAAATTCGCCACGTGTAGGATTAGGGGGATTGGGGGGTCAATGCTACCAATAAGAACATGCACCGGAAATGACGTAGGATAAGTTAGTCTATAGGACTTAGTTTAAGGAAATTATACTAAGGAACTGCAGCGAATTAACATCGTGGCCTTCCCAGTGCCAGGGGCAAGCTCTTAGGGTTTAGCTCGATGCGCAAGGCTATCAAAGTAGGTTTATACCTCTCACTGGCACGCATGTGACGCTGCAGGCGATAGGGATTAGTTATAAGAAATAGATATAAGTCCTAGGTACTAGACATGAAATGCTCATTGTATGTAATACTAACTGTAGCTCACCTGAAAATTGTAACTAGCTGCAATATAAGTACCAGTTGTATAATTATTATGACCCACTAATCAGATAAGGTTAATATTGTATAATTATTATGGTTTGTAATATAAAGATTAAAAAAAAGACAAAACAAGCTTCCGGCATGTGGCGCACACATCTGCGTCTACACCATCATTTGCAGGGGGTGGACAAAAGTATGGAACGCCAAAAACGCAATACATGGTCATGCTAATGTGGTATGGCTAAATGGTTGGTATTCAAAACAGCTTCCATTCGTGTCGGAAAGGATAGACACAGGTCCTGTACGGTTTTCAAGATTATCTTATACCACTCTTCATGCAAAATAGTGGGAAGTTCAGGTACAGATGATGGGGATGGGTAGTGACCAGGGACCCTGCTCTTCACAGGCTCAATAATATTGAGAGCTGGTGACTGTGGTTACTAGGGGAAGTGTGACAATTCATCCTCGTGCTCACGAAACCTGGACGATGTGAGCTGTGTGAACGGTGGCCCTGTCGTCTTCGAATAAAACGTTACTATTGGAGAACAAACATAATAAAATGGCTCTGAGCACTATGGGACTTAACATATGTGGTCATCAGTCCTCTAGAACTTAGAACTACTTAAACCTAACTAACCTAAGGACATCACACACATCCATGCCCGAGGCAGGATTCGAACCTGCAACCGTAGCGGTCACGCGGTTCCAGACTGAAGCGCCTAGAACCGCACGGCCACACCGGCCGGCCCAACAGACATTGTACCATGGGTTGGACCTGCGCAGCCAGAATGGTTCGAATGGCTCTAAGCACTATGGGACTTAACATCTGAGGTCATCAGTCCCCTAGACTTAGAACTACTTAAACCTAACTAACCTAAGGACATCACACACATCCATGCCCGAGGCAGGACTCGAACCTGCGACCATAGCAGCCTCGTGGTTCCGGACTGAAGCGCCTAGAACCGCTTGACCACAGCGGCCGGCTCAGCCAGAGTGGTCATATGATCCTTGTCAGTAGTGCGGCCTTGCAGAGTAACCATGGGACCTGTGGAATACCACGACACAGCTGCCCAGATCATCACCGAACCCTGGTCACGTTTCACTCTTGGGACGTTAGCTCGACCAGAAGATGGGTTGGAAAAGAAAATCTTGTGCTTTAAGTCAGAGGTTGATAAAGATTTTGAGAAGTTCAAAGATGACGTTAAAGAGACTTTTAAATAGACAGAGTATGAGTTAAATAAGAAGCAAGAGAAGTTTGGAAACATCATAAAGGAAAGCTTAGAATGCTTGGATTAAAACATTAAAACTGAAGCTACTGAATGTATGAAGGGGAAGCATGAAATTAAAGATTAATGCAAAGAAATGTTCCGTGAATATAGACAAGAGACTAAGACAGGAGTGGAAGATATTAGAGAGACCACTGCTAAGATCGAGAAAAGGGTAGGGAGTTTAGAAAAGACAGTACAGGGTAAGTAGTTTACTGCATCACCAGTAATAGTGCAGATAAGGGATGGTAGTAGTTTCAATAATATAGTTTTTGATCCTAGTGGAGATGTACATCCCATGTCTTTTGTGAATAGTTTGAGAAGTCAGTTTACTACAGATTGGACAGAAAAGGACAAACTAAGGAGGGCAAGTAATTGTTTAAAAGGAGAAGGTTTAGATTGGGGAGCTGATGCACCAGAAAAATATTAAACATTTGAGGATTTTGTGTCAGCGTTTTTGAAAGAATACTGGTCGAAAGAAAAGCAAAGTGATGTCATAGAAGCTTTTAAGAAGGCCCCATGGTGTGGTAGGAGTAGTAGGAAGAATATGAGAGAATATTGTGAGAAATGGATAAGTAAACTAAAACATTTGGACAGCCCATGGAGTGACAAGGATACTATAGAAGTATTGTTAGGGAAGTTGCCTCCTAATAGAAGGTGTGGGTTGATAGGAAATTTTAGTACTATCAAAGACTTTCTGAACAGAGTGAGGGATGTGGATAGGTGAAAGTGGGCAGTTCATTTAATGAAAATAGACATGTGGATGGTCATTATGATAATCAGGATAGAGTAGGAAGAATGAACCAAGTAAATGTTAGAGGTAGGGGAAGAGGCCGAGGAGGTTTTAGAGGAAATAGCCAAGGTTATCAGACAGTAGGGGAATCATGAGAGAGAAACGGGACCCTGATGACCTGTGCTGGGTTGGATCAAAGGTTAGGGCCTATTGAATTTTCAAATCACCATGGTAATGTAAGGGATACAGTGATGGGTAATAGTACTAGTAATGATTATGGTCTGGTGAAGGAAGTAATTGGCCTGAGATTAATGGTGAAGGTGGTAAGGAATTAGGAGACTCATGTATGGAGAGATTTTCCCTGATGTATGAGGGAGTCAAAGAATATGAAAGGCAGCCAAAGGGAGTGATAAATGAAAAGAAATTATTTCAAAATGCAAGTGGTAATAATGAAACGGAGAGTATGAGTAATGGTTGCAGTATTGGAGGAGAGAAAGAAAGTAGTGAATGGGGTGCTTTCCATGCGTGTGAGGATTCAAGGAAAGATGCTAAGCCAAGAGAAAAGTCAATTTCTGAGGTCAATGGAAGGGTGATGAGTACGTATGCCTTGAACCATAAAGAGAAAGTAAGTAATGAAGAAGATGTCAATGTTTTTATTATTCACAGCGATGTAGGAATAGCAGCTGATGATGACAAGGAAGTAGGTGTTTGTGCTCTTCAAAAATGTTTAGAAGGAAAGGAAAGTTCAAAGTTGAATTGTGATGATTGGGCTCATAATGAAATTGAGCAGGATTTGTTATGTGAAGAAAGTAGTGATGATGGTGATAGGATTAAGCAACCTTTTATGAGAATTGGAATGTATGGTAGGGAAGAAAAAGCTCTTTTGGATACAGGTAGTGAAATTGCTGGAAGTTTGTTTAGTTACATAAAGGAGCATAATGAAGTGATGCATGTACCAGTAGTAGGTTTGAAGATAGTGGGTGCTACAGGGAAATTAAGCAAGGTAATTAAACACCAAATAATTTTGGAATTTGAGATTGGGGGCATAGGTTTAGTGCATAATTTTTTTGTAGTACCTGGGTTAACAGTGAATATTATATTGGACATGGATTGGTTGACAGAGTGCAAGGCAGAGATAAATTGTGGAGAGAGTTTTGTTAATTTTGAGGGTGATGGGTCAAGGATCAGTGTGAAGTTTGATGGACTGGTGATAGATAAGTACCGATTGTCATGATATTTAACAGTGAAAATGATGCCTGTAGTAACAAATTTGGGTGATGATAAGCTGAACTTGGGGTATAGGAGTGAGGAGGATGCAAGTGGCCTTATGGACGAATTGAAGAACCAAATGTCTAAAGTTGAAGGGTTAAATGAATGCCAGATAGAAGAACTGAGAGAAGTTTTGTGGATGAATAGGGAAGTTTTTTTTCTGACAGGCCAGGAAGAGTAAAGAATTATGAATGTAAGCTGGATATCAAACAGCATGAACCTTTTTCGAAAAAACCTTATTCCATACCATTTACCCAGAGAAAGACGGTAAATAAAGAAATTGAGAGGATGTTGAATTGTGGTGTTATGAGCGAGGGAAGAGTGCATATAATTCACCTCTGGTCATTGTGGGCAACAAAGATGGTAGTGTGAGACTAGTTATTGATGCCAGGATGTTAAACGAAGTGGTAAGGAGAGAAACTGATAGGCCAGAGAGTATGGAGGGGATGTTACAGAGGTATCACAAAGTAAGCTATCTTAGTAGTCTCGATCTGACCTGCGGATACTGACAGGTGCCACTTGCTAAGGAATATAGGAAGTATACAGCAGTTTTGGTAAACGAGAACTGTTATCAATACACTGTTGTCCCATTCGGGGCGGAATATTAGTGTGTCTATTTTTATACGAGCCCTTGATTAAGTATTAGGACCAGAGCTAAGTTCAAAACTGACAATTTATGTGGATGACCTATTAGTTGCCACTGAGTTATGGGAAGAACATTGTTGTTTATTAAATGAATTTTTTCAAGCCTTAAGAAAAGGGGGCATGACGCTGAGACTCAAAAAGTGTGAATTTGTTTGCAAAGAGATAAAGTGTTTGAGTAGGATTTGTCAACTACTGGTATTAAGATGGATCCAGACAAAATGAAAGCAATCAAAGAATGTCCATTCCCAAGAAATAGAAAAGAGTTGAAATCATTTTTGGGTATGTGTAATTTTTACCGGAATTTTCTGCCAGGGCAAGCTTTTAATGTCCCATGTCTGAACAAATTATTGAGTCCTAAAGTGAACTATGTTTGGACAGAGGAGTGTCAGAGAGCCTTTAATGAACTTAAGAGAGCTTTGAAAGAGGAAAAGATTTTACACCATCCGTCCGGATCTTAGTAAACCATTCTGTTTGGGGACTGATTCGAGTGGGTACAGTATTGGAGTGGAATTGTTTCAAAATTTTGGGGATAAGGAAAATGAAGATCATAGGACCATAATCTTTGCAAGTAGGTCATTGACCAGGTATGAGAGAAATTATGCTGTGACTGAGTGTGAGGCATTGGCAATAGTTTGGTGATTTCAAAAGTTCAGAGATTACCTATGGGGGAATAAAACTATCATATATACTTATCACAGAACCGTTATATTTTTCAAAAAGTTTCGGCTACTACATAGACGGTTCACAAGATGGACTTTGTTCTTACAACAGTTTCCTTTTGAGGTAAAGTATATTAAAGGTACACAGAACAAAGTAGCAGATGCTTTATTTAGGTTACCATTGAGTGAAGGTAATGATACAGGGTATGATGTTGATGAAGAGCATGTAAAGTTGTTTTATATAAAAGGTCTTCAAGGAGAGAAGAAAATTGAAGGTATTTGCAAAAACATGAGAAGGTATCAGAATCAGGATGAAGTGTGGAAAATGGTGAAGCATGAAATGGAAAGGAAAGATAGTAACAATAAGTTGCCAAAGTATTACAAAATTCATGATGGAGTGTTGTTTAGACGAACTGATGAAAATTCAGAAGATTGGCAAGTATGTTGGCCCCATGGATATATAGATGACATAATAGACTACATTCATTTGAGTTTTGCACATGTCCGTGCTAAGAAGTGTATACAGAAATTAAGGAAATGTGTATCTTTTGACACTATGGTAAAGAGAGTGAATAACCGTATTAAGACGTGACAAATGTCAAAGAGCCAAAGTTACTAACCAAATATGTAGGCTCCCTATGCAAAATATTAAACCAAATGATGTAGTGGAACTGTTATCGGTGGATCTTTATGGTAAGTTACCAAAAACCAAGGGAGGTTTTGCATACATTTTTGTAGTTTTGGAGGTGTTTTCTAAATTTATAAAACTTTATCCGCTACGTAGAGCTACTAGAAAGCCGTTTTGAGTAAATTGGAAGATGATTATTTTGTGAAGTTTGGGAAACCTAAGGCCATATTATCCGACAATGGGTCACAGTTTGCATGTAAGAAGTGGAAAGAAAGCCTTACCAATCAAGGAGTTACAGTAATTTACACATCAACGTATCATCCACAAGGGAATCCAGTAGAACGTTATATGAGGGAGATTAGCAGATTCTGTCGTACTTTTTGTAGCAATAATCACAGTTCATGGGGAGACATAATAGGAGACATTGAGGATGTAATGAATACTGTTGTTCATGAGGTAAGGGGGTTTACTCCTCAGGAGATTATGAAAGGTGAGACACAAAAAAGTCTGGTGGAGGAAAATTTATCTTTCCCTGCCAAGGAGGAATTGAGTTGGGGTGAAAAGAAGAAAAGGGTAAGAGAACTGGTAGAGGAGAAGCTATTGGAAAGAAAAAAAAGATATGATGATAAGGTGAAGGGTACTGATATAAGGATAGGAGATTTGGTTTTGGTCAAGACATATGAGAAGTCAAAAGAGATAAATAGTGAGATTTCTAAATTTTTTTATGTATGCAAAGGACCATTTGAGGTGGCTGGTATACCCCACCCGAATGCATTCTATGTGATTTATCCCAAGTTCAAGAAGAAATTTGCCCTTAAGAATGTGGTGGATTTAAAACCATATAACGCAAGAACAACACACTAAGACATTTGCCCACTTGCAGTTTTCAGAGGAAATAAATTTCAGTGTAAACAGTGTAAAGATTTGATTATGATCTATATAAGAAGTGGTTTAAGAATAATTTCTTGTATACCATTTTATAAATTTCTATTTGAAACCAGATAGTTTTCTTTTTATGTGTTTGATGATGTGAAGAATCAAGTACTTATCAGATTCAAGCAATGAAATGTGAGTAGTTATAGTAGACTGTGGCTTTACTTACAAAATCTTCCAAAGACACTCCCGAGTGTGTGATGATATGTAGTATGTGCAATTGTCAAGAATCTAGCAAGATTTGTCTGCAGCAGCATTGTATAGGTTTACTGTAATTATTGGTTCATCCTAGAATTCTGTTTGTGCTGTAACTAACACCTGTCTTAGTTTTAGTCTTTACTACATGAAATATTAATTTGTTAATTTGATTTGCTTGCTTTGCGCCAGCATTCTCAAAGAATTGTGTAAAATGCTGTTTCATTGTTGTTAAGTTTATTTGTACTGTTATATGATGTATCCAATTATTCACGTCAAATAGTCTGAATAGAAGTTAGAATACTTTAGGGCAATATATATACCCATGACACGACCTAGCTTTATGATGTTGGATGTCTGACATGAGTCAATGACATTTTATCTTGAGAGGTTCCTGGGAACATCTCATGATAAAATGGGGGGCATATGTGAAGGCATTGCTAATTACGCATATAAAATTTTTTTCGTGATTTTCTTTATATTTCTATTCTTTTTCTTTTGTTCATATGGGCATTTCTAATTGTGACTATGTAACATTATACTGTGGTTTTTAAATGTAAAGATGTAATTGCGATTATTTCGTTTGCCAATGGATAAATATGTTTCTTGCTTTGTACCTGTGGTAAAGTTTGTAAATTTCTGTTTTGGAATATTATTAAATTTTTAAAAATGCAGTCAATAACATTTATAAAGGTTTATATAATTTACGATAACGATATAACATCTATAGACAAGGGACAGCGATAGTGATATCGAGAGTCGAAAGGTTGTTGCGTAGTAGAGGGGATGGTGGATGGCGTGTCTGTGAAGCGTGCGCGGGAAAAATAGTACAGTGTTTCATGAAAAGCATACGTAATTGTATGGGCAGTGATACCGAACTATCAGATTGTTAATTCTCTTTACCACTGCGGTATGTAATGCCATCGCCAGCGAACTTAAAGAGGAAATAAACCGGACTGTGAAAGTGCCGCTAACATTACTTTGTTATGGGCGACACGAACTGTGCTTTTATGCGAATGAACTTTGCTGGTATTGGTTTTGGTTGGTGGAACTGTTGTATATCACATTCTATGAAGCCGCGAATGTGAAGACTAATTAACTGTGCAAAATAAATGGCTTTCAGTGACGTTGTCGAAGTTTGAAATGTGAGAACAGAGTGGACATTGTTTACGGTGTGCTTCACACACAAGAACAGTTCTATGAACTGTGTATTTGTGGCTAAGACTATATGATGTGACGAACCGTGTAATTATGGACGATAGCGTCACGGACAGTGCGTAAAGTGTAAAAACGAGCGATGTCTACGTCATGTACTTTGAAAGAGAGGACTTGTCAACAACGTTCGTGTACTGGCATCTTGTGGTTAATGATACAGCTGTGACGGCACTTTATTTGCGTTTCGCCGGAGAAGATTAACCAGCGGAACTGCCTGTATCCTGCTCTCATCATCGTAACCCGCCGACATCGTGCTGCCTAACGCAACGCTTCGTATGCAACAAACATTTAAGGGATTTCGCCGAACGCTATCTCCTGACCTACAAACTTTCTTTCTCCATTAAAGTATAAGAATTACAGACTCTGTTTAATTACATTCTTTGTTTAGTTTGTTTGCCTTCTGCTAACGAAAATAAAATTACAATCAGTGAATTAAAAGTTGCCTGGTAGTCATTGTTGAAACACCAGTAAATTTAAATTTCTTCCTCTAATTAGGACTAATTCTCCTTGCATGTCAAAATTATTGTAGTTATTTTATGTAGTTTTATGTATTGTTATGAGACTAGATATATGACAGTGACTATAAGAGTATTTTGTCGCGAAATATGGCTTCGAGCGAAAATTACGGCGACCGCCATAATTGCTTGCGTTCTGACCAATAACGTAGAAGCTGCTATTCCCCTATTGGTGCTTTTCCTGACGTGATCGGGAATTATAAATATCAGCTGTCAAATCACGTAGTAACTGTTTACCCAGTAATAAAAGTTTTTGATATTGTATTGCCACGAGTCGTAGGATAAAGAGACACTGGTTATACTCAAAAGTAGGTAGATGTATGGTGAAACCCCCCAGTGTTTATGCGATTGTTAACAGTATTGTGTGTGATTCACGAAATTTTGTCATTTTTTCTATTTCCTTTTAGATATTGTCTTAGATGTCTTTGAAGTTTCGGAGAATATATACACAACTTTTTCGGTTCATGTTAATTTCAAAGCAATTTCTCTTGAATCTTAGAGTTTTCAGTTCATAAACAAAGTGGGATCGTGACCAATTGAGAAGTATAACAAAGAGTGTGGTTTACCAACTAGAGTTTTGGATGACTTCACAGTTCAGATTTTGATAATTATTGTTCCTATGGGTTGAGGTCATCAGATGCTCATCTTGTTTTACCAATACTTACGTTTATTTAGAACTTCTGCGCTCCTATTATGCTGCTTCATGCAACCCTGCCGTTACTGTGTGATTGAGTGGGATTCTTTTTATGAATCAGTATTCAGTGACTTTCTGCTCCCTTAACAGGCCGACATAAGCGGACCGGCCGACCATACTGGAGGAGTTGTATCCTGGAGTGATGGGATAGGCGTGATACATTGCCATATTTTTCTATGTTGTGGCCGAGTGGGAAAGTTCTTCTTGGCTCGTTATGAAAAGTAATGCCTCCGAACGTTTTATTCTCTTCTCAATGGCGGTTGAGATATTACATGTCGTTGATGCTACTCGATCGGCTTTCCCGCTTCAATGACGCAAGAGGGCTACAAATTGTAGCGTGTAATATGAAGGTTTGTAATGTAAGTATGTCGGTCCGACACCTTGGGTTCACTGTCATCGATCATTCTCCAATACTATCCCGACTTCGCCGCATCCTATTTTCATCTGTTTCCAAAACTTAAAGAACATCTTCGAGGACTTAATTTTGATAGCATAGAAGCGGTCCAAACTGTAGTGACGTCGTCAAACAATCTACGGCGACGGTATCGACAAACTGATCTCGTCGGGATAAATGTGTTAAGGAGTGTTAACAAAGTGTGTTTTATTTTAAGAAAAATTTTAAGAGTTTTCCCAGAAAAAATGTCGGAGCCATTACTTTTCAACACGCTCTCGCACATCGAGTGCATTTCCTGCAGGTCCGTGTGCGAACTTGGTGAAACGCCTTGAGAAGGAAGTTAGCTTGAGTGGATTAAGTCTCACGCACGTCATCGAAGGCTATGAATCCATTACTCCAGGACAGTCGTAGAGGAAAATAATTAGGTGAAATCTTACGTTAAACATGTTACTGTCATTGCTTCGGATCTCAGCCAAAAACTGGCACTGAAATTTTTTCTGCTAGCTACTGCTAATATCTTACCTTGTGTCCATGTATATTATTTAAATGTTGTTGTGAGTGATGATCTATTGCCTATATTTGCTGGATAGGGCTAATGTTTGTTGGGGGCCTTTAATAATCGCTGATTTCATTTTTTCTTAAGTTGTTGTGACTCAAGGAGCGCCAAAGCAGAATATAGTTTTAGCGGCACTTAGCCACGACTACTTTTTATTCATATTCCGCTGCGATCTTTAAATGTTTTCAGGCTGTATCGACATACACCTCCCCCCATGAACCATGGACCTTGCCATTGGTGGGGAGGCTTGCGTGCCTCAGCGATTCAGATAGCCGTACCGTAGGTACAACCACAACGGAGGAGTATCTGTTGAGAGGCCAGACAAACGCGTGGTTTCTGAAGACGGGCAGCAGCCTTTTCAGTAGTTTCAAGGGCAACAGTCTGGATGATTGACTGATCTGGCCTTGTAACAATAACCAAAACTGCCTTGCTGTGCTGGTACTGCGAACGGCTGAAACTACGGCCGTAATTTTTCCCGAGGGCATGCAGCTTTGCTGTATGATTAAATGATGATGGCGTCCTCTTGGGTAAAATATTCTGGAGGTAAAATAGTTCCCCATTCGGATCTCCTGGCGGGGACTACTCAAGAGGATGTCGTTATCAGGAGAAAGAAAACTGGCATTATACGGATCGGAGCGTGGAATGTCAGATCACTTAATCGGGTAGGTAGGTTAGAAAATTTAAAAACGGAGATGGATAGGTTAAAGTTAGATATAGTGGGAATTAGTGAAGTTTATATACCAACTAGTTCTGCAGATGACGAAGAAATTGAAGAAATGTATGATGAAATAAAAGAAATTATTCAGATAGTGAAGGGTGACGAAAATTTAATAGTCATGGGTGACTGGAATTCGGTAGTAGGAAAATGGAAAGAAGGAAACGTAGTAGGTGAATATGGACTGGGGCTAAGAAATGAAAGAGGAAGCCGCCTGGTAGAATTTTGCACAGAGCACAGTTTAATCATAGCTAACACTTGGTTTAAGAATCATGAAAGAAGGTTGTATACATGGAAGAACCCTGGAGATACTAAAAGGTATCAGACAGATTATGTAATGGTAAGACAGAGATTTAGGAACCAGGTTTTAAATTGTAAGACATTTCCAGGGGCAGATGTGGCCTCTGACCACAATCTATTGGTTATGACCTGTAGATTAAAACTGAAGAAACTGCAAAAAGAAGGGAACTTAAGGAGATGGGACCTGGATAAACTGAAAGAACCAGAGGTTGTACAGAGTTTCAGGGAGAACATAAGGGAACAATTGACAGGAATGGGGGAAAGAAATACAGTAGATAAATTCGACTTCTTCTAATATTTCGGCTGAGAACCGTCCATCCATCATCAGAGTGAGCCAAGGTTACTGACGCCCCAGCACTTGCTCCGTCCTTTTAAGCCCGTGGACCGTACCACTGCACATGCGGACACAGATACACAAGGCGCCAGAACACAAGGATCAGTCTTTGCACCGCGAAAATATGAAGATGCACAAACGTTGCATTGTATGCGTTTAACATTCAATGACCATTAATTACAAATAATGTCAACAGATGTAGCAACCAGTTTGTTAGAAAGTGTTACTTAAATGATATTATGTAAATACACAGAGAACAAAATAAGTGTTGAGAAATAAACATTACGAGAATTGAAATTATATTGATGTACGATGGCTAGCTAAAAGTTTAAATTAATTTAAAAGTTCTGTTACTGTGTGACTGAACAGACTTCTGTCATTAGTGTGGTGCTTAAAAATGGCTCTTAGCACTATGGGACTTAACATCTGAGGTTATCCGTCGCGTATAACTACTTAAACCTAACACCACACACATGCATGCCCGAGGTAGGACTCGAACCTGCGACCGTAGCAGTCGCGGACTGAAGCGCCTAGAACCGCTAAACCACCACGGCCGGCTGTGGTGCTTATATTGGGTTACTGTTTGCATGTTGTTTCTCATCGAGTGCTCAGTCTTAAATATTATTTGCATTGTATTCGACCGTTATGAAGGATAGTTACGTTTAAGTAGGTTGTTTCTATCGTGGTTTTTTTACTGTAGAGCATCACCATCCAAAGAATCTTTCACCAGATGGGGAAATAAAGAGCCAAAAATTTAAGTAAACTACAGTAAATGCCCATCTAGATGTGTACAGCCATCTGAAAATGAGCCTGTCTGTTCTAAACCAGTTACGACGCCGTTTACGTAAATAAATAGCGTTATCAGTACTGGCTGGTTGCTGTCTTAAGGTAGCTCTTAGTGTTTTAGTGACGAATCTTGTTCTGACTCTGCAAGTTACTAACGGTATTCCACTGGTTTCAATGTTGGAACTATGCCTCTTCTTCTTGTATGCAACCGACTTTACATTTTAAGCACAAAAATCAGTAATAGTATTCTTTGCAGATGATGCAGCATCATAATCAACCCCAATAGAGAAGCAACATCAGAAGGACCTATAAAAGTAAATTTGAGGAGAGACTTTCCTGGCATATAGCCCAGTACTGATGAAAAGCTCTCGGGGTTCTAGGTGAAATGAAGTGTTAAGATACTGTAACACTTTTTATGAATATCATACTCGTCATCTTCTGGTGAATTAGCGAGATATCGCAGATGTCGCCGCATTCATTCTAGCGGTGTGCCCCCTCCATCTGACTGCGGGCAGCTGGGTCCTGGGTGGTGAGAGCGCGGTGGTAGGAGCGGCACGTAGGCCCGAGACTGCAGACGACTCTCTGCACGGGCATTCTGGATACGTATATGTATGTCCGAAAGAACAGACACCATTTTGATGCAGCAACCGCTATGAATTAAGACACACCAGGCTCGAACTCTTACAGGAATCGACGGAATGCCGCGAGTAATGAGGACAAAGGGCAACTACATTCGTAGTGTGTGGGTGCTAGGGGAGTCAGTGTGGTTGCGATGCCTAATGTGTCCGGATGGTTCAGTGGCCAGAGTATCTGCCTAGGAAGCATGAGACCCGGGTTCGAATCCAGGTCTGGCAGAAATTCTAAACGTTCCCCATTGATTTCAATCAATGATCACTCGCAGCCAATGTCTGTAATTCCTTTGTGTCTTAATTCTGGATAAGTCTTGCTTGCTGAATGGTGCTGTGCATGCTTCAGTCATATTACCGCTGACGTGGCATGCCATGCCGAACTACGTTGCTAACCTTCGTTCCTATTACCAAGGTTCTCGTGGATCTGTATTTCTATGGATTCCTCTATATTGCTGTGCGAATTAGTGGTTGCTCGGCGGAGGAACTTCGTATTTTCAAAAGTGTGATCTTCGTTTACGTTATGCTCTCTGCCTGCTGATTTTTCTATAGAGTCTCAGTTGTAAACCTTATGTTTTCCTGGAAACAAATCGACATATAGCGGTGCCTTTTGCCCATTTATTGCCGGCCACATTCACTGTGATTCTGTACAGCAGGTGTAGTCCATGTTTTTTACCTACCACCCACTTTTGTATCTCTGTTAGTAACAAAATTTTGTAACTGCCCACCGGTTCCAAAGTAATGGTAACTTATAAAGTTGACAATTAATTTTGCTGTATAAAACTGATGCAACAGAGTTACCGTAAGTTAAAGCCAATAGTAATAAATACTTATCAAATACTTCATGTCAAGATTTTAGACGCGCAGGATTAGCCGAGCGGTCTGACGCGCTGCAGTCATGGACTGTGCGGCTGGTCCCGGCGGAGGTTTAGTCCTCCCTCGGACATGGGTGTGTGTGTTTGTCGTTAGGATAATTTAGGTTAAGTAGTGTGTAAGCTTAGGGACTGATGACCTTAGTAGTTAAGTCCCATAAGATTTCACACACATTTGAACATTTCAAAATTTTATGAAAACCTAATGAAAGAGTTTGTATGATTCATACCGACCGCCCACTTGTCCGTGGTAAGCATCAGGTTGACTATAACTTCTGTACGGTATATACCTGATCCGTTAAGTTTTGGTGGATCTTTCGCAGAGCCAAGGAACTTTTTTGCGTTAGACGGTGGTTGGCACACGGTTGTGACGTTGCATTTTACAAACAGGCTAGGAATTTTGGCTGACAGTGGCTATGTGCTATGCGGCTTCTTTCTAACTAATGCATGTACCCCCACTAAACTGCAACATGCCTAGAAAATCAGTAACTGACCAAGCCACTTTCGACACACAAGCACGGAACTTGTCTAGCGAGATCATTTGTAGCTCTTCACTCAAGCAGAACACCTTAAATGACCGATGACGATCAGTCGCTCTCTGCTCGATCCACTGAATGATCTTGAAACATCACCTGCACACCACAGAGTCTACGGCATGATTCCTGCACCCCTGAGGGCTTCCCCCCTACCTCAGAATTACTCTTATAATTACCACCCCTGTTTCACAGGGCATAAAACTTGCCCCTTACAGCCTGCGATGGCCGTCGGACGAATCCCCATTTCACGAGCTCTAAAACCGTTCTGTGAAAATGTTCCACGTCGAGATCTGTCAGCAGGAAGCACGTAATTTCATTCGCCACATCCTGTTTCTAATAACATTCCACAAGTTTTCAGAAGGTAGAAATCTCCTGCCGTTGCAAGTACTTAGGCCACACTACTATGCCGAGATCACAACCCGTTTAGGATGTCTCCAAGATGGACAATAGCCTCCTTCCCCTAGGTATCAGAAACTGGCTCTGTTCAAATGGTTTAAATGGCTCTAAGCACTGTGGGACCTAACATCTGAGGCCACCAGTCCCCTAGACTAAGAACTACTTAAACATAAGGACATCAGACATCCATGCCCGAGGCAAAATTCGAACCTGCGACCGTAGCGGTCGCGCGGTTCCGGACTCAAGCGCCTAGAACCGCTCGGACACAGAGGCAACTGGCTCTGGCTTTCACGATAGCCCCGCATTGCGGTCACGAAATATTGCGTCCGAACCTCGTCGAATTATTCGACTGCGTCCCCCATTGAAACCTACACACGTGACGTGTGACAGGTAGGCGCAGGTGTGTGTCGGCTCGCTGTTGCGCGCGGGCGCTCACCTGAGCACGGAGCAGACCTCCTCGTAGGCGTCCTCGAGGTGGAAGAGGCCGAGGTTCTGGCAGGCGATGCCCACCACCAACATGCCGACGAGCGCGGGCAGGCGCACAAGCGCCGCCAGCCAGCCGCCCACGTGCGCCGCCAGCGCCAGCACCGCCAACTGGAACAGCTGGCCCCCTGCGGCAGGAACAGGCTCTTCTGTTACGAGGTGCACCTGTCCCGCGTAGCGCTTGTTGATCGATTTCAAAGACTATAATACTAGCACATCAAGTGTTTTTGGTCGCAATGTCGTGATTGGCGAAAGCTTGTTACACTACTGGCCATTAAAATTGCTAAACCAAGAAGAAATGCAGATTCATTGGACAGATATATTATACTAGAACTGACATGTGATTATATTTTCATGCAATTTGGGTGCATAGATCCTGAGAAACCAGTACGCGAAACAACCACCTCTGGCCGTAATAACGGCCTTGATACGCCTGGGCAGTGAGTCAAACAGAGCTTGGATGGCGTGTACAGGTACAGCAGCTCATGCGGCTTCAACACGATACCACAGTTCATCAGGAGTGGCGTATTGTGACGAGCCAGTAGCTCGGCCACCATTTACCAGACGTTTTCAATTGGTGAGAGATCTGGAGAATGCGCTGGCCAGGGCAGCAGTCGAACATTTTCTGTATCCAGCAAGGCCCGTACAGGACCTGCAACGTGCGGTCGTGCATTATCCTACCGAAATGTAGGGTTTCGCAGGGACCGAATGAAGGGAAGAGCCACTGGTAGTAACACCTGAAATGTAACGTCCACTGTTCAAAGTGCCGTCTATGCGAACCAGAGGTGACCGAGACGTGTAATCAATGGCATCCCATACCATCACGCTGGGTGATACGCCACTATGACAGTGACGAATACACGCTTCCAATGTGCGTTCACCGTGATGTCGCCAAACACGGATGCTATCATCATGATGCTGTAAACAGAACTTGGATTCATCCAAAAAAATGACGTTTTGCCATTCGTGCACCCAGGTTCGTCGTTGAGTACACCATCGCAGGCGCTCCTGTCCTTGATGTAGCGTCAAGGGCGTCCGAGGCCATGGTCTCCGAGTAGATAGTCCATGCTGCTGCAAACGTCGTCGAACTGAACTTGCAGATGGTTGTTGTCTTGCAAACGTTCTCATCTGTTGACTCAGGAATCCAGACGTGGCTGCACGATCCGTTACAGCCATGCGGATAAGATGCCTGTCATCTCGACTGCTGGTGATACGAGGCCGCTGGGATCGAGCACCGCGTTTCGTATTACATTCCTGAACCCACCGATTCCATATTCTGCTAACAGTCATTGGATCTCGACCAACGCGAGCAGCAGTGTCACGATACAATAAACCGCTATCGCGATAGGCTACAATCCGACCTTTATCAAAGTCGGAAACGTGATGGTACGCATTTCTCTTCCTTACACGAGGCATCACAACAACGTTTGACCTGGCAACGCCGGTCAACTGCTGTTTGTGTATGAGAAATCGGTCGGAAACTTTCGTCGTGTCAGCACGTAGCAGATGTCGCCACCGGCGCAAACCTTGTGTGAATGCTCTGAAAAGCGAATCATTTGCATATCACATGATCTTCTACCTATCGGTTAAATTTCGCGTCTGTAGCACGTCATCTTCGTGGTGCAGCAATTTTAATGTCCGGTAGTCTAATTTGATGAGAAACACTGATGACACACTAACGGTTCATTAGTCAGGGTGTTTGGAAGAGAATTACCTGATCTTGAACTGTATCAATTACGAAACATAGAACGTGCCGGCAAAGAAATTTGCGTTGTTTGAATGGGCGTGGCCTACAGTTTCAGAAAATCGCCGTTAAATTTCAGTCAGAGAGTCTTCTAAATTTGCAGTCAGTCAGAAATAAAATGGTTTCCGCTCAACCCAAGGGATTTTGTGTGCTGCAGTTTGAAAAGACTGAGTCAGTGTGCATATGGCGGGCACCAGAATCCTCACGGCATTATTGAACACGAAAGAGACTAACTTAAAGTGAATATTTTCTGTGCCATTTCTTGTGAAAAGTGTATGATCCCTTTGTTTTAGGAAAACACAGTGACTGGAATGTGCTGCCTTCAAATGCATTGGCTCTTTCCACAACTTCAGGCCGTTTCTGATGACTTCATTTTCCAACAGGATGGAGCTCCATCACACTGGCACAACGGCGTTTCTCGGTAACCCTCTGCCACAAGGTCCGCAGCTCTTGATATAGTGGTTAGCATTGCTGCCTCTGGATCACGGAGTCCTGGTTTCGATTCTCAGCCGGGTTGAGAATTTTCTCTGCCCAGGCACTGGGTGTTTGTGTTGTCATCATCATTTCATCATCATTCGTAACAAGTGGCTGAATTGGACTGTGAAAAAAATTGGACTGTGTAAAAATTAGGAATTTGTATGGGCGCTGATGATCGTGCAGTTGAATGCCCCACAAACCAAACATCACCATCATCATCATCATGCCCCTCTGCCTCAACGCTGCATAGCGCCATGAAGTGCACAGGACCCCGAGACACTGCCCTGCAATCTTGGCTTCCAACGTCGCCAGACATGACCCAATGCGATTTTTTCTTGTGGGGATAGGTGAAGGTAAGTGTGTTCATCTCCCTTTTACCTCGTGACATAGAAGAAATGAAGAATTGAATAACAGACGTCATAACTTCTGTAAAAGTAGATTTATTGTAAAACGTTTATGATGAATTAACTATCGTCTAGATGTTGTTGTTCATGCTGCTGTTGGTGGACACAGAGTATTTGCAAAAGCATAACTAAAACTATAAGATTTTGTGAGTATTTTACAATTTATCTTATGTTTGTAGTATATTTTATCAATAAATATGCAGTTTTGAAATCAAGTCATTCTTTTCGAAACACTCTGTTCGTGAATAGACTACAGTAGTATTAGAAACATAATTTATGGAAGAGTCTACAGGAGGCCATTGTCCAGTTGTGGATATCAGTTTGTTACTGTTACTGACAACGATGATGATGATATTGATAATGGTGATGATGATTTTGATGATGACGTTGAGGATGATGATGATGACGACGAAGTCTAAAAATACAAACGTACAACTAAGATCAGGTAAAGATACAAGGTTAAAACGGTATAGAGAATTGGAAGTTATAATACTGCCATATGCATCTGAGGAGTACTCGTCTGAGAGGAAAGACGAAATAAAATGTAGCAACTAAAAATACTGTTCCTGTGATAAGTTAAGAGCTGCACAAGACAAGAACACGCTATAAATGAGAACGAGGCTGTCATATCAAATTCACGAGTATCTGTAGATTAACAAAAACCACGATGAAGTGTCAGTCAAGCGTCTCATAGGCCTTCCTTCCAGTGAATTTTTGTGTGTGTAAAAATTTGATGTGTCAATTAAGAGTCAGAGATTTCATGTGAAAATACTTGTGTAATAAAACAATGCGCGACCTTCAATTTTTATTTTTTTAAATTTTTAGAGCAGCTAGGAGAAGTCTGGCTGTTCGCTTTTGTCTTTCTTGTTCCAGTCGTCAAGATGCAAGCATCGTGAGCCGTGGCTATTAATGATTTCTAATATAAGTAACCGATTTTGAGTTACCAACTTGTTGTATCTTTATTCATCCATCAGATCACATATTTGTATAAAAAGTTATTGTGTTAAAAGTTCTATCTGTCAGATTTTCTCGCGAGTAAGACTCAACACTTCGATGTGGCACTGTTTCGCCGTTGGCGTGATTTCATTGCTAATTTAAAATGTTCATTTTTGCATATCGTACGACCTGAACCTGTAGTCATTCGCAGAATAAGTCCGAGATTTTTTTAACCAAGCGTATACAGCATAGAGCGGTTATCAAATCGCAGTATGCAATTTTCGTTTTCTAAATTTCGTCCTCCTGCTTTGTGCCGCTTCCCACATCAATCTGAGACACTTACAGAGTTAATTCTGGTAAAGATTTTTTGAAATGTTTTAGTGAGCGGAGGTAGAAGCCAAGTCACAGTCTGTACAGGTAGAGGTTGGGCCAGAAGAGGACAGATGTTGAAACAAGCAGTCTTGCCTAAACCGTGATCAGTACAAAATAACAATAATAAAATAATAGAAAAATTTAAGCTAGACCTGACTCGTAATTACCATTCCCGCGATCCGCAACAACGAAAAGCTAACACGAATAGTATCAAAAAGTTATACCCTGTTGCCCAAAGTCCCAAAATGCACTGCATTTCACCAATAGGAAACTGTGAATGTCGCTTCCTACTTTGTTGCCATTCCGCTGCGCAAATAATTAGGCCTACCAATTCTCAAGTATGAAACGACATTTCCTGGGCGCGAGAAATTCGTCTGTTTCAAGGGGAAAAAAGAAGCTTCACCCTTAATTAAAATTAAGAACAGATTTTTCACATCCTTAGAGGCACTATGTTTATCTGCACAGTACGTGAATTTCAGCTGTAATACGTGTTTTATGTAGGAGATTGAGGTTATGAAGAAATTTCATATCGCCACGGATAGCAGAGCACTGTGGCAGCTGTCTGCTGACAACGTCGCCACTTTAGAGCTTCAACTGCAGGTACCAAATAATTTAAATCAGACTACAGTGTATTTTTACTGGTTATTACACCATTTAGCTCAGAATTTAAGAGGCTGCGAGCGATGTTCTCATAAAACTTCCCCGTAAAAGAACGTGGGATTGTGGGTATACGTCTAACGAGCGGACCTTACGGAGTGTCATTTTCTATTTTTTTCATGCCTGTAGGATTTGAAGAGCAGCGAGTATTTTCTTAATACGGTACGACACAATTCTAACTCGAAAAAAATAGCCTTTAAAAATATTTTCGCGGACAGTCAAGTACAAAGCTCTTGCACCGTTTTAAAAGAATCCTTAGTAGCTGGATGTGTAGCTTATTTGCGAAGTCACTGGTTTGATTCTCGTTAGCAACCGATTTTTGAAAATTTTATTCATAAATTACATTTTATTCCATGCCATATTCCTTGACTTCCGGAAAGCGTTTAACTCGGTGACACTCCTAACTAAGGTACGAGCATATGGGATTGGTTCCCAAATATGTAAGTGGCTCGAAGACTTCTTAAGTAATAGAACCCAGTACGTTGTCCTTGATGGTGAGTGTTCATCGGAGGTGAGGGTATCATTTGGAGTGCCCCAGGGAAGTGTGGTAGGTCCACTGTTGTTTTCTATCTACATAAATGATCTTTTGGGTAGGGTGGATAGCAATGTGCGGCTGTTTGCTGAAGATGCTGTGGTGCACAGGAAGGTGTCACCGTTGAGTGACTGTAGAAGGATACAAGATGACTTGGACAGGATTTGTGATTAGTGTAAAGAATGGCAGCTAACTCTAAATATAGATAAATGTAAATTATTGCAGATGAATAGGAAAAAGAATCCCGCAATGTTTGAATACTCCATTAGTAGTGTAGCGCTTGACACAGTCACGTCTATTAAATATTTGGGCGTAACATTGCAGAGCGATGTGAAGTGGGACAAGTATGTAATGGCAGTTGTGGGGAAGGCAGATAGTCGTCTTATGCTCATTGGTCGAATTTTGGGAAGATATGGTTCATCTGTAAAGGAGACCGCTTATAAAACACTAATACGACCTATTCTTGAGTACTGCTCGAGCGTTTGGGATCCCTATCAGGTCGGATTGAGGGAGGACATAGAAGCAATTCAGAGGCGGGCTGCTAGATTTGTTACTGGTAGGTTTGATCATCACGCGAGTGTTATGGAAATGCTTCAGGAAATCGGGTGGGAGGCTCTGTAAGAAAGGAGGCGTTCTTTTCTCTATCAGAATCTTTCATATGCTAACTATCCCTATCAGTAGTTAGGGCCTTCAGTAGTTAGAATCTTTTATTTAGCTGGCATTATTGGCGCTCGCTGTATTGTAGTAGTTCGAGTAACGAAGATTTTTGTAAGGTAAGTGATTCATGAAAGGTATAGGTTATTGTTAGTCAGGGCCATTATTTTGTAGGCATTATTGAAAGTCAGATTGCGTTGCGCTAAAAATATCGTGTGTCGGTTTATTGATGATCAGAATAAGTAAAGAGGAAATGTCTGAGCACGTTCAGTTTTGCTCAGCTGTTTGAAAATCAAATAACGTAAGGGGTTTACCAGCAGAGTAATTCATAAATTTTTCTAACAAGGGAACCTCCCCATCGCACCCCCCTCAGATTTAGTTATAAGTTGGCACAGTGCAAAGGCTTTGAAAAACTGACACAGATCAATCAAGAAAACAGGAAGAAGTTGTGTGGAACCATGAAAAAAATAAGCAAAATATACAAACTGAGTAGTCCACGCGCAAATTAGGCAACATCAAGGAGAGTGCGAGCTCAGGAGCGCCGTGGTCCCGTGGTTAGCGTGAGCAGCTGCGGAATGAGATGTCCTTGGTTCAAATCTTCCATCAAGTGAAAAGTTTAATTTTTTATTTTCAGACAATTATCAAAGTTCAAGCACTCACGCATAATCAACTTCGCTGTCCAAAATTCCAGGATATGTTCAGATTTGCTAGGACATATGCAGGATCTGGCGGTCTACACACGGAAAAATTTGAAAACGTTAAAAACATATGTTTTGACAGAGCACAGCGAAATTGTGCGACTGTGAAACTGTTGCATTCATTTGTTGCAGTTTATGTGACAAACTCTTATGTTTTGGGAGTGATTATCACATCCACAAGAAAACCTAAATCGGGCAAGGTAGAAGAATCTTTTTACCCATTCGCCAAGTGTACAAGTTAGGTGGGTTGACAACATATTCCTGTCATGTGACGCACATGCCGTCACCAGTGTCGTGTAGAATATATCAAACGTGTTTTGCTGTGGAGGAATCGGTTGACCTATGACCTTGCGATCAAACGCTTTCGGTTCCCATTGGAGAGGCACGTCCTTTCGTCTACTAATCGCACGGTATTGCGGTGCGGTCGCAAAACACAGACACGAAACTTATTACAGGGAACAGAGACGTCAATGAACGAACGGACAGATCATAACTTTGCGAAAACGAAGGAAGTAAACTTTTCACGCGAGGGAAGACTTGAACTAAGGACCTTTCGGTCCGCAGCTGCTCACGCTAACCACGGGACCACGGCGTTTCTGAGCTCAAATTATCCTTTATGTTGCCTATCTTGCGCATGGACTACTCAGTTTGTATATTTTGGTTATTTTTTTCATAATTACACACAACTTCTTCCTGTTTTCTCGACTGATCTGGCTCAAATGGCTCTGATCACTATGGGTTTTAACATCTATGGTCATCAGTCCCCTAGAACTTAGAACTACTTAAACCTAACCAACCTAAAGACATCACACAACACCCAGTCATCACGAGGCAGAGTAAATCCCTGACCCCGCCGGGAATCGAACCCGGGAACCCGGGCGTGGGAAGCGAGAACGAACGACCACGAGCAGCGGACTCGACTGATCTGTCTGTGTTCAGATTTTAAAGGCCTACCCACCGTGCCAACTTATAACTAAATCTGAGGGGGGGGGGGGGGGGGAGGGGTGCGATGGGGAGGTTCCCTTGTAAGAGGAGGTTTCAAGCTTGTAGGAAGAGCGACGTTAATTGTATGTTGTAGTCTTGTACGCAGTGCAGTGCCAGAAAATATTACGCCCCAACGAGTAGGGGGTTACCTGGAGCGGCGTCGCGGCCTATGACGGTGAAGGCGACGGCCCAGCAGAGTAGCAGGATGATGGCGAGAGCGAGCAGGCGCGCCACCCTCCGGTAGGAGGGGCACAGCGGCGGCGGGCAGAGGCGGGGCCAGAAGCCGGGCTGCCACGACGGCGGCGCCTCGGGCTGGTGGCAGCGGCGCAGCAGCGACAGCCACCACGACCTGCGGCAAGCCCGAGCGTGCGCCAGCCTCCACGAAGGGGACAACTCCGGTGCGGGTCTCACAACTGCACTACAGACCATTCAAATTGCTACACCACCCAGACGGCGTGCAACACACGCGAAATTTAACCAACAGGAAGCAGATGCTGTGATATACAAATTATTAGATTTTCAGAGCATTCACACAAGGTGGTGACACCTACAACGTGCTGGCATGAGGAAAGTTTCCAACCGTTTTCTCATACACAAACAGCAGTTGACCGGCGTTGCCTGGTGAAACGTTGTTGTGATGGCTCTTGTAAGGAGGAGAAATGCGCACCATCACGTTTCCGACTTCGATAAAGGTCGGATTGTAGCCTATCGCGACTGCGGTTTATCGTATCGCGACATTGCTGGTCGCATTGGTCGAGATCCAATGATGTGAGCATGGGTTTGATCTGCTATTCTGTTATTCTGCGCAACGGATTAATCTCAGATGTACTCTTTACCCTGTGGCTCCTGCAAGATGCAATTTCCACACCCACACTACTACAGAAGTCAGACAGACGCTCCTAACGTTCTAAAGAGAAATGCCTGAAATAATTTCAGCAATAAATATCTTCTGGAGTCGTCCGCTGTAAGGAAATGACACAAAAATTCACAAAATTTCTTACGCAACTAGTGAGATACTTGGGTACTGGAGTAGTGCTACTTAGTGTAAGAAAAACACGAAAATAACGAAAATTATTATTTATTTTGCAAAATTCTGAGAAATCACAATGGAACTTTTAGTTATGAATTGAACAATTTATATACTGGTTATTTTCGGAATGTGAAGTTACCTCTCAAGGATAGGATTCGCTAATGAAATTTCCATACAAAGTTTAAGATTGTTACTGACTTGGCAGAATGGCTGAGAGGCGCGCCTACTCAATGTGAATAATTATCCTTTAGAATGCTGCTAGGTACGGTCGAGGCTATTGCGAGCGAAATGCAGTGAAGTGTACTGTTGTGCACGAAATATGGGGCTCGCAATAGCTGTAGCGCACAATAGCGTAAGCTGCGATGACTGCTGTCTGCGCCGCTCGCTGCTGACAAATAAGATAACTCTCGTTCTATCTGGATTGACCTTCGCCAATCAAACTCTCCCTATGCCTTGATGAAGTCAAGGATTCCTATTCGCCCCTAGTCTAACTACTGGCGTGGTACACTGGTCAGATAACCAGTCCACCGTGATGCCACTCAAAAATTCGCTCACAGGCGTTAAACTATAACTGTGTCCGTTCACACCGCACAATAAGTGTGTAGGCCAATCCAGTGAACAAAGCTTAATCGCAAGGACTCAATATAGAGTCGCACTTCGATTCGCTCTCGACAGAGGTGGTCTCCCAATGAAGTACTGAGGAGAAACTTGTTCCTCGCTCTGAGTACACGTACGAGCGCGCACGCTCTCGTTAAGTGTTCTCGCTCCAAGAGCGACAACGGAATGGCACCTCTCCACGCCAGACATGAAGGGGTATATCTTTCGGTCTCTTTCATTACTCCTTCAGCTCAACGCGTCAGAAATATCGTCTGCCAATCAGCATTGCTCTTCTAAAACGGGAGAATGACGTTTCGTTTAAGGCGACCAATCCGGAAATCTGTAGTATCAGCTTTTGGCGTTTGCTGTCTCCCTGTGAAAATCTCTGAAACTGCGTGCTATATCTAAAGAATGTGTAGGTTGGAAGCTACCACACAATGTAACTGGATTTGCTTTTAAGGCAAATGCGGGGTCGATCCCCCTTTCACTCGGGCACACACTGTCTGCTCCTCGGACGGCGAAGATTGACTCGTCCTCTGAAGGGACTGGCCTCCCGGTGTGTGGTCTGCCTCTCGTGAACTAAAAGCTCCTGTGATCGTCGTGTCTGGAATGTATGTGTGTACGCCAGCCTCGAGTATTTCAACCCTAGTGCGCACTTTTTATTTGCATATCGTTTACATGAATTTATACAGCAT
Organism: Schistocerca gregaria; assembly: GCF_023897955.1. Classification (NCBI taxonomy): domain Eukaryota; kingdom Metazoa; phylum Arthropoda; class Insecta; order Orthoptera; family Acrididae; genus Schistocerca; species Schistocerca gregaria. The sequence goes on along the minus strand of NC_064921.1, from coordinate 960,685,252 downwards.
TGACTTTATCTTATCGAGTTCAGGTTCGAATGAAGCGTCTTGATGTGCGGAATATGATTGTGAGGGCGGAATATGTAAGCAATGAAGGTCAGTCTTACAATGACTGTTAACAGAATATGGAGAATATGGATTCAGGAGGGTGGTATGGAACGCCGTGCTGGATCCCAACGACCTCGTATCACTAGCAGTCAAGATGACAGGCATCTTATCCGTATGGCTATAACGGATCGTGCAGCCATGTCTCGATCTCTGACTCAACAGATGGGGACGTTTGCAAGACAACAACCGTCTGCACGAACAGTTTGACGACGTTAGCAGCAGCATGGACTATGAGCTCGGAAACCATAACTGCGGTTACCCTGCAGGAGCGCCTGCGATGGTGTACTCAACGACGAACCTGGGTGCACGAATGGCAAAACGTCATTTTTTCGGATGAATCCCGGTTCTGTTTACAGCATCATGATGGTCGCAACCGTGTTTGGCGACATCGCGGTGAACGCATATTGGAAGCGTGTATTCGTCATTGCCATACTGGCATATCACCCGGCGTGATGGTAAGGGGTGCCATTGGTTACACGTCTCGATCACGTCTTGTTCACATTGACGACACTTTGAACAGTGGACGTTACATTTCAGATGTGTTACGAGCCGTGGCTCTACCCTTCATTCGATCCCTGCAAAAACCTACATTTCAGCAGGATAATGCACCACTTCATGTTGCAGGTCCTGTACGGGCCTTTCTGGATACAGAAAATGTTCGACTGCTGCCCTGGCCAGCACATTCTCCAGATCTCTCACCAATCTAAAACGTCTGTCAATGGTGTCCGAGCAACTGGCCCATCACAATATGCCAGTCACTACCCTTGATGAACTGTGGTATCTTGTTGAAGCTGCATGGGCAGCTGTACCTGTACACGCCATCCAAACTATGTTTGACTCAATTCCCATTCGTATCAAGGCCATTAGTACACCAGAGGTGGATGTTCTCGGCACCCAACTTGCGTGAAACTGTAATCACATGTCAGTTCTAGTAATATATATATATATATATATATATATATATATATATATATATATATATATATAATCTCCAATGAAAACCCGATTATCAGCATTTCTTCTTGGTGTAGCAATTTTAATGGCCAGTAGTGTAAGTGGTTGCCTCCAGAACGTACTTTCACTCTGCGGCTGAGTGTGAGCTGATCTCTGATCTGAAACTTCCTGGAAGGTTAAAACTGTGTGCCGGGCTGCAACTCTAACCTATGAGATAGGAGATATACCAACGGAAGTAGAACATTTAGGGAAGATCATGAGACGTGCTTGGATGGCTCTCTTGTTAGAGCAGTTGTCCGCGACAGAAAAAGGTTCCATGTTCGAATACCAGCCCGTCGCACTTTTTCAATCTGCCTGGAAGTTTCAAGTGAATACTAGGTTCTTATGCGCCTTCATGTAATACTCCTCATGTACATGGCTCACATGCACACATGAACATACTTAGAGGCACGTACACACACTTCCACATGTACATACAGACTCCATAAGCCACTCTACAGTGCCAGGAGGAGTGTACGCAGCACCAGTACCATCAACCTTGTTTCCTTTTGTATTCACGTACTGAGAGGAGGAAAATGACTGCCTGTATGCCTTTGTATGTGCCCTAACCGTTCTTATTTTATTGTTGTAATACCTGCACGAGATATATGATGGTGGCAGCATGAGGGCACGCAGTCTTCTTAGAGTGCAAGTTGAGCTGTAGTAAAGTTAGTTTTGAAAAGCGCGCCGCAGTGCGTAGCGTGAAGCAGTCGCCCTCCGTTTTCTGGCGGTGGCGCCGTTGTCGCAATTGAAAGCTTCGGTGTGTCTCTCTAGCGGGAAAGGGAAAAAGTGAGCTGTTCGCGTGGGTTCAAGAAGTGGCTGTGTGGGCTCTGGTGGAGAGTTGGCAGTCGGGGCATCAAGATGCGACTTCTCTGCCGGTGCTAGAGGGACAGCACGCAGACCGCGGCATCAGCGTAAGCGACGCGAGCAGCGGCTCCGTGGTATGAGGCGTTAACTGCTCGTCGCGAAAGGAATCTTCCTGAGCGTGGATCCGCAAGGGGTCTAATGTGCAGCTCGGCCGTATGCTGTCGACCGGCGAGGAGGTTCTGGAAATAGGCGCGCCTTCCTGCGTCCGTTGAAACGGCTGGCTGCAGGCGGCTTGGCAGAGCATTTCAAGGTGTTTCGTTGGTCCAGTCCTGAGAGTCGTAAAGCACTAGACGTTGAGTATTGATTGTTAACTGATTTTATGAAGTTCAATTGAATTCAATATACTTATTCTTGTTCGTTATACCAGCCGTATTTTTTTGGGGGGGGGGGAGTTCCCGCCATTTATTCTCGTCTGCCCTACTCGCGGGAAAGTGGTAATATTAGAAAGGGTGGTCCGTTTGTCCCCTTTTTAGGACGAAAGGGGGGGCGGGGGGAGTCAGATTAAATCTCTGGTTCGGATTGCTTCTTTCCCCTCCCAGCTTATCTACTGGTTTATTCAACTGTTAGCCTCTACCATGTCTGTGAAAGTCTAAGGCACCAATGACTGCATTGTTTAAAGTGCACTAAGACCTGATCCACTCTCTCGCCTCCCAAACTAATATTACTAGACTCACGTGTAAGAGGCACTCTAAGAAAGAAGAAAAATTCCTTCTGCCTCGTTTAAGAACTAGTCGATTGCATAACGAATTCCTGCTCATCTGGAAGCTGTAACTTACGTAAATTTTTGTTTATGAATATTTGGATATAATCAAGCAATGTTAATGTACGCCGTAGTGGATTTTTTATATTGTTTCTAGTTAGCAAAATCTCTTGTGTGTTTTTCCAATTCAATACCTTTTAAGGTTTTTACTCAATGTGCTTATGTGTTATTTACAGGTAGTTGGTTATTAGTGTGTTTTCTTGCCATGCAGAAGTTTGCCATTTCATTACAGGTAGAAATTGTTGTCTTGAAAGAAGAATGTTGTAAAAGTTCGCAAGTCCAACCTGGTGAGTGTGTGTGTTTGCCGTAAGTTAACTGGCAGAAATTTGTAAAATTTGTTTTTTATATATTTTGGAAATATTAATGTTATTAACTGTGAATGTCCCCCGTGTGCATGACTCATGCTTTTTGGTTTTTTCTATTTTGAGAACTTTTGTAAACCGGATTGTCTTTATATGTTGCAGACATGTTAGATTCTGCGCCATTTAATGAATTGAGTGAAATTCACCTTTAATTTAGCTGAGCTTGAAACATTATACAACGTCGCGTTGAAAACGTTAAATTGCTTGCCTGTACTTGCCATTTGCTGTCGTGAAATTTTTTATAATAATTTAATAATTTAAAAGTGCTTTCCTATCGTAAATTGTGACCTATTTGTTAAATGATTGATGGTTTTTTTAAATATCGTTAAGTCTTGCACCAAATTTGAATAAAGAGTGTTGTTGAAAATTGCGTGCAATTTCAACAGTTATTCCTTGGCACCTACTTTCACTTTACATTTTGTGTACTGACTGAGATTAATAACCTTTGGGTGAACCAGTAGTAATTTTACGGTTCACACGTTCTCTAATTTTACCCAGCAAACTTTCGTGAGAACCAACTTGTCTTTTTTCCACGGATTCTCACTACGTTCCCTAAGCATTTCTGTTACACTTTTGTATGGGCTGCATCGACCGGTACCTGTCCTAACGATACGTCTCTGAATGCGTTAGATTTCTGTTGTCACTCTTACTTGGCAAAATGTTAACTGTAGTGATGACTATGCACCAACGCACTGTATGCATTCGACAGATCATGCAGTACGGTGTTTGACGAAGATGGTTGTGGAACCGATTATTACGACATTCCGTGTTGTACGGCAACATGTCTGCAAGACATAGTTTGAGTGTCAACGAACGTGGACGAGCATCTGGATGGCTCGAAGCCGGTTAGATTGTCGCGACTGTGGCCACAGTAGTGGGTATCACCAAAACTATCTCGCAATTTAAAAAAAGCAGCTTAAGGTGGAAAAGCATGACTAAGAGGTGCAAAATGTATATTAGCGCCCGAGGAGGGCATGTTCCTTACTGAGAGTCCGATATCGAATTTTATGTTTGGAGTGTGACTGCGTCAAATATGAACGTTATCCTGCTTTCCCCTGTGGTGCATTCTGTACAGTTTTTCGTTATAAATATACTTCTCTGACGTGCGTACTGTGTTTCATGTCCTCCATCATTGCCTCTGATTGTTCCTGTCCAACAACGTCTCTGTTATTAGCAACTGCCAAGCACTGTAGCACTCGAAGGAAACACATACATTGCCATGCTTGCTTCTGGCATGATGCCTCCCTCCGCCCGTTACCCCAGAGAACAGCGATGCTGCTACATTGACCCATTTAAGCGTTATCGATAGGATTCTAATGTGCCTGAGTATCCGGCATATACACTACTTGCCATTAAAATTGCTGCACCACGAAGATGACGTGCTACAGACGCGAAATTTAACCGACAGGAAGAAGATGCTGTGATATACAAATGATTAGGTTTTCAGAGCATTCATACAAGGTTGGCGCCGGTGGCGACACCTACAACGTGCTGACGTGAGGAAAGTTTCCAACCGATTTCTCATACACTAACAGCAGTTGACCGACGTTGCCTGGTGAAACGTTGTTGTGATGCCTCGTGAAAGGAGGATAAATGCGTACCAACACGTTTCCCACTTTGATAAAGGTCGGATTTTTGCCTACCGCAATCGCGGTTTATCGTATCGCGACATTGGTGCTTGCGTTGGTCGAGATCCAATGACTGTTAGCAGAATATGGAATCGATGGGATCAGAAGAATAATACGGAACACCGTGCTGGATCCCAACGGCCTCGTATCACTAGCAGTCGAGATGACAGGCATCTTATCCGCGTGGCTGTAACGGATTGTGCAGCCACGTCTCAATCCCTGAGTCAGCAGGTGGGGACGTTTGCAAGACAACAATCATCTGACGAACAGTTCGACGACGTTTGCAGCAGCACGGACTATCAACTCGGAGACCATGGCTGCGGTTACCCTTGACGCTGCATCACAGACAGGAGCGCCTGCCATGGTTTACTCAAAGACGAACCTGGGTGCACGAATGGCAAAACGTCATTTTTTTTTTGGATGAATCCTGGTTCTGTTTACAGCATATCATGATGGTCGGATCCGTGTTTGGCGACATCGTCGTGAACGCACATTGGAAGCGTGTATCCATCATCACCATACTGGCATATCACCCGGAGCGATGATATGGGATGCCACTGGTTACACATCTCAGTCACCTATTGTTCGCAATGACGGTACTATGACTAGTGGACGTTACATTTCAGATGTGTTACGACCCGTGGCTCTACCCTTCATTCGATCCCTGCGGAACCCTATATTTCAAATTTCAGCAGGACAATGCACGACCCCATTTTGCAGGGTCTGTACGGGCCTTTCTGGATACAGAAAATGTTGGACTGCTGCCCTGGCAGGACATTCTGCACATCTCTCACCAATTGAAAACGTCTGGTCAATGGTGGCCGAGCAACTGGCTCGTTACAATACGCCAGTCACTACTCTTGGTGAACTGTGGTATGTTGTTGAAGCTGCATGGGCAGCTGTACCTGTACACAGCATCCAAACTGTGTTTGACTCAATGCCCAGGCATTATTACGGCCAGAGGTGGTTGTTCTGGGTACTGATTTCTCAGGATGTATGCACCCAAATTTCGTGAAAATGTAATCTCATGTCAGTTCTAGTATAATATATTTGTCCAATGAATACCCGTTTATCATCTGCATTTCTTCTTGGTGTAGCAATTTTAATGGCCAGTAGTGTAAATAGGCGACTCGTTCTACACTGCGGTTCCTATGTCGAATTACGGCGGGTAAGACACCTGATTTACCGAGTTACAAGGTGCTTTTGTGTAACGTGTAGGCATCTGGCACGTCAGCGAGCATATAGAGCAGCATCGCAAAGCCGACGATGAAGAGTCTCACAGGAGATGTGCCGTCTAGAGCGCAGAGCAGATGATGTGACCGTTGGATCTCTCCAGTCATTTAAGCAATATGATGGTACTGCGTCTGGGTCGTTGCAAGTGGCCAATCTTGCCCACAACGCTGGTGAAATGTTTCTCTGTCCTCTACAGCTGTCAGAGGACATTATTGGTGAGCCTCGTCCTAGCTGTGGGCGGCCTCTAAACTGCCGATGGTCAATCGCCACGTAATATTGGCACGTCGAATCCCGACGACAAACAGCACCCGGCAGTGTCATGACATGGTCCGCTGAACCATACTGATCCCCTACAACTATCAAATTGTGAGCCGGACAAAGTCAGAAACGCCTAACGGAAACCTCTGCCCACAACGCTTCTTGAAGGAACAGACATGGCGTCCTGTGTTCTCGCGTTTCCCTGCCACAGTATACTCCTCAAAGTGTTAAAATAATGTAATGATTATCCTTATGGAAGATCTCGTAACTTAAGAACGTAGAGTGATTCGATAAGTTGTCACACGGTGCTTTTATTTACACAGTTATATTAGAACTACATGCATCATACGAAATATGACTGAAATGACTAAAACTCTAAGAATATCTTATGCGCTCGGAAAAAGAAAATTTAATTAGTTTTACTAGCCCAGTACTGAAAATGTGACCTTCGTGAATAATGATCGCCGCTGCAGAGAATAGCGCTGTACTCACTTCTCGAGATCCTCGAATAAGTAGTCCGCCTTCTCCGGGATAGAGCACGACGTTGTCGTTGAATATTTCTTCGTAGGCGTGGGTACAGCATAGCTGGGAACGTAGATCTGCTTTTCTCCGTCTGCTGAAAGGTAAGAAGTTTGTTTTAGGATTCTTGCCACGGCGTATGACGAATACACCACTGGTATTTAAACTGCTACACCATGAGGGCGGCACACAACTAAGGTCACACTGGCGTTAAGATTTTTTGTCCTGAATCTCTTCTAGACTGAAGAAAGTTTTTCTTTGTGTAGTAATGCTTTTAGGTACTTTTTTAATAATGATTTTAGATGCAAGATTTACACAAAAATATCTGCCCGTTTTCAAAACATACTTTGTACACTTGGCTTCATTTTATGGACTAAAATAATCAATTACGAAATACTCTCTGTTGTAATAAATAGTAAAATGATCATTTCGTAATGATCATGGAAAATAACAAAAACAAACGCCGTTCGGCCAGACCTTGAAAACTCAACGGTACAGACCGGCCGCCGTGTCATCCTCATAGCTTAGGAGTCACCGGATGTGGAACCGGAGAGGCAAGTGGTCAGCACACCGCTCTTCCAGCCGTTGTCAGTTTTCGTGGCCGGTGCCGCTATTTCTCAGTCATATAGTTCCTAAGTTGGCCTCACAAGCGTTTTGTGCACCCCGCCTGCCAACAGCACTCGGCAGACCATAACGGTAAACTTTCCAAATGCTAGCCCAGCCCAACAGCGCTTAACTCTGGTGATCTGACGGGAACCGGAGTTATTAATGACTTAGTAGATAGTGTCGGAAGTTTCTTGCGGCTTTTCGCGGATGATGCTGTAGTATACAGAGAAGTTGCAGCATTAGAAAATTGCAGTGAAATGCTGGAAGATCTGCAGCAGATAGGCACTTTGTGCAGGGAGTGGCAACTGAACCTTAACATAGACAAATGTAATGTATTACGAATACATAGAAAGAAGGATCCTTTATTGTATGATTATATGATAGCAGATCAAAGACTGGTAGCAGCTACTTCTGTAAAATATCTGGGAGTATGCGTACAGAAGGATTTGAAGGGGAATGATCATTTAAATTAATTGTTGGTAAGTCGGGTGCGTGGTTGAGATTCATTGGGAGAGTCCTTAGAAAATGTAGTCCATCAACAAAGGAGGTGGCTTACAAAACACTCGTTCGACCTATACTTGAGTATTGCTCATCAGTGTGGGATCCGTGCCAGGTCGGGTTGACGGAGGAGTTAGATAAGATCCAAAGAAGAGCGGCGCGTTTCGTCACACGGTTATTTGCTAAGCATGATAGCGTTACGGAGATATTTAGCAAACTTAAGTGGCAGACTCTGCAAGAGAGGCGCTCTGCATCGCGGTGTAGCTTGCTCGCCAGGTTTCGAGAGGGTGCGTTTCTGGATGAGGTATCGAATATATTGCTTCCCCCTACTTATACCTCCCGAGGAGATCACTAATGTAAAATTAGAGAGATTCGAGCACGCACGGAGGCTTTCCGGCAGTCGTTCTTCCCGCGAATCATACACGACTGGAACAGGAAAGGGAGGTAATGACAGTGGCATGTGAAGTGTCTCCGCCACACACCGTTGGGTGGCTTGCGGTGTATAAATGTAAATGTAGATCTAGATGTAACACTGTTGTAAGACAGTTGGCTCATGCAAAATAACAATAACAGTATTCAATTATATAGGGGAATATAGCAAACCAACCACGGAGGTGTATTTTGTTGGCCACGGGCAGCTGCACGCCGCTTCGTTGACGTGCTAATATTTTCATAGTGATGCCCAAAGTTGGCAGTACTTGCGCATGATTAAAAGGTTGAACATTCACGAAAGAGTACTTCTGTTGCATTTAAGAAACAGTAGAAGTTAATGTACTGCATGCTTTTGTATGGAAATAAGTACACGCACTACTTGCCATTAAAATTGCTACATCACAAAGATGACGTGCTACAGACGCGAAATTTAACCGATAGGAAGAAGATGCTGTGATATGCAAATGATTAGCTTTTCAGAGCATTCACACAAGGTTAGCGCCAGTGGCGACACCTACAACGTGCTGACATGAGAAAAGTTTCCAACCGATTTCTCATACACAGCGAGCAGTTGACAGGCGTTCCCTGGTGAAACGTTGTTGTGATGCCTCGTGTAAGGACGAGAAAGTCATACCATCACGTTCCGACTTTGATAGAGGTCGGATTGTAGCCTATCGCGATTGCGGTTTATCGTATCGTGACATTACTGTCCGCGTTGGTCGAGATCCGATGACTGTTAGCAGAATATGGAATCGGTGGGTTCAGGAGGGTAATACGGAACGCCGTGCTGGATCCCAACGGCCTCGTATCACTAGCAGCCGAGATGACAGGCATCTTATCCGCATGGCTGTAACGGATCGTGCAGCCACGTCTCGATCCCTGAGTCAACAGATCGGGACGTTTGCAAGACACCAACCATCTGCACGAACAGTTCGACGACGTTTGCAGCAGCGTGGACTATCAGCTCGGAGACCATGGCTGCGGTTACCCTTGACGGTGCATCACAGACAGGAGCGCCTGCGTTGGTGTACTCAACGACGAACCTGGGCGCACGAATGGCAAAACGTCATTTTTTTGGACGAATCCAGGTTCTGTTTACAGCATCATGATGGTCGCACCCGTGTTTGGCGACATCGCGGCGCACACGCATTGGAAGCGTGTATTCGTCATCGCCATACTGGCATATCACCTGGCGTGATGGTATGGGGTGTCATTGGTTACACGTCTCGGTCACCTCTTATTCGCATTGACGGCACTTTGAACAGTGGACTTTACATTTCAGATGTGTTACGACACGTGGCTCTACCCGTCATTCGATCTCTGCGAAACCCTACATTTCAGCAGGGGAATGCACGACCGCTTGTTACAGGTATTATGCGGGCCTTTCTGGATATAGAAAATGTTCGACTGCTGCCCTGGCCAGCACATTTTTCAGATCTCTCACCAATTGAAAACGTTTGGTCAATGGTGGCCGAGCAACTGGCTCGTCACAATACGCCAGTCACTGCTCTTGATGAACTGTTGTATCGTGTTGAACCTGCATGGTCCGCTGTACCTGTAGATGCCATCCAAGCTCTGTTTGACTTAATGCCCAAGCGTATCAAGGCCGTTATTACAGCCAGAGGTTATTGTTCTGGGTACTGATTTCTCAGGTGCTATTGTGGTGGGGCGTGAAATCGAAGCGTCACCCATGCACCAGTGTCAGCCCAGTTTGCAGGTGAATGGAAGTTTAATTTAGTGTTTTGTTTAGGTATTTTGTAATATTTATAATTGTTGTGAATTATCTAAAGTTTTGTATTTATTTTTATGTTTCATATACGGAGAGGGCGGCGCAACGAACGGAGACAGCATCTTCGCTGCCGGACCAGAGAGAAAATTGGTGGCCACTATACGTCGCGGGTCGACAGCCAAACAGCAACAGAAGATCCTGAAACCGAGTTGTTGCGTCGTGCTTCTAAAACCTGAAAAAATGAGAATTTGTGATGTTTCTACAATAATGACTTCATAGAAAGTTTAATCATGTTGTAAATGTTCAGTCCTATCTTGTCAAGGCTCAGGTTCACGTCTATATGTAGTATATAGGAAGAGAATAAACTAGTGTATACTACAAAAGTTTAAAGAGGTGTTCTGAGAATTTATTTATGAAGAATTATTGATTTATTTGACAAGATTATTAATTTTGACAACGTTCATCGCGAGTTTGAGTCTTAAATGTTTATTCAATGTGGTTTTAATATTTATTAAAGCAGATTCTTGCGTTAATATAATGTATGAGAAAAAACAAATGACATCTAAATTGAAAAAAAATTGCGCAAACCAATTGGACTGAGTGACGTAATTCTGCAAATACGACTCAAATAATGATGTTTTAATTACAGTTTCGTTCAAGAACCATTCAGCGACCACTTATAAAAAGAGTTTAAATAATTCTGAAGTGTTTTGTGACTGACGTTGGTGACGAAGTCTGCACATAGTCATATGTCACAAGAAAATCATTTATACAAAACTTACGTCGTTACACTACACTATGCACCCAAAGAGCGTGAAAATGTAATCATATGTCAGTTGGAGTATAATATATTTGTTCAATGAATACCCGTTTATCATCTGAATTTCTTCTTGGTGTAGCAATTTTAATGGCCAGTAGTGTAGGTTCTCAGCGCACAAAATGGATTTAAGTAACACCATCTATATTCAATAAGTAATGAAAGACAACGCTCCAGGTTTCTCACTCAGAAATCTCGTTTCAACGTTGATTGTTTGTGAATAGGTCGTGTCATGTCTCGCTTAGGGAGAAACCTGTGCCTCTACGTGTCATGATTCAGCAGAGGTAGGATCGTATCCTATTGACACTGCGATTTGTCGCTCCTCGATATTGCTGCCCACGTTGGTGGGCTTCCACGACTGTCATGCGGATACGAATGTATCGAGTCAGGAGCCTTCCGCCCCCTCCCCTTCTTCCCACATCAACAACCACGACCTCAACGGCAAACGTGACATGCGCCCAAGAGCACACACATGCCCGTCTTGACTGCTCGATTGTACAGCCACCCCATATACCTTGAGTCAATAAACGGGTTTGTTTGAAGTAAGATAAGTATCCACACGGACAGCGGGACGGCGTCCGAAGCGTAGAGTACCCTCACCGTGGCGACAATTGTTGTAGATTCTTCTGACGTGGCATCAGAGAGACGTGCGTCGACAGTGGTGTTCTAAAGGTAACACGAATGGCACCACATCGTCTTCTCCCCGGTACTGCATACTGCATCAAGATGGACATACCTCTGTGTGCAGACTCTGAGGAGAACAAACGTTGTTGGATTTCATTCGTAACGATTCTTATTTATTTATTTATTCAGTCGATAGTCTTGTGACTGGCTTGATGCAGCCCGCCACGAATTGCTGTCGTGCCCTGAATTCTTCATCCGTGCCTGCCACCCTCTGTCCCCAATTACTTGTTGCGTGTATTCCAATCTCTGTTTTCTCCTACAGGTTTTACGCTCTACAGCTCAGTCTAGTACTGCGGAAACCATTCCCTGGTATCGCAAAGGATGTCCTGCCATCCTGTCTCTTCTTGTCAATGATTTCCATATATTCCTTTCTTCACCGATTCTCCGCAGACCTCCTTATTCCTTACTTTACCAGTCCACCTAATTTTCAACATTCTTCTGTAGCACCACATCTCAAATGCTTCGATTCTCTTCTGTTCTGGTTTTCCCCCAGCCCATGTTTCACTACCATAGAATTGTGGGCTCTCAACGTACATTCTCAGAAATTTCTTCCTCAAATTAAGGCCTGTGTTTGATACTAGGAGACTTATCTTGGCCAGGAATGTCCTTTTCACTATGCTTTTTACGTTCTCCTTGCTTCTTCCGTCTCGGTTATTTTGCAGCGAGGTAACAGGGTTCCTTAACTTCATCTACTTAGTGATCACCAAACCTGATGTTAAGTTTCTCGCCGTTCTCATTTCTGCAACTTCTCATTACTTTGGACTTGCTTCGATTTACTCTCAATCCATATACCGTACTCATTAGGCTTTTCATTCCATTCAGCATATCCTGTAATTCTTCTTTACTTTCATCAGAAAATCTTATCCTGGGTATCCTTTCACCCTGAATTTTAATCCCACTCTTGAACCTTTCTTCTATTTCCATCATTTCTTCCTTGATGTACAGATTTAATAGTGAAAGTCATCATACCTTTCTTACACCCTTTTTAATCCGAACACTTTGTTTTTGGCCTTTCATTCTTATTGCTCCCTCTTGGTTGTTCAACATATTGTATATTACCCGTATTGCCCTATAGCTTAATTCTATTTTTCTCAGAATTTCGAACATCTTGCATTATTTTATACTGTCGAACGCTTTTTGTAGGTCGAAATAGCCAATGAAAGTGTCTTGATTTTTCTTCAGTCTTGCTTCTATTATCTACTGCAACGTCAGAATTTCCTCTCTGGTGCCTTTAGCTTTCATAAAGCCACACTGATCGTCCTCCAACACATACTCAGTTTCTTTTCTATTCTTCTGAATATTATCCTTGTCAGCAGCCTGGATGCATGAGATGATAAACTCATTGTACGATAGTTCTTTCACTTATCTGCTCTTGCTATCTAGGAAGTTGTGTGGATGATATTTTTTCCGAAAGTCTGATAGTACGTCGCCAGTCTCATAGATTCTACATATCAGCTTCAACAGCCGTTTTGTTGCCACTTCTCTCAACGATTTTAGAAATTCCGATGGAATATTGTGTATCCCTTCTGCCTTATTTGGTCTCAAGTCTTCCAGAGCACTTTTAAATTCTGACTCTAATACTGAATCCTCTATGTCTTTCATATCGACTCCTGTTTTTTCTGTCACTTCATTGGACAAGTCCTCCTCCACATAGACGTCTTCAATGTCCTTTTGCGACCTATCCGCTCTCTCCTCTGCTTTCACTGATCACATAGTTAATGTTACCATCCTTGGTTTTAATTTTACCGAAGGTTATTTTAACATTTCTATATGCTGAGTCAGTCCTTGCGACGAGAATTTCTTTTTCGTTTCTTCACATCCTCCCTGCACACATCTAGCCTTGCCTTGGCCGCACTTGCTATTAATCTCATAACTAATGGATTTATGTTGCTGATTTATTGTCTTTCCGTGAACATTTTGCTGCCTCCTTCTTTCGACGACCAATTGAGGTAATGTTGTACCTATCTATGAGTGTCTAACAACTGTGACGGCCCTTTTTAGAGATGTCGATTTGTCTTCAGCTGGACTGTCTACTTTGGTGTTCCTTGTCGCACTATTCACATCCTTAGCGAGCTTCAAACGCGTCTCATCATTCCTCAGTACTTCAGTAACCCACCTCCTACTACACCGATTTTTCCGGGAAGTTCTCGTTTCCAGTGTACTCTTCATTACTAAATTGTAATACGAGTCTATAGCGCCGGCCGGTGTTGCCGTGCGGTTCTAGGCGCTTCAGTCTGGAACCGCGCGACCGCTACGGTCGCAGGTTCGAATCCTGCCTCGGGCATGGATGTGTGTGATGTCCTTAGGTTAGTTAGGTTTAAGTAGTTCTAAGTTCTACGGGACTGATGACCACAGATGTTAAGTCCCATACTGCTCAGAACCATTTGTCTATATCTTACAGTCCAATATCTGATTTCGGAATCTCTTCCTGACCATGACGTAATCTATCTGAAATCTCCCCGTTATCTCCCGGCCTTTTCCAAGTATATCTCCTGCTTTTGCAGTTCTTGGATAGAGCATTCGCTATTACTAGCTGAAATTTATTGCAGAAATCAGTTAGTCTTTTTCCTTTTTTATTCCTAGTAGCAAGACCATATTCTCGCGTAACCCTTTCTGCTATTCCTTCCCATACAACCGCATTCGAATTCCCCATGACTATTAGATTTTCATAGTCTTTTACATACTGAATTACCAGTTCAACATCCTTAGATACTTTCTCCATCTCTTCACCTTCGTCTTTCGGCGGTGGCATTATACCTGAACAATCGTTATCGATGTTGGTTTGCTTTCGATTCTGATGAGAACAACCCTATCACTGAACTGTTGACAGTAACTCACTCTCTGCCCTACCTTCCTATTCATAACGAAACCTACTCGCGTTATACTGTTTTTTAGTGCTGTTGGTATTACCCTGTACTCATCTGACCAGAAATCCTTGTCTTATTTCCATTTCACTTCACTGACCTCCACTGTATCTAGATTCAGCCTTTGTATATCCTTTTACAGATATTCTACACTCCTGGAAATGGAAAAAAGAACACATTGACACCGGTGTGTCAGACCCACCATACTTGCTCCGGACACTGCGAGAGGGCTGTACAAGCAATGATCACATGCACGGCACAGCGGACACACCAGGAACCGCGGTGTTGGACGTCGAATGGCGCTAGCTGCGCAGCATTTGTGCACCGCCGCCGTCAGTGTCAGCCAGTTTGCCGTGGCATACGGAGCTCCATCGCTGTCTTTAACACTGGTAGCATGCCGCGACAGCGTGGACGTGAACCGTATGTGCAGTTGACGGACTTTGAGCGAGGGCGTATAGTGGGCATGCGGGAGGACGGGTGGACGTACCGCCGAATTGCTCAACACGTGGGGCGTGAGGTCTCCACAGAACATCGATGTTGTCGCCAGTGGTCGGCGGAAGGTGCACGTGCACGTGCCCGTCGACCTGGGACCGGACCGCAGCGACGCACGGATGCACGCCAAGACCGTAGGATCCTACGCAGTGCCGTAGGGGACCGCACCGTCACTTCCCAGCAAATTAGGGACACTGTTGCTGCTGGGGTATCGGCGAGGACCATTCGCAACCGTCTCCATGAAGCTGGGCTACGGTCCCGCACACCGTTAGGCCGTCTTCCGCTCACGCCCCAACATAGTGCAGCCCGCCTCCAGTGGTGTCGCGACAGGTGTGAATGGAGGGACGAATGGAGACGTATCGTCTTCAGCGATGAGAGTCGCTTCTGCCTTGGTGCCAATGATGGTCGTATGCGTGTTTGGCGACGTGCAGGTAAGCGCCACAATCAGAACTGCATACGACCGAGGCACACAGGGCCAACACCCGGCATCATGGTGTGGGGAGCGATCTCCTACACTGGCCGTACACCTCTGGTGATCGTCGAGGGGACACTGAATAGTGCACGGTACATCCAAACCGTCATCGAACCCAACGTTCTACCATTCCTAGACCGGCAAGGGAACTTGCTGTTCCAACAGGACAATGCACGTCCGCATGTATCACGTGCCACCCAACGTACTCTAGAAGGTGTAAGTCAACTACCCTGGCCAGCAAGATCTCCGGATCTGTCACCCATTGAGCATGTTTGGGACTGGATGAAGCGTCGTCTCACGCGGTCTGCATGTCCAGCACGAACGCTGGTCCAACTGAGGCGCCAGTTGGAAATGGCATAGCAAGCCGTTCCACAGGACTACATCCAGCATCTCTACGATCGTCTCCATGGGAAAAAAGCAGCCTGCATTGCTGCGAAAGGTGGATATACACTGTACTAGTGCCGACATTGTGCATGCTCTGTTGCCTGTGTCTATGTGCCTGTGGTTCTGTCAGTGTGATCATGTGATGTATCTGACCCCAGGAATGTATCAATAAAGTTTCCCCTTCCTGGGGCAATGAATTCACGGTGTTCTTATTTCTATTTCCAGGAGTGTAGTTTTCCTATTATGTTCAAACGTCTGACATTCCAAGCTCCGACTGGTAGAACGTCATCCCGTTATTCGCCATTCCATCTTTTCCTCATTGCCACTTTTCCTTCGTCAGTCCCCTCACGGAGATCCGAATGGGAGATTAATTCAAAACCTTTTGCCAATGAAGAGATCATCAAGACGCTTTTTCAATTACAGGCCACATGTCCTGTGGAAACACATTGGGTATCTTTAATGCATGGCCGGCCAGAAATTCTGCACGCGTGCGGTGCTCCTGCACATGTGCAACTTCCGGGTCACAGCGTGCACGCCGCAGCCGTCAGCGTTCACACAGTGCATTGTTTCCACGCACAGATGTCGCTCTATCCACTTGCTGAGATACTCTGTACAGGCGCATTCTAGTGCTCTTTCCGCAGCTTGCAAGCCAACCATGGGAAGGTATTTCGCGTATTAAACATTTAAAATACTGTCACAGTATACTCATTGAGACGTCTACTGTTATGTTAACAGTTTAACCCAGTAAGACATGTAGTACAGTTAACAACCGTGGGTTTTTATTAAGGCAGCTTGACTGACGGCACGTAAATACGCGTAATGTTTTTGATCTAGTATTTAAGAAAGAGAACACTTAGCGACTTCCAACGAACCTTAGTCATGATTTCAAATAACATTAACCCAATGCAAGGTTTCCCATAACTAATTCTCGGTGCCGTCAGTTACACCCACATAATTTCTGTCTCACTGACCTCTGAACAGAAAGACAACCGCAGACCTCTCGATGATCACCTGTACCATTACTGCTATATCTTTCATCAGTTCCGCCTGAAATCTGCGTAATAACCGACAATTAGATGAATGTTACGTTTTATCGACTTCAACTGAGCGTAGCCCTTCACACATTAAAAAAAACTAAATGTAAGTATACAACAATCGGTTTAATGACCAATTTTCCTGATAATAATGTAGCATGGAGCAGAATGAGGCAATAATGAACAGTTGGCAAACACTAATTTTTAATTATGAAAGGAATAAATCCAAACACGTTTATCACTGGTCATGCGAAATGATATAGTTAATATCGGGCACAAAAGCACGGCTCATTGGCAAGCGCAAGCAATTGCGGGAGATTTTCATCACTGATGCTTGATCGAAACGACCGAGAACATAGATCTGCCGTCCTTTGCTTTTTCACATTACCTGTCATTTCTCAGTACTTCTCTGTTCAGGTTACGGTCACCAGGGGTAAACGAGACTGGGTATGTTGCGCTCTTACTTGTACCACATAAACGGGGAAGAGGAGCCGCCGCCGTTCATTTAGGACACATGTCTAACAGCAGATGTCGCTGTCGCACACGTGCGCACATGTGCAGCACGTCTGTACACTGTGCAACGTTTGGCCGGCCCTGCTTCAATGCAAAGGTTTCCGTAGCCTTCTGCATCGCCATACTAACTATTGTTGATGTTTCCGCCTTTAGGCGCAGTTTTCCATCACAAGGGCAAGATAGTACCCTGAATCTCCGTCAGTTCCTCCGCCCTCTTTGGCAAGGACGTTGGCAGAGCGAGGGTGACTTCTTAAGCCGGAAGTCCTCAGCAGCCATTGCTGATGATTTTTATTCAAATTTAACCATTGGCTGGATTCTAATACGGGACCCAGGACGTCTTGGTTACGTCAAAGATGTTACCTGTAGACCACGTGTGAACGGAACGTCATCGTCATCGGGCCCTGATACTGGGGAGATGTTATGTGGTGTCATTGGGTACATAGGCACCTCTGGAACGCGTAGCCGGTAATTTGACAGCAAGCTTTAGGCCGACGGCTAGAGCGAATTGTTCAAATGTTCAAATGTGTGTGAAGTCTCATGGGACTTGACTGCTAAGGTCATCAGTCCTTAAGCTTACACACTACTTAACCTAAATTATCCGAAGCACAAAGACACACACCCATACCCGAGGGAGGACTCGAACCTCATGCCTGGACCAGCCGCACTGTCCACGACTGCAACGCCTAAGACCGCTCGGCTAATCCCGCACGGCCGGCTCGAACGAATTTTCGAGGTTTCTGTGGTGTTATCTTCAAATAAGTTAACGCAAGAGGATGCTAACGTCTGGAAAAAAAAACTGCAATTTATAAGATTCCGTGCGACTGGGGCGAGGTGTACGTGGGTACGGTAAAAAAAAAAAAATGAAGAGCACAGGACACTGAGAAGAAGAGGGGAGATTGACAGATCAGCTGTTGCGGAATGTGCTTTACAGCCAGGAGACCATCATATTCATTTAGACCGGACTCAGGTACTGGCAGCCACTAACACATACAACGAATCGCTGTACAGGGAGGCAATAGAGATTGTGAAACACCCCAGGAATTTTAATAGGAAGAAGGAGGGCGTGAAACTGAATGAAATTTGTATTCTGATGCTGAAAAAGATGCGTACCAGACTTCCACCGTAAGATGATGATAACAGCGAATGACGGCAGACGACAACGGCCAGTTGCGCTCTCGTATTCAAAACATGTGATGTCGCGCCACTGCGCAGAAGCTTGCTGTAGTCAGTAGCGAGCTAGGGTGTGAATCGGACGTTCAACAAAGCCACGGTCCCCCTTGAAAATGTCCTCCGCAGATGGAACGAAACTTCGGGTTTCGAAGTGAAATCCCTTAGACCACGGCATAATAGCCCGGATTATTTTATTAGTTGAGAAAATAGCGTCTGCCGACGTTTTCTGTACCCTCTCTTAGGCATTCGTATGTCGAATCAAAATATCCTCTCAGATAAATTCAGACTTTTCGGAAATACCGAGCGAGGTGGCGCAGTGGTTAGACACTGGACTCGCATTCGGGAGGACGACGGTTCAATCCCGCGTCTGGCCATCCTGATTTAGGTTTTCCGTGATTTCCCTGAATCGCTCCAGGCAAATGCCGGGATGGTTCCTTTCAAAGGGCACGGCCGACCTCCTTTCCTGTCCTTCCCTAATCCGATGAGACCGATGACCTCGCTGTCTGGTCTCCTTCCCCAAAACAACCAACCAACCAACCAACCAACTTTTCGGAAGTGATGGTACAGTCAACCAACAGACGTCATATCTAACCAAAATAATGCTGAAAGTTGTACTTAACATTGAAACCAACGTAAGTAGGGAAGATTCTTCTGATTGGAGAGAGATCACTTATAAGGTTGTACAAGGCACAGTCTTAGATTTTCTCAGATGTATAAACGACCTTCCAACAGATATATAACAAGTAAAAGTAGTTCTTCCAGCAGGTGATACTAGCATTGTAATCAGTCCAAACATATATACACAAGGGAAGAAATGGTAAATAATATTCTTAAAATATTATTGAGTAACTTTCGGCAGATGCTCTCACTCTGTCTTAAAAAGACAAAACATGTTCAGTACAGTACTGCACACCTAGAAGCACTACGACAGTGATAAATGTGACACACGGCGAGGAAATAATAGAAAAGGTGGAAACTTTAAAAATGTTAAGTGGCAATTTAGGTGCTCGTTTTTCCCGAGTGCCGTTCGAGAGTGGAACGGTAGAGAGACAGCTTGAAGGTGGTTCATTGAACCCTCTGCCAGGCACTTTATTTTGAGTAGCAGAGTAATCACGTAGATGTAGATGTAAACTAAAACTACCAAAGCAACTCACTTCAGTCAGATTTGCACTTCAGATCATTGAAAATCTTGCGAAGGGACAAAGCAGTAAGTTGACATATTCTGCCTATTTTCTTTCAATAATGCTGTATGGAATAATAGTCTGAGGTAGCTCATCTTTAAGACAGAAAGATTTCATTGCTCAAAACTGTGCTGTAAGAATAATAAGTGGTTCTCACCCCCAATCCCCTTGTAGATATCTGCTTATGAAGTTAGGCATTTTGACAACTGCTTCATAGAATATTCATTCCCTCATGAGTTTGTTGTAAATAATCCTTCTACAATTCAAAAGGAACAATTATGTACATAATTACAATACCAGAAGAAAAAACCATATCCATTAGTTCACGTTATGATTGTGTTTAGCACAAAAAAGGGGTGCACACTGCTGCTACCAACATTTTCAATCATTAACTTCAAAGTACAAAATGTCTGGCGAAAGTTAAATTACATTTGGAAACAAACTGAAAGTAGAATTTCTGTTATCCATATATACGTTTGTTGACAGGCATTACTAATTCACACCTATATTAAAAAATAAAGACGTTGCCATATTTTCATATGAATGTGTAATATCGATGTAAAATGACTCCTCCCACATCATTTGGATTAATCTTACAAATGCTACATGGAACATAAAGATAACATCTCGTGGCCACCTGGTCATACCTGAGGGGTAGGATATACTCTATTTGTAACATAAATATAAGTAATATTTGTTCATATACACGACTGAACGGAGAGAAGGGAAAGAAAGATGAGTATCTCTGCTATTATATTAGTAAAATCTGATTAAATTTATTTGATAATTTGTTTTACTTAAGTCAGTATAACAATGAAGACAAGCTCGTACACAGCTTTCCATCTTCCTCCTCACAATTACCAACAATGATGAAACATTTGGATTCAATACTGAACAGTATTAATAAAATGTAGCATTTTAACATCACATTATTATTTTACATGGTATGCTGCAGCCGGCCGCTGTGACCGAGCGGTTCTAGGGGCTTCAGTCCGAAACCACGCGGCTTCTTCGGTCGCAGGTTCGAATGCTGCCTCGGGCATGGATGTGTGTGATGTCCTTAGGTTAGTTAGGTTTAAGTAGTTCTAAGTCTATGGGACTGATGACCATTGCAGTTGAGTCCCATAATGCTTAGGACCACTTGAACCATTTTTGATTTGAGCTATGCTATAACACGTGCAAGACAAATAAGATGCAGTCTCCGTTTATTCTCATTTACGGTACAAACTATGTTGTTTATTTTGAACGTAGTGATATGTACGACCAACGTAAGATTCGGTTGTAAGCGAAATATGCTTTTTTGACGGTCTACTACGTACAGCATAACTTGTCTTTAATTTTTTTAATTTTACTCAGTCGCAACTGCACAGTAGTGAAGACTGCAGAATAAAAGGATATTTTAATGTAAATTACGAAAATCAGTATGACATAGTTCTGTCATTAAAAAAATGTAATCCTGCTGTGGACCCCATCGTAACTAAAATACTTTTTTCCCTTTCTCAGTGTGTGCATTTAGTAATCAGATCGGTAACTCTCTGTGATCCACGTTTTCAGATGGTTCTGCGGACACGTCAGCTGTTTGTAAACACGGACGTGACTCCGCTAAATAATGTACCAAGACTGAACAGGTCGGAAATGATGAAACGCTGTTCATTGGGAACAAACATGTTTTCGTAGATGCGTGTGACACTGATAGGTCTCGCTGCGCACGCGCTCATCCTGTGGCCGAGGGAGGTTAACGTTTCCGGGTCTCGTCGACATCAAGGTCAGTAGTGACTGCGCTGTGGCTCGGTTAGGCGAGGACGGAGCGAAAAACCGCAGCGATTTTAGTGGCGGAACCATTCTGGAATTTGTTTCAAGTGATTTAAGCATGCCACAAAGTTTCAGTTATGATTGTTGAACGAGAATTGAAATCCTGTTTCTCCGGGATACAAAATCATAGTGTTTACCCTTGTGTTAACTGTCAGGGTGAACAAAAAATGGTTCAAATGGCTCTGAGCACTATGGGACTCAACTGCTGTGGTCATTAGTCCCCTAGAATTTAGAACTACTTAAACCTAACTAACCTAAGGACATCACACACATCCATGCCCGAGGCAGGATTCGAACCTGCGACCATAGCAGTTGCACGGTTCCGGACTGCGCGCCTTCAACCGCGAGACCACCGCGGCCGGCCAGGGTGAACAGAAAGTAGCAATTGTAGAGCAGTCAGCTATTTGGCATTGAAGACATGGGTATAGATTTCGCAAGAAACTACACTCCTGGAAATTGAAATAAGAACACCGTGAATTCATTGTCCCAGGAAGGGGAAACTTTATTGACACATTCCTGGGGTCAGATGCATCACATGGTCACACTGACAGAACCACAGGCACATAGACACAGGCAACAGAGCATGCACAATGTCGGCACTAGTACAGTGTATATCCACCTTTCGCAGCAATGCAGGCTGCTATTCTCCCATGGAGACGATCGTAGAGATGCTGGATGTAGTTCTGTGGAACGGCTTGCCATGCCATTTCCACCTGGCGCCTCAGTTGGACCAGCGTTCGTGCTGGACGTGCAGACCGCGTGAGACGACGCTTCATCCAGTCCCAAACATGCTCAATGGGGGACAGATCCGGAGATCTTGCTGGCCAGGGTAGTTGACTTACACCTTCTAGAGCACGTTGGGTGGCACGGGATACATGCGGACGTGCATTGTCCTGTTGGAACAGCAAGTTCCCTTGCCGGTCTAGGAATGGTAGAACGATGGGTTCGATGACGGTTTGGATGTACCGTGCACTATTCAGTGTCCCCTCGACGATCACCAGAGGTGTACGGCCAGTGTAGGAGATCGCTCCCCACACCATGATGCCGGGTGTTGGCCCGGTGTGCCTCGGTCGTATGCAGTCCTGATTCTGGCGCTCACCTGCACGTCGCCAAACACGCATACGACCATCATTGGCACCAAGGCAGAAGCGACTCTCATCGCTGAAGACGACACGTCTCCATTCGTCCCTCCATTCACGCCTGTCGCGACACCACTGGAGGCGGGCTGCACGATGTTGGGGCGTGAGCGGAAGACGGCCTAACGTTGTGCGGGACCGTAGTCCAGCTTCATGGAGACAGTTGCGAATGGTCCTCGCCGATACCCCAGGAGCAACAGTGTCCCTAATTTGCTGGGAAGTGGCGGTGCGGTCCCCTACGGCACTACGTAGGATCCTACGGTCTTGGCGTGCATCCGTGCGTCGCTGCGGTCCGGTCCCAGGTCGACGGGCACGTGCACCTTCCGCCGACCACTGGCGACAACATCGATGTACTGTGGAGACCTCACGCCCCACGTGTTGAGCAATTCGGCGGTACGTCCACCCGTCCTCCCGCATGCCCACTATACGCCCTCGCTCGAAGTCCGTCAACTGCACAAACGGTTCACGTCCACGCTGTCGCGGCATGCTACCAGTGTTAAAGACTGCGATGGAGCTCCGTATGCCACGGCAAACTGGCTGACAATGACGGCGGCGGTGCACAAATGCTGCGCAGCTAGCGCCATTCGACGGCCAACACCGCGGTTCCTGGTGTGTCCGCTGTGCCGTGCGTGTGATCATTGCTTGTACATCCCTCTCGCAGTGTCCGGAGCAAGTATGGTGGGTCTGACACACCGGTGTGAATGTGTTCTTTTTTCCATTTCCAGGAGTGTAGATGCTATTATATGATTATGGTATTTTTTGCATGTTTTAATTTTTCTTTTGAAGATCTTACTGACGCAAGGACCATACTGTGCAGCTGGAGGTGGAGCAGTGTTACAAGGCACAACAACTGAAGTCTCAAGCAACGCCATTCAATATTTGTTGCAAGCGAGCAATTTTTTATTATTTCAGTTCAAAGCAGAGTATAAATTACGCAAAGAAATACCGTAACATGCTTTATATTAGGCTTTCTTAGAATGTGTTACCTTATGTATCCTTTGTTATTGGCAATATTTTGCCTAGTTGGAAGCAAGACCGATAGGGATAGAAAAGAAGCAGAACATAATGACAAAGCTGTCTCTTTTAAGATTTCATATTCAAAATCCACCTGAGAGGTTCAGTCCCCACATTTCGAACGACTTATGTACACTGCCGACTGGAATACACTTTTTGAAATACTAATGGTTGTAGGTATAAGACACAGTGACTAAAAGATCATGTGCAACTTGTACACCAAATGGTTCAAATGGCTCTGAGCACTATGGGACTTAACATCTATGGTCATCAATCCCCCAGAACTTAGAACTACTTAAACCTAACTAACCTAAGGACATCACACAACTTGTACACAAACCGGAATGGTTTTACGAGTCGAAGGATGTGAAAGGGTAGCAGAATTTAACGAGGGACTGAGAGAAGGGTGTAGCTCGTTCCAGATATTACACAGTCTGTATGATAAGAAAGCGCAAAAGAAACCAAGGAGGAATCTGGAACGATTATTAAAGATAGGGGCGAAGAGTTGAAATCTTCGAGTTTTAATACTTTTTCTGGCCTGTAGTCGCATTTGTGCTTATGACGATTACCGATTTCGTTCGGTTTTAGAATATACAATCCTAGACAAGAAAAAAAAAAAAGAAAAGAGATGACGCAGCACGAAGGAATTATCCAAATGGGACGGTAGTCGGTAGATGTGCAGACAAGCAAATTATAACAATCTCAGGAGAATTGACTGATTTATTCAAGAGAAAGAGATTCACAAATGGACAAGTCAATAACGGTTGCTCAATCTCAGGCCTACATACAAGCAATTATTTAGCTTAGCATTGATTGTCAGAGTTGTTCTGTGTCCTCCTGAGGTATTTAGAGCCAAATTCAGTCCGACTGGCGCGTTAGTCCATCAAAATCTTGAGATGTTTGCAGGGTCCTGCCCATAAAGCTCGCAACATTTTCAGCTGGGGAGAGGTCTGGCGATATTGCTGGCCAAGGTAGGGTTTGGTAAGCGCGACGACAAGCAGGAGAAACCCTCGTCGTGTGCTGGCAGACATTATCTTGCTGGAATGTAAGCCCAGGATGGCTTGCCATGAAGGGCAACAGAACAGACACCAGTCCATTAGTCCTGGTTGTCGGATCACATGAGTGGCGCCTCTCCAGACACGTCTTTGCTGGTCACTGGGCCTGGAATCTCACTGACTGGAGTGTAATTGTGTACAGTGATAAGTCCGGCGTCCAACTGAGTCCCGATGAATAGCCAAGCCGTGACTGGAGACGCCCCAGGCAGTGGTGGGATACCAACCTGACTGTATCCCGCCATACGGGCCGGCAGCAGTGGCCGTGCGGTTCTAGGCGCTTCAGTACGGAACCGCGGGACTGCTACAGTCGCAGGTTCGAATCCTGCCTCGGGCATGGATGTGTGTGATGTCCTTAGGTTAGTTAGGTTTAAGTAGTTCTACATTCTAGGGGACTGATGACCTCAGATGTTAAGTCCCATAGTGCTCAAAGCCATTTTTGACCTTTTGTCGTCATAACTGGCACCATTACAGTGGAGCCCTATATCGACGATACTCTACACTCCGTTTTGTCTTCTTTCATGGCAAGCCATCCCGGTCTTACATTGCAGCAAGGTAATGCCCACTCGCACATGATAGAGGTTCTACTGCTTGTCTTCGCGCTTTGCAAAACCCACCTTGGCCAGCAAGCTCCCCGGATCTCTCCCCAGTTGAGAACATTTGGAGCATTGTGGGTAGGGCCCTCCAACCAGCTCCGTATTTTGACGATATAGCGCACCAATTGGACAAAATTTGGCACGATAGCCCCCAAGAGGATATACACCAAATCTGTCAATCAATTCCAAAACGAATAACTTTTTAAATGAGGCCATAGGTGGACCAGCGCGTTATTCACTTGCTTAATTTGTGAAGCTCTTTCTCGGGAATTAATTATCTATTTTATTTCGAAATTGTAATCATGTGTTTGTCTGTACATTTAAATGTCACATCTACCGATTTACGTCCAGTTCAGATGATTCCTTCGTGGTGTGTGTGTGTGTGCGTGTGTGTGTGTATTCGGATACGTTGTAGTTGCATAGCAACCCGTCAGATATATGTGCTGCACCTGTATATGCCACTATTTTCCTTTGTTGCTTGCTCAAAATACAGACTGTTAACTTCTCCTTCCCTTTCATGTCCTTCGATTCACTGCAATGTGCTACATACAGGGTGTTTCAAAAGTGACCGGTATATTTGAAACGGCAATAAAAACTAAACGAGCAGTGATAGAAATACACTGTTTGTTGCAATATGCTTGGGACAACAGTACATTTTCAGGCGGACATACTTTCGAAATTACAATAGTTACAATTTTCAACAACAGATGGCGCTGCAAGTGATGTGAAAGATGTAGAAGATAACGCAGTCAGTGGGTGCGCCATTCTGTACGTCGTCTTTCTGCTGTAAGCGTGTGCTGTTCAGAACGTGCAAGTGTGCTGTGGACAACATGGTTTATTCCTTAGAACAGAGGATTTTTCTGGTGTTGGAATTCCACCGCCTAGAACACAGTGTTGTTGCAACAAGACGAAGTTCTCAACGGAGGTTTAATGTAACCAAAGGACCGAAAAGCGATACAATAAAGGATCTGTTTGAAAAATTTCAACGGACTGGGAACGTGATGGATGAACGTGCTGGAAAGGTAGGGCGACCGCGTACGGCAACCACAGAGGGCAACGCGCAGCTAGTGCAGCAGGTGATCCAACAGCGGCCTCGGGTTTCCGTTCGCCGTGTTGCAGCTGCGGTCCAAATGACGCCAACGTCCACGTATCGTCTCATGCACCAGAGTTTACACCTCTATCCATACAAAATTCAAACGTGGCAACCCCTCAGCGCCGCTACCATTGCTGCATGAGAGACATTCGCTAACGATATAGTGCACAGGATTGATGACGGCGATATGCATGTGGCAGCATTTGGTTTACTGACGAAGCTTATTTTTACCTGGACGGCTTCGTCAATAAACAGAACTGGCGCATATGGGGAACCGAAAAGCCCCATGTTGCAGTCCCATCGTCCCTGCGTCCTCAAAAAGTACTGGTCTGTGCCGCCATTTCTTCCAAAGGGATCAGTGGCCCATTTTTCAGATCCGAAACGATTACTGCATCACGCTATCTGGACATTCTTCGTGAATTTGTGGCGGTACAAACTGCCTTAGACGACACTGCGAACACCTCGTGGTTTATGAAAGATGGTGCCCGGCCACATCGCAAGGCCGACGTCTTTAATTTCCTGAATGAATATTTCGATGATCGTGTGATTGCTTTGGGCTATCCGAAACATACAGGTGGCGGCGTGGATTGGCCTCCCTATTCGCCAGACATGAACCCCTGTGACTTCTTTCTGTGGGGACACTTGAAAGACCAGGTGTACCGCCAGAATCCAGAAACAATTGAACAGCTGAAGCAGTACATCTCATCTGCATGTGAAGCCATTCCGCCAGACACGTTGTCATTGGTTTCGGGTAATTTCCACGCACGGTGGATATGTGGAAAATATCGTACTA
Source organism: Schistocerca gregaria (assembly GCF_023897955.1). Classification (NCBI taxonomy): domain Eukaryota; kingdom Metazoa; phylum Arthropoda; class Insecta; order Orthoptera; family Acrididae; genus Schistocerca; species Schistocerca gregaria. The sequence goes on along the minus strand of NC_064921.1, from coordinate 960,658,161 downwards.
TAGAGTTTCCCAGACCGCAGCGCCATCTGTTGTTGACAATTGTAACTACTGTAATTTCGAAAGTTTGTCTGCCTGAAAGTGTACTGTTGTCCCAAGCATATTGCAACAAACGGTGTATTTCTATCGCTGCTCGTTTAGTTTGTATTGCCGTTTCAAATATACCGGTCATTTTTGAAACACCCTGTATATACAGGGTGGTCCATTGATAGTAACCGGGCCAAATATCTCACGAAATAAGCGTCAAACGAAAAACCTACAAAGAATGAAACTCGTCCAGCTTGAAGGGGGAAACCAGATGGCGCTATTGTTGGTCCGCTAGATGGCGCTGCCATAGGCCAAACGGACATCAACTGTTTTTTTTAAACAGGAACCCCCATTTTTTATTACATATTCGTGTAGTGCGTAAAGAAATATGAATGTTTTAGTTGGACCACTTTTTGCGGTTTGTGATCAAAATGCCCAGCGGTCGTGTGCTATGTATGCTGCTAGGTATCCTGGACGACATCGTCCAAGTGTCCGGACCGTTCGCCAGATAGTTACGTTAGTTAAGGAAACAGGAAGTATTCAGCCACATGTGAAACGTCAACCACGACCTGCAACAAATGATGATGCCCAAGTAGGTGTTTTAGCTGCTGTCGCGGCTAATCCGCACATCAGTAGCAGACAAACTGCGCGAGAATCGGGAATCTCAAAAACATCGGTGTTGAGGATGCTACATCAACATCGATTGCACCCGTACCATATTTCTATGCACCAGGAATTGGATGGCGATGACTTTGAACGTAGTGTACAGTTCTGCCACTGGGCAAAAGAGAAAGTACGGGACGATGACAGTTTTTTTTGCACGCGTTCTATTTAGCGACGAAGCGTCATTCACCAACAGCGGTAACGTAAACCGGCATAATATGCACTATTGGGCAACGGAAAATCCACGATGGCTGCGACAAGTGGAACATTAGCGACCTTGGCGGGTTAATGTATGGTGTGGCATTATGGGAGGAAGGATAATTGGCCCTCATTTTATCGATGGCAATCTAAATGGTGCAATGTATGATGATTTCCTACGTAATGTTCTACCGATGTTTCTACAAGATGTTTCACTACATCCAACATGATGGATGTCCGGCACATAGCTCGCGTGTGGCTGAAGCGGTATTTCATGACACGTGGATTGGTCATCGAAGCGCCATACCATGGCCCGCATGTTCACCGGATCTGACGTCCCCGGATTTCTTTCTGTGGGGAAAGTTGAAGGATATTTGCTATCGTGATCCACCGACAACGACTGACAACATGCGTCAGCGCATTGTCAATGTACTTGCGAACATTACGGGAGAGAATTGTTGTTACACGTGTTGCTAAATGCATTGAGGTTGACGGACTTCATTTTGAGCATTTACTGCATTAATGTGGTATTTACAGGTGATCACGCTGTAACAGTATGCGGTCTCAGAAATGATGAGTTCATAAAGGTACATGTATCACATTGGAACAACCGAAATAAAATGTTCAAACGTACCTATGTTCTGTATTTTAATTTAAAAAACCTACCTGTTACCAACTGTTCGTCTAAAATTGTGAGCCATCTGTTTGTGACTATTACTGCGCCATCTGTCATAAAGCGCAAAACGTGGTCCAACTAAAACATTCATATTTCTTTACGCACTACACGAATATGTAGTAAAACATGGGGTTCCTATTAAAAAAAAAAAAAAAAACGCAGCTGATATCCGTTCGATCTATGGCAGCGCCATCTAGCGGGCCAACCATAGCGCCATCTGATTTCCCCCTTCAAGCTAGACAAGTTTCGTTCTTTGTAGTGTTCCGTTTGACGCTAATTTCGCGAGATATTTGGCCCGGTCACGATCTGTGGACCACCCTGTATATGTGGCTTGTATTTTCACTTGACATCATGTCAAGGTTTCATAAAAACTTTGAGTGCACCGATGACTTTCTAATTCTGTCAGAGACGTCGAAGAATCTAGATCAGTGGAACGGAATATATGACTTGAAGAAGGGTTGTAAGATAACTCTTAACAACAGTTTCAGCCATGGGGAAGCGGTAGCGTCTTTGATTAGTAATCTAAACATACTCAGTCGCGGGTTCGTACTCCTCCTTCGTTTAGACCTTGAATGATAGTCATCAGAAGTGGTTATCTAAGACTTCCGGCATAAGAAGTCACTCCGCATTCAGCAAACCGGCCTTGTCATACAGGACCTGTGGAGCGAATAGAAACGAAGGGCCCTGTCTTTTCCTTGGGGTGGGAAACTGCCCCTAAGAGCGTAAGAATCAGCAATGATAAACGACATGACTATGCAGAAGGCAATGGAAATCACTACATGAAAGACACATAGCGTGTATCCACAGGACATGTGGCCCGTAATTGAAAAGATGTCATGATGATCTCTTCACTGGCAAAAGATACCGGAATAGCCCCCATTCGGATCTTCGGTATGAAACTGCCATGTGGGAGGTAATCATGAGAAAAAGACTGAATAATCAACGAAAGGATACCGTCTAACACGTGTGGGACTGGTTCTCACCTATATTCCTCCCACAGTTGCACAAGGACGCTCTGTGAGTGTTTTGGGAATTTGGTGTTGAACTACGGCCTGCAAAGTAGAAAGATACCATCGCACATATGCAGTGTTCCACTCCCTTAACGGAAACGTTATGGCTAACAGACACTGGTGTAAGGGTTCAGGCGCAACTATATGTTAGCAAAAAAAAAAAAAAAAAAAAAAAAAAAAAAGTATTTCGTTATTAAAATTTATTTTTATGCTGAGTATGGCTTCATGGCATAGCAATGTTATCAAAATTACGTACAGGAGGGTGAAATATAGATACTGGGTTTTCACAACTGTGAAGCGAGTTTCCTATCTATTATCAGGTTCTTTAATGGTAAGATGGTTGATGACCGTGTCAAGGGGTCGTAAAAATACAAAAAAATTAAATACAGTTGTGGCCAGAGATATCAGTTGCGCTACAATACACAATGAAGACACTCAAAATTGAATGGGGTTTGGTAAAGAACAATCAAAAAGAAGTACACAGTTAAAACAATTCATAACTCTACAGTGGCTGATCAATCCCTTTCGTTAGATCGGACAACTCGCGTTTCTGCTTCAATTAGGCCCGGCAATCGTGAATTTGTTTAACTACATCCATTTGCGCCTCTGTTACGGAGGAAGGAAGAATTCTGGTTCTGGCGCCGATCGGGGCGCACTCTTGTTGCCGCCAATTGCGAAGACCTTTATCAAGTGGCGATCGGCGGGGTCTCGCGCACGTTTACCCGGTTTTTTGCATTTTGCATTAGCTGTACCTACTTCCTGAGCAGCTCATAATTTGTAGGATTTGCAATGCAACTTGTGTTGAAGGATTAATTATATTGTTTCGTGGCTCTTGGACTCGTTTACTTTGCTCTTGCGAACTACAGTCACCAAAGCTTGTAGCGTTTCCAGAGAAATCTTTCACATAAATAAGGTACTTCCTTACAGTGTTAGCCTGACATTCTTGTTGAAACCAAGATTCTAGAGAGCTTCGTGTTTTAATCTCAATTAGGAATCGCCTTAGGAGACAATGGCGGCGCACCAGGCGTCAGTACTTCAAACGGCACATTAACGGGCTACAGGGCATCACACACGATAAAATACAGACACATAGAACACAACAGTGGAACCAAAAACTCGAAGGGCTGGACACCGCGCGACCTGGCTTGCGGCAGCTAGCCCGACACTTCACCAAGGAGAAAATGTACACCTCAATGCTTCCAGGGTCTGACGGACCTGCATACTCAGCGGAGGAGAAAGCAGAACTAATGGCCCGCACACTCGCAGCGTCATTCACACCGAACCTGGTACCATCAGATCCAGTGAGTGTTCACACTTGCTACTGACCAGGAGGTTTCACGCATTTTAGCCCAACCATCGCGCGACGACATTCGACACGATAGCACAGCCGAAGTCTCCTGGGCTATAATGCATTCCGCTGCTAGGAAAGCCCCTGGTCATGATGGCATTCAAAACCTTGTCCTCCAGGAGTTCACGGGGTAAAGCCACTGAATACCTAACACACATAACGAATGCCATACTAAAACACCAATACTTCTCCGCCTTTTGGAAGACGGCCAAGGTCCTGACGTTCAGGAGGCCGGGGAAAGACCACAGCCTCCCACAAAATTACCGACCCATCAGCCTTCTGAGCTCGCTCAGTAAGATTGTTGAGAAGGTGATTCTCAAACGCATCACTAGGCGCTGCATAACAAATGGCATCCTGAGACCCGAGCAATTCGGCTTCAGGAATCACCACTCAACAACACAACAACTCTTACGGGTCGTTGAACATGTAACACATGGCTTGAGCACAAACAAAGCAACAGGGGCGGTGTTCCTGGACATCGAAAAGGCTTTCGACCGTCTACGGCACAACGGCCTCATTCGCAAACTCAGCCACGCGGGATTTCCCGACGGGCTGGTGCGTCTAATACACTCATTCCTCACAGACAGGAGTTTCAGCACTGACGTGCAGGGAAAACAATCAACACGACACGGTATACACGCGGGAGTACCCCACGGAAGCATCCTAGGGCCCCTACTATTTAACCTCTACATAAACGATCTCCCAACCACACACAACACAATGATGGCAATCTACGCGGATGACACAGCTATCCTCTTGCAAGATTGGAAACCATCAAACATTAGGTCACTCTTACAGACTGCACTCAGAGTGGCTGTGCCTTGATTGGAGAAATGGCGTGTTAGAGTAAACGTCGCAAGTGCGAAGCCGTTCTGTTCACTAGAAGACCGACGCAACTGCGCAAACACCGCTACTGCAAACCAATAACTCTACATGCACGCCCAATACGTTTCCGTGAGAAAGTCAAATACCTCTGTGTCCAGCTGGACCGCAAATTACTCGGGTGGGGGTGGGGTGGGTGGGGGGGCACATATAACACATGACCAACCGAGCACGCGCGAGGCTCAAACAGCTCTTTCATATGCTCAACAGGCGTAGCACACTGACCAGAAGGGTGTCGAGGTCCATGTACATGACACTTATTGGACCCCTGATGACGTACGCAACTCCTGTCTGGGGATACGATGCGCCCACATGCCTGCGCCGTCTGGAGCTCATACAAAACAAAGTACTCAAAATCATAAGCAATTCTCCACGATACACATGCATCGCGGACCTTCACCCGGAATACCGACTTGAGACTCTCACGGAGGTAATCCACAAACTCACCCCAAGACTATATCAAAACTCCAGACATTCGCAAAACCTGTTTATTCTGAATCTGGGAAACTACGACCACAGCCATAGATGGAAACGTAAAAGACCAAAAGACATACTTGTAAGGACCTGACATCTATCGCCAAGCACACGCAAACACAACGGTACAAGTGAGCCCCTGTTAATCAGACGCCATTACTGGCTATCCAGCTGGAACACACTGCCGAATAACTGGCACCACACAGGGAAGCCGTACCGTACAATGCATGCAGGCAAGCTCCACACACAACCCCCCCCCCCCCCCCACACACACACAGTGAAATGATCTATGGCCGATCTCCCACTACTATATAACAATCTTGATTGTTCCAGGAATGCAGCAACTGGGACACATCGCCATCGCTTGCCACGGTAATGATGCATGATACCCACACTAACAAACCCAACCTTGCATGAACTATCGCAGCTAGTAAGCCAATACTGCTCCTACTACCCATCCCACTGTCGCAGAGGTTTTTTTTTTCCAAGGCACGAGCCTTGGCACTTTTTGCCCTCTGCTCTTCAAATTGCTACCCTCATTCACGTTTCGCACACTGTCTTATCATCTGATGGACCGTGTTAATGCATACTCTTACCCAGACGCACGGATAACATTACAGCCCAGCATCCTGTGATCCACATACTAGATAACTAACATGTTGACGGAGGTGACAGTAGAACTTTTGGTCTGATCATCACGTGGGTGCGGGCGTGGAGGGGCCCCATCTCTATTTTCTCAGTCTATTTTACGGGACTTTATTTTCACTCGGTTGGAAACTTATTCTCTGGTATTTTAATGAGGTATGTGTTGAGACATTAGAATAAATAAATAACTTATTAAACTGAGACTTCATTTGAATCTCAGAACCACAATATTGACCTACAACTTTTACTGCTTGGGTGACCCTCAAAAATAAATATATCCAGTTTATCTGCATTTCTAGTGTGTTTTCTTATTTTGACGGTGTTCCATTTGCAATACAGTGTGCAAACCTTCTGATCACTCAGCTTATACGCAGATATTGTCATCTGTTATTTAACTGATGTATAAGGAGAACTGCCCTCGCATGGTTAGCACAGTTTTGATGATGTAGTTAAAGACGGATAGCATACTACGTACAGCAGACAGAACCAAACGTCACGTACATTTCATTTCGACCCTGATCCAGGAGAGCGATATCGAGCACATTTCAATTATGATACATTCAGCTGGACAACTAGACGGATGAAAGTTAAAAACATTCGAAGCAAATACAGGACGATTCAGCTGTTCCTACCGACATCGTCTTATGCAACCCACAATGTTATACCTGGCCTTCAAAACCATGCGTGAGATTTTAAAATTGTCTCTCTCGCTACTCGCAAACTATCAATCCTACACAAAAAATTAACTGGAGCTTTTTGTAGGCAATTTAAAGTTGTTCAATTTTTTACTGGGGCACGTTTTCGCTGGACGCCAGGGTTTTCGAGTTATTGAAGAAAAATGTACAAAAATGATCTTCAAACGTGCCTTCACCCCTCACACTCATCCCTCATCTGTCAGTATTCTAGTATGTTGTTCGTGGAATTCCCTCCTGCCACTGTACAAAAATTTCCGAGTGCATGAACTATTCCTTTGGTCTTTATTGACTCGGCTTTGAAGCCACCAGCATAGTCGGCTACTTCGTTAACATTATTCATTTAAATCTAATAAAAGGAAAACGACTTTTTTAAACTTTAAAATAAAACTAATTACGTTGGCAATTTGATTCATGCTTAACCTTTACAGCCTCAATAGTCTGTTGGTGAGAAGCCCTGACGAATACAACGATGTAAATGTTTAATTTATGCTGTTAAAGTTCATAAAATTGTTAGGTAAAATTTACATAAACGTCAATTTTCAATTTGTGAGTGCTCTATTGAGCCGGTGGCGTAATAATTCTGGTCAACGAAGATGTAAATAGGTCTAATGTGCGGAATAATTCGTGCAGTCGCAAATTTTTATACAGTGGTAAGAAGGAGTGCCTTGAAAAGTATACTACACATTCTGACCAGCGGGGACTGAGTGTGGGTGTGGGGAAGCGTCTGAGACTCACGTTTTCCTTGAATAACTCTAAATCTAGGTGTCTAGCGAAAACGTATCCCTGTACATAAGTACAAGAAGCTTCTGTTCATTTTTTCTATAGGACTTATAGTTCGTGCACAGTGAGTGAGAGATTATGAAAATCACGCGCGTGGTGTTTGAAGGCCAGATATAACACAGCGGGCTGCATTAAACAACATCGGTAGGGGCAGCTGAATCGCCCAGAATATTAACGGCGCCAAGTGAGACACAAGGAACAGACCAAACATGAACCGAATGGATTGTCCGTGCCTGAACTCTTTCCCTTGTTATCGCTGAACGTCATTCACGTTCTTTGTAACAAAAATTATCGGCGTAGACTGGCATGTTGCGGCTTTCCGCCTGTACGGCCGGCAACCCATATGACGCACCAACGTCACGGGTTGCTTACATGCCACGCAACCGCTCTGCACCAGAAAGCAGTGCTGCAGCAGTTCCACTAGGCGTAAAATGCCGTATAGGGAAAGTACGGCCAACTTGTCAGAGACCGCCATTTTGGGGGTACTGCGCCGCTTGTGACACATTGACTTCTGCAGCATATTTAGGTATGTATGTTAAAGAAGTGCACTCAACCGGCTAATGCACTGTTAAAACTGATCAGTGGCTTCACACGGAACATCTCGGATATTTAAACATAAATTTTTTTACAAATTTAAGCTAAATAAGTCGAAAAGCATTTGTTGTGGAAAGCATGAAACAGTTTTTCCCTCCTATCCTTTATTAACAGCTAAAGCAGAGTTCGCAGTTCTTGTTGCAGCATCGAGTTTGAACACCTGTTTCCGTAATTTGCTTTAAATTGGTCCCATCCAATAGTCAGCAGGACAAATGAGAATAAATATTAGTTCGCAAGGGCAAGGAAAAAACCATCGCTAATTTAAAGCTCTATATCGACTTATATCTTGTCCCTGCTACTCGGTAATACGAAAATTCTCCCAATGTCCCTTTGGTTATGTGAAATCAAGCATTGGATTCAAATATACAGGGTGGTCCATTGATCGTGACCGGACCAAATATCTCACGAAATAAGTGTCAAATGAAAAAACTACGAAGAACGGAACTTGTCTGGCTTGAAGGGGGAAACCAGATGGCGCTATGGTTGGCCCCCTACATGGGTTCAATTTTTCAATTCATGTATTGACACGGGATTCGTACACTGCCCGAAAGATGGGTGAAAGTAATGGCCAGCGATCGAAACTACTTTGAATGGTACATGTGTAACCAATTTATTTCATTAAAGCCTCAAATGTTGGGGAAAAATAGGCGGAAGAAAATTTGTACACCTTGTACAAAAGAATACAATATTTTAAAAATAAGTTCGAATAAAACTAGGACTGCGATATAGCAGGCCTACGGCTCTGCTGATTTGCATCAGCCATATTCTCCTTCTTTTTGCATCTCTCCCATCATAAGGAATTCTTTACAGTTTTCCTCCCTTTTAGCCTCGAAACGAAGAGCCAGAAGCACAGCACTGACGCATTATTCTACTTAAAACTTCTACACAACACTAACTCGGCGACCCTAGCAGCGCCATCAGTGGTCGTGGACTGGGGAGGGGAGGGGGGGCTGGCCGATGTCACCTAAAGTAGTTCCTGTGATATCCTGCCTCATGACAGTATTTATGCCCGAGCACCGCCGTGCACAGTGAGTTCATGTCGAGTCAGAGGTACAGACTGACATCCGCTCCACTACGGCGTCGCTGGTACTTAAACTCTGGTAGAACACTGACCGTGTTCTGTTCCTCCAACGATCTGCATCACAGTGCACGTACTAAAATTAAACTCTTGTGGAGCTGGGTTTCCGTGTGCAGCAGTAGAACTTCGTAATTATTGGTTTGTGGAAAACTCGACCAAGGACGGGACTCTGAGATGTTGAACAAAGGTCTACAGCCTGTCAGTCATTTTAGAGCGGTAATTGTGATTGGTCCGTCGGAGCAGCAGAGAGACCAATTTTTTCCAATAGACTATATTTGTGGAAAATTAGTGACTTTAGTTCTTCCTAGGTCTAGTTCTAAGCAAAGAATGGAAAGCAGAAAGGTGGAAGGAGTATATAGACGGTCTATACAAGACCGATGTTCTTGAGGACAATATTATAGAAATGGAAGAGAATGTAGATGAAGATGAAACGGGAGATATGATACTGCGTGGAGAGTTTGACAGAGCACTGAAAGCCCTGAGTCAAAACAATGCCACGGGAGTGGACAACATTCCTTTGGAACTACTGACGGCCTTCGGAGAGCCAGTCCTGACAAAACTCTACCATCTGGTGATCAAGATGTATGAGACAGGCGAAATACCCTCAGACTTTAAGAAAACTATAATAATTTCAGTTCCAAAAAAAGCAGCTGTTGACAGATGTGAAAATTACTGAACTATCAGTTTAATAAGCTACAGCTGCAAAATACTGACACGAATTGTTTACAGACGAATGGAAAAACTAGTAGAAGCCGACCTTGGGGAAGATCAGTTTGGATTCCGTAGAAATATTGGAACAGGTGAGACAATACTGACCCTACGGCGTATCTTAGAAGCTAGATTAAGGAAAGGCAAACCTACGTTTCTAGCATTTGTAGACTTAGAGAAAGCTTTTGACAATGTTGACTGGAATACTCTCTTTCAAATTCTGAAGGTGGTAGGGGTAAAATACAGGGAGCGAAAGGCTATTTACAAATTGTACAGAAACCAGATGGCAGTTGTAAGAGTCGAGTGGTACGGAAGGGAATCAGTGGTTGGGTAGGGAGTGAGACAGGGTTGTAGCCTCTCCCCGATGTTATTCAATCTGTATATTGAGCTAGCAGTAAAGGAAACAAAAGAAACATTCGGAGTAGGAATTAAAATCCATGGAGAAGAAAGGAAAATTTTGAGGTTCGCCGATGCCATTGTAACTCTGTCACAAACAGCAAAGGACTTGGAAGAGCAACTGAACGGAATGAACAGTGTCTTGGAAGGAGGATATAAGATGAACAGCAATAAAATCAAAACGAGAATAATGGCATGTAGTCGAATTAAGTCGGGTGATGCTGAGGGAATTAAATTAGGAAATGAGACGCTTGATGAAGTAAATGAGTTTTGCTATTTGGGGAGCAAAATAAGTGATGATGGTCGAAGTAGAGAGGATATAAAATGTGGACTGGCAATGGCAAGGAAAGCATTTCTGAAGAAGAGAAAGTTGATTACTTCGAGTATAGATTTGTCAGGAAGTCGTTTCTGAAAGTATTTGCATGGAGTGTAGCCATGTATGGAAGTGAAACGTGGACGATAATAGTTTGGACAACAATAGAATAGAAGCTTTCGAAATGTGGTGCTACAGAAGAATGCTGAAGATTAGATGGGTAGATCACATAACTAATGAGGAGGTATTGAACAGAATTGGAGAGAAGAGAAATTTGTGGCTCAACTTGACTAGAAGAAGGGATCGGATGCTAGGCCTTGTTCTGAGGCATCAAGGGATCACCAATTAATACTGGAGGGCAGCGTGGAGGGTAAAAATCGTAGAGGGAGACCAAGAGATGAATACACTAAACAGATTCAGAAGGATTTAGGTTGCAGTAGGTACTGGGAGATGAAGAAGCTTGCAGAGTATAGAGTAGCATGGAGAGCTGCATCTCTGTCTCTGGACTGAAGACCACAACAAGAACACGTCGGATTCTACGAAAGTAACATGAGCACAGCAGATGCTTTTTACGGAGCGCCTCACCGTCGGCTGCGGCGCCGGCGCCGGCGCGGCCGTTGGCCTGGTGGAGGTGGCCGTCGGCGTTGACCAGGATGGACTTGCGGTGCTCCCGCGGCTCGGACGCGGTGCTGGCGCGCAGGGGCCGCCTGCCCTCGCCGCCTCCGCCGCCACCGGCGCTGCCCGCCACAGACGCCGGCTCCGACGCGATGCTCACCTTGCGGTGACGCGGCTCGCAGACAGCCAGGTTCGCCGACGGCTGGTTGCCACTCACCGCAGGCTCGCTGCCCGCCGCTCCTCCGTTTGTGTCTGCGGGTAAACAGTGAAGAAAAAGTACAAAACAATGCGACTGGCGATCGACGCCGCTCCCCAAATATTGTGAGAAGACGCCTTCCAAATGTGTATGTCGAACCATCGTATTCTTGTTGGGGTGATTACACCAATATACACTCCTGGAAATTGAAATAAGAACACCGTGAATTCATTGTCCCAGGAAGGGGAAACTTTATTGACACATTCCTGGGGTCAGATACATCACATGATCACACTGACAGAACCACAGGCACATAGACACAGGCAGCAGAGCATGCACAATGTCGGCACTAGTACAGTGTATATCCACCTTTCGCAGCAATGCAGGCTGCTATTCTCCCATGGAGACGATCGTAGAGATGCTGGATGTAGTCCTGTGGAACGGCTTGCCATGCCATTTCCACCTGGCGCCTCAGTTGGACCAACGTTCGTGCTGGACGTGCAGACCGCGTGAGACGACGCTTCATCCAGTCCCAAACATGCTCAATGGGGGACATATCCGGAGATCTTGCTGGCCAGGGTAGTTGACTTACACCTTCTAGAGCACGTTGGGTGGCACGGGATACATGCGGACGTGCATTGTCCTGTTGGATCAGCAAGTTCCCTTGCCGGTCTATGAACGGTAGAACGATGGGTTCGATGACGGTTTGGATGTACCGTGCACTATTCAGTGTCCCCTCGACGATCACCAGAGGTGTACGGCCAGTGTAGGAGATATGTACACTGGCAGAATACGTCACTGCAGTCGTCAACGCCTAAATAAGGCAACAAGTGTCTGTCGCAGTTGTTAGATCGGTCACTGCTGCTACAATGGCAGGCTATCAAGATTTAAGTGAGTTTGAACGTGGTGTTACAGTGAGCGCACGAGCGATGGGACGCAGCATCTCCGAGGTAGCGATGAAGTGCGTATTTTCCCGTACAACCACTTGAATGTACCGTGGATATAAGGAATCCGGTAAAACATCAAAGTCTGACAGCACTGCGGCCGGATAAAGATCCTGCAAGAACGGGGCCAGCGACGACTGAAGAGAATCGTTCATCATGACAAAAGTGAAACCCTTCCGCTAATTGCTGCAGATTTCAATGTTGGACCATCAACAAGTGTCAGCGTGCGAACCATTCAACGAAACATCATCGGTGCCAAAGGCCCACTGCTGTTACCTTGAAGACTGCACTACACACAGCATTATGCTACACCTGGGCCCGTCAACACCGACATTGGTCTGTTGATGTCTGGAAACATGTTGCGTGGTCGGACGCGTCTCGTTTCAAATTGTATTGTGCGGATGGACGTGTACGGGCATGGAGACAACCTGCATGTCAACAGGGACAGTCAATCTGATGGAGACTCTGTAATCGCATGGGGTGTGTGTAGTTGGAGTGATATTGGACCCTCGATTTGTATAGATACGACTCTGATAGGTGACACGTAGGTAAGCACCCTGTCTGTTCACCTGGATCCATTCACGTCCATAGTGCATTCCGACGGACTTGGGAAATTCCAGCAGGACAATGTGGCACCTCACACATCCAGAATTGCTACACAGTGGCTCCAGGGACACTCTTCTGAGTTTAAACCCCTTCCACTAGCCGCCAGATTCCCCAGACATGAACATTATTGAGCAGATCTGGGATGCCTTGCAATGTGCTGTTCAGGAGAGATCTCCACCACCTCGTACTTTTACGAATTTATGGACAGCCCTGCAGGATTCCTACAGCACTACTTCAGACATTAGTCGAGTCCATGCCACGTTGTGTTGCGGCACTTCTGAGCGCTCGCGCGGGCCCTACACGATATTAGGCAGGTGTACCAGTTTCTTTGGCTCTTTAGTTTAGGATAGTACTCTCTCCAAATTTTAACAGTAGGTCATAACGTGACGAAGAACGCCTCTCTTGCAGCGCCTGCCACTGGAGTTGGCTGACAATCTCCGTGACGCTTTCACTCTAACTAAATGAACCTGTAACGAAACGTGCTGTCTTCTTTGGCTCTTCTCTGTTTGCTCTATCAGTCCTATCTGGGTGGTGAATGATATTCAAGTATTGGTCGACGAGCATTTTGTAAGCTATTTCCTTTGTTGATTCTCCCAACCAAAGTCAATCTGGCATCCGCCTTACTCGTTATTACTTTTATGTGGTCGTTCCATTTCAAATCGCTCCGTCCTCACCCTCCTAGATATTGTATGGAAGTAACAGCTTCCAATGATTGTTCTGCAATTTTGTAATCAAACAGTAAAGGCTATTTCTGTCCATTTATTCGCAGCTTGTTACATTTGTTGATGTGGAGGGTCAGTTGCCACCCCATGTTCCAATCGTCGACCGTCTGCAGGTCTTCTGCATTTCGCTACAATTTTCTAGCGTCCGGTTTCTCTGTACACAACAGCATCATCGGCAAAAAGCCCGATTAACTTCGGACATTATCTCCTCCATCCTAACAGACCTCGGAAGGTCCAACTGTACCGGCCGTCGCGTCATCGTCAGCGGTAGGCGTCACTGGATATGGATATGGAGGAGCACGCGATCAGCACACCGTCCTACTGGCCGTTGTCAGTATTCGTAATCGGAGCCGCTACATCTCATTCAAGTAGCTACTCAATTAGCTTCGCAAGGGCTGAGTGTACGCTTCTTGCCAACAGCGCTCGGACAGTCAACCATCGAAATACTAGTCAAGCACGACAGAGCTTTACTTAGGTGATCTGAAGGATACCATTGTTACCACTACCGGCAAGGTCGTTGGCTACGTTATCTGCTAGTTCATTTATACACTGAAGCACCAAAGAAACTGGTATAGGCATGCATATTCAAATACTGAGATATGTAAACAGGCAGAATACGGCGCTGCGGTCGGCAACGCCTATATAAAACAACAAGCGTCTTGCGCAATTGTTAGATCGGTTACTGCTGCTACAATGGCAGCTTATCAAGATCTGAGTCAATTTGAACGTAGTGTTATAGGCAGCGCACGAGTGATGAGACACAGTATCTCCTAGATAGCGATAAAGTGTGGATTTTCCCGTACCACCATTTCACGATTGTGCTGTTAATATCAGGAATCCGGTGAAATTTCAAACCTCCGATATCGCTGCGGCCGGGAAAAGATGCTGCAAGAACGGGACCAACGAGAATTGTTCAACGTGAGAGAAGTGCAACTCTTCCGCAAATTGCTGCGTATTTCAATGTTGGGCCATCAAGAAGTGTCAGCGTGCGAACCATCAACGAAACATCATCGATATGAGTCTTCGGAGCCGATGGTCCACTCGTGTACCCTAGATGACTGCACGACCCAAAGATTTACGCCTCGCCTGGGCCTGTCAACACCGACATTGGACTGTTGATGACTGGAAACATGTTGCTGGTCGGACGAGTCTCGTCTCAAATTGTATCGAGCGGGTGGACGTGTACGGGTATGGAGACAACCCCATGAACCCATGGACCCTGCATGTCAACAGGGGACTGTTCAAATTGGTGGAGGCTCTGTAATGGAGTGAGGCATTTGCAGTTGGAGTGACATGGGACACCTGATACGTGTAGATACGACTCTGACAGGTGTGATCGCCTGCATCCATTAATGTCCATTGTGCATTTCGACGGACTTGGGCAACTGCAGCAGGCCAGTGCGACACCACACTCGTCCAGAATTGCTACGGAGTGCCTCCAGAAACACTCTTCTGTGTTTAAACACTTCTCCTGGCCAGCAAACATCCCAGACATTATTGAGCATATCTGGGATGGCTTGCAACGTGCTGTTCAGGAGAGATCTCCATCCTCTCGTACTCTTACAGATTACGACAGCCCCGCAGGATTCATGGTGTCAAATACCTCCAGCACTACTCCATACATTAGTCAAGTCCATGCCACGTTCGTGTTGCGGCACTTCTACGTGTTCGTGAGTACCCTACACGTAATTAGGCAGGTGTGCCAGTTTCTTTGGCTCTTCAATGTATACAGTATGAAAGGTAATAATCGTGTAACGCTACCCTGGGGCACGCCCGAATTCACTTTTACGTCCGAAGACTTCTCTCTTTTCCAAATGACATGCTGCGTTCTTTTTGCTAGGAATCCTTCAGTCCAGTTTCACTGTTACTGATATTCCATAATTTCGCATTTTGTTCACTAGGCGGCCGTACAGAACAGTACGAATGACTTTCGGAACACAATATCTACCTGGGCGCCTGTATCCACTACTTTCTGTGTGTAGTGGGCGAACAGAGTGAGTTGGGTTTTACACGATATTTATTTTCGGAACCTGTCTTGGTCCCTGCAGAGGAAGTTTTCGGTCTTCCAGACTGTCATAATACCCAAGCGTGTAACATCTTCCAAAATTTTACAACAGACCAAATACAGAGGTATTGGATACAGTTTTGAACGTCTGTTTGCGACCCTTCTTGAAAACGGAAATTACTTGTACTTTTGCCAATCATTGGGAACGCTTCTCTCTTCGAGAGACCTAGGGTACACTACTGCTGTATGACGGACAAGTTCTTTCGCTTTGTGTAGAATCGAACTGGTATCCCATCAGGTCCAGCGACCTTTCCTCTGTTGAGCAATGTCAGCTCCTTTCCTATCCCTCGGTCGCTTACTTCGATATCGGCTATTTTGTAGTGTATATCATACATTACTTGCATGACAGTTGTGACGTATCACATAACTGGTTAAAATAAGGCACTTTCAACCTATTGAAGATTTTATTCTGTCGAGGTTGAAAATGTGTTCTGAGGCTTCCACAGGGGAATTGAAAGCCACTATTCGGAGGTGGTGGTGTGAGGCCCCCGTGTTTTTCATATTTTTAACAGTACCCCTACGTCATGACAAACATAACAAGAAGTTAAAGATGCTAAGAACATAAAAAACAAACTAGCACAGTCAGAGAGAGCATTTCTGGCTGAAAGAAGTCTATTGGTATCAGACATCGGACCTGCTTCTGCCGGGCGTAGTTCAGCATCTAAAGATCTAAATAGGGGGTGATTCAAAAAGAATACCACAACTTTAGGAATTTAAAACTCTGCAACGACAAAAGGCAGAGCTAAGCACTATCTGTCGGCGAATTAAGGGAGCTATAAAGTTTCATTTAGTTGTACATTTGTTCGCTTGAGGCGCTGTTGACTAGGCGTCAGCGTCAGTTGATGCTAAGATGGCGACCACTCCACAGAAAGCTTTTTGTGTTATTGGGTACGGCAGAAGTGAATCGACGACAGTTGTTCAGCGTGCATTTCGAACGAAGTATGGTGTTAAACCTCCTGATAGGTGGTGTATTAAACGTTGGTATAAACAGTTTACCGAGTATGGGTGTTTGTGCAAAGGGAAAAGTTGAGAACGGCCGAGAACGAGTGATGAAAATGTAGCACGCATCCAGCAAGCATTTGTTCGCAACCCAGGAAAATCGACTCGCAGAGCTAGCAGAGAGCTGCAAATTCCACAATCAGCTGTATGGAGAGTCCTACGAAAAAGGTTAGTTATGAAACCTTATCGTCTGAACGTCAACTACCAGAGGCGATGGATCGGCCGCCAGGCAGCCCGTGACAGAGCACTTCATCACTGGCCTCCAAGAAGCCCTGATCTTACCCCCTGCGATTTTTTCTTATGGGGGTATGTTAAGGATATGGTGTTTCGGCCACCTCTCCCAGCCACCATTGATGATTTGAAACGAGAAATAACAGCAGCTATCCAAACTTTTACGCCTGATATGCTACAGAGAGTGTGGAACGAGTTGGAGTATCGGGTTGATATTGCTCGAGTGTCTGGAGGGGGCCATATTGAACATCTCTGAACTTGTTTTTGAGTGAAAACAAACCTTTTTAAATACTCTTTGTAATGATGTATAACAGAAGGTTATATTGTGTTTCTTTCATTAAATACACATTTTTATAGTTGCGGTATTCTTTTTGAATCACCCTGTATAATGATTTTATGGAAGTTCTTATATATCCTTTTTCCAGGCTAATAATATAATCTTTAAATACTGATAATTTGCACATTCACAGTACACTGAGGTCACAGAAGTCGTGGGATACCTCCTAATAACGTGTCAGATCTTCTTTTGTCCGGCGTCGTGTAGGAACTCGACGTGGCACTGAGTTAACAAGTCGTTGGAAGTCCCCTACAGAAATATCGAACCATGCTGCCTCTATAGACATCCATAGTTGCGAAAGTGTTACCGGTGCAGTATGTTTTGCACGAACTGATCCCTCGATTATGTTCCAAAAATGTTCGTTGGGATTCACGTCGGGTGATCTGGCTGGTCAAATCATTCACTCAAAGTGTCTACGATATTCTTCAAATCAACAGCGAACAGCTGAGCCCAGTGACATGGCGCATCGTCATTCATAAAAATTCCATCGTTGTTTGGGTACATGAAGTCCATGAATGCTTTCAGATGATCTAGTAACCGTTTCCGGTAAATGATCGATTCAGTTGGACCAGAGGACCCAGTTCATGCCGTGTAAACACATCCCACACCATTATGGAGCCACCACCAGCTTACGCAATGTTGACAGCTTGGTTCCATGGCTTCGTGTGGTCTGCGCCATACTCGAACCTTACCACCAGCTCTAAGCAAATGATATGAGCACGCCAGGGTTTTCCAGCCCTCTACAGGGTCCAACCATTATGGTCAAGAGCCCAAGAGACGCGCTGCAGACGATGTGCTGTTAGCAAAGGCACTCACGTCGGTCGACTCTTACCATAGCCTATGAACGTCAAATTTCGCCGCACTGTCTAATGTATACCTTCGTCGTACGTCTCACATTGATTTCTGCGGTTATTTCACGCAGTATTGCTTGTCTGCTAGCACCGACTAACCTACGCATAATTGTCGATGTCAATAGAATTCACCAACATCCGTGTACTTCAAGATATTATTTTAGTTTTATTCTGAAGGCTACCAGTTTCGGAATTTCATTATGCCATCTTCAGGCCCCAAACGCTTCTATCCAAACAAAATTGTCGTATAGCGCCATAAATCACTGGATATCGTGAACTGACAATTACTTAACCGGCCGATATCCCCTGGCCATAATGGACCAACATAGGTTGAATGTACACGTAAGTCGCTACACTCCGTTAAGTGAAGTTGTCCGCGGTGAGAGGTAATGCCTGACATTTGGTATTCTCGGCACACTCTTGACTCTGTGCATCTCGGAATTTTGAACTCCCTAATGATTTCCGAAATGGAATGTCCCATGCGTCTAGCTCAAACAACCATTCCGCGTTCGAAGTCTGTTAATTCCTGTATACGTTCTACGACCCTTCTTCAGGAAGAGAATGACCTCCACTCATTTCCAGTCGCTAGGTATCCTTTATTGCCCCGTGTGATATACCTTTTGCATTTCTTACTTTTATGTTTTCATCCTCTTTAAAAGCAAAGAGAAAAGATGAGGTGGTAGTAGCCCAGCGTAGAGCCTGTGCCTACCGTCAGGTATTTTTGACTTTCAGATGTTAAAAAGAGGAGTTTTTGTTTTTGTACGAGTTGTTGGGAGGAAGGTTTCGCTCAGTGAGTGAACGAGTGAGAACCGCCATTTTTTAGCGAGTAATTGCAGACCGCCATTGTGTGTATTTTCTATGTGCATCGAACATAAATATAGTAGTGTTTTATTAACAGAATAGTTATCTCAAGTAGTAATGCAATAAGAAGAACGGAAGCCCACCTGTGTACTTCGGAAAATTTACGAAGATCCGAATATAACAACACGGCCACAGTCAAGGAGACGGCGATCGGACATAATATTAATAATTGGTACGCATAAAATACTATGAAGACGATTTATTTATATAAATATAAACTAAAATGATTCCTTTCCCGTTACAGGCAATGCCTACCTTATTGTGCTTGTCCTTCATGCCAAAGAATTAATCTCTTTCATTCATCCATTTTAAAAAAGCCACACATTCCAACATTTTATTATCATTCATTCCCTATCCTATTATATTATCATTTTATTATATTATACCCAGCGATATGCGATAAACTGCTGCTAGAAGGGGATCAAGTTATTTCGCATAATCTCTGGAAAATCTTAAGCTATCTCATCTGATACAGATGCCTTGCCACTATTAAGCGATTGTGGTGGCTTTCCCATTCCGCGATCGGTTATCTCAGTATCTGCCACTTTGGCGGTCGTGCGATGGCTGGTAAGGGACCGTATTGCGATCTTCGGCGGTGAAACAGTTTTGTAAAACCGAATTCAGTATTTGTCTCTGTCATCTTCCGTTACGGCCCTCTATGGTAACCGACTGACTGAATAGGTGGTTTTGATCCGCTTATTGTTTTTACGTAACACCTAAACTTTAGGGTTCTTAGAGACGTCAGTTGGCAAAGTTTTACTGTCAGAGTCACTGAAAGCTACTCTCATTGCTCTCCTTAATCTCCTCTTCGCCTTTTCTAGCTTCTGCTTTTCAACTTGGTTTTGACTTCTATTAAATTTGTGATGAAAGTCTCTTTGTTTACGTAGCAGCCAGCTAACACAGCTTTTAAACCACGATGTGTCTTTTCCCATCCCTTAAATCCTTGCCCAGAACACAGTTATCTAAGGTGTGTTGAAACAATGTTGTTGAATTTTATGCACTTTTGCTCTACGTCTTCGTCCTCGGCACTGAATATTTAATGTTGACTTCTCAGATACCCTACAATTTGCATCCTGTCACTCTTGCTAAGCAAAAATATTTTCATAAGAGTCATTATAACGCCCGTAATCATTGATATTATCACAGCATAGTGTCCAGTAATGCCCTCCTTACGTTAAATGATTCGAAAAGTTCAGCTCTCTTTGTTGCTAGGAGGTCTACGGCGTTTCTGTAAAGAGTTAGTTTTCCATCTATAGGAAATAATTTTAGGGCGAAACATTAGACTACTTTCACAGGAATCACTGTCTTTGGACGAGTTTTGATCGCATGACTCTCCCATTCTATAGCGGGAAAACTCTGGCCGCCTGACCCCCCACCCCATTACAACAGTATTATCAGGAAAGTTAGCAAAAAAATTCTGAAGGTACTCTCTGAAGAATTCTGATGCTATAGTTCCTGACGCAGGCAGTCTATTAAAGAATCCGATTACCATTTGCTGCTTAACTTCATCCAGATAATTTCGCTATTGGAATCCGTTATAGCCTCACTAGACATTATCGATACGCCGCCACCACTAGCGGCTAATCTATTCCTGTTATGTGTATCCCAATTTGTAGTTATGATTTCATTGCTATTCACTTCCAGCTTCAGCCAATTTTCTATCTCTAATACTATCTGGACAATATTGGATGCTTCTGCAGTTTGCCATTATCATACACTCCTGGAAATGGAAAAAAGAAAACATTGACACCGGTGTGTCAGACCCACCATACTTGCTCTGGACACTGCGAGAGGGCTGTACAAGCAATAATCACACACACGGCACAGCGGACACACCAGGAACCGCGGTGTTGGCCGTCGAATGGCGCTAGCTGCGCAGCATTTGTGCACCGCCGCCGTCAGTGTCAGCCAATTTACCATGGCATACGGACCTCCATAGCAATCTTTAACACTGGTAGCATGCCGCGACAGCGTGGACGTGAACCGTATGTGCAGTTGACGGACTTTGAGCGAGGGCGTATAGTGGGCATGCGGGATTCCTGGTGGACGTACCGCCGAATTGCTCAACACGTGGGGCGTGAGGTCTCCACAGTACATCGATGTTGTCGCCAGTGGTCGGCGGAAAGTGCACGTACCCGTCGACCTGGGACCGGACCGCAGCGACGCACGGATGCACGCCAAGACCGTAGGATCCTACGCAGTGCCGTAGGGGACCGCACCGCCACTTCCCAGCAAATTAGGGACACTGTTGCTCCTGGGGTATCGGCGAGGACAATTCGCAACCGTCTCCATGAAGCTGGACTACGGTCCCGCACACCGTTAGGCCGTCTTCCGCTCACGCCCCAACATCGTGCAGCCCGCCTCCAGTGGTGTCGCGACAGGCGTGAATGGAGGGACGAATGGAGACGTGTCGTCTTCAGCGATGAGAGTCGCTTCTGCCTTGGTGCCAATGATGGTCGTATGCGTGTTTGGCGCCGTGCAGGTGAGCGCCACAATCAGGACTGCATACGACCGAGGCACACAGGGCCAACACCCGGCATCATGGTGTGGGGAGCGATCTCCTACACTGGCCGTACACCTCTGGTGATCGTCGAGGGGCACTGAATAGTGCACGGTACATCCAAACCGTCATCGAACCCATCGTTCTACCATTCCTAGACCGGCAAGGGAACTTGCTGTTCCAACAGGATAATGCACGTCCGCATGTATCCCGTGCCACCCAACGGGCTCTAGAAGGTGTAAGTCAACTACCCTGGCCAGCAAGATCTCTGAATCTGTCCCCCATTGAGCATGTTTGGGACTGGATGAAGCGTCGTCTCACGCGGTCTGCACGTCCAGCACGAACGCTGGTCCAACTGAGGCGCCAGGTGGAAATGGCATGGCAAGCCGTTCCACAGGACTACATCCAGCATCTCTACGATCGTCTCCATGGGAGAATAGCAGCCTGCATTGCTGCGAAAGGTGGATATACACTGTACTAGTGCCGACATTGTGCATGCTCTGTTGCCTGTGTCTATGTGCCTGTGGTTCTGTCAGTGTGATCATGTGATGTATCTGACCCCAGGAATGTGTCAATAAAGTTTCCCCTTCCTGGGACAATGAATTCACGGTGTTCTTATTTCAATTTCCAGGAGTGTATTAATCTTTCCTGTTGCCGATCAGTGAGGACGAACGTTCTCTGAGAATAATGTCGCTGATCTGGCTTCGATTTCGGCAGGCAGTTCATCAATGGTCGAGAATTTCGCATCCCTTACCATTACGGAACAATCTGAGCCTTTGGGTCAGACCTTCCACTCTGCTTCAAACCAGAGAACTGCGGTCGACGCTGGGTACGGAGTTGTAAATAGTGATGCTAACTGCTATCACCAAGGAATCGAAGACCGACTCGGAACCCAAGCAGCAGGCGCCATTGGAGCTGACACACTCCACGGTTTGCAGGCGGTTCCATCCAGTGCACTCCATAGCCGCCCGCAGGGCCTGCTCCATGTATCGAACGAGACACCCCGGCGGCATGCCAAGTGCACGCTGGCATCCTTTCCTGACCTGCCAGTTATTTACCTGAAAGGCTTCATTTCCCTTCTAACGTTGGAGCTCCCAGTGAAGAAAGAAATCAAGATTCAAGTTTAACGTCCCGTCGACAGTGCCGTCATTACAGACTGAGCATAAGCTCGGATTACGAAAGGATGGAGAAGGAATTTGCCGGATCCTTTTGAAAGGAGGCATCTCAGAAATTGGTTGTCAATTTGGGATATCAAGGAAAACTTAAATGTCCAGAATGAGATTTTCACTCTGCAGCGGAGTGTGCGCTGATATGAAACTTCCTGGCAGATTAAAACTGTGTGCCGGACAGAGACTCGAACTCGGGACCTTTGTCTTTCGCGGGCAAGCCCTAGACCAACTGAGCTACCCAAGCACGACTCACGCCCTGTCCTCACAGCTTTACATCCGCCAGTACCTCGTCTCCTACCTTCCAAACTTTACAGAAGCTGTCCTGCGAACCATGCAGGACTAGCACTCCTGAAAGAAAGGATATTGCGGAGACGGAAGACGGAGACGGGAGTAAAGCTGTGAGGACGGGGCGTGAGTTGTGCTTGGGTAGCTCAGTTGGTAGAGCGCTTGCTCGCGAAAGGCAAAGGTCCCGAGTTCGAGTCTCGGTCCGGCACAAAGTTTTAATCTGCGAGGAAGTTTCGACTTAAATGTCGATGACCGGTCTGGGATTTGAACCGTCGTCCTCCTGAATGCGAGTCCAGGGTCCCAACCACTGCGCCTCAACACTTGGTGGGTCCGAGTGTGCCCTTTGTGCTTGTTAGGACTTGAGAGTAAAATCGGCCACTGGGCCAGCAGGAAAGACATTCCGTGCTGCTTCAGATGTATTACCGCATTGGCCCGAAATAAGACGCCAGCCCCATATAAGCCACACGCCTAAATTTCGAGGAAGAAATTAAGAAAAAAGATTTTGCTCGAAAATGAGGCGCACATTGATTGAGAGGAGAAAAATCACCAAAATTTATTTGCACTTACATGTAAGATGTAAGTACCTAAATATTTTTCCTGGTATTTGTTACCACACAATGGCAACATGTTTTGACTTATTAACTCTCATCACTATCAGTAACTTATTCATTTCATCACTCTTACTTTCCCTCCTATTATTTTCATCATTCTCTTCCTACAGTACGCCATCCTCACTGCCGCCATGTGCATTCGATGTGCAGCATTTCTTGAACCCCTTGATGGTGGAATCTGATGATACTGACACTATGAATCAAGACTCCACTCGCACAAAATGGTGATTGTGGCTTCTTAATCTTGCTAGACTGTGTAAGGACATGGTCTTCTTCCAGCAGCCCATCTGATACATGTTTCAGAGGTTGTCCTTGAACGGTTTGTTTATTGCCACATCCAATACCTGTAGTCTGGAAGTCATCCCTCCACGCATTATCTGTCTTTTGTGCAGCAAGTTCATCTTTTACTTCAGCAGTTAGATGTCCCTTAACAGCGTCCAAAACTAGCGTGGCTCGCTTAGCCAGCCGTGCCCCAGGTATGCGATTCCAGTCAGCCATCAACTGCATTGTCATCCAGCCCTTTTCATGGTAGCGAATCACAAAGCCTATAGGAAAGTTTAATTAGGGAGTGGTTTTTCTCTTCAGAATGGTGTAAGGAGGTAACTTTTCACCATCGGCTGTAACAACTACCATCGTAGTTACTCTGTCTTTTCATTGTCAGTTCCTCCTAATGAGGTATTTTTGCCCCTTTCATGTATACTGTGGTATTGCATGGCATGACAAAAATACTGGCAATTCGCCAGCATTGCTAGTCTGATGAAAAAGGTATGAGCGGCATCTTATGAATGGATGACGTAGGGCTGGGAGCTGACCAGCTTCCCGAAATCTGCTGGCAATATTTGTGATACTGTAGTACAACCTTGAAGAGCAAGGCTATTTCTCCGCAAAAACCGGCGACGCGAACCAATACTCACTCCAAATTCTCGTTGTTCAAGACTTTTGCGATTTCCAAGGTCTTCAGATTAATAATTTCTCGTGAGATAGGCATCCAATCTTCCATTTTTCTTGCACATAGGAAAGAATCTTAGCTTCAAGTTCCAGATACTTGCCACATTTCGATCCCCTGGAAGATATTCTCGTTGAAACTGCCTTCTTCCCTTTTTCTTCTAAAGCAGCCCAATGCCGTTCATTAGACTCGTCTAGTACGTTTGGAGCCTGCATCGTAACGGCACGGAATTCCTTGTCTTGATGATGTTTTTCGCTCTAAATATTTGTTCACATCGTCGTAAATCAGAGTTTTTTTACCAGTATCCAACTGATACTGAATTGTAAGCCAACGCAGCAATACTAGTAGAAATACGAAATGTTAACGCTAATAAAACACCGGAAAAAGTTTGCATTGTTGAGTAATAAAATGCCTTGTGGCTAGTTGCTACTAAAGACGCTAGTTGTATTGTTGTAAATGACCATGAAACTTCCTGGCAGATTAAAACTGTGTGCCGGACCAAAACTCGAACTCGGGACCTTTGCCTTTCGCGGACAAGTGCTCGGTGCGGCACACAGTTTTAATCTGCCAGGAAGTTTCATATCAGCGCACACTCCGCTGCAGAGTGAAAATTTTATTCTGTAAATGAGTTTTTTTTTAAAAAAAAAAAGACAACGTAGCGAATATGAACCGCACCCTGATTTTTCGAGAGTAAAACCTCGATAAAAAATGCGGCTTGTTTTCTGGTCAAAACGATATCAACATCGGATAAGACTTCGTACATGTTGCTAAGGGCATAGGAACAGCCGTGCAGCCCGTTCCATCTTTCGCCTTCTGCCCAGTAACACGCGAACCACCTCTGTTCACCTCTGGCTCTCGAGGGAAGACGAACCGGCCAGATGCTGCGCAACTGAAGACACAGTGACAGCCAAGTCACTAAGGAATTCCAACGGTCGAAAAGATGTCGCAGGTCTCGTCACCGGCGCCCCTCTGGCGCTGCAACTTTGAGCAGTAGCCCGAAGTCTGTCGACTGTGGCCAACGCAGCTCCCAGCTGTTCTAGGACAGCGGAAAATTCTCCTCATACCAGTATACAGAATAGAAGCTTTCAAAATGTGATGCTACAGAAGAATGCTGAAGATTAGATGGGTAGATCACATAACTAATGAGGAGGTGTTGAATATAATTGGGGAGAAAAAAATTTGTATGACAACTTGACTAGAAGACGAGATCGCTTGGTAGGACATATTCTGAGGCATAAAGGGATCACCAGTTTAGAACTGAAGGGCAGCGTGAAGGGTAAAAATCGTAGGAGGGAGACCAAGAGAAGAATACACTACACAGATTCAGAAGGATGTAGGTTGCAGAAGGTACTGGGAGACGTAGAAGCTTGCACACGTTAGAGTAGCATGGAGAGCTGCATCAAACCAGTCTCAGGACTGAAGGCCACAACAACAACAACAACAACAGCAACAGCATACCATAAGCACAGTACTTATTTATATCCGAATGTGTAAAAGAATCACGAAATGCTAAAAAAAGCATCTTGATGTCTAATTCCATTGGGAACCACGTGCACGACAACCGTATTTCTGTCAACACATTTTGGATAGATGGCAGCACCGGACGTAAATATTGAAATCCTTTATTTTACAGATCAATTTCAGTCACTGTATAAGCAGTTTCAGTACTAAAAGTACGTAACAACCATAAGACATGAGGATCTTAACACAAATGTGACCTTATTTATAGCCACCCTCAAAAAATACAAATACAGTAGAGCGTCGATTATCCAAAGTAATGGGGGGACATGGGTGTTCGGAATACTGGTTTGTTCGGATAATCGAACTGTACATGTTTATTTGCCAAAAGGAAGTACTGTACAGTAAATTTATTCATAAAAACAGGCATCTCTTTTAGTGTTACAAAGTAACATGCAAAGGCAACTTCAGTAGGAATATATAGTATGTGGCACAAAAATATATACTTATTACATACGCATTTCGCATGAACAATACACACAGTATACAAAATTAACGTTTAAAAAAATCCTTTATTTTGGTCTGTCTAAGCAAGCCTACACGCTTACGATCAGCTAAGTCACGTACTTTCTTCATTACAGATACCTGAAACTGGTCACTTTCATCTTGGGCTTCAAACCATCGCAAGGCAGTATCTAAACAAGTCAACGCCTCAGAAGCTGTTGGTATACTTTCATCTTCACTTTCTGGAGCACTGATTGATGAGATGCTGGCGGCGTCATCTTTATCAGTTTGCAATCTCGCTGTCCAGCATGATTTGGTGTCCTGAATCTGCATCATCGATATTCATCCATTCATGAACGTCTTCTTCATCACATTCGTGGCAATCTATTGCTTGGTTTGGGAGTGATAGGAATGATGGACGGTAGGGTGGGAGAGTAATAGGTGCGAGTGAGTACACACTTAGGTTAAGCGGTCGTTCGGTTGACCGACGTTCGGTTAATAGACGCTCTACTTACACAGATTCTCGTACATAGAAAACTATTCGAACGTAGACCCAAACCATAACAGCACAACATTTTCTGTGTGGTGTAACAATATTGTGTGGATTACTACTAACAGATATCTTTACGTTTAGTGCATACAATAATTTTTAAAATCACAGAGGAATCTATCTTGTAACTTTAGCAGTTAATCTTAGTAGTTGCCGATCCATCGTACACTGAACTTACATACACAGCCAACTTGCTAAGACAGTATTGCAAAAGCAAGCACTATAGAGCCCTCTGTATCCAAAAGCGTGCAACACGGCGACACAAAATACAACAAATACCATCAACAGCAACCAAAGCTTGCGTAATAAATAACCTTTAAGACCACATGATTTTTCATCATCAGAAGTCATAGCGAAACTTTAAAAACGCAGTACAGGCATAATACAAAATACAATAATTTTACGCCTTCTGACGTAAAGTACAAGATAACTGATCTGTAAAGTAAAGGCTTTCAATATTTTCGACCGGTGCTGTCATTTATCCAAAATAAACTGACTAAAAAAGCAGTTTGGACTAATTGAAAAATAACAACCAGACCTCAGCAATAAATAAAATTATCCGACTGTTGCGCTACTGAAGTTGAGATGAACATAAAATACGAACGAGACGAACAAAAAACTAAAATAAGCTGTCACTCTTCACTAAAATCACAAAATCTGTAAGTTCTTAAAACAAAAATAAATCAGACTACTGAAAACAGATGTATCAACAGTTACTTTCCGCCGGCCTGTGTGACCGAGCGGTTCTAGGCGGTTCAGTCTGGAACCGCGCGACCGCTACGGTCGCAGGTTCGAATCCTGCCTCGGGCATGGATGTGTGTAGTGTCGTTAGGTTAGTTAGGTTTAAGTAGTTCGAAATTCTAGGGGACTGATGACCTCAGATGTTGAGTCCCATAGTGCTCAGAACCAGTTGAACCATTTTTTAGTTATTTTCCGCTGGGAAGTCAACTCGCTCAAAGGCTAGTGCACACACACACACACACACACACACACACACACACACACACACACACACACTCAAAGCGAGCTCTTGGAAAATGTAAATAAATACTGTTGAACCCAGACAAAACTTCAGATAATATTCACGTTTTAACAGGAGCCCGCCAGCAAAGCACTAAATTAAACGCCGAGTATTAATACAAACAACTATTGCTGATGCTGGTCGCTGGTCCTCTATGGCTGGACCTAGAATACAAATTGCAAACTGGTAATAGCTGGGAAAGCGTTTCTTAAATCATGAAACTTGTTTAGATTTAAGACAGATTTAAGTGTTAGCAAATTCTTTATGAATGCATTTGTATGGTGTGTAGCCTAGCATGGAGGCGAAACATGAATGACAAGCAGCTCAAACAAGACGCTTTTCAAATGTGGTGCTACAGTGAAATGCTGAAGATTAGATGGACAGATGCGAAAAATAACAAGTAGATACTGACTCGAACGGGACAGCAAGTACTTCATGGTTTATGGCACAACTTGATCAAAAGAAAAGAGGGGATGTCTTGATAATATGCATCCCGACCCTATAAGAAATAGTTAATTAGACAATGGACGGATGCACGGGGTCTAAAAATTGCACAGGAAGATCAGGGCTTAAATACAGTAAGCACATTCGAGTGGATGCAGATACAGTAGGTATGCAGATATAAAGAGATATACTCAGTATAGACTGTTAAAGACAGCAGCATGAAACCATTCTTTGGACTGGAAAGCATAACAACAAATAAAATAAAAAAGTACGTACTTGTGATCCACGTAAAGACGTGTCAACATTTTTAGTTTTCCCGCTGAAGATGGATTACAAGTTCAGATGTAGGTCGCTGGCCGTGCGGTTCTAGGCGCTACAGTCTGGAGACGATTGACCGCTACGGTCGCAGTTTCGAATCCTGCCTCGGACATGGATGTGTGTGATGTCCTTTGTTAGTTAGATTTAATTAGTTCTAAGTTCTAGGCGGCGACTGATGACCTCAGAAGTTAAGTCGCATAGTGCTCAGAGCCATTTGAGCCATTTGAAACAGATCCAGTTCGGCAAGGCTGTAAATAAATTTTCATATTACGCAGCTTCTCTCTCAATATCTCTCTGAACAGGCTTCGGAAGGCCCAACGTACCGATCGACCGCCGTGTCCTCTTTAGCCCTTAAGCGTCACTGGATGCTGATAGGGAGGGGTATGTGGTCGTACACCGTTCTCCATTCCGTTGTCCGCTTTCGTTACTGGAGCCTCTACTTCATATTCAAGTAACTACTCTCTTGGTCTCAATAGGACTGTGTGAACCCCGTCTGCCAACAGCAGACCCGGACCGTCACCCATCCAAGTGACAGCCACGCCCGACAGCACTATGGTGATCTGACGGAAACCGGTGTTATCACTGCGTTAAGGCCATTGGTGTTACACGCAGCTTCAGTCGATAATATTATAAAGGGCAGGCGAATAAGAATAAACTGCTCATTATTTCGAAAGTAATCTCCATAACTACAGGGTGTTTCAAAAATGACCGGTATATTTGAAACGGCAATACAAACTAAACGAGCAGCGATAGAAATACACCGTTTGTTGCAATATGCTTGGGACAACAGTACATTTTCAGGCAGACAAACTTTCGAAATTACAGTAGTTACAATTGTCAACAACAGATGGCGCTGCGGTCTGGGAAACTCTATAGTACGAAATTTTCCACATATCCACCATGCGTAGCAATAATATGGCGTAGTCTCTGAATGAAATTACCCGAAACCTTTGACAACGTGTCTGGCGGAATGGCTTCACATGCAGATGAGATGTACTGCTTCAGCTGTTCAATTGTTTCTGGATTCTGGCGGTACACCTGGTCTTTCAAGTGTCCCCACAGAAAGAAGTCACAGGGGTTCATGTCTGTCGAATAGGAGGCCAATCCACGCCGCCTCCTGTATGTTTCGGATAGCCCAAAGCAATCACACGATCATCGAAATATTCATTCAGGAAATTAAAGACATCGGCCGTGCGATGTGGCCGGGCACCATCTTGCATAAACCACGAGGTGTTCGCAGTGTCGTCTAAGGCAGTTTGTACCGCCACAAATTCATGAAGAATGTCCAGATAGCTTGATGCAGTAATCGTTTCGGATCTGAAAAATGGGCCAATGATTCCTTTGGAAGAAATGGCGGCCCAGACCAGTACTTTTTGAGGATGCAGGGACGATGGGACTGCAACATGGGGCTTTTAGGTTCCGCATATGCGCCAGTTCTGTTTATTGACGAAGCCGTCCAGGTAAAAATAAGCTTCGTCAGTAAACCAAATGCTGCCACATGCATATCGCCCTCATCAATCCTGTGCACTATATCGTTAGCGAATGTCTCTCGTGCAGCAAGGGTAGCGGCGCTGAGGGGTTGCCACGTTTGAATTTTGTATGGATAGAGGTGTAAACTCTGGCGCATGAGACGATACGTGGACGTTGGCGTCATTTGGACCGCAGTTGCAACACGGCGAACGGAAACCCGAGGCCGCTGTTGGATCACCTGCTTCACTAGCTGCGCGTTGCCCACTGTGGTTGCCGTACGCGGTCGCCCTACCTTTCCAGCACGTTCATCCGTCACGTTCCCAGTCCGTTAAAATTTTTCAAACAGATCCTTTATTGTATCGCTTTTCGGTCCTTTGGTTACATTAAACCTCCGTTGAAAACTTCTTCTTGTTGCAACAACACTGTGTTCTAGGGGGTGGAATTCCAACACCAGAAAAATCCTCTGTTCTAAGGAATAAACCATGTTGTCCACAGCACACTTGCACGTTGTGAACAGCACACGCTTACAGCAGAAAGACGACGTACAGAATGGCGCACCCACAGACTGCGTTGTCTTCTATATCTTTCACATCACTTGCAGCGCCATCTGTTGTTGAAAATTGTAACTACTGTAATATCGAAAGTTTGTCCGCCTGAAAATGTACTGTTGTTCCAAGCATATTGCAACAAACGGTGTATTTCTATCGCTGCTCGTTTAGTTTTTATTGCCGTTTCAATTATACCGATCATTTTTGAAACACCCTGTATTAATACGTTTGTCCGACTATGAGATAAGACGATCAGTGCCTTCATAGAAAATTGTTTGCCTTTTCCTGCGGAACCGTGACTATACCCAGGCGTGCACCTCTTCGTCCGAAGCAAACAGACGGTCACGAATGTCTTCATTCAGCGCTCCGAAAATATGGAACTCGCTTGGGGGGGAGGTAACATATGGACTGGCATTATTCTACAACAGAGTGATGTTGTCCGTCAACGTTCCTGGACCTGATGACTTGATGACGCGCTTCAGTTTTTGCCACGTACCGATGTGCTA
This sequence comes from Schistocerca gregaria, assembly GCF_023897955.1. Taxonomy (NCBI): domain Eukaryota; kingdom Metazoa; phylum Arthropoda; class Insecta; order Orthoptera; family Acrididae; genus Schistocerca; species Schistocerca gregaria. The sequence continues at coordinate 960,626,920 of NC_064921.1, read as the reverse complement.
CAATAGTGACACCGCATTGCGGATAGCCATAGAGCAGCGGGCCCTTGCAGTAAGGACAAGGTTCGTCATGACCTTCCCGCAGCTGACGTGCCTGTTTTGACTACGTTGCAGAAGTTTCGCTGGGAAGCCCTTACGGGATCCTCCGTAATGTCGTGATCTCTCCCCATCCGATTTCCCAAGTTTTGGAGCCCTGGCGAAAGACGTTCATGGCCGTCGACTTGCTTCGGACGGAATAAATGTATCAACAGTTACGACGATTACTTTTGTAATAATAAACAGTTTACTTACTTTCTTTCATCTGTCTCGTGTCATTTGACTCCCCTTATAGATAAAAAATGACATTCCTCCAGCATATTCAAATTCCTGAGCAGTACTGTTTCAAAGGCCTTCAACAGTGATTATATTATTTTCTTCAACTTTTTTCTAAATATTTTATGTACTTTACAGTTAAGGTAGTTGCAGATGCTGTAGTGACCTGTGGGGTGTCGCAATGCGAGGGCATGCTGAAAAGTAATGCCTCTGATTTTTTTTCTGAGAACTCGTTAGGCTTTTTAAATCAAGCAAATGTTATTAACATTCTACGTCTTTGTTCTCGATGTCTATACAGAGGGGCCCAAAAAAATGTATCCACTGTTTAAAAGTTCATAACTTGCAAAGTAATTGACGGAGCTGTCTCCTTTTTGGTGAAAGTGTAGCTTGAAGTCCAACTTAAAGATATCACTGTAGGTGTTCGAAATAATCACCATTAACATCCACACACAAACTATGCCGCCGAAATGTAGCACGAACTACTGACTGCAACGTGTTCAGTTGGATATTTGCACATGAATGTGCGATGGGTTCTCGAAGTTCATCCGATGTGCGTGGCTTTCGTTGATAAACGACATCCTTTAGTGTTTTGAAGACAGCGAAGTGGAAGTGCTACAACCCACGATTGCTACACGCAATGAACGAGGACGACCCAGATCGTAGAATGGAGTACTGTGAGTGGTTTACTAATATGGTGCTCGACGATGAAGAGTTTGCAGAGATGATTGTGTAGCTTGATGAGGCACAGTTGAAACTCAATGGTACAGTAAATCGCCACAATTGCATCTACTGGGCCGCCGAATATCCGAACGTCTATGTAAACAAAGCTGTGAATTTGCCAGGAATAAATTTGTGGTGTGGGTTGTCTTACCGGGGCTTGATTGGGCCATTCTTCTTTGACGGCACAGTTACCGGTGAGGTGTACCTTCAGAAGCTTCAAATACCCATTTTACCTGCCATCCGAGACTTGTGTGGAGACGGAAGGGTTTACTTTCAACACGATGGTGCCCCAGCCCACTATCAAAATCGTGTTGGGGCGTATCTCGACGAAAATCTACCAGGAAGATGAATAGGTCGTAGAGGTGCTGTGGAGTGTCCACCACGTTTTCCAGACCTAACTCCTCTGGACTTTTACCTAAGGGGAACACTAAAGGACGTCGTTTATCGACAAAAGCCACGCACATTGGATGAAATTCGAGAATCCATCGTACATTCATGTGCAAATATCCAACTGAACACGTTGCAGTCAGCAGTTCGCGCTGCAGTTCGGCGGCATCGTTTGTGTGTGGATGTTGTTGGTGACCATTTCGAACACCTACAGTGATATATTTAAGTTGGACTTTAAGCTGCTCTTTCACCAAAAATGAGACGACTCCGTCAATTAGTTTGCAAGTTATGGACTTTTGAACAGTGCATACATTTTTTTGGACCCCTCTGTATATATATTTCTTAACATTAACAGCCTGACGACTAACACATTGCTCCCAACGAGAGGCGAATTTGTCGATACCGTTACTGTAGAATGTGTAATTTTGTTTTGACGGAGCCACAACCTTACGTCTGTTCGCACTGTTTCATCAGTATCAAAGCGAAGTCCTCGAAGGTGTTCTTTAAGAGATGAAATCGAATGGGCCATGTCGGGACTGAATGGCGGCTGGTCAATGTCAGTGAACTCAAGGCGTCAAATCGTAGCAGATGTCGCAGCGCTTGTGTGTGTTTTGGGAGGTCATCCTGAAGAAGAGGGTGCTCCAAACGAAGTGTTCAGTTGGTGCTTTCAGTTTTCTCAGGATCTTGCAATACCTAACAGAGTTTATGGTGGTGTCTTAACACATGAATTCCAAATGAACGTCACCTTGAACATCGAAGAACATTGTGATTATCAATTTGTCCGCTGATGGCAATGAAGTGAACTTTCTTCCCGTCGGTGACCCTCTGTAACAGAACTCCTTTGACGTTTTCGGGGTCAAAATGGTGAACCCACAGTTCATTACATGTCACGACGTTGTTACGAAAACAGTCACCCTCACGCTCAAAACGCAACAGCAATTGTTGGGAGATGTGCTAAGCGCATGCTCTGAAAATTATTTCGAGCGCACACGAATAGTAATAACGAGCGTCAAAAGCGATACAGGGATTAGTGAACACAGGGTTGTCGTAGCGAGATTGAATATTGTAGCCGCCAAATCAGCCAAAAATAAGCGAAAAATATACCTATTCCAAAAAGCAGATAAAAATTCACTTGACGCCTTCCTGAGAGACAATATCCACTCATTCCAAATTAATAATATAAGTGTAGACCAGATGTGGCTTAAATGCAAAGAAATAGCATCGGCAGCAATTGAGAGATTTATACCAAATAAATTAACAAACGACGGAGCTGATCCTTCCTGGTACACTAAACGGATCAGAACACTGTTGCAAAAACAACGATACAAACATGCCAAATTCAAACAGACGCAAAATCCCCAAGATTGGCGATCTTTTCAAAAGCTCGAAATTTAGCGCGGACTTCAATGCGAGATGCTTATAACAGTTTTCACAACGAAACTTTGTCTCGAAGCCTTGCAGAAAATCCAAAGAGATTCTCGTCATATGTAAAGTATGTTAATGGCAAGAAACAATCAATGCCTTCTCTACGTGATAGCAATGAAGATACTATCGAATACAGTGCAGAGTTACTAAATACAGCCATTCGAAATGCCTTCACAAAAGAAGACGAAGTAAATATTCCAGAATTCGAATCGAGAACAGCTGCCAACGTGAGTAACGTAGAAGTAAATATTCTCGGAGTAGTGAAGCAGCTTAAATCACTTAATAACACCCAGTCTTCTGGTCCAGACTGTATACCAATTAGGTTCCTTTCGGAATATGCTGATGCATTAGCTCCATACTTAACAATCGTATACAAACGTTCGCTCGACGAAACATCCGTACCCAAAGACTGGAAAGTTGCACAGGTCACACCAATATTCAAGAAAGGTAGTAGGAGTAATCCACTTAATTACAGGCCCATATCGTTAACGTCGATATGCAGCAGGATTCTGGAACATATATTGTGTTCGAACATTATGAATTACCTCGAAGAAAACTGTCTATTGACAGACAGTCAACATGGGTTTAGAAAACATCGTTGGGTGAAACGCAACAAGCTCTTTATTCACATGAAGCGTTGAGTACTATTGGGAAGAGATTTCAGATCGATTCCATATTTCTGGATTTCCGGAAGGCTTTTGACACTGTACCACACAAGTGGCTCGTAGTGAAATTGCGTGCTTATGGAATATCGTCTCAGTTATGTGTCTGGATTTGTGGTTTCCTGTCAGAGAGGTCACAGTTCGTAGTAATTGACGAAAAGTCATCGAGTAAAACAGAAGTGATTTATGGCGTTCCATAAGGTAGTGTTACAGGCCCTTTGCTGTTCCTTATCTATATAAACAATTTGGGAGACAATTTGAGCAGCCTTCTTCGGTTGTTTGCAGATGACGCTATCGTTTATCGACTAATAAAGCCATCAGAAGACCAAAACAAATTGCAAGACTATTTAGAAAAGATATATGAATGGTGCGAAAATTGTCAGTTGACCCTAAAAAACGAAAAGTGTGAGGTGTCCACATGAATGTTAAAAGGAATCCGTTAAACGTCGGCTACACGATAAATCAGTCTAATCTAGAGGCCCTAAATTCAACTAAATACCTAGGTAATACAATTACGAACAACTTAAATTGGAAGGAATACATAGAAAATTTCGTGAGGAAGGCTAACCGAAGACTGCGTTTTATTCACAGGACACTTAGAAAATGCAACAGACCTACAAGGAGACTGCCTACACTACCCTTGTCCGTCCTCTTTTTGAATATCGCTGCGCCGTGTGGGATCCTTACCAGATAGGACTGACGGAAAATATCGAAAAAGTTCAAAGAAGGGCAGCACGTTTTGTATTATAGCGAAATATAGGAGAGAGTGTGTCACAGAAATGATACAGGATTTGGGATGGACATCATTACAAGAAAGGCGTTTTTCGTTGCGACGGAATCTTCTCACGAAATTCCAATCACCAACTTTCTCTTCCGAATGCAAAGATATTTTCTTGACGCCGACCTACATAGGGCGGAGCAATCACCACGATAAAATAAGGGAAATCAGACCTCTTACGTAAAGACATAGGTGTTCGTTCTTTCCGCGCGATGTACGAGATTAGAATAATAGGGATTTGTGAATGTGGTTCGATGAATCCTCTGCCAGAAACGTAAATGCGATTTGCAGAGTCTCCATGTAGGTGTAGATGTAGACTTCCAATCTCGTCTGTTTCACTTCAGGAGTGAGAATTCGAGGACCTACCGTCCACATAGTTTTCTGTACCGCAGTTCTGCAATGATACCCTGTACACACGCTCGTGATAGACACAGCTCTCAGGTAAGTGTGGCATGAGTTATCCGACCAGCTCATCAACTCGATTCCGATGAGTCTCGTCGGTTGCCGTACGAGGTCGTCCATTCCGCGCTTTGTCACACACTCTGCGGTTAGTACCACCGTTTCTTTCACTCCGTCTACAGGCCACAAGTGGCCCATCGGTACCATCCGACAGCCTCAGCTAAGAATGTGGATAGGAGGGGCGTGTGGTCGGCACATCGCTCTCCCGGTCGTAACGATGGTGTTCTTTGACCGGAGGCGCTTCTATTCGGTCGAGTAGCTCCTCAATTGGCATCACGAGGCTGAGTGCAGCCCGAAAACTGGGAACAGCGCATAGTGGTCCGGATGGTTTACCGACATACGGGGTGATAATTATTTAACTATATGAAAATGGGGGTAATGGAGGAAATAAATACAGTAGAAGAAGAATGGGTAGCTTTGAGGAATGAGGCAGTGAAGGCAGCAGAGGATCAAGTAGGTAAAAAAACGAGGGCTAGTAGAAATCCTTGGGTAACAGAAGAAATACTGCATTTAATTGATGAAAGGAGAAAATATAAAAATGCAATAAATGAAGCAGGCAAAAAGGAATACAAACGTCTCAAAAATGAGATCGACAGGAAGTGCAAAATGGCTAAGCAGGGATGGCTACAGGACAAATGTAAGGATGTAGAAGCTTATCTCACTAGGGGTAAGATAGATACTGCCTACAGGAAAATTAAACAGACCTTTGGAGATAAGAGTACCACTTGTATGAACATCAAGAGCTCATATGGAAACCCAGTTCTAAGCAAAGAAGGGAAAGCAGAAAGGTGAAAGTAGTATACAGAGGGTCTATACAAGGGCGATGTACTTGAGGACAATATTATGGAAATGGAAGAGGATGTAGATGAAGATGAAATGGGAGATACGATACTGCGTGAAGAGTTTGACAGGGCACTGAAAGACCTGAGTCGAAACAAGGCCCCCGGAATAGACAACATTCCATCGGAACTACTGACGGCCTTGGGAGAGCCAGTCCTGGCAAAACTCTACCATCTGGTGAGCAAGATGTATGAAACAGGCGAAATACCCTCAGACTTCAAGAAGAATATAATAATTCCAATCGCAAAGAAAGCAGGTGTTGACAGATGTGAAAATTACCGAACAATCAGTTTAATAAGCCATAGCTACAAAATACTAACACGAATTCTTTACAGACGATTGGAAAAACTAGTAGAAGCCGACCTCGGGGAAGATCAGTTTGGATTACGTAGAAATACTGAAACACGTGAGGCAATACTGACCTTACGACTTATGTTAGAAGAAAGATTAAGGAAAGGCAAACCTACGTTTCTAGCATTTGTAGACTTAGAGAAAGCTTTTGACAATGTTGACTGGAACACTCTCTTCCAAATTCTAAAGGTGGCAGGGGTAAAATACAGGGAGCGAAAGGCTATTAACATTTTGTATAGAAACCAGATGGCAGTTATAAGAGTCGAGGGACATGAAAGGGTAGCAGTGTTTGGGAAGGGAGTAAGACAGAGTTTTAGCCTCTCCCCGATGTTATTCAATCTGTATATTGAGCAAGCAGTAAAGGAAACAAAAGAAAAATTCGGAGTAGGTATTAAAATCCATGGAGAAGAAATAAAAAACTTTGAGGTTTGCGATGACATTGTCATTCTGTCAGAGACAGCAAGGGACTTGGAAGAGCAGTTGAATGGAATGGACAGTGTCTTGAGAGGAGTATATAAGATGAACATCAACAAAAGCAAAACGAGGATAATGGAATGTAGTCGAATTAAGTCGGGTGATGCTGAGGGAATTAGATTAGGAAATGAGACACTTAAAGTAGTAAAGGAGTTTTGCTATTTGGGGAGAAAAATAACTGATGATGGTCGAAGTAGAGAGGATATAAAATGTAGACTGGCAATGGCAAGGAAAGCGTTTTTGAAGAAGAGAAGTTTGTTAACATCGAACATAGATGTAAGTGCCAGGAAGTCTTTTCTGAAAGTATTTGTATGGAGTGTAGCCATGTATGGAAGTGAAACATGGACGATAAATAGTTTGGACAAGAAAAGAGTAGAAGCTTTCGAAACGTGGTGCTACAGAAGAATGCTGAAGATTAGATGGGTAGATCGCATAACTAATGAGGAAGTATTGAATAGGACTGGGGAGAAGAGAAGTTTTTGGCACAACTTGACAAGAAGAAGGGATCGGTTGCTAGGACATGTTCTGAGGCATCAAGGGACCACCAATTTAATATTGGAGGGCACCGTGGAGGGTAAAAATCGTAGAGGGAGACCAAGAGATGAATACACTAAGCAGATTCAGAAGGATGTAGGCTGCAGTAGGTACTGCTAGATGAAGCAACTTGCACAGGATAGAGTAGCATGGAGAGCTGCATCAAACCAGTCTCAGGACTGAAGACCACAACAACACAACATGAAAAAAACGTAGATTTGTTACAAACTACGTCGTGCACACACTTGATTCAACATGTAAACGTCACTGCAGATATTGGGATTTAGGTTATGACACGTTCGATATGCCTCCCATCATTGTCGATGATGAGGCGCAGACGATTAGCGAAATTCTGCATGACCCGCTAAACTGTCGGAACATCGATGCTGTCGATGACCTAATGGACAGCTGTTTTCAGCTCAGCAGTGGTTTTGTGGTTGATGCTGTACACCTTGTCTGTAATATAGCCCCACAAAAAGGAGTCCCATGTGTTCACATCCGGCAAATATGCCGCCCAATCGAGGCACATGCCAGTGGACTCTGGGTACCCCAGAGCCAGAATGCGATCCCCAAAGTGTTCCTCCAAGGACATCAAAGACCCTCCTGCTTCGATGGGGTCGATCTCCGTCTTGCATGAACCACATCTTGTCGAAATCAGGATCTCTTTGTATAATGGGGGTGAAGGTATCTTCGAAATCTTTCACGTACCGTTCGTTAGTCACAGTGGCAGCAAGGAATATCACACCGATTATTCCGTGACTGGACGTTGCACACCACACAGTCCCCCGTTGAGTGTGAAGAGACTTCTCGATCGCGAAATGCGGATTCAGAGTCAATTTGTGGCTTTTTCACGTACAAATGGCCGACAACAACAATGCACTCCCGCATGCACTTACGAATGCCTATCATGTCGCGTGGCCAACCGTGCAGTTTGAACGTCCTAGCGCAAACCGTTCAGAAGCCAAGACGATTTTATTTGATATGCACTCATGTTCATAAATTAAGGGTAATACATGGTGAAACAACGCTCTGGTGGGCGGTTTGCAGTTTACGTCACCTTGGGGTATGACCATGCGGTGCATCTGACCTGCGGTCGTCGGACGGTAGCGTTGGAAGCAGTCCACATACCTAGAGGTGTGTCGGTGTATGTCAGAGTACGGTGCACCGAGTAAGTGTTCGTACGTTTCAAGGCGTGCTAATGGTGACTGTGTGTTGAAAATGGTTCAAAGAACACACATTGATGACGTTATGAAGGGTAGAATACTAGGGCGACTGGAGGCTGGTCACACACAGCAGGTCGTAGCATGGGCCCACTGTGTGCCACAAAAGTGTGATCTCAAGATTATGATAACAATTCCAGCAGACGGGAGACATGTCCAGCGGCTACAGTAAATGACGTCCACAGTGTACAACACAACAATAAGACCGATATCTCACCATCAGGGCCCGCAGACGGTCAGGGAGTACTGCAGGTAGCCTTGCTCGGGACCTTACTGCAGTCACTGGAACAGTTGTCTCCAGACACACAGTCAACAGAGGACTGAACAGATATGGGTTTTAAGTCCGGAGATCTGCAAGGTACATTCCAGTGATACCTGGTCACAGGAGAGTCCGTACTGCCTGGTCTCAAGAACACAGTACACGGTCAATGGAACAGTGGTCCCAATTTATGTTCACGGACGAGTCCAGGTATAGTCTGAACAGTGTTTCTCATCTAGCATGAACCAGGAACCAGATACCAATCGCTTAATGTCCTTGGAAGGGACCTGTATGGAGGTCGTGGTTTGATGATGTGGGGTGGGATTATGATTGGTGCATGTACACTCTCGAATGCCTTTGACAGAGGAACTGTAACAGGTCAGGTGTATCGGGACGTCATTTTGCACCAATATGTCCTCCTCTTGAGGGTTGCAGTGGGCCCTACCTTCCTCCTGATGGGAGATAATGCACGGCTCCACCGAGAAACCATCGTGGAGAAGATACATTGAAACAGAAGACATTAGGCGAATGGAGTGGCCTGCCTGTTCTCCAGACCTAAACCCGATCGAGGACGTCTGGGATGCTCTCAGTCTATGTATCGTTGCGTGTCTTCAAACCTCTACGACACTTCAAGAGCTCCGACTGGCACTGGTGCAAGAATGGGAGGCTATAACCCAGCAGCTGCTCGACCACCTAATACAGAGTATGCCAACCCTTTGTGCGGCCTGTGTACGTGTGCATGGTGATCATATCCCATATTGATGTCGGGTACATGCGCAGCAAACAGTGGCGTTTTGTAGCACATGTGTTTCGGGACGGTTTTGTCAACTTATCACCAGTACTGAGGACTTACAGATCTGTGTCGTGTGTGTTCCCTATGTGCCTATGCTATTAGCACCAGTTTTGTGTAGTGCCACGTTGTGTGACACCACGTTCTGCAATTGTCCTTAATTTATGAGCGTGAGTATAGTTCAGTAATTATGACTCTGTAGTTGAGTTGCACACCGCCGTGTTACACGTTACAATTCGAGGCCTCCCACGGCAGAGGGATGCAGATTGGGTGAGAGAAGCGGGAAGTCCATCGCATAACATGCAGAACGAGCAATACCTCAACAAATACTGAGAGCAGAATAAAACATTCGGAGGCATTACTTTTTCCCGTAAGCCCTCGTACGAGTAGTTAGCATTACAAGGTCGGTTCACTGTCATGCTAGAAGACTGCTTGTAGGGTACAAAGAAAGTAATCGTAACTAACTCAGTAGATGGCTGCGATTCTAAATATTACACTACATCGGAATCATATCTAAATATTGAAAGTGCTGAGGATGAAGCTGAGTTAGAGCAAGAGTATGTAGAAGCGAGATCACAGAGAGGTGCATGAAGGACAGACTTTGATACATGAAGACAGTTGTACTCTACGAGCAGAAAGAAGTCTGCCGCTGCCAGATGTTAACTTAGAATTATCATGTAACGCTTAGCTGAGCTAGTTATACCATTATGTCCTCATCAAAGGTTCGTGTGGTCGAGTCTCAACTTGCTCACGACTGTGGACTTTAACATCCATACCCTTTGACTGCATGAAATAAGATTTTCGTGGTTTTCTTGTGGATCTATGCGAGATAATGACCACATAATCATTGAGATCGCCATTGTGGAGCTCTACAAATATTCTGAAATCAGTCAAGAAACCGCAAGAACCAAACTGCACTAGTCGTTAATCAGTCATATTAAAAATCTTTTGTGTGTATTATTTGCGAAATTAAAGAAGTGAAGAAGGAATCATACAGTTTAAAGTCCCGTCTACGTTAAGTCCATTAGAGCCACTGCAGTAAGTTGGAGAAGGGCTGAAAATGAAATCGGCCTTGAATATATCTGCATTCCTCTTAAAATACACTCCTGGAAATTGAAATAAGAACACCGTGAATTCATTGTCCCAGGAAGGGGAAACTTTATTGACACATTCCTGGGGTCAGATACATCACATCATCACACTGACAGAACCACAGGCACATAGACACAGGCAACAGAGCATGCACAATGTCGGCACTAGTACAGTGTATATCCACCTTTCGCAGCAATGCAGGCTGCTATTCTCCCATGGAGACGATCGTAGAGATGCTGGATGTAGTCCTGTGGAACGGTTTGCCATGCCATTTCCACCTGGCGCCTCAGTTGGACCAGCGTTCGTGCTGGACGTGCAGACCGCGTGAGACGACGCTTCATCCAGTCCCAAACATGATCAATGGGGGACAGTTCCGGAGATCTTGCTGGCCAGGGTAGTTGACTTACACCTTCTAGAGCACGTTGGGTGGCACGGGATACTTGCGGACGTGCATTGTCCTGTTGGAACAGCAAGTTCCCTTGCCGGTCTAGGAATGGTAGAACGATGGGTTCGATGACGGTTTGGATGTACCGTGCACTATTCAGTGTCCCCTCGACGATCACCAGAGGTGTACGGCCAGTGTAGGAGATCGATCCCCACACCATGATGCCGGGTGTTGGCCCTGTGTGCCTCGGTCGTATGCAGTCCTGATTGTGGCGCTCACCTGCACGGCGCCAAACACGCATACGACCATCATTGGCACCAAGGCAGAAGCGACTCTCATCGCTGAAGACGACACGTCTCCATTCGTCCCTCCATTCACGCCTGTCGCGACACCACTGGAGGCGGGCTGCACGATGTTGGGGCGTGAGCGGAAGACGGCCTAACGGTGTGCGGGACCGTAGCCCAGCTTCATGGAGACGATTGCGAATGGTCCTCGCCGATACCCCAGGAGCAACAGTGTCCCTAATTTGCTGGAAAGTGGCGGTGCGGTCCCCTACGGCACTGCGTAGGATCCTACGGTCTTGGCGTGCATCCGTGCGTCGCTGCGGTCCGGTCCCAGGTCGGCGGGCACGTGCATCTTCCGCCGACCACTGGCGACAACATCGATGTACTGTGGAGACCTCACGCCCCACGTGTTGAGCAATTCGGCGGTACGTCCACCTAGCCTCCCGCATGCCCACTATACGCCCTCGCTCAAAGTCCGTCAACTGCACATACGGTTCACGTCCACGCTGTCGCGGCATGCTACCAGTGTTAAAGACTGCGATGGAGCTCCGTATGCCACGGCAAACTGGCTGACACTGACGGCGGCGGTGCACAAATGCTGCGCAGCTAGCGCCATTCGACGGCCAACATCGCGGTTCCAGGTGTGTCCGCTGTGCCGTGCGTGTGATCATTGCTTGTACAGCCCTCTCGCAGTGTCCGGAGCAAGTATGGTGGGTCTGACACACTGGTGTCAATGTGTTCTTTTTTCCATTTCCAGGAGTGTATATACATGAACAGCGGGAAACATATGAGTAAATCAAGATGGTAAGTCTTGCACATGCGAGTCAATTACTATGTGACATCACTTAGCAATTGAGGTTATGTGGATAGACTATTTGTTCCCATCGTTTATACGGAAAAGCGCCATGTTGAGGTGACCGTGCGACAGTCAGCCGAAACCGCAGTATCCATCGTGGGCTTGTGTTAATTTAGTGGACAAACAAATATTACCTGATAATTTTCCGGGTTTAAAACGAAACAGAATGTTGTCATCTCAAAAACTACATCCGGGTAATCCTGTTAGCGGCATTTAGCGATTCGGCACAGTGGTTATCACACTAAACTTGGCCTGTGCTCAAATCATCTTCTGGCGTTACAGCTTGTTTTCCATGCCATGCTTAAACCACTTACTGCGAATGCACGGATGGTCTGTTTCTTCGCCTTATTCCAATCCGAAATTGTGCTTCGTGTCTAACAACCTCACTGACCGCTAAACCTTAATCTTCTGTCCTTCTTTCTATTACTGTGATTTCTGGCAGCATAACTTTAATAATTAATATGACAATTAGAGAAGCATCAGAGCAGAAAATTCTAGGGGACAGATTTCTCTGGAATATGTTGCAGAATCTATTGTGTGCGGGTATTCAAACACGAATAAATTGTTACAAACAGAACATGAAGGAAAGCGTGACACAAATCGAAGTTTAACGGCACTAACAAGACTAACAAATAGACACGGATCCAGCTAATAAGATCATACTGAAATGTGCATGTACATTTCCCTGAGCAGACTGTGTTAGACATTCATTGCTAACAATTTTATGACAGTTGACACACATCATTCGTCGTATTCGTAGACAAGACACTATTCGTCAACCTCATGTAGATTTGTTTTCATACAGCTGGGGCCTCGTGGGAATGAGTTTTTGTTTGTGAAGATGAAATTTTGTTTTTACAGCTCACCGAGGCCGGCCGCTGTGACCGAGCGGTTCTAGGCGCTTCAGTCCGGCTGCTACGGTCGCAGGTTCGAATGCCGTCTCGGGCCTGGATGTGTATGGTGTCCTTAGGTTAGTTATGTTTCGTAGTTCTACGTCTAGGAGACTGATGACCTCAGATGTCAAGTCCCATAGTGCTTAGAGCCATTTGAAGCATTTTTGAGCTCATCGAAAACAATCTGTATTAATTCTTGGCCACAACGGTGGGTCGTTCGAATAAACTTGCACGTGGAATTGTGACGTTTCGGTCAGAACTAACACTTTCTTCCCCAGACATCTATATTAAAGGCTTTTACACTGGAACAAGTCTCCTTCAGTGCAAGTGGTTTATTAAAAAGTCTCGTAAAGGACGCGCTGCCAGTGACGGTGTATTTCGAGATAGCGTTCAGGCCGACAGCGTAAACGCTGTAACGACAGGTGGCGAAGTATGCCGAGAGGAGCACGTGCCGCTCGTAACGGAGAAACGCCTCAGACTCTGAATGGATAACTACATGAAAGTACGGGATTAAGAAACACCGCGAGAGATGGATGTTTGAACATATATTCATATGCTAGCCAAGCCTGTATGTTGGGCTGTCGTATTTGACCATGAACGGCCTCTGTGCAGTTGCACTCAACACTTTGCGAGAGACAGTTGTGGTAGGAACTGTCTTCTTTGTAATTGTGAGTGCATTATTTAGAGTTTAAATGGCGCTCTTTTGCTGGGTGCTTACGTAACAAAGGAAGCCGAAGTACGAGGGTAAACCCAAAAGTAAGGTCTCCTATTTTTTTATAAGTACATAGACCCGTTTATTTCTACAGTGGTTTACATCAGTTTACAGCTTGAACATTTAGCTATTTTTCGACATAATCACCATTTCTGTCGATGCATTTTTGTAGACGCTGTGGCGGTTTTTTATGCCCATGTCAAACCAGTTCGCCGCCATGTTGTTCAGAAAGTTGTGAACCTCTCCTTTCACCTCGTCGTCGGAGCTGAATCGCTTTCCGGCCAAATGTTATTTTAACATAGGGAACAGGTGATAGTCACTGGGCGCCAAGTCAGGACTATAGGGTGGGTGGGCGATTATGTTCCACTGAAACTGGAATCCGTACCAGATAGGGTTGATAGAAGAGATGGAGGAGATCCAACGGAGAGCAGCGCGCTTCGTTACAGGATCATTTAGTAATCGCGAAAGCGTTACGGAGATGACAGATAAACTCCAGTGGGAGACTCTACAGGAGAGACACTCAGTAGCTCGGTACGGGCTTTTGTTAAAGTTTCGAGAACATACCTTCACCGAAGAGTCAAGCAGTATATTGCTCCCTCCTACGTATATCTCGAGAAGAGACCATGAGGATAAAATCAGAAAGATTAGAGCCCACACAGAAGCATACCGACAATCCTTCTTTCCACGAACAATACGAGACTGGAATAGAAAGGAGAACCGATAGAGGTACTCAGGGTGCCCTCCGCCACACACTGTCAGGTGGCTTGCGGAGTATGGATGTAGATGCAGATGCAGAACTGCTGCAGGAGAGCAACAGTTTGCCGAGCGATGTGTGGGCGATCGTCGTCATGGAGAATGTGTAAGACCTTGCACAACATTCCTGTTCTTGGGTTCTGAATTACCCGTTTGAGTTTTTTCAGAGTCTCACAGTACCTGTCAGCGTTAATTGTTGTCCTAGTGGGCATGAAGTCGACCAACAATACCCCTTTGCGATCCCAAAAAACGGTTGTCATGACTTTTTTGTTTGAATTTCCGCGGCTTTGGCGAAGAAGGATGCCGCCACTAGCGTGATTGTTGCTTGGTCTCAGGTGTAAAGTGGTATGCCCTCGTTTCGTCACCCGTGACAATTGAGTCCAGGAAGTTCTCCTGTTCGGCTGCAAGGCGCTGAAGAAATGCGCGGGAAACATCAACTCGTTGCCGCATGTGGTCCTCAGTCAGAATGCGTGGCACCCATTTCGCGCACACCTTCCGGAAGTTCAATGTTTCCGTTAAAGTTCAGTGAGCGGTGCTTCGGGAAACCTCAGGAACCATCGTCCAGAGATCATCCAGGGTGAACCGCCAATTTTCACGCATGCTTTGCTCAAGCTTCAACACTGTCTTCTCAGAAACAAACGGTCTCCCGCTTCTTTGTTCGTCGTGAATTTCGGTCCGACCAGCTGCAAACTCTGTAACCCACTTACGAACATTATTGAAAAAAAAAAAAAATGGTTCCAATAGCTCTGAGCACTATAAGACTCAACTGCTGTGGTCATTAGACCCCTAGAACTTAGAACTACTTAAACCTAACTAACGTAAGGACGTCACACACATCCATGACCGAGGCAGGATTCGAACCTGCGACCGTAGCAGTCGCACAGTTCCGGACTGCGCTCTTAGAACCGCGAGACCACCGTGGCCGGCGAACATTTTTGACATCCACGCATGACTCACCATACACTTCTGTCAACTGGCGGTGGCGCAGTGCCCTCTGCGTTCTAAAACCGAATAACTGCTTGCAATTCGCACTTGGCGGCAACATCCAACGGGAGCTCCACTCTCAACGGCTGGCAAGCCAAGACCGAGCGTCTCAGCGCGGCGTGAGCATGTTTACACACAACGCGTGAAGCATTCTTCATAAAAGTGTGACCAACTGCCAAACAAACAGAGTTATGTAAATATAAAAGAATAGTAGACCTTACTTTTGGGGTTACCCTCGTATTTCGTGATTCGAGAGGCTCCGCCTCGAAAATTTACACCGCATTCAGGGAAAGCGGAATAAGAGCGTCCGCTAAGTCACAGCGAAGACGAAAGTGTGTGCTGAGTTTTCGTGACAGACTGTGATTGAAGAGGATTGTGAGGAAATGTAAGTGGACGAGAGGTGCAGAAGTCACTGAGGAACTGAATGCCACACCCGAGAACCCTGTCAGTTATCCATACGCATTTTAAATGTTCACTGAACATTTTTGACATCTTCGGAAATGCTATTTCGACTTTGTTATGATGATTTGAAAATCGGTCTCAGCCCGAAACTAGTCATCGAATGAATAAAAAGTGAAAATTTGAAACTTGGACTGGTTTTTCGTTGTACTGAACACGAAGGGAGCTCTAGAAACAGGGAATTTCAGGGCGCGCTAGAATTCAAAACCTATTCATCAGTGATGCAAATGCCTATAACAGAAAAACGTAGTACCGAAGCCATAAAAGCTGTACTGTGGAGTAATGGAAGAAAGTTATTTGGTTTGATAAGTCTTGGTTCACACTGTTTCCGGTTTCCGGCCAAGTTAACGTCCCGGGAGTGAAACATGGCTGGGGTTCGGTGAGATTTGCGCAGCCGTATCACGGTATTCCATGAGCGATACTGGAAAATCGCATTAGTGCCAAGGATTGTGTGATCACTTTTGCTGATGAGGACCATTCAACGATGTAATGTTTGTTGGCCAACGCTGAGGCTGTGTTCCAAGACGAAAGGGGTCCTGCAGACACACACACACACAACTCACAATGTTCAGGACTGGCTTTTCTGAGCACAGAGCTGAATTGTCACATCTCCCATAGCAATCACAATTACGAGATCTCAATATTGCTGAACTTTTGTGGTCTATATTGAAGTGAATGGTGCGTGGTCGCTGTCTAATAGTTCCTGGGCTTGCCACTACTTCGCAGGAAGAAGTGAGTGATGAGTGAGAAATAAAGTAATGAAATTACAATGAAATGAATACCCTTAGTTGCATAAGAGTTCGGGCACTATTTTTGCATCCGCACAGAAGATGGTCAAATGGGCGGTGAGACTTATCTATATATATATATAGATATGAAGGTGGTATCAGTTCTTTCGGACGAAACAAAGAATGCACAAATTAAGACCAACTACACTGCTCCTGAAAACTTAAGATTGAGATAGAGCAAGTAACATAATGTATTAACAACTCGGTGGAAATGAATGAAAGTGCAGGAGTATGATGCCAGAGCTCGCCCACTCTTACACAGGAAGCTGGACGTGACAGGTGTAACGTTGGAAATGCATATCCTCCTATTTCCATCTATTGTACTATAAATTTTTTCCTTATTTTGTTACCTGAAGATATGACATTTCTGTGTCTTTATATGTTGTAATTGTTTTACTACACACACACACACACACACACACACACACACACACACACACACACACACACACAGGCAACAGAGCATGCACAATGTGACAATGTCGGCACTAGTACAGTGTATATCCACCTTTCGCAGCAATGCAGGCTGCTATTCTCCCATGGAGACGATCGTAGAGATGCTGGATGTAGTCCTGTGGAACGGCTTGCAATGCCATTTCCACCTGGCGCCTCAGTTGGACCAGCATTCGTGCTGGACGTGCAGACCGCGTGAGACGGCGCTTCATCCAGTCCCAAACATGCTCAATGGGGGACAGATCCGGAGATCTTGCTGGCCAGGGTAGTTGACTTACACCTTCTAGAGCACGTTGGGTGGCACGGGATACATGCGGACGTGCATTGTCCTGTTGGAACAGCAAGTTCCCTTGCCGGTCTAGGAATGGTAGAACGATGGGTTCGATGACGGTTTGGATGTACCATGCACTATTCAGTGTCCCCTCGACGATCACCAGATGTGTACGGCCAGTGTAGGAGATCGCTCCCCACACCATGATGCCGGGTGTTGGCCCTGTGTGCCTCGGTCGTATGCAGTCTTGATTGTGGCGCTCACCTGCACGGCGCCAAACACGCATACGATCATCATTGGCACCAAGGCAGAAGCGACTCTCATCGCTGAAGACGACACGTCTCCATTCGTCCCTCCATTCACGCCTGTCGCGACACCACTGGAGGCGGGCTGCACGATGTTTGGGCGTGAGCGAAAGACGGCCTAACGGTGT
This sequence comes from Schistocerca gregaria, assembly GCF_023897955.1. Classification (NCBI taxonomy): domain Eukaryota; kingdom Metazoa; phylum Arthropoda; class Insecta; order Orthoptera; family Acrididae; genus Schistocerca; species Schistocerca gregaria. The sequence continues at coordinate 960,609,349 of NC_064921.1, read as the reverse complement.
GCGGGACCGTAGCCCAGCTTCATGGAGACGGTTGCGAATGGTCCTCGCCGATACCCCAGGAGCAACAGTGTCCCTAATTTGCTGGGAAGTGGCGGTGCGGTCCCCTATGGCACTGCGTAGGATCCCACGGTCTTGGCGTGCATCCGTGCGTCGCTGCGGTCCGGTCCCAGGTCGACGGGCACATGCACCTTCCGCCGTCCACTGGCGACAACATCGATGTACTGTGGAGACCTCACGCCCCACGTGTTGAGCAATTCGGCTGTACGTCCACCCGGCCTCCCACATGCCCATTATATGCCCTCGCTCAAAGTCCGTCAACTGCACATACGGTTCACGTCCACGCTGTCGCGGCATGCTACCAGTGTTAAAGATTGCGATGGAGCTCCGTATGCCACGGCAAACTGGCTGACACTGACGGCGGCGGTGCACAAATGCTGCGCAGCTAGCGCCATTCGACGGCCAACACCGCGGTTCCTGGTGTGTCCGCTGTGCCGTGCGTGTGATCATAGCTTGTACAGCCCTCTCGCAGTGTCCGGAGCAAGTATGGTGGGTCTGACACACCGGTGTCAATATGTTCTTTTTTCCATTTCCAGGAAAATTATATATATATATATATATATATATATATATATATATATATATATATATATATAATTGGTTTGTTTTGTAAATATTATTTGTATTTTTACGCTGGGTCTTGCCTAGGGAAAACTATACTATCGAACGATTACATCGATAGGTCGTGTGGAGAGCGGAGTAGGTCAGCGGAGCAGGTGTGTTGAGTGACGCTCGCGCTAGTTGCCGCGCTTCCGGGGTTTGGCAGCATGTAATTGCACTCGACTTGCTATGATAGTTTCTGGTACGGTGTCGCGGACGGGAAACATTAGCTGGCACACATCAAGAGCCCGTTTCGCTTGGTGACTGTGTCGAGAAGAAGGCGCGCCAACATCCAGCTTCTGCAACAGCTACGGCCGACAATGAGTGATTGTCGCCACCTACTCGATCGACGACTTCAAACCTTCAATCAACCAACAAGGAAGACTGAAATCACGTAAAGTTTTATTTTAGAACTGTATGGCAGACCTCAGCTTTTCAAACTGTTCCATTAGCATCCTAAAATTCAGCAACTTAGCATGAACATTTGTTGCTCATTGTCCCAATTGCATTACCAAGCAGGGTCCCTTCCTTTTCCGATATGAACTCGAGTGTCGTTGAAATTCAAACGCCAGCATTAAAGTAATATCATTCTATTTCAATGCTTTAATTTCAAAGTTCAGTTAATGTATTTCTTAGCTGGCTACAATATTTAGATTACACAAGCACAAATTAAGAGTGCAAGTTTCGTTACCATATTTTAGCTTACCTGTGACTGCAGCTCAGCTTGGTACGTACTAAATTTTACTCTTGTTAATTATTCAGAATCATTTAATTCAAGTTCAAATTTAAATCTCTTATTTATAAAGTGTGTAGATTCAAGCAGCTTTTGAAATGATTGTTGAGGTAGCTCAAGACTAACCTTATTTTATTGACCTTCGAAGTGCTTCAGAAACAAAGTTCACTATTAATTTCAGTCACTAAATTAACTTTCAATTTTCCAGTTTTATTAATTCTTTTGCTAAATTAAGTCAGAGTGTAGCGAAATTTATCGCTTCTGACAAACATTCAGTTTTCACACAGCACGTGTCAACCTGCAGTTGCCACGCTTTTAGTGCTAATTATTGTGCAATAACCTTTCATTTTCAGTTATTATAGTAGTTGTCCATAGGACTGGCGACCATAATTTTCCCCAAATCTCAAATATCTAATTAACGCCAGTTAATTGTTAACGTAACGATCACACATTTGCTTTCTTTGTTAACTTTACCCCTTTCCAAAATTAATTTACACCAGTTTCATTTGCATTTTTCCTTTCATTCAGATGTAACCCTTTCCTCCCTCTTTACCGACAGATTAACTTCAGTGACTATTGCTTTTCCCAAATTTCCATTAGGTACTCGCGGTTTTGTTTTTACTGTCATTAAGGTCGATAAGTGAGAGGGAGGTTACATAGGGTGAGGTCAGCGTAACTACAGTGCCAATTAAGGCTGACACCGCTCCACGAGGCGGTTGAAGGAACGGGAAGTGATACGAGTCTGTCGATCAGTGAGCAGTTACGGTGCACTGTGGTGGTGTTCTTCATCACAATGTTGCCCGGAGATCACATCTGGGTGACTTTTCATGGGAAAGTAAACGTCGGGACACTGGAAGAAGGACGAAGTGTAACGCGTGTAACCCAGAAGTTTATTACTGATCACAGAAGTATTTCACTAGCATGGGGATCGTTCCGAACCCGTGCCAGTGATGCCCGACCCGCTGCATTGTGCAACAGGCAAGAAGCGTCCAACGTCAAATATCGGATACAATTACAAATACAAACAAGAGTGTAAGACACCAATGCCACGCTCCACCATGGCACGACGGTCGATGGGATGGTTTCTTTACCCGAAGACCACTACGCTATGTTCTATAGCGTAGAGACTCGATCAAGGAATATCTGGGTCGCGTGCACTTATCGGATGAGAGCAGAGTCAATATGAGTAGTGATCCTAGACGCAATCTCATATGGCAAGAGGCTGGAACACGTAATGCACCGAGGAACAGTATCGATTATGATCGCTAGGGTGATACAGGTGGGAGAAATAATGTTGCATGAGCTTACTGAACTCTGTAAGTCTTTGAACCGTTATTGTGACGCTGTAGTTCTTCTCCACGTGTTTTTTTCAGGCCTGCATTGAGCCCTGATTTCATTTTTATTGATGACAACGCGAGCCCACATCAAATAGCGTATGTGGAGGAGTTCTTGGACTAAGAGAACATTCGACAAATCGACTGGCCTGCACGTCCCCCCCCCCCCCCCACCCACCCCCCCGCCATTTAAATCCCATCGAGCACGTGTGGGATGCGTTATGGAGACGTATTGCATGCAGCACATCTACACGCACAAACGACCATCCAGCGCTGGCTAAGAGCTCTGACAGAGGAATGAAATACCCTGCTACAAGTATCCCGTGCCGAGTAAACATGTCCCGCTATTTGAAATGTCCAAGGGATCATCATAAATCGCGGTGAAACCATGTAGTTATTGTTTTCGAATAAGTCATTTCCGTTCTTCTTACTGCACATTCCTTCAGCTGTTTTCTGTACTACACTGTGACCAGTATTCTTTCTTTCATGGTCCAAATTTCATCGAACTATGTTTCTTGGCAGAGCCACACCATGCAGAAGTTACTTTCGTCATTAAGTTTTACACACCAGTGGCTATTACAAGATCCCTTCATGGAGCCTCTTGTTGAGACTTTCATATATTCTTTAAAATACAGTACACGTAAAACAACACATGAAAATTTCCAACAGCTGTAAGTAGGCTGTTTAGGTTTTTATGTTGGCAACGCCACGTAGCGCTCCATATGAAAATCACTGACTGTGCTGTGTGCAGTCTGTGGCTGGTTGGACTCATTGTTGGAACATTCGCTTGTGTAGTGTTGCGCAGTTGGATGTGAACAGCACGTAGCGTTGGAGGTGAGCCGCCAGCAGTGGTGGATGTGGAGAGAGAGATGCCAGAGTTCTGAGAGATTGCTATAAGCGGACGATCTGGACGTGTGTCCGCCAAAAAAAGGAAATTTGTAAAGATAGATGTCATGAATTGAACTGGCAGTATTGGCGCTCTCTGTATTGCAGTAGTTCGAGTTACCAAGATTTTTGTGAAGTAAGTGATTCATGAAAGGTATAGGTTATTGTTAGTCACGACCATTCTTTTGTAGGGGTTATTGAAAGTCAGAGTGTGTCAGTTTAGTGATGATCAGAATTGGTAAAGAGAGAACTATCTGAGTACGTTCAGTTTCACTCAGCTGTCTTTGTATGAAAGAACGTAGAAGTTTACTACCACAGTCATTCATAATTTTTCTAAGGCGACGTTTCACAGATTATGAGCCATATATTTTCATCAACATAACTCGTGTGGAAAAGTCATTACTATCCATGTGCGATGTAAAAGAATGGCTCAATAACTACTCCTTCTGCATTTTTTCTGATCACTGAGACTCAAGGAGACAAATCCTTTATAACTCCTATGTTTGTATTAAACAGTCGTTGACTTCGCGTGTATATACAGTACGTAGACAGCTAATGCTGTGTGAAAAAATATGCAGGGTTGTCAGAAACAGTCTGAATAGTTCGTAAAAATGTTGGAGGGAAGGTTGTGCAAAAATAATTTTTAAGAAAAAAGTTAGTTGCGTTGCGCTGTTTCCAAGTTAATTAGCATTGGTGTTAGCATGTCAGACCGTAGCGCGTGGAAATTCAGGTTGTCCGCCAAATATGACATCACCAAATGTGTTCTTCGTTTCGTTTCGTAAAACCGAACAAGAGAGAGATAAAAAAATGGACATTGTGCGGTAATAAGGATCGAACCCGAGCCAAAGGCTGAGCTATGGTGCGTCGTCATCTACGCTACGATAACAACAGACACTAATATTATGTCTGGTGTGTCTGATGACTTAGGGCGCGTTTTGGGCGCGCACCGACATAATTGGATAATTTTAATGTAACGTATCGAATTTTTTTCTTATCAATTATTTCTCGGTGTAGCCTACCCTGCAACACTCTTACAAGATTTACAGATTGTCTGCGACCACCCTGTAGAAATGTGTGGTTTGAAGTATTAAGGAAACGGCAAATGGTTCAAATGGCTCTGAGCACTATGGGACTTAACTTCTGAGGTCATCAGTCCCCTAGAACTTAGAACTACTTAAACCTAACTAACCTAACGACACCACACAGATCCATGCCCGAAGCAGGATTCGAACCTGCGACCGTAGCGGTCGCGCGGTTCCAGACTGTAGCGCCTAGAACCGCTCGGCCACTCCGGCCGGCAAGGAAACAGCAGCGGAGCAATGTAGGAGGTGGAGCAGCGTGCGTTTTCCTTGGAAGTATTTACTTATTTAACCTGATCAGATTACAGACTTCAGGCCCTCTCTCACATCGGACCAGGGTTTCACACACGCGGTACAGTTTTTCATCACAGTTACCTAAGAAAACCGATAATTTTAATATGACAATTACTAATAACATGGTATTAATGCAATTAAAGATGATCTGAAAGTATGTAGGAAGCATGTGAATAAATAGCATTGAAAAGAACTAATAACTAAGTCTAACGGTACTACTATTGCTCCTTCTTCTGCTGCACCTACAATAACAACTAGACGAACAGTAATAATAGTGGTATTGGCAGATACAAAATTGACTTGTGGGTATACAAAGGCTATTTTTTCACGTAGAGAGTTCTGAGGGAAAAAAAAATTAGGTAGACTACACCAGTTAAGAATATTGTGAAACGAGGAACATCTGGTTGAAAATAAGGATGTGATGAGGTAATGAGCGTGGGGACCAAGGTAGACTTTACTGTTGCTTCAGTAGATAAAGTTGTTCTTTTTCTCCTAAAATGTGTATACATGTATAGAGTGGTCTAGAATTAATTGCCACAAATATCATAGTCTCACAACTTTCTTCCCGCGGAACACTCGCCACTGAAACATGAAAGGAGAGTGATAATGATACACAAAGTACCCCTGCCACACAACATCGGATTGTTTGCGGAGTGTAGGTGTAGATGTGGAGGTACTGTGGCTGGATCAGATCTAGTAATAATTTGTTAGTATACAGAAGTAGCCGGCAGTGGCTGCTTTTGCCTTTTAATGTGTAACTTGACTCTTTCCGTATTCCTGAAGACGGAACACGGTGTATGACTCAACGAATGAATGAACGAATCGAGCGTTTGCCTTTATCCCAGCACAGTATCGCGAACAGAGTCACCGACAGTATTCTAGAGTGCGGCTGGCACTAGCTTACCTGCACTGACAGTAAGATGCTGCATGCCTGGTGCGGATAACGCAACTGAGTGCCTTCGAAGGGCCGACGCTTCAGTTGACCGTCGCTATCGGCGCTAGGGCGCATGCGCGTCCTTCGCTGGCGTCTCCCGCTGCCGCTGTCGCCGCCGCCGTCGCCGCATGACCCTCGACTCCTGAGGGCTGTGGAAAGCAACGCGCTCTACTGGCGTGGTGAGAAATGATCTGTACCGCGCTTCCACCGCCCAGCCGTCGCCTCAGAGCTGACAGTATGTAACTGGGACAACTTTGCCATCTGAAACAGCTTTACCGCTTTTTCAAAACAAATTTGCTCTCTTTTTTTGAACAAACTAATAGCGCCGCCACCGTTTGTATCGCACACTGAAGGCATTCAGCAATGTCTCTTGAGAGTTTTCAGCGCTGTTGCGTGTTGACTGGTATTTATCGATGGTTTTGCTTCCCACTTGAGGCAGATGATTTTTGTTAACTTAAAAATGTATTTAACCTTCTCATTCGCTTAGTTCAGAGAAAAAAAGTTTCTTGTTTTGCTTAACAGAGCATGTAATTTCCTTACAGAATCATTTTTCGTTGTAACTATTATGCATTGAGCCTTAAAAATAGCTCTTGTCGATGTTGCATCAAAAACTTTGGTTGAAAAGAGACAATGCTGCCAATTTTGAAATCCGTAATTTTCTCAACATTCTATGAACTTGTTTTCGGATTGTGAAGTATTGATTTGATTTGCTTGTTGTTAAAATGGCAAGCTGTATTAAGACTAACATAGGAGAACGCAGTTATGAAAAAATGGTTCAAATGGCTCTAAGCACTACGGGATTTAACATCTGAGGTCATCAGTGGCCTAGACTTAGAACTACTTAAAACTAGTTCACCTAAGGACATCACACACATCCATGCCCGAGGCAGGATTCGAACCTGCGACCGTAGCAGCAGCGCAGTTCTGGACTGAAGCGCCTAGAACCGTTCGTCCACAGCGGCCGCCACGCAGTTATCAAAATTATAACAATATTACTCTGCAACTTGCTGTCTCTGTAGTGATTAATACGAAAGTGGTAAAGAAGGTAAAAATGATATAACACCTTTTTTTTTTGAGTCATCAGTCTTCTGACTGGTTTGATACATCCCGCCACGAATTCCTCTCCTCTGCCAACCTCTTTATCTCAGAACAGCACTTGTAACCTACGTCCTCAATTATTTGCTGAATGTATTCCAGGCTCTGTCTCCCTTTACACTTTTTGCCCTCTACAGCTCCCTGTAGTATCATGGAAGTCATTCCCTGATGTCTTAACAGATGTCCCTTCTTCTTGTCAATGTTTTCCAAGTATTCGTTTCCTCTCCGACTCTGCACAGAACCCCCTAATTCATTACCTTAGCACTCCACCTAGTTTTCAACATTGGTCAGTAGCACAACACCTCAAATGCTTCGATTCTCTTCTGTTCCGGCGTTCCCACACTCCATGTTTCATTACCATACAATGCCGCTCGGAGTAGCCGCGCGGTCTTGTTCCTTGTCACGGTTCGCGCGACTGCACCCGTCGGAGGTTCGAGTCCTCCCTCGGGCATGCATGTGTGTGTTGTCCCTAGCGTAAGTTAGTTTAAGTTGTATTAAGTAGTGCGAAAGCTTAGGGACCGATCACCTCAGCAGTTTGGTCCCATAAGATCTTACCACAGATTTCCAGATTTTTCCAATCGTACATTCTCAGAATTTTACCTGCCAGGTTAGCCGAGAGCGCTAATGCACTGCTTCCTGGACTCGGGTAGGCGCCCAGCGGATTAACGACGAGGTCCGCTGTGCCAGCCAACCTGGATGTGGTTTTTAGGCGGTTTTCCACATCCCACTAGGTGAATACCCGGCTGGTCCCTATGTCCCGCGTCAGTTACACGACTTGCAGACATTTGAAACACGTTCGCACTATTTCATGATTGCCCTTAGACGTAGACAGCAGGGGTACACTATTCCCATTCCGGGGGGTATGAGGTGGCGGCAGGAAGGCCATCTGGCCACCCCTTAAAATTAACCATGCAAAATCCGTACTTAACCCTGCCGACCCTTCGCACGATACGGGACAAAGGCAGTAGCAAAAGAAGAAGAATTCTCAGAAATTTCTTCCTCTAATTAAGGCATATGTATGATACCAGTGCACTTCTCTTCGTCAGGAATGTACTTTTGCATTTGCTAGTCTGCTTTTGATGTCCTCCTTGCTCCATCCGCCATTGCTTATTTTGCTGCCTAGGTAGCAGAATTCAACTTCATCTGCTTCGTGACCATCAATCCCGATGTTAAGCTTCTTGCTGTTCTCATTTGTGCTACTTCTCATTACTTTCGTCTTTCTTCGATTTGCTCTCAATCCATATTCTGTACTCATTTAGTACTCCACTCAGCAGATCAGTTAATTCTTCTTCACTTTCACTCAGGATAGCAATGTCATTAGCGAATCGTATCATTCATATTCTTTCATCTTGAATTTTAATTCCATTCCTGAACCCTTCTTTTATTTCCATCATTGCTTCTTCGATATACAGATTGAACAGCAGGGGCGAAAGACTGCATCCCTGTCTTACACCCTTTTTAATCCAACCACTTCGTTCTTGGTCGTCCACTCTTTTTATTTCCTTTTGGCTCTTGTCCATATTGTGTATTACCCGTCTCTCATATCTTACACTTATTTTTATCATAATGTCGAATACCTTTCTCCATTTTACATTGTCGAACGCTGTTTCCGGGTCGACAAATCCTATGAGTCTTGATTTTTCTTTAGTCGTGCTTCCCTTGTCAACCGCAACGTCAGAATTTCCACTCTCATGGCTCTATCTTTTCTAAAGCCAAACTAATCGCCATTTAGCACATCCTCAATTTTCTTTTCCATTCTTCTGTGTATTACTCTAGTCAGTAACGTGGATGCATGAGCTGTTAAGCTGACTGTGCGATAATTCTCGCACTTATAAGCTCCTGCAGTCTTCGGAATTCTGTAGACGATATTTTTTCGAAAGTCAGCTGGTATCTTTCCACACTCATACATTCTACCCACCAACGTGAATAGTCGTTTTTGCCACTTCCCCCAATAATTTTAGAAATTCTGATGGAAAGCTATCTACCCCTATTGCCTTATTTGATCTTAGAGTCCTCCGAAGCTCTCTCAAAATCCCCACAGACAAATCTTCCCCTAGTAAAGGCCTTCAGTGTACTCTTTCCACCTATCCTCTCTCTTCTGTGCATTTAAGTGTGGAATTCCCGTTCCACTCCCAATGTTAACTCCCTTGTTTTTAATATCACAGAAGGTTGTTTTGACTTTCCTATAAGGTGAGTCAGTCCCTCCGAAAATAATTCATTCTTCGATCTCTTCACATTTTTCATGCAGCCATTTCACCTTAGCACTCCTGCACTTCCTATTTATTTAATTAATCAGTGACTTGCAGTTCTGTATTCAAAAATTTCCCTGCAAATTTTTGTACTTCCTTCTTTCATCAACCAACTCCAGCATTTCTTCTGTTACCCATACTATTTTCGCAGTTACTTTTTTGTACCTATGTCTTTCTTTCCAACTTCTGTGATTGTCCTTAATTGAGATTTCCATTCCTCTACAACTGTACTGCCTACTGAGCTGTTCTCTATTTCTGTATGTACGACCTTACGGAACGTCAAGCATATCTCGTCATTGCTTAGTAGTTCCGTATCCCACTTCTTCGCGTATTGATTCTTCCTGCATAATTTATTAACCTTCAGCGTACTCTTCATCACTACAACATTGTGATATGGGTCTATATTTGCTCCTCGGTAGACCTTAAAATCCAGTATCTGATTCGGAATCTCTGTCTCACCATGATGTAATCTAACTGAAGACTTCCTATATCACTCGGCCTTTTCCAAGTGTACCTCCTCCTCTTGTGATTCTTGAACAGAGTATTCGGTATTACTAGCTGAAGTTTAATACAGAATTCAATTAGTCTTTCTCCTCCCTCATTCCTTGTCCCAAGCCCATATTCCCCTGTAACATTTTCTTCTACGTATTTCCCTACAACCGCATTCCTGTCGCCCATGACTATTAGATTTTCAACTCCCTTTACGGGTAGTATTACCCTTTCAAAATCCTGATATACTTTTTCTATCTCTTCATCTACAACTTGAAACGTCGGCATGTATAACTGAACCATCGTTGTCGGTGTTGGTTTGCTGTCGACTCTGATAAGAACAACCCTATCATTGGACTGTTCACAATAAAAGACTCTATGCCCTACCTTTCTATTCGTAACGAATCCTACTCCCGTTGTACCATTTTCTGCTGCTGTTGATATTATCCCATATTCATCTGACCAGAAATCCCTGTTTTCTGTCCATTTCACTTCACTAACACCTACTACACTACTGGCCATTAAAATTGCTACATCACAAAGATGACGTGCTACAGACGCGAAATTTAACCGATAGGAATAAGATGCTGTGATATGCAAATGATTAGCTTTTCAGAGCATTCACACAAAGTTGGCAGCGGTGGCGACAACTACAACGTGCTGGCATGAGGAAAGTTTCCAACCGATTTCTCATACACAAACAGCAGCTGACCGGCGTTTCCTGGTGAAACGTTGTTGTGATGCCTCGTGTTCAGGAGGAGAAATGCGTACCATCACGTTTCCCACTTTGATGAAGGTCGGATTGTAGGCTCTCGCGATTGTGGTTTATCGTATCGCGACATTGCTGCTCGCGTTGGTCGATATCCAATGACTGTTAGAAGAATATGGAATCGGTAGGTTCAGGAGGGTAATACGGAATGCCGTGGTGGATCCCAACGGCCTCGTATCACTAGCAGTCGAGATGACAGGCATCTTATCCGCATGGCTGTAACGGATCGTGTAGCCACGTCTCGATCCCTGAGTCAACAGATGGGGACATTTACAAGACAACAACCATCTGCACGAACAGTTCGACGTTTGCAGCAGCATGGACTATCAACTCGGAGACCATGGCTGCGGTTATCCTTGACGCTGAATCACAGTCAGGACCGCCTGCGATGGTGTACTCAACGACGAACCTGGGTGCACGAATGGCAAAACGTCATTTTTCGGATGAATCCAGGTTCTGTTTACAGCATCATGATGGTCGCATCCGTGTTTGGCGACATCGCGGTGAACGCACATGGGAAACGTGTATTCGTCATCGCCATACTGGCTTATCACCCAGCGTCATGGTAGACACGTCTCGGTCACTTCTTGTTCTCAATGACTGCACTTTGAACAGTGGATGTTACATTTCTGACGTGTTACGACCCGTGGCTCTACCCTTCATTCGATCCCTGCGAAACCCTACATTTCAGTAGGATAATGCACGACCGCATGTTGCAGCTCCTGTACAGGCCTTTCTGGATACAGAAAATGTTCGACTGCTGCCCTGGCCAGCACATTCCCCAGATCTCTCACCAACTGAAAGCATCTGCTCAATGTTGGCCGAGCATCTGGCTCGTCACAATACGCCAGTCACTACTCTTGATGAACTGTGGTATCATGTCGAAGCTGCATGAGCAGCTGTACCTGTACACGCCATCCAAGCTCTGTTTGACTCAATGCCCAGGCGTATCAAGGCCGTTATTATGGCAAGAGGTGATTGTTCTGGATACTGATTTCTCAGGATCTATGCACCTAAATTGCGTGAAAATGTAATCACATGTCAGTTCTAGTATAATATATTTGTCCAATGAATACCCGTTTATCATCAGCATTTCTTCTTCGTGTAGCAATTTTAATAGCCAGTAGTGTATATGTAAATTGAGCCTTTGCAATTCCCTTTTCAGATTTTCTGGCTTCCCTACTAAGTTCAAGTTTCTGACATTCCACGCCCCGGATCGTAGAAGGTTATCCTTGCTTTGGTTATTTTGTCTTTTTCTCAAGGTCAACTCCCCTTTGACTGTCGCCTCCTGGAGATCCGAACGGGAGACTAATCGGATGTCTTTTGCTGAGAGATCATCATGATACTTTTTCAATTCAGGCCAAATTCCCGTGGATACACGTTATGTGTCTTTAATGCACAGCATCCTTAAATCGTTGGTGATTGCTGATTCTTCCGCCTTTATGGACAGCTTCCCTCCCCAAAAAAAAAGGGAGTGCCCTGAACCTTCTCCGCCTTATTTTTTTTTCTTTTTTTGCAGAGTGAGAGTGGCTTCTTACACTGGAAGTCTTACCCTGCCAATGATGGTTATTAATCAAAGTTTGAGTGGTGGTGGGTTTCGAACCCTGGACCGATGACGTTTTCATTACTTATCAAATATGCTATCACTAGACCACGGGTCTAGGATGCAACCTAGCCGCCATGCTACATTGAGGAAGGATGAGCAACCACAGACTCTCGAAACTTCTTTGTCGGTTCTATGGAGACGCAGAGATTGGAGATTTATACATATATTTCCATCATGTATGTGACTGGGCCTCTCTACAAAGAAATGTGGAGCAAACTTACTTTCTTGGATGAAATTTCAGAACTTTCTTTGAAATATTAAGTCTGTGAGTTTACACTTATCTCTATTAATGTTCTGGTTGAAATAGTTCAAATGGCTCTGAGAACTATGGGACTTAACATCTGAGGTCATCAGTTCCCTATAACTTAGAACTACTTAAACCTAACTAACCTAAGGGCATTACACACAACCATGCCCGAGGCAGGATTCGAACCTGCGACCGTAGCAGTCGCGCGGTTCCGGACTGAAACGCCTAGAACCGCTCGGCCACAGCGGTCGGCAAATGTTCTGGCAAATGATAAATACATATCTTTCGAGTAAAAAGTTTCGGAGTTTAATTGAGCATTTTTGCCATGTGTTTTGGTGATTTCCACTTGTTTTAAAACATATGGTAAAGCAGTTCCGTTTCTGATGTAACCTTGCCTTCGATTACCAAGACCAATAGTTTTGAGGCAGTTACGTACGTATCAGGTAATACATCAATTAAAGAATAACATTGGCAAATTTGTCCCTGGGGCTGTCATGTTTACTTTGTGGCTGACAGCAAACAGATCTGTGGTAGATATCTCCAGCACCAAAAGAATATTCTGTGCCACGTCAGTTGTTTCCCTCAAGACTGCAGATATTTCTTATCTGATTTCAGAGAGCGTGAATTCCGGAAATTAAAACCATTTGTAAGACACTGTTAATTCGGTCGTCGTACACGCAGCAAGAAATAAACTTACTGCCTAGAAAAAAAAAAACTGGAAAAAATTAAGTTCTAACGTTATCATCGTCTTTCTAGCATCGACAGGGATATAGCTGTTTGCGGAACTCCATTTTACAAATAAACACATAAGACAGCGCAGTTTTGAAAGAGACGTAGCTACTTCTTTTCATTTCGTACTCGTGGTTTGAGGCACGAAGTATTTGCACTGGATGACCATTTGTGACTACAAACTAGTTTGCCAGCAATTTACAGATGTATATGTAAGACATTACTGGTTCAGTTTTGAAATCAACAAATGTATACTATTTCATTCAGCACTCAAGTTCCTGATGCCATAACTGCTCTTTGATGCAATTTTCACTATTAAATATACAAACCTTTTCCATGGTCCTTCATGATTGATACTTCTGTCCAAAGTAAAATCTAAAAATCAAATTTTAGATTTGTTTGAAGTAAAAAAAGTTGAAATGTTAGCTTGTCTGTATTAGCAAACGCCTTTATTCCTCTTTGCAACAATACATTAAATTCAAAAAGGTTTGTTGAGGAATTGCTGTATTCACGTAAGGAGTGAAATGGGGACGAGAATGGGAAGGGAATGATATCCACATGAAATATTTCGGAAGCTATGTCCCTAATCAAGATTCACGGCTGCTACAGTCTGCGAACGCGAATGTTGCTTACTATACGCAATACTGAAGCTTTCTACTGCTTCGTATCATGATTTAAAGGTGTCTGATGGCGGAAGCGATTTTTCTATGTGAAAAACACTGTGGTGGAGCCAATAGACAAACATTTAAAAAAAATTCTTTCAAAAACGGTCTGGGTTTCCACTATAACAAAATGTCTCCAAGTAGCAATCAGAACAACTAGCCTTTATGCTGCATTCAACAGTGATATTTTATCGAAATACCCCAGTATGCTGCGTTTACTGATTGATAAATAGAGTGAAAATTAGTGTGGAGGAAGAGAGCATCATGGCTATGAAATTTCAGAGAATAGCTCGTAAAATGCACTCCGGAATGCTTCGGCAAAGTGTTACCCACTTTCAAAAACTGCTTACCAGGCGTCGTCACAATGGCACATTCTGATGATATTCCGTGATAATCCGTAACGGTGAGATGTTGTACAAGATGAGCAATATCCACTACCATTTCGTTTAATCATTGCACAGCATTCCAGCGCAACGAGTCTCATCCTTTCTGCTCTTGACCATCCAAAAATACCTAAGGAAGTTGAGGCGAATGCCAGGATTGTCTTTATTGTGGTCTTCAGTCCAGAGACTGGTTTGATGCAGATCTCCATGCTACTCTGTCCTGTACAAGCCTCTTCGTCTCGGAGTAACTACTGCAAGCTACATCCTTACGAATCTGATTAGTGTATTCATCTCTTGGTCTCCCACTACGATTTTTACCGTTCACGTTTCTCTCCAATACTAAATTGGTAGGGGACTGATGACCTCTGATGTTAAGTCCTACAGTGTTCAGAGAAATCTGAACTAAATTGGTGATTCCTTGATGCCTCAGAACGTGTCCTACCAACCGATCCCTTCTTCTATTCAAGTTGTGCCACAAAATCTTCTTCTCCCCAATTCTATTCAGTACCTCATCATTAATTACGTGATCTATCCATCTAATCTTCAGCATTCTCCTGTAGCACCACGTTTCGAAAGCTTCTATTCTCTTCTTGTCTAGGCTACTTATCGTCCATGTTTTGCTTCGATACTTAAATCTATACTCGACGTTAAATTTATCTTCTTCAGAACCGCTTTCCTTGCGAGACGTTAAATTTATCTTCTTCAGAACCGCTTTCCTTGCGATACCCAGTCTGTATTTCATATCCTCTCTACTTCGACCATCATCAGTTATTCTTCTAACTCCTTTAACACGGATGTGGCCTACACCCTGCCTTGTCAGTCTTTAATGACTTTCACCTTCACGAGACATTAAGCCTCCCCTGCTTACTTTGGATCGATCAACTGGACGGTGCAGTTCCCGAAATGAAGTCTCTCAGCGGAACCGATACGATGCTATTCACGCGGTCAACATTTTTTTGTCGTCAAGGGCTGGGTATTATGTGTATGTTGCAAGAAATCAATTTATTACAACACTAATTTTCACGAATATAAAGTGAATGGCCAAAAGTATTGTGGTCTCTACGATATTTAAGATCCATACCAGTCACTGCTGACCTTTAAATGGGCGAAACACTCCATTGGCTTTTAGCCACTCAGTTTACAAGTATCAAGTAAGCAACACCATTGTCGTCAGAGAACAATCAAGTCCGAAAACATGTCCACACTCAGTTCCAGGGACACCACAAGCAGTGATCGTCAAGAAACTTCCTTCCATGAGAATAAACCATACAAGTACAGGGAGTAAACAATTCCAAACATCAAGACGATATTGTAGGCAACCACGAAGACATGAAGGTGCAGATGAAGTGACTAATGTCTCCTGTGCTGGTGACTTAATATCATGTTCTGACCAGAGAGTGGACTCACTTACTTGTTCCCTTGGATGTGGCTGTACTTGATATTTAGAGGGTCAAGAGCCTTGTATTCCGTAGTTCCATCTTCTGAACCAATGGAATTGATCCTAGACTTGTAATATGAATCACCATATCTCTCATTCATCATTCCAGAGCCACCACATCATCTGAACGGGGCTACTCTCTTGGCTGAGAGTGACAAAATGAATTAAAAGTCAGCACTAAACCACTCCGTTTTACGAGGAACCTGACAACAAGTTGCGATATCAGTCCAAAGTGACGAGCCAGGTATATGTTTGCATAGCTAGTGTTACTTCAGCTCATTTATCATAACACTTGGATTAGCAAAATGAAGAAACCAACCTTAAAGGAGACTGAAGAGAAATTAAGAATTGGGAAATTCATACCAGCCACGAAACAGAGCCCAGGCCCAGCAGGGGAAAGATGTCGTGTGTTTATGAGGCAGCTTCAATAAATCGGTAGGTATGTTGCGATGCAAACTGTGTAAAAATTTACTAAACATTCATTCAAGAATCTCGAGTGTCTTACGACATGTTTGTATATTTGACCAGCGACTTCCTCACCGGCCGGGGTAGCCGAGCGGTTCTAGGTGCTACAGTGTGGAAGCTCGCGACCGATACGGCCGCAGGTTCGAATCCTGCCTCTGGCGTGGATGTGTGTGATGTCCTTAGGTTAGTTAGGTTTAAGTAGTTCTACGTTCTAGGGGACCGATGACCTCAGAAGTTAAGTCCCATAGTGCTCTGTGCCATTTGAACTATTTTTTTGACTTCCTCACTCCATTAATGTCTTGAAAGAACGCAGAGACTCAGTTGCTGGCAAATTTGTGGAAATATGCGCTAAGGGCTTGAGACCATTTAGCAGTATACAGGCTTTCTAAAATTTGGTGCAAATATTGACTAACATGTATGAAACAAAGCGCGGCTCAGTCGATATTAACACCAGTCTGGTGGTATACAACGTAGTGCGAAGGAAGCTTAGTATAAAGGAAAAGGTGAACTTTTTATATAACATAATATGAAGAACGGGACTTTAAGTTGGCTAAAATGCTTTTGGGGCAACTAGAATGAACTACTGTGGCCGCTCACAATGAATGCAGCAAACGTGCAATATAAACACTGGAAAAAGGAGTTAAAATTGATATAATGGGTTTATAATTGGCTGGAACACGCTGAGGTTACAGAACTAGACTTCCAAAACATTACTTTAGTTGGCTTTGAAGTATAATAGACAATTTCTAGTTCTTATGCGCAGTGGATCTCGGGTTTCAAAGATGGTTCTCCTTACTACGGAAAACATCTGTTAGAGGTGAGCCGATGAAGATTCGAAATGAGATAGCCAGTACTAGTCGAAAGAGAGTGAAGTTGCAGAGAAAATATTTCATATTGAAAGAAATAAATAAGGAAAAAAAGGACATAAAATCCACCATATTCTGGCCTACCCATTATATATATATCATTGAACATCATCTTGTGGTACTCGCGAAAAACACTGTAAGGTGGGCATGTCGTTTTGACTTTTGTAAGTTATCGATGTGTATGTCAGAGAGAGAGAGAGAGAGAGAGAGAGAGAGAGAGAGAGAGAGAGCAAGTTATGTTACTGTTAAACAATATTTGTTATTGTTGCGGCTCAGTCTTTGCCTCTATGCAGTCAGATACATTCTCAGTTGAACTGTAGTAGGTGATGGGCGTCTTTAGTAGTGCTGTGTTGACTTGTGATTGTGTCTGTTAGACGAAGAAAGATTTCTTGTAAGGGACAGCAAGGATGAATACGAGGTGTATATTGAAAGGCGAAAGGAATATAAATTTTAGAGAAGAAGTTTGAGGTAAATGTCGTGTGACTAGGGTCTCACGTCGGGTAGACCGTTCGCCGAGTGCAAGTCTTTCGTTTTCACTCCACTTCGGCGACTTGCTCGTCGATGGGGATGAAATGATGATGATTAGGACAACACAACACCCAGTCCCTGAGCGATGAAAATCTCCGACCCAGCCGGGAATCGAACCCGGGCCCTTAGGATTGACATTCTGTTACGCTGACCACTTTTTTTTTAAAAATCTCATTTTGTTCGTTAATGTTCGTTGTATTTGTTCAGGGCGGCGTGTCCCTTGACATTTGTTCAAGTGCGTCGTTGGTCCATGAACTCAGTTTTTTTATTGCAAAGGGCAGCTTACCCTCTGACCGAACACGCTGAGCTACCGTGCCTGCGAACCACTCAGCTACCGTGGGCGGACAAGTTTGAGGTAAGACTGCAGCACTGAGTTTCTAATTTGTAGAAGTGATTGTTGTCAGCTAGTTAACTTTATTTACTTACACAGAGCTGAAAGAAATATCACCTCACTTCTCCGAGTCATGGATTAACATATTAACTGATTAAGTTATTTGGTTTTTATAGAAGTTCGGTGTTAACATTGTGCCGTTTTAAAATTATTGTTCACCTTGTTAAGCACACTATTGTTCAGACCAATGTTATGTGTGAACATCACGCGAAGTTTTACTCTAGCTTTTTGAACAAAGATTTCATTCTAAAATTGTTGTCTTGGAGTATAGCAATGGTCGCTCCCCTATCCTACTATTTAAAGGTTTATCATTATGAATTACCACATTGCACGATATGGTACGTAACAGTTTGAGTATTGTTTCGAAACTTTATTTAAAAATAGAAATCTAGCCTAGCCGTTGCCTGTTTGCTATTGTGCTTCCGAGAAATCTGCAACAATGATGTTAGGACGCGAGGTAAGTGGAAATTGTGATTAGGACCAGATAATTATTTTACTTCATTTGTCTATTTAATATAGAGACAATTTGTATTCAGGCCAGTTACACTTGAATTCAAATTAGGTTCTATTTAGTCAAAGGTTAGCATACGAGTTTAAGTTGGATAACGGTTCGTGGGTTCACAGTTTTGGTAATACGTAGCAACACAATCTCTGCCGTTAAGAACGCTTTACACGTACTGAAATTTGTTCCTGAAATTCGACTTAACTGTAATAGATGTAGATGTACTACCTATAGCGAAATATGTAAATTTGTGGCGGATTGGGACTCGAAACCGGATTTCCCGCTTATCGTGGGCGCTCTCCTTTCCACTTGGGCTGTACGAAGACGCTCGCCGGACCTACCCGAACTTCTGTATGTCACACATCTAAGCTCTCTCCTGCTCATAGATTGTTACACGTAGTTTTAAGATACACAGAAGGTGCATGTTGTCAGCACACCGCTGCCCCGCTCGTTGTCAGTTTCCGAGACCTCGGAGCCGCTACTTCTCACTCAGCTAGCCCCTCAATTGGCATCACGAGAGCGAGTGCATCCCCGTCAAGTCCTCCATAAAGGAAAAACCCCTGGCACTACCGGCAATTGAAACAGGGTCCTTCACATAGCCGTCAGACGCACTGACCACTTCGAAGGTGCGCGCATGTTAGGTTACGTTTACTTTTATTTGCTTTTTGGCTGATTTATTGTAAACTACGAGGGTTGGTACTTTAATAATAGCAACTATTTATTTACAGCTTGTGCAAAATAGATACGTGTCTCAAAGTTTTACAGACCTTCAAAGTAGTCACCAGCATTGTGTATTTCCCGTTGCCAGCGCTGTGAAAGACGTAGGAGACTCTTAGCAGTGCCACTTGTGTTGACAGTTCGAGCGGCGCGGTCTATTGCCCGACGAATTTGTAGCAGTCCTGAAGCGAATGCCTTGAAGTGTTTCCTTCAGTTTAGAAATCGAGTTGAACTCACGAGGGCTTAAGTCAGGGGAGTATAGCACTTAGCGGGTCCATCAGTCAAACAAATCAGTAACAGCTTGCACTGTACGTGCTTGAGCATTGTCCTGCAAAAAAGTTCGAATGAGTGTGAAATCTTATGGGACTTAAATGCTAAGGTCATCAGTCCCTAAGCTTACACACTACTTAATTTAAATTATCCTAAGAACAAACACACACACCAATGCCCGAGGGAGGACTCGAACCTCCTCCGAGACCAGCCGCATAGTCTATGACTGCAGCGCCCAAGACCGCTCGGCTAATCCCGCTCGGCCATTGTCCTGCAAACTGACGGTTAGGTCCTGCAGAAAGTGTCATCACTTCTGTCTCTAGAGACAGAAGTGATGACACTTTCTGCAGGACCTGACCACCATTTTGCAGGACAATGCTCAAGCACGTTCAGTGCAAGCTATTACTGATTTCTTTGACTGATGGGGCTGCTAAGTGCTATACCATCTACTGTACTCCCCTGAATTAAGCCCTCGTAAGTTCAACTCGATTTCGAAGCTGAAGGAAACACTTCACGTCATTCGCTTCAGAACTGCTACAAATTCGTCGGGCAATGGACCGTGCCGCTCGAACTGTCAACACAACTAAAAGAAAATGGCTCTGAGCACTATGGGACTTAACATGTATGGTCATCAGTCCCCTAGAACTTAGAACTACTTAAACCTAACTAAACTAAGGACATCACACAACACCCAGTCATGTCAACACAACTGGCACTGCTGAGAGTATCTTACGACTTCCACATCGCTGGCAACTGGTTATACACAATGCTCGTATATGCAGTAAAACTTTGAAACACCTATCTATTTTGCACAAGCTGTAAATAAATATTTGCCACTATCAAAGTTCCAACCTTCGTATATTGTAATTACAGTGTCAAAAATTACTTTTACTCTTTTTGTACATGATATTGCCCTCATGTTATTGCTGTTTGAAGTTGATAAACAGTATTCTATTCTCTTTGGTGCGATAGCTAGTTACTGTCTGAAGACGAATTTGTAATACGAAAATAGGTTCACGCAATGAATTAATAGCGAAGAACATACACAGTTGTGTTTGTACGGATAAATGTAAAATTGCTTTGGTAAGTGATGATGTAAGAATCCATGGACAGGAATTATCATTACTTTACGCGTAGCAATCTGGAGGCTTTTGCAACACATGAGACATTCGTGTTGGGAAATGTTTAATCTTTGTAAGCCATTCTGAAGGATCTTACTCCGAGATGACAAAAGTCTTCGGTTACCTCCTAACAACGCATTGGACCTCTTTTTTTCTGGCATACTGCAGCAACTCGACATGGCAGGAACTCCACAAGTCATTGGTAGTCACCTGCAGAAATGTTGAGCCATGTTGCCTCTACAGCCTTCCATAATCGCGTTGCCAGTGCAGGATTTCGTGCGCGAATTGACCTCTCGATTATGTCCCAGAAATGTTCGAAGAGTGATCAGACCATTCGCTCGAATTATTGAGAACGTTCTTCAAACCAATCGCGAACATTTGTGACCCAATGACATGCCGCATTGTTACCAATAAAAAATCCATCGTTGTTTGGGAACATGAAGTCCATCAGTGGTTCCAGATGCTCTCCAAGTAGCCGAAAATAACCATTTCCAATCAATGATCGGTTTAGTTGGAGCAGAGCACCCAGTCTGTTCCATGTAAACGCAGCTCACACCATTATAGCGCCACGAACAGCTTGCACAGTGCCTTTTTGACAACTTGGGCCCGTGGTTTCGCTGGGTCTGCGCCACACTCAAACCCGACCGTCAGCGCCAACTGCCATTGTTAATTCCCGCCTGTCCACAGTCCCGACTGGAATACTTTGGAACCACTTAGGATTAGTCAGAACTCGACTTGGCTCCAAACCCCAGGCTCTAACGTCACTACTTCCTCTGGTTTCGGATCTTGAGGAAGAATGAACTCCACAGAAAATCAGACATCTCATTAAAAGAAGTAAACAGCAGTACACCTTCAGCAGCAAATTTTGAACTCTTTACTAAGCTATCGCTATCGAAAGAGTTCAACACTTACGGTTGAATGCGTGTTTCTCTTTACTTCAGATTGACCTGCCGTCGTCCTAACCACCATCTTCTACAAACATTCTTATACAAAAGCCTCAGTGAAAGTGGCCCCAGCAGGGTTCAAGCCGTGAAGGCTAAAGGTGGACACGCTGTTAACGCCCGCCAACAGGCATCTGGATACTGTTGATCAGGCAGTAGAGAGTGCATGAGATTTGCTCCGGCGAGAAAACGTCTATTGTGCACTGTCTATCCAGGTTTCAAAACAGCAACAATTATATTTGATATTCAAACCAGACTAGTTTGCCATTTGATGTGCCCTCTATTTCCACTGACGACAAGACGAATGTGGCACGACTTTTGAGGTTTTGTGAAACCATTGTGTACTTTCTAACTTAGCATGGAGAATATTTTAATGCTTAGTGTAGGTGACCGACTCATATCATGATCAGCTAGACTCACCCTCTTGAGTTGTTATTTTAGCTTTTGTTATATTATTACATGCAAACGTTGTTCCCAATTGTAGTTTGTGCATGATCGAACGTGACTCTGCAAATGCGAGAAAATTTGTGGGTTTACTGAGATTACAAGTTACTCTTCTTTCAACATAAAATGCTGTATCCGTATTCGTCTACTACAATTTTATTAAGGATACTAGTAACGGTACCCTTGAACGTCGTAGACCCAAATAAAACAATGAAAGTATACGATAACTAATGTTATATCACAGTAAGTATATCATCCACGACGGAAATCATTGGAAGATGTGCATAAAGTACTATAATTCTGCTAATTTTGTGTTGACTTTATATGTTTCTTTTATACTGCGTCGGAACTCAGCTTCACGATGACAGGCAACCTTACTAAATCAGAGACGTATAAATACCTCCGCTGCAAATAAAAATGACACAAATTGACTTTTTAAATTTAAAAATGCTATATCAAATAAGGAGAATAAAATGGTTGCACTGTAGTATCTGTGACAAAAGTTGCTGACACTAAGCTGGTGATGGTTTTTGAGTAAGAACTTAATTCAAGAGTTTCATTTAGACCTCCAATTGACATCATTGGCGAACAATATAAGTCCTTTGATTCATCGTTCCTTCAATTTTGTGAACATCGTATGTCAAGTTGGTGTTAGATTCTCGATCACTATACCCTTTTCCCCAAACATTTCGCTATCCAAAGAATGTTTAGAATGAGGTATGAGCATCACACCGTCAAAGTATGCACCTCAACACAAACGGCTTGTACAGATAACTGCCAGTTTTAGGATGTTATTTTTGTGAGATACTCGTTCGTGTTATCTGCTCATACTGTTTGCACTCGCACAATCAATTTATCATCCGGTTCAGTCGCGGCCCGTTGTCTGTGTTTATCTGAGCCCATCAATCACTGTTGGAACAGCTGAAATAATTCTCTCGGAAAATCTTAAAATCTTGCACTGATTACATGTTTTATTTTGCTTTTAGCCCCCGCTGTATATTGATTTCTCGAATTGTAACATAGATTTTCTTAATCCCATGTCATTATAAAATGAACTAATTACAAATTTAGACCGTGCTGTGCCCTACGGTTGATTAAAGCCTTGTTAAAAGATTAGCGGCGATGAGATACGAATTCAGCTTCGAAGGTGAATGGAATAGACTGGAACTCCACTAAATGGCCTGTCTAGATGTTTGACTGCTTATTTCTTGGAAATATTGGGAAACATGAATTACAAGGAGTGGTGCAGGACGAGAAACAATATATAACGTTGTAATCATCGACAGGTTCATTGCGCAGGTGGTACAAACAATTTGTGAACCGTAATGAAGTGTAAGTTGCACCGGAAAAGAAACACGTGAAATTCCTTTACTGAATGCGCAAGTTAGAAAGTCTCAATCTCGATTTGCGCGTAATTCTTTCATACTACCAGAAACGTTTTTGATGCGAATGTAACTGACTGTCCAGAGACATCTCATAGAAATCAAGACACTGGGTTATCACAGATTTTCTATTAATAACAAGACAAAGCTCATAACAAAAGGAATACATTGATAGTATCCAATTATAAAAATAGCGGTGAACTTCTAGAATCGGTCATATCGTGTAAATACTTACGCTTACTACACTGATGACATTCAAATTGCGACACCAGGAAAGGCATAAAATAACGGAATTTACTTTCAGCAGGAGAAAAACAGTCTAGGTTGCAGTGACAGTAGAAGCTTTATTGACGCGTTGCGCCTTTTTGAGGCATCGGCAGAATTTATACATGGGAAAAATACGTAGAAACAGTTTAGTTTCAAAAATGGCCCTGAGCACTATGGGACTTAACAGCTGTGATCATCAGTCCCCTAGAACTTAGAACTACTTAAACCTAAGTAACCTAACGACATCACACACATCCATGTCCGAGGCAGGATTCGAACCTGCGACCGTAGCAGTCGCGCGGTTCCGGACTGCGCGCCTAGAACCGCTCGGCCACCGCGGCCGGCAACAGTTTAGGGATATGGTCCTATCTAGCATGGTAACACTTTTTAAAATACCACAAAAACACAAGAGTGAAGGGGGACTTACGTTTAGGAACAGGAACTGCAGGTAACACATTAGTCGTAAGTAGCCAAAATTTTTGGTGAGCACCGACAGGATGACAATTATTGGACTACATGAAAAAACGTAAATTAGTTGCAAACTAGGGCGTGTATCCACTTTATTCAACATTTAAACGTCACTAAAGATATTCGGATTTAGGTTAACGATATGTTAGGAATGCCTGCCATCATTGGCGATGATGTGGAGCAGACGAATAGCCAAATTCTGCTTGACCCACTGAAGTGTCGGAGCATCGATGCTGTCGATGGCCTCCCGAATGGCTCAGCCTCTCAAAACGAAGTTGCATGTCTTGAGATCCGGAGAACATGGTGGCTAATCGAGGCGCACGCCAGGGTGCCCCAGAGGTCACTGGTGGCTTCCAGAGTGCTCCTCCAGGACATCAAACACTCTCCTGCTTCGATGGAGTCGACCTCCGTCTTGCATGAATCACATCTTGTCGAAATTTGGGTCACTTTGAATAACGGAGATGAAATCACCTTCCAAAAAACTGACGTGTCGCGTGGTAGTTACCGTGCCATAAAGAAATATCGCACCGATTATTCCGTGACACCCCAGAGTCACCTGTTGAGGGTAAAGAGACTTCTCAGTTGCGAAATGCGGATTCTCAGTCGCCAATTTTGCTTGTTGATGAACCCATCCAAATGAAAGTGGGCTTCGTCGCTAAAACAAACCATACTAATTTCCATCATGATCTGCGGCCAACATACAGTTTAAACGCCCTAACGCAAGCTGTTCAGAAGTTATGACGCTTTTATTTCACATAGTTCACTAATCGTCACCCAGTAGTATGCGAAAGTAGAAGAATTTTAAATATTTGTGTATGTTTCCCATGTAGAAATTCTGAAGATGCCTCAAAAAGGCGAAATGCGACAGTAAAGCTTCTGCTGTCACTGCAACCTAGACTATTTTTTCCTGCTGAAAATGTATCGTGGTTGCTGCACTGTGGCTACGGAGTAGCGAGATTTACGAAATTTTACTTGTTGTATGTACAAGGTATTAGTGGTATATGTGCAGATAATATTATTGGTGACAGGACAATGTACTTAACAACATTTCATCAGTATTTATTTCATTTGCAGGCTAATAGTTATTGAGAGCAGTATGTCTTTAGATTGATTAGTACCTTCAAGTACATGTGGCAAGAGCAATCCTATAAAGCTTATTTTCCCCTGGGTAGCAGGTCAGGTGTTGAGATGTGAACATATGGACGCAAAACCGTTCATTTATACAGAGAGGGGTAGTTCACTTCATGGTGCAGTTAACGGCAGTTAACGGCAGTAAACATCAGGTATTAAATTATGAGACATACTTGTAGGAAGATTGCTAAAAACAACTAACACAGTGAAGTGGGTACATATTAAGGTACTAATGATCACAGTATGTGTATTTATACCTCTAACACCTTGCATACATACACAGCGTAGAAGGAAGAATACATGATTAAATTTGTTTGTAATTTGAGGGAATATGGAGTGCGAAATTTACCACAAAGAGCTTTCATTGCTAGCACCAGAAATGGCTCTAAACTGGCTGGACATAGAACAGAACTGTAAGTCAAGACAGCAGGGGCAACATGTGATCTTGCGTTTTGTGGAAAGACAACCTCAGAGAGACGTGGAAGAAAGTAGACAGCCACTGCGCTTAACAAAAATATAACCGACACTGTCCAAATTACTGGCTACGCGCGTTAGAGGTAATAGTACTATCTGCACCAAATACAGTCACGCCTGCTGCAGTGGTCTTTTGATGATGAATAATTCAATCCAGTAACTTCCGCTTTCGTCGTACTCTCCACACATGTACCTGTATACATCCGGCGCTATGCTGTAATCAGAACTGGGACTCATGTGTGTTGTAGGTGGGTCCATCATTGTTGGCGCATATCTCTCTGCTGTGGCTTTATGAGAAGCCACAAGAAATGATCGCATTCTGATAGTCTGTGGTACTGAAGGCATGGTCACACAGTCCATATGGGTACAATTGTCTCACTGTATACGATCTCATATCCTGATTTAAGGTAAGTAACGTGACTGTACAATCCTGCATGATCAAGTGAAAAATATGTGTATCCTCTCAGGCGCTAGGCACGTTTGGGTCTTTAAGAGGCTGTATGGCATTGATTATGGCGCTCCTAAAACCGTTGATTCAATATTCAAATGACAGTCATGCGATCTCGACTAACATGAGCATGGGTGACATTTTACACTGATCGACATCAGTTCTGAAAGGAAGTTTACTGATTTAATACCCATAACATGATGAATTACATCACAATGTATAGTTTTGTTGTTTTCCGAGACATGCTCGTACGTGGCACTCCATCTTACACGAGGCATAACACGATCTTCTCACAAACAAACAACATTCAAATGCGATTTCTGAATGTTCAAAATGTTCAGATGTGTGTGAAATCTTATGGGACTTAACTGCTAATGTCATCAGTCCCTACGCTGACACAGTACTTAACCTAAATTATCCTGAGGGCAATACACACACCCTTGGCCGAGAGACGGCAAATGAACAAGTGAAAGTTATAGGGGTGACTTGAAGGGGTGACGTAGATTTGTTACATTACAGAGTTAAAAAATGCAGAAATTAAAATTTTTCATAAGTTCATGTTAGCACACCCACAATCGACACGAGGCAGAGGTGGTGACATAGCTAGACAGCAGAAGGAAACAATCAACACTCTAAGCCGTCTACATAATCGATCACACATTGCTACATCGATGCCAGTTTCCAAGCACAAGTTACACATTCAGCGAAATGTCCATTGCAAGAGAAAGACACACAGAGATATATCCGTTAGCTCTTGTTACGTGAAATAACAAGTTTTACCTTGGACGCTGTAACACGTTTCAGACACTTGACACTACAGTTAAGAGCCCGTAACAAACTGTTAGGCAAACACAGCAGAATTTGTCCTGTTGACCACCGCCAAAGAAGCACATCATTACTGCCTGCTCGTCTCCATAAATACCGCAGTTCTCCAGCTCTGAATTCAGTTGGTCATTAGGACTGATAGCATTCATACCAAAGCGCTCGGTTCAGTGATTATTACAGTGCAGCGACATCAGCATGTTAGACTTGTGGAACTTCGCACTGGCCACTGTCAACCACATCGCTGAAGGCTAGGGTCCTCCAACACCAGACATCTCACAGTGATTATAGCACTAACATCGTCGTCACCGCTGGGTAAGAGAACCATCTGGTGCCTCTGTTGCTAATCGCCGTTGTAGGCACTTCCAGGTGACAAGGGTGTAACCATCAGCTGACGCCAGGATCAGCCAACTATATGATTTCCGACAGCGACGTACATCGCGATGGGTCGCTGTAGGTCATCGTCGTCTTCCTGTCTGGGACTGAGGACGCTCTAACACAGTGTGGGGCATATTCTCAAGCTACAGCTTCGCCTGCAGACTGCCAAATGGCGGGAGCCAAGCCTTCGGCTAAATTCTTGGAGCAGCAACCTCTATGACAGCCAGCCAAGCTGATAACAGGAGACAGTGGAATTCCCTCGTGTCACCGGCATGAGACATCAGCCGAGGCTGACGAGAAGTCACGGAACTGTAAATCTGAACGAATAAATGTTAACTTGCTGATCATGTTTTATTATCGCTGAAAGACGCTGTATAGTTTCCTCAACACCATAGAGGTATCTCTGCTGTGCACCCCTACAGATTTATTGGAAGATATCTGGGAAAGTGCAGTGCATCAGTAAAGAAACCCGCATACAAGACGCAACTGTGACTGTGGAATACTGCATCAGTGTATGGAGAACAACAGACATCGGACAAATTCAGAGACTCACTGTTACAATTGTAACAGGTCAATATAGCCTATAGGAAAGTAAAAGAGCAATGCTGTATCAGCTTCGATGCAAATCTTTGGAAGAAAGGCGACATTGTCCTCGGGAAAGCGTGTTGGATAAATTCGTAGAACAGGGATTCTTACGAGAGTCGTTCAACATGTTTACTGCCTACATCGCTCATCTCGAGTGCGTTTGGTGAGAGTACAACAGAAAGATAAGAGCATGTACCGAGGTATATAGACAAGTCTTCATAAAATGTCATGGGATGTGTTTCAGAAGCGGCAAGAAATCCGGAGACTGATTCCATACTATAACGAATACAAGAGTGTATTCGTTCCTGTATGGGTGACATCTTATACTGATGGACATCATTTCTGGAAGGAATGGAGATTTACTCATTTAATAGCAGTAATATGACGATCTACGTCACAAAGCTTGATAAATATAGAAACTGTGCTCAATGGTGTAACTGTTTTCGTTTGCCTGAGATAGGTTACAAAATCGTTAACAGAGGAGCGAAACAGCCTCGCCCTGAAATTTAAACTGCCTTGCAAGCTACATGCATTTTTATGAACGGGAGCTTTGCCGATTCTGGACTGCACCAAAAGTCTTGTCGAAGGAGTACTCGCATTTCTTGGCCAAAGGAAATGGGATTCCTATCCTACTTTCTTAGATTATAGAATGTATAGATTGGGCAACGAAAGAATGTGATTGAACTAGTTTTTTGCCTTTCCGAGGACAGCATGCAGTTTTTTCCTGTATTAGTTTGTGAACAGAGGACATTTATTTATTGCTTCCGCATGGCGTAACATAAGTAAAATTCTGTCTTTGCTAAAAGTGTGCCCCAAATATAACACACAAAACTAAAGGATTGTACAGTTCTCCACCGTACAATCTAGTTCTTAGTTTTTACGGTAGTGAATAGTAGAAGCTTATTTTGCAAATGCTCCTGCTGACGTAAGCCCTTCACTGATTTACATTGGCTCTCTATGCTTCTTGAAGTTAAAATCTGTATGACATCGAGACGTGTATTATTGAGTGCCTCTATCCGATTTACGAGATCGCGGCTGACTGAGCAATAATGTTTCGATTTAGGGAATTGGCATAGGAGCGTCTCTATTAAAGACTGCTACATGCGAGTCCGTACTTACTGCTGCGTCTTTGTAGGTCAATAATTTCAGATCCAAATTATTGGGCTGGTTGTTTACGGCAGTAATTAAATTCTAGTGTAGCGACTGCTCCGTAGAAATTCCGAGAATAGTAAGGCAATTCTTAAAACAAACTATCTAAATTTAAATTTCTTGGAAAAACTTCTAGACTCTTCCAAATTGTACGAGAGACGGATTGTCACCACTATTATTCAAATGTGTGTTGGGAAAAGTTATAATAGAATGGAAACTAGAGGAAGGAAATAAATTGTTCGGCCTTTCCAGATGATCTCGTAATCGTAGATGAAACCCTAGAGAATACAAAGAGAAAACTAGAGCTTCTGAAGGAGACAGCTGAACAGGCAGGTCTACATACATCTTTTGAAAACACAAAATAAATGACCATTCAAGGTAATTCACCAGAAGCTTTAAAAACGAAGTATGGCAACATCAACAAAATAAAACTTTAAATTTCTTGGTGAAAATATAAACATAAAAAGTGAAAAGAGCATTCACGAAAATAAGAAGTCTGTACAATAAAAAAAGTTTTTCTAAATACACTCCTGGAAATTGAAATAAGAGCACCGTGAATTCATTGTCCCAGGAAGGGGAAACTTTATTGACACATTCCTGGGGTCAGATACATCACATGATCACACTGACAGAACCACAGGCACATAGCACAGGCAACAGAGCATGCACAATGTCGGCACTAGTACAGTGTATATCCATCTTTCGCAGCAATGCAGGCTGCTATTCTCCCATGGAGACGATCGTAGAGATGCTGGATGTAGTCCTGTGGAACGGCTTGCCATGCCATTTCCACCTGGCGCCTCAGTTGGACCAGCGTTCGTGCTGGACGTGCAGACCGCGTGAGACGACGCTTCATCCAGTCCCAAACATGCTCAATGGGGGACAGATCCGGAGATCTTGCTGGCCAGGGTAGTTGACTTACACCTTCTAGAGCACGTTGGGTGGCACGGGTTACATGCGGACGTGCATTGCCCTGTTGGAACAGCAAGTTCCCTTGCCGGTCTAGGAATGGTAGAACGTTGGGTTCGATGACGGTTTGGATGTACCGTGCACTATTCAGTGTCCCCTCGACGATCACCAGAGGTGTACGGCCAGTGTAGGAGATCCCTCCCCACACCATGATGCCGGGTGTTGGCCCTGTGTGCCTCGGTCGTATGCAGTCCTGATTGTGGCGCTCACCTGCACGGCGCAAAACACGCATACGACCATCATTGGCACCAAGGCAGAAGCGACTCTCATCGCTGAAGACGACACGTCTCCATTCGTCCCTCCATTCACGCCTGTCGCGACACCACTGGAGGCGGGCTGCACGATGTTGGGGCGTGAACGGAAGACGGCCTAACGGTGTGCGGGACCGTAGCCCAGCTTCATGGAGACAGTTGCGAATGGTCCTCGCCGATACCCCAGGAGCAACAGTGTCCCTAATTTGCTGGGAAGTGGCGGTGCGGTCCCCTACGGCACTGCGTAGGATCCTACGGTCTTGGCGTGCATCCGTGCGTCGCTGCGGTCCGGTCCCAGGTCGACGGGCACGTGCACCTTCCGCCGACCACTGGCGACAACATCGATGTACTGTGGAGACCTCACGCCCCACGTGTTGAGCAATTCGGCAGTACGTCCACCCGGCCTCCCGCATGCCCACTATACGACCTCGCTCAAAGTCCGTCAACTGCACATACGGTTCACGTCCACGCTGTCGCGGCATGCTACCAGTGTTAAAGACTGCGATGGAGCTCCGTATGCCACGCAAACTGGCTGACACTGACGGCGGCGGTGCACAAATGCTGCGCAGCTAGCGCCATTCGACGGCCAACACCGCAGTTCCTGGTGTGTCCGCTGTGCCGTGCGTGTGTTCATTGCTTGTACAGCCCTCTCGCAGTGTCCGGAGCAAGTATGGTGGGTCTGACACACCGGTGTCAATGTGTTCTTTTTTCCATTTCCAGGAGTGTATGTTACAGTGGAGCATTGTAGTACAGCTGAAAAACCCGAAGTCCCCTCTGAGTTGGAAACACTTGACGCAAAATGGAATCAGAAGATTTGGAAAAGAAAGAACGAAGAACCATGAAAAAATATTAGGTCCAATAAACAACAAAGATGGCAGTTGGGTTTTGAGATCAAATAAGAAAATATGCCAATTCTACCCAAAAATAACCTATATGATCAGTAAAAGTAGTTTTACACTCTTTCTATAGCTAGATTGAATGGAGGAAGACAGACTAACAAAGAAGATACACACATGCTTTCAAAACAGGAAAAAAGACCAAGAAAATGGATGGAGAGGCCAGACAAAAAAAAAAAAGACTTAGAAGAAATTCAAAGATTTTCAGGAAGATGAAACAAAAAAAAAATAGGAGTCACAGAGGTGCGAGGAAAAGCGCTGATTCTGAGAAAACGAAAGAGCTTGGGTTTTTGCTGAAGGATGAAGGAGAGGGAGAAATAAACTGTTATTTTGACGTGGCCCTTAGTTTGCCCGAAATGAAATAAAAAATGAATGCGCCAGATGAAAGGCCTAAGGTTTGTGGCAGAAATAAATATTTGAAAAGGAATCAAAGATTTAATCTTCGATAGCTTTAGGTTGTCGCGCAGTGCACTGAAAGCGTTCAGGCTTGTGGTGAAGGTGGGAAAAGCTGCTGGCGCCTCTGGTTTCACTAGTGTGGACTCTTGGTGCAACAGGCGAATCTATTGATTGAATTGTTCTAATAATGTTTCTCGCTGTTCGAGGCTATTAACTTGATACTGAAGGCATTTAAAGAGCCAAAAAAAAATTCAAATGTGTGTGACATCTTATGGGACTTAACTGCTAAGGTCATCAGTCCCTAAGCTTACACACTACTTAACGTAAATTATCTTAAGGACAAACACACACACCCATGCCCGTGGGAGGACTCGAACCTCCGCCGGGACCAACCGTACAGTCCGTGACTGCAGCGCCTAAGACCGCTCGGCTAATCCCGCTCGGCTTTAAAGAGCCAGATCATATGGTTCATTCGGTACTTCGTGCACTTCCTCACCGCCACTTACGTGTCCACAATAGCAGCGATATGCTCAACCACACTCCAGGTGCACAAAAGCCGGAAAAGGGTACCAGGCACACAACGAGTTTTTTAATTATTTTATTTTATTTAAAAGTTATTTCAGTTCCCATTAAGATATAGGCGCACGGGAGGTGGTAGCGACAATGTAGACACTCCGCAGCCTTTCATTAAAACATATGAGTATAGTAAGTTATTATGGAGAGAAATAATTATTTTAATCTTGATGAGATGATGATGTGTGTGATCTTAAAGGTCGGGGATTCCTGCTAACAGGTCATAGGTTATGGATTCGGATATATATGGAACTGGAGAGGAAGTTTCTAGATTATAGCTATTGCTAACAATTCACCGGTATCCCGCTGGCAGATGACTCCGTGGGTACTTTTTTCTTTACTTCCGAATTTGGCCAACTACGCACCACGTAGAACGCAAGGTCTTTTGGCCTTTTGTTCTCTTCCCCGAATCTCTTTATTCTTTCACTTCTTTCCTTTCTATCCTCCTCGGAAATGTAAGGTGTGGGCCCTCTCGTTAGTAGTTTGTCTTCAAATGATTTTGTGCTGTTGACTTTACTTATGAATTCTTTTGTGCTTTGGATCATTTCTAGTATAATACTAGTTCCCTGAGCACCTCTTTTGACCTCTTATATACATTCAGAGACGGACTTTAATGATATGACGTAAGTAAAGATTTTTGTGCTCAGTCGGTATTCGCGCATACGTGTTAGGTGAGCATAAAATTTCAACCGTCGTCTCCTCATTAATTTTTCTGTGTACTTGTAGAGCTCCTCATTTTTCTCAAGATCTAATTTTATGGCTCTTCCTTTGGCTGCCTCTTTATGCAGTCCATTAGGTTGGATCCATTCTCCAAAGTATTTGAATTTAACTGCTATTTTAATCTTTCCATGTGTTACTTCCAAGTATTTCTCACTTTGGTGTCTGCGTTCCATACAGTATGTCTTTTCATATGAGACTCTGTTTCTATTTTTCCACCGACTTCATGCAAGGTCTCCAGCATTTTTTCGCATCTTTACGGTTTCTGCCAGAGAACAAGGCCATCAGCTTATTTGTGATAACGACATAAAATGTTCGAAATTTAAATGTTGTGAGTGGTTCAAAATGTGCAAATGTCAAATGTTATTTATTTCATATCATTTCAGAACCACTAACATGTATATACAGGTTGAGTCACTAACTATTTCCACAAAGAATAACTCCAAAAGTATGATAGGAGATGAAAAGCTTGTGGGACAGAAGTTCTATGGGACAACGGGAGCCATAATATGACGTTGGTTTTTTGTTGCTAGGTGGGGTCGTTTCAGAGATATGAAGCTCAACTTTGTTTTGTTTTTTTTAATGGGGTGCTGTAATTTGATAATTATTTTCTGATAGTGCCTATCGAGGCGAATCCAATTATGTGTAACAGTGAGGTCTTTGAAGGTCAACGAAGGTCACAAAATTGGCATGAACGTCCATTTGCAGAGGGTGTTCGAAGTGATGACCATTGGTATCAGTTCAGTTGTGCAGTGTTCTTATCACGGATTGAGTGGTATTCCTTATCACTTCCGCACTTGTCGAAGCACATGTTCTGACAATTCTCTCTCGATTATCTCCAGGTGTATAGTTGGAACGTCTTTAGGAACAAAGTCTTTTACTCACCCCCACAAGGAAAAGCCCAGAGGCGTCAAGTCTGGCGAATGAGCCGGCAACAACACATCTCCTCCGCGTCTAATCCAACGATTTGGGAATTGTCTCTGCAACTCATTTCTAGCCATCAGCGAAAAATGTGCCGCACTCCCATTGTGTTGATACCACATTCTGTTCCTTGTTCTTTAAAGGAATTTCTTCCAATAACAGATCTAGTGTTTCTTGCAGGAATGTGGTGTGCTTCCTACCATTAAGATTTCCTTCGATGAAATAGGGGTCTATTATTCTGCCCTCCAGAACCTCACACCATACTCTTACAGACCACGGTTTTTGGTGTGCAACAAGCCGCAGCCAGCATGGATTTTCAGTTGTCCAATAATGCATGTTATGCAAATTAACATTTACATGGTTCGTGAATGTAGCCTCGTCAGTAAATAAAATCAAATTAATAAATGCGTCATCCCTCTGAATCTGAAGTTGAGCCCATCGGCAGAATTCAATGCGACCCATACAATCCGTACCAGTTATTTCTTGGCGGAGATTGATATGGTAAGGATGATCTTTATGGTGATGCAGAACACGAACAACACGACTCTGGCTCATGCCAAATACAATCCGTACCAGTTAACTCTTCGCGGAGATTGATATGGTAAGGATGATCTTTATGGTGATGCAGAATACGAACAACACGACTCTGGCTCATGCCAGATTCCCGTGCGATTTGACGCGAACTAACACAAGGATCTCGAACCACAGTGGCAAGAGTACCACTTTCTGTTTCCTCGTTAGAAACTTTCCTTTGCCGGATATCTTTCCGATGCGCTAAAGATGGAGTTGTTCTCAATTTATCATACACAAATGTACGACGAGTAGGGTGAGTACGATGAGGTTATCTTTCAGCGTATAAGTCTGTAGCTCTCACTGAATTTCGTTGGCATTCTCCGTAAATGAGAAGCATGTCTACTTGTTCTTCGAAGGAATACATCATTCACATTCGCTTGATTCGACGATACTAGTCTCACCGTTCGTATTAGTGTTGTATTGTGAAACCGTCAAATGGTGTTCACATGTCAATGGCACGTTGGAGGAATAGCCGTATTCGGCGAATATTTACTCTTTGCACGATATACTAGGAAGAATTGTCAGAGCATGCGCTCCGGTAAGTGCCGAAGTGATAAGGAATACCACTCAATCCATGATAAGAAAGTTACAGCACTGTGTTGATACCAATGGTCATCACTTCGAACACCTTCTGCAAATGGACGTTCTAGCCACCTTTTTGACCTATGTTGACCTTCAAAGGCCTTACACATCATTAGATTCGTCTCGGTAACCGCTAATGGAAAATAAGTACCAAACTACAGCATCCCATTTTAAAAAACAAAGTTGACCTTCATAGCAAAAAAAAAAAGTTGTCCCTTGCAACATTTGTCCAACAAACTTTTCAGCTACCATCATATTTTCGGAGTTATTCTAAGTGGCAATAGTTAGTGACTAACCATAGTAAAACGATGTTATTTATGGGTTTGTCACGGAATGCGGGGTTATAGTGCAGACCCAGTTCACAATCCAGTTCCAATTGAAACAAACCTGGGTCAATGTAGTATGTACATTCAAATATAATAGGAACATTCGTTCAGAATATTCGACTTCAAACTATTAAATTCATACGCTTTTGTTTTTAGAGTTTTGTTATTCCCATAGCCAATGACAGCCTTACGGAAGTTAAATTTACGTCGCTGGATATATCACGTCATATGTTGCGTCTCAGAAACACACGCTTAATAATGTTACTTTTCAGTTAACTCGCCAAGCCTATTAATATTTTAAAACAACAGAACATAACGTTAATTAGAGTACGACAACTTTCACACATTCAAAAAGGCCACGAACTTTAGACAGATATCCCGAACAACGATGTGTCATCTGAACAACATGTGATTGAGGGTACTCGTCTGTGTAAAATTTGCATCCAGAACGAGGTGAGCGCATTACCCCATCCGTGAGGACATATTTCTATCTGTGTTAAATGTGCACTCCCATCTCCTCGTGTGCTGCATATTAGGAGCCTAAACACCTACAGATAGAGTACTAATTCAACGTAATTAAGACATTATCAGCAAATAGTGTAATTTTTGCCTTTGCAACATGTTAATCTCCACAGTTCACAAAGTAATATGTGTCTATTGTAAAGCACTATCTGAAAGTCGTTGTATAAACTCGATCACTTGTTTGAAACAATTGCCAGCCGGAGTGGCCGAGCGGTTCTGGGCGCTACAGTCTGGAATCGCACGATCGCGACGGTCGCAGGTTCGAATCCTTCCTCGGACATGGATGTGTGTGATGTCCTTAGGTTAGTTAGGTTGAAGTAGTTCTAAGTTCTAGGGGACTGATGACCTCAGATGTTAAGTCCCATAGTGCTCAGAGCCATTTGAACCATTTTTGAAACAATTATACGTCTCATAATGTCACCATACTGTGGAACAATAGAGGTTCGAATTGTTTGAAAAAATATGTTGTCGTCGTCTTCAGTCTGAAGCCTGGTTTAATGCAGCTCTCCATGCTGGACTAATCCGTTCGAGTCTATTTATGTCTGCTTAACTACAGCACTCTACACTCATTTGAACCAGTTTACTGTATTCAAGTTTTAGTTTCTCTCAACGGTTTTTATCCTTCAAACTTACTTCTATTACCAAATAGACGATACGTTGATGCTTCAGAATGTGTCGTTATTTTAATTAAGTCGAGCCACAAATATCTTTTTCTCCAAAGTCGATTCAGTACTTCCTTATTTGTTATTCGATCTACCTGTCTGATCTTCAGCTTTCTTCTATAGCATCACGTTTCAGAAGCTTCTATTCTCTTCTTGAGTGAACTTCTTATAGTCTACACACCAAATATCTTCAGGGAAGACTCCTTCACATTTAAATTAGTATTAGACGTTAGCAAATTTCTCTTTTTCAAGAATGCTTTTCTTGCAATTGCCAGCCTGAATTACATTCCTATCTACTTCGACCACCATCAGTAATTTTGCTGTCCAACTAGCCAAACTCATCCACTGATTTTAGTGTATCATTTCCCGATCTAATTCCTTCAGCATCGCCTGATTTAATTCGACTACATTCCATTACCATTATGTTATTTTACTGATGTTCATATTACAATCTCTTCTCAAGATACTAGCCTTTCTGTTCAACTGCTCTTGTAAGTCCTTTGCCGTCTATGACAGAACTGCAATATCGTCGGCGAACCTCAAAGTTTTTATTTCCTTTCCCTGAACATTAATACCTTTCCGAAATTTCTTCTTGGTTACGTTTACTGCTACCTCGATGTAGAAATAAGTCTCTTGTTAATTCACGATATCAGCTAAGAACCCGCGCGGTCTACCAATAATAGTCTTAGCTGACACCAAGTCTAACATTGAACTATCGCGAATTTTCTAAGTCTTCTAAGTCCAGTGACGGGTCATCGTGACCTGACCATTCAAGAGAAACCTTCCAAGGGGTACTAGCCTCAGAGTCACACATACACACAGCGCGACGCCAAGCAGTGCGATTACAAGCACTTCCACATGGTTCTCATCCAACCGATCCTCATCCAACCAGCTTAACAACACTATAAAAATTATCACGTAGAGACTGTAAGCGATACATGTCAAAAGATCGCATTTAAATGCCAGTCATTCTGAGACTTCACACACGCACGTGCGCCTCTTGTAGCGACATTAGCAGTAAAAAATATTACTAGCAGTTTAAATGAGAAACGGTGCGCAAAGAAAACAACAAATACAAATATTAGTATAAACAGCATGGGAAACTAGAGCTTTTTCAGCTGACCTTAATGATGGATTACATCTTCAACAAACAAATCATGCATACCAATTTTGAAAGATGTTAATTTTTATTATTTCTGTACTAACCAATTTACATTTACTCAGTTAATATACATTAATAGTAACTGTTCTACAAGTAAGGGTTAAAGCAATCTATGGAGTTAGTGCATGATTTCTCTGTATCTAGTGTAAATAGATACAGAGAAATCACATTTGTGTATTTGAAATACTGAACACTTCATCGTTAGAAGGATACACTATATTGAGCTGAAGTCTTAGAGAATCGCAAATATCTTCCATTTGAGACAGAGTATATCTTCTTGATATCAGCATTTTACAGTGATTGGGGTTTTTATAGACTGTGAATAATTATCAATTATAATTTGGGTGTCTCAAAAAGTTACTGCATTAACCTACTAACAAGAATAAAATGAAGTAGTTTTATTTTGTCGCATGGTCAATTCACCTTACGCTGAATGGAACGTGCTTCCGTGAAAGCTTTCTCAAGCTTTCTTCTCCAAAGATTTCCGGCATAGTAGGCCTTTGAGTTAATTCCACTTCTGCCATGACCAACAAAATTTGATACTATGCTCCATTCTGTGTAAGGTTTCGTCTGTCGAAGGTCCACTTCCTAGACTAGCGGATGGTCTTTCGCTCCGTCTTAGGCTTTCGAGATAAGGTCCACCCCTCACACCCCACACACATAGTCAGGAAGCACTTGAAACCTCATACAGTGATATGGGGTAGGATGTGGCATGAGTGTTGCGGAAGGTTAAGAGACAGGACGAAGGTGGCAGGAGGCGACTACGACTACAGTTGTGCAGGAAAAGCATGAGTTAAACCTTCATTCAGGAAAGAAAGAGGTGCAGTAGGTTAGGGGTGTTCGGGTTTCAAGGTCGGAGAAGTTGTTAAATTGCACTGGAAAATGACACAGGGTGGGGGGAAGGAGGGGGGAGCGTGAAGATATATGAAAGGTGGAACAGACGTACGGCATCAGAGGAGGGTTTTCGAGGACATGGAGTACAGAGGGATGTAGGGATTTGATCTTTGGGGCGACATATGATTGGCAGAGATGCCACAGTTGCTCGAGAAGATGTAGAAACTTCATCATTTGGTAAAGGATGTAGGTGGGGAAGGAAAGCGAGATGGAGTGTATGATGTTTAACCATTTGGTAGGTGGGGTAAACCTGGAAGAGGTCGAGTACTCAATAATTTTTAACAGAATCACGATCCATCCGTAATTAGTTACTATCTGCGAGGGTCAATAACGAAAGTGTTCGAAAGCATTGTATGGAGAAAAAGCAGAGACAGCCAACGTAGTACATTAGGAAGCTAAAGAGCAATCCCACATTCAAGCCCAGTCTCGAATCACGAACGTGCCTCTAGTGACCTTTCGAGGGGGCGTTTGGGCTTATGGTGTCACATGCGGCTGGCTACTCTAAGTTGTCTTTCTCTTCATGCTGAGATCAAGCATAAGAAGAACGATAATTTGAACGCCTCTGTGTGAGCTATTATAGCCTAATTTGTTCTTTACTATTTCTGTCGGATGACAATAGACTAACGAATTCAGAGACTCACTGATGGTCGGTATAGTGCATATAGTAGTGCAACAGAGTTTAAATAGAAAGGTTTGGAAGAAACACGAAGCAGTTCTAGCGAAACCGTGTTGGGTGAATTTAGGGAACCTACATTTAAAGAAGACTGTGCTACCGGTATGTTGCCACCATCGTGTGCGTCTCTCGCAGTCACGACAGTAAGGCGAGAGACGCGTACAAAGCCATACAGATAGTCACTTTTCTCTCGTTCAATACACGAATGGGTAACAGAGAAAATCTATATTACTGATATGTAGTCACTCCGTCGTTCACTGTAAAGTGGAGTTACAGAGTACACGGGCGTCTTTCCAAAGAGTCCCGATGCGCATTTTCTGGTTTCGGCAGATATGTGCACTTTTTTCCTCCTTGCATTGTATAGCTAGTAGAGATGGGCAAACTAAAACACTTAATTGTTTCGAAACAAATGAAACAGTACAACGTAATGTTTCGATACGCTGTTTAGAAACAGTGAAACAGTTTGTGTTTTGTAATCTAATAAACCTACACATTTTATCATCTTGAATGTCTACTGTATAAGTATGTCCATATAAACACAAATGAGCTGCGAGAGCGCTAATCATTTCGCAGGAAGTATGGAACAATCACTTGCGCGTCTTGGCAGTTTCGTATTTCCTGCAGCAAATGCACTGTTTTCGTATTGTGTGACTTTCATACTTTTCAATTGGCTGATGACAGCCGTAGCTGAAGACAGAAGAACCACCGCGATCGGAACTGGAGGTGGGAGCAAACTGCAGAAACAACGGATATGCTACTGGGATTCCCACATTCCGTTAGTATGGGTAATATGCCCGTCCTACTAATTTCCATTCACACAAAGGGAATCATTGTGGATAATAGGCACAGTGACTATAGACTCACAAATAATGCCAAATAATTCGAATAAATAACAAAATATAAAAGAAAAAAAATTTTGTCTTTCGAACCGTTACTATAAAATCACCATGCTTCCCAGCCCTTCCCGTTCACCATTACACTATCAGTGATATGTCAAACAGATTGCTTGCAATTATACCTAGATCAAATTTATGTATATGTTTAATAACTGTCACTCTACGCCTTTTTTATTCAAAATATTGTAGGCTTACTTGCGTTTCTTAATATGATTACTGTGCATGAAAAGAGAAGCGTATGTTATAAAACAAAGTGTAATTTAATCGAATGATTTTCACATATTTATTATTTTGAATGTGAATAGTATGCGTTGTTTTATTGTTTGGTTAGTGTTTATAAAGCAGATGTTACGCCATTTCGTAATAGGACAGTCAACCAGAAACGAAGCTTTATTTTCGGATATCTTAAGCTTCATTCTATTGCTTGTCACTCTTGAAAGTGTTTCAGTATCTGTGCCGAGCCCGAATCTCGTACGACACATCACTGTTTCGATACAATTAGTCCGTTCCAAGCGCAGGTGGACTGAAACAGGCTTATTTTGAAACAACGATACAGTTTCTATGTCTGGCTCGAGATCGAATCTGGTGCGGATATCCGAGACAGGGGCGGAATGAAACACCACTGTTTCGAAACAGTGAACCACATCCGTTCCGAAACACTGAAACAGTTCCACGTATCGATACAGTGTATCGAAACATAGAAACAGTGGCCAAGTCTAATAGCTAGAGTCAGTCCAAAGAACCATTAGTTTGGGATAACTCCAACTGCACAATGCAACAACAACTATATGTCACGTATCTGCTCAAACACAAGAGAAAATGTCCTTGAGGACTCTTGGGAGAGTCACCCTGTATATGTAGATCTAACAACAGTGTCAAAGTTGAAATTGCGTAATAGAAATTAGATACGTGCTCTGTAGAGCGCTGAAGCACAGTAAACTTCGGAAGTGCTATGTGTGTGTGTGTGTGTGTGTGTGTGTGAGGGCGGTACGCTTAGATACAGTAGGTATTTCGATTAGGCTGCCGGCTTACGACACTGGTGTCAATTATTTATTACTGCGTTAGAAGTGTAATATAATGAAATTAAGTGATTACAGAGTTGCTTCGTGAGGACTATTTAAAGCTTAAACTTTTCCATCGCCGTCTTTATAAAGCATTAACAGTTAAGGGAGCACGCGACATGAGGGGGATAATATCTGAGGCACTGTCTCACTGTTCGCCTGATAAGATCAGTCAGATATGAAGTTTGAAGAATATTACAGGCACTGCATGAGAACTACTGTGTTCCCTGCGGCACAGTAAGTGCAGTCATAAATACTTCATCATAAATTATCGTGATTATTGGATGAAAAACTGACGAGGAACTGCATAAAACATGTGGAAATGCCTCAGAAGGTTAGGAAAATGACACTTACTCCGCATTTCTTTGTATTTATTTATCGACAGAAGAATGATACAGGTGAGACTGAAGACCGCCGAAAGTTTCAGCAGTGTCAGTCACTGCTTAGTGCCTCACACCAGGGATAGGATGTAGACACGTAAGCACTGTGTATGCTGCTTTACGCATAGTACAATTTTCATACATTTTCAGTAAAACTGACCATTTGATGCTTTGCAGCAATCTTTATGTAACTTTCTTCATTAAAAACCCGTCTTTTTTGCAACCGAGTAAGCGATTGCCATTCGAGCACGCATCCTGGACTGACTCAAATTGTAATTGCCAGTACTAAATCCTAAAATCTAAATTAATTGCACGATTAGGCCCACATAACAGCGCGATACCTACCAGACGCCGTGTCATTCTGTGCTGTATGAAGTCATTCGGATGCGCTGTAGAAATGCGAGGGGTAAGCACACCCCCTTCCGGCCGTTGTTGGCTTTCGAGGCCACAAAATGGTTCAAATGGCTCTGAGCACTATGGAAGCACTATGGGACTAAACATCTGAAATCATCAGTCCCCCTAGACTTAGAACTGCATAAACCTAACTAAACTAAGGACATCACACGCATCCATGCCCGAGGCAGGATTCGAACCTGCGTCCGTAGCAGCCGAGTGGTTCCGAACTGAAGCGCCTAGAACCCCTCGGCCACCGCGGCCGGCTCTCCAGACCTACTACTTCTCATTGAAGTAGGTCCTCAGCTGATATTATGAGGCTGTGTGCATCCCATTCCAGTTCTTTCCACTAAGGAAATGGTGGTGGTGGTAAGTTCCTATGGGACCAAACGGCTGAGGTCATCGCTTCCTAGGCTTACACACTACTTAATCTAACTCAAACTAACTTACACTAAGGACAACAGACACGCCCATGCCCGAGGGACGACTCAAACCTCCGACGGAGGCAGCCACTCGAACCGTGGCAAGGTACCCAAGACCGCGTGGCTCACTATGGAAAAATACCTAGCACATCGGGAAGAGCAACCAGGTCCTCCGCATGAGTCTGACCTGGTGACCGCTGAGTTATGTAGCGGACATTACTACAGCCTACTCTTTCAAACTCAAAACAGGTTCCCCTGCATACCTTATTGAATCACGGAGTTTGACCAAAACATGCAAGCACCGCGAAAAGTGCACGCTTGAACATGAATGTCGATTTTAGCCAAGTCTGCAGGTTGCACTGCTGTCTTTGTCCACGAACAGCACCTGTGCAATGTCCTCAATACGATGCAAGTGTCAAGCTGGTCAGAATAGTTTTCTGTGTAGCTGTTGTTGTGGCCTTCAGTCTAGAGGCTGGTTTGTTGCAGCTCTCCATGCTACTCTATCCTGAGCAAGCTTCTTCGTCTCCCAGTTCCTACTGCAACCTATACCATTCTGAATCTGTATAGCGTATTCATCTCTTGGTCTCCCTTTACGATTTTTACCCTCCACGCTACCCTCCAATACTAAATTGGCGATCCCTTGATGCCTCAGAATATGTTCTACCAACCGATCCCTTCTTCTAGTCAAGTTGTGCCACAAATTTCTCTTCTCCCCAATTCTGTTCAATACCTCCTCATTAGTTATGTGATCTACCCATGTAATTTTCAGCAATCTTCTGTAGCACCACATTTCGAAAGCTTCTATTCTCTTCTTGTCCAAACTATTTATCGTCCATGTTTCACTTCCGTACATGGCTACAGTCCATACAAATACTTTCAGAAACGACTTCCTTACACTTAAGTGTATACTCGATGATAACATATTTCTCTTCTTCAGAAACGCTCTCCTTGCCATTGCCAGTCTACATTTTATATCGTCTCTACTTCGACCATCGTGAGTTATTTTGTTCCCCAAATAGCAAAACTCATTTACTACTTTAAGCGTCTCATTTCCTAATCTAATACCTTCAGCATCACCCAATTCGACTACATTCCATTATCCTCGTTTTGCTTTTGTTGATGTTCATCGTCTGTCCTCCTTTCAAGACACTGTCCATTCCGTTCAGCTGCTCTTCCAGGTCCTTTGCTGTCTCTGACAGAATTACAAAGTCATCGGCGAACCTCAAAGTTTTTATTTATGAGTACATTATGTCGGAGCTAAGTGAATTCGAA
Organism: Schistocerca gregaria; assembly: GCF_023897955.1. Lineage (NCBI taxonomy): Eukaryota > Metazoa > Arthropoda > Insecta > Orthoptera > Acrididae > Schistocerca > Schistocerca gregaria. The sequence goes on along the minus strand of NC_064921.1, from coordinate 960,565,876 downwards.
CGTGATAAAATTGTCGGTGCCCGTGTAGTGGGTGCTTCCGTAATCAATGTAGACGAAGTGTCTGATGTTTCACGAGGCACCGTACCCAAGATTTACACAGCATATAGGGAAAACGGAAAGAAACATCATTCGCTAAGTCACGACGCGGACGAAAGTGTGTATTGAGTGTTCGTAACGGTCAGTCATTGAAGAGGACTGTGACAAAAAATAAAGAGGACGGTAGCTGCAAAAGATACTACAGAACTACACGTTGCAGTCTTGAACACTGCCAGTACAAAAACAACACGAATGGTGCTCCAGAAGCAGGGAATAACAGAGCGGGCTGGAAGTCCAATACCACTCATCAGTGATGAAAATGCCCATAACAGGAAAACGCTGTGCTGGATGCGTAAAACCTGAAGTATAGTGCAATGGAAGTAGTCATTTGGTCGGATACGTATTTTTTTTTACACTGTTTCCACCTTCTCGCCGAGTTTGTGTCCCATGGCAAGGATTGAGCTATGTCGTGGTGTCCAGAGCCTCGTGATTGTTCTGCAAGGTCGTATTACTGCTAAGGATTATGTGACCATTTTGGTTGATCAGTTCCTGAACCTCTCACTATTTAGAAGGAAGAATGGTACAATTTTGCTTCGGAAACCATTTGTCCATTCCGAGACAACTGGAAGATGTTTTGAAAGCCAACAGGTTTTCTACACCTACACCATCCCCTCAACCTTTACTTGGAGAAAGGACACAATGGAGAATAGCTTAATCACTGAAACTTCCTGGCAGATTACAGATGTATGCCAGACCGAGACCCGAACTCGAAACCTTTGCCTTTCGCGGGCAAGTGTTCTACCAACTGAGCTACCCAAGCACGACTCACGCCCCTTCCTCACAGCTTTACTCTTGCCAGTAGAGCACTTGCTCGCGAAAGGCAAAGGTCTCGAGTTTGAGTCTCGGTCCGGCACACAGTTTTAATCTGCCAGGAAATTTCATACCAACGCACACTCCGCTGCAGAGTGAAAATCTCATTCTGGAAACAATCCCCAGGCTGTGGCTAAGCCATGTCTCCGCAATATCCTTTCTTTCAGGAGTGCCAGTTCTGCAATGTTCGCAGGAGAGCTTCTGTAAAGTTTGGAAGGTAGGAGACGAGGTACTGGCAAACTTAAAGCTGTGAGGACGGGCCGTGAGTCGTGCTTGGGTAGCTCAGTTGATAGCCGGTACGGTAGCATAGCGTGTTCGGTCAGAGCGTTGAGCGTTTAGCCACTCTCTGTAGTAAAAAAAAAACTGAGTGAACGGATCAACGAACAACCTGAACGAGTGTCATTGGACGTCCGCCACAAACAAATTCAACGAACAAAATAGAACAAAATGAGATCAACAACAACAAAAAAGTTGGTAGAGCACTTGCCCGCGAAAGGTAAAGGTCCCGAGTTCGAGTCTCGGTCCGGCACACACTTTTAATCTGCCAGGAAGTTTCATATCAGCGCACACTCCGCTGCAGAGTGAAAATGTCATTCTGGAAGCGTAATCACTGGTTACTTCATCCACATCTTTTGCCGTTCAATGCACTAAATGCTGTGATGAAGGCTTCATCACTACACACACACACCTTGCTGTAAATGAAAGATTATTTATTGAAGAAAAGAAGCATTACATTCTATCCTTCGACTAACAGACACTTAACGCTTACCACTTTCAGAAAATTTCTAGACGTTCAGAGCTTTAAATAAGAATATACTGCGAAGTAGTTTACTTCGTAGAAGTAGTAATTGTAATTTCTTCCATTCCATCATTTCAGATGATACAGCAACCAGTCTAAAATTTGGGATAAAAGCAGTCTTGGTTGCGGAGGATTTTATATTCTGATTTCAATGATGTGTTTCTTCTGCGGGTAGACATCTTAAGAATGTAGAAAGCAACCCACTTGGTAGAAATGGGAGATTTTCAACTTGATATCCCAACCGCATTTTGCCCATGAATTCGTATCGTTTAATCACTTTACGGACGCCGTGCGCCGTGACCGGCTTCTACAGTCTGGAGATGCCTACCACAGGCAAAACGCGCCATTGAAACCTGCAAACAAAAACCTCCGCAACCAAGACTGTATTTTTATCTCTCTTCTCTAGTAAAGGTAGTAGTAGTGGCAGAAGCAAGTGGGGTGGCAGTAGTAGTGGTCTGATTCGTCTGTGGGCCACATTTTATATGGTATTGGACATTTTGTCGCATTAAATTTTAAGAACAAAAGTCGTTCTTCATGTACAGGATGCCCCATTTATCTTGACCAACCCAAATAACTGTTTGTCCAGATGCAAATTACAAAATGTTTCAAGGAAATGTTCTTTAGCCACCAGGGGGACATCAAGCAGTATGATTGTCTTCGTTGTAGCTTGGTTTTTTTACAAAGATATGAACAGCGGTATGACTTTTTTTGAATGGCACTCTGTATTTTTTATTTGGTAATTCATTTCCTCTTCTAAAGACCTATTCAGAAATGTATCACAGTGTACCATTCACTGAAGCACTACGTCATTAATTACATAACACAACACTGACTTTGAGCCCTGGATCACAAACTCGTCCACTTGCTGGAATTGTCAGAAAACAAACGAAAACGAAGTAAAAACATAGCACAAAATTGACTTTAACTCTCCTGTACCATTGCCCAGTAGCAGATCATTCAAAGCTGCTCGAAGTGGTGACCCTGGACACCTGAACATTGTTGCACTCGTTGAATGAAAGAATTAGTACTGCTTCCAGTGTCTCGCTGAAGAGAATTACAAGCAAGCGCGATACGTTCCTGCATGTCCTCTGGAGTTGTTGGAATATCACGATACACAACGTCTTCAATGCTTCCCCAAAGAAAGTCCAGAGGATTTAAATCAGGAGACCTAGCAGGCCCAGTAACTGTTCCTCCTCGACCAATCCACCTGGCAGGATACCTTCGTTTAACAACACGACGTGCAAGGAAGGCATTATGTGCCGGACATCCATCTTTTGATACCACATAAGCATTCTGGTTCTTAGCGGCACTTCATCCAGAAAAGGAGAAAGAATTCGCCTAAGGAAGTTGGCATACGCTGTGCCGTTTAGACTACCACTGATGAAATAAGGGCCAATAATTGTAGTACCAAGCATCCCACACCAGACGCCAACTCTCCATTTACGAAGATGTTCCATCTGTCTAAGCCATCGTGGGTTGTCGCTGGACCAACAATGTACGTTCTTTGTATTTATCTGTCCTTTGTTTGAGAAGGAACATTCATCGATAAATAGACATTGGAGAGAAAGTTCGGGTTGGCGAGGATTTTCTGCTGTGATCACTGACAGAACTGTACACGATTCTGGAAATCATTCCCATGCAATTCTTGATGTAGATGTACATGGTACGGATGGAACGGTTGACGTGTAGGAATACGACATACACTGGTTTTAGGAATGCCAGTCTCGTGTTCAAGTTGTCGTGTGCTCACATGTGGATTCGTAGCAACGGAAGCGAGAACAGTAACTCTGGCAGCTTCGTCTGTACGAGTGCTACGACGATTGCGTTGTCGTGGGTTGAAAATTCCCGTTTCCTGAAGCGTCGCAACAAGACGAGAATACATTCGTCGGGAAGGTGGATTCTTGACAGGATATCGCTTTCTGTAGAGTCCCACTGCCTGTGTAGCATTTCGCCTATCTTCAACAACAACAATAAATGAAACGTTATATCGATGCAGTTTGTAGGAAGGACAGCCTTTACTGTATGCCTACTCCACAAAACAGTATTTAAAAGGACTAAACTACTGTACTAAATGTAGACGTACATAAGAAAACAGTATTGCAATTACTGTTCTGCTAACTTACATTCCTCATAGATGAGTTGCATTTCTACCTTGTCTTCGTTGGTATACATTCTACTCACACAGCTCTTCCACTGACGACGGTTGACGTAATGACGGGTGTGCATTCGACTTAAGTTTACATTAGTCCTCTGTCAACGTCAGCTCATGGATGTGTTCCATTATCCCGAGTACCTGCAATAACCGCTGGGAGCGTCAACGTCAATGTTGTGTTATGTAATTAATAACGCTGTGTTTCAGTGAATGGTACACTGTGATACATTTTTGAATATGTTTTTAGGAGAGGAAATGAATTACCGAATAAAAAATTTAAAAAAGTCATACCGCTGTTAATATCTTTGTAAAACACAAAGGCCGGCAGCGGTGGTCTCGCGGTTCTAGGCGCGCAGTCCTGAACCGTGCGACTGCTACGGTCGCAGGTTCGAATACTGCCTCCGGCATGGATGTGTGTGATGTCCTTAGGTTAGTTAGGTTTAAGTAGTTCTAAGTTCTAGGGGACTGATGACCACAGCAGTTGAGTCCCATAGTGCTCAGAGCCATTTGAACCATTTTTGAAAACACAAAGCTACAACGAGGTCAATCATGCTGATTGATGTCCCCCTGACGGCTAAAGAACATTTGCTTGAAATATAAGTGGTGTCCCACTTCAAAGAGTGTATAAATTATTTTGGAACACTATATATATAAAAAATAATGTATACAATCTTAGAAACTGAACATCTCTTTAATGCTTTAATGAAAGGGACTAGAGATACAATTTTAGTGGCTTTAGGTGTTTCATGTTGAGACTTAAGGTGGTAAATGTTCAAACTGGTGTCCATCCACCGCAGTACACCGTCGAGACAACGAATTATGGCTGAGCGACATGCCAACTTTATTGTTTCCAGCGGAATAGCATCACAGGCTTGCTCAATTTGCTCTCTAAGATCATCCAGTGTGTGCGGTCTCGCAGCATAAACTTTGTTCTTGAGAGTATCCCGCAGAAAGAAGTCTAGAGGAGTTAAATCTGGAGATCGAACAGGATACTCCACACTCCCTCTTCGTGCTATCCATCTGGCAGGGAATGTACGACTGAGAAATGCTCTCACATCCAGATGAAAGTGAGGTGGCGCCCCACCCTGTTGAAAGTAATAATCTTCATTTCTAGACACAATGCTAAGACCAGGAGTTATCATTTCCGATTTTTCCAAGTACTAGTCGTCCTAGACAGTGTTGTCTAGGACGTACGGCCCTATTAACCCTCTAGAAGACAGACCACACCAGACTGTTGCTCCTGGTAGATTAACATGCCTTTGCTCGGCTACGTATGGATTCTCCCTGGCCCACTACACGCAGTTACGGCGGTTAATTGTTCCATCAAATTTAAACGTCGCTTCAAATGACCAAAGAAATCGATCTTGGAAACGTTGCTCTTTTTCACTCATGTTAATGAACTACTCACAAAATTCGCTTCGCCTATCATGATAATCCTCGTTAAGAGCATGGAGAAGTCTTGGAATGTAAGGCTTAAAGTTCTGAGACAGCAAAATTCTGTGAACACTGCTTCTGCAGAACCCAGTCTCACGAGAGAATTTCCTCATAGATTTCTTCCGGGATCACGCGTATGCCTGGATTACTGCATCAACAATCTCACTGTCTGTTGAACTTCTGTTTCGTCCGCTATGTCCCTTCTTTATATCGTGCACCGTTCCTTTGACTTCAAACTTATCTCTGTTTCTTGCAATTGTTACTATTGTCGGTGGTGTTGTTCAAAATTCAACTCTCCAGCGTCGGCGTACGGCTCTCACACTCTCTGTTTTCCAGTAACACTTTAGCACCCATTTCCGTTGTTCAAACGATAACACCATGTTTGCTGACAATCCTAAAAACAAAAGAAAGCATTGTCACGTTTTTCACAGCCTTCTAAATTACTACTCTTTAAAACGGTATTTCTGTCTCCTTTAATTAAAGAGGTATTCTGTTTCAAAGAATATATATATATATATATATATATATATATATATATATATATATATATATTCTCTCTCTAGAGAGAGAGAGAGAGAGAGAGAGAGAGAGAGGCATTTACATACTTACATGTCTAGTATGTCTAGTTTGACGGGACAGGTAATCGGCCGTAGACTAGTAAAAGGAATCATGTTGATATTTACATGAGATTATTTTGTGGAACCTCAAGAAACATAAAATCAGGATATGTATACGGGGATTAGTACCTCCGTCTTCCGGAATAAAAGGCTAGTCTGTCAAAAACAGTGTAATCTCATTCAGTTTGCTCCTATGTAGCTGTGCAAGTTTTACGTTCTTCCAAAAAAGTTATTTTGTAACGTAAATAGCAAGCTCAACATTGTGCAGTCGTCTCTCCACCCTCTGTATACTATACACGCAATATACACATACTATCACTATACAATGTTGTGCACTTTATTCGTTCCTCCAAAGAAGTTATTTCGTAATGTAAATAGAAAGTGCAATATTGGTCAGTCCTTCCTCCATACACTATATACTACACACGCACTGTACACATATTATCAGCTAACATCAGGTCTATGGCGATGAAGTTTCGTTTCCATTTTGTGTAACGACACTATCGATTTGCATTGCTTATGGCGGTGTGATTATTACGTTCAGCCGATTGCCAAATAGTTCTTAGCAGTGCTTACGGAACGTTAGTGTTTGATACTTTAATTCTATGTATGAGTACTAATCGTTGTAAACGGCTGGTCAATTGCGAATAATGTAAGTAGTAGTGTTTCCGATCAATCAACCTGCATTATTTTTGGATCGTGGGTATCGCAGCTTTTGCGGTTTCCCCATTTCCATTATGTCGATGCAATTTGGAATTGCGCAGTCTATAATCACAAATATCCTTCAGATGTAAGAACAGATCTGAGATGCGTTTCCACAAGTGAACCTGTGAATCAACGTGTCGACAAGGCCACATTTACCACTTATGTATGCTGTGATGAGCTGAGTGTTGTGTAGCTTATGGTTAGATGCTATTTCTTCGTTGACGATCGTATATCACATAACTTTAACATTAGATGATAAAACTTTGTTGTGGAGATTTTAACAGATGATATTCCAGTTTATCTGATGGTCGATTTCCTGAAGGTGTTTTTGTTTGCTGTTCTTCGTTAAAAGATGATAATCTGTTTGTTTATAAGGATTTGCTGTGGATCGTGGTTCTTGTATACGTATCTGAACTCGAGGAAATGTTTTATAGGTACCGTTCGCACTGCAACGCTGCCTTTCCGTGCACTTATTCCAAAAAGCCACACGCGAAAATGCGATTTCTATTGATCACAGAGATAAGAGGCCAAGTGTAATGGATATCCCATGGCCTACAGACCATTTCTATATCTACGTAAGAACGGGCATGCTACAACTGCCCTACAGTACAGTGTAAAAATTTAAACATTATGCACTTCCTCCAGCCCAGGCAAACTGACCAGATCTGTTGGTTATTTAGCATTAAGTGTGGTTTAGAGTGAGCCTTAGACCGCTTATGAAAGCACCATTTGTTCAAAGGTAGCCGGCCGCTGTGACCGAGCGGTTCTAGGCGCTTCAGTCTGAAACTGCGCTGTTGTTACGGTCACAGGTTGAATCTTGCCTCGGGCATCGATGTGTGTGATGTGCTTATGTTAGTTAGGTTTAAGTAGTTCTAAGTCTAGGGGACTGATGACTTCAAATGTTAAGTCCCATAGTGCTTAGAGCCATTTGAACCGTTTTGTTCATTGGTAGTTCCTGAGAAAACCCAAAAGAAACGTCATTTTCGGCATCAAAACTACCAATTGTAAGGATGTCCACTTCTAAATTTTCTGTTCTTGGAAAATCGCCAACTTTTTACCATATGTATTTTAAGATGATGTTCTCAGGGAACCTTGACATCTTTTCGATGCCATTATCCGTTATCGAGATCCAGAGGTTCAAATTTACCGTACTTATTCACGTAAAATATGCATGTAATATCCGGTCTGAGGCGTAAGCGGGGTTTAAACTGAAATAGTGAATACATGGCGCGGTCTCTGAGGTCATCGCAAGGGTTCTGAAGTCACAAAACTGTGTTTATAGTGGCCATTTTTTCGCCGTCTCTGTATATTGGTTACTTCCTGTACAGGCTGTCGTGACCTGGAAATTATTCGATGGTGCCACCTTGGAGCGTAAGAACCTTACAAAAAATTATTCTTTCATACGAAATTCTCTGTACTTGCGAATCAAACATCGCATATTTTAATATTCTTAGGTGTAGCCAAATAACGTGCAGTGTAAAGTGAACTTGGGATGGATGGGAGACGATTTTGTGTTAACCGTATGTTATGTGTACTTATTTGTTGTTTATATGTGTTAAAGCACGAAAACGTGTCGAAGTATATAAATATGCTGTCAAAATATTGCTGCAAAATTAATTCACGGACTGTGATTTCCTTGACATTAACTGTTATGGGTGTAGATCTACTATCCACTAGTGACATTTGAAAATTTGTGCCACTGGGACTCCAACCAAGCACAGATTTTCATGTGTCGCTACTGGATAGTAGATCTATACATGATACAGCTGATTAATTTCGCAGTATTTGGTACAGCTGTGGATCGTCAGCAGTGTCTGTTCCTTCAGCAACGCACGTAAAACTTTACTTCTGCTGTTACAGGGAAGAGCCAGATGTAAAATGCTCCTCTCTAAAAGACTCTGACAGAAAAATGGGGAACCAGCTGCCTCAATAACCATTACGCTTCCACATCAAAAATTTTGACATCTGAACATATTCTAGTATTTTTGTGCTGAAAGAGAGTAACAAGAAGACAGTGACGGTGGAAGGGAGAGGAGTGAATGCCAGTGAGGGAGGAAGACAGGAGACAGTGAAGGTGGAAGTAACAGTGAAAGAGAAAGAAAGGTGAATGAAGAGAATAGCAGTGGGAGTCAAAGAGAGAGGAGATAGTGGTGGTTAAACACAGACAGTGACAATAAAAGAGAAAGAGAAATGGATGGAGATAGTAGCTGTGGGAGCAAAAGAGAGAGGTGACAGTGGAAATAAAATACAGATGAAGAGGTGACCGTACATCGGCTTGGGTGGGGGGGGGGGGGGGGGGCGGTGGAGGGGGAGGGGAGGCGTCTATGCACTCTCTCCCCCCAGACAGGCAAAATTTAACACGAAACAATTTGCCCATTTGCACCCATCCCTCACACCTGCATATTAAAATTTCTCGGTCCAAACTGCGAGCAAAAATGTTTCGAGGACAGCAATGGTGGTTGGAAAGAAACACAGCAGATTGTAAGCGAAAAAGAAACAGATAGTGGTAATGAGAGAGAAGGAGAATGGGGCAAAGACATTGGCTGGGGGCAGAGAGATAGTGGAAGTGGCAGAGAAGGAGGTAGCGATGAAGACATAGAGGGAGACACCGACAGTAGGAGAGACAGAGTGGAGAAAACGCCAGCGGGAGAAAAAGGAGGCAATAGGAGAGAGACATGTGGTAATGAGAGGGAGATGCTGAATACGAAGGATTCACTACAAAGAGAGACTGGATAAAATGATTTAGAACCTCATGTATTAAAAGAGCGCAAACACGTTCGCATGCCACAATTTTTGGTGTGAGAGGAGGAATAAGGATTGAGGCCGCTGGTTCCCCACTTTTCTGTCGAATCTTATAAAGAGGAGCGTATTTGCCTCTTATGTTCTCCGAAAGGAGCGTTTTGCAGCACATTGAACTATATTTAAGAAACCATCGTGCTACACACTGATGTACTTCAGTCCACCCCGAAGAGTTCTTACTCTTAAAAGATCTGATAAAGCACTTGTACACTATGTGATCAAAAGTATCTGGACACCCCCCGAAACACACGTTCTTCATATTAGGTGCATTGTGCTGCCACCTACTGCCAGGTACTCCATATCAGCGACTCAGTAGTCACTAGACATCGTGAGAGCAGAATGGGGCGCTCCGCGGAACTCACGGACTTGGAACGCGGTCAGGTGATTGGGTGTCACTTGTGTCATACGTCGTCCGCGAGATTTCCGCTCTCCTAAACATCCCTAGGTACACTGTTTCTGACATGATAGTGAAGTGGAAACCTGAAGGGACACGCACAGTACAAAAGTGTACAGGTCGACCTCTTCTGTTGACTGACAGAGACCGCTGACAGTTGAAGAGGGACGTAATGTATAGTAGGCAGACATCTATCCAGACCATCTCACAGGAGTGCCAAACTGCATCAGGATCCATTGCAGGTACTATGACAGGCGGGAGGTGAGAAAACTTGAATTTCATGGTCGAGAAGCTGCTCATAAGCCACACATCACGCCGGTAAATGCCAAACGAAGCCTCGCTTGGCGTAAGGAGCGTAGACGTTGAACGATTGAACAGTGGAAAACCGTTGTGTGAAGTGACGAATCACGGTACACCATGTGGCGTCCGACGGCAGGGTGTGAGTATGGCGAATGCCCGGTGAACGTGTGTAGTGCCAAGAGTAAAATTCGGAGGCGGTGATGTTATGGTGTGGTCATGTTTTTCATGAAGGGGGCTTGCACCTTTTGTTGTTTTGCGTGACACTATCTCAGAACAGGCCTACATTGACGTTTTAAGCACTTTCATGCTTCCCACTGTTGAAGAGCATTTCGGGGATGGAGACTGCATCTTTTAACACGATCGAGCACCTTTTCAAAATGCACGGCCTGTGGCGGAGTGGTTACATAACATTCCTGTAATGGACTGGCCTGCACAGAGTCCTGACCTGGATCTTATACAACACTTTGGGGATGTTTTGGAACGCCGACTTCGTGCCAGGCCTCACCGACCGACATCGATATCTATCCTCAGTGCAGCACTCCGTGAAGAACGGGCTGCCATTCCCCAAGAAACCTTCCAGCGCCTGATTAAGAGAGTGTAAGCTGTCATAAAGGCTAAGGGTGGGTCAACACCACATTGAATTCCAGCGTTACCGGTGGAGGGCGCCACGTACTTGTAAGTCATTTTCAGCCAGGTGTCCGGATACTTTTTATTACATAGTGTATAAATTTTTTATACTCTGGTACATTTCATTAAAGCACTGGAATCTAACGAAATAGTGTAACATAGTTTTCGTTGGCTTATGGCGTATTTCGGATTTTTAAGCTCACCGGGAAACGTTCAAGTCGCACCTCTTAAAAGAGCAAACTGACTGCTCTGGGTGCTGCAGGTTGCGTAGAACTGGTAACAGGCGGTCATGTGGCCCTCCACCGCTGACCAAGTCATGTCAGTGATGTGACATGTGTGTACCACCAGAATGTGTAGAATCACCGCAGCAAGATGGGTCGACGTAGAGGCGTGACATGGCTGAAACGAGTTATCGCGTTTGAACTTGCGCATGACCACACCGTGAACAAAGTTGACGGAATTTTATTCGTAACTGTCAATCAGCAGCTGTGAAGCCCGTTTTAAGAATACAAACAATCTGCCGTCATCTACAAACATTTTTATTAAATTTACTTCTTGACTAGTTTCGACAAATTAATTTGCCATCGTCGGAAAAACACAAAATTATGTTTCCATCCGAAATTAATTGTCAAGCAAACTCTCGACGATAGAGTCATACAAAAAATGGCTACATGATAAGAATGTAGTGAGTACCAGGTTTGGATCACAATTAACAGCAGATTAATAGCAATAATGGTACAGTAATAAACAGATCATAAACGTACCTGCGATAAAAATTTTACATAGAACAGTCAAGCAGTCAAAAAGTAACGTAAAAAATGCGAAGACGTGGTGACCTAAAAAACTTCGCGTGATAAGTAAAATATTACAAAACCGCGAGACGTATGACTAGCCGTAACAGACTGATAATTGACTACAAAAGATTTCATTTAAATATGAAGCAAGGAACGCTTGTGTGTTTAAAGCTTACGACGACTAAGCCACTGAGTGCGCTCGTGCCTGTAACATGAGTCGAACGAAACTGAACATTAATCTTAAAGAAATGGAACGCTCATTAAGACGTTATGTCACATGCTAATCAAGATATAAATTTTAACACAAAAATGAAGTAGGTTGTAAAAAGAGCTAAAGAATGAATACAATGGTCAGGTTTATTAAATAATCATCTGATGACGGCGCCGTGGGCCGATGGAGAAGCGGGGCTACATCGAACTTGCTAGTATCCTGACGTAGAGGCCTGCCACCGGATAAGAGTTTTCAGCTACGCAAGTAAGTGGACCCCTGAGATAACCGACTCTATGCCGAGCGCGAATTCCCGGTGCGTATTCGCAAGACTGAAGTTCAGCTTCGTTCGACTTATGTTAATAGACACGAGCGGCCTCATTGTGCTTAGTCTTCGTAAGCTTTAAGGCACACTAGTGCTTGTTGCTTCTTATTTAAACTACTGGAAGAGCAGTTGAAGGAATGGATAGTGTCTTGAAAGGAGGATATAAGACGATCATCAACAAAAGCAAAACGAGGATAATGGAATGTAGTCGAATTGGGTGATGCTGAAGGTATTAGATTAGGAAATGAGACGCTTAAAGTAGTAAATGAGTTTTGCTATTTGGGGAACAAAATAACTCACGATGGTCGAAGTAGAGACGATATAAAATGTAGACTGGCAATGGCAAGGAGAGCGTTTCTGAAGAAGAGAAATATGTTATCATCGAGTATACACTTAAGTGTAAGGAAGTCGTTTCTGAAAGTATTTGTATGAAGTGTGGCCATGTATGGAAGTGAATCATGGACGATAAATAGTTTGGACAAGAAGAGAATAGAAGCTTTCGAAATGTGGTGCTACAGAAGAATGCTGAAGATTAGATGGGTAGATCACATAACTAATGAGGAAGTATTGAATCGGATTGGGGAGAAGAGAAGTTTATGGCACAACTTGACCAGAAGAAGGGATCGGTTGGTAGGACATGTTCTGAGGCATCAAGGGATCACCAATTTGGTATTGGAAGGCAGCGTGGACGGTAAAAATCGTAGAGGGAGACCAAGAGATGACTACACTAAGCAGATTCAGAAGCATGTAGGTTGCAGTAGGTACTGGGAGATGACGAAGCTTGCACAGGATAGAGCAGCATGGAGAGCTGCATCAAACCAGTCTCAGGACTGAAGACCACAACAACAACAACAACGGCCATTAAAATTGCTACATCACGAATATGACATGCTACAGACGCGAAATTTAACCGACACAAAGAAGATGCTGTGATATGCAAATGATTAGCTTTTCAGAGCATTCATACAAGGTTGGCGCCGGCGGCGACACCTACAACGTGCTAGCATGAGTAGAGTTTCCAACCGATTTCTCACACACAAACAGCAGTTGACCGGCGTTGCCTCATGAAACGTTGTTGTGATGCCATGTGTACCATCACGTTTCCGACATTGATAAAGGTCGGATTGTAGCCTGTCGCGATTGCGGTTTATCGTATCGCGACATTGCTGCTCGTGTTGGTCGATATCCAATGACTGTTAGCAGAATATGGAATCGGTGGGCTCAGGAAGGTAATACGGAACCCCGTGCTGGATCCCAATGGTCTCATATCACTAGCAGTCGAGATGACATGCATCTAATCCGCATTGCTGTAACGGATCGTGCAGCCACGTCTCGGTCCCTGAGTCAACTCAAGGTGACGTTTGCAACACAACAACCATCTGCACGAACAGTTCGACGACATTTGCAGCAGCATGGACTATCAGCTCGGAAACCATGGCTGCGATTACCGTTGACGCTGCATCACAGACAGGAGCGCCTGCGAGGGTGTACTCAACGACGAACCTGGGTGCACGATTGGCAAAACGGCATTTTTTAGGATGAATCCAAGTTCTGTTTACAGCATCACGATGGTCGCATACGTATGCCATAGTGGCGATAATGGCGTGATAATATGGGGTGCCATTGGTTACACGTCTCGATCACCTCTTGTTCGCATTGACGACACATTGAACAGTGGACGTTACATTTCAGATGTGTAACGACCGGTGGCTCTACCCTTCATTCGATCCCTGCGAAATCCAACATTTCTGCAGGATAATGCACGACCGCATGTTGCAGGTCCTGTACGGGACTTTCTGGGTACAGAAAATGTTCGACTGCTACCCTGGCCAGCACATTCACCATTTCTCTCACCAATTGGAAACGTCTGGTCAATGGTGGCCGAGCAACTGGCTCGTCACAATACGTCAGTCACTACTCTTGATGAACTGTGGTATGGTGTTGAATCTGCATGGCCAGCTGTACCTGTACATACCAACCAAGCTCTGACTCAATGGCCAGGCGTATGAAGGCTGTTATTACGGCCAGAGGTGGTTGTTCTGTGTACTGATTTCTCAGGATCTATGCACCCAAATTGCGTGAATATGGAATCACATGTCACTTCTAGTATAATATACTTGTCCAATGAATACCCGTTTATCATCTGCATTTCTTCTTGGTGTAGCAATTTTAATGGCCAGTAGTGTATGTCAAATCTTTTAGAGTCAAACTATCAGTCTGTTGGCGCTAATCATCATACACTCCTGGAAATTGAAATAAGAACACCGTTAATTCATTGTCCCAGGAAGGGGAAACTTTATTGACACATTCCTGGGGTCAGATACATCACATGATCACACTGACAGAACCACAGGCACATAGACACAGGCAACAGAGCATGCACAATGTCGGCACTAGTACAGTGTATATCCACCTTTCGCAGCAATGCAGGCTGCTATTCTCCCATGGAGACGATCGTAGAGATGCTGGATGTAGTCCTGTGGAACGGCTTGCCATGCCATTTCCACCTGGCGCCTCAGTTGGACCAGCGTTCGTGCTGGACGTGCAGACCGCGTGAGACGACGCTTCATCCAGTCCCAAACATGCTCAATGGGGGACAGATCCGGAGATCTTGCTGGCCAGGGTAGTTGACTTACACCTTCTAGAGCACGTTGGGTGGCACGGGATACATGCGGACGTGCATTGTCCTGTTGGAACAGCAAGTTCCCTTGCCGGTCTAGGAATGGTAGAACGATGGGTTCGATGACGTTTGGATGTACCGTGCACTGTTCAGTGTCCCCTCGACGATCACCAGAGTTGTACGGCCAGTGTAGGAGATCGATCCCCACACCATGATGCCGGGTGTTGGCCCTGTGTGCCTCGGTCGTATGCAGTCCTGATTGTGGCGCTCACCTGCACGGCGCAAAACACGCATACGACCATCATTGGCACCAAGCCAGAAGCGACTCTCATCGCTGAAGACGACACGTCTCCATTCGTCCCTCCATTCACGCCTGTCGCGACACCACTGGAGGAGGGCTGCACGATGTTGGGGCGTGAGCGGAAGACGGCCTAACGGTGTGCGGGACCGTAGCCCAGCGTCATGGAGACGGTTGCGAATGGTCCTCGCCGATACCCCAGGAGCAACAGTGTCCCTAATTTGCTGGGAAGTGGCGGTGCGGTCCCCTACGGCACTGCGTAGGATCCTACTACGGTCTTGGCGTGCATCCGTGCGTCGCTGCGGTCCGGTCCCAGGTCGACGGGCACTGTGGCGTCGCAACTAGTGCGAGCGCACAGTTTTCTATCAAATATTTACTGTGAAATGTAGACAGACTGTAAAGTAGCCATCAGATTAGCATATGTGCTGTAGCGGGCAGATTACCGGTGTCCGTTCGTCTGACGTCACGACCATATGGCATGTCTGTACCGTGAGAATGTAAGACCTGTGCGCTAACTAGCCGCGTGTATAACGTGGAACTTTCATCTTTAATAACTTCTAACTGAGGAACCTGAGGAAATTAAAAGTTAATATACTAGTTTCTGTTATGAATAAAAATAAGTCATCCAAATTTGAGCTTTGAAACCTGCATATTTTGGAAATTAGAAAAATCTTACAGAAAACGCAAATTTCTACAATTTTCGAGTCTAAATAAATACCATTATGTATAGATCACCTTCAGTGACCATCCAACTATGAAACAAAATCACCTTCCGTGCTTTTGTATTTATTTTGAGAATTTTACTTTTAGAAATTCACCTATAACTTTGTTAAAACCATAAATGTTTTGAATTTTTGTGAACAGTTATTTTATATGAGTAGGTGAGAGTGAATGAGTGTGCCTGAGTGAATGAAAGAGGGACATTCGCCATTCTTTGCAAGTGTATAAAATCTAGGTTGGAACTCGCAAGTGTTCAGACGATGTAACCGTGGGAACAGAGTCGCCAGTGGTTCCCCATCTTAGTGAATGTCGGATGTCCAAGAGTGTATGGTATTGTACAAGCAGCCAGAACGTTCGCGAGTATTTAAATAATTTCTGGAAATAAAGTAAAGTCTAGTTTTCCTTTCGGTTTGTTAAATTATACAGTAAATTTTGTGTAACAAGAAATCATGACGTAAATGATTCAGAAGTCATGACTGGTGCGTGCTAGATTTTGGCGCGAGGCGCACCCAAAGAGTTAATTCTGATTGGCTGTGTGATGTGTGAGCCAATGAGATGCGAGGACGGTTAGCAGACTAGGAGAGTGAGTCGCGAGTGGAGGAGGGGTCGCGAAGGAACTGTGATCGAGAAGAGACATGCTTGATGTGTCCTCGCGAATAATGTGTAAAATGAAGTCATAAAACGGCTTCATCGGTTCGGTACTGTGCGATTTGAGACTGGAAGAGTCCAGTAACGCGTAGTGTGAGTTTGAGCGAGTTGTGACTTTTCGTTCCGCGAAAGACGCGAGTAACTTTAATAATTAAAAGCGTGGCGGTACTTCGTAAACTTTTACTAAGTGCTTATGGCGAGCATTAACGTTAAAAAACGAACTATTATTGAACATCGACTGCAAACGTGTATGTTAGAAAATCGTCTGTGTTGCAGTTAAGTAAATTCCGTAACTTTGAAAGTTAATTCTGGCGGGGTTTGAGTGTGGATAGAATTGTGAACTGAACTTTCTTCAAACGTAGATTAGCGGGCTGATGATCAGGCTTAAAGACAATAAAGAGCTTAAATAGAATTACCAACTTCGCGTTCTCGTTTGAGTAAACAATTACTACCATTCCAATAACTCAATTTATTTAGGAAGATTGCTCATAGATTGTATTTCAGCAAACATGTATCGCGGCCTCCGGTGAGCGGCTATTAAATTGCAGTTTCTTCAACACTGCTTTTCTGCAATTTTTCCAGTAGCTGCTATCAGGAGAGGCGAGTGCAGCAACTACCTAAGAAACGAGGTAGGTGGATTTTCTTTCAGGGAAAGGAAACTGCGCGATAAGAGCCTGACCCGTCGCAAGTGGTGCATCGGCCGGGAAATAAAAATAGTAAATTCCAGTGAATTTAAAAAAAAAAGCAGTAGTGACAATTACCGGACAATACAGAAGTGCTCGCTATGTGTAGGAACTGTGTAGCGTACAAATTGATATCGCCACGTGAATAGGAAGGACAGTGAAATTGTCCGTGAACTGTAATGTGTTGTACGGAACGGAAGAATTTTTCGGTGACTACGCGCCGATTGGAATAGCAGTCTACGACGGCGTCTGGCAGACGACGAGCTACGGAGACTACGCAGAGGCGACGACAGCAGTGGCAGTTGGCAGCGCTGATTCGAGCGGGGGCCCGGAAACTGGTACAGCATTGCAGTGTATGGTGAACGGACCCGCAGTTTCATCTAGCAGCAACGCAGCACGCCGAAGCACAAAGTTAAGTACAGTGCTTTTGAAAACTTTGTGTGTTTGTGGAGTCAAACTGAGAAAAATGGCTGAGTTTCAACCAAGTGACAAAAAGGCGGAACTAAGTTGTGATAGTGGGATGGAGACAGGGGAAAATGACCCCATGAATTTTAGTTTAGACGTGTCTCAACCCAATTTCAGTAGTAGTTTGACTGATTCATCCTATGTTAATTATAGTTTGGAGTCAGATCCAAATATGTCAGTGCCCAGTGAGTTACAGTTACCCATGCCGGTAGTTAATGTTAATAGGGACATTGTATCAGCAAATGAGGGGGCGAAGGATAATGTCGCCAGTATGCTGATGAATCTATTAACTAAGATGAACGTGTTGGATTCCAATATGTCAAGTAAGATGGATTCCAGTATGTCAAAAATGGATTCCAGTATATCAAAATTGGAAACTAATATGTCACAAATGGATTCAAAAATGTCTAAATTAGGATCTGATTTAAGTAATGAGATGACTAAAATGGGCGCTGATTTAGATTACAAAATATCCGATCTCAGAGACTGTTGGAAGCAAGATTTAGCAGTGCTCAGTAGTAAAGTAAATGTTGAAATACAGCAGGTTAAACTAGAATGTACAGAAAATATTGTTCAAGTGCAAAGTGAATTGACGACACGAATCGAACAGGTTACTGAGGATCAACAGCAATTTAAATCCCATGTTGATGCAGAATTAGATAAAGTATGTGAGCACATAAAAGTGGTAGAGAATTCCAATGAAATTAATCATGCCGCCTTAGAATGTAAAGTAAATGATACCAAAATTCGGTGTGAGAAACTTGGAGAGCAAGTTGTAAATAAGGTCAATAATTTAGAGACTCACATAAGCCATTTCAGTGAAAGTGTGAATGAGCAACTTTGTGGGCATGAATGCAGACTAACCAAAGTAGAACAGTGTGTTTCTAACCATAGTGGTAGTATAATTTCCAGTGGAATAATTGAATCTACCGAGGTTGCGTATGTTACCCACAGACAGTTTTTAAAATTTGACCCAAGTAAGAACATGCACCCCAGAGAATTTTGGAACGATTTTGAAGACGTTTTGCCGAAAGTATGGAGCGATAAACAAAAGATAGGCTTTATCACTTCAAATTTGATGGGAGAGGCCAGAGTATGGGGGAATTTAGCCTCTGAAAAATACGCGAAATTGTCAGAATTTAAATTAGCGTTCTTTGAGGAATACTGGGGAAAGAGAAAGCAGATGGATGTTCTTAATCGGTTCTGGTCGGGAGAGAAGTATGACCCCAAGAGAGAGGGCATCAAACGATTTGTTCAAAGGTGGGTAACAACTCTGTCCTACCTTAGTAATAAGTTAGAAACAGAACAGATCATATTAGGGGTAGAAAATAAGCTACCGTGGAACTGGAAAACTAAGATCATATCTGCGCCCCGAGATAACATTGACAAGTTCGTACAGTATTTAGAAAGGGTTGAATCCGTCCAAAAAGAAGAAGAAAACATGAGGAGGGAGCATCGCCCGCCTGCTAGGCAGAATGACAATCGCGCGGATGTAAACATTAATAGGATGGGTGTTCAGAGAGGCGGCGGATACCGTGGCAGTTCACGTGGTAGAGGAAGAACATATGTTAACAGGTTCAATGAACGCGAGCAGTATGACAGCGGCCGACAGATGTCAGGAGGTGAGGCGGTCAGCTGGAGGCATAGTGATGACGCACCGCGCTCGGAAAACCATTAATTGTCTACGAGTGTGCTGGCGATCGTAGGCAACAGCGTTTAAAGTTAAATCCGCTGGCAAAACCATTCATAAGAAAGCAGCCTGAACGACCACCTAACATAAATGTTGTTGCTACAAAATTTAGGGAGGATAACGTAAAACAGACAGAGATAGTAGCTTTAAGTCAAGTGGAGGTTAATGAACCAATTAACTGTAAGAATAATCATAAGAAGCCACTTATTGAAGAACTAAGTACTAGTTATAAGGGTAATAATCAGAAAGACATTATGCACAGTAAAACTAATGAAGAGCTGTCGGATAGGGGTGAGAACAGTAATAATGGCAGGGTTGTGACTGTGCTTGATAAGATAATTGATGTTGTAGATAGTTACGAAGAAGAGGATAGATTAGAGGAGGAGGTAGAGGTTAATGACGACGCCTCGGATAGGGTCGTAGAAAAGGAGGTTAATGAGAAAGAGGGGGAAACATTGGAAAAATGTTTTGACTTAGCAATAGTGGATAGGCTAATAGGAGCTGCCACTAGAATTGAGGGTGATAATAAGCATGAAATAAACCCTGTAAGTGTGAATGTGATTGCCACCCAAAAGACAGGCTTCGAAAGGAGAGAAATTGTGCAAGATTTATTGGAGGAAGCAGAACCCAAAATAAATAAAGAGTACTTAGGGCAACCGATAGTAGAGCTAAGAGTATTAAATGAACCAGTTAAATGTTTGATAGATACTGGATCGGAAGTCTGTGCAGTATCCCAGAACTTGGTAAATGAACTCCCTAACAGTAAACAGATTGTTAAGATGCCAGTAAGTGGCTTGAACATTGTAGTAGCAACCGGTAAGACTAAGAAGACAGTAAAACAGGAAGTGTTTCTACCCATAGCATTTAAGGAAGTAGAAATAAGACAGAACTTCTTAGTTATAAATGGACTGAGTGTAGACATGTTGGTGGGGGCTGACTTTTTGAATAAATATGAAGGATGGGTGAATTTTTCTACCAATGATGTTATGGTAAAAATTAAGGGTAAACTAATTACTATACCTTTCATTGGTAAGCAGCTATGTGAGGATCCTGAGCAGAATGATTTTCCTATATGTATTTGTAAAACAGAGAAATTCTTGGAGGGCTATAATGAGTACGGTGGCAAAAAAGTAGAGGATCCGTCTGAGCTTGTGAGTGTCAGAAATAGGATCGAGGAGAAATTACTAAAGAGAGACGTGGCCAGGAGTGAGTAGTTACCTCAGAGAGCTTTGCACTCTTTGCAGAGCTAAGTGCGTGACGAGCACTAGGTCTCGAGTCGTTTGACAATATTTCTTCCACTTTCTTTTCCGTATTGTCAACCTACCTCTTCTTTCATTCAGAACTAAAATTCTATCGTCTTTCCTTCTTCTCTATCGTAGTTTTTAAGTGATAAAGTGTTTAAGTAATGAGTAGGAAAGAACCTCAGTGCAGTATAGGTTAAGCGTAAGGAATGAGTGTAAGAGAAAATCAAAAAGGATTAAGATACCTCAGATAAGTAATAAGTCTCAGTAAAGTAAATGTTTGGCCTAAGGTGTGAGTAATGCCCTTAGAAAGGTAAAATAACTAAGAAATGTAAGAGCCTCAGAAAATATGGTGACGAACATTGAAGCTGTTTGTTAAGTAACAGAACGATATGTTAAGACGTAGCATTAAGCTAATGTTTAGGAAAGGAAATGGAGCAGTACAGCAAAACTGTCTGTTCAATGAAGTCAGAGCCTCAGGAGGTGATTTAGTGGTAAAATGAGTAAAGGTACAGTGCAACAAGGTTGACTGTCAAAGGGGTAAAGGAAGTTAAGTTAAAGGGACAGTGCAGCAGGACTGACTGTCAAATGAAGAGAAATATGTGAGAAAAGGAGAAAGAATGAGCATAGTGTTTGGCTAGCTCGATATTAGGAAAAAGTGAGGCTACGAAGGTGAGTAAATAAAAAGCTTAATGTTGGTAACCAGAGGTGGCGTTTGTTGGTAAACAGAGGAGATGTTTGTAAACAAAAGGAAGTGAGGCTACGAATGTAAACAGAGCTGAGGCGACGTTGGTAACTCAGGAGGTGGATGTATGTTAGAAAGTATGGGTAACGAGGTTTCGCAGATTAGTAGGAAACGCTTTAACAAATACTAACCTGAGTGTGTGAAGTGTGAGTATGAGAGTTGTAAATTAAACCCGAATGTGACTAGAGAAAACCTGATGTTGACAAGAAATTGAAGTAACTCCAGATATGTGAGATGAGGAAAGTACCCATGACATCGATTCCATTTTTGACCAGAGACACACAAAGCTCCCCAAGTTTGTCGTAGAGATTAGTATAAGGATTGTAGTGTTGATAAATGAATAAGTAAATATGTATTTTTCAGTGTTTAATTTATGATACAGGACTACAGGAGATTGCCTGGAGACAGAATTGTAATATTGATAATTTTGTGTATATTTTATATTGTTGTGTATTGTGCAGGAACTGGAGAGTCACCAGTGCTGGCGGAGATTTATTATGTATTTGTGAACTATTTGTAGGAATTGTTTTTCTTAGTATTTCTTATGTAACCATAACTTGTTTGATTATGAGATGAAGAAGTAATTAAAGAGTAAATGTGCCACTTCGGTACTGCATTAGGAAAGTCAATTCACTTTTCACTTAAAAAAAAAAAAAAAAAAAAAAAATTTGAAAATTGTACATACTGTAAAGTAAATTTTATCAAAAATATGAGACTTTAGAGTCAAGCAGATAGCGCCATTTATCGCTGCTGTAGGTTAAGACGTAGCAGTTAGAAAGGGAACTGAGGCCAGCTGATGTTTCAGGTGCGCCGAAGTAAACAGAGGTGGTAGCACGAGACTTGAAATGGACCTCCCAAGCAGGACCCGGTCGAACTACGAGTGCTATCAAAATCTTAAGTGTAAGTGGTAAAAAAGTGACGCTCACCATAGCGATAGTAGTGTTAGTGTGCGTGTGACGTACATCAAGATAGTATTTAGGTTTGTTTTCTCTTTCAGGAATTTGTAAATAGAATTTTGTAATCTGAAAAATTTTTTTTTTGAATGATGATAAAAGTGCATGTTTAGATATAAGATGTTTTGTAGGTCGTCAGCCCTAGGTATAAGTGGATGATTGATGTACAGGAACTATAAATGTTAAATAGCTGTTTGAGTAAATCTTTAATAGAAATTTTTTTAGAAAACTAAAAGTTTGTCATGAATGAAAAAATTTAGTTTCCTCAGGAGGTGTGTGGCGTCGCAACTAGTGCGAGCGCACAGTTTTCTATCAAATATTTACTGTGAAATGTAGACAGACTGTAAAGTAGCCATCAGATTAGCATATGTGCTGTAGCGGGCAGATTACCGGTGTCCGTTCGTCTGACGTCACGACCATATGGCATGTCTGTACCGTGAGAATGTAAGACCTGTGCGCTAACTAGCCGCGTGTATAACGTGGAACTTTCATCTTTAATAACTTCTAACTGAGGAACCTGAGGAAATTAAAAGTTAATATACTAGTTTCTGTTATGAATAAAAATAAGTCATCCAAATTTGAGCTTTGAAACCTGCATATTTTGGAAATTAGAAAAATCTTACAGAAAACGCAAATTTCTACAATTTTCGAGTCTAAATAAATACCATTATGTATAGATCACCTTCAGTGACCATCCAACTATGAAACAAAATCACCTTCCGTGCTTTTGTATTTATTTTGAGAATTTTACTTTTAGAAATTCACCTATAACTTTGTTAAAACCATAAATGTTTTGAATTTTTGTGAACAGTTATTTTATATGAGTAGGTGAGAGTGAATGAGTGTGCCTGAGTGAATGAAAGAGGGACATTCGCCATTCTTTGCAAGTGTATAAAATCTAGGTTGGAACTCGCAAGTGTTCAGACGATGTAACCGTGGGAACAGAGTCGCCAGTGGTTCCCCATCTTAGTGAATGTCGGATGTCCAAGAGTGTATGGTATTGTACAAGCAGCCAGAACGTTCGCGAGTATTTAAATAATTTCTGGAAATAAAGTAAAGTCTAGTTTTCCTTTCGGTTTGTTAAATTATACAGTAAATTTTGTGTAACAAGAAATCATGACGTAAATGATTCAGAAGTCATGACTGGTGCGTGCTAGATTTTGGCGCGAGGCGCACCCAAAGAGTTAATTCTGATTGGCTGTGTGATGTGTGAGCCAATGAGATGCGAGGACGGTTAGCAGACTAGGAGAGTGAGTCGCGAGTGGAGGAGGGGTCGCGAAGGAACTGTGATCGAGAAGAGACATGCTTGATGTGTCCTCGCGAATAATGTGTAAAATGAAGTCATAAAACGGCTTCATCGGTTCGGTACTGTGCGATTTGAGACTGGAAGAGTCCAGTAACGCGTAGTGTGAGTTTGAGCGAGTTGTGACTTTTCGTTCCGCGAAAGACGCGAGTAACTTTAATAATTAAAAGCGTGGCGGTACTTCGTAAACTTTTACTAAGTGCTTATGGCGAGCATTAACGTTAAAAAACGAACTATTATTGAACATCGACTGCAAACGTGTATGTTAGAAAATCGTCTGTGTTGCAGTTAAGTAAATTCCGTAACTTTGAAAGTTAATTCTGGCGGGGTTTGAGTGTGGATAGAATTGTGAACTGAACTTTCTTCAAACGTAGATTAGCGGGCTGATGATCAGGCTTAAAGACAATAAAGAGCTTAAATAGAATTACCAACTTCGCGTTCTCGTTTGAGTAAACAATTACTACCATTCCAATAACTCAATTTATTTAGGAAGATTGCTCATAGATTGTATTTCAGCAAACATGTATCGCGGCCTCCGGTGAGCGGCTATTAAATTGCAGTTTCTTCAACACTGCTTTTCTGCAATTTTTCCAGTAGCTGCTATCAGGAGAGGCGAGTGCAGCAACTACCTAAGAAACGAGGTAGGTGGATTTTCTTTCAGGGAAAGGAAACTGCGCGATAAGAGCCTGACCCGTCGCAGGCACGTGCACCTTCCGCCGACCACTGGCGACAACATCGATGTACTGTGGAGACCTCACGTCCCACGTGTTGAGCAATTCGGCGGTACGTCCACCCGGCCTCCCGCATGCCCACTATACGCCCTCGCTCAAAGTCCGTCAACTGCACATACGGTTCACGTCCACGCTGTCGCGGCATGCTACCAGTGTTAAAGACTGCGATGGAGCTCCGTATGCCACGGCAAACTGGCTGACACTGACGGCGGCGGTGCACAAATGCTGCGCAGCTAGCGCCATTCGACGGCCAACACCGCGGTTCCTGGTGTGTCCCCTGTGCCATGCGTGTGATCATTGCTTGTACAGCCCTCTCGCAGTGTCCGGAGCAAGTATGGTGGGTCTGACACACCGGTGTCAATGTGTTCTTTTTTCCATTTCCAGGAGTGTATTTCTCGTGTTTTTTTAATGTTTTACTTATAATGCGAAGCTTCTTGGTCATCATATCTTTACATTTTTACGTTACTTTTTAAATGCTTGACAGTACTACGTAAAATTTTTAACGAAGATACGTTTATAATCTGTTTATTATTGTACTCTTATTGTTATTAGTCTGCTGATAATCGTGACCCAACCCTGATAATCACTATACTGTTATTCTATAGCTATTTCTTGTAGGACTCTATCGCACATAGTTTGATCGACATTTGCTCTCCGGTGTAAGCTTAATGGTAAGGTCTTCTGAGGATGGCAAATTAATTTTCCGAAACTAGTGAAGAAGTCAATTTAGTAAAAATTTGTGCAGGACACGGCTGATTCTTAAAAAGTTGCCCGAGTTTTTGGCGTGTCGTCACGCTCTGTCCAAGAAGTGTACAAGGAGTGGTGTACCATCCGCAACCATGTAACACTCCGTCAGAACAGTGGTCCTCAAAATATCGTCACCAACAGGGGCTGGAGACGAGTGTCACCTCCTGTCAATGACAATCGCTTTAAACCCAATAGGAGTTGCTGCTGGTAGTGCAGAGAGGTCCACGAAATTAGCGGAGAGAACTGCATGCAATGGACATCTGATGTCAGGTACCTCGCAAAAAGCCATTGCACGCCGTGGCTCATGAAGTTTCTCGTCTTCAGAAGGCGAAACAACACAGAAACTGGACAGTAGCTGACTCAGAGCGAGTAGAGTAGTCCGACGAACAGTGATTTCAACTCTTTTCATATCAGGCAAGACACCGATGCGCCGACGGCCCCATGAACCGTTCAATCCATTGTGTATGGACGGTGTAGTTCAGGCCCGAGATGGTTCTCCGAGAACATGAGCCACGACGTTTATTTAACTCGACATTCTCGGTGGTCAAATGTTGTCGTTTCTTCTATTAAATTGGTGCATAAGTCCGTAGCGTTTTTTCGTAAGTGTAATAAACACAACGGAAACGCATACAGAGACTTTACTCATTAATAATATATTCTCCTTCCGTACTTACAACAGTCTGCCAAAGTTGGAGTGACTTTTCTATCTGCGACCGCAGAAATCGCTTGGTTCTGAGCGAAGAACTCGTCGAGCCATGTTTGGAGAGTATTTTCATACGGAAACGATGTTCCTTGAAGGTTGTTCGCTAGAGAGCGGAAAGGTGAAAATATGAGGACGCAAGATCGGTGAATGAAATGGGTGCGTAATGTCAGTCGGTTCCAACCTGGGGTAATTAATTACTGCCTGAGAGGTAAAATTAAGTTTTCTGAGGGCTACAAATTAAACGATTCGATTTTGTTTTCAGTCGAAACTAAATTATTTTCAAAAGATTATTATTATTGTCAAAATTTTGTAAGACTCGAATACTGATTAGACAAGTTATCAATAATTACTTTTCTCAATTAGTAGGATTAATGCGGTGGAGGTTACAGGTTCCTCACATTGTCGACTCATTACGCACTGGTTGTGCATTGTTCCACACATTGCTGATGATTAAAGTGAGACACGGATGTAAGAATTGCTAAATAGCTCAAGAAAATGTCTTCAAGTAGTCCATAAAATGCGTCATTACTTGCATTGAACACATAAATTAATTAATTTACAGCACGACACAGGAGAAACAACATAAGGACTACTGTAGTGCTGTACATATTATTGTTATTATTATTATTATTAGTGACTGTGGTCAGACACAAAGATGTAACTGGCTGAAGTCTTCCAATTTCTGCCAGTTCAGAAGTAAGAGTGCAGCAATCAAGTGATTTACGAATAGTAAGTACAGCACACAAATTTTAATATGGTTTATTTTAAATGGGCTTGCAGTGTGCAGGTCGAGCAAATGCCGCAATGGAGAGTAGTAATGTAGGGAGAATATGTTTTGTGACAAGTGTGTAACCTCACTGTGAACAGTTACCTTTCTTAACTGAAAAAGAGTTGAGAGCAACACTTGCGATGCACCTTGAAAATTCCTTCGTCATTCATTCAAACACACACACACACACACACACACACAAACTAAATATCATTCATCTTTCATAATTTTACGCATTGGATACACCGGTTCCCGTGAGACACACACACACACACACACACACACACACACTCACACACACAGACACGCAAACTAAATATCATTCATCTTTCATAATTTTACGCATTGGATACACCGATTCCCGTGAGATCACCGAAGTTAAGCGCTGCCGGGCGTGGTCGGCACTTGGATGGGTGACCATCCAGGGCGCCATGCGCTGTTGCTATTTTTCGGGATGCACTCAGCCTCATGATGCCAAATGAGGAGCTACTCGACCGATTAGTAGCGGCTTCGGTTAAGAATACCATCATAACGACCGGGAGAGCGGTGTGCTGACCTGATGCCCCTCCTATCCGCATCCTCAACTGAGGATGACATGGAGATCGAATGGTCCAGGTAGGCCACTCGTGGCCTGAAGACGGAGTGCTTTCATAATTTTAAAATTAAAAGTGTTCCTAAAAGACTCTTTCATTCTATAGTTTAGTTAGGTGCTAAGGTTGTCCATAATGTGGGGGTGGCGAGAGGGAGGGGTTCTTGCTAATGTCTAATTGCACTCAGGTGTACTTGTGTAAGAAAAATTGGGAACCACTGTTCTAGCAGAATGCGGGCGCGCGTTATCGTGGAGTAGCATCTCGCCCCACAGGCAGTAACCTCCTCCTCACTTATCGACCTTAATGACAGTGAAAAATTAAACTGCGTGTACCTAATGCAAATTTGGGAAAAGCAATCGTCACCGAAGTTAATCTGTCGGTAAAGAGGGAGGAATGGGTTACATCCAAATGAAAGGAAAACTGCAAATGAAATTGGTGGAAATTAATTTTGAAAAGGGGTACAGTTCATAAAAGAAAGTAAATGTGCGGTAGTTACGTTAACAATTAATTGGCGTTAATTAGATATTTGAGATTTGGGGAAAATTACGGTCGCCAGTCCTATGGAAAATTACTATAATAACTGAAAATGAAAGATTAATGCACATATATTTAGCACTAAAGCGTGGCAACTGAAGGTTGACACATGTTGTATGAAAACTGAATGTTTGTCAGAAGTAATAAATTTCGCTACACTGTGACTTAATTTAGCAAAAGAATTAATAAAACTGGAAAATTGAAAGTTAATTTAGTGACTGAAATTAATAGTGAACTTTGTTTCTGAAGCACTACGAAATTCAATAAGGTTAGTCTTGGGCTACCTCAACAATCATTACAAAAAGCTACTTGAATCTACGCAGTTTAGAAATAACAGATTTAACTTTGAACTTGAATTAAATGAGCCTGAGCAATTAACAATAGTAAAATTTAATACGTACGAAGGTGAGCTGCAGTCACAGGTGAGCTAAAATATGGTAACAAAACTCGCACTCTTAATTTGTGCTTGTGTAATCTAAATATTGAAGCCAGCTATGAAGACTTTAAATGAACTTTGAAATTAAAGCAGTGAAATGGAATGATATTACTTTAATGCTGGCGTTTGAATTTCAACGACACACGGGTTCATTCCGGAAAAGGAAGGGACCCTGCTTGGTAATGCAATTGGGACAATGAGCAACAAAGGTTCTTGCTAAGTTGCTGTAATTTTAGTTACGCAAATGGAACAATTTGAAAAGCTGAGGTCTGCCATACAGTTTTAAAACTTTTCGTGCTTTCAGTCTTCCTTGTTGGTTGATTGAAGGTTTGAAGTGTCGATCAGGGAGGTGGCGACAGTCACTCATTGTCGGCCGTCGCTGTTGCAGAAGCTGGATGTTGGCGCGTCGTCTTCTCGACACGGTCACCAGGCGAAACGGGCTCTTGATGTGCGCCAGCTAATGCTTCCCGTCCGCGACACCGTATCAGAAACTAACATAGCAAGTCGAGAGCAATTACATGCTGCCAAACACCGAAAGCTCGGCAACTCGGGGGAGCGTCACACAGCACACCTGCTCCGCTGACCTACTCCCGCCAGACTCCCCCTGCCCGCGCTCCATGAGGCAGAGTTAACACTACCAAAGATCCTAAACACTTTGGCTCTCCACACGACCTATCGATGTAATCGTTCGATAGCATAGTTTTCCCTAGGCAAGACCCAGCGTAAAAATACAAATAATATTCACAAAACAAACCAATTATACATCGACATGGTGTTTCAAAAATGACCGGTATATTTGAAACGGCAATACAAACAAAACGAGCAGCGATAGAAATACACCGTTTGTTGCAATATGCTTGGGACAACAGTACATTTTCAGGCAGACAAACTTTCGAAATTACAGTAGTTACAATTGTCAACAACAGATGGCGCTGCGGTCTGGGAAACTCTATAGTACGATATTTTCCACATATGCACCATGCGTAGCAATAATATGGCGTAGTCTCTGAATGAAATTACCCGAAACCTTTGACAACGTGTCTGGCGGAATGGCTTCACATGCAGATGAGATGTACTGCTTCAGCTGTTCAATTGTTTCTGGATTCTGGCGGTACACCTGGTGTCACCACAGAAATAAGTCACAGGGGTTCATGTCTGGCGCATAGGGAGGCCAATCCACGCCGCCTCCTGTATGTTTCGGATAGCCCAAAGCAATCACACGATCATCGAAGTATTCATTCAGGAAATTAAAGACGTCGGCCGTGAGATGTGGCCGGGCACCATCTTGCATAAACCACGAGGTGTTCGCAGTGTCGTCTAAGGCAGTTTGTACCGGCACAAATTCATGAAGAATGTCCGGATAGCGTGATGCAGTAATCGTTTCGGATCTGAAAAATAGGCCAATGATTCCTTCGGAAGAAATGGCGGCCCAGACCAGTACTTTTTGAGGATGCAGGGACGATGGGACTGCAACATGGGGCTTTTCGGTTCCCCATATGCGCCAGTTCTGTTTATTGACGAAGCCGTCCAGGTAAAAATAAGCTTCGTCAGTAAACCAAATGCTGCCACATGCATATCGCCCTCATCAATCCTGTGCACTATATCGTTAGCGAATGTCTCTCGTGCAGCAAGGGTAGCGGCGCTGAGGGGTTGCCGCGTTTGAATTTTGTATGGATAGAGGTGTAAACTCTGGCGCATAAGACGTTACGTGGACGTTGGCGTCATTTGGACCGCAGCTGCAACACGGCGAACGGAAACCCGAGGCCGCTGTTGGATCACCTGCTGCACTAGCTGCGCGTTGCCCTTTGTGGTTACCATACGCGGTCGCCCTACCTTTCCAGCACGTTCATCCATCACGTTCCCAATCCGTTGAAATTTTTCAAACAGATCCTTTATTGTATCGCTTTTCGGTCCTTTGGTTACATTAAACCTCCGTTGAAAACTTCGTCTTGTTGCAACAACACTGTGTTCTAGGCGGTGGAATTCCAACACCAGAAAAATCCTCTGTTCTAAGGAATAAACCATGTTGTCCACAGCACACTTGCACGTTGTGAACAGCACACGCTTACAGCAGAAAGACGACGTACAGAATGGCGCACCCACAGACTGCGTTGTCTTCTATATCTTTCACATCACTTGCAGCGCCACCTGTTGTTGAAAATTGTAACTACTGTAATTTCGAAAGTTTGTCCGCCTGAAAATGTGCTGTTGTCCCAAGCATATTGCAAGAAACTGTGTATTTCTATCGCTGCTCGTTTAGTTTTTATTGCCGTTTCAAATATACCGGTCATTTTCGAAACACCCTATATATATATATATATATATATATATATATATATATATATATATATATATATATATATATATATAAAGACACAGAAATGTCATATCTTCAGGTAACAAAATAAGGAAAAAATTTATAGTACAATAGATGGAGATAGGAGGATATGCATTTCCGTCGTTACAAGGCTTCCTGGTCGTAGTCCTTGGATTACGTCTGCAAAACGTCTCAGTTATTGATAATAAAAGTCTGCAGTGAAGGTTACAAATCGGGGAAGCCATTCGTGGTACACCACACCGTTGCTGTTCCATCAGATGCACAACATCATCTTTTGCCTACGCGCGCAAGTATTTGTACGGGGAGTTGCTGCTTTGTTTGAGCTCAACCGTTCCTTTTTTTCCTTACGTTACCATAAAGACACCTTCACTAGTCACCAGTAACATTACAGGTTAGGAATGGCTGGTGTTGTTCATGAGCCAACTGATGACGAGCAAGCAGAGATGCATGCATATATGGCCGCCAGACGATTTTGGTGATTTTGGCTTATAGCGTGCGGTACCAATACACGCGATTTTCGTACCTTTTTCGTTGCATGCAAATGTTGCACGATGGTGGAATGATCACAATTCATCTCATTTGCTAGTTCTCTAGTACACTGACGTCGATTAATGCCTTTAAACGATGTTCACCATTTCCTTACCACGCTCTGCCCAACAGCATATCCCCATACACGGTGCTAATGTTTCTGGCTTAATCCGCTGCTATCATCCTACTACTGAATTCAAACGGAAGAAATGGTTAAATGGCACTTAACACTATGGGACTTAACATCCGACGTCATCAGTCCACTAGAACTAAGAACTACTTAAACGTAAGTAACCTAAGTACATCACACACATCCATGCCCGAAGCAGGATTCTAACCTGCGATCGTAGCGGTCGTGCGGTTCCAGACTGAAGCGCCTAGAACCGCTCGGCCACACACGCCGGCTCAAACAGAAATCATCCAATTTCTCCACTTGGAACTCCATTCTCTAATGATCACAGCTCCATTCACTATCTACACTACTGCCCATTAAAATTGCTACACCAAAAAAGAAATGCAGATGATAAACGGGTATTCATTGGACAAATATATGGTACTAGAACTGACATGTGATTGCATTTTCACGCAATTTGGGTGCATAGATCCTTAGAAATCAGTACCCAGAACAACCACCTCTGGCCGTAATAACAGCCTTGATACGCCTGAGCATTGAGTCAAACAGACCTTAGATGGCGTGTACAGGTACAGCTGCCCATGCAGCTTCAACATGATACCACAGTTCATTAAGAATAGTGACTGGCGTATTGTGACGAGCCAGTTGCTCGGCCACCATTGACCAGAAGTTTTCAATTGGTGAGAGATCTGGAGAATGTGCTGGCCAGGTCAGCACTCGAACATTTTTTGTATCCAGAAAGGCCCGTACAGGACCTGCAACATGCGTTCGTGCATTATCCTGCTGAAATGTAGGGTTTCGGAAGGATCGAATTAATGGTAGAGCCACGGGTCGTGACACATCTGAAATGTAACGTCCACTGTTCAAAGTGCCGTCAATGTGAACAAGAGGTGACCGAGACGTGTAACAAATGGCACCCCATACCATCACGCCGAGTGATACGCCAGTATGGCGATGACGAATACACATTTCCAATGTGCGTTCACTGACATGTCACCAAACACGGATGCGACCATCATGATGCTGTTCGTCGTTGAGTACACCATCACAGACGCTCCTGCCTGTGATGCAGTGTCAAGGGTAACCGCAGCCATGGTCTCCGAGATGATAGTCCATGCTGCTGAAAACGTCGTCGAATGGTTCGTGCAGATCGTTGTTGACCTGCAAACGTCCCCATCTGTTGACTCAGCGGTCGACACTTGGCTGCACGATCCGTTACAGCCACGCGGATAAGATGCCTGTCATCTCGACTGCTAGTGATACGAGGCCGTTGGGATCCAGCACGGCGTTCCGTATTATTCTCTTGAACCCACCGATTCCACATTCTGCTAACAGTCACTGGATCTCGACCAACGCGAGCGGCAATGTCGCGATACGATAAACCATAATCGCCATCGGCTAGAATCCGACCTTTATCAAAATCGGAGACGTGATGGTACGCATTTCTCCTCCTTACACGAGGAATCAGAACAACATTTCATCAGGCAACGCCGGTCAACTGCTGTTTGTGTATGAGAAACCGGTTGGAAACTTTCCTCATGTCAGCCCGTTGTAGGTGTCGCCACCGGCGCCAACCTTGTGTGAATGCTCTGAAAAGCTAATCATTTGCATATCACAGCATCTTCTTCCTGTCAGTGAAAATTTCGCGTCTGTATCACGTCATCTTCGTGGTGTAGCAATTTTAATGGCCAGTAGGGTTCAAATGACAAAGCGACAATATGTAAACTCAAGTATCAAACGTGAACTACAAATAAAAATTACAATCCATAAATAGACACATGGCAACCAGAATACCAACATGCAAAACAAAAAAGGCTACGAACTTGTACACCAATATAATCCTCAGAAAAGTACGCTTGTAGACACTCTCGTCTTCCAGGATGAAAACAGCCGTGTACACAAAGCTGCAAGCATACAATCCTGGTTCTACGAACACTCAGGCAGCCTTTCGCGCCTCCACCAGAGCGCTGTATCACCCAATGTCAACCCCAAAGAAAATGTCTGGACTATTTCCAAAAGGAGTTGAAACGTAGCAGTCAACATTGGTGCAGTTTGGTAGCTATGCTCATCTAAAAATTAACTGACGGCTTTAGGTAGATGTGGCATACCTTCAGAATATTGCTGCCTCTCTTGCTAAACGTGCAAGGGCCTTGCCGCAGTGGCTACACCGAGTCCCGTGAGATCACCGATGTTAAGCGCTGTCGGGTGTGGTTGGCACTTGGATGGGTGACCATCCAGGCCGCCGTGCGCTGTTGCCATTTTTCGGTGAGCACTCAACCTCGTGATGCCAATTGAGGAGTTACTCGACCGGATAGTAGCGGCTTCGGTCGAGAATACCATCATAACGACCGGGAGAGCGGTGTGCTGACCCCACGCCCCTCCTATCCGCATCATCCTCTGAGGATGACACGGCGGTCGGATGGTACCGGTCGGCCACTCGTGGCCTGAAGACGGAGTGCTGAGTGCTCTTCCTAAACGAATTAAGGTAATTATTAAGGTTATAAGTCAAGTCATAGAAACGAACAATAGAAACAATATTGATACTGCATTACATGCTGGAAAAAAGTTCAGAAGCAACAGAAATACATATACAGCGCTTATTCACTTAGTAAAGGCAGTTTATGTGGCTGACTGGATGTTGTTATTTAAATCAATGAGCAATGTAGGACTTAACTGAAAAGACAGATGAGTAATTTTGATTATAAAGAAAAATCGAAATGCTGTACTGGACATTAATGGTAACAAGAAACAAGCAAACATCAGAAGGAGAATGACACAGGGGTGCCCTCTATCACTTTACGTATTTAATATGCTCATCGAAGAGGCAATAACAACATTAGAAGAAGAGACGATTGAAATCAAAATTAATAGTATGCATATTCACTACATCAGATTTGCCGATGACAGTGTAATAGTGGTAGACTCAGAGAAGAAATTAAATAAAAGGCAGAACATATTAAATGAGGAGATAACAAATCTGAAACTAAAAGCATTTACTGGGAAGGCAAAAGTCGTGACTATAGACGAGAGATTGGGTGGAGGTGACTAACATAAGAATAGCCAGTGGGCAACTTCACGACTTGACCTAATTTCACTATCTCGGTAGCATTGTGAAGAAAACAATGTATACCTCAAGGAGACGCAGAGAAGAACGGTACTGGCCTCGAGCACCTTCCAAAACAAGAAGAACCTTCTGCTGGCCAGTTACATCAGATGTGAAACATGAGCATTAAAGTCCAGTCAACGAAGAAAAATTAGGGGAAAATCGTGTAGTCACAAATTTTTGTTCACTATATAAGCAAGAGCCCAATGAAGTTATTTTGTCTGTGCATACAAGAGATAACTGGGCAGAAACTGCTATAAAAATCGAAAAACGCTCGTGGTGGGAGGAGCTGTCTTTGCTGGAAGAATGCTACAGTTGACGTACAATAGAAATTCAATTTCCCTTCTGGCAGTGTTGGACAGTCTGCAGAGATTTACTTAAATTCTGTCCTTAGACGTTTCTTGAGTTAGTATTATCAGTAACTCATATTTATATTTCATGTCGTGTTAATGCACTTTGTGGAAAACAAACACCTGCAAACAACCCCCCCCCCCCCCCCCCCTGCTCCTGTCCCCTTAGTTTACGCCTGATCGCTGCGCACTGATTCGTAAGGCACTCGGCACTCTCTGGAGAGACATTATAACTTTTTCAAACACCCTGCAGTTGCTTCCTGTAATGTATCGCACTAGACAGAGTGTGTATTCACCTGTTCGCTATTCTATGAAGATGGAAGTGCATGACCACATTCCTGCGACCTACTTCCCTAGAGCTTCTACGCTTCACCCCTCTTCACTCTTGTTACACCTCCAGAACACAGTTTATCTCTTAATACATCTCTACTACAATTAGACGTGGTAGATACATTTAACATTTGTTCTTAACCCACTTCATTTAACAATCAACAGTAATTTTATACCGTGAAAATACTATTTTTAATAATCTGCCATGTTTCCATCTCCTGCAACATGAAAACAATTAGACCCAGAGAAAAAGAGGAATGAGTCCTTTTTGGAAGGAATTTTAGTGTAGTTTAATTTTGTACTGGAAAACACGTTCGGTAGAAGATGCGGTGTTCGATTTATTCAAGGAACCATAAAGTTATCTTTAAACCCTCCTCCACCCCAATCTCACACCCTACGGGCGAGTTTTTTTAGTATGTTGTGGGTAACACTCCCTCCTACCACTGTACATACACTTGCACTACACGATTCGTTCCCCCATTTGACCTTTCTGGTCTTCGTTGACTGCGCTGTTATCAAAACAGGACGAAACTCGGCTTAACAAAGTGGCAGTGTGGTTCTGTAGGAGAATTACAACAACTAGCTGGATACACAAATGAAGTGGTTCTGCAAGAAACAGGAAAAAAGAAAGAGCTAGTGAAAGTTATAGGCCAATGCAAAACTAAATTCGTTGGACATTTAATTAACCATGATATTCTTTTACAAAAGATTTTCGAACACAGGATTGTGGGGAAGAAAACTAGGGGACTACAGAGGACATCCTATTTCAAAAAAAAAACTGTGAGGCGGAACGTTCTTCGTACATGGACATGAGGAGAACTACTGAAATGAGGAAGCCGTGGTGAAGAGAGAAGATTTAGCCTCTTGAAATAAGAAGAACAAGACGTTGCGTAAAGCGGTGATGTGTTCTGGCAGTGACAATTTTTTTGTCCGGTGTCCTTACAAAGTTAGAGGGGCGAGAAAATGTGATTTAGCTAATTAAAGAAGACAGCTCTTGCAAAAATACAAATTATATAGTAACTGGCGTTCCACGTTTGTGTCTCATCAAAAGATATAGTCAGTAGCAGAGAAATGCTGTCTAAGCACTTCCATTATATGATTCAAGGGAAATAAGACAAAAATGTTGGATATAATTACATTAAAGTTGAACAGATATCTGCCCATCACTTTAGACCTGTTCGCCGTCTGGAGAAAAAAGCATTTATTTTTACGAAACAATATTTTTTCACTTTTTCTACTTTTCAACATAATCCCCTTGGACATTTATTCACTTGTTCGAACGGGCTACAAGCTTTTTTATTCCGGCTGCAAAGAACTTCTTACCTTGATGTTTGAACCAATTTCCCACAAACTTTTCCACGTCCCCATTGTCCTGGAACCTCTTCCCACGTTGTGTCTCCTTCAGTGCACCAAGCATATGGAAATCACTAGGTGTTAAATCAGGACTGTAAGGGGGATGAGGCAGTACTCCCCACCCCATTTTGTCAATGGTTTCACGGGTTAGTTGAACAATAAGAGGACGTGCGTTGTCTTGCACATCTCTCCTCGGAGATTCCGGACGTCTCTCTGTCACGGCTGGCTTCACCTTGTTTAAAAGCAAATCCCACTAGTACTGCCTGTTCACTGTACGATGCTAACAGAGATCATCACAAAAAACTGGATCATCAGCATCTCAAAACACCGTCAACATGACTTTTTCTGCTGATATTTGGGTTTTAAATTTTTTCTTGACCGGTGCGTTGATGTGCTTTGACTTTTCATACTGGCTCATAATAGTGAACCCAAGTGTCATCACAAGTTAAAATTTTGTTGAGGAAGTGCTCATCCTATCTTCCATAACGTTCCCTTAGCTCTGTGCACACTCTCAACCTTGTTTCATTGTGTAGCCGCGTCAACTCCTTTGGGACCCATCTTGCACGTGTTTTTCGGTACTTTAGCTTGTTACAGATAACGTTATGAACTGTACCAGTACTAACTTGAACTTTATCAACTATCATTTCTACAGTCACACGGCGGTCGGCACTAATAATGTCATCAATTCGACTTTCAAGTGAGGGAGTTGAAACTGCAACTGATTGGCCAGAACGTTGTCCGTCAGTCACTGAGTCGCGGACGTTTTTAAAATGTTCTACTCCTTGTAAAAACTTTCACGCTTCTACAACCTTCAGCATAAACTTTAGACATTCTACAGTATATATTCACTCGTTTCTCGCCTTCAGCATGTAAAAAACGAATAACAGAACGTTGTTCAACTAATGTGGACGCCTCAAGCGGACTCGCCATCTTGAAATGTATTTTTGAGGTTATAAACAAAACAATGTTGATACATCAGCAGATCAGGGCTCATCCTAGTGATGCCAACTTAAAGCCGTAAAAGTTCCGCCCGAGCGCTGCTGCTTCGGTCGCAGGTTCGAATCCTGCCTCGAGCATGGATGTGTGTGATGTCCTTAGGTTAGTTAGGTTTAAATAGTTCTACGTCTAGGGGACTGATGAGCTCAGATGTTAAGTCCCATATTGCTTGGAGCCATAAAACTACCAAACTTTCCCTACTAATAGTTTTTTCCCCAGACCAATTTTTGTCTTTAATTACTGAATGAACCTCGTATATATTTTGAAATTGAGGAGCACGAACATATTCAAGAGATTAAATAATACCATTTTACCCGAGGCGACATACAACGACCCTGTAAAAACATTTCCTACGTGGGCGTTAGAGCAAAGAGAATAAAATCTATTATGCATGCGAATACTGAAAATTATGGACGTTTTCAGTGACTGTTTGGTATCCACAATTTCTTATTCATTTATTAATTGAGACTATCGTCATTGTCCGAAATGTGCCGTCACCGCCCTGAGGTCCTGTTTGCGTCAGCCTTTTGACCGTCCTTAAAGCGATGTCACTTAACTTCGACGTAGGTGCAAGCGATCTCACGAATTCGTATTTCCTGGGAAAATGCCGAATATCACTCACAGCGCTGCTTAAGAGTTTTCCCCGTAGCGTGATGGA
The DNA here is from genome assembly GCF_023897955.1 of Schistocerca gregaria. Taxonomy (NCBI): domain Eukaryota; kingdom Metazoa; phylum Arthropoda; class Insecta; order Orthoptera; family Acrididae; genus Schistocerca; species Schistocerca gregaria. The sequence continues at coordinate 960,528,151 of NC_064921.1, read as the reverse complement.
TGGCTGTACGCAAGAGCAGCGATTACAGAAATCCCGGCGGCTTAACGGTTGAGATTACTGTCCTCATGGTCAAATCCGTCGGTACAATAGGATCTGTATCAGCTTTAGTTTCATATTTTGTCGAAGTAATCTGTCACCCAATCGATAATACGTAGATCAGAAATAGCTTCGTAGATAGTATTCGATGTCAGTGCAATTAAAAACGGTAGGCAAGCAGCAATAAAGATGAAAACGAATACTGATAAGAAGAACATTTAAAAAAATTAAAATGAAAAGCAGTTTGTTTTAAAATTCGTTGTTGGAGACTACAAAAAATACGTAGCCATTACCAATATCTTTCTTAGGGAAAAAAAAATGTTCCATATCTTTCGCCCACATTAGTTTTGGAGCATCAGGAGCTGTAAATAAAAACGCATTTGTATTACAGGATTATGTTAATTACTAAGAAAATATAATTTTTCTTGAATTATTCACTTCTTGAAGAAATTCTGGGAACTGTTCTTTTTTTTTAGTATTTGCTTCAAAACTTTTTGTAACAAGTGCTGCGGTAGCCTTGATGTGTCGCCATAAATTACATTCAGTACAATAAATAAAACGGCGGAGAAGGGGACGAGTTTACAGCTTCTCAACAGAAGTAAAAGATGTATGTATTACTTTTCAACATAGAAGCTTTTAGGGGGTCTACTAGCAGTTGTCCGGTTCATCATCATCATTTAAGACTGATTATGCCTTTCAGCGTTCAGTCTGGAGCATAGCCCCCTTATAAAATTCCTCCACGATCCCCTATTCAGTGCTAACATTGGTGCCTCTTCTGATGTTAAACCTATTACTTCAAAATCATTCTTAACCGAATCCTTGGTCTGCTCCGACTCCTCCTACCCTCTACTGCTGAACCCATGAGTCTCTTGGGTAACCATGCTTCTCCCATGCGTGTAACATGACCCCACCATCTAAGCCTGTTCGCCCTGACTGCTACATCTATAGAGTTCATTCCCAGTTTTTCTTTGATTTCCTCACTGTGGACACCCTCCTGCCACTGTTCTCATCTACTAGTACCTGCAATCATCCTAGCTCCGGTTGAGAAAAAATATACACAGACCGTTTATTCGTTGATTTATAGAGGATTACGGGGTGAAAGCAGCAAAATTTAACCTTTCGGAAAATTATGTATATCTAAGGTCCATACCAGCACCTACATTGTCTTCCAGTCACGAGAAATGCGATCAAACGTAGTTTTGTATTTGATCGGTCCTCCGTCAGGATTGAATGTTTTATAATGGTATGTGGACTGGTGAATTTTGCCGCACTCCAAACACGTTGTGGAGCTGGTGGCATTGGTTTAAACGAAATATAAATGGAAATTTAATTAACTGAAATATCTGCCGTTATTTTCTTATTAGCTAGAATAATGAGTATCGCATGCCAGTCTTCTGTTGCCTCGACCGGGGTGGCACAAGTCTACTGTTCATCTAGCAGCAGTTTCTGGTAACTAAGTAAAACTTTTGAAATGAGACAACAGGAGTATGCTGCAGAACAGAAGATAGACATATCTCGTAAATATTCAAACATATTGGCCATAAAACACATGAAATGTGAGGCAGCCTGTTACATTTTACACTACTGGCCATTAAAATTGCCACACCAAGAAGAAATAAAGATAATAAACGGGTATTCATTGCACAAATATATTATACTAGAACTGACATGTAATTACATTTTGACGCTATATGGGTGCATAGATCCTGAGAAATCAGTACCCAGAACAACTACCTTTGGCCGAAATAACGGCCTTGATACGCCTGGGCATTGAATCGAACAGAGCTTGGGTGGCGTGTACAGGTACAGCTGCCCAAGCAGCTTCAATACCATACCACAGTTCATCAAGAGTGGTGACTGGCGTATTGTGATGAGCCAGTTACTCGGCCACCATTGACCAGAAGTTTTCAATTGGTAAGACATCTGGAGAATGTTCCGGCTAGGGCAGCAGTCGAACATTTTCTGAATCCAGAAAGGCCCGTGCAGGACCTGCAACATGCGGTCGCGCATTATCCTGCTGAAACGCAGGGTTTCGCAGGGATCGAATGAAGGGTAGAGCAACGGTCGCAACACATCTGTAATGTAACGTCCACTGTTGAAAGTGCTGTCATTGCGAACAGGAGGTGACCGAGACGTGTAACCAATGGCACCCCATAACATCACGCTGGGTGATGCACCAGTATGACGATTACGAATACACGCTTCCAATGTGCGTACACCGCGATGTCGCCAAACACAGATGCGACCATCATGATGCTGTAAACAGAACCTGGATTCATCCGAAAAAATGCCGTTTTGCCATTCGTGCACCCAGGTTCGTCGTTGAGTACACCATCGCAGGCGCTCCTGTCTGTGATGCAGCGTCAAGGGTAACCGCAGCCATGGTCTCTGAGTTGATAGTCCATGCTGCTGCAAGAGCCGTCGAACTGTTCGTGCAGATGGTTGTTGATTTGCAACGTCCCCATCTGTTGACTCAGGGGTCGAGTCGTGGCTGCACGATCAGTTACAGCCATGCGGATAAGATGCCTGTCATCTCGACTGGTAGTGACACGAAGCCGTCGGGATCCAGCACTGCGTTCCGTATTACACTCCTGAATCCACCGATTCCATATTCTGCTAACAGTCATTGGTTCTCGACTAACGCGAGCAGCAATGTCGCGATACGACAAACCGCAATCGCGACAGGCTACAATCCGACCTTTACCAAAGTCGGAAACGTGATGGTGGTACGCATTTCTCCTCCTTACACGAGGCACCACAACAAAGTTTCACCAGGCAACGCCGGTCAACTGCTGTTTGTGTATGAGAAATCGGTTGGAAACTTTCCTTATGTCATCACGTTGTAAGTGTCGCCACCGGCGCCAACTTTGTGTGAATACTCTGAAGAGCCAATCCATTGCATATCACAGCATCTTCTTGCTGTCGGTTAAATTTCGCGTCTGTAACACGTCATCTTCCTGGTGTAGCAATTTTAATGGCCAGTAGTGTATTTGCGGTTGATCCGTACATACAAATTAAGCAACAACCTGACACGAATACGTCTGGCAGTCGGTCAAGAAAAACGTAGGAATCACTAATCTGATGAAACGGAATATGAATATCTCGTCCACCCTCTTTTTAAACGGAGATAGTGCATTACAGATGGCCACCATGCGGAGGAAAGACAAACTACATGTAAGGGTCGATATGGTCCCCAAGGATAGATGCATGCTTGTGTCGATGCATTGTGCCTTCCAGAATGACGAGATCACCCAGAGAATATTCTTTGGCTCGGACCCTTCCAACGACTGTTGCGGGATATTTGGTTTCAGATATTAAACGCCGTACGTAATTCATTGGAAAGGCCACATGTCGACATTCGCTAGACGTCCATTTGCGGTACTGACTTGCTAATCCAGCCTTCGTCGCCTATGAACAGTAGAGATGGTCAAAGTCGTTTATCCTTAGGAACTAGTTCACTGGTCATCGCTCTTTTTTTCGGAACCTTTCATTTTTACTCCTTCGCCGTTCATTGTGCTTAGTGTACGAGGGGCGTTTGAAAAGTCCGTGCAAAGTCCGAGAGATGGCACCACCGCCGCGTATCAAGGTCGTATTTAGTTAGTTGCATGTTTGGAAAGATCTCACACAAAGTTTCAGCCACATTGGTCTGTTTGTTTGTGTTTGGCATTCGTGTGAATCAAGGAAGTCGAGTGACTGTCAAAAAATTGACGAAAAAGAGTTTCGTGTTGTGATTAAACATTACTTTATGAAAGACAAAACGCCTCAGGAGACTAAAGAGGAACTTGATAAAGATTACGGTGACTGCACCTTCGGTTAGAACAGTTCCTAAGTGGTTTCAATATTTTCGGAGTGGCCATATGGGCACAAGTGATGCTGAAAGTTCTAGACGCCCTGTGGAGGTTACGACTCCAGAAATCATTGATAAAATCCATTATACGGTGATGGATGACGGAAGATTTAAGGTGCGTGAGATTTCTAGTGCTGTGGGCATCCCGAATGAACGGGTACATAATATTTTGCATAAACATTTGTACATGAGAAAGCTATCCGCAAGATGGGTTCCGCGATTGTTCACGCTTGACCAAAAACTGAATCGTGTGAAGTGTTGCAAGGATGGTTTGCAGCTGTTCAGGAAGAATCTGCAGGACTTAAAGCGTCGTTTCGTCACTGTGGATGAAACATGGATACATTACAATACTCCTGAGACCAAACAACAATCTAAACAATGGGTTACCAAGGCAGAATCTGCACCAAAAAAGGCGAAGACCATTCCTTCGCCCGGAAAGGTTATGGCGACTGTCTTTTGGGATTTGCAAGGGATAATCCTCATTGATTATCTGGAAAAAGGTAAAACTATGACAGGTATATATTATTCATCGTTATTGGACCTTTTGAAAACCGAGCTGCAAGAGAAACGCCGTGATTGGACAGCAAAAAAGTCATTTTCCATCACAACAATGCACCAGCACACACCCCAGCCGTTGTGGTCGCAAAATTAATGGAAGTTGCACTGCAACTCGTTTCACATCCCCCCTATTCTCCAGACTTGGCTCCCTCGGACTACTATTTGTTCCCCAATTTGAAGAAATGGCTGGCGGGACAAAGATTTTATTCAAACGAGGGAGCGATTGCAGCAACTAATAGCTATTTTGCAGACTTTGACAATTCCTATTATTCGGAAAGGATCACCAAATTAGAACACCGTTGGACGTAGTGCATAAGTCTAAAAGGAGACTATGTCGAAAAATAAAGAAGGTTTACCCCAAACACATAAGTAGTTTTCATTTTTGCATGGACTTTTCAAACGCCCCTCCTAAGGTTCTCATGAAGAATTGAAAATTAGGGGCACAGGTGACTGAAGTTGGAACGCGCGGAGAGGGGGCACTTGCCTCCCCCCTAGAGTACAGTTTTTATTCATAACAGAATTCTCACACACTTGTAATTTTCGTGATTCTGCAAAACATCTCGTTTATGTTATGTGGCTCACTGCAGTGAAATAATATAAGGTGGCGCACGAAAAACCGGCCCCCAGTACAGACTGCTCCCCGGTTACACACGATTTGTTGACCGCTACGAGCAGAATAAACATGTAATAATCAGGCAGTGAAGAAATAACAAATAAGCAAATGCAAACAACTTCGAAACAATAGATGACGATTGGTAAGCGACAATGAGCAGTCTAGTACTCGGGGCCGATTTTTCGTACCGCTGAAATCATATTGTAGGAGTTATCATATTCTCTTTACAAAATGTGACACCATACACTCGACTGCGAAGCGCGGGCTTCATTCGGTTGCAAGCCGGTCTGTCTCCCATGACAATGAACCTTGCATCAAAAAAAGACGGAAAATGGCCACTCGTGCGTGCTGTGCCGACGTCCTTCGCATGTGTAATAACAAAAAATCTTGCCTTTTTACAAGTATTTCTTCTGCTGTTTATCGAAATAGCGAAGTAAGCTGATACGCCTTTTTGTGACCTGAATAGATGTATGTATTACACAACACGTAATTTTTATGTAATTTACTTAATTGTAAAATACATTTTAATTACCGGTCGCGGACGCTGGATATAAAACGAAAAGAACTAGAAGTTCAAAGTTCAAAAAAGGTTTGAAACAGATCTAGAGTGGGCTTGAGAAGCGAACGAAACGAACAACAACCAACGCGATGCTGAACTGCGACGAGTGGCCACACGAAGAAGGACGAGTCCGGCCGAGTGAGACCGAGGCCGAAACAGACGGGAACGGGACCGAGGCTAGAACGAGACCGGCTGACGTGCCGTTGCGGGAACGAGACCGACCGTTTCCGATTCTCAGGAACTCTAAGTAAAAAACCGCGACCGCAATGAACTATGAAAGACAGTTCTTTAGAATTCGTTCCTTGCTCGTTCCGTTCATCTTGGTGAATCGTTCCTTTGGACACGTTAGTTCGCGAACGACCCATCTCTAATGAACAGCAGTAAACATGGGAAGGCCACCCGGCTAGCCGCGCAGTCTTAAGCGCTGCTCCCCGAGCGGGAAGGCGTGCTGGTCCCGGGCACGAAACCGCCCGGCGGATTAGTGTCGACGTCCCGTGTGCCGGCCAGCCTGTGGATGGTTTTTAAGGCGGTTTTCCATCTACCTCGACGAATGTAGTCTCGTTCCCCTTATTTCGCTTCAGTTACAATGTGTCGGCGATTGCTGCGCAAACATTGTTTCTGTGGTGTCACCGCCAGACACCACACTTGCTAGGTGGTGGCCTTTAAATCGGCCGCGGTCCGTTAGTATACGTCGGACCCGCGTGTCGTCACTATCAGTGGTTGCAGACCGAGCGTCGCCACACGGCAGGCCTAGTCTAGAGAGACTCCCTAGCACTCGCCCCAGTTGTACAGCCGACTTTGCTAGCGATGGTTCACTGTTTACATACGCTCTCATTTACAGAGACGACAGTGCAGCATAGCCTTCAGCTACGTCATTTGCTAAGACCTAGCAAGGTGCCATTACTTCAAAAATGTATTCTGAAGAGATAATATTGTGAATAATGTACCGTCAAGAGCGACATTCATCATTAATGGATGAAAGTTAAGTATCAAACTAATTAGGTCCGCTTTCTGAATTCTCATTCCTTGTCATGTTCCAGACCTCACGTCAGTATAGTTCTTCCCTCCTCACGTCAGCATGCGTGAGCTAAGACGCGTGCATTTCGGCCTCCACTCGCAACACGGTGTTGGCTCTCAACACAACAGTTTTGAAGCTACACTTGTCTGGTATGAGACGTTCCCGGAGGGGAAAGGGGGGGGGGGGGGGGGGGGGGAGCTCCACTGGCGGCCGATCCGCGCAGTAACACTGGGTTCGGTGTGGGAGTGGGTGAATTTCTGTGGCTTGTTGTGGGGTTGTGAACCACTGAGGGCTACGGCGGGACGGAGCATCGCCGTCATTCGTAGGTCCCCAGTTTAATCCACAATACGCAAGCACAGGAAAATGGCCATCTGCTGCGGAAGCCCTTATGCAGCAACGTTCGCTGAATGGTCGTTGAGGAGACAATGTTGGTAGCCCCTTGGTTCTTCTGGGTGATCAGTTGCACGTCAGTTCGCCCGTACACACCTTCACAGCCGTCTTTCACCCCTGTTATGTGTGGCCCGTGGAATAACACAGCTGCCTAGGCGCCGGTTTTGGATGGTGTCATTTTGCCATGAACGGTACACCTTAGCCACGGCGGAAAGTGAACTCTTCTGAGGCTTCGCCGTTTCTGATTGGCTTCCACTCTTGACCATAAGCCGATAACCATGCCCCTTTGGACGTCAGATAAATCGCTCCGTTTCCGCACTACCACTACTGCACTGTTTTCCACGTCCCCCGACACGCGTTGTATACCTCCCACTGCCAGTACTGTCACCAGGAATCTGTAAGTGGTTACTGCGCGTTGACCACGAACATAGGCACTGGCCGTGTTAATCTGGCTGGATCGCGATGTTGATAGCTGAAAGGCCTGCTCTGGATGAAGCCTAGGTAGGGGCAGTACAAACTAACTTATAGCGGAAGCGTTGATAGCTTCGTCTCGCCTCTTGATCGATATGATAGCGAAAGGAAATTTTTGAAATTTGTGTTGAGGTCTTATGGGACCAAACTGCTGAGGTCATCGGTCCCTAAGCTTACGCACTACTCAGTCTAACTTAAACTAACTTACACTAAGGACAACACACACACCCATGCCGAGGGAGGACCGAGCCTCCGACAGAGGGAGCCGCCCGGACGACGACCACACACCTTAGACTGAGCGGCTACCCCGCGCGGCGATAGCGAAAGCATCACTAGGAAATTACGACGGAAACACGTGCCAAAGGTGTACTAGCAATGGTACGATTAACAGGAGGTGGTCGGTCTACAGCTGGTACCAAGCGTAGGAATCACGCACACAGAAACGAAAATGGAGGCGACCCTTGTGCTAGTGCTATCAGGAAGTGACTCTGATATCAGGAAGCGGCGCTGATTAAGAACTGCGGCCCACTGGGTTGGCGGCAGCGTCCCTCGTCACTTGTCAGTTCGAGCGCCGCTACGCAGTAGGCGACGGACGCCCGAAAATGGTCACGGAAGCCAACCGGACAAGGGCGGCGGTTAGAATTTGATCCATCCAGCGATAGCCCGGTATCGCAGCTCAGGTGATGAGAAAACTAAAACGGCGCCAGCAGTGCCAAGGCGAGAAGGACTGGTGTCTTGCGTCTTGAGGTAGCCGTGACTTGAAATTCAAAGCAATTCTTAAGAAGCCTCTGCAACATTCTGCCATTTTGCACAGACTATACTGGTGTCAGAAAATAAAGCAGCAAACCACTATTCCTCCGTTCTGTGTCTAATTCACGATATAATTACACAAACTGTCAAGAGGCGTCAGTACGATAGTGTTCTGCACGGAAGATGGTGTTCCAGTCCACAGACAACCATGCCAACGATGACGTCAGGGCACCTATCAAACAGGGTAGTGTTTGCCCGGTAGTCCCATATCCACATTCGCTGTGTATACAGTCACATACGGTGCAGTATGGCACAGAGAAAACGCCTACCAGACCCTCTGCTGTGGAGAGCCATAGGAAGAATGAGTTGGGTTGTTTTGGGGGAGGAGACCAGACAGCGAGGTCATCGGTCTCATCGGATAAGGGAAGGAAGTCGGCCATGCCCTTTCGAAGGAACCATCCCGGCATTTGCCTGGAGCGATTTACGGATATCACGGAAAACCTAAATCAGGATGGCCCGTCACGGGATTGAACCTTCGTCCTCCCGAATGCGAATCCATTGTGAAAGAATGGGATCAGGACAGTCACAAACTGAAGTGGCCCAATGGGTTAATGTGAATCGTTCTGGTATTGCTGGGATGTGGCGACGTTTTGTAGAGTCCGAAACTGTATACCGAAGACCATGGCAGGACCAACCACGTGTAACATCAGAAAAAGAGGACCGTTCTTTGGTCGTAAGGGCACGACGGTACCACCTTCGTACTGCAAGGCAACTGGCATCTGACTGCAGTATCCATTGGACATGTTGTATCAGGCAGATGGTGTACAGAGGGTTTCGGAAGAGTCGCCTTTATTGTCGCAGACCTGCTGTATGTGTACCTCTGATGCATCTTCAAAGAAGCGAACACACTAGAGTGGAATCGTCAATATGCCACCTGGACGGTCGAACAGTGGGCCAATGTTCTTTCCACAGATGAGTCCCGGTTTCGTCGGGACGGTGATTCTCGATGAACTCACATCTGAAGGAACACGATTTCGGGACCTAAACATTCTGGAAAGAGACCACTATTGAGAGGATACCTAATCGTGTGGGCGGGGATTATGTTGACAACTCGAACACCTGTTCATGAAATTGTACCGGTACATCGGCAAGGTTTATCTCATGTCAGGTATTGTGACGAGATCTTCGGACTTCCTGTACGGCTGTCACGAGGTGCTGTGGGCCCAGAGTTCGTATTGATGGACGATAATGCTCGACCTCATACAGCACGGCTGATATTTTCTTGAAAAGGGAAGACGCTGAACTCATAAACGTGGCCTGCTCGCTCTCCCCATTTGAATCCCATAGAGCTTGTCTGGGATGCTCAAGGGAGACAGGTTCCATCATGTCATCATCCACCAACCATTCTCCAAGACTTGCGAGCAGCTCTGCAGGAAGAACGGGCATTATTGCCTCAATATGAGATTGATGACATCATTCACAGTATGCCCCGTCTTTGTCAAGCCTGCATTGCTGCTAGGGGTGGTCACAACCCATCCTGAGCACATTAAACGGTTGTCAGAATTTGTGTACAAATCTGCTAAGTTGGAGAAAACGAAGAACGTTTTTGTCTACCGTACATTCTGTATACTTTAAGTTGTTTCTGCTTTGCTAGCACATGTTTATGCTATTTGGAGGCAAAATAAACTCGACCTTGCAAATTTGTCGAGTCTTGCTTTAATTTTGGACACCAGTGTAGAAATAATTAATCTGCGTTCCGGAACATTTCTCCCCCCCACGATATGAAAGTTCTCTGTTTATATAAGCTGTTGAAACGTCCCCTTAGAAAAATTATGAATAACTGTGCTAGTAAACCTCTTCCGTTATTTGATTTTCAAACAGCTGAGCAAAACTGAACGTACTCAGACATTTCTCTCTTTACTTATTCTGATCCTCACTAAACTGACACACAATATTTTTAGCGCAACGCAATCTGACTTTCAATAATCCCTACAAAAGAATGGCCCTGACTAACAATAACCTATACCTTTCATGAATCACTTACCTCACAAAAATCTTCGTTTCTCGAACTACTGCACTACAGCGAGCGCTAATACTGCCACCTAAATAAAAGATTCTAACTACGGAAGGCACTAACTACTGATAGGCATACTTAGCAAATGAAAGATTTTCATAGAGATCAAACAATGTATTTACCTTAATAATGTTCAAAAGTCATCATATATACATCTATCAGTTCATGAGCTCCATCTTAACAAATTTCCTTTTTCTGGCGGACACACGTCCAGATCGCCCGCTCAAAACTCCGCGATCTCTCCCCCCACATCCACCACTGCTGGCGGCTCACCTCCAACTGGGCAATGCTACGCGCTGTTCACATCCAACTGCCCAACACTACACAAGCGAATATTCCAACAATGAGTCCAGCCAGCCACAGACGGCACACAGCACAATCAGTGATTTTCATACGGAGCGCTACGTGGCGTTGCCAACATAAAAACCTAAACAGCCCACTTACACCATCGGTAGTCTCTGATTACTGAAGAAAATTGATTTAATGTCCTTAAATCATCAATTAGTTTTATCGACTCTTAAATTAATAATTTGAGCAACCCGTGGCCGACATATTTAAATTTGCAGTTTTTCATGGAACCTGAGCCTAAGATCGGAAATATAAATTAAATTTTGTTTAGCAGTTCTCTCTTTGTCAGGAGGCTGGACAGGGTTGCAGTAGTTGCTTCTGCACCCCTTTTGTGGGTCAGAGAAAATTCTGCCGTATGTCTTCCTCCTCCTCCTCTTCCTCCTTCTTCATCATCCCCCTGCAAGTTCCACCTTTCCGCCGCCACTTTCCCCGCCCTACATCGCCATACTTTAGTTCCTGGACCTCTCGATACGCATAACGAGTATTCCTTCATATTTACTGATGGCGATTATTTTATTACATACCTCAGTTCACATAGTTGATGGATATGTGAACAATGTGTAACAATATTTCTTATTTAGTGAAAATAAAATGAAGGTCACTACATAATGAGAAGCGTGTGAACAGTCCACAAAGAAACAACGCATCAGAACGTAACGTTGGATCACGGAATGAAGGTCGCTTGTTCAAGCGCTACAATAAGTCATATTTAATCTTGGCAAAAGCCCTCAATGACGGAAAACTGCAGTAATTATTCAAGAGCCGCATCTGTTACTCTGACTGGAACTGTGACAATTTAAAGCGTTAATATTTCTACAACGATCCGCAGACCTGACGAATTTCAGTTCTCATGATATTGCTCCTGTCAGTGTTATCTACTGCAAGGAGTCCAACACTCAGTTGTCAGTTAAGAAGGTACGCAACAATCTTGACAGTGGGTCTATCTTGCAGATAAGTGGGGAAGTCTCAGGTGACAGCTGTAGCCAACGTTTCCTCATTACTGCAAGTCGAGTTTGTACGTTCTTGACATTGTCTCACTCTATTAGGAAAAAGTAATCAGTTCAAATGAAGTACTACAGAAACATTAATTTTTTTCATATTAATATTTCTCTGACTCAGTACGCAGTGTTGTGGATGAAACTAGACATTGGTGGGACATCTCCCACGATTATTTCGCTGTTGACGGAACCCATGACACCGAAGCTTTCTTTCTCTCCAACTTTTCCATGACTCGGGGTTGGCTTTCCTAACATGCTGCGCCATCTACCCCGCTGGTAGGCATTTTCGCAGTAGGTCTTAGATTTATCATATCACTTCGGATATTTGTCAACCAACTGGTTAGAGGCCTTCCTCTCCTCCTCGAACCACGAACGGCACTTTTTCACGACATAGTCATCAATTTTCCAGCAAATAAATATCACAGTCTTGATTAAGAGATCTGAGCCATAAAATCTTCCAACCAGCCTTCTAAGCGCTTCAGTTTGGAACCGCGTGACCGCTACGGTCGCAGGTTCGAATCCTGTCTCAGGCATGGATGTGTGTGATGTCCTTAGCTTAGTTAGGTTTAAGTAGTTCTAAGTTCTAGGGGACTGATGACCACAGAATTTAAGTCTCATAGTGCTCAGAGCCATTTGAACCATTTTTGATAGCAAAAACAAAAGTAGGGTTTTCACTTGGACAGCAACATGTGGGAAAATGTCCATTGGTCCTCAGTGAAATTATCTTTTTTACGTAGTAAAGACGAAACTTGTAATGGTTGTGATAGTGTTTTTGTTGCCGGTTCATTTTCAACTTCCAGTACTGCAATCATCATCAAATATCGAATTTAAAAAAGTTCCTGGATAACAGCTTTGTTCCTTAGTTCAAATTGCCTTTGCGTAACTGTACAATTAGTAGGTTCCTTTTTTCCTTCCTCTTAAATAGTTGCACAACCCATACTGAGGAGTTGTCAGTAGACGAAAAATTGTTCAATCAATGAGCAGACCGATAACATGGTAACTGACTTTTTTTCAGGGACAGTCATGAAACATGGTGGACCTAACTAATTTGGATCTGCTCATTCTGAAAATGCCTATGGATAAAAGCAGAGACTACAGTGGTCTATGTAATTCCTACACTAAATTTATACGATTACAGCATGCTTAATATCATAAAACTAACAAGAAGCCCCTTGAGCGCGGGGTCGTAAGTTCAATCTTTAGTAATTTGAAAGAGTTGTGTTAATAGTTACGATAGGAAAAATATTAGTTACTTATTACTCTAATTACTCGCCATCTGCATCAGGATTGCGATGGAAAATGAGTGTCTGGAAGACGCAGATATCAACCTTTGGTGGGATGTATGTATTATACTTCACAAAATGGATATCGTTGACATTCATGAAAGTCAAAAACAAACAATTAAATTGCACCATGAAAACCGAATGAAAAATGGCGGATCACGGTGATCACGAAAGTTCGCGACTCCAAGGTGGAAGGCGAACTCCTTGGGAGTTGCAAATCGTGTAGGGTGCGCGGCTTGGTGTCCGCTCTTACGGAATGTATACAGAATCATGTTGGTGTAACGGAGTGATGAGAACTTATGGAACGTGATGGCATGCAGCCGAATGCGGAATGTCTGCCGTGTAGCTTATCGTAAAAGTGGCTACTCTGTTAGGTGTAGCTGCAGATTATGCGATAAAGTGTTTTATAGATACGGAAAAAACAACATGGAGAGGCTGAATTTGCCCATTGGTTCCACATGGTATCATATACACTGTCAGACACTTTTCAGGAGGGACAGTTTGCTCTAAAATAGTATGATTTTTATAGACAGGGCAGGAATAAAGCAAAAGCAAGTTATTTTGGGCAGCTGTTGTCCAGAAACAGTGCTCTTACCATTGCTGTAGACCTCTTACGGCCATTTTCCCACTCCTGCTTGCTGTGACGTAAATATTCCCTACCGCCATTACAAGATCACGCACACGAGAAACAATCGTAGGGAGTAAAGCACCTCCAACTTCTGGCAGCATAACAAAAAGCTTTCCAGCCAAGTTACCATCCAAATTAGCTGTTGGCATAATTGTATACGAATGTGTTAAGGCACTGATGTTAGTTGAACTTGATACAACGTTCTCGGTACTTCTAATTTCCAAGGTTCCTTCCACATACATTTCCTCTTCAAATCTCGATTAGTTGGAGCTGAAAACAAATTTCTTACTGACGATGGGATAAGTTTGTTTATTACACCAAAAATTTTCGGGCCGATTCTGCAGTTTGCTGTGCGTCGTCAAGTTGGCGTTTTGTTTGAAATTTCGTTATCTTACGTCTGGCACTTCTGTAGCACTGAAGTTATGCAACCACCCACTTCGTCCCTTGAGATCACTGTAATCTACGTCACACGGAATGAGACGCGCTTAACGTAGTACTTCACAGTCATGCACAGCAAGTAAATTATATTGAGCACCCTTGAAACGCGCAAGCACTAGTTTTTGTAACAAGTGCGCCTTGTCCACCCTTGAATATCCGCAGTTTTTGTTATGCACTAAACGGTCATATGGCTGCGGACATTTTCGAAATCTCTTCATAATTTGTTTTTACTATGCTGCTGATTATCTTCCATGTACGTAATAATGTTTAGTACCCGCTCCTTAGACGCCGATTGTCCCATAGTACGTTTCATTGCAGGCGGGATTTGTGGCTCCCTGTCCGACAAGAATCATGAGCTATACCTGTTTCAATATCACTTTCACTTGTTAAGCACGAATCGTCGTTACTGTATTCTTCAAGTACACTGTTGGCACATCCAGCGTTTACGACACCACACACTCCACTGACTTTATCTTGCAGAAACGCTAATATTTCATCTGCCACATCTTTCTCGCTTTGCGAAATTCCTTGGGTTCCTTTCTGACCAAATTTCAACTACGGCAAATGTTGTTGTAGACATAATGCAATGGTTGTTTCGTTTCATGTGGTGCCATGGCTCCGCTACACCACTAGCACTGTAGCACTGTTGTGAGTTATTTATCGACTGAACAGTTCAGCTACGTTCCGTAGACAATATGTGGAGCGTCGAATGCCGTGAACATCATCGGGCTTTTGGGACCTCGCACACAAGGAGTTTCTCGTGAACTGCTATGGTGTGCTAGGCGTAATGTAGACAGGCAGATCAAATCCGCACCACTCATTTGCTGGACGATGATGTTGATGGTGGATGGTTGAGTCATTTAGTCGACTACGCATAGAAGTCTGTTGGAAGCGATGTTGAACGAACACACGGTGACAACCTCTGTATTTCCCCTTACTTAAATAAGCACTGACTTGAAGCTGCTGGCGCCATCGTGGAATGCTTTGAGCCGCGGATGGCGCACTCTCGACGAAAATCACGCTGCACAGTTGTTAACTGAATTCCGCCTCTTGAAACGGAGAACGCAAAACCTCTTTTGTTGCTATGTAACCGCCATCTCGCCCAACGCATGCTGGGTAACGAACGAGGTTGTGAGCGAGCTATCTGCAACAGGCAGACTCTTTCTGACAGCCTAATAAACCGGCAGTTGACATCTAACACCTAGGTAAATTTTTAGTTTCGTTGTGTAAATTGAAATCTACTCCAAGTTTCCATCTTCATCCATGTAGAAGACAAGTCTTGTCAAGTGGGACGATACTCCTCAAATATGTGAAATTAAATAATAATCATTAATCTCGATTAATACTTACTAAGCGCCATGAAACCTCTTTACTTTGGTGCTAACGTACTGTTTGAATGAACTTTTATAAGTCCTTTCCATTGCCCATTTATGCTATAAATGTTTATCAATGAATATATGCGTGCGTGAGTTCTTTTCATATCCTCCCTCCATCAACCAGAGTTGAGCTAGTAGCGAATAGGCCTTACCGACTTAACCTGGGGGCGAAGAATGAACTTTTATAAGTCCTTTCCATTGCCCATTTATGCTATAAATGTTTATCAATGAATATATGCGTGCGTGAGTTCTTTTCATATCCTCCCTCCATCAACCACAGTTGAGCTAGTAGCGAATAGGCCTTACCGACTTAACCTGGGGGCGAAGAATACTAGAGAATGGAAAAGCACTGAGCAGTGTCAAAGATAAACTGGGGAGTGGTTGGTCACACGTAATGGGATCTCAACCCTTCCACCTGTTCGAAATAGGAGGTTTTGCCCACGTAGATTTTTCGTCATCCTTTTGGCGAATTGGTAGGTGTACAGACGTGCAGTCCTGAGGTGTCTTGTCTAGTTCAGGAAGCGGGGAGTTTGAATGTAAAAGTGTAAATTTTAGATGTGCTTAATTCATTTTATTTCAGATTTGTTATATTAGGGAAACATTTCGTGAGCCCTTTTCTTTTTGAGTCAAGTATTTAACTTTGCATATTAAGTTTAAACTTGATGGCGTGTGCTTTGTTCCTTAAGAGCTGCCGCCATTTGTAAACTTTGCCCGAAACATTAGACAGTGTGAGTTCCCTTTCTTCTAATTTCATTATATATTAGCTCTTGAATCCTGTCGCGAAGACCGTGTAAACTTTATCGTTATTTTAACTAATGAACCAATAGGTCTGATGCCATTGTCTTCGTCCGGTGTTCGTGTCTCATAGCTCTCAGTTAACGTCGCTAAGCAATTTGCAGAGCGTGAAATTATGTACCCAGTGGGTGTCAAAATACGTAGGGAATTTTCTTTCATTAACCATTTCTATATTTTTGACCAAATTTTTATGACCACGTGTCTCTGATAGGCTGCGATACCACTCACTGTCCCCTCTGTTCACTCTTTTCTTGCATTAATGGGAGTAGATTGTAGAACTGAACGTTGCTCGCGTCTTCATTGTATGAATATATATATAAATATGGATTGTCCCATGACTTATAATGTTAATATCTCAAACAGGAGGCCTATTCGTTCACAAGAGAAGTAATGTCTCCTCTGAAACATACACTGTTATGTGTTAAGGGGCCCTCAATTTAAGAAATGCACTCAAGTATCTTTAATTATACCCTCGCCGACCAACGATTATTGACACGTAAGCTGTCGGTCGTTTGTCAGTAAGGTGCTCTGTGATATACAGCGGTGTTAAAATTTGTTGATTGTATCTATGACGCTCTCGAGCTAATCGTACCAACTGTGTAGTGCTTCTTTGCGTCTTCTCTACCTCTTGCGCCAATCCACCCTGTTAAGAGTCTCAAACAGACAAAAAATACCCAGTTCTTGGTCGAAGGTGGGTGTTGAAACAGATCACTTTCGTGTTTGAATGTATCTCTTCAGCACGTTTTCGAAAAATCTCAGTTTGGTTTCTGCCTTCCTCACTACCAGATGTAAGTGGTAAACTGTTAAGACACTCCGCTATTCTTGATTTTTATAAACGATTTAAAGTTCCGCTTATCAGCAACACAGCCCTAGTTGCTCGCAGGTGATAATAGCTTTTATTAAAGGACGCAGTGAACCTGGTTTACTGTAAAAGTTTATGTGACAACAGAAGAATCAGAAAGGTGCTTCAGAAATGAGGTTATGAGAAGTAATATATTGCTAGACTTACGGGGCTGTCTCACTGAAGAAATATTTCACAGTATTCTCTTGAGATGGGAAAAAAAGAATGCTTGCAGACTCCTGCAAGACTGGAACAGTACAGTGCGCTGACTACGCAAATGTACAGAATCTGTTACTGTACGGTCTGATGTTTTGCAGAAATTCAAATTTTGCAAAACAATGTTTTAAAATAAACAAGAGTAATGAAAGGGGTTATCACTAGAGAATCACGGAGTCACATTTTTAAAGAATTTATGATGTTGTATTTTCCATCATTGTATATGTACGAATGTGTTGGTTACCTGAAACCATAAGATGAATTTTCGGTATTAAACAGTCAAGTTTACGATTGTGAAACTATAAACAGGAATGATGATCGTAGAGAAATACGTAGCAAGGCCCTGAAACAGAAAAGTATGTTACGTAACAGTACAATAATCTTACGTGAATTGCCTGAAGGAATAAAAAATATAAGAACAAAGATACATTTAAAGAAGAGTTGAAAAATATGCTCCTATATTAGTCTGCATAACATCGTAAAATACGTAAATTATTCACGTTGGCACAGGTTTGCCACTTTGTCCAAGAATACTTATGTTTTCCCATGTTTTTACCCAAAGAAAGTTTTGGATGCTGCTCCTCTGTCTTGATAGTTTCAGGAAGTCGGGCTGAATTGAGGTTGTCGAAGAGCAGTAATGATTGTATGCGTGGATTTACGTGCGTGCGAGTGAGAGAGAGAGACAGAGAAAGAGAGAGAGAAAGAGGGAGAGGGGGGGGGGGGGGGGGAGGGAGAGCGACAGAGAGAGTGCTCGCCTGCTCGCATGTCTGCCAGTTGATACTCCTGTCAAAGGTCGATACTCGGGTAACCTCTTCACTGACAGCGCAAGAATTATGGTCACTTACGGATCCACTCTGCTCATTGTTGTTAATGATATTTGGCGTTTAACGAGAAAGAGTTACCACAATGACGTTTCAGTAAATTATTTTTAACTTGCAATATGCTAACGAGTCAATTTCCGACGCCCTGACTTTGTTTCAGTTGGAAGCCATGAACATATTTCTGCTGAACGTTACGCTGCATAGAGGATACACTAGAAACAGATCGGGCGAAAAATTTAACGTTTTCAAAACAAATAAATAAATAAATAAATAAAATAAAAATAAAAATAAAAAAGTTAACTGTTTCTTATGTCTAAGTCCGTATCGTCATGTAACAGCTGACGCTCCGTGGCGAGGTATATGCTGGAAACAGCCAAACACAACATTTTGCCTGTCAACATTCTTGTTCGGAGCTGTTCGAGTATTCTATAATCTAGCCGCCGTTTCGTCTGAGTCGTAACTACGTTGAAATTGATGACGATGATGTACAAAAATAATGCGAATTCCGGAGATTCGATGAAAGTAAATAGACGAGTTCAGAAAGAATTAAACACTTGTAGCAACCTAAAGTGACGAATGCCGTCTGTGTCCAGGGCAGCATGCGCTCTACACATTCATTCCTTCATTTCCTCTTCTATTTCACCACATATAACGCCTGGCTGTTCCCATTTGTACCGACGATGCGGGACATGCGAGAGGACTGCTTCCACTCCAGAACATTAAGGCTGAAAATTGAGATTCTGCAGTTGTTCACCCACCTGTTGTCTTTTAAAAATGTTCTTGTCCCTGCGCAGACTTAGATCGCAAGTCCGTTGTTCTCGCGGTCAGGCTGTAAGATTTACTAGTAACAACGCTATAAAGTACTCAATCTGATTTCAGTAAGGGATGCCAGAGACTTTTCTGTAGCCTCTATAAAGTCACATGTATGTCATTGAAGTGTGTGGCTGATAGCTTACTATTCGGAGGGTAATTAGCCTGATGCAGTTAGATCTGAGCTATACTTCACAAAATATTAAAAAGTGAAAATTATAAGTCTGACACGCTGTCTCTTGTGACAGTCAACCAGATTATCCGACTACTAAATTGACGCAGATTCTCACGGAACTGGTACTCACTGTAATATCTGTTTTCTGCCGTCACTGAACTTCTTACGTCACATCTTAGCAAAGCAATCTCAGTCACAGTGAAGCTTCGGCTAGGGTCTTATGGCTTCTGGCGCGAGAAAGGTTTTAGAATCTACCGTAGCTTTCTCAGTCAGATCTACGGCGCTTAATGTCAACTCTTAACGCCCACGGAAATGTATTTGGTATTTCAGGACATGCTGTCGCCTCTCCTGAACATCGTCATAGGAAGCTATATATAGGTAAGAGAGAATTCATTTGGCCCAAGTGGTCGAGCGGTTCTAGGCGCTACAGTCTGGAACCGCGCGACCGCTATGGTCGCTTGTTCGAATCCTGCCTTGGGCATGGATGTGTGTGATGTCCTTAGCTTAGTTAGGTTTAAGTAGTTCTAAGTTCTAGAGGACTTATTACCTCAGAAGTTAAGTCCTATAGTGCTCAGAGCCATTTCAACCATTTGAGAACACACTTGACGTATGTATAGCAGACGAATATCTTATTACAAAGTTCTTCTTTTTACCAAGACTGCCTGAGGATCAAGTATCATTTTCAGCCCTATTATACCTTTTTCCCTTTTCCTGGAATAATAGTTCAGATTTTCAGCGTGACTATATTTTCTTTCGTGACCTCTCTTCAGATTTGTTTTATGACCTCCGTTACGCTGGTGTCCTTTTACTTTTCTTGTTATCACGTCGCTAGTGACCTTTTTTTAAAAATGTCCTGACATTTCTCTCTCATTTTTCTTTTTGTTGCTGTTGCCATTTCTGTTTGTTGATAAAGCTTTTCATTGATTCTTAATCCCTAGACCTCTTGGGTAGGCAACCAGCACTTCTTGATTCTTCTGTGTAACGTATGTCGTTTGCAAAATTTATAATGTAATACTAAACTTGCGATGGCTTACAAGGTATCAGAAGTCTGCCCGGATAGCCGGGCGGGCTAAAGCGCCCCCATCCGGGATAGGGAGGCGCGACAGCCACGGTTCGGACTCGACCAGCGGATTAAGTACGAGGGCTGGCCAGTTTTATAGAGTTTTTAGCCGATTTCCCACATTCCAGTAGGTACACACCGGGCTGCTTACCCTCGTTCCACATCAGATAAATGGTACGCAAACATTTAGAATACTTTCTCACCCTTTACAGATAGATCAGGTACACTGACTCCGTCCTGGGGATTCAATAGGAGACTGGTGACATTTGATGGTTAGCCAGCAGCAGGAAGCGATCAGAGCTGTAATACTGACAGGAAAAGGGCAGCTACACTAATTCATGGTATTAGTGCTCATTATCAACTACATTAATCAGTATCAGAATCTTAGACCATGTTCTACGTTCAGATGTATTGTGACCTGCGTAGAACTAAGCTGTTTTCTGTACTGTAGCTATTATATTAATGACGTCGCAGACCTCAGACATTGAGCAAATTATGTAGTTGTCAATAATCTGAAAAAAGCTGCCGAAATTTTAAAACTATACAAAGGTTCTCAACTTGCTTTAAATGTACAAAAAAGTAAATTCTGCGCTTCACAGAGTCCAGAAAAGAATTTATTTTTTTATTATTAATTTAGCACTATTGGACTAAACTGCTGTGGTCATCAGTCCCCTAGAACTGAGAACTACTTAAACCTAACTAACCTAAGGACATCACACACACACATGCACGAGGCAGGATTCGAATCTGCGACCGTAGCAGTCGCACGGTTCCGGACTGCGCGCCTAGAACCGCGAGACCACCGCGGCCGGCGCCAGAAAAGTAGTAGCCTATGACTACAGTATCAGTGATTCACAACAGGAACTGATCAACTAAAAAACTATCTGAGTACAACAATTGGTAGGAATGTGAAACGTAATGATCACATAGATACAGTTTTAGGTAAAGGAGGTGGAAGAATTTGTTTCGTTTGTGGGTTACTGGGAAAATGCAGTGAGTCTACAAACAAGACTACGTACAAAACACTCGTGCGTCCCGTCATAGGTTATTACTCAAGTGTCTGGGATCTGCGCGAAATAGAACTGACAGAGATTTTGCACGTAAACAAAGAATGGCGGAACAAACAGTCATAGATTTGTATGAACCGTAGCAAGGCGTCAATGAAATGCTGAAAAACCTGAATTGAAAGACGCTTGAAGACAGACGCCAAGTATCTCAGATAAGCTACTCACAAAGCTACAAAAACTAGGACTAAATGGAGAATCTAGAAATATATTTCAGCTCCCTAGGTTTCGCTGTAGTAGGGATACGATTAGACCAAATACAGCACGCGCAGATACATTTAGGCAGTCATTGACCCACGTTCCATTCTCGGAATGGAAGAGGAAGAAAACCTGACGTGTGTGCAAGTGATAAGTACCCTCTGCCATGCAGAGCATGTGTGTACCGAAACACTGATCACTCGCAGTCCAGCCTATGTTCTTCATGCAAAATATTCCGAAAGCTCAATTTCAAAATGATAAGAAAAAGTATTACAATTCGACACTTCACCAAGAGCGTACTTAATAAGCAACAGATCAGCGCAGAAGAGCATGGTATGAGTTAGGTCGTGATCTAGTCGAAAAAATCGTTACACGGTGTGTTCAAAACGTCTCTCCGCAGTGCCGTATGAGTGTTAGCTGCGCATGCCGTATGCTGCAGTTAATATACCGAAATGAAATTATTAATTTATTGAATTTTCATTTTTACTTACCACTTTTCATATTAAATGTTGAAAGGGGCTCCTAAGTTGTTGAATACACAATTCAATTCGTCTAATTATTTCCCAACACAAGCTGAAACATTTCTTCTGCAACAGAAGCAGTGAAAGTGGGTATTGCAGTTTTCAAATCATCGGTGGATTTTGGACGGTTTTTATAGACAGTTGCTTTCGCTGCACCCCAGAAGAAAAAGTCTGGTGGTGATAGGTCAGGCGATCGTAGAAGTCCCTGTGAAATTATGCGGTCACAAGAACATCATCAAGCAGTGACATTGAAACGCGAGCTGTATGCGCGGTTGCACACTATTGTTGAAAATAAACGTTCAGTATTTCACTTAACACAAGTTCTCCTGTGAATGCGTACAGAAAATCACTGCAGTATCGTTGTGAGTTTATTGTTTCGTTGGAAAATATGGGACCCACAAACCGACATCTAGAAATTGCAATCCAAACTCTTATTTTCACAGAATAAGGTGGTTCCTCATGAATACACAATGGATTTGCAGTACTCCACATACGATAATTTTGTGAGTTCATGTACCCGGATAAATGAAACAACGCCTCACCAGTGAAAAAGTTTCTTTAATAACATCCCTTCAACAAAGTTGAACAAAATTTTTGAACCATTGACAATAATGCAGTCTCTAGCCATGATCAGTATTTTTTGGTTCTTGCACGACTGGCACTCGGAAAAGTTCTAATTTTTTCCTTCCGGCTATGTGGGCCGTTCTTACACTAATATCGTTTTTCTGGGCAAGTTTTCTTACTGACTTATTCGGACTCATGGACATTTTATCGGAAATATCGAGTAGTTTATCCTCAAACAAAACGGTAGGACGACCACTTCTCGGTGCATCTGTCACTGGACCCGTACTTCGAAATTTGTTAATCAAATCTCGCACAGTATCGCGATGTGCGAGTGTTGTCTCCGGGAAAAATGAACTAAATGTCTGACGAACTGAAACTGTGTATTTACCGCCAGCTTTGAACACTTGTTCGACTATAAACACACGTTCTTCAATGGTTAGCATTTTAACAGTGACAAAAACGAAACAAACGAACAACGAAACTAAACATAAACGTTCACATCAACACGTGACGACACACACCAACGATACTACTGATGCCGACTGAGATAAACGAAACAGAGGAATGTTGGGAGAGTCCACTTAAAGGCAAGCAACCCAGGCAGGCGAACAATCATATGGCACTACGGAGAGACTTTTTGAACGCCCCGTAATATTCATCTAAAGTGAGTGAGTTAGTTGCAGTTCCTGTGGATCATAACTGCGATCTCTCGCTATGATGTGAAACGAGTCATCTTGGAAATCTACAGAATTCCTAATGGACATGAAAGTGAGATGTGGCAGGTGATAGGTGTAATCACTGACCACACTCATTGCAAATGTTCTCTTTTATGTAAGCATAAGAAGGGAGTAATTAGAGAAAAGGGTTGGAACGAAGTTGTATGGTCACAGTCAAATGGTTCAAATGGTTCTGAGCACTATGGGACTTAATATCTGAGGTCATCAGTCCCCTAGAACTTAGAACTACTTAAACCTAACTAACCTAAGGACATAACACACATGCAAGCCCGAGGCAGGATTCGAACCTGCGACCGTAGTGGTCGCGCGGTTCCAGACTGAAGCGCCTAGAACCGCTCGGCCACTCCGGCCGGCTATGGACACAGTCCTTTATTGAAGAGCGTTTGGTGAAAACCACGTTGTGATAAGATCTATTGATCACGAGATATTTTAATTTTAATTAAAAACTGAAATCAGAATTCGTGGCAGCAAGCAGAAGCCAAAGACAACCACTGTCGCGAGTTGGGTCGACAGAGCACCCTGGACACCAAGTCATCCTGGCGGGGAGTTGAGCACAGCGATGGAAGGTTTTCGGGAAGCCGTCGTAAGAATACAGAGGGCACAACCTAAAAGTTAGAAGCAGGTTGAGAGTACAGGAACCCCTCATCAACAAGCAGCTGGACGAGTCAAAGGTACAGACGACCGAGGAAAGAAAAAATTACCCAAAAAGCATAAATAATGAAGGAAGAATTACTTCAGATAGTGTTCCGGAAAATTTTCCGCTGGAGGAAACTTTATAGGACACAACACTTTTGATTGGAAAGTTATTAGTTATTGGCTTGTCTGATGTCACAAAGCCCCAGAAGTTATAAATACATGTGACAGTCCGTTGTGTCGAGGAGAACGTGCTGGGGCTCGGCTGAGGATGGGGACAGACGTCCACCTTACTTACGTTATAAGCTTTGTATTTGTTCACTTGGTGTTGATCACGTCTGACTACGAACAGTCGTGTAGGCAGCGCTTTTAATTCGTGCTTCAAAACATACTTTTGCTGCTGGCAATAACTACATTCTTACACAGAGATAGGTTAACTGAACAAAGTCTATGGCACACCAGACGTCGTCATTCAAAGAAATTGGGCGATGCTGATTATCTACACACCTGGAAATTGAAATAAGAGCACCGTGAATTCATTGTCCCAGGAAGGGGAAACTTTATTGACACATTCCTGGGGTCAGATACATCACATGATCACACTGACAGAACCACAGGCACATAGACACAGGCAACAGAGCATGCACAGTGTCGGCACTAGTACAGTGTATATCCACCTTTCGCAGCAATGCAGGCTGCTATTCTCCCATGGAGACGATCCTAGAGATGCTGGATGTAGTCCTGTGGAACGGCTTGCCATGCCATTTCCACCTGGCGCCTCAGTTGGACCAGCGTTCGTGCTGGACGTGCAGACCGCGTGAGACGACACTTCATCCAGTCCCAAACATGCTCAATGGGGGACTGATCCGGAGATCTTGCTGGTCAGGGTAGTTGACTTACACCTTCTAGAGCACGTTGGGTTGCACGGGATACATGCGGACATGCATTGTCCTGTTGGAACAGCAAGTTCCCTTGCCGGTCTAGGAATGGTAGAACGATGGGTTCGATGACGGTTTGGATGTACCGTGCACTATTCAGTGTCCCCTCGACGATCACCAGAGGTGTACGGCCAGTGTAGGAGATCGCTCCCCACACCATGATGCCGGGTGTTGGCCCTGTGTGCCTCAGCCGTATGCAGTCCTGATTGTGGCGCTCACCTGCACGGCGCCAAACACACATACAACCATCATTGGCACCAAGGCAGAAGCGACTCTCATCACTGAAGACGACACATCTCCATTCGTCCCTCCATTCACGCCTGTCTCGACACCACTGGAGGCGGGCTGCACGATGTTGGGGCGTGAGCGGAAGACGGCCTAACGGTGTGCGGGACCGTAGCCCAGCTTCATGGAGACGGTTGCGAATGGTCCTCGCCGATACCCCAGGAGCAACAGTGTCCCTAATTTGCTGGGAAGTGGCGGTGCGGTCCCCTATGGCACTGCGTAGGATCCTACGGTCTTGGCGTGCATCCGTGCGTCGCTGCGGTCCGGTCCCAGGTCGACGGGCACGTGCACCTTCCGCCGACCACTGGCGACAACATCGATGTACTGTGGAGACCTCACGCCCCACGTGTTGAGCAATTCAGCGGTACGTCCACCCGGCCTTTCGCATGCCCACTATACGCCCTCGCTGAAAGTCCGTCAACTGCACATACGGTTCACGTCCACGCTGTCGCGGCATGCTGCCAGTGTTAAAGACTGCGATGGAGCTCCGTATGCCACGGCAAACTGGCTGACACTGACGGCGGCGGTGCACAAATGCTGCGCAGCTAGCGCCATTCGACGGCCAACACCGCGGTTCCTGGTGTGTCCGCTGTGCCGTGCATGTGATCATTGCTTGTACAGCCCTCTCGCAGTGTCCGGAGCAAGTTTGGTGGGTCTGACACACCGGTGTCAATGTGTTCTTTTTTCCATTTCCAGGAGTGTAGTTGAGTGAAGGCTCATTGGTACTCCACTGGGTGTCCTGAAAATGTAGTGACCAAGTTTTATGAGAGTTGGGGCACATCATAAGGATTGAGAATCGCATAGCAAACCCCCCCCCCCCCCCCCCCCATGGCAGCAAAAGTCGACGCTCACTACTAGGTGCTACTGTACACGAGAATATAGGAGGGGAATGTGAGGATTTATTGGGCCGTGATTTCTTTCTGTGTGGAGCCATTAAATCTCTCATGTTTCACGATCATGTGGAGTTTGAAATGGATCTCTTCGCAAGAATCGTCTCCGCAGCTGCTACAATCAAAGAAATTCCCGAAGCGCTCGAGCGTGTCTGGCAATCAATATTCCGCCGTTGTGAGTCATACGTGGCGTTTGATGGTGTAAACTTCGAGCATCTGTTGTAACATTATAGATGTATTCATGTTGTACACCACGTGCACTCATTTTGATGCCACTTACCCCTAATGTTTGTGGCCACGGGTTGCTACGCAATTCTCAATCCTTACGAGATGCCGAATCTCCCTTAGAAGTTTGTCGCAGCATCTGTGGACACTATGTAGGTTGCCACTGATGGCCTTCTTGTCACAACTGCATGGTTAGCCTGTTTTTCGTCTTCGAAAAATCGTGTGACTTATTATTTCCAGATACGAAACTAACCTGGCGGTCCATGTCGAAGTCCCACGCGGCAGAGCAGCAAATTAATTGTACTGGTATGTGAGAGAAGCTAATTCGATAAGACGGAATCATCTTGTGAATCGGAATTAGTTTCCGCCCCGCAAGCGCTTTGCATTCTGATGAGTACTATCGCCAGCTTTGCATAAATGTTGTAAAGTATGTATACGAACTTAACTGGAATAAGTAAGGCCTAAGTAATATATTTGATTTTACCAGTTTAATTTGTTCTTTTTGTAATGATGTGCTGATTCTTTTCGGAGTGTTATTGCCTCCAAGCGATGTTCAGTCAGATTCACATAAGGGGGCGCAGCTTAGGAACAACTGCATCACAGGTAAGGACAGGAAAGTCAGTAGGTTGAGGATGTGCGGCTAGATTTCCAAGTACGCAGCTTCACAAGGTAGGTCTGTATTGTAACTAAGTCATGAACCCTTGTTAGAGCACCACTCAACGTACCAGGACCGTTGTTCGACATTATATGTAAGTGGGCTGCTTCTGCGTTGGCAGCACTGTGTAGCGCTTTGCATTGCATCTCTGACTGTGCTTTCCTTCTAAGAGGTTCTGTGGCTGGTTGGACGCATTGTTGGAAGCTAATCGCCTGCAGTGTTGGGCAGCTGGAAGTTAGTCGCCGGCGGTGATTGAAGTACTGTTGGGCAGTTCAAGGTGAACAGCCAGCAGTGATGGATGTTGGATGTGAGAAGTTAGCATTGATGGAGGGTAGAGGTTTGAAGTGTTAGAGTAGGCTAACGATCTGTACATGTTAGACTTGAAGACTGAATATTATTCATGATTATATACCTTTCTACTAGATGTCAATGACTATTTATATTCGTGTTTGAACTGGATGTCACATTATTAAGGTAAAAAAATACATTGTTTGCTCTGCAACAAAACCTTTCCTTCAAATGGTTCAGATGGCTCTGAGCACTATGGGACTCAACTGCTGTGGTCATTAGTCCCCTAGAACGTAGAACTACTTAAACCTAACTAATCTAAGGACATCACACACATCCATGCCCGAGGCAGGATTCGAACCTGCGACCGTAGCAGTCGCACGGTTCCGTACTGCGCGCCTAGAACCGCGAGGCCACCGCGGTCGGCTAAAACCTTTCCTTTGCTGACCACATGTCTATTAGTAGTTAGTGGCTTTAGTAGTTAGAATCTTTTATTTAGCTGGCAGTACTGACGCTGTATTGCAGTAGTTCACGTAATGAAGATTTTTGTGAGGTTAGTGCTTAATGAAATGTATAGGTTATGGTTAAGATTTCTTTTTAGGCAGGGCCATTCTTTTGAATTAATCATTTGGGGTCAGGTTGTAATTTTTTTCAGCAGTCAGATTGCGTTGCGGTAGAATATTGCGGGTCAGTGTTGACATGATAAAAGTAAAGAGAAAGTAGGCTCAGTAAGTTCAGTTTTACTCAGCTGTTTCAGAATCAAATAACGTAGAAGTTTCATCTTCTGAGTCATTCTGAAATTTAAGTGCAGACACACTCATTTAAATAAAGAAGTTCCATATATATCATAAGAGAGTTTTTGGTTGGTTCTTTCTCTTGGCATAAACCAATGTATGTACAACGCAGGAATAATGTAGCCATGGAGTTTTGTGTATGCCAGGTATTATTCTAATTAATCTCATATTGTTGAAACATATTAACTTTATAACCGACTGGAAGTAAACCATTTCCAGCCGGGGTTCTTGACTTACCACAATTTTGGTTTCATTGTCAGTCCGGCGCTAACTAAAGGAAAAAAAGACAGCCAAACCTGACTTTGTTCTGGAACCAGAGCCATGGAAGGTACCTGAGTAAAGTGTTACGGAGAGCTTGCACAGTTAATGTTTTGCGTTAAATGGCTTGGGAGGTGGCATTATAACCCTGAATTTTATCTCGGGTTATACCACTATTCCATACGAAATGCTATGCAAAGGAAGCAGCAATAAAACGGCGAGATCTTGCTCAATGCGAGAACAGGTCTTAAACTTGAGGTTGAGCAGTTTTTAGTAAGAGTCAAAAATGAGTAAACTTTTGAGTACATGGTTCAACACTTCAGCCGATGTGGTTACTGTGCTGTTCAGAAAAAGCATTGTATCATGGCATGATGGGACTATCATACAGGGTATGTAGATTTAGTCATTCATGAAGCTGTGCCTTTATACGATGCGTTGACTGGGATTTTGTGAATGTAGAACAATTACCGATAGGATCTAGGACACAGGATATCTGAGTAACACAAGGAATAAGCGGAAATAAATACCATCTTTTATTACCGATGTCACAGGGTGGAGCTCAAGTTCAAAATCGCCTGGACTATCCGGTATTTTTCTGGGTTGAATTTTGGACCTCTTTGCTATGTCTGATGATTTGAAGGCACGCAATACTGTTGACGTGAATCGTCTGTCAGCTTTCTGTTGTGGTCTTTAGTCCGAAGACTAGTTTCATGCCGGCCGGTGTGGCGAGCGGTTCTAGACGCTTCAGTCTGGAACCGCGCGACCGCTACGGTCGCAGGTTCAAATCCTGCCTCTGGCATGGATGTGTGTGATGTCCTTAGGTTAGCTAGGTTTAAGTAGTTCTAAGTTCTAGGGGACTGATGACCTCAGATGTTAAGTCCCATAGTCCTAAGAGCCAATTGAACTAGTTTCTCGTAGTTCTCCACACAACTCTGTCCTGTGCATGCCTCTTCATCTCTGTATAACTACTGCAGCCTAGATCCTTTCGAGCCTGCTTATTTTGGTCAGATCTTGATCTCTCTCTCCACTTTTTACCACCCGACACTACCAAAATGACGATTCCTTTATGTCTTCTTCCCGAAGAAGTGCTATTAGTGGGGGCAGGAAGTGGCTAACTGAAATAATCAAATTTAGATCCTGGAGTTGAATGGTAGAAAGACTTGCGTGTAAAATAATTGCGTGGATCGCTTTTGGAGCTCACAAAATCAATTGTGGGCCGGAAGGTCTGGTGGGGTGGAGCTTCAGTTTTCGTATAGTGTTTCTAAAGTCGTGACTCACTGATCCTTCGTGTTCAGCGAGGTTGTTTCTAGCCGCACAGACAACAGAGAGAATCCGAAAATGCGTTCTTATATACAGCCACGAACTTCTGGTTTAGTCATTTCTTCTAGTTAAGCAGCGCCACAAACTTCTCCCCAATCCTATTCAATACTTGTTCATTTGTTATGTGATCTACCCATCTAATCTTCAGCATTCTTCTGTAGCACCACATTTCGAAAGCTTCTATACTCTTCTTGTCCAAACTATTTGTCGTCCATGTTTCACTTCCATACATGGATACACTTCATACAAATACTTTCAAAAACGGCTTCCTGACACTTAAATCTATACTCGATGTTAACAAATTTATCTTCTTCGGAAATGCTTTCTTTGCCATTGCCAGTCTACATTTTATATCCTCTCTTCTTCGACCATCATCAGTAATTTTGTTCCCCAAATGGCAAAACTCCTTTACTACTTTAAGTGTCTCATTTTCTAATCTAATTCCCTCCGCATCACCCGATTTAATTCGACTACATTCCATTATCCTCGTTTTGCTTTTATTGATGTTCATCTTATGTCCTCCTTTGAAGACACTATAAATTCCGTTCAACTGCTCTTCCAGGTACTTTCTTGTTTACATACGTTGAAGTCCTAGTCGTACCATACACCTCCTGTCAATACGAAACAAATCGGTGAAAGGAAGGAGGTACTGTCACTCTGTAAGTAGACAAAACAACCAGTTTTTGAGGAACAATTATTTTGGTGTACCTTTTGTGAATTTTAGCGTTTGGGGCATGACGCGCTATGAGACTCACCAAATCAGTTTTATTAAAAATGGCAAGATTTAGATCTTGTACCCTCGTGAAAAAATTTCTGCTGTAACCCATAGACATTTTTCTGACAGCTAGCTTTCACGCTACTCTACTCTCGGGATCTTACTTGAGAAATTTGGAAACTGATATTAAAAATTTTAGTGCTTTCAGTAAAATGTTATTTTGGGCGGAGGGGGAGTACGTCATGACACCCATGATTCCACCTCTGCAGCCGGCCGCGGTGGTCTAGCGGTTCTAGGCGCTCAGTCCGGAACCGCGCGACTGTTACGGTCGCAGGTTCGAATCCTGCCTCGGGCATGGATGTGTGTGATGTCCCTAGGTTAGTTAGGTTTAAGTAGTTCTAAGTTCTAGGGGACTGGTGACCACAGAAGTTAAGTCCCATAGTGCTCAGAGCCATTTGAACCATCTCTGCATTATTGCCAAATATGGACCTGTCCTTCTTCAGTAACACTAAGACAAAATTACATACTACGCGGACTCGTATCGCCGTATACTGTGAATAATTATCAGTAGTCTTGATAAACAACATTCCCACATATACCGCAAAAGTAAGGCACAAATTCATAATAATAAAGAAAGCCATTGTAGTTAACCTCGTTGCTATTTCCAGACGACTATACGAAAGTGGAGGGATGTGAAGACGTTGAAGAGTGATTACTCGCACTGCAAGTGAACAGCTGGGACGAAACCGAATTGTGGGAGCGCATTTGCTTGCCTAGTCCTGTGCGCCAGCATGATCCGGATACAGTCAGCGGGGGAAATGCGAGGGCAATGCGTGGCCTGTTAAGACGCGCGAGAGCATCGGGTCAGACGAGACACACGCACACAGGCATGCGTCGACAGCCAGACGATCACGAGACTTGTTGACTCGTCCAGTTCCTGCCAATTGATCTGGACAAACAGTGCTGTTAACGCTGGTTTCCGTGACACGCTATACTGCAGAATGTGGGGCCAGAGCCACGTGCACCAGTGAGGAAGCAAGTGCCACAGGGCAAGCTAGTAACCTCGTGAGAAGCATGAAAAACAAACGACTAACTTTCAACTGTTCCATTGAGGAGCCCAGCTTCAAGACTGAACTTGCATGAAAGGGATAACCATATGCTGTTTTTCATTTTGAGAGTAATAGGTAAGCCGGCCGCGGTGACCGAGCGGTTCTAGGCGCTTCAGTCAGTTTTAGATTTTTCGGATAATCCGACCTTTTTCTCGTTCCGACCATGGTCCCGGTCCCGAAGGTGACGGATTAGAGTGGTTCTACTGTAGTAGTCACTAAATCTCGTATCTTATTCAATAACAGGGGCCAAAACAAATTTATTAAGCAACAGTGGTGTGTATAAAATCACTTGCAATAACTGCAACTAACTATATATCGGTCTAACAGGCAGTCCACACTATAGCAACTAGGCTGATTGAACACGACTGCAGCTGGGTATTACACCCTTGCCGAACATGTGCTAAAGGAAGAACACAGACACCATGTCCACGCAGGAGTACTACATACAGCCAACAAAGGAAGTAAACTTCGCCTATTTGACGCACTTGAGTCAAACAAACATTTGCGTACATCAAAATCCCTAGCTGGTTCTAACTGATCAATTACAGCTGGGCATATCCCCACATTTAAGCTTCACGTGCCGAGTTAACCAGTCACATGCCCACATATCGCCACAATAATCTCATACTGCTACATAAATTTATACCACTATAGAATTTCATATTCCTTACCTTACCTACTTCACGAACTTCAGCATTATTACTGTAATAATGTGTATTTAACCGTGTACTAAGTTTAATATTATCTGTTGCATAAACTCTCATTTACAATGTGAAATATGTTTGTTGCATAACTTAAGTGGCTAGTATTCAGATAGTTCTCAACCAATGTCACGACCTCACAAACTATAGAATTATAACCACATAACCTATAATACTGTGATACTGTTTAATATTGCCCAGTGCATAAAGTGTTATTTAGAGTGTTAAAAACATGGTAAGCCCGCCGTCCGGAGTGGCCGAGAGCTCTAGGCGATTCAGTCTGGAACCGCGCGACCGCTACGGTCGCAGGTTCGAATCCTGCTTCGGGCATTGATGTGTTTGATGTCCTTATGTTAGTTAGGTTTAAGTAGTTCTGAGTTCTGGGGGACTGATGACCTCAGAAGTTGAGTCCCATAGTGATCAGAGCCATTTGAACCATGGTAGGCGCACAACGTAAACGATGAGTACTCAGTTGGACTATTTCTCAACCAATTCGATGACATCACAAACTTAAGCTTTTTAACCATGTTCTCTGTAGTACTTTAACATTGTGTAGTTTAATTATTTATCGTGTTTAATATTGTCCTTTGCGTAAAGTGTAATTTACAACGTTAAAAGTCTTGTTTGGTGCACAACATTCTGTACAAGTGGTTTGTATCTTTGTTTATAATGTTTGGTTATCTAAGAACTAGTGCCCCTTGAAGACGCTAGTCAGTTGTTTCCTGAAGATGGCCCAGCAAGTCGAAAAACAGAAATAAACATAAATCAATAGGACAAAAACAGTTTACTTCTTATTCAATCTTAAATATTCTGAGATATGTCGAAAACATGAACTCATTGTTGGCTGTAAGAGATTTTAGATCTGCTGTCAGTAAGAGACATTTAATTGATAGGAAAATTATTGGCAGTGGTAACAACCCACCACGAGTAAGTTGTTGCATATAGAGTCCCACGAATGTCTTTCCGACCACCCATAATAGCATGTTCAGTTCATGCAATGTTTTTTTTACTCAGAATAACAGAAGTGATGTGAAATTACAATAACATTTCGCATTTGTTTACAGTTTCATTTGTATACAGCACTTCGTACTTGTTAGTTAAGAGGGGGGGGGGGGGTGGCTAACACCCTGGTACCTGCCTTTCCCGTGCAAGTGCCTAGCCTCACCACTAACACTTTGATATCTTGTTTCAAGAAGGAAACACCTAATAACTTAACGCCTACCTCTTCGATTTATTCTGTTCTTAATCTTTCGTCAAGATCTTTGTTTTCTTGTTCCTCACCTTCTTCTTCTTCCTCTTCTTCTGTGGTAGCATTATAATCTACATCGCAGTCGTCTCTACTAACAAGGGAACCTCCCCATAGCACCCTCCTCAGATTTAGTTATAAGTTGGCACAGTGGATAGGCCTTGAAAAACTGAACGCAGATCAATTAAGAAAACAGGAAGAAATTGTGCGGAACTATGAAAAAAATAGGCAAAATATACAAATTGAGTAGTCCATGCGTAAGATAAGCTACATCAAAGATAGTGTCAGCTCAGGAGCGCCGTGGTCCCGTGGTTAGCGTGAGCAACTGCGAAACGAGTGGTCCTTGCTTCAAAGCAGCTGCGAAACGAGTGATCCTTGGTTCAAGTCTTCGCGCGAATGAAAAGTTTAATGGTTTATTTTCAGTCACTTGTCAAAGTTCAGGCACTCACACATAATCAACTTCCCTCTCGAAAATTCCAGAAGATGTTCAGATTTACTTGGACATATGCAGGATTTGACGGTCTACACACGAAAAAATTTGAAAACGTTAAAAACATATGTTTTGACAGAGCACAGGGAAAACTGTGCTACTGTGAAACTGTTGCATTCATTTGTTGCAGTTTATATGACGAACTCTTATGTTTTCATCAATTTTTAGGAGTGATTATCACATCCACAAGAAAACCTAAATCGGGCAAGGTAAAATAATCTTTTTACTCATTCGCCAAGTGTACAAGGTAGGTGGGTCGACAATATATTCCTGTCATGTGACGCACATGCCGTCACCAGTGTCGTATAGAATATATCAGACGTGTTTTCCTGTGGAGGAATCGGTTGACCTATGATCTTGCGATCAAATGTTTTCGGTTCCCATTGGAGAGGCACGTCCTTTCGTCTACTAATCGCACTGTTTTGCGGTGCGGTCGCAAAACACAGACACTAAACTTATTGCAGTGAACAGAGACATCAATGAACGAACGGACAGATCATAACTTTGCGAAAGTATAGAAAGTAAACCTTTCACTCGAGCGAAGACTTGAACCAAGGACCTCTGGTTCCGCAGCTGTTCACGTTAACCAAGGGACCACGGCGCTCCTGTGCTCATATGATCCTTGATGTTGCATATCTTGCGCATGGACTACTCAGTTTATGTATTTTGCTTACTTTTTTCATAGTTCCACACAACGTCTTCCTGTTTTCTCGATTGATCTGTGTTCAGTTTTTCAAGGCCTACCCACTGTGCCAACTTATAACTAAATCTGAGGGAGGTGCGATGGGGAGGTTCCGTTGTAAGAACAGATTCACCACTTGGAGCATTGGTACGTGAGTGGTCTTGGAATAGTTTGCAAATGATAGTACATTTCAGGCAGTGTTTCCTGCACGCCTAACCTAAAAGACAACCTTTGCAACACACTGTTTTCAGCATTTCCTCTGGTGCTACTTTTTTACTAGTTGTAATTGCCAGCAGACTGAGCTTTGAGGTCTTCAGACTCCACTGCAGTTGATCCAGCTGATTGCTTTGCCACGCTGACACTTGCAAATATATCATCACGAAATGCATCCGAGCACCACGCATTTGGCAGTTGCAACTCAACTTTGCAAGTTAGGGAAAAGGAAAACTGACATTACTCAGAGCGTTAGAGGCAAAGGAGAAGTTTGAGAAACCAGGACTGGTATAATGAAACGCTGTGCTACTGCTGGTGAGTTTGATGCCGCAGGAAAGACATTCATCGATGCATTGTATTCGCAATATGAGCTATGAATCTTTGAAAAATCTTCAACAATCATCATTTAACTTTGCTCCTCTTCTCCTGCTGAGATATCTAGTCGACAGCATTCTCAGAGGATGTGTTTACAAATTAGTTTCTAGAACACCACTTATCATTCGGAAGCAGAACTCTGTTTTTACTGACCTAAAAGGACAAATGCATTTTACGTGGTATTTAAACTATTACTGTACGTTTAAACTGATCATGAGCGGTATCGTCATTCAGTGTGCCTAAATGTCGTCAGTGCTATCAGTTTTGGAGGTGATGAATTTATAAGAGTTCAGTTTGTAACTGAGCCAATCGCTCATTTTTCTTCTTTTTTTTTTAGGTATGATTTTACAGTGCAAATAAGTGCGAGCATTGAGTGTTGACTGCTAGTACAACGTGCAACAGTCAGACTACAACTCAAGAGTTTATTGACTGGATTTCCAGTTACTCCTCTCACTTTTTCTAACATTTCCCTTCACTTCTGTATCTAGTAAAGGTGTGGGTATGTGAACACGACGAGTTTCACCGTGGTTCAGATTTCACGTTAAACTGTAGGTCCCTACAGACGGTAGTACAGTGCATTCTTGACGAAAGAAATAAACAAAGAATTTCGGTGCACAATAAGTACAGTAAGCGCTCATTGATACTGAAGCTCCACACTTTATTCAAAACTCGATGAGAGACACATGAAACATTACAACAGAAAAACAATCGAGCAAAACACGGCAGTCCAAAGACAGACTCTCAAAATAAAGATATTTTACACTTCACTGCTTCAGAGATAGTTCCCACTCCACCTTCCCCGTGTAGTTGAAATCCTGGAATGAAGGATGTGGTGTACAACTTTACCAGCTTCAGTGTGGGTTGGTGGTAGACCTGGAGACACTGGTTGAATGTACAATAGAGACTGGACTGATGACAATATAGTCTCAGCAGCAACCGTGTCGCGCAATGTACAGGATGGACAACAATAGGGGGCCTGAAGTGTCCTCTCAAAGCAAGTAGGCTGGTCTGACATGTTTCAAGAATACTGTAGTGCACTTGCCAGTAATCAATATCATCACAGTGTGTTCATCCACACCAATATCGGATAAGGAACCATGTAAGGTGGTTGCCATGGGGGTTTGACAGAGTCACTGCATGACATAGTGTGAGAGCACATATGTATTTGTGTACATAGATGTCAGGACCCATGTGTCAGGATGCTGGAGATGGACAAAATGTACATAAGCAATTCTTGACTTGTACGAGAAATGGAGGTCTGACAGTGGACGGTCAAGTTGCTGTTTGAAAAAGTCTGAAGGAAGTCTGTGTGGTTTACCATACACGAACTCCACTGCAGAAGCTCCAGTCATCATCATCATCATTTGAGACTGATTATGCCTTTCAGCGTTCAGTCTGGAGCATAGTCCCCCTTAGAAAATTCCTCCATGATCCCCCATTCAGTGCTAACATTGGTGCGTCTTCTGATGTTAAACCTATTACTTCAAAATCATTCTTAACCGAATCCAGGTACCTTCTCCTTGGTCTACCTCGACTCCTCCTACCCTCTACTTCTGAACCCCTGAGTCTCTTGGGTAACCTTGCTTCTCCCATGCGTATAACATGACCCCACCATCTAAGCCTGTTCGCCCTGACTGCTACATCTATAGAGCTCATTCCCAGTTTTTCTTTCATTTCCTCATTGTGGACACCCTCCTGCCATTGTTCCCATCAACTAGTACCTGCAATCATCCCAGCTACTTTCATATCCGTAACCTCAACCTTATTGATAAGGTAATCTGAATCCACCCAGCTTTCGCTCCCATACAACAAAGTTGGTCGAAAGATCGAACGGTGCACAGATAACTTAGTCTTGGTACTGACTTCCTTCTTGCAGAAGAGAGTGGATCGTATCTGGGCGCTCACTGCATTAGCTTTGCTACACCTCGCTTCCATTTCTTTCACTATGTTGCCATCCTGTGAGAATATGCAGCCTAAGTACTTAAAACAGTCCACCTGTTCTAACTTTGTTCCTCCTATTTGGCACTCAATCCATTTATATCTCTTTCCCACTGACATTACTTTCGTTTTGGAGATGCTAGTCTTCATACCATAGTCCTTACATTTCCGATCTAGCTCTGAAATATTACTTTGCAAACTTTCAATCGAATCTGACATCACAACTAAGTCATCCGCATATGCGAGACTGCTTATTTTGTGTTCACATATCTTAATCTCACCCAGCCAGTCTATTGTTTTCAACATATGATCCATAAATAATACGTACAACAGTGGAGACAGGTTGCAGCCTTGCCTTACCCCTGAAACTACTCTGAAACATGAACTCAATTTACCATCAACTCTAACTGCTGCCTGACTATCTATGAAAAGATCTTTAATTGCTTGCAAAAGTTTGCCTCCTATTCCATAATCTCGTAGAACAGACAATAACTTCCTCCGGGGAACCTGGTTATATGCCTATTCTAGATCTATAAAGCATAGATACAAGTCCGTGTTCCACTCGTAACACTTCTCCATTATTTGTCGTAAGCTAAAGATTTGGTCCTGACAACCTCTAAGAGGCCTAGACCCACAACGATTTTCATCCAATTTGTCCTCAACTAACACTCGCACTTTCCTTTCAGCAATACCTGTGAAGATTTTACCCACAATGCGGATTAAAGAAATACCTCTGTAGTTGTCACTATCTTTTCTGTTTCCATGTTTAAATATTGGTGTGATTACTGCTTTTGTCCAGTCTGATGGAACCTGTCCCGACTCCCACGCCATTTCAATTATCCTGTGTATCCATTTAAGACCTTACACTCCACTGTATTTGATGAATTCAGACTTAATTTCATCCACCCCAGCCGCTTTATTGCACTGCAATCTATTGACCATTTTCTGCACTTCCTCAAATGTGATCCTAATTTCATCATAATTTCTATCCCATTGTACATTGAAATCTGAAACATTACTGATCGTATTTTCACCTACATTGAGCAGCTCTTCAAAATTTCCCCCCATCTGCCCAAGGCATCAACAGGATTCACCAGCAGTTTTCCTGACCTGTCCAAAATACTTGTCATTTCCTTCTTACCTCCCTTTCGAAGAGTGCTAATTACACACCAGAATGGTTTTCAAGCAGCTTGACCCAAAGTCTCCAACCTGTTTCCAAAGTCTTCACAAGATTTCTTCTTGGATGCTGCAATTATCTGTTTGGCTTTGTTTCTTTCCTCAACATAACTTTCTCTGTCTGCCTGAGTTCTAGTATGTAGCCATTTTTGATACGCCTTCTTCTTCCTTTTACAGGCTGCCTTGACTGTGTAATTCCACCAAGCTCTTTGCTTCGTCCTACCTTTACACACCACCATTCCAAGACATTCGTTAGCCACTTCTAGTACTGTGTCCCTGTACCTTGTCCATTCCTTTTCCAATGACTGTAATTGACTACATTCAACTAACTGGAACCTTTCTGAGATCACTGTTATGTCCTTGTGCCTGATTCCCTTATCCTGAAGTTTCTCCATTCTTATCCTCCTACATATGGACCTGACCTCCTGCACTTTCGGCCTCACAATACCAATTTCACTGCAGATTAAATAATGATCAGTGTCATCAAAGAATCCCCCGAATACACGTATATCCCTCACAACCTTCCTGAATTCCTGATATGTTATTATATAGTCAATGACAGATCTGGTTCCCCTGCCTTCCCAAGTATACCGGTGAATGTTCTTATGTTTAAAAAAGGAGTTTGTGATTACTAAGCCCATGCTGGCACAGAAATCCAAGAGTTGTTTCCCGTTCCTGTTGGCCTCCGTATCCTCTCCAAATTTACCCATAACCTTTTCATACCTTTCTATTCGATTTCCAATCCTCGCATTAAAATCACCCATGAGCAGAACACCGTCATTGTCTTTAACTCTAACAACTACATCACTGAGTGCGTCATAAAAGCTATACATGTTATCTTGATCTGTCCCTTCACAATGCGAATATACTGACACAATCCTAATTTTCTTGCTAGACACTGTCAAATCTATCCACATCAGTCGTTCGTTTACATAATTGCTACTACGCTGGGTTCCATTTCTTTCCTGATGTAAAGCCCTACACCCCATTGTACTTTTCCTGCTTTGACTCCTGACAGGTAGACCTTGTATTCTCCCACTTCCTCTTCTTTCTCACCCCTTACCCGAATGCCACTAACAGCTAAAACGTCCAACCCCATCTTACTTGC
This sequence comes from Schistocerca gregaria, assembly GCF_023897955.1. Lineage (NCBI taxonomy): Eukaryota > Metazoa > Arthropoda > Insecta > Orthoptera > Acrididae > Schistocerca > Schistocerca gregaria. The sequence goes on along the minus strand of NC_064921.1, from coordinate 960,488,923 downwards.
AGCCTCTGGCAGCTCTACCTTCTTCGCAGAGTATCCCCCATTGATATTAATAGTTCCCCATCTCGTTACCATTCGTTTGCCGAGTCGTATCTTAGGAGTCACTGGTTTGTCAATTGGAGGTGGGAGTCCATCACCTCCAAAAGTCCGAGGCATTTTGCTCTGATTGTTGCCAGTATCATATTTAAAGTACCAGGGAAGCAGGTTGCTAGCCTTACTTGCTCCAATATTGGATTTAATTGCAGTACGTAGTTCCAGTAACATTATCAGTAGGGCAGATATCCAAGAAGAGCCATGACACATTAGGAAAGGTTTTAAAGCACAATTCTATCTTTCAGCCATCCCATTATTGGCTTGGTGATCGCTGTTGTGTGGTGGTGTTTACAGCAACGTAAGTTTGTCAGCTCATGCAAGTAACACGTCTGAAATTGATGTTCTTGGTCAGTTGTGACGTCGGTGGTTAGGTAGTTTAGTTCAGAAACACAGACTGCACCTCATCCCTGTCGCTGTTTTCGCTTGGGTAACTGCAAGAAGTTGTACATTTTCTTGTCTGTTGTCTGAAATGGAAATGACACCAACAACAGTAGTCTGTTGACATAGCAGTGATGGTTGTGCCAGCTACTGTGTGGTGGGATTTCGTGAATTGGTGGTGTTTCTGTAGTTTGCTTGTCTTGCTGCTGGACAGCACTCGAGAGTCGCACCGGAGCAAGTGCTTTCGTCATGACAGTGGGAACTGCTGCCATCTAGTGACGTCCAAAGCAGCTAAGTGTGATACTGTTACCAGTCTGAGGACCCGCATGTGAGCTATCATGTAAGAATATGGCTTGTGGGGCATCCTCAAGAACAAAGTTTACGTCAGTAAGCCACTTACTGTGCTTCAATTAAAGGATACAATTGAGCTAGATATTCGTGCTATACCCCATAACATGTTGAAGGGATGATAAAAAAAACTTCACACTGAGGGTTGACGGGTGTGCTGAAAAAGAGGGCCACTTCTTATCTTTCACAAATAATTAATTTCTGTCAAAATTAACGTATAACATGGAAACTGTTATTCATTGTGAATCTTTTGAAACAAAATAAATTGCTATATTTTAAAATGTCACTGAGTGCTATGAATTTGAAAACCATCAGGCAATGCTGACTCACTATGCATTTGGCCAGCTACCAGTAAATGAGCTTGAGTTCCATGCACTAGTGTTCTTATATGACACCAGAAATTACATCGAGATTTGTCACCAAAACTTTACTTTTTAAAACTTGTTGACTGCGTGGGTCTCTTGATTTGCGAGTACAGCAGAGCGCGTGATCTTGAAGGTGTGTGTACTTGTATGCACAGGGCATGATATGAGTAATGTCTGACAAGAACAAGTATGAGTGTCTAAAGCACCGATGATCAGGACGAATTGTAGGCTGTCAGAAAGTACACCATAAACCGCAAAAAAAATGTTCAGTAGTTGGAATCACTTACTTGTTCAGCTGCTGTAGCATGCATAGCGGAACGGCGAGTTTGCTTTGCGGAGCAGAAGATGTATAAATTGTCCGCAGGCTGTATATCAAGCAAATTATCTGGCAATTGGCCATCATTTGCGAGCACTGGAGAGGAACGGTTTGTAGACACTTCCTCCGAATTGCACGGTAACTGCTGTGATGAGATGGTGTCTGTTTCAGCCGACGTAGTATCCTCAGACTTACGCTTTTCTCGCGGTCCATGGCTTTCTTTAGGGTCACCAGTTGTGAGAAAAGTCTATCCACAATAATTATAGTACATATTTGTAAATATTGAAGCTGGAAACTGTAATAAACTCCACTAGAGGTACATCAAACACTGCTGCAGACAAACACTCAACATACCATCTACAGACAGGAAACCTGAATGTCTCAAAATAAAGATACTTTACACTTCATTGGTTCAAAGATAGTTTTCCATTAATTGCATCGCCACAAGTTCAAAAACGAAAATTTTCTCCTGCCTAAAATATTCATCAGTTAATAAACAGTAGTACATTGTGATTTTGTTTTCTCGACACATTTAAATGTAGCTAACTAATAATAGCGTTTAGCAAAAAAGAAGAAGAGATATGGGGTGATGTTTGTCAGACTCGACGTCAAATACTGAGATTTTTTGGGTAGTGGCTCGTGACGTCACGCCACAAATACCTAGTGGTGACACTGGACGTCACATTCGGAGAGTCGTCTTTAGAAACAGAGTAGTCAACGCCGCTACTAAACTGCAGCCACATTTCTGCCTAAGTGCGGTGACACATAAGTACGGAAAACAGTTGAGTGCAAACTCTGCTGTTATACCTCCGGTACTGAGGCAAAAACATAACATGAAATTGTGGAAAATACGCTAGTAGACATGTTGTGAACTATTCTAAGCATGTTGGACCAATAATACATCTCCCTTCCGCTATTTACACTGACGGAGTATGGAGTTAAATACGTGAATATAAAAGATATTAATACAGCTACCTATTTCAACTTTGAAGCTTGTTATGGGTACAAATCACTGAAATAACAGGAACATAGAGTACAAATTTAGGAGTTTTAAGATTTGTTTTCCATGTCAAGTGCAAGAAGTTAAACATGGAACTCAAATTACGCCATATAAGGTAAAACCCCACAATATTATGTCTTAATTTAAACAATAAATCTACATGTGTGATATTTTTGAGACTACAAACTTTACATTCTAAAGTGTTGCCAAGGCGATTTGGTCAACAAAATATCTTATAGCAGACGCTTCGTTGCAGTAAACAATGCTACAGCAATGAACTAAAAATGCGAAAAAAAGAATATATGCTCACAGTTTAACCGTGCTCTAAGTCAGTGGTAATACCAAAACCGAAACAAAGCGTGGTGTTCTGGATCTTTATAAAACTGAGATTGAAACTTTTCATTAGCAGCAAGAACTGAGTTTACCCTCAAAGCACCGTGGTTGTATACACGAAATTTTAAAGAAACGTAGTCCATCAAAAAACTAGACCTTTCCTATATCTGGTGGAACGAATTATTTTTACAGAAACAAACTGATATATTCACGTAAAACTTTGAGAGACACTATGAGAAAAGAGGAAAAGCAAACAGGTATCCCTCACAGCGGTCCTCTAGTAGATTCTAGCAGATAAAAGTTCAAAAGGCTGAACAGTATCTAAAAAAAGTTCTGCTGGGCAATTTCAAATGCATTTTTTCGTGGGTATTTTACATCTCTTCTATTTACTGCTAATGCCAACTAATTTTTCATTTCTTCATTCTATGGAGAAGTGAACATACGAAATGCATCAGTATTGTTGATGAAACTTTCTAGTGGATTAATCTAGTTTTAATCTTCGAAGAAGTTTCATTTCAGTGCACACTCTACTGAAGAGTGAAAATTCTTGCAAGATTATTATTAATGTAAGTCATTTATAAAAAATGTATAAAATTTTAATTTGTTTCATGTGACCCATAACTGAAAATAAAATGACGTTGTTTTCGTTAGAAAATTATGATTCAATATTTATTATAACATTTAAATGAAAGTAAAAAAAATGGGGTAAAGTTGTTCGAAACTCAGACTGAGACTTCAGCGCCACTCATGCAGCTAAACACATCTTATCACTTGCGAGAACTGTTTTGTATTTAACAGAGCTCAGAAGCTATCTCTGTTTTTGGAAACTGTGTTTGCACACAAACTTTCAAACTGTATAAATACACATAAGAAGATCGAACAGGGCCAGTCCGTAAGCTCATCTTGTAAGATAAAAGCTCATGTATATGCTCGCAGGCCTAAAACCTGTACAAGCTGTTGTCTGATCAGAATACAAACGCATGAAGAGTGCGTAACAAATCCAACAGTAACTCATATACACTGAAGCTCCGAAGAAATTTGTATCGGCATGCCGTATTCAAATACAGCGATATGTAAACAGGCAAAACACGGCGCTGCGGTCAGCAACGCCGATATAAGGCACCAAGTGTCTGGCACACCTGTTACATCAGTTACCGCTGCTACAATGGCAGATTATCAAGATTTAAGTGAGTTTGAAGGTTATGTTATAGTCAGGCACGACCGATGGTACACAGCATCTCGTAAGTAGCGATGAGTGGGATTTTTCCGTACGACCATTTAACGACAGTACTGTGAATATCAGGAATTCGGTAAAACATCAAATCTCCGATATCACTGCGGTCGGGAAAAGATGCTGCTAGTGAAGAGAATTATTCAACGTGACAGAAGTGCAACCCTTTCGCAAATTGCTGCAAATTTCAGTGCTGGGCCATCAACAAGTGTCATCGTGCGAACCATTCAAAGAAACATCACCGATGTGGGCTTTCGGAGCCGAAGGCCCACTCGTGTACCCTTGATGGCTGTACGACACAAAGCCTTACGCCTCGCCTTGGGCTCGTCAACTCCGACATTGGACGGTTGATAACTGGAAACATGTTGCCTGGTCGTAGGAGTCTCGTTTCAACTTGTATAGAACGTATCGATGTACACAGGTGAGGACACAACCTCATGAATCCATGTACCCTGCAAGTCAGCAGGGGACTGTTCAAGCTAGTGGAGGCTCTGTAATAGTGTGGGGCGTGTGCAGTTGGAGTGATATGAGACCCCTGATACGTCTATATACGACTCTGTCAGCATCCTGTCTGATCACCTGCATTCTTTCATGTCCATTGCGCATTCCGACTGACTTTGGCCATTCCAGCAGGACAATGCGACACCCCATACGTCCAGAATTGCTACAGAGTGGCTCCAGGAACAGTCTCACGAGTTTAAACACTTCCACTGGTCACCAAACTCCCCAGACATGAGGATTATTGAACGTATCTGGGATGCCTTGCAACGTGCTGTTCAGAAGAAATCTTCACCCTCTCGTACTCTTCCGGATTTATGGACAGCCCTGCAGGATTCATAGTGTCAGTACCCTCCAACACTACTTCAGACATGTTCATGTGAGCTTAGTGATATCTTAAGTTATTTGTGTCATCAATCACTTATGACAGGAACATTTCCAGACTGGTTTAAATATGTTGAAGTTACACCTCTCCACAAGAAATGGGACAAAGAAATGCCATCAAATTACCGACCGATCTCACTTTTGCCAGCTTTTTCAAAAATCTTTATAAAGATTATGTTCAAGCGTCTACTTGAGAACCTTAGTGAAAATAACATACTGTCCAAGTCACAGTTTGGGTTTCTTAAGGGTTTTGATATTGAGAAGGCTATTTACACTTACAGTGAAAATGTCCTTAATTCATAAGACAACAAATTAGAGGCAACTGGCATATTCTGTGACCTGTCAAAGACTTTTGACTGTGTGAATCACAGCATTCTTTTAAGTAAATTAAACTATTATGGCATCACTGGTAGTGCTGCAAAGTCGTTTCAGTCATATCTAACTAATAGAAAACAAAGGGTGTCATTATGTAACATTTCAGCAGTAGGCAATCAGACATCATCTGACTGGGAAGAAATTACATGCGATGTTCCCCAAAGTTCCATACCAAGTCCTCTACTTTTTCTTGTATATATTAATGACCTGTCATCTATTACATTAAAAGATGACAAGTCTGCTTTATTTGCAGATGATACAAACATTGCAATAAATAGCAAATCAAATATAAATTTAGAAATGGCAACTAATGAAATTTTTACTGACATTAATAAGTGATTCATAATCAATTCTTGTCATTAAACTTTGAAAAGACCCACTATATGCATTTCAGAAATTCCAAGAGATTTCCTTCTAGTATGTGTATAAAATATGATGACATGGAAGTAGGAGGAGTTGAGAGTATAAAGTTCTTGGGATTACAACTTGATAATAAATTCAGTTGGGAGCAACATACTAACGAACTGCTAAAGCGCTTAAACAAGTCTGTGTTTGTAATGCAAATGATGTCAGACATAGGAGATATAAATATAAAAAAAACTGGCATTTTTGCTTATTTTCACTCCATTATATCATATGGTATCACATTTTGGGGTAACTTCACATACCAAGAAAAAAGTTTTAGAGTACAGAAGTGTATAATAAGAGTAATGTGTAGTGTAAATCCAAGAACATTATGTCGAAACCTATTCAAAGAATTGGGCATACTGACCTCTGCTTCTCAGCATATTTATTCCTTAATGAAGATTGTTGAAAATAATACATCTTTTTTCCAACTAACTGCTTAGTACACAGTAATCAATACTACGAATAAGAACAATATACGTCAAGATTTAAAATCACTTACTCTTGTCCAGAAAAGAGACCAGTATTCAGCAACGCATATTTTCAATACGTTACCAGCAACCATTAAGAGTTTAGTTTCAGATAAGGCACAATTTAAACATAATGTAAAAGAATTTTTGGTGGCCAACTCCTTCTGTTCCATCTATGAATTTCTCAACAAGTGCAATAGACCATTTTAATGAAAAATTATTATACTTTAATTTTGACGATACTTGGTTGTAACAGCCAAGTAACTACCTACTGTGTGAATGATGGATGTATGGGAAGCAGATGTAAGTCTTAAGTCTGTAAATAGTGGAAGTTTAATATTAAATCTTGTACATAATTGACTGTTCTTAACTGAGGATCATTGAAATGAATAATTTACTTTAATTTTTGATAATACTTGGTTGCAATAGCCAAGTAACTAGCTACTGTGTGAATGATGGATTTAATGAAAGCAATAGTAAGTATTAAACCTGTAAATATTAGAATTTTAATTTAATTCATTTACATAATTTTACTGTTTACTGACTGAGGATCATTAAAATTAATGAAACTCCATTTTTCTAATTACATTCTTGTAATGTGTTTATCTGAGATGTTCCACACCCAGGAGGATCCCCTCTTTTGTGGGATTATGGAATAAATAATTAATCTAAACTCCCTGCCGCCGTTGGATAAGCAGCTGTAGCAGCAAGTCGTATACTCCTAGCTCACTCATTTGTTACATAGTTTAATTCTTAATTTCTTTGCGTGTTTTTGGTACTTGCATTGTTTAATTCATAAATTTCGGGCGCATTATAGTACTTGAGAGTTGTAGCATACGTTTTAGTACCTGAATAGTGTAAAATCGCGTAGTCTCCTTCCGCCGCCAAGCAGTGTGTCAGAAGTGCGCAAGTAGCAGCATTACTGCATTTACTAGGCACTCTTGTATTTTAATAACCGTTTAAATTTTGTGTCGAATTGTTTGTGCTCTCTGTAGATTAATTCAGACGTTCTTTGCACAACAGTTTTAGCATGGATTGGGACTGCAACTGCTGTGTTCGGATGCAGGCTGAGTTGGCATCCCTTCGCTCCCAGCTTGAGGCAGTGTTGGCTTCGGTCACACAGCTTGAGAGGCTGTTGCCAATGGGCATCACTGTGGGGGTCCGGATGGGGGTTTGTCGGGGACGGCCAGCTCGTCCCACGCATCCCCCGATCGGACTACGACTGTGGCTACCCGGGATACTGCCCACATTGAGGCTGATCCCTTACCTGTGGTGGAGTGGGAGGTCGTCTCGAGGTGTGGCAGGGGGCGAAAGACATTCCGGAGGGCTGAACGGAAGGCCTCTCCAGTTTGTCTGACGAACCGGTTTCAAGTTCTGTCTCCGGCTGATACTGATGTTCGGCCGGAGATGTCTGCTTGTCCCGTTCCAGAAGTTGCCCCTCAGTCTGCAAGATCCGGACAGTCACAGAGGATGGTTTTACTGGTAGTTGGGAGTCAGGCGCGTAATTGGGCCCCTTAGGGACATGGCAGCAAGAGAGGGGAAGAAAACCAATGTGCACTCCAGGTGCATACCCGGGGGAGTCATTCCAGATGTGGAAAGAGTCCTTCCGGTTGCCATGAAGGGTAAAGGGTGCACCCATCTGCAGGTGGTCGCTCATGTCGGCACCAATGATGCGTGTCGCTAAGGATCGGAGGAAATCCTCTCTTCCGGCGGCTATCTGATTTGGTGAAGACTGCCAGTCTCGCTAGCGGGAAGAAAGCACAGCTCACCATCTGCAGCATCGTCGATAGGACTGACTGCGGACCTTTGGTACAGAGCCGAGTGGAGGGTCTGAATCAGAGGCTGAGACGGTTCTGCGACCATGTGGGCTGCAGATTCTTCGACTTGCGCCATAGGGTGGTGGGGCTTCGGGTTCCGCTGGATAGGTCAGGAGTCCACTACACGCAGTAAGCGGCTACACGGGTAGCAGGGGTTGTGTGGCGTGGACTGGGCGGTTTTTTAGGTTAGATGGCCTCGGGCAAGTACAGAAAGGGCAACAGCTTCAAAGGGTGCGGGGCAAAGTCAGGACATGCGGGGACCAAGCAGCAATCGGTATTGTAATAGTAAACTGTCGAAGTTGCATTGGTAAAGTACCGGAACTTCAAGCGCTGATAGAAAGCACCGAAGCTGAAATCGTTATAGGTACAGAAAACTGGCTGAAGCCAGAGATAAATTCAGCCGAAATTTTTACAAAGGCACAGACGGTGTTTAGAAAGGATAGATTCCATGCAACCGGTGGTGGCGTGTTTGTCGCTGTTAGTAGTAGATTATCCTGTAGTGAAGTAGAAGTGGACAGTTCCTGCGAAATATTATGGGTGGAGGTTACACTCAACAACCGAGCTAGGTTAATAATTGGCTCCTTTTACCGACCTCCCGACTCAGCAGCATTATGCGAGAAAATTTGGAATACATTTCACATAAAGTTTCTCAGCATATTATAGTCTTAGGTCGAGATTTCAATTTACCAGGTATAGACTAGGATACTCAGATGTTTAGGACGGGTGGTAGGGACAGAGCATCAAGTGACATTATACTGAGTGTACTATCCGAAAAATACCTCGAGCAATTAAACAGAGAACCGACTCGTGGAGATAACATCTTGGACCTACTCATAACAAACAGACCCGAAGTTTTCGACTCTGTAAGTGCAGAACAGGGTATCAGTGATCATAAGGCTGTTGCAGAATCCCTGAATATGGAAGTTAATAGGAATATAAAAAAAGGGAGGAAGGTTTATCTGTTTAGCAAGAGTAATAGAAGGCAGATTTCAGACTACCTAACAGATCAAAACGAAAATTTCTGTTCCGACACACAATGTTGAGTGTTTATGGAAAAAGTTTAAGGCAATTGTAAAATGCGTTTTAGACAGGTACGTGCCGAGTAAGACTGTGAGGGACGGGAAAAACCCACCGTGGTTCAACAACAAAGTTAGAGAACTACTGCGGAAGCAAAGAGAGCTTCACTCCAAGTTTAAACGCAGCCAAAACCTCTCAGACAAACAGAACTTAAACGATGTCAAAGTTAGCGTAAGGAGGGCTATGCGTGAAGCGTTCAGTGAATTCGAAAGTAAAATTCTATGTACCGACTTGACAGAAAATCCTAGGAAGTTCTGGTCTTACGTTAAATCAGTAAGTGGCTCGAAACAGCATATTCAGACACTCCGGGATGATGACGGCTTTGAAACAGAGGATGACACGCGTAAAGCTGAAATACTAAACACCTTTTTCCAAAGCTGTTTCACAGAGGAAGACCGCACTGCAGTTCCTTCTCTAAATCCTCGCACAAATGAAAAAATGGCTGACATCGAAATGAGTGTCCAAGGAATAGAAAAGCAACTGAAATCACTCAACAGAGGAAAGTCCACTGGACCTGACGGAATACCAATTCGATTCTACACAGAGTACGCGAAAGAAATTGCCCCCCTTCTAACGGCCGTGTACAGCAAGTTTCTAGAGGAACGGAAGGTTCCAAATGATTGGAAAAGAGCACAGGTAGTCCCAGTCTTCAAAAAGGGTCGTCGAGCAGATGCGCAAAACTATAGACCTATATCTCTGACTTCGATCTGTTGTAGAATTTTAGAACATGTTTTTTGCTCGAGTATCATGTCATTTTTCGAAACCCAGAATCTACTCTGTAGGAATCAACATGGATTCCGGAAACAGCGATCGTGTGAGACCCAGCTCGCTTTATTTGTTCATGAGACCCAGAAATTATTAGATACAGGCTCCCAGGTAGATGCTATTTTCCTAGACTTCCGGAAGGCGTTCGATACTGTTCCGCACTGTCGCCTGATAAACAAAGTAAGAGCCTACGGATTATCAGACCAGCTGTGTGGCTGGATTGAAGAGTTTTTAGCAAACAGAACACAGCATGTTGTTATCAATGGAGAGACGTCTACAGACGTTAAAGTAACCTCTGGCGTGCCACAGGGGAGTGTTATGGGACCATTGCTTTTCACAATATATATAAATGACCTAGTAGATAGTGTCGGAAGTTCCATGCGGCTTTTCGCGGATGATGCTGTAGTATACAGAGAAGTTGCAGCATTAGAAAATTGTAGCGAAATGCAGGAAGATCTGCAGCGGATAGGCACTTGGTGTAGCGATAGCAACTGACCCTTAACATAGACAAATGTAGTGTATTGCGAATACATAGAAAGAAAGATCCTTTATTGTATTATTATATGATAGCGGAACAAACACTGGTAGCAGTTACTTCTGTTAAATATCTGGGAATATGCGTGCGGAACGATTTGAAATGGAATGATCATATAAAATTAATTGTTGGTAAGGCGGGTACCAGGTTGAGATTCGTTGGGAGAGTCCTTAGAAAATGTAGTCCATCAACAAAGGAGGTGGCTTACAAAACACTCGTTCGACCTATACTTGAGTATTGCTCATCAGTGTGGGATCCGTACCAGATCGGGTTGACGGAGGAGATAGAGAAGATCCAAAGAAGAGCGGCGCGTTTCGTCACAGGGTTATTTGGTAACCGTGATAGCGTTACGGAGATGTTTAGCAAACTCAAGTGGCAGACTCTGCAAGAGAGGCGCTCTGCATCGCGGTGTAGCTTGCTCGCCAGGTTTCGGGAGGGTGCGTTTCTGGATGAGGTATCGAATATACTGCTTCCCCCTACTTATACCTCCCGTGGAGATCACGAATGTAAAATTAGAGAGATTCGAGCGCGCACGGAGGCTTTCAGACAGTAGTTCTTCCCGCGAACCATACGCGACTGGAACAGAAAAGGGAGGTAATGACAGTGGCACGTAAAGTGCCCTCCGCCACACACCGTTGGGTGGCTTGCGGAGTATGAATGTAGATGTAGATGTAATCTAAAGACTCTAGTCGAATCAATGCCACGTCGTGTTGCGGCACTTCTGTGTGCTCGTGAGGGTTCTAAGCGATATTAAGCAGGTGCACCAGTTTCTTTGGCTCTCCGGTGTACATGCGGACATTTTCACATGTCTGGAGAAAAACATCTCGAATGTGATTTTTAGTGGCAGCTCAAGGTACTTTGTGGCATGACGTCACGACCGCCGAAAACCATGGATTTAATGTGATTTAAAGACGACGTTTAATGTTGGTGTACAGTGGCTTCATGTCGAAATTTGCTCCAGGCACCAGTAAACCTATTAACACCACTGATTATACATATCATGTTAACAAGCTAATGGAAAATAACGACTAGAAATACCAAACTAAAGTGATGGAGCCAGAGGGCTTATATCAGCATAACCAACGCTGCCATTGGATCAGTAGCTGCAATGGTTATTTATTGTTTTGGGGAACAGTTAACCGTTCGCAGGTTTGAAATGAAAATAATAATATTGTTTGTGACTATGTGCATATGTCTATGCAGTTTTTTCAAGCACAGGAAGTGTAATAGATAATTCACATAGAAGTGTGAGTTTTCAAATGTTTGAAGAACGCAATCATGGTGACTTTACTTCATTAAACGATATTTTACGTATTAAAAATAATCACAAAACTTTTATTTATTTATTCCATTCCACTCTTCTCTCCTGTGCTTTGCGAATTTGCCTCAAAATATTGTTGACAGACACTGTTTGCTCTACATTGTTATGGATGTTAGTAGTATCTTGATACACCCTAAAAACCAAACGATAGTAGATCACAACACAAATGATCGGGTAACTAAAATACTACCCAAGTGTACCAGCTTCTCGAAATAAGGTTACTGATTAAGTCATTTCTGTAATGTGTTATGCATGTTTTTATGTTTAACGCATTCAGATACGACAATGCACTCATCCTCTCCCAACCAATGTCGCATTTTTAAATTTCCAGCTTTCACCGCTAAGTGCCACAGAGATCAGACTTTCCCAAATGATGTAGTCGTTCGTATGCATTGTGGTAATATAATTCTAACCAGACACCCAAACTTTCTAAGTGAATACTAGGTCTACAACTTTGCTTCCGCCATTTTTTCTCGAAGTTTGGGGCTTTGTCGTGAAAAACTTTCCAAAAAATTATGGTTCGCTGGCCACTACAGTCTCCCATATTTCGGACAGCACGGGGTGGGGGAAGAACTGGGCGTCTTTTGTGGGGAACCATGAATCGATTCAATTTTCCACTTGTTCATATGATCAGAAGCGCTGATCAGCCAGACTGTATGCCACTGGTCGAAAAAGGTGGTAGTCAGAGAGAGCAACGTATGGAGAATACGGCGGGAGGTATAGGACTTCTCATTTCAACGTTTCCATGGATATTTTGACGGGTTTTGCGACATGGGATCGAGCACTGACCTGCAGCAAAATTACCTTGACGTCTCTATCGCTGTATTGTGGCCGTTTGCGTTTCAGTACTGAGCTCGAACGCATCAATTGCTTTCGATAATGATGTCCTGTGACTGTCTTCGTCTGTTGCAGTAGCTACGAAAACGTTCTGTCTTCCACGCCACGCCGGACTTTGACATCAAAACCACCGTTCTTAAGGCGTTGAAAACATTCTCTTCACGTTCTTCCACTAATAGTTCCCTCGCCATTGGGCTTACCCAGCATTTTAAGAGCCACAGCCGCAGATTTCTTCATGTTAAAGCAGAAAATTAAAACTTCCCGCAAATGGCGAGAAATGGGTACGTAAGTTAACGTTCTTAATCGAGAATACTCTTATGATGCAATCACAAATCGACTAATATTTTTGTGGCATTATGTTTACAGATGCCTAAGCTTATTTTATTACAACTATGACGAAAGACCCGAACCCCACTTGCCGCTACTGCCGTCTATTGCAAAACGGCGGAAGCAAAGTTGTAGACCTAATAATTTGAGGCGTTTTATTTGTAGAGACTCCATTCAGGAAGAACTCTGAATGACGTTGCGATGCACTGTTCATTGTTAGACTTGTCTTATTGATCATTTTAGTACACTCTAATCACACTAAAATCACTTGCCTTGCAACTAGAGCATAGAACAAAAGACAAAAATAAAAGATATTAAACTTCACGAAAGAACAAAGGTTATTATTAATTCAGTGTAATCTCTGATGGGAAGAGTTTCCACAGAGCGCTCGCCGTCCCTCTCCCCCTTCCTGGCCAAGTAGTGTGGAGTACGAGGGTGGAAGTGTAGGCGTGTGCATTTATTCGAGGACATAGTCATCAAGGCAAAGAGGCAGTCGGCATGTGAGCCCCCCTAACGGGATAGTGCGGCATTATCCTGGGAGAGGATGGCGGAGCTGGCAGCGGGGAAGGAAAAGCAGGCAGTGACAGTGGTAACAGTATCACTGGACGATGTGACGTGTTGAAATGCTGCCTGTGCATGCAGATATGTGGGAGTGATGAGTGAGTCCTGGGAATCGGCAGTTTCGTGTAGGATATAGGCAGGTCTGAGTTAATGTACTGAGGCAGTCTTAAGTTTTGTCAAGGTGGAGTACATCAGAGGTGACCATAGGACTTTTGTGGGTGTCTGCGTATGGTGGTTGGAGGGCTGCCTGTATAGTGTTGTCACGCACCATTACGAACTTGCAGTTTGTGTCGGCCTTTTGAATGAAGTTCTTGGGAGTTGGGTGGTTGGGGTGGGTTGTTTGTGGTCAGACAGCGAGGTCATTGGTCTCATCGGATTAGGGAAGGACGGGAAGGAAGTTAGCCGTGCCCTTTCCAGGGAACCATCTCGGCATTTGCCTAGAACGATTTAGGGAAATCACGGAAAACCTAAATCAGGATGGCCGGTCGCGGGATTAAACCGTCGTCCTCCCGAATGCGAGTCCACTGTGCTAGCCACTGCGCTACCTCGCTCGGCCCTGGGAGTTCCATGGGGTTGAAGAGGTAGTGTTCTAATGCATGAGATATGGTGCAGTTGGCTAGAGTTGGCAACTGAATCGGTGTCCAGAAGTTCTGTAGGTTTGATGAACTCTGCTGGTAGGATCAGAGGTTCTCTGTGCAAATTATCTGTCAACGACGCCTGCAAGTTCTCCATAAAGATTGAACTTCCCCACAGCTGTGCCGAAGACAGAGATTCAGCCCATTTGCCCCTGTGGCAGGTTGCTGCTGCTTTAAAGTGAGGTGCCACTGCCCTACCAACCCATTGCCCTGTTGCTGGTTGGTGGTGGAGCAGTAGGATTTCAGTCCACATAGTTTCCACATTACTGAGAACAGGGCGGACTCAGGCTGGTGGCTCTGCTATGTATTTATTGTTACTGGACATCCGAAGCCTGAGATCCAAATTTGTATGAAGCTCCTTGCTGCGATCTCTCTCATTATACCTGATGTGGACACTGCTTCTACCCACTACATAACGTGGTCAGGTGCAGAAAGTGACAAGTGATGTGACAAGTGGTGGAGACTGTGAAAGATTTGATGTTTCATTGAAAGGACAACCAATGAGCGAGCTCACCCTTGTGATACACACACCAGATTTGTTCATCATATTCGGGAAGGAAGTAGTCACTATAATTGCATAATTGCAAAACTCATTTGCTCCACAACACAGTGACAGGTCACAATTATAGTTCATAGAATAGTCAAATAACAAAACAATCCAAGCCCATGGTTTCCCTCATTCGGCCAGAATTCCAGGATAATGTCACAGTTCGTGTATATTTGTGCCTATGTCCATTAAAAAAATAATAAGCTTGTAATCAGTGCTGTTATGCTCTTGTTTATTTGCTTATTCACTCCTCAACACCTCCACTATATTGTGTTGTCATTACTCCGCCCATTGCTTGACAAATAGTGTTGAAACTGTACTATAGACACAGCAATTGATCATGTGCAAAATGCTGAACCAATAAGGGCAACAATACAAGACCACACAGTCTGTCAGCGAGCTACCCTATTCCGTACAGGGGTGAAAGCTACATTGCTACAATGGTGTAATGGCTAACATATTTGCCTACTAAGCTTAGGCATGGTAGCTAAGGAAAAAAAGAAGAAAAAAAACTGAGAAAACGAATCAACGATGAATGATCAGCTGTCATGAAACATCCACCTCAACTGAAAGGATAAAAAAAAGTAAAAATAATAATATGTAAGCAGGAGACCTGGGTTCAAGTCCCAACCATAACATGAATTTAATTCATTTCTTCAGCTTCTGTCATTACTGGAAATAAAGTTGAGAATCTTGTGTCTCCGGAAAAACACAATTCCATCAGATCAACAGATCACCTATGCCTGATGTACAGGCAGGATTTCTCCATTATGTACAAAGCTGGGGTGCTATTTTAATACTGGTGAGCCTCTGCAATACTGACGACTTAAGAAGGGGAAAATAGACTGAAGGTGTGAACTGAAGTTTGTGTTAGGGAGGGCACTGGACTAGGGTAGTCTGTGCAGCTGTGTTAGCTATACTGCTACAATGATGTAATGACTAACCCATCTGCCTAATAAGCAGGAGACTTGTGTTTAAGTCCTGACCATGGCACAAAATTTAATTCATTTCATCGTCTATCATTAGTGTTGTAAATTACTGAATAACTGTTTTATTAGCAAGGACCATACTAAGTGGTGGTGGCGGTTAGAGTTTAACGTCCTGTCGACAACGAGGTCATTAGAGACGGAGCGCAAGCTCGGGTTAGGGAAGGATTGAGAAGGAAATCGGCCGTGCCCTTTCAAAGGAACCATCCCGGCATTTGCCTGAAACGATTTAGGGAAATCACGGAAAACCTAAATCAGGATGGCTGGAGACGGGATGAACCGTCGTCCTCCCGAATGCGAGTCCAGTGTGCTAATCACTGCGCCACCTCGCTCGGACCATACTAAGAAACACATGGGGGGAGGGGGGATGTCTACACTGATGTCTCCAATTCCTTGATGCATCTGGCAGCAACGTACTGTACTAATGTGGATGGCACCACAAAAGGCATCTAAGTTACCTTGATACTGAGTAGTTCTGGAAAAATCGACACATGTCCCTGATACAGCTCAAGTCATGTTGTTTATTAGAAGACAGATTTTGAAGTTACTGATGAACTAGCAGATCTGATTTACTTGTAGGGTACAATGGGGAGAGGAGATATACAGGGGCTCAACAAAAATATGGGAACATTGGGAGATATGAATGTGTGAACATATTTTCACCTCCAATCCAGCTCCTTCTCTGTTCCCATTCCAGCATTACACAGCTCTCATTCGTCCATCACACCCAGTCTTCTCTCCCTCTCTGCTATCTCCTTCCCACCCCACCTCTCCAGTGCCCTCCATCTAACCTCCCGACGGCATATAGCTGCCCTACCTTCTTTCCACCTTGTCTCTGTGTGCTCCGCTACAGCATGTCACAGTCCACCACTCCTACCCTGCTATCCTTCCCCCTCCCCACCCCAGCCTCCTCCTTACCCCCACCCAGTCACCACTCCCATCATGCTCTGGTGCTGCTGCTCGCAGTGGGCCTCAGTCCCTGAGACTGCAGTCATGTTTGTGTGAGTTGCATTTATGGTGAGTGTATATGTGTTTGTTTGTCATCTAATTTTCACACAGGCCTTACTGACTGAAAGCTGTTTTTGTAAAAGCTGTATTTGTGACAGTCTTGTTGTTGTGTCTATCTGCGACTCAGCAGCTCTGCTATATTGTGAGTAGCAACTTCCTTTTCACATTTTATACATTTGACTATTTTAGCTTAATAGAGACCTGATGGCAGGGAATTGCGGGATGAGCTGGTTTTCCAAACCCACTCATCAGTGATGCAAACAGGAAAACATGGTGCCAAAGCCATAAAATTTGGACTATGGAACAATGGAAGAAAGTCATTTGTTCAGATGAGTAGCATTTCTGACAGTTCCCGATTTATGGCCAAGTTTACATTCCAAGAGTGAATATGGCATGGCTTTGGCGCTCACTTGGGCAGCCATATCATGGTATTCTGTGGTCTCCATGGTTACTCTGTGTGTTTACGTTACTACCAAGGTTTATGTCATCATATTGGCTGATTGGGTTCATCCCATCATACAGTGTGGCTCACCAATGGTGCTTCTGTGTTCCGCGATGATACGGCCCCTGCTCTCACAGCTTGCATCAGCCAGGACTGGTTTTGTGAATATGAGAATAAATTATCATATCTTCCTGCCTGTAAGAGTTACCAGATATCAATAATTTTGAGTTTTGAGTCGCAATAGGCACAACAAAAAGATTCACACAGAAACCAGTCATGTGATTTACAAGTTAAGCTGCAACCACTGTGCTGCATTCTATGTAAGCACGACGACCAACAACAAGATATCTGTCTGTATGAACGGCCATTGACAAACTGTGACCAAAAAACAAGTGGACCACCCTGTTGCTGAACACGCTGCCCTCATTTCAATGACTGCTTCACAGCCTGCGCCATATGGACCCTTCCCAGCAACACCAGCTTTTCTGAATAGCAAGGGTGGGAACTTTTCCTGCAACACATCCTACATTCCCTTAACCTTCCTGGCATCAATCTTTGTTAGTTACTATCCTCACTCATTCAGCCCCCTCCCTGTTCCCATTCCAGCACTAAATAGCTGTCATTTCACTGTCACACCCAGCCTTTTAATTTCTTTTTATTTCTCTCCTTTCTGCTACTTACCTCCCCTCCGCAACTTCTCTCCTGCCCTCCGTCTAAACTGCAACACTTCACTGTCCACCACTCCCACCATACTATCCCTTCCCCTCCCTGCCACAGCCCTCCTTACCCCCATTCAGTCATCACTCCCATCAAGCACTGGTGCTGCTGATCGCATTGTGGTTTCAGTTCTCTGAAACTGCAGACGTGTGTGCAAGTTGCGTTTGCGTGACTGTGTGTGTGCATGTGTGTATGTGTGTCTACTGCTCACAAAGTCCTTAATGGCCAAAAGCTATAATTGTGTGATTCTTTTCGTTGTGCCTATCACGACTCAGCATCTCCGATATATGGTGAGTAGCAACTTTCCTTCTTTGGTCCATCCTGGATTTTCCATTGTTTAATTTAATTTTGAGATTTTATGATCTCCTTATGAGAGAAGGAGGGTGATCACTATCCATCTCCATCATCATTATGTTCACTTGTCAGTATATTGCATGAAGAATGGAATAAGATTCCCCCATAAACACTACAGGATCTGTATTTATACATGCAAAACCTCTGGAAGCTGTTTTGAATGCCAACTGTTTTCCTAGACTCTACTAATGTGGTAAACTGTTATATTTTTGGTGTTTCTTTATTGTTGTCCACTTCCTGTATGTGTGACAAATACACAAGTTTCACTGGAAGACTAAACTCGGAATGTGAAGCCAGGGACATTACCAAACCCTTAAAAATACACTGCATTCCTCCTCAAGAAGCACTTTCTGCAAAGTCAGTGGATATTTCCTGTGTGATGAAGCCTGTATTTTATGCTGTCTATTTCATTAGATTACATGGACTTGAATTCTGTCAGTTCAAGTCTTTCCTAGGAGAGAGAGATTATTTGTAAAGTGATCTGTCATAGCACATGGTAATAAGAGGCTTAACCTGTGGGAAAATTATGTCCAGTTTATTTTCTTTGAGAACAGAGATTGAAATATTTCTGAATGAGAAAAGCAATCCTTTAGAAGTCCTGTCAGACAAAGAATGGCTATGGAAACTAACTCTGGTTGCTAATGTTGCTCTCTATTTTAATGAAATGAATAAAAACATCAAGGGAAGAACAATATTATTTGTGGCCTTTATGCCTGTGTTAAAGCTTTCAGGTGGAAACTGGTACTTCCTGAATACAACATCAGATAGAAAATTTTCTCACACTTTGACAACTGCCAATCATTGAATGGAGAACATGGTTCAAGTTCTCCACTTTTATTTGCAACAGAATTTCTTGGTGATCTGAAGAAAGAGTTCTCTTCCAGTTTCTCTGATTTAAAAGCTGATTCCAGTAAGATCCAAATTTTCTAGAACTCCTTTTCTTGTGAAGTGGAAGATGTTTAGGCAGCAGTTCACATGGAAATCTTTGTTTTGCACGCTTATAACACCATGCAGTACAAGTTTAAAGAAGGAAGTCCTGTTCAGTTTCCCAAGTTTCTTCCAGAAGACGAAGACTATCTGAAGATGAGACTTTGGATGAGAATTTGTTATCTGTTTGGCACTACTTGCAGGTAAGAACAAAGTCACTTCCTTTTTATTTTTTATTTTATTTATTTACTTATTTATTTGTTTTAATTCCTGGAATTACCCAATCTGAATACAGAAGTAGCCTGAGTGATGAACATTTATGCGATATTTTACTCATACTGCAGACTAAGTTAGAGCCACTGTTAGAAATTTTTGGCATTAAATGTAAAATTTCATATCCCTAACTAAGTACACTAAAGACTGATAAAGTGTGTATCTGAGATTTTCACTGATTATTGTGTTTGTGTTAAACAGCAATAAATTTTAAATTTCTTTTTAATTTTCTTACTGAATTTCTGTGATTCAAAACTTGATACATGGCCCACAGGTCTACTTATTTGGAGATGCCTGGTCCTGATCTTAATTAAGTTCTGCATTCTCCCCATTGAAAGTATACAGAGGTGACGAAAGTTATGGGATAGTGATATGCACATATACAGATGTAAGTAGCATCACATACACAAGGTATGAAAGGGCAGCGCACAGGCAGAGCTGTCATTTGTACTCATGTGATTCATTTGAAATGGTTTCCAATGTGATTGTGGCTGCACTACATGAATTAACTGACTTCGAATGCAGAATGCTAGTTGGAGCTAGACACATGGGGCATTTCATTTTGGAAAACACTAGGGAATTCAACAGTCTGAGATCCACAGTGTCAAGAGTGTGTGAGGATATCAATTCTCAGGCATTGCCTCTCACCACAGACAACCCGCTGACTATCAGCATACAATTAACGAACAAGTGTAGCAGCATTTGCATAGAGCTGTCATGCTGACAGACAAGCAACACTGAATGAAATAACCACATAAATCAATGTGGGACATACAACAAACATATTCATTAGAGCAGTGCAGAAAAATTTGGCATTAATGGGCTACGGCAGCAGACAAACAACACGAGTGCCTTTGCTTGCAGCATGACATCACTTGCAGTGCCTCTCCTGGGCTCGTGACCATATTTTTTGGACTCTAGATGACTAGAAAACTGTGATCTTCTTAGATGATTCTGGATTTCAGTTGGTCAGAACACTTGGTAGGGTTTGAGGGTGGCACACACTCCATGAAGCCGTGGACCTAAGTTGTCAACAAGGCACTGCACAGCTGGTGGTGGCTCCATAATGGTGTGAACTGTTTACATGGATTTGGCTTAGTCCTCTGGCCTAACTGAAGTGACCATTGTCTGGATATGGTTATGTCCAGCTACTAGGAGACCATTTTCAGCCATTCATGGATTTCATGTTACCAGGCAATGATGGAATTTTTATTGGTGACAATGAGCCTTGTCACTGGACCAAAATTGTTCATAGTTGGCTTGTAGAACATTCTGGACAGTTTGAGTGAATGATTTGGCCACCCAGATTGCCTGACATCAATGCTATTGAACATTTATGGGACATAATTGAGAGGTCAATTCATGCATAAAGTTGTGCACTGGCAACTCTTTTGCTGTTACAGATGGCTATAGAGGCATCATAATTCAGTATTTCTACAGGTGACATCCAATGATTTGTTGAGTCCATGACACATTGAGTTGCTGCACTGCGCAGGTAAAAGGAGGTCCAACACATTGTTTGGAGGTATCCCATAACTTTCTTCACTTCAGTGTATGTGCTGCTGGATGGAATTTGTTTTGTAACAAACACATGTTAATGAGTATGTCTCTATTTTTGTAGAAGAGTAACTTTGACAGTCCCTTTCATATTAGTCTCAAAACAATTTGGAAATAAGACACTTGTGGTTTCATCTGCAACTCATGTAAAGGTCAAGGGCTGAAGTGATAAGATTTTTCCTCCAGAATGAGAACCATCTGATAAATAAGGATGAAGCAAACCCTTGCCTTCCCTTTTACTAAGTACGTCCCATAGCTCCTGCAGGAACATGCAAGATCATTTCAGAATTCTAAACTATTGCAAACATAAATTTCTAAGGAAATGACTGCAAGCATTACATTCAGTGTAGCACATAGTGCATAGTGTTCAATTAGAAATCTACATGTCATCTGTACAATGATCAGACAGGATGAACTCATAGCAGGAAGTAATAGAGGGCACACTACACCATCTGTTTGTGAACAAGTGCTATCAGTGGCCATCATATGATGGACCCCATAATGAGAGTATACTGTCATTGGTCCATCACATGATGTACCTCATGCTTAAAGGGTTAAAAACCATTCTATGTTTCTCCAAACAAAGACAACTATAGAAGCTTATGTGGACTTGAATCAATTGATTGGCAATCCATCTCATATATCTGTTATAATTAATCTTATGATGAATGATTGGATGCACAGTCCCTACATTAATTTTGCACAAATCAGCAGATGTTGTGCTTATTAATATAGGTGCCTTTGTTAATAAGGTCATTTTACTTCTTAAAGAAAGTCCTTGATTCTACAGAACAAGACAGATTAAAATATAAACAGTTTATAAACTTTTCTAAAACCTTTGATCTGATTAGATATGATCTCTTAGGACATTAAAGAGTTGCCTACTACTAGTTTAAGTCATATATTTCTGACATGCAGCAAATGGTAGCAGTATAGCATGAAAATAGAAATAACTTTTCAGTAAGTACTTAAGTTAATTGTGGAGCATCTCATAGCTCTTGATTTTTATAAATGATTTACAATACCACTTTGCAACAGAGCAGAGTTGTTTGTAGATAAGATAGTACTAGCCATTTTAATGAAGATAACATGAAGTTGATTTGGAACAAAAAGTCTTTTTGACAACAGAATAAGTGAAAGATGTCTTAAGGTCAATTTTGTGGTGGTAAATGTGATGAAAATAATATATGTGAGGTTTAGAGGTACAAGAACCAAAGCCAAAACTAATATATTGCTTGAATCAGAAGAGTGCAGCTTTAAAAAAACATCTTACATGAAGTTTCTAAACTGTGGTTGCATAACATGAAAAACATGTTGTGCTATTGAAGAAATAATTCATAGGGACTGTTTAATTTTAAAACAATAGCAGCCTTCTATAAGAGCTTAACATGCAAATGTGAATAGCCTGTTATTTCATTGCATGCTGTTCAGGTGTACTTCAGGTTTTGCAAGACAATCATTTAAACATGCAAAAATTAGCAATAAGAAAAATTAAAGATATTGTAAATATGAAATCATGCAAGAAGAATTTGAACAACTGAAAAATATGACTTACTCGATTTTTTTATACAAATGTATGTGTTACCAGAATTCACATAGGGAATTTGCAGCATTCAACTGCCAAGCATATGCTGGTACATCAGCACAACATGTTGTATGTTTTAATTGTGTGCTATTTTATTTGTGCCATGTTGATGTCTACTGCCACTTTTATTACAATTTGATCCAACCTCACTATGGGACTTTCAGTGTTGCAAAAAGCATACATATTTAATAATGCTACAGAATCCAATGATAGCAGTGTAGATCTTTCAAAATGTAATAGTACTGAAAAGAGTTACTAGCAATCTTGGCAAACCTGGTTCTTCAAGAGCAGTATGTGTATAATACACAATTTTTCCATGTGCTATTATCTCCAGTCTGTGAGTCTGAAAGTATGTCTCGTTAAAAACTGACTTCTCTGTATTGTTATATACAGCATACAAATGATAACTCACTATTATTATATGGTTTAGCAGTGCATCAGTGAGATATTCGAGTATTTGTTTGATGCAATGATCATGGTGATTCATATTCTGTGAATTTGAATTACACACCCCATTAATACACATTTCTGCAGAATAAACAGTTGTCATCACACTGTGTTATCTTTACTGCAAATTTCAGAAGCTTTAATATCTTCAAATAATGAAAACCTTCTCACTGATAGTTCTTCTCCTGGTGAGCAAGTTTTGAGAGCACTTCATTTATAGATTCATCCTATAAATCTTCCCAGACTTCCTATCTTTTGCATCTTAAATGATCTAGAAATTCTGCTACTGAAATAGAAGCAATGATCCATATCTTTGAACAGAAATGTAGGAATGCTGTCTTTTTGTTGTTTGTCATAAGTTTATTTCCCTCAAACCATCTATTTAGCTGTACTGTAGTCTTATTAACAGATGTCTGAAGCTGACTTGGGGTATTTCCTGTAATTAAGATGCTTGTGTCATCTGCAAAAAATGCGTTTGTTTGTGACTCAATGTTTAGGTTTAGATCATTTATACAGGGTGCTACAAAAAGGTACGGCCAAACTTTCAGGAAACATTCCTCACGCACAAACAAAGAAAAGATGTTATGTGGACACATGTCCGGAAACGCTTAATTTCCATGTTAGAACCCATTTTAGTTTCGTCAGTATGTACTGTACTTCCTCGATTCACCGCAATTATTTCATACGGTATACTCCACCTGTGCTGCTAGAGCATGTGCCTTTACAAGTACGACACAATGTGTGGTTCATGCACGATGGAGCTCCTGCATATTTCACTCGAAGTGTTCGTACACTTCTCAACAACAGATTTGGTGACCGATGGATTGGTAGAGGCTGACCAATTCCATGGCCTCCACACTCTCCTGACCTCAACCCTCTTGACTTTCATTTATGGGGGCATTTGAAAGCTCTTGTCTACACAACCCCGGTACCAAATGTAGAGACTCTTCGTGCTCGTATTGTGGACGGCAGTGATACAATACACCATTCTCCAGGGCTGCATCAGTGCATGAGGGATTCCCTGTGACTGAGGGTGGATGCATGTATCCTCGCTAATGGAGGACATTTTGAACATTTCCTGTAACAAAGTGTTTGAAGTCACGCTGGTACATTCTGTTGCTGTGTGTTTCCATTCCATGATTAATGTGATTTGAAGAGAAGTAATAAAATGAGCTCTAACATGGAAAGTAAGCGTTTCTGGACACATGTCCACATAACATATTTTCTTTCTTTGTGTATGAGGAATGTTTCCTGAAAGTTTGGCCGTGCCTTTTTGTAACACCCTGTATACAGGAGGAGGAATGATGCAAGAATGAATCCCTGAGGGACTCCTTTATTTAGAACTTCTGCATCTGAGAAGCATATCCTGGTGTTTTCCTTTAGTTAATGTTTTATTTGTATTTTTTGTTTCCTTTTCTATGTGAACCATTTTGTGCAGTGCCTCTACTGCCATATGGAGCTCTCCAACAGTATGTTGTGGTCCAGCTTGACAAAGGCTTTACTTAAGTCTAAAAAAATGCCAGTGGCTCTTTGTTTTTTGTCTATTGCTTGCAGAGCATTTTCTATAAAATCATAGATTGCACTGGTTTTTTATTTATTTTTCCTGAATCCAAGCTGAGAATCAGTGAGAATTTTGTATTTCTGTAAGAATTTCATTAACCTATTATACATTACTGTTTCTATGGTTTTACAGAAGCTTGATAATAAAGAAACTGGTTAATAGTTTTCTATATTTGTTTTGTCTCATTTCTTATGGGCAGGGACCACTTTAGCAATTTTTAAACTGTCTGGAAATGTGCCTGTCAGAAAAGAAGAATTTACTATATCTGCGAAAGGTAGTGAAATGTTTTTAATACACTGCTTTATTATGTAATCAGGAATACCGTCAGTCCATCCCTAATGACATTTTCTTATAAGCTGATGCAGCACTGATGATTTCATCTGTGGTTGTTCAGTTAGCTTTTGTTCTGATGGTTAAGAGTGATATTTTCCATTTTATGGGACATTTTATTTGCTTTCTTCTTTATGACTTTCCATACTGCTTAGCTTTTATTTGCTGATTCTGTTATGAACTTATCATTGGCCTTTTTTGTCTGTTGTATCTCCCTTCTGTAGATTTGAATGTATTCCTGTATGTAACTATTTAGAAGAGGGGGTATGTTATTGTTTTCCCTGTATTTAAGTAATTCTCTTTTCTTCGCACTTGACATTTTGATCCCTGTTGTTATCCATAGATTTGATTTTTTAGTTGTGTGCCTTATTTCTTGTGTTTCAAGAGGGAAAGCAATATCAAAGTAATCAATGGAGATGCTAAAGAATTTCTCAGACTTTTTGTTCGTGTCATCTATTTGCAAAACTTCTTCCCATCTTTCTCCTGATAACAGGGAGTTGAATGTTACTATATTGTGTGTATTAAACTGTCTTGCTGTTATAATTCTTTTATAGTTCTGGTTGGGCATTAAGTGGCTTTAGATGATGACAACTTGAACTTTGTAATCACTAAGGCTTGTACTTATACATTTTGCAGTACAATTTATGTTCAAAAATATCTGATCCAATAATTAGCAGTAGTTTTTGTGATTCTTCTTGGGATTGTTATTGTTCGTTTTAAGTTGAAAGTATCTATGAGGTTGAGCAATAGTTCTTTTCTTTTGCTGGTTCCAAGAAAATCAATATTGAGATCCCCATAAAGCACTATTGATTTTTTTGTATAGATGAAGCCTGTTTAGTAAATATTCAATCTTATTTAGAAATGAGCCAGAATTTACATTTGGGGAGCGATAAATACATGCTAAACTGTATTTGCCTCACTGACTTCAATGAGCGCCAGTTCAATGTCTCTTTCTACACTGAGATGTTGAAACTTATTGATTGATTTATATTTTAACCCAGGCTTGATAAAAATTGTGGTACCTCCATTTTTATAGCTGTTTCTACAGAAACGATTTGCTAGTGTGTATCATGATATAGAAACAAGTAAATTTGGTCATTATTTAGCTGGTGTTCTGTAATGCACAGAGCATTAATAAACTTAAGTTCTGTATTTAGGAAGATCTCTACATCTAAAATTTTGTTTGTTATTGACTGAATATTTCGATGTCAAACAGAAAGGTGTTTGTTGCTGTAATTTATTTGATTACCAGTAGCAGGATTTACAGTAACATTCTTGCTTGGTAAGGATCTGTTCATAAAAGAACTATCTGTGTGGGAGACTGTAGTCTTCTTCTGCATTGACGGAGTCTGCTCCTTTTCTTCCAATATGCTGTGCACCACTTCTGCATAACAGGGAGATGATTGCTGTTTTCATGAACAGAGAAGATGTGATGATGTATCAGTTTTCTTTGATGCTGTATGTCTTATTTCCAATTTCTTGACAACACGTACATTTATTTTATTTATTTATTTATTTTTGCAACAAGCTGCTTCCCTAGCCCATTTAGATGTAGATGTCTAGTGTGGAATCTGTGTCCTGTATCACTCAGATCAATGGTTTCTCTGTTTTCATATTGTATGCATATTTTCTAGAGTAACACTTATTCACCACTTATCTCTCTGTTCACACACGACCAAGGTGGTAGATCGTATCAGTATGGAATAGTCATTAACAGGACATTTGTATGAGTCAAGTATCCTAAACACTTCTTTAATGATCCGTAGCTTCTGGAGTTTCATTTCTAAATACATTACTTGCTCCTCCAAACAACACAGTTATCAGTTAATTTGCCAACTTCAGGCAGTGGGGAATAGTCATTAACAGGACATTTGTATGAGTCAAGTATCCTAAACACTTCTTTAATGATCCGTAGCTTCTGGAGTTTCATTTCTAAATACATTACTTGCTCCTCCAAACAACACAGTTATCAGTTAATTTGCCAACTTCAGGCAGTGGGTGAGATTTCCCATTTCAGACATGGGAGCACCAGGCTTAACAAATGCTGTTGCATTTTCAGGTGTTCTGTCTCTGATCCCACGACCATGACTGTCAGCAAGGACAATAAACGTTATATTACTTTTTCGTGTTTTGTCACTCTGGGGCTGTGCATTTTTCGGAATTTGCAGCAGGTAGCACTAAATCGTCATTAAACATTGGAGAGATGCATTTCTGTGAGCCCTTACCCTCGTGTACACTTTGAAGCTCAATGTGATTTGTAGTATCAATTAGGACATCCTGATTTCTGTTTCCTCATTGCTGTATGCCCGAATTGTTGAGTTATTTTCAAAATTAGTAACGGAATAGTTTGTCTTGCCTTGTGAAATTACACAACAAACTGTTGGGCTTTCCTGATGAATAGTGTGCACTTTAACCCTCTAGCTAATTCTATCTTACATTTTTCGGGGTCTTTATTATCAGTATAACATGAAGTTGAGACCATGAAATGATTGAAATAGCTTGTGTTTACTATTGTGCCTGGTAGCAGTTGACTGTATCTTTGCTGAGATTTCTAAATTAGCACTCAGCTTCTTGTAACAATATTCAGTATGTTCTCTGCTAAAGTGTCCCCTGTTACTACATGGACACTTGGGAAATAGATTCTTTGACAGTTTCCTCCAGTTCATAATTACAATGAATGTTTTTAAAGTGTCAGCCATCCAAACACACATACCAGGATCTTAAACTGCTGCCAAACATTCCATCTCATTTTAATATGGTAACATGTCTTATGCTTTGGTGTCCTGCTAGGCTTCTTCTACTCCACCTCATGGGATTCAGAGATGTCGAGCACAACATTCTCAGTTACTGCCTAGTTGTCATGGTTGGGACTTTATATCTACATCAGATAGTCCTCACTATGACACCAAGTTTCGACAGTGCCTCTGCAAGGAACACATGACAGAACTATGCCAGAGGCTGAAAGGCACCAAGCCACTTCTTTCTACAATCTAGTTCAAGAACATTACAGGAAATGATTGTGCAGCGGTTCCATAAAAAATACTGCTGCATGTGGAAATCAGAAATGTACCTTTGCATTCTTATTTCATATAGATTTATCACATTCTTATTCCATATAGATTTATCTGTCTCTAAAATCAAATAAAAACATATTTTAATACTGGTGCTTTGCCTTTGGACAACATGTATTCCAAACTGTGAGCCTACGGGCATTATGAAATTCTGTTGTTAGGACAAATGAAGCTCTCAGTGAAGATTAGAAAGTGAACAGGACACTGCCTTTTCTTGCAGATCCTTCTGTAGAAAATTGTTTTGGATGTGATGCCTATGCAGCTGTGTGATTAATACTACCCAACATTCAGTGTTGCATGAAGAAACTGACATATTACATTCTCAATCTGTGCTGTTATTTAAGTATGGTCTAGGGACACCTTTGAACTTAACAAGCACACATTGCTTTATGACTCTGCGCAGTGCTTTGATTTTTAAAGTCCACTATTGGTCCCATAGGAATCACAAAAGTTGGAACAACAAAAAATTCTGTCACAAATTCCTTTTAGTCAATGGGTCTCGTTCTTAGTGGTCATGTGTAAATGGGGCCTGCGTGGTGACCTTAAACATACTGTCAATGTCCAAACAGAAATGGATTCACACCCCTCACCATCACCTGATGATCTATTTTTCATATTAGATAGTGACCAGGTCCTTTCAAAGGTTAGCTGGCAGACATTTATTCCTACTTTCAGTTGGCTTATAAGCTGAGGAAAATTGAAGTATTTGATATGCCTTTTGCCCTTTATCAGAATAATAGGTCAGTGTACGGAGTCATGAGTGCACTTTCTATTTATTTTTTTTTGTTAGGCAGGTGATGGAGTCCCTTAGGGAAATAGTGGAGAGGTCGGGGAAGAAGACCAGTGTTGACTCTGCTTACTGTGGGGGTCTCATCTGAGATGTGGAGGTGGCCCTGCCAGTGGCGATAAAGAGCACTAGGTGCACCCGACTGTAAATAGTTGCTCATGTCAGCACCAATGACTCCTGCTGTCTGGGTACAGCGCTCATCCTCAGTTCATACAGGTGGTTGTCAGAGTTGGTGAAGGCGGAAAACCTCACTCGCAGGGTGGAATCTGAGCTAATCGCGGTCCTCTGGTTTGGAGCCAAGTGGAAGGCTTAAACCAGAGGCTCAGATGATTCTGTGGAGATCTGGGGTGCAAAATCCGCTAATGGGTGGAGAAATGTAGTGTCACCCTGAATAGGTCAGGCGTGCTCTACACACAGGAAGTGGCTACAAGGGTAGTGGATTACGTGTGGAGTGCACATGCGGGTTTTGTAGGTTACAGAATTCCCTCCCTAGACCCGTCATGACGCCTCCTGAGATGCGACAAGGTAGCAGTAGGCAAAACACAACAGAGAATGACAATATTAATGTGGTAACAGTAAACTGCAAGAGAGTCTATAGAAAAGTCCCAGAACTGCTCTCGTTAATAAATGGTCACAATGCCCACATAGTAATAGGAACGGAAAGTTGAGTGAAATCAGATGTAAACAGTAATGAAATTCTAAACTCAAATTGGAATGTATACCACAGAGGCAGGCTCAACAGTGAAGGGGGAGGCACGTTTATATCAATAAAAAGTGCACTAGTATCAGAGGAAATTGACGGAGATCCGAAATGTGAAATAATTTGGTTGAAGGTCACGGTTAAAGAAGGCTCAAACATGGTAACTGGATGTCTCTATAGGCCCCCTGGTTCAGCAGCGTTTGTGGCAGAACACGTGAAGGAAAATTTGGAAAATATTTTGAGTAGATTTCCCGATCATGTTATAGTTTTTGGTGGAGATTTTAATTTACCTGATATAGACTGGGAGACTCAAATGTATATACCAGGTGGCAGGATAAAGCATCCAGTGAAATTTTTTTAAGTGCATTATCTGAAAACTACCTTGAGCAGTTAAACAAAGAACTGACTCATGGAGATAACTTATTAGACATTCTGGTGACAAACAGACATGAACTGTTTGAAACAGTTAAAGCAGAACAGGGAATCAGTGATCATAAAGTGGCTACAGCATTGGTGATTTCAGCCATAAATAGAAATATTAAAAAAGGTAGGAAGATTTTTCTGTTTAACAAAAGTAACAAAAAGCAGAATTCAGAGTACTTGTTGGCTCAACACAAAAGTTTTATCTCAAATACAGATAGTGTTGCAGATCAGTGGACAAAGTTCAAAACCATCGTACAATACACATTAGATGAGTATGTGCCAAGCAAGATCATAAGAGATGGAAAAGAGCCACCGTGTTACAACAACCAAGTTAGAAAACTGCTACGGAAACAAAGGGAACTTCACAGCAAACATAAACATAGCCAAAGCCTTGCAGACAAACAAAAATTATGCAAGGCGAAATGTAGTGTGAGGAGGGCTATGAGAAAGGCAGTCAGAGAATTTGAAAGTAAAGTTCTATGTACTGACTTGGCATAAAATTCTAAGAAATTTTCGTCTTATGTCAAAGTGGTAGGTGGATCAAAACAAAATGTACAGGCACTCTGTGACCTAAATGGTACTGAAACAGAGGATGACAGACTAAAGGCCGAAATACTAAATGTCTTTTAACAAAGATGTTTCACAGAGGAAGACTGCACTATAGTTCCTTCTCAAGATTGTTGCACAGATGACAAAATGGTAGATATTGAAATAGATGGCAGAAGGATAGAAAATCAATTAATATCACTCAAAAGAGGAAAAGATGCTGGACCTGATGGGATACCAGTTCGATTTTACACAGAGTACATGAAAGAACTTGCCCCCCCGTCTTGCAGCAGTGTACCATAGATTTCTAGGAGAGTGTAGCATTTCAAAAGACTGGAAAAGGACACAGGTCATCCCTGTTTTCAGGTAGGGATGTCAAACAGATGTGCAGAACTATAGACCTATATATCTAATGTTGATCAGTTGTAGAATTCTCAAACATGTGTTATGTTTGATTATAAGGATGTTTCCGGAGACTAGAAATCTACTCTGTAGGAATCAGCATGGATTTTGAAAAAGATGATCGTGTTAAACCCAGCTCACGCTATTCGTACGTGAGATTCAGAGGGCCATAGACTCGGGTTCCCAGGTAGATGCCGTGTTTCTTTACTTCTGCAAGGCGTTTGATACAGTTCCCCACAGTTGTATAATGAACAAATTAAGAGCATATGGACTATCAGACCAATTGTGTCATCGGATTGAAAAGTTCCTTGATGACAGAATGCAGCATGTCATTCTCAATGGAAACAAGTAAAAGCGATTTCAGGTGTGCCACAGGTGAGTGTCGTAGGACCATTGCTATTCACAATATATATAAATGACCTTGTGGATAACATCAGAAGTTCACTAAGGCTTTTGGTGGATGATGCTGTAGTATATCGAGAGGTTGTAACAATGGAAAATTGTACTGAAATGTAGGAGGATCTGCAACGAATTGACACATGGTGTAGGGAATGGCAATTGAATCTCAATGTAGACAAGTGTAATGTGCTGCAAATACATAGAAATAAAGATCCTTTATCATTTAGCTACAATATAGCAGGTCATCAACTGGAAGCAGTTAATTCCATAAATTATGTAGGGGTAGGCATTAGGAGTGATTTAAAATGGAATGACCATTTAAAATTAATCGTCGGTAAAGCAGATGCCAGACTGAGATTCATTGGAAGAATCTTAAAGAAATGCAGTCCGAAAACAAAGGAAGTAGGTTAGACTACACTTGTTCACCCACTGCTTGAATACTGCTCAGCAGTGTGGGATCCGTGCCAGATGGGGTTGATAGAGGAGATAGAGAACATCCAACCGAGAGCAGCGCGCTTCATTACAGGATCATTTAGTAATCATGAAAGCATTACGGAGATGATAGATAAACTCCAGTGGAAGACCTTGCAAGAGAGATGCCCAGCAGCTCGGTACAGGCTTTCGTTGAAGTTTCGAGAACATATCTTCACCAAGGAGTCAAGCAGTATATTGCTCCCTCCTACGTATATCTTGTGAAGAGACCATGAGGATAACATCAGGGAGATTAGAGCCCATACAGAGGCATACCGACAATCTTTCTTTCCATGAACAATACAAGAGTAGAATAGAAGGGAGAACCAATAGAGGTACTCAAGGTACCCTCTGCCACGCTTGTGGACTATGGATGTAGATGTAGATTTTTAGAACACCAAAGAACCTTTCAAGCAGTTTTTATAAAAAATTGATAGCCAATGACAATGCATTAACTAACTTAATGACATCGTGGTTACCAGTCATACAAATGAGTAATATCTACGCAATTTGCATTGGGTTTTTGGGTTTTCATAGCTCAATCTGAAAAGAGTCTTAAATTCAGTTTTTGTAAATGCTTTTTTTTCATTTTTCCATCATATACCTTAGTAAGAAGGGGTTACATCCCACACTGTACTATGTGTTGAGGCAATCAAAAATGTTACCTTTCCCAAATCTGTGAATGTCTGCCAGGTGTTTCTCAACAAGATTACCTATTATGCCCAGCATATTCATCAGGAAGCTTTCACTGCCTGTTCTTTGAATCAGTTTCACCCTTTCCTTTTCAGTGGTCCATGGCTTGTCACTAGGCATTTCAAATTTTGAAAAGTCTTCTACAGACAGAACCTTGTTTAAAGATGTATCAATCAGCCTCAGCTGATAATGGTTTTGGCAATGGCGGATGACTCTCCTTATGCCATTGGCACAATCATTCCCCATAAGTTCCAAGATTGTTCTGAAATGCCTACAACATTTGTTTTCAAAACCTTAAATCAATCTCAAGAATGTTATTTGCAAATAGAGAAGAAAGTACTGGCTACAATGTTTGAAGTGCATACATTTCACATTTTCCCTTATGAAAATGAGTTTCCTTTAGTTACTAACCACAAGTCTTTACTCTCTTTGTTTGGGCCCAAGAGTAAGCTCCCAGCAAGAATAGCTCACTGTTTTCACCACTGGGTTTTTTACTTACTAGTTACTAACACTGCATGCATTATTGGCCGTCCAATCAACATTCTAATGCAGACACTTTATTGATCCAGACTTGGAACTCACTACACTGGAAACCATCTGTTTTCAGACTGACTCACAGGTTGAGCAGTCTTTGAAGGACTTTCTAATAAATAGTAGAACTATCTCAGCAACATCCTAGCAGGATCCCCAATTGCAGACTGTTTTTCAGCATGTCTGAGCAGGATGACCAACAAAGCTGCAGGCAACAGTATCATCTGGTCTCCACTGTTGTGGCCTCCAGTTCCATCAGCTTAAGATTCATTAAGGCATGCTGCTGCAGATGCCAGAGAATGACAACTGTCAAATGGAGGTGCCTGCAGCTCTGCAGCAACTAGTGCTGCAGCTTCTCTATCAGTCTCAGTGGCAGGGGGGAGGGACCATCCATACGAAACAGCATGCTTGCCATTGTTGTACTGTCTGTGAATTGACAATAATGCAACATGGTTGGTGCACAGTTGTTTTACCTGTCACACACAGCAGCCAGCACATTTGTAATCATATTTCCCTTCAATGGAACCCACTCAGCTGATTCTGCTGGACCTTTGTTGGAAACCATATTGCTCATTCTTGTTGACTCTATTCCCCATTTTCCCTATGTTATAAATTGCAGCAGATGACAATTTCTGTTATTATTACTACTACCACCACTGCTACTACTACTATTACTAGACCTACTACTGCTGATACCAAGGCCCAGGAGAAAATTTTTTCTGTTGAAGGTTTCCCCAACTCCTTACTCTCAGATATTGGGCCATAGTTTATGATGGCTCTACACCTGTAACAGCATCAAACATGTCACAACTCCTCTGTTTCATCCTGCCACCAAAGGTCTGGTAGAACATTCTGTCTGCACCTTTAAGACACATATGTCAAAAACTATGAAGACTATCACATGCAAATTTGATCTTACTGCTTTCCTAGCTTCTTGCAGAATGGTGCTCATCAGTGTCCACACTTTGGTGCAGTTGATGCATGGGCTGTCCTCCCAGATGCTGCTCTACCTTTACTCCTGCCACCTGTTTAAGTGCTAGAAGCAATGCCTATTCATGTATGCAGTTCCATCAGGGTACCTCTCTTTGGCTAGACCGTTGGTTGGCTCTAGTGGTAAATTTTGATGCAACAAGGCTGTGAATTGATTCTGATGTTGGAATCAGCTCTGGTTACAGCATCTTGGATAGACCTCTGACATCCCTGATCACAATGATTTCCAGCATCTCATCGAGGATGATGAGCATTTGGTCCTTTTGTCTCCTTTATGCTTGACCCTGGAGATCCCATTCCCTGCACTGGAGGAGTCTCTGGTTTTTCTAAGAGATCAACATGAGAAGCCAGCTCCTGCTCCTCCACCTCTCCTCTGGGGCCTGAGCATTGATGTGCAAGAGGTAACAGCCTGAACTTTGTACAGCACCAGCCCTCTGCCTGCTCCCTCATATCAACCTTGTTGTTTTTGGCCCTATGCACCAGTTCAGGGGGGGGGGGGGGGGGGAGGTGGAGGAGGATCACGTAATCTTACCAGATGAATCAATGCTGACACCTTAATAATGATTTGCCTTGTTATGCCTATGTTTCACAAGGTCACTGTGAACAGTAATCAAACAGTGTCTCTACCCAGCAGGCGGTGAATTCAAGGCCAAGCAGTCACTGGTCCATCTCTCTCTGTCCAACAGCTTATGTGTTGCTCACCATCCATTGATGATTGATTTGTTGACACTGACTCAGAACTACACCAGTTGTTATTTGGATGGATTGTATTACAACTGGGACTGCTTGGAACCTGAGTATAGTGACATATGACTACTGCTATTAAGTTCTACTATGGCAGACTGTGATACCATTTTGACCTACAAGTTGTTTCACAAATAGAGTTTAAGTTGTTTAAATCTTATTGAATTCATTTGAAGTCCTGGAAAATTCTCTGGATTAGTAACTCTTATGAACTTTGCATAATTTATCTGTGAAAAAAAGTGTAAATGGTTAAATGAGAGGCTAAAACTGATTTTCCATTATGTTTTATTCATATGAACAGTATTAAAGTGATGTCTATATACAAAAATAATATTGTTAGCTTATAAAACCAACTGCAACGGAAGGTTACATGATGTCAGAGTCTCATAGAATGAATGAAAGTATTGTGAATACTCATATGAAGTATAAAAAGTAAGCGAGTCAGGAGAAAGACGTGTTAAGATCTTTCTAGAAGACAGAGGCTAATATTACTCATAAGAGTTTGAAACACAGTATTGGTAATACATTATGTGCATTATATCGATGCTGAAACCATGCTTTCATATGTAGTTATCACATACACTTAAGCGAGTAAATATTTTACATTGAAATTTGTGGTCAATACCACAGTTGCATCACAGACATTTGACATTCCAAAGCACTTGAGAATATTAACTAGGAATGTTTGACTCACAGCTCATCATCCATTTATCATTTAGATGAGTTTGTTGTGAGACATTGCTATTTAACTTCCTACAAATATAAACAATAGCTGTCATATGTTAAGCATTTCACAAGCTCACAGTAAGCACTGATGCAGCCATATTTTATAAAAGTGAGTTGCTTTCTTAATCCAGCACCCATCACTTTAACCTAAATTACAACATACAGCATTTATATACATATTATAAATACACACAGAGTAAAAATAACAAGTCCAAAAATACTGTAGTGTCACTGTATATAGCTTGGACAGCTATTCTGTTAAAGTTACATGTATATCAATTATTACCACATATATTTTATAGTTCTTTGATTTAGGAAATGCAAGCACATTTTAACAGCACACTGAGAACAAAAACCACCAACTAGATGAATATAACACACAAATGGAAGAGCTATTATTCAAGCTTATATAGGAGTCTACTTACAGATATTAGTACAACATATATTCTGCCACATGATGGAGATGTTTTTGTACCTCATGTTACACATTAATGTGGTGTGATACTTATAGTTCACTGATTAACAAAGGTTAATATGAAATAAGATTTTTTGTAAATTTTAATACAATTTTGAGTTGAAAATAAGTGTAGGAATAAGATTCTGTTTAAGGAAGAGAACTGTAATTTTACTTCTCTTGTTGACCGCAGTTACCTAGCAGAGAATAAACAGCAGATAGATAAAAGAACTCATATTCCTCATCTCAAAAAAGATGCAGTAAATCATAAGCTGCTTATATTAAATGGATTTTGTATCTCTGTGAATTGTAGCATGTAATTCTCTGTTTGGGGTGAAAGGAATGCTGATGAGTAAATACTGTATAAAGAACTGCAGTGATGATTCAAAAGGTCCAGTTGGTCTATGTGTCTTTCCAACACAGTATAATGAGTACAAATATTCATATTCCTCTTAGGTCATGGGAACAAATGCATACCCATTTTCTTTGGCTTTGTAGTACAACTAGTCAGAACATTTGTAATAATCAAGTTTTGTAAAACAATAAAATGTTGTTACCAGTCAGCCATAAATGCAAGGTCTGCAATTAATGTTTTTTTGATTTCTGTCGGGTTTTGACAATAAATAAGACTTGCATTAACTTGAGTTGCAGATAGTCGCAACAAACAGACAGTTAGACATTTAGCTTTTGGCCAGAGCCTTCTCCAGAAAAGAAAATATACAAGTAAGCACATCTCACACACACGACCACCATCTGCAGCAGCTCTGGTCCAAGCTGCCAGAGATCTGCCTGTCTGCAAATAATTTTCCTTATATTATTGACATTTCCTCCTGGTGTTTTCATTGTTTGATCTTTATCAACTTAAATTTCTTAGTGTTGAAGTTTTGCAGAAATAAATTGACAATTACATATCTGTGTAACATAGGACTGGTAAACTACATTACCAAATATAGCACTTATTTCCATATAATTTCTCTGATATAATGGTAAGTTATGGACATATGAACATAGGATTTGAAAAAACAAATTTGTCTGAAATATCCCTTGACTCTAACTAGAGTGTATAAATATTTTTAGGAGTTAAAAAAAATTAGAAATAAAGAAAAGAAGCTACTGATCAATGGGAATAAACACATGGAAGTACAGACAACACTTGTACCAGACAAAATAAATGTTCCAACTTTTGGGTTTTTTGCCAGTAAATGGGAATTCTTCAGAGAAGTGAAAAAAAAGAAAAGAAAAAAGAGAAAAAAACACGTAGAAGGTGTAATAAAAGGGAGAAGACACTTAGAACTGAGAGATGTTTTAAAGAAGTAGAAATAAAAGGTGATCAATAAAAGCAACACATGAAGATATTGTAATAGGAAGGTAACTTTGTGGGCTTTAAATATAGCACATTCCCTAATCTTTGACTTCCCTTTTCATCCAACAGGAATTTCTTTTCAAATATGAGTTTATCTTTTTTCTGGCTTATCTTTTGTTGTCTTCTTTTCTGAGATAAAAAAATACTTGCAGAAATGTTGTCAATTCGTTTAATCGTCAGCAAAAAAATCCGTTTTACATCTTTTTCATTCCACCACTGCATCCTCATTTTGCATTCACTTTCTAGTACTTTTTATGGCACATATGACTAATAGTTTATTGGTCAGAATGAAGAATATACTCAGCCATCACAATAATGTGCCACTGGGAATTATTAGATATAGTGTTCATTCTTTTATAGTACAGAATAAAATATACACACTTGTGGTGTTTATACCTGCAGTGAGAATGGTATTTACTGTACATGCAAAAACCATACAGGCATAGCACTATATGGTACACAAGCAAAGTGCAGCTCCTGTTTTGTAAACAACAAATCTTTATTTAATATAACTAGTAGGCATGCATCATTAACTGTCAAAATCATTCTCTT
This sequence comes from Schistocerca gregaria, assembly GCF_023897955.1. Taxonomy (NCBI): domain Eukaryota; kingdom Metazoa; phylum Arthropoda; class Insecta; order Orthoptera; family Acrididae; genus Schistocerca; species Schistocerca gregaria. The sequence continues at coordinate 960,451,269 of NC_064921.1, read as the reverse complement.
CAGGTACCGGTAATTCATCCACCTTGTAACCATAAGTCTCCAGTTCTGTAACAAAGAATACACTGCATAAGATTATGAAATTTAATTTGGTTTTATAAATATGTCATTGTAAGTCTCCTGTTTCGAAAAAAAAAAAAAAATGCGCAATGGTGCCATATTTTATAACATAACTGGTATCATGTTATCTGTCAGACCTCAGAAGTTTAGTATTGAATTATATAATATTGTCTTAAGTTATTAGTTGATTAACTGATGATCTGAGCTTATTACATGTATTTTCATACATATGAAAGTAAAATAACAGTGTAACATACGAGCAACCAAGAGTACGATGTAGAAAATGTGCATGTGGAGTTCCAAAAATGTGGGATTAACTATGATTCTCAGAAATCTGGAAATAAAACCTGTAATTATTAATCTTAGGCTATGCCAGTTTTTCATTAACAATCAAGAATCAGAAACAAAAACAAAACTGCTAGAAAATTTCAAGGATAAATTCACATTGTGATGTTAACTTTCAAATTTTTTAGAGACCACAATGTAGGTGTAATATAATTACTGATTCTGGGTCTGTCATTCACACAATCTTTAACCCATTCCGCATGGATTTTCTTGGCATGTACATTCAAAGTCTGTATCAACATCAGATAGGTACAAGTGCTTTATCAATACACATAGAACAGCCTGGAGTGCAACACTGCTGAAAGTTCACAATAAATTTGTTACAAATGCTTGACACTGCAGCAGTCACAGCTTTGTTTTCTCTATCTTCACTATCATCTGGGTTCCCAAATGTCGATATCAAGAAAAACCTCTTCTTATACTACTGCTGGAAATTATTACATCTGGTTCCATCCACTGAGAAAGATTATCTAGGATTTGTTATCATATATGGAGACTGCTGTGAAAACAAGCAAGCCCAAAATAACTTTCACTTTAAGAACATCAGTAACCTGTACCAAAGATAAATTCTTTGAGAGGACTCTAATTTTACTGCTTTCATTGTTTGACCCTGTAGTATCTCATCTAAAATGTCTAGATTAAAAAGTAGACCCCATACATTTCCAGTATCATGATTCCTACACAAAAGGATTAGCCCTAAGTCTAAGGCCAGGGATCTGCTACGTACTGTTATGTCGTCTTGCTCTGACATTAGTTAGTGTCTGTGCTTTCCTCCATCTGATGCAGTTTCCTGTACCATAAAAGTAGGAATCATTGCGATATGACTTTTTTAAAATACCTAACACATCTTCATCTGTTTGTTTTTGTATATACTCTGCTTTATTATCAACATAACCAATTTTCTGTTTTGAATTTATAAGATTATCACTTTCTGTTTTTTAATCTGAGTTACCATCACTATCAACCAATGCTTCATTAAATGTTTCTCCCAAATGAACATTCAAATTTGGTTCATTTACTGTCAGTGCACATTAACAATAACCAGTTTATTCAGGTTGTTTTTAATGGTGAAATGGAGCTGGTTAAGACTTCATATTGTGAAAATAAATTGTGAGACACTGTCAGTAATAATAATAATACTACTAATAATAATAATAGTTGTATGCTATGAATGGCTGTGAGCCTGCAAGAGGGATATTCAGCCACCTGGTGCAAGTCTTTCAATAGGATGCCCATTCGGCAACCTGTGTGCCCATAACCTACCACAGTAATCTTACTGGAGAAAGAGGACCTGCAATTTAATATTCAATCCAAACCATCTGTCATTTCTGGAATAGCTCCAAATCACTGAGAGGTGAAAGCTAGGGTAGATGGAAACTAAAAACTTTCTAGGTCTGACCAGAGTTGGATCCTGCAACCATTAGGTTTTCAGGCATTCACTTTACTACTAGACCACCAAGCCCAACACTTAGCAGTGACCATAGTTATTACAATAAGAACCAAATGCTGATACACATGTCTGACAAATAATAACTATACAATTGGTATAGTACATCTGTGAGACATCATGGGAACCTTACTCTGGATGTACTGAAGATCAAATAGTATGAACATTACCTCACCTTCACAGCAAAAAGCTGGAACTCCAACTGAAAGGTAAATGGATGGAAAATGTGAAATGACCCCATAAGAGGAGAGCATGACCACCAGGAAGTTCAACAGTCATCTCACAGACTTGTGATAATTAAGGTATAAAATAAACTTTAATTCATTTTTATTAAAAGAAAACCTTCAAGAACTTTCTGTCTGATATGCACTGCATTATTCAATATGATGGTTTCAATGTGGGGGTGGGGGGGGGGGGTAATTACCAAACAATTTTAGTGATTAGTAGCAGTGACACAGCACTAATAGATGAACTCTACAGTGACACTTTTATCCTACAGTGGGTTGTATACGGATATGAAACATCCTGAAAGATAAAACAATGGCACATTTGGCATGAAAATTTTGTGCCTACTTCATGCCATAAAAGCATTCCACATGAACTAATTTTTATCTATCTTTTTATATATTTGTATAAAATGCATGTTTGACCATCAGCTGCTTTTCTATTTAAAGACACAAATATCAACCGGTTTCAGTCACAGACCATCTCCACAGATTAGGGTTAAAACAGTTTAGAGCATAACATCACATCTGTTATTAATTAAATAATGGCCATGTCTCATATGTAGAACATGCCATGAATTCCAATATAACATATTAACAACATGCATAAACAGAGCAGTTCAATGCTTTGTGATAGTGCTGTATTCGTATCTTGGAATGCAATGGTTCAGACTGTCAAAGGCTTACTTCTACTTTTCATCTGGTTACGTTACCATAAGGGCAACAAGTTATGCAGGAGATCTTTCCAGGATTTGGAAAATAAGGAAAGAAGAATGATATTTTGAAGATATGAGTTATTTTTGAGGCACACTCCAAGTTTAGTATGTGGTCTTAAAGACACAAAAGTCTAATCTCAGATGCAATGTTTTCAGCTGGGCTTCTCATGTCATCACTGACAATTTTTCACAGTACTTGATCTGTGAGGTTGAATTTCAATCCAAATTAGATAGGTTATAAATTTTCCAGATTGTTAATAGTGTTCTCCAAAAACAATAAAGTTACATAAGCACTTCATAAGAAGTATTAGGCAAAAGTGGCAGCAGAGTGGTTTATGAAGAAGAGCAGCAATTTTTTCTTCCTTTTTTCAGAGTGGATGCTTACCTTCTTATATGTGGGGTGTAACAAAATGATATCAATAATCTTGGAGCGTTTGTAGAGGATGTCTCAATGCACAATTTAGGATAGGAACCATTCTCCAGGAAGATGTTCAACAGTGCAACAGAGCATCAAAGCTATGTCAGTCTACATCACTGCTAGGCCACCCCTTTGACAAGAAACATGAGTTCATGCACTGATGGAATGCAAGGGTATTTTTCACATTGGGCTTGGCTGCACACAAGATGTACACTTTCACACTTCTCACAACAACAATGTAGAGACCATTAAGGGCAGTGGGAGCAGAAGTGTCAACTACTACTCACTGATCATAGTTTCTTCTTAGTATACTGTACAGAGTTGCTGGAAATGGCTGTTTCTACATATTATTGTACAACTTGACTGTTTCTACATCATGAAGGCCATCTTTCATGATAAGATTTACAGATCATGATATATGAGTGAATTGAGGCATTAAGTAGACAATATGAAGAACAATTTTTTTTGTAAAAAATGAAGAAAAGTTAATTTCTCTAAATCAGTATTTGTTTCTCAAGTTCATTTTGTGCCCTTCCATTAAAGTGTCTTGGTCATCATAAAAATTGGAGAAATGAATAGTCCAATCCTAGAATCAAAATGGGAATCAGCTTAAGCCGACTATGGACATGAATTAAATTAAGTTGAAGATTAAGCTTATCCATTACAGTTGCTTTAGATCCCAACATTGTTTATTCAATGTAAACACACAAAACTGCAGCCAGTCCATCATCTTGTCACAGAGCCAGTGCCCAGCCTTAAGCCTAAAATAGCTATGTAACTTCCTGCACACCATCTGAAGATGAATCTGAAAAGGTTCGAAAACTGGTTCATGGAGTGAAAAAATAACTATTTCAAAAAAAGTGACTGGTTGCAGTTTTATTTGCATCAAAATTAAGTATTCCATAACTGATGACAAATGTTAAGACAAAAGTTACTAGGAGTTCATTTGTGTCAGCAATAACAATGTCTCTTGGGAAACTCCTTGATGGTTTTAGGATTTGAGGTATTATAAGTAAATTCATTAACAGTAGTAGGAACAGAAAATAACCAATACTTTACATACAAAATTAGTTGCATGTAACCAATTTCAGACGGTATATGTAGCATGTTTGTGGCTCATATTCACTGTTGTTATTCATCAGATCACATGTGAATATGTATAACATACAAAAAATAAGGTAAATGAAGCAGCATAGAAATAATATCAATGGCAGCAATAAACTGAAGAGCCCTGTCAAATTTAGGCATGCATTCAGTTCAGAAAGCAAACAGAAACCTGTAAGTACCAAAATATCATAAATAGAAACTCTTATCTATTCTGAACAATAGACCAAAGATCTACTCTAGTCACGAGACTTCTCCTTTTTTCTCTCTCTCTTACTCTTTCTTACATGAAATCTCTCTGTGGAGATTATTCCATGAAATTAGTTAATAGTAATTCATTAATCATCATAATAACTCATTAGTCCATTAAGCTGAATGTGGCTGTATATCTTTCTTTGTGTGCTGTCCAGTGGCAGTTCTTGGACCATTAGATTATTATTATTGGTATACTTCTCTTTATTGTCTTCAAAAGTTTGTCTCTCTTGAATATTACATGGTCTTGTTTGTTGATCTACAATAAAATACTATTATAATCTGATTCAAAATTATTTTCTTCACATGGCCGTACAAAAGTAATCACACAAACTTCTTTCTGGTTTGCACTACTGTCACATCATCCTTATATTTTACTATCATATTGGAGTTTTGAGCTCAGTGCCCATGCTTGCTGACAATAATAATGAATTAATGAAGGGTCCACCTTGTTGTACAAGTACACAAATTATTGTTTTGTTCTATCACCCAAACATGTTTCACCACAGTTGCGGCATCCTCAGTGTTTTTTTTTTTTTTTTTTTCAAATATTTTCCTTTCACTTTACGTTGTGTGTGTACTGTGGCTGACAGTCAAATTTGTGCAGTGAAATATGTGTCCAAGCCACACACGGAACATTTACAACTGAGCAGGAGAAAAAAACATCCAGCTCAACTACACAAAAGACATCTGGTCGGTATAAACAGAGAGCTAAGGACTAGCAAAATACTATAGTGATGACATCGTGTACTAGTCTAGACCTGTGGCTGATTTTGGTTGGCAGCCACAAGATACACACAATGTAAAATAAAAGGAAAATAACAAAAAACTCACTGAGGATGCAACAATTGAGTTGTGTGGTGAAACATGTTTGGGTGATAAAACAAAACAATAATTTGTCTACTTGCAAAAATCCTTAATTAATTATTTCTTATCTTTTATTTGATATTTCTAGATTTTCTGGGAATAGGTTGTTGTGGTCATCTGCTCAAAGACTTGCCCTGCCCACAAAAGGCAAAGGTCCGGAGTTCGAGTCTCAGTGCGGTACACAGTTTTAATCTGCCAGAAAGTTTCATATCAGACCACAATCCACTCCAGAGTGAAAATCTCATGCCCAAAGACTGGTTTACCGCAGTTCTTGACACTAATGTGTAAATCTCTTCATCTCTGTGTAACTAGCTTACAACCATTTGAACTTCCTTACTGCATTCAAGCCTTGGACTTCCTCTACAGGTTTTAGCCCTCCCTTCCCCCTCCCCCCAGATATTTTCCTCTTTTACCGAATTAACTAATCTTTGATGCCTTAGGGTGTGTCCTATTTACTGATTCTTTCCTTTCATCAAGTTGAGTCATAAACATCTTTTCTCTCCTAATTGATTTGGTACATAATCTTGGATTTTATCTCCACATTTAATCTTCAGCATACTTCTCTAACTTCTGTTTTCTTCTTGTCTTCATTGTTTGGCCTCCATGTTTTATATCCAGGTACACCTACATTTATGCCAACCACTGTGAAGTGCATGGTACTTATTAGGGCTGCATCTCATTTCATTTGTGTGTGGAGCATGGGGAGAATGATTACTTAAATGCCTATGTGCAAACTGTATTTAGTCTGATTTCTCTCTGCAAGAGATTTGTGATTTATTCAGAGATTGCTTACTGAATGCAGGTTCTTGAAACTTTTAAGCATGCTTTCATGTGTTGGTTGGCACTTATCTTCAAGCATCAGACAGCTCAGGTTTTTCTATATCTCCATGAATTCTTCCATGTGCCAAAAAGCTGTGACCACCCAGGTTTTAAGCCTACATGACAGACGAATACTTTCAGAAAAGACTCTTGACCACGTACATTTATATAATATGCTAATCTATTTATCATTTCAGTAGTTACAGGGGCAACAGTCTGGATGGTTGACTGATCTTGCCTTGTAACACTAACCAAAACGGCCTTGGTGTGCTGGTACTGTGAATGGCTGACAGCAAGGGGAAACTATGGCCATAATTTTTCCCGAGGGCATGCAGCTTTACTGTATGGATAAATGATGATGGCATTCTCTCGGGTAAAATATTCCGGAGGTAAAATAGTCCCCCATTTGGATCTCCGGGCTGGGACTACCAGGAGAACATTGTTATCATGAGATCTACGGATCGGAGCATGGAATGTCAGATTCCTTAATTGGGCAGATAGGTTAATGGATAGGTTAAAGTTAGGTATAGTGGGAATTAATGAAGTTTGGTGGCAGGATGAAGACTTTTGGTCAGGTGAATACAGGGTTATAAATACAAAATCAAATAGGAGTATTACAGGAGTAGGTTTTATAATGAATAAAAAAATAGGAATGCGGGTAAGATACTACAAACAGCATAGTGAATACATTGTTGTGGCCAAGATAGACACAAAGCGCACGCCTACCACAGTAGTACAAGTTTATATGCCAACTAGCTCCGCAGATGATGAAGAGATTGATGAAATGTATGATAAGATAAAAGAAATTATTCAGATAGTGAAGGGAGACGAAAATTTAATAGTCATGGGTGACGGGAATTCGAGTGTAGGAAAAGGAAGAGAAGGAAATGTAGTAGGTGAATATGGAATGGGAGTAAGGAATGAAAGAGAAGCCCCCTGGTAGAATTTTGCACAGAGCGTAACTTAATCATTGCTAACACTTGGTTCAAGAATCATGAAAGAAAGTTGTGTACATGGAAGAAGCTGGAGATACTGGAAGGTATCAGATAGATTATATAATGGTAAGACAGAGATTCAGGAACCAGGTTTTAAATTGTAAGACATTTCCAGGGGCAGATGTGGACTCTGACCACAATCTATTGGTTATGAACTGTAGATTAAAACTGAAGAAACTGCAAAAAGGTGGTAAATGAAGGACATGGGATGTGGTCAAATTGAAAGAATCAGAGGTTGTAGAGAGGTTCAGGGAGAGCATTAGGAAACGACTGACCAGAATGTGGGGAAGAAATACAGTAGAAGAAGAATGGGTAGCTTTGAGAGATGAAATAGTGAAGGCAGCACAGGATCAAGTAGGTAAAAAGACAAGGGTAACAGAAGAGATATTGAATTTAATTGATGAAAGGAGAAAATACAAAAATGCAGTAAGAATACAAACATCTCAAAAATGAGATCGACAGGAAGTGCAAGATGGCTAAGCAGGGATGGCTAGAGGACAAATGTAAGGATGTAGAGGCACATATCACTACGGGTAACATACATACTGCCTACAGAAAAATTAAACAGATATTTGGAGAAAAGAGAACGATTTGCATGAATATCAAGAGCTCAGATGGAAATCCAGTAATAGGCAAAGAAGGGAAAGCAGAAAAGTATATAGAGGATCTATACAAGGGTGATGTTCTTGAGGACAATATGACAGAAATGGAAGAGAATGTAGATGAAGATGAAATAGGAGATATGATAATGCGTGAAGAAATTGACAGAGCACTGAAAGACCTAAGTCGAATTAAGGCCCCGGGAGTGGACAGCATCCCATTAGAACTAATGACAGCCTTGGGAGAGATAGGACTAACAAAACTCTACCATCTAGTGAGCAAGATGTATGAGACAGGCAAAATACACTCAGACTTCAAGATGAATATAATAATTCCAATCCCAAAGAAAGCAGGTATTGACAGATGTGAAAATAGCCAAACTATCAGTTTAATAAGCCACAGCTGCAAAATAATAACACGAATTCTTTACAGACGAATGGAAAAACTGGTAGAAGCCGACCTCAGGGAAGATCAGTTTGGATTCCGTAGAAAGTTTGGAACATGTGTGGCAATACTGACCCTATGACTTATATTAGAAAATACATTAAGGAAAGGCAAACCTACGTTTCTCACATTTTTAGACATAGAGAAAGCTTTTGACTATGTTGACTGGAATACTCTCTTTCAAATTCTGAAGGTGGCAGTGGTAAAATACAAGGAGCGAAGCATATTTACAATTTGTACAGAAACCAGATGGCAGTCATAAGAGTCGAGGGACATGAAAGGGAACAGTGGTTGAGAAGGGAGTGAGAAAGGGTTGTAGCCTCTCCCCAATGTTATTCAATCTGTATATTGAGCAAGCAGTAAAGAAAACAAAAGAGAACTTCGGAGTAGGTATTAAAATCTATGAAGAAAAAATAAAAACTTTAATGTTCGTCGATGACATTGTAATTCTGTCAGAGACAGCAAAGGGCCTGGAAGAGTACCTGAACAGAATGGACAGTGTCTTGAAAGGAGGATATAACATGAACATCAACAGAAGCAAAACGAGGATAATGCAATGTAGTTGAATTAAATTGGGTGATGCTGCAGGAATTAGATTAGTAAATGAGAGGCTTAAAGTAGTAAATGAGTTTTGCTATTTGGGGTAGCAAAATAACTGATGATGGTTGAAGTAGAAAGGATATAAAATGTAGATTGGCAATGGCAAGAAAAGTGTTTCTGAAGAAGAGAAATTTGTTAACATTGAGTATAGATAAAAGTGTCAGGAAGTCGTTTCTGAAAGTATTTGTATGGAGTGTAGCCATGTATGGAAGTGAAATGTGGACGATAAATAGTTTAGACAAGAAGAGAATAGAAGCTTTCAAAATGTGGTGCTACAGAAGAATGTGAAGATTAGATGGGTAGATCACATAACTAATGAGGAGGTTTTAAGAAACATCTTTGTTGCATATTATGTAGTGTTCTACCATGCCATGACAACATTTTGTCTGAATATAACAATGCAGTTGTATATTTGTGTGAAACAGAAAGAAATGGTGTTTCACTTTCAAAAATTTCATACTAAAGTACATTTTAAAAACCAGTAATATCCTAAACTTGATTAACATTGTTCAGACAAAAACAACTTTTTTGTCCTAGATGTTACTTTGTCATATGTATATGCCATTCATTATTAAGTCTTCATTAAAAATTAGACCAATTTGTATCTATCTAGTGTACCTTGTCGTTTTCTGAGATTTACAAGTGATGCTCTAATAAGTACACTGATTGTGTTTTTGCAGACATTACATTTTCTGTTCCTCTTCTTTCTATTTGCATAAATACTTCTTGTCTATAAGACATCTTATTATTTTTATGAAATGCACTAAATACTCCTAGCTCTGTGTAATCTGCATGTGTGATTTTACAGTGATTAAATAGGATACACTGTTGTTCTCTCATTAATTTTGAATTTTGTGTCCTGCTCAGCCTACTTTAATTACACATGGTGGCTTTCTCCTAAGTGAAACTGTCCTGCCTGTATGTTTTCTGGGGGTTGCTAAGGTTACTCCGACCGAGAACATGTGCAGAGTGATTCTTCAGTCATAGGATAAAGCAGAACATGTTAACTATGGTGTGTAAAATAAATGAAAATATTTACTGACATTAGTTCTCGATATTCAAGGAAAGGGAGATACAGAGGTAGAAAATATACACACTATTAATATAAAAAGTGACAAGAGAGTTTATCTTTTTACACTCTTTTGTTTATTATTAATCAGTATGAGAACAATCTTTTTTTCTTGACAGTAAGTTATGCCTACATTCTTCTGCAATTTGTTTGTCACCTGCTATAGGAACTTTGGGTTTAACCATAAGATATTGAAGCAGAAGGAGATAATGTCAATGCTGAAAACTTTGGATGAAACTCACAGCATTCATAACTAAACCTCTGCTACCAGTAATTAACACTGCTGCTGGCAACAACAACAATTTTCACTAAGAAATGGAAGAGCTGGTTTTTCAGTTGAAGCAACAGCACACATGGTAGCAAATCAAAGAAGTCAGATATGCTGTCATTGGTAGAATGTTAGTTTAGTCATCTGATCTGAGATTTAAATTTTTCTAAATTCAACTTCTAATACTAAATTATCTTCGCCCATTAACTCAAATTTTAATAAACTATATTTTCTTCAAGGTTTATTACATCAACTTATTAAAAACAATACTATTGAATTTTTTATCAAGAACAAATTACATTAGCTTCTCACCAACAAACTTATCTTCATTTGCCAATAGCTTCATTCTCCATGCTTGATTATCAAATGGTGGTTTTTGACCACCATATTCTTGTGGCAGGATATCAGGACTAATGAAAGCATGGAGTGAATTTAGATCGCGTCCATGCAAGTAAATCTGCAACAGAAATATCATTTTGCTGAAGTGTTACTAATGTCGCTAAATAAGAGAATATTTCTTTCACACACTATGTATAAATGCCTTAACCGTTGAAATTTGGCAAATGTTTAAGAATAAATAACAGGAATAAAGACTAAGCACTTCAAAGGTGCTCAGAAGCTCACTATCAGTAAAAATGCAATAATGAGTCATTAAGTTTTTATTATCAGCTTAGAAAAATCAGCTTGAAAACATAAAATTTGGTAACAACATTAGTGCTTTTCTGCATTTCCATCCATCAAGGTCTATGTTTTTCCCAATGATGGATGACTTGCCAGAGACCTTGATCGTAAGTTTTTATTTCAATATATTATGAGACAGTCTTGCTAGCAAGTACATACCTTCAGAAAGCAAATGTACAGTACTGCTGACAGACAAGTATAAAAATAAGAGGGGCACACTACCTACCTTTTGGAACTAATAGCACCTTCATTGTCAGGAGAAAGGTAAATTAGGGAACTTAAAAAGTTGATATGTTCAGGAATATATCTCTCTCTTTTCCATGATGAAGGAACTATTAGTTTTGATAACTAGTTAGTGTCACCCTTATACTCTTGATGGTAGTATACATTTTGCCTCTTGAAAATAAGTTGTCACCAACAATTCTATCTCATGATTTTTATTAGTTGCTTCAATTTAATTTGTAATGGACCTTATGATAAAGGCCTGGCTATCCCACACTCCTGGTCACTGGACTTCTCTGTGGGAGGAAGGCCTGCATCAATTGGCTGTTGCTGTTGAGAGACCCCCTTCCCTGTGCACCACCCCCAATCCCCCCCTCCCTTCTACAGAACAGCCATGTTGACACATGCTAGAAAGATTTTCTGTGCTTTTGAGCAGAAAGGACACAAGGATCAGAAGGGACAATTGGATGTCGCTATAGGATGTGAAATGTGATACAAAGTTTGCCATTTTCTGTGAGTGCCTTTTAGCATTTGTACATGCCCTCTTGTCAAGAGGAAATTTTGGGAAGGCAGCACTGAAGTGGAAGGATATTGTAGCTGGGGAGGAACAAGCGCCAATTGGGCAGAACACAGGATTTCTGTTCTTAACTGGTAATATGGTGCTTGCTCAGTGAAGGGATTCCATCCACAAAAGGTCTGTGTGTCTCTGTCCAGTCATGGGAATTGTACGTAGGTGGCACATAACGTTTAACAAAGATAATCAACAATAATTTGCTTGGTTGGAAGACGAATATAAGGTAGCCTGTCGGGTGTATGGTCATGCCCATGGAAAGAGCTCAAGAGAATGTGAAAATATTGTCCTAAGGGTCACTTATTGTCAAGGCAGGAAAGGGGATGCTTGTGATCCAGACAGCACTGCCAACTGCATACACACCATCTGAAGGCATAGCCAGCTTCCGTAACAAAATTAAACACTTGCAGCTGTCATTTTGATGTTTTATTACACTGCAACCAGTTTTGGTGACTCAATAGATTGTCTGTGGGGCTTAAATGATGCTGAGGGGATGAACTTTAGCTGCATACATGATGCCGATATGTATGAACAGGCTTCCTAGAATATAGTCAAAGCAAAGTTGCATCTGCAACCATCAACTAACAACTGGTAGTGGTATCAGACACAACATAATTTTTACGGTATTCTATGGAAGTCACTTAGTTGCTGTTGGCCACTGATGGGCTCTTGTATACTATTGGAGTTCACTCCTTCAGCGTGTGTTAAAGCCTAAAGATGGTGTATTGAGTCACCAAAACTGTTTGCAGTACAGTGAAACATCAAAATGACAGCTGCACGTGTTTCGTTTTATTATGTAAGTGTAAGGCTGAAGTCCTTCAGACCATTGATTACAAGGATGGACATACAAAAACTAAATATAGCCAGCTGTCCGTAGCACACCTTCCTGTTACTATGCACTGTTATGAGCTGGTGCCATCCACCTACAGCATATCTTCCATTGCAGTGAAAGCAGCTTGATCACTGTGCGATGAATGCATTACAGCCCTCATCCAAATCCACCTGCTAGGTCTATTTGTCTTATAACAACCATGATTTAACCACACTGGTAATGACCCTCAGATTCTTGTAATTGATAATGGCCAAATTATTATTCCATTTTGAAGTGTTAAAGTAATTCATACGAGGGCTATCCACAAAGTACATTACGTTTTGGAATTAAAAATAAATAAAGTATTGGAATTTTTTATTATATACAGATGAAAGCCACACTTAAATACTACTTTCTACATAGTTCCCATTTAAATTAAGGCACTTATCGTAGCGATGGACGAGCTTGGAAATACCTTCTATGTAAAATTCGGCCGCCTGCGCCTTCAACCATGTGGTTACGTCTTCTTGAAGTTGTGCGTCATCATCAAAACGCTGCATAGCCAACCACTTCTCCATTGCTGGGAATAAGTGGAAGTCACTCAGTGCCAGGTCAAGACTGTATGGTGGATGAGTAAACAACTCCCACTTAAAAGATTCGAGAACTTCACAAGTGGCATTTGCTGTGTGGGCCTGGGCATTGTCGTGAATCAGCAAGATCTTTGAGCCCAACTTTTCCCTGCGCTTGTTTTGAATTGCTCTTCTGAGGTTTGCAGAGTTTGGCAATACCTTTGAGAGTTTATTGTAGTGCCTCTTTCCAGGAAATCCACAAAAATCACACCATTTCTGTCCCAAAAGAGGTGACCACATGGTTGAAGGTGCAGGCAGCCAAATTTTACAACAAAGGAATTTCCAAGCTCTTCCATCGCTGCAATAAGTGCCTTAATTTAAATGGCAACTATGTAGAAAAGTAGTATTTAAGTGTGGCTTTCATCTGTATATATTTTAAAAAATTCCAATACTTCATATATTTTTAATCCTAAAACGTAATGTACTTTGTGGATAGCCCTCGTATATAGTATTTGAACAACTATACTCCAGAGGCACTTCGTTCACAAAAATAAATGTTTGTAACCAATCTCTTTATGTTCTTGCAGCTTGCACTCCAAATTCTTTCATATAATTTACAAATGCTACACTCAAGTGCCATTTATGATACTGTGATTCCCTAGATTCAATACACAAATGACACACTCGAGTGCAACTTAATAATATATTGCACAATTTTGACCAGTGTGGGACACATTTTGTCATTAACTGCCCATTGCTCATGATTTTGTTTTTAAATGACCATATATGTTACACTGATGGCATCTAGGTAGCAGTTCACTTACTAATAAATTGGATGGTTATATGTTGTATTTGGTCTGAACGTGGTTATCATTTCAACTACTGTTTTAGTTGTAAGTTACTGAGTTTCATATTTTGTGTCATCTTGGCATTTCTTATCTGTGTTGTGTTGATCTTGTTGATGTCTTATTTAGGAGGAAATTAGGATAGATAAGTTGTTTAGTTCTACAGAGTAGTGGAGTTAATGAGCGAATTTAGCTGATATTTTGAAGTCATTAGTAAAAGCAGATATTCAGAGGAGGCAAAAGTTGAAACTAATTGTACAATGGGGAGTGCGTAAAGAAATCTGTTGGACTGAGACAGAGCATAGTTAGACTAGAGGGGTAAATAGTGAGGAAACAAGTCAATCAAAAAATCCATTATGGACCAAAGTGTTAATGCAATTGTATGCAATAGTGAAGAATGATGCAGGTCATAGAGAGGCAAAGCCTGTAGAGCATATGAATACAAAATTTTCAAAGATGTGAAAAGCTCTGCCAAATGATCTCAGACAGTTCTGGGAAGAATCTAATCACAAACTTATGGATGAAAATGCTGTGATGAAAGATGCAACTGCTGATGTGCCCTGTACTGAGCTCTTGCAACATGCGATGCAAATGATGAGCTGCAACCAGAGAGCAAGTGGCTTAATGGGGCCTGAAGCAAAAGAGCAAATAATGTGCAACAACTGCAAAGGAACCATGGAGAGTGACAAGGCCTCAGATCATGTTTATATTGTGATATATCAGAAGACATATTTGTTATCATAAGAAGCAGATTTGCTGCAATGTGAAGTTGTAGATGGAGACAGCAGCAGTCCTGCTAGAGTATGCATCAATCCTGGCTCACGAGCAGTTGACAGTAGTGAGATGCCTGGTCTGGGAGAGCATGACAGTACAATGTCACATATTTTGACAAATTACAGAATGCATTATTTGACACAGTGTCAGAGAATTCATTGCACATAAATTTTAGATCAGTAAGTGACTCAGAGAAATTGAGAAACGTGAGAGCACAAAAAAGGCACAATTGGTGGAGACAGACTCGTTGCAGAAAAACAGTGTAAATTTAATGTTTCATGTCAGAGGGCATTCAATGTTTGTATAGGAGAAGGAGAGGTATGCTGCCAAGTATAAAATCAGAAAAAGAGAGTGTCATTCAGGCAATGAGCTCTCTGTACGCTGGACCACTGGATAATGAAGTTTTTTAATGATGAAAGGGAAAACAGAATTGGATATGGGTGTTACATCAGAGAGTTTGTATTAGTCGAGAGTTGACTGAAAGTTTTGAAAAGTGTGGAAAAATGGAGGAGGAAACTTAATAACGTGTAAAATTAATGCCTGGATTTCAAATTGAGGAACAGTTTAAGTAGGGAGATAGGAATAACTTTAAGAAGAGACATTTATTCAGACAGGTTGGTAGTAAATGTAAATGAGTTGAGCTATGTTTATGATAATTATTTTGAATTATATATTATGATGGGTAGTGTGGGTATTAGATAAGTAATGGCTGAGATAATTTAGGAGAAATGTGGTAGAGTTGCAGGGGGCATTAGAATACATTCAATAAAGTTCAGAAATGAGAAACAAAAATACAGTATGAGATTTTGCAATAATAACATATCCCAGTCATGGGTGCAGCTTATATTTGTAAGGTGTTGTTTTGTAAATGAAGTGCTCAAGGTGAGGAAGTAAAAGATGTTGGGGTAACAAAGCTTTGGAAGAGAAGCATCATTGTGGATATTTAATGAAAGTATGTGGTGTATCAAAGTGAGTTCTTGAAGAGAAGTTTTATGAGAAAAAAGTTACAGTTTTTTTAGGGTAATTGTTAAGACACTGGCAGGCATTGAGGATTATGCATGGCAGAAGAATACATTAATAAAATTGGAATTGGGTTATAGAGCACTGGAAGATGCATCAAGGAAAAGTTGAGAGGAGAGAGCTGTGTAGATCCATATGTGTGATAGAAGAGGTCAGGACCTGAAAGAATATACCAATCCTGAGAAGAATATCAAAGGTTTGGTGAATAGAAATTTAATTATGTAACAGACAAATAAATCATTTCACATACTGTAACAGAAGAAATTCAAAGATGTAAGCTTATATAAGTTTATAGAGAAAGAAATGACCCAAAAAACTAGCTGATCCATGGAGAATCTTCAAAGTTATTCAATTTGGAGTTTGAGACATATATTGTTCAAAAGTTTTGTATATGTAAATAGAAGGTACAAGATCAGTTGTAATCTTCAAAGCAAGAAATATGTATGTCATGGATTAAGGGTATACTTATGAAAGGGAACTTAACTTCCAGTAGGACTGAGGCAGCATTATAGTTGATGATAATTTGTAGTTCATAGTATCACTTTTGTACACTTGCATTAATGAAAGTGATGGATGTATAAGGTTTGTAAATGATTTCTGCATAAAAAAGATAGCAAAGGATGTTTACAAACAGTACATATTTATATGCAAAACACAGTGAACAGACTGTTACTTGTGCCTACCAACTAATGTTAAAATCAGTTCTACATAACTGAATTTCTATGCATTATTTTATTTATTTTCATCTACATCTCTTTATTTGATTTTCTGTTCATTATTAATTACTGAACTTGAGTGCAGTATTTGCATATTAAGTCAAAGGAATAACAATATCTTAAACTGTACTTGAGTGCAATATTTGGAAATCATATGAAAGAATTAGGAGCACCCATTGCAAGAATGTAAAGAGACTGGTCACAAACATTTATTTTTTGGAACAGTGTGCCTTCTACCAAGGTTATTCACATACAACTTACAAATTAATTTTACCCACAAAAAAAGGGAACAATCATTAGCCCATTATCAATTAAGGAATCTCAGGGTTATCACCAGAGAATTTAAATCATTGTTGCTATAAGACAGACTTGGCAGATGGACATGGATGAGATGTGTAGTGCATTTTATTGGTTAGTGATCGAGCTGCTTTCAGCACTGCAGGTGGTTGGAAGTGTCTCATAGAAGTGCAAAGGAATGAGGGCAGGCACGCTACAGAGGACTGGCCATATCTCCAGGTGCCGCATATGTGGTTAGCAGTGCCATCTCAATCACATGAGTCTTCTTTCACTTCTCACCAACAAGTGTCATCATTCCCATCCTGCCAACGAGTTCCTCAAGGTAGATATTTTCAAGTCCTACAGCTCTATCCCTGGGTGTGGCCATACAGCCAACTGGCTAGCTTATATTCTTCTTCCAGTCTATCAAATTGTTGCTCATCATCCTTGTTAAATCTTCTGTACCACTGACAGTCCCCACAGCTGGATGACTGCGCACAGTCCTTTCATGGCTAGAACTTTTTCACTGAGCAAGCTCCAGATTACCAGTTAGGAATAGATATCTCATGTTGTGTCCATTTGTTACCTCTTCCTCCTTCTCTACTATAATCTTCTTCCACTTCAGTGTAATCTTCTCCACACTTTCTTTTGGCAAGAGAGCACATGCTAATGATAAAAGTCTTTCACAGAAAATGGCGAACTGCATATCAAATTCCATATTGATGTCTCTCATCCTGTGAAGGCATCCAATTGTCCCCTCTGAGCACTGATCTGATAATATGTCTCCTCTACTCAAAAGCACAGAAAAACCATCTGGTGTATGATAGCATGGATGTCCTGGAGAGTGGAGGAGGGGGGGGGGAGGGTTGAAGAGGGGGGGGGGGGGGCTGGTTGGCATCTGCCTGCATCCCACAAAGTAGGCTAGAGACAGGGAGTGGGATGGATGCCCCATCATCGGGTGCATTATAAAGTCTGGATTTTGGCTGTTCATGTAATGTTTTACATCGAACATCACCTTGTCATTTTGGAAATGCTTGCCATGCAATTAGTCTTTCATCTAAAGAAAGGGGAAGAAGTGATTCATTGCTATGTTGGTAGACAATGGGAGGTGAGCAAAATTTGTTAGTCCAAAGAAACAACAAGTGCTACTGTATTCTTTGCAGAATTAGCTGAGGCATTGCCATAGAGCAAAAACAATCCCTTAGATAGCTTCACACGATGCTTTGTCTGCACAGTGTCATGTGTCCATATCAGGAGATTTCAGCTTTATGCTCATGTGACTGTTCGACCCCTTAATAGCTCAACCTGGTAGCACCAGACCCTCGCAGTCCCTAAACACACTCGGCATCACCATGCGTGATGGTGTTCATCTTTCTCAGTGATGGTGAATATACTTGTTCCCACTGCTTGCTTCACTCTATTGTTTGAGGATCATAGTGATTAAGTTGCTAAAGAATCATCTGGTAGGTCTGACACAGCTCCACATTTCTCCTCTCACCTTTGTCCAGTTGGATTTCTAAAGGGGAATGAGCATTCACAGAACCCATTAGGGTAATTTTGTCATGTTCAAAAGGGTGTCAAAGGTGTTGAAAACTGATCCATTACTGATTTTCACATTTTCCACTATCACCTTGATTTTGATATGCAGGGTTTGAACTGCTCTTAAAAATTTGTGTTATTCACTTTGTTCTTCATCTTCAGACTTTTACACTTACCATTGAACACTCCACTTTATCAATAGGCTGTGCCATCCCCTCTCCCCTTTTATTTTCTACTCTAGAGGCATGCTACTGTGATACAGGGATGTCAATGTGTACAGGAGTGTGGTCATATTATAATTAAAGTGCAGCTACTGACAGAGGCCAGTGTGGGCAAAAATTACTTATGCTGGAAAAAATTTAGCTATGTGCAAATATGGCACTGTAGAGCATTGTGTCAATGTTTTCAGTGCTAATATTGAGGACACTGTATAAGCATCACTTAATAATTAGATCAACAATTTGCTTTTCTTGCTTGTTTGACCTTCTCTGCCCACATCCTGCTCCTTATCCATTAAATAGGGAAATATTTCTATATGTCCTCCTTGCACTCACAGCTACAGATTTGCACCTGGTGGCCAAGACTGGAAGCAATTTTTTCCAGCAAAAATCATTTCTGCACTAACATATCAGAATATCTAACATGTACACACACACACACACACACACACACACACACACACACACACACACATACATGAGTGTGCACAGAGCCATGGTTGCCTTCCAACACTGTTCACTGAGAGTGGGTGCTGGCCCTGACTTATTGACTGAGCTAAGCATTTCCTAGCGTTTGTTTTTCTAATATGTCTATCTGCCTCCTCTTATATATCTTATACATACTACTACTAAATTATTATGTGAGGTGTTTCGTTACCCTTCTCCGTATCTTGTCTTTGAGGAAAGGTTTCAGAACTGCAAATACAGCATCAAAGTAGAATGGCTGGTTTATGACATGGAATCCTTTGAAACGTAGTGGAAATGTTTCCTGAAGAAAAAGAAAAGAAACATAAATAACATTCACAATAATATTAGTTATACATTTTCTGGGTATATGTTTCAACAGATGGAGGTGGTTCCTACCTTCGCACACACACAAAAACTGTGATGTGCACCAATACTAACAGTGCTAGTGATTTTAATTTTGTGATAGCTACAGCACCCAAATTTGGACCTAAACTCACACATGTTTGCAGATATGCATACAACGCAAAACTTTTTTTTGAGTAGTATTTTTTTCCTGTTTATAAACATACCAAAAGATAACATTAAAGGAAAAGTAGGCTATAAAATATTATATAGTTAAAGATGGCAATGATCATGATTCCATCTGGAAGATGTGCATCATATTATGTGCTCACAGTATGGCTCTGTTTTTCCAGAGTCCAGATATTCAGATATTATGGAGTTAGTTATGAGATATAGTTTAATTTGTTTTTAAACTCTTAGAAGATACTAAACCATAAACCAATAGTATTAAATTTCTGCAGCTAGGACTTCAGTCTCTAGAAGGATGCATTTCCTGGAAGAAGCACACTTCACCAATAACGGAGCTCAAAACTTACAGTGTTGGAATAATGCACAAGAATGTTCTCAGAGTAATTGCAAGGATATTTACAGTGTTAGGAAGCTAATAGTTCACATCTTTATTTACGTAAAGTAAATGTAATCACACTTTAATGCATGCAAGATCTACAAGTTACATATGCAAGCCTCTTCAATGTGTCATTTATTAGCCGTACATGTTATATTACTGTTTGCTTTTGCACAACACTTTATTGATCCTTGCTTCATCATAGGAGAAACTCTGAGTAGACAAAATATAAATCATTCAAGGAGAGCTTTGTTCTCCTTCACGAATTGTATAGTCTGTATTTTTTTGACTAGTAACCTCTTTCTCAGTACCCTTTGACCATAAGAAATCAGTACAGCCTACTGTGCAATTGTGGTAAAAATAAACCTACATTCTCAGTGCAGTTCAGTAGAGGGAGCTGTTTCTCCAGTTAGGAACAAAACAGTGTTGCTTGTGTACACTTTTCAGCCTGTGAAAATGCTGCGAAGGGCCATTTAAAGCTTATAACAGATGTTGTCATTTTATGGCAAGAAGGATTGTCAGCATGTGAAACTGGCAAACAAACTGGTATACACCACAGCGGCAGCAATCAAACAATGAAAATCTGCATTGCAGTGGACACGTGTGGTCAACAGGCTCTGAGCACTATGGAACTTAACTTATGAGGTCATCAGTCCCCTAGAACTTAGCACTACTTAAACCTAACTAACCTAAGGACATCACACACATCCATGACCGAGACAGGATTCGAACCTGCAACCGTAGCGGTCGCGCAGTTCCAGACTGTAGCACCTAGAACTGCTCGGCCACACCGGCCAGCTGTGGTCTACCGCACCAGCTGACAACTACTGCCTACAAATTATGGGTCAATGATACTGCGGGGAAAATGCAACAGAACCACTTGCTACCATTTGGAAGCCAGGAGGAAAGGCTTCATCAATACAGACAGTATACAGCCACATCCACATGATCATTTTGGCTTCTAGGCATCCACTATGAACAACAGTACAATCCACACATCAAAGTGGTGTAGAAGAAGGTGAGCAAGGATATACCTAGAATGGTACCTAAATAAGTGGCATCATGGTCTCTTGACTGATTGGTGTAGGATCAGTATGATACCTGATGACCATCACAGAAGAGTGTGGGGGCAACCTGGTACCAATGCATGTCACACAGTGAAGCTAAACAAGGGCTGTATCATTGTAAGAGGTACAAAGGGGAGTGAGTGTACCACGTCTCAACCCAGTTAACCACGACCAAAGCCCATTGTCATGATGTGCCTGTGCTTATCATACAAAGGACTGTACCATAATTTAAGAGTGAAATTAAAAATTAAAATCACTTTTCCAAGCTTTGTCAGTGTATGCTGAAGTATTTCAATGTCAACATGGTAATGTCTCAGCAT
Source organism: Schistocerca gregaria (assembly GCF_023897955.1). Lineage (NCBI taxonomy): Eukaryota > Metazoa > Arthropoda > Insecta > Orthoptera > Acrididae > Schistocerca > Schistocerca gregaria. The sequence goes on along the minus strand of NC_064921.1, from coordinate 960,430,040 downwards.
GATCAAATGAATATGTTAGGCAAAATATATGATCTTTTTTTTTCTTTTTTTAAAAAAAGTGGCATTGAATAATAAAACCATAAATCTAAGAACTAGCCAGAATATGCAAATGTAAATCACAATTTAAAGTTACATGTCTCAACTTCATCAGAGCAATATTTTGATTACAAATGGTGTTTTTGCAAGAAAATGAAGCTGCTAAATATTAGACCCAGAAAGTTGAAAATTCATATGTAACAACATTTAATGTAAAGATATTAAATGTGTGACACCAATAAGCTACCTCTATTAGTTTTCAAGTTATTTACTAAAACCCAAATTTGGAATGAAAACACCTTTATTCTTGGACGATTTAGTATCATTGGTATTTCTTAATAGGAAGTTCTAATTACATCAAACAATTACATTCATACAGTGTTAGAGTTGTATCATGTTTCAAGACAGTATTGTAAATAACAATGATTACAACGACTCTTAAACAGGCAGTTCAAAGGTAATTTTCAGCTGCCCATTCAATTCTAAAAATTGTAGCCAGTAAAGTTTAAATACAATTGAGCTAAAACTTTTTCAGTAACCGAAGCAAACTTAACTACATTTATATAAAAATTAAGAAAATTTTAAATTGTTAAACAACAGAGCTATTATTTAATATATGTCCACAGAAGAGGTCATTTAAATACTGCTTCATGTTTCATTTGGCATTCTGCTGCACCCATATATACATTTGGTCAAAGAGGCAGTGGTGGAGGGAGACATCACACTAACATATCAAACTGGTCATGTCAGCAAATTGTTGCACGCGTTGCGCATTGGATGACATCCGAGCTGGGCAAACTGGAATGAATTTTTGGTAAAAACAGCAAGTGAACTCACGAGGACTGTACATCATCCTGATCACTAGATTTCATGGAAGTAATTGTCTGTGTCTGCCTGTAATGTTGACAAAAGCGTGTGGCACGTGGTGAAATTATTTCCCAGTTTGAAGGTGAACAATCAACTTTTGATGATTAGAAGTCAAGGCGATAGACCATTTTACTTGGAACTCCCTGTAGAGGTTGCCTCTGAACTGTTAATAGTGCTTTTTCCAGTAGGGATATTATTATTATTATTATTATTATTATTATTATTATTATTATTATTAGTGATATTATTATATTTTGTGTGTGTGAACTTTCACAGAATATATCATTCAACTGAAACTCAAAATTTTTATTTATAGTCATAGTTCCTGATTCCACTGAGTAAACAGCAAGTAGGAACATTTTCTTTCAGTGAGCGCTAGGAGTAATGTGGATTTACAGACTGGAAATTATGGTCCGTATTTTCGCCATCGCTTTCTGGCTGACCACAAAAATAGTAGGCCTATTTAGGCTCTTGTAAATGGTGAAGGTAAGGTAAGCACGCACAAACAATTTAAGATGGCACAACTATCAATTCCCTCTTCCCTGTCCCATTCACAAATGATGTGTGGCTAGAATGAGTGTTTATAAACTTTTTAATGAATCCTAATTTCTCTGATTTTCTCATTGTAGCCATTCTGTAAGGCATATGTGACAAGGAAGTAAATATGTTGACCAACTCTTCTTCAAGTGTACACTATCAGAATTTTAACAATTTGTGCTAGGGGGTTAAACCTCTCCAGTGTTTCTCCTATAATCTCTGTCACAGGAAACTGTTTGTTATTTCCGCACTATTCTCACACTAACTAAATAATTATGTGACAAAATGTGCCCTTCTACATTGGATCTTCTCTATTTCTGCTATTATTCGAACTTGGTAAGGGCTCTACACTGATGGGTAAGAGTGAAGAATCAGTCATTCAAGTGTTTTGTAAATTACCTATTTTCATGTAAAAACTGTATTTCCTTAATACTCTTCCAATGAATCTCAGCCTGGCATCTGCTTTTCCTACATTCATTGTGATGCAGCCTAATGATTCCACTTTAGGTAACTCTGGATAGTTATTCTGAGGTATACACAATTATTGATATTATGCAGGTCTTCTTGCATTTAGCTACAGTCATCTGGCGTTGTAACCTTCCAGTTCCTATAGACAACAGCACCATCTACGAACTATCTCACGGAGCTTCCACATTATATGTTAGGTCATTTATGAATACTGTATTGAAAACACTAATGGCCCCATAACTAACACTCCCTTGGGCTACGCCAGAAATTACATTTACTTTTGTCCATTTTGCCCTCTTGTGTTGTGTTCTATCTGTTAGGAAGTCTTGAATCCAGTCACGTACATTGTCCAATACTCGATAAGCTATTATTTTACTCACTACACGACAGTTCTGATCTGAAATCGAATCTCTTCAGGAAATCAAGGAACACAGCATCAACCTGGGCGCGTCTGGATTTCATGGACCAACAGAGTGAGCTATTTTCCTCAAGACCTCTGCTTACAGAATTCACATAAGTATTATAGAAGAGATTTTCATTCTTCAGATACGTCATACTGCATGAGTACAAAACATTTTCCATAATTCTGTTACAGTTTGACATCAGCGATATAGGCCTGTAATAATTATGTACAGTTGTCTGAAGACCCCACTTGAAAACGAGGATGACGTGCGCATATTTCCAGTTCCTTGGCGTCCTTCAGTGCTGCAACAAACTGCAATAAACTGCTGCTAGAGGGGGAGCAAGTTCTGTCACATAATCTCCGGCTGTACGTGTCTCATTCAGTCCTGCTGTCCTTCTAGTATTGAGTGTTTTTAGTAGATTTTCTATTCCACGATCGCTTATCTTGGCATACAACAGCTTATTAAATGGAGAAACCGTATTACAGTCTTGCGAGTGAAACGATCTCGGAAGATCCAATTCAGCATGTTGGCATTCTCTCTGCCAACTTCCGTTTCAACGCCAGTACGATCTCTGAGCGACTCAATAAATGATTTCGATCTGCTTAGTAACTTTACATAATACGAAATATTATTAAGATATCTTTTCAGATTGGTTGCCAAAGTGTTACTTCCTAATTCACTCAATGATTCTCGCATTCTAGTTTTGGCTTCATTGACTTTCTGTACGTCAATTACGCTTTAAATTTGTTCCAATCTGGTCTCTTTGCTTTTGTAGCAACTTAGTAACTTGGCTATTGCCCGTTGGACTACAGTGCGTCTTTCCCACCTCTCACAGTGTTGCGTGGCATATACTGATCTAAGGCATATGGTACAATAATTTCAATTTTTTCCATTTTTTTCTCCACATCTTCGCCTCCAGTACTGAAGCTTTTAAGCTGACTACTCATCTTCTCTTCAGGTTGTTTCCTGTTTCTCTAGTTAAGAAGCCAATGTCCTTGCCGCAGTGGTAACACCAGGTGCCTGTCAGGTCACCGAAGTTAGGGCTGTTGGGCTTGGCTAACACTTGAAAGGGTCAAGGGGAGGCTTTCTATCTTTGGCTCGAAAAAAGCATTTTCTTTGAGAATTTTTTTCTCGGGATGTGTTATAAATATAAATGTCAAATTTTTGTCAAAATGTTTATGGTTTATCCTCTACAAACTGGAATTTGTTCGGCCGGAAATGTCCAAGAGCAATTCGGAAGGGCCGTCGGAACGAAACAAAATTTCGATGTAGACCTCCATGCGTGATATGTCACAGGTGAGCCGGCTCGTCTGAAATCAAAAATGAGGTGACGTTAGCGAAGTATATAAGATTCTTTAGGAGTTGTAACTCGCTTAAGTTATTTGGACCATAGGAAACAAAATGGCGGCCACTTGAAAAAAAAAGGGTTTCTTTCATCGATTTTTCGACTTCGTCGGCCAAGTAAAAATATTTATAGTTGACGGATCAGAATAAAAGTGGTACAACTCCTAGGCATTTTAGTTAGCTCCGTCGGAAACAAAGAATCATGCCAATCGGTTCAGTAGATTCGAAGTTACCATACCGTGCGAAAAAAGTCATTTCGAGAAAAAGGCGTTTGATGCTTTGACTACATACAAATGCAATATTATGCAACTAGTCCTTCCTCTTCCTCATAGAGGGCGTTCTGCTCGATCTGGGCCATCCTGCGCTGCTCCACAGCCGCTCGTACGGCCGGTGACAAGCCGTTTTCGGCCGCTTGAATCCGGTGAGCGTCCGAATGCTTGGCGAACTGCATCGAATAGAGCCCCAGGGTAACGTCCATCGTTGTCATGGTCTTCAGAATTGCTGAGTACCCTTCGTTGAAGCTGCTCACTGCCAGGAAAGTCGCAATCTCCACAGTCTTGGCACCAGAATACAAATGCTTGGGGGGCTAACTTCCAAAAACACGCGCTCAAACTTTCATTTGAATTTTGTGTGTTTCCTGCCAAGCACCGGTACAATAGCTCGTCCTCCGAAAGAAAAGAACTGGTGCGTGAAAATAGCCGATTTCAGGCAGGTGAATTTTTTTGTTTAACCGCGAATAACAAACATTTCCGTTCCGTATTCGGAAAAACCGTTTCAGGGATGGATTCTAAACACTTTTATGGAGACAAAAAAATGCAATTTTTAAAAAATCGATTTTTTGAACCAGAAAATAGTAAACCTCACCTTAAGGGCTGTTGGGCTTGACGAGCACTTGAAAGGATCAGGGACCGGGCCTGCACAGTGCTGTTGGCAAGCGTGGTGCACTCAGCTTTTGTCAGGCCAGTCAAAGAGCTGCTTAACTGACAAGTAGCGGCAGCGGTCGATAAAACTGACAACGGCCGGGAGAGCGGTGTGTTGACCACATACCCTTCCGTATCCACATCCGTGACGCCTAAGTTCCGAGGATGACTCGGCCGGCGGATACCGCTGGGCCTTCGAGGCGTGTTAGGATGGTGTTTGTTTGTTTGTTTTGTTCTCTTGCTAAGTATAACTATTTTGCTATATTTCTTAATATTCCATGTAAAACCAGTAGAAGTACTGACAGCCTTGGGAGAGCCAGGCCGAACAAGACTCTACCATCTAGCCTTGGGAGAGCCAGGCCTAACAAGACTCTACCATCTAGCGAGCAAGATGCAAGAGACAGGCGAAATACACTCAGACTTCAAGAAGAATATAATAATTCCAATGCCAAAGAAAGCAGGTGTTAACAGTTGTGAAAATTACCGAACTGTCAGTTTAATAAGCCACAGCTGCAAAATACTAACGCGAATTCTTTACAGACGGATGGAAAAACTGGTAGAAGCCGACATCGGGGAAGATCAGTTTGGATTCCGTAGAAATGTTGCAACACGCGAGGCAATCCTGACCCTACGACTTACCTTAGAAGATAGATTACGGAAAGGCAAACCTACGTTTCTAGCATTTGTAGACTTAGAGAAAGCTTTTGACAGTGATGACTGGAATACTCTCTTACAAATTCTAAAGGTGGCAAGTGTAAAATACAGGGAGCGAAAGGCTATTTACAATTTGTACAGAAAGCAGATGGCAGTTATAAGAGTCGAAGGACATGAAAAGGAAGCAGTGGTTGAGATGGGAGTGAGACAGGGTTGTAGCCTACCCCGATGTTATTCAATCTGTATATTGAGCAAGCAGTAAAGGATACAAAAGAAAAATTCGGAGTAGGAATTAAAATGTACGGAGAAGAAATAAAAACTTTGAGGTTCGCTGTAGACACTGTAATTCTGTCAGAGACAGCAAAGGATCTGGAAGAGCAGCTGAACGGAATGGACAGTCTCTTGAAAGGAGGATATAAGATGAATACCAAGAGAAGAAAAAAGAGGATAACTGAATGTAGTCGAATTAAATCGGGTGATACTGCGGGAATTAGATTAGGAAATGAGAGACTTAAAGCAGGAAATGAGTTTTGCCATTTGGGGAGCAAAATAACTGATGATGGTCGAAGTAGAGAGGATATAAAATGTAGACTGGCAATGGCAAGAAAAGCGTTTCTGAAGAAGAGAAACTTGTTAACATCGAGTATAGATTTAAGTGTCAGGAAGTCGTTTCTGAAAGTATGTGTGTGGAGTGTAGCCATGTATGGAAGTGAAACGTGGACGATAAATAGTTTAGACAAGAAGAGAATAGAAGCCTTCGAAATGTGGTGCTGCAGAAGAATGCTGAACTTTAGAGGGTAGATCACATAACTAATGAGGAGTTACTGAATAGAATTGGAAAGAAGAGAAATTTGTGGCACAACTTGACTAGGAGAAGGGATCGGTTGGTGGGGCACATTCTCAGGCATCAAGGGATCATCAATTTAGTATTGGAAGGCAGCGTGGAAGGTAAAAATCGTAGAGGAAGACCAAGAGATGAATACACTAAGCAGATTCAGAAGGACGCAGGTTGCAGTAGGTACTGGGAGGTGAAGAAGCTTGCACAGGATAGAGTAGCATGGAGAGCTGCATCAAACCAGTCTCAGGACTGAAGACCACAACAAAAACACAACACCAGTAGTCATTGGTAGTTTTGCAGCCATATGATCACTGATGGCTTCCTCTGCGTTAACCAATTTGATAAGTTCGGATCTATTATTATGACGTCTGAGATGTTTCTCCCACGAGTCGATTATGTAACTGCCTGGGTGAAGAAATTTTCAGAGGTGACAGTCACCTCAAAGAAGACACCATGAATTACCGGTATGTTTCGCACTTCGTGACTCTGGGACGTCATCATTTATCTTAGTAGAGACTAACTATCTAGGAGAAGTGGTTACTGCCACATGGGCACTGAACTTTGTTTACCTGTATGACCTCGACCGTGCGCCGTGCGTAGTAGGGCGAGAGGAACTTGGCGTGCTGCAGTCCGAAGCCGTTCATGTCGACCAGTACGGTGAGGCCGGCCACCTGTGTCTCTGGCTCCTGGACGATCTGCTCCAAAGCCAGCACGTTCGTGCGGAAGATGTCCTCTATGCTCACCTGTGCTGCGTCGCATCGCTCTGGAACACCGTGCACAGGTCTATAAAAGGTCTGCCCAACATGAAACGTATTACATTATTAAGTTACTGGAACAGGAAAAGCTATCCACTAACGCCTCCTTCAAAGCAACGTCCCTGAGAATGTAGATGTTAAACGCAATATTGCATTACGGACACACAGGGACGGGAGAGAGAGGGAGATTGAGAGAGAGAGAGAGAGAGAGAGAGCAGTGTAATGGTCTGACCAGTGATGCAATACAAATGAGTCCATACATATTATAGAACGCGCGCGCGCGCGCGCGCGCGTGTGTGTGTGTGTGTGTGTGTGTGTGTGTGTGTGTGTGTGTGTTCCACAACTCCTCCTAAACTACTGGACCGATGTCAACCAAACCTTGTGTACTTACACCTTACAAGGGAACCTCCCCTTCGGACCACCGTTAGATTTAATTATAAGTTGGCACAGTGGATAGGCGTTGAAAAACTGAACACAGACCCATCGAGAAAACAGGAAGAAATTGTGTGGAGCTATTATACAAACTGAGTAGTGCATGTGCAAGATGTGCAACATCAAGGATGATATGAGCTCAGAAGCGCCGTGGTCCCGTGGTAGGGTGAGCAGCTGCGGAACGAGAGGTCCTTGGTTCAAGTCTTCCCTCGAGTGAAAAGTTTGCTTTATTTTCGCAAAGTTATGATCTGTCCGTTCGTTGATTGTCATTTCTGTTCACTGTAATAAGTTTAGTGTCTGTGTTTTGCGACCGCACCGCAAAACCGTGCGATTAGTAGACGAAAGGACGTGCCTCTCCAATGGGAACCGAAAATATCAGATCGCAAGGTCATAGGTCAACCGATTCCTCTACAGGAAAACACATCTGATATATGTTCTATACGACACTGGTGACGGCATGTGCGTCACATGACAGGAATATGTTGTCGACGCACCTAACTTGTACACTTGGCGAATGGGTAAAAAGATTCTTCCACCTTGCCCGATTTAGGTTTTCTTGTGGATGTGATAATCACTCCCAAAAAAGTGATGAAAACATTAGAGTTTGTCACATAAACTGCAACAAATGAATGCAACAGTTTCACAGTTTTCCCTGGAGTGGTTCCCTTGTTAGTGTCAGGCAACGAACGCTGAAGGGTTAAAACCCATCTATCTAACAAAGGGGTGGGGGTGGAGGCGAAAACAAAGCGTAGCCCATGACGTGTGAATTCCAGGCTTTATTAATCCAGTCTTTGTGAACGAGAGCGCTTAGCGATTTGAAATAAACTTATCACATAATTTCAACCTTTATGAACTGTCCTCTCGCTAGTAACCCGTACAAAATGATGAAATGAAAAATGTTTATCGCTTATCAGTTTTCCGCTGTTCGTTCAGTAAAAGTAGCGCCTAAGGTATGACGCTGTAATTTCTTCACTAGTAACTGTATTCGCGACACATTTTACACATAGTATGCGCAAATATCACTGAATGTAAGTGCAAAATTATATCATTGTGCGACACATCGTTCCGGAGGTATGCTGTCATAAACAATGCGCTGGGTGAAAAACCACCGCATCATGCACGATTAAATTTCTTACTTCCTGGCTATTAACTCTATTTGCAATAAATTTCGCAGGCAGCATCCACACATGTCGCTGAATGTACGTACAATATTATATCATTGTACGACATATAGTTCAGGAGGCGTCATAATCAGTGAGATGTGTGAAAAGCTGTCATATTGTACGTACATTCACATGACACATAAATTTATTGCTTCTTTGCTACAAACTCCATTTTGCTGGCAGTATGTACACACGCCGCGGAATATACCTACAAACTTACATCATTGTACATCACATAGATCAGGAGACAAGACGTCATAAACGTTAAACACAAGTGCAGACGTTGAGTGGTACGTGCGAGACACACGGCTGTAAATACGATGATTGCCCAGAAAGTAATTTTTTCTTCAACAATTCGTTATGAAACATAATGAGACTTACACACCCTATTTTTCCATGTAATTTGCACACATGAAAGAATGGTGTTTTATCTACACACCCTATTTTCCCATGTTATCTAGACCCCATTCTAAGGTCTTTCTTCTGCAGGAGACAAGGGTGTGTATGCCGTGTCAGTAGGAATCGATGTCCTTATGGCGGAGTCAGTGCTTCACAGTGTGAATCAACCCTCATCTCCCTCAAAATGTCTGCCACGAATGGCATCCTTTAATGGCCCAAACAAGAGGAAGACCGATGGGCCTGGGTCAAGGCCGTAGGGTGGTTGGGGCAACACTGTGCAACCATGTTTTGTGATGTGTTCAGCTGTCCTCAAGACTTGTGTGGGGCCGAGCGTTCTTGTGTTGCAGTAAAGCATCTCCTGGGTTGCTGTGGCGCTGAAGTCTTCGGAAGCCATCCTGACTTTTGTTAATATGTTGGCCGGCCTGAGTGGCCGAGCGGTTCTAGGCGCTACAGTCTGGAACCGCGCGACCGCTACGGTCGCAGGTTCGAATCCTGCCTCGGGCATGGATGTGTGTGACGTCCTTAGGTTAAATACATTTAAGTAGTTCTAAGTTCCAGGGGACTGATGACCTCAGAAGTTAAGTCCCACAGTGCTCAGAGCCATTTCAACCTTTTTTTTGTTTGTAATATATTGACATATGCTTCTGAATTAATGGTACCGCCTCTTGGCATCACATCAACGAAAATTACACCTTCACAGTCGCACACGGTGATCATGACCTTACCGGCGGAAGAAGTTGTTTCGAATTTTTTCTTCTGTGGGGAGTGGGAATGGCGCCATTCCATCGACTGTCGTTTTGTTTCAGGCTCAAAATGTTGAACCCAGGTATCCAAGAAGGCCTCCCCCTCAGCTGCAAAATGTTGCAACAAATCAAGACCAATGGTTTTTTTTTGTGCGATTTGTGATCCACTTTTAGACACGGCAGGACCCATCTTGCACCTACTTTTGAATATCCAACAGTGCGGAAAATTGCAGCCACACTTCCTTTGCTGATTGACAGATGCAGCGCCAACTGTCGCGTCGTAATGCGTCTGTTCTTGCGAATGGCAACATCAGCTCAGTGCAACATGTAAGGTGAGACAGTAATGGATGGTCTCCCCGACCGCTGCAAATCGTGGAGCTCAGCCGAAGCACGTTCTGATGACCTCACCCTCCGTGCCCAGCGACTAATTGTATTCCTGTCGACAGCAGAGGCTCCATAGACTTTGCACAAGCGTTTGTGAATATTCCGCACAGCTTCTTTCTCTGCAGTCAGAAACTCAATGATGGCGCGTTGCTTGTAACGTACATTACCTACAGACGCCATTTTGAAACTGTGAGCCGGCCGGGGTGGTCGAGCGGTTCTAGGCGCTTCCGTCCGGAACCGCGCTGCTGCTACGGTCGCAGGTTCGAATCCTGCCTCGGGCATGGATGTGTGTGCTGTCCTTAGGTTAGTTAGGTTAAAGTAGTTCTAAGTCTAGAGCACTGATGACCTCAGATGTTCAAGTCCCATAGTGCTTGGAGCCATGTTTCTGAAACTGTGCTGCAGCTACGCTATCGATCGGAAGTGACGGAAACTTGGCGTCACTCATGAGACTTCAAATAATGCATAAGTAACGTTTCGCATCCGTAGAATTGTTTTCGGCTGAGAAAAAAAAAAAAAATATGCTTTGCGTTATTTTTTGGGCAACCGTCGTAAATACCTGGGAAACGCCGTTATTTCTCATATAGTGGTAATATAATGTTTGGTAAGATAATATGTATGTATGAATTGCTTAGCTATAAAATTCTTCTTCAACTCAAGTTTAAATGTGTGATATCATTTTGTAAATGAACTATGGGTGAATAAGCAGGTAAGTGACGTGTAAGGAAGCCACGCCGCGCCGTGACAAGAGCGTGTGAGTACTCACCGACCCTGAAGATGTAGACCCTGCGTCCGTAGCCGTCGCGGTCGTCCAGCATGTTCTGCACCTGCATCTCGAGTATGTGCCTCTTCTCCGAGGGCCGCGGCACGCGGAACAGCTCCGGGCAGCGCAGCTTCATCACGTAGTACCGCTGCAACTGACCACCAGAGGGCGGGGATACTGTCAGGCGCCAGTGCGTGGAGTAACAGAGCTACACTACTGGCCATTAAAGTTGCTACACCAAGAAGAAACGCAGATGATGAACGGGTATTCATTGGACAAATATATTATACTAGAACTGACATGTGATTACATTTTCACGCAATTTGGGTGCATAGATCCTGAGATATCACTACACAGAGCAACCACTTCTGGCCGTAATAACGGTCTTGATACCCCTGGGCATTGAGTCAAACAGAGCTTGGATGGCGTGTACAGGTACAGCTGCCCATGCAGCTTCAACACGATTCCACAGTTCATCAAGAGTACTGACTGGCGTATTGTGACGAGCCAGTTGCTCGGCCATCATTGACCAGACGTTTTCAATTGGTGAGAGATCTGGAGAATGTGTTGGACAGGGCAGCAGTCGAACATTTTTTGTATCCAGAAATGCCCGTACAGGACCTACGACATGCGGTCGTGTATTATCCTGCTGAAATGTAGGGTTTTGCAGCGAACGAATGAACGGTAGAGCCACGGGTCGTAACACATCTTAAATGTAACGTCCACTGTTCAAAGTGCCGTCAATGCGAACAAGAGGTGACCGAGACGTGTATCCGATGGCATCCAATACCATCGCGCCGGGTGATGCGCCTCGTATGGCGATGACGAATACACGCTTCCAACATGCGTTCACTGCGATGTCACCAAACACGGATGCGACCATCATGATGCTGTAAACAAAACCTGGATTCATCTGAAAAAATGACGTTATGCCATTGGTGCACCCAGGTTCGTCTTTGAGTACAACATCGCAGGCGCTCCTGTCTGTGGTGCAACGTCAAGGGTAACCGCAGCCATGGTCTGCGAGCTGATACTCTATGCTGCTGCAAACGTCGTCGAACTGTTCGTGCAGGTGGTTGTTGTCTTGCAAACGTCCCCATCTGTTGACTAAGGGATCGGGACGTGGCTGCGCGATCCGTTACAGCCATACGGATAAGATGCCTGTCATCTCCACTGCTAGTGATACGAGGCCGTTGAGATCCAGCACGGCGTTCCGTATTACCCTCCTGAACCCACCGATTCCATATTCTACTAACAGTCATTGGATCTCGACCAACGCCAGCAGCAATGTTGCGATTCGATAAACCGCAATAGCAATAGGCTACAATGCGACCTTTATCAAAGTCGGAAACGTGATGGTACGCATTTCTCCTCTTTACACGAGGCATCACAACAACGTTTCACCAGGCAACGCCGGTTAACTGCTGTTTGTGTATGAGAAAACGGTTGGAAACTTTCCTCACGTCGGCACGTTGTAGGTGTCGCCACCGGCGCCAACCTTGTGTGAATGCTCTGAAAAGGTAATCACTTGCATATCACAGCATCCCTCCCCCCATGAACCATGGACCTTGCCGTTGGTGGGGAGGCTTGCGTGCCTCAGCGATACAGATGGCCGTACCGTAGGTGCAACCACAACGGAGGGGTATCTGTTGAGAGGCCAGACAAACGTGTGGTTCCTGAAGAGGGGCAGCAGCCTTTTCAGTAGTTACAGGGGCAACAGTCTGGAAGATTGACTGATCTGGCCTTGCAACATTAACCAAAACGGCCTTGCTGTGCTGGTACTGCGAACGGCTGAAAGCAAGGGGAAACTACAGCCGTAATTTTTCCCGAGGACATGCAGCTTTACTGTATGATTAAATGATGATGGCATCCTCTTGGGTAAAATATTCCGGAGGTAAAATAGTCCCCCATTCGGATCTCCGGGCGGGGACTACTCAGGAGGATGTCGTTATCAGGAGAAAGAAAACTGGCGTTCTACGGATCGGAGCGTGGAATGTCAGATCCCTTAATCGGGCAGGTAGGTTAGAAAATTTAAAAAGGGAAATGGATAGGTTAAAGTTAGATATAGTGGGAATTAGTGAAGTTCGGTGGCAGGAGGAACAAGACTTCTGGTCAGGTGACTACAGGGTTATAAACACAAAATCAAATAGGGGTAATGCAGGAGTAGGTTTAATAATGAGTAGGAAAATAGGAATGCGGGTAAGCTACTACAAACAGCATAGTGAACGCATTATTGTGGCCAAGATAGATACGAAGCCCACACCTACTACAGTAGTACAAGTTTATATGCCAACTAGCTCTGCAGATGATGAAGAAATTGAAGAAATGTACGATGAAATAAAAGAAATTATTCAGATAGTGAAGGGAGACGAAAATTTAATAGTAATGGGTGACTGGAATTCGAGTGTAGGAAAAGGGAGAGAAGGAAACATAGTAGGTGAATATGGATTGGGGCTAAGAAATGAAAGAGGAAGCCGCCTAGTAGAATTTTGCACAGAGCACAACTTAATCATAGCTAACACTTGGTTTAAGAATCATGAAAGAAGGTTGTATACGTGGAAGAACCCTGGAGATACTAAAAGGTATCAGATAGATTATATAATGGTAAGACAGAGATTTAGGAACCAGGTTTTAAGTTGTAAGACATTTCCAGGGGCAGATGTGGACTCTGACCACAATCTATTGGTTATGACCTGTAGATTAAAACTGAAGAAACTGCAAAAATGTGGGAAATTAAGGAGATGGGACCTGGATAAACTGAAAGAACCAGACGTTGTACAGAGTTTCAGGGAGAGGATAAGGGAACAATTGACAGGAATAGGGGAAAGAAATACAGTAGAAGAAGAATGGGTAGCTCTGAGGGATGAAGTAGTGAAGGCAGCAGAGGATAAAGTAGGTACAAAGACGAGGGCTGCTAGAAATCCTTGGGTAACAGAAGAAATATTGAATTTAATTGATGAAAGGAGAAAATATAAAAATGCAGTAAATGAAGCAGGCAAAAAGGAATACAAACGTCTCAAAAATGAGATCGACAGGAAGTGCAAAATGGCTAAACAGGGATGGCTAGAGGACAAATGTAAGGATGTAGAAGCTTATCTCACTAGGGGTAAGATAGATACTGCCTACAGGAAAATTAAAGAGACCTTTGGAGAGAAGAGAACCATGTGTATGAATATCAAGAGCTCAGATGGCAACCCAGTTCTAAGCAAAGAAGGGAAGGCAGAAAGGTGGAAGGAGTATATAGAAGGTTTATACAAGGGCGATGTACTTGAGGACAATATTATGGAAATGGAAGAGGATGTAGATGAAGACGAAATGGGAGATACGATACTGCGTGAAGAGTTTGACAGAGCACTGAAAGACCTGAGTCGAAACAAGGCCCCCGGAGTAGACAACATTCCATTAGAACTACTGACGTCCTTGGGAGAACCAGTCCTGACAAAACTCTACGAGCTGGTGAGCAAGATGTATGAGACAAGCGAAATACCCTCAGACTTCAAGAAGAATATAATAATTCCAATCCCAAAGAAAGCAGGTGCTGACAGATGTGAAAATTACCGAACTATCAGTTTAATAAGCCACGGCTGCAAAATACTAACGCGAATTCTTTACAGACGAATGGAAAAACTGGTAGATGCAGACCTCGGGGAAGATCAGTTTGGATTCCGTCGAAATGTTGGAACACGTGAGGCAATACTGACCTTACGAGTTATCTTAGAAGAAAGATTAAGAAAAGGCAAATCTACGTTTCTAGCATTTGTAGACTTAGAGAAAGCTTTTGACAATGTTGACTGGAATACTCTTTTTCAAATTCTAAAGGTGGCAGGGGTAAAATACAGGGAGCGAAAGGCTATTTATAATTTGTACAGAAACCAGATGGCAGTAATAAGAGTCGAGGGGCATGAAAGGGAAGCAGTGGTTGGGAAAGGAGTGAGACAGGGTTGTAGCCTCTCCCCGATGTTATTCAATCTGTATATTGAGCAAGCAGTAAAGGAAACAAAAGAAAAATTTGGAGTAGGTATTAAAATTCATGGAGACGAAGTAAAAACTTTGAGGTTCGCCGATGACATTGTAATTCTGTCAGAGACGGCAAAGGACTTGGAAGAGCAGTTGAACGGAATGGACAGTGTCTTGAAAGGAGGATATAAGATGAACATTAACAAAAGCAAAACGAGGATAATGGAATGTAGTCAAATTAAATCGGGTGATGCTGAGGGAATTAGATTAGGAAATGAGACACTTAAAGTAGTAAAGGAGTTTTGCTATTTAGGAAGTAAAATAACTGATGATGGTCGAAGTAGAGAGGATATAAAATGTAGACTGGCAATGGCAAGGAAAGCGTTTCTGAAGAAGAGAAATTTGTTAACATCGAATATAGATTTATGTATCAGGAAGTCGTTTCTGAAAGTATTTGTTTGGAGTGTAGCCATGTATGGAAGTGAAACATGGACGATAACTAGTTTGGACAAGAAGAGAATAGAAGCTTTCGAAATGTGGTGCTACAGAAGAATACTGAAGATAAGGTGGATAGATCACGTAACTAATGAGGAGGTATTGAATAGGATTGGGGAGAAGTTTGTGGCACAACTTGACTAGAAGAAGGGATCGGTTGGTAGGACATGTTTTGAGGCATCAAGGGATCACAAATTTAGCATTGGAGGGCAGCGTGGAGGGTAAAAATCGTAGAGGGAGACCGAGAGATCAGTACACTAAGCAGATTCAGAAGGATGTAGGTTGCAGTAGGTACTGGGAGATGAAGCAGCTTGCACAGGATAGAGTAGCATGGAGAGCTGCATCAAACCAGTCTCAGGACTGAAGACAACAACAACAACATCACAGCATCTTCTTCCTGTCGGTTAAATTTCGCGTCTGTAGCGCGTCATATTCGTGGTGTAGCAATTTTAATGGCCAGTAGTGTACAAAACTGTTCAAAGAATACAACATTAGTAATTTCGCGTCTGTGGTGTGTTGGAGCGAAATGCGGTTGGCATCCCTGCACACGCCTGTGTTTAATGTCTAACTGCCAGAAGTTTCATTGTTGTGCGTCTGCTAGTTATTGTTCTGTGCCGTATCGAGTATAACAATGTATCGCACAGTTCGCGAATTTCAAGACAGAGGAGCAACGCGTCTGCATTGAATTTTTCGTGAAACTCGAGGAAACCTTTACAGAGACACACCAAATGATGCAGGAAACTTACGGTCATGAGGGCTTAAGACGTACTCGGTGTCACGAATGGTTAACACGGTTTAAAAATGGCGAGATGTAAGTTAAAGATAACCGTCGTTCAGGACGCCCGTCAGCATCTACCGCCGACACTCGTGTCAGGAACGTCAACGAAATTCTGCGTGGCAGTCGAAGACTGACTGTCCGAGAGATTGCAGAAAAATTTAACGTTTCACTTGGATCATGTCTTAAAATTCTGACACAGCATCTCGGAATACACTGTGTTGCTGTCAAGTTAGTCCCACGGCTCATGGGTCAAGACCAGAAAGGCCCTCGCCCAGCAGTCTGTGAGGAGCTTTTGGGTCTCGCAAATGAGAACGAGATGTTCCTTAAGAGAATCGTAACTGGTGGTGAGACGTGGGTCTACGGTTATGATGTTGAGACCAGGGTTCAGTCTTCACAATGGGTCGGGAAGACCAAAAAAAGCTCATCAGGTCATATCAAATGTCAAAGTATTGCTGATAGTTTTCTTTGACTTTGAAGTATTAGTTCATCACGACTTCCTGCAGGGACAAGCTGTTAATCAATGGTGCTATCGAGACGTGTTGCGATGCCTGCGAGAAAATGTGGGAAGGTAACGACTTGAAATGTGGCGAGACAGCTCATGTCTCTTGCATCACGATAACGCACGCGCACGTTCATCCGTGTTGGTGTGTGACTATTGCACAAAAAACGAAATCGCTGTGCTGCCTCGTGCTCTCCAGACCTGGCTCCTGTAGACTTTTTTTTAATTCAAAAGGTGAAAACCCCATATAAAGGACGAAGGTTTGCAACGGCAGACGAGATAAAAGACTGCATCTGGGAGCATAAAGGGCGTTGGGAGCGGTGTATTAATTGTGGGGGAGAGTATTTCGAGAGAGACCATGAACAATAAGTAAAATGTAAGTGCGAAAAAGTGTGGGCAAAGTTCCGGAATATTTTGAACAGACCTCGTATTTTCAAGAGGCCACCTAATTTTGATCACTGGGTGTTACACTGGCGCCCAGCGATGTGGCGCTGCAGCGAAACAAGTTGTATCATCATTACTAGAAAAAAGGCACGTAATGAATTCTTTGAGATTGTCATGGCCGCGGATAAGATTTATTTGTTGGGACGCGTTTCGGTACAGACAATACAAAAGTCATTAATACACTACTGGTCATTAAAATTGCTACACCACGAAGATGACGTGCTACAGACGCGAAATTTAACCGACGGGAAGAATATGCTGTGATATGTAAATGATTAGGTTTTCAGAGCATTCACACAAGGTTGGCGTCGGTGGCGACACCTACAACGTGCCGACGTGAGGAAATTTTGAAACAGATTTCTCATACACGAACAGCAATTGACTGACGTTGCCTGGTGAAACGTTGTGATGCCACGCGTAAGGAGGAGGAATGCGTACAATCACGTTTCCGACTTTGATAAAGGTCAGATTGTAGCCTATCGCGATTGCGGTTTATCGTATCGCACCATTGCTTCTCGTGTTGGTCGAGATACAATGACTGTTAGCAGAATATGGAATCGGTGGCTTCAGGAGGGTAATACGGAATGGCGTGCTGGATCCCAACGGCCTCGTATCACTAGCAGTCGAGATGACAGGCATCTTATCCGCATGGCTGTAACGGATCGTGCAGCCACGTCTCGATCCCTGAGTCAACAGATGGGGTCGTTGCAAGACAACAACGACGACGTTTGCAACAGCATGGACTACTGTATCAGCTCGGAGACCATGGCTGCGGTTATCCTTGACGCTGCATCACAGACAGGAGCACCTGCGATGGTGTATTCAACGACGAACCTATGGGAATGAAAGGCAGAACGTCATTTTTTCGGATGAATCCAGGTTCTGTTTACAGCATCATGATGGTCGCACCCGTGTTTGACGACATCGCGGTGAACGCACATTGGAAGCGTGTATTCGTCATCGCCATACTGGCGTATCATCCGGGGTGATGGTATGGCGTGCCATTGGTTACACGTCTCGGTCACCTCTTGTTCGCATTGACGGAACTTCGAACAGTGGGCCTTTCATTCCAGATGTGTTACGACCCGTGGCTCTACCCTTCATTCGATTCCTGCGAAACCCTACATTTCAGCAGGGCCTTCCTTGATACAGAAAGTGTTCGAGTGCTACCCTGGCCAGCACATTCTCCAGATCTCTCACCAATTGAAAACGTCTGATCAATGGTGGCCGAGCAACTGGCTCGTCACAGTACGCCAGTCACTACTCTTGATGAACTGTGGTATCGTGTTGAAGCTGCATGTGTGGGGCGGCGAAGAAGTTGTCGAATGAGTTGTTTGAATGTTCATTTCACGTAACAGACTATTGCCGATGCAACATATGTGGGACGGCGAAGAAGTCGTTGTTTAATGTTGAATGAAAGTTGAACATTGCCACCTTAAATCACGCGAGCCTGGCAACTAATTTGGTGGCCAGTCAGAAAGCGAAGGGAAACTTACTGACCTTAGTTCCCAGTCTGCACGGCCACATTCCTGTACAGCCCAGCTAAACGAAAAATATCCATAGTTCTTCACGGGATTAGGGCTGCTTCAATAAAATTTAAAGTTCCAAACAAGATTTTATTATCTTAAAGGCTCACACAAATTACTCGAAACTTCTGAAAATGCTAAAGACATTAAATATTGTTAATTCAGCCAATCGTTTAATAGTTCAGAGGCGACTTCTACAGCAAGTTCCTCCCGAATAGTTCATTACTCTAACTAACGGTGCTCTATTAATAGTTCGCAATAATGTTAAAAAAAAAGATTAATGCTCGCCTTAAAAGTGGAGTTAGTCACCACTTGCCATGCGGAATTATACTTCACACGGACGGCACAATAACAGTTTGTTACCGAAGTCTAAACGATCCAGGACGGTGTACAGTCCTCGCGATTTTCAATGTCCGTTTACATTGCTAAGTACGCGCATGTCACAGCCCGCTATGACGTCACCCGAGGCGAGGCGCGATGGGACGTTAAGCTCGCGTGGACTAGGCGTTGGTCTAATGCGGAGTGAGCTTCCTACCGCCGAGTCGAATTAGCTGGGTTTCCCCCATGTTTTAGAAGAACCAGTGCCTTTTGCACTCTGTCTTCTCCTCTTTTCTTTTGTGTTTCGGAGCTTTAACTTATTTGGTAATTATTTTGGGGTCTCCTTCCTAATGAGTGATGTAGGTAAGATATTTTTTTGTGAGGGGCTTAGATGGTGGTGTTTGTAAGGAGGTTGAACTTTGTTAGATCTAGATCCTAAAGATTCGGTTGATGGTTGTTTTTGGGGTTTTAATTTGGGGGTGGATTTCCCTGCCAAGGGTGTTGATGAGTTGGTATCGTGATGTGCGTGCAGCCTCATAAAAGTTGATTGATTTTTGTTGGATGATATGATAGATGGTGGGTTGTCCTAACATGTTTCGGATTTCTTCATTGCTGGTATAGCGGTTTGCTTCAGCTATGATGCGAAATGCTTTGTTTTGTAACGTTTCGATTTTTGTTAAATTTGTGTCAGCGGCAATACTCCATGCCTCCGATCCGTATAGTATAACCGGTAGGATAATTGCCTTCCATGTCTTGATTTTCGTTGCTGTCGTGAGACCTCTTCCTTTTAACAGGGGGTACAGCTGGAAGAGGCGTGCAGCGCCCTTGTTGCACGCCTCATTTAAATGCTGTTTGAATGTCAGGTGTTTATCCAATTTTAGGCCTAGGTACTGGACTGTCTCTCTCCACGGTAGATTTTGGTTGTTTACTGTTAAGTTCCTAAGTGGCTGTTTGCGTTTGGTTGTGAATATTATTGCCTGGCACTTGTCAGGGTTTATCTTCGTTTTCCAGATGTTGCACCATTTGATCATATCTTCTAAGTGTCGTTGCAGGCTGGCCACTATGTAATTTAAATTTCTGCCGCTGTGATATAGCGCTGTGTCATCTGCATACAGCGCTATATTTCCTCTTGGTGCTTTAGGTACATCGTTAGTATATAAGAGGTATAGGAGGGGACCAAGCACAGAACCCTGTGGTACCCCTGCTTCTATTGTTTTCGGTGCACTTTCAGCGCCTTCTATTGTTGAGTAAAACTTCCTGTTTGTGAGGAAGGATCTAATAATTTTTACTATGTGGGTTGGGATGTTTACTTGGAACATTTTGTAGAGCAAGCCGCCATGCCAAACTCGATCAAACGCCTTTTCAATATCTAGAAATATTGCAGCTGTGCTATGTCCTTGGGATTTCTCTGTACAGATGTGCTCTATCAGGCGAATGGCCTGATGTATGATGCTATGTCCAGCACGAAAACCGAATTGTTCGGGGCAGAGGATGTTGTTTGTTTGGAGGTAGTGCAACAATGGGATCTGTATTAAGATTTCTAGGATTTTAGAGAGGTGGTTTAACAGGGAGATTGGCCGGTAGTTTTGTGGGAATAGATGGTTTTTATTGGGTTTAGGGATTGAGATGATTTTTGCAACCTTCCAGGCTGAAGGGAAATAGTTTATTTTTAGGCAGTTGTTTAGTATGGCTGTGAGATGTGATATAGCGGGTTCAGGAAGGTTTTTGAGGAAGGGAGGTTTGATACTGTCGGGACCAGGGGCTTTGGAGTTGCCGATTCGCCTGATAAGAGCGCCAACTGCACGTTCGCTGACTGGGGTGAAGAAGGTGTCTTGTCTCTGTCGAAGTTTTCTGTTGAGATAGCGGCGGATCCTTCTTTCGTTCCTCTCTACTTCCTCTTCGTCTTCATCCGCTATGTTTTCTCTGAATTGGCGCTCGAGCGTGCTCGACATGGCGTCTGCCTTTTCCTCTGGCGAGTACACGATACCATTTTCTCCGTGTAGAGGATTGATGGCCTTCCGGGGTTGCCTTCTGGCTCTAATTTTGCTCCAGAGGTGGTCCGGGTTTGTGTTTGCCTCCTGCAGGCTTCTTTCCCAGCGGGAATTTCTGAGCATTTGCAGTCTCTGCCGTATTTCTCTGGCCATCCTTTCCATGTTTCTCCTGTCTTGAGGATCTCGAAATCGTTGCCAGAGCTTTCGGATTCTCTTCTTGTCCGCAATGAGCTGGGCCAGGTCAGGTGGTAAATCGCCTCTTCCTTGCTCATGTGTGATCTTTATCGTTGCGATTTTGCTACATGAGGACACTATATGGGTGAATTCTTGAATAGCTTGGTCGATGTCCTTTTTATGGGGCATCTCTGGAGCAATGTTAGGTATGTGGTGGGCGATGAGCGTCTTGTAGCGCTCCCAGTTGGTATGGTATGTAACTCTCCTTCTCGTCTCCGGACCATCCCGATCGTCCTCGAATCTAAGGATAACCGGGTTATGATCCGAGTCAAGGGCATTCACTACTTCAGTTGTTATGGCCAGAGAGATGTTCTTGTGTAGGTAGACGTCCAGTATATCTGGCCGGCATCTGGAGTCGTAGTGGAAGTGAGTGGGCTCTTCTGGAGCGACTATTTCAATGTCTGGATCATTGTCCAGGTATCTTAAGAGTGTTCTACCACTGGTGTTCGTGGTGCGGCAACCCCAGGCTCTGTGCTTTGAGTTTAGGTCCCCCCCTATAATGACTCTGTGGTTTCCGTTTAATAAGGCGTCTAGATCTATGGTAGGGATGTTATGGTGAGGTGGATTGTATGCAGCGATGAGATGGGTGACGTGGCCTTCTATGAGGAGTTCGATTCCGGTTGCTTCTACGACTTGGAGCTGAGGCAGAGTTATTCTCTGATGGCATATCCTCTGTTTTACAAGGATTGCTGTCCCACCACCTGGGCGGTTTGGCCGGTCTGTTCTGTGTGTGACGTAGTTACAGATCTGGAAATTTTGGTTTGGGGTCAGATGGGTTTCATTAATGAGAGCTATGTCCACTCCATGTTCCTCCAAGAAGAGTTCCAGCTCGTGTCGTTGTTGGTAAATGCCATTGGCGTTCCAAATGGTTATTTGTGGGTGTTTGCTTCTATCCTCCACTGCAGAAGATTGGCAAGATGGTGGTGAAAAGCAGGGTGAATTTTGTCATCATGTCTGGGGCGGCCATGATCTGTGTGAAGGCGTCTTTTAGTTTGCCAAATATGACTCTGAAGTTTATTTTGGTTAGTGACTTGAGGAAGTCCCATATTTGTTCCAAGATTTGCTTTGGTTCAGCATCTTGTGTCTGTTCTTGTGTCTGCTCACAGGTTTGTGGGGTGGATTGAGTTTCTTGTTCTGGGGTGGAGTTTGCTGTGCTCCCGTTTTCGTCTGTTTGCTCGGTCGGTTGCTCAGGTGTGGTGGTATTCGCCTGAAGAGTGGTTGTTTCCGTCGTTTCTGCCGTGTTACTGGTTGGGAGAGCAGCTTCTTCTTTTGCCTGATGTTGGGTGGATTTTCTTTGCTCTTGATTTGGGTTTGGGGGTAGTATTGTGGCTTTCGTCTGTGTAGTGCAGGTTTGCAGGGGTAGGGGAAGAACTGATGACGATGATGTGCTTTGAGCTATTGGTGGGGGGGCCATTTTCACATTTGCTTTCGCTTGCTGCTTCACGACTTCTGGTCTTGATTGTGGGCGCGATTGTGGGTGGGGTCTGATGGTGGGTGTGCAGATTGAGGTGGAAGCCTTTACTATTTGCGCCATCGTTTTAACTCCTTGGGGTGAAGTTTCATGAGCTTCGGTTTGTGTCCCTGGCGGGTTTTCTTCTACTCTGGGTGGCAGAGGGCGGTATCTCTCCTCTGCTAGGCTTGGAGGCATAGGTGGGGTTTGGGGTCTGTTGTTACTTATCCCCTGGTGAGCGATGGTTGGTGGTCTTTGCTGTCTTGAGGTGGGGACTTGGTGTTCCCTTGCAGTAGCTGCTGTACGTTGGGCTCGCGATTCGGCGATTTTGAGTCTAACTGGACATCCCCTGAATGAAGCTGGATGGTTTCCAGAGCAGTTTGCACAGACTAGTGGGTCACTAGGCTTCCTGGTGCAGGCGCTGGAGAGATGGGGACCGGCGCATTTTACACATCTTGGTGTTAGATCACATTGTTTTGCGCCATGGCCAAACCTCTGGCAGAGATAACATTGGGTAGGGCCACTTGGTTTCCGAAATCTTTCGACTGAAACCGTCATGTGCAGTAGTCTGTCGAGTTTAAAGATTTTCTGTGCATCTGCAGTGTTTGGCAGGTTTATTTGAAAATTTGCCATTTTATTTCGGGGTTGTGGGATGACGTCGCCCGTTTCTGTGGTGATGGTGACTGGTTTTGCCATCTGGTATACCTCCTTGACTGGGAAGCCTTTGGCAATAAGTGCTTCTTTAACTTCTTCTGTAGTCCAGTGGGGTGTGAGGCGTTAGATGACTACTTTTAGTGTGCCTCTCGGGTCATCGCTGTAAGTGAAAAATTCAAACTTTCGTTTTCGGAATTCTTGTTTTAGATAGAGAAAGTCTTCTGCGTTGGTCGCCTGGTAGACTATATGGTCCCCTTTGTACGTTGTGCTAAGAGCACCAGTTAGTTTGCTCTGAATTTGTCCTATTAGGGTGGTGTACCCTTTAGTTTCATATACCGTTATTGGTGGAACTCTTCTTCCTCGTTTTTGTAGTGGTCGTGAGGTTTGTGTGGTTCCTGTCCTTGTGTTTGGTGAAGGCGGCATGGATGGTGATTTTACCAACTGTTCAGGGGCGCTTACTGGTTGTGTGCCTTGCAAACTTATTTCTTTTGGTTTAAGTGGTGCGCTCACTTTGGTGGTAATGACAGCTGTCTCTTTCGATTGCTTAGTTTGTGGCTGGGTTGCCTGCTGATTTGCCTTCGTGGGTGCACCTGTTGGCCCGTGGGTCGATTCTTTTGGTGTTATGCTAGCGCTACCGGTCCTTGATGGTTGTCTTGAGTCTGTAGTCGTGTTCTTTTGCGCTGCCTGCTCTGGTGCCGGCTTTGGTATGCCAGTGGCGCTTGATGATTCTTCTGAGTTGTATTTTAGGAGCCTGCGACTGCGTCGTGGGACCTTATACAGCGGTGAGTCGTGGGTCTCACCTTCTGAAGCCGAGTCGGCGTCGGTATCAATGACGAGACTGCGCGATGACTGACTATTTCCAGCGGCAGAATCGTCGTCTGATGATGATGATGATGATGAGAGTGGTGATGGCGGTGGTGATTGGCAGGGTGCAGGGAGTGGTTTGGGGTTTATTTCTCGCTGATCAGCGGATGGAGGTGGATCCTGCGGGTGTACCATGGTGGGGCATCCGCGTGATGTTGCTTTCCTAAAGAATTTGGGTCCCTATATTCCGACAATTTTGTGCTGGTCGGATTTCCCTACTCAGGGCGGGCGCGGGATACCGCTAACCGCTGCGTGGCTTAAACAGTCAGCCACGGAGCGCAACGGGTCCCTGGACCGCTATTTACCCTATCGCCTGCAGCACAAAATTCTCGGAAAGAAGTTTTCTTTGTTCGACGCCTCTTCCTCTTCACTCCTTATCTTGCTGGCGGCGCGAAAACGTCTATCTTCGCGGGGAACTATGCCATCCTAGAGTTTAGAGGGCACTGATGAACCAAAACCGGACGGGACGGACACTGGGCGCGGGCTTCCTACTGCCTCTGCCGCTCTTTTTATATAGCTCCGGCGCGTACCGCCAAGAGAGCATCTGTTCTTTCCGTTCCTATGCAGATGCCTGCAGCCTCCAAATGATCGCTATCTCAGGCACATAATCTTAAATATCACATTTAATAATAGCTTTACAAACTTCTCAATTTTTGTATACATACATCTGAGCAGTACAGAAGCACGTAGAAAATCTCAGCCCGCAAAAATTAAAACTTTACTCTCTAGAATTTTTACAATGGAACTAACGGTAGATTGTTACCTCTGAACCATAGCTTTATCAAGACTTGTATCAGCTGTTAATTATGCTACAAGACTAAAACTTGGTGTAGCTTTGTTAATTGTCCTATCTGATCATTGGTCTTAAAGAATTTGTTTTATCATTAAAATTTAAAGTACTTAATCTATAATGCTTATGTACATTTTACTCACAAAAGTAGTTTTTACTAAATTACTAAAAAACTAGAAGAGGTAACTGATTGTGGTATTTCCATTATTATTATTAGGGTGAACTGAAGCATCCTACCAATTTTCAATATTGTAGCTCTATTATTTCGCGCCTCTGATTTTTCCGAAAAACGCGGATTCTGGAGTCAATCTTAGTTTTATGGTTTTGGAAACCAGCACCACTCATTAATGACTTCTTACTGCACCTTCTCACCAAATTTTGGCTTCCTAGCGTCATTATTTAGCGCCTCCTATTTTTCTTTCAAAACGTGAATTTTACGTAAACTACTAATTTTATAACATTAAGATTTGTTACCTGAAACATTATTACATAGAACTATACTTTAACAAAGTTTTACACACAAATTTTAATTTTTACTTTTATGTTAAATGTGGTGCAATACTATATGCAGGCGCGTTACGATGACGTGACGCTACTAGCAGTGAACTAGGGTAAGTCCCGTGCACTCGCTCGCCTCTGTATCTTATACATGATACAGCGCTTGCTTTGCTTCACATGGACAGCTGTACCTGTACACGCCGTCCAAGCTCTGTTCGACTCAATGCCCAGGCGTATCATGGACGTTATTAATGCCAGAGGTGGTTCTTCTGGGTACTGATTTCTCATGAGCTATGCCCCCAAACTGCGTGAAAATGTAATCACATTTCAGTTCTAGTGTAATATATTTGTCCAATGAATACCCGTGTATTATTTGCATTTCTTCTTGGTGTAGCAATTTTAATGGCCAGTAGTGTAGTAGACGCTAGGACATATGGCAAAGAAAAATCAAGTAGGAGCAAGAACGAAACTCATTCTGATAAATAAGCACTCACATATTAGTCAAAAATGCTCACACTAGGAAGCAGTACAATTATAATACAGACTCTCATGCGAGATGTACACGGAAGTACAGTTACAAAAGCTGCTAACCAGGAGACGGCGCACGCCAAACTGCCGCTGGCAGTAACCTCGTGAATGTGTAACTCAAGAAATAGCCAAATGGCGTTGACATCAAAGGCAGAAAACGTGACATACCGGCACAATAATTTTTACAGTTTGTGAAATATAGTCGTAAAAATCCTTTTCAATGTTAGTTCAATCTCTTACGAATAGCGTAACATGCGTGTCAGATACCGTAAACAGGATCTTAATACATTTAAGGTGTTTGTTATCCACTATACATTATGGTGTCTGTATGCGGTGATTAGTTTTTATTCATCACATCTTGTGTCCGCCCCTGGTAGCTGAATGGTGGCTGAGTGAAACGATCAACAACGAGCTTCAACGGATGTTATGTGACGTCCACTACGACAAAATACAGCGAGCCGTGACGAACAAAATGAAAAAAAAAAAGTGGTCAGCGTGACGGAATGTCATACCTAACGGCCCGGGTTCGATTCTCGGCTGGGTTGGAGATTTTCTCCCCTCAGGAACTGGGTGTTGTGTTGTCCTTATTACCATCATTTTATCCCCATCGACACGCAAGTCGCCAAAGTGGCGTCACCTCGAAAGCTTTGCACCAGGCGAACGGTCTATCCGACGGAAGGCCCTAGCCACACGACATTATATATTATAGGAGGTGATGCTTGTAGACACGTTATTGTGAATGTCATAAAGAGCCTATTAACAATTTTGGCCTTTTTTCGGTAAACTTTCACCTCTGTTATCCCTTTGTTTCTACTGCGGGTTTCACACTGAATACTTTCTTTACAGTCAATAACAATATCAGACGTACTTTGAATTAAGCTTTAACTTTTACAAACACGATTTTCAAATATTCATTCAAGAGCGTCGTTGGTCTGGAGTCTCATCTCAGTTGTTTCAAGAATGTTATTGCGAAGTTCGTCTATCACAAGACGATGAATTTTTTCTACACTTTTATTTTTAAGTACTTTTACTTCATATTACTATTTTTACCATTAGAAAGCACAAACATTAGCTGGCGAATGGAGAGTAGCAAATCTGCAGTAGTGTCTGGACAACGTTTAATTTGTTTCATCCAGTAATAAACTTTCTTGAGCGTTGGTACGGGCTAAACTTGTATCTGGGCCCGAGATAGGATATTGTGCAGACATGGCTTAACCACAGCTGGGGCATGTTTCCAGAAGAGCTTCTGTGAAGTTTGGAAGGTAGGTGCCGAGGTACTGACGGAGGTAGAGCTCGAAGAAGTGATCGTCAGTCGTGATTATGTAGCTTCGAAGGCAGAGGTTCCGAGTTCGGGGCTCAGCCCACCATACAGTTTTAATCAGCCAGAAAGTTCCATTTTTTCCTTGATATTCTTAGCAGATTTATGAAACCGGTCTCGTATATGACAAACGTTTTAATGAAAGCTGTTTCAACGGTGAGAAAATAACTCTACTGAAGGAGAAATATAATCTTGGATTTTATTCAGAAAGAGAACGCGAACAAAGTATTAAGTAACAATGACATTTTTTAAGAAGTGCAGCTACAAGTTGGCTGCTGCAAAGCTTTTACAATTGAGATTCTGAGTCGCATTGTCGGTGACCAAGACTATCATAAAAAAGGTGACGTCCACGGACGTAGCTCGCTTTCAAGTCTCCGGGAAAGTAAACCGACACAATGAGAGGGATATGAATATCGCTTTATTACCCTGCATGTACAGATGGCGCACACATTGAAGTCTGTTAACAGCTACTAAGACTTTCGGTATGTATGAACACTATGCCACAAAACCACACCATTCTACCTACCCCCATCCTTTTACAAAATATATGTGATCAACATTGTAAAGGTAATTTTTGAAACTCTGGAAATTTGTGGTAAGGTCTTATGGGACCAAACTGCTTAGGTCAGCGGTCCCTTAGCTTAGACACTACTTAATGTAACTTAAACTAACTTGCGTTAAGGACGACACACACACACCCATGCCCAAGGGAGAATTCGAACCTCTGGCGGGGAGAGCCGCGCCGACCATGACAAGACGCCCAAGACCGCGGGGCAATAACGGTGCCGGAAAAACAAATTCGTGACGGAGTCAGGCAGCACTGAATGAAACTTTGAGAGCGAGGAGTCAACAGCAAATACCGTGAGTGAATAGCTGTTTAGAAACAGTAGACACAGTACATACTGTTCACATTTGCACTGCTGGGCGGATACAAAGATAAATAGGCACAAGAAAACAAACGAAATACAATTGCTCTGTAACGAGCCACCCAGGACCACGAACCCCTTATAACAAAATACAGATCCGTATCAAACTTCGAAATTTTCCCTTTGAAGTTTGAGTTTACCATGCATACGCTTACTGTCCAGGAATAACTGAGCCATCGAAGGCGGGCGAACGACGAGCGAAAGTTATGATTCATATCAAACTCTGTGTCGGAGACAATTCCGTTGTAAATACGCACAAATGAGAATTACAGTGGCGACGAAACACATAACGCATTATTCATTATGTTCACCTCAGCTGATTGGAAGTAACCAAAGTACCGGCTCGCGGAGCCGGTTTATCGTGTAAAGCTTGTAAGAGGCGATTCCCATGTTGATGCGCCCTTGATGGCTTCGATGGAAATCTCTTCCACTCCTAAATAAAGTGCAGCCTGGCTAGTCCTGATACCACCTTGGGCAGATCGCATTTCTGCATATGGCGGAGATATCAGGAGTGATCAAAAAATATGGTGAATAATTTTATTAGAAGCAAAGTAATAAGCTGACATGGAATTTGGTTTAATCTCCCTGAAAGTACTGTCCCCAGCTAGCAATGCACTTATCCCAACGCTGAATTCGTGACTGGAAGAACTGGAAGGTTTCTTTTGGAAACGCATTCAGCTAGTCTGTCGTGTCCTTCTCAGTGCTAAGACTGGTGTCGAAACGTTTTACTTCAAGCACGGTTTTAATTTTTTGGGAAGAACCAGGAATTGCATGGTGTTACATATGGTAAGTCGGCCGTGGACAGACAGGAACACTTGTTCCGGCCAAAAACTCGCGAATCAAAACCGGTGTGTGGCACAGCACGTTGTCGTGATGAAGAAGGAAGTCACTGGCCCATTTTCCTGATCTCTTTCTTCGTACATCGTTTCGAAAACGTTGCAGTACGCCCTTGTACAATTCGATGTTTGCAGCTGTTCCCTTTGGAAAGAAATCTGATCGCACTATGGCCTCAGTATCGAAAAAAAAACAGCGAGCGTGACTTTGATAGTTGTTATGACTGACGTTCCTTTTTAGGGCGAGAAGATTCGCTGGTTTTTCATTGGGATCTATGATTTTTCGTCTCAGGGTCATACCTTTAGACCCAAGTATCATCACCACTTACAATTTTGGACATGAAGTCCGGATCTGAACGAAGAAGATCCTTTAACTGTGTGCAAACTGACACACAATTTTCCTTCTGTTCATCACTCAAAGTTCTCGGAACAAATTTTGCACCCACTCGTCTCATTTGCAAATTATCAGTTAAGGGTGGTAGGACGTCAAACGGGCCGACTTGGACCAGGAGAGGCATCACAGGACATTTTAATTTCTAGTGTCTATACTTTTACAAATAAATTCATAAAACTTTGTTAGCATCACCAGGAAGGATTCAGGATTCACAGTCATTGCAGTGGAAGTTCGAAAACATAATAAAATAATTTTTTTTTACGTGTGAAATTTCATCATTTTTTTCACTTACTAATTGCTGCATTTGTTGCTATTGATACGCTTTTCTTCATAAGTTACAGAGATACTTCGATGAATTTTGCACTGTATACATACCATACTTACAGGTGTATGAAACTCTAGAATTTATTTAATTTATGAAAAAACGAATGATCTGTCGTATTTTAAACTTCATGTTTAGAAAAAACACAAATTTTGTAGTTAATTACCTCAACTTTTACCACAGTTTTTAATAGATTTGGAAAATTCTGTAGTTTCATACACCTTTATCTTGGTTTGTATGCTGTGCAAAATTCATCGAAGGATCTCTCTTACTTATGAAGAAAAGTGTATCTATAACAACAAATACTGCCATTAGTAAGTGAAAAAACTGATGAAATTTCACATGTAAAAAAAATTATTTTGTTATGTTTTTGAACTTCCACAGTTATGAGTGTGAATTCTGAATCCTTCCTGGTCATGCTGACAAAGTTTTATGAATTTATTTGTAAAAGTATAGACAGTGGGAATTGAAATATCCTGTGGTGCCTCACCTGCTCCAAGTCGGTTCGTTTGACGTCCTACCCCCCTTAAAATGATTTTCACAGACACGCACGAGATGCCATGTTCTTCAGTGAGCTCTAGAATAGTTACTCATCTGTTTGGACGAACAATTTTTGCACATTTTCTTCTATTTTTTGGGTTAATGGGCGTCCCGAACGTTGCTCATCTTGTACTGACTCGTTTCCGCTTTTAAATCTCTCATACCACTTGTAAACAGTCTTCAGAGTTACAGCATTATCACCATAAACGAAATTCAGCACTGAGTTACTCTGGGACCTTTTTTCAACCTGAAACAGAACTTAATGTTCACGGATTGTTCGAAATCCACGATGCGCGGCAGACACGGTAAGCACAGTCTCACTCCAGCGTCTCTGGACGCTGACTCACAAGTCAGAACGTGTCCCAACCAGACGCTGCGTGTCTCAGTGGATAATGCTATAGGAAATTACACTAAATGGTTGTAACGTCAGCAGCTGCTGATAAAAAAAAAAAAGATTTTGATCACATCTCGTACGTAGTCACGACCCAGACGAAAATAAAGTTAGAGGTGATCCCAATGCTATTCTACAAGGCTCCATTACCGGTTTCGTGACACCACTGCAACCTGCAGCGACACAGTAGTCGACTCCTTATCTGTCGTGCAGCAATCTGCCAATAAGACTGTTTTCCATAGGGCACTTCATCGAGGACACCACTAGCCGCTGGAAGGCAGAAATCGTGGCGACTGGGGCTGTCCATGTGCCTCTAACAATATGTTCTCGCGGCGTAGTCGCTCATGTGCCTATCCATACCACGCTTGTCGGGTGTGTATGCCTTTCTTCAATCATTGAAAATGCGTTTCGTTTTCTTGCGCGTCGTCACTTGCTTTATTATATTGAAGAACTATGCAAGCTCTAAACGTCTTATCTAGAAGTAAAGTATATACCTAAGATCGGTTGCTGTAGTTCATCAATACATTCCCATGAAAGAGCTGTAGAGAATATTGTAAACTTTTATGCTTTTATTACCATAGCAGAGACCTTTGCGAAAAAAATCTGGAATCTATTTCTTAGCGATACGAAGGGCAATATCCCTTGGCTTCGAATGATGGTACTGTTTACTCATGATGGATGGAAAGAAGACTAACGTTTCATATCGAGCTGACATAACGCTCGGTAGTGATGCAGTAATAGTCTAGCTCGACGATGGTGGAAAACAGTCCTGATATTCACTCGAAACGATTTATAAAAACCACGGATAGTCAAACACAAAAAGGATGAACGGCGATTTAATCTTAGCTCATCCAGAAACGAGCACAACTTCTAAGGCTTTGACTAGAATCAGAGGCGTTAAAAATTCCCTCTAGATATAATTTCCAGATGTTTTATTTTCAGTGATGCGACAGCTACGCCTGCCTCTGCTTTTAAGAGGCTCGGGTATGTAGCTGAGCAAATTGCGATGACTCTTAGTGTGTTTCGTCACGTTACATTTTTGCCGATACTTGAAGCCGTCACAGTTTTCTTTCTGCTCTTATAGCGCTTTTCCTGCAAAAACTGAAAAGCGTATTAGCTTCCTACGCATGGAAGGCTAATAACTATAAAGCCGAAGTATAATCCGCAAGCCATATATCCAATCCTTAAATTTGCTCCGTCTTACCCAGTATAGCTTAGACTTCCTGTGAAAGTAGTGCAAAACTTTTGCTGACATGTGACAAACACAACTAGTTTTTTTAGAAGTCTCAGGAAATCGATTTGCAATTTTTCCTGATACGAACGAACATAAAATATTCTTGCACCAGAATGACGTTTAAAAACGGGATCTATCAGTGATTTTCAAATAATTAGTTTCTTACTGTGACTAGCGCAACACGAGGGAACAAAAGTTTCCTGTAAACGTTCTACAGTCTACCAACATTCAGAGCTGAAAAGTACGTGGAAACTCACCATGTGGAAGGCTTTGGCGCAGTTAAATTTCCTGGCCCTCAGGAACCTCAGCAGGAAGTCGTCGTCTGTGCGAACGTGGAGATTTTTTTCAGCTGAAACATATTATAAACGCTGTTACAAAGCTACTGTTTGATAGTAAAAGTTGGTAAAGAATTTTATATCTTGACAGTTGGCTAAACGAATATAGATGTACGTAGCTGCAAAAATCAGCATCAACAATATTCTGCCTTTTCCATAAAGAAATGATCCTTAAATTACATTAGTTACGTAACAATAAGGATGAAGATTATGATTTTCAAAATACGCTTGAACCACTCTGTAGTTTGTGAAATCAAACTGAGAAGATACTAACTCCACTGGAAAATATGAAGATATGGAACTGGAATAAGAGTGCATTGACCAGGTCTGGCGTTATAACATCAAGTTGTCGTAATATACGTCCTTTCTAATGTGGTCAGCACTTATCTACCTGCGGCGAGCCAGGAGGTCAACTACTGGCGAAAGTAAAACTATATGTGGTGATCCTGCCTCGTGCTCGGATAGCTCAGTCAGTGAAGCAAATGTAGATGTAGAGATGTGAAGACAACGATGGTACAATGCCCATAGACAGCTGGTAGCAGGGTAATATGCTAGAATGCTATAAAGCTGCTGTAAGGCGCACATACCGACGACCATGTTGCGGAAGGTGTCTATGTCCTGGCGTAAGGTGTCTGGGCGCTCGTTGAGCTCCTCCTGGGCGCGGCGCTGCCACTCTGGCGGCAACTGCGGGGGCGGCGGCTGTGGGGGCGGAGGGGGCAGCGCGCTGCACACCTGTCGCAAGCAAGGCCTCGCATCAGGTGACGGAGGTACAGCACTGCATGCACGATGGTAGCATTCCTTCTCCACCGTCGTACATACTGTATCGTTAGGAGAATGACGATGTTGTTGTTGTTGTTCTGCTCTTCAGTCCTGAGACTGCTTTGATGCAGCTCTCCATGCTACCCTATCCTGTGCAAGCTTCTTCATCTCCCAGTACCTACTGCAACCTACATCCTTCTGAATCTGCTTAGTGTATTCATCTCTTGGTCTCCCTATACGATTTTTACCCTTCACGTTACCCTCCAATACTAAATTTGTGATCCCTTGACGCCTCAGAACATGTCCTACCAACCGGTCCCTTGTTCTCTTCTGCTTAGTGTATTCATCTCTTGGTCTCCCTCTACGATTTTTACCCTGCACGCTGCCCTCCAATGCTAAATTTGTGATCCCTTGATGCCTCAGAACATGTCCTACCAACCGATCCCATCTTCTCGTCAAGTTGTGCCACAGACTCCTCTTCTCCCCAATTCTATTCAATACTTCATCATTAGTTATGTGATCTACCCATCTAATCTTCAGCATTCTTCTGTAGCACCACATTTCGAAAGCTTATATTCTCTTCTTGTCCAAACTATTTATCGTCCATGTTTCAAATCCATACAAGGCTATACTTTCAGAAACGACTTCTTGACACTTAAATCAATACTCGATGTTAACAAATTTTTCTTCTTCAGAAACGCTTTCCTTGCCATTGCCAGTCTACATTTTATATCCTCTCTACTTCGACCATCATCAATTATTTTGCATCCAAATAGCAAAACTCCTTTACCACTTTAAGTGTCTCATTTCCTAATCAAATTCCCTTAGCATCACCCGACTTAATTCGACTACACTCCATTATCCTCGTTTTGCTTTTGTTGATGTTGATCTTGTACCCTCCTTTCAAGACACTGCCCATTCCGTTCAACTGCTCTTCCAAGTCCTTTGCTGTCTCTGACAGAATTACAATATCATCGGCGATCCTCAAAGTTTTTATTTCTTCTCCATGGATTTTAATGCCTACTCTGAATTTTTCTTTTGTTTCCTTTACTGCTTGCTCAAGATACAGATTGAATAACATTGGGGAGAGGCTACAACCCTGCCTCACTCCCTTCCCAACCACTGCCTCCCTTTCCTGCCCCTCGACTCTTATAACTGCCATCTGGCAGGATACCAGCAGAAAGGAGCAATGTAGGCATTGCAATGCCACTTACCTGCTTCAAGACATGCGCAGCTGCAACGAAAAGTGCCTGAAACCGGAATGAGATTCACTAAGGAGTGAGTGCCTAGAGAGCGTTACCTGCCATCATGTGTAATGTACGGAGTAGGCAGTATTACGGTCTTGGGATGTTTTTAGTGGTTAGAGTGAGGGTTCCCTCACTGAGCTAAAGAAATCACAAGATGACGAAGCTTAAACACATTTTACCGTACTGTGTTCTGTGTGCAGTAGAGGAACAGCTGGGAAACGATGACTGTCTGCATCAGCATGACATTGGATTAGGTTTGGTTACCTTAGATTAAATTAATACTTGTTCCATAGATCATGAGTACGACACTTCGTAATGATGTAGAACGTGTCAGCATCCTGTCATAGTTCAGCATCTGTGAGGTTAGAGTTTGTGTATAATAACGTTTATGAAGTAAAATGGCATGCACAGAGTACCGACCTAAAGTAAAGGAAAATCTCTGGGCTGCGTGAAGAGGCTCTCACAAGCTCAATATTTATTGCGCAATACAGACTAAGTGCAACAATATTGAACTTCTGAGAGCGGTATTGACGGTCTGCGCAGTATATTGAAGGAACGGCAGAGCTTTAAAAATATTGACACTCGATCAATGTATTGCACAATATACTGTACCGTGCAATGACAGTAAGTGCGCAATAAACGGTATTTCCTACGAACGTATTTCCGCTAAGAACCGAAAAAAGAAAATGTCAAAAGATCAGGGAGTGCGCTGGAGAATGTACGCTATATTAAACCACCATGCTGTACTTTGAGAAATAAAATTCCACAATAACAGGAGAAACGGAAGGTCATGGTGTCATGACAGTGAGCAGAAATGTTTTTTTTACTTGTAGCAGTTTTCAGAATTGGCAAATAAGATCAGCTCAGCTATCCAGTGAGCATATGTGCTTTTTTTCCAACAGTTGTCACACCACAGACGCAACATCATGTAAGTTTTCAGACAGTAATCAGTAAATAAATGTTCTATTTCGTTTGCGACAGTCGTCGCCGTAGAGAAATACATATAAAACAGCAAACGTACACGATAAATTATAAACATCACTTGTTTGATTTGTAATTAGTTGTTGTTGTTATGGTTTACGAATCTATGCTGCAATTAATGAACCTCCGGTCCACGGAAATGTTTAGTGGAAGATTTACAGGCTCACTTCGTCCGTTCTGCATAATTTGGAAAAATTGTGGTAAGGTCTTATTGGACCAAACTGCTGAGGTCATCGGTCCCTAAGCCTATACACTAGTAAATCTAACTAACTTACGCTATGGACAACACACACACCCTTGCCCGAGGGAGGACTCGAACCTCCGACGGAGAGAGCCGCATGGTCCGTGAAAAGGCGCCCTAGACCGCGCGGCGTAATTTCTGCTTGTGGTTCGCAACGAAAGCATCTCATCGCAATACTTACGAGTTCCAATTCGTCGACCACCGACATGTGTGTTACGAAGGCAGAGTTGTTTTAAGTGACGGATCTGGGGCATACCTTCTCGGGTTCCGGCTGTTAAAAGCTGCGTGGGCTGACATTCTTTCACAGGCGTTCACACACCTCATTGAAAGTGTCACCATCAGAGTGAAAGTCAGATAGTGAATATGCGTAGGTAACACATGAGGAAGATGACTCATCTGTTTTTACACACAGTGATAATCTTTGACACTGAAGGGCTTAATATTAAAAGGTCCGCAGCTCGTGGTATAGTGACTAGCGTTGCTACTTCTGAATCACGGGGTCCCGGGTTGGATTCTCGGCCGGGTTAGGGATTTTCTCTGTCCGGGGCCGGGTGCTGTGTTCTCCTTGTCCTTCCATCACCATCAGTGAAAGTGGCTAGATTGGAGAGTGTACAGACTGCGAATTTGTACGGGCGCTGATGACCGCACATTTGAGCGCACAACCAACCAAACATCGCTATCACCATTAACAATAAAAACTATTTAACGCCAAACAATACTGCAATTGTGATGAAATGCTGTGTAATTTAATACAGTTTTTTTTTCTTTCTACACTAAACAGCGACCATTCAACATGAAAAGATTTCGGTTTTGTACCTTCCAAGTCACCCTGACTTGTTGGCTTACTTTTTTTGTCTTGGCTAAACAAGTAAACAATGGTTGCTTCTGTTGATGTGTTACCGCTTGTCGTTGGGTACTGACATTGTCAAAACTCTTCAGCCAAGTATTCGGACTCAGTGATAGGTATGCCAATGTCGGTGAGTTGTGGAGCGAAATAAGTAAATTCTGAATTAAAATCATTTCGTGTTTTGTGTTTTTAAATAGTAGTGCAGGTAGTGTGCGGGTAATTTTTTACTGGCTATTTTATAGAAATCGGGATGCAAACAAACAGTTCGCTTAGAATAAAGATAGAGCTGCTTCAAGCAGCTAGGCATTTTAACTGCGCCGTCACAGTACATATTTTCGCTAATGAAATTCGTCATATACAATCCATCAGAATTTGAGAAGAACAGTAATGTACATACCTTGAACACTAGAGGGAAAAATAACCTTTATTACCAATTGTTTAAGAGGGAATTCGTTCAGAAAGGAGATCAATATGCAGCAATAAAAATTTTTGATAATTTGTCCAATAATATAAAAAGTCTGTGAGGTAGCGAAACGAGTTTTAAATCTAATTTAAAATCATTTCTCCTGGACAACGCCTTCTATTCCGCTGACGAATTTCTACAAAAAATTGGTAGTAACAAAAAACCCTTAGTTTTTAAGTGGAGTTGCATGAGTAGGAATAAAATTATATGTGTTCATTAATGTTAACACAAATCATGTGTACATATCCTGTAAACTAACCCGGTCCACATAATTTCAACAAAAGAATAGTTCAAATGATCTATGGAACATGTTACTAGCTTACTAATTAAGCGGCAGTGGACGAAAAACGAAGGCCGAAAACAGGAATTTCTAAAAAGTTAGGATTTCCTAATTCTGCACTGTCGACGATTGTTAAAAATAGAGATCCAATGCGATGTTTGCATACATTATGGTCGAGCCAGACAGGAACGGTATAAGAACGCTACAATACAGAGAGATACCAGTAAAGACTAAGTTGCTTCTTTGTATCCTACAACCGTTCGTATCAGAACCTTTTTTGCTGGAAAGACCTGATGAACTTGTAAAACAAATGGGTATTTAATTCGCTGCATATACGAGGGTTGAATGAAAAGTTATGCCTCCACCTTAGTTAATTGGGTTTGGATGGGAATATTTTAGTAAATCAAATGCAGAAATAATTCTTAGAATGTGATCTTTAATTACCAATATTCACTTTGCCACATAAGCACCAGCCAATTGGATACATTTCTGCCAATGATGAACAAGTTTTCTGAAGCCGTCTAGGAAGAAGTGGACACTCTGTTTCCACAACCACAGTCTCACAGTTCTCTCAATGTCTTCTTCAGAAGCATAATGAAGTCCCGGCAGATCGTCTTTCACTATCAGGAAGAGATGGAAGTCAGACGGTGCTAAACCTTGACTGTATGGAGGATACCATAAGGTGGTGAGATTCAGTCTCAGAAGTTCTGCTCTTATGGCACGTGTAGTGTGTGGTTTGTCATTTTCATGCTGGAGGAAAACATTTCCCTTTTCCTTTCGGACCCTTGTTAGCTGTCGTTTCAGAGTTCACAGCGTTGTGATGCATCACTCTGAAATTATTGTTGTTCCACGATCAAGGAAATCAACATGGACACCATCATCTGCGTCCCAGAACACTGTGGCCATGATTTTTCTAGCTGAGGGCTGTGTCTTGATTTTCTTTTTCTGGGGCGAGTCTTTGTGTCGATATTCCATAGACTGACGTTTCGTCTCCGGGTCGTAATGGTGTACCCACGTTTTGCCTCGTGTCACAATTGAATGGAGAAAGACGTCAGCTTCATTCTCGTAACGCGAGAGGAATACCTGGCAAATTTCAAGTCTGTGCACTTTCATTTCAGGAGTCAGCATCCGGGGTACCCATCGTGCACACATCTTCCGACAGCCAAGCAAAGCAATAATGTGATCCACGCGTTCTTGTGAAACGCTGATTGTGCTTGCGATTTCTCTCTGAGTGATACGACGATTTCCCTGAATCAATCTGTCAACATTTGCTTGTGAAATTCGGTGGTTGCTGTCACAGGACGTCCAACCGCAGGGTTCCACACTTCACACTTTTACAACACAACCGGTTAATGTTAAGGCTTTCCGCCAACTGGAGCTGTAGAGCAGAGGCTGCAGAACAAGCCAGCACCTGCCGCATACCAATGCTGCCAACTGTTGAAGAGTTACGAAGGTGGAGGCATTACTTTTCAGTCAACCCTCGTACAGGCTGGAGGTAATGTTTTAAGAAAAGTAACAGCATAGTATTAAAAACATTAACTGTGAAGCCAACCGTGTTTTACCGACTATGAGTACATACTGGTTCCATTGTACGTTGCCTTAAATACTTTAACTATATGATACCAAAGTTGTCTTCATCGCTGACGAAATTGGCTTATTTTACCACCACTTGAATAATAACACTTCATCGTTTAAAGGGTAATCGTGTTCAAAGCGGGAAATCTCTAGCAAGAGGTAATATTCAGTTTGAATACCTAGTCTTCTTTCTCTTTGTAAAAGTTCACATGTGTTAAAAATTTAGGATCATTAATGACTAGTCGAATATAAGGCGAACAAAAAACTGTGAATGGTGGCCGCCATTTTCATCGACTGGATATGTTGTATATAGACTCTCGGGGTACAGTAACAAATTACAATAAGAAATTTTGATAGGAAATGGATTTGCTGTACTGCAACAAAATTGGATGAGATCGGAAGTATAGAATTGCTTTCCGATGGCAACAACATGAAATACATTTAACACTAAAAAATATTTTTGCCCCCTCACTTCGCTTTGCTTATTTCTCACCTTATTACAGTTTTTGTATTCCCTACAATTATACTGCTCTCCTAATCCCCACAGTACAAAGTTACCTAGTCTTGAATATTTCATTCCTCACTAAATTCACCCTTCTTCTGATAAATGTTTTCCGCAGACTTATTTTCCCTGTTGCTTTTCCTTGTACCTCTTCATTTACCCTAGTCCACTTAATTTTTAACGTCATTCTGTAGCTCGACTTCCTTAATCACTGAAAAAACCAGCCTCCAACAAATAGAACTCTAACTGAATTTTTCGTCGGTGACTGACAGAACATGATGACAATAAGAAAAAAGATTGTTAAAGTGCCTCTACTGTTGTTTATTCACTCAAAAACCAGTTTCCGCTTTTTAGGCCATTATCATGTAACAATGCAGAAGCCCGGGAAAATATCAATAGGTGTGAAAGTAATTACAGATACACTCCGACGAAATACAAATGTTCTCAATTCATGCAAATAAAAAGATTTTATTTGAAATCACAGTTGAACGTTCCGCTGCAGCAGACTGGTGAAGACGACGTTCCCTGACAGATAAAGGGCCACACTATCAATGGATGGATATGCCATCACTAATGGTGTATTAAACCGGTGTATTAAACCTCGAAACCAGTCACAGCTATTTGCCTGAGACTGGGACTTGTAGAAAATCTATTTTATAATCATTAACAATCGCCGTTTTCAACAAACTATATATAGATGATGTAATTAGATGCAAACTGACGGAAAAGAAATCGCAACACCAAGAAAGAGTTGTGCGACATGAATGAATGTTGGTAGGTGTTCTTCTACAACTGAAATATGATATTCAAATTTCGCGCCAGTCGCTTAAGGGTGGGGATGAAAATCAGGTTTGATTTAAGCATACACTGTAACGGTCGTGGGCGTTAGTTATCTTGAAATCGGGCGTGGTGATTTGACGTTAATTGAGAATGCTTTTAAGATGACAAAAAATGCCATCATCAACACTTCACTGAGTTTGAACGAGGTCGTGTGATAGGGCTACGAGAAACTGGATATTCCTTCTGCGATATTGCTGAAAGACGTGGCAGGAATGTAGCCACTGCAGATAATTGCTAGCAGAGGTGGTCCCTAGAACGTACGGTCGCAAGAAGTTTGGGCTCCGGACAACCACTTGGCACTACCCAGAGGGAAAATCATCGTGTTCGGCGTATGACTCTGGTACATCACACTGCATCTGGAGCAGCAGTTTGAGCAGCAGCTGGCACCACAGTGATGCAACGAACTGTTATAAATCGGATCCTTCAGTGAGAGCTCCGAGACAGAAGCCCTGTAGCGTACATTCTACTGACCGTAAACCACTTCCATTTGTGACTTCAGTGGTGTCGAACGAGTGCTCACTGGACGACTGGGTGGGAGTCTGTTGTGTTTTCTGAAGAATGCTAGTTCTGCCTCGGTGACAGTGATGGCTGTGTGTTCGTTAGGAGGAGGCCTGCTGAGGATCTGCAAACACACTGAACCTACACCTGGAGTTGTGGTCTGGGGTGCGATATCGTATGGCGGTAGGAACAATCTCGTAGTTATTCCAGGCACCCCGACTGCAGTCTCGTGGTTCGACCTGTTTTAATGTGATTGATGGACAGAATTTCAGGGGGTATCTTTCAACAGGGTAACGTTTGTCCACATACCGCTATTGTAACCCATCGTGGTCTGCAGAGTGTCGACATGTTGCCCTGGCCTGCTCGAGCAACAGATATGTCTCGAATCGAGCACGTATGGGACATCATCGGACGAAGCTTCAGAGTCTCCCTCAAACAGCGTTAACGTCTGTATACAGACCGACCAAATGCAACAGGCACGGAACTTCATCCCACACACCGACACCCGTCACTTGTGAAACACAATGGAGGCACGTTCGCATGCTTGTATTCAACAGTTTATTCGGTTACACTGTTTTTTACTGTACCAGCATTTCACATTTGCAACGGCGTATCTCTTGCTTACATTAACCTGTAGTCTTAATCACTTAAATATGTTACCTAGACAAAACTATTGGCGAAATTACATTATTCTACATTAATTATTTTTTTCTGTTGCGATTTTTTTCCGTCAGTGTATACAGGGCGGATAAAAATTGTGTCACGAAATTTTAACCCTGGATAGCTGATGCCAGTAGGAACCAAAATTACCATTGTTGTGTAGGTCGACAATGCACCATTTTTAAACTACGGAAACGCGGCGGCACGCGCCCCGATTGGCTGTGGGATTGCCCTGTTGCCGTTCGTCGGTTGACGGGTAGCGCTATGGTTGCCGATTCACACATACAAACGTTCCTCGCCCCTCAGTGCCCCAATGTGTCGAATACGTTTTGCTGTTTGTCTCCACCTCACGTCAGAGGCCTTCGCACGCAAGCTTCGTTTCGGAGCACACACACGTCACCTGCGATTTAGTCATACAGTAAGCATGGCGGCACAGTATTCATTTGAAGAGCAACAAGATATGGTCGTTGTTTATGGGCTAACCAACGGTAATCCGCTAGAAGCTCGACAGTTGTATGAGGAACGGTACCCAGCAAGACCCCATCCACATCTGCAAACGTTTGCCGGCCGGGGTGGCCGAGCGGTTCTAGGCGCTACAGTCTGGAACCACGAGACCGCTAAGGTCGCAGGTTCGACTCCTGCCTTGTGCAAGGATGTGTGTGATGTCCTTAGGGTAGTTAGGTTTAAGTAGTTCTAAGTTCTAGGGGACTGGTGACCTCAGAAGTTAAGTCCCATAGTGCTCATAGCCATTTGCACTTTTTTTTTTTTTTTCGCAAACGGTTACAGCAATTCACCAGCGACTTGGCGAAACAGTCTCGTCAGCGGAATATCACGGTGATGCTGGAAGACCTTGAACACGACAGGTTGCTGCATTTGAAGAGACTGTTCTCGAGCGTTTCGAGGAAGCACCTACGACAAGTGCTTGAGCGGTTGGACACGACGTGGGGATCACTCATCGGTTATTCTGGAAGGCTTTGAGGGATGACGGCCAGCATCTATTTAGTTTCCGGCCCGTTTAAGACTAAATCCTGCGACGGACTATGAACACAGGCTAGGGTTTTGTCGGTGGTTTCTGCGACGTGATGCACGAGATCACGACTTCCCTGCCATTGTGTTGTTTACCGACGAGTGCACCTTCCATCGGGATGACCTTTACAATACTCGAAATGTTCATCACTGGGCAAGAGGAAACACTTACGTCACCAGGAACGATTTTCGCTCAACATTTGGGCAGGCATTGTGGATGATCATCTGATTGGGCCGGTCCGTTTACGTCCTCGACTTACCGGGGCAAATTATCTTCACTTTTTGCAAGAAACTCTACCTGGACTGCTGGAAGATGTTCCCCTGGACATACAGCTACGCATGTGGTTGCAGGATGATGAGTCGCCCGCACATAACAGTCATACTGTGCGCGTGTATTTAAACGAACTCTTCGACGCCCGTGGAATTGGCAGAGTTGCTAGTAGGACATGGCCTCCGCGATTACCAGATCTCGCGCCACCGGACTTTTTCCTGTGGGGATTCTTCATAGTTCTAGTTCACCCATCCGGATGCGAAACACCTAGAAACGAAGAGGAATTAATGAATCGCATTAAGCATGCCACCAATCACATCATGGCAATGCCAGGCATTTTTGAAAGAGTTCGGGAACGCACCGTTCGATGTTACCAAGCTTGTGTCGCGTCTGAGGGTCGCCAGTTCGAGCACCTGCTTTAAGTAAACAATGTCCTAGCTACAAAAAAGGCCCTTTTCAGGGCCGACACAATTTGTAAAAGACGTGCTGTACGCGGACTAACAGCTGTTGACGTCACATGACATCCGTTCAAGTTCGTTTGTCGATCTTATCACTCAGTTTTTTTTTATTACAGAGGCCAACGAGCTCTCTTATCGAACACGCTGAGCTACCGTGCCGGCATGGTTTTTTTTTTTAGTGTAGTTTTTGTTCGGTATTGTTCGTTTCTTTTGGTCTGGGCGGACGTCAGATGACATCCGTTCATGTTGATCGTTGATTCCTTTACTCAGTTCATTTATTACAGAGGACAATCCACCGTCTGACCGAAAACGCTGAGCTACCGCGCCGGCTAAAATTGTACAGTCCACGTGAGTTTTGAACTCACGATCCATCTGGACCACCGAGGACACAGAGGACAGTGCGACTGCAGGGACTTATCACCGGCACGCTCCCCGTGAGACCCACATTCTCAAGTTATAGTCCACACACTACATTCGTAGTGTCCCTGCCTTTACGCCCATTACTCGCGGTAGAAAATCCACCGAGTCCCGTAAGATTCAGGCAACTCGTGTGCATCCGCACTGAATAAGGTCATCAGCCGGTTAGCCTTAACGATATGAAGATGGCATCTGTTCTTTCGGACATGTCCGAAAGAACAAATGCCATCTTCATAGAATGGATGTGTCGGGACCCCGGCTGATTCGCCCCCAGAGTGGAAGGCTGGTGCGCTATCACCGACCATTCGGGCCGCCTTCGATACATCGCTATCTCCGGCAGGCAAAGCATTCGAGGTCATGTGTTGTCCAGAGCATCCGGCTACAGGGCAATCCCGTGGCAAATCGGAGTGTGAAGCGCCAAGTTTCCGTAGTTTAAAAATTTTGCTTTTCCGACCTAAACAACATTAGTAATTTTGGTTCCTACTGGCATCAGCTATCCAGGATTAAAATTTCGTCACACAGTTTTTCTCCACCCTGAATTCTGGGTCGCTGCAGAATATAGGGAAGCCGCTACGCTGGAAACTGTAGCGAACAGCTGGGAGATTTGCGGAGGATAAACGACTGGTTGCGGAGAGTGTCAGCAAACCATCAGCATAAACTACTGTAACGTACGTAAGCATAAAGAGGCAGAAAGACCCACTATTGTTTTGGAACGACTACACCAAATAATTTTAAGGGACGACTGGTGCCAGACTAAGAACTACAGACTACTCTACCATCTTCTACTTTCTTGATACTTACAGGATCTGATTATTCACCATGTCTACGTTTATGACAAATACTTCCAAACTTCCTACTTATCTACAATAATTTATTCGTCTGATTAATTTGTGCTAGAGTTTCGTTACTGTATTTTGCCAGTAAATTTCGTTCAGCATTGAATATTACAAACTGTCCTTAACAGCGAACAATGGATAATAACTCGTGTGCAATGTTTCCGGTGTCCATTTGAGCCCTGTCACTCGACGTCGATGTGGCAACGCAGGTAAATAGTCCTTCACCTGGCAGCTTCCACTACAGTTCACACATTTCACAGTTATATTTCGTGAACAGTATAGCTCCTGACGTTAAAATGCACTGCTTGATTAAGAGACCTCCTTAGAATGAATTCAACGACGTAGAGCCATTTAAAATGTGAAGTCATTTCAA
Organism: Schistocerca gregaria; assembly: GCF_023897955.1. Classification (NCBI taxonomy): domain Eukaryota; kingdom Metazoa; phylum Arthropoda; class Insecta; order Orthoptera; family Acrididae; genus Schistocerca; species Schistocerca gregaria. The sequence goes on along the minus strand of NC_064921.1, from coordinate 960,385,743 downwards.
TACTTACGAAAATTAAATGATTATAACTTTTAATCAAATATAAAATTAAATCCCATATTTTTAACTGCCATTTGTCGAACACCTCCCTTAAAGCGACAGTGAAGTTAAAATTAGCCACGGTACCTGAGAAAGTCTGCATAGAGAATGTAAACCCTACGAGGAAATGTTTAGGAATGTGTCTGTTCAGGATTGTTGTTTAGTAATTCTATACAAGGAAGCGATGGCCTCTAATAGTTCGTTGCTGAATAATGTGATGTACATATTTGAGGCATGCACAATGAAATTAAATCATCTACGTTCTGCCGATTGTGGGACAACGTATGACGAAACATTTAATATGGGAAAAAGAATTCGTAGCAATAGAGGCAATGTTTTTTTATACGTGTTTCCTTTTCCAGCAGTTTCTCCAATAAAAAAAATTGACGTGAGCGTTTTGGGATGTGGCAACAACAGTGTGCAAGTATTTTACGTGTTTAGCCTGTATAAATGGAATGTTTATTCAGTCACTTTTGCTGGGGCTGTTCTTGACGTCACCAGCCACTGCCGCCTTCGCTTTAGTGTTTAGTTCTCGAGCGTCGCGAGCTGTGCGGGTTTAGGTTGGGTGAGGCCGCTCTCACCTTCCCGGTGTCGTCGTCCTCGCACGCGGCCAGAGGCGCGTGCTTAGCCACGGCCGCCTTGCCGACCGCGATGTCATCGTCGGCTTCCAGGGCCTTTGGCGGCAGCACCAGCCCGGGGAACATCTTGTCTGCTGGCATCCTCACGGCTCCATCCTGTAACCAAGCGTCACTGCTTACTTACCGATCACCACTCTAGTATCTCACGGTCAGATGACTAATTACTTAACCTCAAATAAATGTCACGATCAGATGCTTAGTTACTTAACCTCGAATAACTGCACCTCCCCCCACCCATGAACCATGGACCTTGCCGTTGGTTGGGAGGCTTGCGTACCTCAACGATACAGATATCCGTACCGTAGATGCAACCACAACGGAGGGGTATCTGTTGAGAGGCCAGACAAACATGTGGTTTCTGAAGAGTGGCAGCAGCCTTTTCTGTAGTTTCAGGGGCAACAGTCTGGATCATTGACTGATCTGGCCCTGTAACACTAACAAAACGGCCTTGCTGTTGTGGTACTGCCAAAGGCTGAAAGCAAGGGAAAACTACAGCCTTGATTAAATGATGATGGCGTCCTATTGGTTAAAATATTCCGGAGGTAAAATAGTCCCCCATTCGGATCTCCGGGCGGGGAATACACAAGAGGACGTCGTTATCAGCAGAATGAAATCTGGTATTCTACGGATCGGTGCGTGGAATGTCAGATCCCTTAATCGGGCAGGTAGGTTAGAAAATTTAAAAAGGGAAATAGGTAGGTTACAGTTAGATATACTGGAAATTAGTGAAGTTCGGTGGCAGGAGGAACAAGACTTTTGGTCAGGCGAATACAGGGTTACAAATACAAAATCAAATAGGGGTATTGCAGGAGTAGGTTTAATAGCGAATAAAAAAAATAGGAGTGATGGTAAGCTACTACAAACAGCATAGTGAACGCTTTATTGTGCCCAAGATAGACACGAAGCCCACGCCTACTACAGTAATACAAGTTTATATGCCAACTAGCTCTGCAGATGATGAAAAAATTGATGAAATGTATGATGAGATAAAAGAAATTACTCAGGCAGTGAAGGGAGACGAAAATTTAATAGTCATGGGCGACTGGAATTCGACAGTTGGAAGAGGAAGAGACGGAAACGTAGTAGGTGAATATGGATTGGGGGCTAAGAAATGAAAAGGAAGCCGCCTGGTAGAATTTTGCGCAGAGCATAACTTAATCATAGCTAACCTTGGTTCAAGAATCATGAAAGAAGGTTGTATAAATGGAAGAACCCTGGAGGTACTAGAAGGTTTCGGATAGATTATATAATGGTAAGACAGAGATCTAAGAACCAGATTTTAAATTGTAAAACATTTCCAGGGGCAGATGTGCACTCTGACCGCAATCTATTGGTTATGAACTGTAGATTAAAACTGAAGAAACTGCAAAAAGGTGGGAATTTAAGGAGATGGGTCCTGGATAAAATGAAACAACCAGAGGTTGTGCAGAGTTTCAGGGAGAGCATAAAGGAACAATTGACAGGAATGGGGGAAAGAAGTACAGTAGAAGAAGAATGGGTAGCTTTGAGGACTGAAATAGTGAAGGCACCAGAGGAGCAAGTAGGTAGAAAGACGAGGGCTAGTAGCAACCCTTTGGTAACAGAAGAGATACTGAATTTAATTGATGAAAGGAGAAAATACAAAAATGCAGTAAGTGAAGCACGCAAAAAGGGAATACTAACATCTCAAAAATGAGATCGGCAGGAAGCGCAAAAAGGCTAAGCAGGGATGGCTAGAGGACAAATGTAAGGATGTAGAGGCTTATCTCACTAGGGGTAAGATAGATACTGCCTACAGGAAAATTAAAGAGACACTTGGAGAAAAGAGAACCACTTTTATGAATATCAAGAGTTCAGATGGAAACCCAGTTCTAAGCAAAGAAGGGAAAGCAGAATGGTGGAAGGAGTATATAGAGGGTCTGTACAAGGGCGATGTTCTTGAGGACAATATTATGGAAATGGAAGAGCAGGTAGATGAAGATGAAATGAGAGATATGATACTTCGTGAAGGTTTTGACAGAGCACTGAAACATCTAAGTCGCAACAAGGCCCTGGGAGTAGACAACATTCCATTAGAACTACTGAGGGCCTTGGGAGAGGCAGTCCTGACAAAACTCTCTCATCTGGTGAGCAAGATGTATGAAACAGGCGAAATTCCCTCGGACTTCAAGAAGACTATAATTATTCCAATCCCAAAGAAAGCAGCTGCTGACAGATGTGAAAATTACCGAACTATCACTTTAATAAGTCACAGCTGCAAAATACTAACGCTAATTCTTTACAGACGAATGGAAAAACTGGTAGAAGCTGACCTCGGGGAAGATCAGTTTGGTTCCGTAGAAATGTTGGATCACGTGAAGCAATACTGACCCTACGACTTATCATAGAAGCTAGATTAAGGAAAGGCAAACCTACGTTCCTAGCATTTGTAGACATAGAGAAAGCTTTTGACAATGTTGATTCGAATACTCTCTTTCAAATTCCGAAGGTGGCAGGGGTAAAATTCAGGGAGCGAAAGGCTATTTACAATTTGTACAGAAAGTAGATGGCAGTTATAAGAGTCGAGGGGCATGAAAGGGAAGCAGTGGTTGGGAAGGGAGTGAGACAGGGTTGTAGCCTCTCCCCGATGTTATTCAATCTGTATATTGAGCAAGCAGTAAAGGAAACAAAAGAAAAGTTCGGAGTAGGTATTAAAATCCATGGAGAAGAAATAGAAACTTTGAGGTTCGCCGATGACGTAATTCTGCCAGAGACAGCAAAGGACTTGGAAGAGCAGTTGAACGGAATGGACAGTGTCTTGAAAGCAGGGTAGAAAATCAACATCAACAAAAGCAAAACGAGGATAATGGAATGTAGTCGAATTAAGTCGGGTGAGGCTGAGGGAATTAGATTAGGAAATGAGACACTTAAAGTAGTAAAGGAGTTTTGGTATTTGGGTGCAAAATAATTGATGATGGTCGAAGCAGAGAGGATATAAAATGTAGACTGGCAATGACAAGGAAAGCGTTTCTGAAGAAGAGAAATTTGTTAACATGGAGTATTGATTTAAGTGTCAAGAAGTCGTTTCTGAAAGTATTTGTATGGAGTGTAGCCTTGTATGGATTTGAAACATGGACGATAAATAGTTTGGACAAGAAGAGAATAGAAGCTTTCGAAATGTGGTGCTACAGAAGAATGCTGGAGATTAGATGGGTAGATCACATAACTAATGAGGAAGTATTGAATAGAATTGGGGAGAAGAGGAGTTTGTGGCACAGCTTGACGAGAAGAAGGGGTTGGTTGGTAGGACATGTTCTGAGGCATCAAGGGATCACAAATTTAGCATTGGAGGGCAGCGTGCATGGTAAAAATCGTAGACGGAGACCAAGAGATGAATACACTAAGCAGATTCAGAAGGATGTAGGCTGCAGTAGGTACTGGGAGATGAAGAAGCTTGCACAGGATAGAGTAGCATGTAGATGTGCATCAAACCTGTCTCAGGTCTGAAGACCACAAGAACAACATGAAATAACTGTCTAGATCTGGGGTAGTAAATCTACAGTGTGGCTCCCGAAATCTGTTACCATTTTGTTTTTGAATATAAACTTTGTTGTCAATACAATCTGAAAGGAACATATACTACAATGAAGAGCCGTGCATGAGATTTGTTCTAACTCAGTACATGCTCAATATGTCCACCATTTCGTTTCCTAACTTCCTTCAAACGAACACTGAAGTTAGTGACTATCGCACGGTCCATGTCTTACGTAATTTCACTGCAAGCTTGAAGAATAAGTCTTCTGAACTCCATTAAATCACGTGGACGTTTAGGAAAAATTTTTTCCTTTATTTACCCCCAAAGAAAAAAGTCACATGTATTGATGTCTGGACTATCGGGGGGCCAATTTTGTCCGTCATTGAAGCGACCTGGAAACCTGAGTGAAATGATTCGCATGTCGAAATGCTCGTGTAAAAACTCCAAAACAGTGTTTGTAGTATGTGGCCTAACCCTCGCTGTTCACAGTTTCTTCAAAGAAAAAGGCCCAATAAGTCCGTGACTGGAAATTGCTGCCCACGTTGTAATCCTCGGAGAATAATGTCGTTCATGAAGCACTTGTGGGTTTTCAGTGGCCCAAAAGCGTACATTTTGTTTGTTAAATACACCGTCTAAATGAAAATGCGCCTCGTCTGAAAACCAAACGTTGTTCAGAGTTTCTTCCCTATCCTCCGCCCACTGAGCAAACAGTAGTCTGCTGCTTGTTTTCTTCAGAGAGCTTCTGTGCACAGTTCATTTTGTATGGGTACATATGGAGGTCACTTTTAAGAATGCGTTGTTGAACGGAGCGTCTGGATGTAACCAGTTGCAGTGCTGCCTTTCTACACAGCAACTCGTACCGCTTCAATATTTGCCGCCGAACAAACGGGCTTAGGTCGAGGTCGCTTCGCTTCCAATACTGTTCCTTCCTGTACAAATTTATCCTAAAACCTGTGGATGGTCTTCTTGCAAGGGACCCATCGTGTGTTAAACTGTTGTCAAAAACGCCTCTGAGTCACAACAAGGCTTTTCGTTTCATAAAAAAATAACACAATTGCCGATCGTTGCTGTGCCGTCAGTCTTCCATTGTCAGCCATTGCTACTTACTAGTCTCCTAGCGGCAGTGTCGTGAATTACACGTCATTTCGTAACTCATTTGTTTTTCCAAGCTCTGCTGGTACTGCTGTAGAGATCCCAGCGGGATATCTAATGTGCGTCGTAAATTGTGAAAGAAACAGCTGGTAACACATTTCGTGCGCCACCCTGTATTTTATCCACCGTCCACTTCTCTGTTTCCTAGCCGTCCACCCGCTCCACAGTAACGTTGATTTTCACTCTGCAACGAAGTGTGTGCTGAACCGAGATTTGAACTCGGGACTTTCGCCTTCCACCGGCACGTGCTCTACCGACTGAGCTACCCATGCGCGACTCACGACTCTTCCTTGCAGCTTTACTTCTGCCAGTACCTCGTCTCCTACCTTCGTGCTTGGGTAGATAAGTGATGGAGCTTCTGCCTATGACAGGCTAAGGTCTCGAGTTCGAGCCTCGGTCCGGCACACAGTTTTAATCTAGTAGGAAGTTTCAGTAAGGAAGTAACTTCATAAAATTAATAAAGCACAGTTTGTGAAGACATCGCTAGTTGCGACCTGTATAAAAGTTTTTTCTGTTTTATTTATTGCTTTCTTTCTTTTTTCGTAGTTGTACATGAATTTCTGGTGATATGGTATAGTGTTTATTTTGTTCTATAATGTAATGAGTAACCGTTTGTTGAAAACAATAAAATGCAACTGATATTATTTCCCTTTCGTGCATTAGTATTTAGGTTTTCTTGTCTACTGAATTGTAAAATATTTTGATTCTTCGTTTATCATTTATTGCATTAATTTTGATAGGAATGACTTTGTAAAGTTAAATGTATCCTGAGATATTATACAAGCAGAGCATGGCCGATCAGAATATCGATTGTGAGGATCAAACAGCGTGAGTGTACTCGTGTTTGGGTGGTCACATGTTTGTACCGAGAAGTCAGAAGGAGGTTAAAAGTGTGCTGACTATGTCATGTCATGAAACAGTCAGTGCGAAATAAACTGATTAACGATGGGATACATTTCTGTTCCTTCCTGTAATTGAATGTAAAAACGTTTAAAGTGGAGAGAGAAGTTGGACTGTGTGAAACCGTCAAACGAAGTGTGTCGCATAACTACGACAATATAGCTATGGACAGACGATATTGTAGTTATGGTGTTCAGGAAAGAACTGTGTTCGCTATGACTGTGTGTACATACTGTAAAAAAAGCGATAGCGATTAGGGGAATGTAGAATGTGTCTTTAGGAACAAACTGAGGACTGGGACCGATGTCTGGTAACGTCATCCAGCCGAAGTTATAGGGACCAACGTCTGCCGCTAGGCCAGCCCTCCAGGAGTTAACCTGAGCTTGTACGCTGACGGACCGCAAGCAGAACGCCTGACGGCGCATGTGATATGGCATTCAGAACTTTCGATGACGTCGAAAGAATAAATGCCTGTCATGACAACACTGTAGACCGTACAAGTTCAAGTTTACTACCTAAAGGGTGGACAGGGGCTACACATCGACCTTTAACTTCAGCACTCTGTAACATGGTTTGTGGGGCTTGCATACATGCATTCCTATCCACAACTTGATCCTCACGGCACAGTCTACAACACCTCGAGGTTGTTCACGACATTCTCGATTATTTATAAAGAGAATTTTTATGTGTGGTTTCTTAGCTGATGTTTTTGCGGGGAAATAACAGTTCCGCAGCTACACCTTTTTGTTTTTGGTCTTTATCGTGCTTCTGCGTTCATATCGCCATACAAATTGTAGAGTATCTTGAAACTTCCTACCAGGCCGGGACTTGAATTTGTGAACTTTGCCTTTCTCGGCTCTACCAACTGAGCCGCCCAAGCATGACTCACGACCCACCCTCACTCCTCATCTCCCACCTTCCAAACCTCAAGTACCTTAGCAGTCAAAATCAAATATTCAACTCATAGGATGAAGTTGTGGAACGTGAGTGGATAAAAACAAAAAGCATACGCCTTCAAATCAGTATGCGCTGAGCAAGGGATGGGAAAGACCATCCGTAGTTCATTAGCCGTGTTGCTACGAAACCAAGTGAGCTTCACCACACTTAAGTGAGATTAAAGTGTAAGGGCTGGACGAAGTGCAAATGAGCGTAAGGAGAGCATTGCGATGGGTATTTCTTGTATCCGAAAGTAAAATTTTGCCAACCGATCTGACTAAAATCCTATGAAGTTTCCGTACCATTTAAACTAAGTAGGAGGATCAGCATCATACGTTCAGTCACTCAGTGATAATACTTATACCGAAAGAGAAGATGACAAATAAATGCCCCAAACTGTTTTACCGCGAAAGATCGTAAAACGGTTCCTCCTTTCAACCATCACAAGAGCGCCGAAATGACAAATATTACGTAAGTGATCGCGGAACAGAAAATCTACTAAAACTGCCGAATAAAGGAGGGTTGCCGAAAAGAGGTACATAATTTATTGGCCTAAATCGCTGACGTCAACGTGTTGTAGAGTTATCGAATGTCTTTTGTGCTCACTCATGGACGTTTTAGAAGAACGAATAACTCTTCAGCATGGAGTCTTTAGACAGAGATTTTGCGAATCCGATCTCTCTCTGTCCGTGCGTAAAATATAGTACTGCACTGTCGTTCAGTGAACAACATAGAGGTTTGCCGAGTACAGGACCATGTTTGTGACTTGTTCCAAGATGGCGTCCTCGAAGCTGGTCATAATACACATCCCCCTTGGATAAAACGCTAGTTTCGAACTGCTCTTGCTTCAGCATTGTTCATCTTCTTGTAACGCTTGTTGTTCTTCTTCTTTGTCGCTGGAAATGTTTTCTAAGTCTATCGCGGCGGCATGTCGAAAGAAGGTGCAGCTTTTGCGATGATCTGCAGTTCACTGAGATGAAGAAAGTCATGGGGTACCTGCTAATATCGTGTCGGATCTCCTTTTGCCCAGCGTAGTGTAGCAAATCGACGTTGCATGGACTCAACAACTCGTTGGAAGTCCCCTGTTCGACAATGTTCTTCAAACCAATCGTGAACACTGTCACCCGGTGACACGGCGCAATGTCATCCATCAAAATTGCATTGCAAATGGCTGCATATGGTCTCCAAGTAATCGAACACATTCATTTCCTGACAGTGATCGGCTCAGTTGAATCAGAGGACCCAGTCTGTCCCATGTAAACACAGTCCACATACTTATGGAGTCACCACCAGCTTGCACAGTGCCTTGTTGACAACTTGGGTCCAAGTCTTCGTGGAATCTGCGCCGCATTCGAACCCTACCGTCAGCTCTTGCAAACTGAAATCGGGGCTCATCTGACAGACCATGGTTTTCCAGTCATCTAGAGTCCAGCCAATATGGTCACGAGACCATGACTGGCGCTGCAGGCGATACCGTGCTGTTAGCGAAGGCAGTCGCGATGGTCGTCTGTTGCCGTAGGTACTAACGCCAAATATCGCCTCACTGCTGTAACGGATACGCTCGTTGTACGACCCACATTGATTTCTGGGGTTATTTCACGCAATTTTCTTGTCTGTTAGCACTGACAGCTCTGCGCAAATGCAGATGTTCTCGGTCTTTAAGTGAAGGCCATCGGCCACATCGTTGTCCGTCGTGAGGTGTGAAGCCTGAAATAAGGTTTCCTCGGCACGCTCTTGACACCGTGGATCTCGGAATATTGAATTCCCTAACGATTCCTGAAATAGAATGTCTTATGCGTCTATCTACAGCTACCACTCCTCGTTAAAAGTCTGTTAACTCTCGCCGTGCGCCCATAATCAAGTCGGAAACCTTTTCACATGAATCATCTGAGTACAAATGAGAGCTCCTCAACGCACTGCCTTTTGTACCTTGTGTACGCGTTACTAATGCCATCTGTACATGTGCATATTGCTATCCCATGACTTTCATCACCCCTTTGTAGTCAACATCTCGTCACAAACAAATAAAAACATGAAAATGTATAGCTATGGAACTGTCAATGGCAGGGAAAAGAGTGTCGCAAGTTTGTCAGTATCATTTGGTTACACCGTGTATACCCTTAAGGACCAGTGTGAGGCCCGGGTTCCTTTGCCTCGTGATCACTGGGTGTTTGTGATGTCCTTATATTAGTTAGGTTTAAGTAGTTCTAAGTTCTAGGGGACTGATGACCATAGATGTTAAGTCCCATACTGCTCAGAGCCCTTTGAGTCAATTTGAACCAGTGTGAGTGCCACAGGATTTTCCCTGTATGTTGTTGACAAATCTTCCATGCTCCCTCGCTGTAACTACTCGTACTTTGTTTAAGCAGTCGGCTTGTAATTGAATCTCAGGATCGGATCAGAAAATCTAACAAGAGTTATAGACACCATTAACGAAGAACTCTGTATTGTTTATGACTGGTCGAATAAGACAGGACTTAAGCTGAATTTTATTAAATCGTAACTAATCTTCATACATCAATATAAATTCGTAAATACATATTTGCCTGTTTTCATTTCATTCATCGTTTCCAGGATAGACGGAAATCTTTTTTGGTACAATCGGTTTCAGAATCTTGACGAAAAACAGACTGCTGCTATTTTCACTGTAAGAATATTCTGTACCAGCAGTGAAACACGAAAGATTGTGAGATGTTTTCTTAATTTCGCTCTATTACCTCTTATAGAACAATGCTCCGAGGAACTCTGTGTATTCCAAATTAAAAATAATACTCGAGAAAACGGAGTTAGTTCGCTAATAACTCAAGCGCCTCAGAATCCTAGCTCTGATCCTCTGCACATGTATTGCTCCATAGGATTGGTGGTCGATAACCCGGACTGATTCCGAAGGGACCTGAAACATTCACTCAGTGAACACCCGATGTAAAAGTAATTTGCACCTGAATATTAATTTATTACATCTGTACAGAAATATGTTCACAATTTTTCAAAAGAACTGAAGTATTTTAGTATGTTTTAATATCCAAGCTGAAAGACTTCCTCCTTTTATTCCTCACGGTAGTTTGAAGCATTTCACTGTAATGTCTTATGAATTTGTATACATTATCACAAAACTTTCGTTTTTCTGTATCTTTATATTTTATACTTCTTTTCCTTACAGTTTTTAGCCACATTTTTTTAAATTACGTATTGACTCGTGCCATGAGCGAGTAACAACGATTGGTAGTTGCATGAGATTTGAGAATAATTTAAAAAATATACAGAAAACATTTCCAAAATCCTACGTCGGATATAAATTGTCCGTTTTGCAGTTGCTCACAGTATTAATAAAAATGTTATCTGGGCATAAGTTTCTTTCGTCTCTTCCTATTCTTCAATGGAAAGGGCGGACAATAGATGATTAAATCGCAGTGCCTTCAATCGCGGTGAAACGTCTTTTTTGCCAATGAGAAAAGCGACCCAATCTCAGACGAACTCGCGAAGGAACTTTCTGTAAACTGAGTTTTGCAGTTCAGTCTGCCGTTAACGATCGATGAACTACGAGTACCTTTAGGTGGAAGGGCCTTCCTCCCAAGCGCTCTTGTTAACGCAGCTAAAGAGTGTCCTTCTTGTCTTTCGGGTCGAAGTCTACGTAAAGATGATACTTATCGCCGGCATTGAGTTGCTAAATACGACACTGTAGAGTTAAATACTTTGGTGTGGCTCACAGAAACTTGGGCTTCAGAATTTATAAAGATTCCTCTCCTTACAGATTTTTTTTTTACTGTCAGCGAGGATAATATTGAGCAGATTCTGTCTGGAGACGTTCAAAGGAAAATGCGTACATTAACTCTGTTTACTTGAGAATCGTCGTAGGCTCTAATAAATTGCCAGACACATAAATAAAAAGCGTTGTTTTAAGGCAAGCTAGATTATACGCTTATCTGATATACGTACTATAAGTAAAGCAAAAGATCTTCGCCCTCGTGAGTACAGTGCATGTTGATAAGTCAGATAGCTTGAACATAGAATTCTGGATGCGATTCAGAATAAATAAATGGGGATTACTACGGAGTGGCTTAAAATGGAACGATAACAGAAAACTAATCACAAGTAAGGCAGATGCCAGATTGAGATTCACTGGAAGCGCCATCAGGATGTGTAGTCGACCCACGAAGCAGATAGCTTACAAAACACTCGTTATATCGATATTTGAATATTGTTATTCAGCCTGGGACCCTAAAAAGATAGGACTATCAAAGAAAGTATTAGGAAAGTGCATAAGTTCATAGCCTTTTTCCATAAATTTAAATTTAATATACATAACAAATACACGTAATAGAGCCTTCAGTCATAACTAATACGAGGCGTGTTTTTTAAGTAAGTATTGTTTTGAAATTTACAAAAGACGTGCTAAGATATTTCAATAATTTTATTTTTACATGAAAGCCTGTATCTTAATCTACCCTCTGACGCCATTACAGTGGGATTCTTCCTTGTTTACGTTGTGTACTGAGTGTTTAAGATGCCTCCGATAATCGTGAGTCCCGCCGACTGTGGAGTTCGAGCTGTTAAAAGATTTATTAGTGCTAAAGGCCTAAAAGCGATCGATATTCATCATGAGATCTGTGCTGTTTACGGAGAAAACATTATGCGTGATAGAATGGCAAGAAAGTGGGTGAGAGCATTTAAAGATGGCGTACAGATGTGCATGATGAACAACGGAGTGGGTGTCCTTCGGTCGTTAATGAAAGTTTGTTGCAGGAAGTGGACAATAAGGTGAGATAAAACAGACGCTTTACGATTTCCTCCTTGCGGGATGACTTTCCTAATGTTTCTCGCAGTGTTTTGTATGGCATTGTGACCGAGCTCTTGAATTACCGAAAATTGTGCGCATTTTGGGTACCGAAAATGCTGACGGATGTGCACAAAATCAAACGTTTAGACAGTGCATTGACTTTCCTTGAGCGGTACCACAACGACGGTGATGATTTCTTAAGCCAAATTGTTACGGGCGATGAAACACGGGTGGCCTACGTCACACCAGAATGAAAGCAACAGTCCACGGAAGTTGAGCAAGGGCATCGTTTTGCTGCAAGACAATGCCCGTCCGCATGTGGCGAATCAGATCAAAGATCTCATCACATCTTTCCGATGGGAAACTCTAGATCATCCTCCGTACAGCCCCGATCTTGCGCCCAGTGACTACCATCTGTTCCTGCACTTGAAGAAACACCTGGGCGGTTAGCCTCTTCAAGACGATGACGAAGTCAAAACAGTGGTGATGCAGTGGTTAACAAGTCAGGCGGCAGACTTCTATGAGGAAGGCATTCAAAAACTGGTACAATGTTATGACAAGTGCCTCAATATTGACGGAAATTATGTAGAAAAGTAGTTTAAGGTACAGGCTTTCATGTAGAAATAAAATTATTGAGATATCTTAGCACGTCTTTTTTAATTTCAATACGGTACTTACTAAAAGAAAACACACCTCTTATATTCTTCTTCATTGTTTACAATAGTCAGTCAACGCTGGGTAACATATCGACTCCGAGCCTGTAGAAATCACGCAGTTTTGAGGCGAAGAACTGGTCGAGCCATATTCGGAGTGCATTTTCATCCGGAAAGGAATTTCCTTGAAGGTTGTTCGACAGAGAGCGGAAGATCAGGTGAATAAGGTGGCGCGGATTGACTTCTCAACCCAACTCGTATATAGCGATTTTTGTCAGTCGAGCAGAAAGCGGGCGGGCGTTATCGTGGAATAGCATCAGTTAAAGCAATCATCCTGGTCGTTGTTTTTGGACTGCGTCTGCAAGACGTCTCAGGCGTTGACAGTAAATGTCAGCAGTGACGGCTATACCTCGGGGAAGCAATTCGTAGTACACCACACCTCCGCTGTTCCACCAAGATGCACAACATTATGTTTTATGGATGTGCGCAAGTCTGTGTACGGAGAGTTGCTGCTTTGAATGGTCTCAAACATTCGTTTCCGTTCCTTGTATTAAGATAACGACAGCATTTCCCGTCACCAGTAACGATACAGTATACGAATGGTCGGTGTTGTTCACGATCCAACTGACGACCAGCTAGCAGAGTCGCACATATGGCCACCGGCTGATTTATATGACTGCTTTAGAGAAAGTGGTACCCATACATCCGACTTTTGTACCTTATCCACTGCATGCAAATGTCGCACCATGATGGAATGATCACAGTTCCTCATATCTGCCCGTTCTCGAAAACACGAGGCGAATCACTGTAGATTAAAATCACGAAGGTCTTCTTGAACCTGGAGAGCCACTAACGTCTAAACGATCTTCCTTAAAACGTGATAACCATTTTCTTTCCATGATCTGTCCAGTGGCATTATCCCCACGCAAGGCGCAAATATTTTTGTTTGCCTCATCCCTCCACCGAACTCAAACAGAAGAATGTGTCCTAAATGTTCCGATTTCTCCATTTGGCACTCCATTTTGTAGCGTCGATAGCTCCTTTCACTATCCCCAAATGACAAAATGACAGTATCTAAACTCAAACAGCAACAGTTAACTACAAATAATAAATTACTGTTGATAAATAAACCCATAGCAACCGAAATACCATCATGCAGAACAATACCGCTACGACCTTATGCACCACCCTACAGGTAAAACCCAAAGAAGAGCTGTGCGTTTCTTCACATATTCTTTTAGTGATAATGAAAGCTTACTACTCCGTGCAGTAAACAGATCACATGTGCCGTAAGAATGCCTGCAATCCCTGTCAAGGAGATGCTTTTGGAAGATATGACTACACAGTGCTTGTTATCAGTATTAAAACAGTGACTGATTTTCTGCTCTGTTGCCCGTTTGTCCGCTGTTGCCATCCTCGACACTCGACGGCGACTGCTGCCATTAACATTGCGTCGCCCACTGCTGCAGTCGTTTTCCCTTGGTCAAAAGCTACTTGCTTCAAGTGTGAAAGACTGGCGCCTCTTGCAGAATGTTAACAGTACAGCAAATCAGCAACGTTGGCATTTTTTGAAATAGTGCATTTCAACACTTAATTTCATGGTTTGTGAAAAATAAACTAACGCTAAATCACAGTAAATCTCAGTTTTTGCAGTTTATAACACACAGTTCAACAAAACTGACGTTTTAATTACACAGAATGCACATATGCTTAGTGAGGTTAACACTTCAAATTTCTAGGTGTTCAGATAGATAGTAAGCTGTGGTGCAAAGCCCATCTTCAAGATCTAGTTCAAAGACTTTATGTTGTCATTTTTACTATTAGAACTGTAACTGAAGTAAGTGATTGTTCGACACGTAAAGTAGTCTAATTTGCATATTTTCATTCGCTTATGACGTCTGGTATTATATTTTGAGGTGACTCTTCCCATTCTCAAAGTGAATTTTGGCTGGGGCACGCGTGGTTCACATCTACATCTACATTCATACTCCGCAAGCCACCCGACGGTGTGTGGCGGAGGGCAGACAATAAGTAGTGTAAGTTCGCGAATCTCTTGTCTACAACTGTTCATTAGTCGGGGTATTCTGACATTGGCCTCAAAGTATGTATATTCTTTACTGTAGTTTCTTGGTAACAGTATTAGCTTATTCCCAAGAATTACACTCCTAGAAATTGAAATAAGAACACCGTGAATTCATTGTCCCAGGAAGGGGAAACTTTATTGACACATTCCTGGGGTCAGATATATCACATGATCACACTGACAGAACCACAGGCACATAGGCACAGGCAACAGAGCATGCACAATGTCGGCACTAGTACAGTGTATATCCACCTTTCGCAGCAATGCACGCTGCTATTCTCCCATGGAGACGATCGTAGAGATGCTGGATGTAGTCCTGTGGAACGGCTTGCCATGCCATTTCCACCTGGCGCCTCAGTTGGACCAGCGTTCGTGCTGGACGTGCAGACCGCGTGAGACGACGCTTCATCCAGTCCCAAACATGCTCACTGGGGGACAGATCCGGAGATCGTGCTGGCCAGGGTAGTTGACTTACACCTTCTAGAGCACGTTGGGTGGCACGGGATACATGCGGACGTGCATTGTCCTGTTGGAACAGCAAGTTCCCTTGCCGGTCTAGGAATGGTAGAACGTTTGGTTCGATGACGGTTTGGATGTACCGTGCACTATTCAGTGTCCCCTCGACGATCACCAGAGGTGTACGGCCAGTGTAGGAGATCGCTCCCCACACCAAGATGCCAGGTGTTGGCCCTGTGTGCCTCGGTCGTATGCAGTCCTGATTGTAGCGCTCACCTGCACGGCGCCAAACACGCATACGACCATCATTGGCACCAAGGCAGAAGCGACTGTCATCGATGAAGGCGACACGTCTCCATTCGTCCCTCCATTCACGCCTGTCGCGACACCACTGGAGGCGGGCTGCACGATGTTGGGGTGTGAGCGGAAGACGGCCTAACGGTGTGCGGGACCGTAGCCCCGCTTCATGGAGACGGTTGCGAATGGTCCTCGCCAATACCCCAGGAGCAACAGTGTCCCTAATTTGCTGGGAAGTGGCGGTGCGGTCCCCTACGGCACTGCGTAGGATCCTACGGTCTTGGCGTGCATCCGTGCGTCGCTGCGGTCCGGTCCCAGGTCGACGGGCACGTGCACCTTCCGCCGACCACTGGCGACAACATCGATGTACTGTGGAGACCTCACGCCCCACGTGTTGATCGATTCGGCGTTACGTCCACCCTGCCTCCCGCATGCCCACTATACGCCCTCGCTCAAAGCCAACTGCACATACGGTTCACGTCCACGCTGTCGCGGCATGCTACCAGTGTTAAAGACTGCGATGGAGTTCCGTATGCCACGGCAAACTGGCTGACACTGACGGCGGCGGTGCACAAACGCTGCGCAGCTAGCGCCATTCGACGGCCAACACCGCGGTTCCTAGTGTGTCCGCTGTGCCGTGCGTGTGATCATTGCTTGTACAGCCCTCTCGCAGTGTCCGGAGCAAGTATGGTGGGTCTGACACACCGGTGTCAATGTGTTCTTTTTTCCATTTCCAGGAGTGTAGTAGCTTCCGCCGACCTGTTCTTGCCGCTTCAGTCCGGAACCGCTCTGCTGCTACGGTCGCAGGTTCGAATCCTGCCTCGGGCATGGATGTGTGCGATGTCCTTAGGTTAGTTAGGTTTAAGTCTAGGGACTGATGACTTCAGATGTCAAGTCCCATAGGGCTTAGAGCCATTTTACTAGCTTCCACTCATATAATACTAGGCAGAAATTCAATGTGCATTTGAATCGCATTTCCTTGACTCTAGTTCAAATGGTTCAAATGGCTCTGAGCACTATGGGACTGAACATCTGAGGTCATCAGTCCTTTAGAACTTAGAACTACTTAAACCTAACTAACCTAAGGACATCACACACATCCATGCCCGAGGCAGGAGTCGAACCTGCGACCGTAGCGGTCGCGCGGTTCCAGACTGAAGCGCCTAGAACCGTTCGGCCACACCGGCCTTCTTGACTCTAGTGCAGAAAGGTGTGCAGTCTTCTGCGGCATCCACTTTCACTAAGCTACCACAAGAATTCAAAAATGTTAGCAGTAATCCACTTGCTTTCAAATATGGATTGCAGAGTTTCCTGATGAGTAACTCCTATTCTGTTGAGGAGTACCTTGAAAAATTAACCTGATTCCTGTGTTATATTGTTCACTGCGTTTGCATGAACTTGCAGCTTGAAGGCTTTTTAGAATTCATAAACATTTTATTTCATCTATTATTATTTTTCTACTGTAATTTCTTGTACTGACGATAATTTCCTTTAAATATGACGACATTCGAGAGATGCGCATACATACAAGCTAAACTAACAGCTCAGAACAGCTGCTGCTTACCTATATTCCCCAACCGCCCCTTCTAGCCCTTTTCCGGTAGATTGCAGTAGTACCTGACAAGGGCACCCGTACCCGGGAACAAGAAAGGACCGCCCCCAACCCTTAGCTCTCATGGAAAGAAATGAAAGCGTAGTCAGGTGTTTTACTTTCAGGGAATTGATTTAAAAGTAGGTGTTACGCATGTTTTCAACACGTTGGGAGTGGAATTAATCTAAGGCTACTTACAAGTCACCATTCGTCTTCCAAAATATTAAAAGTACTCAATACCCCAGGCATAGCTCCTCCCCCCGCCCCTCCTCCTACGCTACAAACTATGGGCGCCGTTGCTAACTAAGCCATAAGTACCCAGTCTTACCCCCACTCACCCTTGTATAACACCTGAAGCTCACACTTGTCTCGAAAATATCTATAGCAGCATAAAAAATGGCGCTATTGTGACTGTTGAAAAAGTTATTGACTCACTGCCAAAAAAATTATAGGTATCTGACCGCATTGTCAGTGTGCGAAATTCTCCGACGTTTCGCCCGCTGTCTCAAATGGCCTTCCTTAGGGTGTTTTTCTCTAACACTATGAGGAAGGCCATTTGCAATAGTGACCGAAACGTCGGAGAAACTTACTCGTTGACAATGAGGTCACATAGCCAGAAGAATTTTATTGACCGTGACAATGTCCGCCGAAGGCTCCACTTACAAATTGTTGTGGCTCGCTTGATAATATGTGGGGCAAGTATTAGAATACATATCGTTGAAGTGTCCAATTGCCTGGTAAGCCGTCTCATTGGAGAGGGCCTTGAGAGTATTACGCATTGCGGATGCTTTTACCTACTTCTGGCGATGTCGCGTGACGATGTAGGCGCCGCAGGGCTATTTCTGCGCAGGCCTAAATCGCGAAACAGCGGCCTAGCAATTTGCGAGATAAGAGCTGACCACCCCCACGAGGAGTTCAGTTCGCTGCTTCCGTCTAACAACGTGGAAAACGTAAAAACGAAGCCACGCAGAGAGTATTCGTTGACGTGCCACTATAGACCATTATGCTCCCTCCTACGTATATCTCGCGAAGAGACCATGAGGATAAAATCAGAGAGATTAGAGCCCACACAGAAGCATACCGACAATCCTTCTTTCCACGTACAATACGAGACTGGAATAGAAGGGAGAACCGATAGAGGTACTCAGGGTACCCTCCGCCACACACCGTCAGGTGGCTTGCGGCGTATGGATGTAGATGTAGATGTATCCTTTTAGGTTAGGATTTCAAATGGTTCAAATGGCTCTGAGCACTATGATACTTAACATCTGAGGTCACCAGTCCCCTGGAACTTAGAACTACTTAAACCCAACTAACCTAAGGACATCATATACATTCATGCCCGAGGCAGGATTCGAACCTGCGACCGTAGCGGTCGCGCAGTTACAGACTGAAGAGCCTACAACCGATCGGCCACAGTAGCCGGCGGTTAGGATTTCATAGCTTGCAAGTCATTTTGGTTTCGCGCTGAATGACGAATCAGTTTTGAAATTTCATGCCAAATGGCTCTGGGCACACTTTCTATGAGTCAATATCCATTGTATGTTGTGGTTTCCTTCAAACTGACACTCAACAAGTACGTTAGTCTGTTTGCCGGAGCAGGATTCGATTCGGTTTGTGAAGATTTAATTTCTTACGGCAGGAGATAAAGGTGTGAGAGGGTGGGTGGCAGGTGGTAAGGGAGCGAGGTGGAAGGCAGGGAACTGTCTTCTGCTGCCCCTCGCAGAGCACGTTCTTTCAATAGCTCAGAGTCATCTGTAATAGCATAAGCGTGAGATGACAGAACGCTCCGCAAGAGCAATTTTCACAACACTGAAACGTAGAAAATATTCTTACTGCCATGGCAATTGTACTTCTTTAAGTACCGAGCGAGGTGGCGCAGTGGTTAGCACACTGGACTCGCATTCGGGAGGACGACGGTTCAATCACGTCTCCGGCCATTCTGATTTAGGTTTTCCGTGATTTCCCTAAATCGTTTCAGGCAAATGCCGGGATGGTTCCTTTAAAAGGGCACGGCCGATTTCCTTCCCAATCCTTCCCTAACCCGAGCTTGCGCTCCGTCTCTAATGACCTCGTTGTCGACGGGACGTTAAACACTAACCACCACCACCACTTCTTTAAGTGCTCGTTAACACTATAGGTTTATTTAAATTCCGTTTGCATTGACTCTATACACAATCTGGCTGCAAGAGATATCAACTGTGCTAAAGCTCAATCACACTACAGGACGGATAATATGTACGTATTGCGAGACCTTCCTAAAATGATTTTCTCAAGTCGTCCGTCTAGGTATATTGTATCGTGCTGTTGAAATAAACATCGCCAGAGCTTAACAGAAACATGTTGTTCAAAAATGGTTCGAATGCACTATGGGACTTAACATCTGAGGTCATCAGCCCCCTATAACTTAGAATTACTTAAACCTAACTAACCTAAGGACATCACATACATCCACTACCGAGGCAGGATTCGAACCTGCTACCGTAGCAGCAGCACGGTTGCGGACTGAAGCGCTTAGAACCGCTCGGCCACATCGGCCGGCCAAACATGTGTTAACAATATATACGTCGAGAATTCTTCACGTTAGTCTTTCCTGAAGCCAGTGGAGGAAAAGAAAAAGAACAAGTTTCATAAGGTGCCATACTATGGATACATATCAGAGAGGATTGGAAAGAAACTAGTGTCAGCCAACCATAGGTCCGGCTTATTTCATACCAAAAAAATTGGGCAATAAGTTAAGGAACCGTGAAGTGTTCAAAAAGGATCCTTTCTCCTATCTTGGCGCGTGTGGTATTAAGTTCTATACAAGCCAGAGCAGATACATTGGCCAGACAGGTAGATATTGTACTGTTTCTCCTGGGTGGACTTGGGTTCAAAAAAATGGTTCAAATGGCTCTGAGCACTATGGGACTTAACATCTATGGTCATCAGTCCCCTAGAACTTAGAACTACTTAAACCTAGCTAACCGTAAGGACAGCACACAACAGCCAGCCATCACGAGGCAGAGAAAATCCCTGACTCCGCCGGGAATCGAACCCGGGAACCCGGGCTTGGGAAGCGAGAACGCTACCGCACGACGACGAGATGCGGGCACGTGGACTTGGGTTTAAAAAAATTTAAACTAAATATTACAATAAATTTTATAAATAATCGACAAGTTCGTTAAAGAAGAAGAGAGAGAACTACAATGGACATGTCATTCCATGGACTCTTGCCTTCTAAGCATTCGTTTGTCATTAGCTTATCTTACCTGCTTGGATTCGGACCTAAGAGGACGTTCTTGTGTAAAGCTCATCTTGCTGTACCAGCTCATAATGTAAGTTGTACTTAAATCCCTAAAAATATAATGGACATTTAGTCAAAAGAATTTTTTGTATTTGGTCAATCTATCGTGAATCTGATACTTGTATTGCCTTAATTAGATATAGGCCTTAACAAAGAGTTTTCATTGTTAGACGCCATCTCAGAAAAATCTTTAACATTTTTCTTTTTTAGCTCATCTACGAGACGTGTCGTCTGTTAGGACAATTAACGTTATTCCAGATCCCACGAGACCGGAGGCAGCTACTAATAATTTAACAATTTTACTTATAGATTTTCTTTATATCACGAGATAACATCCCAGGCAGAAAAGGTCTGGTCACAGGATTCCAGTTCTATTATAGGATTTCATTTGTAGATGCTACTCTTGTTATCTTATATTGGGGAATCGAGACGAAACCACGATAAGTTACGTATTACAGTAGTGTACATCGAACAGACTTGACAAATATTATGCCGTGCAATACGCACACACGACTTCTTGCGAGAGTGGAATAATATCTGTAGTGTTGGATAAATAAGAAAAAGACAATTAATTATCGACGATTACGTAACTACCCTGAGAACTGAGCTAGTTTACTGAGCGCTTATGCACCTCGGACTAAATTAAACAACGTATTACACTGTTAATAATATTCCTACATTAGTTATTTCTCTTTTATGCTGAGCCATTGTATTATTGTGTGTTTCTTTTTTATAGAAGTCACGGCTCATATTTCATTTTATTACAGTACACTAATAGTCACAAACAAAGAAAATTTTTATTTTATTACATTACAATATTTTCATAGGAGACTTAAAGAACACAAAGACCTGACCAATTACAGGTTAGCTTTGACAACGCATTTGACTGACAACCAGAACCAGTTGCAGCAGATTAACTGTCTTACTCTCTGCAGAGAAAAATCGGATACTCAATATTCTGGAAGAAACTGATATCTTACGACGTCTAGGTTCCTATCCTCTCGATACAATGAATGAACGCACTAACCTGTATCACAAAAATGTTTTAGTTAATTGTGAAATTATTCAGGTAAGTTTAGGTGTGCATATAACGTTATACACTCCTGGAAATTGAAATAAGAACACCGTAAATTCATTGTCCCAGGAAGGGGAAACTTTATTGACACATTCCTGGGGTCAGATACATCACGTGATCACACTGACAGAACCACAGGCACATAGACACAGGCAACAGAGCATGCACAATGTCGGCACTAGTACAGTGTATATCCACCTTTCGCAGCAATGCACGCTGCTATTCTCCCATGGAGACGATCGTAGAGATGTTGGATGTAGTCCTGTGGAACGGCTTGCCATGCCATTTCCACCTGGCGCCTCAGTTGGACCAGCGTTCGTGCTGGACGTGCAGACCGCGTGAGACGACGCTTCATCCAGTCCCAAACATGCTCAATGGGGGACAGATCCGGAGATCTTGCTGGCCAGGGTAGTTGACTTACACCTTCTAGAGCACGTTGGATGGCACGGGATACATGCGGACGTGCATTGTCCTGTTGGAACAGCAAGTTCCCTTGCCGGTCTAGGAATGGTAGAACGATGGGTTCGATGACGGTTTGGATGTACCGTGCACTATTCAGTGTCCCCTCGACGATCACCAGAGGTGTACGGCCAGTGTAGGAGAACGCTCCCCACACCAAGATGCCTGGTGTTGGCCCTGTGTGCCTCGGTCGTATGCAGTCCTGATTGTGGCGCTCACCTGCACGGCGCCAAACACGTATACGACCATCATTGGCACCAAGGCAGAAGCGACTCTCATCGCTGAAGACGACACGTCTCCATTCGTCCCTCCATTCACGCCTGTCGCGACAGCACTGGAGGCGGGCTGCACGATGTTGGGGCGTGAGCGGAAGACGGCCTAACGGTGTGCGGGACCGTAGCCCAGCTTCATGGAGACGGTTGCGAATGGTCCTCGCCGATACCCCAGGAGCAACAGTGTCCCTAATTTGCTGGGAAGTGGCGGTGCGATCCCCTACGGCACTGCATAGGATCCTACGGTCTTGGTGTGCATCCGTGCGTCGCTGCGGTCCGGTCCCAGGTCGACGGGCACGTGCACCTTCCGCCGACCACTGGCGACAACATCGATGTACTGTGGAGACCTAACGCCCCACGTGTTGAGCAATTCGGCGGCACGTCCACCGGCCTCCCGCATGCCCACTATATGCCCTCGCTCAAAGTCTGTCAACTGCACATACGGTTCACGCCCACGCTGTCGCGGCCTGCTACCAGTGTTAAAGACTACGATGGAGCTCCGTATGCCACGGCAAACTGGCTGACACTGACGGCGGGGTGCACAAATGCTTCGCAGCTAGCGCCATTCGACGGCCAACACCGCGGTTCCTGGTATGTCCGCTGTGCCGTGCGTGTGATCATTGCTTGTACAGCCCTCTCGCAGTGTCCGGAGCAAGTATGGTGGGTCTGACACACCGGTGTCAATGTGTTCTTTTTTCCATTTCCAGGAGTGTATTTTTCTTGTTTTTTTTTTTTTTTTTTAATGTACAAGTTCTCTTCCTTCCTAATGTTGTGATGGTTCTGCCTTCTTTCTGCTGTTACTTCGAGCTTTTCCAGTCTAAACAGTTCATCAATCACATATCTGTTTCATTTCGCGCCTGCTCTATGATAGTGTGCAGCTTCAGTAACCAAGGATAATATTTGCTGTTACGTAGTCTTGCTGATAGTTTTCCAGTCGGGTAACATGATGGAACGGTTTGTATGGAATTTATGTAAGTAAATTCATACGATATGTGATTTCTACTGCATTTTACATGTTTCAAGATTCTGATGACTTCTGGGGTCCAATCTTGATAGTTTTTTCTGATTTTTCTAGTTTTAGGTCCCACCCTTTATCATTCTGACGCGAAGCTTTTGTTTCGTAACAGGATCGGGGGAGGATGACCTCAGATGGTTAAGTGATTTTATTTGTAAGTAACGTCCTGTTCTCTCTTTTAATTTATTCTAATTCATTTTAGAAATTTTAACCTCATAATTCCTTGCCCGATATTTCAAATTTGAGGACATTCTTCCATTGTGTCGCAACACTATATTTTCGTTATTACAGTTCACACCACATGCTGCAACTTCACGTGTTCCAAAACTGGTCGTTTAAATAATAAGAGGCTGTTGATTCAGCAACTGCTGTGCGGTTTCTTCATTTGACAAATTCAAGTTAACTATTCTGTTTTTTTTTTTTAAAGTAGGTCTGTTTCTAGTTTAAAACAGGAATGTTTATTTTTGCTTGCCTTAGTATTCAGACTTACATCTACTGCATCACGTCGGTGAGTTACTTCAGTGGATGAATAAAGAATGATACTAAGGAAATTACTCATAATTAGCAAAAGTTCGAGTCTAATGTCCTGTCTCGACGTTTTTATAAAGACATATATTTTACCCAAAAGTGAATGAGCGTATTTGCAAAAGGAAGCTGGTGAGTTTATTCCAACTGGGGCTTGAAAAAGACTTTTCTGTCAAATATGTCTTTACATATTTTATTATTTGGATTGTGATTAAACGACAGAATATCATATTGTAATAATCTGCGATATGTCCAAGGCCATAGGTTTTGCAAACCACAACATAATTTTGAAGAAACTGAAATTTTCAAGGCACTAAGGCTGAAGCATAAAGTTGATTTACCTCATATTTAATTAAAGTAAAACAGAATAACATTTAGATAACTTCCTCAGTTTACAGAAGAAATAAGGTTTTGACTGGGGACAAATCACTGACCACCATAGAATGTAAGTGACTGTGCTGCTTACTGATCATGCAGAAATAATTCTCTTTGCGAGTAATGGAGAAATGGAAAGTCAAATAGGGATACACCAAAAAAGGAAGACTAGTAAAATTTTATGGAAAACTGTTAATCGCTTTTCTTCAAACTGTCCATTATGTAAATCAGACGAAAGTAAAGCAGATGTTATCCCATATGCGGCATAACGTGTATAAGTAATTAAAGGATGTTTATTAATGATGTCATGAAAATAGTAATCTAATAGTGTTTTACATACGTACATAAAGCACATTTACCAATACAGTGCGATAATGACACTAAAACAATAATGAATTATGTACATCCTCAAATCGCTGAAACAAGTTGAGCTACAAACGACATCTTTCAAATACAATCACCGCCTTACGCAATTCATCATCAACAATTAGTCACAATTTGAAAACAATAGTAGTACTCATTAAACTGACACAGAGAACAAAGGGGGGGGGGGGGGGGGGGAGAGATCTGTGTTGACCTCCGAACTTCTCTCATCCAATTGAGTGATGTTCTGGGTACAATTTTGCATGAGGCAGCGGCGGCGTAGTGTGCCAATATTAGCAACGACCGTTGAATGCTGGAAATTATGTGACGTTCACGTTAACGCAAACATATTGATCTGAAATGTTCGCTTTATGAGGATAATTGAGTTTCTGAGAGGAAAGAGGTTCATGCTGGAACCTGTCATCCATAGAACGGAACGGCATTAATCATTTGCTTCATGGCCGGTCGTTGCACACTACACTACAGCTGTTGTAAATAAAATTTTACCGCTGTATTGATTGAGACATTAGATACGCACCCGGGATTATTGGTGTTCAGATCCCTGATCGACTATCCAGACTTATTAAAAAAGTGTTTCAGGGTACTACGTCAGCCGTCTTCTTCAGGTGCTGCGATTTTAACTGCTATTTGTACTGGCTGCCTGGACTCCAACCAAACTGTGAATATTGTTTGTCTCACGCTGCTTTTTACAGTCGAGTTCGATTCCCGATGCCTGCTGCGCTCTTCGAAGCTCTTTTACTTTTCAGAGTTCATACTAATATTCTACGAAACTCAGAATCTCTCAGCCTTTCCGAACTCTCCTTAAAATGTCTAATTCCTTGAAAAGGTATCTACGAGACGCCCATGGGTTACGCTACATGTTACTCTTATAGTTCGCTTTTGTGCAGTCAATACTTTCTTTACAAATGATGGGTTACCTCAGAAAATTATTCCGTACGACATTACTGAGTATACATATGCGAAATATTTCCAAGATTAGCAATCATACGAAGAGAAAAAGTAGCTGAGCTTGATATATTGAGACGCCTCGTAATATGCTTCTTCCAGTCGAAGTTTCCATCAATATGTAAACCCAAAAAATTTGGAGCATTCTTCCATATTTACTGACTACTGTGCGTGTGCTACATCAGTTGTTCGTATGACTGTATATCAGAACTGAATACAGTATGTGTGTGTGTGTGTGTGTGTGTTTTTATTGTTTAGAGAGTCCATCTCTGAGAACCGGTTTCTAATTCTTTGGAAAATATAGTTTACAATCACCTTTGTTGCTTTTTGTCTAATGGGATCTGTCATAAGACTAGCAGAAAGTACGAGTACAATTTACTGAATGTTAAGTGGAAGGTCATCCCCTATGTCAGACTGATTCGTTTGTTTCCAAGATTAGCAATTATACGAAGAGCAAAAGTAGCCGAACTTTACTGTAATAGAAGCTCAGTAATATGCTTCCTCCAGTTCAAGTTTTCACCAAAATGTACACCCAGCATTTTATCTTATTTATTGACTCCTGTTCATGTGCTACATTAATTGTTGGTATGACTTTATTTGTAGCACAGAAATGGATATTTTTTTCAAATTTAGAGAGAGTCCGCTTCCTGAAAACAATTTTATAATTCTTTGGAAAATATAACTTACAATCTTTTCGTTGCCTACTATCTGATGGGAGTTAGTCCGTATCGTCTGCCAAAAGTGTCACTTCTGCTTGTTGATTGTTAAGTGGAAGGTCATTCACATGTATCGTGTATACGGAATAGGGGTGGGCTCAAAACTGAATCCCGTAGGACTCCCTTTTGATTTCTCCCCAGTCACTAAAATTTTCTTCCCCTCCGACAATGTTTGAATTATTGAGTACAACCTTTTGGATTCTGTTTGTAAAGTATATTCAAAGCACCCGTATGTAAGCCATCAAATCCATAAAACTTGAGTTATTCTAAGAGAGTAACATGACCTACATAATTGAACGCAATGGAAAAATCACAAAAATCACAACTTGAATCCAAACTGTGATATGCTAAGTAAATTGTTTCCACTTAAGCGTAAGACTACTCTTAAGTACATTACTTGTTTGAATATTTTGGTAACAGATGTCCATGAGAAAATTGGACGATAATTGTTTAAGTCTGTCTTGCCAACTTTGTTATAAAGAGGTTTAAGAGACGTATATTTTAACCTGTCTGGAAAAGTTCCCTGTGTCTGTGATGCGTCACTAACGACATTACTTATTAAGCGTAAACAATTTTTCAGAGTTCTGTTCGAAATTCCGTCAAATCGCATGAAATATGTACTTTTTTTAGAATCCTTTTAGTTTTATTACTTTCAGTGGAAGATGTTGGTGCTACTTCTAGTAGCTTAACGTTTTGTGGAATGACATTTTTAACCCCCGATACAAACAGAGAGATGTTGTCAGTTTAACGTGTTTATCTACGTATCTCTCTGTGGCGTCGTAGCTCCAAACGGGAGTTCCGATTTTAATGGTTTCTTTTATTTGAAAGCTGGTTTAATCGGAATGGTTCTTGGCTATGTTCGATAATGTCTGCTCAGCCGTGTTGCTCTCACCTGGGGTAGTTCCCAGTCGCAGTTATTATCTCGGAATTTCTTAGCTCGTTGACATTTTTGCGAATGTAGTGATTATCATGCGAAAAGTAAATGTTGTTGTTGTTGTGGTCTTCAGTCCAGAGACTGGTTTGATGCAGCTCTCCATGCTACTATATCCTGTGCAAGCTTCTTCATCTCCCAGTAACTACTGCAACCTACATCCTTCTGAATCTGCTTAGTGTATTCATCTCTTGGTCTCCCTCTGCGATTTTTACCCTCCACGCTGCCCTCCAATACTAAATTGGTGATCCCTTGATGCCTCACAACATGTCCTACCAACCGATCCCTTCTTCTAGTCAAGTTGTGCCACAAATTTCCCTTCTCCCCAATCTTACTCAATACCTCCTCATTAGTTACGTGATCTACCCACCTAATCTTCAACATTCTTCTGTAGAACCACATTTCGAAAGCTTCTATTCTCTTCTTGTCCAAACTAGTTATCGTTCATGTTTCACTTCCATACATGGCTACACTCCACAAAAACACTTTCAGAAACGACTTCGTGACATTTAAATCTATACTCGATGATAACAAATTTTTCTTCTTCAGAAACGCTTTTCTTGCCATTGCCAGTCTACATTTTATATCCTCTCTACTTCTACCATCATCAGTTATTTTGCTCCCGAAACAGCAAAACCCCTTTACTACTTTAAGTGTCTCATTTCCTAATCTAATACCCTCATCATCACCCAACTTAATTCGACTACATTCCATTATTTTGCTATTTTTGATGTTCATCTTATATCCTCCTTTCAAGACACTATCCATTCCGTTCAACTGCTCTTCCAAGTGCTTTGCTGTCACTGACAGAATTACAATGTCACCGACGAACCTCAAAGCTTTTATTTCTTCGCCATGGCTTTTAACACCTATTCCGAATTTTTCTTTTGTTTGCTTTACTGCTTGCTCAATATACAAATTGAATAACATCAGGGAGAGGCTACAGCCCTGTCTCACTCCCTTCCCAACCACTGCTTCCCTTTCATGCCCCTCGACTATTAAAACTGTCATCTGGTTTCTGTACAAATTGTAAATCGCCTTTCGCTCCCTGTATTTCACCCCTGCCACCTTCAGAATTTGAAAGAGAGTATTCCAGTCAACATTGTCAAAAGCTTTCTCTAAATCTACAAATGCTGGAAACGTAGGTTTGCCTTCCATTAATCTAGCTTCTAAGATAAGTCAAAGGGTCAGTATTGCGTCACGAGTTCCAATATTTCTACGGAATCCAAACTCACCTTCCCCGAGGTCGGCTTCTACCAGTTTTTCCATTCCTCTGTAAAGATTTCGCATTAGTATTTTGCAGCCATGACTTATTAAACTGATAGTTCGGTAATTTTCACATCTGTCAACACCTGCTTTCTTTGGGATTGGAATTATTATATTCTTCTTGAAATCTGAGGGTATTTTGCCTGTCTCATATATCTTGCTCACCAGATGGTAGAGTTTTGTCAGGGCTGGCTCTCCCAAGGCTGTCAGTAGTTCTAATGGAATGTTGTCTACTCCCGAGGCCTTGTTTCGACTCAGGTCTTTCAGTGCTCTGTCAAACTCTTTACGCAATATCATATCTCCCATTTCATCTTCATTTACATCCTCTTCCATTTTCATAATATTGTCCTCAAGTACATCGCCCTTGTATAGACCCTCTATATACTCCTTCCACCTCTCTGCTTTCCCTTCTTTGCTTAGAACTGGGCTTCCACCTGAGCTCTTGATATTCATACAAGTGTATCTCTTTTCTCCAAAGGTCTCTTTAATTTTCCTGTAGGCAGTATCTATCTTACCCCTAGTGAGATAAGCCTCTACATCCTTACATTTGTCCTCTAGTCATCCCTGCTTAGCCATTTTGCATTTCCTGTCTATCTCATTTTTGAGACTTTTGTATTCCTTTTTGCCTGTTTCATTTACTGCAATTTTATATTATCTCCTTTCATCAATTATGTTCAATATTTCTTCTGTTACCCAAGGATTTCTAGCAGCCCTCGTCTTTTTTACCTACTTTATCCTCTTGTGCCTTCACTACTTCATCCCTACGAGCTACCCATTCTTCTGTGTTTCTTTCCCCCATTCCTGTCAGTTGTTCCCTAATGCTGTCCCTGAAACTCTGTACAACCTATGGTTTAGTCAATTTATCCAGGTCCCATCTCCTTAAATTCCCACCTTTTTGCATTTTCTTCAGTTTTAATCTACAGTTCATAACCAATAGATTGTTGTCAGAGTCCACATATGCCCCTGGAAATGTCTTACAATTTAAAACCTGGTTCCTAATTCTCTGTCTTATCATTATATAATTTATCTGAAACCTGTCAGTATCTCCAGGCTGCTTCCATGTACACGCGAAAAGTAAATAAGTGAGAAGAAATAAAAATAACGTGGCATTGTACCAGAATATTGCATGTGCAGCGTGCAGAGTTTTATGTTTTCGGTGGAATGGTTTATACTTGGTTATGCATGTCCATAATGTGGATCTTTACTAATTCTTCTGTCGCTAGGTGCTGTTCCTGATTCTCAGTACCAGACGGGTAACATGAATCTTTGTTCGCTCCTCACTCATTCTTGACAATACCAGTAACAGATTCAAGGTGACTGCTTATAGGAGAAGACTTCGGATGCCAAACCTCATGCTTTATTTTCACACTATCTGGGTGGAACCCAAATTGGTTACGTAGCAATCAGAGTAGTGTACATCTACAATATGATGTCCTCTAAAGGAGGAGAAGCAGTATTTTATTTGGAGAAGAAATGTATGCCAACATGTTAAGATGGACTGTGTACCGAAACAGCAAAGCAACTAGGCACTTGAAAAAAAAGGACACTAATAAATAGGGAGAGAATTGTAGTTAAGTTACCTCGATTCTTGTAGGAAATCAAAATGTCTAGTTCTTTATCAGCAACTCTACAACTACATGTTATCCTACGGAAAGCATAGTACAGCGTATGGCGGAGGATTCTGCATTCCGATATCAACGACTTTCTATGGAACTCTAATCCACGTATGGAGCGAGGGATCAATAACTCATAGGAACCACTCACGATAGAAGACGGACGAAGCAGAATTGTTGCCTAGTCTCCATCTCTGGAGCTCTAAATTTATGCAAAAGATTTCGAATAAACGTCGACTTACTGCTAGAGGGTATCTGAGAATCTATATTACACTTTGGTGTGGCTCCAGTCGGCAAATTAAGACCATCTACATCTACATCTACATGACTACTCTGCAATTCACATTTAAGTGCTTGGCAGAGGATTCATCGAACCACAATCATACTATCTCTCTACTATTCCACTCCCGAACAGCGAGCGAGAAAAACGAACACCTAAACCTTTCTGTTCGAGCTCTGATTTCTCTTATTTTATTTTGATGATCATTCCTACCTATGTAGGTTGGGCTCAACAAAATATTTTCGCATTCGGAAGAGAAAGTTGGTGACTGAAATTTCGTAAAAAGGTCTCGCCGCGACGAAAAACGTCTATGCTGTAATGACTTTCATCCCAACTCGTGTATCATATCTGCCACACTCTCTCCCCTATAACGCGATAATACAAAACGAGCTGCCCTTCTTTGCACCCTCTCGATGTCCTCCGTCAATCCCACCTGGTAAGGATCCCACACCGCGCAGCAATATTCTAACAGAGGACGAACGAGTGTAGTGTAAGCTGTCTCTTTAGTGGACTTGTTGCATCTTCTAAGTGTCCTGCCAATGAAAAGCAACCTTTGGCTCGCCTTCCCGACAATATTATCTATGTGGTCCTTCCAACTGAAGTTGTTCGTAATTTTAACACCCAGGTACTTAGTTGAATTGACAGCCTTGAGAATTGCACTATTTATCGAGTAATCGAATTCCAACGGATTTCTTTTGGAACTCATGTGGATCACCTCACACTTTTCGTTATTTAGCGTCAACTGCCACCTGACACACCATACAGCAATCTTTTCTAAATCGCTTTGCAGCTGATACCCAAATTGTTTATGTTTGTCTTCTTGATGTATTCCAAAATCTGGAGCATTATTCTGGAGCTGGCTGCTCAAGCGGCGTGTCTGCGCTTTCATGTATGCACTTCTCTTAAAACTCTGGAAATAAATACGAGGCTCTCATTCAACTCCCTCGATACTGAGTTTACATGTTCGTCCCGTTTCCTGTCGATTAGTATGATCCCTAAATTTTTAAACGATGTGACAGTTTTCAAAAGTTCACCACTGATCAGATAATCGGATTGTGGTAAGACTTTTTTTCTTTGTATTTGGAATTATTTTGCATATATTCGAATTTAAAGAGAACTGCCATTTCATGCATCAGGCTGAAATGTTATCCAAGCCCCTCTGCTTTTCCTTATGGTTCTGCAGCTGTGACATAGTTCTGTTAACAGGAACACAATCAGCAAGCAATTTAAGAGTGCTGCCAACTAACTGAGAAAATTTCTACTTAGAGTGACTTTCGAGGCGTAAGAAACATCACCTGCAGACATTATATACAAACTGCAGAAGAAAATACCTGTTCCATCTTCGTGTTTGGCTAGCGGTTTAGTCGGTAATTAACGTCTTTTTTTTCATTTATTGGAACGAACTTGGAACACGCAGGCATACGAGGATGCCGCAATAAACTCATATACAAAATGAAGTGTAGCACTTCCGGTCAAACGCAGAGCTACTACGGTGTTTCCAAAGTTAGTGCCCTCTTTCGCTTGGCTCACAAGTGAAAGCTTTGTGGATTCAGCAACTAACGTGCTTCGATTAGACGAAACAGCTGTTTGACATCTTTATAACGTGATGATTTTATATATATTTTTATATATAATATTTGTCAAACATGTTGATTGCGAGATGCTGAAAAGTAGCGATAGCGTCATAAACATTGGTTTGCGTGAAAAATGGAACATAAATTTACAATTTCTTTTAGCATTATGTTTACCAAGTTTGATTTTATACATGCTGGGAAGTCACGGTGTATGTAATGGGGACATTAGCACTCTTGTTACATTTTCTTGTGACGCGCCTGGCGTTATTTTCGTCACTGTACACAATTCGTCGTATTAAGGTACTGGGCTATACACTAAGGTGACAAAGGTCATGGGATACCTCGTAATACCGTGTCGGCCTTCCTTTTGCCCAGCTTAGTGCAACAAATCGACGTGGCATGGATTCAACAAGTCGTTAAAGGTCCGCTGCAAAAATAATGAGCCATGCTGCCTCTATAGCCGTCCACAATTGCGAGAGTGTTGCCGGTGCAGGATTTTGCGTACGAACTGACCTCTAGATTATGTCCCATAATGTTCGATGGGATTCACACGTGACGATCTGGGTAGCGCAATGATTCGCTCGAAATGTCCAAAATGTTCTTCAAACAAATGGCGAACAATTCGGTCCGGTGAAGTGGCGCATCGCCACCATAAAAATTCCATCGTAGTTTGGGAACATTAAGTCCATGAATCGCTACAAATGGTCTCCAAGTAGCTGAAAAAAAAAACCATATCCAGTCAATGGTCAGTTCAGTGGGACGAGAGGACTCAGTCCATTCTTTGTAAACACAGTCCACACTATTATGTGGTAACCACCGGGTTGTACAGTGCCTTGTTGACAACTTGGGTCCATGGTTTCGTGGCACCTGCGCCACAGTCGAACCCTCCATCGGCTCTTACCAACTGAAATCGGGGCTCATCTGACCAGGACACGGTTTTCCAGTAGCCTGGGGTCCAGCCAGTATGGTCACGAGCCCAGGAGAGGCGCTGCAGGCGATGTCGTTCTGTTAGCAAAGGCACTCGCTACAGTCGCCTGTTGCCACAGCCCATTCACGCCAAATTTCCTGACAGACACGTTCGTCGTACGTCCCAGGTTTATTTCTTTGTTTCTGTCACGCAGAGTTACTTGTCTGTTAGCACTGACAATTCTGCGCCCGCTGCTCTCGGTCGTTAAGGCCATCGGTCACTGTGTTGTCTGTGGTCAGAGGTAATGCCTGAAATTTTGTATTTTCGGCACGCTCTTGACACTGTGGATTTCTGATTATTGAATTCCGCGACGATTTACCAAATGGAATGTTCTCTGCGTCTAGCTCCAACTGCCATTCTGCGTTCAAAGTCTCTTAACCCCCGTCGTGCTGCCATAATCTGTCGGAAACCTTTTCACACGAATGGCCTGAGTGCAAAAGACATCACCGGCAACGCACTGCCCTTTTATACCTCGTGACTAACGCCAACTGTGTATTCGCATATCGCTATCCAATGTTTTTTGTCACCTTAGTGTAAGAGTCAAATGGTTCAAATGGCTCTGAGCACTATAGAATTAATATCTGAGGTCATCAGTCCTCTAGAACTTAGAACTACTTAAACCTAACTAACCTAAGGACATCACAGACATCCATGCCCGAGGCAGGATTCGAACCTGCGACCGTAGCGGTCGCTCGGTTCCAGACTGAAGTGCCTAGAACCGCTCGGCCACATTGGCCGGCTAGTGTAAAGAGTCAAACGTTCTTCAAGCCAATGACACATTTGTGAATATATCTCACAAGACCTCACATTAGTTACCAGTCGACAACGTGGCACTCCACCGAACACCTATCGGAAATCTATGGAATGTATCGGGTGATCAAACAGTCAGTGTAAATTTGAAAACTGAATAAATTACGGAATAATGTAGATAGAGAGGTACAAATTGACACACATGCTTGGAGTGACATAGGGTTTTATTAGAACGAAAAAACAAAAATGCCCGACAGAAGGCGCTTCATCTGATCAGAATAGCAATAATTAGCATAACAAAGTAAGACTTTGTCTTTCAGCATCCCTAGATATGTCGATCGATCACGATACACTTGCGACTTCAGGTAACCCCAAAGCCAATAATCGCACGGGCTGAGGTCTGGGGTCCTGGGAGGCCAAGCATGACGAAAGTTGCTGCTGAGCACACGATCATCACCAAACGACGCACGCAATAGATCTTTCACGCGTCTAGCTATACTTTTTTTGTTCTAATAAAACCCCATGTCATTCCAAGCACGTGTGTAAATTTTTACCTCTCTATGTACGAGGGTCAGTCAAAAAGTAATGCCTCCTATTTTTTTCTACGTTTAATTGTCAGGAAATTTAAATGCAATTACATAGGTGGAAAATCACAACATTGAGGATCATTTTGTCATTTTTCAATGTAATCTCCGCCCATCTCTACAGTTTTGGTCCATCTTTGAACAAGGGCATGTATCCCAGCACGGTAAAAATCACAGCTCTGCTTCCTAAGCCATTGACGCACGGACGTTTTGACGGCCTCCTCTCTTCAAAATGAATCCCACGATGAGCTTCTTTTAGTGGCCCGAACAGATGGAAGTCTGATGGTGCCAGGTCAGGGCTGTATGGGGGATGAGGCAAAACTTCCCATCCAATTTTGACAATCTCGTCAGAGGTGTGACGACTGGTGTGTGGTCTTGCATTGTCATGCAAAAGAAGAACATCTGCCATTGATTTTGTTGGGCGAACTCGCTGAAGACGTGCTTTAAGTTTTTTGAGGGTTGTGACGTATTGAACAGAATTTATTGTGCATCCCTGCTCCAAAAAATCAACCAGAATCACACCCTCTGTATCCCAGAAAACTGTTGCCATAACTTTCCCTGCCGATCGCACAGTTTTGAATTTTTTCTTCCTCGGCGAGCTTGTGTGACGCCACTCCATTGACTGCCTCTTTGATTCGGGTTCAAAAAAATGCACCCATGTTTCGTCCCCGGTCACAATTTTTTTCAGAAACTCATCTCCCTCCAAACGGAAGCGCTGCAAGTGTTGGGAGGCTATTGTTTTCCTTGCCTCTTTATTCTGATCGGTTAACATTCTTGGAACCCACCGTGCACAAACTTTTGAGTACCCCAATTGTTTAATAATCGTGATCACACTGCCTTTACTAAGAGAAATAATGTGACACACTTCATCTGCAGTCACCCGACGGTCACCACGAATGATGTCATCAACTTGCTGAATGTTGTGTGGAGTCACTGCACTCACCGGCCTGCCGCTCCGCTTTTCGTCAGTCAACGGTGTTTGCCCTTCAGCTTCCTTACAACGACGAACCCATCGTCTAACAGTGCTGACATCCACTGTCACAACAGCATACACCTTCTTCAGTCTTTCATGAATGCGTATGGGCGTTTCACCTTCTGCATTCAAGAATTCAATCACACAACGCTGTCTCAAACGAACATCGATGTCGGCCATCTTACAAACTTCTGCTGTGCTGCCACCTGTTGACACAGAAAGTTACTACTGCAGTGGATTGCAGAAGAAGGTTTGAGGAATGGCGCCAAATTCAAATTTTTCACTTAACTTAATTTTTTTAAGTAGGAAAAAAATGGGAGGCATTACTTTTTGACCGACCCTCGTACATTATTCCGCGGTTTATTAAGTTTTCAAATTTATACTGACTTGTTGACCACCCGGTACTTGATGACCTGCATCTACTATTTGCACAGGCTTAGTGAAATAAAGAATCGAACGGTAGTTTACTGTGAACCTTTACTGATTGTTTGAGAAAGCTTCTTTTCCTCACATAAACATGTAATACGCGGACTAAAGTATCGACAGATAATTTTCGAAAGTAGCTTGTATTGTAACAAAACGAAAAGTAGGTGTGGATCAAGGCTGGTACGGGAAACCTTGGATTAAATTTGTAAGACCCCATTTTAAGCCGATGTAGGTGCTGAATAAGCTATTTTCAAGGACAATTTATCTATGTGACCTATATAGTATGCTTCAGTACAATGTTCTAAACAGTGAAACACGTCTTATTGTTTTGGCATAAACAAGCTCGTCACTTATAACATATTTCATTCTGTGTCTGAGTATGTATTACAATGAACCAAAGCTCTCTGTAACTGAATGTAGGGTCAGGCTCCAAAACCTTATGAATTCCTCCTACATTAAGCACTTTTTCAGTGTACTCTCGGGGAACATGTTGACAGGTCGACTACTGAAAATGCTTGGACTACATTTATTTACGCTGTTGGACATATGACTTCGTCAAACAACTGTAGACTAGACGAGTGGCGAGCAGCTTGCGCTCCGCTGTCAGCTGCAACATGTGCCGCGCCACGCGACATGGCCGGAGGATGGTTGATGCGCTTCCTGAACCACGCGAGCGTGTATCCGCCCAGATGCTGGGGCAGGCAACGCCCGCTCACCGACCAGACTCTTTTTGTCACAGTTTGTGTATGGAATACGTAAGAGTCGCACAGTCGAATAGCCTGCTGGGCGACACAAGGTAACAAAAAAATTACCAAGGGCTATGTTGTTGTTGTGGTCTTCAGTCCGAAGATTGGTTTCAAGCAGCTCTCTATGCTACTGTATCCTCTACAAGCCTCTTCATCTTCGAGTAACTACTGCAGCCTACATCCTTTTGAATCTGCTTACTATATTCATCTCTTGGTTTCCCTCTGCGATTTTTATCCCCACCCCCACGCTTCCTTCCAGTACTAAAATGGCGATCCCTTGCGGTTCCAGAATGTGTTCTAACAACCGATCCCTTCTTCTAGTCAAGCTGTACCAAAAATTTATTTTCTCCCCAATTCTATCCAGTACCATCTAATTAGGTACGTGATCTGCCCGTCTAATCTTCAGCATTTTTCTGTAGCACCAGATTGCAGAAGTTTCTATTCTCTTCTTGTCTAAACTGTTTATCGTCCATGTTTCACTTTTATACATGCCTATACTCCATACAAATACTTCCAGAAATGATTTTCTTATACACATGTCTATACTCAATGTTAACAAATTTCTCTTCTTACAAAACGCTTTTATTGCTATTGCCAGTCTACATTATATATCTTCCGTGCTTCGATTATCATCAGTTAGCAAAACTCATCTACTACTTTTGTAAGTAGGCTGTTTGGGTTTTTATGTCGGTAACGCCACGTAGCGCACTGTATGAAAATCACTGACTGTGCTTTGTGCAGTCTGTGGCTGGTTGGACTCATTGTTGGAATATTTGCTTGTGTAGTGTTGGGCAGTTGGATGTGAACAGCGCGTAGCGTTGGGCAGTTGGAGGTGAGACGCCAGCAGTGGTGGATGTGGAAAGAGAGATGCCAGAGTTTTGAGAGGTTACTATAAGCGGACGATCTGGACGTGTGTCCGCCAGAAAAAGGAAATTTGTATATGGCTCTGAGCACTATGCGACTTAACATCTGTGGTCATCAGTCGCCTAGAACTTAGAACTAATTAAACCTAACTAACCTAAGGACATCACACACATCCATGCCCGAGGCAGGATTCGAACCTGCGACCGTAGCAGTCGCACG
Organism: Schistocerca gregaria; assembly: GCF_023897955.1. NCBI lineage: Eukaryota > Metazoa > Arthropoda > Insecta > Orthoptera > Acrididae > Schistocerca > Schistocerca gregaria. The sequence goes on along the minus strand of NC_064921.1, from coordinate 960,348,486 downwards.
GTTCCGGACTGCGCGCCTAGAACCGCGAGACCACCGCGGCCGGTGGAAATTTGACTTTTGGACATTATTAAGATAAATACATTGTTTGTTCTCTATCGAAATCTTTCATTTGCTAACCATGCCTATCCGTAGTTAGTGCCTTCAGTAGTTAGAATCTTCTATTTAGCTGGCTGTGTTGGCGCTCGCTATATTGTAGTAATTCGAGAAACGAAGATTTTTGTGAGAGAAGTGATTCATAAAAGGTGTAGGTTATTGTTAGTCAGGGCCATTCTTTTGTAGGGAGTATTGAAAGTCAGATTGCGTTGCGCTAAAAAAATATTGTATGTCAGTTTAGTGGCAATCAGAATAAGTAAAGAGAAAACTGTTTGAGTACGTTGTGTGTTGCTCAGCTGTTTGAAAATCAAAAACCGTGAGAGTTTTTCCAGGACTGTCATTCATAATTTTTCTAAGGGGACGTTTCACTTTAAGTGTCTCATTTCCTAGTCTAAGTCCCCAGCATCACCTGATTTATTTAGACTAAATTCCATTAACTCCGATTTCATTTTGTTGATTTTCATCTTCTATTCTCCCTCCAAGACACTATCCATTCCGTTCAACTGCTGTTCCAATTCCTTTTCTGACTCTGACAGAATTGCAATGTCATCGGTAAACCACGAAGTTTTTATTTCTTCTCCCTGGATTTTAATTCCTACTCCAAATGTTTCTTTTGTTCCCTTTATTGCTTGCTCAATATACTGATTGAAAACTATAGGAGGTGGACTACAACTGTGTGTCACTCCTTTCTCAACCACTGCTTCCCTTTCATACTCCTCGATTCTTAGAACTGCCATCTGGTTTCTATACAAGTTGTAAATAGCCTTTTGCTCCCTCTATTTGATCCCTGCCATACCTGTATTTAGAATTTGAAAGAGAGTATTCCAGTCAACAATGTCAAGAGCTTTCTCTAAGTGTACAAAAGCTATAAATGTTGGTTTTCTTTTCCTTAACCTACATTCTATGAGAAGATGTAGGGTCAGTATTGCCTCGCGTGTTCCCACATTCCTCCGCAATCAAACTGATCTTCCCCGGTGTCGGCTTCCCCAAATTTCTCAATTGTTCTGTAAGAAATTTGTTTTAGTATTTTGCAATCCTGACTTATTAAACTCATAGTTTGGTAATTTTCATACTTGTTAGCACTCGCTTTCTTTGAAATTTCCATTATTATATTCCTCTTGAAGTCTGAGCGTATTTCGCCTATCTCACACATCTTGGTCACCAGATGGAAGAGATTTGTTAAGGCTTGCTCTTCCTAGATTATCAGTAGTTCTAACAAAATGTTTTCCACTCCTGGACGTTGTTTCGACTTAGGTCTTTCGGTGTTCTGTCAAACTCTTCATCTGCGTCCCCTTCCACTTCCATAACAATGCCCTCAAGCACATCTCCGTTGTGTAGACTCTTTACATACAGGTACTCCTTTCACCTTCCTGCTTTCCATTCATTGCTTGGGACTGGTTTCCAGACTGAGCTCTTGATATCATACAGGTGGTTCTCTTTCCTCCAAAGGTCTCTTTAATTTTCCTGTAGGTGGCATATATCTTTCCCGTAGCGATACATGCTTCTAAATCCTTACATTTGTCCTCTAGTCATTCCTGCTCAGCCATTTTGCACTTCCTGTCAATTCATTTTTATACGATTGTATTCCGTTTCGCCTGCTTAATTTATTGCATTTTTATATTTTCGTCTTTTATCAATTAAAATTAATTTTTCTTGTGTTACCCAAGGATTTCTGCTAGTCCTCGTCTTTTTACCTATTCGATCCTCTGCTGCCTTCACTATTTCAGTCCTCAAAGCTACCCATTCTTCTTCTACTGTATTCCTTTCCTCTATTCTAGTCAGTTTATCAAGACCCCATATTCTTTAAACTCCTAAATTTTTGCAGTTTCTTCAGTTTTAATCTACAGTTCATAACAAATAAATTGCTTTCAGAGTCCACATTTGCCCGTGGAATTGAATGGCCCCGGACCTCTGTCTGTCTGAAACCTTCCGGCGTCTCCAGGTCTCTTCCACGTAAACAAGCTTCTTTCATGATTCATAAACCAAGTGATTAAATTATGCTCTGTGAAAAATTCTACCATGCGTCTTCCTCGTTAATTCCTTTCCCCCAGTCCATATTCACCTATTACTTTTCTTCCTGTTCCTACTATTGAATTTCCGTCCTCCATGACTATTAAACTTTCGTTTCCCTTAACTATCTAAATAATTTCTTTTATCTCGTCATACATTCCTTCAATCTCTTCGTCATCTGTGTAGCTAGTTGGCATATAAACTTGTGCTACTGTGGTGGGTGTGGGCGTCATGTATATGTACGCTACAATAATGCGTTGACTACGCTGTTCATAGTAGCCTATCCACATTCCTATTTTTATTCCTTGTTAAACTTACTCCTGCATTACCCTTATTTTACTTTGTGTTTATAATCCTGTATTCACCTGACCATAAGTCCTGTGCCTCGTGCCACTGAATTTCTCTAACTCTCACTATATCTAACTTTAACCTACCCATTTCTGTTTTTAAATTTCCCCACCTATCTGCCCAATTAAGGGATCGGGCATTCCACGCTCCGATCCGTAGAACGCCAGTTTTCTTTCTTCTTGTAACGAATTCCTCCTGAGTAGTCCCCAACCGGAGATCCAAATGGGAGACTATTTTCCATGCGGAATAATTTACCCAAGACGAAGTCATCGTAATTTAACTGTACGTGGAGCTGCATGCTCTCGGGAAAAGTCAAGGTTGTAGATTTCCCTTGCGTTCAGCTGTTTGCGGTACCAACACAGCAAGGCCGATTTGGTTGATATTACGAGGCCAGATCAGTCAATCATCCAGATTGTTGCCCCTGCAACTACTGAAAAGCCTGCTGCCCCTCTTCAGGAATCACACGTTCGTCTGGACTCTCAACAGGAACCCCTCCTTTGTGGTTGCACCCTCGGCACAGCTATCTGTATCTCTGAGGCACGCACACCTCCTCATCAAAGGTAAGGTCCAAGGTTGATGAGGGAAACCAAGAGCTATATGTGGACCAATACTTTGAGACTTGACAATTGAGCCACAGCTGAAATTGTTGGACGGGTCCGATGAAGCGAATGGAATTGTGGGTTACGCTGATGCTACCTTGGTGGTGGTTGAGGACAATTTAAGACGGAAGCTTGAAAAGAAATGCAAAACCATGTGCTCTCAAAAATGCAACAGTAGTGCAGAAACAACAAATTAAAAATACCTGAAAAGAAGACAACGACACAATGCGATCAAAAGTATCCGGACACCGCCAAAAGCATACGTTTTTCATATTAGGTGCATTGTGCTGCCACCTACTGCCAGGTACTCCATATCAGTGACCTCAGTAGTCATTAGACGTCGTGAGAGAGCAGAATGGGGCGGTTCGCGGAACTCACGGACTTAAGACGTGGTCAGGTGACTGGGTGTCAATTGTGTCATATGTCGGTACGCGAGATTTCCACACTCCTAAACATCCCATGTCCACTGTTTCCGATGTGATAGTGAAGTGGAAACGTGAAGGGACACGTACAGCACAAAAGCGTACAGGCCGACCTCGCCTGTTGACTGACAGAAACCACCGACAGTTGAGGAGGGCCGTAATATGTAATAAGCAGACATCAATCCAGATCCTCACACAGGAATTCCAGACTACATCAGGATCCATTGCAAGTACTGTGGCAGTTAGGCGGGAGGTGAGAAAACTTGGATTTTATGGTCGAGCAGCTGCTCATAAGCCACGCATCACACCGGTAAATGCCAAACAACACCTTGCTTAGTGTAATGAGCGTAAACATTGGACAATTTAACTGTGGGAAAACATTGTGTGGAGTGGCTAATCACAGTACTCAATGTGGCGATCCGCTGGCTGGGTGTACGTATGGCGAATGCCCGGTGAACGTCACCTGCCAGCGTGTGTAGAGCCAAGAGTAAAGTTCGGAGGCGGTGGTGCTATGGTCCGGACGTGTTTCTCATATAGGGGGCTTGCAACCCTTGTTCTTTTGCGTGGCGCTATCATAGCACAGGCCCACACTGATGTTTTATGCAGCTTCTTGCTTCCCACTGTTGAAGAGCAATTCGGGGATGATGAGTGCATCTTTAAAAACGATCGAGCACATGTTCATAAAGCTCGGACTGTGGCGGAATTGTTACACGACAATAACATCCCTGTAATGGACTGGCATGTACAGAGTCCTAACCTGAATCCGACAGAAAACGTTTGGGATGCTTTGGAACGCCGACTTCGTGCCACGCCTCACCGACCTACATCGATACCTCTCCTCAGTACAGCTCCGTGAAGAATGGGCTGCCATTCACCAATAAATCTTCCAGGACCTGATTGAACGTGTGCCTGCGAGAGTGGAAGCTGTCATTAAGGCTAATGGGGGGCCAACACCATGTTGATTTCCTGTACTACCGAAGGAGGGCGCCACGAACTTGTAAGTTATTTTCAGCCACGTGTCCGGATAGTTTTGATCACTTAGTGTACACGCTGTTGCGCTAAATTTAAGGACTGAACTAATTTACCATGATGTGTCACTGCCCAGTAACATAGCTACATGAAACATAGATGGAAAGAACTGCTGCAGTCAGTACAGAAGGTAACTGAAACAAATACGCAATGAGACGAACAGAAATGACTCTTTTATTCAAGGACAATAGTGACACTAAAGTCTCCACGCTTTGTGATGTTTCCCTGTATATTGTTGTTAATAGGATGCGTGATCTGCAGCGTGCTCCCATGCTGGCCACAAAGTTAGCAAGGAGTTCCCCTAGTAGTGTGTTGCCTTCCATTCTCCATCAGCGGGCTCCACAACTGCTGGGTGGCTGTTGGTGCGTGTGGACGCGCTGCAGTAAGCCTCCACAACCCATGCCACACGTACTCAATGAAACTGGGGGAATGAGGAGGCCAGTCCATTCGCTTAATGGCGTCTTGTCCCAAGAGCTTTTCAATCTCTGTTGCCGCGCATCGTCATCCATAAAAAAAGGTCAGGAGGGAATAAAGCCCGGAAAAAATGGTTCAAAAGGCTCTGAGCACTATGGGACTTAACTTCTAAGGTCATCAGTCCTCTAGAACTATTTAAACCTAACTAACCTATGAACATCGCACACGTCCATGCCCGAGGCAGGATTCGAACCTGCGACCGTAGTATCGCGCTGTTCCAGATTGTAGCGCCTAGAACCGCTCGGTCACCCCTAAAGCCCGGAAAGACGCACATGGGGAAGAAGTACAGTGTCATAATAACATTGCCTGGTGAGTGTACTATGTTCAGAGATTTGGAATAATACGACTATATGTTAATCCGCAAAGCGTTCTGATGATACGATGTTTGCCGAGTAGCTCATAACTGAACAGTTAATTATAGTTACAGTATTAAATGTTACTTAAATAGGTAGTATCGGATTATGTACAAAACCCGTAAGAAGTAATGGTGGCTCGAGACATACTAAGCCACCTACTAACCAGATGATTACTCACACTGCAGAATACGGATGTACAGGGCTATTGGTTAGGTGGCTATAAGTGAAAGTTATTTTCCCACTCGGTGCAGGTAACACTCGAGGACATATCAAGCTATCAGCAACCGAAGGACAATAAAATAAATCGATATAATTGGAAATATTTAAGTAGATTAATACATTCAGTTTTGTTTCTTCTTTCGTTAGTTCATTTTAAAATATTCCTTATAAATTAGGTTTAGTTTTCAGAAACTAATAAATAAATAAGTACACATCCCGTTCAAATGTTCCGAGACTGTTTTCATTCCTGTCGTTTTTAAACGACTTTGGCGCACAAACTACGGTATCAGCTTGAACTAATAACTGTGTAAACAGGTGTGCATTCCACCTGTCATTTAAGTAGTAGACGTGCAGCCGCATTGTGACGACGTTGTTGTGTCAAATCGTAACGAAGCAATATCTTTCAATGGAGTGGCCAGTACATTATCCGCAATGTGATTCTTCAGTTTCTCTCGGCGTGTTTCTTGCTCGAACAGTCCACGGGTGTACTGCCGGTCCATAGTGTCGAACGGGCGCAATATTTCGGCGATCAGACATGTCGCCATCGTCAGGTGCGCTGACGAACTGCGCCCCTGAGGGCTGGCGGCCGTCTTAAACCCCCTCCCCTCGAGAGGCGTTCTCTCCGCGGTCCGCGCCCGAGCGTCAGCGGTCGGTGAGACGCAGGCGTCGGCCTCGGTGGTGGCGTCGGTGTAATTGCCTCGTCCGCCATAGTCGCCCGTTCGTTTCCTTTGCCGAGCGTCTTTTTAATTAGACTAGATGCTGGTTCCCATTCCCTGCTGAGGTTGTAGCCGCAATCTCGGTTGATGAGTCCGTCCATGGTACGAATTTCGATAGCCTCTCAAACGACGCTGCCCCAGTGTATAGATGTCTAAGACCCTGGTATGTTGGTAGTCCATTTCTTGACTTTCGGACAAACAGTGCTCTGCGACGGCCGACTTGTTAGGGTACCCAAGTCGAATGTACCTCTGGTGTTCTCAGCAACGATCTTCGATGGTGCGCACTGCCTGTCCAATATAAGTCTTCCCACACTGACACGGAATCTGGTATATGCCGACCTTCCGCAAACAGAGATCGTCTTTGACACTTCCCAATAATGATCGCGTTTTATTTGGTGGGGAAAAGACAGTTCCTACTCAGTGTTTCCTCAATATTCGTCCTATTTTCCCCGATAGTACGGTATATAGGCAGTGGCTATCTCTTTCTCCGTGACTTCTTCCGTCTCCACACGCTGTACGGTAGAGGTGGGGCTGAGAGCTCGTCTGATCTGCCATTCCGAGTACCCGTTTCTCCGGAATACAGTTTTGAGGTGTTCCAGCTCATGGGGCAGACTCTCTGCGTCAGAGTTGGTGCGCGCCCTGTGCACCAGTGTTTTTAGCACTCCATTCCTCTGCGCAGGGTGGTGGCAGCTATCCGCTTGCAAATACAGGTCGGTGTGCGTTTTCTTCCTGTATTCCCCGTGGCCTAGGGTACCATCCGCCCGTTGGACACTATGGACCGGCAGTACACCCGTGGACTGTTCGAGATTATCCATAATGTTGGGAAGAAGTGAAATTTTGTGCAAAGTTTGTGCCGCACATCTTGACTCCCGAACAGAAACATCGGCGCGCAGACACCTGAAGCGACTTGATTGAAAGGCAAAACGTCGACACTTCTTTTGGGGAACAAACAACCACAAGCGATAGAACTTGGTGTCATCAATATGATCTTACCACCAAACGACAAAGTGAAGAAATTCACATGAATGGTCTGCGCTTTGACGACATATCCGACGCGAAACTCAAGCCAGTGCGGCATGCGAATTGAACAACATCCAAAGAAGGACTTTTATAACAGCTTTACAAGGTTGTGATAACATTCTGTGTATTGTATTTAACTGAGAGGAGGATATGTAGAAGCGACTAAAACCACCCTCTTAACTTTTTCTATATTTTATTGATCCACTTTCGAAAGTTTCTGAGCTGATGGAGTATGCAGTAGTGATTTAATTTAGTAAATGGATAATACACCGTTCACTAAAGATTTCCTGTACCTCAATAAGTGATTGTTAAGAATCGTTTATGTCTGATGAGAAGTGGTTACATCAAGATGTACCAATAAAAACGGCTCTGAACACTACAGGATTTAACTGCTGAGGTCATCAGTCCCCTAGAACGTAGAACAACTTAAACCTAACTAACCTAAGGACATCACACACATCCATGCCCGAGGTAGGATTCGAACCTGCGGCCGTAGCGGTCGCGCGGTTCCAGACTGTAGCGCCTAGAACCGCTCGGCCACACCGGCCAGTTGTACCAATAAAACATTAGGACAAATTCTTCTTTAAGTACAAGAAGCTACACTTTTGAACACGTTGCGATAACAATAGGCTGGTTCAGAGAAAGAGGTATATTTCAGTTACTGTAACAAATTCCATTTACTGATGAAATTACATGTATAAAGAACGCCACTTCGAGAGGAGGCTGACAGGTCGACATGGTGGTCTATATATTTGCCCAACGTTTTTGCAATGAGCATATTCCATCTTTTAAGGAATTATTCTGGAGGGCACGCCAGAACTCTTCCCTAAAGTCGTCTTCATGGAATTGCGAATGTTTTCGAGCCACAAACGTCTTTATACACCGGAGCTTATGGAAGACAGAAATACTGAAATCTGGTGAGTAGGTTTGGATGATCCTGCAAGTATTACTTCAGTTTTACAAAATGACTAAGGTCATTTGCAGGAGATCCATTGCCCAGATGAAATATATTTTTTTCTTTGCAATCAGCAGGACTTCTTCTAACATTCTTCATCGGTTTCTGATCGTAAGATTGTCGTCTGCATTCATTCTCAAAAGAATACTCCTTTGGAACTTAGACCAGCATTTGTCGTCTGTGCACTGACTGTAGGAGGTAAGAGGTGGAGAATAAGGGTATCTGAAGATGACCAAATTCCCGAAATAGGCAACAATTGAATGAAGTAACTAAATAAAGTTACTGTACAGTCACAGTTTTCTCGAGTAACTGAGAGAGCGAATAGTTGAATAGCAGATTGCGAACTACAGAATATCGAGGTGAGGAAGGATAATTAGAGTTAACATTTGTCGTCGACTTCGTTACCGACGCCACTTAATAGTCTTATCAGAAGGTGCTCAAAAAGGCAAAACAGCGGGAAAGTTTTGTAGAAATTTTGTTGACACTTTTTCTATATGTTTTAGAGGGTGCTGGATTCGATTTTTCAAAGACCCACCAAACATCGGTACGAAAAAGGGTCAAAAATGCAAAATCGCGACCTAACGACACAATTTGCGGCAAAGTTGAACATATGTGAAAACAAGGAGGATAAAATTTACCACAAAATAGGTCTGAGTGACTTTTTGTCGGCCGAACCGTAGGGCGTGTAGTACGACTCAGGACCTTCCCGTCCGCGCCCTTATCGCATACCCTTTGCCGAATTCAATCCTCCAGAAGTGTCACGATGTTATTGGAGCGGTTGGTAGTTGATACGTGCTGTGGTGGAGGGGTAATATGTTTCTGAAATAGCACTGACACCCCCCCCCCCCCCCTCCCTGTTCGGATGGAGAATACCTGTTGCATCGCTTTATTTGGTACAGAGGTCAGTCATTTTCGGACGTCTGTGACAGTTACATTTACTTCATGTAATCCAAGTATAATTCAGGATCTTGCTTCACAAATAAAAGAAGCGAATTGCGTATGGCAATAAACAAACCGACTTCATTAGTTGCATAGATGGAAATACCTCCACGAATTTTGAAGCAACTAAGGAACGACGGAAAACAGAATAAATGACGATAATGCAATCAGAACAAACACTAACAAAAATAGCCAGAAAGAAAAGAAAGATAAAGTACAATACACCCATCACCACAAATTTCACCAAAAACTAATAAATCTCACAGATACAGACTTAACAGAGAAAGCTATTAGAGAAAGGGCTCAAACACAACACCAGTATAAAAATAGATAACCACTACATAGAAAGTTTGATTGTAGAAACAGAAAACATCTTGACAGAGGAAGAGAAAAAAGAAAATAACGCTATAAATATTGCGCTAACACGAGAGCTAGTGAAGAGAGAAAAAACTTCAAACAGAAAACAACACCACTAAGAAATTAAAAGAAAAACTACAAGCTAACAACATCACAGTCACAAGAGCTGATAGAGGGAAGAGCACAGTTCTGATCAATAAAGATCAAAGTACTGAAAAAAAGAAATATTTCATCTCCTATAACAATATCACAAAACTGAAATCAGACATACATAAAAAACAACCACAAAGACATCAAACGCACACACACAGATAAACAAAAGGAGCACATCACACAGAAGAACCCAAAAGCACCAACACTTAGAAGCCAACCCAAGGTCCACAAACCCCCTATTCCGTTAAGGCCTGTTATTAATTTCATGAACGTGCCATCATACCATGTGGCAAAACCCATTAACAAAATCAAAATGCAACATTATGAAATGAAGACCGGCAGGCCGATGAAAAGCACAAATGAACTGATAACACAAATAAAAGACTTACACAAACATCACTCACCTCTTTTGACATAAAAAAAACATGTAAACCTCAATATCAACAGCAGACACAATAAAACAAATTGAAGAAAACTTACTGAAATACAACAAACTACCTGCAGGCAATATTAATAAAATAACTAAAACTCTCAAAGCAATCACGTCCGAAAATTACTTCCAGCTTGAAAAGGAATTCTACTTACAAGAAGTTAGGCTTACATTGGGATCCCCAATATCAGGAACGTTACAAACAGATACATCAACAACATAGGAAACACAAATTTGATACCGTCATCACAGAGAAAGGATACAAAATTATTTACTGGTACAGATATGTGGATGACATAATCGGTGCGGTAGATGAATCAGCATAGAAAATTGATAAACTTCATACAAAAAATGGTTCAAATGGCTCTGAGCACTATGGGACTCAACTGCTGTGGTCATTAGTCCCCTAGAACTTAGAACTACTTAAATCTAACTAACCTAAGGAAATCACACACATCCATGCCCGAGGCAGGATTCGAACCTGCGACCGTAGCAGAAACTTCATACAGACATACACAATGTGCAGAAAAATATTCAATTCGCCACGGAAAAAGAAACATAAAAGCCAATACATTTCTTGTTTATAACAATGAAGAACACAAAATACACATTTGACATATTCAGAAAGCCAACAAAAAAATTGTTCAAATGGCTCTGAGCAGTATTGGACTTAACTGCTGTGGTCATCAGTCGCCTAGAACTTAGAACTACTTAAACCTAACTAACCTAAGGTCATCACGCACATCCATGCCCGAGGCAGGATTCGAACCTGCGACCGTAGCGGTCGCGCGGTTCCAGACTGCAGCGCCTAGAACCGCTCGGTCACTGCAGCCGGCAGAAAGTCAGCAGCCAAAGACACAATTATACATGCTTCATCCAACCACCCACAATTTAAAAAATTAACAGTCCCACGGCGCATGTTACACAGACTAAATAACATCCCACTCGGCATAGAAAGTTGTGAAAAAGAACTACAACCAATACAACTCATAGTCACAAAAAATGATTACACCACCAATATAGTACATAAAGTCAACTAAAAAATTAAAAGAAAACTAAACAAAAATGAAAACAACCAGAGAAGGCAAACACCAAAAAGTCCCACAGATACTACAGCACACACAGATGCACAAAACAGTAGCACTCATGGCATGACTAACGGAAATAAATGGTACTTTTTAACATATAAACACAAAGCAACACACGAGATAGCAAATATATTAAAAACATAGGGATTAAACATTTGTTACAGAACAAGAAACATACTCCTATCATATTTACAAACAACCGACAAACCAGATAGATACAAAGGAGCAGGTATACACCAGCTAAAGTGCCAAGAATGTAAATCAGCATATCTACGGATGACAGTAGAAACTTCAAAACTAGATGTAAAGAACATATAAGAAGTTGAAAATACGAAAACTAGCCATTCTACCTTCGCCGAACGCCTGATAAAACTTGGGCATGAACCATCCGACATGGAACGTGACATGACAGTTATTAGAGTGAATAATCACAACAAAAAGCTCCTGACATTGCAAGAGAACTTTCACATACAGAGAGCCATTCCAATGAAAAAGAAGGTACTCAATGATGAAATTCATGTAAACAATAACTGTCTGATCATGTTAGCCACAATAACAATGACAAACAGATATGCGGAACATAACTAGAATAAATACTTAATTAATCTTCCTCTCACCCCCGCCCCCCTTCTCTCTCTCTCTCTATCTCTCTCTCTCTCACTCACACACACTAATATCCGAGGACAAGAGAGTGCCCTGAACCTCTGTCCTCTTTAAAAAGGTCGTTGGCAGAACGAGGGTGACATCTTATGCCGAAAGTCTACGGCTGCCAACGCTGATTATTAATCAAATTTAACCGGTGGTCGGTTTCGAACCCGAGATCGAAAATGTTTTCATCACTAAGCACACACGGTACTCCTAAGCCACGAATTCACTACAGCACGGTTATGGCTAGGAAACAGTTATACTGCTGAAAGACATCGCCGTCGGGGATGACATGAAGGGGTGCAGGTGGCTCGAAAAGTGCAGCGCGCAACGAACCCAGGGCGATGGGAGCAATTTTATGCAATGGAAGACTTTCTCTTGCGCTTGTATGCGACCTGTGGTAGTAACTGAAGACACGCAGACAGCATTGGTCGCACACACCTGTAATGTCTGCACGTTATGGATGGACTGGGCTTACCCCAATGCCTTTAAGTGCCCTCATTGACAGAAATCCAATGGATTCAGGGATTTATCTCTCACAGATCGGTGATACACGGCACCTGTTACTCTTTATGGTAAAGATTATGACCCTGCGAACCTTTGACCGACAATCCCTACCCATACAGCGATCTTGATGCCTCACCTCCATGATTGTTCGAGGATATGCATCTGCCCACAAGTGCGTATTGCAGTTACTAATAACCTCTGTCATCCCTTGTGAAACCTGGCCCACTTGTAAATAAAACGCAGACGGTGAACAGAAGTCCTTCAACGGCCCATATGTCAACAGGTGTTCGTTTCCGAACATGTAACTACAGGAACTTTTTTTCTAGTTCTCACCAGTACTGCCTATTGTAAGAATATATGGCCTTTTTAAAACAAACTGGTTACATATTTTTACCGGAAACTGCTGTTTACTGCATTTACAAAACTTTCTCTATGTCGCATTAGAAAGCACCTTGCATATCTTACGCGCTGCTCGCTGGAAACTGACCAAATGTTTACAGAATTACACTTAAAAAAACACTGTATTTCGGATCATTTGTTGACATTCTAATTATGGAAATAACCGTCCAGTTGTTTTCTGTTTCTCATTCGCTTTCACCTAGCTGCTCTCTTTTTCTGGGGCGTCGAAAAATCGTTACAGTGGTGGGGGAGTGGTAATGTGATCTTCTGACAGATCTCGTGAAACAAATGTTTCATTGTGGAGACGCAGATGACGAGAACATCCGCGATTGATTAGCGATGCGGATGCGGTTTGAGCAGTTGACTGGCGGGTGTAAAGGCATAGTGAACAATGTGTGGTAAGAAGAGGAAGAATGCGAAAACGAGGGAGTCGAAGAGCCTGTTATCACGTACATCATAGCACTAAAATGGGTTCGTATGATATTCGAAAACGAATGACGGAGTTTGTTTCACTGTCATCACGTTTTGAAAGCAGAACGCAAGTTCCATTTTTAACAATATTTCAAGCTCCGATTTGTTAATTCTTAAAAATCGCAAAACTATACACGACCAATCAACAAAAGAGATAATCCACACCCAGATAAACTTGTTGTATGTTCTGAAACTTCTGGAGGGCTCGAGGCAAATGAAATTCTTCCAGCACTTGGCAATAGTACACTACTGCCCATTAAAATTGCTACACCAAGAAGAAATGCAGATGATAAACGGGTATTCAATGGACAAATATATTATACTAGAACTGACATGTGATTACATTCTCACGCAGTTTGGGTGCACATATCCTGAGAAATTAGTGCCCAGAACAACCGCCTCTGGCCGTAATAACGGCCTTGATACGCCTGGGCATTGAGTGAAACAGAGCTTGGATGGCGTGTACAGGTATAGCTGCCCATGCGGCTTCAACACGACATCACGGTTCATCAAGAGTAGTGGTAGCGTATTGTGACGAGCCAGTTGCTCGGCCACCATTGACCAGACGTTTTCAATTGGTGAGAGATCTGGAGAATGTGCTGGCCAGGGCAGCAGTCGAACATTTTCTGTATCCAGAAAGGCCCGTACAGGACCTGCAACATGCGGTCGTGCATTATCCTGCTGAAATCTAGGGTTTCGCAGGGATCGAATGAAGGGTAGAGCCACGGGTCGTAGCACATCTGAAATGTAACATCCACTGTTCAAAGTGCCGTGAATACGAACAAGAGGTGACCGAGACGTGTAACCAATGGCACCCCATACCATCACGCCGTGTGATTCGCCAGTATGGCGACGACGCGTACACGCTTCCAATGTGCGTTCACCGCTATGTCGCCAAACACGGATGCGACCATCATGATGCTGTAAATAGAACCTGGATTCATCCGAAAAAATGACGTTTTGCCATTCGTGCACCCAGGTTCGTCGTCGAGTACACCATCGCAGGCGCTCCGGTCTGTGATGCAGCGTCAAGGGTAACCGCTGCCATGGTCTCCGAGCTGATAGTCCATACTGCTGCAAACATCGTCGAACTGTTCGTGCAGATGGTCGTTGTCTTGCAAACGTCCCCATCTGTTGTCTCAGGGATCGAGACGTGGCTGCACGATCCGTTAGAGCCATGCGGATAAGATGCCTGTCATCTCGACTGCTAGTGACACGAGGACGTAGGGATCCAGCACGGCGTTCCGCATTACCCTCTTGAACCCACCGATTCTATATTCTTCTAACAGTCATTGGATCTCGACCAACGCGAGCTGCAATGTCGCGATACGATAAACCGCAATCGCGATAGGCTACAATCCGACCTTTATCAAAGTAGGAAACGTGATAGCACGCATTTCTTCTCCTTACACGAGGCATCACAACATCGTTTCACCAGGCAACGCCGCCCTGTTTGTGTATGAGAAATCGGTTGGAAACTTTCGTCATGTCAGCACGTTGTAGGTGTCGCCACCGGCGCCAACCTTGTGTGAACGCTCTGAAAAGCTAATCATTTGCATATCACAACATCTTCTTCCTGCCGGTTAAATTTAGCGTCTGTAGCTCTTCATTTTCGTGGTGTAGCAATTTTAATGGCCAGTAGTGTATTTTCTGCGCAGTTGAGACGCTCATCCAAAGTTACACACAATTTCTACATTGTTTCTTGATGTGGTTTCAGGGTACCAACAAGACGGGTAGGGGAGCAGTTGTTCACGGCATTCAGAACTGTTAACTGCAGATGACATACCAAAATTATTTGTGCCTTCCTCTTAGTTAAGACCCAGATTTATTGCCCATCTGAGCACTGAAGGCAGATCGTCGTCCTTGTGGACGACGGCAGTATTGATATTTCACACCTGACTTAAGTAAAGATGGATTTCGTCGGTACGTAAATGATATTTACAGGAGGGAGAAGTGATGAGATATTACTGACATTCTAGGAGCGGGCCCAGGGCTGGCCACTGTGGGAGTCCTTAGAGGAAACGTTATCAGGTCTTCTAGTCCGAGATTTATGGCTTTGTTGGTAAATTTATTCCTCTCAGTTCTTAGACAATTTGCGCTGTCAACTGTGTTGGATTATTTTCGTTTGATTGTATTGTTTCCGGACAAAGGACCCTTATTGTTCTACTGATAAGGGTCTCTCTTACAGCTGACAGTTTAACCCATAGTTATGGAAATATTTTGTACGTCACGTAATACAATCTAACTGCAAAAGAATACACAGAGTGGAGTGAAACTAGCTCCGGTACGTGAGTACGTCTGTTTAACACTGCCCTCTACGGCTGCAACCCCCATAGTGCTTTGGCTTGCGGCAGTTATCGACCACCTGACATTTAACCGCCCCGTTCGCCAATACCTGTAGCGCGCATCAAGGCTACAGCGGTGTGAAATGCCAACGAGCTTAGGTGCAGGAAAGTGCTTCCTGCGTAACCTTGCAACGCTGAACGAGTGACCAGAGAATCCAGTGATTGCATTACTGAGAAACACTGTTCTACGCCGTTCGTTTCGTTTCTCTGCTCTTGCTAAATTCTGACTAGAATGGTGTAACTGCAACCGTTATAAGTAAGTTGTAATCCGGAAACCGTTTTCAGTTTCTGAGTTTTGCTCTTTAGGCAGTGAAATAACTGTTGATGGCCGAAGTAGCGAAGATATAAAATATTGACTGGAAATGGCAAGAAAAACGTTCCTGAAGTGTTAGGAAGAGTTTCCTGAAGGTACGTGTCTGGAGTGTAGCCATGAATGGAAATGAAACATGGACGGTAAACAATTTAGACAACAAGAAGAAAATAGGGGCTTTTGAAACGTCGTGCTACAGAAGAATGCTGAAGTTTGGGTGGGTAGATCACGCAACTAATGAGGACGTTCCGAACAGAATTGAAGTGGAAGGAAATTTGTGGCACAATCTCACCACATCTGCATCTATATGGATACTCTGCAAATCACATTTAAGTGCCTGTCAGAGGGTTCATCGAACCACCTTCACAATAAATCACATTTAAGTGCCTGTCAGAGATTTCATCGGACCACCTTCGCAATAATTCTCTATTACTCCAATCTCGAACAGCGCACGGAAAAAACGAACACCTATATCTTTCAGTGCGAGCTCTGATTTCCCTTATTTTCTTATGACGATTGTTTCTCCCAATGTAGGTCGGCGTCAACAAAATATTTTCGCATTCTTAGGAAAAAGCTGGTGACTGAAATTTCGTGAGAAGATTCCGCCACAATGAAAAACGCCTTTGTTTTAATGATGTCCATCCCAAATCCTGTATCATTTTAGTGACATTCTTTCCGCTGTTTCGCGATGATACAAAACGTGCTGCCCTTCTTTCAACTTTCTCGATGTGCTCTGTCAATATTGTCTGGTAAGATCCCATACCGCGCAGCAGTATTTAAAAGAGGACGGACAAACGTGATGTAGGGAGTCTCTTTAGTAGATCTGTTACATTTTCTAATTGTCCTGCTTTCCCCACAACATTTTACTATCTGCTAGCAAACCGGCAATGTTCTGCAATAGTTAAATACGCACGGAGACCTCTGCTTTTTGGATCCATGCCCTAACTCCTACCTCCCCCTCTCTCTGTTCACCTCCTCTCCTCTCCCTCCCCTCTCTGGTCCTGTCCTCCTCTCCCATTCCATGTTCATTTCCTCCCCGTCCCCTTCCCATCTGTCCACGTCTATCTGACCTTGAATCTTGTTTACTGTTATTGCAAGCGACTGGCCATTGAAGTCGCTTAAAATGAACGTAAACTGGTAGGGATCAGTGGCACAGGCGGTATGACAGGCGTCCCCTTCTGCTCGATCTGTGAAAACAGGACGTCGGCCACAGTATTTCGCATAGTTTTCATCTGAGAACGGATAGGATTACGAAGTTTTGGAAGACTCAGATTGCGTAGTAGTATTCTAACCTAAGACGATAAACCATCAATACAACTTTCTTAAAACAGACTGCGGGGAAGAAAACAAAACAGCACATAGTTGTGTATACAATTTTTGCTTAAAATTACATGTAAGGAGAAAGGATATCGAACGTTTATTAGAGTATCGTAGAAAAAATTGAAGTAAATCGGTAGAGAACTTTTCTAGGTTTTTGGCGATAACGTTAAACAACTACTTTCCTTAACATGGTGGTACAAATTTTACGTATATACACTCCTGGAAATTGAAATAAGAACACCGTGAATTCATTGTCCCAGGAAGGGGAAACTTTATTGACACATTCCTGGGGTCAGATACATCACGTGATCACACTGACAGAACCACAGGCACATAGACACAGGCAACAGAGCATGCACAATGTCGGCACTAGTACAGTGTATATCCACCTTGCGCAGCAATGCAGGCTGCTATTCTCCCATGGAGACGATCCTAGAGATGCTGGATGTAGTCCTGTGGAACGGCTTGCCATGCCATTTCCACCTGGCGCCTCAGTTGGACCAGCGTTCGTGCTGGACGTGCAGACCGCGTGAGACGACGCTTCATCCAGTCCCAAACATGCTCAATGGGGGACAGATCCGGAGATCTTGCTGGCCAGGGTAGTTGACTTACACCTTCTAGAGCACGTTGGGTGGCACGGGATACATGCGGACGTGCATTGTCCTGTTGGAACAGCAGGTACCCTTGCCGGTCTAGGAATGGTAGAACGAGAGGTTCGATGACGGTTTGGATGTACCGTGCATTATTCAGTGTCCCCTCGACGATCACCAGAGGTGTACGGCCAGTGTAGAAGATCGCTCCCCACACCATGATGCCAGGTGTTGGCCCTGTGTGCCTCGGTCGTATGCAGTCCTGATTGTGGCGCTCACCTGCACGGCACCAAACACGCATACGACCATCATTGGCACCAAGGCAGAAGCGACTCTCATCACTGAAGACGACACGTCTCCATTCGTCCCTCCATTCACGCCTGTCGCGACACCACTGGAGGCGGGCTGCACGATGTTGGGGCGTGAGCGGAAGACGGCCTAACGGTGTGCGGGACCGTAGCCCAGCTTCATGGAGACGGTTGCGAATGGTCCTCGTCGATACCCCAGGAGCAACAGTGTCCCTAATTTGCTGGGAAGTGGCGGTGCAGTCCCCTACAGCACTGCATAGGATCCTACGGTCTTGGCGTGCATCCGTGCGCCGCTGCGGTCCGGTCCCAGGTCGACGGTCACGTGCACCTTCCGCCGACCACTGGCGACAACATCGATGTACTGTGGAGACCTCATGCCCCACGTGATGAGCAATTCGGCGGTACGTCCACCCGGCCTCCCGCATGCCCACTATACGCCCTCGCTCAAAGTCCGTCAACTGCACATACGGTTCACGTCCACGCTGTCCCGGCATGCTACCAGTGTTAAAGACTGCGATGGAGCTCCGTATGCCACGACAAACTGGCTGACACTGACGGCGGCGGTGCACAAATGCTGCGCAGCTAGCGCCATTCGACGGCCAACACCGCGGTTCCTGGTGTGTCCGCTGTGCCGTGCGTGTGATCATTGCTTGTACAGCCCTCTCGCAGTGTCCGGAGCAAGTATGGTGGGTCTGACACACCGGTGTCAGTGTGTTCTTTTTTCCATTTCCAGGAGTGTATTTATATACCACATAAATTAAAAATATTATTGGTTATGTCCGCCCGAACGTTTATTAGAGTATCGTGCAACAATTTGAAGTAAATCGGTGAAGAACTTTTCGAGGTCTTTGGTAATGACGTTAAACAACGACTTGTCTTGATGTAGTAGTATACACGGTGTTACAAAAAGGTACCGCTAAACTTTCAGGAAACATTCCTCACACACAAAGGAAGAAAATATGTTATGTGGACATGTGTCCACTTTCCATGTTAGAGCTCATTTTATTGCTTCTCTTCAAATCACATTAATCATGGAATGGAAACACACAGCGACAGAACGTATCAGCGTGACTTCAAACACTTTGTTACAGGAAATGTTCAAAATGTCCTCCGTTAGCGAGGATACATGCTTCCACCCTCCGTCGCATGGAATCCCTGATGTGCTGATGCAACCCTGGAGAATGGCGTATTGTATCACAGCCGTCCACAATACGAGCAAGTCAAGAGGGTTGAGGTCAGGAGAGCGTGGAGGCCATGGAATTGGTCCGCCTCTACCAATCCATCGGTCGCCGAGTCTGTTGTTGAGAAGCGTACGAACACTTCGACTGAAACGTGCAGGAGCTCCACTGTGCATGAACCACATGTTGTGTCGTACTTGTAAAGGCACATGTTCTAGCAGCACAGGTAGAATATCCCGTACGAAATCATGGCGGTGAATCGAGGAAGTACGGTACATACTGACGAAACTAAAATGAGCTCTAACATGGAAATTAAGCGTTTCCGGTCACATGTCCACATAACATCTTTTCTTTATTTGTGTGTGAGGAATGTCTCCTGAAAGTTTGGCCGTACCTTTTTGTAACACTGCGGCTGAGGGTCGTGTAATACAGATAAGTGTTTCTTCTAGTATTATATTTAAAAATATTACTGTTGTTTTCAGATTGTGATTGATCGTTGGCAAGAAGCTTCAGTAGGGAGTCCAGTGTGTGTGTGTGTGTGTGTGTGTGTGTGTGTGTGTGTGTGTGCGCGCGCAGGTGCGTGTGTGTGTGTGTGTGTGTGTGTGTGTGTGTGTGTGTGTGTGTGTGTGTGTGTATGTGTGTGTTTTGGTATCTTATGGGCGCCCAACAGCGAGATTATCAGCGCCCTGACATTTATTAAAACAAACGAATGTGGATAAGAACTAAAATTGTCGCACACGCATGCACTCGAAATGACCACACAATCAGTCTATCGCACAGGCACTCTCACATGCACTAAAACGAATGAGGAGGGAAGACAGCGAATCAAGAAATTAAAACACAGGGAAAACAAAACACAGAAGAGCTAAAAGAGCAGCGCAGGGAAATGTGACTGGCTGACGACCTACATAAAAGTCGGGTGAGCCAGCCACACTGTTAACACATTAAAAACATCTCCCTAAAATCTTGTTAAAAACGAGGCACAATCCACAAAACTTTACAACGCGAGCCACATTCCTTTGATCATTACATAAAATAGACTGCAGATCCGCCGCAGTTCGCCGGACAGCAAACAAAATGCAGCCCAACAAAATGTGGCGCACCGTGATCTGCACGCCACAAGCACCACACAACGAAGGGTCCTCTCACCGGAGTAAAGATCCATGCGTCAAAGAGCTGTGGCCGATGCGAAGACGAGTAAGAAGGACCTCGTGCCGTTGATATGGCTGGAAGGAAGTACGCCATGGCCGAGATGTGGGCTTGATGACACGGAGCTTGCCTTAAATTTCTAAAGTACTTTCGTACTTCGAAATCTTCTACATGGCGAATACGCGAAATAAGTCTTAAACGATACCTCCACAACTTTTCTGCTAAATAAGGAAAAAGTGACGTACATTTGTAAATGAAATGAACAAAATCCGAAGTGTGGTATCATGTAACATTTTTCCGGCAGTGGGTTAGTTCAAAATGGTTCAAATGGCTCTGAGCACTATGGGACTTAACTTCTGAGGTCATCAGTCCCGTAGAACTTAGAACTACTTAAGCCTAACTATCCTAAGGACGTCACACGCATCCATGCCCAAGGCAGGATTCGAACCTGCGACCATAGTGGACCCGCGGTTCCAGACTGTAGCGCCTAAAACAGCTCGGCCACCCCGGCCGGCGGTTTAGTTATTAACAACATTTATTAATTCGATATGTGCGTACGAAGGGAGGTGCCGTGGAGATTTGCAAGGAAAAGCGTACCTTACTAATTGACAGGTCACTTAATGGTGTCATTCTGCAGTTTCTGTCTGCTGCGATGAATACTTTGCACTCATTTAGGTGTTAATGCAAGTATGGTGACGGTTACTTTTAAATCATGGTATTCATTATTGGTGAGAGAATAATAACGTACTAAATATTTCTCGAAAACTGACATAGAAAGAATGCTCCTCAGAGCACTTTTTTTTAGGGAGCCTGGGGCAGAAACCGAGTCTCCGCATGAAACATTAGCATTTAACAGGAAAGGTAAGTCTCGGACATGTGACGTTGGCCATAGATATAGAAAAAAACTGGGGACCACACAAATTGGATTCATCTGCATGAAGGTCTACAAAACAGCTCTTCTACATGGTGACATTACGCAGTCTGCACTATTATGAGACAACGCAACAGAACGTGGCATCAGAGATGGCAACATTTCCTGTAGTACTGATGTACCGACTTTCCGATTTTAGTCATATCGATGCTAAAGATAAATTAGATGCATAATATCGTTATTTTCGAAATACTGGATTTTCGGTACGTCAAAAACGGTGATTCTTATTGGCAAAAAAGTGTTACTTTAGATACTATCATGCTATTATCGAAATTTGTTGTTTCTAAAATTTGTGAGTGTCAATAAACATTTATGTTGTTCCAGAGATAATTTTTTTTAGGCGGGAACTGTAATATTTTATTTTGAAATAGAGAAATTTTGTAGAGCTGATTAATTTCAGTGAACTTAATTTAGTTTCTGAAAGAAAATAGAGTTTATAAATTGTAAGTAGTACTCAGGAATCAGCAAAATTAACATATATCGTTATTTACACCCCAGTGTGTTTGTGATAGTTCCCAAAAAAACATTTTTTTGCGTTGGCAGTTTTCCAGAGTTCTAAAATGGCCTGTTAACACGAAAATGCGTCTAGATTTTTAGTCTACTTTAGAGTTGCCGACGACAAAATTTGCCGACGGTATGTAAAAATATCTGCTCACTGACCTTAAATCTTCTGTCAAATTCCTTCAGACGAGCAGTTTTCAAACGTGTGGTCACGCTTAAATTCGGAGAGTATGCAATCAATTTAGTAATGAAATTGTCGTACTTGTTATGAGATAGGTTTCTCCATATAACTCTTCTGTTAATCACTGTAATTATTGAAAGTTCTATTATTTTAGAGTTCCAGCTCCATAGTAGTCATCATGGGCGGAAATTAAAGCCTCGAAATAAGAATATTTCTAATAATGTTTGATGAAATTGAAAACAGTTCTATCGTTAGGAATAATTCCAAAGTGTCCTTACATCCAGTGCAATTTTCAAAGTATCTTCTACGAAACAGCGCGAGGTGGCGCAGTAGCCAGCTCAGTGGACTCGTATTAGGGAGGACGACGATTCAAATCCGCGTCTGGATATCCAGATTTAGGTTTTTTACGATTTCGTCTTGCTATACGCAGTACGTTACTTACGAATATCGAGAGATAACTGCCAGTCATTACACCACGCATTAGTTTTCTGCAAATCCTCATTGATTTGTTCAGAACTTTCGTGTGATACTGCTTTCCTGTGGACTACAGCATCATCGGCAAACAGTCTAAGGCCGCTGTCAATACCACCAATCAGTTCGTTTATGTAAATCGTGAAAAATCAGAGGACCTATTACGCTGCCCTGGGGTACACCTGAAGTTACTCTTGTTTCTGATGAATTTACCCCGTTCAGGACGGCATACTGCTCCCTGTCTGTTAGAAAACTTTCTATCCAACTGCATATGTCATTGGATAGACCGTAAGCGCGCACTTTTTGTAGCAAGCGACAGTGCGGAACTAAGTCGAACGCCTTTCGCAAGTCGAGAAATATGGCATCAACCTGGGAGCCGGTATCTAGAGCCTGTTGTATATCATGCACAAAGAGGGCCATCTGTGTCCTGCATGGCCGCTGTTTCCTTAAACCGTGCTGGTTTGTGGTTCAAAAATGGCTCTGAGCACTATGGGACTCAACTGCTGTGGTCATTAGTCCCCTAGAACTTAGAACTACTTAAACCTAACTAACCTAAAGACATCACACACATCCATGCCCGAGGCAGGATTCGAACCTGCGACCGTAGCAGTCGCACGGTTCCGGACTGCGCGCCTAGAACCGCGAGACCACCGCGGCCGGCGCTGGTTTGTGCAGATGAGCTTTTCAGAGTCTGGAAAGGTCATTATGTCTGAACAAAACATATGTTCCATGGTTCTACAACAGACATGTGGACAGATTATTTGATTATTTGAAACTTCCCACACTCACCACGAGATGGACTCGGACTTGAAAGTGGTCCACGGCGTCGCTTCGCAGCGCGACTCAAAGTCCAGAAAGATCAAATGTCCTACAGCTGTATACGCGCGAATTCGAGCACGCGCTAGGTGCTGTCATTTAGCGTCTAGTAAAGTCATCAGACGATCGAAACGAATTTAGACAAGATATTTGTATGGTTGCGAAAACTTACAATTGACCCTAACAAAATGGTTCAAATGGCTCTCAGCACCATGGGACTTAACTTCTCAGGTCATCAGTCCCCTAGAACTTAGAATTACTTAAACCTAACCAACCTAAGTACAACACACACATCCATCCCCGAGGCAGGATTCGAACCAGCGACCGTAGCAGACGCACGGTTCCAGACTGCAGCGCCTAGAACCGCTCGGCCACTCCGGCCGGCTGACCTTAACAGTAGTACTCCTTCTGAACGGGCCTCGGGAGGAACAACGGTGGCGACCGACCGCCGTGTCAGTAGAAGCGGATACGGAGGGGCATGTGGTCAGCACACCGCTCTGCCAGCCGTCGTCAGTTTTCGTCACCAGAGCCTCTGCTCCCCCAGGCAGTAGCTCCTAAATTGGCCTCTCGGGGCCTGTCAACAGCGTTTGGCAGACCCGGACGGTCACCTAAGTGATAGCCAAGTCCGACAGCGGTTAACTTTGGTGATCTGACGGGAACCGGTGTTATCACTGCAGCAAGGTCGCTAGCGGCAATTAGCCCTAAATAATGAAAAATGTGAGGTCGTGCACATGAAAGCTGAAGGGAATTCGGTAATTTCGCTTACACGATAAATCTCACAATTCTAAGATACTAGGTATCTTGGATTACAATTGCGAACAAATTAAAGTGGAGCGACCAAATAGATAATGTCATGGGTAAAGTGAACCAAAGACAGCGTTTTATTGCTTAGAACAGAAGATGCAATAAATCCACTAAAGATACTGCCTACATTACTCTTGTCGGATTCCTGTCAGAGTATTGGAATGCAGTTTGGAATCGTTACCAGATAGGATTTACGGAAAAAGTTCAAAGACCAGTAGCTCTTTTTATACTGTCGTGAAACAGAGAAGAGAGTGTCACGGATATGATGAGCGAGTTGGGGTGGCAGTCATTAAAACAGTGCCGCTTTTCGTTCCGGCGAGATCTTTTCACGAAATTTCAGTTTCCAACTTTCTCCTTCGAATGTGGAAATATTCCGCTGACACTCACCTATGTAGGGAAAAATGATCATCGTAAAAAATAAGAGAAATCAGGGCTCGAAAGGAGAGATTTAGGTGTTAGTTTTTCCCGTGCGCTGTTCGAGAGTGGAACGGTAGAGAAATAATGTGAAAGTGGTTCGATGAACTCTCTGTCAGGTACCAATATGTGAGTTGCACAGTAGTCATGTAGCTGTAGATGTAGATGTGGAGGTTGACAGTAGCACCAACAGTTTCAAGAAGCTAGTTGTTTTTATAAGAGGAAATCCATATGTCGCCTCCGTGTGATCATTCAAGGCGTAATGCGCATTGAAAAAGTTCTGGGAGTCATTCCTTACATGTCAGTCTGGCGCATTTTGCGGCGGCACTTGTATTTCATATCATACAGGACTCAGTTTGCTATAGACGTTTCATGATGGTGATAGGGTTTAGCCGAGCGGTCTAAGGCGCTGCAGTCACATACTGTGCGGCTCGTCCCGTCGGAGGTTCGAGTCCTCCCTCGGGCGTGGGTGTGTGTGTTTGTCCTTAGATTAATTTAGGTTAGCAGTTAAGTCCCATAAGCTTTCACACAGATTTTGAACATGATGGTAATAAACAACAGCATATAGAGCTTTGTGAGGTGGTTCTGGACGTGGAGATGGAAGATAATTTAGATTACACATCGTTTAATTGCAGATTTGAACAGGCACCATGTACGAATACTGCAAACACAGCGGCCATATGTTAGAGTCGAGCGCGAGAGAGATTCTCTACAGCTTCATTTATTTTCCACCACTTCCAAAGACAGAAAACCATATTTCACAACTGGCTTCCATGTTCATCTGATCACATGCATGCGACTTTTTTGTGAGATTTTATGAGAGACTCCTTCTATGCGCCTCCCGTTCCAACAACTCTGAATGCATTATGGCGTAACACAGCAAAAGCAGAGAATGCAGTAAACCCAGACATGTTCGCAGAAGTTTGGGACGAATTTCACTATCGTCTGCACGGTTGTCGAACGTCCGGTGGAGGACACATTTAACATTTGTTACAGGTCAATGGAAACTTTTTCCGCAAAAGAAACTGCGGAAAGTACCACAAGGCCCCTTGTAAACTATGTGTCCTTGTAAAATCAGATGGCTCTTTTAAAAATAATAGCCAGTACCAAGCCTGGTTGAGAAAGGACGAAGGGAAGAGTAACATCTCTTTAAAAAACTTTAGCTCACACGCCCTCAGGTGATAGTACCTCGTAAAGGTGCTCTTTCAGGTTTACGACGAAGACCTCAACGGCAGCGATAGTGGAAGAGATGGACTCCGGTGCGGAAGAGGCAACTCTACCTTCTCCAGGAAGACCATTAAATTCAGGAGCGTATGACCCATACTGAGTGGCTTCCTTGTAAGCGTCTGTTCACTATGTGAGGTGCGGCCCTTTCCCATCCATCTTACCTTTAAAAGTAAGACTTCGTCCCACTTAGCACAGGCGAATCACCAAAGCAGCAATGATTGTGGAGAAGAAGGTTTTATGGAATCAAAATACCCCAGAGGGACAATCCTCCACCATACCCTAGGGTAAAGTGTGGAGTGGCCTCTCGGATTCTGGGGGACCGTAGCATAAAGTTTGCACCCTGAAAAAACAAATGAACTACATAGCAACTCTAAGCGCCTAATCTCTCATTAAACTTGGAAAGTTAAAAACAAAAGCAGATATAGATAAAAAGAGCATCTTGGTTACAGCTGTACAGGAAACCCGCTAGTTGAGCCTTTAGAACCAAATGGACAGAGAATCTACAGGAACAAAGACAACAGCAAGATACTAAAGGGTGCACCTATTATCGGCAGCAGTTTCATTATTTGTAATAAAGTAACTGATACAATAGTGAACTTCGGTCAAAACGACGAAAGGACGTCCTCTTTAACGTTCAAATCCACACAAAAAGTGTATACCATTCTAAACGTCATGTTGCAGCTGATGATAAACACCAGAAGAAAATTAGTAGACGAAAACTGGAAGCAAACAGAAAGCTACATGACTGAAATATCATCGAAGCGTACTATTTCTCTATTGACCGATTTCAATGCACAAATTGGAAGAGACAAAATACAGGAAGATACAACTATCTTCCTACATTCTGTAAAGATGCGTTCCAACAGAACTGCGGAAAGACTAGTAGA
Organism: Schistocerca gregaria; assembly: GCF_023897955.1. Classification (NCBI taxonomy): domain Eukaryota; kingdom Metazoa; phylum Arthropoda; class Insecta; order Orthoptera; family Acrididae; genus Schistocerca; species Schistocerca gregaria. The sequence goes on along the minus strand of NC_064921.1, from coordinate 960,321,824 downwards.
ATTATTTTCTAGCCACAACATAGTCCTAAAATCCACATCCATTGATAGCAAACCCAAGACGATAACGAGATGAGTGTCACCAACACCAATATGTGTGGGAAACAGCTCGACCACATAGAAATAAGCAGAAAAAATGAATGTCATAAGGCCTGCAATTTCGATTCAGACCACTACAGTTCTGTAGCTAAATTGAAAATTAAGCTTGAAGGTCGTAGAAAACTTAAGAGACAAACTAAGATCCTGAAATGTGGGACTGGTGAGCTGGATCTGGGAAAATTAAAGGCAGAACTTCAAAATCAGGACTTTCAAACGTATGGCGGTCTTAAAAATGGCATCATCAAAGCAGCACCACCCACTAAACGGAAGAAGACATGGTGCAATGATCAATGTGACAAGTTTCTGCAAGAAAGGCAGAAGGCATGGGAAAAGTCAGGAAAACAGAAACAATCGACCAGAAAGAAAAAGGGAAGGCAGTGGAACTCTGTTTTAAGAGATATTCATCAGGAATGAACTACGCCATTTCAATGAAAATTTTATAAAGCATAAGACAAGAAATACGAGTATTACCAACTCTTTAAGAAACAACTGACCAAATTTCTACCGCCAGCTTTACAACTTGTAAAAACCGAAAACAAAGCCAGCTGACTCTAAACCGGAAAACTGACATAAAGCGCAAATTTTATTTGAAGATTTACCCAACTGTGATTAACTTGAATGAAAATTTATCGTTGGTAAAAACTGTGCTCGAAATCGATACTCGACAGCCCTAGATTTAGGAGAAATTAAAGAACCTCCATGCTAATCGGGGAAAAAAATAAGGCGGCTGGTGAGGGTGGAATCAGAGCGGAGTTATGGAAATCTGTAGATGGTGACATCATTCTTAAACTTAAAAATGTAATAGATAACATCTGGGAGGAAGTGGAAATACCAGAGGACTGGAAAACAGTTATCTTATAACCTCTTCAAAAAGAAGGACCTAAAAATTCCCCAAATAATTATAGATCCACATCATTTTTGCCAGATACACACAGAATGTAATCAAAAGCACTACTCAGTGGTGCAGTCCTCAACCAACAGCAAATGTAGGAGAATATCGAGGTGAATTTCTCGGAAATCCAAATAGAAATAGATGTGGTATCTAAGAACTTTTTTGCAAATGAGGCAACTGAGAAACGAAGCTACAAGAGCTACATTAATTTGGTAGATTTCAAGAAAGCGTATATTTCCATTGACAGAAAATTCCTAATCAATATTATGAAAGAATTCAGTTCAAAAACAAAAACTACTAATGTTATCTAATACACAGTGACAAATACTTAATCTTAAGTCAGGTTCTGTGGGGAATTCTGCTCAAACTTTGAGATAAAAACAGGAGTCAGGCAGGGGGATGGACTATCCTCTATACTTCTGAACTGCGCTCTAGAGAAGGTGAAAACAGATTTGAAGAAATTCGACACGAAAGGTATCACATTGTGAAACCAAAAAGATAACATCCGTTTGGACTACCTGGATTCGCAGATGACATTGCTTTGATAACAGACACAAGAGAAAATACCAGATAGAAAACCTAAGTGTGCACGCAAGAAAAATCCCTTTACAAATTTCTTGCCCGTCGACAGAATTTACAACAAATGTTAAAAACTGTCCACAGATACTATTCATAAATCATAACAAAATCAATACTGTCATCTCATTCAAATATTGAAGGTAGTGGCTAAGCGTGAACAACAATGAGAAGGGCAGTCTAGAATGAAGACCAATTTCCAGACTACTAGGAAATGTACCAGAAAAAGGATTTATCCTGGGACACCAAAATTGTATGTTATAGTACAGTAGCGAGACCTGTGGCTCTGTATGAGGCCGAAACACTACAATTAGTGTGGATAGGTGTACAAACAAAATTATGAAAATAGAAATACAACCGGTTAAAAGCATATTTGGCTCAAAGGCAACAGAAACAGAATACAACAGGCCACGAGCTAAAAAAGAAATCTATCAGCATGTAGAGAAGAAAATACACACAATTCGCAAAAGAAGAATGTCGTTCTTCGGACATGTGGCTACAATGTATGATGGCAAACTGACGAAGCAAATCTTCAGTAACAGTATGAAGCTGAAACAACAGCCAGCATGGTTTAATACCTGTGCTAGAAAACTGCTCCGTAAGTAACGAGAGCTTCATCTCAGATTCTGGAGAAGTCAAAACCTAGCTGACAAAGCGGAAATGAACATAAGGAGAGTAATGAGACAAGCTTTCATGACTTGGACTTTTTCTCAGTCGATTTGAGTAAGGAACCTAAGAGGTTTTGGTCTTATGTAAAATCAGTACGCGGTTCTATATCATCTACTCATTCACACAGAGACCACACTGACACCGAAACGGAAGGTAATAGAGAGCAGGCCAAATTACTGAATTGAGTCTTCCGAAATTGTTTCACAGCGGAAGATCGTAACTCAGTTCCTCCTTTCAGTCATCGGTACGAAAGTCGAAATGGCCGATACTGAGATAACCGATCGCGGAACAGAAAAGCAACTACAATCGCTTAGTAATGCAAAGGCGTAGGACCAGATGAGATTATGCGAAATAACTTGCTCCTCTTGTAGCAGTAGTTTATCGTAGATGGCTGGAGCAACAAAGGGTACCTAGCGACTAGAAAAAAGCACAGATCATTCCAGTTTTCAAGAAGCGCCAGCGGACAGATGTACACAATTATAGACCTGTATTGTCACCGTCAGTCTGGAACATGTTTTATGTTCAAGAATTATGACTTTTTGGAGAACGAAAATCTCCTCTATAATAATCAACATGGATTCTGCAAGCAGAGATTCTGCGAAGCTCAGCTCTGTTCCTCCATGATATCCATAATGCTGCAGACAAAGGTGCTCAGGTTGATGCCGTGTTTCTTGACTTTCTGGGAGGCATTTGGCACTGTCACGCACCGCCGTTTAGTGAAAATTAAAAAACGACCTTATCGAGTATCGGATCAGATCTGTGACGGGTTTCAAGAGTTCCTTGCAGACTGAACTCAACACGTCGCTGTTGACGGATGAAAATTGACAGATGTAAAGATAATTTCCGGAGAGCCCCAAGGGAGTGCGAGGGGACCGTTATGGTTTACTATGTATTAAATGATCTAGTGGAAAGCGTCAGATGCTCTTTAATAGTGTTCGCCGATGATGCAGTTGTCTATCACAAAGTAACAACGCCAGAAGACCGCATCGATATGTAGAATGACCTACAGAAAATTTATGAATGGTTCAGGCTCCGGTGGTTGACCCTGTGTAACTACATTATAGGTGGAAAAATACTGCGAATAGCATCTACCGTAAAATATCAAGAAGTAGTTATCCAGTGCGATCTTAAGTGGAATGACCACATAATCAAATGGTAGGAAAAGCACTTGCCAGACTGATATTCATAGAAAGAATCTCAAGGAAATGTAACTCATTCACGAAGATAATGGCTTATAAGGCGCTTTTTCGACTGGTTCTTGAATACTGTTCGACAATGTGGGATCTTTATCTGGTAGGACTGATAGAACAGACAGAAAAGATCGAACGTTTGCTCTGCCTGAGAGCGTTAAAGAGATTGTCAACAAATTGCATTGCCAGACGCTATAAGAGAGGCGTTGTGCATCATGGATAGGTTCACTGTTGACTTTCGAGAGCTTACTTTCCATGAGGAGTCGAGCCAAGTGTGTTACTTCCTTCCACATACGTCTCGTGATATAATCACGACGAAAAAATTAGAGAAATTACATATTATACGGAATTTTAGCGGCAGTCATTTCTCCACGTGCCTTTCGTGAATGGAACAGGAAAGCAGGAAAAGACAGTGGCACCAGGAGTACCCTCCTCCACACACCGTGAGGTGGCCTGACGAGTGTATCTGTAAATGAAGATGCGTCCTGCGGATGCATACAAATTACCAAAAGATAAAATAAATTAATCGAATGGAAATTCGTCGGGACCTGCTGGAAATTACGAGCCTGAAGGAAACAATTTTGTGAACACCATCATCACCGGAAATGAGACGTGTTGTCAACATTAAGCGTCGGAATCCAAGAGACGGCCAAAGCGTGGCGACATTCTGATTCTTCAACAAAGATCAAGCTCAAGGCACAGCAGCGTCGTTTCCGTAGAGTTGTCAGTGCTAATAGACAAGCAACACTTTGCGAAATAACCGCAGAAATCAACGTGGGACGTACAACGAACGTATTCGTTAGAACAGTGCGGCGAAATTTGGCGTTAATGGGCTATGGCAGCAGACGATCGACGCTAGTACCTTTGCTGACACGCCTGTAGCGCATATCTACATCTACATCTACATCTACATCCGTACTCCGCAAGCCACCTGACGGTGTGTGGCGGAGGGTACCCTGAGTACCTCTATCGGTTCTCCCTTCTATTCCAGTCTCGTATTGTACGTGGAAAGAAGGATTGTCGGTATGCTTCTGTGCGGGCTTTAATCTCTCTGATTTTATCCTCATGGTCTCTTCGCGAGATATACGTAGGAGGGAGCAATATACTGCTTGACTCTTCGGTGAAGGTATGTTCTCGAAACTTCACCAAAAGCCCGTACCGAGCTACTGAGCGTCTCTCCTGCAGAGTCTTCCACTGGAGTTTATCTATCATCTCCGTAACGCTTTCGCAATTACTAAATGATCCTGTAACGAAGCGCGCTGCTCTCCGTTGGATCTTCTCTATCTGTTCTATCAACCCTACCTGGTGCGGATCCCACACTGCTGAGCAGTATTCAAGCATTGGGCGAACAAGCGTACTGTAACCTACTTCCTTTGTTGTCGGATTGCATTTCCTTAGGATTCTTCCAATGAATCTCAGTCTGGCATCTGCTTTACCGACGATCAACTTTATATGATCATTCCATTTTAAATCACTCCTAATGCGTACTCCCAGATAATTTATGGAATTAACTGCTTCCAGTTGCTGACCTGCTATTTTGTAGCTAAATGATAAGGGACCTATCTTTCTATGTATTCGCATCACATCCTAGGTTCGTTACCATATCGGTTGGACGCTAGACTACCGGAAAACCGTGGCCTGGTCAGATGACTGCCGTTTTGAGTTGGTAGGAGCTGATGGCAGGGTTCGAATGTCCGTAGACCCCACGAAGTCATGGTCCAAAGTTGTCAACGTGGCACTGTGCTAGAGCTAGTGGTGGGTCCACAATGGTGTGGGTTGTGTTTACATGAAATGAATTGGATCGTCTGGTCCAGCTGAGAACATTTCCATCCTATGTGGACATTATGTTTCCAAACAATGAAAATTTTATAGATGACAAAGCGCCATGTCACCAGGCAACAATTGTTCGCAATTGTTTTGAAGAACATTCTGGAAAATTCGATCGAATGGTCTGGGAACCCAGATGGCCCGACTTGAAATCCATCAAACATTTATGGGATAAAATGGAGAGGTCTTTTCGTGCGGAAAATCCTGCACAGGCAACATTTACGCAATTATTGTCTGCCGCGCAGTCCGAGGCGCCTTGTCACGGTCCGTGCGCCCCCCTCCCACCCCCACCCCCCGCCGGAGGCTCGAGTACTACCTCTGCGAGGGTGTGTGTGTTGTCCATAGCGTAAAGTAGTTTAAGCAGTGTGTAGCCTTAGAGACCGATGACCTCAGCAGATTGGTCTCATAAGACCCTACCACAAATTTACAAAGTATGGTCTGCTACAAAGGCAGCATGGCTCACTGTTTCTTCAGGATACTTCCAACGACTTATTCAGTTCATGTCACGTCGAACTGCTGCATTTCGCGGAGCAAAAGGAGGCCCGACACGATATTAGGAGTATCGCATAACTTTTCTCACTCGAGTGTAATTTCGCAATGACCCTTGTACGAGGGTCACTCCAAAAGAAATGCACACTATTTTTTTTAATCCATCTTTTATTCTACATGTTTGAAAGTTTTACAGTGTGTAGATGCATCCTTTAGGAACAATATTTTGATTTCTCCACATAATTTCCATCCCTCTCAACTGCCTTACGCCATCTTGGAACCAGCAACTGTATACCCGCACGGTAAAATTCTGGACAAGCGTGTTGGAGCCACCGTTTGGCAGCGTGCACAAGGGAGTCATCATCTTCAAACCTTGTTCCACGAAGAGAGTCTTTCAGTTTCCCAAAGAGATGATAGTCACATGGAGCCAGGTCAGGACTGTGAGGCGGGTGTTTCAGTGTTGTCCTCCGAGTTTTGTGATCGCTTCCATGTTTTTTTGACTGACATGTGGCCGTGCATTGTCGTGCAACAGCAAAACATCCTGCTTTTGCCGGTGTGGGCGAACACAACTCAGTCGAGCTTGAAGTTTCTTCAGTGTCATCACATATGCATCAGAATTTATGGTGGTTCCACTTGGCACGATGTCCACAAGCAAGAATCCTTCGGAATCGAAAAACACTGTAGCCATAACTTTTCCAGCAGAAGGTGTGGTTTTGAATTTTTTTTTCTTGGGTGAATTTGCATGATACCACTCCATTGATTGCCTCTTCGTCTCTGGTGAAAAATGATGGAGCCATGTTTCATCACCTGTCACAATTCTTCCGAGAAATTCATCTCCACCATTCTCGTACTGTTCCAAAAGTTCGCTGCATACTGTTTTCCTTGTTTCTTTGTGAGCCACTGTCAACATCCTTGGAACCCACCTGGCAAAAACCTTTTGTAATGCCAACACTTTCAGTAATCTGCAAACACTTCTTTCCCCTATGCCAGCGCAGCGTCACAATTCATTCACTGTGATGCGACTGTCAGCAGTCACCACTTCGTTAACTCTCTGCACACTGTCTGGAGTGTGTGCAGTACGAGGCCTGCCACTGCGAGGACAATCCTCAATATTGCCGAGCCCGCTTTCATCACGTAACCTGCTTGCCCATCGGCTAACTGCACTGCGATCGACAGCAGCATCTCCATAAACCTTTTTCAACCTGTTGTGGATCTTTCTCACTGTCTCGTTTTCACAGCACAGGAATTCTATGACAGCACGTTGCTTCTGACGAACCTCAAGTGTAGCAGCCATCTTGAAGACATGCTGTGATGGCGCCACTCACGGGAACAGGTTGAACTAAGTTTGAAAACAAGCGGGAAGGAATATAATGAATATTCGAATATAATGAGTTTCCTTGAGACAGAGAAGTTGCTGTCCATGCATCAGCGCGGTCTTAGAAAGCATCGCTCCTGCGAAACGCAACTCGCCCTTTTTTCACATGATATCTTGCGAACCATAGATGAAGGGTATCAGACAAATGCCATATTCCTTGGCTTCCGGAAAGCGTTTGACTCGGTGCCTCACTGCAAACTCCTAAGGTACGAGCATATGGGATTGGTTCCCAAGTATCTGAGTGGCTCGAAGACTTCTTGAGTAATAGAGCCCAGTACGTTGTCCTCGATGGTGAGTGTTCATCGGAGGTGTGGGTATCATCTGGAGTGCCCCAGGGAAGTGTGGTAGATCCGCTGTTGTTTTCTATCTACATAAATGATCTTTTGAATGGGGTGGATAGCAATGTGCGGCTGTTTGCTGATGATGCTGTGGTGTACGGGAAGGTGTCGTCGTTGAGTGACTGTAGGAGGATACAAGATGACTTGGACAGGATTTGTGATTGTTGTAAAGAATGGCAGCTAACTCTAAATATAGATAAATGAAATTAATGCAGATGAATAGGAAAAAGAATCCTGTAATGTTTGAATACTCCATTAGTAGTGTAGCACTTGACACAGTCACGTCGATTAAATATTTGGGCGTAACATTGCAGAGCGATATGAAATGGGACAAGCATGTAATGGCAGTTGTGGGGAAGGTGGACAGTCGTATTCGGTTCATTGGTAGAATTTTGGGAAGATGTGGTTCATCTGTAAAGGAAACCGCTTATAAAATACCAATACGACCTATTCTTGAGGACTGCTCGAGCGTTTGGGATCCCTATCAGGTCGGATTGGGGGGGACATACAGGATGTTACAAAAATGTATGGCCAAACTTTCAGGAAACATTCCTCACACACAAAGAAAGAAAATATGTTATGTGGACATGTGTCCCGAAACGCTTACTTTCCATGTCAGACCTCATTTTATTGCTTCTCTTCAAATCACATTAATCATGGATTGGAAACACAAAGCAACAGAACGTACCAGCGTGACTTCAAACACTTTGTTACAGGAAATGTTCAAAACGTCCTCCGTTAGCGAGGATACATGCACCGACCCTCCGTCGCATAGAATCCCTGATGCGCTGATGCAGCCCTGGAGAATGGCGTATTGTATCACAGCCGTCCACAATACGAGCACGAATAGTCTCTACATTTGGTACCGGGGTTGCGTAGACAAGAGCTTTCAAATGCTCCCATAAATGAAAGTCAGGAGGGTTGAGGTCAGGAGAGCGTGGAGGCCATGGAATTGGTGCGCCTCTACCAATTCATCGGTCACCGAATCTGTCGTTGAGAAGCGTACGAACACTTCTACTGAAATGTGCAGGAGCTCCATCGTGTATGAAGCACATGTTATGTCATACTTATAAAGGCACATGTTCTAGCAGCGCAGGTAGAGTATCCCGTATGAAATCGTGATAACGTGCTCAATTGAGCGTAGGTGGAAGAACATGGGGCCCAATCAAGACATCAGCAACAATGCCTGCCCAAACGTTCACAGAAAATGTGTTGATGACGTAATTGCACGATTGCGTGCGGATTCTCGTCAGCCCACACATGTTGATTGTGAAAATTTACAATTTGATCACGTTGGAATGAAGCCTCGCCCGTAAAGTGAACATTTGCACTGAAATGAGGATTGACGCATTGTTGGATGAACCATTCGCAGAAGTGTGCCCTTGGAGGCCAATCAGCTGCTGATAGTGCCTGGAGACGCTGTACATGGTACGGAAACAATTGGTTCACCCGTAGCACTCTCCATACAGTGACGTGGTCAACGTTACCTTGCACAGCAGCAACTTCTCTGACGCTGAAATTAGGGTTATCGTCAACTGCACGAAGAATTGCGTCGTCCATTGCAGGTGTCCTCGTCGTTCTAGGTTTTCCCCAGTCGCGAGTCGTAGGCTGGAGTGTTCTGTGCTCCGTAAGACGCCGATCAATTGCTTCGAATGTCTTCCTCTCGGGACACCTTCGTTCTGGAAATCTGTCTCGATACAAACGTACCGCGCCACGGCTGTATCCCCGTGCTAATCCATACATGAAATGGGCGTCTGCCAACTCCGCATTTGTAAACATTGCACTGACTGCAAAACCACGTTCGTGATGAACACTAACCTGTTGATGCTACGTACTGATGTGGTTGATGCTAGTACTGTAGAGCAAGGAGTCGCATGTCAACACAAGCACCGAAGTCAACATTACCTTCCTTCAATTGGGCCAACTGGCGGTGAATCGAGGAAGTACAGTACATACTAACGAAATTAAAATGAGCTCTAACATGGAAATTAAGCGTTTGCGGACACATGTCCACATAACATCTTTTCTTTATTTGTGTGTGAGGAATGTTTCCTGAAAGTTTTTCGTACCTTTTTGTAACACCCTGTAGAGCCAATTCAGAGGCGGGCTGCTAGATTTGTTACTGGTAGGTTTGATCATCACGCGAGTGTTACGGAAATGCTTCAGGAACTCGTGTGGGAGTCTCTAGAGGAAAGGAGGCGTTTTTTCGTGAATCGTTACTGAGGAAATTTAGAAACCAGCATTTGAGGCTGACTGCAGTACAATTTTACTGCTGCCAACTTACATTTCGCGGAAAGACCACAAAGATAAGATAAGAGAGATTAGGGCTCCACAAAGATAAGAGAGATTAGGGCTCCACAAAGATAAGATAAGAGAGATTAGGGCTCGTAGAGAGGCATATAGGCAGTCATTTTTCCCTCGTTCTGTTTTGGAGTGGGAGAGGGAGAGAAGATGCTAGTTGTGGTACGAGGTACCCTCCGCCACGCACCGTATGGTGGATTGCGGAGAATGTATGTAGATGTAGATGTATCTACACACTGTAAAACTCACACACATGCAGAAGGAAAACTGTATTTTTACAAAAATAGTATGCATTTCTTTTGGAGTGACCCTCGTACTTCAGTCAGTTCATCTCGGAAAGTAGTCACGCTGTAAATTTCTTGCTCAGTTCCTGGGCTCAGTGAGAGGATTTGAGTTTCGGGCGGTGTCAGTGACAGACGAATGGCCGGGCCACGGCAGGGCAGCGGAGCGCAGGGCAGGACAGGACAGGGTCGCTGAATTGAATAGCGGGCGCCGCGCCGCCACGGGCGATAATTGCAGGGCGCAGGCAGCCAGGGGGCGCGCCAGCCGGGTCGATGGGCGGGCAGCAGCTGGCGGCGGCGACTGGCGGCCGCTTACTGGCGACTGGCGACTGGCGCCGCGCCGGCCCGGGGCGCCGCCTCTGCGGTAGAGCCGACCCGCACTGCGGCACTGGCCAACTTGCTGCTCTGCTGTGCGGAGCGCGCGGGCACCCGCACACAGAGTGAGAGAGCAACTTTTCGTCTCAGTTTTGATATAAAATACTCATAAGAGAGCAGTCCGGCTGCCGACTGGGAAGGTCTTGCTGTGGACAGGTCCTTAATTTGACTCAGCACATTGAGGATGGGTATGAGAGAGCGAAATAACAGGTGTTGCTTTCATCGACCTCACGGCGGCTTACGATACTGTTAACCACAAAAAGCTGCTTAGAAAAGTATACTTAGCTACAAAGGATTACCGACTAACTCAGATCCTTCAGTGTATGCTGCAAAACAGGACATACACTTGTCAGGTAGTACTGCGATCTACCGTAAAGGGCTAGGAGGGGCGGTTAAGAGGAATACATGTACGCAGCAGCTACTCTGAGCTGTTAGTTTAGCTTGTATGCATGTGAATCTCTCAAATGTCGTGATATTTAAAGGAAATTATCCTTGAGGAGTAGCAGTTTGGTAATGAACAATGGCCAAAAGTAAATACACTTCTGTCCATTACAATTGCTACACCAAGAAGAAATGCAGATGATAAACGGGTATTCATTCGACAAATATATTATACTAGAACGAACATGTGATTATATTATAACACAATTTGGGCGCATAGATGCTGAGGAATCAGTACCCAGAAAAACCACCTCTGGCCGTAATAACGGCCTTGATACGCCTGGGCATTGAGTCAAACAGGCCTCGGATGGCGTGTACAGGTACAGCTGCCCATGCAGCTTCTACACGATACCACAGTTCATCAAGAGTAGTGACTGGCGTACTGTGACGAGCCAGTTGCTCGGCCTCCATTGACCAAACGTTTCAATTGGTGAGGGATCTGGGGAATGTGCTGGTCAGGGCAGCAGTCGAACATTTTCTGTATCCAGAAAGGCCCGTACAGGACCTGCAACATGCGGTCGTGCATTATCCTGCTGAAATGTAGGGTTTCGCAGGGATCGAATGATGGGTACAGCCACTGGTCGTAACACATCTGAAATGTAACGTCCACTGTTCAAAGTGCTGTCAATGCGAACAAGAGGTGACCGAGACGTGTAACCAGTGGCACCCCATACCATCACTCCGGGTGATACGCCTGTATGGCGATGACGAATACACGCTTCCAATGTGCGTTCACTGCGATATCGCCAAACACGGATGCGATCATCACGATGCTGAAAACAGAACCTGGATTCATCCTAAAAAAAATGACATTTTGCCATTCGTGCACCCAGGTTCGTCGGTGAGTACACCATCGCATGCGCTCCTTTCTGTGATGCAGCGTCAAGAGTAACCGCAATCATGGTCTCCGAGATGCTGCTGCAAACGTCGTCGAACTGTTCGTGTAGATGGCCTTGCAAACGTCCTCATTTGTTGACTCAGGGATCGAGACGTGGCTGCACGACCCGTTACAGCCATGCTGATAAGATGCCTGTCATCTCTACTGCTAATGATACGAGGCCGCTGGGATCCAGCACAGCGTTCCGTATTACCCTCCTGAACCCACCGTTTCCGTATTCCGCTAACAGTCGTTGGATCTCGACCAACGCGAGCAGCAGTGTCGCGATATGATAAACCGCAATCACGATAGGCTACAATCCGACCTTTATCAAAGTAGGAAACGTATTGGTAAGCATTTCTGCTCCTTATACAAGGCATCACAACAACGTTTCACCAGGAAGCGCCGGTCAACTGCTGTTTGTGTATGAGAAATAGGTTGGAAACTTTCCTCATGTCGGCACGTAGTAGGTCTCGCCACCGGCGCCAACCTTGTGTGAATACTCTGAAAAGCTAATCATTTACATATCACAGCATCTTCTTCCTGTCGATTTCGCGTCTGTAGCACGTCGTCTTCGTGCTGTAGCAATTTTAATGGCCAAGAAGAGTCGTTGGAGAATGCAGAAAAATGGTTTCCCTCAGGGAAGTGTACTGTCTCCGCTGTTATATAATATCTACACAAATGACTAGCCAGTTAACTCTTCAACTAAGGCATTCATATACGCTGCCCAGGGTGAGACCTTTGAGGAAGTAGAGGTGAAACTGACAACAGCTCTTGAAAATTTGGACAAGTATCACGATGAAAACCGACTGAAACCGAACCCTTGAAAGACTCAAGTCTGTGCATTCCATCTCAGAAATAGGGAAGCCATAACGAAACTGAACATCACTTGGAGAGGAGAACAACTACTCCACTGCGAAACTCCTAAATACCTTGGGGTGAAGATGGACCGTTCCCTCGCATTCAAAGCCCATTGTGAAGAAACGAGCTTCAGAGTAAAAGCGCGGAACAACATCATCCGCAAACTTACAGGAACCACCTGGGGTGCCAAGCCAAAAGTACTTAGAACATCTGCCTTGGCGCTTTGTTTCTCCGCTGCAGAATAGGCAGCACCCGTCTGGCAAAACTCTGCACATGCTAAACATGTAGATACACTCCTGAACGAGACAGGACGCACTGTTACAGGCTGCTTACGACCTACTCCTGTCAATAAGCTGTACCAAATTGTGGGTATAGCACCGCCACGCATTCGAAGGCAAGCTGCAACAGAAGTGGAGAAGAAAAAACAAGAAATCGACTCTAGACATCCTTTGTTCGGACATGACCCTCAGCAGCCAAGACTGAGGTCAAGAAAAAGCTTCCTACGGAAAACTATGGCAATTCGTTCATGTCCCAGAACTCGCAGAGAGGAGCTTTGGCGAGACTCCCTAGCTGAAGACAATCACATAACGGTCAAGGAGGAGATAGCCGAAGGTTCACACCTGTCATACGTGACCTGGAAGACTTTGAACAGACTGCGAGTTGGGGTGTCAAGGAGCAAAGCCGACCTCAGGAAGTGGGGCTTCAGTAATGAGGAGGAAACTTGTCAGTGTAGAGACATACAGGACGAACGACATCTCCTATTCTGCAAGAACCTACCGGCTGCATGCACTGTCTCTGATCTTGCAGCAACCAGCGAAACTGCTCTGATAACCGCCGAATACTAGGCCCGTCAAAAAAAAAAAAATAATCATCTTGCTGCTTGTTTATCTCTCTCTCTTTTTTGTATATATTATTGAATCTGTGTCATAAATACTACTGTACATATTTAACTTTGCAAATTTGTTATATGAATCAATACTTATTAGGTTTGTAATTTTTTATGTCCTGGACGCGAAAAATAAATAAAAACCTCAGTTCCTAACGACCTCGCAATGGATTGGACGCTACATCGTAATGTTCTTTATTATTTTCAGTTCCTCTCAACATTTTGCAGACGTTTTGTACAATCAGAAAACTGTCGGGTAAAAGCCTGATTTGATGGAACTCTCCGTGCTAGTTGGCCTGAAAGCACGCTTCTTCATGACCGCGACACTTTATATCCATTTGCACCTGATACTAGTGTAGTGGAGCCTTGATACCTCTCTACAACATTGACCCTCACTTCCCTCTATTATACGACTGATTGTTTCTTGACGCCTCAGAAAGTATCCCTTCTTTTAGTCAAGTTGTACCATACATTTATTTCCTCAGGAAATTGCCGGGATGGTTCCTTTACAAGGGCACAGCCAACTTCCTTCCCCACCCTTCTCTAATCCGATGGGATCGATGACCTCGCTGTTTGGTCCCCTCACCCAAATCAACCATTCAACAACCATGAATTTATTTCCTCCCCAAGTCGCCTGTGCACTTCTTCATTAGTTATCCAGCCTACCTCTCTAATATTCAGGATTCTCCTGTCGCGCCACATTTTAAAAGCTGCTACCCTCTTCTCCTCTGAACATTTTATCTGCTTATGTTTCTCTTTCGCACAAGGCTATTCTATATTAACAACATAGGACACAATCTGAATAGCCTTCTTAGATTGTTTGCAGATGATGCTGTCATTTACCGTCTTGTAAAGTCATCAGATGATCAAAACGACTTGCAAAATGATTTAGATAAGATATTTTTATGGTGTGAAAAGTGGCAACTCACCCTGAATAAAGAAAAGTGTGAAGTTATTCACATGAGCACTAAAAGAAATCAGCTAAATTTCGATTACGCGATAAGTCACACAAATCTGAAGGCTGTAAATTCAAGTAAATACTTAGGGATTAAAATTACAATTAACCTAAATTGGAACGATCACATAGATAATATTGTGAGTAGAGCAAACCAAAGACTGCGATTCATTGGCAGAACACCTACGAGGTGCATTCAAGTGCTAAGGCCTTTATCTTTCCTCCAGACTGGAAAGAGACAGAAACATGCGCATTGTTTTAAAATGAGGCCGCGTTCATTGTCAATACGTCCCAGAGATGGCAGCACCGTACGGCAGATAGAATTTTACCACCAGCGGCGAGAATGAGAACTGTTTTAAATACTTAAAATGGTGACGTTTTCCTTACTTGAACAGCGTGCAATCATTCGTTTTCTGAATTTGCGTGGTGTGAAACCAATTGAAATTCATCGACAGTTGAAGGAGACATGTGGTGATGGAGTTATGGATGTGTCGAAAGTGCGTTCGTGGGTGCGACAATTTAATGAAGGCAGAACATCGTGTGACAACAAACCGAAACAACCTCGGGATCGCACAAGCCGGTCTGACGACACGATCGAGAAAGTGGAGAGAATTGTTTTGGGGGATCGCCGAATGACTGTTGGACAGATCGCCTCCAGAGTTGGCATTTCTGTGGGTTCTGTGCACACAATCCTGCATGACGACCTGAAAATGCGAAAAGTGTCATCCAGGTGGGTACCACGAATGCTGACGGATAACAACCACACGGCTGCCCGTGTGGCATGTTGCCAAGCAATGTTGACGCGCAACGACAGCATGAAAGGGACTTTCTTTTCGTCGGTTATGACAATGGATGAGACGTGGATGCCATTTTTCAATCCAGAAACAAAGCGCCAGTCAGCTCAATGGAAGCACACAGATTCACCGCCACCAAAAAAATTTCGGGTAACCGCCAGTGCTGAAAAAATGATGGTGTCCATGTTCTGGGACAGCGAGGGCGTAATCCTTACCCATTGCGTTCCAAAGGGCAGTACGGTAACAGGTGCATCCTACGAAAATGTTTTGAAGAACAAATTCCTTCCTGCATTGCAACAAAAACGTCCGGGAAGGGCAGCGCGTGTGCTGTTTCACCAAGACAACGCACCCGCATATCGAGCTAACGTTTCGCAACAGTTTCTTCATGATAACAACTTTGAAGTGATTCCTCATGCTCCCTACTCAACTGACCTGGCTCCTAGTGACTTTTGGCTTTTTCCAACAATGAAAGACACTCTCCGTGGCCGCGCATTCACCAGCCATGATGCTATTGCCTCAGCTATTTTCCAGTGGTCAAAACAGACTCCTAAAGAAGCCTTCGCCGCTGCCATGGAATCATGGCGTCAGCGTTGTGAAAAATGTGTACGTCTGCAGGGCGATTACGTCGAGAAGTAACGCCAGTTACATCTATTTCGGGTGAGTAGTTAATTAGAAAAAAAAATCGGAGGAACTTGAAAGCACCTCGTAGAAGGTGCAACAGGTCTACCAAAGAGTCTGCTTACACCACGCTTGTCCGCCCTATTCTGGAGTATTGCCCTGCGGTGTGGGATCTGCATCAGGTAGGACTGACAGATGACATCGAAAAAGTACAAAGAAGGGCAGCTCGTTTTGTATTATCGCGAAATAGGGGAGATAGTGTCACAGACATGATACGTGGATTGGAATGGCAATCATTAAAAAAAAGGCGTATTTCGTTGCAGCGGGATCTTCTCATGCAATTTCAGTCACCAGTTTTCTCCTCCTATTGCGAAAACATTCTGTTGCCACACATCTACATAGGGAGAAATGGTCATCACGATAAAATAAGAGAAATCAGGGCTCGCACAGAAAAATTTAAGTGCTCGTTTTTTCCGCGTGTCGTTCGAGAGTGGAACGGTAGAGAGACAGCTTGAAGGTGGTTGATTGAACCCTCTGCCAAGGACTTTATTGTGAATAGCAGAGTAATCACGTAGACGGAGATGTAGATGGAAGGCTACACTCCACACAAAACTCTATGAGAAAAGTTTTCCCAATATTTAATTTTTTTATGTCAACAAATTTCTGTCAGAAACATCTATGTCGCTATTGCAAGTCTGCATTTTATACTTTTTATACTAACGAGGAGAGTACGGCAAGTGCCATAACCCAGTTTCTCAGAAACTTCGTTCAGTGGAAGAAGATTCAAAACAAGGGAACATGTGTCTCGGCTTATCCGCTGATACTCGACCATTTCTGAGAAAACAACGGGAAATATTTTTACCCTAACCTAGATCAACTTAAATGGTGGCATAATGAGCAGCGACACCATCTCTCAACTTTTTGTGTCGCATGTTCGAAACCTGATTATTGTTTTTATTAATTTTATTTTCCTTTTTTTATTTTCTCATTTATCTATTCATGTCCGTAGAAGGTTATTGCACGAATGGTTCTTATCAAGTTAGGGGATACAAGGGCTTTACACTAATTATAAAATTACAACTGGGTTTTACAGTGTCATACATTTATTATAGAATATATGTGTGTAAATCTACACACTTTAAAACAGTTAGTGAATCTGTCGAGAGTTACAATATTTTTAAATTCTCGTATTCTTATAGCTGGTTCATATATTTTTTCTTCGGGGAGATGATACCGATCACAGAAACATCCGAAAGATAGAAATTACGAAAATATGAGCATCGCGCAAAGGCAGGTTTGCTACAGTGACATTTCCTCGTACGAATGTCACCCACGAAAGCAATGTCATTAACAGTGTTGGAGATTTCACGCGATGGCAATAATTTCGTGGCAAACCACGCATAAAGAATCACTTTATCGAAAACTGGTGCTTGCAACTGATTACGAATGAAGATACGCTACAGGAGTTAAACTGAAAACAATTTCAAATAATTTTTTCATTCATTTAGTTCTTTTTTCCGAAAATAATTCACCAGACATACAATTAGTAGACGAATAAGTACAGCGTTATTTCACCAAACATTGGAAAACATTCGTGTAGTAAAGTTCTAAGGACATGTCTAGAAAAATGACAAAAATAAATATAACAATCGGGTTTCGAATACGGAGCACAAGACTGTATTACCGCTTCGACTGAACAATTTTCTTGCTAAAAGGCGCATAAAGTACCTCGAAACCTCCGACGTTTTTTCAGAAACTGTCGAGTATCTGCAGATAAGGCAAGACATGCGTTCACTTACTTTGCCTCCTCTTCTACTGAGCGAAGTTTCTGGAAAATCAGGTTATGGCACTTGGCATGTTCTCCCCGTAAGAAATTGTCAGTTAATTTGCTGCCCAAAGCTCGTACTGTTAGTGCCTCATTTTCCAATATAATTTCCTCAGCATCAACTGATTTAATTGGGATACATTCAATTACCTTCATTCTACTTTTGTTAATATTCATCTCGTAATCCTTTTTCAAAACGTTATGTATTTCCTTTAACCGATCATCCAAGTCGTTTACAGTCTCCGCCACAACTGCTATTTAACCAGCAGATCGCAAAGTTTTAATATTTTCTTCCTGAACTTGAATTCCTTTTCCAAATTACTATTCGGTTTCCTTCATAGCTTGCTCAATGCACTGAATAACATTCAGCAGTTATATGGAACGTCTCTCGCGACGGACATGATTCTGGTGCATTCAGTGGATGATGCACTCCATAATGACCTTCTCAAACTCAAGGATCCCATGTTAGAGACTTGCCTCCCTATCACTAGCTGGTCTCAAAAGTCTTTATGGTCCTTCGCGACGTTGCAAGACTGCCACAGTTATTTTCCGCCCGCCAGACCCACTGGTCACAACCCAAGCCACGTCCTGATGGTTCACTTGCAGCTGGCAAAACTTTGACCAATGGACGTCGCCCACAATGTATAGCCTCATGTATCGACTGTTTCATCACTTAACCCACAGCAACAGTGTTATTATCGCTGGGCTGAATGTTATTCCTGAGGCAAGACTGGACACAAGGCGGTAGTTTCATCCTTCAAAACGAGTGTAGATTATGCCTGCATGGACACCACTTACCCAGGATTTGATGACTCACCTGACAGCTACGCTTGTTCACGTGTTGCTTCCCAAATCAACGCTCACAGTGGAATCAACACAGCCCCAGTTAAATTCCATGACCATCGTGATTTGGGGATTTATGGTCTCACCTCCAGTACAGGAATTCTCAAGACGACTGTTTTTGTGTTGGCAGAAGAACCAACACCGTGTTACTAATGGAGGCCGAAATACACGCGTTTTAGCTCACGCAGGATGGCGTGAGGAGGGAAGAACTATACTGACGTGAGGTCTGGAACATGACAAGGAATTAGAATTCAGAAAGCGGACGTAATTAGTTTGATACTTAACTTTAATCCATTAATGATGAACGTCGCTCTTGACGGTGCATGATTCGCAATATTATCTGTTCAGAATACATTCGTAGTAACTGAATATGGCGCCTTGCTAGGTCGTAGCAAATGACATAGCTGAAGGCTATGCTAAACTGTCGTCTCTGCAAATGAGAGCATATGTAGTCACTGACCCATCGCTAGCAAAGTCGGCTGTACAGCTGGGCGAGTGCTAGGGACTCTCTCTAGACTAGATCTGCCGTGTGGCGGCGCTCGGTTTGCAATCACTGATAGTGGCGACACGAGGGTCCGACGTATACTAACGGACCGCGGCCGATTTAAAGGCTGCCACATAGCAAGTGTGGTGTCTGGCGGTGACACCACAACTGTGTAGTTACAACAACAAGACTATCGAAGTGAACGTACAATTCACGGCTCAGATTCAGTATCAAACTATTTAAACGACCTACGCTCCAAGTACAAGACGTTGTTTTTCATCCTACCAACGACATCACTAGTTTTGCAGCTCGTGTCACCCTCCTTCCCACGGCCGCTCCCCGCTTCTTCAAAGCTCAGAATGTTCGCTTCAATCTCCGAGGTAAACTACAGACGGGACTCCAGCGCCTCCAAAACGAAAGCATTTTAAGCACAGTCATCAGGAGTCAGTGGGCACCCCCATCCTTATTGTGGAAAAACCGAATACGGGCCGGCCGCCGGTTCTAGGCGCTTCAGTCAGGAACCGCGCGACCTCTACGGTCGCAGGTTCGAATCCTGCCTCGGGCATGGAGGTGTGTGATATCCTTAGGTTAGTTAGGTTTCAAAAAAAAAAAAAAAAATGTTCAGATGTGTGTGAAATCTTATGGGACTTAACTGCTAAGGTCACCAGTCCCTAAGCTTACACACTACTTAACCTAAATTATCCTAAGGACAAACACATACACCCATGCCCGAGGGAGGACTCGAACCTCCGCCGGGACCAGTCGCGCAGCCGGCCACGATGGCCGAGCGGTTCTAGGCGATTTTGTTTGGAACCGCGCGACTGCTACGGTCGCAGGATCGAATCCTGCCTCGGGCATGGAAGGGTGTGATGTCCTTAGGTTAGTTAGGTTTAAGTAGTTCTAACTTCTAGGGGACTGATGACCTCAGATGTTAAGTCCCATAGTGCTCAGAGCCATTTTTGCAACAAGTCGCGCAGTCCATGACTGCAGCGCCTTAGACCACTTGACTAATCCTGCGCGGCTTAATTAGGTTTAAGTAGTTCTAAGTTCTAGGGGACTGATGATCTCAGATGTTGCGTCCCATAGCGCTCAGAGCCATTTGAACCAAATACTTCATTTTTAGATTTGGGTGGTTTGAAGGTTACAATTAATGCAGAGCCAGTCATTGAGGCCTACCCAATTTCGAAAGTGGATAATATGGAGTGCCTTGCAGGAGACAAGATTGATTAACGAGATGCTTACCTTCAGCTGCTTCTGGACGAGGCTTCACGGAACGTTCTCATCATTAACACCCCGTTTAGACTATTCCGCTATAACAGGCTTTCTTTTGGCATTGCCAGCGCACCGGCCATTTTTCAATGGTAGCTGGAACAGCTGACGTAAGATGTACCCAGCACAGAGAATTATTTGGACGATGTTCTAGGCACTGGTGAAAAAGATCACGAGTTGGTGGCCAACCTTTCAGGGTCATCTTCTTAGTGCTTCAGTAATACGTCCTACCCCATTCAGCAACATGCGGGCTCAAAGGACTTGAAGCAACTCCAGTCTATACTCGGTCAACTTAATTACTCAAATTATCACAAATTTATCCGACATGCCGGGGCCATGGCACAATCACTTCATCAGCTGTTACGCAAAAATGTGAAATGGTACTGAACATCGCTTGCAATAAGGCTTTTCGAGATCTCCAGCAAGCATTCCTGCAGCCACATAGCGTATGGCCTACAATCCATCGAAATCTTAATTGTAGCAGCTGATGCTTCTCATTATGGATTGAGCGCGATATTATCCTACGAGGCAGATGGTATGGAATGTCATATGGCAGTCATATCCAAAATATTGACTCTAGTACGGTGTAGCTAAGCTAAATAGGAAAGAAGGATCTGGCTGTTGTGCTCGCACTAAGGAATTCCACAATTATGTGCATGGCTAACGTTTCACATTATTAACTCACGACAAAACCCTTTTATCATTATTCAGGGCAGAGTGCACTATTCTAACCTAATCGGTACGCCGCCTTTAGAGGTGGGTATTGTTTTTGTCTAACTGCTCATATGAAATCAGATATCACTCAAAAGCTAAGAATGCCGATGCCATGGGTTCTCTCCCAATTTCCTCTGGGACAGGGTTCAGAATTAGATTCGGCAGCAGAGGTTTACTGCCACATGAACACGGAAGCGGAAGAAGTTGTTGCTACTACTTCTCTGGATGTAAAGCACATCACACGTAACTCCTCAAAGGACGCAGTTAGCCGGCCAGAGCGGCCGAGCGGTTCTAGGCGCTACAGTCTGGAACCGCGCGACCGCTACGGTCGCAGGTTAGAATCCTGCCTCGGGCATGGATGTGAGTGATGTCCTTAGGTTAGTTAGGTTTAAGTAGTTCTAAGTTCTAGGGGACTGATGACCTCAGTAGTTAAGTCCCATAGTGCTCAGAGTCATTTGAACCATTTGGGCCCCGTTATGTGGTAACTGCTCTGTTTGGTGTACCAAGGGTGGCTGACAGACTGGAAACAATTAGATCATCCAGAAATCCAAGAATTCTGGCACAGGCCCCACGGTTTCTCCACGCTTAACGGCGTCCTCTTATTGCAAGGAGAAAACGGTATCAGCAACGTCCTGATACCATCTGCGTTGCTGCCCTGCATTTTGTCTCTCATCCATCAGGGCCACTGAGGAGTTGTGCTCACCAAAACGCTGGCCTGATAAGATGTATATCGGTGAGGGGTCGATGCAGATATTGCCAACATTATGGCAGCACGCCTCTCAAAGCAAACAGGCAGCACCTGCTGCCACATATTTCCCTTGTCCAGAAGTTTCAGTGCTCCGTTTGCGACTTCATTTAGACACTGCAGGTGCTTTTCTTGGCTATTCATCGTTTATCGTGGTAGGCTTGAGAATAGGATGTCCCTATGACCAAATTTACCTCTTTTTTTCAGTGCTATCGCCCAAGTGCACTCAACACCTTTTCATACCGCATCCAGTGGATTAGAGAACATTCTGGCTTTACATTCAAGTCACGATTACCAAAGCTGCACCGACATTATGAATTAGATGGTATATTATAGTTTCACTCTTCAGTAGTGTCTCAGACCTGCCGAAAAGCTCCATGGAAGGCAGCACCGGTCAAAACTCTTCATCCTCCGCCCTACAAGGATTCTGTCCCTCCAACAGCCGTCTCGACGCCAACGTTATTCTGTCACAGATAACGATCCAAAAATCGCCACCGATGGGTCCAACCAGTCGTCATCCATTTGTTGAGATGGGCCATGGAAGAAGTACGACTACACGACAGCACCATCTGCCGCAGTCACGTCAACCAGGTCTGCTTTCAGAAAGCAGGGACGCCTACTAGCAGTGGACTGTCACAATTTTTTGTTGCAGAGTCCGATTCTGAACAACATAATACACTCCTGGAAATTGAAATAAGAACACCGTGAATTCATTCTCCCAGGAAGGGGAAACTTTATTGACACATTCCTGGGGTCAGATACATCACATGATCACACTGACAGAACCACAGGCACATAGACACAGGCAACAGAGCATGCACAATGTCGGCACTAGTACAGTGTATATCCACCTTTCGCAGCAATGCAGGCTGCTATTCTCCCATGGAGACGATCGTAGAGGTGCTGGATGTAGTCCTGTGGAACGGCTTGCCATGCCATTTCCACCTGGCGCCTCAGTTGGACCAGCGTTCGTGCTGGACGTGCAGACCGCATGAGACGACGCTTCATCCAGTCCCAAACATGCTCATTGGGGGACAGATCCGGAGATCTTGCTGGCCAGGGTAGTTGACTTACACCTTCTAGAGCACGTTGGGTGGCACGGGATACATGCGGACGTGCATTGTCCTGTCGGAACAGCAAGTTCCCTTGCCAGTCTAGGAATGGTAGAACGATGGGTTCGATGACGGTTTGGATGTATCGTGCACTATTCAGTGTCCCCTCGACGATCACCAGAGGTGTACGGCCAGTGTAGGAGATCGCTCCCCACACCATGATGCCGGATGTTGGCCCTGTGTGCCTCGGTCGTATGCAGTCCTGATTGTGGCGCTCACCTGCACGGCGCCAAACACGCATACGACCATCATTGGCACCAAGGCAGAAGCGACTCTCATCGCTGAATACGACACGTCTCCATTCGTCCCTCCATTCACGCCTGTCGCGACACCACTGGAGGCGGGCTGCACGATGTTGGGGCGTGAGCGGAAGACGGCCTAACGGTGTGCGGGACCGTAGCCCAGCTTCATGGAGATGGTTGCGAATGGTCCTCGCCGATACCCCAGGAGCAACAGTGTCCCTAATTTGCTGGGAAGTGGCGGTGCGGTCCCCTACGGCACTGCGTAGGATCCTACGGTCTTGGCGTGCATCCGGGCGTCGCTGCGGTCCGGTCCCAGGTCGACGGGCACGTGCACCTTCCGCCGACCACTGGCGACAACATCGATGTACTGTGGAGACCTCACGCCCCACGTGTTGAGCAATTCGGCGGTACGTCCACCCGGCCTCCCGCATGCCCACTATACGCCCTCGCTCAAAGTCCGTCAACTGCACATACGGTTCACGTCCACGCTGTAGCGGCATGCTACCAGTGTTAAAGACTGCGATGGAGCTCTGTATGCCACGGCAAACTGGCTGACACTGACGGCGGCGGTGCACAAATGCTGCGCAGCTAACGCCATTCAACGGCCAACACCGCGGTTCCTGGTGTGTCCGCTGTGCCGTGCGTGTGATCATTGCTTGTACAGCCCTCTCGCAGTGTCCGGAGCAAGTATGGTGGGTCTGACACACCGGTGTCAGTGTGTTCTTTTTTCCATTTCCAGGAGTGTACATATGCAGCAGTCTTAGGTGTCACAGCCTTTGGTCCCTGGTGAGTACAACCCATACCTGGTCCAGGTACCAATTCCAACGGACGTCAACCTCAGCCAACCGGGATCACCATTTCCAGAGGTGCCTGAAGGGGAGGCACCATGGTCTTCTCACATCGAGATGGACCAAACATTCTCGCACTTAAAGTAGATGATGAAGGATGCTGTATGTAGGCTGTACGCCCTACAGTGCGACGCCTTTTCTCTCAGCAGTGGTTTATCAGCAGCCTAATCTCAAACGGGTTACCTAAGCAGACGACAGAGCCTCAATCATGCACGCTGCGTAGGTCAGCAGGCGTCAGCGCGAGTGCCAGAAGAACTCGCTGGTCCCTCGGACCCGTTTTCCTCCATGGGCCACATGGTTCCACTAATACACAGCATGGGTATTCAGGGCAGTAAAAAACTACTCTGAGGCACCTTCCATCAGGCTGTACACCATGCGTCCAAAACTCTCGCAGTTCTTCAGTCGGAGTATGAACTGGAATCTTCCCTACGTAAATGCCGTGCCCTACCAGCCACCGGCAACCGAAGGAGATGTCAGTGTCTGCTTTCACCATTGCCAGGACGTGGCTTCTGTATTAGAGACCACCAGGAACTTGGTACTGGCCGTCGGCCTTTGGTACCTTGTTTTGCTCAATTTCCGACTGAATATCATTGACTATTTCATTATTAAGGCCGTCAGCTTACTTTCAGATTTATGATAATCCACTTCTAATCACGAACTATCACAAAATATTGTAGTTATAAAGTTTCTCCAAAGAAGTAGTATTGTGGTTTGGATGCGTTCCGCTAATACCTCTACATGGTATACCTGGGCTGTGTTTTCATAGCGCCTCAACCGGTGCAAGACTTATTTGTTACAGTCACTGCTGCTTGCAGAGGTGGCAGCTCTGTGTATTCAATTTCGCACCTTTATACCCGCAGATCACGTACAAATTTATAATGTATTCTTCCCACTATACGGAATGCGTACAGTAAGTAAAATTCCGTTATTTTCAATCTACTCTGGTGTTGTAATTTTTCACTTTGCTTCTGCCTTAGCAGAGGGAGGAAACAGAAAAGAGCATTTCGTTACGGGTTAGTTTAGAAATGCGAAAACGTAACAGAGATTCTCGTACAATTGCGCCGGCCGATGTGGCCGATCGGTTCTAGGCGCTTCAGTCTGGAACCGCGCGACCGCTCCGGTCGCAGATTCGAATCCTGCCTCGGGCATGGATGTGTGTGATGTCCTTAAGTTTGTTAGGTTTAAGTAGTTCTAAGTTCTAGGGGACTGATGACCTCAGATGTTGGGTCCCATAATGCTCAGAGCCATTTGAATCAGCGTCCAATTCAAGTGTCAGACGCTACAATGGAGGCCTTTCGTATCACCGTGAAGTCTAATCATGACATCTACATCTACATCTACATGACTGCTCTGCAATTCACATTTAAGTGCTTGGCAGAGGGTTCATCGAACCACAAACATACTATCTCTCTACTATTCCACTCCCGAACAGCGAGCGGGAAAAACGAACACCTAAACCTTTCTGTTCGAGCTCTGATTTCTCTTATTTTATTTTGATGATCATTCCTACCTATGTAGGTTGGGCTCAACAAAATATTTTCGCATTCGGAAGAGAAAGTTGGTGACTGAAATTTCGTGAAAAGGTCTCGCCGCGACGAAAAACGTCTATGCTGTAATGACTTCCATCCCAACTCGTGTATCATATCTGCCACACTCTCTCCCCTATAACGCGATAATACAAAATGAGCTGCCCTTTTTTGCACCCTTTCGATGTCCTCCGTCAATCCCACCTGGTAAGGATCCCACACCGCGCAGCAATATTCTAACAGAGGACGAACGAGTGTAGTGTAAGCTGTCTCTTTAGTGGACTTGTTGCATCTTCTAAGTGTCCTGCCAATGAGACGCAACCTTTGGCTCGCCTTCCCGACAATATTATCTATGTGGTCCTTCCAACTGAAGTTGTTCGTAATTTTAACACCCAGGTACTTAGTTGAATTGACAGCCTTGAGAATTGTACTATTTACCGAGTAATCGAATTCCAACGGATTTCTTTTGGAACTCATGTGGATCATCTCACACTTTTCGTTATTTAGCGTCAACTGCCACCTGACACACCATACAGCAATCTTTTCTAAATCGCTTTGCAGCTGATACTGGTCTTCGGATGACCTTACTAGACGGTAAATTACAGCATCATCTGCGAACAGTCTAAGAGAACTGCTCAGATGACATGAGTCAAAGATAAATCCTCTTGCTGTATCATCACCACACGTGCGGTTTTCGTGGGCCAATAAATTATGTTCGTAGCATTTTATCCAATCTTCTGAGGAAGGATAAGGATCTTCATACTTTTCTCCACATATTAGGCAATAACACTCATTCTCCATCGCTCCTCCTTCACTGATCTTTTTTTTCTTGCATGGTGTGTCTCTTTCTTGAACTTCATCTTAATGTTATCATCTGTAGATACTTGAAGATTCTGCACACCTTTTCCACCTTTAGCGGAACGCACAGTCTTTTTAGTTTCTTTCATCTGCTCCTGATCGTTTTTTTCTTTCTTCTTTTTATCTAAAATATCTTTCATAGGTTAACTAGTCAAATGAATGTCGTTTTCTGATATTTTATTTACGTTTTGGGTTTAGAAGCATAGGAACATTAGGCCTAATTAATGTCTTCAAATGGATTTGGCGAAAACAACTACGGGGTATTACGGGCCTCTGCTGCACATTTAATGTCGATACTAGGGCCATCTGCGTATCAAGTGTCACTGCTCGTTGCACATTTGATGTCAGTGCTATCTGTGCATCATATGTCGTTGATGTCACATCCACGAAATTTTCATTAAATTTAGTTGTCTCTGTTGGTCCTATACCAACTACACGGAAACCGTTTGCTGCTTTCTCTATATCGCTGAAGCGATTGAAGTCTTTCGTGAAAAGCCCGACAGCTTCATGCAGTGCAATTCGTCGGCCTACATTTGAAGCCATGTAAAAGTCACATTCTCTGGTATAGGATGCCTTGAGAGGTCCAGTGTTTGCACATGGTGTGATATATGCGGTGGAAGGGATAACAATATTATTCCATTCTGGCGACAAAGCAGATTGTAGGCAAGACTGACGCGACTCACGATCCCCTAAAGTATGCAGAACTGGTTCTGCAACAGTTAGTTAGGCGCAGGAGACGAAGTGGTGCAGCCAATCTACGAGTAGGTTCTCTTTAATCCAGCCCGAATCTTTAACTGCTGTAATCGTATTAGCATTGCCTCCATTCAATAACTGAGCATTCATTCGCCTCCTCTTAAAAATAAAAAAATGGAGAGACGTACTCTCCTGAAGCGCTAAATGGGCAACCAACTGTTGCTGTAGCGCCGCTTTCACCACTTGTTGCCATGCCCGCTTGTTTTTAGCCCTTTGGTGCCAAAATCCTTAAATTTATTTGGACATTAAAATGCCTGTGTCGTCAACACTGTATATACGATTAGCATAAAAGTGGTATTTTGTTTGCAAAGCTTGCAAGTTTCTGAAGAACATTTGCACTTCCTTTTCATTAAAAGGTGTAGTTCTATTGATGGACGTGGCCCCAGGTTTCCGTATCGAAATATTAGAAAGCCTTTTTTTTTAATCCTTAGAACCAGTCTCTTCCTTTCATTTGGTATGTTTTGTCAAAACTATACTTCAAATTATTGACTTCAGCAAATCTGAAAGCTATTTTCCACACCAGCTCTATGGTTAACCCATAAAATAGTTTACTGCATTTTAAGAAATGTTCTAATTCCCCTTCTTGTTCTTCGAAAAATATAGCGTTACGTTCAGGTTTTGGTTGCTGTATAACTTACTTCTTGAGATGGTCATGTATAGCACTTTTTCGAACAGAGTAAGTAGCAGCTCCTTCTCCTAGTGAACATGTTTTGTTCTTGACGTTCTTGATGGCTATCTCTAATCCGTCTAATTTGTATTTGGCCTCCGTCTATCTTTGGTAATTTCGTGGTATCTGAAACAGATGTTATTAATTGTGTATGGGTGATTACGGACGATCGAGATAACGCCACTCTGAACGTCTGGTATCACCCAACACATACGGTAACGCCAAACAATGTTTTTACTTGCGGTTAGAATCGCATGAGACACGCGTCGAGTACATAAATACGTTGTTTAATTAGACGTTAATTCTCAAAAATGATATCGCATTTCTATGTTATACCTAAAACATTATACACCAAGTTTACTCATATGTTATGTGAAGTTGTTTAAAGAATATGAAGTAAACGTACCTTGTACAGCGAGCGCGTCGACAATTAGCAGATGTTTGTTCGGCATTGCGTGTAGCTTCGAGTCGCGAT
Source organism: Schistocerca gregaria (assembly GCF_023897955.1). Lineage (NCBI taxonomy): Eukaryota > Metazoa > Arthropoda > Insecta > Orthoptera > Acrididae > Schistocerca > Schistocerca gregaria. The sequence goes on along the minus strand of NC_064921.1, from coordinate 960,293,622 downwards.
TGCGCCACTGGAAATGTCTTCCATCCTTCTCTCACAGCGAGACATAAGTGTCCACCATTACCCCACGTCAGTGATTTCCCACACTCTCCCCTACTGTTAAAACCCCTAGAGGGTATGTTCATAGAAGATTCAACCAAAATATTACTACCTCCCCCCCACCCCCACCCACCGTCTAACATTTCTCGCAAAGAGAGCACAAAAATAAAATTAGATGCGACTGGAGTTAGCACAGCGCCTTACAATCAGTCGTTTTCTCAGGCCACCGCTCGCGACTGCACAGGAAAGAGCGGGGGAGAGGGGGAGGGGGGGGGGGAGGTAATAGTCGTGAACGAAGCATCCTCAGTCACATACTGTATTGTCGCTTGATGTGTGAAAAAATAGCTGTAAATATTCCACGGACGTTAAGGGACGAAACTTTTAATTTAGATATTAGGAATCTATGTACCGGGAGGTAGAGCTCACAAAGATGGGGAGCTGTGACCCTGAGCTTCGTATTCCTCCTATGTCCGTGTTTCGAATTCATTGTAGTTTGATCATACGTCATATTCGTTCCGATCATCAATTGCAGGACGGTGACCTATATTCCGCAATTCCAAATGATCAAAGTACGTAAATAAGGTACTGTTGTTTGACAAGAATGTAACGTCTGTCTGAATTATTCCCAAACGATTTTTGCCGGCCGGAGTGGCCGAGCGGTTCTAGGCGCTACAGTCTGAAACCGCGTGACAGCTACGGTTGCAGGTTCGAATCCTGCCTCAGGCATGGATGTGTGTGATGTCCTTAGGTTAGTTAGGTTTAAGTAGTTCTAAGTTCTAGGGGACTGATGACCACAGCAGTTAAGTCCCATAGTGCTCAGAGCCATTTGAACCAACCCAAACGATTTTTATAGAAACATTTATTGTTCGTCTAGATTTAAATACATGCCATCTATCACACGGCGTTTAGTTTAAGAATCAACTGTAAGAAACCATCTTTTATCACTCTCACGTGCATTGTTAACGTTCATTATTAGATTCACTCTAAATCACAGTTGTACGTCTTTAATACCTCGCACGACAGCACATTCACAAGTGTTATGAAAAAATTTCCCTTTCTTTCATCATTATCCCCTGATTTACTCATTCTCTACACTATTATTACATTGTAATACACAGTAGTCGTCGTAAATACAGATACAATATGAAAGCTGTCATCCAGGTCCACGCTCATGTCTTTCAGTTTCTCAATAAACAATAGCAGAATTTTTTCCGGAAAATATAGTAGCTTTGTGTAGACATTGTTGTACTAGAAACTAATCCCAGAACAATACTCAGCAATATGAGCAAATTGACGCTGTCGTCATGGGCAATCTTCTCAATCTGTATGTTGCGAACTTGCTTTTATGAAGAGTTTTGAGCAATGGACACTTCAGATACTCGATGAAAGATCAGATACGAGATACCGTTTTGTGGGTGGTATTTTCGGACCATGGACACATGACGTAGAGAAATTGGAAGTTGAGCCGTGGCGGCTTCTGTGAGGGCGCGCTCGCGATCCTACTGGCGCCAATTGTGTGCGCGTTCCATCGACTCTGACCCTCCTCATATCATCTTTGCTTGGTTGTGTGTTCTCTCTGGCACTGTGTGGTGGTGAGTGGTGTGTGAGACACGCAGCTGGACGGGTGTGAATAGAATTGTGGAGAAGAGGATTTTGTGACACAACTTCACTAGAAGAAGGGATCGGTTGGTAGGACATGTTCTGAGGCATCAAGGGATTACCAGTGTAGTACTGGAGGGCAGCGTAGAGGGTAAAAGTCGCAGAGGGAAACCAAGAGAGGAATACACTAAGCAGATTCAGAAGGATGTAGGCTGCAGTACGTAATGGGAGACGAAGAAGCTTGCACAGGATAGAGTAGCATGGAGAGCTGCATCAAACCAGTCTCAGGACTGAAGACCATAACAACAACAACAACAACATCTGATTTGCAACGGCCAGGATTGACTCAGTGTTTTATCGTAGTTTGGAGAAAATTTTTTGGCAGGGCTGAGTCACGATCACTACATATGACTTGATTTACAACTGAACTAGATAACATAGCAGGTTAGGTCTTAGTTTCGTTATGCGCATGTATCTGGATCACTACATACTGCAGACTGTCCTTACACATGTTATCAAAGCTGGATATCCTAAAGTGAAATCTGTTACGTATCTCACGTCTGGGACGTCATATAGGACTCTTTTGAGGGTGAATGATTTGCCAACAGAGGTTAAACCCTTATGTGACCTTTGGCATGTGTGCGCGTCAAGAAATGCACGAATCGACATGGAGTAACTATACAGGGTTTTTGTAAGACCACACGGAAGCGTATACTTCGAACTAACCCTACTTCTCCGAAGTGCGTTATTCACACTCGACACACACATATAAGTGTGTGTGTGTTGTTCAAATGTGTGTGATATCTTATGGGACTTAACTGCTAAGGTCATCAGTCCCTAAGCTTACACTCTACTTAAACTAAATTATCCTAAGGACAAACACACACACCCATGCGCGAGGGAGGACTCGAACCTCCACCGGGACCAGACGCACAGTCCATGACATATGAGTGTAAAGATGCTACAGATTAACGGTGCGCAAAACGAACTGGCCATGACTGAAATACGACAGTTAGTCGATGAACTGGGTGTTCGTATAGTCTGTTCGCAAGAACCATACTGTAGAAACAATAGACTCCCACAGTCTTCTCCGGTTACGTAACAGTTATCGGCCCCTATGTGGCTACGTCTGCCTTTGTCTTCCAAAATAAGGAATTAATTTTGACTAAAGTGCCACAGCTATGTAAACAGCAGTAGAAATACGGGCCGCCCGGACAAGGCGGGTTGTCGCTGTATGCAAGTATCTAGGCATTCTTGTGAAAGAGAAAAGGAACTTTCTAGGACATGTAGAATCTATTACTCAGAAAACGACTAAGAATAAGATTCCACGTGTTGACACTGCCGACTATAAATTACCGCTGCCTGTTGTACGGTCTTATCATAAAACTATCTTCAACGGTATCATGGGCATCGCCGTCAGCGTCTGAGCGCATAGCCTTCTACCACAGAACAATACTGCGATGAATACAGAGAACGTGCTCCTGAGGCTAGCCACTGGAGACACGTGCGATGGAGCAGCGATGTATTGGTTGATGCGTGAACAATGTAACTGACTGTACGAGATCACAGGAGCTCATATTTATAATCAAAGACACTTACGAGCCTGTAAGTTAGACGAATGGCAGTCTGAGACACTATAAACACTACAAGGCGGGTATATATCACATTACCAAGCATTAGGAAAAGGCTCATCACTTGCGACATCGCCATTTTCGAGGTATGGTGACCTTATTAACAAGTCATGGGCCATATCCCAAACATCTCTATCGCATAAGATGTAGGAACGAACCAATATGAAAACGTGGGAAGTTCCCTGATCATCTCATTTTCATTTTCCCCTTTTCCAGACAGATAAAGAATGCGGAAAAGTCGACTGGGATCTGTAAACAATTATAAATGACCAAACCTTATGCCTACAGTTAATATGACTGCACATTGAGTACCAGAAACGGAACTGCTAAAGTTTCAGTATTTAAGATCAAGTAGACGATCTGAAAATCAAAGTAACAGCAGAGTAGAAGAACAAAGTACAAGTGCTTCCCCCTTTATAAGGAATAACTGGCACGTATAATTATAATAAAGAGCAACCATTAAAATGGAAACAAATTAAAAAATACGTAATGGCCATCCAATCGGGTACACACAGACCCGAGGACTGCCGCGGCAAGCTCATACGCGTTTGGGAAATGGAACATACTGTTTTAACAATATGTCTAAATGTAGCTGTAGTTGTAGTTAGTCGACAAACTTCGACCTCTCCCGAGGCTTCCAGTAACAGATCTAGTAATATAAGCTGGCAGTTATTTACTTAGAACTGCAATAGGTCAACATCCGGTTTCTATTTGCAATCTAGGCGGATTCTTTATAATCATTAAAGGAATAGCTGTCGAATACTATCCTTGGAAATAAGGATATGCATGTATAGAGACGGCTGTGCGTTGGCGTAGCTGTCATATGTACACAGGTGACTCATGTGAAAAGGTCTCCACGTGATTATGGCCGCACGACGGAAATTAACAGACTTTTAACGAGAAATGGTAGTTGGAGCTACTGCCCGACGGCCTTCACTTAACGACAGATAGCAGCGGCGTTTGCGTAGAGTTCTCAGTGCTAATAGACAAGCAAAACAGCGTGAAATAACTGCAGAAATCAACGTCGCGCGTACCCGTTAGCAGAGTGAGGAGAAATATGGCGTTTCTGGGGTTTGGCAGCAGAAGACAGGCGCCTTCTTCGGAACACACTAAAACTACAAACTGCCTAAAGAGGCATGGTCCAACATTGATACAGAACGCCTCTTTAGGCGCACTGGGGATGCGGACGTCTAGTCCACAGCGACCAATCGGAGAAACAAATCAGTTGCATTCTTTTTAAAGCGGCCGATATACACTAAAGGCCATTAAAATTGCTACACCGCGAAGATGACGTGCTACAGACGCGAAATTTAACAGACAGGAAGAAGATGCTGTGACATGTAAATAATTAGCTTTTCAGAGCATTCACACAAGGTTGGCGCCGGTGGCGACACATACAACGTGCTGACACGAGGAAAGTTTCCAACCGATTTCTCATACACAAACACCAGTTGTCCGGCGTTACCTGGTGAAACGAAGTTGTGATGCCCCGTGTAAGGAGGAGAAATGCGTACCATCACGTTTCCAACTTTGATAAAGGTCGGATTGTAGCCTATCGCGATTGCAGTTTATCGTATCGCGACATTGCTGCTCGCGTTGGTCGAGATCCAATGACTCTTAGCAGAATATGGAATCGGTGGGTTCAGGAGGGTAATACGGAACGCCTTGCTGGGTCCCAACGGTCTCGTGTGCCTAGCAGTCGAGATGAAAGGCATCTTATCAGCATGGCTGTAACGGATCGTGCAGCCACGTGTCGATCCCTGAGTCAACAGATGGGGACGTTTGCAAGACAACAACCATCTCCACGAACAGTTCGACGACGTTGACAGCAGCATGGACTATCAGCTCCGAGACCATGGCTGCTGTTACCCTTGACGCTGGATCACAGACAGGAGTGCCTGCGATGGTGTACCCAATGACGAACCTGGTTGTACGAATAGCAAAACGTCATTTTTTTCGGATGATTCCAGGTTCTGTTTGCAGCATCATGATGGTCGCATCCGTGTTTGGCGACATCGCGGTGAACGCACATTGGAAGCGTGTACGCGTCGTCGCCATACTGGCGAATCACATGGCGTGATGGTATGGGATGCCATTTGGTTACACGTCTCGGTCACCTCTTGTTCGTATTCACGGCACTTTGAACAGTGGACGTTACATTTCAGATGTGCTACGACCCGTGGCTCTACCCTTCATTCTATCCCTGCGAAACCCTACATTTCAGCAGGATAATGCACGACCGCATGTTGCAGGTCCTGTACGGGCCTTTCTGGATACAGAATGTGTTCGACTGCTGCCCCGGCCAGCACATTCCCCAGATCTCTCACCAACTGAAAACGTCCGGTCAATGGTGGCCGAGCAACTGGCTGGTCACAATACGCCAGTCACTAATCTTGATGAACTGTGGTATCGTGTTGAAGCTGCATGGGCAGCTGTACCTATCTATACACGCCATCCAAGCTCTCTTTGACTCAATGCCCAGGCGTATCAAGGCCGTTATTACGGCCAGAGGTGGTTGTTCTGGGTACTGATTTCTCTAGATCTATGCACCCGAAGTGCGTGAAAAAGTAATCTCATGTCAGTTCTAGTATGATATATTTGTCCAATAAATACCAGTTTATCATGTGCATCTTTTCTTGGTGTAGCAATTTTAACGGGCAGTAGTGTAACAATGCTGAAAACTAGAATTCGCGTTTCCTTTTGATCAGCAATCAACAAATGTGGCACCATTTTATAGCTTTCTCACAGTAAATTCTCCACATAGGATTCACCGTTCTCTTTCTTCGGATGTGTCTATTGTATCAACATCTCATTACACCGCCGATAGTCCCGAACCGTGGTACTCACTCTTTCCCCGTTTCCATGTGTCGCGGGAGCTTTAGGACGCACTCGCGCAGAGGATATCTTCAAGAAAATTACGGCTTTGTTTGAACTCAGTCGCAAATGTGTTAGTTGTTGAAAATAAATAAGCTGCTCGCCGCACACTTTCACGATCCTTTAATGGCTAGCAAGAGGCGAAAAAGTGCAAAAAAAAAAAAAAAAAAGAAAAGTTAGTGATGACACGATATTAAACGTTACCTTATGAACGCAGATGATGCTCTTGAAAATGTGTTCGACGTGATTGTGACCGCATGTCAAGAATTAATAGATTCTGAACGAGGAATGATATTTGGAGCTAGACGCATCGGACATCGGAAATCGTTAGCGAGTTTAATATTCCGAGATCCACAGCATCAAGAGTGTTGTAAGCGGGCCATTCTGTGTTGGCAGCGCTGTGTAGCGCTTTGCATTGGATCTCTGACTGCGCTTTCTTTGTAAGAGACTCTGCGGCTGGTCGGACTCGTTGTTGGAAGTTAATCGCCAGTACTGTTGGGCAGTTGGAAGTAGTCGCCAGCAGTGATGGAAGTACTGTTGAGCAGTTGGAGGTGAACAGCCAGCAGTGGTGGATATTAGATGTGAGAAGTTAGCATTGATGGAGGGTAGATGTCAAAAGTGTTACCATATGCTAACGATCTGTACATTTTCGACTTAGAAACTGGATATTATTCATGATTATATACCTATATACTAGATGTCAATGACGATTTATATTCGTGTTTGAACTGGATGTCACATTGTTGTTGTTGTTGTTGTTGCGGTATTCAGTCATGAGACTGGTTTGATGCTGCACTCCATGCTACTCTATCTTGTGCAAGCTTCTTCATCTCCCAGTACCTACTGCAACCCATATCCTTCTTAATCTGCTTGGTGTATTGATCTCTTGGTCTCCCTGTACGATTTTTACCCTCCACGCTGCCCTCCAATACTAAACTGGTGATCCCTTGATGCCTCAGAACATGCCATACCAACCGATCCCTTCTTCTAGTCAAGTTGTGCCACAAGCTTCTCTTCTCCCCAATCCTATTCAATACCTCCTCATTAGTTATGTGATCTGCCCATCTAATCTTTAGCATTCTTCTGTAGCACCACATTTCGAAAGCTTCTATTCTCTTCTTGTCCAAACTATTTATCGTCCATGTTTCACTTCCATATATGGCTACACTCCATACAAATACTTTCAGAAACGACTTCCTGACGCTTAAACCTATACTCGATGTTCGATGTTAACAAATTCCTCTTCTTCAGAAATGCTTTCCTTGCCATTGCTAATCTTCATTTTAAATCCTCTCTACTTTGACCATCATCAGTAATTTTCCTCCACAAATAGCAAAACTCCTTTACTACTTTAAGCCTCTAATTTCCTAATCTAATTCCCTAGCATCACCCGATTTAATTCGACTACATTCCATTATCCTTGTTTTGCTTTTGTTGATGTTCATCTTATATCCTACTTTCAAGACACTATCCATTCCGTTCAACTGCTCTCCAAGTCCTTTGCTGTCTCTGACATAATTACAATGTCATCGGCGAACGTCAAAGTTTTTATTTCTTCTCTATGGATTTTAATACCTACTCCAAATTTTTCTTTTGTTTCCTTCACTGCTTGCTCAATATGAAGACTGAATAACATCGGGGAGAGGCTACAACCCTGTCTCACTCCCTTCCCAACCACTGCTTTCCTTTCATGTCCCTCGACTCTTATAACTGTCATCTGGTTTCTGTACAAATTGTAAATAGCTTTTCGCTCCCTGTATTTTACCCCTGTCATCTTCAGAATTTGAAAGGGAGTGTTCCAAACAACATTGTCAAAAGCTTTCTCTAAGTCTACAAATGCTAGGAACGTAGGTTTACCTTTCCTTAATCTAGCTTCTAAGATAAGTCGTAGGGTCAGTATTGCCTCACGTGTTCCGATATTTCTACGGAATCCAAACAGATCTTCCCCGAGGTCGGCTTCTACCAGTTTTTCCATTCGTCTGTAAAGAATTCGTGTTAGTATTTTGTAGCCGTGACTTATTAAACTGATAGTTCGGTAACTTTCACAACTGTCCACACCTGCTTTCTTTGGGATTGGAATTATTATATTCTTCTTGAAGAGTGAGGGAATTTCTCCTGTCTCATTCATCTTACTCACCAGATGGTAGAGTTTTGTCAGACTGGCTCTCCCAAGGCCGTCAGTAGTTCTAATAGAAATTTGTCTACTCCGGGGGCCTTGTTTCGACTTAGGTCTTTCAGTGCTCTGTCAAACTCTTCACGCAGTGTTATATCTCCTATTTCATCTTCATCTACATTCTCTTCCACTTCCATAATATTGTTCTCAAGCACATCGTGATTGTATAGACCCTCTATATACTCCTTCCACCTTTCCGCTTTCCCACCTTTGCTTAGAACTGGGTTTCCATCAAAGCTCTTGATATTCATGCAAGTGATTCTACTTTCTCCAAAGGTCTCTTTAATTTTCCTGTAGGTAGTATCTATTTTGCCCCTAGTGAGATATGCCTCTACATCCTTACATTTATCCTCTAGCCATCCCTGCTTAGCCGTTTTGCACTTCCTATCGATCTCATTTTTGAGACGTTTGTATTCCTTTTTGCCTGCTTCATTTACTGTATTTTTATATTTCCTCCTTTCATCAATTAAATTCAGGCTCTCTGTCTTACCATTATATAATCTATCAGATACCTTTTAGTATCTCCAGGATTCTTCCATGTATATAACCTTCTTTTATGATTCTTGAACCAATTGTTAGCTATAATTAAGTTATGCTTTTTGCAATATTCTTCCAGACGGCTTCGTCTTTCATTTCTTAGCCCCAATCCATAATCACCTACTATGTTTCCTTCTCTCCCTTTTCCTACTGACGAATTCCAGTCACCCATGACTATTAAATTTTCGTCGCCCTTCACTATCTGAATAATTTCTTTTATCTCATCATATATTTCATCAATTTCTTCACCATTTGCAGAGCTAGTTGGCATATAAACTTGTACTACTGTAGTAGGCATGGGCTTCGTATCTATCTTGGCCACAATAATGCGTTCACTATGCTGTTTGTAGTAGCTTACCTGCACTCCTATTTTTTTATTCATTATTAAACCTACTCCTGCATTACCCCTATTTGATTTTGTATTTATAACCCTGTATTCACCTGGCCAAAAGTCTTGTTCCTCCTGCCACCGAACTTCACTGATACCCACTATATTTAACTTTAACGTATCCATTTCCCTTTTTAAATTTTCTAACCTACCTTCCTGATTAAGGGATCTGACATTCCACCCTCCGATCCGTAGAACGCCAGTTTTCTTTCTCCTGATAACGACATCCTCTTGAGTAGTCCCCGCCCGGAGATCCGAATGGGGGACTATTTTACCTCCGGAATGTTTTACCCAAGAGGACGCCATCATCATTTAACCATACAGTAAAGCTGCATGCCCTCGGGAAAAATTACGGCCGTAGCTTCCCCTTGCTTTCAGCCGTTTGCAGTACCAGCACAGCAAGGCCGTTTTGGTTATTGTTACAAGGCCATATCACTCAATCATCCAGACTGTTGCCCCTGCAACTACTGAAAAGGCTGCTGCCCCTCTTCAGGAACCACACGTTTGTCTGGCCTCTCAACAGATACCCCTCCGTTGTGGTTGGACTTACGGTACTGCTATCTGTATCGCTGAGGCACGCAAGCCTCCCCACCAATAGCAAGGTCCATGGTTCATGAGGGGGATGTCACATTATTAAGGTATTTTGTACTTTGATGTCACATTATTAAGGTAAAAAATACATTATTTGGTTTGCAACAAAATCTTTCCTTTGCTAATCACAAGCCTAATAATAGATAGTGGCGTTAATAGTTAGAATCTTTTGTTTTGTTGGCAGTACTGACGCTCGATATATTGCAGTAGTTCGCGTAATGAAGATTTTTGTGAGGTAAGTGCTTAATGAAATGTATAGGTTATTGTCAAGATTTGTTTTTAGTCAGGGCAATTCTTTTGAATTAATTATTTGAAGTCAGGTTGTGATTTTTTTTGAGCAGTAGTATTGCATTGCCTTAGAATATTGTGGGTCAGTGTTGACATGATAAGGAAAAGTAAAGAGAAAGTAGGTTCAGTAAGTTCAGTTTTACTCAGCTGTTTCAGAATCAAATAACGTAGAAGTTTCATCTTCTCAGTCATTCTGCAATTTAAGTGCAGACACACCCATTTAAATAAAGAAGTTTCAGTGTGTCGAGAATACAAAATTTCAAGCACTACCTCTCACCACAGATAACGCAGTGGCCGACGGCCTTCACTTAACGACCGAGAGCAGCGGCGTTTCTATAAAGTTGTCGCTGTTTACAGACAAGCAAGACTGCGAGACATAACCACAGAAATCACTTTGGGACGTATGACGAACGTATCCGTTAGGATAGTGCGGCGAAATTCGGTGTTAACGGCCTATGGCGCAGACGACGGACGCGGTTACCTTTTCTAAGACCATGATATCGCCTAAAGCGCCTCCCATGGCCTCATGGCCATATCCGTTGCACTCTAGACCACAGGAAAACCGTGGCATGATGCGATGAGTCCCGACTGCAGTTGATAACAGCGAGTGTGGCGCTGACCCCGCGAAACCATGGATCCAGATTGTCATTGTCAACAAGGCAGTGTGCAAGCTGTTGGTGGCTCCGTAATGGTGTGGGCTGTGATTACGTGGAATGGACTGAGTTCCATGGTCCAACTAAACCTATAATTGACCATTTGCAACCATTCATGGCGTTGATGTTCTGAAACAATGATGGAATCTTTATGATGATAATGCGCCATGTCTCCGGACCAGAATCCTTCGCAATTGGTTTGAAGAGTATTCGGGACAATTCGCGCGAATAATATGGCCACCCAGATCACCCGTTATGAATCCCATCGAATATTAGTGGGAGATAATCGAGAGGTTAGTTCGTGCACAAAATCCAGCATCGGTGACACTTCTACATCTACATCCACACTCCGCAAGCCACCTGACGGTGTGTGCCGGAGGGTACTTTGAGTACCTCTGTCGGTTCTCCCTCTGGTACCCTCATACGCATGATACCAGTATGATGATGCAGTCACAGAGTGCAGTTCACACCATATACAAGTCGAGGAATGCACGGATTCAGACTGATCTGCCCGGTCCCCTGATTTTTGGTCAATATAGTTTGTCTGGGATGTAATGGGAGGACATACTTTCAACACTTCTGCTGTTACTGACGGCATCATGGTTCAATATTTCTGCAGGGGTCTTCCAACGACTTGTTGAGTCCATGTCACGTAGAATTGGTGCACCATGCCTGGAAAAAGGAGGTCTGATGCGATGTATCGAGCGAGGTATCCCATGACTTTGGTCACCTTAGTGTAGACTTACGTTGCTAGTAATATGTCCCATACAGCCATCTCACAGACAGGTGAGAGTACTGTCTCCTTTATTCACGTTTTTGTGAGAAGAATCGAAGAAAACACACCTTTATTTACATATGTTAAATAAAGCCACGTAATGTCCGTAGGAACCCGATGAGTATTCCAGGAAAAAGCGATGCTCAATAATCATACCTCTCCAACTCATCGAAGTGAGAAGTTAATGGATTTGACAACAGGACTGATTTGGTAACTGCTAAGGGAGGTTGAAAGCTTGTCAGTATGTGACAAGAGGGTTCAACGCTATTATCATACCCCTCACGGGTATGATACCAGTAGGATGATGCAGTCAGAGTGCAGTTCACACGATAGACTCGAGGAATCTACCGATTCTGACTGATTTGCCTGGTTCCCTGAGTTTTCGTCAATAGAAGTTGTCTGGGACGTAATGGGAGGACATACTTTCAACACAGACTCCAATCAGTAGTCTTCATGAATTGACACGTGGCCGTAATATGTGTATTAACCATGGCAAGAATTTCCTCATGCTGACATTCGGAGCTAGTTTGCTTCCATGCCAGAACGAACAAAAACTATATTCATCCACGTGGGGGACACACGTCATACTGGCGACGATAAAGGGCATCAATTCTGAATATATGCAAATTTAATTACTTAACATCCATTATGTCTGATAAACACTTCCCTCTGTGTACATATAAAGCTATGAAATTTTCAAGATGCATCAGTCTTCAAAGGAAGATGTACAATATTGGGCGTGAATTTGTAAATGTCTGGAAAAATCTGTGAATTCTAAATGCTGTATGAAGAGGTTAAGCATTACATCTGATTTTTCTGAAACAATTCACAATTAAAGATGGCTTGTCTATTGCTAGGCAAAAGCACCACATTGTAGCTTAAAAATCAGCGGCCGGCCGCGGTGGTCTCGCGGTTATAGGCGCGCAGTCCGGAACCGTGTGACTGCTACGGTAGCAGGTTCGAATCCTGCCTAGGGCATGGATGTATGTGATGTCCTTAGGTTAGTTAGGTTTAAGTAGTTCTAAGTTCTAGGGGACTGATGACCACAGCAGTTGAGTCCCATAGTACTCAGAGCCATTTGAACCATTTGAACCAAAATCAGCGGGCTGGCTGAAAAAACTCGAATGTTTCATCTCGCAGCATGTACTGGATGCTGCAGAGTAACGCTTTGTTAAAAACAGACTCTAAAGGCAACGTTTCGAAAAGATGTTGCTGTCACAGCTGTGTGAAAGTGGCTTGAATCTACCATTTCTCATTTTTAGGAGTTCAGCGTATAGTTATTTGTTTATCTGTGGCCAAACTGTATAGTGAACAGCCAATGGTGAGAGAACACTCATGGAAACGAAGTTAAATAGTAATTATCTTGTACTATGTATTTGTGGCGTTTAATGTGCTCTGTATATTTACAGAACTTTTCACAAATATATGGCATTACAACGGCATTACCGTAGCGACAATCTTCATATGAAAAATTCGTATCCAAATTCCTTAGTACGTGCGCAAGTATATGTATTTGTGTGTTAGTTCATTGTAAGTAAACAGGCAGCCTATATGTAGAGAACTTACACGAGAAATACGTTTGGTGCGTAATTGCCCAGAGGACGAGCACTTGCGGCTTATCGCCATGTTTCGGACTTTGACAAAGGTTAAATAATTTCCACTAGGAACATGGGAACATCATGCCCGGCTAATTAAAACTGTGTGTCAGACCGAGACTCGAACCTGAGACCTTTGCCCTTCGCGGGCAAATTCTCTACCGACATAGGTACCTACGCACGGCTCACGACCCGTCCTCAGACCTTTACTTTCCCACTACCTTATCTCCTACTTCTCATACTTCACAGAAATTCTGCTGCCAAATTTGCAGGAGTAGCACTCCCGGAAGAAACGCTATTGAGGAGACATGGCTTAGCCATAGCCTAAGGAATGTTTCCGGAATGAAATCATCACTCTGCAGCGGAGAGTGCGCTACTATTAAACTTCTTGACGCGTCGCAGATTAAAATTCTGTGCCGGACCGAGTCTCGAATTTGAGACCTTGCCGGGCAAGTGCTCTACTTTTTTCCCCCTACACAGTATTGACGATAGGTTAAGTAGGTTACAATTTAAAGATACAGTTTCTCACTACACAATATAGACTACAAAATGTTATTTACTACATTTTTTATAATAGATTGATTGCCTAACTTTATTTCGTATAATAAATTAATGGTTACAATAATTTTTCCAAGAACATAAACGGAAAGGAGAACAAGGGGAAACAAGGAGTCCTTTGTCTTCTTGAGTAAGAAATCACCCGAGAAACAGTGCTCTGCAATGAGCCAGTTGGCTTGATAAATAGTGACGTTGTCGCCTGAGTACCTCAGACGTAAAAGAAGCCTTCTAATGGAACATCAGCTTCATACTCCTCGTCCCGCACGTCTAACACTCAACTAGCCGGTAGGTCCGCGACTAGAGCTCCTAAATAATTGGCGAAACTTGTTCTGTATTGTCCCTGTAGCCGTACGTGTTGTAGTATATACCAAAGTACTAAGACATTCTTATAAATTTATCGCTGAAGATAATGTGCCGTCATCCCTTTCATCCAGTTTAGAGCGTATTTCCTGCTTTGGCGGAAACAGGTCTCTTCCGGGAACTGACTGAGCTACCCAAGAACAACTCACAAACCCACCTCACAGCTTTAGTTCCGCCAGTGCGTAATCTCCTACTTTCCAAACGCCTGGTCCAAAACACAGTTTTAATATGTCAGGAAGTTTCATGTTAGCGAACATTCCGCTGAAGAGTGAAAATTTCATTCTGGATCATTCCGACAGATTGTATATTAGTACAATGACTGCAGAACGAGTTGTGACGAGATGCACTCAGGACAACAGTGGAGCAAGAAAAGCGGGCGCGGATCCTTCCGAAAGGACTACAGACCGAGAAGAACGGAGGAATATTATAAAGGCTCTGGCAAACAGACGGCTGACAACAGCTAAAGTATGGGCAGAGGTTACTGGCGGCGTGTCAATGCGAATATTACTGGAAATCGGACCCATATCTCGAACTGCCAAATGTCGTTTACTTCTGTCATACCACAGACAGAAGAGACTTGCACCGTGTAGAGCCAGCATCAGCATTCTGCAATGATATTGGAAACGAATTTCCTTCCATGGCCGTCAGATCGACGATGTTTCTATAGACGGCCTGGTGAAAGATCGGCGGAAGCAGGGACTCTCGAGACCCATACCTCTCCAACTCCTCGAATTATGGTGTACAGAGATGTTGAATATAAAACAAGACTTACTTGTTAACTTTTGAACGACAGCTGAATGCTCATCAGTTTGTGTCAGAAATGGTAAATCCTGTTGTCACGACCAGGTCACAGTATGGCATGTTCCAGTAGGACACTGCAAGGTCCTGCACAGCAGTTGATTCCAGAAAGGACTTGAGGAAAGTAGGGATCCTTGATTGCCTTGCCAGGGCCTCTGGTTCGTTGCCCATAGAGAACGTCTGGGATGCGATGGGAACACGTACACTTTCACAATAATCTTCAGCCAGCATTCTTCGTAAACTGACACGGCATGTGTTTAAGGCATGTCAAGAAATTCCTCAAGACAACAAAACGCAATTAATAAAGGGGTGAATTCGTGCCTTTGGAGACCACGCCAAATACCAATGTAGATGACGGACATTACTTCCGAATAGAATTAAAGATTAAAATCCGTTATATTGTGTAAATCTCAAATTTGATAAATAAGGGACACGTTTTATCCGGTGTAACACTTCACTTTTCCGTCGGTGTAATATACAGGGGACTTATAGTTTCGCTATGTACCCGAGGGTATGAATTAAGGGCCGCATGATAACAGCTAATTATCATTTATCCATTCCCGTGTACGGTCAGCATTTCCAAAAAATAGCACCTGCGACGGCTTTGTCATTTCCCTCGTAAACATCTTGTATTGTACACGGGTTGTCCAGGAGGGGGCATACAAGTAGGTGGCTTGGATCTTCTTCATTCCCGCAGCCGCAAAGAGGTGTCTGCGGTCTTTGGAAGGATCCCCCATTTCTTCAGGTTGGTATTGCATCGGGTGACGCCCATTCTTAGGCGGTTGAGGGACCTCCATACAGCGTATGAAAGTTTGCGCCAACTAATTAAGAAAAGTATGTTCATCACTAACAGCTCTGTCATTTACGTATGAGTCGATACTTTTGATTTAATTATGGAGGAACTGAGACAGAGAAGAGGCATATTATAATGTCAATAACAGTGGCAACCGACAGTGCCAGCCCTAATAGAATACGTGATTGTGCCTTGCAAATAAAAGTAAATATATGAAGTAACAAGAGGTTAAAGTTACTCAGTGACACAGAACTGTGTTGCGCTCGAAGTACTGATAGATACGTATAACTGAAAAGTATTTTTCTTCGTTTGTTTCCGTTCACGTGATTTGCGGAACAGGAGTTGGTGCTGTCCTAATAACCCGTGCCATAAACACGCGAGGGTGCAGTAGCGAGCGACACAGGACTGTCGTATCGATCTCCGGCAGCGACGGGGGACAGTGACTCGGCTATAAGCACACGTGGCAGCCCCTCGTGAGGAGATTCAGGAAATCGTTCCACAAACAACTGGCAATCTCTAACTGCGGATCTGTTTTACGGTACAGTGAGAAACGTTTTACACGCAACTGAACCGCTGAAATATTTTTCGGCGCTAAAAGAATTTAGCGTCAAACGATACATGCGAAAAAATTGTATTTTCTCTCTATTCAAATGTTGTTATGTTACAGTAATTTCGTTTTCTCCTAAACTTTACTTTGATAAGTACTGAAACTTTTTTATGAAGCACGTTATTTTTTAAGACAATCTGCTGTGGTTTTTGTCGTGTCTTTTTGCAACAAATGTTCTAATGCTCTACATACTGTTCGACGTAATTCATAGACTTTTCAGTCTGTCATTCGAACACGCAGAGACGTTGTCTATTCTCATTAATGTGACAACCTATCAAAAGCCTGGATGACCACCTTTTGGAGCGCGGACCGCTGCGAGATAGTTAGTTACGTGTTCCATTGATCAATAGCACAGAAAAAACCGTTGTGATGTGGAACGTGTCAAATGCACAAAAAATGCGCACAGGAAACAAGTTTTTTTTACATTATAGTGTTATACCTAAATATTTCTATTATCTCTCCCGTTCCCTTAAATGGCACAAAATGCATATATTGTATCTCCAGATTTATTTACTCATATTCAAGAATTTATCTATGGTACAGAAGGAGATGTCAAGGAGGTATGATTTCAATTTGTTTTTGAAACTATTACTGGTGTCTGTCAGACATTTTATTTCATCTGGTAATTTATCAAAAAGTTTTATAGCAGCATATTTTACCCCTTTCTGTGCCAAAGATAGGTTAAAGTAAAGGATACTGTAGGTCATTCTTTTTTCTGGTATTGTAATCATGAATGTCGCTGTTTATTTTAAACTGGTCCATGTTGTTGAGAAAAAATTTAATTACTGAGTAGTTGTACTGTGAAGCAGTTGTAAGAATTCCTAACCTTTTAAACAGATGCCTACAAGATGTGCTACCATGAAACCCCCACCCATTATTCTAACTACTTTCTTTTGAACTGTGAATACCTTTTGCAGGAAGAGAGTCAGGTGGGTTCTGGAAGGTACCTGTTGATTCATGCTGACTCCAGTAGCGTGGTCAGTCGCGCTAGGTTTCACGGTAGGGGGTTCATGGCGCAAACAACTCGATCGACGTGGTCTCACTGATTCTCCACTGGGTTTAAATCCGAGGAATTTAGTGGCCACGAGAGTAAAGTAAAGTCTTCCTGGTAATCATCGGACCACGCAGGTACACTGCGAGCTGTTTGACACGGTGTCCTGTCCAGCTAGTAGATGCCATCGTGCCAAGGAAAAGCTGCATACAGAGGTGGACATGGTCCCCAAGAATAGATCCACAGCTGTGTTCGTGCGCTGTGCGTTCCACAATGGCGATATCACCCAGGGAATGCCACGAAAACATTGCCCAGATCATAACGCTGCCTTCTCCGGCCTGGATCCTTTTCACGATTGTTAATGTGACCACCGCCTACGTTCGACGTCAGCATGCTGTAACCACTCGCAGACGATAGGTGGCAGCAGTAGCAGTAACAGTGGAGGGTGTATAAAAGCGTGTCGGGGAGGGAGGACACGGACAAGAGTGCCGTCGTTGTCGTAATGCGAAAACGGAGCGATTTACCTGACGCCCTAATGTGCAGTGGCGGCGGCGAGCGGGTATATGGCCATGCAAAGTGATCACATCATGGAATGGCGGATATCTTGTCCGCACGACTCTAACGCACCGTACAACATCGAGCATAGCGGTAGATCGACGTCCGAGCCTTTCAAAAGGATATCGACTCTTCGCCGACAACTGCTGCAACTGAACCGTAGCACTCATGCCATTATGTGGGCTTCCATTGTCCAGTAATGACCAACACCACTGACTGGAAAGGTCACACGAGCAATGCCAGCAAGCTTATTTGTCGCTATCGTGATGACCATAATACAGCAGCCTTCATTTCTAAACAGTATACAGATAAACATCTAACCGTCAGTTATAATGGTTTTATGCCATGCTGTATACAACATACGAAATAGACTGTTACATACTGATGTGTATCTGGAGAGCTACTGCTACGTTGGGAAGCAATGATGGGCTATATACCGTGTCCCCGTCTGGCACATTTCGTATTTCAGCAAGACAGTGCCCCACCACAACTGGCAGGGAACGTGCTTTTTTCAAATTTGCTGCTGAACATTTCAGGCTGCTAAATTGTGCTCATGACGGTAACATCTGATATTTGAGTGTTGTCATTGTAGAACAGATTGAAGCGCGACGGCAACTATCATACTACATGTGTTGTCTGTTGACACTCGTCTCCATATCTTGGGTTGATGTTTTTTTTCTTTTTGTTTCAGAGTAACATTGCCAAAGATTTATCCTCCATTGCTGAAGATGGGCAATGGAAGCAGATGGACGCTGGAGGATGAATCTTTGACAATGATAGCTACTTGTGTTTTTTTTGGGCGAAGCGCCAACAGGCAACACTTAAACACATGATTACTCGGACGTCCCACACTGTGCCACATCGTCGACTGCTTACCAAGATAGGAAAGTAACATGGGGCGTCCCTCAAGAAAGCGTGACAGCACCTGTAATATCCTCAGTATAGATAAATGGTTTATCATATAGTTTCGGAACTACAAGATGGTTAGCTGACGATACTGTTGTCTACGCGAAGGTATCGTTAGACGATCATAATACAATGCAGGAAGGCTTCTACAAAATTTTTGCTTGGTTTAATGAAAGTCAGCGCCCTTTAAATGCGCATAAATGTAAGATAATACCTATAAAAAAGAGAAGGAATCTTACACTAAACGATTACAAGATTGTCACATCGTGAAAGTATGTAAGGAAATGTGAAGATAACGTAAAGTCAGTATTAGGAAAAGCGAATGGGAGATTTGTTGGCAGGAATCTGGCTTAGTGCAGGGTGTCTGTAAGGGGTATTGCGTAAGTCGCTATTCCGACAAATTCTAGAATACTATTCCAGCGTTTGGAGTGCTTACCAAGTAAGCATGGCAACAGACATGGAAAGAACTCAGAGACGCGCTACTGGACCTCTACCCGGTCGGTATAGCCTGTACTAAATTTCAACAGCTATGCTCGGGGAACTTAATTCGGAATCACTGTGTAAAAGACGACGTGGCTCTCGTGAAACCCTGTTGGGTAAAGTTAGAAAACCTGCATTCGTAGATGACTTTCTTCTTCCTTTCTCCGGCCTTTATCCCCTATCTTCACGAAGTCGACACGCTAATCTGGATTTGACGCTACAGTCTGAAACCGCGCGACCACTACGGTTCCAGGTTCGAATCCTGCCTCAGGCATGGATGTGTTTGATGCCCTTAGGTTAGTTAGTTTTAAGTAGCTCTAAGTTGTAGGGGACTGATGACCTTAGAAGTTAAGTCCCATAGTGCTCAGAGCCATTTGAAACATTTGATTTGACAATGTTACTGTTGTAGGGTGTCCGCATGCCCCTCATGTCATCGCCTCTTCCTCTCCCCGGCCAGAAATTGTGTACCCGTCTATCTGCTTTTATTTAAAAGTGTGAGAACGTTTTTGTGGTGTTCGCGAATCGTAGTGTAACTTAGGCGGGACATGGGTACCAGCACAGTCAGATGTGGTAAACAGCTTATAAACCACATCCAGGCAGGCTGGGACACCGGCCCTCGTCGTTAATGGGCCTGGCGCGCTTCCCCGATCTCGAAAGCTGCGGGCTAACGCACATGGCTATCCGGGCGGGTCTACTCGAAGATGACTGTGCCCCACTGGGAAACTTTCGGGGGCACCGT
Organism: Schistocerca gregaria; assembly: GCF_023897955.1. NCBI lineage: Eukaryota > Metazoa > Arthropoda > Insecta > Orthoptera > Acrididae > Schistocerca > Schistocerca gregaria. The sequence goes on along the minus strand of NC_064921.1, from coordinate 960,273,695 downwards.
TATTACTCCCTTGCACAGTTGGTGAATGTGAGGGAAAATCAATATATAGGTAAGGCCTACGAAGTAACCTCCGCCAACGCGAAGAGGCTTGCGGAGTATGAATGTAGATGTAGATTAAGCTGAATGCCGACAAGTGTTCTTTGAAAATGGAACAGAGCTCTCTTTGTTTCTCATTCTTTTCCATTCCAGATGACCGCTTTGCCAACGGTTCGTTCAACGCTAATCCTCCTACTTTCTGTAAACTGCTCCACACTCACTTTTATCTGCATGCTCTATACAACCCGAAATTTAATATGGCCAGTCCACGGAAATCGATTACAATGCGCTGTTCATCTCTCCCAAAAACTGGTATTGTGGCCTTTGACGAGAGCGTTTGAAACAGCCACACGCTTTCAAGCTTCCCTTCATTTGATGGCTCTTCACTACAAGCGTTTGGCTTAACCAACCTATTCAGTTGCACAAGGGACCGCGCTAACGGGCTATATGTATGCCACCAATCTGTCGTCCTAATATTTTACTGCTGGTACATTGCTTTATACAAACACCCGCGTTTGGCTGAGCGGTTCTAGGCGCTTCAGTCCGGAACCACGCGGCAGCTACAGTCCCAGGTTCGAATCCTGCCTCGGGCATGGATGTGTGTGATGTCCTTAGGTTAGTTAGGTTTACGTAGTTCTAAGTCTAGGGGACTGGTGACCACAGATGTTAAGTCCCATAGTCCTTAGAGCCATTTGAACCAAACACCCGCTTTGTATTTATTCCTACATCCTTCTCATGTGTTGCAATCTTCCTATTGTTACAGTATATACTGTACATAATCGTATATTCAACTCCCCATAAGTCAAAAAAACACTTCAATATTCATCAACGTTTATATTTCAATTCAATGTGAAGAATTTGCCAAGAATCAACTCACACTTCATGGCAATTTTTCATCAATCCATTATATGGCAGTAATAGCTGTAGAAGTCACAAACCAACACTCTCAGTCCGTATAAGCCTCGGAAGGCTCACCGGTATCCACCTATCGCCGTGTCATCCTCAGCCCAAAAGCGTCAGTGGATGCGCATATGGAGGGGCATGTGGTCAGAAAATCGCTCTCCCGAGCGTTGTCAGTTTTCGCGACCAGAGCCGTTACTTCTCAATCACGTAGCTGCTCAGCTGGCGTTACAAGGGCTGAGTGCATCCCGCCTAACAGCCGTGCAAATTGAGAAGTTCTTTTTCGGCAATTCATTATGCCATCGTCAGGCTCCATATGCGTCTCTCAAAAGTGATCGATATTGACATACTGGTGCCACATGTTTCTGGATGTCGTGTATTCTCAAGTGCTTCGAAGGATGCATGCAAATCGTGTTTACAATTAGGGCAACTGTAATGATTCGGTCGTTCCCAAAGCTCTATATTTTCCCGCAAGAATAGATACTATTGATGACCGTGCAGCTTCTCTAGAATGAAGTGATAATTAAATCTAAACCCTTAGCTGCTGACAGGTGTTGTTGATATACATCAATAGGGACAGCTGAAAATGTGTGACTCGACCGGGACTCAAACCCGGGATCGCCTGCTTACATGGCAGACTCTCTATCCATCTGAGCCACCGAGGGCACAGAGGATAGTGCGACTGCAGGGACTTATCCCTTGCACGCCTCCCGTGAGACCCACATTCTCACCTTGTATGTCCACACACTACATTCGTAGCAATCCTAATAGATATTTGCCCATTCACTCATTACTCGCGCCAGACTAACCTGACGAGTCCCATAAGAGTTCGAGCAAAGTGTATGCATTCGCACAGGTGAAGGTCAATGGCTGGGTAGCCTTTAATTACATGAAGATTGTATCTGTTCCCGAAAGAATAGATATCATTGATGTATATCAACAACACCTGTCGGCAGCTAAGGGCTTCTATTTAATTATCATTTCTATATCTTCCATAGTATCACATGTACGAATATGGTTGATGCATGACTCTCTCCAAATGCTCTATGAGAGCCCCTTTGATCGCGTCCAAGCGGTGATCAAGCTCAGTCCATGATTATTAGAGTAGATACACCAGATAGCTCCTTATAATAACTAATCTTTATTTATGACAGACTGTTTCGCTTTATCGCCATTTTCAAGTACCTGCAAGTACAATTTCGGTGAGTACAGATGTGGTTAGAAGTGTCATTCACATTAAAGTAGCTGTCTTGTACTCACGTCGAGATTGATGTGACGTCCATATTTCGTCGTTAGTGGACTGTTTCGTAGATGTCACTGCTTTAATAAGATCGTAAATGGTGTCAAGACGTTGGAAATAAAATGTTAATTACGATCGAAAATGCACTACACATTCTGAGCAGAATACCAAAAGGTTTAGCAACGAACATTCTTGAGGAATTAGAAATTTATATGTACACGAAAAAATACCCACAAAAACTATTAAACTAACTTACATAATTTAGACACAAGTACTACCTTAAAAACTTTACTGAACTTTTAGAACACGAAAATGGATAAACGGAAGTAACATACACAACAACCAAAGATGATCGTAACAAATCTTAGTTAATAAAATAATATCGCTGTTCATCTGCACAATCTTTGTAAACATATAGCGTTGTAAAGAGTGGAACTGTCAAAACTGCTGTCACGCCGTAATTAACATTTTATTTTCAGCTTTGGACCACACCTTAATGTGTAATAATCTTTTTGTTAAGTTTTCTGCATCTCAACGTGTAACCTGTGCGGTGGGTGCCATCTATTCTCTTCTTAATAGTTGACGTTTCTACTTGGACTTTCCATTGATTAAAATTTGTGTATGTATCTTTATCGGTGTCTGAATTAATCAATAGCATTTAAAACGTCGTATTCTAACAACGAAGCCCTTCAGTGCGAGGTTGCCAGAGGCCAATGATGTTTACGGCTTTCGATGCCCACATATTGTCTACCATGCAACTACCATGCAAACCATGGATGAAGAGTATCAGACGGATGCCATATTCCTTGACTTCCGGAAAGCGTTTGACTCGGTGCCCCACTGCATACTTCTAACTAAGGTTCGAGCATATGGGATTGGTTCCCAAGTATGTGAGTGGCTCGAAGACTTCTTAAGTAATAGAACCCAGTACGTTGTCCTCAATGGTGAGTGTTCATTGGACGTGAGGGTATCATCTGGAGTGCCCCAGGGAAGTGTGGTAGGTCCGCTGTTGTTTTCTATCTACATAAATGATCTTTTGATAGGGTGGATAGCAATGTGCGGCTGTTTACTGATGATGCTGTGGTGCACGGGAAGGTGTCGTCGTTGAGTGACTGTAGGAGGATGCAAAATGACTTGGACAGGATTTGTGATTGGTGTAAAGAATGGCAGCTAACTCTAAATATAGATAAATGTAAATTAATGCATATTAATAGGAAAAAGAATCCAGAAATGTTTGAATACTGGTTCATTGGTTGAATTTTGCGAAGATGTGGTTCATCTGTAAAGGAAACCGCTTATAAAATACTAATACGACCTGTTCTTGAGTACTGCTCGAGCGTTTGGGATCCCTATCAGGTCGGATTGAGGGAGGACATAGAAGCAATTCAGAGGCGGGCTACTAGATTTATTACTGGTAGGTTTGATCATTACGCGAGTGTTACAGAAATGCTTCAGGTACTCTGATGGAGTCTCTAGAGGAAAGGACACGTTCTTTTCGTGAATTGCTACTGAGGAAATTTAGAGAACCAGCATTTGAGGCTGACTGCAGTACAGTTTTACTGCCGCCAACTTACATTTCGCGGAAAGACCACAAAGATAAGAGAGATTAGGGCTCTTACAAAGGCATATAGGCAGTCATTTTCTCCTCGTTCTGTTTAGGAGTGGAACAGGGAGAGAAGATGCTACTTCGTTCGAGGTACCCTCCGCCACGCACCGTATGGTGGATTGCGGAGTATGTATGTACATGTAGTAGATACAATAGTGGCTGTTAATGGCAACAGGGTCCGGAACTGGAGGTATCTAATGGTGAGCACAGCATGAGGCTATGGAGTGTAAAAAATGGCTCTGAGCACTATGGGACTTAACCGCTGAGGTCATCAGTCCCCTGGAACTTAGAACTACTTAAACCTAACTAACCTAAGAACAACACACACATCCATGCCTGAGGCAGGATTCGAACCTGCGACCGTAGCGGTCGGGCGGTTCCAGACTGTAGCGCCTAGAACCGCTCGGCCACTCTGGCTAGCTATAGAGTGTAGCTGAACTGCTTAGTCCACGAGTAACTCAAAACACTGCTGCATTGCTAGTGCTGTTGATACAATGTAGAGCACTAGGAACGATGAACAAAGCAAACAGTGCATTATATCTACAACAAAAGTTGCCGAAGTTCACAAATGGGCAGAAATGAACCAGAGGAATTTCGCAGAGAAAGAAATGCCAGATGAAATGTTAGCGATTCTGCAAGATGTACATGAGGGTTACAATGATGACGATACGTGCTTAACAAGTGAATGTGATATTGAAACAGATGTCGAGCCCTGTTGTTCACCATCCTTGTCGGATAGGGGGGCGGCAAATCCCGTCTCCAGTGAAACGTAGTAAAGGCAGAGGTCCTGAGCTCGAGTCCAAGGAGCGAGTACTAAACATAAATACGTGCATGGAAGATCAGCCGCAGCATAGCAAAAAAACAATTATAAACAGATTTCGAATAAGTCCGTAGCAATATGACCAAGTAATGCAAAAGACAAACTAAGGATATTCAAAGGAGATCAAGGTGCACTTGTTAGTAAAACAGGTGTTTGTGCGTTTCACTTATGCTCGATACAATTTAAAGGATGTGCATGATAGCTATTCACAACGTTACGCTCGTCAAATTGGGCGCGAAACCGATTACAGTGATTTCAAGGGAAGCTGTGGATGGTTGAATAACTTCAAATAGTACTACAGAAGTGGAAGACGTAAGATAACGAAATTTCAAACAAAGTGTCAATTTGGCGATGCGCAGCATATTTCGGAATCGGTCTGAAAATTTGTAGGTGAGAGAAACAAACTGATTCTATCATTCAGCAAGGAATTTTATTTCAACTCCGCACAATCGGGATTTGAAAAGGAAATGTATATGAAAGGAACCCTGGAAGTTAGACGTATCAAGAGAGTTGTATCAAGATCAACTAACATCAATGCCTTGTCGCAGTCGTATACAATTATGCTGACTGTTAATCTGGATGGTAAATTGTCTGGAAAGTTATTTATGGTGCCGAGAGAAGTTGGAAGTGCTCTGCCCCAACGATTCTTTCTCGTGTGCGTGATCTTGCAAGAACAGTAGGGAACATTTAAGTCACAGCATGTAAGAGTGGGAAAATGGGCCTAAGAGAACTACAGCTTTGGTGGGAGCACTGTGTTGGCCAATAGGTGGTCAAAATAACTTGCTTTTGCTTGATTTCTGGTCTGCGTATAAAAATCATACTCCTTTAGAGGACACTATCCCTCTTGAAAAGTGTATGACATTCCATTTCATATCACCTGGAACGATAGGACAAATTTAGCCTCTGGATGTTTGTTTTTTCCGTTCCTATGAAATATATTATCGCACTGTATGCACCTACGTCGTAAAGGACAGTCAGTTTTACGATAAGCTCCACAACAGATGTTTGCATTCGGCTGCATTCCATTACATTCAATCAGTTCTCGTCACCCCGATACACCAATATGATTCTATATGCAGTCTTTATGAGTGGATATCAACCTAGCTGAATGCCCTGCACTGTTTCTACATCTACATCTACACCCATACTCCGCAAGCCACCTGACGGTGTGTGGCGGAGGGTACCCTGAGTACCTCTATCGGTTCTCCCTTCTATTCCAGTCTCGTATTGTACGAGGAAAGAAGGATTGTCGGTATGCTTCTGTGTGGGCTCTAATCTCTCTGATTTTATCCTCATGGTCTCTTCGCGAGATATACGTAGGAGGGAGCAATATACTGCTTGACTCTTCGGTGAAGGTATGTTCTCGAAACTTTAACAAAAGCCCGTACCGAGCTACTGAGCGTCTCTCCTGCAGAGTCTTCCACTGGAGTTTATCTATCATCTCCGTAACGCTTTCGCAATTACTAAATGATCCTGTAACGAAGCGCGCTGCTCTCCGTTGGATCTTCTCTATCTCTTCTATCAACCCTACCTGGTGCGGATCCCACAATGCTGAGCAGTATTCAAGCATTGGGCGAACAAGCGTACTGTAACCTACTTCCTTTGTTGTCGGATTGCATTTCCTTAAGATTCTTCCAATGAATCTCAGTCTGGCATCTGTTTTACCGACGATCAACTTTATATGATCATTCCATTTTAAATCACTCCTAATGAGTACTCCCAGATAATTTATGGAATTAACTACTTCCAGTTGCTGACCTGCTATTTTGTAGCTAAATGATAAGGGACCTATCTTTCTATGTATTCGCATCACATTACACTTGTCTACATTGAGATTCAATTGCCATTCCGTGCACCATGCGTCAATTCGCTGCAGATCCTCCTGCATTTCAGTACAATTTTCCATTGTTGCAACCTCTCGATACACCATAGCATCATCTGCAAAAAGCCTCAGTGAACTTCCGATGTCATCCACCAGGTCATTTATGTATATTGTGAATAGCAACGGTCCTATGACACTCCCCTGCGGCACACCTGAAATCACTCTTACTTCGGAAGACTTCTCTCCATTGAGAATGACATGCTGCGTTCTGTTATCTAGGAACTCCTCAATCCAATCACACAATTGATCTGATAGTCCATATGCTCTTACTTTGTTCATTAAACGACTGTGGGGAACTGTGTCAAACGCCTTGCGGAAGTCAAGAAACACGGCATCTACCTGTGAACCCGTGTCTAAGGCCCTCTGAGTCTCGTGGACGAATAGCGAGAGCTGGGTTTCACACGACCGTCTTTTTCGAAACCCATGCTGATTCCTACAGAGTAGATTTCTAGTCTCCAGAAAAGACATTATACTCGAACATAATACGTGTTCCAAAATTCTACAACTGATCGACGTTAGAGATATAGGTCTATAGTTATGCACATCTGTTTGACGTCCCTTCTTGAAAACGGGGATGACCTGTGCCCTTTTCCAATCCTTTGGAACGCTTCGCTCTTCTAGAGACCTACGGTACACCGCTGCAAGAAGGGGGGCAAGTTCCTTCGCGTACTCTGTGTAAAATCGAACTGGTATTCCATCAGGACCAGCGGCCTTTCCTCTTTTGAGCGATTTTAATTGTTTCTCTATCCCTCTGTCGTCTATTTCGATATCTACCATTTTGTCAACTGTGCGACAATCTAGAGAAGGAACTACAGTGCAGTCTTCCTCTGTGAAACAGCTTTGGAAGAAGACATTTAGTAATTCGGCCTTTAGTCTGTCATCCTCTGTTTCAGTACCATTTTGGTCACAGAGTGTCTGGACATTTTGTTTTGATCCACCTACCGCTTTGACATAGGACCAAAATTTCTTAGGATTTTCTGCCAAGTCAGTACATAGAACTTTACTTTCGAATTCATTGAAAGCCTCTCGCATAGCCCTCCTCACACTGCATTTCGCTTCGCGTAATTTTTGTTTGTCTGCAAGGCTTTGGCTATGTTTATGTTTGCTGTGAAGTTCCCTTTGCTTCCGCAGCAGTTGTCTAACTCCGTTGTTGTACCACGGTGGCTCTTTCCCATCTCTTACGATCCTGCTTGGCACATACTCATCTAACGCATATTGTACCATGGTTTTGAACTTTGTCCACTGATCCTCAACACTGTCTGTACTTGAGACAAAACTTTTGTGTTGAGCCACCAAGTACTCTGAAATCTGTTTTTTGTCACTTTTGCTAAACAGAAAAATCTTCCTACCTTTTTTAATATTTCTATTTACGGCTGAAATCATCGATGCAGTAACCGCTTTATGATCGCTGATTCCCTGTTCTGCATTAACTGATTCAAATAGTTCGGGTCTGTTTGTCACCAGAAGGTCTAATATGTTATCGCCACGAGTCGGTTTTCTGTTTAACTGCTCAAGGTAGTTTTCAGATAAAGCACTTAAAAATATTTCACTAGATTCTTTGTCCCTGCCACCCGTTATGAACGTCTGAGTCTCCCAGTCTATATCCGACAAATTAAAATCTCCACCCAGAACTATAACATGGTGGGGAAATCTACTCGAAATATTTTCCAAATTATTCTTCAGGTGCTGAGCCACAACAGCTGCTGAGCCCGGAGGCCTATAGAGACATCCAGTTACCATGTCTGAGCCTGCTTTAACCGTGACCTTCACCCAAATCATTTCACAATTCGAATCTCCGTCAATTTCCTTCGATACTATTGCACTTCTTATCGCTATAAACACGCCTCCCCCTTCACTGTCCAGCCTATCTCTGCGGTATACATTCCAATCCGAGTTTAGCATTTCATTACTGTTTACGTCTGGTTTCAGCCAACTTTCTGTTCCTAGTACTATATGGGCGTTGTGACCGTTTATTAATGAGAGCATTTCTGGGACCTTTCTATAGACGCTCCTGTAGTTTACTATAAGCACATTAATATTGTTATTCCTTGTTGCATTTTGCCTACTGCCTTGCCGCGTCTCAGGAGGCGTCTTGTCTCTAACCTAAAAAAACCCCATGTGCACTCCACACGTACTCTGCTACCCTCGTAGCCGCGTGTAGTGCACGCCTGACCTATTCAGGGGGACCCTACATTTCTCCACCCGATAGCGGAGGTCGAGAAATTTGCACCCCAGCTCTCCGCCGAATCGTCTGAGCCTCTGGTTTAAGCCTTCCACTCGGCTCCAAACCAGAGGACCGCGATCGGTTGTAGCTCCCAAGGAGTTCTCCATCGGTCTTGATGGTGCAGACCTTTGTGGTCACTGTGGCGCCCCATTTTTCTTTCGGTGTTCATAGTGCAAGTAAAAGTTTGTTTTAAATATTTCTTGAATGCCGATGATGTCCATTTTGTAAAGAGTAATACATACATCCCACAGAAGATGGATCTCTGCACCTCCCGGACAATCACTTTCTGTCACCCTACTGATCCATATGGTGAGTCATTAGCGGCAAATAATTTTACAATCATAATTGTTAACACAACACTTTCAAATGAACTTAACTAAAGAGTGAACTTGCGACCTGGCCCTCAAGGGCTTACTTGTAAGTAAAACTAGTTATCAGAATTGCGGTATTTTGATCTCGTGCTTTGCCTTAACTGCTTCCATAAGTTCATGTAAAAAAAGTGTCGAAATTATGATTAGCAATGTTCTCATATCAGACTTTCGGGATTAGTTCACAGACACTATCCCCTACAAAATCTACTGCGTCATTGGGAATAAGAGATGGTTCTGACTTTCAATATATGTTAGTAAGCTACGGATAATTTATAAAGGAGAAATAAGATACTAAATCTTTAACCACACGAAGAAAGCCGATAAAGTAGGTAGATAGTAAAAAGGTTGATGTGGAGAAGGTCGGATAAATCGAGCACTTTTATTAAGTGGCCGGAAGTGTCTGCATGTCAGGGCACCACCAACCTTTTTTTTTTTTACATAGAATTTTAGATTATAGTCTTTGAAGGAGTTTTCATCTTAAACATTTAATTTGGAATAGATCGAGTGGTCTTAACCGACCTCGGATTTATGAAAGGAGCAGCAAATCCAACAGAATTATCTCACAAAATATACACGCAAGAATGTGATGAACAGAATGTAAAGAAATGTCGAGCAAAAAGTAAAAGCTCATTTCTAAATTCGTGAATTTTCACTTCAACCGTAGGCTCTTAGTGTATTTTCTCGTCGTTCCAATCATTTTTTCTTATAACATTTCCGTTTGCAAAAGGGACACCTGTAAACTGTGCTTGTCTAGTTTCAAATCAGCTGTTACTGATTGCTATTTTCAGACAGCAGTTACGCTTCAACTTATATATCCTTCTTATTAAAAATTAACTACTTTTTACATAACCCATGCAACACATAGTTACTAATGATTTGCTGAGGATCAATGATTTTTTTCGTAACACGATAAAGTAAAATCCGTTGTTATCGGATTTTAAATTCAGCAACATTTGGCTCCAAAATTTGAAGAGAACCATATAACTGTCCTTTGGTAGTCTTCTGGGGTTCATAGACTCCCTAGATAATATTCGTAAATTTTAGTTCCCCAAAATCTCAAATGCTGGGGATGTCTGTCAGCTCATAAAATCAGTTGGTCCATTATGACAGAGTGAACATCTCATCAGAATATGATATTTCTTGTCGTAATCTATCGGACGTGTACTTTCAAGGAAACCATTCCGGATTTATGGAATCATGGTAGAAATCAATTTGGATAGCCGGACGGGGACAGGAAAAGTCCTCCTCGAGAATACGACACCGCTCTCTTGCCACTGCTTCACAGCGCTCAGTACGTCTACAGTCTGTGCCAACTAAAGGAAGAAATATTACAATTTCACGTCTCGTCGACCATCCGGTCAAAAGAGATGGAGCACAAACTCGAACTGGGCAAAGACGGCTATTTCGAACAAATCATTGCGCTTTCGCCTTAATCAAAGAAAGGCAACTTCTTAAAAGCTAAATCATGACTGAAACCCCTCTCCTTCCGAAGCTGAGGCCATACCCTAACCATTGTCACAACTCATTCGGTGGGGCAAAGGAGCAAGTGGTTAAAATGCGTAATAGGTCCACAGAGCAGAAACACATTACTTTGCGGTTAGCATCCTTTCAAATAGGTACGGCACAAGCCAATACATCACCTATGCCCATAGATACACTCACTGACAAAAGAAGGTGAAGCACCAACAAGGGGAGGAAGAAACGCAATGAAACTTCACAGGTTGAGAGAGTGTGTGATGTTGTTTCAGTGATTACAACGTCGAGTCAAATTTACAAAGAACTTACCAGCATGCAAAGAACTTACCAGCATGCAAAGAACTTACCAGCATGACGTCGTACCCGTCTGGCATGGTTGCATGCACTGTTCCGGTTGGGGAGTGTGTCACACAGCCGATGCATCATCTCCTATGGGAAGCTGGGTGACAGGTGTTGCAGATGGTTGCGATATACTGGGTACCGACACTGGGACGGATTTGACATGGCGAGCTGGACCCACACGTTTTCTATCGGGTGTTATCAGTGGTTCTCAGTGGCCATGTTGACTACCTCAGCATCACAAAGACCTTTCATAAAGACACTTACCATGTGTGGACAAGCATTTTTGTTGACAAATGGCACCATGGTACTGTCACATAATAGATAACACGTGAGGATGCAAGATGTCCGTTATGTACCTACATGCCTTTTGCGGTCTCTGAATCATCACCTGACGCAACTTGAACTTATAATCTATGATTTCCAACACCATGACACCAAGACTACACCACTGTTGTTGTTGTGGTCTTCAGTCCTGAGACTGGTTTGATGCAGCTCTACATGCTACTCTATCCTGTGCAAGCTTCTTCATCTCCCAGTACCCCCTGCAACCCACATCCTTCTGAATCTGCTTAGTGTAGTGATCTCTTGGTCTCTCTCTACGATTTTTACCCTCTACGCTGCCCTCCAATACTAAATTGGTGATCCCTTGATGCCTCTGAACATGTCCTACCAACCGATCCCTTCTTCTAGTCAAGTTGTGCCACAAGCTTCTCTTCTCCCCAATCCTATTCAATACCTCCTCATTAGTTATGTGATCTGCCCATCTAATCTTTAGCATTCTTATGTAGCACCACATTTCGAAAGCTTCTATTCTCTTCTTGTCCAAACTATTTATCGTCCATGTTTCACTTCCATACATGGCTACACTCCATACAAATACTTTGAGAATCAACTTCCCGACACTTAAATCTATACTCGATGTTAACAAATTTCTCTTCTTCAGAAACGCTTTCCTTGCCATTGCCAGCCTACATTTTATATCCTCTCTACTTCGATCATCATCATTTCTTTTGCTCCCCAAATAGCAAAACTCCTTTACTACTTTAAGTGTCTCATTTCCTAATCTAATTCCCTAGCATCACCCGATTTAATTCGACTACATTCCATTATTCTTGTTTTGCTTTTGTTGATGTTCATCTTATATCCTACTTTCAAGACACTATCCATTCCGTTCAACTGCTCTACCAAGTCCTTTGCTGTCTCTGACAGAATTACGATGTCATCGGCGAACCTCAAAGTTTTTATTTCTTCTCCATGGATTTTAGTACTCAACCTTTTTCTTTTATTTCCTTTACTGCTTGCTCAATATAGAGATTGAATAACATCGGGGAGAGGCTACAACCCTGTCTCACTCCCTTCCCAACCACTGCTTCCCTTTCATGTCCCTCGACTCTTATAACTGCCATCTGGTTTCTGTACAAATTGTAAATAGTCTTTCGCTCCCTGTATTTTACCCCTGCCACCTTCAGAATTTGAAAGAGAGTATTACAGTCAACATTGTCAAAAGCTTTCTCTAAGTCTACAAATGCTAGAAACGTAGGTTTGCGTTTCCTTAATCTAGCTTCTAAGATAAGTCGTAGGGTCAGTATTGCCTCACTTGTTTCAACATTTCTACGGAATCCAAACTGATCTTCCCCGAGGTCGGCTTTTACTAGTTTTTCCATTCGTCTGTAAAGAATTCGCGTTAGTATTTTGCTGCTGTGACTTATTAAAGTGATAGTTCGGTAATTTTCGCATCTCTCAACACCTGCTTTCTTTGGGATTGGAATTATTATATTCTTCTTGAAGTCTGAGGGTATTTTGCCTGTCTAATACATCTTGCTCACCAGATGGTAGAGTTTTGTCAGGACTGGCTCTCCCAAGCCCGTCAGTAGTTCCAATGGAATGTTGTCTACTCCCGGGGCTATGTTTCGACTCAGGTCTTTCAGTGCTCTGTCAAACTCTACACGCAGTATCGTATCTCCCATTTCATCTTCATCTACATCCTTTTCCATTTCCATAATATTGCCCTCAAGAACATCGCTCTTGTATAGACCCTCTATATACTCCATCCACCTTTCTGCTTTCCCTTCTTTGCTTAGAACTGGGTTTCCATCTGAGCTCTTGATATTCATACAAGTGGTTCTCTTATCTCCAAAGGTCTCTTTAATTTTCCTGTAGGCAGTATCTATCTTACCCCTAGTGAGATAAGCCACTACATCCTTATATTTGTCCTCTAGCCATCCCTGCTTAGCCATTTTGCACTTCCTGTCGATCTCATTTTTGAGACGTCTGTATTCCTTTTTGCCTGCTTCATTTACTGCATTTTTATATTTTCTCCTTTCATCATTTAAATTCAATATTTCTTCTGTTACCCAAGGATTTCTACTAGTTCTCGTCTGTTTACCTGCTTTATCTTCTGCTACCTTCACCACTTCATCCCTCAAAGCTACCCATTCTTCTCCTACTGTATTTCTTTCCCCCATTCCTGTCAATTGCTCCCTTATGCTCTCCCTGAAACTCTGTAGAACCTTTGGTTCTTTTAGTTTATCCATGTCCCATCTCCTTAAATTCCAACATTTTTGCAGTTTCTTCAGTTTTAATCTACAGCTCATTTCCAATAGATTGTGGTCAGAGTCCACATCTGCCCCTGGAAATTTCTTACAATTTAAAACCTGGTTCCTAAATCTCTGTCTTACCATTATATAATCTATGTGATACTTTTTAGTATCTCCAGACTTCTTCCATGTATACAGCCTTCTTTTATGATTCCTGAACCAAGTGTTACCTTTGATTAAGTTGTGCTCTGTGCAAAATTCTACCAGGCGGCTTCCTCTTTCATTTCTTCTCCCCAGTCCATATTCACCTACTACGTTTCCTTCTTTCCCTGTTCTTAATACACCACTGTGTATCCCAAAACACTGGAAGAATGAACTTATCTCCAGGTCACCGCCATAGTCTGCGACAGTGATCATCTGGGGTTGTGCAGATACACGATTAATCGCTGAACACAGTTCATCAGAATACTTTCATCAGTAGACCGTGCTTTCAGGTGACAGCAACACCCCAAATGTAATCGTTTATGTTGTGTTGTTAAAGGCAGCCTACACATTGCGGTGGGGGGGGGGGGGGTTGGCGGGTCTCGTTTTGCGATTTATTCAATGTCCACCTGTCTCAGTATAGCGTCCATTCACCACCCGTTGCTCTGCATTCATAGGTACTATGTAGACAATGAGAAAAGCAGCGTTGATGAAAACCACCGTCCATACTTACGATTACAAAGTCCGCGTAACTCAAGTAACAAGATAAACCTGTAAACCTCTATTAATAACGGGCAAAATGGGTGCTTCCTCCCTTCATTGAAAATGTATGTTTGTTTGTAGATACTGATGTTTTATTACAGTCCTTTTCATTTCTGGTGTCACCAAGCCAACATTTACGTTGGTAGTACATCTACTACTAGTTTGTGCAGCTTATATCATACGTAAGACAACCAGAAATGTGCTAAGTCCAACCCGAAATATTACGAGATTCACTCAGGCAATATTCTGTTACGAAACGGGTTCACGTTCGGCCATTTTCAGTGGATTCTTCGAAAGAAGATGCTCTCCAGAATGTTCTGTACATGCATACGGAACACGCCACGCAGAATATTCACAAAGGCTAATAGCTTCGCACGCGGTTTATTCTGCAACTAACATTCCAGAACCACTCAAAACTTCACCGAAATGTCCGTCATTGGATCTGCTAGCACGGCAATATAAACCGAGCGCGATTTAATCGTCATTTCTGCATCTTACAGATAATTTTTTCGGACACATTTGACATGACCTTCTCGTCCGACAGCGAGTCCACGACTGACTCAATGCCGTCGCTCACGGGGACGTAACTCATTCAATTACGCGGGAAAGTCTTTTCTCTCATTGGTTGATCAAATTGATCAATCATATTAACCTTTCTTGATCAATTTCGCACGCAAACCGCTTTACTCCAATCAGCATTCGCAGATGCATCTACGTCATTTCATATTGCAAAATTACGCAAAATGTTCCACAAAACCAAACGAAACGAAAATTAAAAGAAAACTATGCTTGAAATACATTTTAGAACTAAGCATCCTCTTACTGTCTTTCTGGCTGCCTTATTATAATCAAAAGCTCCTAGACATACGTCGTCCACCAGTTAGGGGGATTCACCGATTTCAGGACATCCTGGTTACGTAGCACTTGCTAGTTACGGATGGTGTAATACATTGTAAAATTGAAATTTGACGTATGTCCCCACATACACACTCACATTCACTCTCGTCTAGTCCTACCCTAACACAAAATATAAATATCAACTTTTAAGCTACTATTTCCATTACGAAAGCAAAATTGTTGCAAGTTTAGAATCAAAATTCCTTAAAAATAACTTGTGCGCACTGAGAGTGCTGTTATTGTTTTCAAATAACAAATAAACTTATTCCCTCATGATTCCTACCTGAATTTACTTTACTAGTATCAGTTAAGTACTTTTTAATAGGATCTTTATATTTCTCAAATTATTAAAGCATTACGCATGAAAATTTTACACATTGTTCTTCTAAATTATAAAAGTTCCTATCTCAAAATTGAAAACAAACAGATCGTATTTATTACAGTTATTTAGTTTCTTATGTGAGATGAATAAGCGATCTTAGTACGTCCCACACAGCGCAGTTCTTACGGTCCGCACACCGCAACAGATGGCATTATGACGCCAGTAGCCGCCTACACAACGGCTGGGGCTGGAGGCTTCATTGCCAGCATCCAATACAGCTTGACCTAACGGAATAAAACTTACTGCAAAACTCTGCAGCTGTGTAAATAGCTGCGACGTTACAACATGATGTGTTGTTAAAGGCAGCTTACACATGTTGTGTTGTTAAAGGCAGCCGCCTACACATGGCATGGTAGCTCGCTAGTGTGGCAACTGCTGGTCCTCGACCAAGGGTGCAGGCTGACACACAATGTTTGTTAGTTGTTCTCGGACGGCAGACGCAAATTTGAAGGGGTTGCAATGTGCTTTGGGCACAGTACGGTGGTCCTCCCTTACAATGGTTAGACGTGATTGACTGGAATCTTGGCTACGAATATTCCTGCTTTCACGTTCCCACACATTCCAACATCAGGCCGAGCGAGGTGGCGCAGTGGTTAGCACACTGGACTCTCATTCAGGAGGATGACGGGTCAAACCCGCGTCCGGCCATCCTGATTTGGGTTTTCCGTGATTTCCCTAAATCGCTTCAGGCAAATGCCGGGATGGTTCCTATGAAAGGGCACGACCGATTTCCTTCCCCATCCTTCCCTAATCCGAGGTTGTGCTCCGTCTCTAATGACCTCGCTGTCGACGGCACATTAAACACTAATATCCTCCTCCAACATCAGTCCATTGTCAGATCAGTCTGTCTCAAAAAACTGGATACTGTACGATTCGACCAGTTGCCAAATAGAGGCTCACAATGAGGTTTCTTCCAAACTTTTGTCGGGTGCTGATAAGGCTATCCCTCACGAAGGTGGCATCTCCGTGTTGTTCACAGTGACCAAGCAATAACCGACGCTGTTTACGCCCCTTAAACACCGTACCAGGTCACAGAACAAACCAACGCTAATACACTCTGGTGGCAGCTTTACCTATCACAGAGAATTCCAACTCTAATTATTTATACACATGCCAGTGGTGTGTACGTGTACGAAGTTACATTGACATCCGACCAAGTATTATGGGTGCTTCACATTTTATGTCAGCCAGTGTATACAACGTGTAAACAAAAGCTTGCAACGTGGCACAATGGTATAGGGGAATTCGAGGCGAACTATTTGATACAGGACACTTGCGGTCGATCAAGGCGGGAAATAACCTCAAAGTGGCCTACAAAATCCAGGTAAGCTACGCCGCATGCGCGCTGCCCTAGATTTTGTGTATTCTCTCACTCTCTTACGTCACGTCTTAGTCGGCTGTTTCATTAACATTAATCTCAAAGTCCCCGTTAGCGTAATGAAAGGAAAAAAAAAACAGTTTTGTAAACGTTGTGCAAAAGAACTTAACTGTTTTAAGCACAGTAGTTTCATAGTCTGAAAGCCAGACAAACTAAACGATTTACCGTAATCGCTATTCCGTTATTCCGTTAAAATTCACAATAGTTTCATGTAAAATTTAGACAAACGTCACTTTTACAGAATGAGATTTTCACTCTGCAGCTGAGCGTGAGCTGATATGAAACTTCCCTGTAGATTAAAACTGTGTGCCGGGCTGAGACTCGAACAAGGGACATTCGCCTTTCTGTGGCATGTGCTCTAACGTCTGAGGTACCCTAGCACGAAGCAGGCTCAATCCTCAAAACTTACACTTGTGCCAGTACCTCGCTTCCTACCTTCCAAACTTTACAGAAGCTCTCCTGCGAACCTGCAGAACTAGCACTCCTGGAAGAGACGATATTACGGAGACATGGCTTAGCCACAGCCTGGGGGATATTTCCAGAATAGATTTTCGCTCTGTAGCGGAGTGTGCGCTGATATGAAACTTACCGGCAGATTAAAACTGTGTATCGGACCGAGACCTTTACTAAGGTCCCAAGTTCTAGTTTCGACCCGACGCAGTTTTAATCTGCCGGGAAGTTTCATATCAGTGCACACTCCGCTGCAGAGTGAAAATATCATTCTGGAAACATCCTCCAGCTGTGGCTAAGTTATGTCTCCTCAGTATCGTCTCTTCCAGGAGTGCTAGTTCTGCAGGTTTGCAGGAGAGCTTCTGTGAAGTTTGGAAGGTAGGACACGAGGTACTGGCAGAAGTGAAGCCGTGAGGACGGGGCGTGAGTCGTGCTTGGATAGCTCAGTCAGAGAGCTGGCTGGTATATGTAATGAAAACCTGAGTGAAGGGGTCAAAAACGAACTTCAGCTACGATCAAATGCAACGAACAATAACGAACAAAATGAAAAAAAAAACAAAAGAAAGGGAGACTGTACAGCACTTTCTCGCTAAAGGCAAAGGTCCCGAGTTTGAGTCTCTGTCTGACAGACAGTTTTAATCTGCCAGGAAGTGTCACTTTTACGTTTTGTACGTTAAATAACGAGGGATTTTAATATTTAAGGACGCGCATGCACTGTAGGTGTCCATTTTGGCCAATTTGAGGCGGTTTATCGATTTAATAGAACAAAAGTGCCTGTTCCGATTTCTTCGACTTCAACTACAGCTCTGTGGTACGTTTTACCATTTTTTCGTTTACGCTCTGTGTGTATTAGGGCGTGGTGAAAAGTAATGCCTCCGAAAAACTCTTAAAGCTTTTAAAACAAAACAAACTTCATTAACATTATACACTTTCATTCTTCATGTATACATATTTATTTTTCAACACAGTCACCCTGGTGACGAACACGTTTCTCACAACGAAAGACCAGTTTGTTGATACCGTCAGTGTTGGACGTTTAACTTCGTTGACGGAGCCCAACTTCACCTCAGCTTGCAGCGCTTCGTCACTATCAAAGTGAAGTCCTCGATGGTGTTCTATAAGTTTTTGGAAACAGATGAAAATTGCACGGAGCCAAGTCTGGAGTGTACGGTGAATGATCGATGACAGAGAACCCAAGGCGTAGTGTTGTCACAGCTGTCGCTGCGCTCGTGTGTGGTCCGTCATTGTCATGTTTAACGAGAGGGTGCTCCATGTGTGGTGAACTCTTAGAATTAGTGCTGTCAGTGTTCTGAGTGTCTCGCAGTACATTTTTCTTACGCAGCGCCAGTTTTCCTACGCGCCGACGTAGTTACATTACACACTGTCACTTTACAGTTCGGAGCCCTCTTGCGGCAGAGGGTTGCAACTTGCGTCAGCAAAGCGGTAAAAGTTAACCAAGTGTAATACTTCAGCTGATATTGTGAATAGAATAAAAGATCGGCAGCATTACTTTTCAGAACGTCCTCCTATGTCAAAAGCGTTATGTAAATTTAGAGGGACATTCAGGACACTTTTATGGACTTTTTCGTGATATTATTTATGGTCTGAAACGATTAAAACGAACAACAAGCCTTCTTTGCTCCCCCCCCCCCCCTGCCCTTGCCCACTCCCTCTCGCGTCTGCCCCTCCCCTCCCTCCCCTCTTATGAGACCTCGTCCTCCGTCGGCTCCTTTCCCCCCCTCCCCCACTTCGTTTTTCCTCTCCTTCCCTCTTTTCTTTCCCGTCATCTGTCCAGGTTCCTCTCATCTGCTCTCGGCTGTGGTGTCTCATATTTGTGACAAATTTTTAGTGCAGCGTTCAAGCGAGTGTTCAGTGTTGTGCGTCTTTCCAAAGTGTTGCGAACAGAAATCATGCTGTCGCTTATCTCTTGCGAACCGAAACAAGAGTGTCGTCGTGTTTTTTAATTGTCTGTCTATTATTTTACCTGTCTGCTGTATTTTATCATCATCGCCAACCCTTTGTTTTATTTTTTAAGTTCCACAGTTTTCCGCCATTTTACCATTTAAGTCACCGATTTTATAGCCTGCTTTCATTATTTATGATCTTAATTTTTTTAAAATAATGAAGAGTGGCGTAGTAAGCTGCTGCCAGCCCGCGTCCTTCGGGGGGAATCGAATCTCAATAAAGGAAAAAAAAATCTTTGGTAAAATCCTCTGACATTTTATAAGCGCGACGATCATTGGGTATATTTTCATTCCTCTTCATCCAATAAAATTAACAGCTGTTTGTTATTATATTTTCTTGTATGCCTATGTACCCAAGAGAGTACACTACGGTGACAAAAGTCAGGGGATAGCTATAGGCACAAATGGAGGCAATATCGCATACACAAGGTATAAAACGGCAGCCCATCGGCGGAGCTGTCAATTGCACTCAGGTGGTTCATTTGAAAACGTTTTCCATGTGGTTACGTCCTCACGATGGGAATTAAGAGACTTTGAATGCGGAGTGGTAGTTGGGGCTAGACACAAGGGACATTCGTTACGGAATTCAATATTCCGAAATCCACAGTGTCAAGAGTGTGTCAAGAATACCAAATTGCAGGCATTAGCTTTCACTGCGGACAACGCACTGACCGACGGCCTTCACTTAACGACCAAGAACATTGGCATCAGCGTACGGCAGTCAATGCTAACAGACAAGCAACACTGCGTGAAATAACCGCAGAAATCAATTTGGGACGTATGATGAACGTATCCGTTAGGACATTGCTGCAATATTTGGCGCCGGCCGGGGTGGCCGAGCGATTCTAGGTGCTACAGTCTGGCGCCGCGCGACCGCTACGGTCGCAGGTTCGAATCCTCCTTCGGGCATGGATGTGTGTGATGTCCTTAGGGTAGTTAGGTTGAAGTAGTTCTAAGTTCTAGGGGTCTGATGACCTCAGAAGTTAAGTCCCATAGTGCTCAGAGCCATTTTGCAATATTTGGCGTTAATGGGCTACGTCAGCAGACGACCGAAGCAAGTGCCTTTGTTAACAGCACGACATCACCTGCAGCGCCTCTCCTGGGCTCGTGGCCATATCGGTTGGACCCTAGATGAATGGAAAACCGTGGCCTGGTCAGATAAGTCCCTATTCCTGTTTGTAAGGGCTGACGGTAGGGTTCGGGTGTGGTGCAGACCCTACGAAGCCATGGATTCATTGTCAGCAAGGCCCTTTACGAGTTGGTGGGGGTTCCATGATGGTATGGGCTGTGTTTACGTTGACTGGACTACGTCCTACATATACATCCATATGGCTACTCTGCAGATCACACGTCAGTGCTTGGCAGAGTGTTCATCGAACTACCTTCACACCAGTTCTCTACTATTCCACTCTCGAACAGCTCGCGGAAGAAATAAACGAACACCTGTATGCTTTCGTCACAGCTCTGATTTCCCTTATTTTATTATTATGATCGTTCAACATAATATTTTCACATGAGGAGAAAGCTGGTGACGGAAATTTGGTGAGAAGATCCTGCCACAACGAGAAACCCTTTTGTTTTAAAGATTTCCGCTCCAATTCCACTATCATATCAATCGCATTCTCTCCCCTATTTCGCGATAATACGAAACGTGCTGCCATTCTTTGAACTTTCTCGATATATTCCGCTAATCCGGTCTGGGGTGGAACCAACACCGCCCAGCAGCACTCCAAAAGAGGACTGACAAGCGTAGTGTAGGCAGTGTTTTAGTAGATCTGTTGCGTCTTGTAAGTGTTCCGCCAATAAAACACATTCTTTGGTTCGCCTCCCTTACAATATATTCTATGTTTTCTTTTCAGTTTAAGTTGTTCGTAATTATAATTCCTGGGTATTTAGTTGAATTTACGACCTATGGATTTGACTGATTAATCATGTAATTGACATTTAATGGATTCTTTCTAGCACTCACGTGGATGACCTCACACATTTCATTATTTTAGGATCAATTGCTAATTTTCACACCGTCTTATCTAAACAGTCGATAGAATCCAACACTTCGTGTGAGTAAAAAGCTAGTTGTGTTTCACAAGAACGATGTTTTCTAAATCCGTGTTGACTATGTGTCAACAGACCGTTCTCTTCGAGGTAATTCTTAATGATAGAACATAGTCGAGGGATTTGAAAGGGAAGCAGTGGTTGGGAGGCTGTGAGACAGGGTTGTAGCCTTTCCTCGATGTTATTCAATCTGCATATTGAGCAAGCAATAAAGGAAACAAAAGAAAAATTCGGAGTAGGAATTAAAATCCTTGGAGAAGAAATAAAAACTTTGAACTTCGCCGATGACATTGTAATTCTGACAGAGACACCAAAGGACCTAGAAGAGCAGCTGAACGGAATGGACAGTGTCTTGAAAGGAGGATATAAGATGAACATCAACAAAAGCAAAACGAGGATAATAAAATGTAGGCGAATTAAGTCGGGTTATGCTCAGGGTATAAGATTATGAAATGAGACGCTTAAAGTAGGAAATGAGTTTTGCTATTTTGGGAGCAAAATAATTAATGTTAGTCAGGAAGTCTTTTTCTGAAAGTATTTCTAAGGAGTGTCCCCATGTATGAAAGTGAAACGTGCACGATAAATAGTTTAGACAAAAAGAGAATAGAAGCTTTAGAAATGTGATGCTACAGAAAAATGCTGAAGATTAGATGGGTAGATCACATAACTAATGAGGAGGTACTGAATAGAAATGGGGAGAAGAGAAATTTATGGCACAACTTGACTAGAAGAAGGAATCGATTGGTAGGATATATTCTGAGGCATCAAGGGATCACCAGTTTAGTACTGGAGGGCAGCGCGGAGGGTACAAAACGTAGAGGGAGACCAAGAGATGAATACACTAAACAGATTCAGAAGGATGTAGGTTGCAGTAGGTACTGGGAAATGAAGAAGCTTGCACAGGATAGAATAGCATGGAGGGATGCATCAAACCAGTCTCTGGACTGAAGACAACAACAACTACAGAACACATGTTCGTTAAAACCCTGCCGCATATCGATGTTTGCCGCGCGGTTTGAGGCGTCATATCACGGACTGCGCGGCCCCTCCCGCCGGAGGTTCGAGTCCTCCCTCGGGCATGGGTGTGTATTGTTCTTAGCATAGGTTAGCTTAAGTTAGTTTAAGTAGTTTGCAAGACTAGGAACGATGACCTAAGCGGTTTGGTTCCTTAGGAATTCACACACTTTTTTGCATATCAGTGTTTATGATATGGCCCTGTAATTACTCCTACTACCTTTCTTGAATATTGGGGTGACCTATACAACTTTCCAGTCTATGAGTACGGATCTTTCGTCGAGCGAGCGGTTGTATATGATTGTTCAGAATGGAGCTATACACCACTGACCATTAAAATTGCTACACTAAGAAGAAATGCAGATGATAAACGGGTATTCATTGGACAAATATATTATACTAGAACTGACATGTGGTTACATTTTCATGCAATTTGGGTGCATAGATCCCGAGAAATCAGTACCCAGAAGAAACCACCATATCACAGTTCATCAAGAGTAGTGACTGGCGTATTGTGACGAGCCAGTTGCTCGGCCACCATTGACCACACGTTTTCAATTGGTGAGCGATTTGGAGAATGTTCTGGTCAGGGCAGCAGTCGAACATTTTCTGTATCCAGAAAGGACCGTAGAGGACCTGCAACATGCGGTCGTGCATTACCCTGCAGAAATGTAGGGTTTCGCAGGGACTGAATGAAAGGTAAAGCGACGGGTCGTAACACATTTGAAATGTAACGTTCACTGTTCAAAGTGCCGTCAATGCGAACAAGAGGCGGCCGAGAACGTGTAACCAATGGCACCCCGTACCATCACGCCGGGTGAAACGCCAGTATGGCGATGACAAATACACGCTTCCAATGTGTGTTCACCGCGATGTCTCCAAACACGGATGCGACCATCATGATGCTGTAAACAGAACCTGGATTCATCCGAAAAAATGACGTTTTGCCATTCGTGCACCCAGGTTTGTCGTTGACTACGCCATCGCAGGCCCTCCTGTCTGTCATGCAGCGTCAAGGACAACCGCAGCTATGGTCTCCGAGTTGATAGTCCATGCTGCTTCGAACTGTTCGTGCAGATGGTTGTTGTCTTGCAAACGTCCCCATCTGTTGACTCAGGGATCGAGACGTGGCTGCACAGTCCGTTACAGCCATGCGGATAAGATGCCTGTCATCTCGACTGCTAGTGATCCGAGGCCGTTGGGATCCATCACGGCGTTTCGTATTACCCTCCTGAACCCACCGATACCATATTCTGCTAACACTCATTGGATCTCGACCAACGTGAGCAGCAATGTCGCGATACGATAAAGCGCAATCGCGATAGGCTACAATCGTGATGGTACGCATTTCTCCTTGCACGAGGCATCACGACAACGTTTCGCCAGGCAACGCCAGCCAATTGCTGTTTGTGTATGAGAAATCGGTTGGAAACTTTCCTCATGTCAGCACGTTGTAGGTGTCACCACCGGCGCCAACCTTGTGTGAATGCTCTGAAAAGCTAATCATTTGCATATCACAGCATTTTCGTTCTGTCGGTTAAATTTCGCGTCTGTAGCACGTCATCTTCGTGGTGTAGCATTTTTAATGGCCAGTAGTGTATACTGTACTTAACTTGTGGTACAGGCTTCTTCATATGCTGCATACATATAATTACAAGCAGATCTCTATAGAGGCATTACTTATGTCATACTTGACTAAGCGCCTTGTTAGTGGTTGCTTCCTACCAGCTGAAGGCTATGCTACATTCCTAGTTGACGTCCCGAGCAAGAATGGACGAGAGCTCGCCAGATACTTGTCACAAGTCGCGGAGCGGCGCTAGTGTCGACTCGAGGGTCCAGCGATATGTATTACAGATCGCGATCGATATCTGCAACCCCTAACAAGTGTGGTATCGAACGTTGATACCACACTACCCAGTGTTGATGATAGCTCTGAGCCAGAGGGTGATGCCTCTCCTGTTGGGTCAGAGGCCGATTTTCCTGCCCAGTCTGGACAAGTACGGAGGGTCGGTATGCTTGTCATTAGGAGTTCCAGTGTTAGGCGGGTGAAGGCCCTCAGGGAAATAGCAGACAAGGCGGGAAAGAATGACAACGTGTACTTGGGATGTATGCCGTTATTTGGAAGAGACTCTGCCGGCACCTATGGAGCGCATTGGGTGCAAAAGGCTGCTTACAGTGGCACACGTCGACACGAATGACGCCTGCCGCTTGGTTTCTGACGGCATCCTCGGCTGCTTTCGGCGGATGGCTGATTTGGTGAAACAGCATCGCACGCGGAGTGCAGGCTAAGCCGTCTACTTTTGGCATCGTCCCCTGGGTTGATCTCGGTCCTCTGGTTTGGAGCAGAATGGAAAAACTAAACCAGAGGCTCAGACGACTCTGCGATGGTATCGTATAACCTATTTCTCGACCCCGCTATCGGGCACAGAATTGCAGGATTCCACTTCATAGGTCAGACGTGCACTAGACAGGAAGTGGATACTAGGGTAACGGAGTACGTATGGCGTGCACATGGAGCTTTTTTACGTTAGAGAAACTCTCCCTTGGGATCAAAGACGATTTGCCTGATAAATTAACCACAATTCCCCACAGAACTTTCGTCGTCGCAGATCAGAGATAGAAAAGGTTAATATGATTTTAATAAACTGCATGAGCACCCTAGGAGAAGTCCCAAATTTTATATCGCTAACTCAAGGTTTTAAAGCACATATAGTATTAGCAACAGATATTTGGCTGAAACCCAACGTTAATGACAGGGAAATCCTACGTTATATTGGAATATTTATCGTAAGGCTAGGTTAATCACCAATGGCAGCGGCGTGTTTACTGCAGTAAAGAATTCGATAAAATCTAGCGAAGTTATCACGTATCCCGATTGTGAGTTAAGCAGGATGAAGTTAAGTATCAGAGATCGGTCAAAAATGGTAATCGGATGCTTTTATAGACCGCATGGGTCAGGAGCTCTATTGGTAAAGCGCTTCAGAAAGAACTTGCAGAATATCGTTAGTAATTTTCCTGATCATGCCGCTGAAATAGGGGCTGACTTCTACTTGTCAGATATAGGTTGAGAGTGTCAGGCCATCAAAATTGGTGCCAGAGACAGGAATTCGGGTGACATTGTCTGGATGCTTTGCCCGAAAATTTGAACAGATAGTTATGGAACCAACTCGTGAGGGCAATAACGTCTAAGACCACCTGGCAACAAACAGGCCTGAACTTATCCGATGAATTAACGCAGAGGAAGGTATCTGTGATCATAAGGCTGCGATAACATCTATGACAACGCATCTGACAAAAATTGTTAAGAAAGATAGAAGATAATTTTACTTGGCAAGAGTAACAAGATACAAATTTCAGAGTATCTGAGCAGTCAGCGCCGGCCGCGGAGGCCGAGCGGTTCTAGGAGCTTCAGCCCAGAACCGCGCGACTGCTACGACCGCAGGTTAGAATCCTGCCTCGGGCATGGATGTATGTGATGTCCTTAGGTTAGTTAGGTTTGAGTAGTTCTAAGTTCTAGAGGACTGATGATGTCATATTTTAAGTCCCATAGTGCTCAGAGCCATTTGAACCATTTTCAGCAGTCAGCATCAAATACTCGGTGATGAGGACGAAGATGTGGAAAACAAATGAAAATAAATTCAAAGGAATCGTGCAATATGCTTTAGAAAAAAAAGCTCCGAGTAAGATCTTAAAGGATGGTATACTAGCCGTGTTGGAAAACTGCTGCGTAAACAAAGAGATCTTTACCTCAGGAGTAAAAACCTAGCTGACAAACAAAAGCTGAACGAAAAAATGAGCGTAACGAGAGTAATGAGATAATCGTTCAATGACTTTGAAAGTAAAACTTGGTCAACCGATCTGAGTAAAAACGCTAAGAGGTTTTGGTTGTACGCAAAATCAGTAAGTAGGTCAAAATCATCTTTTCACTGACACCGAGAAGATAACAGAGAACGTCGAAATACTGAATTCGGTCTTCCAAAATGGTTTCACCGCGTTAGATTGTAACATGGTACCTGCTTTCAATCGTCGTACGAACGTTAAAATGACAGGCATTGAGATAATCGCTTAGTAGTGGAAAGGCGGCACAACCACATGAGATACCTATAAGATTATACAAAGATTATGCGAAAGAACTTCCTCCCCTTGTAGCAGTAATTTATCGCAGATCGCTTTAGCAACTAAGGGTACCTAGCGACCGGAAGAAAGCGCAGATCATTTTCGTTTTTAAGAAGAGAGATACATACAATTATAGACCTATATTGTTGAAGTCAATCTGTTGTAAAATTATGGAACATGTTTGGTACTCAAGGAACATGACTTTCTAGGACAATGAAAATCTTCTCTATAAAAATCAACATGGATTCCGCAAACAGAGATCCTGCGAAACTCAGTTCTCTCTGTTCCTCCATGAGATCCATAAAGCCGTAGGCAATGGCGCTCTGGTTGATTCTGTGTTCCTTGACTTCAGGAAGGCATTTGGCACCGTCTCGCATTGCCGTTTAGTGAAAAAGTACGAGCTGATCGAGTATCGGAGCAGATTTCCGATTGGATTCAGGACTTTCGTGCCGGCAGAATTCAACACGTCGCTCTTAACGGAACAAAGTCGACAGGTGTAAAGGTAATTTTCCGGTGCACCCCAAGGAAGTGTGATAGGACCGTTACTGTTTACAGTGTATATAAATGATCTAGTAGAAAACGTCGGATACTCTCTAGGCCTGTTCGGATCTGAAGCTATTGTTTATAACGAAGTAGCAACGCCAGGAGATTGTAACGATTTGCCGAATGACCTCCAGAGAACTGATGTATGGTGAAGGCTCTGGCAGTTAGTCTTGAACTGAATAAATTTAACATATTGCGAAAAACATAGGAAAAGAAATCCTTTACTGTATAGCTACTCTATTGATGACAAACCTCTGGAAACAGTATCTGCGGCAAAGTGTCTAGGAGTAACTATCCTAGCGACCTTACGTGGCATGCCCACATAAAACGAATAGTGGAAAAAGCAGATGCTAGACTCAGATTCATAGGAAGAATCTTAAGGAAATGTAACTCATCCTTGAAGGAAGTGGCTTATAAGGAACTTGTTCGACCCATTCTTGAGTATCGTTCATCTATCTGGGATCCCCACTAGATAGGACTGATAGAGGAGATACAGAAGATCCAACGAAGAGCAGCACGTTTCGTCACGGGATTTTTTAGTCGTCACGAGAGCTTTAGGGAGATGTTCAACAAGCTTCACTGGCAGACGTAACAACAACGCGTTGTGCATCACGGAGAGATTGATTTACTATTGAAATTTCGAGCCGGCCGCTGTGGCCGAGAGATTATAGGTACTTTAGTCTTGAACCGTGCGACCGCTACGGTCGCAGGTTCGAATCCTGCCTTGGGCATGGATGTCCTTAGGTTAGTTAGGTTTAAGTAGTTCTAAGTTCCAGGGGACCGAATGACCTCAGATGTTAAGTCCCATAGCGCTCAGAGCCATTTCTTTTTTTTTTTTTAATTTCGTGAAAGCACTTTCCGGGAAGTGTCGGATAACATATTACTTACCACTACACACGTCTAGAGTAACGATCATGAGACGAAAATAGGAGAAATTAAAACCAATACGGGAGCTTACCGACAATCATTCTTCCCACGCGCTGTTCGCGAGTGGAAAAGGGTTGGAGGGCTCAGTTACTGGTACAAAAAGTACCCTCCGCCACACCATTAGGTAGATGTAAATCACAGCTTATCGGATATTGCAATAGACTTCGGGTTTCCGAGGTCAACAGGTTCTAGGTTTGGTCTCCAGAACCGCAGAACCGATGTTCCCACACGTGAACTGCCGCACAGGGCGAACCCTAGTACTTGAGGAACGGACGTAACGTCGTTTCAGCAGAGTCAAGAGGCTATCCACGATGTACTGTGACTCAGATCACCAAATCACGGCTGATGTGAACGTTAGCTGTTAGGAATCCATTCCTGCCAGTACGGTATAGAGAGAAAAGCATCACATAGGCTTCAGCACCCGACTGTAGACATTACATCCAGTGCTTCCCCACGGCTTTTGGCCATTCAGAGCATTTCTTTTGTCATCTTGTTCAGAGTAACACATAAGACTGTTTGTGACTCATAGAGCACTTTATTTCTTTTTTAATATTCAGTATCATTTCATACTGACTTCGTGTTTGATGCTGTCCAGTTAACTAATACTCCGCGAGTTACAGTCATGGGTTTAAAAAGTTTATTGGAAATAATAACTTCCAAACCTGAAACCGTACGAGGTTGTGCGTTTGTTAAGACACTTCAATCACTCTTGTCCGAGCATATAAATTTAGGTCTTCCGTCATCTTTCTTTTTCTATTCTATAAAAAAATAAAAATATCGACGCGAATGTCACAACAATTCCTGTCAAAAGAACCCTCCAGATTCTACCCCGCATTCTTGAACAAAATTCGATTTTATGAATCGAGAGATAGCCGCAGCATGTCATACTTCGAATCGGACGATTCTGTAACTCAATCAACTGCCAATTTCATATTGTTATAGGTACGTTAGTAATATCCTTATTCTGTAGTTGAAGTCTTACGTTAATTTGTTCCTTTTTGTTTAATTTGTTATTTATAACAACATATTATTTGTATGTTGTATGAAGCACTGTATATTTTTATGTGACACAACAATTGACAAATGTACCAACGCTTCTAGAGGTATAAGGTATCGATTCTAAAATTTGTGAAAATAAACTTCACTTAATTGAAAGTGAAAAACATTTTCCTTCGCTCGATATGCAATAACACATATTAATCTTGGTCTAAGAAGCTGCAGAATGTCAACCCAAAGTGCACCTCCTGGACATCAAACACGCTCCTGTTTCGATGGGGTCGAGCTCCATCTTGCATGAACGACATCTTGTCGAAACCAGGGTCACTTTGGATAACGGGTATGAAATCATCTTCCAAAACCTTCAAGTGCCGTTCGGTAGTCACTGTGCCATCAAAGAATATCGCAGCAATTATTCCGTGACTGGACACTGCAGATCACACAGTCACCCGTTGAGGGTGAAGAGACTTCCCGATTGCGAAATGCGGATTCTCAGTCCCCCAAATGCGCCAGTTTTGATTATTGACGAACGCATTCAAATGAAAGTGGGCTTCATCGCTAAGCCAAAACACGCAAGCACATACTAATCCTCACCATGTCCCGCTGCCAATCGCCCGGTTTTAACCCCCTAACGCAAACCATTCAGAAGTTATGACGATTTTATTTCATATAGTAATTGTCACTCCGTCACTTCATCCATTCTGGGGATCGAGGATCTGGATTTTGCCTGTTATCGATATTTGATACTGGCATTATATCAGTTCCGGGAATTCCATGACTTTCGAGAATGTTTTAATTTTAAGCTTAAATTCTTTATGTAATTTCGCATTAGTTATTGCAATTTTTCATTTATTTTATTAATTTTGGAGTTATATTTATATGTGCACTAATTGGCAGTTACAGATACATTGACTTTGTCTGCTCTCGTCCCTGTTCTGATAACTGGTAAGATTTTATGGAAGTCTCCAGAGAAGAAAGCGGTGCAGCATGTGAATGGGGCAAATCTCGAATTGTTCTTTGGAACGCTTCAATGGATATTTTATGGGATATCGGAACCTCATCCCAAACAATGTAAGTGCAGTCTTGCATCAAACACCAGTATTACTTTGCTTTGAAACATTGCAGAAGCTGTTTGTATCGTAGGGATCACCTGTAAGGGAAAGTTTCCGTATAGAATGAACCGATGCGTTGCGGTAATTGGGCAGCCTTATGCGTATCATCAGCAGACAGCAAAGGTACCGTTTTCACAGCGACAGTGGCCTTCTTTTCGTCGCAGCTCAGCCAATTACCACGAAATATTTGTAAATTACATACACAAACCTTCGTCGTGAATTATTGTACGTATTACTGAAAACCAGATCAAAATCCCTACAGTGGTTCCTGAGATTAGTGACACCTCGCGAATGCAGTGTAAGTTTGTAATGGCCAAATAGTATTTTTCAAATTACACAATTACAAATTAACAACTTCCTTTTTTTGCTTGTGCTGTGAAATCTTGCGAATGCAGTGTAAGTTTGTGTTTATATATTACACAATTACGAATTAAAAACTTAATTTTTTTTTTGCTTGTGTTGTGAAATCTTGCTTGTCGCCAAATTGTATTACAATAGGTCAGCGGGAAGTAGTCTTTTGATTAGTGAGTTTGCGTATGATAACTGAGAGGCTTCAATTTTTTACCCCGCCGACAGACCATAGACCTTCGTAAGTGACAGAATCTGCAACTTGATACCTCTGTCCGTTTGTGAGAAGAATGAGAAGAATGAAACAGTCGGACGGACAGACAGGTGGGCAACTAAGTGATACTTTAACGGTTTCGTTTTTACCAATTGAGGTACGGAACCATAAAAACAATGAAACATTGTATTTTTGAAGATAACATCGTATAATCATCTTCTTATAGCTCTTTAATTTGTAGTTTTAAATCTAATAGTAATGTCTTTATTTCTAACGAAAAGACTTTTGGCTGAAGAGAGGGATATTGTACTGTGGGCAGCCCACCCAGTCAAATGGGGCTAGTGTGATGGAATGACAAAAAAGAAAAGATTCTATGTTATGAGCAATCACTCGAAAATGTCATGTCTCCGAAAGAAGCTTATCGTGTGAACTAAATGACTGTGGCAGTAATGCATCTAATGTGCAAAATGTAATCTACACTGCGCGCCATTAAAATTACTACACCAAGAAGAAAAGAAGATGATAAACAGGTATTCGACGGACAAATGTATTATACTAGAACTGACATGTGATTACATTTTCACGCAATTTGGGTGCATAGATCCTGGAAATCAGTACCCAAAACAACCACCTCTTGCCGTAATAACGGCCTCGATACGCCTGGGCATTGAGTCAAACAGAGCTTGGATGGCGTGTACAGGAACAGCTGCCCATGGAGCTTCAACACGATACCACAGTTCATCAAGAGTAGTGACTGGAATATTGTGACGAGCCAGTTGGGCGGCCACCGTTGAACAGACGTTTTAAATTGGTGAGAGATCTGGAGAATGTGCTGGCCAGGGCAGCAGTCGAACATTTTCTGTATCCAGAAATGCCCGAACAGGACCTGCAACATGCGGTCGTGCATTATCCTGCTGAAATGTAGGGTTTCTACATCTACATGACTACTCTGCAATTCACATTTAAGTGCTTGGCAGAGGGTTCATCGAACCACAATCATACTATCTCTCTACTATTCCACTCCCGAACAGCGAGCGGGAAAAACGAACACCTAAACCTTTCTGTTCGAGCTCTGATTTCTCTTATTTTATTTTGATGATCATTCCTACCTATGTAGGTTGGGCTCAACAAAATATTTTCGCATTCGGAAGAGAAAGTTGGTGACTGAAATTTCGTAAAAAGGTCTCGCCGCGACGAAAAACGTCTATGCTGTAATGACTTCCATCCCAACTCGTGTATCATATCTGCCACACTCTCTCCCCTATAACGCGATAATACAAAACGAGCTGCCCTTCTTTGCACCCTCTCGATGTCCTCCGTCAATCCCACCTGGTAAGGATCCCACACCGCGCAGCAATATTCTAACAGAGGACGAACGAGTGTAGTGTAAGCTGTCTCTTTAGTGGACTTGTTGCATCTTCTAAGTGTCCTGCCAATGAAACGCAACCTTTGGCTCGCCTTCCCGACAATATTATCTATGTGGTCCTTCCAACTGAAGTTGTTTGTAATTTTAACACCCAGGTACTTAGTTGAATTGACAGCCTTGAGAATTGTACTATTTATCGAGTAATCGAATTCCAACGGATTTCTTTTGGAACTCATGTGGATCATCTCACACTTTTCGTTATTTAGCGTCAACTGCCACCTGACACACCATACAGCAATCTTTTCTAAATCGCTTTGCAGCTGATACTGGTCTTCGGATGACCTTACTAGACGGTAAATTACAGCATCATCTGCGAACAACCTAAGAGAACTGCTCAGATTGTCACCCAGGTCATTTATATAGATCAGGAACAGTAGAGGTCCCAGGACGCTTCCCTGGGGAACACCTGATATCACTTCAGTTTTCGCAGGGATTGAGTGAAGGGTACAGCTACGGGTCGTAACACATTTGAAATGTTACGTCCACTGTTCAAAGTGCTCTCAATGCGAACAGATGCGACCATCATGATGCTGTAAACAGAACCTGGATTCATCCGAAAAAAGTGACGTTTTGCCATTCGTGCACCCAGGTTCGTCGTTGAGTACACCATCGCAGGCGCTCATGTCTGTGATGCAGCGTCAAGGGTAACCGCAGCCGTGGTCTCCGAGCTGATAGTTCACGCTGCTGCAAACGTCGTCGAACTGTCCGTGCAGATGGTTGTTGTCTTGCAAACGTCCCCATCTGTTGACTCAGCTATCGAGACGTGACTGCACGATCCGTTACAGCAATGCGGATGAGATGCCTGTCATTTCGACTGCTAGTGATACGAGGCCGTTGGGATCCAGCACGGCGTTCCGTATCACCCTCCTGAAGCCACTGATTCCATATTCTCCTAGCAGTCATTGGATCTCGACCAACGCGAGCAGCAATGTCGCGATACGATAAACCGCAATCGCGAAAGGCTACAATCCGACCTTTATCAAAGTCGGAAGCGTGTTGGTACGCATTTCTCCTCCTTACTCGAGGCATCACAACAACGTTTCACCAGGGAACGCCGGCTAACTGCTGTTTGTGTATGAGAAATTGTTTGGAAACTTTCCTCGTGTCAGCACGTTGTAGGTGCCGCCACCGGCGCCAACCTTGTGTGAATGCTCTGGAAAGCTAATCATTTGCATATCATAGCATCTTCTTCGTGTCGGTTAAATTTCGCCTCTGTAGCACGTCATATTCGTGGTGTAGCAATTTCAGTGGCCAGTAGTGTAGTTTTATTAATTATACGATATGCGGAGTGTAAAGGCCTCCCGTTAGAGGGCGCCCGGCAAGAGGAGCTGACATGTGAAGCGGCGGTCGGCAGCGGCACAGAGGGCTCTGCTTCCGAGTCCGTAGCGTGCAGCGAAGTGTTGAGCGAGAGCGCGGTCTGCGAGGCGTGGCGGTGACGCACGCAATGGGCCGGGCCGTGCCTGGCGCCGCCGCTACACGCCGGCAGTCGGCGTGGCTGCGCGGTAAAGGGGGCGCTCTACCCTGCAGGCGCGGCCGGCACGTCGGCTTTAAGCTCACGCCCGGGGACCGCGTCCCAGTGTGACAAATGTTGTTACATCGACGTCGCTAAGGCTGTAGCAACTAGACTCATTTTATAGCTTGCCTAAGAAGTTTATAACTAAGGCAAAAGCCGGAGTATAATCATAAATAATTTGAGGATGATCCTATGTTCCTGTTTGGTGATATGCGTAACTGTAGAAGGTAGATAATCTGGGTCTCACAGTTCCAGTCGTCACCTCCAGAGTGATGTATGGTAGACTAAGTTCACTCACAAACAGAAATACAGGGTATTTTGGAGGAACGGTAAATACCGGGTGATCGAAAAGTCTGTATAAATTTGAAAGCTGAATAAATCACGGAATAATGTAGATAGAGAGGTACAAATTGACACACATGCTTGGAATGACATGGGGTATTATTAGAACGAAAAAATACCAAAAAGTGCCATACAGATGGCGCTTCATCTGATCAGAATAGCAATAATTAGCATAACAAAGTAAGACAAAGCAAAGATGATGTTCTTTACAGGAAATGTTCAATATGTCCACTATCGATCCTCAACAATAGCTGTAGTCGAGGAATAATGTTGTGAACAGCACTGTAAAGCATGTCCAGA
The DNA here is from genome assembly GCF_023897955.1 of Schistocerca gregaria. Classification (NCBI taxonomy): domain Eukaryota; kingdom Metazoa; phylum Arthropoda; class Insecta; order Orthoptera; family Acrididae; genus Schistocerca; species Schistocerca gregaria. The sequence continues at coordinate 960,239,540 of NC_064921.1, read as the reverse complement.
GTTATGCTGAGGCATTGGCGTCGGATGTTGTCTTTCAGCATCCCTAGAGATGTCGGTGGATCACGATACACTAGCGACTTCAGGTAACCCCAAAGCCAATAATCGCACAGACTGAGGTCTGGGGACCTGGGAGGCCAAGCATGACGAAAGTGGCGGCTGAGTACACGATCATCACCAAACGACGCGCGCAAGAGATCTTTCACGCGTCTAGCAATACGGGGTGTTTTTTTTTTTTCTAATAAAACCCCATGTCATTCCAAGCATGTGTGTCAATTTGTACCTCTCTATCTACATTACTCCGTGGTTTATTAAGTTTTCAAATTTATACTAACGTTTTGATCACCCGGTATTTCACGAGTTGGTGGTAGAGATTAGTTTCAATAAAATATTTCATACATTTGTTCAATATTTACTGGTTATAGAGAGAAGTTTTCATTTCGCTCGTTGGTAATGCAGTTCCTGTTGGCCTATTTGTAGACTCTTTATTTTGTAGTTCAAACCGTGAAATTCTGCTTAAATTTACAAACTTGAATTTTCCAAATGTGATTGCGACTTTTAGGCCAGTTCTACTGTATAGCTCATGCACCCCTCCCGTGTTTTCAATGGTGCCGGTATGGCGTCTGTGTACGGGTATTGTACCCGAAACGCTGCTGCTGCTTGTAGATGATACGGTAGAATATTTCCTAACAGCCGAGTGTCTGATTAAACCGTACGTACTCGTGTTTTCACTAATTGCGTGACACTGGGGCAATGCGCATCAGTCATATTTCACCTGAAATTGCAAACGAACAGTGCGTGGATGAAGAAGATGACATTATTCAGTTAATACAAAGTAATCCATCAACAAGAACACGGAGACTTTCCATATGTGCCAGTGCTCCACGTACAAAAATATGGCTGACTTTACATATGCACGGTTCTCATTTTCAGTCGATTCAGCAACTTAGAGAAGTATATGACGCTAATCGATTGAGATTTTGTCGTTGGATAATTCCAAAACGTCCAGTAATCCCTTTTATACTATTCAATGTTGAAGCCACTTTCACCAGTCCGATGAAAACCCAAGTCTTCGTGGGGGCACATTTTCGAGAATGTTTTTCTGTAAATGTGTGGTGGGGTCGATAGACAACGTTGATCTTACCTGTTGTATTACCGTATCGTCTTACAGGGACCTATTATCTAGACTTTCTGAACATGAACTTCCAGCGTTATTGAAAGAGGTTCCTTTGGCTACAGCGATGGGTATATTGTTTCAGCACGATAGAGGCACTGCACGTTCTAGTCCACACGTGGCACACAATCTGAACCAACATTCTTCAGAAGATAGACAGGCAGAAGTAGTCACGTTTCTTGGCCATCGAGATACCAGGACCTTACCCCTGGATAATTTCTTCTGTGCGGATAGTTGGAAAGGGGAGTTCAAGAAGAAGAAGTAAACACAGAGCCGAATTGAACGAGCGGATTATGAATAGTACTGCTCACATAAAAGGACGCCAAGGCGACCTTAGAAATGCTACAGTGATGTGTCGTCAAGCTAATTCGAAATTGCATTGAAGTCGGAGATGGGGTTTGTGAAAATCAACTTTGAACTAAATCGTTTACCTCTGCTTAACATCTACCTTGTGTACCCGTTTGGGCTACATTCTAAAATCTGTATCACTATAATCAACAAAAACAGACACATGTTACAAGGAATATTCAATTCGAATTAGTCTTTACTACCCACCATCTAAAGATATTAAATATTCTTCCTGAAACACCCAGTTTTTGTTACTATTACCAAAGACATTTTTTCTTACTGTAGTTACACGAGTAAAACGAATTCAAACTTACAGGGCTGCCTATTTACAAATTGGTGATTACTTTAAAACACAAGTTCCGCTGACATGAACGATAACCCTTAAATAAATACGATAGCAAGAAGTTTCTGCATCTTAGTTTAAGAAACTAGTGTTTAAATAAATAAAATAACTTCGCACACACACACACACACACACACACACACTTTCTTTCTTTCTTTCTTTCTGTGTCTAGGGCACCCACAACAGATGTAGTGTGGTGATATGATGGTGTGATGTGAATCCTATAGACGTGTTCTCACCAGCAGCCATGGTTGTATTTCAGACTGACAATGATCATAGCGAACCGCCTCTTGTTCCCTTTGCCAGTTAGTTACGTTTCATATACCCGTTTCCAGAATTGCATTGAGCCTTAAGAATGTGTGGGTGTATTTGTCTGTACCACATGCCCTTGTGCAGATCTTCGGTTTCCCACTCATTGTTCCACTCTCTCCTGGGCATGTCTCTGACTGCTGAGTACAGCAGTTATATAAACTGATGGGATTTATCTCTCCCATATTCCTCCTGTTACTGCATCCTTTGCCAATTGGTCGTTCTCATCACATCCCACAACCCCAGCTTGCACGTTGTTCCCTTCGCCTTAGCTCTGCTACAGCACCAGCAAACTGGTGTAGCAAATTGATCATTCTTTGCCTTTACAAACTGATGTTAGTGTTTGCAAGGCAGAGAGAGAGAATTCATTAATATTACGATACGGTCAGCTCAGATCGCCATACTGTATCTTTACGCCATTTCAGTGGCTATCAGTTCTGCAGTCTGAAATGATGCCAGATACTCAGAAGTAACCCCTACCGTGAGCTGTATCAAATGAAGAATACAGTGAGTTCACATCACTACACTGAGGAGATAAAGTCGTACGATAGCGATAGGCATATATATCAGATGGCGGTAGTATCGCTTACACAAGGTATAAATGCGTTGGTGGGGCTGTTATTTGTTCTCAGGTGCTTCAAGTGAAGCGATTTCCAACACGATTATAGCCGCAACAGGAGAATTAACAGACTTTGATTGCGGGATGGTAGTTGGAGATAGACGCATGAGATATCATTAGGGATTTCAGTATTCCGAGATCCACAGTGTCAAGAGTGTGGTGAGAAAACCAAATTTCAGGCATTACGCTGAACCGATCATTGACTGGAAATGGTTATTCATGGACTTCGTGTACCCAAACAAGGACGGAATTTTTATGGATGATATTGTGCCATGTCACCAGGCCACAGTTGTTCGAGATTGGTTTGAAGCACAGTTCGAGCGAATGATTCAGCCATCCAGATCACCTGATACGAATCGCATCGAACATTTATGGAAGATAATCGAGAGGTTAGTTCGTGCACAAAATCCTGCACCGGCAATATTTTGCTATAGAGGCAGCATGGCTCAGCATTTCTGTGGGGGACTTCCAACGACTTGTTGAGCCCATGTCACGCCGAACTGCCGCACTATGCAGAGTAAAAGGAGGTCCGACACGATATTAGGAGGCATCTCGTGACTATTGCCACCTCATTTTATATTAGCGACCATATGGCTGGTGCTTGCTCCTGCATGGAGAGGTTTTTAGGTGGTTTCTCATACATCATTTTACGAATACTCGACTGTTTCGTATCTTCGTCTCACACAAGAAATATGCCAGCTGTTTTGACATCACCAATTACGTTTACAGACAAATAATACAATGAAATAACTCAGAACAACACTAACAGTGTCGGTACTGGGTTTTTAAACGCATAGCACCAGCCTTGCGATGTTTTTTATGGACGAGCATATTGAAAAACGAGATTGCAAAAAACTATAATTAGTCATCTTAAGAACAAGCGCACACTTTTATGTGCAGATACATAAAAACCTTGCCGGCCAGTGTGGCCGAGCGGTTCTAGGCGCTACAGTCTGGAACCGCGCGTCCGCTTCGGTCGCACGTTCGAATCCTCCCACGGGCATGGATGTGTGTGATGTCCTTAGGTTAGTTAGGTTTAAGTACTTCTAAGTTCTAGGGGACTGATGACCTCAGAAGTTAAGTCCCATAGTGCTCGGAACCATTAGAACTATAAAAACCTTTAACTCATCTTTGCAGGAAAAGCTAATTTAAAATAAATTAATTTCAAATCATTTAAGTTCCATGACGGATAGTGGCACACATTGTAAGCTACAATAAACAATTTGGACTAAAACGTTTTCTGCTCTCTTAAATAGAGGTTTGCGGGCACCACTATATCTGCGTAGCACTCGTGTAGGAAAATTCGTTTTCAGGGTCACGTCTACGGTGAGTTCATTAGCGACAGAGAACACTGGGACTGGGGCGCCTGGGAATGTAATTCGGCCGTGCCTTCAGAGCAACCGACACGCTGTTTGTCTTAAGCGTTTTGGTAAACCCAGATAAACCGAACTCTAGTTTGCCGGATGCGTATCTGAGCCACCGTTCTTGCAAACACTAGTCCAGCGTCACAGCAACTGTGCCAGTTCGCTCACTCTACCAGGAGAGTGCAAATCACATTTTGATAAATTGTCGTACTGAGGTAACAAGAATCATTTAATCTGGATAAGGGGAAGTATATGTTTATGTTAGAAAGTCGAATTAGCGGAGACGCCATGAAGTGTAGGAATTGACGCCAGATTGCCATCAACAGCTGTTGCGGATGGTCTTTCGCTAGTTGGAGCGGAGTTCTCGCACAAAGATTTCCTTATGTCTCTACGAGCCAGCTGTAATGGTACGACAAGTTGAAGACTGAATCGCGTATTGCGTCTTGCCTGGTTGAACCGCAGTGCTCATAAAATGCACAGATCTGATTTAGAATCCCAAAACCGCACACAGCTTGTGGTTTCAGAATCGTTCAAAACTGACCGAGAAAAGATTAGGACACATTTGGCAATTACTTAAATTTTCACTTACTCGCTGGATAATTTCACAATCGATGAATTTTATTAAACGCAGAAGTACCCGATGCTTTAAATAAACATGGACTATTAATTGTTTTGTCGTCGTTTTTATGTTTCAATAGGGCATCGTTGAAATTCGTATTGGTGAAAAGTTGCTCCAATTGCTCAAGTAGTTTATAATAGAGACTGGTCTTGATTAATCCAGAGACTCATTTTGGGATTCATCACAGAATTTAAAGCACAAAACGCTATATTATATGTGAGCTTTGTTCTTAGGTACAATATTGTCTGGGGAAATCCTCAAAATGAATCGGAAGCGTCCATGGGAAGGCTACGTGTCAAATTGCTGCTGCTTTTTCATTGCTATACACAGAATACTGTTTATATTGGGCATGGAAGCTTGATGGACACGAGCTTTCCTGTCTGTACGTCAGGAAGGAGATGCAATAGCAGGATCAAGCAAGATGAGAAGCAGCCATCCCACAAGAATTAAAAATGAAAAAAGAACGCAACACACAAGAATAAAAAGAGCAATACTAGTAACTGTAGCAACACATACTAGTATTAGTACTAATGTTAGTGGTAGTGGCGATGAGAAAGCAGAAGGAGGAAAAATACAACAGCCATCGACTGTGCGACTGATCTCGGCGGAGGTTCGAGTCCTCCCTCGGGCAAGGGTGTGTGTGTTTGTCCTTACGATAATTTAGGTTAAGTAGTGCGTAAGCTTAGGGACTGATGACATTAGCAGTTAAGTCCCATAAGATTTCATACATTTGAACATTTCTTTGTGTGAAAAATACAAAGTAGAATAAAAATCTATGAAACCCAGAATTTGCTCTTACAGAACTTTGCATAGATTGGCAGCTATAATGTAAATGATTCAGTGTCAAAAGTGTAGTAAGAGTAATAGGAATAGTAGTAGTAGTAGTTCTAGCGTAATAACAGAAACCAGTTACACAATGAACGGAGGTGCAACATGAGGAGAATAAACAATTGTAACTGTGGCAGTACTACTACTATTTCTATTACTACTAGCACTAGAAGTACTGCTAGTATTAACAACAGAAGTAACCATAGTAGTATTAATGGTAGTAGTAGTAGTAGTAGTAGTAGCAGTAGCAGCAGCAGTCGTAGGTGGAGGTGGGGGTGGATGTTGATGTGGAGGAAGAGGGAGAGTTATTGTTGTTGTTTTTGTATAGTAGAAATAAAGTTGGTAGTACTAGTGATAGAACATGAAGTATACTAAAGAAACAGATGAGGAGAAGGAGGAGCAGCAGTAACAGTAGGAGAAGAGGAGAACTGGACGAAAAGCAAAATGTGTTCGTTACAAATTACATAAACGCATAATGTTTATAATGCAAATATCAGAAAGTGTGGTGGTAGTAGAATAGTAACGGATAATATGGAAAAAAGGTTTAAATCCACACAATACACCTCTTACCACTTACGTTCTTCGAGTAATGCCTTCTCAAGTTCTTCAAAGCGTTGGAATAAAAAACAAATTTAGGACTAACTGCACCTAGACTAGTAGGCAATGGAAAAGTTGTGGATAGGCAGAGGATAGGAGAAGCATTATCTAGTGAGTGCGTGTGCGTGCGTGCTTGCGTGTGTGTGTGTGTGTGTGTGTGTGTGTGTGTGTGTGTGTGCGCGCGTGCGTGCGTGCGTGTGTGAGAGAGACAGAGAGAGACAGAGTGCGTCAGCAGGTGGCGGCCGGCGCTACGTACCAGCGGCAGCTGGGCGTGGTGCGTGGCGGCGCGGTGCGGTGCTGGCGTCGCCGGCGGGCGCCTACGTCTGCCGTCTGCCGTCTGCCGTCTGCCACTGCCGGCCCCGACCTGCGCGACGCGCCGCCGGCAGCACCGGCAGCGGCCGCTATCGACCGGCGCCCGGCGTCGCGGCGCCGGACACGCTCGCCGTGCCGAACAGCTGCTGCGGCCGCGCAGGATGCGGCGCTGCCCGCTCAAGGACTCTGCCGCCCGCGTTGTATTGCACCGAGGCAGTGCGCTGGTGTTAATACCGGCGAGAATGGAAATCAGTGTTTCCTCGTTTTTATAACAAGGGAACCTCGCCATCGCACCCTCCTCAGATTTAGTTATAAGCTGGCTCAGTCGATAGGCCTTGAAAAACTGAACACCGATCAATCGAGAAAACAGGAAGAAGTTGTGTCGAACTATGAGAAAAATAAGCAAAATATACAAACTGAGTAATCCATGCGCAAGGTATAGAACATCACAGATAGTATGAGATCAGGAGCGCCGTGGTCCCGTGAGCAGCTGCCGAACGAGAGATCCTTGATTCAAGTTTTCTCTCGAGTAAAAAGTTTAATATCTTATTTTCAGACAATTATCACAGTTCAGGCACTCACACATAATCAACTTCGCTCTCCAAAATTCCAGGACATGTTCAGATTTGCTTGTACATATGCACGGAAAAATACACCTGGCAAAATTTGAAAACGTTAAAAACATATATTTTGACAGAGCACAGGGAACACTCTGCGACTGGGAAACTGTTGCATTCATTTGTTGCAGTTTATGTGACAATTTCTTATGTTTTCATCACTTTTTTGGGAGTGATTTTCACATCCACAAGAAAAACTAAATCGGACAAGATAGAAGAATCTTTTTACCCATTCGCCAAATGTACAAGATAGGTGGGTCGACAACATATTCCACTCATTTGACGCACATGCTCTCACCAGTACCGTATAGAATATATCAGACGTGTTTTCCTGTGGAGGAATCGGTTGACCTACGACCTTGCAATCAAATGTTTTCGGTTCCCATTGGAGAGGCACGTCCTTTCGTCTACTAATCGCACGGTTTTGCGATGCGGTCGCAAAACACAGACACTAAACTTATTACAGTGAACAGAGACGTCAATGAACTAACGGACAGATCCTAACTTTGCGAAAATAAGGAAAGTGAACTTTTCTCCCGGGGGAATACTTGACACAAGGACCTCTCGCTTCGCAGCTGCTCACGCTAACCACTGGACCACGGCGCTCCTGAGTTCACCCTCTTCTTGATATTGCCTACTTTGCGCATAGACTACTCAGTTTGAATATTTTGCTTATTTTTTTTATCATAGTTCCACACAACTTCTTCCTGTTTTCTCGATTGACCTGTGTTCAGTTTTTCAAGACCTATCCACTGTGCCAACTTATAACTAAATCTAAAGGGAGTGCGATCGGGAGGTTCCCTTGTAAGGTGTGATTCCTGTGAGAAGCGGGCCTTACGGATTCGTTCTCTACGGTTTTCTTCCTACACTACTACCCATTAAAATTCCTACACCAAGAACAAATGCAGTTGATAAACGGGTATTCATTGGACAAATATATTATACTAGAACTGACATGTGATTACATTCTCACGCAATTTCGGTGCAGATCCTGAGAAACCAGTACCCAGAACAATCACCACTGGTTGTAATAATGGCCTCGATACGCTTGGGCATTGAGTCAAACAGAGCTTGGATGCCGCGTACAGGTACAGCTGCCCCGGCAACTTCAACACGATACCACAGTTCATCAAGAGTAGTGACTGGCGTATTCTGACAAGCCAGTTGCTCGGCCACCACTGACCAGACGCTTTCAGTTGGTCAGAAATCTGGAGAATGTGCTGGCCAGGGCAGCAGTCGAACATTTTCTGTGTCCAGAAATGCCCGCACAAGACCTGCTGAAATGTAGGGTTTCGCAGGGATCGAATGAACGGTAGAGCTCTCACTTCCCACGCTCGGGTTCCCGAATTCGATTCCCGGCGGGGTCAGGAATTTTCTCTGCCTCGTGATGACTGGGTGTTGTGTGATGTCCTTAGGTTACTTGGGTTTAAGTAATTCTAAGTTCTAGGGGACTGATAACCATAGCTGTTAAGTCCCATAGTTCTCAGAGCCATTTGAACCATTTTTTGAAGGGTAGAGCCAGGGGTCGTAACACATCTGAAATGTAGCGTCCACTGTTCAAAGTGCCGTCAGTGTGAACAAGAGGTGACCGAGACGTGTAACCAATGGAACCCCATACCACCACGCCCGGTGATACGCCAGTATGGCGATGACGTATACACGCTTCCAATGTCGGCAAACGCGGATGCGATCATCATGATGCTGTAAACAGAACCTGGATTCATCCAAAAAAATGACGTTTTGCCATTCGTGCACCCAGGTTAAAAAAAATGGCTCAAATGGCTCTAAGCACTATGGGACTTAACATCTGAGGCCATCAGTCCCATATAACTTAGAACTACTTAAACCTAACTAACCTAAGGACATCACACACATCCATGCCTGAGGCAGGATTCGAACCTGCGACCGGAGAGGTCACGCGGTTCCAGACTGAAGCGCCTAGAACCGCTCGGCCACACCGGCCGGCAGACCCAGGTTCGTCGCTGAGTACGCCATCGCAGGCGCTCCTGTCTGTGATGCAGCGTCAAGGATAACCGCAGCCATGGTCTCCGAGCTGACAGGCCATGCTGCTGCAAACCTCGTCTAACTGTTCGTGCAGATGGTTGTTGTCTTGCTAACGTTCCCATCTCTTGACTCAGGGATCGAGACGTGGCTGCACGATCCGTTACAGTCATTTTGACCATTAATGGAACCTGTGCAATGTCGTCAATCTACATCTTCATCTACATTTATACTCCATAGCCACCCAACGGTATGTGGCGGAGGGCACTTTACGTGCCAATGTTATTACCTCCCTTTCCTGTTACAGTCGCGTATGGTTCGACTGAAGAATGACTGCCGGAAAGCCTTCGTGCGCGGTCGAATCTCTCTAATTTTACATTTGTGATCTCCTCGGGAGGTATAAGTAGGGAGAAGCAATATATTCGATACCTCATCCAGAAAGGCACCCTCTTGAAACCTGGACAGCAAGCTACACCGCGATATAGAGCGCCTCTCTTGCAGAGTCTGCCACTTGAGTTTGGTAAACATCTCCGTAACGCTATCACGCTTACCAAATAACCCTTTGACGAAACGCGCCGCTCCCTCTTTGGATCTTCTCTATCTCCTCCGTCAACCCGGCCTGGTACGGATCCCACGCTGATGAGCAATACTCAAGTATAGGTCGAACGAGTGTTTTGTAAGCCACCTCCTTTGTTGATGAACTACATTTTCTAAGGACTCTCCCAATGAATCTCAACCTGGCACCCGCTTTACCAACAATTAATTTTATATGATCATTCCACTTCAAATCATTCCGTACTCATATTTTACAGAAGTACTGCTACCAGTGTTTGTTCCACTAGCATATAATCACACAATAAAGGATCCTTCTTTCTGTATATTCGCAATACATTACATTTGTCTATGTTAAGGGTCAGTTGCCACTCCCTGCACCAAGTGCCTATGCGCTGCAGATCTTCTTGCATTTCGCTGCAATTTTCTAATGCTGCAACTGCTCTGTATACTACAGCGTCATCCGTGATAAGCCGAAGGGAACTTCCGACACTACCTACTAAGTAATTTACATATATTGTGAAAAGCAATGATCCCATGACACTCCCCTGTGGCACGCCAGTCGTTACTTTAACGTCTGTAGACGTCTCTCCATTGATAACAACATGCTGTGTTCTGTTTGCTAAAAACTCTTCAATCCAGGCACACAGCTGGTCTTATATTACTTTGTTTATCAGGCGACAGTGCGGAACTGTATCGAACGCCTTCCGGAAGTCAAGGAAAATGGCATTTACCTGGGAGCCTGTATCTAATATTTTCTGGGTCTCATGAACAAATAAAGCGAGTTGGGTCTCACACGATCGCTGTTTCCGGAATCCATGTTGATTCCTACAGAGTAGATTCTGGGTTTCCAGAAATGACATGATATGCGAGCAAAAAACATGTTCTAAAATTCTACGACAGATCGATTCCATGTTTCTACACTTCCTGAAGGCTTTCGACATGGTGTCCCATTGCAAGCTGTTAACGAAGGTACGAGCGTTTGGAAAAAGTTCACAGATGCGTGAGTTGCTCGAAAAGTTTTTAAATAGTAGAAGCCAATATTTTATCCTCGACAGCGAATGTTCATCAGAGACCGGGGATCGTCAGGAGCGGCCCAGGACCGCTGTTTTTCTTTATGTACAGAGTGGTCCATTGATAGTGACCGGGCCAAATATCTCACGAAATAAACATCAAACGAAAAAACTACAAAGAATGAAAGTTGTCTAGCTTGAAGGGGGAAACCAGATGTCTCTAGGGTTGGCTCGCTAGCTGGCGTTGCCATAAGTCAAACGGATATCAACTAGTTTTTTAAAAAAAGTAGGAAACCCCATTTTTTATTACATATTCATGTAGTACGTAAGGAATTATGAATGTTTTAGTTGGTCACTTTTTTCGCTTTGTGGAAGATGGCGTTGTAATAATCACAAACATATGGCTCACAATTGTAGACGAACAGTTCGTAACAGGTAGGTTTTTTAAATTAAGATACAGAACGTAAGTTTAGGTTGTTCCAATGTGATAATGTACCTTTGTGAACTTATCACTTCTGAGAACGCATGCTGTTAGAGCGTGATTACCTGTAAATACCACATTATGCATTAAATTCTCAGAATGATGTCCATCAACCCCAATGCATTTGGCAATACGTGTCACGACATTCCTCTCAACAGCGAGTAGTTCGCCTACCCTAATGTTCGCACATACATTGACAATGCGCTGACGCATGTTGTCAGGCGTTGTCGGTGGATCACGATAGCAAATATCCTTCAACCTTCCCCACAGAAAGAAATCCGGGGCGTCAGATCCGGTGAATGTCCGGGCCATGGTATGGTGCTTCGACGGCCAGTCCACCTGTCACGAAATATGCTATTCAATACCGCTTCAACCGCACGCGAGCTATGTGCCGGACATCCATCATGTTGGAAGTACATCGCCATTCTGTCATGCAGTGAAACATCTTGTAGTAACATCGGTAGAACATTACGTAGGAGATCAGCATACATTGCACAATTTAGATTGCCATCGATAAACTGGGGGCCAATTATCCTTCTTCCCATAATGCCACACCGTACGTTAACCCTCCAAGGTCGCTGATGTTCCACTTGTCGCAGCCATCGTGGATTTTCCGTTGCCCAATACTGCATATTATACCGGTTTATGTTACTGCCGTTGGTGAATTATGCATCGTCGCTAAATAGAACGCGTGCAAAAAAAAAACTGTCATCGTCACGCAATTTCTCTTGTGCTCAATGGCAGAACTGTACACGACGTTCAAAGTCGTCGCCATGTAATTCCTGGTGCATAGAAATATGCAGATTAGATGGGCAGATCACATAACTGATGAGGAGGTATTGAATAGAATTGGGGAGAAGAGGAGCTTGAGGCACAACTTGACTAGAAGAAGGGATCGGTTGGGAGGACATGTTCTGAGACATCGAGGGATCACGAGTTTAGTACTGGAGGGCAGCGTGGAGGGTAAAAATCGTAGAGGAAGACCAAGAGATGAATACATTAAGCAGATTCAGAAGGATGTAGGCTGCAGTAGGTACTGGGAGATGAAGAAGCTTGCACAGGATAGAGTGGCATGGAGAGCTGCATCAAAGCAGTCTCAGGACTGAAGACCACAACAACAACAACAGAAATATGGTACGGGTGCAATTGATGTTGATGTAGCATTCGGAACGCCGACGTTTTTGAGAATCCCGATTCTGGCGCAATTTGTCTGCTACTGATGTACGGATCAGCCGCGACAGTAGCTAAAACACCTACTTGGGCATCATTATTTGTTGCAGGTCGTGGCTGACGTTTCACATGTGGCTGAACACTTCCTGTTTCCTTAAATAACGTAACTATCCGGCGAACGGTCCGGACACTTGGATGATGTAGTCCAGGATACCGAGCAGCATACATAGCACACGCCCGTTGGGCATTTTGATTGGTAAACGGTCCACTTTAACACGGGTAATGTATCACGAAGCAAATACCGTCCTCACTGGCGAAATGTTACGTGATACCACGTACTTACACGTTTGCGACTGTTACAGCACCATCTATCACAAAGCGAAAAAAGTGGTCCAAGTAAAACATTCATATTTCTTTACGTACTAAACGAATATGTAATAATAAATGAAGGTTGCTATTTTAAAAAAAACGCAGTTGATATCCTTTTGAGCAATGGCAGCGCCATCTAGCGGTCCGAGCATAGCACCATCTGGTTTCCCCCTTCAAGCTAGACGAGTTTCGTTCTTTGCAGTTTTTTCGTTTGATGTTTATTTCGTGAGATATTTGGCCCGGTCACTATCAATGGACCACTCTGTATATAAAGAAAAACAACGGTCCTGGGCCGCTCCTGACGATCCCCTGTCTCTGATGAACATTCGCTGTCGAGGATAACATTGGGTTCTACTATTTAAAAACTTTTCGAGCCACTCACGTATCTGTGAAGTTTTTCCATACGCTCGTACCTTCGTTAACAGCTTGCAATCGGGCACCGTGTCGAAAGCCTTCAGAAGGTGTAGAAACATGGAATATGTCTGTTGCCCTTCATCAACAGTTCGCACTATCTCATGTGAGAAAAGGGCAAGCTGAGTTTCGCTCGAACGATACCTTCTAAAATCATGGTGATTCGTGGACATAAGCTTCTCAGTCTCAAGAAAGTTTATTATGTTTGAACCGAGAATATTTTGAAGGACTCTGCAGCAAACAGAATTTAAGCATATTGGTCTGTAATTTTGCGGGTCCGTTCTTTTATTCTTCTTATATACTGGTATCATCTGCCCCTTTTTTTTTTAGTCGCTTGGGACTTTGAGCTTGGCGGGAGATTCATGACAAACGCAAGCAAGGTAAGGGGGAAATGCTGTAAAGTACTATTTGTAAAATCGAACTGGGATTCCATCCGGACATGATGATTTATTTACTTTCAAATCTTTTGATGTTTCTCTACGCAAAGTATTCTTATTACTATGTCGTTCGTATGGGAGTCTGTCCGATGGTAAAATGACGGTACGTTTGTTCGATTCTCATGTGTGAACGGTTTCTTGAACGTTAAATTTAAAACTTCGGCTTTCGTCTTGCTATCTTCAACTGCCACACCAGACTGGTCAACAAGGGACTGAATAGAAGTCTTAGACCCACTTAGCGATTTTACGTAAGACCAGAATTTTTCGGGTTCTGTGCCAGATCTTTTGCTAAGATGTGACGGTGATAACTGTCGTATGCTTCCCGCATAGATCTTTCTACAGACGCACGAATCTCTAAGTGACACTAATTTACTGTGCGCGGGGTAGCCGCGCGGTCTCAGGCATCTTGCCACGGTTCGCGCGGCGCCCCCCTGTTGGAGGTTCCAGTCCTCCCTCGGGCATGGGTCTGTGTGTGTTGTCCTTGGCGTAAGTTAGTTTAAGTTAGATTAAGTAGTGTGTAAGCCTAGGGACCGATGACCTCAGTAGTTAGGTTTCGTAGGAACTTACCACCACCACCGATTCACTGTCTAAGTGAAATGGTACTAACTGCTTATCTGCTCTCTCTAGTAGAAACACTCTTCTAGCCTTCTTGACTAATATAATAACTTTCGTAATCACAGTTGCTATAATGACGTCATGATCGCTAATCCCCGCTTCTATAGCGACATTGTCGATAAGGTACAAGACCTAAGATATTCCCATTGCCTGTGGGCTGCCGAGCTAGCTGCTGTAGACAGTTTTCAGAAAATTTCAAAAGTATTTCGCATGGGTGTCTGTCTAAGCACCCCACAATAAATCCATAGACATCTCAATATATACGCGGTAGTTTAAAGTGGCCTCTAACTAGTATTGCATGATCTGGGTATTTACGCGCTATTGACTGTAGAGTTTCTTTGAACGACTCTAGAACAGTCACAGCAGCACTGGATGTCCGGTAAAAACATCCAACAATTAACTTGGTTTCACCTACACCTGTTATATGCCACCTGATGACTTCACTGTCATACTCAACTCTGACCTGAAAAGAGACTGTATTTTTGTCAGCTGCAGTGAACACTCCCCCTCCCTTCCTGATATGCGTTCCATAACTCATTAAATATCTGAGCTTTCCACTTCGGGTTTCAGCCAGCTTTCGATCCGAAGAATAATTTGAGGGGGAGAACTTCCCTGGAGGGCAGTAAATTCGGGAACTTTATTACGAATGTTTCAACAGTTTACTGATAAAATTACGGCAGTCGAAGTGTCTTTATTCTGAACGCCATTTGATTTCCCTTGCTGCATATTGACTGGCGAGTGTTTATCAGAGCACGTCAGTCTACTTCCTAGTCTAAAAAACTCTCGTACGCACTCTACGAGTATACACACCCAAGTAACTGCTTTCTTTGTGAAGTGCACCCCTGACTTACCAAGGGGAAACCTACAAATCACCACACGATAACGCAGGTCCAGAAATCTGCAGCCAAGAGCGTCACAGAGTCGACGAACCCTCTGGTTGAGATTCTCCAATCGGTTCCAAACCAAAGGACCCTGATCAACTCTGGGAACGTGGCTGCAAACTGTGAACTCTGCTTGCATCCTGCGCGGGAGGCCACCAGTCTAAAGACCTTCACCAACCGCCTGTACGAAGTGAGAATCGCCTCAGAGCCCATGTGAAAGGCGTCGTTGGCGCCGACATGAGCCACAACTAGCAGACGTCTGCACCCTGCACGCTCGACAGCTACCGGCAAGGATGAATCCACCTCTCGGTGAGGACACGTGGCATACATACCGAGTGCACGCCTAGCTTCCTTTCCAACCCTAAACGCTGTCTGCCTAAGGGCCTCCATAATGCGCCTAACACTTGAGCTCGCAATAACAAGCAAACCCGTTAGTAATAGATGGTTTCAAGGGTGATATTTTGATATCAAATTGATATGCAAATTAATTAAATTGATCAATTAATGACGCCTGTCCCTGACCACGCCCACTCCTGCCCCCGGATGACGCCACGTGTTTTTCCCAGCCTGCACGTGTATCCCAGCCCCTCCCCTTCCTCTCCCCTCCCCCTCCCCCTCCCCCTCCCCCAACCTACCCTATTTGCAGGAATTTCAAATTTAGCGGGAATTTAAATTTTGAATGTCATGCGCTCGAAATATGTTTCTTACATTGGGATAGTAACAGCGTTGCATTTCATACGACTAATAGGACGGAAACAGCAACAATCTAACATTGTAGCGTGTTTTAAGTGCCGAACATTGTAGTCTTAGGAGTGCATGTGTTTATGTTCTCTCTTACCAATACCTTCTTGGTAATGACCCCAGACACTAGAACTATACTTTAGTATTGCTAGCGCAGTTGAGTTGCGTAAAACGCAGCAAACTTCGTCTATCTGGAGCTTCATCATGCATAAAAACCACCTGTTTCTTGTCGTTAACCTTCTATTATATCATCACAACAGTTTCATACCTACTGTACACCGATAAGAGGTGATACCCTCGACATTCGCGCATGTGGAGAAATCTTGTGCTCTTGGATGGGTGCGGAACAGCAGTTACAGCCTTGGTTCGCACTGTTCCTACAGGAAAAATGGAATGTAGCGGTCTGCTTCTGGTCAGCCGTAGGGAGCGTTGGTAAAGACAATGCGAGGAGATCTTTTGGTCTCTAACTTTATCCTAGGAATGCGAGTATGTCCTGTGACTCCCATCCACATAGAGAAAGATCTAAGTTATGCACTATGATCGAAGTGCGAGAGATATGTAGGTCGCTGTGTGGTATACTTTGCTGTGTATGTTGGAGAATTAACAATGAGTGAATGTACTGCACAGTTCAAAAATGGTTCAAATGGCTCTGAGCACTATGGGACTTAACATCTGAGGTCATCAGTCCCCTAGAACTACTTAAACCTAACTAACCTAAAGACATCACACACATCCATGCCCAAGGCAGAATTCGAACCTGCGACCATAGCGGTCGCGCGGTTCCAAACTGAAGCGCCTAGAACCGCCCGGCCACTCCGGCCTGCGAACCTTGGTGGAACACTGGATATCTGCTACTTGTCGCTGAGGAACGCGGGATTTAATGTAAAGGTCATCACCTTAATACAATTGTTTGGAAGCGTTCCTCATTGCACAGACTCGTCCTATTTCCATATAATGCCATGCCCTCCACATGTTTTTATTTTTATTTTTTATTTTTTTCACTAATAAGATAACAGTACCTCTTTTTATTCGCGCTACTTCTTACGTGTTGTGAAAAGCACCTTCCGTCGATGGTCAACATCGGAACAGTAATCATGTACATGAGTGCAGAATGACAGAACAATGCCTTTCGAAATGGAGCACCGAGACATCCGCTACCCTTTCCATGGGAAGATGAGGTTAACTGTACAGGTCAGCACGTTCGAATAGTTGTTGGGAGCGCTCTATAATACCGCAGACTCTAACAGTTTCCATATGTTGCTAAGTCTTCCACATTTTTTTCAATGAGAAACATCGTGTTTGTGTTTTGTTTCTATCAGCCTGTGATCTGGTAGATGTATAGTTTATGCCATGCGATGTTAAGAGCCAGAGGATCGAAACGTGTTAATGTCGGGTTGGTAGCACTCACACGGGTCTCTAAGTCATGGTTGGAAAAACAAAGCTTATGGTGGTGTACATTGATTGGGTGTATTAATGTATTAAACTGCTAATGAAGGAGCAATAGAGGAATCTTCTCATGCGATTGATAGTCTGCTGGAAATGGGGCTGGAAATGGTCATCCTACAGTACAGGTGATGAAACTTTACACCAGTCTGCGGAAGCGACTTCAATCACGAACCACCTGCTCCAATAAACCAATACCTGTATATTTAATACGATCACCACAAATCTTTGGGTGATAGTCATGAATGCACCCTGAGAGAGACAGATCTTCAAACTACCTGTAGGTAGTTTGGAGATGTGTCTTAATGCAGTTGGAAAATCTTCATCCTTCCTCCATGCCATGTATGATATGTAGTTTTCCTAATTTTCCCAATAAGGAACACCACCATAACTGCTCGTACTACCTCTTCTACGACCTTGTGTTGCAGGGGAATTCTTCGTT
This sequence comes from Schistocerca gregaria, assembly GCF_023897955.1. NCBI lineage: Eukaryota > Metazoa > Arthropoda > Insecta > Orthoptera > Acrididae > Schistocerca > Schistocerca gregaria. The sequence continues at coordinate 960,221,857 of NC_064921.1, read as the reverse complement.
TGGTGCTGGCGTTACACACTGTACACAGTGTGACACCATGTTCCGATATCCACCGAATGGTCAAAACGCGCTCCCGTCGAATTAACTCAGCTCGTCCCGTTTCCCCACAGGATGCAGAAGGTCTCAGATATAGCACACTCTGACTTTCATAAAGATCATACTTATATTGGGACGATCACATGGACTAAGCTGCAGGGAGGGAGGGGCAGAGACTTAGGAGCAGTTATAAGACGCATTGGGACTGCCTAAAAAGAGCGGTGGAGTTCTTAGTATATGGGATTCTTAGCAAATATGTTCCAAAAAGAAAAGGTGTCTCGTTTCGAGGTACAAGAGTGCCACGAATATGATTCATCAGTGACTGTAATCATTAAACGACGTCTCTACAGTATCCAACCCAAATATGTGGTTGAATGGATAGACTTGACTCCAAATTGCCAACAGCATTTTGAACATCATTTCTGCCTGAAAGCGTAATACTATCAGCGACCATCTGTGCCTGTAGACTCACGACCGCTTTTATGCATGGTGATAGTAACATAGGCATTAGGATCGTGTTTTTAACAGCGCGGTCCCTACTCGAAATGTATGTTGTGGGTTGTAGAATCCCTCTGCGGTCAGCTTCAGATGTCATTTCTCAGTAGTGTTCCTCAAAAAGAACATCGTGTTCCCTCCATGGATTCCCAGTTGTCCTAACTGGCGAGTGAAATCGGACTGCTGAAAAAAAAAAAATACTTGCTATACAAAGTGACTCTCATGATCAATATAATTAATTAGCCTATCAAATTGATATGAATTACGTGCCGCCTGGTGAGTGGAAGAGGTGGCTAGGGCGCCACGGAATGATTCTTGAGAAGCGTTTCTTTTTCTTTCTTGTTGCGGCGATATCTTTTAACGAAATTTCAATCTCTCAAAACAGCTACGTTCTCTTGAATTATAGCTTCTTGTAGTCTAACGCAAAGTGAATGGGTTTTTTCCCGACATGTGTGCCAATGGCGTGAAACATTATCTAAAATGTTTGTAATACACACGTGCGTGACAGTTTATTTACAGGCACAGAACGCGAGAGATGCTCCCAGGTCGTGTAATTTGTTCAACGATCTGAAAGAAATTCCTTATTATAGATATTTTATCTGCAGCCGAACGTAAAAAATACACAGAGTTTGCTCATAAAACTGAAAGAAAGTGGACTCTGCCTATTTCCGTGGAAAGAGGACATATATTATAGGAGTCAAGTTTATATTAAATAGCCCAGCGCAGAACGACTGGCGAGTTCCCTACGAGGCCATGGCTCTCCCTCGGTCGGGGTAGCAGTCATTTATCTTGGTTCTGTGGGATGCCGGCGGACGGCTGCACTCCCTTTTGGCGGCATGGGCTTCCTGTTTCGAAAACAGCCGACTTTTGAAATAGCTATCTGGAGTGTTCTCCAGATGGGCAGGGTTATTGAGCCGTGGTAAAAATTGCTGTTTTGAAGAGCGCGTAGTGTGAAGCAGTCGCCCTCCGTTTCTGGCGGTGGCGCCGCTCTGTCAGTCTCAGCTTTGGTGTTTCCCTCTGGTGGGAAAGGGGAAAGCTTGCTGTTCACGTGCATTTAAGGGGCGCTATGAGCTCGCCAGTTGGTCAGTCTGGGGTCAGTCTGGGTGAGTCTGGGGTCAGTCTCTCGTCCCGAACTTGCTAGTCTGTCTCTCGTCCGAATTTGTGGGGCAATAGATGTCTGTCTGTCGTCCGGAGTGCTAGCATGTCGGTCGTTCGGATCAACCATTAAAGCCAGCAAAATGAGAGTCTTTCCACTTCGCCAGTAAGAGAACTCAGCGAGTGGTCGCCCGGTCGGGGCTGAGTTCCTGCATCGGAGTCTGTGCGTTAGGCCGCCAGTCTGCTCGAGTTCTCTGAGGCGATGGTCATTGGCGGTTGGATCTATCGGTTGGTCGGTTGAGCACTGAGACACAAGATGGCTTGTCCGGCTTGAGCGTCGGCGCATGTGAGGTCACCACATAAGTCCAGTGGGCCGCGGCGTATAGCAAGGGTAGTGGCTTCGCGGGCGACACGAGAGCAACAGGAGTCAACCCACGACATCAGTCTGGCCGGTGCGAGCTGCGACGCCGTGGTGTAACTGGTTCTCCGAGTGATTCTGGGCCCCTTCAGTTATCATCTTGGTTCGGTCCTTTCCTGGTGCAGGGATGTCGTTTTGCCATTGGGCGCGTTTCCTTCTCCATGTTTGGGTCCGAGCCAGTATATCCGCCGTCGTGTGCCTGGAAGTGAGTGGGAGACGCTCCAGCAGTGCAGTCGCGACGGAGCAGCAGTCGCAAACGGAGCAGCGGGCAGTCGATCGGTTGGAGCGGACCAGGAAAGACGGGAGATCGGCTAGCCTTCCTGCGTCCGTTGAAGCGGCTGGCAGCGGACGGTTCGGGAGAGCGAATTGAGGATGCTGCGCCAGGTCTTCTCGAGAAATCGCAGTTTATCAGAAGTTAAGTGATTGGTGAGGTGTTGTGTGATTTACTCTTGTTAAATCGTACTTGTTTTCTTGGTCAGTCTCTCGTTCCCAGCTTGCTCGTCTGTCTTTCGTCCGCATTTGTTAGGTAGTTAGTGTCTGTCTGTCGTTCGGAGCTGTCTCTGTCATGTTTGTCGGATTCGGTGTGTTTTACGAATTCATTGCTTGGAGTGTAATGGCCTAATTCCTGAAATATCTTTTTATCTTGCCTATCATCTTGAGAGGCGGTATATGTGTACTGTAGAGCGTGTTAACTCGTTTGGCCACCCTTGTATAATTTTATATAAGATTGCTTTTCATGGGATTTTATTTAAATGGTCATTTTAGTATATAAAATTGCCACTCTTCCACCGTAACACGTTTCTTAGAAGTTAAAATCAAGTTGCACCTTCGGTAGCAAGTTAATCTTTTAATTTTAGTGTTTGTACCATTTCCATCCCGCCTACGGGGTGCTTAGTTTGTGTGCTTGTGTGAATTGTTAAAACTTTTACTTTCAGATAATCTGGTGTGTTGCAGATTTGCACCTGTGTAGTCCTTCAGAGGTTGTTGTCGGCGGTTGTGACTACGGCAGTGTCAAAAGGGAGCGGCAAGGTTCTCAGCCCGAAAGCTCATACAGTCAAAAATTTGTTTCTTTCTGCTTCTGAATAAATTGTAACTCGATATTTAGAGGGTGCTTTCTGCTTAGAATTTGAAATCTGTTTCTAAAAAAAAGCTTTTAGGAATAAAATTCCCATTTGTTAAAAGCAATTTTATTTTGATTCCATCAGTTACTCCCTGGCAACTACTTCCACGCTCACATAGTGTGATTAAATGTGTTAACGTTCTTGATGAATATCTAGTAAATAAAATAAATTCTTAAGGAAAAGTTTTGAAAGTAAATTCACGGTTCAGTTATGATGCTTAATTTCCATTTTGTGTTGTCTAGGCCGGCCGGAGTAGCCGAGCGGTTCTAGGCGCTTCAGTCTGGAATCGCGCGACCGCTACGGTCGCAGGTTCGAATCCTGCGTCGGTCATGGATGTGTGTGATGTCCTTAGGTTAGTTAGGTTTAAGAAGTTATAAGTTCTAGGGGACTGATGACCTCAGATGTTAAGTCCTATAGTGCTCAGAGCCATCTGAACCATTTGTGTTGTCTAGGAGCGCCACCTGAAAGCATGCTGCACATCACGAGTGCCGCGGAGGGCCTGGTGGGGCATGCAGTCTCATGAACAAACATATTCGATAATACACTGATGGAAATTGAAATAAGAACGCCGTGAATTCATTGTCACAGGAAGGGGAAACTTTATTGACACATTCCTAGGGTCAGATACATCACATGATCACACTGACAGAACCACAGGCACATAGGCACAGGCAACAGAGCATGCACAATGTCGGCACTAGTACAGTGTATATCCACCTTTCGCAGCAATGCAGGCTGCTATTCTCCGATGGAGACGATCGTAGAGATGCTGGATGTAGTCCTGTGGAACGGCTTGCCATGCCATTTCCACCTGGCGCCTCAGTTGGACCAGCGTTCGTGCTGGACGTGCAGACCGCGTGAGACGACGCTTCATCCGGTCCCAAACATGCTCAATGGGGGACAGATCCGGAGATCTTGCTGGCCAGGGTAGTTGACTTACACCTTCTAGAGCACGTTGGGTGGCACGGGATACAAGCGGACGTGCATTGTCCTGTTGGAACAGCAAGTTCCCTTGCCGGTCTAGGAATGGTAGAACGATGGGTTCGATGACGGTTTGGATGTACCGTGCACTATTCAGTGTCCCCTCGAAGATCACCAGAGGTGTACGGCCAGTGTAGGAGATCGCTCCCCACACCATGATGCCGGGTGTTGGCCCTGTGTGCCTCGGTCGTATGCAGTCCTGATTGTGGCGCTCACCTGGACGGCGCCAAACACGCATACGACCATCATTGGCACCAAGGCAGAAGCGACTCTCATCGCTGAAGACGACACGTCTCCATTCGTCCCTCCATTCACGCCTGTCGCGACACCACTGGAGGCGGGCTGCACGATGTTGGGGCGTGAGCGGAAGATGGCCTAACGGTGTGCGGGACCGTAGCCCAGCTTCATGGAGACGGTTGAGAATGGTCCTCGCCGATACCCCAGGAGCAACAGTGTCCCTAATTTGCTGGGAAGTGGCGGTGCGGTCCCCTACGGCACTGCGTAGGATCCTACGGTCTTGGCGTGCATCCGTGCGTTGCTGCGGTCCGGTCCCAGGTCGACGGCACGTGCACCTTCCGCCGACCACTGGCGACAACATCGATGTACTGTGGAGACCTCACGCCCCACGTGTTGAGCAATTCGGAGGTACGTCCACCCGGCCTCCCGCATGCCCTCTATACGCCCTCGCTCAAAGTCCGTCAACTGCACATACGGTTCACGTCCACGCTGTCGCGGCATGCTACCAGTGTTAAAGACTGCGATGGAGCTCCGTATGCCACGGCAAACTGGCTGACACTGACGGCGGCGGTGCACAAATGCTGCGCAGCTAGCGCCATTCTACGGCCAACACCGCGGTTCCTGGTGTGTCCGCTGTGCCGTGCGTGTGATCATTGCTTGTACAGCCCTCTCGCAGTGTCCGGAGCAAGTATGGTGGGTCTGACACACCGGTGTCAATGTCTTCTTTTTTTCATTTCCAGGAGTGTACTTTATACAATGACAGAACGAAATCGCTACACTAAGAACGAGATGTGCGACACAAACAGAAGTTGGTAGACGTATTTCTACATATGAAAGATGATGTCTATTCAAATTTCGCATCAATCGTTTAAAAATGCATATTATGTTTGCTTTAAATACACGTTGTAACGGTCGTCAGCATTAGTTACCTTGGAGATGGTGAGTTGAAGTCGGTCAAGAATGTTGTTACGGTAACATAGACGCCGTTATCAACACCTCATTGAGTATGAACGAGGTCGTGTAAGAGGGCTGCGAAAAGATGGATTTTCCTTCTGTGACGTTGAAGATAAGACTTGGCAGGAATGCAGCCTCACACGTGACTGCCGACAGCGGCGGTCGTGATAATGTACCGTCGCAAGAAGGCCGGGCTCCGAGTGGCCACGTCGCCAACCGAGAGGGAAGACAATCGTAATCGGCGTAGGGCTCTGGCGCATCGTACTGCATCTGCAACAGTACTTTGATCAGCAGTTGGCGTGACAGTGACACAACAAACTGGAACGAATCGGTTACTTCGAGGATAGTTCCGATCCAGACATCCTGCATTGTGCACACCACTGATCCCACCGCCATTTGCGACTTCAGTGGTGTTAAGCAAAAGCTGATTGGAGGGCAGGGTGGAGGTCTGTTGTGTCTTCTGGTGTACGCTGGTTCTGCCTAGGTGCCAATAATGGCCGTGTGTTGGTTAGAAGGAGGCCGTATGGATTGAAATGCAACTTCATATGACAGCACCAACATTCTCGTGGCTATCCCACGCACCCTGACAGCAAATTTGTACGTCAAATTGGTGTTTAGACCTGTTGTTGTGCCATTTATGTTCCTCGTCCACGTCACGCACAACGAGTTTTGACTCCACATAACATTGCAGCATTTGAAGCCAAAGAGAAGGAAAACCGCCGAGTGACACTGAATGACATTGCAGCATGCTTACTGATTAGTCATGGGTCAGCACACCACATTGTGCATGATGCGCTCCAGTTTCACAAAGTGTCTGCAAGATGGGTGCCACGGCAGCTAACTCCTGAAATGAGAGAACGACATGTTGATGCTTGTGTAGAACTTCTTCGGCTCTTTGAGCGAGAAGGTGATGGTTTCCTTGACATCAGTCGTCCTATGGAATACAACAACACGGAGATTCTGGCTTGCACGTCCAGCTATTGGGATAGTGTTATTAAGGAAGCTGTTGAAATCACACTATCAAACAACCTTATAAACAGAGATGGTGGATATTGTTTAAATGCTGCTTGGAATCCGGCTCTGTCTCTCATCAAAAAAACAGAGGGACAGAATTTGTGGTACCTCACGTGTTGATTAATAGTCACTATCGATATTTCTGATGTTCGTTATCTTCGGTTGTGTGTTGACTCTGCGGTTACTTGTTCTGCATGTGATATCTTCTTGTTTCTCCTCTGTGAACCGAGGTATTAAATTCCCTTGTACATTGCTTCCTCCTTGCAGTTGTGCCTTGAGAATGGCAGGGTGTGCTCCTGTAGAAATGTCGGCGGTGTTCGACGACGTCACCCGGCTGCAAACCCGTGAGTTATTTGAACATTCAATTCGCCGGGAAAAGTTAAGGTCTAAAATTGCAGAGATCGAGTTTTGAAGTTAAATTTTGGTTCCTTTTTGAATTTTGATAACTGGAGGCAGCGCTGTTCTTATTGTGTTTCAACCCTTCCGCTGCTCACTGTGCCGAGCAGGGGGCACAACCATACGCGAACACCGCGACGAATCCTCGCCTTTACTGCAAGACTTGAAAGCTCTTAAAAACATAATTCGGAAACGGTGGCAACGCTTCCGGAATCCGGAGGGCCGACGAGAACTCAAACGCCTCTCAGGAGGACTACACTATCGCGTGGAATAACACAGATTAGAAGTGTGGCAGCACAAAATGGCTACGCTGACGCTTCAGTCTACGAATCCGTGAAAACCAGTAAGAGCATTTCGCAGCCCACGAGCAGCCAACCGCCGTCCGATGTGGCTGACCGGTTCTACTCGATTCAGTGTGGAACCGCGCGACCGCTACAGTCGCTGGTTCGAATCCTGCCTCGGTCATGGATGTGTGTGATGTCCTTAGGTTAGTTAGGTTTAAGTAGTTCTAAGTCTAGGGGACTGATGACCTCAGATGTTAAGTCCCATAGTGCTCAGAGCCATTTGAACCAGCCAACCTAGCCGTTCAGGGTCCTAGAGGTAACATCTACGACCACCTAGGACAGGCAGAACCGTTCGCCTCTACCTTCATGGCACAAAACGCGCCGGGCATCGTGGATAAAGACGAAGAAACTAACAGGGTTACCCAACATGCGGAGGACTTTAAACAAGCTGCACGGAGGGTTGGACCTCTTCTAACAAACCAGCGGAAATCAGGGCTGTAATTCGCAACCTCTTATCACATTCGCCCCAGTGCCTCATAGGATCACGAACGAAAACTCAAATACAAGCCGATCACGAGGATCTTCAGTTGTTGTCTCCGACTGAACTACTTCCTGGTAACCTGTACTATAGCTCGTCTTGTACCGATTCCCAGGCCGTAAAAGACTTGAGCCCACCAACGAACCGAGCGAGGTGGCGCAGTGATTGTGCTAATCACTGGACTCGCGTTCAAGAGGACGATGGTTCAAACCAGCCTCCAGCCATCATGATTTAGGTTTTCCGTCATTTCCCTAAATCGCTTCAGGCACAGTCCTTGATGGTTCCTTTGAAAGGGCACGGTCATCTTCCTTCACCATCCTTCCCTAATCCGATGGAATCGATGGTCGCCTCCCCCAAACCAACCAACCAACCAAAAAACCATTGGCCCAACAGTTCCAAATGTTCAAATGCGTGTGAAGTCTTATGGAACTTAACTGCTAAGGTCATCAGTCCCTAGGCTTACACACTACTTAACCTAAATTATCCTAAGGACAAACACACACACCCATGCCCAAGGGAGGACTCGAACTTCCGTCGGGATCAGGCGCACAGTCCATGACTGCAGCGCCCTTGACCGCTCGGCTAATCCCGCGCGGCAACAATTTATTACCTACATTGTCAAAGGTCCTCGGAAGGTCAATCTTAAAAACACTTCGACAACCCATCACCATGCCGGATGTATTGAGACCAGATCAGTTCCCCTTCAACCGAGGTTGTCGGCGGAACTTCAACTGATGTGCATTACCGAACATAAAGCACACATCATGAATCACTCAAGCAAACACTGTGGCTGCTTTCCTGGATGTCGAAAAGGCCCACAGCCGACTGTGGAAAGACTAACTAGTAGCGAAGCTTCACGTCTCATGATCGATACGGGACTACTTTATCAAAATTTTTGACAGTTTCTTCCAAGCATGGTATATCTATGTTAAGATAAACGGACGCTACACTTACAAGAAGCCGTACTACGAGGGTCTGCCCTCTCGGCAGTGCTTTTTATAATCTACATCTACATGGATATTCTGCAAATCAAATTTAAGTGCCTGGCAGAGGTTTCATCGAACCACCTTCACAATTCTCTATTATTCCCATCACGTATAGCGCGCGGAAAGAATGAACACCTATGTCTTTCCGTACTAGCTCTGATTTCCCTTATTTTATCGTATTGATCGTTCCTCCCTATGAAGGTCTGTGTCAACAAAATATTTTCGCATTCGTAGGGGAAAGTTGGTGATTGGAATTTCGTGAGAAGAGTCCGTTGCAACGAAAAACGCCTTTCTTTTAAGGATTTCCAGCCCAAATCCTGTATCATTTCTGTGACACTCTCTCCCATATTTCTCGATAATACAAAACGTGCTGCCTTTCTTTGAACTTTTTCGATGTACTTCGTCAGTCTTATCCCGTAAGAATCCCACACCACGCAACAGTATACTAAAATAGGACGGACAAGCGTAGTGTAGGTACTCTCCTTAGTAGGTCTGTTACATTTTTTAAGTGTCCTGCCAATAAAACGCAGTCTTTGGTTAGCCTTCCCCGTAACATTTTCTATGTGTTCCTTCCAATTTATGTTGTTCGTAATTGTAATATCTAGGTATTTAGCTGAATTTACGGCTTTTAGGTTAGACTAATTTATCGTGTAACCGAAGTTTAACGAGTTCCTTTTATCACTCATGTGAATGACCTCACACTTTTTGTTATTCAGGGTCAGCTGCCACTTTTCGCACCATTCAGATATTTTTTCTAAATCGTTTTGCAGTTTATTTTGATCTTCTGATGACTTTATTCGTCGATAAACGACAGTATCATCTGCAAACAACCGAAGACGGCTGTTCAAATTGTCTCTCAAATCGTTTATATAGGTAAGGAACAACAAAGAGCCTACAACACTACCTTGGGGAACGCCAGAAATCGCTTCTGTTTTACTCGATGACTTTCCGTCAGTTACTACGAACTGTGACCTCTCTGACAGGAAGTTACAGATCCAGTCACATACCTGAGACGATATTCCATAAGCTTGCAATTTCAATACGAGTCCCTTATGTGGTACAGTGGAGGAGGAGGAGGAGATTAGTGTTTAACGTCCCGTCGACAACGAGGTCATTAGAGACGGAGCGCAAGCTCGGGTTACGGAAGGAAGTGGAAGGAAATCGCCCGTTCCCTTTCAAAGGAACCATCCCGGCATTTGCCAGAAACGATTTAGGGAAATCACGGGAAACCTAAATCAGGATGGCCGGAGACGGGATTGAACCGTCGTCCTCCCGAATGCGAGTCCAGTGTGCTAACCACTGCGCCACCTCGCTCTGTGTGGTACAGTGTCAAAAGCCTTCCGGAAATCCATAAATACGGAATCGACTTGAAATCCCTTGTCAATAGCACTCAAAACTTCATGTGAATAAAGAGCTAGTTGTGTTTCACAGGAACGATGTTTTGTAAACCCATGTTAACTGTGTGTCAATAGACGGTTTTCTTCGAGGTAATTCGTAATGATCGAACACAATATATGTTCTAAAATCCCGCTACATATCGACTTTAACGATATGGTCCGGTAATTTAGTGCATTACTCATACTACCTTTCTTGAATATTGGCGTGACCTGTGCGACTTTCCAGTGTTTGGGTATGGATCATTCGTCGAGCGAACGGTTGTATATGATTATTAAGTATGGAGCTAATGTATCAGCATACTCCGATAGGAACCTAATTGGTATACAGTCTGGACCTGAAGACTTGCTTTTATTAAGTGATTTAAGTTGCTTTACTACTCCGAGCATATTTACTTCTACGTTACTCGTGTTGGCAGCTGTTCTTGATTAGAAATCTGGAATATTTACTTTGTACGTGAATGACATGCCGGTGCTCCTGTAGGTTGCCTTCGCTCAATTCGCGGACGGCACCGAGTTATTAACAAGCAGTCGACGCATCACAGCAGCAATATGGTTCCTAAAGCGGCACCTGAACATCACAGAAAAACAGGCAACGGCATACCGTATAAAACTCAATGCAGAGAAGACGAGGGCAGTTCTCTTCACCAGTCGACGACGTAAGCTTCGTGACAGCGTGGTTACAAACGACGTTTCAGCCCCTTGGAGTGATCACGTTCGTTATGTGGGACTCATAATGATACAAAATTACACTTCAAGAAACATTTCAACGCTAAAAAGACTAAAACTTTGAGCCTGGTTCACTACTTGTACCCTCTTTTCGCCAGCTCTCAAATATCTGTTGGCACAAACCCTACGCTGTACCGAGCTACCGTCGTACCCCCCATGGTATACGGCTGCTCCTCCTGGGGCACCACAAACATCACAAACGTTAAACAATTGCGACGGTTGCAAAATCTCTGCATTCGGCTCATTCTCAGAGCCCCTCGGTGGGCCTGGTCAAGGAACCTCAATCAAGAATTTCATATTGACCCCGTCTAGGACGCCATATGGGCGCGTAATGGGGCCCCTTAGGGATATGGCAGCAAGATAGGGGAAGAAAACCAATGTGCACTCCGTGTGCATACCGGGGGGAGTCATTCCAGATGTGGAAAGGCTCCTTCCGGATACCATGAAGGGTACAGGGTCCACCCATCTGCAGGTGGTCGCTCATGTCGGCACCAATGATGTGTGTCGCTATGGATCGGAGGAAATCCTCTCTGGCTTCCGGCGGCTATCTGATTTAGTGAAGACTGCCAGTCTCGCTAGCGGGATGAAAGCAGAGCTCACCATCTGCAGCATCGTCGACAGGACTGACTGCGGACCTATGGTACAGAGCCGAGTGGAGGGTCTGAATCAGAGGATGAGCCGGTTCTGCGACCGTGTGGGCTGCAGATTCCTCGACTTGCGCCATATGGTGGTGGGATTTCGGGTTCCGCTTGATAGATCAGGAGTCCACTACACGCAGCAAGCGGCTACACGGGTAGCAGGGGTTGTGTGACGTGGACTGGGCGGTTTTTTAGGTTAGATGCCCTCGGCAAGTACAGAAAGGGCAGCAGCTTCAAAGGGTGCGGGGCAAAGTCAGGACATGCGGGGGCCAACCAGCAATCGGTATTGTGATTGTAAACTGTCGAAGCTGCATTGGTAAAGTACCGGAACTTCAAGCGCTGATAGAAAGCACCGAAGCTGAAATCTTTATAGGTACGGAAAGCTGGCTGAAGCCAGAGATAAATTCTGCCGAAATTTTTACAAAGGCACAGACGGTGTTTAGAAAGGATAGATTGCATGCAACCGGTGGTGGCGTGTTTGTCGCTGTTATTAGTAGTTTATTCTGTAGTGAAGTAGAAGTGGATAGTTCCTGTGAAATATTATGGGTCGAGTTGACACTCAACAACCGAGCTAGGTTAATAATTGGCTCCTTTTACCGACCTCCCGACTCAACAGCATTAATGGCAGAACAACTGAGAGAAAATTTGGAATAGATATCACATAAATTTTCTCAGCATATTATAGTCTTAGATGGAGATTTCAATTTACCAGATATAGACTGGGACACTCAGATGTTTAGGACGGGTGGTAGGGACAGAGCATCGAGTGACGTTATACTGAGTGCACTATCCGAAAATTACCTCGAGCAGTTAAACAGAGAACCGACTCGTGGAGATAACATCTTGGACCTACTCATAACAAACAGACCCGAACTTTTCGACTCTGTAAGTGCAGAACAGGGTATCAGTGATCATAAGGCTGTTGCAGCATCCCTGAATATGGAAGTTAATAGGAATATAGAAAAAGGGAGGAAGGTATATCTGTTTAGTAAGAGTAATAGAAAGAATATTTCAGACTACCTAACAGATCAAAACGAAAATTTCTCTTACGACACTGACAATGTTGAGTGTTTATGGAAAAAGTTCAAGGCAATTATAAAATGCGTTTTATACAGGTACGTGCCGAGTAAAACTGTGAGGCAGGGAAAAACCCAGCGTGGTTCAACAACAAAGTTAGGAAACTACTGCGAAAGCAAAGAGAGCTTCACTCCAAGTTTAAACGCAACCAAAACCTCTCAGACAAACAGAAGCTAAACGATGTCAAAGTTAGCGTAAGGAGGGCTATGCGTGAAGCGTTCAGCGAATTCCAACGTAAAATTCTATGTACCGACTTGACAGAAAATCCTAGGAAGTTCTGGTCTTACGTTAGTAAGTGGCTCGAAACACCATATCCAAACACTCCGGGATGATGATGGCATTGAAACAGAGGATTACACGAGTAAAGCTGAAATTCTAAACACCTTTTTCCAAAGCTGTTTCACAGAGCTAGACCGCACTGCACTTCCTTCTCTAAATCCTTGCACAAACGAAAAAATGGCTGACATCGAAATAAGTGTCCAAGGAATATGGAAGCAACTGGAATCACTCAACAGAGGAAAGTCCACTGGACCTGACGGGATACCAATTCGAATCTACACAGAGTACTCGAAAGAACTTGCCCCCCTTCTAACAGCCGTATACCGCAAGTCTCTAGAGGAACGGAAGGTTCCAAATGATTGGAAAAGAGCACAGGTGGTCCCAGTCTTCAAGAAGGGTCGTCGAGCAGATGCGCAAAACTATAGACCTATATCTCTGGTGTAGACCTGTTGTAGAATTTTAGAACATGTTTTTGCTCGAGTATTATGTCGTTTTTGGAAACCCAGAATCTACTCTGTAGGAATCAACAAGGATTCTGGAAACAGCGATCGTGCGAGACCCAACTCGCTTTATTTGTTCATGCGACCCAGAAAATATTAGATACAGGCTCCCAGGTAGATGCTATTTTCCTTGACTTCCGTTAGGCGTTCGATACGGTTCCGCACTGTCGCCTGATAAACAAAGTAAGAGCCTAAGGAATATCAGACCAGCTGAGTGGCTGGATTGAAGAGTTTTTAGCAAACAGAACACAGCATGTTGTTATCAATGGAGAGACGTCTACAGACGTTAAAGTAACCTCTGGCGTGCCACAGGGGAGTGTTATGGGACCATTGCTTTTCACAATATATATAAATGACCTAATAGATAGTGTCGGAAGTTCCATGCGGCTTTTCGCGGATGATGCTGTAGTATACAGAGAAGTTGCAGCATTAGAAAATTGTAGCGAAATGCAGGAAGATCTGCAGCGGATAGGCGCTTGGTTTAGGGAGTGGCAGCTGACCGTTGACATAGACAAATGTTATGTATCGCGAATACATAGAAAGAAGGATCCTTTATTGTATGATTATATGATAGCGGAAAAAACACTGGTAGCAGTTACTTCTGCAAAATACACTCCTGGAAATTGAAATAAGAACACCGTGAATTCATTGTCCCAGGAAGGGGAAACTTTATTGACACATTCCTGGGGTCAGATACATCACATGATCACACTGACAGAACCACAGGCACATAGACACAGGCAACAGAGCATGCACAATGTCGGCACTAGTACAGTGTATATCCACCTTTCGCAGCAATGCAGGCTGCTATTCTCCCATGGAGACGATCGTAGAGATGCTGGATGTAGTCCTGTGGAACGGCTTGCCATGCCATTTCCACCTGGCGCCTCAGTTGGACCAGCGTTCGTGCTGGACGTGCAGACCGCGTGAGACGACGCTTACTCCAGTCCCAAACATGCTCAATGGGGGACAGATCCGGAGATCTTGCTGGCCAGGGTAGTTGACTTACACCTTCTAGAGCACGTTGGGTGGCACGGGATACATGCGGACGTGCATTGTCCTGTTGGAACAGCAAGTTCCCTTGCCGGTCTAGGAATGGTAGAACGATGGGTTCGATGACGGTTTGGATGTACCGTGCACTATTCAGTGTCCCCTCGACGATCACCAGAGGTGTATGGCCAGTGTAGGAGATCGCTCCCCACACCATGATGCCGGGTCTTGGCCCTGTGTGCCTCGGTCATATGCAGTCCTGATTGTGGCGCTCACCTGCACGGCGCCAAACACGCATACGACCATCATTGGCACCAAGGCAGAAGCGACTCTCATCGCTAAAGACGACACGTCTCCATTCGTCCCTCCATTCACGCCTGTAGCGACACCACTGGAGGCGGGCTGCACGATGTTGGGGCGTGAGCGGAAGACGGCCTAACGGTGAGCGGGACCGTAGCCCAGCTTCATGGAGACGGTTGCGAATGGTCCTCGCCGATACCCCAGGAGCAACAGTGTCCCTAATTTGCTGGGAAGTGGCGGTGCGGTCCCCTACGGCACTGCGTAGGATCCTACGGTCTTGGCGTGCATCCGTGCGTCGCTGCGGTCCGGTCCCAGGTCGACGGGCACGTGCACCTTCCGCCGACCACTGGCGACAACATCGATGTACTGTGGAGACCTCACGCCCCACGTGTTGAGCAATTCTGCGGTACGTCCACCCAGCCTCCCGCATGCTCACTATACGCCCTCGATCAAAGTCCGTCAGCTGCACATACGGTTCACGTCCACGCTGTCGCGGCATGCTACCAGTGTTAAAGACTGCGATGGAGCTCCGTATGCCACGGCAAACTGGCTGACACTGACGGCAGCGGTGCACAAATGCTGTGCAGCTAGCGCCATTCGACGGCCAACACCGCGGTTCCTGGTGTGTCCGCTGTGCCGTGCGTGTGATCATTGCTTGTACAGCCCTCTCGCAGTGTCCGGAGCAAGTATGGTGGGTCTAACACACCGGTGTCAATGTGTTCTTTTTTCCATTTCCAGGAGTGTATCTGGGAGCATGCGTGCGGAACGATTGGCAGTGGAAATTGTTGGTAAGGCTGGTACCAGGTTGAGATTCATTGGGAGTGTTCTTAGAAAATGTAGTCCATCAACAAAGGAGGTGGCTTACAAAACACTCGTTCGACCTATACTTGAGTATTGCTCATGAGTGTGGGATCCGTACCAGATCGGGTTGAGGGAGGAGATAGAGAAGGTTCAAAGAAGAGCGGCGCGTTTCGTCACAGGATTATTTGGTAAGCGTGATAGCGTTACAGAGATGTTTAGCAAACTCAAGTGGCAGACTCTGCAAGAGAGGCGCTCTGCATATGCGGTGTAGCTTGCTGGCCAGGTTTCAAGAGGGTGCTTTTCTGGATGAGGTATCGAATCTATTGCTTCCCTCTACTTATACCTCCCGAGGAGATCACGAATGTAAAATTAGAGAGATTCGAGCGCGCACGGAGTCATTCAGACAGTCGTTCTTCCCGCGAACCATACGCTACTGGAACAGAAAAGGGAGGTAATGACAGTGGCACGTAAAGTGCCCTCCGTCACACACCGTTGGGTGGCTTGCGGAGTATAAATGTAGATGTAGATGTAGAGCATCAGGAAGACAACATGTAAGCTCCTGGACACCATCGAAGACCTCTGGCCGACCAACCGCCATCTGGACTACGTCATGTTTGTTGTGCCACACCACTGGCACCTGATTTGGGTGCCATGGACCGTCATCCACATTAACCAACAAAAACGAAATCACGTTCACAGAAGGGTCCAAGTACCCAGAGCCCTTCATCTCAGAGTAGCACTTGCTACTTGCGTCCTCAATTATTTGCTGGATGTATTCCAATCTCTGTCTCCCTCTACACTTTTTGCCCTCTGCAGTTCCCTCTAGCACCATGGACGTCATTGCCTGATCTCTTAACAAATGTCCTATCATTCTGTCGCTTCTCCTTGTCAACGTTTTCTCTCCGATTCTGCACAGAACCTCCTCATTCCTCACATTATCAGACCACCTAATTTTCAACATTCGTCTGTAACACCACATCTCAAATGCTTCGGTTCTCTTCTCTTCTTGTTGTCCCACAGTTTATTCACAACTGTACATTGCTGTTGCCAAACGTACATTCTCATACACATCTTTCTCAAAGGTAAGGCCAATGTTCGATACTAGTAGGCTTCCCTTGGCCAGAATACCCTTTTCGCCAGTGCCAGTCTACTTCTGATGTCCTTGCTCCGTCTGTCATTGGTTATTTTGCTGCCTAGGTAGCAGAACTCCTTTAACTTCATCTACTTCATGACCATCGATCCTACTGTTCATTTTCTCACTGTTCTCGTCTCTGCTACTACTCATTACTTCGTGTTTCTGTGATTTACTTTCAATCCATATTCTGTACTCATTAGACTGTTCATTCCATTCAAGACATCATGTAATTCTTCTTCTCTTTCACTGAGGATAACAATGTCATTATTGAATCGTATCGTTCATATCCTTTCACGATTAATTTTAATTCCATTCGTGAACCTTTCTTTTACTTCCATCATTGCTTCTTCGATATACAGATTGAACAGTAGCGGCGAAAGACTACATCCTTGTCTTACACCTTTTTTTTAAATCCGAGCATTTCTTTCTTCTTCGTCCGCTCTTATTATTCCCTCTTGACTCTTCTGCATATTGTTTATTACCCGTCCCTCCCGGTAGTTTACCCCTATTTTTCTCAGAATTTCGAACGTCTTGCACCATTTGACATTGTCGAATGTTTTTTTCCAGTCGACAAATCCTATGAACGTGTCTTGATTTTTCTTTAGTCTTGCTTCCATTATTAATCGCAACTTCAGAATTGCCTCTCTGGTGCCTTTATCTTTCTTAAAGCCAAACTGATCGTCATCTAACACATCCTCAATTTTCTTTTCCAGTCTTCTTTGTATTATTCTTGTGAGCAACTTGGACGCATGAGCTGTCAAGCTGATTGTGCGATAATTCTCGCACTTTTCAGCTCTTGCCGTCTTCGGAATTGTGTGGATGATATTTTACGAAATTCAGATGATATGTCGCCAAACTCATACATTCTAAACACCAATGTAAATAGTCGTTTTGTTGCCAATTCCTCCAATGATTTTAGGATCCCTTCCGTCTTATTTGATCTTAAGTCCTCCAAAGCTCTCTCAAATTCTGATTCTAATACTGCCACCCACGCCATCTCTTCTAAATAGGCTCCTGTTTCTTCTTCTATCACATCAGACAAATATTCCCCCTCATAGAGACCCTCAATGTTTTCTCTCCACTTATCCGCTCTCTCCTCTGCGTTTGACTGCGGAATTCCCGTTACACTCTTAATTTTACCAACCTTGCTTTTAATTTCATGGAAGATTATTTTGGATATCCTATATACCAAGTCAGTCCTTCCGACATTCATTTCTTTTTCAATTTCTTCACATTTTCATGCAGTCATTTCATCTTTGCTTCCCTGCGCTTCCTATTTATCTCATTCCTCAGTGACTTGTATTTTTGTATTCCTGAACTTCCATGATCATTTTCGTACTTCCTTCAGCGATATACTGAAGTATTTCTTCTCTTACCCACAGTTTCTTCGCACTTACCTTCTTTGTACCTATGTTTTTCTTTCCAACTTTTATGATTGCCCTTTTTAGAGATGTCCATTCCTTTTCAATTGTACTGCCTATTGAACTATACCTGTAGCCTTAGAGAACTTCAAGCATATCTCGTCATTCCTTAGTACTTTCATATCCCACGTCTTTGTGTATTGATTCTTCCTGACTAATCTCTTAAACCTCAGCCTACTCTTCATCACTACTACATTGTGATCTGAGTCTACATCTGTTCCTGGGTATGCCTTACAATGTAATATCTCAAATATCTTACGGGTTTGCTGCCAGATGACGTCGTCGAACACCGCCGATATTTCGACAGGAGCATACCCTGCCATTCTCAAGGCACAAATGCAAGGAAGAAGAAATATGCAAGCAAATTTAATACCTCGGTTCACAGAGGAGAAACAAGGAAGACACCACACACAGAACAAGTGTCAACACAAACAAAGATAACCAACCTCACCTGAGGTAGCACTAATTCTGTCCCTCTATTTTTGATGAGAGACAGAGACGGATTCCAAGCAGCATTTAAACAAAATCCAAAGAGGACTTTGAGAAATGTGCATTGGAGTCAGCGACCTTGAAACCTGCGTGTTTTTTTTTTAGATATGTAGACGATACTTTTGTTGTTTGGCCTCATGCTAGTGAGAATTTAAACCGGTTTTTGGAACATCTGAATTCAATCCACCCGAATAATCAGTTCACTATGGAGGTGGAAAAGAATGGATGCCTTCCCTTCCTTGATGTGTTGGTCAAAAGGAAGACTGATGATAAGTTGGGACATTCTGTTTATAGGAAGCCTACCCACACTGACTTGTATCTACGAACTGATAGTTGTCACCATCCAGCTCAGCGTGAAGGAGTACTTCGCATCTTGGTTCACAGGGCCCACGTTATCTCAGACCCTGAAAGTTGGGCAGCTGAGCTAGCACATCTCGAAGTCACCTTTCGTCAGACTGGTTATAGTGAGAGGCAGATAAAACGTGCGTTGCGCCATCAGCCTTCTGTCCAACGGGTGAGTGACGATAGCAACGAAGTGGTACCTGGGTCTACGGCCTTTTTGCCTTACGCAGGAAGGATTTCCAACAGGATTGGCCGTATTTTGCGGAAATATGATGTGAAATGTGTTTTTCGACTACCTTCTAAGATTAAGGCCCTGTTGGCGTCCGTAAAAGATGATCTTTGTTTGCGTAAGGCTGGGGTCTATCGTATTCCTTGCAGTTGTGGCATGTCATATATTGGTCAGACAATCAGGACTGTGGAAGACCGGTGTATTGAACATAAGCGTCACACACGCTTACAACAGCCGAGCAAATCCGCTATTGCAGAACATTACCTTGACACCGATCATCCTATGGAATACAGCAACACGGAGATTCTGGCTTGCACGTCCAGCTGTTGGGATAGTGTTATTAAGGACGCTGTTGAAATCAGACTATCAAGCAACCTTATTAACAGAGATGGAGGATTTTGTTTAAATGCTGCTTGGAATCCGGCTCTGTCTCTCATCAAAAAACAGAGGGACAGAATTAGTGCTACCTCACCTGTTGATTAATAGTAACTATCTATATTTCTGATGCTGGTTATCTTTGGTTGTGTTGACACTTGTTCTGTGTGTGGTGTCTTCCTTGTTTCTCCTCTGTGAACCGAGGTATTAAATTTGCTTGCATATTTCTTCTTCCTTGCATTTGTGCCTTGAGAGTCTACATCTACATCTACATCCGTACTCCGCAAGCCACCTGACGGTGTGTGGCGGAGGGTACCCTGAGTACCTCTATCGGTTCTCCCTTCTATTCCAGTCTCGTATTGTACGTGGAAAGAACGATTGTCGGTATGCTTCTGTGTGGGCTCTAATCTCTCTGATTTTATCCTCATGGTCTCTTCGCGAGATATACGTTGGAGGGAGCAATATACTGCTTGACTCTTCGGTGAAGGTATGTTCTCGAAACTTTAACAAAAGCCCGAACCGAGCTACTGAGCGTCTCTGCTGCAGAGTCTTCCACTGGAGTTTATCTATCATCTCCGTAACGCTTTCGCAATTACTAAATGATCCTGTAACGAAGCGCGCTGCTCTCCGTTGGATCTTCTCTATCTCTTCTATCAACCCTACCTGGTGCGGATCCCACACTGCTGAGCAGTATTCAAGCATTGGGCGAACAAGCGTACTGTAACCTACTTCCTTTGTTGTCGGATTGCATTTCCTTAGGATTCTTCCAATGAATCTCAGTCTGGCATCTCCTTTACCGACGGTGTGCTCTTGTCGAAATATCGGCGGTGTTCGACGACGTCACCCGGCAGCAATCCCGTAAGTTATTTGAACATTGAATTCGCCGGTGAAAGTTAAGGTCTTACAATGTAATATCTGATTTCGGAATCTCTGTGTGACCATGATGTAATCTAACTGAAATCTTCCCGTATCACCCGGCCTTTTCCAAGTGTACCTCCACCTCTTGTTATTATTGAACAGCGTATTCGCTATCACTAGCTGATATTTATTATTCTTTCTCCTCTCTCATTCCTTGTCCCATGCCCGTATTCTAGCCCGTATTCTCCTGTAACCTCTTTTTCTACTCCTTCTCCTACAACTGCATTCCACTCTCTCATGGCTGTTAGATGTACATCTCCTTTTGCGGACTGTATTACCCTTTCAGTGTCCTCATATACTTTTTCTAGCTCTTCATCTTCAGCTTCCGACGTCGGCATGTGTACCTGAACTACCGTTGTCTTAGGCCATACATAAAAAACAAAATATAGGAACGCTCCAAACTGCAGCGCCAGCCATGCTGGACACGATATGATGGCTGACCACTGCAGTGCTCATTGGTCTGACTCATCATTGCAGGCTCTTCTGTATTTATTGTCACCAATAGATCCTTAAAATAATGTATACTTTGAATATTCTTTATCGCTGAAGTTCCTAAAACAAGATAGCATTACAAAGAAGCGCGTTTGAGAAAGCTGTTTTAGTGCGATATATTTCGAAAAAAGCCACAACACAGTCTTACATCACACTGTTTACAGCAATAACATTACTCAATTTTGTTGTTGCTGCACATGATGCGTCTTGTTAATGGTCCGTGTTGTTCAGATGACGTTTCAACAAGGCTTGGAAAGTTTCTTTCTCGAAATCGAATTGGATATTCTTTGTCTGATCGACTACCTCCTGATACTTTCCTGTATTGGTGCGACTAGCTCCTGATGCTCTCCTGTGTTGCTGGTACATCTCTAAAATCTCACGAATGAGTCTGATATGAAATTCAGTGGATGAAGTACCCTTTCTGGTAGGAACCTTGTATATAACATGGGAATTTAGCACACATATGTCTGGAGTGAAAAAGAGTTTTTTTGTACCATTTCGGTGTTTTGAAACACATTCCATTGAGCTAAGTAGCGTGTAGTATTTGTCCACCACAGCCATAGATTCGTTGTAATCGAACCCGCATTTTTGTTAAAATTTTGCAGCATTAGTTTAGTGGTCCATTTGAAGCAAGCCGAGCTCTCTATCGTGTGTGAGATACAGAGGAGAGCGGGTGCGCCGCTGCTAGCAGCGCCCCGTCTCCTTAACGCGTCTGCATGTAGCGCACAAGTATTGCACCACAATTTATTATGAAATTAAAAAAACAAAATTTATGTTTTCAACTTCGTTAAATTATAATTTAGTGTAGTAATGTTCCAAATACCAAGTCTTGATGTTCTAAACTTAACAGTTTACGGAAAAATGCCGTTTTAAGAGAAAAATCAGAGGCGCTAAATAATTACGCTAGGGAGCCAGAATTTGGTCAGAAGGTGCAGTTAGAAGTTATAAATAAGTGATGTTCGTTTCCAAAACCATAAATCAAAATTTAACGTCAGAATCCACGTTTTTCGGAAAAATCAGAGGCGCTAAATAATGGACTTAGAAACTTGAAAATTTGCTTTGTGCTTCAGTACACCCCAAAAATAATAACAGAGAGCCCCCGTTAATCTACCTCTTATAGTGTTTGAATAATTAAATAAAAACTAATTTTGTAACTAAAATGTCCCTAAGTGTTGTAGCTTTAAGTAATTGAAATTTTAATGACAGAGGATTTTAGATGATCAAATATATCAAATAATAGAGCTACACCAAGTTTAAGACTTGTAACGTAAACAGCAACTGATGTAAGTCTTAGCAAAGGTATGGTTCAGAGGTAACAATCTACCGTTAGTTCCACTAAATAAATTCCATTAAGCAAAGTTTTCATTCTAGCGAGCTGAAACTTTCTACGTGCTTTCAAACTGCTTATCTGCATACCAGAAAAAATTAAGAAGTTTCTGAAGTGATTGGTAACTATATTATTAAAGATTATGTGCCCGAGATAGCGGTCGTTTGTGGACTGCCGCCGTATGTAAATAGACAGAGACAACAGATGTTTTCTCGGCAGTCCGCACCGGCACCTTGTAAATACAGCCCCTGAAGCAGTAGGAAGTTTCACTTCGCTCTCAGACACTGTAAGGTCCACGCCAGTTAAACGTCTGTTCGCGCTCTGCCTCGGATGACGTCAGAGCCGAGCTGTGATGAGGGCGTAATTGGCAGTGAAAAAGGATAGTGAACTCGCGAGGACTGTACACCGTCCTGGATCGTTTAGAATTCTGTAAAATAACTGTTAGTGTGCCGTTCGTGTGAAATTCAATTCCGCGTGGCAAGTGGTGAATTTATTTCCAATTTTATGGCGAGCATTAATTTTTGAACATTTATTGCGAACTTTCAATTGAGCGGTGTTAGCCAAGGCGATAAACAATCTGGTAGGAAGTTACCGTAGAGGTCGCCTCTGAACTGCTAAAGGTGTTGTTAGATTAGAATGACTTGTTTTCAGTTGAACATAACACTTTTTAAGTGTTTTTTGTGAGAAACTTTAATTAAATTAAATCTTGATTGGAACTTTAATCTTTTACTGAAGTCATAATCCTGATCCCACGAAGAAATGGGAAATACTTTTCTTTCAGTGAGCTGGACCGGAATGTGGTCCTGCAGACTGGAAACTATGGTCAGTATGTTTCCCTTCGCTTTCTGGCTGACCACCAAATTAGTTGCCAGGCTCACGTGATTAAAGACGGCATCAAACCTTTAAACCAGTGAAGTGAACGTACTCGCCACCTCACAGATTTTAACTCCTGGTTTCATTGCAGCTGTATGGCATGTTGGCAATATACCTACATGTCTTTTGTCATGCCACTTCAAAGCCATCATAGTGTCTGTTGACATAAATTCCATCTCTCCTCCTTGCAATTTGGCTTCAAGTTTTAGTGTAGTTTTCCTATTCGTGCAAACTGCACCTACGGCGTTTGTTCTTCTTTCACTCAATTAGTGCCAGAGATAGACTTGTGAACCAATTGTCCCCGTTCGGCGTACATTGTATGTTGTATAGCATAGATTTCCCATGGGAACCTCTAAGGTTATAAATCCAATGTTGTCATTCCTGAGTCCTGACACGTTCAGCTCCTGTAGAATATATGCATTGTTAGCACTGGAGTCACCACGACTCTACATGGCGGTATATTTCACTAGCAATTAAAGGACTGAATGAAGCTGTGGTGCCTAAGATGTTATATTTGTGTTGCTTTTTTTAAAAAAAATTCTGGTAACTGGCGGCAAATACTGTTCTTACTGTGTGTTTTAAATGAGGCCATTGTGCCTAACAAATTAAATTTATGTTCCTTTTAAGTTACCACCAGGTAATGCCATTGGTTGTTGTGTTTGAAGGGGAACAACAGGCTAACGGACGATTTGTTTCCTCCGTAACGGAATGTAGTAGACAAATGGTGTTTGCTGCAATGAATAAAGCATACATTTTATTGAGAAATATTAATATATTGACTGTGTAATTGGGATTTTCCCGAGGCAGCTCTGGAAGGTAGTAGGTAGACGGTTGTCGCTGGAACTCCTGTTGTGGTTGTATGAAACATGAAAAATACATATCACCATGATCCTCAGAGATGCAATTTTAGTTCATCGTAGGGATTTGAAAAAAACGGCGAAATTAAAGATATCTGAAAATT
Source organism: Schistocerca gregaria (assembly GCF_023897955.1). Lineage (NCBI taxonomy): Eukaryota > Metazoa > Arthropoda > Insecta > Orthoptera > Acrididae > Schistocerca > Schistocerca gregaria. Next base: position 960,198,032 of record NC_064921.1, on the reverse strand, counting down.
TTTGGGCCTCTTTTTTGGTCGAAAAAATAGTAAATACCAGCATAAAAAATCGGCTACTATAAACTGAAGAGAATTCAATTTTCTGCAAGAGAGACCAAAAATCATTACAATCGGATGAAAACTATAGCGTGGGCGGCGACAACCATTTTGAAAAATTTGGTTTTGAGAAAAACGGGTTTAAAGTTTGACAAATATTTATCATAAAAAAGGGATAAAGCTTGTATCTTATGGGATATCATCGATGCCTGGTCCATAATAATTATTGCCCGGCTATTGGATGGTTGCTTTCTGCTACTTTGACCTGATAAACCCTCACTGTCGTCCTCAAAGCCCTTTCCGTCGCTGAGTGCATCGACGCAGGCATCTCTACCTTCACAGAATCGGAGCATTTCATCGCCGATTTTGATTTTAAGGGCATTTACTATGTGCATTAATCCAGTATGGCACACAATGAATAGACATACGGCCAAATTTGAAGCAAAGATTGACAATTTCGCTTCGGCTGGATATTATTTTTGGAGCGTATCTCCAAATGAGACTATTGAAACTTTCTTTCACATTTTGATCAAACTGCCCAAACAACGCTCCAGCAAATCAGGTTTACTCAATTCAGTATCAATAGGGGTAATAGCATCAGTAACGACTTGTGGCAATGGCGTTCTGCATTTATAACTTCCCAGTTTACCGTTTGGAGTTTGCACAAAATATTGTGGAGAATAATTCTTCATTTTACATACATTCGAATTCCGTAATAAAAAAAATGGATTTTCCGACCGTCGCCTTGCTGTTCCCCCTTAAATTAGGCCATGGTGCCTACGGACTATTGTACTAAGCTTTTTCTAATAAATTTTATTAACTCACTTAATAAATCAGCCCTTCCACTCTCCTATTGTCATGCTACAGAGTGGTAGCAGAGCGTGGTTGCTTGTAATTTCATGGTTTATTATTAATTGGCAGTCAAATTCTATCTACCAGGTTACCTTCCATTTGGAAAGCGGTTGCACTCAGCGACTGTTATATTGACTTGTAAATTATAGATTGCGGCAATCAGTCGTCCTTGCTTAAATTTTGTTATGCAGATACAGATTTCAGCTAGCAGCTATCCATTCTCAATGCACTGTTATTTTCGCTCAAAGCGTGTAAGTCCCTGTTGATCGGGCTTCACCCACAGTTCATTGAATACTCAATATTCAATGAACTATGGGTGAAGCCCAATCAAGAGGGACTTACATGCTTTGATCGAAAATATAGTGCATTGAGAATGGTATCTTCTAGCTGAAATCTATATCTGCATAATAAAATTTAAGCAAGGACGACTGATTGCTGCACTCTATAACTTACAAATTCTATCAAGTTAATTTGGAAAAAACATACTGGTCGAATTTTTGTATATTTCGGGAAGGATTACAGAGAGGTATCTGTCGATGTTTTGAGAATATTAAAAGAATGAGAAACAGGTAACTGTAACAATTTATGACCGAGAATACTTCCTCACAGTCGTGGATTCGACTGACCTCTTTTATGAGAGCTGTCGAAACACAAATAAGTGTAACAGGAACCAGTTGGGTCCACCGAAAAATGAAGGATTCAATAATGATCGTGACGGTAACAACAATTACAACAACAACGGAAGTAATAACATAAATCAGTATGGTAACACACAGTGCAGTTGATATCCATATGCGTTGCCACAGGAATATAATGGTAATGGAGAATTCGGAAATCGTCAAAGTAACGGTTTTCAAGATAGAAATAATAGAAATTACCAATCAGGATACTGTGGTTCATCATCAAGAAATAACCGTAGTGGTTGGAATAACTGGCATGGTCCTGGCGATAATAGACAAGGGTATAGGAACGGTAATGAACAACCAAGCATATGTGGCTATTACGGAGGAAATGGCTATAGCAGCGGCATAAACCAAAATCTGCAAAACACCGCCCAAAATTATGTGCAGAATAGAATATGGTAAAATACCGATTACGTTGTAAACGTTGTAGAAGTGACTAACGGGAGCAGCTGGGCTCCATTCTCCAGACGCTATATGGCGATCGGTCGGCCTAAACCCCCCACCGCCGAGCGAAAACGGGAATGGAGGCATGATGCAAATAAATAATTATTTCGTAAGGTATGACAAAGAAATCGATATGCCCTATATTTAGATAAGACAAATGCTGTAAAAGGAATAAACGATGAAGTATAGGCAACAGTTAACAATAGACGTATGTTTGATAGTAGACACATGAGCAGCTACAAACCTTGTTTCATACAGCTTGTTCAATAAAATAAAAAGAAAACTAAGCCTGCCTACTTTATCTGTCCAGAATTGCCATATTTTAACAGGTATAGGAAATAAGTCAGAAGGGATCAAGTTACAAACCTATATTCCAATAACTTTCGTGGAACCGCAACTGGTTGTACATTCCTAGTGGTAGAAAACTAATAGTTAACTGTCTCCTAGGAATAGATTTTTTCATGTAATATCAAGTGAAAATTGACCTAGGCAATGGCAAATGTTATTTTCACTCAGGCAATAACATTATTTCAGTTGATTTAATGAAACCAGTCTTGTGTGAATAACCAGTTAGCCGATAAAGTGAGTGTAGAAGAATCGGGTATTTTATCAGCTGTACAGAAACAAGAACTAGGTACACAGTTGTCACAGCACTTGCAAGTTTTTGAAATGAAACCAAAAGTAATTAGAGAATATGTCTATCAAATGGAAGTATATAAACAAGAAACTTTCTGTCATACATCATATGCAGCTCCTTGAACAAAGAAAGGAGAAGGAAAGCAGACAGAACGTATGATTAACTGGAACGCTACTGAACCATCTCATTCGCCTTATTGCAGCCCAGACCTAGTGGTATCCAGACCCTTTGGATATGTATGACTTGTTTTGGACGCAAAGAAAATTAACAAAATCATTGTGCCTCCAAGAATCAAACCAGAAAAACCAAGAGGAGCAATTATTAAAACTCCATGAAGTAAAATTCCTTACAACAATAGATTCAAAAGCGTCATACTGGCAAATCGTGTTGCACCCAGATAGCTGACAATATACAACATTTGTCTGTAATAGTAGAAGTTATCAAATGTTCAAATGTGTGTGAAATCTTATGGGATTTAACTTCTAAGGTCATCAGTTCTTAAGCTTACAAACTACTTAACCTAAATTATCCTAAGGACAAACACACACACCTATGCCTCATGGAGGACTCGAGTCTCCACTGTGATCACCCGTACAGAAGTTATCAATGTCGCCTTTTACCATTTGGACTCACTGTAGATACAGGAGTGTTTTTTGCAGCTTTGCACACTTACTGACATGTACACTATTCCACAAAAGATTAGCCAGTTGGTGTCTTTTTCTTTAAGAGATGGATTTTGAGGTAATTTATATCAAGGGTGAACAGAATATTTTGGCAGATGTCCTGTCTAGACTTTCACAAGGACTAAATGAATATGCAGAATTACCAGAACAAAGAGCCATCTTTAGGATTCTACTCATGTACTATGGTACAATAGGGCCTATTATGTGAAAATGTGTGAAAATATGAGTCAGCTTCAAGAGGAAGATACTCGGCGGAACAAGGTAAGGCAACAACTAACAAGTACTGATGATGCAGACATGAGAACACGTTAAAAGTTATATAATGGAGTTTTGTTTTACTGTCGAACACTTCATTCTGGTGACTGGTATGTTTGTTCACCTGAAGCATATGTGGACAATTTTATCAGGTATACAAAATGGCTCAAATGGCTCTGAGCACTATGGGACTTAACATCTGAGGTCATCGGCCCCTAGAACTTATAACTACTTAAACCTAACTAACCTAAAGACATCACACACAACCATGCTCGAGGCAGGATTCGAACCTGCGACCGCAGCGGTCCCATGGTTCCAGACTGCAGCGCCTAGAACAGCTCGGCCACACCGGCCGGCTCAGGTATACACACAACGCATAGGGTCACTGTGGTTTAGCCATGTGTGCTCAGAAAATAATGTCATTCTGCAATTTCCCTAACATTAGACACAGAGTACAACAGGTCATTAACGAATGTGTAATCTGTCAAAAGACCAAACACTTAAACAGACCATGATTCAGTAGTTTACATCCTATTACACCAGTAAAGTCCCTTGGCCTGGTATCAGTTGGTGCCACAGGATCTTTACTCACGGCAAAAGGAGTGAAATATGTAATAGCCTTGTATGACGTGTTTTCTAAATAACTGCAAATGTATCCCACTAAAACTCTAACGGCAGGGCCTATAATCAAGCGAATCGTGAGAGAATATTTTGTGAGAGTGGACAAACCAAAAGCCATTCTGACTGGTAATGCAACTAATTTCACAAGTGTGAAGTGGAAAGAAGTGGTCAAGTCACATATCATAAAACATTTCATTCCAAGGCAAGACAACTACAACGGGTGTTTCGTGAGTTTAATAGGTGTTTTAGAACGTATACTTCACACAGACACAAGTGGATTAAGTACGTGGTGCCTTTTCAACAAATAATAAATAATTTGCACACTCATCAAAAAGCTTTACACTAATCGAATTGATGTAAGAAAAATAACAATTAGATAACTGCGTTAAACCTACCTAAGTTTTCTGAGAAAGAGATACTGTTAGAAGGAAAGGTTAGGCAAGCCTTAATAACACTGGAAGCAAAGCCACAAACTAGGAAAAAACAGTATGAGAAAAGAATGGGTCGTTCACCTTCTTTTCACTTTGGACAGGAGGTACTATTGCCAAACACAAAAAGATTAAGAACAAATGGCAATTGTTGTACATAGGGCCAAACATTATACACAGAATACCACACCCAGGGTGCCATTTGTTGACCAACCGAAAAAACTGAGAAAATACATTGATTAAATCCACATAAAGATATAAGAGGTCAATTCACCTCAACCACTTCAGTGCCTACAGCGTTTACCGAAAATACAACACTCTCCAATTCTTACAGAAATCTGGAGAGTCTATCTGCAAGTAAAAAATGTAAATTACACGAAGAAGTATCCATATTACTTTTGCAACCCATTGGAGAATCTTATAATGAATGTTAGACAAGATGTAATCCAAGGTAAGTATGCAGATCCTTTGAAACCTGTTCTGAAAATTTTGTTATTCTATTCAAAGTGAAATGACATTATACGAACTCTAGGTTAAATACATTTTTAGAAATAGTGAATATGAACGACAACAATACAGTCTGGCAGCCTGCGCTTGGCGCACCGCGAGGGGAGGAGTTAGCTGAGTCCCCTCCCCCCCCCCTCCCTCCTTTTCTCACATTTATAACGTATTTAGACTATCTCCTGACAAATCATCCACACCCACGAGAATCATCTCATATTTTGGGTCTATGGAACAAAAACTGAATCTAAGCTAATCTAATCTGACGTAGTATCGTGCATGTGCGATATACCCAAAGCGCCAGCGCGCCCCTTAACAAACAATGATTGAATGTGAGACATGGCGCATCGTTCAAATATTGAAAATGACAAAATAAGACTTAACTGTGCAATGGAAGCCCCATAAATAAACCACATTAAGAAAACACTGACATACGTCAGACCAAATTACAGGAAATTCGAACGAGTGAAGTACAAATTTTCCATGTCACGAATACAACTAGTTATAGGAATAAAGAATACCCTTGACAACCTGTACCGCTAGCCAATGTATTAACCATAAGAATAAATATGTACACCAAGTACTTTACTGTACACTTTGTATTTTCTACACAGATTTTGCTATTATGAAATATTTAGTCTCATACATGTCTATTTTGACACATCATTATGAGACAAACTTCAAAACCAACATCACTCATACGATCATACGTAGACGTACGGTTATGTACAAAAAGAAAGATATATCAGAGTAAGGAGCTATATACAAAAGAAATTACTAGCACAGAAAGAGATACCACCACGCATGAGGAAAGAACTATTTACAGAAAGGTTACGCTTATACTAAAGTAATAAATAAAATAAATGTTAACAAACAGGCTATGAAGAGAACAGGCTAACGAATATAGTGACGGTACTAAAAGCAAGTGCAATTTATGTTACACTACCTACGCCTACTTTCAATAACAAATAAATATGCTATTTACATAAAACTACAACCGATTAAGCTATGACAATTATACAATACTTTACACAATCCTCTTGGAAATTACGTCTACATTAAAATGAGCACGACAAACTAATAAACTGTATAGGAAGGAGCTTAAAAAAATGAAATTAGGCACACGTGATTAAAATGCCTGGACTTTGCCCCCCCCCCCCAGGGGGCTCACGGTCCTTTCGTGAGTACGTGCATGGCGAGCACGGGGCCCCGAGCTATTGCAAGCCTGCCTTCTTTCTCGGGCTCCATTTCCTTTCCTTTCCTTCCCCTCCTTTCCTGTCCTTGCCCCTTCCCCTTTGCCTTCTCCTGTCCCTCTCTTTGTGTCCTTGTTTATGTTGGGCCCGCTACCCTCCTGGTTATGTTGGCTTTGCAATTTGATTTTGTTGCATAATTACCTCATCCTTTTGTCGTTCTCTGGTCCCCATCAGGAGTTTGACCTAGTGTCTCTGATGTATTTCGTCCTAGTTCCTTCCACCCTTTCCTTCATGTCGTTGTCTGATCCCAGGGTACATAGCCAGCACAGTAGTCAGCCCGTGTGGTGGGGTCGCTATGTACTCTTTTGGTTGAGCCCCCTGAAAACACAGGGATCACACTTCTGATGCCTGAGCTGTGACCTCCTCATGTAAGCCTAGGAGTGGTTGTTTGTTGTCCTGGAGCATCGAAACTCCCAGTAATGGCCGCTGTGCCAGACGGCCCTTGCTGTGGCCGGGTGGCACCCGTGGGGATTGCCCATTGCTAGAGTGGGTGGTATCAGGATGGAAGCTATGGAAATGAAACGCATACACGTCCAGAACTCTGGCCATTCTTCTATGGCCATCTCTTTGTATAGAAATGATTCTTTTACAGGGTGTTTCAAAAATGACCGGTATATTTGAAACGGCAGTACAAACTAAACGAGCAGCGATAGAAATAAACCGTTTGTTGCAATATGCTTGGGACAACAGTACATTTTCAGGCGGACAAACTTTCGAAATTACAGTAGTTACAATTGTCAACAACAGATGGCCCTGCGGTCTGGGAAACTCTATAGTACGATATTTTCCACATATCCACCATGCGTAGCAATAATATGGCGTAGTCTCTGAATGAGATTACCTGAAACCTTTGACAACGTGTCTGGCGGAATGGCTTCACATGCAGATGAGATGTACAGCTTCAGCTGTTCAATTGTTTCTGGATGCTGGCGGTACACCTGGTCTTTCAAGTGTCCCCAAAGAAAGAAGTCACAGGGGTTCATATCTGGCGAATAGGGAGGCCAATCCACGCCGCCTCCTGTATGTTTCGGATAGCCCAAGAAAATCACACGATCATCGAAATATTCATTCAGGAAATTAAAGACGTCCGCCGTCCAATGTGGCCGGGCACCACCTTGCATAAACCACGAGGTGTTCGCAGTGTCGTCTAAGGCAGTTTGTACCGCCACAAATGCACGAAGAATGTCCAGATAGCGTGATGCAGTAATCGTTTCGGATCTGAAAAATGGGTAAATGATTCCTTTGGAAGAAATGGCCGCCCAGACCAGTACTTTTTGAGCATGCAGGGACGATGGGACTGCAACATGGGGCTTTTCGGTTCCCCATATGCGCCAGTTCTGTTTATTGGCGAAGCCGTCCAGGTAAAAATAAGCTTCGTCAGTAAACCAAATGCTGCCCACATGCATATCGCCGTCATCAATCCTGTGCACTATATCGTTAGCGAATGTCTCTCGTGCAGCAATGGTAGCGGCACTGAGGGGTTGCCGCGTTTGAATTTTGTATGGATAGAGGTGTAAACTCTGGCGCATGAGACGATACGTGGACATTGGCATCATTTGGACCGCAGCTGCAACACGGCAAACAGAAACCCGAGGCCGCTGTTGGATCACCTGCTGCACTAGCTGCACGTTGCCCTCTTTGGTTGCCGTACGCGGTCGCCCTACCTTTCCAGCACGTTCATCCGTCACGTTACCAGTCCGTTGAAATTTTTCCAACAGACCCTTTATTGTATCGCTTTTCGGTCCTTTGGTTACATTAAACCTCCGTTGAAAACTTCGTCTTGTTGCAACAACACTGTGTTCTAGGTGGTGGAATTCCAACACCAGAAAAATCCTCTGTTCTAAGAAATAAACCATGTTGTCCACAGCACACTTGCACGTTGTGAACAGCACATGCTTACAGCAGAAAGACGACATACAGAATGGCGCACCCACAGACTGCGTTGTCTTCTATATCTTTCACATCACTTGCAGCGCCATCTGTTGTTGAAAATTGTAACTACTGTAATTTCGAAAGTCTGTCCGCCTGAAAATGTACTGTTGTCCCAAGCATATTGCAACAAACGGTGTATTTCTATCGCTGCTCGTTTAGTTTTTATTGCCGTTTCAAATATACCGGTCATTTTTGAAACACCCTGTAGTACTTCTATGGCCATCTCTTTGTATAGAAATGATTCTTTTAGTACTGCTTCTTCTGCCCCTTCAGCCTTTCCTTCCATGGCTACCCCCTGGAAGGAGGGTCAGGCCCGTTGGCTAAAGGCGAAACCTTTCCCCCGCTGTCTGATTTGCACCAGGACTGATGGGGATACTTTCACCAATACCATGCCTTTATTTATGTGGAACACATTTAAGACAAGTTTGGCGGAGTGGACTCTCTGAGCAAGATGCGGTTGGGTTTGTTGTTGATCAAAACTGCTTCAGCTACCCAGTCTGTGGCTCTTCGTGCCCGTAACTATCTTGACACAATTCCTGTGTCCATTAGCTCCCACTAGTCTTTGAGTATGGTTCATGGTTTAATTTTTCACAGGGACCTCATACTTCAAACTGATGAGTAACTTAGGGACAATCTCGGATGGCGGGGTGTTCACTTTGTTCGGCATGTTCAGAAGGGTCCGAAGCACAATTGCATTAATACTGGTGACTTTATTCTGGCCTTTGAAGGGGACACCCTCCCTGAGAAGGTCAAGATCATAGTTTATCGATGTGACATGAAGCCATACATCCCATCACCTATGAGATGTATATTAAGTGCTTGGGTTTTGGTGACATGTCTTCCGCTGTTTGCAGGCCCCTCTCTATGGTGACTGTGGACGTCCACTCCATAAGGAGAGTTCCTGTGATCCCCTCCTGTGTGTGTTAATTGTCATGGCTATGATTCTCCACGTTCACCATATTTCCCAGCTTATAAGAAGGAAAAGAAGATACAGGAGTATAAGTCCCTTGATCATCTAACCTACACTGAGCCTCGTATGAAGTATGCACATCTTCAGCCTGTGTCCATCGTGTCTAGTTATGCTTTAGTTACATCTTCACCCCTTCCTCTTCAATCATTACCCCGTCCCAAACCCCTCTCCTGCCCCCCTCCCCTGTGGCTCCCACACCCTCCCCTCTGGGCGTCGCTCCCCCTCCCCAGCCGGAGAAGTGTCCCACTTCTTTGGCGTCTGCTGGTCAAGAGCGCCCCTCCCAAGATCCCCCTTCCTCGTATCTTCCAGGCCAAAGGTCTGCTGCCACACAATGACCATGAGAACCATGGTCTGTGGTCCCCCAGGTCGTCCGATCTCTTTCTGTTCCAGATCTTGCTGCATCCGGCTCCCTTTTGCCGCACAGCAATCCTCGATCTCAAACAGAAAAGAAGAAGAAACATAAGTCCTGGGACAAGTAGCTTCTTGTGTGACCAGAGGTCCTGTCCTCACCTTCGCAACCTAACTCTGACCTGTTGTTCATGGATGTCGCTCCCTCCTTGTTGGTGATGTGTGGTGACCCAGCGGCATGACTGGCTTTAGGCTGTTCACCACCTATTTGAATCATTGTTCTGTGGTTATTCCAATGGAATTGTAATGTATATTACCATCAACTTCCGCATTTGAAATCCCTTATTTCATTTTACTCTGCAGCTTGTTTGATTTCTACAGGAATCTCATTTTACTGATGATCACTCACCGATCCTCCGTGTGTTCTGTGCTTTCTGTCGAAATTGGGTCGGCCCCCTGAGGGCCTCTGGTGGCGTTTGTACGTTGGTACGTACTGATGTTGCTGGCATGTGAATTCCTCTCCAACTACATTGGAAGCAGTTGCTGTTAGGGCCCACCTGGACTCACTGGTGCATGGTTTGCAATCTTTATCTCCCTCCTGACAGGACTCTTACACCTGCTGCCTTAACTGCCCTCCTGCAGCAACTTCCTCCACCCTTCCTCCTTCTCGGTGATTTTAATGCCCTTGTGGGGCAGTGCATTTTCATCTAGTTGGGGAAGCACAGACCAGTTTCTTGCAGACCACGACTTGTGCCTTCTTGATGATGGCTTCCCTACTCATTTCAGTGCCAGTCATGGTAGCTTTTCTGCCATTGATCTTTCTCTTTCTACTCCCTCCCTCCTCCCTTCATTCCACCAGTCACTACACGACGACCTTTGCGATAGTGACCACTTCACATTGATTCTCTCGCTCCCTTCCCAGTCCCCGATGGAGATGTTACCTCGTTGGTATTTCCAACGCGCCGATTGGCCTCTATAAACTGCACAGGTAGTTCTTTCTCCTTCTTTGTCGGGTGGTATTGATGACGTCCTCCGTGATGTGTCTGGTGTGATTGTTTCGCGCCGTGAGCCTTGCTATCCCACGCTCATCCAGACCATTTCGCCGCCGACAAGTTCCGTGGTGGAGTCCAGTCATTGCTGTTGCCACCCGTGATCACCATCGAGCTTTGCAACACCTTAAGAGTCACCCATCCATTGTCAACCTTTAAACACCTTCACGCTAAATCCCATTACTTAATCAAACGGGACAGACGGGAGTGTTGGGAACACTTTGTTTCTTCCCACGGTTCTACTGTCCCTATGTCACGGGTATGGGCTACACTTCGTTCTCTCCAAGGTTGTCATCTCCAGTCTAACCTCCCAGGCCTTGCGCTCCCAGATGGCCTTTGCATGGACCCGTTGATTTTCGTGGAACATCTTGCGTCCCATTTTGCAACAGCATCAACATCAACCTCCTGTCCAGCTGCTTTCCTTCACCGGAAACAGCAGGTCAAAGCTTCCATCTTAAGTTTCCCCCCTTGTCAGTCAGAATCTTACAACGAACCTTTTACTGAATGGGAACTTCTTTCTGCACTTTCTTCTTTTCATGATATGGCCCCTGGCCCATACTCCATTCATAACCAATTGCTTCGACATCTCACACCACAACGACAACATCTTCTCCAGGTGTTTAACTGTATTTGGCTCCAGGGTGACTTCCCTTCTCAGTGGAGGAATAGCATCATGGTTCCCGTCCTTAAGCCTGGTAAGAACACCCTGTTTGTCGAAAGCTATCGGCCAATTAGTCTGACAAACATTGTTTGCAAGTTATTGGAATGGATAGTAGCCCATCGGCTCAATTGGGTCCTCGAATCTCGGCATCTATTGTCCCCTTACCAGTGTGGCTTCCAAGAGGGACGGTCTTCTATCGATCATTTACTTTGCTTGGAATCCGGTGTTTGGCAGGCTTTTTCCCAGCGCTGCCATTTGGTTGCAGTATTTTTCAACCTTCACAGGGCCTATGACATGGCTTGATGCCATCACATCTTATTTACACTTCATGATTTTTATCCACTAATCCCTGTTCCATCGGTCATTCAGGGTTCGGGTTGGTACTACACTCCAGGAAATTGAAATAAGAACACCGTGAATTCATTGTCCCAGGAAGGGGAAACTTTATTGACACATTCCTGGGGTCAGATACATCACATGATCACACTGACAGAACCACAGGCACATAGACACAGGCAACAGAGCATGCACAATGTCGGCACTAGTACAGTGTATATCCACCTTTCGCAGCAATGCAGGCTGCTATTCTCCCATGGAGACGATCGTAGAGATGCTGGATGTAGTCCTGTGGAACGGCTAGCCATGCCATTTCCACCTGGCGCCTCAGTTGGACCAGCGTTCGTGCTGGACATGCAGACCGCGTGAGACGACGCTTCATCCAGTCCCAAACATGCTCAATGGGGGACAGATCCGGAGATCTTGCTGGCCAGGGTAGTTGACTTACACCTTCTAGAGCACGTTGGGTGGCACGGGATACATGCGGACGTGCATTGTCCTGTTGGAACAGTAAGTTCCCTTGCCGGTCTAGGAATGCTAGAACGATGGGTTCGATGACGGTTTGGATGTACCATGCACTATTCAGTGTCCCCTCGACGATCACCAGAGGTGTATGGCCAGTGTAGGAGATCGGTCCCCACACCATGATGCCGGGTGTTGGCCCTGTGTGCCTCGGTCGTATGCAGTCCTGATTGTGGCGCTCACCTGCACGGCGCCAAACACGCATACGACCATCATTGGCACAAAGGCAGAAGCGACTCTCATCGCTGAAGACGACACGTCTCCATTCGTCCCTCCATTCACGCCTGTCGCGACACCACTGGAGGCGGGCTGCACGATGTTGGGGCGTGAGCGGAAGACGGCCTAACGGTGTGCGGGACCGTAGCCCAGCTTCATGGAGACGGTTGCGAATGGTCCTCGCCGATACCCCAGGAGCAACAGTGTTCCTAATTTGCTGGGAAGTGGCGGTGCGGTCCCCTACGGCACTGCGTAGGATCCTACGGTCTTGGCGTGCATCCGTGCGTCGCTGCGGTCCGGTCCCAGGTCGACGGGCACGTGCACCTTCCGCCGACCACTAGCGACAACATCGATGTACTGTGGAGACCTCACGCCCCACGTGTTGAGCAATTCTGTGGTACGTCCACCCGGCCTCCCGCATGCCCACTATACGCCCTCGCTCAAAGTCCGTCAACTGCACATACGGTTCACGTCCATGCTGTCGCGGCATACTAACAGTGTTAAAGACTGCGATGGAGCTCCGTATGCTGGCTGACACTGACGGCGGCGGTGCACAAATGCTGCGAGCTAGCGCCATTCGACGGCCAACACCGCGGTTCCTGGTGTGTCCGCTGTGCCGTACGTGTGATCATTGCTGGTACAGCCCTCTCGCAGTGTCCGGAGCAAGTATGGTGGGTCTGACACACCGGTGTCAATGTGTTCTTTTTTCCATTTCTAGGAGTGTATTTTTAGTTCTCCATGGACCCAGGAGAATGGCATCCCACGGGACTCTTTTCCTCATTGCTTTAGATGGAATTGTGGCATCTGTCTGCCCTTTGGTCACCCCTGCTCTGTATGTGGATGATTTCTGCATTTGGGTTAGTTCCCCTTTGATGGCCCCTGCAGAGTGACAGCTCGAGAGAGCTATACAGCGTGCCTCTGCATGGACCCAATCACACAGGTTTCAATTCTCTCCTTTAAAATCGCGGGTGGTCCACTTCTGTCGCCATACTATGGTCCACTCCGATCCAGAGCTCTACCTCGATGCATAACGATTACCTGTGGTCCCACAGTTTCGTTTCCTGGGTCTTCTCTTTGACAACAAGCTCACTTGGATGCCTCATATTAGATTTCTGAAGGTAGGATGTTTCCGTAAACTCAGTGTCCTTCGCTTCCTTGCCCACACCTCTTGGGGTGTGGAAGACTCCACCCTTCTCCGCCTTTATCAGGCTTTAGTGCTGTCTCGCTTGGACTATGATTGTCAAGTTTATGGTTTGTCTGCTCCTTCCACACTGCGCCTCCTGAATCCAGTCCACCATCGTGGTAGCTGTTTGGCCACCAGTGCCTTCCCTACTAGCCCTTTTGATAGTCTCCTGGTTGAAGCTGCTTGGATCCCCTCCCCTTTCTGTTCGGCGGCCCCAGCTTCTACTAGTTTCTTATGCAGTCTCCGTCCCTCTCCCACTCATCCTTCCTATTCTATCCTGTTCCCAGACCAGGGACATCGCTCACCTGATTCATGCCCTCTGGCAGGTTTACTGGTTGGGCTCCAACTTGCATCTCTTTGTCGTGATTTTCAGCCACCTTCTTTGTCCTGTCTCCCACTTTCCCTCCCGAACACCTCCTCCCCCCCCCCCCTTGGTTAGTTCCTCGGCCCTGGATTCGAATGGATCTCCGCCGACGTCCGAAGGATTCCGTTCCCCTGATGGTGTTCCATTGTTTTTTTCCACTAAATGTTATGGGAGTTTCGGGATGCTGTTGTTTTTTACACCGATGGCTCTAAATCTGCTGATCATGTGGGATATGCCTTCTGTCAACTGCTGGAATGGAAAATCATCTCCTGCCAACTACACGTGGCATGTTTATTGCGGAACTTATGGCAATTTCCCGGGCGCTTACCTTTGTTACACAGTCCCAACTCAACCGCGTTTTGTTATGTACGGACTCAATAAGTGGCCTTCAGGCTATTGACTGGTGTTTTTCCCGCCATCTCTTGATCTCGGCCACCCATGACAGTCTTGCTGTTCTTCACCATGCTGCTTGTTCCGTTGACTTCCTTTGGGTCCCTGGCCATGTGGGTATCCCAGATAATGAGCTTTTGATCGTTTGGCTGGGGGAGCAGACACTTACACCCCTTCTCTGCAACCCCTCCTGCGGCAGATTTACGGCTTCACATCAAATCCCACTTGTCACAAACATGAGTCAATTCTTGGGAGGCTACCTTCCTGTCTAATAAATTTCATGCAATTAATGTGACACCTGTCCTGTGGCGTTCTCCCTTCTGCCTCTCCCGAAAGGACTCGACCACCCTGTGTACGCTCTGCATCAGTCATACCAGGCTGACCCATGGTTTTCTTTTGCGTAATGAGCCACCCCCACTTTGTGGTTGTGGCGCCTTCCCGTCAGAATCCCACATTTTGGTGGAATGCCCCCTTCTTTTGGATCTGCATACTAAGTACTTTACCTTTAATATTGGCAGACGATTCCCGGATGGTTGAACTGATTCTCAGTTTCCTTCATGAAAGTGGTTATTATTCTCAGTTTTAAGAATTTTTATCTCACTCTGGAGTAGGGACACGGTGGTGAGGGTTGGGCGTGTCTCCCACTGTAAGCTGTGTTTGGAGATTCCTGACTCCCCTCCCTGGACAACATCCTCTTTTCTTTCCCTTTTACTCTGTTTTTATCACCTTTTAGATCTGGTTAATCTCCTTTTACACTACGCAGTTTTCCATTCTAGCGGTTAAAAGCTTTTGAATAGCAGGTGGCCTTGCCTGTACTGCATCAGAGGTGGGATATTTCCTACCTCTAGCATAGCCTTGGGGTTGCTCACTTGCTGACTTCCCTCATTTTGTTTTCACCATTGACAACACGACTGCACTTTAATGTGTTTTTAGTCTTTTACCCTTTATCGTTTTGACCTTTCTGAGATGTCAATCGGTCTGAATGGACCACATTTGAAACAAGGGACTGATGATCTTGCTGTTTGGTCCCTTCAACCCCCATCAACCAACCAACCAACCTAAACTTCGCATAGCTACAACTACAGGCCTCAAGTTAAGTTCAGGTTAATTACGGCATATAAATGCTATTTACACAAATACAGTGCATCAGGCAAATCACTGTCAAAGAGCAGATGACGATGTATCAAATATTGGTGGACATATATTCTGAGAGGTATGAAGGTGAAATATTATTAGCAAAAATATTAAATGTACCGATATGTACTTTATGTGTGCGTGAGTGTGAATGAATACACTGTCCAACCTACAGACACCTATGCATAATTAAAAAGTTTTGTAGTAATAAGAATTTTTTAGGGAATGATGCAAAGTAGTATGTTCCGCTTGGCGCAATGATTGAATTGGAGGTGGAAGATACCTAACGAAACCTTCCTCCCCCTCCCCTCACCACTCAAATTAGTTAATAAGTTATGTGTAATTGTGATTGTGCATGAATTTATGGAAAGGAGGATAAGTAGGTATATTTACACTCACAACATTGAAACACCTAAACACAACTGTAGCTCACCCAGCTGAGTAATAACGAATACAGTGGATCTCACATTAACTTAGCCTTCATGTTAAATGATTACGTAAATCTTTAAGTGCCATGTCCAGTAAAATACATGCACTTTTATGCAAGCCACATTTGAAGGTAAGATAACACTTATGTTCAGATTGTACAAAGAGTAATGCAAAACTAGCGTTGTAGAAAAAACTGAATGCTATATTCAAACATAGAGTTAGCAGTGAACCTGAACATAAAATAGTATGAAAACATGTGTTCATATACGTATGTCTATACAGAGTGGTCCACTGATCGTGACCGGGACGAGTATCTCATGAAATAAGCGTCAAACGAAAAAACTACAAAGAACGAAACTCGTCTAGCTTGAAGGGGGAAACAGGACGTCATCCAAATGTCAGGACCGTTCGCCGGATAGTTACGTTATTTAAGGAAACAAGAAGTGTTCAGCCACATGTGAAACGTCAACCACGACCTGCAACAAATGATAATGTCGAAATAGGTGTTTTAGCTGCTGTCGCGGCTAATCCGCACATCAGTAGCAGACAAATTGCGCGAGAATCGGGAATCTCAAAAACGTCGGTGTTGACAATGCTACATCAACATCTATTGTACCCGTACCATATTTCTATGCACCAGGAATTGCAAGGCGACGACTTTGAACGTCATGTACAGTTCTGCCACAGAGCGCAAGAGAAATTTCAGACAGATTTCTTGCATGCGTTCTATTTAGCGACGAAGTGTCATTCACCAACTGCGGTAACGTAAACCGGCATAATATGCACTATTGGGCAACGGAAAATCCACGATGGCTGCGACAAGCGGAACATCAGCGACCTCGGAGGGTTAATGTATGGTGCGGCATTATGGGAGGAAGGATAATTGGCCCCCATTTTATCGATGGCAATCTAAATGATGCAATTGATGCTGACTTCCTACGTAATGTTCTACCGATGTTACTACAAGATGTTTCACTGCATGACAGAATGACAATGTGCTTCCAACATGATGGATGTCCAGCACATAGCTCGCGTGCGGTGGAAGCGTTATTGAATAGCATATTTCACGACAGGTGGATTGGTCGTCGAAGCACCATACCATGGCCCGCGCGTTCACCGGATCTGACGCCCCCGGATTTCTTTCTGTGGGGAAAGTTGAAGGATATTTGCTATCGTGATCCACCGACAACACCTGACAAAATGAGTCAGCGCATTGTCAATGCATGTGCGAACATTGCGGAAGACGAACTACTCGCTGTTGAGAGGAATGTCGTTACACATATTGCCAAATGCATTGAGGTTGACGGACATCATTTTGAGCATTTATTGCATTAATGTGGTATTTACAGGTAATCAAGCTGCAACAGCATGCGTTCTCAGAGACGATAAGTTCACAAAGGTACATGTATCACACTGGAACAACCGAAATAAAATGTTCAAACGTACCTATGTTCTGTATTTTAATTTTAAAAAACCTACCTTTTAGCAACAGTTCGTCTACAATTATGAACCATATATTTGGGACTATTACAGCGACACCTAGCACATAGCGAAAAAAGTGGTCCAACTAAAACATTAATATTTCTTTATGTACTACACGAATATGTAATAAAAAGGGGGTTCCTATCTAAAAAAAAAGGCAGTTGATATCCGTTTGACCTATGGCAGCGCCATTTAGTGGGCCAACCATAACGCCATCTGGTTTCCCCCTTCAAGCTAGACAAGTTTCGTTCTTGTAGATTTTTCGTTTGACGCTTATTTCGTGAGATATTTGGCCTGGTCACGATCAGTGGACCACCCTGTATGTGTATATGTATATATATGTATTTGTATATATGGGTTTATGTATATGTATGTGTATGCATATGTATATGTGTATGTATGTGTGTATATGTATGTGTGTGTGTGTGTATGTGTGTATGTATATGTATACATGTGTGTGTGTGTGTGCATAATTGTGTCTTCTCCATCATCATCATTCATACTCATAATGATCAGAGGAAGGCAATGACAAACTAACTCCATTAGGACCTTGGTTAGTACAGTGGTGTGGGCCTCTCGCATTGTTCCCTATGCTTTGTCAAGAAGCATGGGATTTCATTTCCATTTCAATGTGTGTCTATATATACGTCGGTTTGTAGCACAAAAATGCGGTTTCAACAGAGATTACCTGACTGAAAAATATAAAGATTAAACGAAGTATTCTAAGACGTAGAAAGCAATATAAGAAACACTATGCTGCGACCAGAACATGGATTTACAGCCAATATTTCACCTGTCCTCGTAGCAAGTAGCATAAATTGTTTGTGAAAACAAATACAACTATAAGAAGATGCATCATGTTTATCTTAAACAGAAGTTGCATGATGTAATTCCTATGCTCTTCCTTTCCTTGTGTAGTGGAGAAACTGCTCTTGATTGTGTTGATGGTAATATCATCATTTAGGTTGTTATGGGAGATGTAAATATCTTGAGAAGTAAATTCATGACTAACTGAAAGCGATTAAAAGAAGTAAATTTTCTGAGAGCTAAAAATAAATGTGTCAGCGGAAATTAATTATGAGGAATCTCGAATTAAAATGTAGACAAGGTTTTCTTGTAACTATGATTGTATGACTTTTATTTGTTTCATATCTTTGTAAATATCTTCAAGTTTATAGAACTTCGAAAACCAATCTTATGCGACATCAGACGTACTAGAAAGTGTAAATAGGCGTGAAATGTGCTACATAAGTTGTGCAATGGACCTCCTCGTATGTGGAGTTGTCACATAGTGGTTACGAAATAATGCTGTGCGATGATTCATGTTTGCAATCGCCAACTGATTCGTCATCTACAATGCAGAAAGTTTGATAAACCTGCAGTGCCGAGCTGAATAAGCAGAACAGTAGTATGTGTGTGCTAATGGAAAGGTGAACACTCAACAAAATGTCGACGATCGCATCCAGATGTACCTGGTCCAACGGAGTCCTTCGGCCTCACGATGCAGAGGAGACCGTCGTAGCTTACGGAGTCTGTAGGCAGGTGTAAATAGTTACTCTGAGTGGACACTATGAACTGTTCTCGCTCCATTATACATGTGAATAATGGTATGCATGCTGAGGAAAACAACAGCCATGAGGAGGAGCTTCAAACAATGAAGCCAGCTCAAGCCATTGCCTCGACGACAATAGAAAAACAAACTACAGAGGAGGCGCAAATTTTTGATGCAAATTAAAGGAGATACACGATATAGTCATACATGTAGGTAACGAAAGATAAACATGTAGCATAATGTGAAAAAGGGCTACATGATGTGAAACAAAATTTGTAATATTTTCCTTACATGTGAAAAGCAATTGATTAATTTGTAATTTTAATATAGTATAAGAAAAGATTTCGTAAAATATATGACATACAAAGAATTTAGTAAGAACGAGGTTCTCACATAGCTCACACACATCAATCAAATAGTATATTAAGGAATAATAGACAAATATGCGAACAGCTGAACGGCCAAAATAAGGTTTTCTGATCCTTTGGCCATGAAAGCATAAGACTGTACCTTGCCCCTCTGGGTTAAAAACATGAAATGTATAAATTAATAAGAAAATTAAATTTTGTACTGTATGCTATGTACTTGAATCCACAGCCCACAGTAGGGGGCAGGTGTAATGACACTTGCTAGATACTTCCAAAGGAGTACACATAAGATAAGAAAAGAAGCGATGTGCTGCAGCAGATGTGCTGTTAGATGAGAGAGAGAGAGAGAGAGAGAGAGAGAGAGAGAGAGAGAGAGAGAGAGAGGTGACTGTCACTTTTTGTTAAGTTGGCAGAAATGGAGAAGTCTGTGATGTGCGTTGAAGAGAAGACGCAAACATTTTTATCTCTCTTCCTATTGTAAAAGTTTTGTTAATAGTGGAGAATTTTGGGTCAATATAAAAAGCGTGACATAAATTACAGTGCCTGGTTATTTTACAAACAGTTCATCTCACCACACAGAAATATGAGCTTATTTCATTAAGTGACACAGTCAACAGTTAGCAACTTATATGGCGACTGTATTCGAGATGACTATCATAGCAGAAAGAAGAGGTAAATTTTGCCACTAAGAAGAAAATACAACAAAGAACATTTACTATCAAATTTCCCATAAAGTTTATTTCAGATATGTTTGATGTCGTCTGTTCAGCAGACGGCCGTAAAAGCATTTCATTAACTTCCAGTTCACAGTTCAAAGTAAGAAAATATTTCCGGTTTAAATCTCTAATTTTGATCCAGCCAGTAGTAAACAATAGAGTACGATATAGCGGCATCCTATTGCTTTCCCATCCACAGACGTTCCTCTGCAGACTGGCTGGTGGCTACAGGGATGACTTTTTCTTTCAAAGCACTGAGAGGAATTATGAAATTACTTCAGACATACCGTGAATCTGCGATATGTAGTTTATATTCCAAAGATTCTATCTGAGCGGCAGTTTCTGAACAACTACTAGCGAACCGGCCAATTACATGAAATCACGATTTAAAAGCGGGGAATGATGGCTTCAACCTTTCCTTTACTCCTACATATAGAAGCAGACCGCATGCACGAATTTGTATTCCTTCTGGTGGCTTATGGTGCGTAAACAAATATACAATTGAATTATGTACATTTGTATCATCCTAGAATGTAAAAAGCATATAACTCACATAACAAAAAATTATTTGAAAGGTGTTTCTAAATATATAGCTTTCACTGTATTGAACAGAAAACGTCCACATATAGTTCAAAATGTCGACAGTGTGTTTAGATTAGATTAGATTAGTTTTTCGTTCCATAGATCCGTATTGAGGAGATCCTCCTGGATGTGGAACATGTCAATTTTTTAAAGCTGAAATAACAATACTAATAGTATGAATATATACAATACATCATATGTTTCTATTAAAAAATTCGTCATTGGAGTAGGAGGAGTTGGCCACTAGTATGTCTTTCAGGCTCCTTTTACACTGATCTTTATTTGTAACTAAATTTTTTATGTTTGCTGGCAAATTATTAAAGATGAGTGTTCCTCAGTAGTGGACCCCTTTTTGAACGAAAGGAAGTGCTTTTAAGTCCTTGTGCAGATCATTTTTGTTCTCGGTATTGTATTTATGAATGGAGCTGTTTGTTGGAAAAAAGATACATTATTTAGGACAAGTTTCATTAAGGAGTAAATATACTGAAACGCAGTAGTTAGCATACCCAGTTCTTTCAAGGGGTTTCTACAGGACGTCTGTGAATTTACTCCACAAATAATATGTGTTACACGCTTTTGGACTCTGAAAACTTTTGTTTGACTTGAAGAGTTACCCCAAAATATTATACCATATGACATTATGGAATGAAAGTAGGCAAAATATGCGAGCTTCTTCATTTTTATGTTGCCTATTTCTGCTAACACTCGAATTGCAAATAAGGATTTGTTAAGGCGTTTCTGCAGTGTGCTCCTCCCAACTGAATTTTATGATCAAGATGTAATCCCTGGAATTTAAGACTGTCGACCTCTTCTATCTGCTCTTCTTTATACTTTATGCATATGCTGGGTGGAAATCTCTTACAGGTTCTTAACTGCATATAGTGAGTCTTTTCAAAGTTTAATGTCAGTGAGTTGGCTATAAACCATTTATTAATATCCACAAAAATATCATTAGCAGATCTTTCTAGAGCTTATTGCAAATCTTTCTAGAGCTTATTGCAATACTTGTGTCATCTGCAAACAAAACGAACTCTGCCTCTGGCAGTGTAACTGATTAGAGATCATTAATGTACACTAGAAAAAGCAATGGCCCTAAGACGGATCCTTGTGGGACACCACATGTAATTTCTTCCCATTCTGATGATGACAGAGGACTTAGTTCTCTAGTCCCTTGCACTGACACACTTTGTTTCCTGTTAGTGAGGTATGACTTGAACCATTTTGCAGCACTGCCCGTGACACCATAGAAGTCTAATTTATTTAAAAGAATGTTGTGGTTCACACAATTGAATGCCTTTGACAAATCACAGAAAATACCTGCTACTTGTAACTTGTTATTTAATGAATTAAGTACATTTTCACTGTAGGTGTAAATAGCCTTTTCGATATCGGAACCCTTCAGAAATCCAAACTGTGTTCTTGATAAAATGTTATTTGTGGTCAGATGGTTGAGAAGCTGCTTGTACATTACTTTTTCTCAAATTTTTGAGAATGCTGGCAAAAGTGAAATCGGTTGGTAGTTTGATGGTATCTCTTCATCCCCTTCCTTGAATAGAGGCTTAACATCTGCATATTTTAACCAGTCAGGAAATGTCCCAGTTACAATTGACTGGTTACACAAGTAACTTAGAATTGTACTAAACTCACAAGAACATGCCTTAATTAACTTTGTTGATATTTCATTGTAACCACTAGAATGCTTTGTTTTAAAAGATTTTACTATTGAAGTTATTTCTTTTGGTGAAGTGAGTGACATATTCATGTACCTGAAGCTATTTGAAAAGGCTAGTTTCAGATATTCAAGGGCATTATTTACTGATCCTGACAGTCCCATTCTATCAGTAACGGATATAAAGTACTTGTTAAATAGATTTGCCACACTATGCCCATCGGCTACTAATGTGTCATCTATCCTTAGTGCTATTTGCTCCTGTTCCTTTCTGGTTCTACCAGTCTCCTCTTTCACTATATCCCATATTGATTTTATTTTGTTCCCTGACATTCCTATCTTCTTCTCGAAGTGCATTTGTTTAGATGTCTGAATTTCTTTTTTAATATTTTACAGTAATCCAATTACTTTTTTTAATATTTTACAGTAATCCTTGTATTTAGCTAAATCATCAGCATTGGAGTTATTCTTGGTCCACAGATACATTTTCCTTTTTGTCTTACAGGAAATCTTTATTCCTTATGTAATCCATGGTTTTATTATAGACTTCTGTTTAATTTGAGTAACTTTTAGAAGAAAACAGTTTTCAAATATGGTACTGACATTGTTCATGAATGTGTTACGTTTTTCATTCGCGTCATGAGAACATAAACATCCTTTCAGTTGATATAATTGATCAGTTTCCTAAAACACTAATTTTTTGGTTGATTGACTACTTTCCTGTACTCAGATTTAGCAGTATTGATAATTTGCTTAGAATTTACATCTAAAACAAGGAGCTGGATGTCATGATCTGATAGTTCATTTATTGCAGGTTTCATGATATGATTTTATTCCTTTGATTTGTCTATAAAAATGTTATCAATGGCCGTCCTTGAGGATTTAGTGATCCTAGTTGGAAAGTTAACAGTGTGAGTTAGATTGAAAGACAACATTACTAACTGCAGTAAATGTTTACTGGAAGATTGCATTAGAAAATCTGTATTAAAGTCACCAGCAATCAAAATATCTTTGTTTCTTCCTGTTAAATAATCCAAAAGAGCTTCCAGATGATTTATGAATACATTATAATTTCCTGCAGGTTCTCAGTAAATAGTTACTATTATATAGGATCTGTTATGGAACTCTACTTCTGTTGCAAATACTTCTAGATGGTGCTCTAAACAGAATATATTAATGTCAATGTTCTTGAATTTATGGCAGTTTTTAACAAATGTGGCAACTCCTCCTCCATCCATATCTACTCTGCAGAAATAGGAAGCTAGCTTAAATCCTGAAATGTCTAACATATCTATACAAGTGGTCACTTGATGTTCAGAGAGGCAGATTATGTCAATTTGGTTAGATGAATTCATTTCATCGATACAAATGAGTAGTTCACCAACTTTATTTCTGAGTCCCGAAATGTTCTAGTGTAATAAAGATAACCGATACTGCGTACTAATGGGATTATAACTGCTCTGGCAAAGATGAACTGGCAGTTTCTGATTACTTTCTGTTAAACATTGTTTAAATGGAGGCTGTATGCTAAAATCTGACTCCTGTTCATCTGTTTTCTCAAACTGAGTGTGTCTGCCAATCTCTCTTAAAACTCGTTTCCTTTCCCCCTTCCCTATCCTAAAAAAGCATTCCTCTGGCACCTGTGACCACTGGTGACAGTGTCCCCCCTTACGTTTTCTGCAATCAACCTAGACAGTTTTCCCTTCGCTTTCCTATTGACGTGAAGGCCATGCCTGGTGTAGTCCCACTGATTGATAGCATCCACAGGAATCAAACCAATATGGGACCCTATATCCGTCCTAAGCAGCCACTCCAACTCCAAGTTCACCCTCCCGACAGAGTAATTCAAATGAGGCCGATCATGGTGTCTCAACACAGACACAAATTCCACACTCGTATGCTTCGTTGCTGATGCTACCTTCACCAGGTCACTCTCTATGGAATATTCAGAGTCTCTGTCAATGCTATTTCCCGGACCACCCACTATAACCACGGCATCCTCCTTCGTGAAATTCTTGAATAAAGAACCTAAATCCTCTGTTACCTGACCCAGATCTGCACTAGGCTTTAAAAAGTTTGTGACCTGGTACTCTGGACCTAGATTTTCCTGCAGTAGTTGGCCAACGCCTCTACCATGGGAACTACCTAACAACAGAACTTTTTTTCTCTTTACAAATTTTCCTACCTTTTTCAAGTCCTTGAAAGCTTGTTGTGCCCTTTCAACAGCTTCAGCTACATGAGGCTCATCCGATTCTGACTGAGGCAACAGGTCAAATCTATTTTCAAGATTTATGACAAAGCTGTCTGATGCTCTCCTTCGCCTGTTCCCACTATTACCTGTTGCCACTTCCCACTTCTGTTCACCCTTCTCCCTCTTTAATCTGTCCAGATCCTCCCTTGCCTTGTCAAGGTCAGCTTGAAGAGCTGCAATTTTCCCTTCCTGTTCCAGTATTTTCCTATCTCTACTGCAGATCCTGGTGAGCCCCATTATATCCCCATTTCCCACGCCACTACATTCGCTCCAATGAAAGAAACTACAGCACCCATCACACCATACCCCGGAACTAACGATCCTACGGTAAATCACACACTTCTCACTCATGGTATAAACAGAAATGGTACATACTAATTTAAGTACTGACTAAAACGTAGCCCGCATCTCGTGGTCATGCGCTAGCGTTCTCTCTTCCCACGCCCGAGTTCCCGGGTTCGATTCACGGCGGGATCAGGGATTTTCTCTGCCTCGTGATGGCTGGGTGTTGTGTGATGTCCTTAGGTTAGTTAGGTTTAAGTAGTTCTAAGTTTTAGGGGACTGATGACCTAAGATGTTAAGTCCCATAGTGCTCAGAGCCATTTGAACCATTTTTTGAATTAAAACGTAAACAAAGGACCCAAGAAACTATTCAGAACAGATATTAATAAATTGAAAGAGTACTGAATAAAAGAACTGGTGATTACATATAAGTTTAAGATACTGTTTAGTTACGATACGCGCGCGTGAAATTAAGCCTAAAATCTGTGCTATAGGCGCGAGAAGGAAAATAAACTTCTTACCCCATTTAATCTTATTTAACACTTCACTAACTCTTCCACTAATGTAACAACACTTATATTATATTTATACCAACTGGAAACGTTTACCTATAGGTTTAATTCCCCGCTTACTTACGATTCGCACGTGTGAAATTAGGCCTGGAAACAAACATTGTCCATTCACTCACGGAACTTGCAGTTTATGACAGTAATGTCCACTTTGCTCTTCGCCCTCAAACTTGTATACCGTACTGCTCAGTTCTGCCTTGGGTTTGCTTTCGTTGCCCTCACTCCGACAGAAAGACCATTGACGAATGTATCTACATTTCAAGAACGGCAACTGGCTCACCCCTCGTTTGAGTGGCGCTGTCACAGAGATCACGGAATCGTTGTTTCACTCCTAAAAATGTTTTAATGCGTATCTATAATGAGTAGGGTTCTGTAAAGAGGCTAAAACGTGTTTTGTAAGGTGCTGCTTCGTAGATGATACCGCTTTTCCCAATATACTCTCCTTTCAAACTTTCTCCATTAAAACTTCAGCCATCGTTATACAGGTGTACAATGTAGCAGTATCATCACCTTTTTCCCTATCCCACTGAAACATATTTATCAAGATTCGGAAGATGGAACATTTGCTGCAACCATCCCTTTCTGCTCTATTCGTGAATGGAGGGTGGAAAGAGTTCCTTTCTCATTGTAATAATTTCTAGAGACACTTATGGGATACTGTGATTAGATGAAAACGCGATTTGTAAGTCGTACGCAGAATACTGCATTTCCTCTGATTTTATGTTATCCACAAATGAAATCATGGTTACAATACTGGGCACGTTCAACAGAAGGAATAGTCTTCTATGGGATAAATAAAACCCATACACACCTACCACAATAATTTTGTTGTAAATATATGGAGTGGTAGTGTCATTAATTGTGTGATTTAAACTTACATACTTCCCGATAATCCAAAACCGTAGCAGTCTACAAAATACTCCTTCAACAAGTTCTCCTACTGTTCCTCAAACTGTGTGTGGAAAGAGTGCCTCTCGTTGGAACCTTCGTATTAGCCACACTTTTCTCACTGCAGTCATTTCGCGAGACATATGCCGGAGAAAGTAATGCGTTTGCTGTCAACGCTTAGAAGAAATGGTAAAGATAACCTCTGGGCCCCTCTTTTGTCAGAGTATCGCTTACTCTGCATATTATAACCATGTGCGAATCGTCCTGCCTTCGATATCTGTCATTTGCAGCCACCTGAATTTGTCGAGTAAGGATGGCTCTAGATGTCGCCAAGCCAAGTCGTCACACAGCCTTGCTGATTCCCTCGAAATACCATCACGTTGCGATTTACACTGTTCCATTAGATAATATTGTCTGGGTCTCTAGCCGTCCGTTGCCTCTCGTATATAAAGTGCCACCACCACGGAACAAAAAAAGCACACAAACGTACTGGAAGAAATTCACCACCACGCAGATACTTCCACCCAGACTTTTACGATTTATACTGTTTCAAGTGATTTATAATCAATGGCCTAAGAGAGCAGTAGCAGATCTCCTCGGCTGTTTAGATTCAATAGTTACGCTTATTTACAGCAACCGCTGGGTAGCTGAGAGCGCTAACGCGCTGATTCCTGGACTCGAATGGGCGCACTGGCCACGGATAGAGTCCGCCCGGCGGATTACGACGAGGGCCGGTGTGGTGGCCAGCCTGGATGTGCTTTTTGGGCGATTTTCCACTTCCCACTAGGTGAATACCGGACTGGTCCCCATGTTCCGCCTCAGTTACACGACTCGCTGACTTATGTTTATTTAGTCCTTCAAATCCTACATATATAGAATATATACAAGGATATTGGACAAGGTTAGGTATTTACAAGATAAAATATAGTTTTTATTGCATTCCTAAGGACTAGATATTGAAGTAATTTAGTAAAGAATCATACATACAACAAACGTTAGAGGCAACATACAAAGTAGAATATTCATAATGCATCTTTATTTTTGTTGTTTGGCCTCTAGGTACTCTGTCAGACTGTAAAAGCAATGATCAATTAAATATACCCTTAGTTCAGCCCTAAAACTACTGAGTTTACTTACTGATTTAATGTGGTTAGGAAGATTATTGCAAATCTTTATCCCAATATGTAGTGTGCCTTTTTGGCACAATGATGTTCCCTCCTGTTTCAAATGAAGGTCAAATTTTTGCCTTGTATTGTATGCATGTAAATTTTCGGTTTTTAATAAGGTATCTGGGTGTCTATCAGTATATTGTTTGACGAAAACTGATGTTTCGTAGATAAAAATGCAAGGAAGAGGAAGAACTGACAGATTTTTGAATATGAGTCTGCATGATTTCGTATTGTTTACCCCTTCAATAATTCTTAATATTCTCTTTTGTATCCTGAAAAGTTTAATATTTATTGTTGCATTGCCCCAGAAGATTATGCCGTATTTAATTACTATTTCATGATTTACACTAGATGCAGACAGCTGGGGTATACTATTTCTGTCCCAGGGGGTATGGGGTGGCAACAGGAAGGGAATGCGGCCACCCCTTCAAAGTTAACCATGCCAAATCAATATTAACAAAGCAGACCCCACAAGTCGGTATAAATGCTAGGAAAGAGAGAGAGTGGCATTTATTTACAGTCAGCTCCAGCTTCTACCAGTTGTCAATCCCCTGCAAACCGCTGAAGTCTACTCATGTGGCAGCCCTCTTACAGATACACTGAAGTTACAAAAGTCATGGGAAACCTCCTAATATCGTTTCAGGCCTCCTGTTGCCTGGCATAACTCGACGTGCCATGGACTCAGCAACTCATTGGAAAATCCCTGCAGAAATATTGAGCCATGCTGGTCGCTACAGTCCCGAAAGTGTTGCTGCTGCAGGATTTTGCGCACGAACTGACCTCTCAATTAGATACCATAAATGTTTGATGGGATTCATGTCGGGTGA
Source organism: Schistocerca gregaria (assembly GCF_023897955.1). NCBI lineage: Eukaryota > Metazoa > Arthropoda > Insecta > Orthoptera > Acrididae > Schistocerca > Schistocerca gregaria. The sequence continues at coordinate 960,169,750 of NC_064921.1, read as the reverse complement.
CCTCAGTGGCCAATTCATTCGCCCAAATTATCCAGAATGTTCTTCAAACTAACTGCGAACAACTGTGGCTCAGTGACATGGAGCACAGTCATCCATTAAAATCCCATCGTTGTCTGGGAATATGGAGTCCATGAATGGCTGCAAATGGTCTCCACGAAGCTGAATATAACCATTTCCTTACAATGATTCAGTTGGAGCAGAGGACCCAGTCTGTACCGTCCAAACACAGCCCACATCATTATGCAGGCACTTTCACAGAGCCTTGTTGACAACTTGGGTCCATTGCTACACGGTGACTGCGCCACATTCGACCCCTACCATCGAGATTCACCCGACCAGTCCACTGTTTTACAATAGTCTAGAATCCACCTGTTATGGGCATGAGCCCAGGAGAAGCGCTGCAGGCGACATCGTGCTCTTTGCAAAAGGCACTCGCGTCGTTCGTTTCCTGCTATATCTCACTAACGCAAAATTTCGTCGCACTCTCCTGGCGGATGCATTCGTTGTGCGTCGCACATTGATTTCTGCTGTTATTTCACATAGTGTAGTTTGTCCGTTAGCTCTCATAAATCTGTGCAAACTCCGCTGCTCTCAGTCGTTAAGTGGAAGGCCGTCGGCCACTGCATTGTGGTGAGAGGTAATGCCTGAAATTTTTAATTCTCGACACAGTCTTGATACTGCAGATCTCGTAATACTGAATTCCATAATGACTACGAAAATGTAATGTTGCGTGCGTCTCACGCCAACTATCATTAAGAGTTCAAAGTTGGTCAGTTTCCATCGTATGGCCATAATGACGTTGGACACCTTTTCACATGGATCACCTGAGTAGAATTGAGAGCTCCGCCACTACACTGTCCCTTTATACCATGTGTACTCGATAGTATTGCCATCTGTATATATGCATATAGCTTTTCCGTGACTTTTAACCTCAGTGTAAGAGCCTATATCTAAATACGTATTTCACAAACCACTGTACAGTGCACAGTGTGGGCTATGTCAGTATTATAGATTTTAAGTCCTGTTCAACACACATATTCTGATGGAGTAAAAACGATCTTCTATCTGTCTCTGTGCGCTTCCTAATCTCCTCTACGATCACCATGCCAGATACAGCCTCTTCTTCCTCTTTCTATTTTTTTCTTTTTTTTCATGGAGAGAATGTTGGGGAACAGTCCTCCAGTGCAATTACCAAGTAAGCCTTACTGCTGAACCTTTTATACATGAGGACTGCGCCAAAAAAAATCGAATGCATGACATATCACGAATCACAGCTCAGGAATGATTGTCCATGCAGATATATATGTATATGTGCTCACACTACCCACTGGACCATTTGCATTGGTGTGACCGCTATAAAGATCAGCTACATCTAGTCACAAACAATTGAGAACCACTGTAAGTGAATGGAACGTTTTAGACTTCAATCACAGAATTTTTCCATTTTCTCCCATGTGCTATTCGAGAGTGGGCTGACAACGATATCATATTCTGGTTAGAGCAGCACATAACTTCTCTTCCCACGTGGATAGGGCACCTACAAATAGTGGTACTAGGTTTTCGAAACACCACCAGTACCTACACTTCCATCCAAACTGTACTGTTAAAGAGTCTGCAGGTGACATGCGGGCGGGATTTTCGGCTGCTCGCCTGCAATGCATAAGGCGATCTGTCAGTTCTTAGTGCTTAGGTTACTTCCCTTAAGATTCCCGCAAATGAATTTGAGCTCCAAATATGATTCCTACTTCAGCTCGTTCCAAATGCTTACTGTTAGGTATTTTACTGTAGTTAATGTTTCCAGCAGCAGTGTAGAGTATTTCTAACCCTATTTATATGCAGTAGTTGGATTTATTTATGTTCCAACAATCAACGATTCCCATTAGGTGATGCCTACATCAAGCACACTTGGGTCTGCTCTTAACATAACAGCTGTGATATTAACACCTCTTGACCTGCGTTAAAGAGTCGTGATTTCTTAGTATCGAAACAAAGAACTGACAGATAACATAATCACCATATTCAGTCTTCCATGGGGTTAAAAACATAATTTTGTCCCCAGCACAGTTCTATTGTTAATATTGTTAATACCTTTGCTGCAAAGTTCCATACGATTCGGTGAAAATGAAATGTCGTGTGACGAGGGCCTCCCGTCGGGTAGACCGTTCGCCTGGTGCAAGTCTTTCGATTTGACGCCACTTCATCGACTTGCGCGTCGGTGGGGATGAAATGATGAAGATTAGGACAACATAACATCCAGTCCCTTCCTGGAGAAAATCTCCGACCCAGCCGGGAATCGAACCCGGGCACTTTGGATTGACAGTCTGTCGCGCTGACCACTTTTTTTTTAAATCTCATTTTGTTCTCTTTTGTTCGTTTCGTCTGCTCTGGGCGGACGTCTTAAGACATCCTTTTAAGTTCGTTGATGATCGATTAACTCAGTTTTTCTTTATTACAGAGGGCACGTAACCCTCTGACCGAACACGCTGAGCTACCGTGCCGGCTGCCACTCAGCTACCGGGGGCGGACATGCGATTCGGTAACAAGAGCTTTTGGCATGTACACTCCACGAAGCTTGTAGTAACTAGACTCTGTAATGGAGTGTATAACATGGAAAAAAAATCTGACTCTGTCAACATACGAAACCACCTGTAACATATAAATTACAGAGAGCTGCCTACATCTATATGTCATATTACTTTGGTAAAAAGCAATACGTAAGGGGTGTAATCGGACTTGTCAGTAGAAGTTGCAGGTAAGCACAAGATGTAAGACGACTCACGCCCCGTCCTCACAGTTCCTTCTGCCATTACCTCGTCTCCTACCTTTCAAACTTTACAGAAGCTCTTCTGCTCTCGTGCTTGGGTAGCTCAGTTGGCAGAGCTCTTGCACGCGAAAGGCAAAGGTCCCGAGTTCGAGTCTCTGCCCGGCACACAGTTTTAATCTGCCAGGAAGTTTCATATCAGCGCACACTCCGCTGCAGAGTGAAAATCTCATTCTGCATACAACCACTACCACCGTCATACCTTAGCAAAAGATCTTGCTGAAAACCCAAGAAAATTCTGGTCTTACGTAAAATCGGTAAGCGGGTCGAAGGCTTCCACCCACTCACTCACTGATCAGTCTGGCCTGGCAACGGAAGACAGCAAAACGAAAGCTGAGATTTTAAATTTAGCATTTGAGAAATCTTTCACGCAGGAGGATCGTACAATCACACCGCCGTTTGAGTCTCGTACAGATTCCCATATGGAGGACAAAGTGATCGACATCGCTGGGATTGTGAAGCAGCTGAATGGGTTGAAAATAAATAAATTACCAGATCCTGATGGGATTCCAATTCGATTTTACAGTGAATACTCTACTGCATTGGCTCCTTACTTAGCTTGCAGTTGTCGCGAATCTCTTGCCCAACGTAAAGGCCCGAGCGACTGGAAAAAAGGACAGGTGACGCCGGTATATAACAAGGGTGGAGGGACGGATCCTCAAAATTACAGACCAATATCCTTAACATCGTTTTGCTGCAGGGTTCTCGAACATATTCTCAGTTCGAATATAATGAATTTCCTTGAGACAGAGAAGTTGCTGTCCATGCATCAGTACGGCTTTAGAAAGCATCGCTCCTGCGAAACGCAACACGCCCTTTTTTCACATGATATCTTGCGAACCATGGATGAAGGGTATCAGACGTATGCCATATTTCTTGACTTCCGGAAAGTGTTTGACTCGGTGCCCCACTGCAGACTCCTAACTAAGGTACGAGCATATGGGATTGGTTCCCAAGTTCCCAAATATGTGAGAGGCTCGAAGACTTCTTAAGTAATAGAACCTAGTACGTTGTCCACGATGGTGAGTGTCTATCGGAGGTGCTCTAGGGAAGTGTGGTAGGTCTGCTGTTGTTTTCTATCTACATAAATGATCCTTTGGATATGGTGGATAGCAATGTGCGGCTGTTTGCTGATGACGTTGTGGTGTACGGGAAGGTGTCGTCGTTGAGTGACTGTAGGAGGATACAAGATGACTTGGACAGGATTTGTGATTGGTGTAAAGAATGGCAGCTAACTCTAAATATAGATAAATGTAAATTAATGCATATGAATAGGAAAAAGAATCCCGTAATGTTTGAATACTCTTTTAGTAGTTTAGCGCTTGACACAGTCACATCGATTAAATATTTGGGCGTAACATTGCAGAGCGATATGAAGTGGGACAAGCATGTAATGGCAGTTGTGGGGAAGGCGGATAGTCGTCTTCGGTTCATTGGTAGAATTTTGGGAAGATGTGGTTCATCTTGGGAGAGTCCTTAGAAAATGTAGTCCATCAACAAAGCAGGTGTCTTACAAAACACTCGTTCGACCTATACTTGAGTATTGCTCATCAGTGTGAGATCCGTACCAGATTGGGTTGACGGAGGAGATAGAGAAGATCCAAAGAAGAGCGGCGCGTTTCTTCACAGGGTTGTTTGGTAACCGTGACAGCGTTACGGAGATGTTTAGCAAACTCAAGTGGCAGACTCTGCAAGAGAGGCGCTCTGCATCGCGGTGTAGCTTGCTCGCCAGGTTTCGAGAGGGTGCGTTTCTGCATGAGGTATCGAATATACTGCTTCCCCCTACTTATACCTCCCGTGGAGATCACGAATGTAAAATTAGAGAGATTCGAGCGCGCACGGAGGCTTTCAGACAGTCGTTCTTCCCGCGAACCATACGCGACTGGAACAGAAAAGGGAGGTAATGACAGTGGCACGTGAAGTGCCCTCCGCCACACATCGTTGGGTGGCTTGCGGAGTATGAATGTAGATGTAGATGTAGATCTGCACAGGAGACAGCTTATAAAACACTAATACGACCTATTCTTGAGTACTGCTCGAGCGTTTGGGATCCCTATCAGGTCGGATTGAGAGAGGACATAGAAACAATTCAGAGGCGGGCTGCTAGATTTGTTACTCGTAGATTTGATCATCACGCGAGTGTTACGGAAATGCTTCAGGAACTCGGGAGGGAGTCTCTAGAGGAAAGGAGGCGTTCTTTTCGTGAATCGCTACTGAGGAAATTTAGAGAACCAGCATTTGAGGCTGACTGAAGTACAATTTTACTGCCGCCAACTTACATTTCACGGAAAGACAACAAAGATAAGATAAGAGAGATTAGGGCTCGTACAGAGGCATATAGGCAGTCATTTTTCCCTCGTTCTGTTCGGGAGTGGAACAGGGAGAGAAGATGCTAGTTTGTATGTTGGTGAACCAATGGTGGATACGATGAGGCCGGACGATGTGCCATTATTGTGGATCTTCAGTAAAACACAAACAGTGGGTGGTCTAGGTGCATGTGGGACGCACACTCTTACATCTTCTTATTTTGTGAACAACGGCCGTTATTACGATCAGACGGACAGTTTTGCAATGGGTAATCCGTCAGTTACAGCTGTTGCAAACCTCTTCATGGAGAATTTTGAGGATATTGACTTAGATACATAGTCATTAAGGCCTGGTTGTTTCTTTAGATACGTTGACGACACGTTCGTCATTTGGCCCTACGGATATGAGAAACTTAACAAGTTTTTGGAACACCTCAACGGCGTTTACAATACTACTCAGTTTACCGTGGAGAAAGAAAAAGATATTGCATTGTCACTCCTCGACGCCTTCGTTCGCCGCAAACGAAATGAATGCGCCATCTACAGCATCTATACAAAAAACCTCACTCTCACCGATGTGTACTTGCACGCCATCAGCATCATCGCCTGTCACAGAAGCACACTGTGTTGCAAACATTGGTACTTCGTGTAAAAGTGGTAACAGACGCTGATAACACGGTCCATGAGCTGAGCCGCCTATGCACGGTCTTCAGGAACAACGGTTATAACGTCCATCAAATACATGAAGTGACTGCTAGCAAGAATCACAATAATACCACCGATGAGGAACGGGAAAAGGAAGTTGGTTCCTTGATGTTCTGTGGCTCCACCTGCTGAAAAGACACTAGAACAAATCGATCTTCAGGCTTCCGATAATTACTGAGACCAGTTAAAGACATAGCAGGTCTCAGAACACCTTGGGGCCTACAAGATACTTTGTCAGTGTGGTCAGCCTTACGCTAGACAAGCAGTACGTACTGTAGAACAGCATAGGGAGGAGCACGAGAGGTTTTATCACCTACGCTATCCCAAGAAATCATCTTTAGAAAACGGTCACAGGATAAAATTCGACGAAACATCCGTTTCTAACGGACTGTGTAATTAAAGAAGCCATTTTGAAATAAAAATCAACGTAACACCCTAAATAGGGCGATGGCGTATAGCTGAGCACGGCGTGGGATCTAGAGATCGCGCGGTTGAAGCAGGCACATCAAACGACGACTCCACGTATGTCTGGACATGGCAATGCTGGAGCACCAGTGACGACACATTCGGCAGCTAGTGAGTATAAGGAGCGTACCAGCAGCTCACAGGCACTCAAACCACAGGGAGTGCTTGGCTGAAAGCTCGTATAATTTTAATCATTTGACGTGACTGTAAACCCGAGAGCTTCTTATTTGGTATTGGTCTTAGTTATAAATATAACTTCTGTTGTATGATTGCTTTTGACATCAGGTAAGGTCTTATTCTGGCTTGACAATTTTTGTTTCTTTATCTTATTGTAACAATTCATGATGTCAAATATTTTACAGCCATTAGCCACCGCGATTTGTTTAAGGATGCCAACTTCACAACTGTTGTAACGGAATCCGCGATAGACGATGAATCATGAAACAGAAAAAAGTCATTTTATACCACCATGGTTGTGATGAGTGCGTTTTAATAATCACAATAGTTCATGTAGGTTTCCTGTAAATACCAAATATTTAGTTGTTGTTTTGTCTAGCAATAACCAGATTTAAATAACTAATTGAACAATCCTGTTCTCTTTCCAATGAGAAATTGATTTTTGGATGCATAGCCTTCATTATGGATGCAAGGTTATTTACACCAGCCCCATTCCCACACTAAATTAAAGAAGAACGTCATCTACATACCACTCTTAGTACATCGTTTTAGCTTCTAATGCAGTGCGTTTATTGGAACAATTTATTTTCAGTATCGATGATTCAAATTTCCGCTCAGGTGTCAGTTAAGCTATTGCGCACTGCAGGCCCATCTTTCTGATAGTAAATTTACCGTTTTAAATCAAAATATTTGTAGGATAAGAATATGTCTAACAGTTCGATCATTCAGATGTGTTGTTATTCCACAATGATTTTTCTTTAATGCTAAAATTCATTACCACAAAGATGTTATTGCAGCGGGCAATAGCTTAGCTGATACCCAAGCGGAATTTTTTATAAATGATCTTGAAAATAATTTTTTAATAACACACTGCTTTAGAAGAGAAAATAGTTTACAGTTATTACAAGCAATGCATAGATGGCATTCGTCTTTTATTTAATAGGAATGAGACTAACATTAGTAACTTTGCATTCATTGATGAATACTATGCATCCAAAAATCAATGTCATATTTTAAATAGAACGGAACTGTTCAATCGGTTATTTACACTTGTCTATTACTCCGCAAAATAACAAGCAAATATTTTGTATTTACAGGAATCCTACATGTACTGAAGTAATTATTAACGCCCACTCGTCACACCAGAAGAGGTATAAAATGACTTTTTACGTTCCTTGATTCATCGTCTACTGCGGTTTGTGTTGTGGTTGGCAGGAGAGCCAAGCCGTCCGTGTTACTAGAGGAGGCCGAAAGGCACGCGTTTTAGCTCACGCAGGCTGGCCTGAGGTCTGGAACAGGACAAGGAAATTAGACTTCAGAAAAACGGACGTAGCTGGTGGAATACTTAACTTTAATCCATTAATGGTGAACGTCGCTCTTGACAACACATGATTCACAGTCTCAATAGTAACTGATAATGGCGCCTTGCTAGGTCGTAGCAAATAACTTAGCTGAAGGCTATGCTAACTATCGTCTCGGCAAATGAGAGTGTAATTTTTCAGTGAACCATCGCTAGCAAAATCGGCTGTACAACTGGGGCGAGTGCTAGGAAGTCTCTTTAGACCTGCCGTGTGGCAGCGCTCGGTCTGCAATCATTGATAGTGGCGACACTGGGTCCGACGTATACTACCGGACCGCGGCCGATTTAAAGGTTACCCCTAGCAAGTGTGGTGTCTGGCGGTGACACCACAGTTTGTGTTACAGCAGTGTATAGTTGACAAAGAAATTGTCATGCTTAAATGACAGTGGCCTATGGCAATAAAATATCTGACGTCACGAACTGTTACAATAAGATAAAGAAACAAAATACGTCAACCCACAATAAGTCCCCCCCTAATATCAATAGTAATCGTACAATTTAAGTTCAGTTTACAGCTGTGACCTATGATGATCATGTGTCACAAAATAGTGCGCAATGTTTGCACAAGAGGATGTTAGGGTTGGTATGCAGACAACTAATTCATTTAGGGCCCGTCTATGACACTGGATAGGGTCAAAGCCTAATCAGTTCCATAAATCGGGTGTTTACAGGATTAACTGCGACAACGACAGTTACCATATAGGCCTGGCAGGCCACTCTTTTGATATACGTTTTCGGGAACATAATTATTTTCAGAACAAAACAGCTTTTGGCTCTCACGTTGCCACTGAAAGACATATGGTGCAGGACACTGATCAAGAGCTAGAAATATTACCTTATGCTCCAAAAGGAAGAAAACTTGATATGCTCGAAGAATTAGAGATTTATTTACTAAGATGGTCTCTGTTCTTTCGGATATGTCCGAAAGAACAGATACCACCTTAGTAAATACACTCCTGGAAATTGAAATAAGAACACCGTGAATTCATTGTCCCAGGAAGGGGAAACTTTATTGACACATTCCTGGGGTCAGATACATCACATGATCACACTGACAGATGTAGTCCTGTGGAACGGCTTGCCATGCCATTTCCACCTGGCGCCTCAGTTGGACCAGCGTTCGTGCTGGACGTGCAGACCGCCTGAGACGACGCTTCATCCAGTCCCAAACATGCTCAGTGGGGGACAGATCCGGAGATCTTGCTGGCCAGGGTAGTTGACTTACACCTTCTAGAGCACGTTGGGTGGCACGGGATACATGCGGACGTGCATTGTCCTGTTGGAACAGCAAGTTCCCTTGCCGGTCTAGGAATGGTAGAACGATGGGTTCGATGACGGTTTGGATGTACTGTGCACTATTCAGTGTCCCCTCGACGATCTCCAGAGGTGTACGGCCATTGTAGGAGATCGCTCCCCACACCATGATGCCGGGTGTTGACCCTGTGTGCCTCGGTCGTATGCAGTCCTGATTGTGGCGCTCACCTGCACGGCGTCAAACACGCATACGACCATCATTGGCACCAAGGCAGAAGCGACTCTCGTCGCTGAAGACGACACGTCTACATTCGTCCCTCCATTAACGCCTGTCGCGACACCACTGGAGGCGGGCTGCACGATGTTGGGGTGTGAGCGGAAGACGGCCTAATGGTGTGCGGGACCGTAGTCCACCTTCATGGAGACGGTTGCGAATGGTCCTCGCCGATACCCCAGGAGCAACAGTGTCCCTAATTTGCTGGGAAGTGGCGGTGCGGTCCCCTACGGCACTGCGTAGGATCCTACGGTCTTGGCGTGCATCAGTGCGTCACTGCGGTCCGGTCCCAGGTCGACGGGCACGTGCACCTTCCGCCGACCACTGGCGACAACATCGATGTACTGTGGAGACCTCACGCCCCACGTGTTGAGCAATTCGGCGGTATGTCCACCCGGCCTCCCGCATGCCCACTATACGCCCTCGCTCAAAGTCCGTCAACTGCACATACGGTTCACGTCCACGCTGTCGCGGCATGCTACCAGTGTTAAAGACTGCGATGGAGCTCCGTATGCCACGGCAAACTGGCTGACACTGACGGCGTCGGTGCACAAATGCTGCGCAGCTAGCGCCATTCGACGGCCAACACCGCGGTTCCTGGTGTGTCCGCTGTGCCGTGCGTGTGATCATTGCTTGTACAGCCCTCTCGCAGTGTCCGGAGCAAGTATGGTGGGTCTGACACACCGGTGTCCATGTGTTCTTTTTTCCATTTCCAGGAGTGTATATCTATAGTTAAGACTCACCGCCAACTTGACCATCTTCTTCTTCTGTGCGAATGCACAAACAGTGCCCGAACTCTTACGGGAATCGGCAATGAGCCTCGAGTAAGGAGTATAATGGGCGGGGGCACTACGAATGTAGTGCGGGACAATACGTTGAGAATGTGGGTTCCGTGGGAGGCGTGCCAGAGATAAATCCCTGCAGTCGGGCTATCCTCTGTGTCCTCGGTGTCTGGGTTCGAGTCCCAGTCGGGGCACACGTTTTCATCTGTCCACGTTGACGTATGTCAACGCCTGTAAGCAGCTAAGGGTGTTAATGTCGTTGTAGTTAGAGATTTGTTTCTATGAAGAGATACCCTAATAAGAATTTTTGAATGAACAGAAGGAGTTATGCCAGGACTATGTTCTTGATATTTGCGTTGAACGGTTATAGAGATTATAGTCGTTACTAAACCGCGACCACACATCTTCCAGCTTGGGCTGTGAGTACATTACCGCTGTCCGCCATCTAGCCATGCCTCCCTGTAATGATTCTGACAACAGACGTCCTCCTGCTTCGTGTGAAGTGGTGCCCATCACCATTAGCTGTCGTCTCATCACGAAGGGTATTTTTATCTCTCATTGTAAAATCTGTATGAAGAATAACATCGTAATCCCTGCTGTTTATAGCTTCATGACCATGTGGGTACTTTTGCAAACTCCTACATTTTATTTACGATGATTTGATATTTGGTGGCTTTTTATAATTCATTCTTACCGCTTCTTCTAAATGTTTTGAGCGAGCATGTTACATCCTGGTGTGTAAGACTTTCCCGAAGTAATAACTGCTTCATTGGTTCACGGGCGTCGAGTCGAATAACGTAGTGGAAGCTGCACAATATTTCAACGAGACAGCTGCTCGCACGTTCACGCACAGAACAAGAAAATAAGAGAAACGCAACTCCCGTGTTAAAAGTGGGAAAACAGACCGACAGCAGCGCCTCAAGTGGTATGGAGATGAACTAAAATATGAAAACATTGCTTCAAATCAAAAAAGAAAACATCAATATCAAGTACTAAAAGCAGGAAAGGTGGATAAAAACAGTGAAATGAAAACAAAACTTACTTTTTATTTATTTCTCAAGCACACAAAAATATAAAACTTTGAATCGTTTTTCACACGGAACACCTGTTACATGTTTTGGAAACACACACCTGTTTAGCCTATGCCTACTTTTATTAATAAAATCTTCTTCGAAAAAATGATCTTCACAACAAATAAAATAAGAAGAACAGTTCACATCTGGTTACAGTTTACAAACACTCTTCCACTTTAGAAGCAACTTTTGGTGTTGTTTTGGAAACCTGTAGAATGCTTGTTGGAAATTTTCTCCGTTGAACGGTTATAGAGATTATAGTCATTACTAAACCGCGACCACACATCTTCCAGCCTTGGTTGCGAGTACATTACCGCCGTCCGCCGTTGAGCTTTCACCCCCGTGCCTCCACGTGCTTACTAACGTTTGGCTGCAGTGGCTCGCCAATATATGGGCTGGCTCTCTAGAAAAGAGCGAGCGCCAAGAGGCGGGGCTCTAATGTCATAGTGGACGAATCACAGAGCACGGCGACATCCAGTGCCCCCTGCCTGAGAAATGGCCCACGATGGTCGCATGCGCGGCCGCACTTCTCGCCCGACATTTGTCTAAGTGGCTAGTCCTCAAAGTGTTAAGTTTTGAATGAGAATCAAACGATTCGTGATTTAAGCAATTCATAACATTCGGTCACAAAACACAATTCATCTGGAGCAAAAGGAAATTTATTTTGAAAGTAACGATTCTCAAACCACCACTCGCAATATTTTCACGCGGCTTGTTAGAAATGTAAACAGTTGTGACGTCACGCTTATCGAGAGTAGTTTGTTGTTACGAAATATTGCTTAGTCTTCGTCCTAAAGTCTGTCGACACATGTTCTGACGGCAGACACTTGTGCGTGCGCTATTTCTTGTTGTAAATGGCGTATTTTCTTGGCAACTAAAGCTTTATGTTCGTATTATTCTCTCGTTTATGTTTTATTGCTGCAGTATTGTATTCTAAAAGAATTCCGTGGTTTCCCTGGAAGAAAAAATTCCCGTTTTTTTCCGGATTTCGGTTATCCTGGGGCCTGTACACACTGATTAAGAATGCCTGAATCAAAAGTTTTGGAACTTTAAAATTTCCCTTGAATATTTAAAGCTTCATTCAAATGGCGGTTTCTCTATCGCTTGTTTTGCAAGTTGGGAAAATAATTGTTAACAGTTTACTGAATACTTCTGGGGCAAAGTTTTAAATGTTTATGAGGTTTTAAAATCTGCTAAAAACTGATTTGTGACAGAATAGCTCTGTGTCAACGTAATTATTGCAGTTTTCCGCACTTCAACTGTTCACTATTTTGTATATTAGTTAGTACTGTCGTGGCAGAATAAATAAGTTAAATGTTAGCATGTTATATATTCAGTGTCTCACTACTTCCAAATCCACGCTCCCTCCCATTTCAGTGTAAGTATTGATCAGAGCTGCACTGAGACTATTCACACATTTCTCTCACTTAAAAATCGCAAGGCCATGGGAAGGTACTTCGAAATTATAAATTTTTCTCGTAAATTAATGCCTAAATCTAGCAAAATTGCAAAATCCATTGAATGAATTAAGAAATAACGGACGGAAATATGATTACAGTACTTCCCAACAATCCATCTTTAAGGGTCTTAGGATTGCACTGGTAATATCACAAGTACTGGCAATTCTTGAGATTCTAAGGAATTTATTGTTCAGACTAATAAATCGTTCCAGATTGAGATTTTCACTCTGCAGCGGAGTGTGGGCTGAAATGAAACTTCCTGGCAGATTAAAACTGTGTGCCCAACCGACACTCGAACTCAGGACCTTTGCCTTTCGTGGGCAAGTGCTCTACCAACTGAGCTACCGAAGCACGAGTCACGCCCGGTACTCACAGCTTTACTTCTGCCAGTATCTCGTCTCCTACCTTCCAAACTTTGCAGAAGCTCTTCTGCGAACCTTGCAGAACTAGCACTCCTGAAAGAAAGGATATAGGGGAGACATGGCTTAGCCACAATAAATCTTTGTTGACTGTAACATCAGACTTTTACAAGAGCACCCATCAGCGAGTCGCCTCATAGTATATGACTCTACTGTACTGCCAACATTAAAAGTTGAATGCTCAATTTACGTGCGGATTTGAAATTTTGGTCACGCTTTTCACTCTTGAGAAATTCTGTATATATATGTCAAGCATTGTCAATTTACACTTCAAAAGGTTAAATAAGCCCTTAGTTCGGTGTTTATGACGCAAATAGGACGCATTTGCAGATAGGTGCTCAAGATCTATACCCCTCCCTCCCCCCAGTTTACGATACATCATGTACGACGGATGGATAATGCTATTGCGAAATCTCCAACATGATGCGGGAAAAAAGAGTCAGCAACGTACTTTTATTAAAACTAATATTTGTAATTAAGTCAAACTTGTGATGAGAAATGTCCTTTATTTGCAGTGACTAGTTTTGGACATGACATCGATTATTAAATCATTGCCTTCATCGTAAATACTGAAAATAGTCACTATCGGCAATCATAAATAACATGTACAAAGTCATCTGCAACATATCACTATATAGTCATCCTGGCTCTATTTTGTTATTTAAAGCTGATAAAATTTGGAGAATAACCATGTAAACGACATTCTTAGTTGAAGATTCTGTGATTTAATGAGGATATTATTCTTGTGCTGGTGGGAAACTGCTGCTTTCTCCAAAATTTTGGGAAATATTACTAGTGAAATAAGTTGCTAGTTATTGAAATTTCTATCACCTTTCTAGTAGAGGGATATAACAATGGAATACTTTAATCTCTCTGGAAAAATGCCCTGAGTTAGTGATGCTTTATACATTTCACAAAAGATAGTGTGTATTATATGGGACTCAGTCTTTAGCGTTCTTTTGGAAACACCAACAGATGCAACTTTCTTAATTTCAGAGCAAGCAGGTGAGACAACCATGTGAATGAATTTTATGAACTGCTTTTTCAACATAGTGCTTTGGTATTTCTCTTGTACCGCTTGTCCCTACATTTAAGAAATTGCTATTAAACCTGCCTGATACCTGTGACTGATCATTAATGGTCCTTAAATTTAAATGAATAGTGATGTTATCCTGTTCTGTAGCCTACGATCCTCTCAGTCCACTACATTCCATATAGACTTTAGACTGACGTCAGAGTTGCTGATTTCTGACAAAACGTTCCTCGATTTTTTTTAAATATATCTCTAAGTAGTTCTGAGTAATTTTTGTTGTGTGTAACTACTGCAGCATCTTTACTTGCTCCTGCTGACAAACACATTTCCTTTTTTCTTTCACAAGAAGCTTTAATTCCTGCAGTTATCTATGGTTTTCTGCATGGCTGTTTTATGTTCTTTCTGAGTACTTTATTAGGAAAGCTATTTACAAATATTGATATGAATTTGTCATGAAATAAATTAAATTGTATGTCAGCAATTGGTTCACTTTAAATTTCACCCCTTTTCATCTCTTGTAAACTATTCTTTAAAATGTATCCCCTGCAGTCATTAACTATTCTAACTGATTTCTACTGAGGAGTATGCATACTGAAAGATATTACATTATTTATCCTAACAGTTCGTCATAACCAGAGAGAGAATTTATTACAGTGTATACAGTTATTTCCCTGCTTTGAGCTTCATCAATGAAAACATGATTAATTAGAGCCCTACTTTCTTTATCTACCCAAGTTGGAAGGTTAATTAATGAGACAGGATGCAAATAAAGTTTCCAGATCATTTTTACATCATAATCATTTAGGAAACCTGCACTGAAATCACAACAGACTATTAACTGCTTGTTGTCAGTAACAAATAGCGTAATAATGAATCCATATGTCTTATCAACAGTTCAAAATTTCCCAGTGGGGATTTGTATACACTTACAATTAAAAATGAATTATTTCTCAGTATTAATTTATAAGCACATGTTTCTATACGCTGACCTACACAAAACTTACTTGTTTCCATGTTTTTGAACTTGTGTTATATATTAATATATATAACAACTCCTTTTGGTATACTAGTTCAAAATCAGTAAAATTCTAGGAAGTAATCTTTTTTAATTTACTTTTCTGGCACCGTGGTTATGTGGCATTTACACAGGCACAGAATGTCTGTCTTTCTCAGATTTCTCTAAACTTTCCACACAGGCAAGAAGTTCTTCTACCTTGTCACTCACAAGGATAGGGCCCCAGAAGTGGGATCGATTTTCTGAAACTACCTATACAGTGATGTAGATTAAGATCTCAGGTATCACTCACTGCAGCTATCCAACCTAGCGCGCCCTCATTTGTGAGTAATTTGCGAAAAAATTTGGAATTTTGTATGATGTTCAATACTGTTAAAAAAGTTGCGTTAAATAGTCTGGGTGCATTGTGTAATGAATAAGGTAGTAGCTTCAAATGCTGGAGCTTGCGGATTCGAATCTCGTCAGGTGCAGTAAGATCTTTTATTCTTAAAAATTTTTGTTCAATTAATAGATTTAAATGTCATTTTTAATTTCCATTCCTTTGTCACATCGTTTTAATCATAATAGCTACTTCTCATTTGCTCTCATTTTTCATCATATCATTCTTTTTCCATATGAAATCTTTGTTCATGTCTTTTAATTAATTTTATGTATCAGTTTCGATTTAATTGCTTTTGTTTTATTCCCTGTTTTTTTCGTCCACATTATAGCATTAATCATATCTATTGTTTGAAACTTGTTATACTTATAAACTCTTCTTTCATTTACATCTTCATCTGCCTTATTTTATCCGCAGTGCAGTAGGTACTTACTAATAGGTTATGTTTTGAATGTTTGTATGACGATTAACTTGCAAAAGAATAGCACATCTCCTCATCATCATTACTGAAAGATATACTGTATTTTTGACACCACTGCACAGTCAATATAAATGGATTACATTGTCTTTTGCTTTTGAAGCGAAAGTTTGGAATTTTCAAGCAACTGAATATTATAATAGGTAAGTATAATTAAATTCATATTCACAAAAATTCTAATTGGAAAAAGACTGATGCAAAGAAAAAATGAAGCAAATGCAAAAATTTCAAACATTGATTAAAATAATGTGACAAAAGAATAGAAATTAAAAATAACATTTAAACAAATTAACTGAATAAAAGTAATGATCAAGGTGATTTTGATAATGATTTAAAAATATAAGAGTTTCATTAAACTTGACAAGATTCGAACCCACAACCTCTTGTATGCAAAGCAATTACCCTAGCCATTACACCACATAAGCAGACTATGCACTTTGACTTTCTTAACTTTACTGAGCATAACGCAAAATTCTGAAATTTTTTCGTCAATTTCTCGCAAATAAGGGCGTACCAGGGTGAATGGCTGCATGGTGTGATACTAGGATCTTAACCTACATCACCGTATATTTGTGTGTCAAATGTCGATACTACCTTTGGGAATAACTCTTTGAAGAAATAAGTGACCCTACTTTTCTGCGCATTCTAATGCATTTTGTGAGGCTCTCCTGTTATTTTAATTTCTTTTATAATGAGGTGCCTGACTCCTGACTCTAACCTAAAAAGTACCCCTACGACACCAGTCAGCAGAACGATCTTGCTTTACAGGACAGTGGCTCCCTATACATTTTCTACAAGGAGCTCAGCCAATTTCCCCCTATTATTTAGGTGTAGGCCTCGTCTAGCACACCCCCACCTCCAAATTGTAGCAACAGGGCAGCACATATATGAGATTTCTTTTCAGCCAGCAGTGTCCCACACAGCTTTGTGTTTATGGGACTAACAGCAGCATTAACGCAGCACTGGCCATGGTGCTGCAGGAGCTTCACAAAACACTCTTTGCATAAATTTGATACTCCAACCAGGTCATTCCTGAAGCTGTATGTATTAAGCTAGGCTTTTCCCTGCTTAACCTACTACAGTTACCTGATCCTCTTTGTCAAAATCCATAGACAAATTTCCTGTGTCTTCTGCCACATGGCCAAGGGCCATGGGACACCATGGCAGGTCTTCTGGCAGAGATTCCAGACACAAGGCATAGGACACATTGGAGCCTTTCGCACGTGCATCCACCTGAGTTTGGCATCGCTGCCAGCAGACTTGCCACTGCAAGGTTCTGCCGGCACGCCTGCCACATTGGCAACACTGTAAGCAGAACACCCAGCACCTTACGGTCGTTTCCGAAGTAGTGTACCAGCTGAGCTGCCACACACTACCTGTCGCTCACATGTTTGCAGATTCCTTCCAGTTTCACATGTGTGCTGTGGATGGTTTCGATATGGAAGCTCTTACATGCAAGATTCACGTGAGACCAGCAATTTGGGTCACACCTCGGAATTTAAAAAAATGTGTTGGGATCAAGTTGTTGCAACTTTCAGAGGAAAGGAATCGATTTTGGAAGTTAAGAAAGCGCTGGGTAAGGGTCTGAAAAAAATTTCATGTTTCTTTACTGAAGTTTAGTGAACGTAAGTACTTTGACACTTAAGGAGATCACATTTAACAAGCTACTCTGCAAATCTGTCTCTTACTGGTAGTGCAGATCGTCCTCCTCCACCTAAGTCTCTAACACTTTCATAATTCTCAAACCCAGTTATTTCAAGCGAGTCTTCACAGATGAATCTCTCTCTTGCACATACAAAATTATGTAATCCACAACAAGGTTTAACAAATATCTTGTACAAAATCATTGTTCGCATACGGTGCACAGTGAAAGATTGTCCACTTCACTTGTTGCAGAAAACACCAAAGGCACATTCCACATAACGCCTAGCCTTGGATAATCTGTAACTGAAGAGCTGAGATTGTTTCCATCAAATGAATGCATTAAAACTGTAGTCTGCCAAAAGCCTCATCTCCGACCAATACATGAGGGAAAACAGCTGAATCTTTTTCTTGTAGTGATGAAGCTTTAGGTATCTCTGAGAATTGCTCACGAGTTTCTAGTAAAACAAACTGTCTTGGGAAACTACCAAGCCATTAATTTTTCCATAAGCTCCAACATCTAAGAAAATGAAATTATAGTTTGCATCGCACACAGCGAACAAAACGATGGAAAAATAGATTTTGTACAAGGAATCTGGGTGGGCAGGCTCAATAGCACGTACACGTTTGCTATCAATTGCTCCAGTGCAGTGACGAAACTTGCCATTTTTTCCAAACGTATTTACTATTTTGAACCATTGTTTTTTGCTGTTGGCACAGATGTACTTTCATGTAGTTTTTTGCCATAAGAGAATACAGACTACTCGAACAATTCCTATAATTTGTGTGTGTTCGAGATGGTGTCCTCGATGGGGTTCCATAAAAGAACGGCCAGTCGCCAGACACCTGTAATAAACTAGGTAACAATGAGTACCACAAAAGATTCGTATGATTACTAGGGTAAGAAAGCCATATTACAGTATACAAAAATTCTATGAAATATGACATACTGTACTGTATTAAATGTTGTATTATACTGGAAGCTGTACGATTACATTACTGCTTAGGTAGTCAAAAAAATGAAAGAAATTCACATTGCTCTTGGGCCCAAATTTTTGAACCACAGAAACAGTGACTGGAGAACTGTATATCACAAATAGTAGCATGGATTAATTTTTCATATCAGTTGGGTATTTCAACTGGTGAGCGTTACCTGTGCCGTTTACACAACATAAAACTGATGAAGGAAACTGATGCGGGCATTTGCGAAAAACAACATGGATCATGAAACAACTCATGTGCATTTTGTTGCAAGCTTGGGATTGCAGAAGAGATGAAAGAACCTCAGGAATATTTTTTTTCTTTTTCTGTCCGTGAACTGCAAATGCAGGACTGTTTGTGCCATGTCTCGTCTACCAAGAACCTACCACAGCTGTCCATGGCACTTGAGTTGGCATGGCTCCAACATCCCTGTTGGAACCTCCCAGAACCACATTGACTCTCTTCCTGCACATCTCGCAGCAGCCCGTGCTGCAAAAGGAGGTTCTTCAGGCTCTTCACAAGTGCTCACAATAATATGTTTAGGCAGTGTAATAATAATAATTACCCAGAAAGGAAGGAGGAAGGGGATTTATCGACATAAAAAACCTACAGGTAGACAATTTAAGAAAATTCTTTATAGAATGAGCAGAATCTAGCAAAATACACAAAGCAATCACTCATATAAATACATCGGCTCCACCATTACAATTTCATAACCACTTCTACAACCCTTTAGATCACATAACATCAACAGGTACGAAGAAAGTAAATTGGAAAAAGAAAACACTACACGGCAAACACCCGTAGCATCTAACAGAACCACACATTGATCAAAACGCATTCAACACATGGCTAAGAAAAGGCAATATATACAGTGAGACGGAAGGATTCATGATTGAAATACAGGATCAAACAATAAACACCAGATCTTACAGCAAGCATATATTAAAGATCCCAATACCACAACAGATAAATGCAGACTTTGCAAGCAACAAATAGAAACAGTAGATCACATCACAAGCGGATGTACAATACTAGCAAATACAGAATACCCCAGAAGACATGACAATGTAGCAAAAATAATACATCAACAGCTTGCCTTACGACATAAACTTATAAAACAACATGTTCCCACATACAAGTATGCACCACAAAATGTACTGGAGAGTGATGAATACAAATTATACTGGAACAGAACCATTATAACAGATAAAACAACACCACATAACAAACCTGACATCAACTCACCAATAAAAAGAAGAAATTGACACAACTAATCGAAATATCCATACCCAATACAACAAAAATACAGACGAAAACAGGAGAAAAAAATTGAAAAATACATCAACTGGCTGAGGAAGTCAAGGACATGTGGCATCAGGATAAAGTTGACATTATACCAATTATACTATCAACTACAGGAGTCATACCACACAATATCCACCAGTACATCAACGCAATACAGCTACATCCAAACGTATATATACAACTACAGAAATCTACCACACAATATCCACCAGTACATCAACGCAATACAGCTACATCCAAACGTATATATACAACTACAGAAATCTGTAATTATTGATACATGTTCGATTACCCGAAAGTTCCTAAATGCAATGTAACATATACCATGCAGTTAAAAAGAAATCACGCTTGATCAAGGTCCGCATCACTTTCCATTTTTAACCAGACATAACGCCTGAGAAAGGAATATGATGATGATGATGATGATGATGATGATAATAATAATAATAATAATAATAATAATAATAATAATAATGTATAGGCCTTCAGCAATGTAGTAGCCTTTAGATGGTTATTGTTGTGTTGAACTGTCAGTTCATTTGATTATTTGTTGCAAAGTGATTAATGAAGCAATTTCTGGTCCTTTGCAGGAACTACATACAATTCAGAATAGGCATTTTCATAAAACATTTCAGCATATGTGATGCATTAGTGTCAATTTGACTGTCATAGATGCGTGGTATAAAATGAAAAGTATGAGTGTAGTGAATAGACTGTTGATTTCACAAGCTGTAACGTCCACCACACTGTATCACTTGTGAATGCTAGTAGTAAAAAACACAATTATTGGTAACTTGCGTAATAAATGTTACGGTCTTACTAAATAATGATAGTTCGCCTAATAATGACCGTTCAAAATAATTTATTTTCGTGAGGGGAAACACAATCGAACACTTTCGTTTTCAGCTCTCAGGAAACTTCATTTTACCCCTCAGGGAATAATCATCCTCACGTTACGGACCATTCTCTAAAAGCTCCCATTGCACAGCAGTCAGTTTGGCGATATCACAGTCCGTAAGATGTGTTGAAATGGCCCTTTTTTGTTCCATGTAATAGGTGGAATTCCACCGTATTCTTACATCTTGCACTAATTCATACTGATGGAGATCCAAATTGTTTGGACAGACTGCAGTATTTCCTGTGCAGTCCCAGAATGATTAAAATGAGTTAGCATCTTCTTACCTGTTGCTGTCATTTGAGTCACGTTAGACTGAGCCTTCAGACAATATTTAACACCTAATTGAAGAGTATGAATGAAACAACGCGCTGAAGCCAACTCTACATTACTAACAACTTTTACTATGTTTCTTCTATTATCACGAATCACGATATGAATTTTTGCCAGCTGGACGTCCCATTAACATGCAATTTCCTTTAAACTAAACGCTATGTCTCCTGCTGTGTGATGTCCCTCAAAATGCTTGATATTCAGTTCTACATGTTTGACACTGAATACATGAACAATAAAATGCGCAGTAAAACTTAAACTCTTTTGATTAAGCCAGCACGTCCACATGTCGCATGTCACGAAAATTTAATCAGTCTCTGAGGGTCTCAAGCACCTTGCGATATACTTCTGGAATTATTTTAACTGAAAACGGAGGGCGGCTTGGCGACAAAGCGCTATTAAACAGTCTTCTAAAACCAGCCCTTTCAACTATATTGACCGCCTCACTGTCAAGTGCTATCATTTCGGCAACTAAGAGATAGTATTTTTTAGCCTTGGGATCATTAGTATCTCATCGTTTACAAACTGCAGCACATTCGTAAAGACTCAGGAGCTTTTTTGCTGTAGAAAGTTTACTTACTTCTGTATCTCGATCCTTAATTTCTTGCCCCTTGGGAAGCGTTGGATGCAACTTATGATGTTCGTCGCTATATTTATTTTTCAAATGATTTATCATTCATGATGTAGTCGCCTTCTTTCCAATGCTACCACGAGTAATTTTTATTTCGCACAATTTGCACACAATACTTACCGGATTATTTTCATCGTCACATCGTCAATTTCACTTCTAAACGAATCAAAACGTAGAGCGTACGTCTGTCTAACTTTGCTTACGTATCGACGATATGTATCAAACTAAGCTTGTCAACTAAACACGCAGCGCGCATGGGACGACAAGGCGTCGGATGGGAGTAATTACATTTCAACAAATGACTGAGAAATACACATCGATAAAAGTTTTCCCGCCAAGAGTCGGAAAAATACTTTTGTCTAATATTCAGCTAGATAGCACACAGAATATTTGGTATTCTTCGCGTAGTGGAACATTCTACTCGTTGCAAGTATGATAAATACATGAGTGATAGCAATATTAGTTTGTCAGTAATGCTGGGATAGACAGGGTATGATTCAATCACCAGTTGTAAGCAACATTTTATTAGAGACAGTTACTCAGAATAACGGGTAGATATTAGCTTCGATCACTAATATCGTGTAGTTGAAAGGCAGATACTACCAAATCATCCCTCGAACTGTCTTTGTAAACTGCTCGTATACCATATTGTAATTCAAGCAAGGAACTCTATATCAAAATGAGTAACAATAAAACTACACAATAAAACTGGTTTGATGCAGCTCTCCATGCTACTCTATCCTGTCCAAGCTTCATCATCTATCAGTACTTACTGCAACCTACGTCCTTCTGAATCTGCTTAGTGTTTTCATCTCTTGGTCTCTCTCTATGATTTTTACCCTACACACTCCCCTCCAATGCTAAATTTGTGATCCCTTGATGCCTCAGAACATGTCCTACCAACCGGTCCCTCCTTCTTGTCAAGTTGTGCCACAAACTCCTCCCCAATTCTATTCAATACCTCCTCATTAGTTATGTGATCTACCCATCTAATCTTCAGCATTCTTCTGTAGCACCACATTTCGAAAGCTTCTATTTTCTTCTTGTCCAAACTACTTATCGTCCATGTATCACTGCCATACATGGCTACACTCCATACAAATACTTTCAGAAACGACTTCCTGACACTTAAATCTATACTCGATGTTAACAAATTTCTCTTCTTCAGGAACGCTTTTCTTGCCATTGCCAGTCTACATTTTATATCCTGTCTACATTGACCATCACGAGTTATTTTGTTCCCCAAATAGCAAAACTGATTTACTACCTTAAGCGTCTCATTTCCTAATGTAATTCCCTCAGCATCACCCGATTTAATTCGACTACATTCCATTATCTTCGTTTTGCTTTTGTTGATTTTCATCTTATACCCTCCTTTCAAGATGCTGTCCATTCCATTCAACTGCTCTTCCAAGTCCTTTGCTGTCTCTGACAGAATTACAATGTTATTGGCGAACCTAAGAGTTTTTATTTCTTCTCCATGGATTTTAATACCTACTCCGAATTTTTCTTTTGTTTCCTTTACTGCTTGCTCAATATAGAGATTGAATAACATCAGGGAGAGGTTACAACCCTGTCTCACTCCCTTCCCAACCACTGCTTCCCTTTCATGTCCCTCGACTCTTATAACTACCATCTGCTTTCTGTACAAATTGTAAATAGCCTTTCGCTCCCTGTATTTTAACCCTGCCACCTTTAGAATTTGAAAGAGAGTATTCCAGTCAACATTGTCAAAAGCTTTCTCTAAGCCTACAAATGCTAGAAATGTGGGTTTGCCTTTCCTTAATCTCTCTTCTAAGATAAGTCGTAAGGTCAGTATTGCGTCACGTGTTCCAATATTTATACGGAATCCAAACTGGTACTTGTCCAAATCTCCACTACCACTAAAAATGTACCTTTCTTGGAAGTGATGAATTTGAGCTAGGTGAGCGAAATCTACGTTTGCTCGGCTTTCAGAAACCAAACTAAAACCCTCTGACAGGCTGCTTGAATTTGTCTGCATGACGACCTGAATGCATAATTTCAACGCCAAATCACACACAAACGGCGCAACGTACATAATTTTCTCTGAGCAATTACACTCCTGGAAATTGAAATAAGAACACCGTGAATTCATTGTCCCAGGAAGGGGAAACTTTATTGACACATCCCTGGGGTCAGATACATCACATGATCACACTGACAGAACCGCAGGCACATAGACACAGGCAACAGAGTATGCACAATGTCGGCACTAGTACAGTGTATATCCACCTTTCGCAGCAATGCAGGCTGCTATTCTCCCAGGGAGACGATCGTAGAGATGCTGGATGTAGTCCTGTGGAACGGCTTACCATGCCATTTCCACCTGGCGCCTCAGTTGGACCAGTGTTCGTGCTGGACATGCAGACCGCCTGAGACGACGCTTCATCCAGTCCCAAACATGCTCAATGGGGGACAGATCCGGAGATCTTGCTGGCCAGGGTAGTTCACTTACACCTTCTAGAGCACGTTGGGTGGCACGGGATACATGCGGACGTGCATTGTCCTGTTGGAACAGCAAGTTCCCTTGCCGGTCTAGGAATGGTAGAACGATGGGTTCGATGACGGTTTGGATGTACCGTGCACTATTCAGTGTCCCCTCGACGATCACCAGAGGTGTACGGCCAGGGTAGGAGATCGCTCCCCACACCATGATGCCGGGTGTTGGCCCTGTGTGCCTCGGTCGTATGCAGTCCTGATTGTGGCGCTCACCTGCACGGCGCCAAACATGCATACGACCATCATTGGCACCAAGGCAGAAGCGACTGTCATCGCTGAAGACGACACGTCTCCATTCGTCCTCCATTCACGCCTGTCGCGACACCACTGGAGGCGGGCTGCACGATGTTGGGGCGTGAGCGGAAGACGGCCTAACGGTGTGCGGGACCGTAGCGCAGCTTCATGGAGACGGTTGCGAATGGTCCTCTCCGATACCCCAGGAGCAACAGTGTCCCTAATTTGCTGGGAAGTGGCGGTGCGGTCCCCTACGGCACTGCGTAGGATCCTATGGTCTTGGCGTGCATCCGTGCGTCGCTGCAGTCCGGTCCCAGGTCGACGGGCACGTTCACCTTCCGCCGACCACTGGCGACAACATCGATGTACTGTGGAGACCTCACGCCCCACGTGTTGAGCAATTCGGCGGTATGTCCACCCGGCCTCCCACAAGCCCACTATACGCCCTCGCTCAAAGTCCGTCAACTGCACATACGGTTCACGTCCACGCTGTCGCGGCATGCTACCAGTGTTAAAGACTGCGATGGAGCTCCGTATGCCACGGCAAACTGGCTGACACTGACGGCGTCGGTGCACAAATGCTGCACAGCTAGCGCCATTCGACGGCCAACACCGCGGTTCCTGGTGTGTCCGCTGTGCCGTGCGTGTGATCATTGCTTGTACAGCCCTCTCGCAGTGTCCGGAGCAAGTATGGTGGGTCTGACACACCGGTGTCCATGTGTTCTGTTTTCCATTTCCAGGAGTGTATTTCTCAGCACGATCTCCCCTGTATCATCTTTACAAACTTTTCAGTCTGTTTCTGACTACACTGTATAACAATGGACGGACTTGCAATAACATGAATTAAGATATATTCCAGCAACATAACATACTTAAACTAGCACAAGCTTTTAGTCAAATGTTCCTCGGCCACTGTCAAATAGAAACTGATTGACATGGATCTGATGGCGAGATTTGCTTCTTCACTTATGTACTTATTAAGTTTTAATAGTCTGAAATTGTCATCTGCCTTATAGTTTGTGCTTGGTTGCTGTTGGACTGTTCTCTTAGTCGTCTTCTTATCCTTCAGGTGTTAAATAGTTTAGCAATATGACACTTGACTGCCATATTGTCAATGGCTTTGTTCTCGTAGAGAGACATACTGCTGGCTGTGATGGCGTTAGCAATTATCCTGCCACCAAATAAGAGGCAATTACACCGGTTATCAACTGCATGTACCCTCTTCATCCTTGCACAGTTGATCACAGGTTATACCGAGTTATATCTACTGAGAGTGCTTCAAGAGATTTTCATTTCCATCACTTTTTTTATAATGCTATTCCAGAAAATATTCATGCATGCTGTGAAATTATTGTTAGATATTGCTATGTTACATTTATTCATTTCTGCTGTCATTTCGTGGTTAATCTTATTTATATTGTATTGGACAAATCTGCTAGGACGAAAGCTTTGGATTTTTCTCACTGGGAAGGTGTTCTCCCACAGCAAACGATCAGTGAATCTCTTTAGAAAGGCTAAAGTCCCTTGGGAGCTGGGCAGTTTTCACGGGAGTAAGGTTGCATCCTACTTTGTGCCTTTGGCTACAGAGCCAGAGTTCCTCCTTGCCCTGATTGGAAGGCGCCTTGCCACCACTGCTATCCGCAGAGAATAACTGAGCATGAAATTTTTAACAGCTGGGCTTTGCGACCGAGCGGTTCTAGGCGCTTCATTCAGTCTGGAACCGTACGACCGCTACGGTCGCAGGTTCGAATTCTGCCTCGAGCAAGGATGTGTGCGATGTGATTAGGTTAGTTAAATTTAAGTAGTTCTAAGTTCTGGGGGACTGATGACCGCAGATATTAAGTCCCGTAGTTCTCAGAGCGATTTGAAATTTTTATCTGTTCTGTTCGGACATCAAAGGACGAGAAACTGCCTAACCAGCATGGGAAGGTCTGTTACTTTCACTCCGAAATTTGATATACCCCGACACCATACTTGATGTGAAGAAGCCGACCAATTGACAGGGCACTGCTCCATCCCACTACCAACCTGTTATATGTTAAACAGCGCTTTGTACACCCAGTGTGGGAAGTTCATGCAGAGTCCTCCAATTTTTCAAGACACGAGTGATATTCTGGTGCCACATTGGGAACAGCATTGAGTTATCACCTCGAAATAGAGGTTTTTTTAAAGTAGAGTTGTGTGGCTAGATCTACGTTCCATGGCCATTTGATTGCCGCCCATCATGAGGAAATCGTGGCCGACGTTTGGTGCTGATGGGCGCATGGTTTGCTGATTTTGGGGAAATGTAAGTACCACAACTGCAGCAGTGCGATCCATTTTCTGAGCATTCCGTTACTTGCTTACTCTATCAAGCAACATGTGTTGCTTAATTTGGATATAGTTCGTAGAATTTTGCTGTGCCATTAACTTTCAATTCGTCAGCTGCACAGATGAGCAGTTTTGTTTCGCTTTCTCTGTACAGTCTTAAATATCCATTAATTTCAGTCTTGACTTAGATTTCAAGATCCTTCACATTGTCCGACAACTTTTCCATGGTTAATAATAAATATAACCTGATGCACAATGGAGATTCTTAGATCACAGTGAAGGCGTTATCATTGTGCACAATGGTAAAACTCATTGATCAGTTATATTAAGAATTTAGAGAAAAGGCAAAGGTTGCACTTACTCGTTTCATATCATTAATGACTTGTTTTATAATGAACACTACTCTTATGCTGCTCAAATCTGATAAACAACTAGGACCCAACTTCTACTGTAATAACAGAGCGCCCACAGAATGCAATATATTATCCATTTTTCCAAAAGCATGTTCTGCCATGCCTGGTTTCTGAAGACAGTAGAGTCATAAACAATTGCTTTATTATATCCAATGTTGATCTACAATGACAATATTTTCTTGATGCAATAGTAGCCAAACTCACAAGGTATTTTACATATACCGCACAGTCTAAGTTCTAGATTGTCCTTTAATGGCTTTCTCATCAGTTGTTATATTTGTACTGGCAGCCTGAATGCCGATTTAATGTTAAGGTGGTGAACGTTCCTTGCCAGCAAATGCGAAATGCCAACAATGCATGCTGCCAGCTTTAATCTTTGGGAGTCTTACTTGTATGTCCCATCTGAAACAGCCCGTGAAATTTATCACTATTGTAGCCATTTTCACAGAAGACTTTTCATAGGATACTCTGTTGTTGTAGCTATTTTTTGCATCAGAGTGGTTTTGCTTGACAGACAAGGGTCTTCAGTAGTGTTTACTTTTACCTCCATTGTAAACTTAATGTGAATTCCACAAAACTAATCGATGTAGACTCATGCAAACGTAAATGATTTCTTTGTAGCACAGAGAGACAATAAGGTTCACACTTTATATGATTTATGCATGCATAAACTACTCAAAAGCTGAGTACATAATTTTTTCATTTAAAAATCTCTCTCATTGCATTAACTTGAAGACCAATGTGGTGGCTTACTTATCATACTTTCACTCACCATTATACTGAACAATTATTTTCTGGGCAATTTAGCTTCAGCATAAAAAGGATTAATTCAATACATGATTTTAGGCTGATAGCTATGTATCTTGCCGAGGACTCTTCAAAGGTGTTTGAATTCTTTACACTCAGTATCCAATACAATTACTTGTAATTATATTTATTGCTTGTAATAAATGTAAGTTACAGTAAATTGTGATTTAAATGGCTACAATATGGTAGAAAAGTAATATGTGAACAGACCTTTTCCAGTTGTCCAACACAAGGCAAAAAATCGATAAACATAAACAAGTAAACAAAAATTACACATAATTGGTCTTTTGGAACATTGGACTGACCATATTAAATGATGTACAAATGGTGACAACACAATATTATCAGTTTGCTTAAGCTAGGAAAGAAAGAGCACATTAAAGCAGCAATAAACCCTTGTCTCCTTCATAATATTTAGGCAATGTCGAAGATTATTGGGAACAATTCACTTACAATATATACAGTACATGATAATATTGTTATACAGAATAAATGAAAGTAACCTCAAACACAAACAGGGCGATGAGATGGTTGACATTGTAATCAAAATGTTTTATGCAAGAGAGAGAAAACACTATTTCAGAGAAAGTAAAAAAATTTGAGGCTATGTTACAAACTAAACATTAAAGCCCACTGCTCCCTCATCAAAAGGAAAAAGGCAGTACAAAACAAAAACAACGAAATCATTCCACAAATAAATGAAACGTAACTGGCACATTAATCTACACACAAACAAAAATAAAATAATGTCCTCAGACCATAACAGTACAGCAACCATATTTATGTTGCTGAATTCAATGAATTACATGTTCTAGTGTCAGTGTGTGGATAAGCTAAAAGAAACAGTAAATGAAATGTAGATGCATTGGGTTTACTAAAAAAACAACATTTAACCTTAAAGGTTTTTTTTGCTTCAGTATTGGTAGGCATATAGAGGTTAATGAATTTACTCAGAAAATTATGTCATATTAACTGATCCGAAATATTTCTTATACATTATTTCTCTGTATCAGTGGTACTACATAAAATCCATGTTTCAAAAAACAAAGCAGTTAATTTATTTCTTACAATGTTTTACTTTAATTCGAGATAATATGCTTCAGTCATTATTGACCACTGCAACATACTGTTTCAAACACAAATAAAACATGGCAACCAGCCTCTGATGAGTTCATCCTTAAAGTTTACAATGAATTTTGAAGTTATCACAATCTTCACAATACTATGACTATTTCATTTGCATTTATCCACATTAATTCAGTTACATATAATTCATGAACAAATAAAGCAATTAAACGTACATTTTTGTAAAAGAAGTTTCCTCATAATGTAATGTAAAGAAACAGTTTCAAAAAAACACTTGGTATTTACGATAATGTTCTCTATTTCAATGGCAGGAGAATCTCACAAATGGATACTAAAGGTTTTCTGATTCATATATAACTTTTAATGATATTATATATGCACTCTATGCATTTAGTATGAGTTTGTAGCAGATGTTACAGATACATGACCAGTGTTTTCCACTATTTATTTGTAGATATATGTTACTGTGGGCACAAGTAACACCACCTATTATGACCATACAAAATACAATTTTGGAAAACATGCTTACATTATTTACAACACATTTACAAACTTCTGTAAACAGCATTAACACTGTACATAATTTCTGAACTAAATTTATTTTGACTACATTTTACAGATTAAGCAACAAGACATTTATAAAATGGTGGAAAAACCACATCACAATATTGACTCCTTCATTGTCTTTATGAGGGATATACTGCAATTGTGGGTTTTTCGGAGAAATACGTTTTTTTCTTAAATCCTGTATTAATTTTCCTCTAATCAGTTATAATTTTGTAATTGAACAGGTTTGTTATGTGATATTCATATATTTCTCATATTTGTTATACTGAGCAAACTCTTCATTCAGATTATGTAACAGGGTTACAGAGTTGTGTAAAGATTTCGCTTAGTGATTGAGTCAAGATGCATTACAATACCTTGTATATTTTGTTTATGTAATTGGAGCGTTTCCACACCTTCACTGAATTTAATTTGGAAGGTTCCTCATGTTTGAGCAATACAGTACTTTGTGTACAACACTGTAAATTCCCACTAGTTATTCTGTCATGTTAACCGCATGGAGAGAATCTATCTATGTCTATTCACATTTGATAAACTGATGCCTATGTTCTGTTTATCCCAAATTGTTGCTATTTTACAAGATGCCTTCCTCATAAAGTATTCTCTCTATTATGTTTGGACTGTACCCTTTTTTGCGGTTGATTGTTTTGTTAATAAGATTCCATTTGGCACATATTACTGTGAAATGGGGATTTTCAAAGCTCTTTCAGTCATGCATTTGTTAGACTGACATTTGATGGAAAACTGGTTGGAATGACAAGTTGTAAATTGTTTAAAAGAGGGGGAAGGGACCAAACTGCTTGATCATCGGTCCCTTGTTCAGAATAAAACAATGTCAAAATGGGGTGAATAAAACAAACAAGATGTACAACACAAAATGGAAAGAAAGGATGAAACCATAAGAGCGAAGGAAAGGTAACAAACATTACAAGGAACAAAAGAGGACAAGAAAACAAAAGAGAGGCCCAAAAAACAAAGAGAGTAAAACAAGAAAGCAGATTACAGTGACTGGCCGACCACAAGAATAAAAAGAAGCCAGCCACTCTGCATCGCATTAAAACCTTAAACCTAAAAGCGCTTGGGTGGAGGACACAGAAGGACAAAGGACATGAGGGGAAACTTAGATCAAATGATAAAACCCACCGTAAAATTGAAGCTGCTACTGAGGCATTGACGCCCAACACCGAAGGTAGGGTGCTGGGAAAATTAAGAGTCCGCTGCAGAGCGGGTAAAAGAGGGCAGTCCACCAAGAGATGGACGACTGTCATTTGTGAGCCACAGCAACACATAAGTGGGTCCTCATGACAGATGAGGTAACCACGCGTTAGCCACGTATGACCAATGCGGAGCTGGTAGAGGACAACTGACTCCCTGTGAGAGGCCTGCATGGTAGAGTTCCACACATCCGTAGTCTCCTTAAAGACACGCACATTGTTGTGCATACTGTTATGCCATTCCATCTCCCAAAGACGAAAAACCCTGTGGTATAAGACTAAACGCAGGTAAGGTTCAGAGAAGCCGATCTACGCAAGCGGTTTCCGCGTTGCCTGTCTGGCCAGCCTGTCGGAAAGTGGGTTGCCTGGGATTCCGACATGACCTGGGGTCCAGACAAACACCACTGAACGACTGGACCGTTCCAGAGCATAGACAGACTCCTGTACGGTCGCTACCAAAGGATGACGAAGGTAGCATTGAACGATAGCTTGTAGGCTACTCAAGGAGTCAGTACACAGAAGAAATGACTCCCCAGGGCATGAATGGATGTGGTCAAGAGCACGAGATATAGCAACCAGCTACCATGTAAGCAATGCTGTTCAGTGTGTCCTCCATGGACATACGGGAAGCTGACGTGGCCATCAGCCATCGAGCCGTTGGGGTAAACTTCTTCACAGCCTCAGTACATATCAAGAATCGACAGGAAGTGGAAGCACACAACTGCAAGCTTAACTGAGTCCTTAGGGCCATGTGACAGGTCAAGGCGAAGCCGCAGCCTAGGTGTACATCATGGAGGTGTACGTGAATTGACCTTAAGCATAGGTGATAAGTGCAAGGACTCCAGTTCAGACAGAAGGGATCAGACGCGAACTGCAATTGTAAGACCCGACCTGGGCCAGTGGTGCGGGAGATGAACCACTGTGGGTGGCACAAGGAGACGGTAATTCGGATGCGCAGGAGAATGTAATTCGGATGTGCAGGAGAACTACGAACATGTGCAACGAGAGCAGTTGTGCACGCTTAACCTTCAATGGAGGGATCCCAGCTTCCACCAGGACGCTGGTCACCGGAATCGTCCTAAAAGCTCCTGTCGCTAGTCGACCGCCACAGTGGTGCTCTAGCTCGAGTAAACGCAACGCTGAGGGCGCCGACGAACCATAACCACACTCCCATAGTCAAGGTGGGATTGAACAAGGGCTCTGCAGAGCTGCAGCAGCGTAGAGCGATCTGCACCCCAGTTGGTGTCACTCACGCAGCGGAGGGCACTGATGTGCTGTCAGCACTTCCACTTAAGCTGACAAAGGTGCGGAAGCCAAGTCAATTTGGCGTCGAAAACCAGTCCTAAGAATTGATACGTTTCCATTAGAGTGAGTAAAAGGTAAAGTTACGGTTCCGGATGAACGGTATGACGCCGACAGATTTTTATATATTTGTTTTGTATTCTATTCCTTACAAATGTAATAAATTTGCTTTCTGAATTACTTATGCTGCTATGTTGTATCATAAATGCACAAAACTAGTGCTGAAATCTCCTTGCAATATAACTGTCATCTCACCCCGATGCCTGGGGTGAGATGCATAAATGACACTGTTCATAAAAAAATTAAATATGCATATAATTACTGATGGTTTCGTAACGCCAACTGGCCTTTACATAGAAAAATCTCATCACTGAGCAATATTTCAGTGCTGATCCTGAATCTCCAGTTCTAACTCGCCTTTTGATCCTCCGAACCTTAATTATGGTATCTTCCCCCGATCTACTCTATGCAAGAATGTATTGGGCTGGGATGACATTGGTGGACTAGCTTTCGACTTCATGCAACACTTGCCTCTGCCAAACATGCCAGTGCAGGAAACGTTCTATTTACGTTAGCCTTAGGTTAACTGTTTTTGCATTTGTGTTACGAAAGTCCAGGCGTTCTATACGGTGCACTGGTATCATGAAGGTGAAGTGAAAGAGGGAGCGAATGAGTTATGTTCATTCCTATGAAAATTATGTATCGAAGCATGTTACAGAAGTCCGCCTGTTCTCAAATGGAGCACCTAGTATAAATAAAAATACCCTAGTATTGTGTCATGCATTGACAGACACTGAAAAAAAGATTAAAAAAACACTCAGATTTCCCGAAAGAAGTCTCTCATTTCTCCCTTGTTCTTGGAACACTGAAGAGACAAATACGTAAATGTGATCCAGTTTACACCCCCAAAGAGTATGTGGATGTAGCAAACAGTGCCGTGGAAATTGAGGACATAATGGACTTTGACACATGGTGGTCTCATCATTAAAAAAAGTACAGTCTTGACAAATGGCACATCTCAAGACTGCTCATCAAAAAAAACATTTTTCTGTTGCAATGTTGAAAGAATTTCGTTATGAAACAACGAAACTGGGGGTCGTGACTGCCTACCCTTTCATAAACAGCCAAGTCAGTCTCTCCTTTAATCTGGTAAAAACTAAACTAGCTTCATTTCACACCAGGCTGTGAAGGCTATTCTATGGAAAAAAAGTTTAGAATCAGTAAAAAGAAAATTGAAGATATTCAGAAACTGGTTAAGTACATCTATGGAGAAAACACTGAGATCTTTTACGAGGAGACATTGAAATGCCTGACTACAAGTAATAACTCACTACGATAAATTATTAACTACCCAGAACATTAAATTCTATGAAGTAGTTGTTTTCATGTTCTGTTGAATATAATTTTCCATTAGTTAATAAATTTGACTTTAAGACCAGAAATGTGTAATTTTGATTGTTTTATACTCATGAAAAGTGGTGAATTCCCTTATTGAATGGAGAAAGGAACAATGTTACAAATTTTCAATATTCCTTTTAGAAGATACATTAAACTATTTTCATTCTCAGTATTTATGATCAGCATGCAACAACTGTAGAAAATTTCAGTGCACTCTGTCAAATAATTTAACAATAAGACAGTTTCTTGTCTCTACTGAAAAGCAAGAAAATGTGACATAATTCCTTTCTCCACCCACCTACTCAACTATGTCCGACAATGCAAATGTGAGTCATACAGACCCCATTTCGATGTAATAATTGGTCTTTGCCTTTTCGGACTGTGAAGATCAGTAGCGATTCGAGAGAATGGCGGGTAAGTTGACGCGGAGTCTAAGATGACGAATTTTGAATTTCTCCATTAACTCAACAGATATGCTACGTGCACAATGGTATGCGCTCTGCAGGCATGCCTGTGTAACTAGAACCGCTTCGTCATTTTGTTTTGTTGACTGGACGCTGTTTTCTTAACAATTTTTCCTTTAGTTTAATTAAGTTTCATATAAGTAATACTTTTATTTTCATGAACACCAGTTGATTCCTCTTAAGCCTTATGGATTTACTGATGCTTTAATAATGGTTTACTGAATGCATTCTGTGAGACTTTGTCCATGTTAAAGTTTGTGTCGACTGCGGTTAAGATGATGAATTATGCAGAGGCAAAGATGCCGAGTTCGTCATCTTACTCGCCTCTCACTGTTGCCATGCTTCTGTTCACTTTGTTATTACATAGTCGTGTCATTTTAATTACAGTCTAAGTAATAAATATGGAAAAAGTATATATAATGAATAACAGATAGGCAGAAATGGAGCAAGGTATCAATTAAAGAGGCAAATCAGCATGTAAAAATGGGAATCGTGTTACTGCTGCCGCTAGGAAGTTCAACCTCCCTGAATCTACTTTACGTCGCTGTGTAAAAAAATACATGCTGATGAAGTACCTTAAGCTCTTCTTTCATTCACATTTAAATATATTTGAAAATCTCATTTTAAATTAATATTTTGTTTATTTTTCATTAAAAATAAAAACTTCGCCATTTAATCTTTTGAAAATCTCATCGTGAACTTAATAATTCACAAACCTTATTTCATTTCAGGATTTGTCACAAACTGCAGGCAGATTTAAAAATACATTTAATAATGAACAGTGACATGAACTGGAGCAATACGTCATCCATGTAGACAGAAGAGCTTTTGGACTGACAAGGTCTGATTTTGCTCCAATTGTCTACGATTATGCTGAATGTAAGAATATAGACCACAGATTCAACAAAGCTAAAAAGATGGCAGGGAAAGATTTCATTCAAAATTTCATGACGCGGTTCAAGTTTTCTTTTCGTAACATCAGAACCTACTTCAGCAGCTAGAGTGGCTGCATTTAATGAAGTTAATTTAGAGGGATTCTTTGCTCTTATTTCTCTGCAAAGCTCAAACTCCTCTGCTTTACCTCCATTACCTCAAGCTGCACCTAAAGGAGGTCCAAGAAAACGAGAAAATAATTTTCGATCTCTACACATAACAAGCACATCCGTGAAAATAGTTCTGGAAGAAAAGAGAAAGACAAGAGAACAAGTGAAGAAGAAACAAGACAGAAATATGATGAAAGATAAAAAATTAAAAGAGAACGTGAATGAAGAGGCAAAAAAGTGAACGAAGGTCCTAAACGTAAACTTACGTTTGGCAGAGGTTCTGGAACGAAACAAAGGAAGGATCCTAGAATGGACTTCTGCGACTCATCTTCGAACTCATCCATTGAGATTGAGTACATAGACAGTGATTTCGATTCTGTCGATGAAAGAGACTGTATACTTTGTGGTGAAGTTGGAAACACTGAATTGTGGTATCAATGTTCTCGATGACATGAGTGGACTCATGCTCAGTGTACAGGCTTCAATTACAGGGAAGAAAAGGAGAAATGCTATGTTTGGGACTTTTGTGATAAATAGATAAGTTTGAATAAAAGTCTATTTTCTAAATAAAATGTTCATTTCATCATCTTACCCATACCCCGAACTCATCTTACCCTCCTTGTGGGGTAAGTTGACGAATGGTACAATCACTAACAAAAACCGGTCTATCTACAAAAACTTCCGTTTTAGGTAATGTTCAAGGGCTTGAATCTAAAGGGGATACCTGAAGCAATAATTTTACTGTAAATAAAGTATTTAATTTTAATATAAGGACCAGAAAACTATTAATATGCCTTAATGTCGTCATCTTACCCTACTTTCCCCTACAATAACACAATCCAATATGACTGGTGGCTTCAAAGTCACAGGAATTTACCTGTTCAATACAAATGTGATCCTAGTAGAGGCATTTGCTCCAAGCACTTGCCAGACAACAATTAGCCACGCACCAGCAGTGATCCAGTTACTTCTTACAGCTCACTGGACTGACCCATTAATCCTCTGACATCACTTATTCACAATTCACTAGAAAAACTAACCACGCTAAGCGTCCTCGAAATGCTGATAATCGTCACTGTCCTCTGATTCTGATGATCCTCTTAAAGTTAAACCTCTATGTATGCGCAGAGCCGAGTCTCCGCCAGGCACTGCATCATGCAGCAGCATATTATCTTTCAAAGGTAGATAAAAACAAAGAGGGTCATAAGACTGGCCATGAATTCGTCTGTGATCATGGTGGAAAACGAGGTCTTTTCCAGTCAACAGAAGCTCAGCTGTCTAAACTAAATAAAAATACCAACCACGGAACAGATGTTGACCAATAATACCAAGAACAAACAGCGCAAATCCCAAGCAATTACAAGACTCAAAAATATACAGATGCTGAAAATTGGTACTGAAATCTCCATCAGGTGGACACAGTCAACATCATGCAACTCAGCATAGTCTGCAGGAATTTCTATTCGCTGCTGCTGACAAAGATATTTTTATCTGTCCACTGCGACGAGCAATTTGTCTTACAACCTCAGTTTTGTCTTATACTTTTCTGTGAAATAACTTCACATTTTTGTTTTTCAAACGCATTATAGCATCAACAGCACAACTTAATTTTGAACAGAATTCTGTTCTGAATCCACCTTTTAATAAAGAAAAGGATTATTTGGTATAAAATTTATTCATTTTACATTCAAATTATTGAAAATTAGCAAAACTACACCCTGAAACTGAACAAAATCACGATTTGTAGAACATGGAACATATGTGACCATATCATATGAACAGGCTCCTGACATGGTCACCAAGTAGACTTATAGATTTTCGGTTTCTGGATCAGTGTAACTACTTTCATGGGAGATTATAAATTTATTTTCGAAAGTCCATTAGACTGAGAATGATTTAGAAAAGAAATGGTTGTGACTTTTACAAAATGGCGGCAAGAAAAACTGTCAATACTTGGCATAGCCACATTAGGGGCACCCCTTAGCCCAAAAGAGTTGTCTTGGGAATGTTGTCTTACAATTTGCTGTCCTTTATAACTTGCTGAATTTAATGTTTAATGTCAATCTATTTTGTTGTGACACTGAATAATGAAATGTGAAACCATGTTCTACATATATATCCTTGTTTGGTATTCAAATTATTATTTTTATTTTTTCATTTAGCTCAAGTTCTTACCACAATAGATTAAGAACAAACCATCATTTACTGTAGAGCAGGGGCTGCCAATAACTCGGCTCGTGAGCCCTGCCCTGGCGCAAGTGCCATGGCGCTCGGCCCCTCAGGCTAGGTGCACACTTTTCCCAGTTCCGCGGCACGTGGGGCGGACCAACTCTCCCGTATTATACGCGTTCTCCCGTATTTTAACACTTTCTTTTAAATTCTCCCGTCTCCCTTATTGGCCGCCTGTTCCTCCCGTATAATTCGTTTAATGATCGCTGTTAAAACCCGTGAGGTACTATCGATAGTTGAAATTTTGTATTCAAGATATCTAGAAAACCTTTCTTGCAATAATCGATTACTGTTCGTGTCAGCAATCGAAACAGATGAACGTTAACGCCAAATATTTCGATTTGTGCTAACTTCTTGGTTTTTCCGTAAAGCCGGGTTCACACACGCAACGAAAGTATCGCTACAAGTCAAGTCATTCTGAAGTGGCGCTGTGAGCTACCGTTCACACAGGACGCCACAAATTCTTCGTAATTGCGCAGTTTGCAAAATGGCGTCACCTGTATCAGCTGATTAAACGGCTGTACATATTACTAAATAAGATGTTTTGGAAACATAATAAATGTAAAATATTACTTACCAAAGTGTTTCTCGTCTCTTTTGTCTCACTACATGTTTTAAGAACCGGTCTGTAGCTTCAAACCAAGCAAGGCTGGGTTTATACATCCAAGATGGCGGCGAGTATAGACGTTATAGTAAACTGCTCCGCGAAATTTAGTAGTATTATTGATATAAATTGCGTATTGTGCAATGAAGAGGTTATAGAAGGTATCAGATTGTGT
The DNA here is from genome assembly GCF_023897955.1 of Schistocerca gregaria. Classification (NCBI taxonomy): domain Eukaryota; kingdom Metazoa; phylum Arthropoda; class Insecta; order Orthoptera; family Acrididae; genus Schistocerca; species Schistocerca gregaria. Next base: position 960,131,594 of record NC_064921.1, on the reverse strand, counting down.
CCAGTGATTAATAAGTGGATTCACTCATCGTGTTTGTGTAAAATAAATACGACAGATCACTCATGTTGTTGTGGACAGGCGCAGTGTGATCCACAAGTAACTGCTCTCACGAAATTTTTAAATGGTCACAATGAATCCGTTGAAGATTGTTTGAAACAGGATTTACAGAATGCAAGAAAATACGTCCTTGACATTGAAAAAGTGGTAAGTTCTTTTGAAAAAAGAAGAAACTCGGAAGAAAGTGTTATTTGTAATCGTTTCCCTAATCCTATAGAAACGATCCATTCAAAACATCATGAACCTATGTTAACATTATTCTCGGCAAATACTAACAAGTGCAGCAAGCTGTTATTATACAGGCCTACTGAACAACTAAATGCTGCGAGTGTGATGTTTAAGTCTGCCAATGATGAAAACAGCAACCTCAAAAAAGTGAGTTTAACTTGTAAATCTACAGGGAAGAAACTTAATGTCAATCCAGTGCCAAATAAAAGTGAAATATGTATATTAGGAGATAGCCATGCCAAAGGAGTAGCCAGTATAATGATAGCTATGCAATCTCGCTACAAAATTACTAGTGTTGTGAAATCAGGTGCACCTCTTGGCGAGATTGTGAAAAACTGTGAAAAGCTAACAAAAAATTCCTCTGTCTGTGTCATAATAGGTGGTGCAAACGATGTTTATCGTAATGAAAGCCATCATGCAACAAGAGCACTCAAAGAAACTTTGGAAAAACTCTCACATATAAAAGTTTTCGTGCTTAGTGTTCCACATAGGCATGACTTAATAAGTAGCTCGTGTGTTAACCTAGAAATTAACAAAGTCAACAGGAAAATAAGACAACTCTGCTGCAGTTTCCCACAGGCTACCTTTATTGACGCAAACAGCATGGAGAGAGCTCACTTTACAAAGTATGGTATGCACAGGAACACACAGGGAAAGGAAGCTATGTGCAAACAATTGTTAAATACTATTAACTGCAACACAGTGGAAGGTCGTGCTGTAATCCCTCTGCCAGTATGCTTAATAACAAAAACGAAGAAAATGAATGGATCAGAAGTTTCAGTACCTAGATGCTCAGATGATTCTGTTTCTTCACCAAACAGAGATAACTCAATGGTTACATGTACTGCAGAAGAAGAAAAGGCAGCATTTCCACTCTGTGAACCTACAGCAACACCACTTGTGCACCTGCCTACATGCAGTTCGTCAAAAATATCACTGCCAGCAGAAACACCAGCTGCAACAGCAGTACAACCCCTGGAGCCTACAGCAACTGCAATCTTATCCCCACCTGCAAGTAAGTCAATAGCTTCATCATCTTCAAGGGAATTGACAGCATCAGCTCAAGGTAAATCAACAAGCAAGTCAACAGTTTCATCATCTTCAGTAAAGAAGGAAGCATCTACTGAAGAAAAATGGACATCATCACAGAGAACAGGAGGTAAACGTAAAGTTGTGTGTCCTCCTCATCTGAAGGATTTTTTAACCACAGGCACGAGAAAGAAGAAACTACCAAAATAGGTAATAATCCAAACAACTTCTCCATTTTTCATCAAAACATCAGGGGAATAAGAAGCAAACTAGATCAATTAGAAGTTAACATAAATAACAAAAACTTTATGAACAATGCTCAGATCTTATGTTTCTCAGAACACCATATTACAGAAGGAATTGAAATGTTACATATAGACAGTTATAGCCTTGCCACCTACTACTGTAGAGATAGCATGAGAAAAGGTGGAGTAGTAATTTTCATTAAGAATAATTTAACTTTTAGATCTGTAGATATAAGGAAATATTGCAGTGACCAACAGTTTGAAGTGTGTGCAATAGAAGTGACATTAAACAGTTCCAAATTAATAGTAGTTACAGTGTACAGGGCACCAGGAACCAATTTCACAGTCTTTATGGTTCAGTTAGAATTGTTACTATCAACCTTATTTTCTAAAAATAATGACATTATCTTACTTGGGGACTTTAATGTCAACTTCGCAATGGAATGCAACAACAAAGTAGAGCTCCAGAATTTGCTGAGTTCCTACAATCTTACATCAGTGGTTGACTTTCCTACTAAGATCACACCTGACTGTCAATCTCTGATAGACAATATATTTTTAGATGTAAATTTATACCAGAACTTCACTGTCACTGCAATAGTAAATGGCATATCAGACCATGATGGACAGCTCCTCACTCTACATGACTACAGACCTGTCAAGAGAGCAGTCCCATCCTGGAAGGCAATCAGACTTATGAACAAAGAGACCCTGGAATTTTTTAACCATAAGCTGCAGCATGAAGATTGGAATTCAGTTCGCAGAGTAGATGATGTTGATACAAAGTTCAACATATTCATAAACGAATTCCTATCCCACTTTGAAGAAGCTTTTCCTAAAAAGTTTGTTAGGAACAATATTTCCTCGTCCTTAAAGAAGCCATGGATCACAAAGGGTATTCGAGTGTCATGTAAATATAAGAGAGAACTTTATGTTGCAACCAGAGGGTCAAGGGACAGAGAATTAATCAGCCATTATAACATGTATTGTAAAATCCTAAAGAAAGTTATTCAGACATCAAAAGCACTGTATTATGTAAAATAAATTGATAACTCCAATAATAAAATGAAGACTGTCTGGCAAATAGTTAACAAGGAGACAGGGAACAATAAAAAAAGAGCTGTAGAAAACTTCATAATCAAACATGAAGGGAATCTTGTGCAAAATCCTGAGATCATAGCTGAAATCTTTAATAAACACTTCCTGTCAGTGTCTGAGCAAATAGGCTGCAAGGGTTCTGTGAATGATGCCCTGACCTTTTTGCGAAATGCTTTCCCTAACAAAATCATCCAAATGCATATTAGACCTGTTACAGTATCAGAAATTGAAAGAACAATTGCCTCCATGAAAACCAAGAACTCCTGTGGAGTAGACAATATTTCTAGCAAATTGTTAAAGCAGTGTTGTACTTCTGTAAGCAATATACTGTGTCATATTTTCAATGCCTCTTTGCAGCAAGGAATTGTTCCTGATAGACTAAAGTATGCTATCGTGAAGCCTCTCTTTAAGAAAGGGGAGAAAACTGATGTTAAAAATTTCAGACCAATATCTCTCCTGGCTGTGTTTTCAAAGGTACTAGAAAAGCTCATGTATTCTAGAATTTTAGAACACCTACATAAATTCAATATTCTCAGCAAACATCAGTTTGGTTTCCGGAAAGGTCTGTCAACTGAACAAGCAATATATGCTTTTATAGATAAGGTTTTCGAATCTCTAAATGAGAAAATGGTGACAACAGGGTTATTTTGTGATTTATGTGAAGCCTTTGACACTGTGAACCACCAAATACTGTTACTGAAGGCAGACCATCTAGGAATAAGTGGTGTAGCAAATAACTGGCTTCAGTCATACCTGACAGAGAGGAAACAGAAAGTAGTCTCAGATAAGTCAGACAATTTGTGTGGTGGAATGATTTCATCGGAATGGAGAGACATAAATTGTGGAGTTCCACAGGGCTCTATTCTTGGTCCTTTACTGTTCCTGTTATTTATAAATGATTTACCTTATTCTTCAATGATTCAGTGCAATTTTACCATCTTTGCAGATGATACTAACATAATGGTTAATGGTCTTAAATGTGAAAATGTTCAAGAGTCTGTTAATACTATTCTTATAGATTTAATGAAATGGTTTACTGCAAATGGTCTTTCACTTAACCTTGGTAAGACTAATTATATTCAGTTCACCCCAACTGCCAAAACTGAGGAAGAAATGACTGTTAAATATGCCACACAGGTCATAGAAAGAGTGGAAGTAACAAAGTTTCTAGGCGTGAAGATTGACTGTAGAGTAAACTGGTCCCATCACATTTTAGATCTTTACAAGAGACACAGCTCTTCAGTTTTTGCAATGCGAATCATCTCTGACAGTGCAAACTTAAGCATTAAAAAAGCTGCATACTATGGTTACTTCCATTCTTTGATGGCATATGGAATTATTTTCTGGGGAAATCAACCTCTTGCAAAGAAAATATTCATTGCTCAGAAGCGTGTTGTAAGAGTGATGTCTGGTGTAGATCCTAGATGCAGCTGCAGAAGCCTATTCCGGAATCTGGGAATTCTTACAACTACTTCTCAATATATATACTCACTTATGTGTTTCATAAGTAAAAACACTGATTTATACAAATGTAACAGTGAATACCATCAGTATAACACAAGGAGGAAACATGATTTCCACACTGAAGGGAAAAATTTGAAGATTGTGCAGAAGGGTGTACAGTCCTCTGGTATAAAGATATTTAATGCTCTTCCTCCAGAAATCAAATGTGAAATTACCAACAAATCTACATTTAAAGAGCTTCTGAGCCAATTTCTTTTAGCCATGTCATTTTACAGTTTGGAAGAGTTTATGAAACACAGTGAGAAACGGCCTTAAAATAAGATGTATTATCATATAAATTGAACATTAAGCTGAACATTCTTGTCACATATGTAACTCTTAGTGTTAACTGCTTATATTTAACAGTCTGGGTTATATGACCTTTTCAGGTTTAATTTACTTTGTTTTATACCTGTAATCTGTAGGTCTAAGGATTCTCATTCCATTATATTGTGTTATGGATCATTGTAGTGGTTAAGTAACTTTATATTCTTTACCTGTAAACATAGTGTACAAGTACTTGTCATTGACAATGTGAAAATTGACACACACTACATCCATGTGAAATTGTCACAGTTGGATCCATGGTGTAAGAAATAAATAAATAAATAAATAAATAAATAAATATTAATACCGTCTGTAGATGCACCACTTTTAAGTGATTTCAGTACTTTTTATGTTCATTGATGTAAGCATTTCGAATGCTTCGAATTTTTAACTTTGCTGTAGCTACATCAATTCCAGGTAAATATTCACGCATATTGTTTACTATTTCAATTAATGCAGAATCTCTCAAATTTGTCTTTGTATGATTCGCTTTTGTGGTTCTTGATACCCCTCCAAGAATCTCATAATTGTCGCTGTTGACCACTTTTTCGACATATTAACAGCAAACGCACAAACAAAAGCACTATTTGCTAATGAATACGCACTAGAAAGGTTTGAATCCAGCCGCGAGGTAGCAATCGAATGACGTTATTCGATTGTGGAGTAGGCCAAATGGCGCAACAAAGTAGAACCAAGTTCAACTTTTTGTGGAGTGACAAGTTGCGCTTCTTAAATGGCGCCAACGAAAACTAGGAGTTCGCACATGCAACTACAAGGCAACTGCAGTTCGCCATTCGCAGTGGCGATACTTTTGTTGCCTGTGTGAACCCGGCTTAATACCTACTGCGAAGTATTTGTGTGTAGAGTATTTTCATTTGGTTCTTAAGTGAATGGGTTTTCATTATGTGCTCTCGCCGTGAAAATGAAGATGTGAACTCGACGAAGCAAGAAGATGAAGTACTTGTGTGTTTACTTGACGATATGGAAGGAACAATATTCGTGATTAAAGCACATGGCCAACAACGTAAATCGAGCTTACTGTGTGTTATGTAAGCATGACTTTAGCATAGCTCATGGTAGTAAAGATAGCTGCAGGCAACGTTCTTCTACAGAACTACACAATCGGAACGAAAGAGACGTAAAGGCGAATTAAAATTTATTTAATTATTTTGGCAACACCAGCAAGGAAATGAAAAACGTTGCATGTGAGTTGGAAACCATTTTTCATTCAGTCAAGTTTAATAGCTGCAGAAGTATGGATTGTGCAAATAAATTATTGTAAGGGTCTACGGATTGTGCGCAGCCGTACGGTATGTAACACGTGCTCGCCAACTGACCTGTCTAGAATGCTGACAAATTGCTTGGTCAGTAGACATGCGTCCGGCCGGACTGCGATGCAGAGTACGCCACTGGCCGCCGTCCGCCGTTCGCAGCGGCCTCGGGCGCGAATATGTCTCTTTTCTTACCTCACCATGGAGCCTTTCGATACGACCGTAATTAGGAAGACAGACACAGTTATGACGGGTACGCGTAGTGTGTGTGTTTTGTAGTCCGCCATTGTTAATAAAACTATTTAAACTTATTTCTCGGTGTTTGGGTACTGCCATATCTCAAGGACCCACCACTTACAAATCCTGACAAATATTTCGCCTAATCATCATCCGGGGCAACAACAAACACAAACTCCCTTATAGAAGTGGGATAATTATGGAAAGTCTACAGCCCTGAGGAGATGCAGAACAACGTCAACTTCGAGCAGCAGCATGAACACCTTCCGACCACGCGGGGACATCCAACGCCGGAATTCAAGTTGGTCTACTCCAGTTTGGCTGGAATACGAAAGGCAGTGATGGATTTTTATTTTACATTTGAGTGCATCATTGCTGTTAAATTAGATGAAATGTCGCATTCCAGTCAGAGTAACGTTGGTCGATCTACCAACTGTTATTGATGAACTGCAGGAAGATATTCGGGCAGTTAAAAGCAGAAAGAAGCGAGCGTAACACTCCGAAAGACTTGGCAAATGATAGTTCATGCAGTACAGGTACAACTGGAAGTTAGGGCAAATATGGCGAATTTTTCGCTGTGTAAATTATGCCGATAACGAAAATGTTCCTTGTGAAGAATGTGTAAAAGTTAGTTTAGAAAATCCTAGAATGTGCCACCGTTGTTATTTGAAAGTTAAAAATGCAAACGAAATCGTAACTAGGACAACATCGAAAAGCCAAACAGTCACAGATGCAAACACACGAGTTATTCATCCTTGTGACCAATGTGTCGATTATCGCCGCATGTTAACGGTAAACGGTTTTGTGTGGATTTTGATCTTGAATTGGCTGCACTGCTATTAACAAATATTGATTTTGTTGTTGTTGCTATGTGCCATTCACCAGATGGTAACTTTGAGAACTTTATTGGACATATGGAGAACTGTTTGTGTTACCTAACACACCTAAAGTAAAAAATCGCACTGTGTGGAAATTTCAACACACACATAGGTGATGGAGATGCCAGAGATAGGGTCTTTATGAGATTAATTACCAGTTATGGATTGTTTACTGCAAATAAGCTCCCAACAAGGGGTGGTGCATGCCTGAACGCCGTAATCACCAACCTCTACATCTGGGACTATAAACTCAGTGTAGTTGAACCTATGATAGATCACTGTGCACTAGTAATGGAAACCAGTATGAGGAGCAAACTGCAGATAAGCACATGGCATTCAAACTACACATTCAAAAGAAGATTTGTTAAAGAAGAGAGACTAAATGATCTCAAAGCAGCTCTGTCTTGTGTAAACTGGCAGCAGAAAATTGCAGAGTTAGTAGGCAGTGATTCTTTCTTATTTCTGTTCCAAACCTTAAAAGCAATATTTGACGACATGTTTCCAGTAAGACTAGTGGAGAATCCTGTGGACAAATCACAAGGCAGGCAGAAAGTTATCAATGTGAAACAATGGTACACACCCGAGCTCAATAAATTGAAGTGTATTGTAGCAATGTGCAAGGACCAAATGAAATCAGCTTTATACATTCCAGATAAAGAATTACATCACCACAACTGCCTAGAAGCCAAAAAAGGTTATAGGAAGGCAGTAGAGGAAGCAAAAAAGAAATATAATGATACATACATAAAAGAGGCCCAAAATCGTTGTAAAGCTGCATGGAATCTTGTAAATGAGAACAGAAAGAAGACTACCTCCTGCTTAAATTCATGTAGCCCTGATGGCTTCAATAAATATTTTGTCAGAATAGTGGAAAAGACAGTGAGTGAAATTCCACACACTGATCTAGATCCAACTGCAAACATAAGGAATGCAGACAGTTGCAGTATTCAAAACTGGAAGGAAGAACACCCCAAAGACATGATAAAAATTGTGATCTCCTACAAACACTCAGAAAGTGTAGTTATCTATGGCATGTCCTGCACACTGCTAAAGAAAATTATTGCAGAATTAGCTCAGCCACTAGCCATAGTAATAAACAAATGTCTATTTTCTGGTGTCTTCCCAGACTTCCTTAAACTGGTGCGCACAGTACCAATATATAAGAAGGGGCATCCGTGTGAGGTGTCCAGCTTAGGACCAATCTCAGTGGTACCAGTACTAACCAAAGTTACTGAGTCTGTGATGCACCACCAGGTACTTAATTACTTTGAGGAAAACAACTTATTCCAAAACACACAGCACAGATTCCGCAAAGGCAGATCAACAGTGACAGCCACACAGGACTTATTAAAAACGATTCGACAGAGGTTTGAAGAGAGAGAGAGAGAGAGAGAGAGAGAGAGAGAGAGAGAGAGAGAGAGAGAGAGAGAGAGAGAGAGAGAGAGAGAGAGTGGCACTGACACACTGTGACCTCAGCAAAGCCTTTGACTACATCTCACACACAATACTAATAGCCAAGTTAAGAGGCTATGGTGTTGGAGGTGGTGTTCTATCAACACACCAGTCTTATTTGGAAAACCGAAAGCAGGTAGTATCAGTGCATGGAGCAACTTCTCTTGAACAAAAAATGGAACATGGAGTGCCCCAAGGAACAGTCTTAGGACCGCTCCTATTACTCATGTATGATACAAGCTGTAATAGTCAAATGTTGCCGTTTGCAGATGACATTACCCTTATTGCCAAAGGACATACAGCCACAGAAGCTCTTGGTGCATGAAATTTGATGGTTGAAGAAATAAAAGAATGGTTCATCATAAATCAAATGAAGATCAATGAAGATGAACCCAACATTTGATATACAGTCTAACCAACATTGAAGAACAAGAAAACATGGAGACTGTTAGACTACTATGCTTCAAGACTGACAACAAACTCTCCATGAATGATCACACTGCATATGTATGCACCAAACTTTCTCATGTGATATACCTCTGGAGGAAGATGAAGAGGGTAGTAACTGACCAGTTTCTCACAAAAGTCTACCATGCACTCTTCTACAGCCACATTAGCTATGGACTGTTGTTGTGAGGACACGCCTCAGGCTGTAAAGATGTGTTGCTATTACAAAATAAAAGCCACCAGGATCATATCCTCTAGCAAAAGACTGGACCACTGTAAGCCTTTTTTCATCAGGCTGGGCATAATGACTGTTTTTTAGCCAGTATGTGTTTTTCTGTCTCATTTATATAAAATAAAATCCAAGGAATTTTAGCATAAGGCAATAAATACATAATCATGACACCCGCTGTAAGAGGAACATTGAAGTGCCAAGGTGTCGCCTATCAAGTACACAAGGCAGCTTTTCAACAGTCGCCCTAAAAATGTACAATCAACTGCCTCTAGAAGTGAAATCCATGCCACCTGAATTATTTCTGAAAAAAATTGCTCTGGACTTGAAACAACATCCACTACATTCCTTGGAAGAGTTTTTCAACAGTGGTTCTAGTGAATCGACAAAATAATAAATATTGTTATGTTTTATATATAATTTTGCCTACATTTAATATTCTTTTTATGTTCCCAGTTAACTGCACATTTCATTTTGTGTTTTACTTAAGGTACATATTTTGCCAAAACGAAACTTTATGAGAGTGATCTACATGGTTTTGTAAACATTTTGCTTTATGGCATTTTCATTTGCTGCTATGAAGTTTTACTTCCCTGTTTCTCTACGTACTATGTGTTTTTGTGCACTGCATAAATATTTTCTTTTAATTGTAATATAAATTTTGTATATGATGTTGTATAAATGTTAGTTGATAAACATTGTATTTGTGACATAGTCTGTCCAGCCATGGCTGGTAAACGACAAAGATATAGTAATAAAGTAATAAAAAGCAGTGAAATCAAGGAACTGAAACTATTAGTTTAAGAAGTCAACTGCAAGAACTGCGAAAGAAAGAAGTCATCAATGGGACATGTGAAGACCATAACCTCAAGCAACCTGCCAACTGCAACGTAGACAACGATCAGAAGAACAGAGTCCACATAGGGAAAACTAGTTCAAAATCTAACCTGTCCGTAAGTCTTGCACAAAACTACATTTCCCAAGCTAAGACCGCAAATATTATAACTAAAAAACGTTCACTTTGTTCAAGCAGTAAAGAACAGTCAGTGTTGTGTAGTGAAAACTGTCCAGATCCTGGTATGTCAATAAATAGCATCACCCAAAAATTTCAGTCTGTTTCAGACAATAAAAAATAAACAGACGCATGCATTTCAGATACCACAATGAGAAACAACACAGAACAAAACAATATAGACTAGCTGAGATGACAAAAACGATCGACAGCTCCTTATACTTGCCGACAGTCACAGTTGTCAAATTGCAGAAAGTGTGTCAAGCCATTTACGAAGCTACAATGTCATGGGTTTCATGAAACCAGGAGCTCGTTATTGGGAAGTAACACAACAAGTTGAAAACTCTTGTAAAAAATTTGGACCATCAGACTATGTGGTAATTTTTGGAGGTGCTTACGATGTTGCGAGGGATCAAGCCAACAAAATAAAAATAGCTCTTTAATGTGTACTGCAGCATAAAATCCACACAAATGTGTTAGTTATTAACCAACCACACAGGCATGACCTATCTTCCTGGTCATGTGTGAATCAATTAGTGATTAAGATAAACTCTGACATAAAGGATGTTTGTGGAAAATTTGAACATGCAAATGTAACAGATGTAAGCACTCTTGAAAAATCCATGCACACCAGATATGGATTTCCTCTAAACTATGCTGGGAACAATACCTTACAGAGAAAATATACGATTTTGTAAAGCACTACACTAGGAAACTTACCAGTACGTTGGATAATTGGCTTGTAACAGGCAATGAAAGCCCAAATAACAAAGCAGAACATGTTAAAGCAGTCCAAATTGACTCACAAGGAAGGATGAAACCCAAGGAAAGAACGATAACACAAAATTGGTCCAAAACACATTGGATAAATGGCTGGAAAGAAACACACACAAAGGGATATGCAGACATTTTTTAGAGTAGCTGAGGGTGCCACAGGGGAATGTGTTACAGAACAAACTTATACATACACTTTAAAAGTCATTCACCAAATCGTACAGTCCCTACCAAACAAAACCTGATGAAATAAATGTGGTTCTTAGCAATGAGTGGAAGGAGGTATCAATTTTATGTTTTTGTGAGCACTGGCGATAGAAGGACCATTTATAGTATTCAAACATAACCAGTTTCACTCTGGCAAACTACTTTTGCAGATCAATATCAAAGCTTGGAAGAAGCTGCATTTGTGTAAACGAAAACATAGACTATATGATAATAGACTGTGTAAATCTTTAGGAAGCGAAAAACACTTTGAAGCCTCAGCTATTAAAATAACATCAGGAAAAGCTATAATAATGTGTGTTTAGACATCAAACAACAGCAATGTAAACATTTTCTTAAAAAAAATTTGACCTTGCACTAGGAAAACTTACAAATACTTGCAAAACTTTAGTTCTGTGTGGCGATTTTAATATTGACCTCTTAACACACCGCTCCCAAATAGAAAAATTCCTTAATATTATTCAAGAATATAACGTATGCACTAAAATAAAGTCCCCTACACGCATAACAACAGTGCTACACTTATTGATCAGATCTTAGTAAACACTGACATGCACACCTCAGAAAACTTTAATACTGGCTACAGTGACCAAAATGCACAGCTACTTGCCATATGGAGAAGTATTGACTTGTCTAGGAATGGAAGTGTTATCTACAAGAGAAAATTCAGCATGCAAAATATTGAGCACTTGAAACATATGCTAAGTAGCCACTCGTGGAATAAAATCTACAACAGTTACAACACAGATGAAAAGCTCGATAATTTCATGGAAATTTACAGGCACTGTTTCGAAATTGCATTTCCAAAGAAGAAAATAATTTGTAAAGGCCCCAGAAAACCCAAAACTTGAATTACATCAGGGATCAAAGTATCATGTAGAAGAAACAGAGAATTTTTTGCACTAGGCCTATCAAAAACAGATAGCACCCCTGAGTTAGCTCACTACTTCAAAAAATACAAGTTAACTCTGAGTCGTGTAATAAGTGAAGCAAAATTAAGGGAAAATGACAAACTTATTATGGACTCATCAAACAAAGCTAAGACAATGTGGAACACGGTACAGAGGCCTACTGTAAAGGTGGAAACACACAAAAATATTGTATTCTCATAGGCAGACAGCAAGATCACTGATCCAAAATCAATTGTTAACCTCTTTAATACTTACTACATCAATATTGCTGGTGAGCTAGTGAAGGAACAAATGTGAAAAACATCAAACAAAAATTACAGGAAATTTCTGGAAATAGTATAACAAATACATCCATATTCCTTCCACCAATAAGTAGGGAAGAACTGTTAAATACCATAAATTCAATAAAAAATAAATATTCAGCCGGAACTGACGATGTGCCAGACTATATTATAAAAGTATCAGCTGAACAGATGCTCGTACAACTGCTAAAGTGCGCGTCATTTACGACGGCGGCCGAGTTTAGGTTCGTTCTGCGCATCTGACGTCACAAAACAGTCAGCCAATGAACAGAGAACGACGTTGCCAGAGCTCGACTGCAGTGCAGAGCACGGACGAGTGTCTTCAGTTTTAGAAACGTTCAGTCATAAATAAAGTAATTGAACAAAAGCAATGTCTTGATAGCAGACTTTCTTTTATAGAAAGTTTGGAAAAAGCATTCTTTATACCAATTGCTTCATATTCTATTAATTAATTAAACCAAGCAAGCAATAAGCCTCCTAATTCAGGAGATAGGAAGGAAAGGTGTTTGTATCATTCTCACTAACCGCTTTTTCGCGATAGAGAGCACAGGTAATTGTTTATTTCCTATTGTACTTCTATGAAACGTGATTAATTCATAGTCAAATCAACAGTGTTTGTCGGTATTTCGTGTGCACTTTTAAAGTCCTCCGGGAGAGCTATTGAATGACGAGCTGCGTTAGCGTAATGGTTAAAGTGTGTGGCTGCTTAGCGAAAGGTTTTGTGTTCAAACCTTCTTCGATGCTTAGTATTTTCTTTATATAAAAACAATATCAAAGTGTCTTATTTCATGAATTTTATTCGTTTGAATGTAATTTTTTGAAATTTCTAGTCACAACTAAAATCGACCATACGTAAAGTATATGCTATGGACTTTTACCTCTGCAAACTGTTTAAAATATCGCGCAATGGTTTACTACATCTAATGCTGCACAATAACTGCATTGAACATCAAAACAAAATTAAGTCATTTATGGGGGGGGGGGGGGGGGGAAGGTATCAGTCAAGAAGATGTGTAAAAATCAAATTTTTGGGCCAAATAGTTCTTGTGAAATCGAATGATAAAGTGTGTCAAATCAGTCGAAACACAATGTGTCTGCACAGGCGAGCAGTGCAGTGATGACAAAATCACACACAGCGTGGAATATGGGGAGCACGTCTCTGTAGCAGCGAAAGGGTTAATGCGGCCGTGGTGGCTTTACTTCACAAACTGCGCGCTCCCCCCTAAACGTAAGTTTGTGAACTATACTATGGCGCTGCTTCTCTTGGCGCGTACAACTGGCAACGCAGCAATCTCTCACGTCTGGGCGGGCATGCGCGAACCGCCAAGATAAAAAGAGTTGAACTATAGATATATGCAATTCTTCACTATCAAGTGGTATTTTCCCACAACAGTGAAAAACTACAAAAGTTGTACCCCTTTACAAAAAGGGCGATCAGCAGCAGATGGTCAACTATAGGCCTGTGTCACTCCTCTCAGGTTTTTCAAAAATCATTGACAAACTAGTTCTGCCACAAGTAACTGATTTCTTTAACAAACAAATTATGATCTCAGGATGTCAGCATGGCTTTAGGCCTCATTGCAGTACTGAAACAGCCACTTTTAGCCTCATAAATCGTATTTTAAATTTAGTGGATAATCATAAAAATGTTTTGGGGATTTTCCTGAATTTAACAAAAGCATTTGATTTAATAGACCATGAAATTCTCCAAAGAAAGTTAGAGTGGTATGGTGTAAGAGGCCTGCCACACAAGTTGCTGAAATCCTATCTAGAAAATCGCTCTCAGATAACAGAGCTAAAACACATGGGAAAAAACGAACTCCAAGCTTATCAATCAAAACCTTCTGCATTAACCCACGGTGTACCACAAGGCTCAATTTTAGGTCCCTTAGTCTTCTTAATTTTCATAAACACCTTCCCCCTACACATTCAACACTCCAAACCAGTGCTATTTGCAGATGACACGAGCATATTAATTGAAAGTAAAAAAGAAATGGCTCTAAGTTCAAATGCTAAAGTCACAAATGAAAATGTCACGGAGTGGTTTATGAGGAATAAATTACTGATAAACCCTCAAAAAACAGTCGTCTTATACTTCCATACACAACAAAATAAAAACCTTTTAAAACCAAACATGTTCATGGAAAACCAAAGCTGAAACAAAATTTCTTGGCATCTACTTACAAGACAATCTTAAATAGAATTCCCACATCACATCATTAAATTCTAAACTATGAAAATGACTCTGCGATGAGGATTATATGGAACAACACAAGTCCTGAAACAGAGAGGTGTATTACACTTGCATACATTCCCTATTGAGATACAGCATCATATTCCAGGGAAATTCTCCCCGTAGCATAAGAACATTCCGGAAACAAAAAAAAGATTGTGAGGATAATGAAAAATACAAACAGCCAAAAATCATGCAAACCATTCTTTAAAGAACTGGGGATTCTACCCCTATCATGTGTCTATATACTAGAAGTTGTCATGTACCTAAAAAAAGCATGCTAAAAATGGAAATGTATTTATTCGAAATAAATCTATACATGAACACCATACAAGGGCAAATAGTGACATACACAGACATCATTGTTATACCACACTGTGCAAGACAGGTGTATATCACTCAGGTTCACATTTGTTTAAGAACCTGCCAAGTAACTCAAAGGCCACAAACAAAATCCATAGCTTTAAAAAATCTGTAACTTCATATCTCTTGGAAAACTGTTTTTACTCAGTAACACAGTATCTTGAAAAATAAGTTAATTTTGGTTGCAACAATATAAAAATGTAATGTAACAATTTATAAATGTAATGTATACAATCAATGTAACAGTATATTAATTTAACGTCATTTGTCCAACATCTAAGGTGTGGTATATGCACCTCAAAGATTCAGGACGTAAATAAATAAATAAAACTACAAAAAAGAATTTTTCATTATTACTATCAGTACCAGTGTTTAGCGAGAAACCCAAAGATGATGTGAAAGCGTTTTCACGTAAACTTGAAGGTGCTGCCCTGTTAGGATCATGGACAGATTCCGATAAGCTAGTGGTTGCCAAATTAAGAATTCAAGGAGCAGCACAAGATTTCATTAGCGAGCCTACTTGTGTGAAAACAGAAGATTACAATGAGCTTAAAACAATTGTTGTTCAGAGATTTAAACATAAAAACGCAATCAGATTTTACAGAGAGCAGCTTCGCAGTTTGCAAATGCGACGACATGAATCTATACCAGTTCACCGATAGAATTCGAAACATCAACACTCAAACGTACAAGTTAGTAGAAGATGAAAATCACATTCAGTTGTTTGAAGCTGACCAGAGAGCCTTGGACACATTCATTCATGGGTTGCACAGAGAGGAAGTAAGCAAAGCTGTTTGATTGGCGTGATGCAAACCGTTTCAGGAAGCATTATAATCAACTATTGGTTTTGTTGACACCCTATGATAGGATGTCAGACACAGTGATGATGAGTACACATAGTGAGAGTGTTTTATAATCCACCTTTGTTAATAAAACTATTGAAACTTATTGCCATACCTCAAGGAGCCACCGTTTACAAATCCTGACAAATATTTCACCTAATTATCATCCGGGGCAACGACACAATCCAACCCCCTTATATTATCAAAGGACATTTTTCATGACTCTAATTTGGCCAATATGATGTCATGTGGTCGAACTAAGGCAGGAGCAAGTGTGAAAAATGTTTTGGCACCGAGAAGTATTCAGAGCTTCACTGATATCTTAAAAGATCCAACTAACTGCAGTAACTTTTTTTCTATTGCAACTGATGCTTCAAACCACAAAAAAACAGAAAGATGTTTCCTATTGTTGTAAGATATTTTGATCCTGAAAACAGATTATAAAACAGACTTCTGGACTTCATTGAACAGGCTAATGAAAAAGTTACTGCTGTTCAGAGTCTGATCAATTCTTCATCGAGTTTACATAATTTAGATGTAAAGAACATGACTGCATACTGTGCTGATAATACAAATGTTAATTATAGGAAGCACAATTCTGTATTTAAACTGCTTAGAGAAAACAACAAGCATTTGGTGAAAGCAAAGTGCTTAAATCAGTTGCTACATAATGCCACAAAACATGCCTGTGATGCTTTAGATGTAGATATTGAAATGCTTGTTATGAAAATATATGCCCACTTCTCTGTATCTACAAAGAGAAGAGAAGAGTTGCAAACATTCTTCAATTTTGTTGATGCTGGGAGGCTAAAAATTGTTCATCATATTCCTACCCATTGCCTTTTGTTAACATCTGCTGTGGACAAACTAATCCAGAAATGGTTACCAATTAAGAGTTATTTCGAGAGTGTGGATGACTGTCCAAAAATACTAACAAAGTTTTTTTTGTGAAGAAGATCCAGAAAAGGAATGTGTTATTGAGGCATATCTAAATTTCTTTTCCAACATAGGTGTTTTACTTGTTCAGTCTGGAAAATTCTTGAAACTTCAAATTTACATATCATGGAGTGCTACGAAGTGTGTAACAAGATTCAGCAAATGGTGAAAGACAGTTTTTTTGGTAACTCTGCTGAACAATTATTGAACAGTTTAAGTCCATCCATGGAAAAATGTATCAGAGATGATTTTATTAACTTCTACCATTGCTTAAATAATTACATATTTAAAAAATTTTGATGTATCAAATTCAAATGCAGTTCACTGTCTTTTACCATTAAAGCTGGAAACTGAACTTTCTTTCAGAGAGTTACAAGCCATAGTTAAAGAATTTGCTCTTGATTTTGTAAATGAGGATACTCTGTATGAGGAGCTTTCTATTGTAAAAAGTGATGTCAGTAAGGTAAAAACAGGAACAGCAGCAGAAATTTGGGTAACAATTTTTTAAAGATTTAAAATTCAAACAAATTGGTGTCCCAAACCTTAATAAAATCATAGGCTTTGTGTTAAGCATTCCAGGATCAAATGCTCACACAGAAAGAGTTTTTTTCTCTAATGAACAATAAGTGGACAGATCAAAGAAACAGCTGCAGTGTAGAACTTATTAAGGCAGAGTTTATGATTGAAATTAATTTTGATTATAATTGCAAAGTGTTTTTTTTAATTTGCTCAGGAAGATAAAAAACAGTAGAGATTTGCTGCTTCTGTAAATAAGTATTTGTAAATTTGTTACATTTTATTGTGATTATTTTTGAGCATTTTATGCCAGGGAAAAAAAGTGTTTTGTTTAATTCCTTTTGATTTCGTAGAAAAATAAATGAGTGGATCATTGTAGGTGTGAAACATAACAGAAAACATAACAAACATGCTTAGAACACATCAGTGTAACATATATTTCAGTGCACTTTTAATATATTGAATTTACTCCACAAATGAGTCTTATTAATTTTGTGGCACTCTTAAAAACCTGCTCTCAACTTGGAGAGCTACCCAAAAATATGATATATGAGTAAAAGTAAGCAAAGTATATCTTAATTTTTATGTTTAGATCCCCACTGTCATCCAGTTCAAGGAAATGCTTATAATTGTGTAGCTGAAATTCACTACGACTAAATCTCCCTTATAATAATGGTCAAATTCTGGTCATCTCCCTTAAACCCAGGATCAAAAGGTGGTTGCACTAGCGGCACGTCATCTGAGTGTAAGGAGGGTTAAACTGCAAATGCTCCGCGTTTACATGGCAATGCAGACTATGCACTGCATACAACTTGGTTTTATATTTCACATTTCACAACAACATATATCACAAACAAAATGAATTTTCAGTATTATTTTTTGTGTGCTGAAGACATAATGTTTATCTCATACAAACTGTCGGCATGCGGACAAACGCTGATAGTTTCACAGATTTTCGCAATCAGACTGCTATATAATAGTGACTCATCAGTTTCATAGTCAAAAGGACTTCGTTCACACACATATGTTGATTGAAATATTGTACCACTCTTGCAACCTCATAATGGAGATATGGAAACTCGATCTGAGGAGAACAATTGAGATGTCCTGAGCATTTTTAACCTAAAAGAATTTGTCTTTAAAACGGAAATTACATTACAGAATAATCAATTACATCTGCACATGCAAAGGAACACTTTCAACAGTGACGGTCTTGAAAGACTGCCAGTGTCCTCAAAACATTTAGAAAACTATGCTTGTAATTTTTTCTAGTCCAAAATTATTCTTCAAACCTGTGTTTCATTTAATGCCAGTGAGCTTAGGGAAATTGACTGTGTTTGTCAGCAATTGTTCCTTCTACAACACAACATTCTTTTTAAATGTAGCCCAATAAAGGCAGACAGTTGTTTACTTGTTTCACATACCACAATATCTTACTGTAGGCAGTGTGCAGTGAAGTCCACTTCAAATGTGAGGACTGTCATCCATTCAGGATGTTCTAGGTTTGTTAGATTCTCATTACTCAATTATGTCCTCTTTTCTTTAAAAAAAAAATCAATTTTTGATCCGCTTTACCCCGTTTTACAGTACTCAAGAAGAACAATGGATAAATCATTACAGCGAACTGTGATATGATCATACACCACAAGAAACTGAAATTGAACAACTAGACAAGGAAGGATTAGATGAAATACAGTGTGACGAATTAACATGTAACAAGTTTACAATTCATTATTGGTGACCTAAAACAGGACATTAAAAAACTTCAAACGGGAAAAAGTGAGACGCCAAGGAAACAAGAAGACTTGACCTCTACAGATAAGTGGAAAACAGTGACAGAAGAAGACAGCATTTACAAAGAAAAACCTAAAAACAGTGCAACTGTATTGCAACAAAACAATGTACGCATATTGAATCCAACAAACTATGGAATAAAGCCATCTAACAAAAATATGGCGCAAAAAAACTATAAGTAAACAAAAGGCACGTGCACAAACAGTTATAGTATATTAGTGAAAAATAACAGCCAAAAGCATGCTAATAAATCAAACTTGCCTCACAATAATCTCAAAGTGTCACATTCTCAAAGAAAACATGAACCTAATGTCATAAGCAAAAACAGATTTAGTTTGCTTGCAGAACCAATTAATGGACGAAGTGATGCAAATTTTCAACTTGGGAGCCTTTTGTAAATACTGTTTTCATTCTGGAAACATCCCCCAGGCTGTGGCTAAGCCATGTCTCCGCAATATCCTTTCTTTCAGGAGTGCTAGTTCTGCAAGGTTCGCAGGAGAGCTTCTGTAAAGTTTGGAAGGTGGGAGACGGATACTGGCAGAAGTAAAGCTGTGAGTACCGGGCGTGAGTCGTGCTTCGGTAGCTCAGTTGGTAGAGCACTTGCCCGCGAAAGGCAAAGGTCCCGAGTTCGAGTCTCGGTTGGGCACACAGTTTTAATCTGCCAGGAAGTTTCAACAAGCACCAGGTCTCTTGCCACTGTGGTCGGAATGTCACAATCTGCTGTTATGCGAGTACTTCATAGAAACCGTTACCATCCTTTTCACATGCAGAAGGTACAGGCATTATTGCCGGAAGACTATCAGAGGAGGCTGGACTTCTGCAACTTTATCCTACGCCATCAGACCCATGAGCAGCATTTATCACGAACAATACTGTTCAAGCCTATTTCACGGAGGAGGATATAGTGAACTTGCATAATTGGCACGAGTGGTCGGAAGAAAACCCCTGCAGCACAGTGATGTGAGGGTACCAACAACGATGCAGTGTCAATATCTGGTGTGGTAGTATTGATCATCATCTCATAGGGCCACATGTGCTACCACAATGGCTTACAGGAGAGTGGTATCTGCGTTTCCTAGATGCTACATTACCCGAATTGTTGTAAGACCTAAGTTTGGCCTCTCGTATGAACCTGTGGTACATGCACAATGGTGCCCCCGCTCACTTCAGCGGCACAGTGCGACGCCACCTGAACAATTCCTTCACTTCGAAATGGATCGGTCGTGGAGGCCCTGTAGCATGGCCAGCAAGATCGCCAGATCTGAATGCACTGGATTTCTTTTCGTGGGGCCATCTGAAATCTGTGATTTATGAAGGAGAAGTTGATGTCAAGACCCTTCAACGCAGAATACAACATGCCTGTGATATTACGCAAAGCGATGCAGACATGTTGGATCATATTCAGCAGTCCTTCCTGCGAAGAATTCAACTTTGCCACACACATCGTTGCCGTAATTTCGAACAGTACTTATAAACCGCCACTGCAGCTTCTGGTCGTGTATTTCTATGTTAGTTTCGATTTGTACATCTGTATTGTATTTGTTTGTATTAACTGCCACATACCTGTGTAGCTGTATTCTGCATCTAAGTACTCATTTCTTAAACTAAGTCTGGGACACAAAAACCAAATTATAAAACATTCATGTACAGTAGTGTAGCCCCTCCTCACGTTCCTTTCCCGGTGCCAATTAGCCACAATACATAACACCGACCAGCGTAACCGGTACGAGAGAGATGTGGGCGCTCTCATTGCTCGCAGTGCCACGCAGACTGTCGCTTGACGCAACATGCCTCGCCTTCTCCTGAGTGGCTAGACTACCTATAACACTCATATGTTGCGCCCTGTTGCCGGTCTGGCCCCTTGGCCAATGTCAGCGTACAGTAACAACCAAAAGTTCATTTCATATTTCCAGGTTTTCACCATGCAATTGCACTGTCATTTATTGACATAGGAACATGCGGAAAACGAATTTATGTTTGTAGCTCAGTGTGTGACAATTTGCACGACGTATTTTTCCTCATTTATGACCCAACCTGTATACTAGTGGATAAGTAGGGACCTACACAATATACTTGTCCATCCCTACACAATCCCTGCTCCCAACCCCTTACCTCATGACTCATAACCCTGTAATAGAACTAGATGCAAAACCTGTCCCATACATCCTCCTACCACCACCTACTCCAGTCTGGTCACTAACATCACATATACCATCAAATGCAGGGCTACCTGTGAAACCAGTCATGTAATTTAAAAGCTAAGCTGGAACCACTGTGCTGCATTCTATGTAGGCGTGACAACCAACAAGCTGTCTGTCCGCAAAAATGGTCACCGACAAACTGTGGCCAACAAGCAAGTGGACTACCCTGTTGCTGAACACGATGCCAAACATGATATCACTCATCTCAATAACTGCTTCACAGTCATTGCCATATGGATCCTTCCCACCAACACTGCTTTTCTGACTTGCACAGGTGGGAACTTTCCCTGCAATACATCCTATGTTCCCGTAACCCTCCTGGCCTCAACCTCTGTTAGTCACTGTCCTCACCCTTCTAGCCCCCTCCCTGTTCCATTCCAGCACTACACAGCTGTCATTTCACCCCCACTCCCAGTCTTTTAATTTCTTTATATTTGTCTCCTTTCCGCTACTCTCCTCCACCCCTCCTTCTATCCTGCCCTCTGTCTAAACTGCAGTACTTCACTGTCTACCACCCCCAGCATACTATCCCTCCCCCTCCCCGCCTCAGCCACCTCCTTACCCCCACCCAGTTGCCCCGCCCATCACGCACTGGTGCTGTTGCCTGCAGTGTGGTTTCAGTTGTCTTAGACTGCAGACGTGCGCGCGCGCGCGCGTGTGTGTGTGTGTGTGTGTGTGTGTGTGTGTGTGTGTGTGTGTGTGTGTGTGTGTGTGTACTGCTGACAAAGGCCTTAGTGGCCGAAAGCTATAATTGTATGAATCTTTTTGCTGTGGCTATTGCGACTCAGCATCTTCTCTTTATGGTGAGTAGGAACTTCCTCTCTTAATATTGTTACATTCCATCCCGGATTTTCCATTGTTTGAAATGCTGATGTTCTTACCAGTATGATAGCGGCTTTGCAACTAGTAGGTGGAACCCAGACAGAATGGATAAAGACACAAGCTGCTGACAGTGAATGTCAATTGTTCTGAATGCAGCCTTGTTTCGAAACGCAGAAATAAAATGAAGTGATCATATGGCATTGTTGGCCGGAGAAGTTCTGCTGCCGAGTGCATGTCGTATTTCAGTCAATGTCACATTGCGCGGCTTGGATACCAGTGATGAGGCTGAAATGATGATGAGGACAACACAACACCCAGTCCACGAGCGGATGCATATCTACAAAGTGGAGACCTCGCATTGTAATTCCTGCAAATGCTGAGACTGGAAGTATTATGTCAAGCGCACGACCACATATTACTGAGTCATGGAGGAAAATGGACAACTGATAGACATGTAGCTGAAATATTTTGGTAGACTACACATTGCAATGATGTAGAACAATGTGTAAGAAACTGCTTCCCATATGCACAATGAGCAGATTTATGTCACCAGAAAATTCAGTTACGACAACTACCAGAAACTGACAAACCATTTACTTTGTTATGATTAGATGACCTGGTACCTTTTACCAGAATGCAATCAGGTAATAAATATGTTATAAGGACATTACATAATTTGTCATGATATTTAGTAATGACAGTAATTCCAGATCAGAAGACGAGTACATTACATTCTGGAGATGATTCAAAACTCTGACAGGGCAATGCCAGGCAGCCACCAGCACCCTAATCGTGAACAATGGGCCTATAACAGACCCAGTAGAATTGACAGAAGCCTTTAAGCAAGTCCTACAGGAGGTATTCTTCCCAAATGACAATAAATTTGACAAATGGTTCCGGTTGCAAGCAGACACCCAGCTGCCATTCTTGCTGGATACCCCCACCACCGAAACAGAACAGCAGGCCCACATCAAAGGCACACGAGACACAGAAATTGAAGACGCAATCTACCCTGGACACCACTAAGCCCCAGGACAAAACAACGTTAGATGCATACACTTTCAAAAAGCCCCCTCCCACATTCTAACCCTGAACCTATCCCTCATTTTCAACTATTGTTTACATAACAAGACAATACTGACCAACTGGAAGTCTAGCAAGACAATCGTGATACCCAAACCATACAAACCCAAGACTGAGTCCCACAGATCAATATCACTTTTCGACGTAATAAGCAAGACTTACAAATGGATACTAATGAACCAACTAAGAACATGCATCAAAAACAAAGGACTAGCCCCCCCCCCCCCCCACCTCCGTGCAGGCAGGGTTCAGACACAACCATTCGCCAAGTGACCCACAACTCAAACTAACTGACAGAATTACCAGAGGATTCAACCAGGGACACTGCGCCATTGTAGTGTTCATGGATATCGAACGAGGTTTTGACCAACTTTGGTACCAGGGTATGCTGTTCAGACGTCAGTATGGGTATCATAACAAAAATGGTCAGACTGATAAAAGCATACATCACTGAGCAGATATGCAGAGTGCGCATAACAAATCAATAGTCTGAAGCCTTCACCCCACATGCCGGTCTCCCACAGGAAGGCATTTGGTCCCCCCTCCTGCATATCCTATATACTACTAACATGCCTAAGGTAACAACACAAAATGAAATGACAGGACTATATGCAGACAATACAGCCATTCAATGCGAGACACAATCGTACCTCCAACAACTAGAAACGTGGATGGCAAAATGGAGGATACAACCAAAACTGACAAAGAGTCCAACAGACCTTTTCAGACAAAGATACCTTACCAAAAAATGCCAACAAAACAGAGAAGACACCAAACTCTCATTATGGGACACACCCTTAAGGCTCAATGATACAGCCAGATACCTTGGGGTATATCTGGACAAACACCTCAGTTGGAAAACCCACCTGCCTCACCTCCTGAACAAAAGACGAAGACAGACCCTCATCCAACAGGTATAAGACCGCACCCATTGCAGCAACACATAAACCATAGTCCCTACCTACAAAACTTTCATTACATCAGTTCTGGAGTACGCACCCCCCCACCCCCGGAGGCATACATGCCCAAGTAGCAAACAGACTATATAGCACAGAGAGGAGACTCCTGTGCAGTATCAAAAAACTCCCCAGCATCACAACTAGCAACGAGGTCTACCGAATAACCAAAATAGAACCATCCACTCCAAACCAGGCTGGTCAAGTTTCGAGTGCAGTACAGCAGACCCATACTGAAGAAAAAGCCTGTGATGGAGGACCTCATCTCCACCAAACACAGAACCCGATGAAAACTGAAATTCAAATACATTACTCCTTCCAGCACAATAGCCCTAAACACTGCAAAGACATACCCAGACCAAGCCCCAACCCTGGAACCACTCACAACCAACCCCACAACCCACCCTCAGAAGATAGATGAGAAAACAGACAATTGAAAATTGAAACACACACACACACACACACACACACACACACACACACACACACACACACACACACACACACACACACCACTACAACAAATACACGACTAAGAACCTCTCAAGGACCTATTAATTTAAATAAAAAATGTAAATAGTAAACAAGATCCTATAATTAGATATAAGTCACCTGAACCCTTCATATTCCTATCACTCTCCCCTTCTCAACACAACCGTACTATGTATCTATTACTGTGAATGACCGAAATTGAAGAATGTCGACTTTCACTGGTGAATGTCAACAGACACCAAAACTGTCGGTGAAAGATCGAATATTTCATTACATTGTTGCACGTTCGGACCCTCTCCTGTGTGTGTTGAAAATCATAGATGTGCTCTGGCGGAGGTCCTAAACAGAAGGGTCAAAAAACAAGCGACTGACTCTCTCCCGCCAAATCCTTTGTTCTGCTTGGGGTCAATCAGCTTTGTCAGTCTTATGCAAGCTTTGATAATGTGAGCAACGTTTTCTTAATTTTTTCCAATACCCTAATTTATACTAAATGGATACTGCAGTAAATCGTGACTTTTTCATGAAAAGTTAAATGCATTAATTGTGGGTATGAGAAGACAACTGTTTTTATTTTTCTCAAGAAAAGTATTCTAAAATACTTTCTGAAGTGGTTTCTGCTAAAATTAAATTCAACACATCTTTGGATTATAGACGATTAAAACGTTTTGATGTTTTAAAAATTACTTATGAAGAGAAGTTAATTGTACCATTAAAACCAGGGGAAACGAACATACAGCATTATGTTACCAATGAAGAATTGTATAGTAAGAAACTGTTAATGTTTGTAAAAAAATATTAAATGGTGGTCATACTGAAAACCATATTCCAAAGAAAAATATTGAAGAGGACCTAAAACCTACATCTTCACATCAAATTCTGTCTGAACAACACGAGTTGATTTCTACAAAAAGAGCGGCTGTGAAAGAAAATCTTCTACTGCAAGCAACAAAGACGTTACGAACATCACAAAAAACAATTTCTTCCTGCTAAAATTGGTGATAATGTATGAATACAAGTCCCTGATGTCGACTGTGGTCACGTAGATAGCCTAAATGTGTTAGCAGTTGTTGTTGGAACACAAGACTCCGACTTCTATAAACTGGCAAATAAAAATGGTACCCTCAAGCAGATTTACACACATAATCAGTTTGTAACTTGTAAAGAAAAGTTACTTTCCATAGATGAAATTTCTTTTCAAGAAATTCCGCTGAGAGAAGCAGCTGCAGCTAATTCGAGAAGCAGGGGAAAAGGCTATACGCGCTGTCATTGCAAAAGGAAAATAAATGCAGTTGTAAAAGCAAGGGACTCTCGTGCAATTCCAAGTGTCATAATAGGTTAAGTTGTTGCAATAAATAAGATTTGAATCACATAAGTAAGTAATTTTTATAACTATTATTTTCTTTTCTCATGTAGAATGTACTGCGTATTTTAAATTCTTGGTTATTCCTTTCAGAAAGAGAGGCAAAGAAGTTACGTCATCCTTGTGACATTTTATAGCGACTGAATTACAGAGAAGAAAATATAAATCTCCAACATGTTCAATATTCACCATTAGTGCATGGTGAATGTCAAAGTTTACTGGTGTAGGTAAGAAATAAGGGTATTTAGTAAATATTTCGGACGTACGCTAAGCGACTATGTGAATGTTGACATTCACTGGTGAAAGTCGACATTCTCCATCTTTTGGTGTTTCACTGTAACATATCTATTATATAAACATAATTCTCAAATTTAAATTTTAGAAAATGTCCAACATTTAATAAGCACATGATCCTTAAATAATATTAATGTACCGGGTGATCAAAAAGTCAGTATCAATTTGAAAACTTAATAAATCATGGAATAATGTAGATAGAGAGGTAAACATTGACACACATGCTTGGAATGACATAGGGCTTTATTAGAGAGAGAGAGAAAAAGAGAGAGAGAGAGAAAGAGAGAGAGAGAGAGAGAGAGAGAGAGAGAGAAAGAGAGAGAGAGAGAGAGAAAAGTAATTCGCAAAATGTCCGACAGTTGGCGCTGGACAGCAAAACGTCAGTGACTGCGCATGACAATCATGTGTAAAAGGAGCTGTAATGAGAGAGAGAATCAGATGCACCAGCAGTCGCAACATGTTGACGTTACCTGAAAAGTCGCTTTTAGTGAAGCTGTATAATCAGAATGGGGCATGTGCTAGTTCAGTGTTACGATCCTATCGCTATAGGAAGGGGATTCAAATGCGTAAAGGTCCGTTGACAAATGCAGCTGTGGCGAGAATGATTTCATAGTTCGAAGCCACGGGTTGTTTAGACGATAGACCCCATAGTGGCCGACCGAGCACAAGGTGTAATGCTGCTGAGCAGTTCAGGAAGAAATGGAGACTGTAGCGGGTTCGTCTATGCATGGGGAAGTCAGTGCCCGTGCAGTCGCACGTCGCACTGGCATTCCACACACTACAGTTTGGTTGGCACCTAGGCATACCCTCCAATGCTATCCGTACAAAATCCATCGGCATCACGAACTGTTACCTGGCGATTTAGCGAAGCGGAGGGCATTTGCGGTGTGGGCGTTGCCAAAGATGGCGGAAGATGACGATTGGTTGTGTAACGTGATGTGGACCGACAAAGCTCATTTCACACTCCGAGGGTCTGTCAACTCCATTGCACGACGAGAAAGTCACGGTATGCATTGGATTTACCACACATACCATTATTGGGTCTTTTTTGTTCGAGGAAATGCGTGATTCTGGTTTTGTAACTGCTACCGTGACAGGTGAGAGGTACGCCAGTGGCTGATAAACACTTGCTGGAACGTATTATGTTTATGCACGATGGCGCTCCACCCCATATTGCTAGATGCGTGAAAGATCTCTTGTGCGCATCGTTTGGTGATGATCGTGTGCACAGCTGTCACTTTTTTCGTGCTTGGCCTCCCAGGTCCCCAGACCAAAGTCCGTGCGATTACTGGCTTTGGGGTTACCTGAAGTCGCAAGTGTATCTTGATCGACCGACATCTCTAGGGATGCTGAAAGACAACATCCGATGCCAATGCCTCACCATAACTCCGGACATGCTTTACAGTGCTGTTCACAAGATTATTCCTCGACTACAGCTATTGTTGAGGAATGACGGTGGACATTGAGCATTTCCTGGGAATGATGGTGGACATATTGAGCATTTTCTGTAAAGAACATCATCTTTGCTTTGTCTTACTTTGTTATGCTGATTATTGCTATTCTGATCAGATGAAGCGCTGTCAGACAGTTTTTGAACTTTTTATTTTTTTGGTTCTAAAAAAACCCATGTCATTCCAAGTATGTGTGTCAAATTGTACCTCTCTATCTACATTATTCCGTGATTTATTCAGTTTTCAAATTTACACTGACTTTTTGATCACCCGGTATTATGGAAAATATTTAAGTAATACTGTTGTATTATGCAAAATTGTAAAGAAAGAACAGTACCAATGTGCAAGTTCCACAATTAATGATGTAAATTGTAATACCTAAAAAATTAGGGGGGGAGGGGGTGGGGGGAGAGACCCAAGGGCCATTCTCGGGTAGCACCTAAAGAAGACAGTGAGTTACGCCATCAAAATATCATGCGGGAACAACGTGAACATCTGGCAGAAGTCCAATTTTATCAAAATGTCAACAGATCGCTGGTAAAGAGTGAAGAATTACAAGAGGGTTATATGTGGCAGACAGGGTTTTCTGTTATTTAGGTAAAAGCGTACTAAATTATTATAGTAGTGATAAGGTTATATGTGGTGCATGATGACAGGACCTTTTACAGCAGTTAAGAGTCCATAAATAGTTAAGCACTGTTATACATTTTACAGATAGGTAGGATTCTTTTGAAGAAGTATAAAGGTCTCTGGGGCATGAATTTATTAGACCAGTTAGGAGAAAAGTGCAGCAGTATAAATTATTATACATGTGTCCAGAATGAGATTTTCACTCTGCAGCAGAGTGTGCACTGATATAAAACTTCCTGGCAGATTAAAACTGTGTGCCGGACCGAGACTCGAACTCCCGAGTTCGAGTCTCGGTACGGCACGCAGTTTTAATCTGCCAGGAAGTTTCATTATACATGTGGTTTAAGCAATTATTAAAAATGGGTAAAGATACGTATATGCATTATAGAGAAGTAAAGTGGGAGGATAAGAGTGATGACGTTTCTGTAAACTGTAATCATGAGCAGGACTGAGAGGAATCGATTTCACTGATGGAAAAGCAGGTAGAAAATATCGATTTGGGGGATGAGACTCCTATGCTGCTTAGCCCATCTCAGATTAAGAAAAAAGTAGATTTGTAGGAGGAATACACAGTAAGCATACACAGATGATACTACAAAACAAGAACACTTCAAATTTAAGCAAACAAAAGCGGGTTCAAAATGAAAAACTCAGAAAGTCAGAATAAAATTAGTAAGAAACAGGCTAAGGTTACTACAAGTCTATCTGAAAAAATGTAAATACAGTCTAAAAAACTGCCAGTATAAATGAAAAACTTAAGAAACAGAGTGAACAAATGGAAAGGAATAACCAAAAGTTAATAATAAAATAGGTTTTCTGACTGAGGAACTTATTAATGTCAAGAAAGATGTGAAACATTTCGGTGAAACTGTTAGTAATATACAGGCAGAAATTGTGTTAATTAATGACAGGTTTGAAACCAAAGCAGAAAAAATGCAGGAACAGGTCGAACCTATGGTGTCAAAGATTGAAGAAAAGTTTTCCCGTGTTATGAAAGCATAACGAAAGTGAACAAAGAATAGATTTCTCAACTGTGAATGACTGTTCAAGAGACTGAGAAAAACCTACAAACGAAAATAGGACATTGCGAAGAGAAGTGTTGCAATAACACTTCCAATATACACTCCTGGAAATTGAAATAAGAACACCGTGAATTCATTGTCCCAGGAAGGGGAAACTTTATTGACACATTCCTGGGGTCAGATACATCACATGATCACACTGACAGAACCACAGGCACATAGGCACAGGCAACAGAGCATGCACAATGTCGGCACTAGTACAGTGTATATCCACCTTTCGCAGCAATGCAGGCTGCTATTCTCCCATGGAGACGATCGTAGAGATGCTGGATGTAGTCCTGTGGAACGGCTTGCCATGCCATTTCCACCTGGCGCCTCAGTTGGACCAGCGTTCGTGCTGGACGTGCAGACCGCGTGAGACGACGCTTCATCCAGTCCCAAACATGCTCAATGGGGGACAGATCCGGAGATCTTGCTGGCCAGGGTAGTTGACTTATACCTTCTAGAGCACGTTGGGTGGCACGGGATACATGCGGACGTGCATTGTCCTGTTGGAACAGCAAGTTCCCTTGCCGGTCTAGGAATGGTAGAACGATGGGTTCGATGACGGTTTGGATGTACCGTGCACTATTCAGTGTCCCCTCGACGATCACCAGAGGTGTACGGCCAGTGTAGGATATCGCTCCCCACACCATGATGTCGGGTGTTGGCCCTGTGTGCCTCGGTCGTATGCAGTCCTGATTGTGGCGCTCACCTACACGGCGCCAAACACGCATACGACCATCATTGGCACCAAGGCAGAAGCGACTCTCATCACTGAAGACGACACGTCTCCATTCGTCCCTCCATTCACGCCTGTCGCGACACCACTGGAGGCGGGCTGCATGATGTTGGGGCGTGAGCAGAAGACGGCCTAACGGTGTGCGGGACCGTAGCCCAGCTTCATGGAGACGGTTGCGAATGGTCCTCGCCGATACCCCAGGAGCAACAGTGTCCCTAATTTGATGGGAAGTGGCGGTGTTGTCCCCTACGGCACTGCGTAGTATCCTACGGTCTTGGCGTGCATCCGTGCGTCGCTGCGGTCCGGTCCCAGGTCGACGGGCACGTGCACCTTCCGCCGACCACTGGCGACAACATCGATGTACTGTGGAGACCTCACGCCCCACGTGTTGAGCAATTCGGCGGTACGTCCACCCGGCCTCCGGCATGCCCACTATACGCCCTCGCTCAAAGTCCGTCAACTGCACATACGGTTCACGTCCACGCTGTCGCGGCATGCTACCAGTGTTAAAGACTGCGATGGAGCTCCGTATGCCACGGCAAACTGGCTGACACTGACGGCGGCGGTGCACAAATGCTGCGCAGCTAGCGCCATTCGACGGCCAACACCGCGGTTCCTGGTGTGGCCGCTGTGCCGTGCGTGTGATCATTGCTTGTGTAGCCCTCACGCAGTGTCCGGAGCAAGTATGGTGGGTCTGACACACCGGTGTCAATGTGTTCTTTTTTCCATTTCCAGGAGTGTACAACAAAATGTTAGTTACCTAGAAAGAGAGATTACATGTAAAGATTACATGTAATGGTTCTTATGTGATACACGGAACACCAATTTACAAGGTACTAGAGAAAAATTCAACCCTTTCTGAAAACATGGTGGATTATCCCCTGTGGATTTTATTAAGAACTGTGAAAGGCTATTTCCTGAAAATATCATAGATCAGGAAAAAGTAAATATCGTAATTAGTGGATTAGCAAGAGATGTTAAGTCGAGGTTACTCCAGCTACAAAGATTCTGAAGCACACCGCTCTGTGCCTGGGGAAAACATTTCATGCAGCACCCCATGACCCGCATCGCACAGCAGAAGATGCAAGCATATTCCGTAGCACGCTGCCACAAATTCACGCAGCTAGGAAAACATCGCTCACGATGTCTGAGCAACAAGTGCCTCCTTTGCTTTCCCCCCCACTCTGCTGCCTGTCCCATGATGTCCCAGCCAACTGTGGGTGCATCTAGCAGGCATTGTGTTTCGAGGCTTAGTAGTGATAGCAGCGATACCTAACGTGCCGTACGCATAAAATAAAGAGGTTACCTTTTGATACTAATTCAGAGGAGGAAGGAGTATCTGATGGTGAAACACCAACACCGCCAAACAAGTGGAGAAGGGGCGATGAAGCAACAGCCAAGACAGCTGAGGCTTCTAGCGGCTGATGCGAAATAATATCACAGAGCAATTTTTTTCCCGCTGATATGATGCCGCTGGTGGACATGGTGATGCACCATTCTAAACTGGCATGAATGCGTGGTGAAACTCATGGCGGCATCAGCAGCAGCAGCAGCAGCAGCAGCAACCGAAACAGACAACAGCCGGGCATAGTGAGGATGAGTCGTGCAATAATGCTTCTGCTGGCACACCGCACGAGTCTCCACTGGAGCAGACCCCCCAGCATGTGCCAGAGCCGTACATCGCATGGTCGATCTTCGGCTGCCATATGTGGGCTTTCATCAATACAAGGGGCAAAATGACGAGGTATTCATCAGCCTTCGTCAAGCGTTGGGATTTGGGCATGCACATAGCTGTGGTTGTGCCCAATGACCAAGGGGTGGTGGGAGTCATACCCCAGGCACAAATGGCAGTGTCGGGCAGGAGCTAAGTCGGCTGTATTGACATAATCAGAAAAAAATCATTCTGGGCATGGATATGATTAAGGGCTGTCGCTGCTGTATGGACTTCAATGCGAATGTACTGACATTCGAAGACGGCAGCAAGACAGCAATTCTGCCCTGGGAGGCCATTGCCGTCGAGCCACGAGCAAACGGTGGCCCAGGGCTCCTCTGCCGGTACCGTGGCACCCCTTGGAGAAGCACCTCCACAGAGCACCAGAGCCGGAGCTGTCGCAGGGGTAGAGGCAGTGGCAGGGGAAGGGACTGGGTCAGGACTGGCACAACCACCAGGTGCAGGAGCAGGTTTAAATTAAGGAGCCTTCAAATAACAGCATCAACCACGCGAAGTCTTATGACACTACTGTCGACGAGGTCTTGAAGTACAATATGAACAATGAGGATCCCAATGCATTTTCCAACCACACACACGAATTTATTTATATATGTCAGTGACTCTGCGAGGCCGTGTTTCGGAGGGTCGATTTCGGCTGCTGTATGGGGGCTTTCATAAATGCAGGAGCTAAAACGATGAGCATCTCGTCAGCCTTCATCAAGCATTGGGAATTGGGCATGCAGATAGCTGAGGACGTGCCCAGTGACTGAGGGGTGGTGGGAGTCATCCATCAGGCACAAATGGCAGTGACGGGCAGGAGCACGGTCGGCCGTGTTGACGTAATCAGAGGCCAGAAGGAAGAAATCATGCTGGGTGTGGATATGCTTTAAGGCCGTCGCTGCTGCATCAACTTCACTGCAAATAAACTGAGATTCGAAGACGGCAGCAAGAAAGCCCTTCTGTCCCAGAAAGCCGTTGCTGTCAAGCCGGAGGGCCATGAGCTGGTGGTGGCCCAAGGCTTCTCTGCCAGTATGGCGGCATCCCTCTGAGAAGCATGTCCACAGAGCAGTAGGAGCCACAGCCGGAGCCGCAATCGCAGCCATTGCATGGATATGGGCGGTGGCAGGGGAAGGGATGGGGCAGGACTGGCAGAACCAACAGGAGCAGGAGAAGGCTGATGTTATGGAGCATTCAAATAACAGCATCATCCACGAGAAGTCTGATGACACTACTGTCGACAAGGCCACTAAAGTACAATATGAACAATGAGGATCTCAATGCATTTTCCTACCACACACCTGAATTTATTTTGAAATGTCAGTGACCCTGCCACGGCCGTATGTCCAAGGGTCGATCTTTTGCTGCCGTATGTGGACTTTCATATATACAGGACCCAAAACGACGACCTGGTCTTTGGTGTGACGTCATAAGCGCGTGACTGCGTGTGAGATCGCTCTCTAAGTTTGTATATATTTTTAGGATTCAGATACATATTTTAACATGTTGACAATATTTACTATATAAGTGACGTATTAGTGGTTTCTTCATTCACCTCTGCCTTTCTTGTGTTGTGACCTATGTTTACATTCTGCACTGACAAGTTGCAGCTGTAACGGCACATCGAAAGCTAAGTACTAATTAATTGTTTGTGTATAGTGGTTTATTTAGGAACGTTGGTAGTCTTCAACCGGTCTTCTTGGTGTTTTCTAGTGAAATAATTTCAGAAGAACTTTTTAGGAACTGTTTTCAGTTTCGTTACTGTGTCATTAGATATTTGATTTTCTTTCTGTGTTAGTATTTTGCTATATTCTCATTTGTTGTTGATTAATACTATTAATAATAGTAGTTACTTCCCTTGTAGAGTAAGTTTGTGATTATTGTAGTCAGTTTTTTAACATATTATTGTAGTAGCAAAACTTAAAGTAGTTTTCTTGTTTCAGTAACTGTAAAATTTTACCATGAGTGAGAAGTGTGGGCTTTGCGGTAGGTTCGGGAGTAGTGCATTGCGGTGTGAGACTTGTTCAAAGTATTTTCACTGGTGGGAATGCAGTTGGGAAACCAGTCGGCATTCTGGTGAGATCCTCTCCTGGAACTGCACGTTATGTAGCAAGAGTAAGTTGATAGAGGAGCAGGAGCATAATATCTGTGCCCTTCAGGTGCAGTTGAAAAAACTGTCAAAAGTCTAGTAGAGAGGAATATCTAGTAGCTATAGATATAGGAAGTATGCAGCAGACTTGATCAGTTTCAGTGACTAGAACAGTTGCAAAGTCGAAGAGAAAGAAGAAAGTTCTGCTGTTACGTAGTTCTCATGGCAGAGGTTTAGGCCAGCAGTTACAAGAAGTGTTGGAGAGTGAGTACCGTATTTACTCGAATCTAAGCCCCACTCGAATATAAGCCGCACCTGAAAGATGAGACTCGAAATCGAGGAAAAAAATTTTTCGCGAATCTAAGCCGCATTTGAAATTTGAGTCTCGAAATTCAAGGGAGAGAAAAGTTTTAGGCCGCACCTCCAAATCGAAGCGAAGTTGGTCCATTGTAATATGAGACAAAATTTAGGTCGAATGAATGACGATACAGCTACAGTAGTTTGGTTCGAGTCGTAAGCTTAGCAGTTAAGCTTTACCAGGTACCCATTGCTATGCGTCAGTCGTTCCGCCAATATTTATACGGGAACCCTTCCTTTTTCATGTGCTTCGTCTGGCTTGAATCGATTGCTTATTTTTCTTTGATCTGATAAGTGCCGTTCTCTTTGTTATAGGTGTTTACGTCACTCTAAGGTGAAAATGCATTACTGTACTGTGTCATGCAGTTTGGCGCCTAGTGTAGATCGGGAGTATGTTAGTCCCGTACAAAAGTGAAAAAATAACGAGGAAAAGTGTTCGATATGCAACAAATTCTGTGTGTATTATGACAGTACATGTATGCGATGTTATATTATCGCAAAAGTAGACGCCAAAAAAAAAAACCTGGTAACAAGAAAATGTTATTATCAGGCATCTCATGCAGCAAGTACTTCGACTCATTCGTGGGAAATGGTGAACTCTGATACAACATGCCATTGCAAGAAACGTGTTGTAAAAGGTATAATGTGCTTAAATTGTAAAACGGTTTTTCATTATTCGTGTGTTAATGTCAATCCTAAAAGGAAACTATGGTTCTGCAATAGCTGTTTCAAAGGAGACTTAGGCCAAAAACCTAATATGAGAAACACCAAAGACGAAGTTATCAGTGCTCTACTGGAAGAGTTTTCAGTTATAAAACATCACGAACACGAACAGTATGAAAAAGAAGCAAAGAGGCTTAGCTTTTTACCTCAAGATACTGTAACCTTTGTAATTAACAGTTCTGTTGTTTATGTTTGTAGAAAGTGCGGGAAAAACACAAACAGTGGTGTAACCTGTTGCGAGTGCGAAAGAAAACATCAGTCTAAAACTCCCGACCATGTTCCAAAACTTTATATTTTAGGCGATAGCCACAGCCGCGGTATTGTCTCACGCATAAATAAAGCTTCAAATGTGAAATCGACGAGCTTTGTAAAGCCTGGGGCGCCCCTCTAAGAAATAAGAAAACTAGTTTTTTCTGAAGAAATAAAAAAATCTGTCTTCGAAAGATTTTGTTGTCCTCTTTGGTGGGTCTAATGACATTTATCAAAATGATACATCTAATGCCTGCTGCGAATTAAACAAGTGTTTATCTCAACTAAGTCATACAAACGTTATCCTCGTAAATATACCACAAAGGTACGACTTGATGTCCTGGTCGTGTGTAAACAAGGAAATTAGTGCCGCCAATTAACTTTTTTCCAGTATATGCAAACAATATAGAAATGTTTCTGTTGTTAATATTAATACCATTGGACGCAGATTCCACACTACTCACGGGCTGCACTTAAATGGCCTTGGAAAGCAACTTGTTACATTAAAGCTAATGGAAATTATTCAGAGACTGCAATACTTACCAACAACATCTTCAGTGGTACCTGTATCATCATCACAGAAAGTATCTCTAGGAATGACTAATGCAGAATCAGATACAGTAACAGAAAATGCAGCAGAAGTACCTAAAGAAGCAATACTAACAGAAGTAGAATCAACAGCAGCGTCAGAAGAACCACGTTCAGTAACAGCAGAAGTAATTCCTCCAGCATTAGAACCAGCTCGTACAGCAGTAACACCATCTCCCTCACCAGCAGTAGCAGCACAAACTTCTCCACCAGCAATAGCAGAAGAAACACCACCAGCAACAACAGAAGCAACTCCTCCAGCAGTAGAACCAGTTGCTATAGCAGCAGCACCATCTCCCACACCAGCAGTAGCTGAACCAACTCCTTTACCAGTAACAGCAGAAACAACTCTTCCACCAGCAGCAACTAAACCAACTTCACCAACAGCAGAAACAGTACCAGATCCTCCTCCATCACCTTCAAGAGTAGCAGAAAAGAATAGACCAGTCGCAGTAAGTAAAGTATCATCTTTGTCTCATGATGAAGTGATACCAAATGATTTGGGAAAACTTGTGGACAGTGAAGTGAAACAAACTTCCATCCGTGTTTCAAACAGACCCAAAAAATTACCAAAGAGAAATGAAGATTTTTTATGGTTTATCCCAAGGAAGTTCAAACGCCACCTAACATAGATTCCATGGCTGAAAAAACAATTAAATGTTCTCCATCGCCCCATAATACTGTACCTTTCCCCTCCTGTGACAGTAACTATATCTTATTTCTGCACTTAAATGTCAGGTCTCTGAAAAATAAAGCTGATGAGGTTGGTATACTATTAAAAAGTAACAAAAGAATGATTTATGTATAAACGAACATTGGTTAAAGGAAGAGGATATAAAACTGTATGTACCATCGGGTTTCAGATTAGCTACGTACTACTGCAGACCCGGTGAATCCTATGGGGGTTCATTCATATATATTAGCAATGATCTAGACTTAAAGTTTTCTGTTCTTGAAGTTGGTGACCTATGCATTAAAGGTGTTTTTGAAGCAGCTGCTTTTATTATATCTAGTATACAGCTCATAACTGTGTCTTTATATCACACTCCTGAAAGTAATGTAGAACAATTTATAGAACATTTAGAAAAACTTGTGATCAGTATACAAAAATATACTAAATACAAAATTTTAATCTTTGGGGATCTAAACATAGACATTAGGAAAATGACAGCCAGAAATGTAAATTTAGTAAACATGTTAAGATCCTATAATCTCTTTTGTGGTAATGAAAGTCCTACAAGGCACTCCTCCTGTCTTGACAATCTAATAACAAATGTATACAAATGTGATTTTGAGCTAGGCTTATTTAATGTCGATTACCTGTCACACCATAGAGGTATATGGGTGAAACTAAGTACTAAAAAACCAAAAGATAACGAGGAACAAACTCAGTGTGTCAGACTATCTACAGATACAAATATTAGCAAGTATAGAGAAGAACTTAAGTCTATAGATTGGAATACTGTTATACATTCCTCCAGAAATGTTGATGAAGCCTTCAGCACATTCCTCAAAATCATTTCTGAAATCTTCCATGCATGCTGTCCACTGGTTAAAAAACAAATAAACAAGAAAGTTAGGAAACCTAGCCACTCAACTTTACAGAAGTGGTTTTCACCCCAATTACAAAAACTGAGACTATTGGTAATTACTTGTCATGATAAGGTCAAAAAGGGAGCAGTAGACAAAGAAACTTACAAAAACCTGAAAAGAAAATATAGATCTGAAATTAAAATAGCCAAGTGTAAGGCAAAGGGTGATTTCATTAAAAAATCACACAATAAATGTAAGGCTGCATGGAAAGTAATAAAAGCAGAGCTAGGTATGGATATAAACTACAAAGACAACACAAATGCTGCTAACATCACTGCTGATGATTTCAAGCACTTTTTTCTCAACTCTGCCAATCTTAGCCTTCCAACCCACAGCAACCAGAATTCCAATTCAACACATACACCTATTTCTCACCCCATATCTGGCAGAAATTTTCAACAAAACATTACAAACATAGTGTCAGCTTGTAAATGGAGAGAAGTACAAGTAACTGATATAATTAAAGCAACCTCTAAATTAGGGTACTCTAGATCTGAAGATGTATATGGCCTGTCAAACTATGTAATTAAAAAAGTTGTAGATCTCATATCACATCCTCTTTGCGTACTGATAAACTGGATGCTCTCATGTGGACACTTTCCAGAATGTCTCAAAAAAACCGTTGTCATACCATTACACAAAAAGGGTGACAAGTCCTGTATCAATAATTATAGACCAATTTCACTTGTGCCTATTCTCTCAAAAATAATAGAACATTGCATATTCTGCAGCAAATTTGCATACACCTATCAGACAATAATATATTAAATGATTGTCAGTATGGATTTAGGTCAAATTTATCAACAGTCAAAGCAGTTGAAAACCTTATCTCTTTTGTACTAAGCGCATCTGAGTCAGAATTATCTGCTGAAGCCATTCTAATTGACTTGAGTAAGGCTTTCGACTCAGTTAACCACAAATTATTATTAGATAAACTGTGTTGCTATGGAATCAAACACTTGGAACTCTCACTAATTGAATCATACCTCAGCAATAGAAAACAAATAGTAAAGCATAATGACCAACAGTCACAGACTAAGTATAAAACGAGGTGTTGGACAGGGCTCAGTGCTTGGCCCTCTACTATTTATATTGTTTGTAAATGACTTTCTGAATAACTTACCCTGTAAATCTGTCCTCTGTGCTGATGATACAACATTAGCTAATTCTGGAAAGGATGTAAACAAACTGAAGGAGGAAAGTGAAGAGTGTCTCAAAATGTTTAATATCTGGTTTAAAGCTAATGACTTATCTATGAACCATGAAAAGACTGTCAAGATAATCTTCAGTTTATCAAACAGTAACACGGAGTCATCACCTGTTAAACTACTAGGAATACACGTTGACTCAAAATTAACTTGGGACACACATACAGATTATGTATGTCGAAAGCTATCACAAGTTATCTACCTACTAGCCAAACTACACACATGTGTTACACAAGATTTATTGCTTCAGTCATACTATGCCTTCTTTCATTGCCATCTACAATATGGCATTCTTTTATGGGGTAACTCTCCAGGAGCCAAAAAAATTTTCACTTGGCAGAAGAAAGCAATTAGACGTCTTTACAGAATCACTGACAACAAGACCTCATGTAGACCTTATTTTAGAGACTTAAAAATTCTCAGTCCCATCTCTTTACATATATTGTTGCCTATTAAACATAAAAGAAAACTTAAACCACTACACTATAAGGAAATCAGTTCATCAACACAATACTCGACAAACAAATATGATTGATATACCCACAACCAGGCTTAAGAAAACCCAATCTAGCTATGAATACATAGGCATAAAATTATTCAACACTTTTCCCCGTACAGGCTCAATTAGTTTCAATGAATATTTTCAAAACTAAAACCAAAGTGTGGATGAAGAAAAATACTTTCTACAGTATAGAAGAATTTCAGAATAGTTGTAAAGATGATCTAATTTATTGATAAACTAAGGCTTACTGTTATGTATAGTTATGGATGTAGAGGCAGCTAGCTATAAGCTAATAGGGTACAACACTGTCTTTTTTTTCTCTCCATGTAATATTTTTGTTATATACTGTACAAATAGCTATAATACTTCTGACAACATTGATTGCATGTTAATGCTGATAAATTATGGCTTACTGTTATGTATAGATCTAGGTGTAGAGGCTGTTGTAAGCTAATAGTTTACTACATTGCTATATTTTTACTATGTAATATTTTGGTATGTAAAACATAATGTACAAATAGCTGTAACTCTTCTGACGACATCGATTGCATGTTAACGCTGAAAGAGGGATAAAATAAATAAATAAATTTGTCGCATTCTGATAATGTGTGTTTACGACCTGTGCGCTTTTGTGCGCGCTACCGCCGTGTAAGATAAAAAAAGAGAGGAATTGTCTCATTAGCGAAACAATGGCAAGATACTGCTGTTTGTTGTTACTTACACTGCTGCTTTCTTTGATAATGATCAATAAGAACCAAATAATACGACTGCGTATGATAGATGATGTTCTGAACGAGAGTTTAGCTAAATTTTTTCGCCATTTGAAAATCTTTGCAGACGCCTCTTTTATTCATTACATTCTGCACAGAAATTAGTCATCTTAGATTTAAAAATCTAGTCAATTAAGTTCCTATTAGCAACCATCTCTTCTCACAGGTAGGAAAAAATTCAGAACGTAGAGTTGGCCATATTGAGAAACATCCCAAACAGTCTTGCCAATCGGATTTTCATAGTCATCGAAATGCTGCTACAATCGAAGATGAACAATACGGAATTTGTATTTTCTTCGTTGGATAATGTATGAAAATGCAGTGGTCGAGAAAAAAGCTCGTCTTCCACCTTTTTTAAAATTTATTTATTGACTCATAGAGGTTTTGGCGACAGTAGTTATCTTTGTGCCTGCAAAGCATGCCTGTGTAGCGCTACATATATTCGACGGCAGAAGTTAGTTGTGGCGGCACCTACCAACATTTTTCGGAACTTCCGCTTACTTTGCACTCGATTCTAAGCCGCAGGCGGCTTTTTGGATTACAAAATCCGGAAAAAAGTGCGGCTTACATTCAAGAAAATACGGTACCAGGTCACCAGCATTGTGAAGCCTAACGCAGGACTGGCTCAGGTGACTGTTAGTAGGGATTTTACTAAAGAGATTCAGATAATGATTGTGGGTCGGGCTGGTAATAGTATTGATAGGGATGGGGAGTATGACATAGATGGTGACCTGGAAAAGATAGCCACTCAGACTGGCAACACGAATGTGCATTTTGTGGAACTGTTTCAGCGTCACGATCGGCCTCATCTTAATACAGCCGTCAGGCGTAATAACGTAAGACTTGGGGGTGCACTGATGACAGAAGGCATGGGTTACATTTCAGTGGTGTCGGTGGAGTCTATCAGCAGGACAGGTTTCACTAGACATGGCCTGCGCCTCAACAGGTATGAGAAGGGGAGTTTGGCAAAGCTTATAGGTGACAGCATAGGTGGGGGTGGTAGGATCACTCAAGGGAAAATTCCTGCAATAGTGGGTGTTAGAGCTGCACCTTTTTTAGACTGAAGTCAACTGATAGGTATTCCTGCTTAAGGGAAGTCTCTCTAACAAAGGAACCACTTTCGAAAAGCTTAGGTATCTGAGTAATAAGGGAATTAGTATATTTCATGAAAATATACATGGTATTAGAGATAAAGTTAGTGAACTGCTTATAGATGTTGATTCTGAAATTATTGGTGTATCTGAACTCTTCTTAAGTAAGGAGATAATTCAGAGGCTTCCTTTACCAGGATACAGGTTGGCTGACAGCTTTTCTAGGAGCTCTCTGCGGTGTGGCACAGTAGCCATGTATGTGAAAAACAGCAT
The DNA here is from genome assembly GCF_023897955.1 of Schistocerca gregaria. NCBI lineage: Eukaryota > Metazoa > Arthropoda > Insecta > Orthoptera > Acrididae > Schistocerca > Schistocerca gregaria. Next base: position 960,090,442 of record NC_064921.1, on the reverse strand, counting down.
CCCATTTGAGTCAATTGATGTTTCAAAGTACTGCACTGAAAAGGTGTTTGAATGTTATGCAGGTGTGGTTAAATTTAGTGGAGCTAAACTTCTAACTGTGGTTATTTATAGATCCCCAGACTCCGATTTCACAACATTTTTGCTAAAGCTAGAGGAGGCTCTCGGTTCACTTTATAGGAAATACAAAAAGTTAAGCTATATGTGGTGACTTCAATACTAATTGTATAAGTTATTGTGCAAGGAAGAGGATGCTGGTAGACCTCCTTAATTCATATAATCATATGCAAACCGTATTCTTTCCAACAAGAGTGCAAGGGAACAGTAGAACAACCATACACAATATTTTTGTTCATTCCTCATTACTAGTAGGGCATTCTGTTAGCAAAAACGTGAATGGCCTTTCAGATTATGATGCACAAATTTTAACTCTAAAAGATTTTTGTGCTGCAACACATATTAAATATAGTTATCAACTGTTTAGGAAAGCTGATCCAGTTGCTTTAGAGAACAAGAGTGGCAAGATGTTTACAGTGCTGATACAGTATAAGATAAATATAATGCTTTCCTCAAGACTTTTCTTGTGATCTTTGAAAGTTGCTTTTCGTTAGAACGTTCAAAACAGGGCACTAGCACAAACAGGCAGCCTGGGTGGCTGACAAGAGGTATAAGAATATCTTGTAGAACAAAGTGGCAACTACATCAAAACATTAGAAACAGTCAAAATCTAAATGCAGCAGCCCATTACAAACAGTATTGTAAGGTGCTTAAAAATGTTATTAGGAAGGCAAAGGTATGTGGTATGCAGATAGTGTAGCTAAGTCTCAGGATAAAATTAAAACCATATGGTCAGATAGAGAACAAGAGAACCAGTGAACAATGAAAAAAGGAATTCTACAAGAAAAATCAAGAAATATTCCAGATGCAGCCACAAAGGCTATATTATAATAGATACTACGTTTCTGACAGAATTGTAAGGTAAATTTCAACTTATTTCTGATGCTATTTCCCTACAATTGCTTTTTGAAGTGTTGGTGACCCAGTCTGTCATTCACGGTCAAATTACAGCACTATGTCAATCAGTAATACGAATTCCGCCTTATCCATAACTTATTCCATCAAAATTCAAACCCCAATCAGATTTTCTATTATGTATTTTCACGGCAGAACCCCGATGAAAGGAAATACTACAATTGGCGACTGTGACAGGACTTACAGTCTTTGGATTTGATACAAGTGCAATTATTATAAATTTGGGACATTTAATTTAATTTTAATCACTTAATAGCATCAGAAAGTGAATTTGGACTAATTTTCATTCATTTCAATTGTAATGTTACGTGCATAAAACTTACAACAATATTGTCTGACCTGTGGTCTCGCGGTTCTAGGCGCGCAGTCCGGAACCGTGCGACTGCTACGGTCGCAGGTTCGAATCCTGCCTCGGGCATGGATGTGTGTGATGTCTTTAGGTTAGTTAGGTTTAAGTAGTTCTAAGTTCTAGGGGACTGATGACCACAGCAGTTGAGTCCCAAAGTGCTCAGAGCCATTTGAACCATATTGTCTGACCTGTTATTAATTCATGTTAATTTTCATTTTCATGCTGAGTAATTTCATTTGTTAAAAAAAGGCAATCCATAAAATAAGGACACGAAAGAAAAAATTTTGGATTGAAAACTGTGTATCTGACGATACATTTGCGACACTACATTTGCAAAATAAGACTGAAGAACCAAAAAATTGGTGAGTACAGAAATTTACATTTTTTCCAGTTTCAAGCAGCCATCTGTACTTCCTTTATTGCGATCCATTTATTTCGTGGAGTGAGGATGTTCAAGACATAATTTTACAGGATCGACTAAGACAACAACCCCTATATTTAAACAGATATACAATGGAGAGTGAGTAGTACGTGACAAAACACGACACTGACAACGTCAACTTCAGAACCAAACATTAATCAGACATGAAAAAATGACGAAACTAAGACACAGGACTCTGACATGCTCAACCAGATTCTGAAGTTACTTGGTGACCAAAACAGAAAGTTTGCAGTTTAGACAAAAGATTTGACGCTTTAGATGAGAAAAATGACAATTTAAAACTAAATTTGACACTAAATTAGATGAACTGACACAGGACATAAAACAAAATTTTGAAAAACAATCGAGACAAATTACCGACTTGACAGAAACCACCAGTAGTCTTGGAAGCAAATTTACTGACTTATCAGACAAGGTTACGAGACAAGAAAAGGTTTTTGTGGAATTCAGTGACGAGACAAAAACTGACTTACAATGACGTAATGAGAAATTGTTAACAGTAGTTTTTGAACAACAGAACACCAGTACCCAAGTTGACGACGGACACACAATTCAGTAAAAACAAACCAAGAACACTTAGCCTAGATGATTACAGACGTTTTAGACGGATTAAATGATGTAAATTGGAGTAGAAATCCTTACAAGAAGGCAGAGCAGATGTAACATCTTTAAAGAATGACACAACTCTAGCAGAGAAACTTGTACATGAATGCAAATTATGTGATAATTACACTCCTGGAAATTGAAATAAGAACACCGTGAATTCATTGTCCCAGGAAGGGGAAACTTTATTGACACATTCCTGGGGTCAGATACATCACATGATCACACTGACAGAACCACAGGCACATAGACACAGGCAACAGAGCATGCACAATGTCGGCACTAGTACAGTGTATATCCACCTTTCGCAGCAATGCAGGCTGCTATTCTCCCATGGAGACGATCGTAGAGATGCTGGATGTAGTCCTGTGGAACGGCTTGCCATGCCATTTCCACCTGGCGCCTCAGTTGGACCAGCGTTCGTGCTGGACGTGCAGACCGCGTGAGACGACGCTTCATCCAGTCCCAAACATGCTCAATGGGGGACAGATCCGGAGATCTTGATGGCCAGGGTAGTTGACTTACACCTTCTAGAGCACGTTGGGTGGCACGGGATACATGCGGACGTGCATTGTCCTGTTGGAACAGCAAGTTCCCTTGCCGGTCTAGGAATGGTAGAACGATGGGTTCGATGACGGTTTGGATGTACCATGCACTATTCAGTTTCCCCTCGACGATCACCAGAGGTGTACGGCCAGTGTAGGATATCGCTCCCCACACCATGCTGCCGGGTGTTGGCCCTGTGTGCCTCGGTCGTATGCAGTCCTGATTGTGGCGCTCACCTGCACGGCGCCAAACACGCATACGACCATCATTGGCACCAAGGCAGAAGCGACTCTCATCGCTGAAGACGACACGTCTCCATTCGTCCCTCCATTCACGCCTGTCGCGACACCACTGGAGGCTGGCTGCACGATGTTGGGGCGTGAGCGGAAGACGGCATAACGGTGTGCGGGACCGTAGCCCAGCTTCATGGAGACGGTTGCGAATGGTCCTCGCGGATACCCCAGGAGCAACAGTGTCCCTAATTTGCTGGGAAGTGGCGGTGCGGTCCCCTACGACACTGCGTAGGATCCTACGGTCTTGGCGTGCATCCGTGCGTCGATGCGGTCCGGTCCCACGTCGACGGGCACGTGCACCTTCCGCCGACCACTGGCGACGACATCGATGTACTGTGGAGACCTCACGCCCCACGTGTTGAGCAATTCGGCGGTACGTCCACCCGGCCTCCCGCATGCCCAATATACGCCCTCGCTCAAAGTCCGTCAACTGCACATACGGTTCACGTCCACGCTGTCGCGGCATGCTACCAGTGTTAAAGACTGCGATGGAGCTCCGTATGCCACGGCAAACTGGCTGACACTGACGGCGGCGGTGCACAAATGCTGCGCAGCTAGCGCCATTCGACGGCCAACACCGCGGTTCCTGGTGTGTCCGCTGTGCCGTGCGTGTGATCATTGCTTGTACAGCCCTCTCACAGTGTCCGGAGCAAGTATGGTGGGTCTGACACACCGGTGTCAATGTGTTCTTTTTTCCATTTCCAGGAGTGTATTTAGACGAGAAGTTTGAGACAATGGCACAGGTCATTTTAGATCAGACAAAGGAACAGGTAAAGGGAGAAACAGATAATATTCAGAAAGAGGTACGTAAACTTAAAGAAAATGTAATACCAAGTTTGTCAGTAATACCAAAACCCAAAACAGGCAACCAAAACACAAATGAGAATCCGAATAATGCTAGGCCCAGCACACAGCCGAAAATAGAATTACCAATGAGTGATACAAACCCCAATGAACCATTATCAATGCTACCACAAGATCAAAATTACTATCCGACATCACCACATACTATGCACAGTTTGACACAAAATGCAGGACCCATAATACCATTGGGAGTAGCTGATGAAACATTAGTACGGCATGGATACTTTCAGATATTTTATCTGAACACAAAGACAAAGTGCATCTGATTGTTTTCATCCGCTGTTTTGACAGTATTTTACCGAGACATTGGTTGGAAGGTGAAAAATTCGATATGTTACAAATTTGTTACATGGAAGAGCAGCTAAGTGGGGGGCAAAGTGAAAAGACGATGTCTAACATTTGAATGGTTTGAACAAGCATTTCTTGAGGAATTCTGGTCAATTATAGAACAGCAAAGTTTAAAACGAGAAGTATACAATCCAGAAATTAACAACCCGAAGAAAGAGACATTACACAAATACTTTGAACGCTGCCTAGACAAAACATTATATTGGACAAAACCAGCAGATTTGCCAGACATAATTAGATCACCTAAAAGCCACTATTTCCATACTGTGATAAATTAACAGGAGTGTTCAAGGACAACATAAAGGATTTTTTAAGTTAATTTTACGCACTTCTTTTTGGATATTATCTGTTTCTCCCTTCACCTGTTCCTTTGTCTTATCAAATATGATCTGTGTCATTGTCTCAAACTTCTCGTCTAAATAATCATCACATAATTTGCATTCATGTACAAGTTTCTCCACTAGAGTTGTGTCATTCTTTAAAGATGCTGCATCTGCTCTGTCTTCAAGTTTTTATCCACGTGAAGTCTATGGTTACTGCTGTCGACGAGGCGACTAAAGTACAGTATGAACAATGAGAATCCCAATTTATTTTCCAACCACACACTCAAATTTATTTAGACATGTCAGCTTTCATGAATACAGGAGCTAAAATGATGAGCATCCTGTCAGCCTTCATCAAGTGTTAGGATTTGGGCATGCACGTAGCTGAGGTCTTGCCCAATCAGCTAAGGGTGGTGGGTGTCTCCCACCACGCACATATGGCAGTGGCGGGCAGGAACATGGTCGGCCGTGTTGACGTAATCAGAGGCCGGAAGGAAAAAATCATGCTGGGCGTGGATACCCTTTAGGGCTGTCACTGCTGCATTGACTTCAGTGCAAATGTACTGAGATTCAAAGATAACAGCAAGACAGGCCTTCTGCCCAGGGAGGCCGTTGTCATCGAGCCGGAGGGCCACGAGACGACGGTGGCCTAGGGCTCCTCTTCCAGTACAGCGGCACCTCTCTGAGAAGCATCTCCCCAAAGCAGTTGGTGCCGCAGCCGTCGCAGGGGAAGGGGCTGGGGAAGGGGCTGGGGAAGGGGCTGGGGCAGGACTGGCACAACTGCCAGGCGCAGGAGTAGGCTGATGTTAAGGAGCAGGCTGATGTTAAGGAGCAGGCTGATGTTAAGTAGCGTTCAAATAACAGCATCATCCATGACAAGTCTGAGGTTACTACTGTTGACCTTATTGACGAGGCCTCTAAAGTACAATACGTACAATGAGGATTCCAATGCATTTTCCAACGACACACTCGATTTTTTTTACATATGTCAGTGACTCTGCCTGGCCGGATGTCAAAGGGTCGATCTTTGGCTGCCGCATGTGGGCTTTCATAAATACAGGAGCCAAAATGACTAGCATTTCGTCAGCCTTCATCGAGCGTTGGGATTTGGGTGTGCACATAACTGAGGTCGTGCCCAATGACCTAAGGGTGGAGGGAGTCATCCACCCGGCACAAATGGCAATGGTGGGCAGCAGCATGGCAGGTCGTGTTGATGTAATCAGAGGCCAGAAGGAAGAAATCATCCTGGGCGTGGATATGCTTGAGGGCTGTCGCTGCTGCATAGCCTTCAGTGCAAATGTACTGAGATTCGAGGACGGCAGCGAGACAGCCCTTCTGTGCAGGAAGGCCATTGCCGTTGAGCTGGAGGGTCAGGAGCCGACAGTGGCCTTGGGCTCCTCTGCCAGAACGGCGGCACCCCTCGGAGAAGCTGCAGAGCAGCCGGAGCCACAACCACCAGGAGCAGGCTGATGTTAAGGAGCGTTCAAATAACGGCATCATTCACGAGAAGTCTGAGGTTACTACTGTTGACAAGGTCACGAAAGTACAATATGAACAATGAGGATTCCAATGCATTTTCCAACCACACAGCCGAATTTATTTACATACGTCAATGACTCTGCATCAGAGATAACTTACTGTTTGCTTCCTATCAAAATATTCTCAAAAGTTTTGCCTCAGTCTTCAAGTGTTGGCCCAGTCCCCAAGTGTCATACCTTTATAATAAGCATAGACCTGGTACCAGTATTTCGGAAATCGAGAAGTAGTACATGTATTTGACATTGTCGACCTGTGGTTTTCAGTATGTCAAGTGAGAAACATATGAGGTGGGTTTCATTTAATGAACGTTGCCAATTTTCATGGAGGAAGTAACTCCGTTAGAGATACTTCATTGCCTACAATAATGATCAAAGCAGAAGAAATTAATTAAAATACTTCATTACATTAGAGGTCCGAATATATTCTACAGCTCTACAACAAAAAGATAAAAGATGTGCAAGCTGCGATGGAGACTGACGAGAAATTTGGAAAGGGAATTGGATTTTATGGAGAATAAAGAAAACCCGCAGGGGGCTCCGTTCTTGGGAGTATGTGGATGGCAACCACACGGGCCCTTAGCTAAGTCTGGCACTGCTTCCACTTGTGTCAGACTTCTGCTTTCTTCTTTCCTGTTGGCCTCTGTTTGTCAACTATTGCTACTTCGACCCCGACAGTATTAGGTTGCGAGGCCCGAGAGTGTCTCATTTTCTTTTGTAACATAGCTGTTAAGTGAATGGTTCCTGGTATAAGGAGACCAACCTTACCAAATGCCAATGACTAGTAAGGGGTGGATGAGCGGGTAAGGAACAGGCACCCCCTTGTCCCAGGGATGAGAAATTGTCCCTAAAGGTGGAGGAACCATTAACATGATCAACAGCAGGAGGATGCAGAAGGCAACAGGAAACCACTACATTAATGATCCCATACAGGATTCCCAAATAGAAATATGGCTACGTCCAATTCAAAATTTTCCGGAGTGTCAATTCCTCCATTAGAATTAGAGGATGTATGCAAAAGATGGAAAGAGTATAATGAGGAACTATATGAAGGAGAATATATTGCTAATGAGGGGGAAATTCTGGAAGAAGAGAACAGTGTGGATATCGACATGAAAGGACCACAAATATCTAAAGAGGAATTCAACAGTGCCTTGAATGATCTAAGTAACGGCAAAGTGAGAGGCACAGATAACATCCCAGCAGAAATACTGAAGGAAATTGGAGAATCAACAAAAGATTACTTATAAGAACTACTAAGTACTATGAAGATGGAAAAGAACCACCTACAGATTTGCTTAACAGCAAAACAGTAATAATCCCAAAAAAAGGAAACGCTCTGGACTGTGAGAACTATAGAACTATCTCCTTACCATCCCACCCTTCCAAAATAACGTTAAATATAATTAAAAAAATCGAATAAAAATGAAAATTTAGGCAAACCTAGGAAAGACCAATTTGGTTTCAGATCCAGAAAAGGAACTAGAGAGGCAATACTAGTTCTGGGGATGGTACTAGAAAGACAAATTAGAATTAATAGGATAACCTACTTGACCTTTATAGATTCACATAAAGTATTTGACATGGTTAACTGGAAATTGTTATTTCGAACAATGAAGGAAATAATTGTCAACATGAGCGATGAAGTAGTTCATGGCCCTTTCTGGAATTTCACTGTAACATGTAACGGTGCTGTTAGAAGGAAGGCAAGCATTACCTAGCGATGCTTCAAAAATTATGTTGCAGGCAACTGATGGAAGGAGTGGAAAGAACTGCTCCACTCTGACTGAGCAAGCGCAGCAGGCAAGGAACACTCTCACACAAATTGGCATCTGGTACCTGGATGACATAATCCATGTTTGCACGCAACAGTCCAGTGATTACACCAGTTACTAATGTACCAGCCTTTCACATTTGCAGTAACTTTTCTTGGACTAACATTAACCCATGATTTTGCAATGTTAACCACTTAAATATGTCACCTAGACAAATGAATTCCTGAAATTTCATTACTCGACATTAATTACTTCTTGCTATTGGAACCTTTTCCCTAACATGACAGCCAGTGCAAAAGTATGTCATGCATCTCCTCAGAAAAATGTAAATATTGCCAGTAAAAAGAAATCGTGTGCAAATTGTAAGGACAAAATATCGAAACTACATGAATGAGTATCCAGTTTATTATCAGTACACTAAAAATGGAAATTAAGCTACAAACACCAAAATGTGAACTGCTGATAAAAGTGCGCCGAAAATTACGCCAAAAACAACGCCCTTTTCTGATGAGTGGTCTCAAGCGATCAAGAACGAAGTTAAAAAAAATGTTGCAAGAAGAAAACAGTGCTATGAACATTAAAATCAAGAATTCAGAAGCACAAATACCTCAATGAGCAAAATGCAGTGAAAAACCATAACCACGTTTCGTGTGAAAATTCGCGATCTGTTAGGTCTCAAACAACTGCTACAAAAGGAAATAAAGTCCTTGGCTTGGTTCAAATGGCTCTGAGCACTATGGGACTCAACTGTTGTGGTCATTAGTCCCCTAGAACTTAGAACTACTTAAACCTAACTAACCTAAGGACAGCACACACATCCATGCCCGAGGCAGGATTCGAACCTGCGACCGTAGCAGTCGCACGGTTCCGGACTGCGCGCCTAGAACCGCGAGACCACCACGGCCGGCAATAAAGTCCTTGTTTTAAGCGACCGTCATGGTAGAAACTGTGGGAGTATACTACAAGGCGAATTACGAAAAAAATTCAGTGTGCAAAGTATTATAAAACCTAGGACACCAATTAAGGAAGTTGTGAAAAACGCAGACAAATTAACTGATAACTTCCCTGTCAACGATACTTTAATCATTATTGGTGGCACAAATGACACTGATAAATCTCTGGAAGAATTGCAGAGCAACATGAAAGATTCTTTGGAAAACATACTTGAACTCACACAAAAAAATCTAATAATTCATCCAATACTGCTTAGACATGTCGCACAAGGTCTAAATCAAAAAATCAAAGCTGCAAACCGCATTATGCTAGAAAAAATCAACACTGCCATAGGTGTGTGTAGGAAGAGATTATCTGTGAATTTCGAAATCGAATACCTGAAATGAAATGAATATACAATTCATGGTTTACATCTAAACAAACAAGGAAAGATTCGCATTTATAATAGGCTTGCTTCTTTCATACACATGGCGAAAACTGAAAAACCAAGTACCGGTAGAGGATAAAAGCATATGCAAACTGACAATCAGATAGAAAGTGCAATCTCAAAGTGAAAGTGTCACCCACGAAAAGACAGACAGTTATGGACCATTTTATAACAAAAAATAAGCCCAATGAAAATCGTAACAACACACTTACTAGGTCGAATTACAAGCCATCAAATACAGCAAGAAGACAGTCGTTAATGGACAGATGGGTGAAAAAGGACGAAAAAAAAGTGACAATTGGGAACACTTAGACAGAAAACATGCAGGAACCCACAAACGGTGAACCAGCAAGCCACACGGCAAACACCGTGGAAATCATGAGGATTTTTTACCACTAAGTACACTAGCTCAAATAGTGAGGTACGTGGTCAAGCAAGAAATGATTCCCTCCCTGCTCATAATTTTAAATTACTTCATCAAAACGTTCAGTCACTCCCGAATAAACTAAATGAAATAGAAATAATATTAAATGATCTAATTGATATTTCTGTACAATGCTTTACAGAACACGGGCTCAAACAAGATATGTTAGAGCAAACATACCTTCCTCAGTTCAAACTTGCAAGCATGTTTTGGAGGAAAATATTGAGTAATGGGGTACTTGTACATATGTTAAAGAAAATATTGAATTCAATAGTGTAACTAAATATCATAAACTGTCCTGTGAAAAAGATATAGAACTCTCTGTTGCTGAACTACCAAGACAAAATACAGTTATCATTTGTGTTTACAGGTGACCAGATGGAGACAAAAAAGTGTTTTACAATCGCATGGAGGAACTCTTGGAAGAAATTCACTCTCCCAAGAAAAATGTGGTTACCTTAATATTGATTTCTCGAAATCCAATAAATTCAGAGATGACATTATAAATTTACTGCAAATCATTCAACATCAGTCCAACGGTAACTGAACCAACTAGAGGATCACCTACCTCTGCATCTATTATTGATCAGATCTTGATAAATACATGCAAATATGCCTGTAACACACAAGTTTGTAAACATGGGTTTTAGCGATAATTACGCTCAAATTCTTGCAATGAATGTTTCAGGACACCAAATTCCCAGTCGAATACAGCACACTGTAAGGAATTTCTGTATAAAAAATGTGGAATATTTTTGTTCTATCTTAGAGAGTGAATGTTGGAAAGATGTATATGACTGTAATGAGACCAATGAGAAATATGATAAGGTTGTGGCTACATTCAAACATTTTTTTTTTGAAATGGCTTCTACCAAAAACACAACTATGTTGAACTCTACTCAAAAAACAAACAAGATGATTGCAAAAGGGATAAGGATATGATATTAAATTAAAAGGAGATTGTATGAGTACTCCAAGCTACATCCAAGATGGCTGCCAGGGTGAAAGTGCATAAAGTATCGTCGCGAAAAATCGTGAATTGGGCAGTGAAAAAGCAAGTGTGTGCAAAGTGTAAAGATGAAATCACGAAACTGAAAGAGCGTATTTCAAGTTTGCAACTCGTTATTAGTGAATTAAAAACGGGTATCTCTCAACTTCAAAAAGAAAAACTGAGTCGCAATCGAACCAAAACTCAACAAATCTTCCGCAATGTAGTTCTAACAACTCAGAAAAGTGGACAAAAGTGTCATTTAAAAACAGCATGCGTAAAGTAAAAACAGTTGAAGACACTGTAATATACGGAAATTTAGTGAATGACAATCGTTATCAACTACTTTCTAATATGGACTGTGAAAAACCTGTGAACAATGTGAAACTACATGGGAGGAACGAAGACGGCCGGAACAAGACGAGAGAAGGAAGTATTTCGCCGCGGAAAAACAACCTACATAACGTGAATGTGAACAATATTTCATTTACCGACCGGTAGTAATTCTTGTGTTCTCTTCGTCTCACGTTGACCAAAAAGAAGGCATAGAAAATGTGAATCAAGACGCAATAGGTACTTGTGATATAGACCAAATAACAGTGATCTTCCAGCAACAAATAGGCCCACATGTAAAATTGACATTTATACTGATAGCCAAGGGCGGGGAATAGCGCCTGAACTGCAAAGTATATGCAGACATAAGGTCAACAGCATAGTGAAACCAGGTGCAAATTTCAAGGCAGCAACTGCAGTCAGTCACAAAAAAATCTCAGGTCTGAACAGTAACGATTTTTCTGTCTTGCTTGCGGGGACAAACGACGTAGCTAAAAACGAAGCAAAAGATTTCGTGCTGTCCCTTAAACAGAGGTTGCACGAATTCCGGAACACGAATATGATCGTTTTTTTTCTATACCACATCGTCACGACCTACATAATTCGTCCTGTGTAAACAACGAAATAGAAAAAACTAATAAAGCTGTGCAAAATATATGCAGGGAATTCAAAAATACAACATACGTTGATATAAGCACACTAGGGAAACGATTTTATACATCACATCGCTTGCACATCAACAGACTGGGAATAACATTTGTTAGTCGCAAGATCTTGGATATAGTTCGTGCAAAATCAAACATGCAGCGTGGTATAAAGCATGCAATACCTTTAAAAGACAAAAGTGATATATCTTTAGAATTTAACATGCAACATGACGGAACAGTGGCGTATACCAAGAGCACTGATGAAAATGCTTTTTTAGCGGAAGTAAATATTCCAGCAATTCCAATTTAATCAGAAACAATATGTGCAACTCGGATTTGCCACATGCAGATGAGTGCTCACTTGAGAATGAAAACAATGACAAAATATTAAGGTTACTGCAAGTCAATATTCGTTGTTTAAGAAATAAACTGTTAGAATTAGAACATTATTGTAACATTAAGGATGTAGATGTGATATGTGTGTCAGAACACTGGCTAACAGAAAATCAAGTTAGCAGTTTTGTTCCTGAAGGATATGTTTTAGCTGATATAATGTGCAGGAAAAACAGAAAAAATGGGGGTGCTGGAATTAATACCAAGCATGGCCAAAAATTTTCAAAATTAGATATAACGCCGTATTGTTCAGAAGTAAATGCTGAGTTTAGCTGTATAAGACTGACTGAAGAAAACATAATAATTGTTAGCCTGTATAGGTCTCCAAATGTAGACATAAATGTTTTCTTTGAGCAATTTGAACTAGTAGTTATGAAACTTTTTAAGTTTAAAACAAAGATTGTTATTTGTGGTGATTTTAATATTGAAATGGGAAATGCAAGACAACAAGACTCCAGAACATTTTTTAATATATTAAGATCTTTAAACTTGCACTGCACGAACAAGTGTCCTCCTCGTAATGATGCATGCCTAGACAATACTATTGTTAATTTGCATAGAGAGGAATATGTGGTTAGCTTGGCTGATGGTGCTTTTGCAGATCATGATCCATTGCTTTTAACACTTTACCATTATAAACCATCTTATTCCAATGAATTTAATGTGGCATGGGTAAGAGGTCAGAGAGAGGAGCACATTATGTCATTTATTAACAAGTTAAAGGTCACAAACTGGGAACCTGTTTATGAGTGTCATCCAGGAAAAACAGGAGTTGAAAATGATTTTGAAGCTTTCTTTAAAAAATACAGAGACGTATGGTACTCCTGTTACCCGTTAATGAAAGTTAGGTCCTCAGTTAAATGTAAAAATACAAAAATAAACTGGTATACAAAAGAACTAGCAGAAATCAGAGAAAATATGCTCATACTGTATAGAACATATAAAAGCAAGGACAATCAAGGGTCTGAACAGAGGGATATGGAATACAATGCTTACCTTAGAAATAAAAAGTATTACAAAGCTAAGCTCCGAGAAGCCAAAAAAGCAGCTTGTGAAAGGTATATAGAAGGTGCTCCAAATAAGTGTAAGGCAGCATCGGAAGTTATCAGACAAGATAATTCTCACAGCCAAGTATGTCAAACTCTGCTGGATCCAGGAGAATTGAATGACTACTTTGTCACATCAGTCAGAGACCTCGGAGACAAAATTAAAGCCACAGACACATCGGCAAGGGATTTGCTTGGTCCCCAGCTGTCTGAGGGACCTTTGTTTCACTGGAACAATATCACGCCTGATCAAGTCTGTAAAACTGTTGCTAAACTATCGAATTCCAAATGTATGGACTGTTACTGGATGTACAATTATGTTGTTAAAAGAACAGTCCATCTCATAAGTAAGCCACTAAGCTTTATTTTTAACAGATGTTTAGAGAATGGAGTTTTGCCAGATTTGCTAAAATCTCTAAAATTATCCCCGTATTCAAAAAGGGTGATAAACAACTCCCCCAAAACTACCGAGCCGTAACTATTGTGCCAATATTTTCAAAAATAATTGAATCACTCATGTACTTTCAATTAAGCAGTTATTTTGAAAAGCACGATCTGCTTTGCAACAATCAATATGGATTTAGACCAGGTAAAAATACCACTGCAGCTGTTCTGGAAATTGTTGATCAGACTTTAACAGCCTTTGAAAATAAGAAGATGGTGTCACTTGTATTATGTGATCTAAGTAAAGCTTTTGATTGCATTCCTTTGAACATATTATTAACAAAACTGGAGTATTATGGTATACAAAAATCTTCATTAGCAATAATTTCTTCCTATTTGACCAACAGAAGACAGTTTGTCTCAATTAGAAATGAGCATTCCCCCTTAGTAGAAATTGGTACAGGTCTGCCACAGGGCTCTGTCCTTGGCCCCTTCTTTTTCATTGTGGCTATCAATGACCTGCCCCATTCTGTATCACAGTCTGTAATCTGCTATGCAGATGATACAACCGTCCTTAATTCACACCATGACATCCCAACCCTTGATAAGATTACATAAGGAAATCTTGACTCTGCATTAAAATGGTTTACAGCCAATAAACTTTTATGTAATCCAGACAAAACCCAAAAGCTTCTGTTAGGATTATCTAAAAATACAGAAAATAAAAGTGTCAAGCTCTTAGGAATACATATTGATGCCAAACTAACTTGGGAAGAGCATATAAGCCAAATCTGCAAAAAAATCTCAAGAGTGACCTACCTCATGTGGAAACTGAGAGATATGGTCAATAATAATTCTCTCCGTGTAGCATATTTTGGACTCTTTCAGTCACATATATCATATGGCCTACTCATATGGGGACATTCTCCTCATATCAGTAACATTCCAAAAAAAAAAAAAAAAAAAAAATCACAAGCACGATACTAGAAGTAAGGCAAATACTGACACTCCAAGGCACAGGCTAGCAATAACAGGAAACTCCCATAAAGTAAATGCCCTCAAATTTTTTAACAAATTTCCTCTTGCCGCTCGATCCTTGCCTTTTAAAACGTTCAAAACAAAATTATATGACTGGCTAGGAAAAAACCCATGTTATCATATAAAAGAGTTCTATGATATTGACAATATTGATATTAATAATTAAGATTTTAGTGGTATATAAGATATTTAATTTTTACATGTAATGTGATCAATATTTGTACCTTACTATCATTGTAAAAGCCTATTCTACTGTATGTGGTCAATGGCAATAAAGAATCTGAATAATACCAGTCCTGACTTTATTGCATATTTCAAAAGATCCAAAATAATACTAATACAAGTTATTTCAAAAGCCAAAAAACTAGAAAATGACAAAATACTGTGTGTTTCCAAGAATAAAACTAAAGCAACCTGGCACATTATAAGGAAATAAATGGGTACCAGGCCAGTTAATCACAGTAATATAGAGCTGACTATGAATAAAAATAAACTAACTGACCCCAAACGTGTCACTAGTGCTTTCAACAATTATTTCTCAAATATAGCACAGCAGTTAATAAATACACACCTTGACAAAAAGCCGAGTCACTCAGATCAAAAAATTCATTCAAACACATTTTTCCTATATCCAGCAACACCTGAGGAACTATCAAGAATCCTAAAAGAATTATCTACTAAATATTCAGTGGGTGTTGATGAGATACCAGATGCTATTATCACAGCTAGTGCAACATTTATTGTGGAACCACTAACAGACAGTAAATTAATGTTTTGAGAGTGATGTATTTCCAAATAATCTAGAAACTGCAAAAGTAAAGCCTCTGCATAAGAAGGGTGCAAAAGGAGATATTGCTAATTATAGACCAGTTTCAGTTTTGTCAGGCTTCAGCAAAATTATGGAAAAAACTATTCCTTAGAAGAGTAACAGTTTTCTTAAATAAATAGGGGCTGATAAGTGACTCCCAACATGGGTTCAGAGCTGGAAAGTCAACTCAGTCATCAATTTTTGCCTTCTTAAATGAAGTATTAAAAGCAGTGGATGGTAAACAACATGTATCTGGGATATTTCTGGATCTACGTAAAGCCTTTGATGTAATTGATCATGGCATTCTCTTGTGTAAATTAAGTAATTATGGAATTAGAGGCCAAGCTGAAAAGTGGATCCAGTTGTACCTCAGTAATCATCAGCAGATTACAGAAATAAAACACAAAGATAGTGAAACTCAAAAAAATTCTAGTTTTTACAGTGATGAGCAGAAAATCAAGTATGGAGTATTACAAGGGTCAGTTCTAGGATCTGTCCTATTTCTGCTGTATGTAAGTGACTTGGCTAGTAAAATACATGATGGAACCACTGTACTGTTTGCAGATGACACTAATACTCTAATTAAATCACAGAATGGGGAAAATCTGCAGGGGGCATGTGTACTTTAACACACTGGTTTAGGACCAATAGGCTCATCATAAATTCTGAAAAAACTGTGGCAGTTATCTTTCAAACCACACGAAACCTCCATCCTGCAAACCCTATTTTCACTATTGAAGGAAAAAATGTGTTGAAGGTCAGTCATACAAAATTTCTAGTTGTATGTGTTCAGGCAGATCTGAAGTGGGAGGTACACCTAAACAATTTAAATAAGAGACTGAATAAGCTGTTAGGATCCTCATCAGTGCTGACAATGTATCATTGTAGTATACAGTTGCTACTTATGTAGTGACAAAAGTGATAAATGTAAGGATTCTTGTAAACCCCTTTTTAAAACTCTGAAAATAATGCCACTGTCTTGCTCGTATGTATACGAAATACTAATTTTCACAAAAGGGAGCATCTTATAAAAGGAAAATCTCAACTATGATATACACATATATGAAACTAGACAGAAGATGAACCTACACAGGAACACAGTAAATACAAACTTATGCAGAAGAGGAGGGTATCATTCTGGAGCTATGTTATATAACCATATGCCTTCTTACCTAACTGGACCCAACTGACTTGTCATTGAGTGACGGTGTGATGCACCTCCGTGGTGAAGGTTTATTTGTTTTTCCATATAACTTAGATTTACAATGACTGTTGGAAATGTACTGGCAAAATAAAAATGGGAGAGATTACCAACATGGCACTGAGTAAAGGTAGTGGAAAAGACAGTCTCTCTATTTTGTTATTACGTGACCGTTCTGTGTGCAATGTGTGTTCGGAAAAGGTAATAAGAGACATTTTATGCACAGAATGCAAGTGTTGGTACCACGAAAAGTGCGTAAAAATAAATCTCAATCTCATAAAAGATGGAGATCAGTGGCAGTGCCGTACATGTATTGAGCGCCTAATAGAAAACAGTATAAAGGACTTGCTAACATTGCAGGAAAAAGAAATTTGTGTACTGAAAGAAGTAATAGCAGCAATACGTCCTGAACATGAACAGCTTGTGAAGAAAAACGAAACTGCGATGGAAAATCTATCTGCTGAGCGGTCAGCAGCCAGCAATCTTGAAGTTCTTTTGGCGTCACAGGAGAAGCAAGTAAGTGTATTAAAAGGTGATTTCTTGAAGTTCTTTTGGCGTCACAGGAGAAGCAAATAAGTGTATTAAAAGGTGATTTAGTCACGACACATTTTGAATATGATGACCTCAAAATGAAAAATGAAGAAATCATAAAAAAAATTGTTCAAAGCAGAAAGTGATCTACCTTGTGTGTTCGTGCGATTCACATGTGCAAAATAATCCCGTTACAGGTAACTGCAAAAGTGTGAACAAGGATCACGTCTCCAGTGCCCTATTCAAGAAATCAAATAATAAACATATCAGCAGCAGCTCAAAAGGTACTGTGCATACATCTCTTTCGTCAAGTAAAACTAATATGTGCCCAAAAACAGTGCAGGTAAATCCTGCGAAATTATCAATTAATAATTTTCAAAATGAAGTGGAAGTAAATACGAACGTTCTTGGTAAACAAAATTCATGTGACAAAAATTTCAAAGCTATTGTATAGGGTGGCAGCCAAGCCCGCAATCTATCTAAATTCTTAAATGAAGATGTAGACTTCGAATGTTTAGGTTATGTTTATCCCAAGGTCAGTGCAAACTTTGTTCTGAAAAACATAAACCAAAACTCTGCCACAACAAGTACATGTGATATCGTGATAATTGTACCAGGAACAAACGATGTTGCTTGCAACAACAGTCAACACCTGATAACTACTCTAAGAAGGAAGTTACCTTGTATTATATCTAAAAAAGTGTTTCTGGTTGACGAGCCGTTCAGACATCATCTTCCAAATTGGTCATGTGTGAACGTAGAAGTAGCAAGTACTATCTCACAGATACATAAATTATGCTCAAAATACGCAAATGTTACCTTGATAAAAGCAAGTGAATTTAGTATAGATCAATACATACAAAATGGATTTCACCTTAGCAACTTAGGTAGAAATGAAATTGCTAAATTCACAACAGAAACTGTAAAGAAAACAAAAGTACAAAGTAGGCCCACAATAGCACTTGGCTACAGAGAACTGAACATCACCCCCAATGCTACTGTTACATCTGACAGGTCTCACGAAAATTTGGTACCCAAGTGCAATAATGGTTTGGATAATACCAACATCAGAGCTCAATTCAGCACACCTAATATAGATAAAACTAGTGATTGCTTATCACAGCTGCTTATTCCTGCAATAGTTAACTCTCAAAGGAAATCTTCTTTAGACTAAAGAACAAAAAGAGTTACAGAGTAAATGTTGTAGCTAGTAATGTGCCTGAGTCCCACTCACTTGATCACTTGAAAAACCAGTGTACTCACACAAAAAGTCAAAATTTTGTGTTTTCTTCCAGAATATGCAAAGCATAAAGAACAAAAGTTTAGAACTACAAATATTTTTAGAAAGCTTTAGAGACAGTATAGATGTGCTTCGTGTAGCCGAGCATTGGCTTAAAGTAATGAAGCTGCCTATTTTTCCCTTCCTGGCTTTCAAATGGTTAACAATTTTTGCAGAACTAATAAAAAGGGAGGTGGCTGTCAAATACTTGCCCAAGGTAATGTAGAATGTATTCCATTACTTAAAACCAAGCATATGAACTGTGAAAAGCATTTTGAACATGTCACAGTAGAGGTTAAATCTATTAAGCTTTTAGTTATATGTATCTACAGACCACCTGATGGTAACATACAAATATTCACCTCCAAACTAGATATGTTACTACAACAGTATAGTTTAAAATATCTCAGTAGTATCTTATGTGGAGACTTTAATATAGATTTCCTAGTAGAATCCACTGCTTCCCGGAAAATAGTGAATATATTGCAATGTTATAACATGATAAACTTAAACAAAAAATCTACTAGAACAACTAATGCCAGTTCCTCTGAAATAGATACTGTTTTGGTTAACACTGACATGTCATCTGTCTGCAAACTAGACAACATCTCCAACGGTATATCAGATCACAACTGCTTGATACTGAATATGACCATGCAAGATGCAAATAGACAGACAGAACCTCCTCAACAGACATACAAAAGATCAACTGGCAATAAAAATAATATACCACATTTCTCACCTATGCTCCATAAAGCTGACTGGAAAGGTGTCTATTGTGCCAGCAATGTTGACAGAAAGGCTAATGAATTTATGAGTATCTTGCAACACTGCTATGAAGTGGCATTCCCAATCAAACTTACAGCTAAAAAATACACATCTCAACTGTCCAATAATAAATGGTTAACACCAGGAATAAAAACCTCTTGCAGAAATAAGAGACTGCTATATGCCTACAGTAAAACTATAGACAGTGAGGTATTCCATAACTATTTCAAGCAGTATAAAAGAATTATAAACAAGGTAATTCATGAAGCAAAGAAAATGTATAATAGGCAGTTAATTATTAACTCAAGTAAAAGCCGTGTGGAGATTGATAAATGAAACAGTCGGCAAAAAAGACAAGACCCACTCAATAACCTGCATTAAAGATCAGGATGGTGTTATCACTGACCCTAAGCAATTATGTGAAATATTTAATGACCATTTCACAAATATTGGTGACAAGTTTGCTTCTTTAATGAAGGCTCCTGCACTCACTCATCACCCAGATTCAGCAGTATTCCCACAATCCATTTTCCTTGACCCAGTCACACCAAATGAAATGTGCAATATTATAAGGCAGAGACCAAACAAACATTCCTGTGATCTTGATGGTATATCTGATTGCCTTTTAAAACGAGTCTGCCATCATGTGTGTGAACCACTGTCAGATATAATAAACTGCTCTTTATCATCAGGTCCTTAGTTTAAAAAAGGGGAAAGGAGTGATAGTGATGTAACAACTACAGACCCATCTCAGTCTTATCAAGCTCATCAATGGTCCTCAAAAAATCAGTATATGACCGTGTTATAAATTTCTTGGAAAGTAACTGCATACTAAGTCCTCACCAGTTTGGGTTTAGGAAAGGGAGATCAATAAATGGAGCATTATACTCATTTTTAAATGAAATCTGTAGGGCACTCAATGATAGAAAACACACAACAGGTGTGTTTCTTGATCTCACTAAAGCTTTTGATCTTGTCAACCATGAATTAATTTTGGAGAAACTACTACGTTATGGGATTAGGGGAAATTGCAATGAATGGTTTAGGTCATATCTCTCAGACAGAGTACAGAAAGTAGTGATATCAAAAATTGGTGAAAATGCTCAATCAGAGGAGCAAGTTGTAAGACAAGGTATTCCCCAAGGCTCTACACTTGGTCCCCTTTTATTTCTAATATTCATCAAGGATCTGCCACAAAGCTTCAGGAAGGTCTTCGGTAATGTTTGCTGACGACACCAATATACTGTTTTCAAATCACTGTCCTCATCAACTCAACTCCACAATTGTTGGTACAAATTGTAGTCTGGTAAACTGGTTGAACAAAAACAAACTTCTCCTAAATAAAGATAAAACAATGAATATAAATTTCCAGTTGACACAAAAGGTATCGTCTGTGATAGATGATATCAAGATTGAGAATGTGCCCATACAGCAACAAAGAGCCACAAAATTCCTTGGAGTGTGGATAGATGACACACTACAGTGGGACATACATAAAGATAAATTATTAAGGAAAATGAACAGTTTGTGCTATGCTTTTAGTATTTTAAGTAAAATCTGTGATATCGAAACACTAAAATGTGCCTACTTCGCATTAGTACACTCAATAATTACATACTGTATTTCTTTTTGGGGCTTCTCCCATAAGAATGTATTTATTATGCAGAAGCGAATAATTAAGACAATGAAACAAGTGCCCCTGCCTTCCACCACTAAACATCTCTTTAAGGAGCTCAGTATTTTGCCAGTGCCTTGTATCTATATTCATGAAACAGTGTGTTTTATTCATGAAAATCTCCATATATTTACAAAAAATAGAGATGTTCACTATCATAATACTTGTCATTCCAATGACATATTTATAGCTGATCAACAGCTACATAAATGGCACAGTAGTGTAAGGCACAGGGGAGTTGTTCTGTACAAGAAGCTACCTGAAAATATCAGGTCCTGCCAGAAAGGATTCAGATCCAAAATAAAGTCAATCCTACAGAAGCACTGCTTCTATTCAGTGGAAGAATTTATGAATAGTAATCTAAAACGTGGAAGAGCAGTTGAATGGAAGGGACAGTGTCTTGAGAGGAGTATATAAGATGAACATCAACAAAAGCAAAACGAGGATAATGGAATGAAGTCGAATTAAGTCGGGTGATGCTGAGGGAGTTAGATTAGGAAATGAGACACTTAAAGTAGTAAAGGAGTTTTGCTATTTGGGGAGTAAAATAACTGATGATGGTCGAAGTAGGGAGGATATAAAACGTAGACTGGCAATGGCAAGGAAAGCGTTTCTGAAGAAGAGAAATTTGTTAACATCGAGTATAAATTTAAATGTCAGGAAGTCTTTCCTGAAAGTATTTGTATGGAGTGTAGCCATGTATGGAAGTGAAACGTGGATGATAAATAGTTTGGACAAGAAGAGAATAGAAGATTTCGAAATGTGGTGCTACAGAAGAATGCTGAAGATTAGATGGGTAGATCACATAACTAATGAGGAAGTATTGAATAGGATTGGGGAGAAGAGAAGTTTGTGGCACAACTTGACTAGAAGAAGGGATCGCTTGGTAGGACATGTTCTGAGGCATCAAGGAATAACCAATTTAGTATTGGAGGGCAGTGTGGAGGGTAAAAATCGTAGAGGGAGACCAAGAGATGAATAAACTAAGCAGATTTAGAAGGATGTAGGTTGGAGTAGGTACTGGGAGATGAAGAAGCTTGCACAGGATAGAGTGGCATGGAGGGCTGTATCAAACCAGTATCAGGAATGAAAACCACAACAACAATAATCTAAAACAATTTTTGTAATGTATTTTACTGCATGTGTTAAAATATTACTTTCAACTGGCTTATTTGACTCTATTCACAGATATAACTGTTCCTTGTTATGGCTCATCTGCACTTATGATAACACTATGTAAATAGTGTTACTCTGTAATCATTATCTGATGACTGTTTGTAACATATAAAAAAAGCTATGATTCGCTATGTGCAGCATATAATTTATATAAATGTGTACCTTAAGAATGTCTATACTTATGCATGTAACTGAATACCTACAAAATAAGTATATTTATATATCAAATCATGTTAAACGTAACTTATCCAACAAGATTTCTGGATGAATAAAAAATGAATGAATACCAACATTAAATACATTTAAAATAAAGTTGAAACAGTTCTTGCTTGACCACTGCCTCTATTCTTTGTCTGAGTTTATGGAACATCATAATAAGTAAACCTCATTTACCAAATTTCAACTAATTGTCAATTCATAATATAGTTTACATTGTGCTTATCACGCCATCTCACTTAATAACTGATATTATCACATGAAGCAATGTAGTACATCAACCTACATTATTAAGCATTTTTATTATGTCAACAATGTAGTCAAAATGACTACTATTTGTAAACTAACTAGGCTTACCACTGCCCTATATCACATGCACACACAATGTACAAAACTGATTCTTGGACCAATAAATAAATAAATCAGTCAAATAAAGCAACCCCTGCTCTGTTTCTCATTTGATTCAATCTAATTGCCATATAAGGTGCTTTCCATTGGTGTTCTAGTGAGATTTCCATTCTGTATCAGATTTCCAGTCTTTGTCTGATCTCAGCTGCAGTGCAAAGAGCCATGTGGAGAGAGTCGAGATTTCCATTCTTTGTTTCATGTGAACTGTGGTGTGGTGTAAAATACTGTGTAGAGACTTCCCGCAGCTGTGCAGAATGACAGTTTGCTGTGTTGACAGATTTACTAAGGATAAGACACTTTCTGATTCCCTGCCTCCAATTATTGCATGGGCTCCAGAAAAACAAAAAGAAATGATTTAAGAGACTGCAGGTAAAGAAAAAGGAATGACGCAAGGCGCTTGAGATGATGTAGTTTCACACTGCCACATCTCGTCATATGAAACACTGATTAGAGTAATGAGAGAGGCCAAGATCCATTTATTTGCCAATGCATAATATTTAACTCCCCCCCCCCCCCAATGAACCATGGACCATGCCATTGGTGGGTAGGCTTGCGTGCCTCAGCGATACAGATAGCTGTACTGTAGGTACAACCACAACGGAGGGGAATCTGTTGAGAGGCCAGACAAACTTGTGGTTCCTGAAGAGAGGCAGCAACCTTTTCCGTAGTTGCAGGGGCAACAGTCTGGATGATTGGCTGACCTGGCCTAGTAACAATAACCAAAACAGTCTTGCTGTGCTGGTACTGCGAATGGCTGAAAGCAAGGGGAAACTACAGCCAGAATTTTTACCGAGGGCATGCAGCTTTACTGTATGGTTAAACGATGATGGTAAAATATTCCGGAGGTAAAATAGTTCCCCATTCGGATCTCCGGGCGGGGACTACTCAAGAGGATGTCATTACCAGGAGAAAGAAAACTGGCGTTCTACGGATCGGCGTTCTACGGATCAAAAAATCAAATAGGGGTAATTTAGGAGTAGGTTTAATAATGAATAGGAAAATAGGATTGTGGGTAAGCTACTACAAACAGCATAGAGAACGCATTATTGTGGCCAGGATAGATATGAAGCCCACGCCTACCACAGTAGTACAAGTTTATAAGCCAACTAAATCTGCAGATGACGAAGAAATTGAATAAATGTATGATGAAATAAAAGAAGTTATTCAGACAGTGAAGGGAGACGAAAATTTAATAGTCATTTGTAACTGGAATTTGGCATAGGAAAAGGGAGAGAAGGAAATGTAGTAGGTGAATATGGATTGGGGGTAAGAAATGAAAGAGGAAGCCGCCTGGTAGAATTTTGCACAGAGCACAACTTAATCATAGCTAAAACTTGGTACAAGAATCATAAAAGAAAGTTTGCAACTGAACTGCAATGATGGTAAGCTGCCAGTAATTTGCAGCCCGCACGTCAGAAACGTGAGACTGCCAGGGAGCGCACCCTGATGCCATCTATTGGCAAAACCAGGAATTAGCGCGAGCTGACACCAGCTGGAACTAGCGGAAAGGCACCACCACGCTATATGTCAGACAATGCACTAAGCTCTCAGACTCAAGTGTATTCTTTTTCTTGTTAATTATAAGTTATTACTGTATAATTTAATGTTGTTAAGAGCTAGTAGTAAATCATTATGACTGGTATGAACTCCAGGGTAATAAATTTAAAATTTCTTAAACACTAAATGACTTCGATAAAAATGTGGTAGGGGATGGCCCTCACTCTTGGTGATACGAGTGTCACTCGTGGTAGCTGGAGACACAGAGACTGAACAATAGAATGGCCTGGGTAGTGTTGACGTGATCGGACGTGTGTAACTGTGCTCACGCAAAAGTGATTGTGCAACGGCAAAGAGGCGAATATCGTAGCCGTTTGTGGAGTAAAACGCGACAAATGGTTATCGAAGTCACCTCTATGCCACTGGGGCTGATTGTAAGAGTTCCTGCCCCCAAATTTTATGGCGAACATGCAGTAGCTTATACGAGTGCTACAGCTTGTGGTTCCAACCGCCATTAAGGGCATGAGGCATGAAGAGTTGTGTTATCCACATACATCTCACCACCAGCAGCGGCACGTCTACCCAAGGCAAGACTGCTTGTAATTGTTAATTCCAACTTTATAGAAATGTAAAAGGAGAATACCAGTTTTTCTTTTTATGCAAGTACAGAGGCCAGAATACAGTTATGAGTAAAATTAGGACGCATGTTGTTCATTATAAAGTGTAGTAACCTCAAACATAGTATAGTGAAATCAGACTGAGGCCGCCATCGCCTCTTTCATTTACAATTCTTTTTGCTGTAGAATACTTTAGTGTATAAGAATGTTGAAAAGAGCAATGGTCACACCAGAATGGGTCGCCATTTTATAGTTAACTTAAATTTTTCTGAGTAACTTTTTAGGTAACGTCACGTAAGTCATTCTATATCAGTTGTTCAAAGAGTAAGATCCAGAATCATTACATAAAGTTGAAGGATAGAATTTTGTTAACCCAAGTTGCATAAATAGCCTTGATAGTAATTACCGAGTCAACACACAGAAATTGAAAGAGTATTTGCTTTGTTGAATCACCTTGGATGATGTTTCAAGATGGCGGCAAGTAGTAGTGAAACGGTTCTTAGCTCGTGTAAAAACACTTCTTTAGACGATAAAAAGTGTAGAAAGTGCGCAAAAATGTTGAAAACTGGAATCACATGCAGGGAATGCAACAATTCGTTTCATTTTCGATGTGCTAAAATTGACTCATCAGTGAAAGAAAACAACGAATTTACGACGAGCTGGAACTGCATTCAGTGCTGCCTTAAAAACTCAGGTAAAATTACAAATGCAAAAAGTTGTGACTGTAAGTGCGAATTCTCAGCATTAGTTGAAGATTTAATACGTGAAATTCAGTGTTTAAAAGCTGAGGTTACAACACTAAATAAAAAGGTGAACGAAATTGATCGGCAGTGCCTGTTGAACGGTAGTAGGCCTAAATCAAAAACAAAGGAATGCTTTCCGACTATTGTAACTCAAAACAGGTACAGTCAATCAGGGTAACTTTTTACCAGTCAGGGTATCTTTGTACCACTTCCTACTTTTGTTTCAAATGTTTGGTGTGCCATCTACTGGCGTTCTTATGCACCGAAATTAGCACTGTTTTTATCTCTGAGATTTCTAGTTCGTATTTCAACTGTCTTTCCACTTTCCTATAAGCTCTTTGAATTGTTGTTAGTGTTTGAATGTGTTGGCTGCGAAGAGAACTTCTGACAACAGTGTTTTCAATTTGTGATTGTAAGTACAAATAATGTGCTTCTCTGTAATGTTTCATTTGCAAACAGTTAAATAATTCTTTGAGTTTACAGTGATGCAATTTGAATTGAAATTATTCTTTACTTTATCGAGATAATAGCTGTTATATAGCTAGTTGCAGATTCTAGCCCAGTTTAGGGTAACATTGTACCGGTACAAAGTTACCAGGATTGTGGTATAATGTTTACCAGATTGAAAGTAGACTAATAAATCTAGATATTATAACATTAAAACTGAGAAAATGACTTGGTATATCACGAATTACGCGACTTTGATGCTTGAACATACCAACAGTAGCATTTATGTGAATAAAAACTCGGAAATTCGTATCATAATAATTAAAGAAACTTGTGGTAGACTATTAAACAAGTTCTTACGTCACTCGTTTGTAAAATATTAAAAAATTACTGTAGGCTCAATAATAAACTAAAATATTCATCCTAAGCATCCACTCAGTCATGAAGTTAAACAAGCGTACTATATTTTTCTTCTACAGACCATGGGACGGCAGAAACCTTCAAAACCAGGTACTAGGAAATACGGCACAAAAACCCGTTACTCGAATGACACCCTGCAGAAAATATTAGAAGAAATTACTACTGGAAGAATCGGCCAGAGGGAAGCTGCAAGGAAATATAACATTCCAAGACAAACCATTGTGAACAAATTAAAAAACAAGCACAGCTGTAAAGTTGGAAGACCCACTGTGTTTACGGAGATTGAAGAAAGATCTTTTGTACAACATTGTATCACTGTCAATATCAATCTTTGACTTGAGGTGCATAGTTAAGTCATATCTTGACACCTGTAACAGAAAAGTAAGCTGCTTTGCAGATAATATGCCTGGATGGGAATGGGGAAAGGCCTTTTTAGAGAGGCATCATTCTGAACTTTCTCAGAAATTTACAGTAAATATTTCAAGGAAGCATGCTGCCGTAAATGAGGACATAATCAGCACTTTCTTTCTGAAATATAATTCAGATGTGAGCTTCCTTTCACTAAATTTGAAGATGCTGTCTGTTCACCTAACTGCAAAGTCTTCGCCAGTAGGCCACTAAATGTACCCTTTGGAAGACATTATTTCTTCTTTCCTTCTGGAGTCTTCCTCCATTGAGAAAGAACATCTCTCCAGTTTTTCTTCAGAGAAGAGAAATAAGCCACATCTAGCGGCTGCAGAAGATGTGTCGCATTCGGTGGCAGGCAAATGAACTTAATGTTATTTTGTTCACAAAGCTCCAAAGTTCTGATTGAGATGTGAGAGGATAGGTTATCTCCAATAATTACTCTCCTTCCTTCTTTCTTTAAGGCAAAAGGGAGGAAGTGAGTTTCAAACCAGTCATCAAATACTCCTTGTTCCATCCACCCACTGTCTGATGAATTCATTCGTGTTCCAGGAGGTGCATTGTAAATCCAGTCAGTCCATTTTTGCTTACCTTTAAAAATAAGATATGGAGGAAGGAATTCTCCTGCTGCATTCCCACAGAACATGACAGTAAAACATGATGAATCAATTTTCTTTAATATACAGTCCTTTCTGTACCAAATTGAATCCTCTCTCTCAGGCCACACCCAATATTTTCCTTTTTTAACCATGCAACTTATTCTGAATGTCACACAATTGCCTCGCACCTCTACTGCAGTGACTTTTCCAGGATAGCATTTGCCCTCATATACTGCAATGACATAGTCATTTACATGAAAGTCACCTTGTGATGTAGAAGGTTGATTGACCATATCAGTTAGTAATTCTTCTTCTACAACCATGATTTTGATGTATTCTCGATTTTCTCAGGATGTCGACACGTTCGACGAAACAAGAGCTTTCCTTTTGCTGGTATGTCATGAAACACTGTTTCGTCAAAATTGAAAATATTTTCAGCAGGAACACCTTCTATCTCGTCTTTATAATGATGAATCCTGCATGAAACATATTAATAAAAGGGGCATGGTTCATATCAGTGATGACCTCCTGTGCTCATCGGATGAAGATATTTGAGGAAATCTATTTCCTGTATAGTATTAGTGAATGTGTTGTGTTCTGTTTTCGAAGAAAATATGTAACTATTATTTGTAATATGTATTACAAGCCATTCACTGTGAAAAATGTTTTTTCTACATTTCTTTTCACTTAATTTGAGATCTGTCAATGCCAGGTGGATACAAATATATTGATATTTCAAAATAAACACTCTATTGTGTATTAACACTGCTTGTTTTTATGTCTTATTAACACCTGTTTTCCTTAAGGCATGGTCTATAGTTACAAAGAGCATTAGATATAGGAAAATACTGATTTTTTAAAGACTGGTCTAAAGTTAACCTGAATGACAGTGTAACTTTGTACCAGTATTAAATTTGAAATTTCTCTGTAATAGGGCATAATTATTATACATTTCTATTTTCCCAAGCACTCAATGACTATAGATGCAAAATGTTACAATATCTGTTCTGATGTGTAATTTATTTTTTTATACAATATTTTCAAAAAATGGAAAAAAGTGGTACAAAGTTACCCCGATTGACTGTATCAGATTCTTGACGAAATACCGATGGCGGAAGTTGCAGCATTAAAATCCGTGCAAACTAAAAACAACCGTTCAAACTGTAAAAAAATTGCCAGTGATAATTTCAAAAAACGCCAAGTCCCAAACTCATGTATTAATGCTAACCTAGTGAGTGAACATAAACAAATAGTTCAATGTAACGACAGTGAAGTCCGTGAAAGAAATGACAGTGTAATCCATGAAAATGTATGCAAGAAACTATTCCAAAACGGCAATAGAAGCGAGAAGAACCAGAAGTACAAGAAGGGCCGAATTCTTATATATGGGGACAGTCATGGTCGCGAAATAGCTCAAAACATCGTGAATATCCAAGACGATTTTACAACTGTGGCTCACATTCAACCTGGTGCACCTCTTTCTGCTGTGGTGAAGCCGTGTGTGCAAGATAGTGAATCTTTCTCAGCAAATGATTATGTCGTTATCATCGGTGGTACAAATGATGTGGCTAAAAACCAAGCAAATGACGCTATCAGGCACATGAAAATAACACTCGGTAAGTTGACTGGCACGAAAGTAATTGTTGTTAACGTTCCACATAGACATGATCTAATGGACCAATCTATTGTGAACTTGGAAGTGCTAAACACAAATGTTAGGCTTAATACAATATGTAATAAATTTCGCAATGTGTCTTTGGTAAACATCAGTAAACTAGAAAGAAACCTGCACACAACTCATGGTATGCACATGAATAAGAGAGGTAAAAAGTTTGTGAGTAAATTAATTATTAATGAAATCAGACGAAACAATACACAAAGCAGTGTAAATAAGTGCATTGCTATGGACTGGCACAACCCACCCAAACAGGACCTACCACACAAACAGCTACTGCTGACAAGCCAGGGAAACTTGTAAGCCCTGCTGGACAGCCTGGTAGCTCTAAATCTCCCTGTATGGTCCAGCAGGAGAAACTCAGCCCTAATATCATACAGCGGAACCCTTGTAGTCTTAAAAACAATCAGCCTGGTAGGGTGACACCCCCATCAAGTGTTCAACAATCCAAACTCACATTCAAATTAATTCAGCAGAACTTTCAAAGTCTTAGCAATAAGCACAATGAGTTGGATACCATTGCAGCAATTGATAACCCAGATGTTTTAGTTATAAGTGAACACTGGTACACAGAGGAGCTAATCAGTGTATGTAAGCCACTCTCCATGATCTTTTGCTCTGCCTTCAGTAGAAAAGAGAAACGTGGTGGTGGGGTAGCTATCTTTGCTACCAGCAGTAGTAATTATAGTGTAATAGATGTAAGTGCTTTCAGCATTGAGGGAATAATAGAACTAGCAGCAATTAATTATAAGTGGGGGAAAGAGAACTTAATTATTATAGGCCTATATAGACCTCCATCTGGTAGCCTAGATATTTTCTTTGATGTTCTTAACGACCTGCTTGTTGACATTGACTGTAAACACTGCAGTAAAAATGGCTGGGTTAACATAATACTAACTGGAGATATAAACATTGACCTGTTGTCCAATGACTCTATCTCTATAAAACTAATGCTAATACTAGCACAGTTTAACTTAACATTTCTGATAAATGAGCCCACTAGAGAGGTCAATAGTATCAAATCATGCATTGACAACATTATAACTAACATGTCCCACTTTACATGCAGTGCATCAGTTCTGAAGCTTGCCATTTCTGACCACCACGCAATACAGGTATTGATAGAAGCTGAAAATCCTCATGTCAATAGAAAAGAGAAACAATATGTAACAAAAAGAATCACCAATGATGACAATGTTAAAGATCTCAACAGTTTGCTGAAAAGCTTACAATGGGGTGAAAAAAAACAGCATTACTTTCAGTGAATTTGCATCAGATTTTTATTATTGCTTCAGTATTTCATGCCCAGAAATGACCTTTACAGTAAATGACTGCAAAAAGAGACAAAAAAATAACTGGATAAATCATGAAGTAAAAACAGCAAGAGAGAAACTTAGACTTTTCCAATATGCAATGGTAAATAATAACAATAATAATAGACTAAAGGTAGAATTTAAGAACTATCATGATTATTATAAAGATCTGCTGCTAGAAACTAAAAGTAAATATGTAGCCACAATGTTAAGGAACTCTACTAACACTGGACTAGCTGTTTGGAAAGTAATAAATAGCTTTAGGGATTGTAAGGACAGATCTACTAGTGATTTTACTATAAACCATAAAGGGCGTATCATGAAACTTCAATGTCAGATTGCAAATGTTTTTAATGAGTACTTTTCTTCTGTTGGAAAATCTGTCAATGGCCATTTTAAGAATCTTCAGTATAGATATAAGGGCATTCCAATCAAACAAAGCATATACTTGGCCCCAACCAATAGCAAGGAAATCCAAACCATAGTAAGGTCATTAAAAAATACAAAATCAGCAGGCTATGATGGATTGTCTATCAGTACACTGAAAAGATGCATAGACAACATATCTGATGCCATGGCCACAGCAGTAAATGATGTAATTGCATCAGGTTGTTTCCCAGATAGTCTAAAGATAGCACAAGTAACCCCGATTTACAAGAAACGTGATAAATCAAAAATTGAGAACTACCGTCCCATCTCAATCTTACCTGCATTTTCTAAGGTAGTTGAGAAAGTTATTTATACTAGATTAATGACATTCCTGAGTCAACACAATTTAATATTTGAAAATCAGAATGGCTTTATGAAAAACAAGTCAACTTCAGTAGCCGCAGCACAATTAATAGACAAAATAATAACTGCCATAGAGAATAAGGAGTATGTAACTGGAGTGTTCCTTGATCTAGAAAAAGCTTTTGATTGTGTCAACATCACCATATTACTTGACAAGCTATGGAACCTGGGTATTAGAGGAACTGGCTATGATCTAATAAAATCCTATATGTGCAATAGAAAACAATTTGTCTTGCTTAAAACAAAAAGTGGGTCTTTCAAATCTAAAATTACTGATATCGAATATGGAGTGTCTCAAGGTTCTGTCTTGGGACCCCTTCTTTTCTTAATTTATGTTAATGACATACAGTATTGTTCCCCTAACTGTAAAAAAATATTGTATGCAGATGATACATCAATTGTGTGTAGACACGAAGACTATGACAGTCTGGAGGTGCTGTGCAACAGTGTAACTAATGAAATAGTGAAGTATTTTAATGAAAGCCATCTAAATGTAAGTGCTTCAAAGACTGCAATGATGGAATTTAACACAAGGAAACAAATAGAATTTGGTATGAAATTATCCATAGGAAATGACATTGTGAAAAAAGAAAAATGGACAAAGTTCTTGGGAATTACAATCCAGGACAGCCTCAAATGGGACATGCATATCGATTCCTTAGCCTGTAAGCTGTCGAAGAATGTATTTGCTATAAATATGATGAGCAAATATTGTAAGGATATGGGTGTACTAAAAACTGCTTATCATGCACTATTCTCATCAAATTTAAACTATGCTGTAGAAATATGGGGTGCAACAACTCAAGCCAACCTAAGCACATTATTAATACTACAGAAAAAAGTTATCAGAATTATTTGTGGTGCCAAACCCAGAGAATCATGTCGAAATCTGTTCCCAAAATTAGGAGTGCTTACCATTATAGGTTTATACATATTGAAAGTTATATTGCTCGTTAAAACAATAAATCCAAATTTCAACTGTGACCTGCACCAGTACGATACAAGGCAAAAGTTCAGATACCATGTAAATAGCCACAGAACAGCTTTATATGAAAAAAAATGCACTTTATGCTGGGCTGAAGCTAGCTAATGCCCTACCAAAAAGTTTCACAACCTTTCCTAGTAACAAATTAAAAGATCAGCTAAAAAAAATTCTAATTGAAAACCCTTTTTATTCCTTAGACGAGTACGTACTAT
Source organism: Schistocerca gregaria (assembly GCF_023897955.1). Classification (NCBI taxonomy): domain Eukaryota; kingdom Metazoa; phylum Arthropoda; class Insecta; order Orthoptera; family Acrididae; genus Schistocerca; species Schistocerca gregaria. The sequence goes on along the minus strand of NC_064921.1, from coordinate 960,057,934 downwards.
ATCTATATGAAAAGTGCTTCATAAGTATGTCAAGCTCATAGTTTAAAGTAACTTACAACTAATACGATGTTGATAACAACAATATTTGTAATATTGTGATTGTATACTACCAAATGTAAAATGCATCAAATGTAAAATTTATTAATACAAACAAACCATTAGTTTTTAAATTTATAAACTGACGTATTCAGAAGAATAATCTATATGATGTCCTGAAACTGTATTATTTCTAGGGATTGTATTTGATTATTCGATGTTGAATAAATATTATTATTATTATTATTATTATTATTATTATTATTATTTTATTATTATATCAGTAATAGTAATATTCAAAATTAAGTTTAAATTCAACTCAAGCCGTTTCACTTTGAAACGAGCCAAAAATTGATTTATTCTCTTGCTCCTTCAGAGCTGGCGACCGAGTTATAAATATTTTCAGGAGGATTCGACAGTAAGTCTGCTACTCTCATCGTGCTGATAGGATTATCCACTGCTTCTAGCAGTGATGATTGGATACATAAGCTCACTACCAAGTTAAGTGGGTCACGTAGGCAGTGTTACCGTGTGAACTGTAGGGCACTGTAGGCCGTGGATCAAACTCGTTCAATCATCACAGCTCTTTGGGAAATAGTCCGGTTAGGAGTGTGCTTTAATCATTAGATAAATACTGGCGAGTAACAGTCAAAATGTACACACAAGTGAATTTAATAGCTTAGCAAGGTCCAAGTAGCACATAGTTAATGTTGTGCAATGGCGAGGGTAGGAGTGGAGTAAAAGTGAACTGTGTGTGTGGCAGCCGTTCTGTATTCGAACATCAACAACTTGAATTCACTACTACCTCTTACCATTAGGACTGAGCTATTTACTGTTAAAATATGTACCAGTAAGCGCAAAGGTGTGACAGCTTCAAGTCTGTATTAGTGACATACACATGGAATTAGGAAGCGGGTCATTCCATGAGTGGAGGGGGTTAAAACAACCAAGTCAGTTGAGAATATACCCCATTTACTGACTGAAAGATTCGGCAGTTCGGTCGCAGGTTGTATACATGGAAGAAGCCTGGAGATACTGACAGGTTTCAGATAGGTTATATAATGGTAAGACAGAGATTCAGGAACCAGTTTTTAAATTGTAATACATTTCCAGGGGCAGATGTGGACTCTGACCACAATCTATTGGTTACGAACTGTAGATTAAAACTGAAGAAACTACAAAAAGGTGGGAATTTAAGGAGATGGGACATGGATAAACTGACTAAACCAGAGGTTGTACAGAGTTCAGGGAGAGCATAAGGGAACAATTGACAGGAATGGGGGAAAGAAATACAGTAGAAGAACAATGGGTAGCTTTGAGGGACAAAGTAGCGATGGCAGCAGAGTGAGGTGTATTGCCTTCGCATCACTTCTGTCACTTGTTAGGATGATATCGGTATAGACATGAGTCATTGACATGTCACCAGCTGACATAGACCTGAGTTACAGAGCACGTAGTTGTACTAGTAGGCGGCAGAGGTCAGCAGTTGACGAACAATGCTAGCAGTTGTAGTCAAAACAATGTTGTAAAGTTATGTTTGATTAATATTTAACGTATTTGCATAATTATAATTGTTTTATATGTGCAGTAATTAGCAGTATGAGTGTTGTATGAGTGAAGAAGAACAAAAGTAAATGAAAATTGTTTTGTTTATTCACAAAGTACCAGTTAAACTATACAGGGGATTTACTATAATTAAATGTGCAGTCAGTTTATGGTACTAATAAATCGTGAGTAGAACACAAATTAATCGGTAATTTCAGAAGGAGTAATTTTATATTTGATACTTTTCTAAATTTATTTATTTAGCAATTGCCATGGAAATAAATGTTTTGCTATGATTGGTCATTGAAGTAAAGTGCGGTTAGCGCGAGATAATACTGCAACCTGATTTGCTGTTTGTGATATCAGCCAATCATAAAAATGCAGGCTCGCACCAATCTATGCTGGGAACAAAGCCTTTGGTGTGATCTAAGGGGGTCGGGACTGAGGGTTCGAACTAGTAACATCTTATTGAAAGCAGCTTAGACGAAAGTACAGTAAAATTGCGGAAAAATGCTAATTACGAGTTCACGAAGTAGTACAAAATGTATTTAAGTGAACGGTAAAGTGGAAGTCGTGTGGAATTTCGGACGGAATATCAATATTATTGCTTTTGACTGTTAGTTAAAACCATGTGGCATGTTGTGCGATCTAAGACTGGAACAGGTATTACATGTACAGCAGAGTGCACAACATTTGAACGAGCATTTTCATAACTAGACGATCCGGTGAACCTTATTAACTTCGGTAATGGGTGTAAATACCATCAACTGGCTACGTGCGTGATTGTGGTGTGCATGTGAACTTTACATTGTGTTGCCACTTAGTACTGACTTGGGAGTATTAACTGTGATATGTATCGTAAAAATACACCTGAAAATTTACATTGTCAAGATAAAACTTTTCTTTCAGTAGCTAGCTACATCCCGTTTACCGTACAATTCTACGTATGTTGCGACCAGCAATAGACAGTAGTGATTTAGTATTTCCTACTACAGCTTTTAGCTAGACAAATGAACATTGCTGGACACTGGCAGGGTGGTAAAAAAAAAAAAAAGAAAGAAAGAATGTGCCGCGCCGCAAGAGGGTCAAATAGGTAAAAAGACGAGGGCTAGAAGAAATCCTTGGGTAACAGAAGAGGTACTGAATTTAATTGATGAAATGAGAAAAAACAAAAATGCAGCAAGTGAAGCAGGCAAAAATGAATACAAACGTCTCAAAAATGAGATTGACAGGAAGTGCAAAATGGCTAGAGGACAAATATAAGGATGTAGAGGCTTATCTCACTAGGGGTAAGATAGATACTGCCTACAGGAAAATTAGAAAGACCTCAGGAGAAAAGACAGCCACTTGTATGAATATCAAGTGTGGTGTCACCGCCAGACACCACCCTTGCTAGGTGGTAGCCTTTAAATCGGCCGCGGTCCGGTAGTATACGTCGAACCCGCGTGTCGCCACTATCAGTGATTGCAGACCTAGCGCCGCCACACGGCAGGTCTAGAGAGACTTCCTAGCACTCGCCCCAGTTGTACAGCCGACTTTGCTAGCGATGGTTCACTGACTAAATAAGCTCTCATTTGCTGAGACAATAGTTAGCATAGCCTTCAGCTACGTTATTTGCTACGACCTAGCAAATCGGCATTATCAGTTATTATTGATGGTGAATCATGTACTATCACAAGCGACGTTCTTCATTAATGGATTAAAGTTAAGTATTCCACCAGCTACGTCCGTTTTTCTCAATTCTAATTCCCTTGTCATGTTCCAGACCTCACGCCAGCCTGCGTGATTTGAGACGCGTGCATTTCGGCCTCCTTTAGTAATACGGTGTTGGCTCTCATGCCAACCACAACAATCAAGAGCTCAGATGGATACCCATTTCTAACCAAAGAAGGGAGAGCAGAAAGGTGGAAGGAGTATATACAAGGTCTATACAAGGACAATGTACTTGAGCACAATATTATAGAAATGGAAGAGGATGTAGATGAAGATGAAATGGGAGATATGATAATGCGTGAAGAGTTTGACAGAGCACTGAAAGACCTAAGTCGAAACAAGGCTCCGGAAGTAGACAACATTCCATTAGAACTACTGACAGCCTTGGGAGATCCAGTCCTCACAAATCTCTACCATCTGGTGAGCAAAATGTATGAGACAGGTGAAATACCCTCAGACTTCAAGAAGAATATAATAATTCCAATCCCAAAGAAAGCAGGTTTTGACAGATGTGAAAATTACCGAACTATCAGTTTAATAAGTCATGGCTGCAAAATACTAATGCGAATTCTTTACAGAGGAATGGAAAAACTGGCAGAAGCCGACCTCGGAGAAGGTCAGTTTGGATTCCGTAGAAATATTGGAACACGTGAGGCAATACTAACCCTTTGACTTATCTTAGAAGCTAGATTAATGGAAGGCAAACCTATGTTTCCAGCATTTGTAGATTTAGAGAAAGCTTTTGACAATGTTGACTGGAATACTCTCTTTCAAATTCTAAAGGTGGCAGGGGTAAAATACAGGGAGCGAAAGGCTATTTACAATTTGTACAGAAACCAGCTGGCAGTTATAAGAGTCGAGGGACATGAAAGGGAAGCAGTGGTTGGGAAGGGAGTGAGACAGGGCTGTAGTCTCTCCCCGATGTTATTCAATCTTTATATTGAGCAAGCAGTAAAGCAAACAAAAGAAAAATTCGGAGTAGGTGTTAAAAGCAATGGAGAAGAAATACAAGCTTTGAGGTTCGTCGGTGACATTGTAATTCTGTCAGTGACAGCAAAGGACTTGGAAGAGCAGTTGAACGGAATGGACAGTCTCTTGAAAGGAGGATATAACATGAACATCAACAAAAGCAAAGCGAGGATAATAGAATGGAGTCGAATTAAGTCGGGTGATTATGAAGGAATTAGATTAGGAAATGAGACACTTTAAGTAGTAAAGGAATTTTGCTATTTAGGTTGCAAAATAACTGATGATGGTCGAAGCAGAGAGGATATAAAATGTATAATGGCAATGGGAAGGAAAGTGTTTCTGAAGAAGAGAAATTTGTTAACATCGAGTATAGATTTAAGCATCAGGAAGTTGTTTCTGAAAGTATTTGTATGGAGTGTAGCCATGTATGGAAGTGAAACATTGGCGATAAATAGTTTGGACAAGAAGAGAATAGAAGCTTTCGAAATGTGGTGCTACAGAAGAATGCTGAAGATTAGATGGGTAAATCACATAACTAATGAGGAGGTATTGAATAGAATTGGGGAGAACAGGAGTTTGTGCCACAACTTGACAAAAAGAAGGGATCGGTTGGTAGGACATGTTCTGAGGCATCAAGGGATCACAAATTTAGCATTGGAGGGCAGCGAGGAGGGTGACAATCATAGAGGGAGACCAAGAGATGAATACACTAAGCAGATTCAGAAGGATGTAGGTTGCAGTAGGTACTGGGAAATGAAGAAGCTTGCACATGATAGAGTAGCATGGAGAGATGTATCAAACCAGTCTCAGGACCACAACAACAACATTTAACTATGCATTGTAATGATGTAATTTGATGATTTACAAGGAGAAATGAATATATCGCCACTGACACACCTAAGGAACTATAGACTAATTCAACGCACATGTAAAAACATCAATCCTAAAGACAGACTCTGAATACATTTGAACATTACAAAAACCAAGTGCGCAACTCATCGTCCACTGCCGGACAATATCACTCTCTTTTTATCTCCTGTACAATACGGATGCAACATTACACAGGCATCACTGTAAGATATGTAATTTATTTACATCTATTGAGAAATACAGTTACTTTGTTACATGTGAGACTAGTATGTGTAAAAAACAAAGAGTGGTTAATGAATGGACATTTCTACGTGATTTATACAAAGAGTGGTTAATGAATGGACATTTCTACGTGATTTATAAACTTTTATGGACATAACAAACCACTAAAGCTCTGTCAGTAAGTGTTAACATGTCATATGAATGTTGGAGAACGAGAACTCCTACTGGATTCTCATGATACACAGGCTCCAGGAAAAGAAAAAGGAAATGAGATACGTGAAACACAAGGGAGCAGTTCAGTAGACCCACCAGAGACTGACACAATAATATTACTACCAGATGATAATTTGAAACTACTGGCATACTGGTGGGCTGTTTAAATAATTCCAGAACATTCGTAATTTCACGCCAATGGTGAGTGTCAGAGCGAATTGTTGTTAGAATACCTGCACATGCTATGTTTAATGTGTTACTGCTGGAAGTTTCATTGTTATATGTCTGTTAGTTAATGTTCAGCACTGTACTGAGTAGAGCGTTGTGCCACACAGTTTGCGAACTTCAAGGTGGCAAAATTAGAGGAGCAACATGTCTGCATTAAATTTATGTGAAACTCAACACTCGTTCAGAATGCCCTTCACCATTTACTGATGACACTTGTGTCAGCAACATCAACGAAATTGTGCATGCCAATCAAAGGCTGGCTGTTCGAGAGATTGCAGAAGAACGTACATTTCAATTGGATCGTGTCATGACATCCTGACGTAGCACCTTAAAATGCATTGTGTTGTTGGCAAGTTTATCCCACAGCTCAGAAGATCTTCGCCTAGCAATTTGCGAAGAGCTTTTGGATTGCACAAATGAGAACAAGATGTTCCTTACGAGAATCATAACTGTTGATGAGATATGCGTCTATAGTTACGATGTTGAGACTAAGGTTGAATCTCCACAATGGGTCCGGGAAGGTTCTCCAAGACGAAACAATGTTCATCAGGTCAGGACAAATGTCAAAGCTATGTCTATAGTTTTATTTGACTTTTAAGGATTAGTTCATTATGGATTCGTGTCACAGGGACAAACTGTTAATCAATGGTAACATTGGGATGTGCTGTGACACCTGTGAAAAAATGTGAGAAGGAGATGGTGTGAAATGTTGCGAAACAATTCATGGCTCTTGTATCTAGCTAAAACAACTGCACATTCATCAGTATCAGTGTATGACTATTGCACAAAAAACGTACTCACTGCGCTGCCTTATCCTCCATACTCTCCGATCTGGCACCTATTTTCTTTTTTTCTATTTCCAAAGTTGACTTGCAATGACAGACAAGATAAAAGAAAATTTGCAGACAGCACTTCGTGTGATCCAGCAAGAAGTATACCAAGACTGCTTACTGTAAGGGGTCCATATGCCCTTACTATAACTTTGCACTCGGCACAGGTCGATAGGGCGAACAATTGATTGTGACGTGTTGCGAGAGCGAGTGTCGTGATGCGCCAGTGTGGTTGGCGGGAATGGTGTGTGTGTGTGTGTGTGTGTGTGTGTGTGTGTGTGTGTGTGTGTGTGTGTGTGTGTGTGTGAAGGCCATTGTTGAAATATGGTCTTTAATGGAGAAGGTTGTCGCCATCGCCGTGGTTAGACCCCTATGTAATAGATTAATACCGGGAAAGTGAAGAAGTATCATTATGAAAGTGATCAGTGGCGTTATTAGTGCCGATATTTGGTTTCGCGTCTACCGCGCCGGCCTAACCTTGGATTGCAGTGTTGGATGCAGCGATGGATTAGCATGTGACAATAATGGAAAATGAAGAAAGCCTGTGCTGAGATTAGATATGTATGATGTAGGCAGTGGCTATCTCCTTTTTGTGTTTTGAGAAGAATATAAGTTCGAAATTAGTAAAACTGTGTTGATGTTCCTTATTACCAGACATTCAGTATTATAGTATTGAACGGGACGAACTGGAAAGTAACAACTTCCGTAGCAGTCAATTCCGATTACCAGCCCCATTAGGTCCACGGTCATGTTAATAATAAATATTGGGCTGCTATTTGATCAGATCAGATCGGGATAAAAATCGGAGGTGTTACATTACGGAAGTGGAAATGGTGTTGGAATGGTGTATCAGTTGTGTAGAAGATTGTTATGAAGGAGACCATGCACAATATCTGAAAGGTAAGCAGAAAAAAATTTTGTGTACAAAGTTACAAAAAATGGATAAGACCCTCTTGAATTCCTGACTCCAATTACTGCAAGAGGGGCACACAAAAAGAAAAAGGAATGATGCAAGATACTGCAGAAAAAGAAAAAGGAATGATGCAAGGAACTCCAGGAAAAGAGAAAGAATGATGCAAGGGAATGCAAAGTGCTCCAGGAACAGAAAAGGGAATGATACTGGTGAACCACAAGACCCACCAGAGATTGGCAGAATAACATCACTATCAGATGACAATTTGTAGCTATTGGCATATACAGTGTCGGCATCACAACATACGGATTAGACTCATTGTGAGTCCCTGCCTCCATCTGTTGCAAAGGGTTCCAGGACAAGACAAAGAAATGATGCAAGGGGGTGCAGGAGAAGAAGAAGGAATGATACAGGTGAACCACAAGAGATTGGCATCATAGTATCATTATCAGATGATAATTTGTATCTACTTCATATATATAGACAGGACATCACAACAAATGGATAATATGCTTTCCGAATCCCTCCTCCAATTGAAGGGCTTGGAGCAAGATGGTGCTATGTCACATTTTCCTCTTAACTGAATTGGTAGTTTCCTCATTGTTGCCAGGTGCAGCACTAGCCAATCTCTTTTAGTTTCTCATATTAGGCTACAGTTAGGAGCACAGGTACTCAAGCTTCTTATTGCCTCAAAGAGATCACACTGAATATGTCACCGAGAGCAACGAAAGCTTTTTGAAGATTTCTGTCAAATTACTGAAATTTTATTTGAAGAGAAAAATAATATTTAAAGTAACTGGCATAAAATAACAGGACTTAGGCATCAAGGTTGCTCCCAAGAACTGAGACACTGCATTTCTAATGTTTCCAAAATTCCGATTGAACCTGAATGAAAAAAATCACCATTATGAAAAGAAAATACTGAATGGGATGAGTGAGATACAACTTATTTGCAGATAAGAGTGTATTTTACTTTATTTCCAGTTTTGTTATTTCACATAAATTAAGTGAATGATCAGTGCTGCAATATGTACAGAGTGAAGAGCGAGCAGTAGGTTCCCATGCTGGCTAGCACAGGCAGTTGACCATCTGGCACTTCCAGAGCAACTGGGATGAGGTGCTGATGCAGAAATCTCACATCACACCAGGAAAGAGAGATGCAGGGAAAGTAAATTTACTATGGTGCAAATCAAGTAATTGTTATTAACAAATATTTGATACCAAAAGTTGCCCTTGATCACTCATACATTAGGAGGATCCACGTGTCATAAATACTATCTTTCAGTAAGTTTGCAATGCCACGAAACGTTGATATAAATAAATAATTTGGGCATAACTGAGGGTGTACGATCTTATAGGAACTATACTGCTTGTACGCTCAAGTTGCAGACTGTGCACCATAGTCAGCAGTCATCAATAGGATGCCTTTCGATCTAGTCATGTGGCAGACCATGCACTCGTACCATTAATAGTTAGCTTACAATCTTTGTGAACAAGTTCATTTTACAGTGTTTCTTAAATGAATGCACCATAATGGCTTCTGTGTAAAAATTATCTGCACAAAAATTCATACGCAAAGTGGAGAAATCTGAATGTTTCTGACGTATTCCTCCGAGTTCAATAAAGGGGTGACAGCAGCGGAGACAGCCAGAAACATTTGTGCTGTGTATGAGTCAAAGCCACTGAACAGAGCATGGCAAGAAAATGATTTTATCATTTTGACATTAGTGGCCCTCTGCATTCAGGATGACCTTTGAGGTTTGACAAAGATCATTTAAATGCATTAATCCACTTATCATCCACATCAGTGTGCTCAAAAATATGATCATTCCACCATTGTCTGATATTTTCATGCTATGGGGAAGGTAAAGAAATTGGGTGTGTGGGTACTGCACACCCTAAGCTAAAATCACAAAAATCAGCAGCTGGTCATATGTGCATCTCTGCTTTCTCATCATCAATTTGTTCGCGACCAACACTGACCATTCCCATCTTGTATCATTACTGGTGATAAGACATGGTTCTCTATGCTAACATAAGAAAGAGAGGGGAATGGTTGAACCCACACAAAGTAGCAATTCCCCGTACAAAGACTTGCTTTCATCCACAAAAGATAATGCTATGCATCTGGTGGAACTATGACAGTGTTGTGTGCTAGAAATTGCTTCCCCAAGGCACGACCATCACTGCTGACACTTATTGTCAACAACTGTGACATCTTGCAGATGCAATCCAAGAACAATGGCTAGGAAGTGATGCTACTCCATGATAACACACCCCTGCATTCTGCTAGACTGACGAAAAATACTATACAGGAGTCATGTTGGGAAGTCACTCCGCTCCCACCTTATTCACCTGATCTTGCATCCTCAATTTTCACCTTTTCCACTCTCTATCGATCAATCTTCAAAGAACTTCCTTTCTGGATGGAAATGCGATCCCAACATGGCTCGATGATTTCTTTGCCTCAAAACCACATTTCTACGGTGACGGAATTGAAAAGTTAACTCAGGGTTGGCAAACTGTTGTCAACAGTGAAGGAGACTAAGTCTTTGTTACGTGTATCTGTTGTGTGTATTAAACTTATGGAAAACATTTTACCAACTAATGGACCAACCCAACAGAAGATGGTTTTAATAATTACTTTTTAGGTTTGCATCCAAGAGGTATCAGCTTACTGAAAGCTCAGTTCCATGATTGTATCTGACTATGAGTGGCATTATGGGAGCTATTCCCACTTACTTAACTTTGGGAGCACCTGTTAGTGTTGTAATCAGCTTACTGCAGCCACTCTTATTCAGAATAATGGTGTGTCTCTCATACAGGAGCAGCATCAAGATGAAGGTAGCAGTACCACTTCATGATGTTTTATATATTAAGATAGTGGTGATAGTAGATTAGAGCTTAGCCATGACATGGTACCCTAACCACGAGATGGCACCCACATACACTGGCTTATGTGGTGGCAATACGGTTTGTCACCTGTTGAAATATTACTGTATGTCATTGCTACCTATCAGAACCCCTTGGAGAGCATTAAAGATAAACACCAGTCCTAATTGTCCAATGTGAATAACTAAATAACTGTTTCAAATACAGTCATTTCGATATAAAGAACAAAATGTAAAGTGACCTGTTTCCAAATTACATAAATAACCACTAAGATACATAAAACAACGCTGTCATGATAAATGTAAATGTTTAATGTATAATATAGCATTTGTGGAAGGTAGAATTGGCCAGATACATTTGCAACGCAGAGGTGGATCAGCTGGACTGTGAAATTGACAACAACATGGTGGTAGAAAATAAACATCACAACATGGTGGTTTGAGCTGGAATCGCCTGAAACTGCAATTGATACTAGCGGCAACCATCTCAACATGGTGGAGGAGCTGGGATGAAGTGGAAGACTGTGCAGAAGACGACTCGCAAGAATTCCTTGTACAAGAGGCAGGAACCATAATCTTGTACGTTGCAGACTGCGCCACGGGCAACACCAGGAGCAAAAGTGAAATTCTGGAATGACATCGCGAATGGAACAGATACGTACTCCTTTTAATTGTTTTTATTTCAGTCGCAGACAATGTCCTACAATTTTTTTGTTTTTGTTTCATTTGTGTGTGTGTGTGTGTGTGTGTGTGTGTGTGTGTGTGTGTGTGTGTGTGTGTGTGTGTGTGTGTGAGAGAGAGAGAGACAATTTCACCTGATAGGCAGGAAAGTGTTTTGTCTAGTGTTTATCCTCTTTGATCAAAATGAGCGAAACTCAGTTAAATCAAATAGGAGCATGACCATGCGGTCAGGCCGTCAATTTCATGCTTCAACTCCAAATGTACACATAAACAGTGAAGCAAATTCCGCGAGCAATAGTTGTTTGCCTTTTCATAGTTTTTCGGGAGCAAATCAGCAACCGAATTTAATTGATCAGATATCTCAATTGTTGAATAATAAACTAGAACAATTGGTAACTCAAAACAACCAATTAGGTAGCAACATTAAAGAGGTCACAGTAAAGCTGGACCAAAATTTGAAATAATTGAGAGAAGAAATCAATGCAACAAATAACAAAGTACAAATCGTTGCATGTGACATAGGAAGGGTAGAAACCAAAGTTGACTGTTTGGAGGCTTTCACAATCTCCGAATTTAAAGAAACAAACAAAAGCATTGAATTAGTTAACGAATGCGTCAAAAACATGGAAGTAGTTGTTTTAAATGAATTAGTCAACCGAAAAGATGAGTTAAAAATGTTGCAGAAACTCTGTTTCAGAAAAAGAATTTGTAGAGGAAAGATTGCAATTAAATTCTGAAGTTTTTGATACGATATCTCGTATTGACTAGAAAGTAGTAAGTGTAACAATGGAACTGCAAACAGTCATCTCTGAAGTTTCAAAATTGCAAAATAATATGGTGTCCAATTTTGATTCAAACCAGATGTTTGTGCATAGTTGTAACAATGTTAGTTTAAAATGTAACCCAGGTGATGTAAAATTGCATCCAGTTGTCTTTGTGCATCAGTGCAAAGACAGTTTCCAACCTAACATGCCAGAGTCTTGGTTTGTTTGGGGAAGGAGACCAGATAGCGTGGTCATCGGTCTCATTGGATTAGGGAAGGACGGGGAAGGAAGCTGCCGTGCCCTTTGAAAGGAACCATCCCGGCATTTGCCTGGAGCGATTTAGGGAAATCACGGAAAACCTAAACCAGGATGGCCGCACGCGGGATTGAACCGTCGTCCTCCCGAATGCGAGTCCAGTGTCTAACCACTGCGCCACCCCGCTCGGTTTGCCAGAGTCTACTAAAGTTAAATTTGCGAAATGTTTTTTTGATGGTGAAGCCCTTACATGGGCCAACCAAAACACTGATACAAATACTACATCTTTTGTAAATTTTGAACGACAATTCTTGGCAAAGTTTTGGTCGGAAAACAAACAGGCAAGAATAAAATCCGAATTCCTTAACGGTAGCAAATATCACACACGTCTTGCAATTAGCTTGCCAGAATTTTGTGAAAAACAATTAAGGACATTGTCACATTTGAGCAAACCTTTGGACGAACTGATAAAGATTGATGCACTGAAACGGTGGCTACCACACCGTTTTCAGTGGGGACTTGTATATGGACCAGATGACAGTGTTAACGAATTTTTACGTTACGTAGACAAAATTGACCGTGCATGGCAGAATGATGACAGACGGTACAATCAAAACCTCAGAAACACTCACAATAGGAATGGGGGGGGGGGGGGGGTCACAACAATATAATGGACACAGAAATAACTGGCGTGGTAACCAAAACAGTAGTTACAACAGACACGAAAACCATCAAGAACAGAGAAACAGTAACCAGCCTCACAACAGCAATTCCAACCAGGGAAACAGCTCATTGGGAGCCTGTCAATTTGAGGTGAATAATTATGGCACAAACCAGGCAAATAGGAGGTTAAAGAGACGGAAACATAAAAGCAATCATATATGTAATGTATAGGGACTACTACTTAGATGATACTAGTTATAAGCAAAACTTTTGGGATCACATGTTAAGTGAATTGAATAATGCACATACTCAAGCAGAACCACAGTTTGAACTTAATGGACATGCCTTAGCATTCATTGATGACACATTAACACCTAATGTAGACAGAACTCATGATACGTATGGTATCACTAGCTTGTTTTCTGATGAAGGTAAGGACAATGAGGTATCTATATTAGTAGAAATTGGTAGCAAAAATGAGGAAACAACACCTGACTTTGACAATGAAACAGTTAGCTATTTCAGTAGTGTAACTTCAGATGTTGAACACTTAGTAGTTAAGGCAGATGTGCATGCAGAGGCACCACCCACAGATTATTTTGATGATGATTTTGGTAAAGAGTACTGTGAAGGATGATGTATTTGATGATATATGTACACAGGAGAAATTAGATGGCATTATTTATGTTTAAGTTATTGATAATGGTGTTGCAGCTGAAAGTAACTCTGAATGCGAAGTTGGTTCATGTGAAGATATTAACAGTGCAAACAATGTATTGATACAAATTTGTATAAAAGAAATCTTAAGTAAATCTACTAATAAGCAGGAACAAACTAAGTTGGTAGGTGAGAAGATTTTGGAATCTACTATCAGTGAAAATGAAGTTTGTTTAGAAAATAATAAGGAAAGTGACGTCATCAAATCAGATCCATCCATGAAAGATAATTTTAAGTCTGAAAGTAAGGTATCTGTCTTATGTGTATTTGATTCCAGTCATAATTACACTCAATCTTGAGTTGATTATGACATTGAAACCTGTATTGAGGAAGTATGTAACAACATTGATACAACTGAATTAGAAAGTGACTTGTTGGCAGAGAATGTGAATAGTGACCCAAATATTACCATAGGTAGCCCTTACGTAGAAATAAGCATTAACAATTGGTCAGGACTTTCTTTGATTGATACTGCCAGTCCCATTAGTAGTATCTCAGATAAGTTGAGGAACAGGATAAAATACACTGAAAGTTACATCGAATTTCAAATCACAGGTGTACAGATTAAAAGTGCCACTGGCAAGTTTAGTAAGTTAATGAATAAACAAGCTTTAATTACATCTTCTGTTGGCAACATTAATTTTGAACATGGTTGTTTAGTTATTCCAAATCTCAATGAGCAAATGATTTTAGGGATGGACTGGATAGTTAATGCAAAAGTGAGTTCTGATTGGCAAAATTCCGAATTACTGTTCACTGAACCAAAGGCTAGTATTCAAGGAAAAGTAGTGATCCAGTTAAATTCAAGTACAAACAGTAGTAACCATATTAGGAAAATAGTTTATCCAGAGTGTAGCCATAACATGGAGGAAGAGGAAAATAGAGATCACAATAACCAGAATTTGGTTGATGATAGTTATTCCCTAACCATATCAGAAAAGGTGAAAGAAGCAAAGACTTGACTGGGTCTGAAAAGCAGGAATTAGAAAATTTTCTCTGGGAAAACTGTAACTTTTTAGTGATCAGCCTGGTAGGGTCAAAGATTATGAATGTCATTTGAAGTTAAAGCCACACAAATCCTTTTACATTAAGCCTTATGGGGCATCCATCTGCAAAAGGAAAGATGTGGAGAGGGAACTCCAGAAAACGCAAAAATGGAGAATAGTAGAGAGAAGTCTCAGTCCATAAGTCCATATAACAGCCCGATGATCTGTGTTTCAAAAAAAGGATGGTGGTGTTAGGCTGGTATTGGATTCACATCACCTGAATAAGTTTATAGAAAGAGAAACAGATCATCCTGAATCCATGGAGGAACTCTTGTACAAATTCAATGATACAAAATATTTTTCTAGCCTGGATTAGACCTTGGGTTTTCATCAAATCACTTTAGCACATGATTCGAGGCAGTACACAGTCTTTTTATATAATGGTAAATGTTTTCATTATTGTGTTGTTCCGTTTGGGCTGAATGTGTCTGTAGCTGAGTTTATTCGAGCTTTGGATCATGTGATTGGAAGTGAAAGACTATCTAAACGTGGATGATATATTAATAACCAGCAAAACTTGGGACAAACACCTTGATACTTTGTACAAATTAGCCAATAAGTTCAGGCAAGGTGGCATGACCCTTAATTTAAGTAAATGCAAATTTGGAGTATGAGACTTGAAGATTGTAGGCCATATAATTAACAGAGAAGGCATTCTACCTGACAGTGATAGAATTTCTGCAATTGTCCAGTTTCCATGTCCAAAGAATAAGAAACAGCTGAGGTCATTTTATGAGCTATGTAATTTTTATCGTGTGTCAGCACCCAAGCTTTAAATGCACCGTGTTTAAAAGAGCTATTAAAAAAGAACACCATATGGGAATGGACAGATCAGTGTCAAGCAGCATTTGATGAGATCGAACAACAACTACATAACAGTCAATTACTCCACATACGTGACCTTTCACTACCATTTTGCCTAATGACAGATAGTCATTAGGCAATTCTATGTACCGATTTGACAGAAAATCCTAGGAAATTCTGGTGTTATGTTAAATCAGTAAGTGGCTCGAAACAGCATATCCAGACACTCTGGGATGATGATGGCTTTGTAACAGAGGATGACACGCGTAAAGCTGAAATACTAAACACCTTTTTCCAAAGCTGTTTCACAGAGGAAGACCGCACTGGAGTTCCTTCTCTAAATCCTCGCACAAAAGAGAAAATGGCTGACATCGAAATAAGTGTCCAAGGGACAGAAAAGCAACTGAAATCATTCAAAAGAGGAAAGTCCACTGGACCGGGATACCAATTTGATTCTACACAGAGTACACGAAAGAACTTTGTTGGCCTATAAAATGTGTTGTCATTTTAATTAAGTACACACACGAGAGTTACGGACACTGTGGAATCATGAATGCACTGACAAACTTAGGGAAAATGTCTATTTTAATAATATGTTTAGAAGAGTAATACAGGTTATACAAAAAAAGTGATCGGTGTCAAAGAGTAAAAGTCACAAATCAGAAATACCAAGGTTATTTACAAAGTGTTGTGCCAAAAGGCAAATTGGAACTGATAGGGATTGATTTGTTTTGCCAATTGCCGGGAACTAAAGAGGGTTATACATATTTGTTTGTAGTTGTTGACTTATTCACTGAACTAGTAAAATTGTATCCACTAAAGAAGGCAACAAGCAGGAAAATTGTAAACTGTTTCTGTAATGATTACTTCACACAGATTGGAAAACCAAAAGCCATTCTTTCAGGCAATGGGAGACAATTTACATCTAACATTTGGAAAGATTTCATGAAAGATTAAGACATTAAGCACGTTCTTATTTCCTTTTATTCTCCATCTTGTAACCCAACTGAGCGTTATATGTGTGAAATAGGCAGGCTCTGTAGAATTTACTGCTCTAAAGATCATACAAATTGGTCAAGTTACATATGTGATTCTGAAGATGTTTTGAACACCTTATAACATACAACAACTGGCTTTACGCCTTATGAAGTCCATTTTAACAAACAACCACCAAACATCTTGTATGAATTGATCAATTTCCCTGTCTGTAATGAGTTAACACTGGACGAGAGAATGGAAATAATAAAGAAAAATACTGAAACACACTGTGCCAAGAGAAAACTTAAACATGATTCAAAAGGAAAGTTTACACAGTACAATGTAGGTGATCTAGTCTTAACCAAAAGTTTTGAGAAATCCAAGGCAATCAATAGAGAGATCAAGAAAGTTTTCGATATTTACATTGGTCCATTTGAAGTTTATGAGAAACCACATCCAAACGCCTACCGACTTATCTATCCCAAATCAAAAAAGCTATTTGGTTTAAGAAATGTCACTCAGTTGAAACCTTATGTGCAATTCCCCAGGTGGAAAGGGGGGGGGGGGGGGTGGAAACACTCTCTGTGTACTATGCATGTGGCTTGCGCAAGGTGCCCTAGCTAATATGACATTTACTTCTCAGAAACACTGATGTCATGTTCAGCAACACTCTTCTAACACACAACTATGAAACACACACACACACAACCACTGTAAGTAATTTTTCTTGGATTTGACATGGCTTGCAATGTAATACTGCTGCTGCTTACAGTGCCGGCCACACACGTGACCCTTAGCGGCGTGTCTTTATCAAGTTGTGCATTCCTACGAAAATTTTATAATGTACAAATATATTTTTATCTTTAACGTGAACACTGTTGCTCTAAACCATTTCATAACTATTTACTCTATGTAAGTATGCTTTCTTTGTCTACTGAACCGTAGCAGTTAGCTATGATGTAATTTTATTACATATGTTTAATTTAATAATTTTTATATTATTCCAAAACTCTGTCATAGGTAATGTAAAAAGTTTTTACTTCTGATGAAGGCTGCCTTAGAGCAGTTGAAACCTAGGTAAAGTTGAAAATTTTTTACCTGTGCAACCGAAGAGCTATATTTTCAAATAATATTATGAATTTCGTCTACGGTTGCTGTATTATCGGCTATGTTCAAAATTGTAAAATTTCTGCTTGCTCACGCGTCAAAGTCCATTTCCAAATATAAGGACCTTAGAAACAGAATCGTCAGTACCGGTATGGCAATTAATTTTAGTAAAGAATGTGAAAAAATGGGGCTCGTGCCTAGTTATGTGAAACCTTATCTGAACATTAATCAGTGCAAAAAAGATAAGAAAACTCTTAGTGTGCTAGTGAAAAATATTATAGCTAATCACATCAGCTCTCTTTATACAAAAAAAGAAGCGTACTATTTGTACTTAGAACTTACCAAAATGTTTCGCAACCATTATAACTATGAAATTGATGACTTTTGGTGTAATATTAACGAGAGCATAGAAGTGCATAGGCAAGTCATTTATGACAGACATAAGAAAAAATTGGGTAAACTTCTTTGCCTTTTACCTGTAAACAAGGCACAGTGCACTGATAATTTTGAAAAAAAGTGATCATAAGTTTTTTAATAGGATTTTAAATAAAAGTGACATAATTTTTACTAAAGATGAAATCTCTTTGTTAAGAAAAGGTTTAAAATACAATGTCAAACCAAACTTATCTGATCAGCATACAATAGAAAAGATCATTGTTGAACTTAAAACTGGTCTAGATAGTGTAAAAATCGAAAGATCGCAACAGACCAGAATTGCTCATGATGTACGTAATTTGCTTAGTGGAAATGTAGTTCACCCGGAAAATGTCAATTATGACAAAATATTAATCAACTCTATTAATGTTAAACTTAGAAATAATGATGCTCTCATAACAAAATCAGATAAAGGTAATTCTCTTATTATTGCTACAAAAGATGAATATGTAGCAAAAACTTTAGAATTTTTTGAGGAAAACAATATTTCTGACCTACAGATAGATCCTACCCCAATTTTACAAAAAGAAATTAAATCTGGTCAATGTTGCAAATTCCCCACTTAAGCGATTCCAGAAAAAACAGCTGATTAGCATGAACCCCCAGCCGCCTAAGCTTCGGTCCCAGATTAAGGTCCACAAAATAAATCACCCTATTCGGCCTATTTCTAATAGTATGAACGGCGCTTACCACAATCTAGCAAAATTCCTTCATGATAAATTAAAAAGGTCTTATGTTTTTCAAAATAATTACTCTACAGTTAACAGTCAGAGCCCTATCAACAAAATAAAAGACATACACTGTGACGAAAACATGAAGATGTTCTCATTTGATATTAAAAACCTTTATATCAATGTGCCTGCACTAACGACTTTAGATATCATAGAGAATAACTTACATTTGTTCAAAAAAGAACTGTCTGATGAACAGATCACTGATTTCATTAACCTAATGCATATCGTAACAAAGTACAATTATTTCGAATTCAATGGACAGCTGTACCAACAACCTGATGGTCTTGCTATGGGCAAGCCGACATTTTTATCAACTCTCTAGAAGAGACATTTTTCAAAAAATTTTCCACTACCACCTTAGGAATTGTTTCATATTCTAGGTATGTCAATGACATTTTAATCATCTATAACAGAACGAACAATGGCATTAACCACCTGTTTGAGATCTTTAACAAACTACATGAAAAAAAAAAAAAATCACCTTCACATGTGAACTTGAAAACAGCTTCCGTCAGTTAAATTATTTAGACTTAACTTTGACAATAGCGAATGAGAAAAATCTCTTTCAATATTTTTTGTAAGGATTCTTTTTCTGACCAAATTGTGCCAGCCTGTTCCACACACCCACGATCTCACAAAAACATTTTTTTACTCTGCTGTTCACAGAGCAGTCTCTACCCCTTTGTCCCCTGAAAATTTAAAAACCGAATTTAATCTAATGAAAACCATTCCAGTTAATAATGGTTACGAACCAAATATAGTAGATGATGTCTTCAGACAGAAAACCAATAACAGAATTACCACGCTTGGGACCACTATTGACGAGCCTAGTGATTTGAAGAAATACTTCTCTTTACCGTATGTAGGGCCAATAACCTACAGATTGCAACGTCTCCTTAAAAACAAATATGGCTGCAACATAGTTTTCTCTACCAACAACTCTCTCAAAAGTAATCTTACCCATAATTTAAAACCAAGACGGTCGCCTCTGCAAAACTCAGGCATTTATAAAATCACCTGTGACACTTGCTCAGCTTATTATACAGGACAGACTGGACGAGCTTTTTCGATTAGATATAAAGAGCATCTATTAGGGAAAAAAGGTACGAACGTACATTATTCGTCATTCGCTGACCACCTTCTTATCACAGGACACAAACCTAAAGATGTTCAAACATATGGAAAAGAAAGGCTTAAGACTTGATATTCTTGAACAATAGGAATTTTTCAAACATTTTTCCTGTAACAACCATTTAATCCTCAATGAGCAATTACAATTACGTGTTAAAAATTTCTTTGATGGTGTAAAGCCCTTGCTTAAAATCACTTAACGCGGAATATTGTTATTATGCTTCCCGTACTGTAGCCTTAAGGATTGTTCTCTCTCTCCCTGTTTTACAGTATAATATTTTGTTCAACTTTTGATCTGTTACATACTATCTGACATAGTGTAATCAGTACATTAGGTGCACTTCTGTTCCAATGCTTCTGACAGCTGTTGTCACTGTAAATTACAAGCATTCAATACTAGATGGCGCGATACAAGGTGCCGACTTGCTAACATCGACGGCACGAGCGCCGTCAGTCTGATGCTGCTTACAGTGCCGGCCGCACACGTGACCCTTAGCGGCGCGTCTTAATCAAGTTGTGCATTCCCAGGAAAATTTTATAATGTACAAATATATTTTTAACTTTAATGTGAGCACTGTTGCTCTAAACTATTTCATAACTATTTACCCTATGTAAGTATGCTTTCTTTGTCTACTGTACCATAACAGTTAGCTATGATGTAATTTTATTACATATGTTTAATTTAATAATTTTTATATTATTCCAAAACTCTGTTATAAGTCAAGTAAAAATTTTTTCTTCTGATGAAGGCTGCCTTAGAGCAGCTGAAACCTAGTTAAAGTTAAAAATTTTTTAACTGTGCAACCGAAGAGCTGTATTTTCAAGTAATATTATAATACTTTTAAGTTTTCTCATGTGGGAATTTAGGTAGAAACACTCGGGGGGTACACAATCTTTGCGTACTATGCGTGTGGCTTACACAAGCTGCCCCAGCTAATGTGACATTTTCTTCTCAAAAACACTGGTGCCACATTCCACGATACCTTTCTGACACACAAACATCCAACAATACATACATTATTTTTTTTGTACCTATGTTTGCTTATATTTGTTATGTAAGATATTTTCATGTGATTTAATTTGTAGTATGTTGTTGTTGCGGTCTTCAGTCCTGAGACTGGCTTGATGCAGCTCTCCATGCTACTCTGTCCTGTGCAAGCTTCTTCACCTCCCAGTACCTACTGCAACCTACATCCTTCTGAATCTGCTTAGTGTATTCATCTCTTGGTCTCCCTCTATGATTTTTACCCTTCACACTGCCCTCCAATACCAAATTGGTGATCCCTTGATGCCTCAGAACATGTTCTACCAACCGATCCCTTCTTCTGGTCAAGTTGTGCCACAAACTTCTCTTCTCCCCAATCCTATTCAATACTTCCTCATTAGTTATGTGATTTACCCATCTAATCTTCAGCATTCTTGTGTAACACCACATTTCGAAAGCTTCTATTCTCTTCTTGTCCAAACTATTTATTGTCCATGTTTCACTTCCATACATGGCTACACTCCACACAAATACTTTCAGAAATGACTTCCTGACACTTAAATCTATACTCAATGTTAACAAATTTCTCTTCTTCAGAAACGCTTTCCTTGCCATTGCCAGTCTACATTTTATATCCTCTCTACTTCGACCATCATCAGTTATAACAGAAAGAAAAAAAGAAACTGACAAAAAATAATAACAAAAATAAAAAAATGAAAAAAGTAAAAATTAAATAACAAAAGTAAAATAAAAAAGGCAATAAAAGAAGATAAAAATTGAATTTATTAAAAAAGTAAAAAAAGAAAAAGTAATTGTCCAATGTAAAAAAAAAAAAAAAAAAGCAAGCAAATTCCAAAGCACAGTGCAGTTATAATACCAATATATTTCCAGGACTCTGGTGTCCGAGCCTGGTGAACTGTACCGGTTACATCACATGTACACCAAAAGTTGACATCGAACAACACAGAGTTCACGCCACAAAAGTCAACAAACGAGTGAGCCTATAATACATGTGATCGCAACCATAGCCAAAAAAATGAGTCCCCCCCCCCCCCCCCCCCCCTCCCTAGAGGCACCTGCCCGACCTCTATTTATACTTTTGTTAACAATTACATACAATGAAAATTACAGTTTTATGTAAAATCACAATTAGAAGTTAAACAGAATATGAGATACACATTGCTAAAAATTTACACTCTCAGTGCTGAACAAGGAGAAACTATTTTCAACTTAGTTACGAGTTAATATAACATTTTCTGACCAATTGTGTTACAGGTAACAATTACATTTCTAAATTTGTTTATAACAAATTAGCTAGTGCCTGAATTTTAGTGCTAACATATATCGGAGATTCCATTAACATGCTTTATTTATATGTTCTATTTACTTTGCTGTGGTAATTTTATAATTATAGATTTACTGGTACATGATGACCATGTGTTCGATTTCTTTCGATTACTTACACAATTAATTTCACATTTATATTGTGTTTCTCACATAAGAACAATGTTAAATGCTTTTGGCATTGTATGTAATTGTTAACAAAAGTATAAATAGAGGCTGGGCAGGCGCCTCTTGGGGGGCGGGGGACTCGTTTTTTGTCTATGGTTGCGATCACATTTATTGTAGGCTCATTTGTTTGTTGACTTTTGTGGCTTGAACTCTGTGTCGTTTGATTCAACTTTTGGTGCACATGTGATGTAGCCACTACAGTTCACCAGGATTGGACACCAAAGTCCTGGAAATATATTGGTGCTTTGGAATTTATTTGGGAGTTTTCCACAATCCTTTTCATAGGCTGCACAGCAACGAGACATGAATCCAGGAACTTTACAAACCCCCGAGAGCTAAGTAACTCTCAATGTTGGTAGAATTGACATGAAAAGAGCAGCGCAGAGGTGGATCAGCTGGACTGTGAAATCGACAACGACGCGGTGGTGGAAAATAAAAATCACAATGTGGTGGTTTGAGCTGGAATCGCCTGAAACTGCAACTGACGCTGGCGGCAACCATCTCATTGTGCAGTTGTTATGGTATTTGATGGGCATGTATGCGACACTGGTATGTCAGAACCTTCACATAAAGGGGACCTATTGTGTATGCACTGATACAGAGACTTTGTATTGTCTCTTTCTGGTTTCAAGTACAAAAATTACGTAACCTTTCCTTATGCCAGTGCATGTTAGTGACGCGCTGAAGCTTGGACCTCTGTGAGTTTGGACTGGTCTGTTGGCTTGTTCAGATGTTATTAGTTTATATTTTGATTTCATTCAGAGTTGTTATACACTTTTATAAATTGAGATCTATTGTGTATTATGTAGGTCCAGTTTTGTGTGTGGTTTCCTGCTCAGCCTTTGCATATACAGGATAATATTCTGCTTACATGCCACATTCCCCCTAGAAGTGAACTCACAACAAACTCACGATACCGTTACTATTCTCGTGACGAAAAATCAGCCAAAAAGACCGATAATAAGTACAAACAATACCGTTAGTATAAATCTATCTATGAAAAATGATTTTAAAAGACCCTTAAAAAGTGTAAACAAAAATGAAGTACACACTGTGAAAAAGTGCGAAACAAAAATCAATGTATATGGGGACAGCCACGACAAGGGACTCTCTCAAGAACTTAAAAGCGTTAGTAAGTCGTTGGCAGCAACAGGTAGATCAAGCCAGATGCCGATTTCAAGGAAGCAATGAAAAACATAACAATAACTACACTGGACAAGACAGTGTAATTATCTGTACTGGAGCTAATGACACATACAAAAACACAGCTATCTACATATTTAAACAGCTTGTGAGACTTCTATTACTCCTAACAAACACAAATATCATACTCGTGAACTTCAGCCACAGACCCGAGCTGCCTGAATACTCGCCCATAAACAAAGAAATTCGCAGAATAAATGATAAACTCAAGAGCATGTGTAAGATGTTCAGTAATGTGGAACTAATAGATGTCAGCTCACTTGACAGAACATGCTTCACCAGACATAGACTTCACTTAAATAGTAAACTGCAAATTAGGAAAACTGATAAGAGAACTAATTAAAAGTAAGTCCCAAAAGACAGTCAGATAACTAGGGTGGTATGAACCTTGTGTAAGATCAACAGCAGCAGCCCCTTCAACAGAGGACAACAGCAGTGCACCAGCTAGAACTGCGGATACAGCCACATCAATAGCCATGAGGAACGATAGAGCTGCCACTTGCTTATCTACCAGCAGTAAGAATCAACAGCGAAGATTTTTTATGGACTATAATCCCCCAGCCAGTGCCACAAAAACTGTAGATATAGAAGCATCTAATTCTTTGCCTATCCTTCTCGAAAACAGAACTTTAATTATACACCTAAAACTAAATAGATAAAATTGATGTGTTCGTAAGTTCAAACCCATGCCATGTTTTCTGTGTAAATGAACACTGGCCCACACAAGCTGAAATAGCTCTGTATACCCCAGAAGGATTTGAATTAGCAAGCTCATATTGTAGAACCAAAAGTAGTCATGGAGGAGTCACTATTTTTATAAAGAGAAACTCTAACATTGAATATGTAGCACAAGAAGTAGATCATTTTTCCAAAGAGCAAATTTTTGAAATTGCTGCATCACTGCTTCCCAAACTTAAATTAGTGATCATCTCTATTTATTGCACTCCTAGCTCTGATATTCATCAGTTTATTGACCAAATGGAGACTTTAAATAAGTACCTGCTGGTAAAATACAGACATCACAAGATAACATACATTGGTGACATTAATATAGACATATGACTAAAAACACCAACTGTCACCCACTTTCAAAACATGTTAAAGTCTAACAACTTGTACTGTATGAATAACAAGCCAACCAGGTTAGATGCCTGCCCAGATAACGTAATCTCCAATTTGACAAAAGACGAGTGTCAGTACGGAGTGATAAATCCAGTATTATCCGACCATGACAGCCTATGGCTAATGGTCAACTGTGAAAACTATTCTACTCAGCAACCTGGACACATTAAGAGGGTCAGATAATTATTTTCTGACAGCATACAAAGTTAAGGCAAAAATTATCAGAACTTGAGTGGGACAGAGTATATAATTGTAACAACAACGATAATGCTTTTAACTTATTCATGAACATACTAACGAGCTTAGTTCAAAACTGTTGCCCACAAATGATCAAAAAGATGAAAATAGATGGTGCACCAAATAGAAAAAAGAAGCACAACTGGTTCACTCGAACTGCATGACCTGAGAAACACACTTATTGCCCTACATAAAATAGCTAAAACTGGTAACCTAGAATTGAAGCAGAGATATAAAGAAGTCAGGAAGAAATATAGGTCTGAAATACAGACAGCAAAGCAGAGAGCCAATGATACTTTCATTGAAAACTCCAGCAACAAATGCAAAGCAGTCTGGCAGGTAATAAACGAAATAGCAGGGAAGCATAAAAACAGACAAGAAATTACAATAGTGCCAAAAAAATAAAATGAACTTTTTGTTAACAGTATTAAGTTCGAAGCTGCTGCTACCTCTGCACCAGTTGATGCAACTTCTGAAAGTTTTACCTACAACATTCCTGACCTAAATAACTCATCCTTTAAATGCAAACAGGTGACCTGCAAAACTGTATACAAAGCCATCACAAACCTACATAGCTCATACAGTGAAGATCTCTAGGGCATCTCCAACACCATCTTGAAACAAGTAATTGACATTATTGTTGCCCTTCTTACATTTCTGATGAATAGTACTTTAACAGCTGGAAAATTTCCTGAGGTCCTGAAGGTTAGTATTGTTATCCCAATCTATAAAAAAGGAGAAAAAAACAAACCTGAAAGTTACTATCCAAGATAATAGAATGCTGCATTAAAACACAACTTTGCAACTACTTTGCTGAACAAAATCTTTTTTCCTCCTTGCTATTTGGCTTTTGGCCCGGATTGTCTACAATAAATGCAGTAGACACTCTTGTGATAGACATACTTGATGCTTTGAGAACAATTCCATCACTTGTGCTGTACTACTAGATTTGAGTAAAGCATTTGATACTGTATCCCATGAAATACTAATAAATAAACTAGAGTACTATGGTGTCAAAAATAACGAACTGGCACTAATCAGATCATACCTGACAAACAGAACTCAGGTAGTTATAGTAAATAGCCAGAAATCAAATGACCTACCAGTTGTAAGAGGTGTGCCACAAGGCTCAAGGCTTGGACCTTTTCTCTTCCTGGTATACATGAATGACTTGCCTACTTTCATGCTTCACAAGTCAATAATATATGCCGATGACACAACCCTGATTACCTCAGATAATAAATTGGAGGAAGTGAAGAAGCAAACAAAAGTAATGCTTGAAAAGACTGCCATATGGCTCCACAGTAACAAGCTGATACTCAACAGTATCAAGACTGAAACTATGTATTTCTTGTTGCACAATCTACAGGAAAAATTAAATGAGTCTGACTATGTAAGACTTCTAGGAATCCACCTAGACCTGAAATTAACATGGAACTGTTATGTACCAGACTATCTAGAGTAGTCTTTTTGTTAAGGAAACTAAAAACATTAGTTAGCAGAAAACAACTTTTATCTTCTTATTATGCCTTCTTTGAATCTCACTTACAGTACGGAATAAAATTATGGGGAAACTCATCTGGTCCTCAGACAGTGTTCATGTGTCAGAAGAAAGCAATTAGAGCAATTACATGTATTAAAAGCCAAGAATCATGTTGAAAGCACTTTAAAGAACTTAACATCTTAACATTACCTTCTCTGTATATAAAAACGTGTCTTCTTTCCATAAAAAAAAACAAATACATACCTTACCTTCCAGAACACACGTTCATTCACATGATACCTGATATAAAAACAATCTTGATGTAGAATTTACTAGGCTGTCTAAGGTCCAAAGTAGCTTTAAACAAAAAGGGTTAAAATTATATAACAAGTTACCACCATCACTGAAAGACCTACAAGGTGATGCCTTCAAGAAGCAGCTGCACAAATTGTTAGTTGATAAGTGTATCTATGATGTAAAGGAATTGGAATGTAGTAGAGAGTAACTATGATGTTAAGGAATTGTTAAGTAGTAGAGAGTAACTATGATGTTAAGGAATTATAATGTAGAGAATAACTCTTTACCCTCATGTAATGTAATCTGAATATACATAGTTTCCCAATTTCAGATTCACTATCAAATGTGTGTCAAAACTGTCTATTTCAACAAATGTTGGCTAATGACAAGTAAATAAATAAATAAATAGATAAATTCTGGAGAATCACTATATTATTCCTTTTTTGGTTGACTTGTATGGATATTCTGTACATATTGTGGTATCCTCTTTAAAATGTTACTAATGTTCTATTGGTTTCCTTAGAGTTTGACAATATGTATAGTTATCACATTCGGCTATAATTTTTCAGATGCACCTGAAGATGGGATGTTGTCCTGAAACCTGGTTGTGCTCTCCCTTTATTGGAAAATAACATTGAGTATAACTGTATGTGGATGTTATCAGTCGTGAACAACATATTTTATGAATTAGGAGGAACTTTTGTTATATACTTGTAAAAAATTTACATTTAAAAGTTGTTTCTTAACACTCAGTTCAGAGCTTTAAGAGCTTTCTCCCCAATTTTACGAGCTACAGTTTTATGCTCAGCCAAAACAGCTGCAAGATATTCTCGCTTATTAATAGACAATGAAGGACCAATTTTCTGTATAACAGTAATCAGCAACTGTCCAAATTTTGCACTAGATGACAATCCACTACCAGACTTTAAAAGAAGTGTAATTATTTTCTCATTTAGTATCTCATCTGTTGAAGGAACAATTGCTACCTGTAGAAGTGTTGCTTGCCACTCAGTTAACTGCATGGAACCACTTTCAACAACAGCCCTGAAAAGAAAAGGAGGAAAAAATGTTTCAGAAGTGATAGAAAAGTGTTTGTATATGACAAAATATCACATCAAATTAACCACACTGAGACTTCAGCACCCACTGGAAGTTAACCATATGATGAAATGAGACATATCTGACACAAAAATATAAATGATAACAGCATTAAAAAAGAATCACATTAAAATGTCGGATGAATACTATTAGTTACCAATACATGTTGAAAGGTAGCAAGTTAACGTATTCCTTAACATAATTCATACAGGGATAATGCTGCAAATCTACAAACAAATATGTAACATAGAGCTGAGTACATACAACAGTTAAAATGCTTAAATTAACAAGCAACAGTTACCAAATTATTAGCATGCTTTCAGTTGACCAACAGCCATGTCAATTCCACTGTTCTGGTGAGGGAGGGGTGAACACTTGGCTGGGTAACCGGAAGTACACCATGAATCAATCTTGCTGAGGAAAACCGAGAAACCACGGTGGTAATCAAGTTATTCTTTTGTGCTACCTGTGCTTCAAGCTTACAAATACAAATTCATCGACAGAACAGGAATAACTACCAAGGAATATTCTTTTTAAAGCAAACAAAGTTAACTCGCTGACAATCATGCAATTTGCATCTCACTAGGGGTAAGATAGATACTGCCTACAGGAAAATTAAAGAGACCTTTGGACAAAAGAGGACCACTTGTATGAATATTAAGAGCTCAGATGGATACCCAGTTCTAAGCAAAGAAGGGAAACCAGAAAGGTAGAAGGAGTATATAGAGGGTCTGTACAAGGGCGATGTACTTGAGGACAATATTATGGAAATGGAAGAGGATGTAGATGAAGATGAAGATGAAATGGGAGATACGATACTGCGTGAAGAGTTTGACAGAGCACTGAAAGACCTAAGTCGAAACAAGGCCCCCGGAGTAGACAACATCCCATTAGAACTACTGACAGCCTTGGGAGAGCCAGTCCTGACAAAACTCTACCATCTGGTGAGCAAGATGTATGAGACAGGCGAAATACCCTCAGACTTCAAGAAGAATATAATAATTCCAATCCCAAAGAAAGCAGGTGCTGACAGATGTGAAAATTACCGAACTATCAGTTTAATAAGTCACAGCTACAAAATACTAACGCGAATTCTTTACAGGCGATTGGAAAAACTAGTAGAAGCCAACCTCGGGGAAGATCAATTTGGATTCCGTAGAAATGTTGGGACACGTGAGGTAATACTGACCCTACGACTTATCTTAGAAGCTAGATTAAGGAAGGGCAAACCTAGGTTTCTAGCATTTTTAGACTTAGAGAAGGCTTTTGGCAATGTTGATTCGAATAGTCTCTTTCAAATTCTGAAGGTGGCAGGGGTAAAACACAGGGATCGAAAGGCTATTTACAATTTGTACAGAAAGCAGATGGCAGTTATAAGAGTCGATGGACATGAAAGGTAAGCAGTGGTTGGGAAGGGATTGAGACGGGGTTGTAGCCTCTCGCCGATGCTATTCAATCTGTATATTGAGCAAGCAGTAAAGGAAACAAAAGAAAAGTTCGGAGTAGGTATTAAAATCCATGAAGAAGAAATAAAAACTTTGAGGTTCGCCGATAACATTGTAATTCTGTCAGAGACAGCAAAGGACTTGGAAGAGCAGTTGAACGGAATGGACAGTGTCTTGAAAGGAGGGTACAAGATGAACATCAACAAAAGCAAAACGAGGATAATGGAATGTAGTCGAATTAAGTCGAGTGATGCTAAGGGAATTTGATTAGGAAATGAGACACTTAAAGTAGTAAAGGAGTTTTGCTATTTGGGGAGCAAAATAACTGATGATGGTCGAAGTAGAGAGGATATAAAATGTAGACTGGCAATGGCAAGGAAAGCGTTTCTGAAGAAGAGAAATTTGTTAACATTGAGTATAGATTTAAGTGTCAGGAAGTCATTTCTGAAAGTATTTGTATGGAGTGTAGCCATGTATGGAAGTGAATCATGGACGATAAATAGTTTGGACAAGAAGAGAATAGAAGCTTTCGAAATGAGGTGCTACAGAAGAATGCTGAAGATTAGATGGGTAGATCACATAACTAATGAGGAAGTATTTAATCGGATTGGGGAGAAGAGAAGTTTGTGGCACAACTTGACCAGAAGAAGGGATCGGTTGGTAGGACATGTCCTGAGGCATCAAGGGATCACCAATTTGGTATTGGAGGGCAGCGTGGAGGGTAAAAATCGTAGAGGGAGACCTAGAGATCACTACACTAAGCAGATTCAGAAAGATGTAGGTTGCAGTAGGTACTGGGAGATGAAGAAGCTTGCACAGAATAGAGTAGCATGGAGAGCTGCACCAAACCAGTCTTAGGACTGAAGACCACAACAACAACAACAACAACAACAACATGAGGAAAATATTCATAAATTTTATCACAGCATAATTCAGTCATTTCTGAGTAAATAACAGCTTCAATAAACAGTAATGAAAATTATTTATTTATTTAATATTTGATTACAGATACTGCTGTTCATTTTGAGCACCAACGTACTTTGAGTGTACACTTTTCCACAAATTGCTTACACCAGTATATTACTCCCCAAAATATTAACAAATTACAACAGGCAAATTTGTTAAATAGTGATTTGACTTCCTCACAGATACCCAATGACACTAAGTACAAAGGTTGTCAAACCTAGTTATTAAAAAAAATTCTGAATGTGTTTCTTTCAGTTTAAGTTCTTCCTTTCCTTAAAAAAGGGATGACACTCTTTGCAGGAAACTGTCAGCTCTTTAAAAAGTGTTATTTACTCTTTTCTTTGCTGCAGCACATCTTGAAAGATTCACTGTAGTACTTTCCATCACCTACAAAAAAGTCTGTTTTCTTTTCCTTTTTTCAATTTTTATAATAAACGTAGTCATTCAAATGTATAGGTAATACCAGTGGATCTACTGTCCATCCATCTGGATCATCACTGAAGACTTCACTCCATTCAGAGAACTCTCCAGTGGCTATTAACAGACTTACATTGTGCAATTTTTCAACTCATTTTGTTTAAAATGACGCAAATCAGTCATTTTCTATGAAATTAGTACTACAAACATGATTTTTTTTAAAAGGCACAACTTATACAGGTAAAAACTTTATAAATATAATATTATATTTATTTGACTTATGTATAACACAATCAGCATCATGTTACGTTAGTAGTATACTAGCTGATTACAACAAATTTGTGTTACTGTCATAGCTTGATAGACTAGACAGGTTACTGACATGAACCACGTAGCATGTGGAAACCCAGATGAACATTAAGTTCAGTGCCAAAAACACAGTAGCGAGCAAGCTATAAAGCTGCAAGTAACATGAGCAGTTCAAATCAGTACCAATGAACAAAGCAAGAATCAACATAAATCAACACATACTATCACGAATTCCAAGATCACAGCGAAGTAACAGTCATATTTGTATATCAGCTTAAAAAGGATTCACTGGTGAGATACAAACTGCTAATCCTGCTCCTGGATTGACATGTTGTAGAGGATCAATGGGTATACCTAAGCAACATTTTTACAATGACCTCTGGAGTCACATCCCTTAGAAGCGGAACAATCTTCTACGCAGAAAATATCTACCCCACTCTCATTCAGTTTCCACTTTGCTTGAGTGGCAGGATATAAGAGAAAGTAAATACAGGCCATATGGTAGTTGGTAATTATGTATGTGCTTTTAGAAATTCAGTGGTTATTTACTGCATTTTCTGATGTAATATGTTAGGAAACTGGTGTTTCAATTTGCTTAATTTCTCTAAGTTATTTGCCAAATACCATACCTGCCATGGAAGGAAAAAAATGTTATGTAAATCACCTTCTAGCATCACATGAACAAGATGGGGGAGTCCCTAATAGATTTATTATACAAGTGACAGTGGAAATTTCTGACACTTTTGGGGTGGCCACAAAAAAAATAATATTTTGTTTTGATTATTGTTGCATTTAGGGAATAAAGTGTGAATGGTATTCTTCAGTTATCTGTCCTCCTCTAATCCCAACAATGATTTACTACATAATACATCATTATTATTAAGGTGCGATACTATTTTTAAGAAATGTTACTTTGTCAAATGTTTTTAAAAATTTCATTACTGAAGATGTTTACATACTTTAGTTTCTACGGAGTGAGCAAGAGATTGTATTCATCAGCTAGTACATTATTTGTTAAGTCAGAGCACTTTCTGAACATTCTGTTGGAAGTACCATGCACAGCGTATGAGCTGTATGTGTGGGACTAAGAAAACACTGGAAAAAGTATACCAATTAAATAGAAAACATGCATGTTTAACTCTGGACTGTGAGCTTATTTCCTTCTAAGGTTCCATGGGCTCCTGTGAGCCAAATTTACTTCGTCATTTTATTACAGAACAAGTCAGTACACAGAAAGCTAATAACTAAAAAAGTAAAAAATCTAAGGTTTGCAATATCGATGTTACGTGTAAATGAATAATAGATTACAGACAAAGCCTCTGACTACTGACAGAATAAAAGCAGTCTGACGTAAGGAGGTTTTCGAACTCGGATTTAAAAATCTGTGGATTATCAGTAAAAGTTTTTCAGTTTTGTTGGAAATATCTTGAAAATGAAAGTTGTGAAGCAGTATCTTGGTTAAATGAAGTGCTACACAGATTCAAATTGTTGCTCTGTTGAGCGTCTGTGCAAAGGGAGAGGGGGGGGGGGGGGGGGGGAGAAGAATCACAGTGCAATGAACTGTCTGAAATCAGTTTTAGATATCAAAAGGACAGAAAGGTAGAGAAACTTGAGTATCCAATGATGACACAGTAGAAATGATACTGTTCATATAATTTAGGAACTATTTATTGAGGCATACTAATGCATGTTTCTAATACTTTTTTCTGCCCTTTAATTCTTTTTGTACGATATGAAAAGTTTGTACAATATTATTCAATTGATGGTTTGGCAGTGGTGGAAAAGCAGTATACCACATAAGTGTTCTAGTAATATGCCTGATATCTACACTCAGGAAGCTTCCTTACAGTGAACTTCCTGCAGAATAATGCAAAATGAGGAGCAGAAATGCTATGGGGCAGTGCAAGAATTAAATGCAAATGTGTGGGGACCATACTTTGAGTGTAACTATTATTAACAGATCGTATTTGGGAAGGGTACACATTTTGCAGCACCAGTTTCATATTTTTTATGTTGACTTCTTACAACACATTTTATTGCAGACCACAAAACTTCTTGTACAGTACATTGCTCTTCCTCTGCCACTGAGTTGTTCAGACATGTTGAAACTTCCTACAGAGTAAGAACATGATTGAAATTTGTAAAGAGTTTTGCACCAACACCTCAAGACTAAAAGCTCCATAGTAATGTGAGACTGTTTAGTACCTTTGAGTTGATGTCATGGGACAACAGTAGAATACGTGAAGTTAAGAAGAAATGTTATAGATTGTGAAAATAAGTGGTCAAACAATGCACAATTATTGCATGAGGAAAGATGGACCTCGAGGACTTTTCATCACCAGCTGGAAGGAGAAAGAGCAGCTCTCATACCAGTAGAATACAGTTTTCAGGAGGAGAAGACAAAAGAAACTGATCAGTTACAGAATATCACCAAGTTCAGTCTCAGTTTGAACCAAGACACCGAAATTATCTTGATTAGTAGGTTTCAGTTCTGAAATTCCACACTAGCTCACTCTCCCGTGAGAAATTCTACATGATGCAGGAATTAAGATTTTCGGATAGTTGGCACTTATTGCTCAAACTGCATGGAGCATGTACTTTTTTTGTGAAGCCCAGCTTTTCCACTTTTCAAAGGATTAAAAAAAATGGTGTAAAATTCAGGAAAATGTAAAATAATGATTTAAACTGTAAAAGTTATGTGTAGGAAACCCCCTTTCATTTTTGCACTTTACGTATTTGCACATAATAGACATCAAAATACTCATGTCAGGGACTTGTTTATCATCTAATAATGGTTTATTATCTCATAAAAGCCACTAATATCATGGGAAGCAGAAACATTTGACTCAATTTCATACATCATTATTGATGTTTTTGGAATGCCTGTAGCTGTCATTCATTATTTAAATAATGAAACATTGCATCAGTTATTTATTTTTTCATGCTTAGTGTGTTTCCAGAATTTTTTCTCAATATGAATAGCAGATATTGACATAAGTATTTTGTTTGGTGTTTGCATATGCATTGTTATGCGTCTCTTGAACTGCAGTCGTCTTCTTGAGGTATTGTGCTTCCTCAGTTATGTAGAAAACCACACACATGCAAATTATCACTCAAATTGTGTTTTTGTGTAACATCACAATAAATACATAAGTAAATATTGCACTTAACGATGACAGTAAGTCTTTCAAACACATTTCGCTCAGCATGACAATACATAATTCCCACTGTGTTTAAAGCAAAAATATGTCAACAACGCAAACTGAATGAAGGTGTCAACTAGCACTACAATCGGCCCAAAGATGAAACACACTAAATATGATTCAACAGAGGTGTGACGATGATTACAATAATCACAAAACTCCACATGTGTTGTAGAGACAGTTTGGAAATGGTTGTGATTCATCATGATACTTTATCCGTACGAACCTAGTTACTCCTAGCAGTCAACATGCAGAGTAGAGTCTGGCAGTGACAGGAGATACAGCACGAATTGTTCCAACTTTTACATGTTTACCAGTTTAAATCCGCTTAGTAGAGCACCCTGGTGTCAAGAAACTTAACCACATAATCTTTGTAAACACTACATTTCCACATTTTTTCACGGTGCAAAATCGGGTGTGAATTAACATTGTGGACATACGCAATTTGACAGGAGTGATAAAAAAAAAGTCCTAAATGGCAGGAAAATGTTAAGTCCGGAATGTAAAAGTGGGTTATACTGTAGTTACATAGAAGTCAGGCAGATGTCAATGTAAGAGTTTGGGACACAGTGAGCAACTTCTTTCTTTCTTACCTGTTAGAGCATCCCGATGCTCAAATGGCCCAACTGTCTGACCTTTTTTCCCAATCACCGTTCAGTTGCCTGGCACCAGATCATGGTACAGGAACACGAAAATAAGGAGAGAGCTAAAGCGAAGGTTGATTTGATAGAACATATCCTGAGCGCGAAAGACAATGGCCATAGCAGTTTCTGGCAGAAATGTTCATTAGCGACTGATCAGGAGAGAAACTGTGTTGACTACAGGCACTGTGGCAGCTGTTGTTCATTCTTCTTACATAGATTCAAATCTGAAGGCAAGTCTGGAGAACATGACAAAGTGCTATGTTCAGAGGCATTACCATCTACAGTAAAAGATGAAAGTCTTTTTAGTTACCTGAAACTTGCATAAAAAAGTGTACTAGAGATCTTTGCTCATTCATATTAACATCAGGTGGAGGATTTCCGAGTTTATGTCAGGAGCCTGTAAACAACGTTTCAGAGTTTGAACAAGTGGATATCCCTAATGTTCCGCCTCATTCTACAACAGTAGCATGAAACACTGAAAGACAAGTCAATAAAATGTGAGCAAATATGATGCCAAGTATTGTGCAGACCATAGATGTGAATGCATGTGCATGTACACTAGCATTATACTTGCCTATCGTCTACATAACAGCCACCGACTGCAGCAAAATGAATCCATCACCTCCTCCATAGGAGAGAGATGTCACCTATGGCCGAGCCATCAACCTCACAGCGGTAACTCAACTGAAGATCATCAAACCATCTGCAGCCACCACAATACCAGGTAGCGCTATGTTCACTGCACTCAGTGCTGCTATCATTCGCACTAGGTCGCCTCTTCCATATTACATGCCCCCACCACAGTTTCCCGTTGTTGTTCTGCTGGAGGGCTTTATAGGTTGCCACCTACTTACTACCCAGTAGTCGACATCAGAAGTTCACAGTCCGTGGTTCTCTGGGCTTAATGACAAGTATGCAAGTCCTCTGAGCTTAATGTCAACCACACAAGTGGTCCCTCAATCAAAGTTCCATTCACTAAGGGCACAATACACTCATGGCTTTATGTGGACCACATCCACAGTCCACCAGTCTGAACCCCTCTGAATCGCATGCCACATTCAAACCACTAAGTTATCACAACTGCATCAACAATGGACGATGTCCATGTGCGAAACTTTTGGCAAGTCAATGATACCCTCTTAGAACAGACAGCAAACTTACTACAGTGACAACAGTTAGTATAAATGAAACAGCTTGTATCTTCAAAGAAACTGTTACTGTCCAATGTTTTATCCATAACAGATCAGGATGATCTTTTAGCTGTGTTATTTTGGGATTGGCATTACTTTGAATTTGCTTGATATGTATTGTTAATAATGTTCCACTGTTCTTTGGCTGTGTGGGCACATCCATTCATTAGTAGTGTTCAGCACCCATAATGGGACTTACCACAGAAGGTATGTGGACCAATCCGTATAAGAAAAAGTGCTGCCTATTTATTAGTGCACGGTTTGTTGATCAAGATCGGTCTGTACAAAAGATGGTACCGGCAAGAACTCGCTTTTCTAAGAAGAAGAAGAAGAAGAAGAAGAAGAAGAAAGGGGGGGGGCGATTTATTAAGGACCTTCTTGAGCAAATATTGTTTAATTTAGAAGTAAGTCCCCAGAATTTTAATAAGATATTGTCACTAGCTGTGGTGCTAGTATATGTAAAACACTGCTATTATTCCAGCATTATTCACACATTACACATTTTGAATACATTTCTGCACATATTTTCAATGACGATTATTTGAAAAACGAGGTTTTAGTGGTTTATCCTATTATTTACCCTGCATTTCAGGAAGAAGAATCGTCACATGAATTTTTTACAGACAACTTTAAAACCATAAATTGTGACTAGGTGGTACAGCTTGTTTAGTACGCTACAGTGCGATTTAGGCAGTAGGATAAATTCATGGAAATACTTGTGCAGGAAGGTGTCACTGAAAAATTTACCTGTTATGACAGCAAGACTTCAAAGGGCTCTTGACTTTGTAGAGCCATTAGAAGATGCAATACAAGTGTTTGAAGGCAAGAAGTATCCTATAATACATAGAAATTAATTCACTGACTGCGAATTCCTTGACATCAGCTGAATTAGGTATCGATCTACTACCCAATAGTGACACATGAAAATTTGTGCTGCACTAGGACTCAAACCCGGATTTCCTGCTCATCATGAGCTATCACCTTAACCACTTCGGCTACCAATGCACGCTCCCTGGACCAGCCGAAACATTCACATGTCACATTGTCTCTGTCCTTACGTCAGCAACTTTCGAGGTATTTCCTGCAGTTATGGCTCATCAACAGTGTCTGTTCTTTCAGACATGCATGTAAGTTGCATGACGCTGTTGGCTTTGTTATAGATGCATAAACTGAAAAATCATTACAACACAAAGACAGGTGATATATATGTACATTGATTTAAAAGACTGTTAATCCAGTTTTCTTAATCAATTAGTGTTTCATGTCCTATGGATCATCTGCACAATCAGGTGGTGGTGGTTAGTGTTTAGACTTTGCACTACTTACGACGGGTCTAAGACCTCGCACCTACGTCCTCATCTGTACAAAGTTATGTATGCCTCTGTATATATTCAAGCACCAGTAAACCACTTTTACTTACTTGCAGTACCGAAATGTTTTACCTCACCTGCTCCTACTCTCTTTCTTAATTCAGCCAAACGTCCCGTCGCCAACGAGGTCATTAGAGACGGAGCGCAAGCTTGGGTTAGGGAAGGATTGGGAAGGAAATCGGCCGTGCCCTTTCAAAGGAACCATCCCAGCATTTGCCTGAAACGATTTAGGGAAATCACGGAAAACCTAAATCAGGATGGCCGGAGATGGGATTGCACCGTCGTCCTCCCGAATGTCTGCACAATCAATCACAATGATTTGGAGCAAGTCATTTTATATTCACATCACAAATTATTATTATTATTATTATTTCTCTTTCCTGTCTCAGACGTTATGTCTGGTTAAAAATGGAAGGTGACGCGGACCTTGATCAAGTGTGACTTCCTTTTAACTGTACGGTATATGTTACATTGAATTTAGGAACTTTCGGGTAATTGAACAAGTATCAATGATTACAGATTTCTGTAGTTGTATATATAAGTTAGGATGTAACTGTATTGCGTTGATGTACTGGTGGATATTGTGTGGTATGACTCCTGTAGTTGATAGTATAATCGGTATGATGTCAATTTTATCCTGATGCCGGATGTCTTTGACTTCCTCAGCCACTTGGATGCATTTTTCAATTTTCTTCTGTATATTTGTTGTATTGGATATGGGTATTTCGATTAGTTGTATTAATTTCTTCTTTTTATTGGTGAGTATGATGTCAGGTTTGTTATGTGGTGTTGTTTTATCTGTTATAATGGTTCTGTTCCAGTATAATTTGTATTCATCATTCTCCAGTACATTTTGTGGTGCATACTTGTATGTGGGGACGTGTTGTTTTATAAGATTATGTTGTAAGGCAAGCTGTTGATGTATTATTTTTGCTACATTGTCATGTCTTCTGGGGTATTCTGTATTTGCTAGTATTGTACATCCACTTGAGATGTGATCTACTGTTTCTATTTGTTGTTTGCAAAGTCTGCATTTATCTGTTGTGGTATTGGGATCTTTAATAATATGCTTGCTGTAATATCTGGTGTTTATTGTTTCATCCTGTATTGCAATCATGAATCTTCCGTCTCACTGTATATATTGCCTTTTCTTAGCCATGTGTTGGATGCGTCTTGATCGATGTGTGGCTGTGTTAGATGATACGGGTGCTTGCCATGTAGTGTTTTCTTTTTCCAATTTACTTTCTTCGTATCTGTTGATGTTATGTGATCTAAAGGGTTGTAGAAGTGGTTATGAAATTGCAGTGGTGTAGCTGATGTATTTATATGAGTGATTGCTTTGTGTATTTTGCTAGTTTCTGCTTGTTCTAGAAATAATTTTCTTAAATTGTCTACCTGTCCATAATGTAGGTTTTTTATGTCGATAAATCCCCTTCCTCCTTCCTTTCTGCTTAATGTGAATCTTTCTGTTGCTGAATGTATGTGATGTATTCTATATTTGTGGCATTGTGATAGTGTAAGTGTATTGAGTGCTTCTAGGTCTGTGTTACTCCATTTCACTACTCCAAATGAGTAGGTCAATATTGGTATAGCATAAGTATTTATAGCTTTTGTCTTGTTTCTTGCTGTCAATTCTGTTTTCAGTATTTTTGTTAGTCTTTGTCTATATTTTTCTTTTAGTTATTCTTTAATATTTGTATTATCTATTCCTATTTTTTGTCTGTATCCTAGATATTTATAGGCATCTGTTTTTTCCATCGCTTCTATGCAGTCGCTGTGGTTAGCCAATATGTAATCTTCTTGTTTAGTGCGTTTTCCCTTGACTATGTTATTTTTCTTACATTTGTCTGTTCCAAAAGCCATATTTATATCATTGCTGAATACTTCTGTTATCTTTAGTAATTGGTTGAGTTGTTGATTTGTTGGTGCCAGTAGTTCTAGATCATCTATGTATAGCAAATGTGTGATTTTGTGTGGGTATGTTCCAGTAATATTGCATCCATAATTTGTATTATTTAGCATGTTGGATAGTGGGTTCAGAGCAAGGCAGAACCAGAAAGGACTTAATGAGTCTCCTTGGTATATTCCACGCTTAATCTGTATTGGCTGTGATGTGATATTATTTGAATTTGTTTGGATATTAAGTGTGGTTTTCCAATTTTTCATTACTATGTTTAGGAACTGTATCAATTTAGGATCTACTTTGTATATTTCCAATATCTGTAGTAACCATGAATGGGGTACACTATCAAAAGCTTTTCGGTAATCAATGTATGTGTAGAGTAGCGACCATTGTTTAGTTTTAGCTTGATATGTTACCTCTGCATCTATTATCAGTTACTCTTTACATCCTCTTGCTCCTTTACAACAGCCTTTTTTTCTTCATTTATAATTTTGTTCTGTGTTGTATGTGTCATTAATTTCTGTGTAATGACTGAAGTTAATATTTTGTACATTGTTGGTAGGCATGTTATGGGGCGGTATTTAGCTGGGTTTGCTGTGTCTGTTTGATCTTTAGGTTTCATATAAGTTATTCCATGTGTAAGTGTATCAGGGAATGTGTATGGGCCTGCAATGTAACTGTTAAATAATTTATGATGTAAATAAAATAGAAAGAAACTTCCAGATGGGAAAAATTTATTAAAAACAAAGATTCGAAGACTTACTAAGCGGGAAAGCGCCGGTAGACGGGCACAATAAAATAACACACAAAATTTCGAGCTTTCGCAACCGGCGGCTGCTTCGTCAGGAAAGAGGGAAGGAAAAGGAAAGATGAAAGGATGTGGGTTTTAAGGGACAGGGTAAGGAGTCATTCCAATTCCGGGAGCAGAAAGACTTACCTTAGGGGGAAAAAAGGATAGGTATATACTCGCGCACACCCACCCACACATATCCATCCATACATACACAGACACAAGCAGCCGCCGGTTGCGAAAGCTCGAAACTTTGTGTGTGTGTGTGTGTGTGTGTGTGTGTGTGTGTGTGTGTGTGTGTGTGTGTGTGTGTGCGTGTGTGCGTGTGTTATTTTATTGTGCCTGTCTACCGGCACTTTCCCGCTTGGTAAGTGTTAAATAATTTAGTTAGATGTGAATGTGTTGAGGTGAACTACTTTAGCCAGAAATTTGCTATTTTATCTTTTCCAGGGGCTTTCCAATTGTGAGTAGAATTAATTACTTTGGTGACTTCACGTTGCAAAATTATCACTTCAGGCATTTGTGGTATTATCTTGTATGTGTCTGTTTCTGCTTCTATCCACTGTGTATGCCTGTTATGTTGTACCAGGTTTGACCATATGTTGCTCCAGAAGTTTTCCATG
The DNA here is from genome assembly GCF_023897955.1 of Schistocerca gregaria. Lineage (NCBI taxonomy): Eukaryota > Metazoa > Arthropoda > Insecta > Orthoptera > Acrididae > Schistocerca > Schistocerca gregaria. Next base: position 960,017,392 of record NC_064921.1, on the reverse strand, counting down.
TCTGTTATGTTTGGTGGATTGTCTATTTTAATGTGTGTGTTGTCTATTGTCTGGTAAAATTTCTTTTGGTTTGTGTTGAATGTTTGGTTTTGTTTCCTTCTATTTTCACTTTTCTTGTATCTTCTAAGTCGTTTGGCCAATGCTTGTTTTCTGCTTCTTTTCATCTAATTGCTCTATCGCTTCTTGTTGTGAGATTTTACCTAACCTTTTTCGTTTTTTGTCTGAATTTCTTTTCTTATAAATTGTGTTAGCTGTCCAATGTCTTTCCTCAGTTTTTCTATTCTGATCTGTAGCCTGTGTTGCCATGCTGGTTTTGTGGGTTTCTTCTGTGTGTTGGTTGGTTCTGATCTCTGCCTAGTGTGTATATTTAGTGTAGTGAGTGCTCCTATATAAACCAGTAGTTGTAACTCTTCCATAGTTGTGTTTTCATTTATTTTGTTGTGTATGATTGTGTTGATAGTTTTTATTGTTGTTTCGACTTGTGAGTTATTTTGCGGTCTATGCAAGAATAGTCTAATGTCTGTATTTGTGTCTTTGTATTCTATATATGTCAGCTGAAATTTTTCTTCTATATCTAACGTGTGTCACTTCATGTTCTATTTGTACTTGTTCTGGTGGCAGTCTTAAGATTTTGTTTTCCTCTGATTGTTTAATTGATGTGTGTTGTTCTTTGTTTATTTGCTCTGGGATGTTTGAGTCCATTACTGTATTTTCTTCTTCTTCTGATTGCACATTATTTTGTTCCAGTATTTGTTGTACTTGTTGTTTGATGTTTTCTAATTCTGACTGGGGTATCCAGTTATTTTTTATTATTACACAGATCTGATCAGCTAGTCGTTGTTCTGTTATAAATTTTAATTCTGGGTATCTGGTAATCAATGTTGTGTATACTTGTGATCTGTATCCAGTTTTGTTGGTTCCTAGGTTTGTTGCTTGGTAATAACAGAACATGAGGTGGCAATTAACTTCATCTGACCATCTCATCCTCTGTCTTTGTTTTCCTTCTAGGGTGGTTGCAGGAAGCATATCCTGCAAAACACCTCTATTTGGATTTAAATCATTTTCCAGTTGGCTAGCAGTGTCGTTACCATTGTGGGCGGACATAGGCTTCAAGCATCGTCCCCGACCATGACGGCGCTTGTCCGAGGCTTCTTTAGTTGTGTCCTGAACCAACTAATCACACTAAAAGGGGGGTTAGCCCTATTAGTGGTTTGTTCTTTTCGTCGCCTTTTACGACTGGCAGAACATACCGGAGGCCTATTCTTTTCCCGGGCCTCCACGGGGATTATTATTATTATTATTATTATTATTATTATTATTATTCTCCCTCCATGTGTCCAGTAAATGAAAACTGTATTTAGTTAAAAAAAAAGACTAGTTTCAGTATCACTGGTGTTTGACAGCAAACGTTGTATTATTGTCTGGTAACTGTAGGTAATGAACGTGTTGTCTGTCTCTATCTCATGGAGAAGGCCCAAAATCAGACATTGCACAAAATAACATTTCTGCAGCTGCCCTTCTAGCTGCTAAAAATGATGTCCATTGCTAACAAAAATGGGTTGTTAAATGCTGTGCATCAAATTTATGATGAAATTTCAATTTGAGATAAGCTAGAATAAAATTTTAATATGACAATAACACCCTCTTTCTTCACCCCCCCCCCCCCCCCCCCCCCCTCTATGATAGTATTTTTTTAATGCTGCCTGCAGTATGTCAGAGTACAGCAGCTGCACTCCTCAGGCAAACAAGGAAGTATCTGTTTTCAGAGTGGCTTGACTGTGTGTCACATGATACTCAATCTACCAATGAGGTTGACCTGCTGTTGGCCCGAGCACATGGTGATGAAGATGAGTATATGTGGCCCACACTCAAACCACTCTGAAAACAGAGACTTCATTTTTTGCCTCAGGAGTGCATCTGATGTACTCTGACATACCCTAGGCAGCCTGAAATAAATATTTTCAGAGATAGAGAGAGAAAGAGAGAAAAGGGGGGAGGGGGGTTATTGTCATATTAAAATTTTATTCTAGCTTACCTTGAACTGATATTTCATCATAAATTTTATGCACAGCATTTAAAATCTTGTCTTTGTCAGCAATGGGTATCATTTTAGTAGCTGGAGGGGTGGCCACAGAAATGATGTTATTTTGTGCAATATCTGGGTCTTCAACTCCAGGAGATGGAGACATTATTATTGATCATGCACATGATCCATGGAACATGAAACTGCCTAGTTAACTATGAAAATTGATTTCACACTCATTTAAAGAAATGTATTTACTTGTCACCAGTCTTTGTGCTGTAATGGGTTTTCAGTTTATGCATCTATAACAAAACTAACAGCATTGTACAACTTACATGCATGTCTGAAAGAACAGGCACTGTTGATGATCCATAACTATACAAAATACTTCAACAGGTGTTGAATTTAGTGGACTACAATACAAGGACAGAGACAGTGTGACATGTTGAAGTTTGGGTTGGTCCAGGGAGCTGATAGCTGGAGTGGTTAAGATGACAGCTCACGATAAGCACAAAATGCGGGTTCGAGTCTTGGCCCTGCATAAATTTTCATGTGTCACTATTGGGAAGTAGATCTATACCTAATTCAGCTGATATCAAGGAACTCACAGTCAGTGAATTAATTTCGATGTATTGTGGGGTACTTCTTGCTTTCAAATACTTGTGTGGCATCTTTGAACAGCTCTAAAAAGATAAGAGTCCTTTTGAAGTATTGCTGTCATAACAGGTAACTTTTTCTACAACACCTTTCTGCACAAATATTTACATGGATTTATCATACCGCCTACCTACACACTGTAGCATTCTAAACAAGCTGTATAAGCCAGACACCATCTATTGCTTCAAAGTTGTCTATAATAAATTCATGAAACCAGCTGCCTTCCTGAAACACAGCATAAATAATGGAATAAACCACTACAACCTCATTTTTTACATAATCGTCATCCCAAATGTGTGAAGAAATGTATTCAAAATGTGTAATGCATGAGTAATGTTGAAAGGATTGCGATGCCTTATATCTTTAGTGCAGAGTCATAAGGACATAAGTCACTTTTTGGTCATTTTTGTTTATTAAACAACATTGACAAGGAAAACACAAGCTTTAGTGGTGGTCACTGTTCCTTAAGCCATATTTGCTAACATTCGTCGACTCATGCCCTTAGTATCAGCAGTGTGTGATAAACTGAATAAGTTTTTTGTTGTTTTATGCACTTAGTAGCACTAAACATTTTAAATTTATTTTTGTTATTCTGTAATATTTTCCAGGGTTGGCAATATTGTATTATTTGGGAAGCTTGTGCTATAAATATGTGCATTGTTGTCGCATTGTGAAAGAGGGAAGATTAACATTCACTGATTATTGAACATCTTATGTTTACTGCGGGTAGGAAACGGTTCATTCACTGCAGCAACAGACTGGCATTGACACAAGTAAGTGGATCTTTAAACTGATTTACAAGATTAAATAAAATGTAGTCATATAGGCCTCTTTATAAATCTTGTGTCAAATTGCACTTCTTGTAAAACTACAGAGACAATAATTAAGGATACTGAATATGAAACACTATTAATTTTATTGTTTATTTTTAGATGAATGCAGTGATAACAATTTAATATTGTATTCACCACTATCTGCACAAGATAAAATACAGGATATATTGGAGGGAGCCCCTGACAAACCATCAATGAACAAACTAGCATCTTCACTGTCAGATATTTTGGATTATGATAATGACATGATCAAGAAGAGAGATATTCACCAGGTTCAGAAAAAGACAACAGCCTAGATGATGAAATAATAATAATGAGAAGAGAAAGTCATGTTATTAAAAAACTTAAAGTCCCTCTTGATGATTCAGATTAGCAGCAAGAATACATTGCGCAAAATGTTCCTGCAGACCTTGTGGTGGAGACATCTCTTTCAAGAGATGGAACTGAGCAGCCTTCCACATCTGTAGAGCTTCAAGAATTTTGTGGTAAATTCTACAAACACTTGGCTCTCCACCGTCTCAAACACCCGATATTTTAATGACGAGGGTGAGAGAGCCTTTTTACTGCACCACACATATCTGTGTGTGCAGGGCGGGACAGCTGTCACGAGAAGCCAGGAGCTGCATCAGACAAGTGGCCTCGACAAGTGGTTACCAGCAACACCTTGGAATTTATATCAAAAAATCAAAGAGTGTTTGGATAATTGTGGTATCGATAGCTACGATGCCACGGCATAGGTGCAAGTTCAACACTGACGACAGCGCCCTCTAGCAGTGGTGTTCAGCTCTACAAGCGCCGCTGCAGATTTAGCCCATTTGATCACGAACAGATAGCCGGGACAGTTCGCTTCATATATAGACTTTGCACTACTTACGACGGGTCTAAGACCTCGCACCTACGTGCTCATCTGTACAAAGTTATGTATGCCTCTGTATATATTCAAGCACCAGTAAATCACTTTTACTTACTTGCAGTACCGACATGTTTTACCTCACCTGCTCCTACTCTCTTTCTTAATTCAGCCAAACTTTCAGCTTTCAGGAGCAGATCCACGCACCGCCTTCCAGAAAGAATACAAAAATAATGTTCTGAGGTTTTCGGTGTCATGAGGATTGTTACAGAGAAATATGAAGTGTGTATTGTATAGAGACTCTTACTTCATGTCTTGGCTCTGCATGAGGCAGCACGTATGAAATTGTATGGATGTTTTGTTGATTCTGACATTTATCTTGAAACCAGTTGGCTTGCTGAAGCTTGTACAGAATAATTGTTACTTTCGGAATGAGAGTTGAAAATATATTGTTTTTGAACGGAAAATATTCTACTAGTACACGATTTATTTCAAGACTAGAGAGCTGGTTGATACTACTCCATTTAACCTGATACAGTTTTTGGAGAAGAATTAAACAGTGAGAGCAACATAGCTTATGACCCAAAGAAGAAGATTGGTTGCACACACAACGTATGAGTCAACTGGGCGATAAAATATAGGATATATTGGAAGGAACCCCCGACAAAACATCAATGAACAAACTAGCATCTTCACTGTCAGATATTTTGGATTATGATGATGACAGTGATCAAGAAAAGACATACGTACCAGGTTCAGAAAGTGAAAGCAGCCTAGATGATGAAATAATAATAAGAAGACAAAGTCACATTATTAAAAAACTAAAAGTCCCTCTTGATGATTCAGATCAACAGCAAAAATACATTGTGCAAAATGTTCCTGCAGACCGTGTGGTGGAGACATCTCTTTCAAGAGATGGAATTGCGCAGCCTTCTGCAAGCAATGGCAATGGTGAAGGTACGGTTATTCAGCAAGGTTGGGCTACAGCATTGTGCAAAGAACAAACTGTTCTTTTGCATACTGGACAGTCATACATTAATGTTAGTGCAAAGGAAGTAGATGCTAGAAAGATGAAACCTCTTAAACAGTGCAAAAAGAAATGTTTTCTCATTCTGGAAAATGATATTCACAAAACTATTTTTCAGAACACTAGGGACTCGATACGCATGATGAAAGCGTTGCGTTTATAGCAAAGCCTGTGGCAACCAGGAGACACAGAAAAGAAACATGTTCTAGAAACACGAATGTTACCCATGAATACTATTTTGAAACCAATGGTCAAATGAAACGTTTATGCAAACACTGTTTCTTCAGCACATTAGATGAGCATGAGAAATTTGTTAGGCATGCCATTAAAAATAAAAGACAAAGCACTACTGCAACACCCCCCACTGATGGGCACGGAAAACATACTCCGAAGTATAAGAAGAGTGAGGAAGAATTGTCTTTCCCTTTGTATGAAAGTCATTACACTAGAAGAAGCAATGACAAGAGGTATCTACCTTTTTATATGAATTTGAAAATTATGTACCAGTTATACACAGAGAACAAATCAAAACCTGTATCCATATTTATCTAAGAAAGGGAATTTCATGCCTTGAAACTCTCTTTCAAAAAACCCAGCATAGATACATGCCACAAATGTGACGTCTTGCTTATGAAAATGTATGTTGCAAAAGAAACCGATAATACAGCAGGTCGATAAAATTACTCAGCCAAACAAAATCTACATCAAGAGGCAGCCGACTTTGCTTACTTACCAAAAGCAAAAGACAAAGATATGTGTAAGAAGGATCCTTCTAAAAAATGTTTCAGTTTATGTCTGCAGCAATGCCTTCCTACACCGTGCTTTGGTTCTCCTGTAGTTTTCTACAAATGTCAACTATGGACATTTAATCTGACAGTACATGACAATGGTACAGGACAATCCACCTGCTAGATGTCACATGAATCTTTAACCGGTATGAAAGCGGACGAAATAGCTTCATGCTTATAGATGCATTTGTCTAATATGCCCATAAATATTTCAGAAATAATCTTTTATTCTGACACATGCTGGGGTCAAAATAAAACTCCTGTATCACAGCAATGTTCATTAAGGTTTGGGAGACTTCCCTCACATCAAGGTCATCAATCATAAATTCCTAGTTGCTAGACATACTCACATGGAATGCAACATTGACCATTCTATGACAGAGAAACAGAGGGAAAAAAATGCAAGGTTCCAATTTACTATCCTCATGATTGCTACCAGTTGGTGAGGAGCACTTGCGGGAGGGGGGGACCACCAGTTTAATGTTACAGAATGAAACCAAGATCAGTTTTATGACTTTGCTGGACTGCTCAAATCTAGTTTGATTTCTAGAAAGAAAAACACAGATGGAGAACATTACTCATGACATGCTGTTCAATGGCTCCAGTATACTGACAATGAAGGAATTGTCAACTACAAGAATTCCTTGGATGATGAACATTTCAAGATTCTGAGTTTCAGAAGAAGGGGCAGGCCATCAATGGACAAAGTGGAAAGGAAATACAAATCACTTATGCCTATATCCAACAAAAAGAAGAAGGATTTACTTGACCTGCTGCCTCTTATACCATCAGTGTTTCACAACTTTAAGGGTCTTCTTACAGATACTGATGCAACTGCGCAAGATCCAGATCTAACTGAAATTGAGTTAGAGTAGCATTCTTGTTGTATCCTGTTTGATTTATTTATAACATCAGACTGATTTCTGGAATAATTGAATCCACAATATTGTCTTGTTCATAACATTCATAATGTGTTGTTATATAAATATTTGCACAGTATGTATTTTCTTGTTTAATATTTAGTGCTACTCATATAATGTTGTCTGTATGTAGTAATTATTTGCAAATAAAGTTGTTTCATGTCATACTCATTAAGGTCATAAAATTATTATGCAAACGAGCTGGAGCACATATCTATGTTTATGGGATGAAAAGGGGGGGGGGAATAAATTTAAGAGGCCAAGAAAATTTGGGCTGTAAAATAGGGAATATTTACTATGTAATAATGTACTGTTAATTTAAATATACACACATTTGGATTTTAGAGGGAGAGCAGCTGGGTAGCGACCTATAAAGCAATTCACGAGAAGAATACTGCGAAAACATGGTGAGGGCAAGTAACTCAAAGAGGTGAGCTAGTCTGAATGGTAACAGCACTGAATACTTGGTACCACGGGGGCTGGTGGTGGTGTGATCATCTTCAATTGTGTTACCTTTGGAAGGGGTAACCCAAGGTAAATTGCTGAGAGATTGATGGCTCGACCATAGGTGATGTCTGTCTTCTATGGAGGAGGTGGCGGAGCCAGTTTGCTGCAGCTGGCAACTGTGACACAGGCAACACCCAAGTATAATGCAATGATTCATATCTATGGTCTGCACAATGCTGGGCATCATATTTGCTCACATTTTATTGACTTGTCTTTCAGTGTTTCATGCAACTGTTGTAGGATGAGGCAGAGTGTTAGGAATATCCACTTTTGAAACTCTGAAATGTTGCTTACACAGGGTGTCTACGTGGACAATAAAAAAAAATCCTGGATTTCCCGGTTAAAAACACAATTTATCCCGGATGAAATTAGGTACAAAGCGAGTGAAAATATACCCATGTTAAGTAACAGTATACTTTCCCTCGAAGCTGTAAAACCTATCAGTCCTTTGAATTGTAAAGGTCTTATACCGGCAGAGGACGTCGCAGCACTTTAGGAAATCCAGGAAAAACAATGTGTTTGGAAAGTTGTTTGATGCGAGACAATATGCACAAGTTTATTTTTGTATTGCTGAAGTATATACACAAATTCCACAAATTACAGCACGGTAGCTTCCGAAACTCTAAAATAGAGATTGCGTTGAGTGATGCACTTTTGTCAGCCAGTCATAGATTATGTCACGTGATCTCGCTAGCGAATGACAGCAGTTATTCAGAGCACGAGACCTACGAGAAAGACAGGTCGCGGCGCGTACGTTACGAAGGTAGGTCGAGCTCGCTCAACCCAGCAAAGTGGGTTTCTACACCGGTTAACTCGTAAGTATATGTGTATGTACGAACTAGAATTGCATCATCTATTGGCATCCACTGTTATTAGTCCTACAATGACAGGAAGTCCGTAGGCCTACTAACAGGCTCTAATTTGGCAAGTACAATCATGCCAAAATGATTATCAGTTGCATAGAAAAGTCAAAGTGTTCTGGCATGAAGAGACTTGTGACATTGCCCAGAAACACATCATGCACATTGTTTTGAAGGTCAATTACACTTTTTCCCATCGACTGCATAATTTTTTATCTATGAAAGAACAACATTAAATATGAAAACTAACTTGAAGTTCGGTCTTTTTTTAGTGTGTGTTACACGTTAAGTCATATCAAATACAAATGTGCCTGTAAAATTTTAAATAGTGGCATAAATGACTTATCTTCTTGGCCCAATATTTTTCAAATGACTGATCCTCAAAGTGTTACGTTTTGAATGAGAGTCATAATGCCCTGTGATTTAAGAAATGCACTGCAATTCTCACACATTACATAAATCATCTTGCGAGGAAATTTACTTTGTAAGTAACGCATCTCAAGCCACTATTCGTAATATTTCTGGTGATCTGTTAGAAATGTAAACAATTGTGATGTCACGCACATCGAATGCATGTTACTTGTTACGGACGTACTGCATAACCTTCGACCTAGAGCCTTTGACACTATTTACCCATTTTCTATGCAACTAAACTTTTATTTTGGTGTTATTCTCTGATTAATGTTTCACTGCTGCAGTACTATTCAGCAGTAGTGGACTAAAGTACTTTGTCAGCGTATTAGATCTTACACGTCAGACCTACAAAACTTTAACTGAAATCTAAAACAACGAAAAATCCCGGAATTCTAAAAAGATCCCGGAATTTTCCTGGATCTCCCGGATGTCTCAGGCCGTATACACCCTGTTACAGGCTCCTGACAAATTCTGATATTCTCCACCTGATATAAGTATAACTGACCAAAGGCCCCTGGCACATCTTTTCTACACATATTTTAGGCAGCTAAAAGTGTAGTAACCACAACCAACAGCGGGAATGCCTTGGGCTGCGGATCGGAGCCGCCAGGTGGGGAAGCCGCCAGCAGTGGAGCACGCACCACCGGGTAAGCACAGGACGAGTCGGATGACAGACCAACGACAACAGACAACAACCAACCACGACTGACTATGAGCGACACAACAAGGAAGAGTAAACAACAGAGGCTTGTGGAAACCACAACACCAAACACAAATCCACTCGAAACCAGAGCCAGGCAAACGTCAACAACAAGCAATGACCAGAAGGCAGTACCGCCGAGATAGAAACGAAATCCACAGCAAGTACCAGACTGGCTGGACTAGGGCAGAGCGGAGGGAGCGGCTATTGGCTGCTGTTTGCACGTCACTTAGTGGTGGCACCCTTGCTGCGTAGAATAGCCGCCGCGGAGGCAGAACCCTCTATGGGCTGACCACGTCCATTTGTTCTGCCACGTGTTCGACTTCCGCGGCGGAAGGTACTAGAAAAAGGACTTATTTTTTACTGGTGCTGGTAATGCTTCAGAACTCACACTGTCATGTTCTGCAGATGTGCATTCAGATGCCCCATGATGGGTGTGTGAAACAGGAGATAGCAACACCTGTTACAGTACATACAGCCAACAAAATGGCTATCCTGACCAGTCACTAATGAAAATTTCTCTCTAAATTGCTACAACCACAGTGTTTTGCACTTAGAACACATTCTATCAAATCAACCTTCACTTAAACACTCTCCTGATTTTCATGTTCTTGTGCAATATTCTTGTGCCATGTGACTGAGTGGCGACTGAGTAATAAGATCAGATGGTTGTGCAATTTGAGCATGGGATGCTTTAACAGGTAAGAAAGAATCTAGTTGCCCGCTGTGCCCCATGCAGTTACATTCACGTCTACCTCACTTCTGTGGAACAACATGCTTTGAGCAAGCATAAATGCCAGATGCAGACCTCTACTGTACACCAAGTATCCGAAAATCTCTGCATCATGTGTAGAATTTTTCATGGGAGAGTGAGCTAGTGTGGAATGTCAGGACTGAAACTTGGAATGTCAGGACTGAAACCTTCTAATCAAGATACTTTCGGTGCCTTGGCTCAAACTGAGACTGAACTTGGTGATATTCTGTAACGGATCAGTTTCTTTGTCTTCTCCTCCTGAAAACTATCTTCTTCTAGTATGAGAGCTTCTATTTCTCCTTCCAGCTGGTGATAAAGAGTTCTTGAGGTCAGTCTTTCCTCGTGCAATAAGTGTGCATTGTTTCACCACTTGTTTCCACAATCTAAAAGATTTCCTCTTAACTTCACATATTCAGCTGTTGTCCCATGATATCATCACAAAGGTACTACACAGTATCACATTACTATGGAACTTTTAGTCTTGAGGCATTGGTGCACAACTCTTTACAAATTTCAATCATGTTCTTACTCTGTAAGAAGTTTCAACATGTTTGAACAACTCAGTGGCAGAGGAAGAGCAATGTACTGTACACGAAGTTTTGTGGTCTGCAATAAAATATGTTGTAAGAAGTCAACATAAAAAATATGAAACTGGTGCTGCAAAATGTGTACCCTTCCCAAATACGATCTGTTAATACTAGTTACACTCAAAGTATGGTCCACACACATTTGCATTTAATTCTTGCACTGCCCCATAGCATTTCTGCTCCTCATTTTGCATTAGTCTGTGTAGGAAGTACACTGTAAGGGGGCTTTCCAAGTGTAGATGTGGGTGTAGATATTAGGCATATTACTAGAATACTTGTGTGGTAAACAGCTTTGCCATCACTGCCAAACCGACAATTGAATAATATTGTACAAACTTGTCATATTGTACAAACAGAGTTAAAGGGAGAAAACAGTAAAAGAAACATGCATTAATATGTGCCCAATAAATAGTTCCTAAATTATATGAACAGTGTAATTTCTACTGTGTCATAGTTGGACACTCATGTTTCGATACCTTTCTCTTCTTTTGACACCTAAAACTGATTTCAGAAACTTCATGCTGTGCAACTAGTTCCCTCTTGTGGTGCTCGCAGAAACTGGTGTCTAGAGGAAGAATCCAGATGACACATGTGTAACAGGCATCAAGGTCATGACTGTAATGTTGTGTAGAATGCTCTGCAACCGGATATTGTGTTGCCTTTATGCAGCCTCTGCCTATACCCATTCATCCTAACTGATAATCTAATGGTAGCTTTTACATTACAAAAACAGCTCTCAAATATACGTGTAGTTTCACAGGTGGCTCTCCCTTTGATAGCAAATGTTCTGCCAGTAACAGGACTGGCATAGGTAGTGGTAGGTGGGTGCATCTTAGTGCAAGTCTTACAGCGCAGACAGTAATAGGTACAAGAGCCATAGGTACAGAAAGTGGCACAAAAAGAGCAGAGGGTTTGACCAGGATACCGTGGAGATTGGAAGGGCAATGGTAAGCCATTCTAGGTGTGGTGGGCAAAATCTGACAGAATATACCTCATTTCAGGGCATTATTTTAGGAAGTTATACCATTGTTGAAATAGCCACACTTAGGATCGCTTTCTGTCACCCACCCAATCTCTACAATATCATTATTAGACCCTATGGCTCCTTATGTACTTACTTCCTTACCCTATGGCCCCTACTCCTGAGACCATCCCCAGTGTAAGATTTGCCCTATGCACCCTCCTATCAACTTTACCATCTCTGCAATTCGCAAAACATATACTATCAAAGGAAGAGCCGTCTATGAAATGACACGTCTTGTACCAGCTGTTATGTCAACACTGTTCGGACTTCTACATTGCTGCTACAATGTGACAGTTGAGAACTCGGTGCCTGTTTCACCACACATGCCACCTGGATCCCCCTCCACGACACCAGTTTCTCAGAACTCTTAAGTTGGGAACTCCTGCTGCAACATGTTCTTAGGCCCTTAATTTACATTAATTTCCTCTGTCCCAACATTTCTTCTCATTAACTGTTTCTTTCTTTACTTCTTTTAACTTTTCTACATCTTTTAGTTGCTGAGCTGTCTATTTTTCCCTGTCTGCCACCTCTACCACATACAAAGCACACAGGTTTCTGCTCATATTAACTTGAGACCCTGTGTTCAGTCTGTAATATGTGTCTTGCATAGTATTGTTTCTTGCAACTTTAAACCACCAGATTTTCAAATCTTGTCCACTGCAGTCCCCAACAATCAGTCTTTCCTTTTCATCCAGTCTGTCAAATCTCCCCTGACCTGATGTCCTCGGTAACTTTTCCAAAGTCTCATCATTTTCTAAGCCTCACTAGTCTTTACCTTCACCCTCTTCACCTCCCTTCAGCACTTTTGCAATGAGGAGAAGCCACTGGCTCTGAAAGGTTGCAAATTTCAATGCCTTTATATGTGTATTCTCCTGCCATCACATGTTGAGTATGTTGAGTTAATGATGTCAGCAGTCAGAAATATTGGTTTGTGTGTGTGTGTGTGTGTGTGTGTGTGTGTGTGTGTGTGTGTGTGTGTTTTGTCTATTTCAGAGGCAGGTATGTAGGCCGAAAGCTTACTTATTTGGCAGTCTTTTTGTTATGCCTGTCTGCAACTCAACATCTCCACTATGTGGTGAGCAGCACTTCATCCTTTTCATAAGACTGTCAGTATTCCATGCTCAGTTTGCCATTGTTTAAACTGATAAATTTTTATAAACCTGTCAAAGGCCATTGAAGCAGGGTATCTGACATTGACTTTTATCATGGACCAACTGTGTCTAAGGGAAAAAAGTTTGTAGCAGATGGTGCGAAGTTATTAAGCACTAAATGATCTGGACCTGTTAAATCGTGCACCAAAGACGAGTAGTAATTATAAATTCAAACAGTTTGTATTATTTCTTTAACATTCATTGGCTGAAATAATTTTTGTAAAAGCATTAATTTTTGATGCATTTGGATGGCTCTGGAATGTTACAATTGATGGGTCTTCTTCACAATATTTTAAACATCACATAACTTTAAACTTGTCATCGTCTTCATCATCATTCATCTCCATTACGGTTGGAGGGAGGCAATCACAAACCACCTCCCCTAGGACCTTGCCTAGTATGGCAGTGCGGGTCTCCCGCATCATCCCCTACGCTTCTCGGAGTATGGGACCTCGTCATCATTGTCATCAACATTAAACTAAAAATGGATGTTACATAAACTGAAGCAGGAGGGGTTGGGTGATTTGGAGGAGACCAAACAGCGAGGTCATTGGATTAGGGAAGGATGGGGAAGGAAGTCGGCTGTGCCCTTTCAAAAGAATGAACCCAGCATTTGCCTGGAGCGATTTAGTGAAATCACAGAAAACCATAATCAGGATGGCCGGATAGAGGATTGAACTGACGTCCTCCCAAATGCAAGTCCAGTGTGCTCACCACTGCGCCACCTCTTGGCCAACCCACATCCCCACCTAATACCACCTATCTGCACACAGTCCCTGTCCATGTCCTCCATGCTAGCTACTTTGAGATTCCCACAGGAGGTCAGGCATAATTGCGCATTTGCACTGAATATGGTGGATCCATTGCCCATTGAGACAAGTCAATTATATGAATGCCTGGTGCCTGTTCGTACGGACATGTCTTTGAGAAGAGACATCACATATTCATATAAAGGTGATTGTATTTTTTTGCAGCAGAGTGGTTCACAAATTTGAAAGGAAATAATTTCACTATGAAAAGAACAATATATGTGGCAGGTATAAACTGAGAATGTGCAAGGCAAAATTGTCTTGTTCCAGCCTTGAACTGACTTACCAGACAGCTACAGCGGTATGGATTCTGACACATTGTGTAGTTTGACATTTTTCATGCTAACATTGTCAGATGTGAAAGAAATAGTAAGTGACAGACAATATCTCAAGACTGACTGGTAATCGAACCTGTGACCTATTATGGATCCATCGTCTGTCACTTTACAGCTGAATAACCAAGCCACATAATAGTAAGATAAGTACTTTTGTTCATTTGTTTTACTTAGTGGTGAAATTATTTCGTGTGATCACAATAATAATAACAGAAGTGAAAATAGAACTAGACGTCAACGGACAGGACAAGTGTGAATCAGATTTGGACTAATCGATGCACCTAGTATTGTGGTAGCTGTAGGCTCGGTTAAGCCTGTAAACCTGCCAACACAGCAGGAACGCACGGTTCTTGCAGTATAGGCAAGGGGATTTCCCGCACTAAGGGTTTCAGTAGTATTGTTGAAAATGTGATGAAACGGTGCACTCACAGCAGCACTGCTATCCTGCATAAATAGTTGCCATTGTGATAGAACATGCATTCCCAATCCAACAATTCTACCAGGATGTGGGGGTTATGCAAGAGAAGGAAGCAGCATAGAGCCACCACCAGCAGCAGTCACGAGTACAGGTCTCCATTATGGTACCTGCCTCTTGGACTGCCACACCACAGGCCAATGGCTGTTGGGTGCAGTCATTCATCACAGAGCTGGCTGGTACCGTACCACAACAACGTCGTCATATGCTGCTGATCCAAGGTGCTTGTTGTGTGACTCATGCAATGGGGCTGCATGCTACACACTGAGCACTGGTAACAGCAAAACTTGGTGTGCATGTTGCAGCAAGCTGACTGGACAGAGGCTATCATCTTGCGGGGTCACCCGGCCCCTTCCATGTGCAGTGGGGGAAGACATAGTCACTACCCCACACAGATGTATGAATATAATAAAAGTGTTAATTTTGACAGCTGAATCTCTTTGGGCCATCTCTGGCCTGCAATTGTGCATCAACCCTCCAGTGCCTGTCATACTACACAGCAGATAGTACCCCCCCCCCCCCCCTCCTTTTCCATCTGCTCTAGGGTTGGCTATGCAAGGAAAAAAATTAGGGGTTTAACTTCCTATCCACAATGAGATCATTAGAGGAGACGAAATAGCTCAGATTGCTTCAAGGATTGGGAAGGAAATCAGCTATGCTCTTTCAGGGGAACAATCCTGCCATTTTCCAGGAGCAATTTAGGGAAATCATAGAAAATCTAAATCTGGATGGCTGGACAAAGATCTGAACCACTGTCCTCTCAAATGCATGTCCAGTGTGCTAATCACTGGCTACTTCACTTTTAATTATATTCTTCAGATATGTTGACATTAGATGGTTTTTGCAAACATGCTGTTTCTCTAATGTATAAATGTTTCATGCACTAATTAAATGTTGCCCAAAGCCTTTGCTTTCATTTTCATCTATGAAGTATTTGCCTGTCCTTTGTATATTAAAAGACTGTAGTAAGGAAGATGTACAATAAACAGTGCAAGTTTGTCATTTTAACAATTATGTTACCTGGGCAATGTTAGGGACGAGAATAGAATTCTGTGCATAATGTTGTATTAAGCAACAAAGAGGTTCATTGAGATGCTGAGGAATAAAATAGTACTGACAGATATTATATGGTATGAAGCATTGGTATGTTGCTGTTCTAATTTGTGGGCATCTTAAAATGGCTGCTATGTACTACTGGGAAAAGAGAGAGAGGACAGTGTCTATAATCCTTAGGTCTCTACTACCTAGTTTAATTATAACTGTAGATTATTAAATTAACAATATTATGAAAAGACAACACACGACTGCAATCTCAGAAGAGTAGCCACACTGCCAGTGTGGATTTTTGGCAGTATGACTACAGTTGCCTGAGGCTGCAGTCATGTGTGTGACGTGTGTGTGTGTGTGTGTGTGTGTGTGTGTGTGTGTGTGTGTGTGTGTGTGTGTGTGTGTTCTTTGACGGAGGCCTTTTGGGCCGAAAACTTTATTTGAGACAATCTTTTTGTTGTGCCTATTTGCGACTCAGCATCTCCGCTATATGGTGAGTATCAACTTTCTTTTCATAATTTTGTTACATTCCATTCTGGATTTTCCATTGATTGATTATTAAATTAATTTTGTTATTTCCTTTATGCAGCTAAAATGAATTGCAACAAGTAATGAAAGCTGAAACCACTGTAAAAAATTATTTTACCAAACTGAAGAGATGCATTTAAGAATACAGAAAAGGCTGAGAGACAAATCGTTTGTCAGCTTTACAGGAAGAAAATAGTGATTTACTACAAAAAAGGTCACATTCACTATTAACATTACTACGAGTTAAAAAAGAAGTTAAAAAATGGCATACCATGCATGGAATTCCCCTTCCAGACAATTCAATGTAACAAGGAAACCACACATCAATCAGGTTTTTGTAATTTTTTTTATATTTATGGTACGTGAAGTTCAGAACTCAAATACCAATCTTGGAAAGCAGTCTGATGCACCTCTCAAAAATTCTTGAGGAAGAAACTCTGAAACTCTCCCAGTGACTAATTCACTAAATGTAGCTATTCTTGACCATAGCGCTCAGCACAAGTAAACACTGGATCACTGGTTGGCGTCTCGTTCCTGTCTCCTTTTAATTTTTTCACGTGATTCAACTCTAATACCTATGTCACTTATAAATAAAATTCATCACATATATGCCAATTAACATGTTTCTAATTATGTTATATGAAAATGCAGAACTTCATATTTCTATTTATGGTACACCTCATCAAAAACATTTTCTTTGTCCATACTGTTGAACATAATGAACTCTTCGTATGTTACAACATATTAAGTCTTCTATTAGTAGCATTGCTACTTCAGGAATACTGCCAATGGTGTTACTTTGATGAGTTTATTTCCTGTGACAATTTGCTCGTACCGTACAAGGGGATCAATAATGCGTATACTGAAGCTTAACTGCATAAGGAATCTTCAGCACCATCATCCTGTGACATTGAAGGACCTGGTAAATTGTCATCATCCACATCTGACATTACAGTCTTTTTGCCATATAAGAGGCCTTTCATGCACAATACCACAAAAACACTATCTGCTGCTTCGGCAAAGCTGAAATCCTATTACAGCCACAACTGTCTCTTGCAAAAGACATCATATCCCTTCAAAATACCTGTATTGTGGAATTCGCTGAAAGAAGCTGTGGTCCGCTCCACACTGCGAGCGAGAGTGTGACTGCCGAGCCAGTGGCATGGGACCCAGTTTCAGCAACTGTTATCAACACTGACAACTAATAGTAACATGCATGCTGCAAAGTTTCTGAACACTCGCTGATAACAAGTACTGTTAAATCTCCCCATAACCTAGTATCGCTTTTATCATCAGCTCACAAGCAATCTCCATAAAAATGATAATCAAATATGCATCAATTATCATGTATTTAATGAATTATATATTTAAATGACATAGGTTTTTGAAATGAACAGAAAATAAAATGGACAGCCGCAGCTGACGCTCTTGTTGTTATTTGTTGTTGTGTTCTACAGTCAAAAGGGTAGTTTGATGCAACTCTTCATGCTACTCTATCCTGTGCAAGCCTCACCATCTCCGAGTAACTACTGCAACCTATGTTCTTCTGAATCTGCTTGCTGTATTCATCTATTGGTCTCCCTCCACTATTTTTACCCTCCCCACTTCCCTCCAGTACTAAATTGGTAATCCCTTGATGCCTCAGAACATGCCCTACCAATCGATCCCGTCTCCTAGTCAAGTTGTGCCACAAACTTCTCTTCTCCCCAATCCTATTCAATACCTCCTCCTCAATAGTTATATGATCTATCCATCTAATCTTCAGCATTCTTCTGTAGCACCACATTTTGAAAGCTTCTATTCTCTTCTTGTCCGAACTAGTTATCGTCCATGTTTCACTTCCATACATGGCTACGCTCCATACAAATACTTTCAGAAATGACTTCCTGAGACTTAAATCTATACTCGATTTAATTCAACTACATTCCATTATCCACATTTTGCTTTCATTGATGTTCACCTTATATTCTCCTTTTAAGGCAATGTCCATTCCATTCAACTGCTCTTCCAAGTCCTTTGCTACCTCTGGCAGAATTACAATGTCATTGGCAAATCTCAAAGTTTTTATTTATTCTTCCTGGACATTAATTCCTACACCAAATTGTTCTTTTGTTCCCTTTACTGCCTGTGCAATGTACAAATTGATTAACATAGGGGATAGGCTACATCCCTGTCTCACTTCCTTATCAACCACTGCTTCCCTTTCCTGCCCCTCAACTCCTACAACTGGCCATATGGTTTCCGTACAAATTGTAAATAGCCTTTTGCTCCCTGTATTTTACCCCACCCACCTTTAGAATTTGAAAGAGAATATTCTGGTCAACACTGTCGAAAGCTTTCTCTAAATCTTACAAATGGTATGAATGTTGGTTTGCCTTTCCTTAACCTATCTTCTATGAGAAGTCATGGGGGTTAGTATTGCCTCATGTGTTCCTACATTTCTCTGGAATCCAAATTGATCTTCCCTTTGGTTGACTTCTACCAGTTTTTCCATTCATCTGTCAAGACTTCATGTTAGTATTTATGAAACTGATAGTTCATCATCTGCTTTCTTTGCAATTGGTATTATTATATTCTTCTTGAAGTATGAGGCTATTTCAACTGTCTCATACATCTTGCTCACCAGATGGAAGAGCTTTGTCATGGCTGGCTCTTGCAAGGCTATCAGTAGTTCTAAAAAAACGTTGTCTATTCCGGGGGCCTTGTTTTGACTTGGATTTTTCAGTGCTCTGTCAAATTCTTCACAAATTATCATATCTCCCATTTCATCATCATCTACATCCTCTTCCATTTCCATAATATCGCCCTCAAGTACAACCTCTATATACCCCCCCTTCCACCTTTCTGCTTTCCCTTCTTTGCTTAGGATTCATTTTCCATTTGAGTTCTTGATATTCACGCAGGTGGTTCTCCTTTGTCCACAGGTGTGTCTAATTTTCTTGTAGGCGGCATCTTTCTTACCCCTAGTGATGTACGTTTCTACATCCTTACACGTGTCCTCTAGCCAGTCCTGCTTAGCCATGTTGCACTTCCTGTTGATCTCATTTTTGAGATATTTGTATTCCCATTCACCTGTAAATTAACTGCAGTTTTACATTTTCTACTTTTATCAATTAAATTAAATATCTCTTGTTTTACCCAAGGATTTCTACTAGCACTTGTCTTTTTACCTACTTGATCCTCTGCTGTCTTCAGTGTTTAATCTCTCAAAGATAGCTGTTCTTCTTCTACTGTATTCCTTTCCCCTGTTCTTGTCAATCATACCTAATGGTCTCTCTAAAACTCTCTACAACCTCTGGCTCTTTTAGTTTATTCAGGTACCATCTCCTAAATTCCTACCTTTTTGCAGTTTCTTCATTTTTAATCTACAATTCATAACCAATAATTGTGGTCAGAGTCCACATCTGCCCCTGGAAACGTCTTACAACTTGAAACCTTGTTCCTAAATCTCTGTCTAACCATCACATAATCAATCTGAAACCTTCCAGTGTCTCCACATCTCTTCCACATATACAACGTTCTTTCACGATTTGAAACCAAGTGTTAGCTATGATTAAATCATACTCTGTGCTCTTGTAGAAATGAGTATAATTCAGCAAGAAAAGATATAGTCACTCACATGAAATTTCATGCCATTTTTATGCTATTCAATATATATATGCATCCCACAAGTTTCAGATTAGATTATATGTACTTTTCATTCCAATGGATCCACAGAAGGAAGATCCTACATGATGCAGTGGTTGCCAGAAAAACAAGAATACACAAATATTTCCAAAGTAAACCAAATCTGGTAATGTATCTTCCACAGATCCCAAGTGAAATGGTCCTCACAGATAAAAAATAAATAAAAAAACTTGAGCATATTTTTATTTCAAAGGTAATAAGAAACTTGTTAAACACACAAATGTTCAATACACGAGGAGCACATGATAATTCTCAGGCTATTGTGGCCACATACCTCCAACCAGAAAAATCATTTTACACCGTCTTTTTACAATGATTGCATTGCTAGATCAAATTGAGAAATCAGAATGTATTAATACTGACATCATTAACAACATATACCCACCAGTTGGTTCCCCTAAGAAATTCATCAGTGCAGTAGATTGTGTTGGCCTCCAATAAATCCTTTTGGATCCTCTTAAACTGAACTTTATTAGTAGTTAAACTTTTTATTGCTGCTGGTCAGTTATTGAAAATGTGTCTCCCTGAGTAATGAACACCATTATGGACCAGAGTAAGTAACTGTAAATCTCTTATTTCTAGTACTGATTCCATGAACTGAGTTATTTGTTTGAGAAAGAGAGGTACTTTTAATGACAAATTTCATTATGGAAGAAATATATTGGGAAGCAATAGTTAGTATTTCTAGCTGGCTTGCAGAGGTCTCTGCGGGATGTTCTTCAGTTCACACCACAAATAATGCTTAGTACACATTTTTGGACGTGGAAGACTATAGCTTGGCTTGATGATTACCACAGAACATAATCCTGTATGGGAATATGGAATGAAAGCAAGCACAGTATGCAAGCTTTTTTATTTTTATATCCCCTACACCATGCAATGTAAATACTGCAAATACAGATCTGTTTAGGTGCCTCAGCAGTTCCGTGGTATGCTCCTCCCAGCTGAATTTATTGTCAAGCTGTAATCTCAAGAATTTAACACTGTCAGTAGACTACTTCAGTCTAGTTTATCCTTAACTTTGGGCACATGTTGGTGGGAAACCACTTCCAAGATTTAAACGGGATACAGTGTGTTTTTTAAAAGTTTCATGACAAATAACATGCTAGGAAACATTTACTAACGTCCATGACAATTTCATTAACTGATCTTTCCAAAACTATACTTGATTTGCAATTTATTGTTTGTATCATTCGCAAACAAAATCAACTTGGTATCTGGTAATGTTACAGATAAAGAGGGTCATTAACACACCCAAGAAAAAGTAGCGACTGTAAGATGGAACCTTATGGGAAACCAAATGTAACTAGTTCCCAGTTGTATGATGCACAACTGGTATAATAGAGCATATTCTCTGCCATACTCCTCGTGGTGGTTTGCAAAGTACAGATGTAGATAGTGTAATACATGTCTCTTTCCCAATGATACCCTTTATTTCCTATCAGCGATGTAGGATTTGAGCCATTTTGCAGTACTTTCTGTTACCCTCAATACTAATCTATTTCAAAGAATTTTGTGATTTATAACGGATATCAACAATGTAGCAAAACATATATTGCTACTTGTTACAAAGAAGACAAATTAAGTTGCAGACAGGCAGAATTAAAAGACACTTTCATAAAGCTTTTGGCCACAGCCTTCATCGGCAAAAGAGAAACACACACCATTTATACAAACAACATACATTCCGGGCCGAGATGCTGGAGTTGGTGGTCACAGGTGCATGAGGTGTGTGTTTCTCTTTTGCTGGTGAAGTCTGTGGCCAAAGGCTTAATGTGTCTTAATTGTGCCTGTCTGCAATTTTCCTTATTTTTGTTGATTTACAACATTACGATGGTATTCCTGTCAGCATAATTATATCACTAACAAAAGAATGACTACGTAATAACATATTTTGTGAGCTGCTGTACCTGATGACACTGATCTTATGTTCTGGAGCTAAAGTCACAATTATTGGTGAAAGTATCTGCTGGTGGTCCACTGTACCAATGATGAGCGGGCACAGTAAATGAGTGCTAACTTCTGCTGGATATGTGCTTGTCAACTGTTTCATAGCCTCCAGGATACTTCGTGAGCATGATCTTGTAGTATCGCTTAACTAAAATAAGGAACAGAAAAGAAAAACAGTTACCTTTTTAATTACTGATTGCTCAACTCTAAAATTACTGCTCTGAGGATATTATGAAACCTAAACCTGGCAACATTTACAAACAAATAAAACTGTTCCACAATAAATCATAGGTAATCATCTGCAACTATTAAATGAATTTAAAGAGAGAAAATTTGAATATAAACATATCCTGAATCAGCAGAATGTATAAATTATAAAACATGATGGATGTTTGTGGAGAGGTCAAAGGATGCTGACAGCTATGAAATGTACAAAAGAAAGAGGGTAGTCAATAAGAAAGACAGCTCAAACAGAGAAGAAGAGAAGCTAAATAGTGGAATGGAACTGATCATTGGTTTTTCATTCCCAACTACTTGAAAAGACACTCTTAGTTCAATAACAGAAACATTTTGCTTTCCACTAAGATTTTCTTCACACTTACTACTTTCTCTGGTGCTATTTGTTGGAAAAGCACGCTTTGGCATGACATCAAAATGTGCTGGAATTATTTTTAAGAGCAAGTGACTGGCATGATGGTCACTCACCTGTTTGGAGATTAATTTCTTGATTACATGCTTATCTCATAAAAAAATACAGAGCCTGATGGTGATTGGCAGTGATTATAAACGCTGATGGCATTAGATAAATTGCGAAGTGGATTAAGATACTTTCACAGAGGGAGCAAAAATACCGAATTTGGAATGTACTATGTCAAGCAGTAAAATATTTTTGTTCAGGAGGTTGTATCTTCTGGAATTGTCTGTGGGATGGTACAATACATCAACTGAGTTATGTGAAGAGTAAATATATCTAAAGTAGTTGAGGAAGTATTGTACCTTCAATACAAGTTTCACCAGGAAAGCATGGTGCACAATATTATATCTCAGAATGAGGAGTGGTGCTCATTATTTGTTTTAAACAGGCACCTTTACATAGATCTAGCTCTCGTGGAAGTATTACCAACATTTATAAAGAACTATCCACCACAGATTGTTTTAAAATTTAGATTAGACCAGAGGTAGCTTTGACAAATAATAGGTTGCATTTCACATCAAAATTGTAGATGATGATGCATTTGTGTATCAAACAAATGGTGTAGGGATTATGGGGGTCATACTAACCATTTTGCAACCAACAGTACAAAATGTGGTCAAAAAAATTACTACAGTCAAAGTAAATTATACACTTTTGAATCAATGTGGTATGAGAATGACTTCTCCTGAAATGAGTGCGACCATGACAAAAGTTTGGATTCTGTTCTGAGCATGACATAAGATGAAGCTGATCATTCACCATGTATATGAGAACGAACTAGTGAAATCAGAGCTTCAAAAATACGTTAATTTGTTTTAAAAATAAATGATTTCTCTTATCAATCATTTTCACTTACATAGGAATTTGTAAACACTTCACACATTATCAATAACACAACTTTTTCAAAAAGAGAAAGAATTACACATTTTAAACAGATGCTTACCCACGGCAAAAATACATCTGTACACATAAGAACTGCAAGTTCTCCATTTCTCAGCTTGCAAACAATTTCAGACATGTTAAGTAAGGCACAATCTGAGAGTAGTGGTAGAAATTTCTTTATTTTATTTTTTGGAATTTCCTTTAGACACTCAGGATTTAGTTTTCCATCTTCCAGTGCCTGGATTACATCTTGAGCAGCCAAACCTTTCAACATAAAATAAAAATATGAGTGCTTCATTTATTTGACTCATAAAATTACTTACTAAGGTCTACTTACTAAGGTCTATGCCAGCTGTCTGACACCTCTACATACAGAGTCTGCCATCAAGATCTCATCCCTGTGACTCAAACTGACCTTTAGTCCCTCCTTAAAACCTCAGGCTCCTCACAGGGTCTAACACCTCAATCCTTAGACTTTCTCACCCCACCCAAACCATGCACGTCCACTTTTACCTTCTTCCTATGATCCATAAACCAATCATCCTGACTGTCCTATAGCTGCTGGCTTCAAAGCATCCACCGAACATATATCTGTGTTTGTTGATCAACACCTGCAAACCATAGTACAAAAACTCCCCTCCTAGATTGTCTGAAATCCATGCCCGTCACACTCCCATCACAAACCTTGACGGTCACCATCGATGCCACCTCCCTCTATACCAACATTCACCGCATACATGGTCTGTCTGCTGCTGAAAATTTCCTCAGTCAGTGCCCACTTGGTTCCAAACCTATGACATGCTTCCTACTCACCTTAATCAACTTTATACATACCAACAACTACTTTGTCTTTGATGGGCAGACATACAAACACATCAGGGGTGCAGCCATGGGAACCAGGAAGGCTGCTTCCTATGCCAACCTTTTCGTAGGTCACTAGGAGAGGCTTTCCAGGGATCCATATGTCTTCAACCAGTTTTGGTTTAGATACATTGATGACATCTTTACTATATGGACTTATTGTGAGGCTGACCTGCTAAAATTCCTGGAATCTCTGAATACCTCCTCCCAATTTCTGAATCCCAACCCCTTTCCTTGATGATGATCTTGTCCTCACCGAAGGCCAGCTACACACTCCCATTCACATTAAATCTATGAATAAACAACAGTACTTACATTTTGACAGTTGCCATCCTTTCCATGTCAAACATTCTCTCCCATACAGCCTTGGCATCTGAGGCAAACATATTTGTTTGGATGCAGAGTCTCTACAGCAATACACCACCATTCTCACCTCAGCCTTCACTGCATGTAATTACCCCACCAGCCTAGTTAAAAAGCAGATTTCCCAGGCCATCACATTCAATCCTGATACGGCTTGATCCCTCCACAAAACAGCTTTGGAGCACATCATTGGTGACTCAGTATTATCCTGGTCTGGAATGTGTTAATTAGCTATTTCTACAGGGCCATGACTTCCTAAAAATCATGCCCTGGAAAGAGATCCATTCTGTCTGAAATTTTGCCCACTTCACCTAGAATAGCTTTCCATCACCCTTCCAATCTTCACAATATTCTTGTCAGACCCTCTGCTCCTTCTGCACCCATCTTGCTACCATATGGCTCCTACCCCTGTGACCGTCCCTCCTGCAAGACTTGCCCCATGCACCCTACTACCACCACCTATGATAGCTCTGTAATTGCTAAAAGACATACTATTAAAGGGAGAGCCTCCTGTGAAACAACACATCATATACCAGCTATTACATAAACACTATTCAGCTTCCTACATTGGCATGACTACCCCCAAATTATAAATTAGGAGAAATGGACATCGGCATGACAGCCACCAAATTATCAATTAGGATGAATGGGCAAAAGCAGAGGGTATATATCGGCAAACTCGCAATATCCTATTGCAGAGCACGCTCTATAACAAGACATTCGTGACCTTGGTGCTTGTTTCACCACACGCACCATCTGGATTCTTCCCCCAGACACCAGTTTCTCAAAAGTCTGCAGGTAGGAACTAGCACTACAACATGTGCAACATGTCCTTACTTCTCGCCACTCACCTAGCCTCAATTTACGTTAATTTATTCCATCTCAACTTTTCTTCACTGTAACTACTCTTTGCTTCACTCCATTTTAGTTTTCTACATCTTTCATTGTCTTTCCTATCTACTTTTCATTGCCATCTCCCACCTCTGTTACGTACACACCACTCAGCTTCTCACACTTATTAATTCGTGCAGGATGTTTTAGAAGTAATCTATGTCTTGCATAATAACCTGTCTTCCACCTTTAAGCTATCAGGTTTTCAAATCTAATCTGATGCAGTCCCCAACAACCAGTCTTTCCTTCTCATCCTGTACGGCAAGTCTCCCCTGACCCGCGGCTCTGGGCGACTTTCCCAAAATCTGCCCCTTTTCCTAGACCTCTCCAGTCTTTTTGCTTCACCCTCCTTAATTCCACTTCAATCCTTCTGCCTGAAGGAGCCACTGGCTTTGAAAGCTTGCCAATCACAACAGAGTTTTATGTGCGTGTTCTGCCGCTGCTTATCAATAATTGATTGTTTTAATTGTTATGTTTGCTATATTAATGGTAATTTCACTAGAGTGAGAGAGAATGAAGCAACAAAGTACAGGATATTTTATATACATTCATCCAACTTCACACAACTGTATCTTCAACATGAATAAAGGTAGAATAGATAGAATCCTGTGGTGAATTTTCATGCACACATCGAAACTAAAAGTTTACCTATGCATCACCTGTGATTTACTGGTTCACATGGTAGTTGGTAGGGGTCTCTCTGGTGCAGCTAGCTTGCTTGCTCATTATCCAGGGCGTACCGAGTCGACACGGCAACAACACAGCAATAAAAAGTGTTTAGTGTTTTCCAGACGTGCAGGAGCAATTACATTACAACTGAGCGCTGTGATTTTTGGCAAGAGTTTGGCACTGTAGCTTCAACAGCTCAAAGCTTCCAACAATGATACCAGTATTGCACCCTTGGCTTTTGAGGTCACCTGATCTGATGTACAAGATTTTATTTTATTTTATTATTTTTTTTATGTGAAAGAATGTCTACATGCTTCCCCTTTCTTACTGGTATATGGTCATAAACTAATCTTATCTGACTATTTTATTTTAGTAACTATTTTCACCGAATGAACCTACAACTGCAACATACATTCATACAGACGTGAAAACTTCCCCCCCCCCCCCCCCCCCTCCCGCCTCTTTCTTTTACCAATTTTTAAGAAATTGAGGAATGATAAGCTAGTAGGTAAATGTAAGAATAAAAGCACAAAACACCCGACAATGTTAGAAATGTTTTTGAGATTTGTGTGTAAATCTAATTTTGAAAGCAGACTGAAAGGGAAAAAGTATGTCCAGAAAACACACAGATGAACTAGTTTAATGCAGGTACTGGAAAATCTGTGATCACATTTTTTACTTATTTGTATACCAACATAAAATATTGCAGGAATGTAGAAAAAAATACTCCAATTCATTGCTAATTTTGAAAAACTAGTTTTTTTAATATAAAATTGGCTCACTCATCCATCTCAAAATAGTTCTATTTACTTTATATATGTATTCCATAGATCCATTAGTGCGTGTTGATGCAAAAATGTCGAATGATTCAAAACATGTATTTTATTACATGCACGTCACATACATAACATTAATTTATGTACAAATTATTTTGTAGTTATAAATAAACAGGGGCCTGATGATGGGTTATAGAACGTAATTAAATGATCACATAAACATTCAGACTCATTTACTTGCACTTAAGAATACATAGTAATGGCTATAATTCATTTTCAACTTACTCTGAGAGGACTGTGATATCTGGGAAGGTTGGACATCTGGTACAGTGACATCTTGGTGACTGGACTCCTCGAAGACATCAATATCCATTTCTTCGAGACCGGAGTCTGGTGGCTGATAATGGGCAACACATTTCATTTAACGTAGCCAAGTATTTAGAAACATATACTTTATTATGTCACTAAACAAACTTCCCTTTTCAGCAAAGGTTTCAAGTTCTCTGTTTCTGTTCACACTACTACGACACAACACCAAGGCTGGTTACAAGCGCCCCCCCCCCCTTTTTTTCCAGCTAGGGACAGGATCAATATAAAACAGCACCACCTAGGCTTTTCTACAGCCAAATTAATTTCAATTAATTTATTCAGAAACAATATGATCAAAGTATGTAACAGCAATAAGAAAGCACAATATATCTCTGATGTACAGTGTATTTCATGATGAAGTGTTCTAAGTATGCCAAAAGTTTACATTATTCCTGCAGCAAGCACATAAAAATCATTTGCAAAAGGATTTGCCAATCTTTTGTACACCAGGCTGCTGATTTATCATGTAATTACGTTACAATATGATTACATACTTAAAAACTAAAAGAGACTTGAAAATGAATTTGAAGATATGTGAAAATTTCCTGATTTTTCTACAAAATCACTATATATGAGGGCAAAGCACAACCAGAAAAGCAAAAACCAGTTATAAATGTGCAGATCACAAAATTCCAAAGAGAATGACACTGCAAATACCAGCCATGGACATAAAACTATGATCCATAGTGCCATAAGAGTGGGTAACCCAAGTACATTTGGACTTACCATGTGAATCAGGATGAAGTACAGATGTAACTGCTGATGAGATGGAGTGTACAAAGAAAATACACCCAGATCCACTGGACCTACTTGGCAATTCCCATACAGGCTGACAACTAGATAAAAATGCTCATTTTCAATGTATCGTAACACATTGATAAATTTAAGGAAAAACTGCAGCAGTATCAGAAACCCCCTATATTTTATGTTTTAAAGCCCAGTTTTTGTGATGGCCATGAACATCCAGTCTATCTCTGTAACATCTCCATATGGTGCCTTCTGCCTGTCTGGAAAGCTGTCTGTGAGGGAGATGTTGAGCTCACAAAAATTGTGACAGTAGTATTATGCATCACCGAACTTGAGTTTAAGACTTTCTCATTACAGTATAAACATATATCATAATGTGACAGCTTTGGGAAGCAAGTACAATAGATAGCTAACAGCAGGTGTGAGTCAAAACCAGAAGATGGAGACAGTGGGACTGTTTATAAACCAAGTGTGTGATCTGCCTATCTGGGCAAGCTGTCATACTTTTACGCAACAGCCACCAAAAAAGTTTTGATAATTTAAAATACTTTGTTACCTAGATGTGTCAAAATGTGTAAAGATAATTAACCTTGAGTTTGAACTTCCTCAGTTCAACTGTTTCATAAAAATTTAAGTTTTAAGAAAGTTTTACATACTCTGAAATCTGAACATACGAAGTTGAAATTTTAATAGGGCAGTGTTTTGGTGTACTAGATAAAGTTTTTGTAGAGTTATTTTAAATATTTTCCGAGTTATTGATGATTTACTGAAATTTCACATCTACTGAAATTTGGAGCTACAGAGCTGAAATTGTAATAGTATGTGTGTTAAAAAAAAAAAAAAAAAAAAAAAAAAAAAAAAAAAAAAAAAAAGTTTAGAAGTTTGTTGTTTGTTGTGTTATGGGCAATATTTTCCAGGTTTTCCCAAAGTTGTTAAATCTGGCCTAGAATACCATAAACTGAAACAAATGATGTACCCTTCAGAACTAAATAATAACCTAGCTATTACAGCACCATATTCTGTCTATAAAATCAAAAAAGTACCAAATTTCAAGTGAACTGATCTGTACAGCGAAAACTGAAAGCACACTTCTAGTTCGAAAGTTGTATAAGCCATATTCATTAAAATAGAGAAAAAATTTAAACACAGTATATCCTTTAAGCATCTGCCTATTGTAGGAAAAATTAGGAAGCACATATTATTACAACAGGGAGAGCTAATTATAAATTTAATGGAGCAAGTAGGGTGCTTTCCAAGTATGTTCTGTTTGTTGCATGCACTGCTGGAATATAATTATATAAGCAATCCCAGTAGAGCATTCAGAGACAGTGTGTCACATTCAGTCACGGAATCAGTGTTGGTCAGTTGGAACCTTGCAATGTATTTGTTTGTGACAGGGGTTGCAACTGTGAGTGTGAGTCTCGAATAGCTCTATACAACAGAACTTTGTGAAAGACTATGGTAATATTTAACTGGTACTGAATTTCTGTGTGTACGTTACACAAATATTTGCCTCATTCACTGTAGTTTAGCAAGATTTTGTGTGCCATTCATATCCAGAAACAAAGTAGAGCACTAAACTTCCCACTTCTAGAAAAATTAAACATTTGCCTCTCAACAAAGAGTTCCGGTATTTTATGAATGACAACAATGTTGCTATCATAAGCAGAAATAAATTTTCTCTCTTTTTGTCTTGAGTTGGGTAGGTTGGACCAACTTACTAGAAAAGGCTAATTGTACTGCCTTACAGAATGGAAGTGATCATCTTGTAAAATCTGTTTATTGTATATTAAAGCCTCAAGTCAGGCATCCTTAGGCTGCAATACATAATAAGAAGCAATTTAATAGTGTAGTTCATAGTCTGTACTGTGATTTCATGGGTATTTACACATCTACACTCAGTGGATATTTAAAAAAAATCATCAATGATTTTTTGGAAAAGTATACCCTTTAGAACAGTATTTTCAAGGGCCTACGACACACACACTGAATCTAGTTCTGTTCCCAGAGTACAAACTACTTCAGAACAATATTGCCTTTAAACATGTAAAGTGACTGGAGAATGCTCTTAGAGCAACTGAATGCAGCCTAGTGAGGAGTTGTACAATAATTTCTGAATGATTGAGTATTTCAGACACTTAAGAATGATGCTTGATACACAAGCACACATTGTATTCCATCACCATCGAGGTACGAAGCACCCTGAGTACGAAGATAAGAGTTTTGCAGCATTCAGTCATCTGACTGGTTTGGTGTGACCCGCCATGAGTTCCTCACCTGTGTCAACCTCTTCATCTCAGATTAGCACTTGCAACTACGTCCTCAATTATTTGCTGATTAAACTCCAATCTCTGTCATCCTCTACAGTACCATGGAGGTTATTCCACGGCGTCTTAACAGATGCCCTACCATCCTGTCTTTTCTTCCTGCCAGTGTTTCCATTTATTCCTTTCCTCACTGACACTGTAAAGAACCTCCAGACTGCATATCTTATCAGTCCACTTTACTTTCAACATTCTTTTCTTAGCACCACATCTCAAATGCTTCGATTCTCTTCTTTTAAGGTTTTCCCACAGTCCATGTTTCACTACCATACAATGCTGTACTCCAAACATATATTCTCTGAAATTTCTTCCTCAAATGAAGGCCTATGTTTCATATTAGCAGACTTCTCTTGGCCAGGAATGCCTTTACTCCCTGTGATAGTCTGCTTTTTATGTCCTCCTTGCTCTGTCCATTGTGGGTTATTTTGCTGCCTAGCATAGCAGAATTCCTTAATTTCATCTGCTTCATGATCATCAATCCTGATTTCAAGATTCTCACTATTCTCATTACTTTCATCTTTCTTTGATTTACTCTCAATCCACAATCTTAAGACAGTTCATTCCATTCAGCAGATGTGGTAATTCTTCTTCACTTACACTGAGCATAGCAATGTCATCAGTAAATCTTATCACTGATAGATATTCTGTCACCTTGAATTTTAATTCCACTCTTGATGCTTTCTTTTATTTACATCTTTGCCTCTTTGATGTATATATTGAACAGAAGGGGCGAAAGGCTACATCCCTGTCTTACAGCCTATCTAATCTGAGCATTTCGTTCTTGCTCTTCCACTCTTATTGTCCCCTCTTGGCTCTTGTACATCCTGAGTATTAACCATCATTCCCTGTAGCCTATGGTTATTTTTCTCAGAATTTTGAACATCTTGCACCATTGTTGAAGGCATTTTCCTGGTTGACAAATCCCATGAACGTGACTTGACTTCTGTTTAGTCTTGCTTCCATTATCAAACATACTGTCAGAACTGCCTCTCTGGGGTCCTTAACTTTGCTGAAGTCAAGCTGATCATCATCTAACATATCCTCAGTTTTCTTTTTCATTATTCTGTATATTATTCTTGTCAGCAACTTGGATCAGTGACTGTAAAGCTGACTGCACAATAATTCTTGCACTTGTCAGCTGTTGCACTCTTTTAGAACTGTGTGGACGATGTTTTTACGAAAGTCAGATGGTGTATTGCCAGACTCGTACATTCCACACACCAAACTGAAAACTTATTTTGCTGTCATTTGCCACAGTGATTTTAGAAATTCTGATGGAAAGTAACCTGTGTCTTCTGCCTTATATGATCTTAAGTATTTGAAAGATTTTTTTTTAAATTCTGATTCTAATACTGGATCCACTGTGTCTTTTGTATCGAATCTTGTTCCTTCTTCTATCAAGTCACCAGACAAATCTTTTCCCTCAGAGACCTTCAATGTACTCTTTCCACCTGTCCTCTCCGTCTTCTGCATTTAACAGTGGAATTACCATTGCGCTCTTAACGTTATCACCCTTACTTTTAATTTCACTGAATGTTGAACTGATTTTCCTATATGCTGCATCAGTCCTTGCAATAATCATTTCTTTTTCGATTTCTTCACATTTTTCATGCAGCCACGTCACTTTAGCTTCCCTGCACTTCCGAATTGCGTAATTCCTTAGTGAGTTGTATTTCTGTATCCCTGAATCTCCCTGAACATTTTTGTATTTCCTTCTTTCAATCGTTAAACTCAAGAATTTCTTCTGTTACCCATTGTTCTTCGAAATTACCTTCTTTGTTCCTGTTTTTCTGTCCAACTTCTGTGATTGCTCTTTTTAGAGATGTCCATTTCTCTTCAACTGAACTGCCTCCTGAGCTATTCCTTCTCACAGTATCTATAGCCTTAGAGAACATCAAGCGTATCTCTTCATTCCGTAGTACCTTCGTATCCCACTTTGTGTAATGATTCCTTCACTCTAGCCTCAAACTCCAACCCTGTCCTCATCATTACTAAACTGTGATCCGAGTCTATACCTGCCTCTGGGTACACCTTACAATTCAGTATCTGATTTCAGAATCTCTGTCTGACTATGATGTAATATAACTGAACTCTTCCCATATCCTCTGGCCTTTTCTAAGTATAATTCCTCCTCTTGTCATTCAGAGTATTCGCTATTACTAGCTGATATTTACTGCAGAACTCAGCCTTTCTCATGCCTCATTCCTAGTACCAAGCCCATATTCTTCTGTCACCCATTCTTCTACCAGTTCCCCTACGACAGCATTCCAGTCCTCCATCACTATTAGATTTTTATCTCCCTTTAAGTATCACTTCACCCTTTCAATATCCGCATAAACTTTCTCCATCTCCTCATTTTTTGCTGGCAAGATTGGCATGTGTATCTG
The DNA here is from genome assembly GCF_023897955.1 of Schistocerca gregaria. Classification (NCBI taxonomy): domain Eukaryota; kingdom Metazoa; phylum Arthropoda; class Insecta; order Orthoptera; family Acrididae; genus Schistocerca; species Schistocerca gregaria. The sequence continues at coordinate 959,984,503 of NC_064921.1, read as the reverse complement.
AACTATTGTTGGTCACTGGACTGTTCATAGTAACAAAAACTCTGCCCCATCTTTCAATTCATAACAAATCCTACTCCCGTTGCACCATTTTCTACTGCTGTTGATATTATCCTATAGTTGTCCAATGAGAAATTCTTTTCTTCTTTCCATTTTACTTCAATAACCCCCTCCCCCCATTATATATCAACTAAGCCACTGCACTCCCCTTTACAGATTTTCTAGCTTCCCTACCACGTTTAAACTGCTGGCATTGCATGCCCCAACTTGTAGAACATTAGCCTTTCATTGGTTATTCAATCTTTTTTCTCATGGTCATCTCCCTCTTGATAGACCCTTCCTGGAGATCTGAGCGGGGAACAGAGTGATCATCAAGACACCTTCCCAATTACAGGTCACAGGTCCTGTGGATACACAATGTGTGCCTTTAAAGCAGTGGCTTCCAATGCCTCCTGCATCCTCTTGCCATTAACCATTGCTCATTCTTGTGGTTTTTAGGGACAGTTTCCCACCCGAAGGGCAAGAGTGTGCTCTGAACCTCTGTCCGCTCCTTCGCCCTCTCTGACACAGTCATTGGCTGAATGAGGGTGACTTCTTATGCTGGAAGCCTTTGGCCACTGTTGCTGATGATTTTTTAATCAAAATTTAAGCAGTGGCAGGATTGAACCACGGACTGAAGATGTTTTGATTATGAATAAAAGACACTACCGTTAGATCATGAGTTACACACTTAATGAATTGGAAATTACTCACGATCAACTAGTTCCATATATTCTGTTAAATCAATGTTTATCTGGTACATAGTTTGCAACCATGGACCTTGCCGTTGGTGGGGTGGCTTGCGTGCCTCAGCGATACAGATAGCCATACCGTAGGTACAACCACAACGGAGGGATATCTGTTGAGAGGCCAGACAAACGTGTGCTTCCTGAAGAGGGGCAGCAGCCTTTTCAGTAGTTGCAAGGGCAACAGTCTGGATGATTGACTGATCTGGCCTTTTAACAATAACCAAAACGGCCTTGTTGTGTTGGTACTGCGAACGGCTGAAAGCAAGGGGAAACTACGGCCGTAATTTTTCCTGAGGGCATGCAGCTTTACTGTATGATTAAATGATGATGGCGTCCTCTTGGGTAAAATAGTCTGGAGGTAAAATAGTCCCCCATTCGGATCTCCGGGCGGGGACTACTCAAGAGGATGTCGTTATCAGCAGAAAGAAAACTGGCGTTATACGGATTGGAGCGTGGAATGTCAGATCCCTTAATCGGGCAGGTAGGTTAGAAAATTTAAAAAGGGAAATGGATAGGTTAAAGTTAGATATAGTGGGAATCAGTGAAGTTCGGTGGCAGGAGGAACAAGACTTCTGGTCAGGTGACTACAGGGTTATAAACACAAAATCAAGTAGGGGTAATGCAGGAGTAGGTTTAATAATGAATAGAAAAATAGGAATGCGGGTAAGCTACTACAAACAGCATAGTGAACGCATTATTGTGGCCAAGATAGATACGAAGCCCACACCTACTACAGTAGTACAAGTTTATATGCCAACTAGCACTGCAGATGGCGAAGAAATTGAAGAAATGTATGATGAAATAAAAGAAATTATTCAGGTAGTGAAGGGAGACGAAAATTTAATAGTCATGGGCGACTGGAATTCGAGTGCAGGAAAAGGGAGAGAAGGAAACGTAGTAGGTGAATATGGATTGGGGCTAAGAAATGAAAGAGGAAGCCGCCTAGTAGAATTTTGTACAGAGCACAACTTAATCATAGGTAACACTTGGTTTAAGAATCATGAAAGAAGGTTGTATACGTGGAAGAACTCTGGAGATACTAAAAGGTATCAGATAGATTATATAATGTAAGACAGAGATTTAGGAACCAGCTTTTAAATTGTAAGACATTTCCAGGGGCAGATGTGGACTCCGACCACAATCTATTGGTTATGACCTGTAGATTAAAACTGAAGAAACTGCAAAAAGGTGGGAATTTAAGGAGATGGGACCTAGACAAACTGAAAGAACCAGTGGTTGTAGAGAGTTTCAGAGAGAGCATAAGGGAACAATGGACAGGAATGGGGGAAAGAAATACAGTAGAAGAAGAATGGGTAGCTATGAGGGATGAAGTAGTGAAGGCAGCAGAGGATCAAGTAGGTACAAAGACAAGGGCTAGTAGAAATCCTTGGGTAACAGAAGAAATATTGAATTTAATTGATGAAAGGAGAAAATATAAAAATGCAGTAAATGAAGCATGCAAAAAAGAATACAAACGTCTCAAAAATGAGATCGACAGGAAATGCAAAATGGCTAAGCAGGGATGGCTAGAGGACAAATGTAAGGATGTAGAGGCTTATCTCACTAGGGGTAAGATAGATACTGCCTACAGGAAAATTAAAGAGACCTTTTGAGAAAAAGAGATCCACTTGTGTGAATATCAAGAGCTCAGATGGAAACCCAGTTCTAAGCAAAGAAGGGAAAGCAGGAAGGTGGAAGGAGTATATAGAGGGTCTATACAAGGGCGATGTACTTGAGGACAATATTATGGAAATGGAAGAGGATGTAGATGAAGACGAAATGGGAGATACGATATTGCGTGAAGAGTTTGACAGAGCACTGAAAGACCTAAGTCGAAACAAGGCCCCCGGAGTAGACAACATCCCATTAGAACTACTGAGAGCCTTGGGAGAGCCAGTCCTGACAAAACTCTACCATCTGGTGAGCAAGATGTATGAGACAGGCCAAATACCCTCAGACTTCAAGAAGAATATAATAATTCCAATCCCAAAGAAAGCAGGTGTTGACAGATGTGAAAATTACCGAACTATCAGTTTAATAAGTCACAGCTGCAAAATACTAACACGAATTCTTTACAGACGAATGGAAAAACTAGCAGAAGCCAACCTCGGGGAAGATCAGTTTGGATTCCCTAGAAATACTGGAACATTTGAGGCAATACTGACCTTACGCCTTATCTTAGAGGAAAGATTAAGGAAAGGCAAACCTACCTTCCTAGCATTTGTAGAATTAGAGAAAGCTTTTGACAATGTTGACTGGAATACTCTCTTTCAAATTCTAAAGGTGGCAGGGGTAAAATACAGGGAGCGAAAGGCGATTTACAATTTGTACAGAAACCAGATGGCAGTTATAAGAGTCGAGGGAGATGAAAGGGAAGCAGTGGTTGGGAAGGGAGTGAGACAGGGTTGTAGCCTCTCCCCGATGTTATTCAATCTGTATATTGAGCAAGCGGTAAAGGAAACAAAAGAAAAATTCGGAGTAGGTATTAAAAACCATGGAGAAAAAATAAAAACTTTGAGGTTCGCCAATGACATTGTAATTCTGTCAGAGACAGCAAAGGACTTGGAAGAGCAGTTGAATGGAATGGACAGTGTCTTGAAAGGAGGATATAAGATGAACATCAACAAAAGCAAAACGAGGATAATGGAATGTAGTCAAATTAAGTCGGGTGATGCTGAGGGAATTACATTAGGAAGTGAGACACTTTAAGTAGTAAAGGAGTTTTGCTATTTGGGGAGCAAAATAACTGATGATGGTCGAAGTAGAGAGGATATAAAATGTAGACTGGCAATGGCAAGGAAAGCGTTTCTGAAGAAGAGAAATTTGTTAACATCGAGTATAGATTTAGGTGTCAGGAAGTCATTTCTGAAAGTATTTGTATGGAGTGTAGCCATGTATAGAAGTGAAACGTGGATGATAAATAGTTTGCACAAGAAGAGAATAGACACTTTCGAAATGTGGTGCTACAGAAGAATGCTGAAGATTGGATGGGTAGATCACATAACTAATGAGGAAGTGTTGAACAGGGTTGGGGAGAAGAGAAGTTTGTGGCACAACTTGACCAGAAGAAGGGATCGGTTGGTAGGATATGTTCTGAGGCATCAAGGGATCACCAATTTAGTATTGGAGGGCAGTGTGGAGGGCAAAAATCGTAGAGGGAGACCAAGAGATGAATACACTAAGCAGATTCAGAAGGATGTAGGTTGCAGCAGGTACTGGGAGATGATGAAGCTTGCACAGGATAGAGTAGCATGGAGAGCTGCATCAAACCAGTCTCTGGACTGAAGACCACAACAACAACAGTTTGCAAGTTGCAACCCTAACATCCAGATTACACTTTTAATAGTAATGTGGACAGCAATTTTCTGTGTCACTTCCTGGTTAACATGTGGTATTATCAATGACTAACACACTGCCTACTTATTATGTAACACCATCTTATGGGAGTATGACTTTTCATATGTTGATGGAGTACTTTGAAAACGTTCCTTTGCCACCAAGACCAGATTATATCTACTTGCAATTAACTGGAGCTTCCACACGTTCCTCACAGTCAGCAATACTTTTCCTCAGTAGAGGTTGTATTTGTGATGGTGTTGCGTAGCCACCAGTCACTCAACTCAACTAGTCTATTGGACATGGGGTTGATGACCCAAGCCTATACACAAAAAGTACAGAGTAGCAGTTGGATTCTTATGTTTCACATGAAAATTCTCATGTTAAAGAAGAATTCAGAGCCCACTCAATCATCAGAGAATGAATTCTCATATTACATACAGAGTATATATCACAATGATTGTGTGTACTATATACAACTGTAGTTTATAGGATCAAATATCATTTTATAATAATAAATTCAGTGTTGTTTTACATCAGTCAACATCTCACTCAGTATCCACAAACTAAATAGCGGACAACCAGCACACCATGCATCTTGATCTTTTTGCAGCTTAATAAATCATCCATCAAATTTAAAGAGTGCAGCCACAAAACTTTTATTCTTCTTTTGCTAGAATTTTGGCTGTATATCTTCGGGTCATCTTCAGAGTGTGTCAAATGAAGCTACAGTAGTTGTTCCATTATTTTAAACCAAAGGAAACATAAGTGTCATAATGTTGATTGATAGCAAAGAATATGTATCAATTGAGTCTATGGCTACGTCGTCAATCTATGCCGGGATATTGATGAGTCACTATTAGCTGCATTGTAGTGACATCTTTGTATGATTATGAAAGAAAGTGCTGGATTCCATGATTTATCTACATTTAATCTTTGTTAATAAAAGTTTTCGCCAAAGACATTACTATAGTGCAGCTAATAATGACAAACTGATATTCCAGTATGGATTGACCATACAGCCACAGATTGAATTTATGCATACTCTTTGCTGCCAATCCACATCTCTGGCACTCATGTTTTCTATGGTTTAAAATGACAGAACAAGTACTGTAGCTTCAGTTGTCACACATTGAAGTTGGCTGGCAGATGTGTGGTTGAAATACAAGAAAAAGAAGAAATGAAGTTGCTGCGCTCCACTCCCCAAAATTTAATATATGAATCATTACAAGGTGAAAAAAATCAAGATGCATATCAAGTACCTCTTTGATGAGGAGAGAGGGTCCAGATTTCGACGACTGGCTAAGTTATGACATTCACAAGTGAGATTATGGAGCTCTAAGTTTTTAATTAAGATGCCAGAACCATGGTATAATTTCAAAATTTGCCAGATTAGTATATTTTAAAAATCAGTCTCTATGAATAAGATTTTAAGAAAGGCTAGTTCTGTTGCTGCAAAGAGGATACAGTTGTGCAACAGAGAGGAGTGTGGTTTAAGTAATCAGCAAGGCACGATGCTGAATAAACGTCTTCACCTGCTGTGAGTGCTGCCTTTTATGTTTTGACATTGTGGCTTGCAATGTCTTGATTGTCAAGGAGCAGACAAACTCTCCAAGAATGTAAACAGCAATGAACAAAGGGACCTCTAAATGAAGTGTCACTCACTTCTTGTTGAGCCTCCAATGATGATGTTATATTTAATTTATACTGTATCTACTCCAAGTTACAAAGTAGCTACGATCTGTACACCCACTGAACCAAATACAATACAGTCAATGATGAAATGCTGATGCCATTTCATAATTGGAGTGGATATTTTCCCTTCCACCAATAACAGCTGCAAAGGAGAAGAGTTCATGTCTCCCTAGGGCTGTAAATGGTTCTATGGAGATATTGCTTTGCAAGACCTCCACAGAAAGAAGACAATTAACAGTAACTGAGTCACATTAAAGATAAATTAACACACAATACATCAGGTGAAAGATCAAATGTGAGACTCAGCACCCAACACACAAGCAGAGGGTCAAAAACACTTCGAGGGGTACACTGCATAAACTTTGTCAGAATACTCAGATGGTGGTTCTTCCAGCTGATAAAGATAATGTTACTGTTTTAATGTCTCATGACGACAATCATGATAAAATGAATAGTTTATCAAGTGATAGCACTTATCATAAAATCGGTGGAGTTGACACCAACCCTGTGGTAAGGAAGACTACTTTGTTTCTGAATGCTTCCCCCTTTCTGATATAAATTGTGTGAAGATTGAATCAAGTGAAACTGTTCCTTGTGGGCTTTACAGGTTTCCAGAAATCCATACGAAAGATGTTCCTATGCAAAAAATAGTAAGTAACATTGGCTCTTCAAATTATGACATTGCCAAACAAGGACCTCTTGTGGAAAAATGTGCTCATGACACATGCAATTCTATGGACTTTGTTGGCAAACTTAACTCCCTGAGACTAAACAGAATGTGGATTTATTTGTCAGCTTTGATACAGATTCCTTATCCACCAGCTTTCCCACTTTAGAATCCTTATCTCTTATTTGCAAAGGTCAATTATGATGTACTTTATATTTAATAACAAAACTTTTTAACGAGAGTTATGGTGTCGCATTACTGGTCCATTGTCACTTGGTGGTCCATACATTCACGGAGGACTCCGAGGAAAAGGCACAGGTGTCTGTTTGTTTGAAACCAACAGTAATTTTGGAAATATGATGACTGTTTGTAGTGTAGCCACATAGTGACAAATAACAAAATTTTTCAAACCATGTAAATTCTACCATGAAGAATTTCAGTTTACAGTGTAAATCAAAAAGGAGGAATGTGTTCTATTACTGTATTTTTTAATTCATCACAATGATGATGGTACCTTGGACATGCAGTTTACTGGAAGCCAAATCATGTACCTTAATATTTACATGCAAATAACTGACACCATTTATTCCAGGCAACGAGTATCCTTGGAACTTTAGCTTGTAAAATACACAGCACTGCTAATGAGAACAGTCTGCAGTACAACACCCTATACTTACCATTTTTGAAGCAAAGTGGTATTGTCAATAGCGGACACAGAAGACACTATGAATAAAACAAAAATAGAAATAAAGAATGAATAAGAAGTAGCAGAAAGATTTAAACTCATGGCTTTCTTGCTGTATTTAGAAACACGTCATTAAAAGTATGTCGGACCATGACCAAATACGAAGTTAAAGTGATTTTTCACCCTCGGTTGAAGACAGCAGCACTTTTGGGTCCTGTCAAAGATGATTTGCTGTTCTGCATGGCTGGGGTTTACAAGATAACAGAGCACTGATTCTCGGCAAGGAAAAAGTAGTTGTTTGAGTCCTAGTTTAGCACTTAGTTTCCATCTGTCGTGGCTTCATTTGCCTACATACTTTGTTTCTGTTAGCTTTTCATACAGTCTGATGATAGTGGCATAGACATACTTCCTTAAATAAAGATCTTTGTTTTATATATACAAGGCAGTTCAGAAAAGTTGTTTCAAATAGTTATTAAAAAATTACAAGTATATAACTATTGAATAGGATTGGGGAGAAGAGAAGTTTGTGGCACAACTTGACCAGAAGAAGGGATCGGTTGGTAGGACATGTTCTGAGGCATCAAGGGATCACCAATTTAGTATTGGAGGGCAGCGTGGAGGGTAAAAATCGTAGAGGAAGACCAAGAGATGAATACACTAAGCAGATTCAGAAGGATGTAGGTTGCAGTAGGTACTGGGAGATGAAGAAGCTTGCACAGGATAGAGTAGCATGGAGAGCTGCATCAAACCAGTCTCAGGACTGAAGACAACAACAACAAGTATATAAGAATACAAAACTGGAGCAGCGATTTTGTTCTAGTTTTTTGAAGTGAAAGAAGTAATGAAAAATAGGTGTAGCTCAACATACTTTCAAATAGTCAATATTAACTTTCAGATAAATGTACATAAATGCACAAAGTCAACACATATGTACAGGTTTGTGTATGGTGATCATGTCACTATGGTCAGCAGATAAAGAGTACCATTAGAAAGAACCAAGACACTTTTGAAATAAGCAGCAAAGCCCAGGACAATCTAAGACAATGAAGATGAATAATAACTCTGATAAGACTCTCAGTAGCAGATTTCAATTCTGAGAAAAAGTACATAGTTTTCAATACTTTACATTCCCATATCAATAACCATAAGTGAAATAAATGCCTATATATAAAGTACAAAAACATGACAGTATTCATTTAGAAAATTAATGTCTTGCATGATTTTATATCAGAAAATTAAATTTATGATTAGGCCTCCTGCCGCCTCAGGAAGTGAACCATAGACGTTCCAAAGCTGTTTCACAGAGGAAGACCACACTGCAGTTCCTTCTCGAAATCCTCGCACAAACGAAAAAATGGCTGACATCGAAGTAAGTGTCCAAGGAATAGAAAAGCAACTGAAATCACTCAACAGAGGAAAGTCCACTGGACCTGACGGGATATCAATCCGATTCTACACAGAGTACGTGAAAGAACTTGCTCCCCTTCTAACAGCCGTGTACCACGAGTCTCTAGAGGAACGGAAGGTTCCAAATGATTGGAAAAGAGCACAGGTAGTCCCAGTCTTCAAGAAGGATCGTTGAGCTGATGCGCAAAACTATAGGCCTATATCTCTGACATCGATCTGTTGTAGAATTTTAGACCATGTTTTTTGCTCATGTATCATGTCATTTCTGGAAGCCCAGAATCTACTCTGTAGGAATCAACATGGATTCCGGAAACAGCAATCATGTGAGACCCAACTCGCTTTATTTGTTCATGAGACTCAGAAAATATTAGATACAGGCTCCCAGGTAGATGCCATTTTCCTTGACTTCCGGAAGGCGTTCAATACAGTTCTGCACTGTCGCCTGATAAGGTAAGAGCCTACGGAATATCAGACCAGCTGTGTGGCTGGATTGAAGAGTTTTTAGCAAACAGAACACAGCATGTTGTTCTCAATGTAGAGATGTCTACAGATGTTAAGGTAACCTCTGGCGTGTCACAGGAGAGTGTTATGGGACCATTGTTTTTCAAGATATAATTATAAGTGATCTAGTAGATAGTGTAGGAAGTTCCATGCGGCTTTTTGCGGATGATGCTGTAGCATTAGAAAATTGCAGCGAAATGCAGGAAGATCTGCAGTGGATAGGCACTTGGTGTAGGGAGTGGCAACTGACCATTAACATAGACAAATGTAATGTATTGTGAGTACATAGAAAGAAGGATCCTTTATTGTATGATTATATGCTAGCGGAACAAACAGTGGTAGCAATTACTTATGTAAAATACCTGGGAGTATGCGTGCGGAATGATTTGAAGTGGAATGATCATATAAAATTAATTGTCGGTAAGGCGGGTACCAGGTTGAGTTTCATTGGGAGAGTCCTTAGAAAATGTAGTCCATCAACACAGGAGGTGGCTTACAAAACACTCGTTCGACCTATACTTGAGTATTGCTCATCAGTGTGGGATCTGTACCAGGTCGAGTTGACGGAGGAGATACAGAAGATCCAAAGAAGAGCAGCGCGTTTCGTCACAGTGTTATTTGGTAACCGTGATAGCGTTACGGAGATGTTTAGCAAACTCAAGTGGCAGACTCTGCAAGAGAGGCACTCTGCAACACTACAACATGTTGCCAAGTCACTGAGGTGGGTGGGGGACATACTGAACACCTCTTGTAGAATGGATCAGTCATCTGTCCCACCATTATTCTGTCCACCACAGTGCCTGCACAGCATTTCCATAAGTAATATTCATGGATGTGTGCAGTTGTCAACATGCTCCAGTTCCGTAATGAGTGAAAACTGGACACGTGTTCACGGGACTTTTTCAGTTTATTTTCACATTTAGAATCACTTCACAAATTACGCGACATTCATCCTGAGTCACCTGTAATCGTGGCAGACAGAAAAAGGGAGGGGGGGGGGGGGGGGAGGGGAGGCTGGAATGAATGAAGACCAACTGGAAAAAGACAAAGAGGAATACCTGAAAATTAATGGATCGATTATGTGAAGAAGAGTATTAAAGCAATGCAAGTCAGAAGATGGAGAAAAATTATCAGTGATACTTCAGAATGGAGACACTTTGTTGCATAGTATACGAAACGCCCACAGTTATAATGCTATAAGAAGAAAATGGGATGGCCTACACAGTATCTGGAAATGAATCAAGCTGCGCTGAACCTAATACTATGCAAGTTGTTTCATTTAATTACTTTGCGTTGTTCTTATAAGTTCACTCAATTACCTGCCAATGAGAGAACATAAAAATTTTCAATTATTACTTTATGACTACTCCAATTACAAGTAAGTTAAACATGAATATTTTGAGACATGATTGTTTAGTTAAAACCATCTACATTAAACATACCTTCTCTTTACAGTATACTGGTGGTATTTTTGAGGCATATTCCTCTGGAAGGGGTTCCGTCTCTAAGCAAGTCTTCTCAAATATTTCTAAGGCATCTCTCAGTTGAGGACTGAACTCCCATTTGCCCCAAGGCTGTTTCTTGACATTGTCCTGGTGAATGGAAGTTAAGAAAACATCGAAATTAGCAAAACTTGATTGAAATAATCATCCATACACATCAATACATAAACTGTGCTAGAAAGTAAAGCCATGTAGGTTGTTCAGCTGACTAATGGTGAAGGTTTTCTTTCTTAGCACAGTATAGCAACTTTGCTTTGTGAACTGTTTTTTGTATTATTGTATTTGTCCATTGCAGTTGACACTGATGACTGCTTGTCGAGTTTAGTGTCATATTATGTTGTTCGTGACAGGGGGAAATGGGGTGGGTGACACCTGTTGCTGGCTTATAGCCTAACCCACTTAAATACTGCCAAGGGGGCCATCGAAATTAACATTTTCACATAATGGATTTATCACCACAAATAGTTTAATGTGTCATTACTCTACAAATCACCAATGAGAGATTTGTAATTTAACCCTTATGATAGTTTATAGTCTAGTAATTAAGAACAGTCAGACATCTCCTCTCCTCCCCTTGTTGGCCACATGTTGGTGATGAAAACTTCTTTCACTGCCAGAGTTTGAACAGTTATCTCTAGATGAGCATCTTTGTAGTAAGTTGCTCATTGTATATTACTTGGCAGAAGCAGAATACTGGGCACTCTTGTAAGAAGTTTGCTCTCTATTTTAAAGAAACTACAGTAGGTCTAGAAGATGAGTTCAACTCACTATAATTCCACAATCATATGGTGCTGTGTAATAAGAAAGTTCAGTGCACAGAACATCAAAATAATTATGCCTACCATTTTTGTGATACAAAACGTTATGAAGAAGCCCACAGCACTCATGTCCATGAACTATTAGCAAATTTGGGCACATAGCATACTTTTGCACTGATAATCCACAACTGTTGTGATGTGAGGAACATTTCTTCTTTTTCTTACTCCATTGCCTCAAAGACAAAGGTGTTTTACAATAGTATGAGTTAAATTTACTATTTAAAAATAATCACTGAGCGTGATGAAACTACAATAAAGTATTCACGGCACGCCGTCAAAATGTTTTGGTGTCCACAGATAAGAACAAGAGGGCTGTGGAGTGCCTGGAGTCGGAAACATACAACTTTTACAATGAAGAAGTATGATTACAAGCACAGAGAAGAGGAGTAGTGTAACCTCTTATGGATTCATCTGGGATCAAGGTAGCCCTGTGGGTCAACAACAACAACAACAACAACAACAACAACAACAACTGTACAACATGGCAGTTGAGTCTTCACTATTTAGCAAGCACTGGACTGAAAGCGAAGAAGCATCATCCAGTAAATCCAGGTTTTATTCTATGTGGCTTAACATTTCTTTACTGAACAGACTAATACATGGTGGATAACTTCAAGTAACTAGAAAATATTTAAATTTTCATATAATGACTGGTTTCAATGTGTACAGAATTTCATTGAAGACATTTTTGAAGGATTCTGAAAATTAATGTCATAATGCAAACTTTCCCTATTAGTGTCTGCTAGACATGTTGAGAACTAAACAACAGTACAAAAGGAATAGATACTGTAAGAGCAACAGTGCAAGTGTTGCTGAGTACGAAATCTCTAAGCAATATAAATTCCCAAATCCCTGAAATTACAGATGCTAGATTAAGCTTAAACACTGACCAGCCAAAACATATGACCATTGACCTATCAATATAAACCTTTTCAGGCAACAGCAGCATCACATGGCAAGGAGTGGCTGCTATTAATACACATACATGGTGTATCAGTGAGCATGCTGGCCATGTGCAGAATGGAGCAGATGTTGCAATCTGACATTGACTGGAGGCAGATTGTGATGTCCCAGAGACTTGGCACGAGCATTTTGGAAAATGCACAACTTACTGAGTGTTCTAGGAGTAATGTGGTGAGTGTCTTCAATACATAACGAAATCAAGGTGAAATTACATCCAGATGTCACGGGGTTTGGTGGACAACCCTCTTTGCAGATGCTGGACATCGTAGGCTGGGCAGACTGGTAAAACAGGACAGGCAGCGAACTGTGGCGTAACTAACAACAGACTTCAATGTTGGGTAAATTACATGTTTGTCTGAACATACAGTGCACTAAACACTCCTAATGATGGGCCTCCACAGCCAACCACAAATGTATGTGCCAATGTTAACACTATGACACCAGCTTCTATGACTGAAACGGGCACATGACGATCGGCACTGGACGTTGGTGCACTGGCAGAGCCTTGCATGGTTTGATGAATGTCGATACTTTCTTCATCGTGCTGATGGGAGGGTGCCAATCCATTTTCTTCCAGGGGAACAGCTCCTCGACACCTGCACTGTGGGACAGAGACAAGCTTGCAGCCGCTCCATAATGCTCTGGAGAATATTCAAGTGTGCATCCATCAGTCCAGTCACACTTGCACAAGGCACCATGATGGCCAGGGAGTACCGTACACTGGTTGAAATCCACATATACCCCTCATGATGATCATGTTTCCAAAGGGAGTGGCATTTTTCAACAAGCTAATGCGTCAGGCTGGGAGTGTGATGGAGTGCTTCAAGAAACACAATGGTAATAATATAATAATAATAATAATAATAATAATAATAATAATAGCTTTATTCAACATCGAATGGTACACTGCACATGTACAAAGAAACAGCAATGATTAAAGTTATTTGTACAATACGCAAGACACATTCTTCTGAATACGTCATTAATTTACAACAAAATTACAATAAGATGTTTACTGATTTCTATTCACATAATTTCACAAAGCATTTGTTGTTCTTCATATAAGTATGGTACTCTTCTAATGAGTAGAAAGGGTGTTTTACTTAAAATTTCTTAAGTTGATGTTTCAGTTTAATTGTAGGAAGAGCCATGACTGCACTAGGCAGTGCATTAGCTAATTTTATACCTGCGTACTGAGGCCCCCTTTCGTAAAGCTCTGTTCTGTGGCTGCCAATGTAAAATCTTTCTTTATTTCTAGTATTGTATTGGTGGAAATCTGAATAAGTGTTTGGGTGCAGTCTTTTCACAAGCAGTATGGCTTTTAGAATGTATGTGTTTATAACAGTTAACACCTCTGTTTTTGGAAACAAGTTGCGACAAGATTCCCTATATTTTGCTCCACAGATTATTCTCACACCCCTTTTTTGAAGAATGAGTAGCTTATCTAGATTAGCTTCGGTTGTTGCCCCCCAAATTTCAATACCGTAGTTCAAGTGAGAGGAGAAAAGAGCATGGTATGCAGTCTTTAGGACTACGGTGTCTCTACAGAACTTGTTAATAGTACTGATTGCAAATATATTTTTTGACAACTTAGTTGCTAGGGAGTCAATATGTGGTGAGTTCTAACTGATGTACTAGCCCCATCCCCCAACTCACTAGAGCTGAACTCGACTGAAGACATCTGGAATGTGATTTAACACGGCATCAGACCTCATCATCCCTCTCTCCAGAAGTTATTGAAATTAGGTGACTTGTTTGTGCAGATGCAGTGTCAAATCCCTCCAGTGACCTACCAAGACCTCATTGCTTCCATGCCACAACGTGTTGCTACTGTTATCTGTGCCATAGGTATTAGGAAGGTTGTCATTATGTTCTAGCTGATCAGTGCATATTATTGACATTGTAAAACACCATGACTGTATATTAACTTACATATAACTATTGACAACGAACTGGGCACCTCTGAAATATCTTTTTATTTTGATGAAATAGTTTTCAAGCCTCTTCAGGCTCAGATTCAGATGAGATTGTGAGATGATTTGCAACAGATTTACCTTGATGAACACCATTTCAGTTTGCTACAACAGCAGCTGCTTATTACAGACGATTCTGATCACCACCTACAGCAGGGTATTACCTATTACCATGATGCAGTTCATCAGTAAACCCCATAACAAATAAGTTGTAAAGCCCACAGCGGTGGTGTACCTTGAAGCCATTCTAGTGTTTATATATTTCAGGAGAACTACACTTGCCCACACTTCGTAAGTAAAATTCTAAATTTGTACCTATGATAAGCAAGATACTTTACACCAGTGTATGGTGGAGATTACTTTGTGTACCAGTGTCTGTATATGTAACAGGAAGCAATACACTGTTTGATTGCCCTAAGAATAAACTTTCTTGGAATTTTAACAGTAAACATGCCTCTCTTGTAACTCTTTATCTTCTATATTTTATCTGCCAATACTACCAGATAACAGACCAGATTGAGGACCAATGCTAAAGAATCAGTCAACAATGGTTTGATAAGCTATTTCTTTCATGGGAGGACAATTGGAACAGGAAAGGGATTTACTGACAAAGGTACTCTCCACCATATACAGTAAGGTGGCCTGCTGAATAAAAGTAGAGAATTCAAACTTAACTTGTGACGAGTGGACAAGTGTAGTAATACTAGGGATTCTTTCAATGAATCTCACACTTTTCCAAAACTAGTTTTACACAGTTGCGTCACATTAAAGTTTCATCCCTAAATGACAAACAAAATTCCAGTAACCTATTCATTCACTAAATATGTTGCTTCATGAGCAAGTTTAGATTATGTGATAGTTGTTTAATATCTACTACTGCTGACCATTGTCTTCAGATACAAGATATCTGGAATTTCTCATGTACACATTCAAAGAATGAGCGATTCAGTGCCAAAGCTCTTATTACTGTCAATTTCAGACTGAGAAAATAATGATAGCAGACCAGTTATCTTAATCACTTCATTGCATTACTTAATAGTCCTTTCAAAATTACTTTAGGGATCAAAAGCTAAGAAGGAAATAGTGGGGGTGAGGCTCGCGTAGCAGGTATGGCACATATTCAGCCCATCTAAGGAGAAAGTGTGTCCAACCAGCACTATGTTGCGGCAGATGCGCGCGCGTGTGTGCGTGTGCGTGTGTGTGTGTGTGTGTGTCCTTGTCAGTAACTAAAGACTTTTCTTTTTCAACGAGTGGACCCCCTTATCCCTGAAGTATGTGTGTTAATTTTGTTTATCTTTAAAATGATTCTGCAAACCGAGAAGCATTAACAACTGTGATATTATAATCATCACCCACAACCCTTATGATGAACAGTAATCCAGTGTGAAATGGTTCTTAGTATAGACATTATTTACCACTAATGAATGAAAAATCTACATGAAGACTTAATCAGAACTGTCAGTGGAAAAGAAGTTGATTGTAAAGAAACACAACACATAGGGTACAATATTCTCAGTAGCAGCACATACAGATATCTTTAATGACAAAGTATTTGTTTCGATCAGTAAATGGGTTGGAAAGTGATTCAGAAAAAACTATTCTTCTTTTCACTGACCACTTAGAAAATTCTGACACCCAGCTCACAGTAAAGTATGCAAGTCAACATTAAGTGTGCAATAAAGAGGCATTTTATCATTTCATAGATTCAATTGTCGAGTAAGATAGATGTAAATGAATATTCATATACAGGTACTGCAATTTTTAATGATTACAAGAGGGTCAGTTAATGAGTCTATGTTAGTTCAACTGAAATCTGAGAAATTGTTGACCAAAATTATTGTCCTGTTGGAGAATGTCATGTCCAGTCAGGAAGATATACATCTCAAAGGAATATACACAATTAAAAACAACATGATGAAACTCATAGCTTTTATTGTATCTTCTGTTGCGACTGCAACCAATTTGTACAGGAAGATGACCCACACAAACCTGTGCCTGCTTGCAACAAGCTGCTACTATCTAGCACAGTGGCAGACAGTTTTAATCACCCAGATAGATTGTGCAAACATTATGTGTGACAAGGAAAGCCTCGCATCCAAAGTTTTCCATAATAATTGCTATAGTGGAGCACTGACTGGAAAGGCATTCGAGGAAAGAGGCAGGAAGATGGAGAGAGGAGAAAGGAGGCATGAAACTCGCTCTCCTTTGTTACTCTGGACTAATCTCAGCCAAAAGTTGTAGAGTTGCTTGGAAAATGCAACATCAGAACCATCTTTGAACCGCTGCCTAAGGTGAAAGAGTTTTTTGGCTCTGCGAAATGTATGGGGAGATACAGTATTCCTACTGAATGCAGACTGATATATAGACCAAATGCATCACTGTATCTTCAGATGCTCTAAGGAACAACTCAAATGTTTATGACTGGAACACCAAGTGAGAGAGCATAGATCAATATAGACAATAAAAACTTTCATTTGATGTGACTTCTGAAATTTTCTTGGTGTATTTGTTCTTATAATAATTTCCGGGTATGCAGAATGTCGATGGGATCCAACTGCATACCCGGAAATTATTAGAAGAAAACTTTCATTTTCAGAACACCAAGCCAATGTGCCAAGTAACTGGCTATTTGGTCAGCATTGTAGTGGAATCCATAAAAATTAGGATTTACAAGAATCTGGTCAATAGGGATAGAAAGTTACCAACTTAGTTTGGTGTGGAATCCCGTGATAGCAGAATCTGGTGACAGCGCACCCAACATGTCAATCACACACCTGGAATGCCCAGGCAGAGATTCGAGTGCAACCTCCACTCCACCAACCATCCCCACCAATGCAATCCCATCCCCTCCCTGTGGAACATCCATCTGATCACAGCCAGGTGGAGGGGCATACCACTGGTACACACACTGGAAAATCTACAGTATCTCAATACTTCACAAGAAGATGATGGGTATGCCACTTGCAAAAATGTGGGATTTTAAATTTTCCTCACTGCTAGAAACCCAAGAACTTTTTATTAACAAGGACTAGGTTTTTACAGATAACCTGGAAATTATATTTTTAAAAAATAAGTCACAAATTTATTCCTACTTATGAGTGATTTGGATTACACAACACACAATAAAATAACAAAATAGAATGAAAATATCATTGTAACATGTTTGCATGTATCAACAAACTTTTAAGTTCAACCTTCATGCACAATTACAAGTTTTTACAAAAAAAAAAAAAAAAAAAAAAAAAAAAATCTCTGGAGCCAAATACCTATAAACCACCCTTTGACCACCCTTTGTTAACAAGTATTGTTTTAAACTGTATTTATAAATCCTTCAGTTAAGGAAGACTCCTGTCTTGAAACAATGACACAAAAACACGCAATTTAATAAGCAGATTAAGTAACAATAGCATTAAGGTATATTTTGTTTCACATGATTTTAACAATTCTAATTCTTTAACAATTCAGTGACTCAAATCTCTATTTGCAGTTAATTCTAAAAGTTCAAAGTAATCAAATTACTTAAAAAATTTACTTCCTTGTTGAAAGAAAAATATCTGAATTCACACATAATTTTTCAAATTTCTTCTTCAATCATATACAGGATATGTAAAGAAATTTTGTAAATTGTCAAACTTCACTATGTTGAATTTGATGCCAGCTGGGGAGTTAGAAAATTAAAAAGGGAAATCAATAAGTCGAAATACGATGTAGTAGGAATTACTGAAGTGTGGTGGTAGGAAGAACATGACTTGGTCATTGCAGGGTTACAAAACACAAAATAAAATAGGGTACTGCAAGAATGATGTATAAGAAAACAGGAATTCATGTACATTACTATGAACAGTACAATGAACACATTACTGTAGCCAAGGTAAACACAAAGCCAAAAACCACCACAGCAGTACAAGTTTATGTGCCAACTAGCTCTGCAGACGATGAAAAGATTGAAAGAAAGTACAATGAGATAAAGAAAATTAGCCATTGTGAATGGTGACTGGATTTTGGCAGTAGGAAAATGAAGAGTAGGAAAGATAACAGAACATGGGCAGGCGGAAACATAGGAAAGTTTGTGTCAATTTGTAGAATTTTGTGCAGAGCGTAATTTCATCATTGCTAACACTTGGGCTAAAGATGATGAAATGAGCTGCCATACATGAAGGAGACCTAGCAACACTGGAAGGTTTCAGACTGATCACATAATGGTAAAACAGATTTTAAAACCAGATTTACATTGCAAGGCATTTCCAGGGGCAGATATGGCTGTAAATAATTGACTGGTTATTGACTGCAAATTAAAGCTAGAGAAATTGCAAAAAGGTAAGAAATTAAGGAGATGGGACCTGAATGAATTGAAAGAACCAGAGGTCACTGAGAGTTTCAGTGGGAGCATTAGGCAATGCTGGAGTAAGGGAAAGGAACTTAACAGAAGAGTAATGACTAGCTTTGAGAGATGAAATAGTAAAGGAAGCAAAGGATCACATAGATAAAGGGAAAAGGCCTAGTAGATTTCTGTGGTTTACACAGGAGACATTGAATTTAACTGGGAAAACACAAAAATGCAGCAAATGAAGCTGATGAAATAATTCTTCTTCTTCTTCCAGTAGGTCTGTCTGCAGGCAGGTATCAGCTGGGCGTCATCCATATCTCTCTGTCTTAAGCATCCTCTTTCGTTTGCATGTAACTTCTTTCTCTCTTAACATCTGTTAGCATTCCAAACTTTCTTCCTCCTCTTCTTCTTCTCCACCTTTTTGCTTCTATTTTTCCCTTCACAATCCTCTGTAGTAGACACTACCTCCACGATGTGTGTCCCATCCAAGATGTTTTCCTCTTCTGTATTGTCTTCAAGAAGCTCCTCCTCTCTCCTACCCTGCTCAGCATAATCTCATTTCTCATTCTGTTTACCATTTCACTTTCTCCACAACCATATTTCAAAACTTCCTAAATATCTTTGTTATTTGTCTGACTGTCCCCATTTCAGAACCACTGGACACCACACAAAATATTTAGTGAACCTATTCCTTAGCGTAATAGGGATGGCTTCTGGCTGTCAGCAAACCTTTCATGCTCCTAAAAGCTCTCTGTCGCATGGAAATGCCGCATCTCACCTCCTCTGTACAACTTCCACTGGAATTTATCAAGCTTCCCAAGTACTGGACATATTAAGTGTATCGGCACCTTTTCTGATTCTCTCCACCTTGGTCTTGCCAATGTTCAGTTTCTTTCCAAATTCTTTAGCCACACTTGCAACATTCTCCATCATTACCTTGAGCCCTCCAACTGTTCTGTTAGCACATTGATATCATCAATGTGCTTAATACTTTTATTATATCTCCTCCCACTGCAAGTCCTACTGACTTTACCAAGACCTTATTGATTACCTATTTAGTATATTGGAAAGTGCTGGCGATGTACAGTAACCCTGTCTCACATATAACATCATCTCCTACTCCAAGTACCACTTTCTACTTCATTAACTTTCTATCCTTCCAATCTATACCAGTATCTTTCAAAATCTTCAACAGCACACACAAGTCAATTCTGTCAAATGTCTTTTCCCAGTTGACAAAACAGACAAACGTACATATATTCCTCTATTAATTTCAAAAAATCTTTCTGCCATCATCCTCAGGCACCTAATTGCATCTCTGGTCCTATTCCCTTTCTAAATCTGAACTCATCTTCTCCTATATTCTCCTTTATTTTCCTTTTTATTCTTTTCAGCACAATTCTAGTCACAGCCTCGGTAACATGGCATATTTTTCTATTATTGGTCACAAGAGATTTTTATCATGTATTTTTGTTCATCCTCTCAGACTAAGCCATCATGATTAGCCACCAGATTATAGAGGTCTTCTATGTAGACCTTCCAGACATCTTTGTTTTCTTCAGTATTCATTGTAACCTTTCCTGCTTGTTTAGCATTCCTTACTTCCTGCAGTTCCCTCATTATTATAAACTTTGCAACTCTGTATATTTCATCTGTTTTTCCTTGCCTTGTTCTATTTCCTCACACTGAGTTTTCATCGAGCCTTGCCTTACTCTGTCAGTAGACTACCTGAAATCATTGTTCAGTTTTCTATATTGTCATTTTCTTTCTTCTGAAGAGTAATTTTTTCCATTTTCTCCACTCATCTAACAAATTCTGTGTGATCCATTTCTTTTTATTCCTCCTTTTTCCACTCTTCCAACTTCTTTCTCTAATGTTTCCAGCACTGCATCTTTGATCATAGCCCAATCTCCTAATACATCCAGACTGTCCCACTCTTCCCAAGTTTTCATCCATGCTATTTGTATGAGGTTGGCATCTTCATTTCTCATTTTTGTCACATTCCACTTCTTTGCAAGCTGTTTCTTTTTAATATGCTCTGTCCTAGTTCTTATGTCTGCTATAAGCAAATTGTGATCTGTATTGGTATCCGTTCCAGGGAAAGTTTTGGACATCCTGATGCTATTTCTGAATCTTTGCTTGGTTAAAATTTAATCTACACCAACACTCTGCAAACCACCATGAGGTGCATGACAGAGGATATATCCCATTGTACCAGTTATTAGGGTCCCTTCCCATTCCGTTCATATATGGAACACAGGAAGAATGATTGTTTGAATCTCTCTCTCTCTCTCTCTCTCTCTCTCTCTCTCTCTCTCTCTCTGTGTGTGTGTGTGTGTGTGTGTGTGTGTGTGTGCGTGCAGTAATTATTCTAATCTTAACCTCACAATCTCTATGTGAGAGATACGTAGGGGATTATAGCATTTTCCTCGCATCATCTTTTAAATATGCTTCTTGAAACTTTCTTGGGATAGTTTACGTCTATCTTCAACAGTCTTCCAATTCAGTTCCTTCAGTATCTCCGTGACACTCTCACATAGATTAAACAAACCTGTGACCATTCGTTTTGGCTTCCTCAGTATATATTCAATGTCTCCCATTAGTCCTATTTGGTAGGGGTTCCACACAATTGAGCATTGTTCTAGAATCAACTGCATGAGTGATTTGTAAGCAATTTCCTTTGTAGACTGATTGCATCTCCCCAGTATTTTACCAAGAAACCAAAGTCTACTACCTGTTTTACCCACGATTGATCCTATGTGATCATTCCACTTTCATATTCCTACAAAGTGTTACACATGAGTATTTGTACGAGTTGGCCAACTCCAACAGCCATTCATTAATATTATAGTCATATGATACTATGTTCCTTTTGTCTTTTTTTGTTAAGTGTCAATTTTACAATTCTGAGCATTTTAACAAGCTGTGAACTTTCATATCACTTGAAATCTTATCACAATCTGACTAAATATTTGTGCAGCTTTTTTCAGACAATACTTCATTGTAGATAACTGCATCATTTGTGAAAGGTTTGAGGTTACTATTAATATTGTCTGCAAGGTCTTTAATATACAACATAAACAGCAACGGTCCCAACACACTTTCCTGGGGCACACCTGAAGTTACTTCTACACCTCCATCCATGATAACGTGATATGTCATCCCTACCAAGAAGTCCTCAATCCAGCCGCAAATTTCACTTGGTACCCCATATGATCATACTTTTGACAATTTATCTGGTATCTGGCTTAACGACCAGGGCTTCTCCATGTCTAGAGTCTTTGTGATTCTGAAGCAGGTGTTGGCAATCCAAAAGCCAAGACTCTCACAACACCCTGCCACTATTTCATTCCATTGTCCTAGTTAATCTACAACATTTCCATGCCTACACCTCCCCACCATGATGTTCCATTCTCCCATCATCACTGTTCTTATTTGATCTTTTCCATTTTCTTCAAACACCTGCTATATCTGTTCATATATCTTATCCACCTCTTCCTCATCCACTTACGATGTAGGCCCGTACACATAAAAGCATAAGGTATCCAAAGGATCACTCAATATTTTCATTGCTGTCACCCTATCACTGAGTGGCATTATCTCAATGGCGTTCATATCCAGATTCTTCTTGAACAAAAAGCCACCTTCTCCTCCTCCTCCCCTGCTACCTCCTCCCTTATTATATTATCCAAAAATCAAATCTCCTTCTACTTCCTATTACTCTTCAAAATGTCCTAAACCATGATGATGTAACTCTTCATCTGCTTCTTCACATTTTCTAGTTTACATTTCTCATTCAATGTTCTCACATTCCAAGTGCTCATCCTCAATCCAGAAATTTCAGTCGTCTTCTTATTGTTTAATCTTTCAGCATACTTTTTCTGGGATAGTGCCCACCAGGAACTCTTATTATGGGAATATTACTCTGGAATATTTCTTCTCATTCCATGAAGGGTTTTGTCCAGGGGGTTTAGGGATACCACAAGGGTATTTAATTCAGTGGTCTGCCTTTGCTTTCCGCATCCTATGCTATTGGCAACCAATAGGTTCTTCTGTCTTCAGAAGTGATTTTTTGTTTCAAGAGTATTAGGGTGCCTTGGATTTCCACCCACTCATCCAAGCTCCATGAGGCTGTTGGCACTTGTTGAAGTGGGACTGCTTACACTGGTGGAAATACAGATGTCTAAAAAGTGATTCCAACAGAAAATACAAAATGGCCAAGCAGGAATGGCTACAGGACAAATGCAAGACTGTAGAAACTTGCATGACTGGGGGAAAGAGATATGCCATTTATAGGAAAATTAAAGAATCTTTGGAGAAGAGAAAAGGCAGCTGCAGGAGTGTCAAGAGTTAAGATTGCAATCCAGAAGCAAGCAAAGAAGGTAAAACTAAAAGTTAGTAGGAATACACAGAGGATCTATATTATGAAAACAAAGTTGAAGAAAATGCTAGAACAAGAGAAGACGAAGAGAGTGCAGATGAGACAGAAGATATATCATGTGAAGAGTTTGACAGAGCACTGAAAAATTCATGTTGAAACAAGGCCCCTGTAGTAGATGCCTGAGATGCTTGGGAGATGCAGCCATGACAAAATTATTCCATCTTGTGTGCAAAATATGTGAGACAGGCGAAATACCAACAAATTTCAACAAAAATGTAATTATTCCAATTCCAGAGAAGGTAGACACTGACAGATCAGTTTAATAAGTCTTGTAAAATACTGGTACTAATTATTTCTCAAAGAATGGAAAAATTAGTAGAAGCCTACTTCAGGGAAGATCAATTTGAGTTCTGGAGAGATGTAGGAACATGTGAGGCAATACTGATGCTAAAGCTTGTTCTAGAAGATAGATTGAATAAAGGTAAACTTACATTTGTAGAATTTGTGGAGTCAGAAAAGCTTTTGACAATGGTGACTGGACTAAACTCTTTGAAATCCTTAAAGTAGCAGTGATAAAATACACGGAGTAAAACATTTATAACTGCAGTCTGGTTCCGTACAGATTGTAAATAGAGTCAAAAGCCATGAAATGGAAGCAATAGTTGAGAAAGGAATGAGACAGGGTTGTAGTCGACACCGTATGTTATTCAATCTGTCATTGAGGCAGGTGTAAATGAGACCAAGGAGACATCTGGGAGCAGAGTTAAAGTTCAGGGAGAAGAAATACAAACTTTGAAATTTGCTGATGATGTCTGAATTCTGTCAGAGATGGTAAAGGACTTGAAGATAAGTTGAATGGAACGGTATGGTAAGGGATTTGGAAGAGAAGTTGAATGGAATGGAAATTGTCTTTTAAAAATAGGTTGTAAGATAAATGTCAACAAAAATAAAACAAAGGTAACAGAATGTAGTCACAGGTGCCGACTCCATGGGGCCTGAGGGAGCCCAAGCCCCTCAAATACTCGTTTGGGGGGGGGGGGGGGGAGGTGGAGCCCCCCAATAATTTAAGAATATTATTAGTTATATTATGCTTTGTACAATCACAAAATCATGTTGGACTAGCAATTAGAGGGCACAAAGATGGAAACTCAAATTTTTTTTTAATTGCTGGAACTCCGAAAGAGTGACATACCTGAGTTTAAAGACGTCCCATGCTATTCAAAACAAGATCACTGATCTACTAGGAAAGTCTGTGTTGAGAAAGTTACTGGCTTCAATCAAGAAGACTGTATATTTTTCTATTATGGTTGACAAAATAAGTGATCCTTCAATTCATGAGCAAGTGCCATTTTGCTGTTTGATCTGTTATAGTTTTAGGGCGCAAAACTGCAAAACTGCTATGGTCATCAGTGCCCGTTCTGTGGCTTGGGGGGGGGGGGGGGAGAGAGAGAGAGAGAGAGAGAGAGAGAGAGAGAGAGAGAGAGAGAGAGAGAGAGAGAGAGAGAGAGAGAGAGAGAGAGAGATAGAGAGAGAGAAAATAAAAATTTAAAAAAAAATTTTAAAAAATATTGGAAATCAGCAGCAATGGGAGCAAGCAATTGGTGTGAGCGCGTCCCATCTGCTAAAATGGAAGATATATCAGGCGACAGCTGTAAACGGGCGTGTAGCGGAGTAAAATAGGGGCACTGAGATAAAAGGTGTCTCACCGTCCACAGTTGAGAGCAGTGGGGACAAAGTGGGAGAGGATCGCCACTTAAAAGATGTCGATGGCTAAAAAGACAGTGTCCTATCCGGAGTCCAGTTAAAATCACCTCCTCCCGACTAGTTCAGGAGAAAGAGGTCCAAGCACAGGGAAGAGCTTTCACGTCCCGCATTTTGTTATTGGAAAGTGTCGACAAAAATGCGTGCCATAACAAAGCAACACAATGACATAAAACACACTGAAGATCGGCGAAAGGAACCATGCGAACAGCAGGCTGAGGAAGAGAGACTGCAGCCTTGGCCGCTATATCGGCCGCCTCGTTTCCACGGATACCAACATGTCCTGGGATCCAGAGGAACGCCACAAAGATGCCCCCAAGTGGAGCAAGTGGAGGCAGCCCTGAATCTGGTGGACCAGAGGGTGGTTAGGGTAAACAGCTTGGAGCCTGAGGAGAGAGCTGAGCAAATCTGAGCATATAACATACTGTATCTGCTGATGACGACGGACATATTGGACACCCTGGGGAACAGTGTAAAGCTCTGCAGTAAAAACCGAACACTGGTCGGGAAGCCGAAATCTATTAGGGGTGTCGCCAACAATATAGGCACTCCCAACACCGAATGATGTTTTTGAGATGTCAGTGTAAATAAATGTGGCATCTTTTACTTGTGCACATAGAGCAGCAAATGGCCGACAATATACGAGAGAAGGGGTACCATCCTCGGGAAGCTGACGAAGGTCACGGAGCAGGCAGGTCCAGGGGCAGCGCCAAGGCAGTGCTGTACCCCCAGCTGACAAGAAAGTTTTAGGAAAGTGGAAGGAAAGAGAATGTAGCACATGATGGAATCAGACTCCCGATGGTAGCAGAGAGGAAGGGCTGCCTGCATATCCTTAATACAAGGAGGTGTCAAAAAAAAGGTCATGAGCCAGATTAGCAGGCATGGAAGACAGATGGCTAGCATAACAACTCAGAAGGACACCTCGCCGATTGGACAGAGGAGGTTCAGCAGCCTCAGCATAAAGGCTTTCCACAGGGCTGCTGTAAAAAGCTCCAAATGCTAAACGCAATCCACAGTGGTGGACAGAGTTGAGGCATCGAAGAATAGACAGCCGAGCAGAGGAATAAACTATACTTCCATAGTCCAATTTCAAGCGCAGCAAGGCGTGATATAGGCAGAGAAGGACCAGCCGGTCCGCTCCCCAGGAGGTACCATTCAGAACACGGAGGGTGTAGATGGATCGCAGACAGAGAGCCAAAAGATAGGAAACATGAGAGGACAAGCACAGTTTTCTGTAAAACATAAGTCCCAAGAATTTAGCGACGTCCGCGAACAGAAGGTCAACAGGGCCTAGCTGTAGGAAAGGCGGAAGAAACGCCGTATGACACCAAAAATTGACACAAATGGTCTTACTGGGAGAAAAGCAGAAGCCGTTTTCAATGCTCCAAGAGTGGAGGCGATCAAGACATCCGTGAAGACGTCATTCAAGAAGACTGGTCCATTGAGAGCTGTAGTAGATAGCAAAATCATCCACAAAGAGGGAGCCTGCGACATTGGGAAGGAGACAACCATAATAGGATTTATGGTGATGGTAAACAATACAATACTTGGCACAGAGCCCTGGGGCACCCCGTTTTCTTGGGAGAAAGTACGGGAGAGAATAGTGTTAATCCGCACTATAAACGTGTGCTCTGTCATAAAGTCACGAATAGAAAGGGGTCGCCGACTTCGAAAGCCCCAAGAGAACAGTGTGTGGATGATGCCTGTCCTCAAACAGGTATTGTATGCTCTCTCCGGATCGAAAAATATTGATACTGTTTGGCGTTTCCTGAGAAAATTGTTCATGATATAAGTGGAGAGAGCAACAATATGGTCAACTGCAGAACAAAACTTTCGGAAACTGCTTTGGGCAGGTGTTAAAAGGCTTCGGGACTCCAGCCACCAGGCTAAACGGCAATTCACCACACACTCCAAAACCTTACATACACTACTCGTGAGAGAAATGGAGCGTTAGCTAGAGGGGAGATGTTTGTCCATTCTAGGTTTCAGAGCAGGAACGACGATAGCTTCCCGCCATCCTCTGGGGAAAGTACTGTCGGTCCAAATTCGGTTATAAAGGCAAAGGAGGTAACGCATAGTATGGTATAATAAATGCAGCAACATTTGGACACGGACACCATCCCATCCTGGGGCAGAAGAGCAAGACGAGGAGAGTGAGTTTTGGAGTTCCTGCATAGAGAAAACAGTATTATACCTTTCACTACTTTGAGAGGAGAAAGCAAGAGGTCGCACTCCTGCTGCATGTTTCTTCAGGAGAAAGGCTGGCGGGTAATTTGAAGAGCTCGAAATCTCAACAATGTGTTGACCCAAAGAGTTCGAAACTGCGACTGGATCCACTAAGCGTCACGGCACGACTCATTCCACCAAGGAACTTGCGAGGTATTGAACGTTCCAATGCTGTAAGAATAACTTCTGTAACATGAATGACCTGATCATCAACGCTATGAAAGTGATGGTCTTCGAATGTCGCTAGAGACAAAAAAAGCGTCCAATCGGCTTGAGCTAACTTCCAGTGTGTCGGGCGCATAGACGGCAGTTGTGGCTGCAATTGAAGGACACATGAAAAATGTTCACTCAAGTGTGTAACAGCAAGAGCGAACCATTCAAAGCACCAAGCTAGCTGAACTGTACCGACTGAAAGGTCCAAATGAGAGAAATTTGTCGTGGAGGCAGACAAAAATGTAGGTTCCCCAGTGTTGAGGCAAACAAGATCTGCTTGGTGGAAGAGGGAAATCAATAGAGAGCCTCGTGAACAAGGATGCAGAGATCCATAAAGCGGGTGGTGAGCATTGAAGTCCCCAACCAGCAAATACGGTAGTGGGAGCTGACCAAGGAGATGAAGAAGATCAGCTCTTGCCATCGGTGTGGATGATGGAATGTATACAGTAAAAAGAGAGAAGGTGTATCCAGAAAGGGAAAGACGGACAGCAACAGCTTGGAAGGAACTGTTTAAGGGTATTGGGTGATAATGGACAGTATCATGGAGAAGAATCATAAGTCCCCTGCCTGCTAGAGTGCCATCAACAGAGGGGAGATCAACCGGACTGACTGGAAATGAGGGAAAACAAAGTGATCGTGGGGACACAGCTTTGTTTCCTAAAGACAGAAGATGACCATCGAGTAGGAACATAAGAGGATCAACAATTCATCCCGATTGGATCTAATGCCATGGACACTCCAATGGCTGCTGAGAGCCGACGGCCAACAGTGTGGAACGGCATTCAGCCAATGGCAGAAGATCCTGATCCATAGGTTGCTCAGGGTAGCTCCTGCCACCAGTGATGGCCGGTTGATCGGCTGCCAGCAGTGCGCCTTGGCAACATGGAAGACAGCCGAGGGTGGTTACTGCCAGATGGCGCTGTAGATGAGACATGTCGGGGAGGAGAAGGAGAGGAATGTTGTTTCTTATGAGCCTTCTTGGAAACAGTATGTTGAGATAACGGAGGAATCGATGGTTGTGAAGTTGGGGTACATACAAAATCTTTGTGAGTAGGCTCTTTTTTTGGAAGTCTGGGTGCCTGAATTTGGGATTCGTGATTTAGCAGGAGCTGATGTAGGGTGAACCATAGATTGAGCACGTGATAGTGGAAGGTTGAATAGGCAAACTTGGCGCTGGCCGATCTGATGGCCGTGACAATAAAGGTGAGATCACAAGTCTGTGTGACTGCCTCCTTTAGTAGGCTGTAGAGATGCAAGGACAGTGCTATATTTACCTGCTGGAGGCACAGTGGGCTTTCGACTGGCAAATAACTTATGAGCAGCAAATGTAGACACATTTTCCTTCACTCTGCTTTCCTAAATAAGCCATTAATCTTTGAAAATGGGGCAATCTCTAGAGGAAGCAGCATGGTCACCCATACAATCAATGCAACGAGGGGATGGAGGTGGACAAGCACCCGCAAGGGCATCCTTGGCACACGTAACGCATTTGGCCAGATCGGAAAACGACTGGTTGGTATGATTAAACCGCTGACACCAATAACAACGCGTAGGGTTGGGGATGTAAGGGCAAACTGAAATTATCTCATAGCCCACTTTAATGTTCGATGGAAGTTGAAAAAATGTTCAAATGTGTGTGAAATCTTATGGGGATTAACTGCTAAGGTCATCAGTCGCTAAGCTTACACACTACTTAACCTAAATTATCCTAAGGACAAACACACACACCCATGCCCGAGGGAGGATTCGAACCTCCGCCGGGACCAGCTGCACAGTCCATGACTGCAGCACCTAGACCGCTCGGCTAATCTCACGCGGTGATGGAAGTTGAACTCTGTCAAATGTCAAGAAGATAGTAAGGGCTGGTACCAAGTCCTTCTCAACCCTTTTCATGACTCAATGTACAGCAGTTACCCCTAGCTCAGACAGGTGGTTTTGAATTTCCTCATTGGACAATCCATAGAGCGAGCGTGTATAAACCAGCCCGTGTGATGAATTTAAAGTGCAGTGAGCTTCTACCCGGACAGGGAAGATGTGTAGCAGTGGAGTTCGCAGCAATTTGTGCCTCTAGGGCACTGACTGTCTCTAACAACAAGGTGCCATTTCGAAATCGGGAACAAGACTTTACAGGACTTGCAACTGCATCGACGCCTTCCTGAATAATGAAAGGATTGACTGTGGAGAAGTCTTGACCTTCATCCAACTGAGAAACAACAAGGAACTGTGGCACTGATGGAAAAATTGTTTGTGGCTGAGACTCATTTAACTTTCACTTGTGAGCAGAAATTGTAGGAAACCATTGCAGAAGTATCCCCCATGATCACCAGCGTCTCCAATGGTGCACTCCTTCCCTCACTGAAGGCCCTCCTGCCTTAGGTGATTGTTCACACCTAAGGTCACACCACCCGAGAAATGGACAAAGGGACCAATTGGCACGTTCAGAAGGTATCAGCTTGGGTAATCACCCCTCCCTGGGCCTGGCCATTACCATGGGGTACGTATGTGTCCTACCTGTCTACTTGGGGCAAGGAATTACGTGTTAACTGGTCACCGGCTACACATGGGAACGGGTGGGTCGGCCTACAGACACACACAGGGGGGAAAGAAAGAGAAAGGGGGGAAGAAAGAAGAGGAAAGAAGAGAGGTCTCAAACCCTGCAGGGGAGAAGAGGGTTAAGAGAAGAGGCAAGGAAAAGAGAAGGACAAAGGGAGGACAGGGACTGTCCAGCATAGATAGCAAAGAAGAGAGACTATGACTTACAGTTACAAGCGTCCATCTACATCTAAATCTACATTTATACTCAGCAAGCCACCCAACAGTGCGTGGCGGAGGGCACTTTACGTGCCACTGTCATTACCTCCCTTTTCTGTTCCAGTCGCGTATGGTTCGTGGGAAGAACGACTGTCTGAAAGCCTCCGTGTGCACTCGAATATCTCTAATTTTACATTCGTGAGCTCCTCGGGAGGTATAAGTAGGGGGAAGCAATATATTCGATACCTCATCCAGAAACGCACCCTCTTGAAACCTGGACAGCAAGCTACAACGCGATTCAGAGTGCTCTCTTGCAGAGTCTGCCACTTGAGTTTGCTAAACATCTCCATAAACCTATTACGCTTACCAAATAACCATGTGACGAAACCGCGCAGCTCTTCTTTGGATCTTCTCTATCTCCTCCGTAAACTCAGTCTGGTACGGATCCTACACTGATGAGCAATACTCAAGTATAGGTCGAAGGAGTGTTTTGAAAGCCACCTCCTTTGTTGATGGACTACATTTTCTAAGGATTCTCCCAATGAATCTCAACCTGGTACCCGCCTTACCAACAATTAATTTTATATGATCATTCCACTTCAAATCATTCCGCACGCATACTCCCAGATATTTTACAGAAGTAACTGCTACCAGTGTTTGTTCCGCTATCATATAATCATACAATAAAGGATCCTTCTTTCTATGTATTCGCAATACATTACATTTGTCTATGTTAAGGGTCAGTTGCCACTCCCTGCACCAAGTGCCTATCCGCTGCAGATCTTCCTGCACTTCGCTACAATTTTCTAATGCTGCAACTCCTCTGTATACTACAGCATCATCTGTGAAAAGCCGCATGGAACTTCTGACACTATCTACTAGGTCATTTATATATATTGTGAAAAGCAAAGGTCCCATAACACTCCCCTGTGGCACGCCAGAGGTTACTTTAACGTCTGTAGACGTCTTTCCATTGATAACAACATGCTGTGCTCTGTTTGCTAGAAACTCTTCAATCTAGCCACACAGCTGGTCTGATATTCTGTAGGCTCTTACTTTGTTTATCAGACGACAGTGCGGAACTGTATCGAACGCTTTCCTGACGTCAAGGAAAATAGAATCTACCTGGGAGCCTGTATCTAATATTTTCTGGGTCTCATGAACAAATAAAGAGAGTTGGGTCTCTCACGATCGCTTTTTCCGTTATCCATGTTGATTCCTACAGAGTAGATTCTGGGTTTCCAAAAATGACGTGGTACTCGAGCAAAAAACATGTTCTAAAATGCTATAACAGATCGACGTCAGAGATATAGGTCTACAGTTTTGCGCATCTGCTCGGTGATCCTTCTTGAAGACTGGGACTACCTGTGCTCTTTTCCAATCATTTGGAACCTTCCGTTCCTCTAGAGACTTGCGGTAAACGCCTGTTAGAAGGGGGACAAGTTCTTTCGCGTACTCTGTGTAGAATCAAATTGGTATCCCGTCAGGTCCAGTGGACTTTCCTCTTTTGAGTGATTCCAGTTTCTTTTCTATTCCTTGGACACTTGTTTTGATGTCAGCCATTTTTTCGTTTGTGCAAAGGTTTAGAGAAGGAACGGTGTGCAGTTTTCCTCTGTGAAACAGCTTTGGAAAAAGGTGCTTAGTATTTCAGCTTTAAACGTGTCATTCTCTGTTTCAATGGCATTATCATCCCGGAGTGTCTGGATATGCTGTTTCGAGCCTCTTACTGATTTAACATAAGACCAGAACTTCCTAGGATTTTCTGTCAAACTGGTACATAGAATTTTACTTTCGAATTCACTGAACACTTCACATATAGCCTTCCATACGCTAGCTTTGACATCTTTTAGGTTCTGTTTGTGTGAGAGGTTTTGGCTGCGTTTAAACTTGGAGTGAACCTCTCTTTGCTTTCGCAGTAGTTTCCTAACTTTGCTGTTGAGCCACGGTGGGTTTTTCTCGTCCCTCACAGTTTTACTCGGCACTTACCTGTCTAAAATGCATTTTACAATTGCCTTAAACTTTTTCCATGAACACTCAACATTGTCAGTGTCGGAACAGAAATTTTCGTTTTGATCTCTTAGGTAGTCTGAAATCTGCCTTCTATTACTCTTGCTAAACAGATAAACCTTCCTCCCTTTTTTTATATTCCTATTAACTTCCATATTCAGGGATGCTGCAAAGGCCTTATGATCACTGATTCTCTGTTCTGTACTTACAGAGTCGAAAAGTTCGGGTCTGTTTGTTATCAGTACGACCAAGATGTTATTTATCTCCACGAGTCGGTTCTCTGTTTAATTGCTTGAGGTAATTCTCGGATAGTACACTCAGTATAATGTCACTCGATGCTCTGTCCCTACCACCCTTCCTAAACACCTGAGTGTCCCAGTCTATATCTGGTAAATTGAAATCTCCACCTAAGACTATAATATGCTGAGAAAATTTATGTGAAATGTATTCCAAATTTTCCCTCAGTTGTTCTGCCACTAATGTTGCTGAGTCGGGAGGTCAGTAAAAGGAGCCAATTATTAACCTAGCTCGGTTGTTGTGTCTCCGGACGTAGGCATGAAACATACTCCCACAGGAGGAGAAGGGGAAGGGAAGAGCTGGAGGTAAGGGGGGGGGGGGGGGGGGGGGGAGGATGGGGGATGGGGAAGGATGTGGCAAAGGAAGGTATGCAGCCCAGAAAGGAAAGAGAGCCTCACTAGCTTGGGGTCCTGTGCTCACCATGCACATACCCACAAAAGAGTTGTGGAC
This sequence comes from Schistocerca gregaria, assembly GCF_023897955.1. NCBI lineage: Eukaryota > Metazoa > Arthropoda > Insecta > Orthoptera > Acrididae > Schistocerca > Schistocerca gregaria. The sequence continues at coordinate 959,951,758 of NC_064921.1, read as the reverse complement.
CCCCTGGGGGTAGTATCATTTTGTGTTCGCACTGTCGATGGTTCCTTAATCATAAACAAAGACTTTATTAGCTTATATCAGACTCCCAACACTGAATAACAAACTCTGTTTAGTATTTTAAAAGATGTTTTCACTCGTCTTCATTTGTCAATGGATAACTTAAGAGGACAGTGCTATGACGGTGCCTCAAATATGAGAGGTAAGTTCAAAGGAGTAAAAAAAAAGTTAGTTTTGGATATACAACCAAAAGCACGTTATGTGCACGGCACTACTCACAGTTTAGACTTGGCAGTTGTAGACAGTCTCCACCATCTTATGGCTTCAGTCAAGGACTTAAACACCAGAAGGGAATCCAACAAAAGGATGGGACTTTTCAGGAGAATTCGCTGTGAGAGTGCCAATGACCAAGCTGGTCTACGACCCCTTTGTCCGACTCGATGGACTATGTGAGCTTCCAGTATCTTGAGAATATTGAAAAACTTGGAAGAACTTCTAGAGTTCTTTGAAACATTTTCTGCAGAGGACAAAACAGAGGTAGGCTACAAATGTGCATGCTACTTTTGAGTCAATGTTAAAATTCAAGACTTATTTCTTTTTACGTCTTTATTGCCATGCAATGAACCCAGTAGAGGATGTCAATCAAAAAAATTCAGTGTCCTCATCCAAGTGTTGCTGATCTGGAAAAAAATATATGAGGGACTGATCTGTATATTGAATGGAAGGCGTGATAGTTTTGAACATTTTTGGGAATTGTGTCTAAAAGAACAACCTTCACAAGTTGTTGATCCTTCTCTTCCTCGGAATCGAAGAGTATCAAAAAAGCATGAAAACAACAAAGCCAGCTCACCGCACATTTTCAAAACCCCAAAGGAATACTACAAAGCTATTTACACTGAAGTTTGTGAAATGGTGCAAACTTCCATTACTGAGTGGTTTGCTTCAACTGGACTCACACGGGTCATTGCAGTTGACCAAGAGTGCTTGCTTTTAGTAAACAGAGGTCATAAGACATTTTTGAGGGGCTCGGGTTCCCTCAGGCCCCATGGAGTCGGGGCCTGTGACTACATTCCATTACCTTTGTTTTATTTTGGTTGAAGTTTATCTTACAACCTATTTTTAAAAGACAATACTATCCTCAGTCAACAATCTTACAGAGCTGCTGATCCTGTCTGCAGTTGGAGAAATGTTATGTGAAGTAGTGAAGTCTATTAAACTTCTCCAAGTAGTTCCAATCACGACAGCAACAGCACAACAGTCATTTAGCGCCCTTATATTCCAAACAAACAAGCTCCTTCCTAGACTCCATGACCAACTACACCCTCACCCACAATTACTTCTCCTTTGAAGGCATTACATACAAACAAACCCATGGTACCGCTGTGGGCACCCGCAAAGCACCATCCTATGTTAACCTATTCATGGGCCATCTAGAGGAACCCTTCCTAAAAACCCAGAATCCTAAACCCCTCACCTGGTTCAGATTCATTGATGTCATCTTTGCTATTTGGATTGAAGGTGAGGACACCTTATTCACACTCCTCCAGAACCTCAACAACTTCTCCCCCCATTTGCCTCACCTGGTCCTACTCAACCCAACAAGCCACCTTCCTAGATGTTGACCTCCCACCTCAAGAGATGGCTACATCAGTACCTCCATCCATATCAAACCTACTAACCACTGGCAATACCTCCACTTCAACAGCTGCCACCCATTCCATACCAATAAGTCCCTTCCGTACAGCCTAGCCACCATTGGCCGACGTATCTGCAGTGACAAGCAGTCCCTCTCAAAATATACCAAGGGTCTCACTGACCGTAATTATCCTCACATCCTTGTACAAAAACAAATCTTCTGTGCCTTATCTTTCCAGTCTCCCGCCACCTTCCAAAGTCCCACCACAGAGGAACATTCCCCTCATAACTCAGTACCATCCGGGACTGGAGCAACTGAATTACATTCTCCGCCAGGGTAACAATTACCTCTCGTCGTGCCCTGAAGTCAGAAACGTCCTGCCCACTATCCTTCCCACCCATCCCTAACGTGGTATTCCACCATCCACCGAATCTACACAATATACTCGTCCATCCTTACACAACCCCAGCTCCCAGTCCCTTACCTCATGGCTCATACCCCTGTAATAGACCTAGATGCAAGACCTGTTCAATACATCCTCCTACCACCACCAACTCCAGTCTGGTCTTTAACATCACCTATCCCATCAAAGGCAGGGCTACCTATGAAACCAATCATGTGATTTACAAGCTAAGCTGCAACCACTGTGATGCATTCTATGTAGGCATGACAACCAAGGTGTCTGTCCACATGAACAGCCACCGACAAACTGTGGCGAAAAAACAAGTGGATCACCCTGTTGCTGAACATGCTGCCAAACATGATATCCCTCATCTCAATGACTGCTTCACAGCCTGTGCCATATGGATCCTTCCCACCAATACCAGCTATGCTGAACTGTGCAGGTGGGAACTTTCCCTGCAATACATCCTACGTTGCCATAACCCTCCTGGCCTCAACCTTTGTTAGTCACTGTCCTCATCCATCCAGCCTCCTCCCTGTTCCCATTCCAGCACTACCCGGCCGTCATTTCACCGCCACACCCAGTCTTTTAATTTCTTTTTATTTCTCTCCTTCCCCCTCCACACCTTCTCTCCTGCTCTCCGTCTAAACTTCAACACTTCACTGCCCGCCACTCCCACCATACTATCCCTCCGCCTCCCTCCCTCCGCCTCCTCCTTACCCCCAACCAGTCACCACTCCCATCATGCACTGGTGCTGCTGCTCACAGTGTGGTTTCAGTTCTCTGAGACTGCAGACGTGTGTGCAAGTTGCGTTTGCGCGCGCACGCTCGTGTGTGTGTGTGTGTGTGTGTGTGTGTGTGTGTGTGTGTGTACTGCAAAGGCCTTAATGGCCCTAAGTTATAATTGTGTGAATCTTTTTGTTGTGCCTATCGCAACTCAGCTTTGGTGAGTAACAGCTTTCCTTCTCTGGTATTGTTACATTCCATCCTGGATTTTCCATTGTTTAACTTTATTAACTGTATTAAAGCATTAACTTTGAGATATTATTTTTATTTAATGAACCCTGAGCCTTATTCAAAGTAAGCTTAAATTGTTGTTGTTGTGGTCTTCAGTCCAGAGACTGGTTTGATGCAGCTCTCCATGCTACTCTATATTGTCCAAGCCTCTTCATCTCCCAGCACCTACTGCAACCTAAGTCCTTCTGAATCTGTTTAGTGTATTCATCTCTTGGTCTCCCTCTACGATTTTTACCGTCCACACAGCCCTCCAATACTAAATTGGTGATTCCTGATGCCTCAGAATATGCCCTACCAACCGATCCCTTCTTCTAGTCACATTGAGCCACAAACTTCTCTTCTCCCCAATCCTATTCAACACCTCCTCATTAGTTATGTCATCTACCCATCTAATCTTCAGCGTTCTTCTGTAGCACCACATTTTGAAAGCTTCTATTCTCTTCTTGTCCAAACTATTTATCGTCCATGTTTCACTGCCATACATGGCTACACTCCATACAAATACTTTCAGAAATGGCTTCCTAACACTTAAATCTATACTCAATGTTAACAAATTTCTCATCTTCAGAAATGCTTTCCTTGCCATTGCCAGTCTACATTTTATAGATTCTCAGCTTTGACTATCATAAATTATTTTGCTCCCCAAATAGCAAAACTTATTTACTAATTTAAGCGTCTCATTTCCTAATCTAATTCCCGCAGCATCACCCAAATTAATTCGACTACATTCCATCATTCTTGTTTTGCTTTTGTAGATGTTCACATTATATCTTCCTTTCAAGACACTGTCCATTCCGTTCAGCTGCTCTTCCTGATTCTTTGCTATTTCTGACAGAATTACAATGTCATCAGCAAACCGCAAAGTTTTTATTTCTTCTCCATGGATTTTAATTCCATCTCTGAATTTTTCTTTTGTTTTCTTTACTGCTTGCTCAATATACAGATTGAATAACATCGGGGAGAGGCTACAACCCTGTCTCACTCCCTTCCCAACCACTGCTTCCCTTTCATCTCCCTCGACTCTTATAACTGCCATCTGGATTCTGTACAAATTGTAAATACCCTTTTGCTCCCTGTATTTTACCCCTGCCACCTTCAGAATTTGAAAGAGGGTATTCCAGTCAACATAGTAAAAAGCTTTCTCTAAGTCTACAAATGCTAGAAATGTAGGATTGCCTTTCCTTAATCTATCTTCTAAGATAAGACGTAGGGTCAGTATTGCCTCACGTGTTCCAACATTTCTACGGAATCCAAACTGATCTTACCTGAGGTGAGCTACCACCAGTTTTTCCATTTGTATGTAAAAAATTCGTGTTAGTATTTTGGAGCCATGGCTTTCTTTTTGAAGTCTGAGGGTATTTTGCCTGTCTCATACATCTTGCTCACCAGATGGTACAGTTTTGTCAGGACTGGCGCTCCCAAGGCCGTCAGTAGTTCCAATGGAATGTTGTCTACTCTGGGGGCCTTGTTTCGACTCAGGTCTTTCAGTGCCCTGTCAAACTCTTCACATAGTATCATATTTCCTATTTCATCTTCATCTACATTCTCTTCCATTTTTAAAATATTGTCCTCACGAACAGCGCCCTTGTATAGACTTTCTATGTCCCTACCACCCATCCTAAACACTCAGATGTTTAGGATGCGTGGTAGGGACAGCGCATCAAGCGACATTATACTGAGTGCACTATTCGAAAATTATCTTGAGCAATTAAACAGAGAACAGACTTGTGGATATAACATCTTAGTCCTACTCATAACAACAGATCTGAACTTTTCGACTCTGTAAGCGCAGAACAGGGAATCAGTGATCATAAGGCCATTGCAGCATCCCTGAATATGGAAGTTAATAGGAATATAAAAAAAGGGAGGAAGGTTTATCTGTTTAGCAAGAGTAATAGAAGGCAGATTTCAGACCACCTAACACATCAAAACGAAAATTTCTGTTCCGACACTGACAATGTTGAGTGTTCATGGAAAAAGTTTAAGGCAATTGTAAAATGCATTTTAGACAGGTACGTGCCGAGTAAAACTGTGAGGAATGGAAAAACCCACTGTGGTTTAACAACGAAGTCAGGAAACTACTGCGAAAGCAAAGAGAGGTTTACTCCAAGTTTAAACGCAGCCAAAACCTCTCAGACAAACAGAAGCTAAAGGAGTTAGTGTAAGGAGGGCTATGCATGAAGAGTTCAGTGAATTCGAAAGTAAAATTCTATGTACCAGCTTGACAGAAAATCCCAGGACACACTGGTCTTACATTAAATCAGTAAGTGGCTCGAAACAGCATTTCCAGACACTCTGGGATGATGATGGCATTGAAAATGAGGATGACATGCGTAAAGCTGAAATACTAAACACCTTTTTCCAAAGCTGTTTCACAGAGGAAGACCGCACTGCAGTTCCTTCTCTAATTCCTCGCACAAACGAAAAAATGGCTGATATCGAAATAAGTGTCCAAGGAACAGAAAAGCAACTGAAAACATTCAACAGAGGAAAGTCCACTGGACCGGGATACCAATTCAATTCTACACAGAGTACACGAAAGAACTTGCCGCCCCCCCCCCCCCCCCCGATCCCTTCTAACAGCCACGTACCGCAAGTCTCTAGAGGAACGGAAGGTTCCAAATGATTGGAAAAGAGTACAGGTAAGTCCCAGTCTTCAAGACGGGTCGTCGAGCAGATGCGCAAAACTACAGACCTATATATCTGACATTGATCTGTTGTAGAATTTTAGAACATATTTTTTGCTCGCGTATCGTGTCATTTCTGGAAGCCCAGAATCTACTCTGTAGGAATCAACATGGATTCCGGAAACAGCGATCGTGTGAGACCCAACTCGCTTTATTTGTTCATGAGACCCAGAAAGTATTAGATACAGGCTACCAGATAGATGCCATTTTCCTTGACTTCCAGAAGGCATTCGATACAGTTCCACACTGTCGCCTGATAAACGAAGTAAGAGCCTACAGAATATCAGACCAGCTGCGTGGCTGGATTGAACAGATTTTAGCAAACAGAACACAGCATGTTGTTCTCAATGGAGAGACGTCTACAGACAAAGTAACCTCTGGCGTGCCACAGGGGAGTGTTATGGTACCATTGCTTTTCACAATATATATAAATGACCTAGTAGATAGTGTCGGAAGTTCCATGCGCCTTTTCACAAATGATGCTGTAGTATACAGAGAAGTTGCAGCATTAGAAAATTGCAGCGAAATGCAGGATGATCTGCAGTGGATAGGCACTTGGTGCAGGGAGTGGCAACTGTCCCTTAACATAGATAAATGTAATGTATTGCGAATACATAGAAAGGAGGATCCTTTATTGTATGATTATATGATAGCGGAACAAACACTGGTAGCAGTTACTTCTGTAAAATATCTGGGAGTACGCGTGCGGATCGATTTGAAGTGGAATGATCATATAAAATTAATCGTTGGTAAAGCGGGTGCCAGGTCGAGATTCATTGGGAGAGTCCTTAGAAAATGCAGTCCATCAAGAAAGGAGGTGGCTTACAAAACACTCGTTTGACCTATACTGGAGTATTGCTCAACAGTGTGGGATCCGTACCAGGTCGGGTCGATAGAGAAGATCCAAAGAAGAGAGGCGCGTTTTGTCACAGGGTTACTTGGTAAGCATGATAGCGTTACGGAGATTTTTAGCAAACTCAAGTGGCAGACTGCAAGAGAATCGTTCTGCATCGCGGTGTAGCTTGATGTCCAGGTTTCGAGAGGGTGCGTTTCTGGATGAGGTATCGAATATATTGCTTCTCCCTAATTATAACTCCTGAGGAGATCGTGAATGTAAAATTAGGGAGTTTCGAGTGCGCACGGAGACTTTCTGGGAGTAATTCTACCAGTGAACCATACGCGACTGGAACAGGAAAGGGAGGTAATGACAGTGGCACGTAAAGTGTCCTCCACCACACACCGTTGGTTGGTTTGCGGAGTATAAATGTAGACCCTCTATATACTCCTTCAACCTTCTTTGCTTAGAACTGGGTTTCCATCTGAGCTCTTAATATTCATTTTCTCCAAAGGTCTCTCTAATTTTCCTGTAGGCACTATCTATCTTACCCCTAGTGATATGTGCCTCTAAATCCTTACATTTGTCCTCTAGCCATCCCTGCTTAGCCATTTTGCAATTCCTGTTGATCTCATTTGTGAGACATTAGTATTCCTTTTTGCCAGCTTCATTTACTGCATTTTTATATTTTCTCCTTTCATCAATTAAATTCAATATCTCTTCTGTTACCCAAAGATTTCTTTTAGCCCTCATCTTTTTACCTACTTGATCCTCTGCTACCTTCACCATTTTGTCTCTCAAAGCTACCCATTCTTCTTCTACTGTATTTCTTTCCCCCATTCTTGTCAATCGTTCCCTAATGCTCTCCCTGAAGCTCTCTACAACCCCGGGTTCTTTCAGTTTAACCAGGTTCCATCTCCTCAAATTCCCACCTTTTTGCAGTTTCTTCAGTTTTAATCTACAGTTCATAACCAATAGATTGTGGTCAGAGTTCACATCTGCCCCTGAAAATGTACTGCAGTTTAAAACCTGATTCCTGAATCTCTGTCTTACCATTATATAATCTATCTGATACCTTCTAGTATCTCCAGGCTTCTTCCATGTATACAACCTTCTTTCATGATTCTTGAATCAAGTGTTAGCTATGATTAAGTTATGCTCTGTGCAAAATTTTACCAGATGGCTTACTCTTTTATTTCTTCCCCCCCCCCCCCCTCCCCAAATTCATATTCAACTACTACATTTCTTTCTTTCCCTTTTCTTACTATTGAATTCCAATCACCCATGACTATTAAATTTTCGTCTCCCTTCACTATCTGAATAATTTATTTTATCTCATCATACATTTCATCAATTCTTCATCATCTGCGGAGCTAGTTGGCATATAAACTTGTACTAATGTGGTACACGTGGGCTTCGTATCTATCTTGGCCACAATAATGCATTCACTATGCTGTTTGTAGTAGCTTAACCGCATTCCTATTTTCCTATTCATTATTAAACCTTCTCCAGCATTACCCCTATTTGATTTTGTGTTTATAACCCTGTAGTCAGCTGACCAGAAGTCTTGTTCCTCCTGCCACCGAACTTCACTAATTCCCACTATATCTAACTTTAACCTATCCATTTCCCTTTTTAATTTTTCTAACCTACCTGCCTGATTAAGGGATCTGACATTCCACGCTCCGATCTGTAGAATGCCAGTTTTCTTTCTCCTGATAACAATGTCCTCCTGAGTATTCCCCGCCCGGAGATCGAAACGGGGGTCTATTTTACGTCCGGAATATTTTACCCGAGAGGACGTCGTCATCATTTAAACATATAGTAAAACTGCATGCCCTCGGGAAAAATTACGGTTGTAGTTTCCCTTGCTTTCAGCCTTTTGCAGTACCAGCACAGCAAGGCTGTTTTGGTTAGTGTTAGAAGGCAAGATCGGTCAATCATCCAGACTGTTGCCCCTGCAACTACTGAAAAGGCTGCTGCCTCTCTTCAGGAACCACATGTTTGTCTGGCCTCTCAACAGATACCCCTCCGTTGTGGTTGCACCTACGGTGCAGGCTATCTTTCATCAGTGAGTCACGCAAGCCTCCCCACCAATGGCAAGGTCCATGGTTCATGGGGAGTGGGAGATCTATACATCTATTCATAGATATAATAAACAGGTTCAAATGGATGTAGGTTTCAGTATTTCTTCAGAGATGAAGAGGCTTGGAAAGGATAGAAGAGAATTGAGAGCTGCATTAAATCAGTCTTTAGACGGAAGGCAGCAGCAGCAACAAAACAACAATAACAACAACAACACACACATAGTGCCAGTTCTGACAAATCTTTTTGATTTTTAACAGCTAATCGTGCCTTTCATAATCAGTAAAATGAGACTTATTCTAGTTTAAACAGCTGAAAATTGAGCCTTCACGTTCAATTCTGCAGCTAAATTACTTGCATTCCTAAAATAGGGATAATAATGACATTGTCTTGTTCATATTTGCCATGATGTTGGTAGAGAATGTCTGTGACCCCATTAACTTTGACTTGACGGTTTGCACCGAAGCTCTCACAATTGTTATGACTGGTTATACCGACCCTCAAGATTTCTACCAGAAGGAACTGTATGAGCACTGACTAAAACTTTATGCTATGTTACCTTGGTCTGGGAACATACACACATTTTTCTTACAATATAAATTTTTGTGAGAATATAATCCCCATGTGGGGACAGAGAAGACGAGCTTAAAATAAACAGTCTAATACAACAATCATAGAGCTGTATCTTATTTTCTTACCATGTCGACTCTTCATTTATTATATAATTCAAACCTTTCACTTCTTCAGTTAATTGCAATGTCAGAGTCACACTGCATGTATCATCCCCAAAATTTGACCTATTTTGTACGCACACACACGCACGCACGCACACACACACACACACACACACACACACACACACACACACACACACTAGAGCTATGCCTGCAGTCGACACCACAGTCTTACATTATGCCAAGATTGGCTTAGTGATAGCACATGTTGTGTCACAAATTAGTGGGGCTAACACTGTTATCCTTCTCACCTTAGCAACAACAAGTAGATATCCATACTTTAACGTATTTATGTTTCATATCCTCAATGCAAGTGTGTTGTTTCTTTATTTCACGCGTAGTTAATGAGTGTCGTGACTACGCAGTATTGTCCATTTCATCCAAGGTGGATTTCACAGTGTCGCACAACCAAACCTTTCAGTGGATGGCTAGTAACTACAAGAAGAAGGCAGCTACAGTGTCAAGATATGTGTTGCACTTTAACTTAAACATATAAAAATAACTAAAATATTGTAATGTGGTGTAACGAAAACATTAGTACTCGTCTGTCAATCAAAATGTAGTAAGCTGGCGTCAAGGTGTGAGAGAAGGTAATAAACTGTTATACAGTACAAGTCACTTTAAGAAGAGAGAATGTTACGAAACAGAGACAACTACATTCACGCTAATACTTACGTATCCATAAGAAAGGCCTTTGAGAAGTATACAGTAATTTTTACTATCATGTACTGGTGAAAGATCTATCAGAAAAATCTATTAAGTTCTGGTCATACATGAGGTCATTTAATGGATCCAAACATTCCAGTCAGTCTCTTGTGGAGCCATCTGGCACTGAACTGAGTACAACAGACAGAATGCAGAAATTTTAAATTCCACGTTTAAAAGAATATTCGTCCAAAAGGATACCTCTGTACCAATGTCTGACCATGGCAAATTCTCTCAGATGGGAGGAGGCATCAATATTACCATCTCCAGTACTGAAAATTAAAGCCACATCAAATGAATAAGGCAGCAGATATTAGCCTCTGATGGAATTCTAGTTAAATTTTACATTGATACATTGTGGAATTAGCTCCTTTCTCACCTTGTATTAATTGAAAACATGTTGCGTGATTAAGAGTTCCATGTGACTGGAAAAGTGAGCAGATAATCCTGTTTACAAACTGGTAAAAGATATAACGAAAATATAATTAAATGACCAATATCTCATTTACAGGTTCCTCGAGCAGGAGAGAAAAAAAAAAAAAAAAAAAAAATCAGTAACACTGGCATGATTTAACATCTGCCATGAATTGTTCTGTAGCTTGTATTACACGACCTACATAGGTGGATGTAGGGACCTAAAGTTCTTATTTCATGCAGAAATCTATTTATTTACAATAACTGAAAGGAATCTGAAGGCATCTGAAACTAAGAAAAATATGACGAACATCAAATAACTTAGTTTTTTACCAAACTGCGGTCTAAGGAATATATTAAATGCAATTTATAGTAAATATGGTGGCAACTGTTTTCATCTGGGCTAATTTTGAAATATCTTTACTTAAAAAAAATATCCATTCAGGGAACATCTGTCTTCTATATCAATATGTACGAACCTGCAAGAAAAGAGAGCAAAAGAACCTATGGCATACTCTAGACAATTTACTTCAGAGATGAATTATCCCATGTTTTAATTTTCTGCAAATCATGCTGGAATGGTTCATTCAAGCTCAAAAAGCAGCACTACTTCAACATACATACATAAATTGAGATTAAATATCCCGCTAAGTTTTTCAACAAACAAAACAAAACTGTTCTCTCTCATTTTCCATACAACCTCAACAAAACCATTGCCACTGCTAAAGTGCCACTGAACAATATACTTCCATGATCATTCAGGCCTTATGAAATCAACCATATTCTTAGTTGGGGTTTTGACTACTTCCCCTTATGCACTAGAAGCATTCGTGTGGATACAACAACACACAAGTTGTACATCCATGTTAATGGCTACTGCTAAAGTCATGCTAAACAATAACTTTCACTTACTTGCTGAAAAATGCCCCACATCACAAAACTTAACACTCATGTGCCAGTTAAATAACTTGTCTTCCTCAACACCATCTCCTTAGGTGGGTAGTTTATCCAAAATACTCTCTACATAACCTCCTTTACACCTGTACAATCATACATATTAGGCAAACAGCACATACTGAACACTGACAACACAATATAACCAATAACAGCTCTTTTTTTTTTAATAGTAGCTTTCTTACTAAGAGTGTTATATTTGCTTGCAGTTGATTCGAGCATAAGTAGGATACAGACTTTAATGACAGTTGTGTAAAATGCAGAGTCTCACAATTGTATCATAGATTAAAATGTACTCTGGCTTCTAGCAATGTCAAGTGGTTAAAACATCACAAGCTTTCAACCAAGCACCTCTTGGTCACTGTCAAATGATATGACTGTCAGTCGGGAGCTGGTATGCCCTTATACAGATTATATGGGCATACGCTGATTTGGAGTTCAACACAGCTGCTTCAGCCTCGCAATCAATGCATCCAAAGCCACACTGCTCTATGAAGAGTGTTATTGGTTATTCTTTTTGACAGATTCTTTAATTACATACTTCCAGAAGCCATTAGTGAGAGTCACAGCTGAAGTTTCATCATATTTGATCCAGTAACCACTTTCCAGAGCATACACCAACCCAGAAGCTCATATTGTGACCGGCAGAGGTTTCATCAAATTTCATCCAATTACTAGAGCACGGTTCACACTAACCGTTTCAGGACAGTGTAATTAAAGAAACGATCACAATACACATCAGTGGTAACATCTTTATTAGGGATGAAGGCCTGGAGCTCAGAAGAGAGTGGAATCCAGTGATCATGGGGGTGGAGCAAGTGTATCGATGGTGACCTAAATCAAGCATATACAGCAATGATATGAGCACCAGTGACATCACAGCTGGCAGCTCGTGTATATGAGGGCATACCAGTAGTCCACTGGTAGTAATGCCATTTGAAAATGCCCAAAAAAATGCTTGCTTAAAAGAGCATTGCAATTTAACCACATGATAAGACAGTAAGCCAGAGGTCTACAGATTTCTGCAGATGAAACTCACTACTGATGTATTTCCTGACTCAGTCCGTATCCCATCATGTGAAATGTAGATCAATATGAACAACTGAAATGCTGAAAAATACTGCTCCCTTTCCATGCACAATGGATTTTTTTAAAAAAAAGAAGTTCCTACACAGATGCAAGTTACTAATTCCTACCCAACATCATCTTCACAATACAATAATAGAGATTATAGGGAACGGAGGAGACGTCAAGGAGAAATCTTTTCAGTTAACTTTCACATTTCACTTTGCTGTCTGTGAAACACTAATTCACTGGACGAGTGAACAAAAATTTTGGCTGCACCATTGTGCACCCCTTCTTGTGCTAAAGGCAATCTCAAAGTGTCATAATGAATGTCATTTTTCCTTCTGGTATTGTGATTATGTAGGATATATCATTGTTCCTTCTGAACTGCAGCGGATTATTTACAACAAACTTCGTGAGAGACTGTATGCCTACTGAAGCTGTAGTCAAAATATGTAATTCCTTAAACAGCTGATTGCGACTGAATACCAAATATTACCATTACAGCACATTTTTTGAGCAATGAAGACTTTTTTTTTTTAAATGAGTTATGCCAGGACTTTATTCAGTATGACATTATTGGAAAGTATGTCAACATACTATTTGCCTCTTCTCAAGAACAACTATGATTCTAATTGCAAAGTTTAGCTGAACTACTTGGTTTTAGCAATTCCAACAGATAACCGCCATTAAAAAACTGGAACTAATGCATTCAAGTTTTCGGAACCAAAGCAGATTATACATTTCCAAAATCATTTTATAATAATCACTAGTACGGCCAGTTACATTTGGAGCAGGTCTTATAAGGAATCGATTGTCAAAACACATTTACTTATATGTGGCCAGTTTACAAAATAGCCAATGTTGGACATGAACCCTCTCTTAGAACTATAACGCGCGGAAATACGGGTCCAGGAATTCTAGTATAGCTAGTTATGCAAAAAAATTAATTCATTTTATCATGTAAATCTAAAACCTAATCTCTTGTACTTCTAAGTAACAAAATAAACACACAAAGCATTCATTGGTTTGAAATGGTCTCATGCATTCAGCCGGATGAAGCCAGAGAACATTCCAAAATAATCATGCGCTGGGAGAACCTTAAATGATATTTTCATTGCCAAGTAGGGCATAAATCGCGTCATTGCAACAAGTTAAAGACCATACATCACTTTGTCACAAACGCCACACCCACATTCCAAGAGAAATACTCTGTTACGACAGTGATCAAGGAATCAGCAGCGGAAAGCTGAGGAGCAACTAATATCATAAATCACTTACGATAAAAATTCCATCAAATTAAAATCAAGAAGAAATATTCTGTGCAAGTCGTGACGAAGATGACGTTTAAAACTGTGTTACATTAACCTGCATGCTTTTCGTCGAACACTTCAGGCGTCCCAAGTTACGAGACAGCGTTCACATAATTATGATATAACAAGAAATAATCCTTGATAGACATTATTTTGCAATTTGCTGGTTGACAAATCTTGACACGAATTTCCAATTTTCAAACATGACGCTTCAAGTAACCAAAGATGTTTGTTTACTGCTTGGATTTCAAAATATGCCCACACCATAGATTATAGTATTTGTCATGGCCATGTCTCTGCTCACCGTTTGAACCACAAGCAACTACAGGCCGACCTACACGATCTGAAGCAGCAAATAGGAGCTTATAGTTAATAACAGCGCAGACACACCGTGGCAAGTAAGCAGTAGTTTTTCACAGATATGTGCGCAAACCTGGAGTTAGAGTTCGAGGTTTTAACAAAATTGTTCAAATGTCTGGGAGCAAATCAAATCTGCGCGCACAAATTGGAGTGTGTGGATAGGAGATAGCCATAAATCTGGAGAGGGCCAGCTGTTTGTTCAGTATAGGGAATCCTAAAAAGTTTGATACTCAACAGAGCTTAACGTAGTTCATTGCTTAATTTATTTTAGTAGATAGGAGTCACACACGTTTGTGGAAAGTTAAGACGAAGGAATAGACGGATCGAGATAAGAAGGCAGGTGCTTGAAATTGTGCAATATAAAAAAACAAGAGCAGTTGACACTACAACAAGCTCAGAAACTGTTATTTTAAAAAGTCGGCCCAGGCTTAACCTAACAGCTGAGTTCTGAGGCCTTCCACTTAAAAATCTCCCTCATTACGTTGATCAGCATAAGGAATTTCTAATATACTTCCAGTCAATACTATCCTATTCCATAATTTTTTATTACAGACAATATAAAATCAAAGAGGTATTTATTCTACTGAACACTGTAGTTAAAATATTGTGCTTAGCAGATAAAGGAACATCTTGCAGCAGGGTGGTCCGGGACATAAGGATTCCTCTACTTGTGTTCTCATCACCATACAAGGAGAGTAACAAGTTACATTTTTTCTTTGTATTTCCATAGTCTAATCCTTAAATTCCTTGTGTGCTTTGTGAGAGGTGTAGTCTCATGTTTTAATAAATTTAAATGCAGACTCTCGCACTATGTAACACATTTGTCATCTGTTTGTTTTGTATTGCTTAGTCGGTCACCAGCCTCCATTGGTGGGACACAAGGAGAGTAGCTAGATACATATTTAGATTTCTATGTTTAAATTTTAAGAGAGTAGTACTAGGATGGATAGGGTGTGTGCATGCTGTGTGCAGAGTCAGGAGGAGCTGGTTGCAGTTTGTAAACAGTTGCAGTCATTTATTACGAAAAATAAATGACAATACTTCATGAAATACATAGATGTGCCGCAAGCAAAGGGCGACAGACAAAATAAGAAACCTCTTCAGTATAAAAATTTCAAGTTTGTGTTATGTAGAAAGTACGAGCAAAGTAATGAGCTTTGACACTTCTATTCAGGTCGCTTGTCTTGAGGCCTCTGTAGAACTGGCTGTGGCCAATAAAGCACAGCGCTTGTGTTCCCTTCACATAGATACCACTGCTGTCGCATTCTCATCCTGGAGAAGGGTCAGTCAGTGTGCACTTTGCGGACGTATTCATCACAGCCCTCTCTGCTCTCACGTTCCTGACTGGAATGCCAGTGTTTAACACTACACCATAACAGCAGCAGAATCCTGACAGTTATGTTAAAGAAGTTAATACTATGATTAAAGTAAGTGATTTCAAATATAGGCCTCTGTCATGATCCAATAAAATACAAATCATTCATGCACGACAGTTTTACAGGAGTCTTGCTGTAAATTTGGAATCAAGATGGATAACTGTTCAGTCTTCTTAAGCCGGGTTCACACACGCAACGAAAGTATCGCCACAAGTCAAGTCATTCTGGAGTGGCGCTGTGAGCTACCGTTCACACAGGACGCCACAAATTCTTCGTCATTGCGTAGTTTCCAAAATGGCGTCACCTGTCTCAGCTGATTAAACAGCTGTGCATATTACTAAATAAGATGTTTTGGAACCATAATAAATGTAAAATATTACTTACCAAAGTGTTTCTCGTCTCTCTTGTCTCAACTACATGTTTTAAGAACCGGTCTGCAGCTTCAAGCCAAGCAAGGCTGGGTGTATAAATACCGTCTGTAGATGCACCACTCTTAAGTGATTTCAGTACTTTTTTATGTTCATTCATGTAAAACTGCAGTTCGCCATTAGCAGTGGTGATACTTTTGTTGCCTGTGTGAACCCGGCTTTACAGTGGAATGAACCAAGATTTGCAAATTAGTTCAAATGGCTCTCAGCACTATGGGACTTAGCTTGTGAGGCCATCAGTCCTCTAGACCTTAGAATTACTTAAACCCAACTAACCTACGGACATCACACATATCCATGCCCGAGGCAGGATTCGAATCTGCGACCATAGCAGTCGTGCGGTTCCAGACTGTAGTGCAAATTAGTAGAAGCTATAATGATTTCCTCTACGATTTTACAGTGTTATGTCCATCTGAATTGCCCAGGAAGCTAGATGTACAGTTCATCTCTGCAAACAATTTAGGATCTCAGATAGCAGAAGGAGTACAAAGAACACAGAAATATTAAAAGGAAGCCTAGTTATCTACTTCTATTGCTTTATGCTTCAGATACTGTTGCTATATCAACAGCTAAATGTCAATACTCATTTAGCTCCATGAATGATATTGCAATCCCTTGAGGAAAAGCCCTTTTGGTGGATCATACGTCTGATTTTATATTCATCAGTTTCACTGAACTTCTTTTTTCTGTGTTTGACCCACTGCAGTATTTAGGAACAGGGAGGCTATCAGCAGAGGTAGTCCCTTTCATAAGAAAGATGACTGCAGAATAATATCCTTCTGAGCTTGTCTGGCAAATTTTGAAGGATTAGCTGAGTACTGGAGGCTTTAATTTTCTACCTAAGGCCTTGGCCTTGCTTGTATGTAGATACATAAGAGGTTGCTAATATATAGAAACTCATTTTCAGTAATACCTTCCTTTTTATTGTAATATAATATCACCACTATCAGTCTTTACTTTGTTTCTATTTTATCAAAGCAAAGATCTGCCTACAAAAAAAGTGAGAGGAGTGGTATCTGTTCATCTACTAGTTTCTTAAATGTGTCGTGAATCATGCATATTCTAATTTCCTTTCTGAATATTTGTCTAGTAACGTTTTATTTGTACTTGCAATGCTCTCTGGCTTGTTTTTGGCCCAACTGCACACGACTTTGTTCATTGTACACGCTGGTGTACCTGCTCAATAACTGTTTCCATTTGAAGGCTCCATTGGCCTTTGTCGTTGCAGTTATTGATGGCAGGCTACGATTGGGGCCTAAAGATGACGCCTTTTGGCGTCGAAAACTGGTAGCATGTTTTGAATAAATGATGTTGCATTCCAATGCAGCTGTTGGTTTTAATTGTCATTATTTAAGTAATTCAGATGCTGGCTTGTAACATTATACTTGTCCCAGTTAATTGTTGCAGCAGTAAAGGGATTCTCAGTTCAGTGACATAAGTAACTAATAGCTTTATCAGTCAAATATTTCATGGTTACACTAATACGTGAAGAAAACGTTCTGCTTGCTATCGTTCTTCTTATATTGGTGGTACGTCTATAAACAAATTGTTAAGCAATATATATCACAATCGAATCCACTCTGAGCAAGCAATGCAAATCACAATAATACCCAACCCACTAAAAGACAGAATGAACTGACTGCAGATGTCGTTATGTCGAGGCATCAGTTACTGATCTCCTGGTATTCAGTTGGAAACACTAGCAAACGTCCACTCAAGAGTGTAACTCGCCACTACCACTTGAGGACAGTTCAGTAAGATACTGTCCTATGTACTATTCAGCCCAGACCTGTACTAGTTACTGTCTCTTCTGGATCCTAAAACGAAATATCCAGTTTTTAATTGAGGCATGAACTGTCCATTTAGTCCAAGCTAGATCATGAAAGGAACCATTAAACTTTGGCAAATGAACTGCTATTAATACCTGAATAATAAGCATTTTCATATCTGGTCTTCTGTGCTTCACGCAGTGGCTATTGTGTGCTTGTTTATTCCTGGGGTTTCATGGAGTTTCTGCATGCTATTCTACTTGTCACCACATCAACTCATACCACTCTCAGTTCTGCTTTGACTGCAGTGTATTACACACTGCAATTACAAATAAGAAAAGAAATATACATAACAACAGTCATGTTGTAATTTAAACTTAGCATGCCATTCATTCATAATGAAGGTTGGGCTACGAATTTTGTTGTGTCACCAACCATACAGTACTTGGGCATGTCACAGAACCTCCTCCTCTCACAAATCTGCTGTGGATCAACTGCTAATCAATCTTACTATTAGTGATATCCAATATCCAACTATTTTTCTACCTCTCCTAGATGATAAGACCATTAACACTTACAAACTATAGCAATACCAAGTACATTTTAAAACCCCAAGTATATTTTAGTACCTCCAACTACAAATTAAAGAGTACGGGAAGGAATTTTTCTCATGCATTTTAATTCAGCATTCCTTCTCCCCAACTACTGAGTGAAGTTCTCCATTCTTATGACTTGATTTTGTTCTATGTTCAATACATGTGCACTAATTATAAAAAAAACAATCAATACACCTACAAAAAATTGTATTTAAAACCAATATTCTGTTAGTTCCAGAGGGCACCTTTGGCTAAATAATTGCATGTTGAGTATCTTTAACCCTGCCTCTGACAGACAACTCTTCATTCGTTTAAGTACATTGGTATCTTAATATGAAACTTTAAACTTGATCACTGATACTGGCTGAGTTCCATCAAAGCCATATTTTTGTACTTCAGATTGCAAGTCTACTCATCACATGCTTAACGTTAATATACTGTTTACATCCTCAAATTTTTGCAAATATATTTACAGATGTACTACTTTTTAAGTTGCCAGTAGTATTATAACCAAATTACATTAATGTACAACCATATACAAAATGACAACTACACAACTAGAGTTGGCAATTTAATTTCTTCCCTGTGCATTGCTTCAAGAAAGACACCTAACCGTATTACTGATCGCTTCACCAAACCAAGTACTTCTGGCAAGCCCTAGGCCTCCTTCCTTCTCTTCAACCCTCCATTACATGCACCATGGACTGTGAGTCTGCAGTGTTGTCTTTCCATCAACAATCACTTATAAATTCAAGATTTCCATTAGCGGCTTTTTCTACCTTCCCCTCCTTCCATAACGAATTATTGGCAACAGTTGAAGTTAGTCATTATTTCCAGAAGCAGCAGTCTCATGAGGTGTGGAGTGTCAGTCCGCGCATGTGCATTCGTGTGGCGCGATTCTATCATCAGTTCTCTTACTATGTATTGTAGGTAAGGAGGTTTCTTCCTGTATAATATTACAAAACATAGACAGTTACGTTTAGAAACTTTATTTATTTATTTATTATCCAAACTGTCATACAATTATGAGTCTTTTCATTGACCATCACCGATTACTGAAATGAGTTATACACTTTTTTTTCAGAAGAACAGTGGATGACGATCAGGTTTTGCAGTGATTGAACGAAGAGCTTGGTAATGAAGAATATAGTGATCTGGAGTCAATATTAGAAAGTGATCACTATTCAGATAGTGACTAGTCGCTGGATGAAAGTGATTCTATCGAAAAATTTGGCTTGTATTTTGGGAAAGACGGTATTCAATGGGGCCATCGACCTCTAATCCAAAACAGAAGAGTAAGGAGACCTCAACATAATACTGACAAGCATTTACCAGGAGTCATAAGCGAAGCAAAAAAATGCCAAGTGTCCAATTGATTGTTTACAACTTTTCTTCACAGATGGCATTTTAGAAGAAATTGTTCGCTGCACTAATATTTACATTGCTACCATCTGTTCTAAATATTCAAGAAAAAGAGATAGTGAAGACACTAACATTACAGAAATCAAAGCTTCTTTAGGAATCCTTTTCTTGGCGGGTGTGCTATGAACATCACACACAAATTTACTAGATCTCTGGGCTGCAGATGGTACTGGAGTGGATTACTTCAGACTTTCAATGGGCATAATCCATTTTCGTTTCTTGCTGACATGTCTGAGATTTTATGACGTCAGAAACAGAGCTCATCAGAAGGAAACAGACAAATTAGCTGCTGTCCGATTCTTGACACATCAGTTCAATGAAAACTGCAAGAAACATTATAGTTTATCAGAACTAGTTACAGTACATGAAATGCTGGCTGCATTCAGGGACAGATGTGGATTTATACAATACACTTCATCAAAACAGGAAAAATATGGTATAAAAATGTTTGCACTTACATATGCAAGGATGTTCTATACCAGCCATTTAGAAATATACTGTGGAAAGTAACTGGATGGGCCTTATCTCTGGGATAACACACCTCATGCTATTGTCAAAAGAATGGTGAAATGCATATCCACATCTGGAAGGGATGTAACATGTGATAATTGGTTCACATCAATTCCACTGGAAAATGACAAGCTGACAATGGCTGGAACAATTCGAAAAAATTACAAATACTGCATCCAACAAAATATATGACAGTTGAACTATCGAAAGATGAAACAACAGCACATGTTTCTCAACAACTTTTATGAACAGGTGAAGACACGTGTCCTTCTGACCTGACAACTGGCCACATTAAACCCAATAGTTATTTCTAAAAAACATAGCCACTGCTAAAAACGAACTCATCGACCAAACTTATCCAAAAATTGTTCTCAACTATACCAATCTGGTCTGGCTATTTGAAAGGGCAGTTTTGGCAAAGAAAAATAATATTATCGAGGATATCAACTTTAATACTCAAAGAAAATTCCCATTGAACAGACAATACACAAATCGATTGACATAATGGTAAATGTTGAAGAAAGTGTGAACTTCCCTGCAGAATTTCTAAACTCTTCCAAGCAGCAGGAGTGTAATTGGATCTCTGATCATACTACTTAGAAATCGCATCTCACAAAAACTAAGTAGTGGAACATGGATGATCGTCAAACAGCTATCGAATAACATCATCGAAGCCGAACGTACGACAGGAAGTACAGGAAGAATACCACTGATTTCTACTGAGCTGCCATTCAGGTTTAAAAGACTGCAATTTGCAATTAAATTAGCCTACAGTTTTAAAATTAACCAAATGCAAAACAAACTTTAAAACATTGGGTCATCAACCTCAAAGACTCCTGCTTCTCTCATGATCAACTATATGTAGCTTGCTCTTGAGTAGAAAATTCGAAAAAAATGTACTTACATACAAAATCAAAATGTTTATAAACAAATATTGAGATAGAATATTTTTCAATACAACTCTTATACTTTAAGGTTTATCCTTTTATTCCAGTTAACACACAGTGTCATATTCACTCACTGGGCGAAGCCAGGTACCCCAGCTAATATAAAATAAACAGTGAGCTAGATGAGAAAAATTTTCGATATGCGTAAGAAAATGACCCAGATTCCAAGCTAGCAGAATGAGGTAGTTGTCCACGAGATAATTAGCAATCATATAAGTGGCTGACTGGGATCTGATGTAACTGCACCATTCATTGCTTCGAGTGGGCCTTTACTATTTGGTAACACTTATGTATGTCAACAAAATGAGGTAATGAATGTTTCTTTTGATTTTGCTCATATATGTATACTTTGCTAATATAAAGTCAGCTGTTTTTTTTCATTTGTGAAAAGTATGTCACATGCCTGTTTGTGTTATAGAAAATGCCATGGGTGCTCGATTGTTAGTACTGTAGAAGTACCCACTATTAAGGATAAGTGGCACAGACCCTTGATTCTCATGTTTGTCACTGAGCTTGTTAGCCTATTCATTCACATCCTTAAATGACATTAGATTAGTATTAACATGAAACAAATCTGACAATGGTTCGTCTCTTTCACTTTTTGTCTTTTTTCTAGTTTCCTGACCCATAGAATAGGCTATGTCGTAGCACATGCCATTAGATAATACTCTGTATTATGTAAGTGATACTTCCCTACTGTCTTGTGTGATCTTCTGTGTCCTTCCAAATCACAGGGACACCAAACGACATGTGAAGTCCTTTCAACCAACGTCTCAAGAGTGTAACAAAGGTAAAACAGCGTACATGGGGGTCACTTTTGTCTTGGTCACCAAACTTGGACCAAAAATAAAGTCAACAGCATTTTTTACAAGATGATTAAGATTTCGTTTTTATGATATCAGAGTTAATTCACCACAGATATAACAAAAAGAATTTGGGTTATTTATACAGGTGTCTATCCATTTATTCTTCTGAATTCACACAAAACACAAACCTTCACAAACTTACAGCAACTCACATTGCAAGGTCAGAGCCCTCCTCACAGCAACTCACATTGCAAGGGCAGAGCCCTCCAACTACAAAACTATTGAATAGGGGTCGACAAGAGGTTTTCGAACTTACACCACATATAGCTCGAACAGCCAGTTTTTGAGCCAAAAATACCCTTTTTGAATCAGAAGAATTACCCCAAAAAATAATACCATACTACATAAGCGAATGAAAATATGCGAAGTAGACTACTTTTCGCGTTGAAGTAATGAGTAATGAGGAATGAACAAAAATGTTGTCTATGGTTGTTCTACTGTTCCTTAGCACTCTCGTTGGAAAGAATACGGTTTGCATAAGATTATATGAATTAAGGAGGTATACCAGCATCCTCTTCCTTGCACAATCACTTATACAATCATATATGTGGTTTCAGAATTGGCGTTTCAGCATGAAATTGGTAACCACTACAGCTGAATTTTATATCACAGCAACTGAGATGGACAAATTAAAAAAAATCATCGAATTTCCTCAGAGATAGTTATATGTCAAGCTAAATAAGAGTCATCTACAGACCAACCAAGATGATGAAATGAAAAGTTGTAAAGTGAAAGTAGGAAGAGGAGTTAAAGAAAATGAAGAGGGTACCAAGTCAAGAAAAAATGTAATGAATCATCAGCTGTAATTAAAGAGGAAAGCGACCAGTTAGTTTCCAGCGAGAGTGCAAGGGAACAGTAGAACAACCATAGACAACATTTTTGTTCATTCCTCATTACTAGAAAGCCATTCTGTTAGAAAAAGGTGAATGGCCTTTCAGATCATGATGCACAAATTTTAACTCTAAAAGATTTTTGTGCTGCAACACGTGTTAAATATAGTCATCAGCTGTTTAGGAAAGCTGATCCAGTTGCTGTAGAGACCTTTGTAAACCTTATCAAGGAACAAGAGTGGCAAGATGATTATAGCGCTGATACAATAGACGATAAATATAATACTTTTCTCAAGACTTTCTTGTGCTCTTTGAAAGTTGCTTTCCGTTAGAACGTTCAAAACAGGATACTAGCACAAACAGACAGCCTGGGTGGCTGACTAGAGGGATAAGAATATCTTGTAGAACAAAGTGGCAATTATATCAAAACGCTAGAAACAGGCAAAATCTAAATGCAGCAGCCCATTACAAACAGTATTGTAAGCTGCTTAAAAATGTTATTAGGAAGGCAAAAATTATGTGGTATGCAGATAGAATAGCTAAGTCTCAGGATAAAATTAAAACCATATGGTCAGTCATAAAGGAAGTGGCTGGACTGCAGAGACAGGTCGAGGACATAGAATCAGTTCGTAGTGGGAATGTCCATGTTACTGATATGTCGCATATATGTACAGTTCGTGGATTGTGGAAAATAATTTGAAGCTAAATCACTGTAAGATTGAGTTTTTACAGTTTCTAACTCACAATTCAACAAGAACCGCTATTTTGATCAGACAGAATGGGCATATTATAAGCAAGACGGAACAGTTCAAGTTCCTAGGCGTTTGGATAGATAGTATGCTGTTGTGGAAAGCCCATGTCCAGGATCTTGTTCAGAAACTAAATGCTGGTTTATTTACCATTAGAACAGTATCTTAAATAAGTGACACTTCAACATGAAAAGTACCCTACTTTGCATATTTCACAGTATATATTTTCTTTAATGTCGTTTGTTGTTAGCAATATTAGCCTGTTCCCAAGAGTTAAAGCTTTCTCACAGTTAATTCCAGGCAGAAATCCAATCTGCATGTGGAATGCACTTCCATGACTCTTGTGCAGAAAGGAGTGCAGTATTCTGCTGCATCCATTTTCAATAAGCTACCACAAGAACTCAAAAGACTTAGCAGTAGCCCCAACTCTTGTAAGGTTAAACTGAAGAGGTTCCTCATGACTCACTCCTTCTATTCTGTCGAGGAGCTCCTGGAAGAGCTAAAAAATTAAGCAAATTCCAGTGTTACATTGTTGATTTTCTTTATTTAAACTTTCGTCTTGTCACCTGAATATGTTTTTTTATATTTCATTTTATCTGTTTCCAATATCATGTTATAATTTCACGTATTATCTTGTTCCAGGAGCATGGAGACTTCTCCTTAATTTGGTCCCACAGAACAACAAATATATAAATAAATAAATAAACATGCCTTGCTATTAACAGAAATTAATAATACAATATGGTGCCACAAGGCACAGCAAAGTATACAGTGGACAACAATTATCCTCATTGATCTTAGCCTATGCATCCATTGATAAGATCAGTGAGGGTACTTGTTGCCCACTATATACTTTGCTGTGCCATTTGGCACCATATTGTATGAATATTCAAGATTAATTGTAAGGTGTGAGGCTTGAGAATGCATGTTAGCCCAAAACTGGTAACCACTAAACCCGAATTTTATACCAGTGGAGCTGAGTTGAATGAAATAAAGAAATCGAAATGTATCCTTTGGGTAGGTTTACTTGTTACATTCTTAATTTTTATCATGTTCAAGAAAAGTAAACTTACTGTTTGTTGGGATTAAAATGACTATGCACACCCACCAATTATGCATCTGCTTCAGTGCCAGTTGTCATGTTGGGCTGTTTAATAATTTTATGAACTGTGAAATATTTTGTGTTGTGTTTGTGTTTTCTTTTTACATTTGGTGTATTTTGTTGTGTTGTCAAGTTATAACCTTTTCACACTTAATTATATTGTATTTGAAATTGTTTCTACATTATTGTAGCAACATTATTATAAATCTATAAAATATGAGGGGACACAGAATTGTTCAGGGCAAAAAGATACTGAATACAATTTGATTTTGAGCACCAGTCACATTGGACAACTGCAATTTCATGAGAGGAGTCACATACAGGAGCACTGTTTTTTAAGCAAAAGTGAGCAAGTGTCCCCTGTTTAGCTGATTTCTGGTTAGTGTAACACCTCCTGTACCATACATACTTAAAATATTGTTGAATCTGGCAAAAGAAAACAGGTTGCGAATGAGGTATTGATGCTCTAGAAAACTATTCCCTAAATGCAAAGTTAACATCGTAATTATATAGCTACATCTGGGAAATGTTTTAAAACTTTTTCCTAAGCCTGAATGCAAATACCCCTAATTTTTCAATCATACCAGTGATGCAGCAGGAATCATTAAAATATTCAACTCTTTTCCATTTTAGTAGACCGTGTTAACTATTATTTTGTTTTGACCAGTCCATGAATCTAAACACAAGATATATATTTCATTCGTATTAGGTATACAGGGTGAGTCACATAAGACATAACACCCCTTTTATTTTGTGAAACGCAGTTTTCGGAAAATGTTAGATTGTTGAGAGGCACATTTTTTTGTTTGCTTGATGTTTCTAGCGCTGCTGTCAATTGATATATTGGGGCAAGTATGTTTTTTATATGGAACTCTATATGTTTTATAACTGCATCCAATAGCTATTGAGAAGACAATTACAGTGACATAGCGTTTGTTAATGTTGACATTGAAACTTTCGTAAAAAAATTGAGAATTTCCTAGAATGTGAAAGCACAGTGTCTGGAAACGGCATTTGTGTGGTGTAAAACACTGCCAAGCAGGCGCCACAGGCCAGGCGTAGTTGTATAGCATAAGATAGGCCTGCACTACGAATATAAAGCTTTATTTCGCCTTGAACCAACTTACAACCTAGAAGCAGGTTCACCTACGAATGTTGTATGTGAAAATACGACACAGCCCAGAATCTGTCGTATCACAAAGGTCTTAGAAAAACTACTTCCCATTCGTGTATCCTCCCAGATTTATGAGAGCTGACACAGAGGACTCAGCAGTTCATTCTTCAAAAATAAAGATGTAACTAGTGTATTAAATATTTTAATGTTAAAAAGATTTGACCTAACTTTTCCTGTATGTGACTGTGTTCTTCTTAGAGGTAAAATACATGCTGTCGGACAACTGTCTTTACCTACAATGCTCTAAATTATATCACAAGCCACACATTCGTTGAACAAAACATTTTACTAAAAATACTTTGGTGACTACCTGTACATCACAAAATAAATATTCTTCTTAATGAAACATCGTTTCATGCCGAACATAAGTGTGTATGTCAGTGTTACCAGCTATCTGCAGTACACGCTGTCGATTTATATGACACTGAAATGCAAATTTGTACACATGTAAATGAAATAAACAATTTGGCAACAATGATTTGGTAACCACCCAAATCACATAACATAAAATTTGCCTTCCAGAAAAATAAATTTATCGTTTACTTAAGCATGTGTTCAAACTATTGACCATGGACTGAAAGGCATATTTGCAGTTGCCATTTGAAAAGGATGATGAACAGATGTATTATAATGGCTGATGTGATAAAGCATACACTGGCGATTAGACGACACATATTGTCTGTTGTAGTTGAGGCTTCGCCATTGACTGCATCTTTAGAGTGCTCCCCAAAGAATGAAATCAAGAGGAGTTAAGTCATGTGACCTTCCAGGCCATTTGACAACAGAATTACTTCCTATCTAACGACGAGGAAAATTGTCATTCAGTATTTGCCTTCTGACATGGGACGAGTGAGCTGGAAAATCTTCGTGTTGCAGCCACATACACTGTCTAATATCCAGTGGTATCTGTTCTAGAAGATCCAGCAGAACGTTCGCCAGGAAGTGTGCGTACTAATGTCCATTTAGAAAGCCTGAGATGAAGTAAGGTTCCACAATGTTATTTGCTATGATGCTGCACCATACGTTTACGCTCCACTGCCGTCGATGTTGCACCTGCAGTCTTCTTCGTTGTTCTCTTTTTGACGTTCAAGCAGCCTGTCCGCACTAGTGTCTTATAATTCGTGCAATTGCCTGGACATTGGCGATCTACAGTAGATACAGAGCCCTCTACTGCCGTACTGGGTTTAGAGTATTTCTTTTACATTCCCTGGATAAATGTAGTATATCCAACTTCTCCTTGTTGGTGTAACTGTCTGCTCGAAACGAATGTTGAAGCAGAATGGAGCGGCCTGCAGTGCAGACAAGCAAACAGGCAAATGTGTTGACATTCCGACTCAGCGTATCACGAGAGCCCTGCCTGGCCGTGTTTGCAACGCTGATGTCGATTCTGGCTACCATGCTGTCAAATTGTAGACCAGTTCTCAAATTTATTTACGGTAGGTTTCAATGCCAGCATTTGCTAGAATTTCAACTTCTGATGTTCCTTTGAAGAATAATGTTTTCCCCTGCATTTATTTCTAAACTGAAACAGAATTGGTCAGAATTATAAATATTGGCCTCTGTAATCAACACAATTTTCGATTTAAGTTTCGACAAATTTGTAAGCATTTTGCCTCAATTCTTCTCTATTCCCTCTGCACATTTGAGTGACGAATTTATTGACTTTCCTTCTGCACATTTGAGTGACGAATTTATTGACTTTCTTGAAACAAGTCGATGTCCTACTTTAAAATTATAAATCTATTTTGATGAAGCCTTGAACAAATGTTGTGATAAATTGTCATCATCTCTAGCTTCTAAAGCCCACCTCTTCATATCCAGAAAAGTATCAGAACTAATTTGCCAGCAGCAATTTGGAATTTATCGAATACATACCTGGAAATTTCTAACAGCTTTTCGTCTCTCACCCATCTCCAGCAATTTGTGTTCCCCTTTTATACAAGTCTTATGTTGTCTCTGTGACCTTTCTGTATCAGTGTTTTACAGTTTCAAGGGTGGATTTACCAGAGCACCAAAAGTTATTGATGCCCAACACCTATGTCACATTTTGGTCTTTTATTAGTTTTTCTCATTTCTTCGTAATCTATTTCATAATTTTCTCGAATTAGATCAGGATCATTTTATATATATATATATATATATATATATATATATATATATATATATATATATATATATTCGGAATCTCAAGGATGTGCACCAAGAGAAACTGTAGACTGTTCATCCAACACTCTCACATCACAGTCAGTGATGTGAACTAGGTGTCCTGGATACAGTGTTTCCTTCATATCATTTGTCTACACTTTGATGCCTGTGCACTTGGGTAAGTTGGTCAGCCACGAGAAAGAGGGGACTCGTCTCTCCCTTCCCACTCCTGCTATGAAATTGCAATCATCCAATGTGCTTGCTACACAAAATCAAAGAGCATGCAATATATCCTTGACTCAAGAATTCTATGCTTTTCATTATTGTACAGATGTCCAATAATGTTACCACAATAATGTACAAATAATTTAAAACGTAACATAATTAAATCTGAAAAGGGTATACCTTCAAAACAAAAATCTGAGAAGGGTATACCTTCAAAACAAAAAAATTACACCAAATGCAAAAAGAAAACTTAGATACAACTCGAGGTATTTTATATTTAATAAAATTAAAAAAGAAACATATATAGTGCAATATATGTAGAATACATTTAGAATAAATTTATCTGGCAAAGATTTGTTAAGCAACCCAACATGACAACTGGTACTGCAGTGGATACATACAGCAGTAGAAAGATATTTCTACCTCATTTCTAACAAATGCGTCTTTGGAATTCCATTTCATGATATGAATGAATTTGGTATTAACAATGCTATGAGTCTTCATATTAGTCAAATTTCGAAGTGAAAAATAAAATAGTGTGCAGGGAGGAGGGTATTTAAGAAAAAGACTTTTTTTCGAAAAGCTAGGTTCACGGTTGTAACTTACATTAAAAACCATAGAACATTTATTTGATTTTTTTGTATCTATTACTGTTACAACAGTATTCGTTCAGAAATATTAAGCTCAATTTCTACAGGGGGGTGTTTCAGCCTGTTAATGGCCGTATGTGCACATATGAAACTATATGTGTCTTTTATTTTGCTCTACACTACAAAATATTCAAAGCCACTCAAAACCGAAGTGTATCCCTCAATATAAATTGCCAGTTATATCAAGGCCCCCAATTTTATGAATATTTTTCTCTTTGGTTTAAGGAAAACACTGATATTTCCGATACTGGAGAGTGGAATTTATTTATTGAAATGGTCTTTCATGGCTTTATGGCTATGAGGGGTTTGTAAAAGTGCTACCACTTCATGGACATAGAAGAGGAGAAGACATATTTAATGAATTCCTGAAATTTGTGAAAGGTATCAACTTTCCACACTCTAAAGTTGTTGCTACAGTAGATGAAGTGCCTTCGGTGACTGGAAAGAATAATGGGTTTGTTACTCTTTTATGCTAATGATGATTCATTTGCAGCATTTCTTTCTTACCACTGTGTATCTTTCAGGAAGATTTTATGTGCACAAGTTCTGAAGTTCAATCATGTCATGAAAGTTGTAAATTATGTAGTAAATTACATCTGATCATTTTCTACATATCAATAATTGTTCACATTTTTTTAAATATGTCATTTTCTGAGTATGGTGGCTTAATTCTTTTTACAGACATAATGTGAGAGGAGAAGACATATTTAATGCATTCCTGAAATTTGTGAAATGTATCAACTTTCCACACTCTAAAGTTGTTGCTACAGTAGATGAAGTGCCTTCGGTGACTGGAAAGAATAATGGGTTTATTACTCTTATATGCTAAAGATGATTCATTTGCAGCATTTCTTTCTTACCACTGTGTATCTATCAGGAAGATTTTATGTGCACAAGTCCTGAAGTTCAATCATGTCATGAAAGTTGTAAATTATGTAGTAAATTACATCTGATCATTTTCTACATACCAATAATTGTTCACATATTTTTAAAATGTCATTTTCTGAGTATGGTGGCTTAATTCTTTCTACAGACATAATGTGGCTTAGTGGAGGAAGAACTATGGAATGAGTCAGCAGCTTCCTGAATGAGATTAAGTGATTTTCTGAAATCATCTTCTAGGCAATATTGTCCAGAACTTCACGAGGTATCATGGCTTCTACAATTTTTGGAATATATAATCTCAAAATTACATGAGCTAAATCTCTGATTGGAGGGACGAAATATCAATATTTCAACCATGATAAGTACAGTAAATGCTTTTCAGAAGAGAAATAAAATTATGGATTGCATATGCAAAAAGTAATTACCAGTCATATTTTCCAACTTTGAAATCAACTGCAGAAACATTAAATGTTTGCGAATGTGATTATCTGTTCTTTGTCAAACATTTTGAATTACTAGTCAAAGAATTTAATAACGATTCACCAGTTTTCAATACTTGGTCCAGCGATTACGTTTATTAATAATCCATTCGTTTCAGTTAACATTACTTTACTTGGAGGTAGGATATGTGAGATCTACTGAAATTGTTATCTTGAAGAATCAGAAATAGAAGTTTTAAATCTTAAAAATATGTATTTTAGATATCATATTTTGCAACTTCAAGCAATTTTTGCACTCTGGTGTTCAGAAATAAGTGTCCCATAATCATTAATGTTGTCTTCAAAATTTATCCTTGATATGGCTCGACATAATTTTGTGTGGTCACATATTTATCTGTAAGGACCATGAAGAATAAATACCGATCAAGACTGACAAATTCACATCTAGATGACACATTAAGAATGACTTGTTCCAGCTACACACCAGATTTTCCTAAATTTACAGCAAAGATGCAGTGACAAATTTCACGTTAATGATGTAAGCTGCAAATCTAAACAATTTAATTATAATTCTTCAAAATACTTTTACAGCATAACACATTTGCAGTAATAGTAGTAACAGTACCACTGTAATACTGACATAGTGAATATGATGGAGGTGGTGCCTGCTCCACATTACATATAAGTTAAATGTACCTGAACACAAGAGAATGTTGGACAGCACTGATGTGGATATGAAAGGTTTAAGTTGTATTTAGAAACTTATTTCATTAACACTTTCCTTTTTACGTAGTGGAATACCATTAATATCAGTCTCTTGTTACGCTTGTATCTTAAAACAGGGAAGACTTGCCTAAAAAAAAGTCAGAGAAGCAGTATCTGTTAGTCTATTAGCTTCTTAAATGTGATGTGAATCATATTTATACTTATTTCCTTTCTCAATATTTATTTACACACATCAAAAAAAGTTACAGAAATCTGGAATAGAGATCAACATAAACATCATTTCTGCCCCTTTTATTGCTCATGAAAAACACACATTGCATGTTATAGCACCAAACAGCGAGACCACCAGAGGTGGTGGTCCAGATTGCTATACACACTGGTACCTCTAATACCCAGTAGCACGTCCTCTTGCATTGATGCACACCTGTATTCGTCGTGGAATACTACCCACTAGTTCATCAAGGCACTGTTGGTCCAGAATGTCCCACTCCTCAACAGCGATTCGGTGTAGATCCCTCAGAGTGTGTGGTGGGTCGTGTGGTCCATAAACAGCCCTTTTCAGTATATCCCAGGCATGTTCGATAAGGTTCATGTCTGGAGAACATGCTGGCCACCCTAGTCGAGTGGAGTCAGGTGTCGTTATCCTGAAGGAAGTTATTCACTAGATGTGCACGATTGTGGCGTGAACTGTCGTCCATGAAGAGGAATGCCTCGCCAATATGCTGCCGATATGGTTGCACAATCGGTTGGAGGATGGCATTCACGTATCGTACAGCTGTTACGGCGCCTTCCATGACCACCAATGGCACACGTTGGCCCCACATACTGCCACCCCAAAACAGCAGTGAACCTCCACCTCGCTGCACTCGCTGGACAGTGCATCTAAGGCGTTCAGCCGGAATGGGTTGTCTCCAAACACGTCTCCAACGATTGTCTGGTAGAAGGTGACACTCATTGGTGAAGAGAACGTGATGCCAGCACTGAGCGGTCCATTCGGCATGTTGTTGGGCCCATCTGTACCACGCTGCATGGTGTTGTGGTTGCAAAGATGGACCCCGCTATGGGCTTTGGGATTGAAGTTGCGCATCATGCAGCCTATTGCGCACAGTTTGAATCATAATACGACGTCCTGTCGCTGCAGGAAAAGCATTATTCAACATGGTGGCGTTGCTTCAGGGTTTCTCCGGGCCATAATCTGTAGGTAGTGGTCATCCACTGCAGTGGTAGCCCTTGGGCTGCCTGAGTGAGGAATATCATCGATAGTGCCTGTCTCTCTGAATCTCCTCCATGTTTGAACAACACCGCTTTGGTTCACTCCAAGACGCTTGGACACTTCTTGTTGAGAGCCCTTCCTGGCACAAAGTAACAATGCGGATGCGATCGAACAGCGGTTTTGACTATCTAGGCACGGTTGAACTACAGACAACACAAACCGTGTACCTCCTTCCTGGTGGACTGACTGGAAATGATCAGCTGTTGGACCCCCTCTGTCTAATAGGCACTGCTCATGCATGGTTGTTTACATCTTTGGGCAGGTTTAGTGACATCTCTGAGCAGTCAAAGGGACCATGTCTGTGATACAATATCCATAGTCAACATCTATTTTCAGGAGTTCTGGGAACTGGGGTGATGCAAAAATTTTTATGTGTGTATTTTTATTTTATTGGTACTAGGAATGGCCTCTAGCTATCCAGTAAGGCCTCTTTCATTAACCTTTCAAACGCAAAATTTGAACACAATATATTATTTTTTGTCGTCATATCAACTTCTTTTAAATTAACTGATCTTTACAGGAGTCACTACTCTCTTTCTCTTCAGTTTACTTTTTCCTTTAAATACTTTTCTTAATAGGTTTGCATCAGATGAATATTTTCTGTTTTTTAATAGAATCAGTCCTATTTCAGAATCAGCTACAAAACTAGCTATAAAATATCACAAGAAACCTTTCTTAAAGTTCAGTGAAGCTGGATTTTATTGATCATTAGCTTCCCTTTCATACAGTTTGCTGACATTGAGGTCCTATGTATCCCCAAACCTACTCTTGGCCTCACCTGAAAGAAATTATCTGATGTCACTGCCACTTTATTTTCAGTCACAGTTATAGTAATCAAATCTCCACCACTTCAAGTGTTGGGTTGCAACACTATACTTGTCGCAATAAATGATTATAGGAATGAAAGGAGCTTCAATTCCTGTATTAAGGTAACTAATAGCTCTGTTGGTCAAATTATTAATGGTTCCAGTAATACACTAGGAATCTAACAAGTCCTTGTATGGGTCATAAGTCTGTCAGCAAAACATTAAGGTAGGTATGATCAATAGCGCCTATCAACAACAACATTTCGCAGTCGAGACTGCTCCAGAATCCACTCACTTCCGATGCAGTCCCATCTAGTGTAACACAATGACTTGTTCTAAGGTAAAGAGACACTTTATTCAGCCACAAAGAAGCGATAGTGAACCCACAGAAGGTCGCTAAGATCGTTTCATATTTGTGTTGACAGCTGAAATCAGCTTGACAGGAGAACATGGAGGGCCAGTTTCATACTAAGTCCACAGAGGGGGTTGTCTTTGAACTCTGACCAGCCACTAAAGTGACAGTGTGACTGGGAAAACCCATCTTTTGCACAGCATATGGCTGCTCCTGTCTCATGACTGTCTTTTGGATCCAGTAAAAAATTAAAACTTACCCCAAAATTAATAAAAAATTGAATCATATGTGTCACTGAAGAGCCAGTAGGCTTATTTGAAGCGAAAAAGATGGTCATTATGCGTGTGGAGATCCTCCTTCGATACCCGCTTTAGTTTATAAGTTATTGTAAGTTAAATGTTATAAATAATTCCTGATCTGTAAAAGTGAATATCTCGGCAATGTATTATGCGAGTGCAACAAACGAGGTATCTACAGATAAATCCCTAAAAATTGCATTGGACTGTGATCGTTTATTTAGTGAAATTTTTCACATATTTAAATGAGAGGTCAAAAAGTGGATTTTGTGCAATTAAAAACAGATTTCCTTACTAAATAAATAGAGAAAATTAAAACTAATGGCAGTGCTGTAATCTTTAGATATATAGCAAAATATTTTATGTATAATTTAAATTGTTTGTTAATATTTACGCCTATTAATCAAAAAATGGAGGAAAACTATAGAGATTGTTGTTTACAAATAAACTAGACAGGTACATGAAAACTGATAACAGCATAATATTTCTGGGAAAATTTTCATGTCATCTGATGTATAATATGTGCATAAAAGGTTAAAATGAAGAATTTCAGCAATGCTCATGTTCAGTAGTTTAACTGACTTCAGTGGTGCCTCACCAAGGTTTCCTGGGTGAACAACGGCATTCCGAGGAGTTGTCTGTATTCAGTCGCTGTTGGAGGTGACGAGGTTGTGTTAGTCTGTGTTTTTAGAACGTTTTATCCTATGAGCAGCGGAATAGACCCTCGTTCGCACGTGTGTGTATTATTCAGAGTTCCTAGTTTCGGACATAGAAGTTTTTTTTCCATGTGATGGACTTACTACTTTTTGGGTTGTGCGTGATACAAGCCGCACTTAGAAGGTTTTGGTGTGAAGCCAGTATGGAATTTATAGTTTGAGATACTGTAAAACTTTAATGGTTGCCGAAATATAACTCATGCAGTTAATTGTGGTTTATTCAAACTTCTCCAAGACATTAAGAAACTCTGTCAGGCTTGAAATTAATTTATTGTGAACTGTGACTTTCGATTTTTCTATGTTCTTATTGGAAATAAACTCGAATGTGTGAAACTTTAAAAGATACGTGAGTGACTATACGATTTTTGCATAGCAAAGTCTGCCTGCATTTACATTAAATACTTTTGTGAAACACTGGGTGCATTGCGACGAATGTGAGTGGGCGCCCCGTAGACAGAACGTAGCCAAACTTGTAAGGCCAACTGTGACATCACAGTTTATTACTGCAAATAATTTCTATTGATTCATTATGAGTAATGTAAAGCATATTTTCTTTAATATGTAATGTCTCTGATCTACTTTAAAGAAATGTAGAGGTTGTGTGACATGTTTATTCTTTGCAAGTCAAGTTGTTTGTATTATTTGGAGGAGAGTAGCATTTAATTATGTTTATTTGTGTTGACTTCTTAATATGCTTAATTGATGTGTTTTTTCAAAATATGTTTGTTGGTAACTACATTGTAACTGGTTCATACATAGGGACTTTGCATTATACAAAGAAAAACGCTATGTAGTTCCCCTCTGCAACGGAAGCGAGATGGTGTGCTAGGAAAAGGTGGATGTGACGCTCGTCTGGGCGCCAAATGAGAGGGCACAGTAGTCAGTTGACAGCAAGTAACTGACGGGAAAACAGTGCAGGTGCCGAGTGAGGCTTATAATATAACAAGTGGAATGGAATGGCCTCGATTTGAATATGCGGCTGTAAAAGGGTGCTCTCGATTTGGGAAAAGCTCTAAAATTATTATTAATAACGCCAAGAAGAGGTAAATAGAGTTTATTATTGCTAATGGAAAGACCTCCTAGCCGCCACATACTCGCCACCTCGATTGCCCAACCACTTTGATACCCTCACGAAAGATCAGAAATGTATTAATGTGTGAACCAGTAATGTTGTGTTTGGTTCTATGGAAATACAATCCTAATGTTCAAAAATATGTTTGAACAAAGTGTCCATCCTATGTACTTTTCCAAGTAGGATCCTCTCTGTTAAGTAATGAAATCTGAGAATGCATAAAAGGCATTAACAATTCTATGGTGCGTTTTTTATGTGTCAAAGTTTCATGCCAGTACACTTAATGTGCTGGGCAAGAATTACTTGTTTCTCACACCTATAACAGTGACTGTCCACGTTTGAATGTTTTGAAACATAAGTAGGAAATGAATTTAAAAATCAGCTTAGGAAAGAGTATTACTTGGAAAAGAAAGTGCTAATGTTTACTGATTTAAAATTGTTTTCAAAACCTACTTCTTTCACAAGTGGTACTATAAAAATTTTGTCTAGAGGTTGTTTGAAGTAATACACTTCTGGAAATTGAAATAAGAACACCGTGAATTCATTGTCCCAGGAAGGGGAAACTTTATTGACACATTCCTGGGGTCAGATACATCACATGATCACACTGACAGAACCACAGGCACATAGACACAGTCAACAGAGCATGCACAATGTCGGCACTAGTAGAGTGTATATCCACCTTTCGCAGCAATGGAGGCTGCTATTCTCCCATGGAGACGATCGTAGAGATGCTGGATGTAGTCCTGTGGAACGGCTTGCCATGCCATTTCCACCTGGCGCCTCAGTTGGACCAGCGTTCGTGCTGGACGTGCAGACCGCGTGAGACGACGCTTCATCCAGTCCCAAACACGCGCAATGGGGGACAGATCCGGAGATCTTGCTGGCCAGGGTAGTTGACTTACACCTTCTAGAGCACGTTGGGTGGCACGGGATACATGCGGACGTGCATTTTCCTGTTGAAACAGCAAGTTCTCTTGCCGGTCTAGGAATGGTAGAACGATGGGTTCGATGACGGTTTGGATGTACCGTGCACTATTCAGTGTCCCCTCGACGATCACCAGAGGTGTACGGCCAGTGTAGGAGATCGCTCCCCACCCCATGATGCCGGGTGTTGGCCCTGTGTGCCTCGGTCGTATGCAGTCCTGATTGTGGCGCTCACATGCACAGCGCCAAACACGTATACGACCATCATTGGCACCAAGGCAGAAGCGACTCTCATCGCTGAAGACGACACGTCTCCATTCGTCCCTCCATTCACGCCTGTCGCGACACCACTGGAGGCGGGCTGCACGATGTTGGGGCGTGAGCGGAAGACGGCCTAACGGTGTGCGGGACCGTAGCCCAGCTTCATGGAGACGGTTGCGAATGGTCATCGCCGATACCCCAGGAGCAACAGTGTCCCTAATTTGCTGGGAAGTGGCGGTGCGGTCCCCTACAGCACTGCGTAGGATCCTACGGTCTTGGCGTGCATCCGTGCGTCGCTGCGGTCCAGTCCCAGGTCGACGGGCACGTGCACCTTCCGCCGACCACTGGCAACATCGATGTACTGTGGAGACCTCAAGCCCCACGTGTTGAGCAATTTGGCGGTACGTCCACCCGGCCTCCCGCATGCCCACTATACGCCCTCGCTCAAAGTCCGTCAACTGCACATACGGTTCACGTCCACGCTGTCGCGGCGTGCTACCAGTGTTAAAGACTGCGATGGAGCTCCGTATGCCACGGCAAACTGGCTGACACTGACGGCGGCGGTGCACAAATGCTGCGCATTTAGCGCCATTCGACGGCCATCACCGCGGTTCCTGGTGTGTCCGCTGTGCCGTGCGTGTGATCATTGCTTGTACAGCCCTCTCGCAGTGTCCGGAGCAAGTATGGTGGGTCTGACACACCGGTGTCAATGTGTTCTTTTTTCATTTTCCAGGAGTGTATTTTAATGGAAATTGTCTCTGTTTTGTAGAGGTTACTTTCTGGGTAAAGAGTGTTAAAATAGTACAAACTTCATGATCTCAAACTGAAAGAGTAATCCAATCCTACCTTAATGATACATAAATTTGACAGTGCGTACAGTTTTGTTGTTACAATGAAAGGGCTTTCCATCATAACAAAAAGAATAAATCAGCTTAGTAGGTTTCTAGCTAATGATTCTTGAAGTAATCACTGAGAAACAAAGACAGAAGGTTTGTATACTGTGTGTCCTATTCGCTTCTGTACCGGTATAGTGAATGTGTGTATCAATTGTACGTGACTATTATTATGTGCTAACTTCTCTTGTGTGGTTAGTGAAGGGAGGTTGAAGCAATATTAGTTAAAGACAAAAGTAATGATTAAAGTAAACAGGAGAAGGGCTCATTTGCAAATCTAGTGACTACTTAACTCCTAAAGTGACAACTACTGCTACTCACTGTGTAAAAAAAAAAAAATAAAAATAAAAATAAAATAAAAATAAAAAAGTAAAAAATATGGCTCTGGGCACTATGGGACTTAACTTCTGAGGTCATCAGTCCCCTAGAACTTAGAACTAAGTAAACCTAACTAACCTAAGGACATCACACACATCCATGCCCGAGGCAGGATTCGAACCTGCGACTGTAGTGGTCACGGGGTTCCAGACCGGAGCGCCTAGAACCGCTCGGTCACTCTGACCGGCCTACTCACTGTGTAATTTGTCCATTTGGGTGTGTTCATTGCACTTCATAGAACAGTATTTAATGAAAGTTCGCTTTGAAGTAGTAAAAACAGTTTCTTGATGAATAACGCTTTTGCCTTATTATGCCTAATTAGGCTTTTAACTGTATAACTATTTCATTTAACAGTAATCATATACTGTTACTCCTTGCAAAATTATTTCTTTCTAACATCTGCCCTCAGCTATTCTTACGAATTTAAGGTTCGGTTCCAATTTTCCGTTAGGTACACTCGGTCAAATTTCTAAATTCCTCTCAGAGGGTAACATTTACTGCAAGTTTAGGCCATATTTGGCAAATTTACTATCGCTGTAGTGTTTCATGTGGCTGCCTTGTGATACAAATAAACCTTGCCGTCACTAGGCAAACTGCATCTCAGTATAGCGAGCAGGGCAGTAGTGTTACACAACCATATTTACAGGGGCCCACTGAAGCGTTAGTGCTGAGTAATGTGTGGGTAAATCTTTTGTGCAATAGCACTTGGGGGCTTGAGCTGGTATAGAACTTGTAAGCAGTTTACAACTTTAACTTTTGGCCTGTTGATGAAAGAGATTTTATGTTATTTCGTCATCCACACCACATGCACAATCCCATACAAGCCATATGGGCGCTCTAGGCATCAACAACTGACCTGTACTTGGTCAGAAACTCAGTTCAACACCACAGTCCAACGTAAAGCCTCAAGACACATAGGTACTTATGAAGCTCATGGCTCTCAAAACACGAACATATTACCTTTCCAAATCATCATTTACCACCACATGAAATTATTAGAACCAGATGTTCCTTAAGAATTCAACTGAGTGCCTATCAGATTAAATCTTTGTCCACTACTTTTATATCTGTGATACCTCACGATTGTTGATTATGGGCTACCTACCTTAAAGGATAGGATCAACTAGTAGTTGTCCACTCAAGAGTGTGGCTCGTCACTACCACTTGAGGAAAGTACTATAAGACACTGTCCTATGTACTGCCAACCCAGGCCTGTTCTATGTTCTACCTGTTTTGGACCCCAAAACGAGATATTCAGTTTGGACCTCAGATATTCATTGTTCATTTAGTCCATGTTAAAACGCAAAAGGAACCATTAAACTTTCACAAACGACATGATATTTGTACTTGATAAACAGGCATATTGTTGTAACTAGTCTTCTGTGCTTCAGAAAGTTGCCAGCTACTGCTTGTTTGTTCCCTGGGTGTCATCGAGGTTCTATCAGTGATTCTACTTGGCACCACATCAGCTGATGCCACTATCGACCCTCATTCAACTACAACATATTATACACAGCAAATAAAAACAAATTACATGACAACAACCATGTTCTAATTCAGACTTAGGGTATCTAAGGTTCGGCGTCAGATTTTGTTGTGATGCCAACCACATAATGCTTCGGCACGTCGCAAGCATCGCATGGGACCCCTCAGTTGTCGCTCGTTTCACTCATGGTCTCTGATGTCTAGGAACCTTGTAGCGTACCTGGTGCGGTGGATCCACCCTCATCCTAGGAGAAGTGGTGGGATGTAATACGTTTGCTTAGTTTGAGTTGAAGAGCCAATGTGCAGAATGGCCGTCTGATCCCGCCAATTCAGGCTGTGAATGGACAGGTGGCTGGTCCTTCAGTAGGGGGAATGAGGGTAATTCGTTTGACAGAATTATGAATACGACTGAAATAGTTTTTACAGCAGAAGAAACTGCCTTGCTGGAAATAAAGGAAAAATGTTGTAGAAAGTGTGATTGTAGATCTCAAAATAGGCCTTGATAGCTTGAAAATCGACCTTCTCGGCTAACAAGAGTATCTCATGACATGTGTAATATTTTTGAGAAACATGTATTTAAAAAAACTCCTGTTAGTATGTTTATAATGAAAAAATTTATTAAAAACCTTAATGTGGCGATCCAAGAAAACAATGTTTTTATAACGAAATCTGACAAAGGGAATACTGTGTGTGTTGCTACTCAGAACGAGTGTATGTCTAAACATACAATTTTTGGAGGATCTAAATGAGGATCCGTCCCCCACAGTACAAACATAAATTAGACTCGCCATTAACAGCGCTACTCATTTGCCTATACATTATCATAAGAAACAGCTTATTAATATGAATACACTTTCCTCAAAATTGCGTTCCCAGTTTAAGGTACATAAAACTCACCATCTGATATGTCCGATTGTCAACAGTATGAACAGTACATGTGATGAGTTAGCAAGGTATCTTCATTATAGAATAAAAAGTCCTTTGTTTTTCAAAAGAATAATTCTGTTGTCAATAGTTAAAATCTAGTCAGTAAAATCAAAGGTTTGTAGTGTGATCATAATACTAAATTGTTTTCACTAGATTTTACGAACCTATTTACTAATGTACCTACTCAAGCAAGTATTGACATCGTTGAAAAAGTAAATACTTATAACAAAGAATATTTCTGATGAGCAAATCACTGACCTAATTCACTTGTTAAGAATGGTTCTATAACACTTTCACTTAAAACTCTTCCACCAGCCTGACGACCTGGCAATGACTAATCCACTGGCAGGCATTTTGGCCAATATTTTCACTAATTGGCTGGAAATTCTTCAGTAATTCTTGAGCTGCTGATCTGATAGTTTTGTCATATTCTCGGTACGTAGATGACGCTTTGATAATATACAGTGGTTCCCAGGAAGGTACTGGGCAATTGCTTGAAATTTTTATAATCTTCAAGAAAAAAATTAGCTTCACTTGTGAATTAGAAAATAATGAATGCGAAAATATTTTGTTGAGCCCAACCTACATAGGTAGGAATGATCATCAAAATAAAATAAGAGAAATCAGAGCTCGAACAGAAAGGTTTATGTGTTTGTTTTTCCCGCTCGCTGTTCGGGAGTGGAATAGTAGAGAGATAGTATGATTGTAGTTCGATGAACCCTCTGCCAAGCACTTAGATGTGAATTGCAGAGTAGTCATGTAGATGTAGCTACATTACTTGGACCTTAGTATTGCCACAGACAACGAATGACTTTCCTTTGATATTTTCCGAAAATCCACTAATACAGATCAGTGTCCGCTAGTTCAGTGCATCCTCATTCCAATAAAAGAACATTTTTCCATTCAGCCATTCATCGTGCAGTTTGTGTA
Organism: Schistocerca gregaria; assembly: GCF_023897955.1. Taxonomy (NCBI): domain Eukaryota; kingdom Metazoa; phylum Arthropoda; class Insecta; order Orthoptera; family Acrididae; genus Schistocerca; species Schistocerca gregaria. The sequence goes on along the minus strand of NC_064921.1, from coordinate 959,910,397 downwards.
TCTTTGTCACCAGATAAGTTTAATGATGAGATGAATTTAATAAAAACAATTGCAGTCAACAACGGTTGTGATCTCACGTTAGCTGAAAACATCTTCAGAGTGGAAGCTGATGCTAAAGTGATTACTTTAGGCGTCAATGCCGTTTCTGACGAGTATACAAAAGTTTTTTCGATTCCCTTTTTAGGTCCTATTTCTTACTGAATTCGTTGCCATCTAGTTAAAAAATATGGATGTAAAGTTACCTTTTCTACTTACAATAACTTTCAGAAAAATCTTATTCACGATCCCAAGTCCACAGTTGCTCCCACACGGAGTTCAGGTGTTTGTAAAATTACTTGCGATACGTGTCCTGTTTATTATAAGGAACAAATTGGAAGATCTTTCAGTGTCAGGTACAAGGAAAATTTATTGGAAAACTAACGTACATAATTCCACTTTTGCTGATCGTTTGTTAATTTCCGGTCACAAACCGAAAAGTACTGGAGGGCTCTGGCGTTGTCTACACCGACGGTTCGGTGGTAGCAGGTCATGTCGGTTATGCGCTAACTCTAGGGGACCATTCTGAACAACGTTCGTTGCCGGCTGGCTGCAGTGTTTACACTGCTGAGCTGGTCGCCATCTTTCGTGCCCTAGAGTATATCCGCTCCTGTTCAGGTGAGTCCTTCGTTATCTGTAGCGATTCCCTGAGCGGTTTACGAGCTCTCGACCAGTGTTTCCCTCGTTCTCGTCTGGTGATGGCTATCCAGGAGTCCCTGCATACTCTCGCCCGTAGCGGCAGGTCTGTGGTCTTTGTTTGGACCCCAGGCCACGTTGGTATACCCGGCAATGAAACTGTTGACCGCCTGGCGAAAGAGGCCACCAGTGCACCATCTCTGGAGATTGGCATCCCGGCGACTGATTTTCGGGCTGTCTTACGCCACAAAGTTCTCTCGTTTTGGGATGCTGAATGGCGCGGTCTGACCACCCCTAACAAACTCCGTGCCGTCAAGGACACGACGACTGTGTGGCACTCCTCCATGCGAGTCTCTCGCAAGGAGTCCGTCGTCCTCTGCCAACTGCGCATTGGGCACACAAGGATGACCCACGGCCACTTATTGCGCCGTGTGGACCCCCCTCTATGCCGCTGCGGCTTGGCATTGACAGTGGCCCACGTTTTGTTGGACTGTCCACTTTTATCTGTGCTCAGGCAGACGTTTGCACTGCCTGACACGCTCTCTGCCATGGTCTTGCGTTTTATTCGGGCAGGGGTTTTTTATCCTTTAATCTGAGTGTTTGTTTTATAGTGCTGATTCTGGCTTTTAGCCTCTGATTTTAAACTGAGTTTTTAATATGTTCTCAGAGGTTGGCTTTTCCTTTTTTTTCTCCATGGTCGGCCAACCACCGTCACACTGTGTGTTTTAATTTGTTTTGTCTGGTCTCTGTCAGAGTATTTCATGTCCTGTTTCGTCTGCTGTCTTTTCTGTTGTTCGGTTTCTGTTCTCCTTGGGTGGTTTTGGTTTTTGTTTTTAAAAAAGGGACCGATGACCATGGTAGTCTGGTCCCTTTAATCCCACAAACCAACCAACCAACCAACTGGAGAAATTTCCATTTTACTTAGAGACAGAAAAGGTGACAGTTTCGACGTACTCGAAGAGCTGGATATTTTCAAGCATATTTCTAAAAACGATGACCTCATCTTCAATGAACATTTACAATTACCTAACAAAATTTTTTTCAGTGGCTTCAGTCCACTATTCGCAGAATTTTGATTCATTTATTTTTTCACTATGCTTTCTTGCCTCTGGTTCCGAAACCTCTTTTTCTTCAGTTCTCATATACACAGGTTTCCTTCATGCAGATGTTTTTTTGGACTGTGCAGCTGTTTGCGTAACTATTCTACAATATGCTGTACTTCATGTAATGGTCATTTCTGTAAAGCCTAATACATGGCTCTCAGTTGTTCTTCATTTTCTTGACTACTTTGTACTTTCAAAAATTCATTAAGTTATCATATTTTGAATTTTTTATGATTAACAGTCGTTTAAATCGATTATTTCTGTTGTAAATATTGGCATATGCCACGTTTAGCTCCAGATTGGAGGCCCAACTTGTATCCTGTTTTCGTGGCAGCTATGTAAGCCATCGGGCCGATCAGCCTGATGTTGTTCACTTATAAGGTCTACGTAACAAACGCTGGAACATTTTTAGTTTTTGACTTGAGTATGTCAGCTCGTAATTGTGACCTGTTCGAAATCTACACTACTGGCCATTAAAATTGCTACACCACGAAGATGACTTGATACAGACGCGAAATTTAACCGACAGGAAGAAGATGCTGTGATATGCAAATGATTAGCTTTTCAGAGCATTTACACAAGTTTGGCGCTAGTGGCGACACCTACAACGTGCTGACATGAGGAAAGTTTCCAACCGATTTCTTATACACAAACAGCAGTTGACCGGCGTTGCCTGGTGAAACGTTGTTGAGATGTCTCGTGTAAGGAGGAGAAATGCGTACCATCATGTTTCCCACTTTGATAAAGGTCGGATTGTAGCCTATCGCGATTGCGGTTTATCGTATCGCGCATTACTGCTCTCGTTGGTCGAGATTCAATGACTGTCAGCAGAATATGGAATCGGTGGGTAAAGGAGGGTAATATGGAACGCCGTGCTGGATCCCAACGGCCTCGTATCACTAGCAGTCGAGATGACAGGCGCCTTATCCGCATGGCTGTAACGGATCGTGCAGCAACGTCTCGAACCCTGGGTCAACAGATGGGGACGTTTGCAAGACAAAAACCATCTGCACGAACAGTTCGACGACGTTTGCAGCAGCATGGACTATCAGCTCGCAGACCATGGCTGCGGTTACCCTTGACGCTGCACCACAGACAGGAGCGCCTGCGATGGCAAAACGTCATTTCTTCGGACGAATCCAGGTTCTGTTTACAGCATCATGCTGGTCACATCCGTGTTTGGCGACATCGCGGTGAACGCACATTGGAAGCGTGTATTCGTCATCCCCATACTGGCGTATCACCGGGCGTGATGGTATGATGTGCCATTGGTTTCATGTCTCGGTCACCTCTTCTTCGCATTGACGGCACTTTGAACAGTGGACGTTACATTTCAGATGTGTTACGACCCGTGGCTCTACCCTTCATTCGATCCCTGCGAAACCCTTCATTTCAGCAGAGTAATGCACGACCGCAGAAAATGTTCGACTGCTGCCCTAGGCAGCACATTCTCCAGATCTCTCACTAATTGAAAACGTCTGGTCAATGGTGGCCGAACAAGTGGCTCGTCACAATACGCCAGTCACTACTCTTGATGAACTGTGGTATCGTGTTGAAGCTGCATAGGCATTTGTACCTATACACGCCATCCAAGCTCTGTTTGACTCAATGCCCAGGCGTATCAAGGCCATTATTACAGCCAGAAGTGGTTATCTGGGTACTGATTCCTCAGCATCTATGCACCAAAATTGCGTTATAATATAATCACGTGTTCGTTCTAGTATAATATATTTGTAGAATGAATACCCGTTTATCATCTGCATTTCTTCTTGGTGTCGCTATTTTAATGCCCAGTAGTGTAATTTTATATAAGTAACCTTTATGTTTCGACATTTTCATATTTTTTTAATGTTTCAGTCAGACATGATTTTGTATGTATTTTATAGTGTTGTTAAAATTTCAATCTGATGAAGATATCCATTATAGGTGTCGAAATCTAGGTCTGTGTATTAAAAATTATTTGCAACCCGTTTGCTGTGTGATTTCTCCGCTGAAACGTATATATGGTTGCTGAGAGATAGCCATGTTCGTAACTCCAATGTTAGGCACGTTACGGACGCTGTTAGAGGAATCGCATCCATGGCTGGAAAGAAGTCCAGTATGCTATCTATATACCTTTTTTTTTGGGGGGGGGGGGAGGAGCGCCTCATCCGAGATGTGGAGATGTACTCAGGGCGGCTATCGAAGGTGTAGGGTGCAGTCATCTGTTTCCTGGGCTCTGAGGCCATCCTCAGTTCATACGGGCGACTGGCGGAAGTGGTTAAGAATGCTGGCCTTGTCTGCGGGAAGCTTGCATAGCTCACAGTTGCTTCGGCCCCTTTGGTCTGGAGCGGAGTGGAGGGTATTCAGACGCGCTCCTGCCGTTGCAGCGGAAGGAGCTCTCAGCCGGTGATGGCCGGTGCAACGGTAGCTATTGGGGTTTAGGCCTCGATGACCGCTCTGCTCTACTGAGAGTTCCCTTTCGAAGCGCCAGTAGCGCTCGGTGGATCGGCGGAAGGTTGAGCTTGCTCCCTTTCGTCGAAAAGCCGCGTAGCTCTCGGAGAAGCTCAATCGTCGTAAGAGTCACTGACTCACAGTAACCTGTAACTTCGGTTACAAACTTAGCGAGACTATCTCGTTCTGTGTTAGGGTTGACCAGTGCCAGGGGCCCGTTCACGTCGGACCACCCCGCGTACTGTAGGCCACTTTTCTTCCTCCGCACCTCCTTTAGGTGCCGCGCCACTGCACCAACGGCGCACGCTAGGCCGTAGGACATTCCCCCCTCTTTTCAGAAAAAGCATAATTGTCGTGCCCACCCACACCAAATAAAGCTCCTGTAAACACTAAGATGGCAGATTCCGCCGGTGTTTCCCCCGCCCTAACCCGCAGCAAGGCTGCAGCTAAAGAGGCGCGAGAGTCGGGTGTTCCCGTCGACGTCAGCGTCCCGCTTGCCGCCGTTGAGGATGTGCTGGCCGACAAGGACCGGCAGATCGCTGCGCAAGCGCAGGAACTGCTGAGCCAGCGTCGACTGTAAACCGAGCTCTGCGGCTCAAATGAATCCCCCACGCGGACAAGTACCCTCCACATAACGTTACATTCACCTGCAACTGGTGACTCTTGTACCACTATCCCACTGCGGCAGCTGACTCCAACGGCGGAACCAGCAGCTTCAGATGAGGACACAGAACAACACTACACTGTGCCCTGGCAGGTGGACGGCCCACGTCGCAAACAGAAAAACACCACGCAAACAAGCGAGCAACCACACTCGCAAGGTAGCCAAAAGGCTCTGCTACCTACACCAAAACCCGCACTTCCGCTTAGGAACACCAACACAACGACAAACACGACCCGACCTGCGGTCAGCAACACCACACGAGTACCAACCGCAGCTACGCCCGCACAATAGAAGACTGGTTTTCCCCCAGTCGTAATACAGAACTACGGGGACCTCTGGGTCCTCAACACAACATTTGCGCAAAGGCACTCACCTTGCACGCTACACACGAAGTACTCTGGGGATAGGGCCTCACTGTACGTATCAACTAACACTGAATATAAAGATCTCCTTATCTTCCTCAAAGAAAAGGGGATCGAACATTATACGTACAGGACCGCAGAAGAACGGACACAGCAGTACGTGGTAAAGGGAGTGGATCCCAGTACCCCAAACAGCACAGTACAAGCGGCGCTCAGCTTCCTAGGATTCGACTGCAAAAGTGCTTCCAGGATGACAGGCTTCCGCTCCCACCACCGTCTACCACACTACCTGGTCGAGATGGCCGACACGGCCGCCTCCCGCGGCCTTCTGCAGATAAAAAGCCTTCTGCGGATGGACGTAAGGGTAGAAATATACGAACCGCCACAGGTCACGCAACAATGTAACAACTGCCAGCGGTTCGGTCATTCTGCCCACCGCTACGGCCTGGCACCCCGTTGCCGCGGATGCGCTGTCAAACACGCATCCAACGCATGTACTCTGATCCACGAAAACGTACGACGTTGCGCCAACTGTGGCCAAGGCCATGCGGCCAACTACAGGTGCTGCGACGTATACAGAGAGGCTCAGAGGCGCAAAAATCAACAGTCGAAGCCACCCAACGTCATAACACGTTCATGGTCCGCACCTAACCCTGTCAGGAACGGAGTGTCGTTCGCCGTGGCTACACGCCCTGAAGGAGCGGAGCAGACCGCGGAACCTCTGCGCCCGGCACACGCACCTAAAACAACCGCTGCGACAACAACACAGTCGTCTCAGCCAACACACGACACTGCAACCACACCGGTACCAACACCAGCCCCAAAAACAACACAACTCCGCCCCCTGAAGCCACTGCCTGCGAACCTACACACGACACACAAGTAAACACACACTCACAAGGAACCCCAGAACCAAAAACCTAGAGAAGGCGTAGGCGTACAGGCGGAGACAGGAGCGGGAACACACGTGCACCACAACAAAATACCCAGCGACAGCATAACTATGACACACAGACACACAGTCAACAAGCCAGCAACTCCAGCACACGCACTACTTCACCCCCCACCACGTCTGACACACAGGCACCTCCAAATGTTCCACATAACAACAACACAAGCGCCAGACCACACATAACGCCAACACCCGCACCAGCGGCCGCCAACACCACAACTGAGCCACAGGCCGACACACACAACACCAATACAACATTTGAGGGCTTATTGGAAACAATATTCCCCCATCACACGACCGCTCAGATCTTTAACAAGATCATGGCGGCCGTCGCCACACTCTTCACACAGCTCTTGACAGCTCAACCTGGGCAGTACTGGGCCGCCATAAAAACAGCGTTCACCACACTGTTTACACCCATGCATGGATAACACGCCACACCCCGCCCCCAACGCAAACAACCGAACACTAACACGGATCCTGTTCTGGAATGCAGACGGGATCGACAACAAAAGGGCGGAATTTGCCGCGCTCATGGAGCGTAAGGGTATCCTTATCGCACTATTGAGCGAAACTAAGTTCAAACCACGCAACCAACTAAACTTCACCGGCTACTGCGTCTATCGCACCGACCGACCGGACGGCTCAGGTCACGGCGGAACGGCCATCATCATACACAAAGATATAGAACACACAAACATAGTACTCCCTGAACTTGAAAAACTAGAGGCAACCGCCGTCAGGGTCAAGTTCAACGGAGCCTACACTACACTGGTGTCAGTATACAACAGCCCTAAAAACATTATAACACGCGACATCAGCACAATACTCAACATATCACCGCGCGTAATAGCCGCTGGAGATCTTAACGCAAAACACCCGGACTGGAACTCACGAATACGAAACTCCAACGGCAAGAAACTATACGAACACGCACTAGGATGAAACTACATCACACTAGCGCCGACCGAACCGACGCACATTCCCTACCGGAGGGGACACAGGCCAGACGTGTTAGACATGGCCCTCATCAAGGGCATAACAACGACAATCAACGTTGCTGTTGAAAACGATCTGCCCTCAAATCACCAACCCATTGTACTGTACATTGAAGAAACACTGCAGCACATGGAACAACGCAGGATGTTAGACTACAGGCGCGCGAATTGGACCCAGTTCAAGGAAACGCTTGACAGTCGCATCCCACCCACCCACGCATTTAACGAGACAGCCCAAATTGACGAGGCAGTTGAAACCCTCACCGGCGCCGTCCAGGACGCAATAGCCGACACCATACCAATCCGCACGCCACAACAACACAGTGCAGCCCTGCTCCAGGAAATCCTGGGGCTAATCTCAATTAGGAACCGCCTCAGGAGACATTGGCAGCGTGCCAGTGGCGCCAGCACTTGAAACAACACATTAACAGGCTCCAGGGTATAATCCGAGAAAAAATACAAACATTCAAGGCACAACAGTGGGACCAGAAACTCGAAGGGCTGGACACCACGCAACCTGGTGTGTGGCAGCTGGCCTGACACTTCACCAAGGAGAAACTGTACACCCCCACGTTACAAGGGCCCGACGGACCAGCATATTCTGCGGAAGAAAAAGCGGAACTGATGGCCCACACACTCGCAGCGTCATTCACACCGAACCTGGATCCCTCAGACCCAGCGTTCACAGTTGCTACGGACCAGGAGGTCACACGCATCTTGGCCCAACCAGCGCGCAACAACATCTGACAAGCTAGTACAGCAGAAGTCAAATGGGCCATCATGCATACCACCGCTAGGAGGGCCCCTGGTCACGATGGCATTCAAAATCGTGTCCTCCAGGAGTTCACGGACATAGCTGTATACTACTTAACACACATCACGAATGCCATACTCAAGCACCAACACTTCCCCGCCTTTTGGAAGACGGCCAAGGTCCTGATGTTCAGGAAGCCGGGGAAAGATCACTCCCTCCCACAAAATTACCGACCCATCAGTCTGCTGAGCGCGCTCAGCAAGATCGTTCAGAAGGTAACGCTAAAACGACCCACCAGGCACTGCAACACAAACGACACCCTGAGACCGGAGTAATTCGGTTTCAGGAATCACCACTCAACAACACAACAACTCCTCTGCGTCGTTGAATACATAACACACGGATACAACACAAACAAGGCAACCGCGGCGGTGTTCCTGGACATCGAAAAGGCTTTCGATCGTCTATGGCACAACGGCCTAATACGCAAACTTAGTGACGCAGGGTTCCCCGACGGGCTCGTACGTCTCATACACTCATATCTCACGGACAGGAGTTTCAACACCGACGTGCAGGGCAAACAATCGACACGACATGGTATACAGGCAGGAGTACCCCAAGGAAGTATCCTAGGGCGCTTACTGTTTAACCTCTACATTAACGACCTCCCAGCTACACATAACACGACAGTAGCAATCTACGCGGATGACACTGCCATCCTCGCGCAAGATTGGAAGCCGTCTAACATTAACTCACGACTACAGACTGCACTCAGAACGGCGGAGCCTTGGCTGGTGAAATGGCGTGTTAGAGTAAACGTCGACAGGTGCGAGGCCGTTCTGTTCACTAGAAGACCGAAGCAACTGCGCAAACACCAGTACTGCAACCCAATAACACTACACACACGCTCAATACGTTTCCGCGAGAAGGTCAAATACCTCGGTGTCTGGCTGGACAGGAAACTACTCTGGGGGGACCACATTCAACATGTGACCAACAAAGCTAACGCGAGGCTCAAACAACTCTACCCTATGCTTAACAGGCGTAGCACACTGAACAGGAGGGTGTCTAGGTCCATGTACATAACACTTATTAGACCCCTGATGACGTACGCAGCCCCTGTCTGGGGATACGCTGCGCCAACTCGCATGCGCCGTCTGCAGCTCATACAGAACAAAGTGCTCAAAATCATAAGCAACGCTCCGCGCTACACACGCATCGCGGACCTTCACCGGGAATACCGGCTAGATACCATCTTGCAGGTATTCCAAAAACTCTCCACACGACTATACAATAACACCAGACACTCGCGCAACCCGTTTATCCTTTCTCTGGGTAACTACGACCACAACCATAGATGGAAGCATAACAGACCAAAGACATTACTGGCTAGGAACTAAACATCTATGGTCCATAGAACGCTAACACGACAGACTCGGCTGACCTTTTCAGCACTGTCAGTACAGAGACAGGGATCAGTGACCATAATGTCATCATATAGCAGAATTTGAAACACGAACAGCCGGTAGCATGAGTTTCTTAGAAGTAGATACCTTAGGGGTTGCGAAGCAACTCAAATCGCTTGACACGGGAGAGTCTTCCGGTCCAGATTGTATACCAATTAGGTTCCTTTCAGATTACGCTGATACAATAGCTCCTTACTTAGCAATCATATACAACTGCTCGCTCACCGATAGATCTGTACCTACAGATTGGAAAATTGCGCAGGTCGCACCAGTGCTTAAGAAGGGTAGTAGGAGTAATCCATCGAACTACAGACCTATATCATTGACGTCGGTTTGCAGTAGGGTTTTGGAGCATATATTGTATTCAAACATTATGAATCACCTCGAAGGGAACGATCTATTGGTACGTAATCAGTATGGTTTCAGAATACATTGTCCTTGTGCAGCGCAGCTAGCTCTTTATCCGCACGAAGTAATGGCCGCTATCGACAGGGGATCTCAAGTTTATTACGTATTTCTAGATTTCCGGAAAGCTTTTGACACCATTCCTCACAAGCGACTTCTAATCAAGCTGCGGACCTATGGTGTATCGTCTCAGTTGTGCGACTGGATTCGTGATTTCCTGTCAGGAAGGTCGCAGTTCGTAGTAATACGGCAAATCATCGAGTAAAATAGAGGTGATATCAGGTGTTCCCCAGGAAAGCGTCCCGGGACCTCTGCTGTTCCTGATCTATATAAATGACCTGGGTGACAATCTGAGCAGTTCTCTTAGGTTGCTCGCAGATGATGCTGTAATTTACCGTCTAGTAAGGTAAACTCCCGTGGTCTAGGGGTAGCGTCTTTGATTCATAATCAAAACGTATTCGGTCCCGGATTCGATCCCCGTCACTGCCTAAACTTTGATAAATAATCAGCATTGTCGGCGGAAGACTTCCGGCATAAGAAGTCAGCCTCATTCTGCCAACGGCCTTGTCAAAGAGGGCGGAGGAGCGGATGGAGGTTCAGGGCACTCTCTTGTCCTAGGGGTGGGAAATTGCCCCTAAAGACGGAAGAATCAGCAATGACCAACGACATGAGGATGCAGAAGGCAATGGAAACCACTGCATTAAAGACGCGTAACGTGTATCCACAGGACATGTGGCCTGTAGTTGAAGAAGTGTCATGATGATCTCTCCATTGGCAAAAGATTCCTGAATAGTCCCCCATTCGGATCTCCGGGAGGGGACTGCTAAGGGGGAGGTTACCATGAGAAAAAGATTGAATAACCAACAAAAGGATAATGTTCTACGAGTCGGGGCTTGGAATGTCAGAAGCTTGAGCGTGGTAGGGAAACTAGAAAATCTGAAAAGGGAAATGCAAAGGCTCAATCTAGATATAGTAGGGGTCAGTGAAGTGAAGAGGAAGGAAGACAAGGATTTCTGGTCAGATGAGTATCGGGTAATATCAACAGCAGCAGAAAATGGTATAACAGGTGTAGGATTCGTTATGAATAGGAAGGTAGGGCAGAGGGTGTATTACTGTGAACAGTTCAGTGACCGGGTTGTTCTAATCAGAATCGACAGCAGACCAACACCGACAACGATAGTTCAGGTATACATGCCGACGTCGCAAGCTGAAGATGAACAGATAGAGAAAGTGTACGAGGATATTGAAAGGGTAATGCAGTATGTAAAGGGGGACGAAAATCTAATAGTCATGGGCGACTGGAATGCAGTTGTAGGGGAAGGAGTAGAAGAAAAGGTTACAGGAGAATATGGGCTTGGGACAAGGAATGAAAGAGGAGAAAGACTAATTGAGTTCTGTAACAAGTTTCAGCTAGTAATAGCGAATACCCTGTTCAAGAATCACAAGAGGAGGAGGTATACTTGGAAAAGGCCGGGAGATAGGGGAAGATTTCAATTAGATTACATCATGGTCAGACAGAGATTCCTAAATCAGATACTGGATTGTAAGGCGTACCCAGGAGTAGATATAGACTCAGCTCACAATATAGTAGTGATGAAGAGTAGGCTGAAGTTCAAGACATTAGTCAGGAAGAATCAATACGCTAAGAAGTGGGATACGGAAGTTCTAAGCAATGACGAGATACGTTTGAAGTTCCCTAACGCTATAGATACAGCAATAAGGAATAGCGCGGTAGGCAACACAGTTGAAGATGAATGGACATCTCTAAAAAGGGCCATCACAGAAGTTGGGAAGGAAAACATAGGTACAAAGAAGGTAGCTGCGAAGAAACCATGGGTAAAAGAAGAAATACTTCAGTTGATTGATGAAAGGAGGTAGTACAAACATGTTACGGGAAAATCAGGAATACAGAAATACAAGTCGCTGAGGAATGAAATAAATAGGAAGTGCAGGGAAGCTAAGACGAAATGGCTGCAGGAAAAATGTGAAGACATCGAAAAAGATATGACTGTCGGAAGGACAGACTCAGCATACAGGAAAGTCAAAACAACCTTTGGTAACATTAAAAGCAACGGTGGTAACATTAAGAGTGCAACGGGAATTCCACTGTTAAATGCAGAGGAGAGAGCACATAGGTGGAAAGAATACATTGAAAGCCTCTATGAGGGTGAAGATTTGTCTGATGTGATAGAAGAAGAAAGAGGAGTCGATTTAGAAGAGATAGGAGATCCAGTATTAGAATCGGAATTTAAAAGAACTTTGGAGGACTTAGGGTCAAATAAGGCAGAAGGGATAGATAACATACCATCAGAATTTCTAAAATCATTAGGGGAAGTAACAACAAAACGACTATTCACGTTGGTGTGTAGAATATATGAGTCTGGCGACATACCATCTGACTTTCGGAAAAGCATCATCCACACAATTCCGAAGACGGCAAGAGCTGACAAGTGCGTGAATTATCGCACAATCAGCTTAACAGCTCATGCATCGAAGCTGCTTACAAGAACAATATACAGAAGAATGGAAAAGAAAATTGAGAATGCGCTAGGTGACGATCAGTTTGGCTTTAGGAAAAGTAAAGGCACGAGAGAGGCAATTCTGACGTTACGGCTAATAATGGAAGCAAGGCTAAAGAAAAATCAAGACCAGGTCATAGGATTTGTCGACGTGGAAAAAGCGTTCGACAGTATAAAATGGTGCAAGCTGTTCAAGATTCTGAAAAAAGTAAGGGTAAGCTATAGGGAGAGACGGGTCATATACAATATGTACAGCAACCAAGAGGGAATAATAAGAGTGGACGATCAAGAACGAAGTGCTCGTATTAAGAAGGGTGTAAGACAAGGCTGTAGCCTTTCGCCCCTACTCTTCAATCTGTACATCGAGGAAGCAATGATGGAAATAAAAGAAAGGTTCAGGAGTGGAATTAAAATACAAGGTGAAAGGATATCAATGATACGATTCGCTGATGACATTGCTATCCTGAGTGAAAGTGAAGAAGAATTAAATGATCTGCTGAACGGAATGAACAGTCTAGTGAATACACTGTATGGTTTGAGAGTAAATCGGAGAAAGACGAAGGTAATGAGAAGTAGTAGAAATGAGAACAGCGAGAAACTTAACATCAAGATTGATGGTCACGAAGTCAATGAAGTTAAGGAATTCTGCTATCTAGGCAGTAAAATAACCAATGACGGACAGAGCAAGGAGGACATCAAAAGCAAACTCGCTATGGCAAAAAAGGCAGTTCTGGCCAAGAGAAGTCTACTAATATCAAATACCGGCCTTAATTTGAGGAAGAAATGTCTGAGGATGTACGTCTGGAGTACAGCATTGTATGGTAGTGAAACATGGACTGTGGGAAAAACGGAACAGAAGAGAATCGAAACATTTGAGATGTGGTGCTATAGACGAATGTTGAAAATTAGGTGGACTGATAAGGTAAGGAATGAGGAGGTTCTACGCAGAATCGGAGAGGAAAGGAATATGTGGAAAACACTGATAAGGGGAAGGGACAGGATGATAGGACATCTGCTAAGACATGACGGAATTACTTTCATGGTACTAGAGGGAGCTGTAGAGGGCAAAAACTGTATAGGAAGACAGAGATTGGAATACGTCAAGCAAATAATTGAGGACGTAGGTTGCAAGTGCTGCTCTGAGATGAAGAGGTTAGCACAGGAAAGGAATTCGCGGCGGGCAGCATCAAACCAGTCAGTAGACTGATGACAAAAAATGTCGTCCGAAGACCAGTATCAGTTGCAAAGCGATTTAGAAAAGATTGCTGTATGGCGTGGCAGGTGGCAGTTGACGCTAAATAACGAAAAGTGTGAGGTGATCCACATGAGTTCCAAAAGAAATCCGTTGGAATTCGATTACTCGATAAATAGTACAATTCTCAAGGCTCTCAAGTACCTGGGTGTTAAAATTACGAACAACTTCAGTTGGAAAGACCACATAGATAATATTGTGGGGAAGGCGAGCCAAAGGTTGCGTTTCATTGGCAGGACACTTAGAAGATGCAACAAGTCCACTAAAGGGGCAGCTTACACTACACTCGTTCGTCCTCTGTTAGAATATTGCTGCGCGGTGTGGGTCCTTACCAGGTGGGATAGACGGAGGACATCGAAAGGGTGCAAAAAAGAGCACCTCGTTTTGTATTATCACGTAATAGAGAGTGTGGCAGAGATGATACGCGAGTTGGGATGGAAGTCATTAAAGCATAGACGTTTTTCGTCGTGGCGAGATCAATTTACGAAATTTCAGTCACCAACTTTCTCTTCCAAATGCGAAAATATTTTGTTGAGCCCAACCTACATAGGTAGGAAATATCATTAAAATAAAATAAGACAAATCAGAGCTCGAACAGAAAGGTTTAAGTGTTCGTTTTTCCGGCGCGCTGTTAGGGAGTGGAATGGTAGAGAGATAGTATGATTGTGGTTCGATGAACCCTCTGCCAAGCACTTAAATGTGAATTGCGGAGTAATCATGTAGATCTAGATGTAGATAACGATGATCGTTATTAAAGTTAATAAATCGATCAAGAAGACTAAGAAGGAGCGGATAAGCAGTTGTTAGCAACTAAATGATGACCACTCATTTTCTTTTAATTTCAATACGATGGACTTAGAGGAATTATGGGCAAAGATTAGATTGATTGTAAACCGCTTTGGGGAATTATGTGCCGAGTAAGTGGATTAAGAGGATAAAAGATCCGCCGTGGTTTAATAACAAAATTCGGAAAATGCTGAGGAAACTGTCGTATCTCGGTTCAAAAGAGAACACGCAGATGACGACGCCCAAAAGTTAGTAGAGAAGAACGTTGCACAAAGCATACAACAACTAACACCGTCATATTCTATCTTAGATTGCCCCTTTCGCACATGATATCCTGTTAACCATAGATATAGAGCAACAGGCACATTTCATATTCCAGGATTTCTGGAAAGCTTTTGACCCCAACGCAGACGATTAACGAATTATTTTCCCAGGTATATAATTGACTCGAAGAATTCTTAAGTCACAGAACCAATACGCTACACTCGACGATGAGTGTTCATCAGAGACAAAGTAATCGTAAGGATAGCCCCAGGAAAATGTGATAGGATCGCTTTTATTCTCTATACATAGATGAGCTGACGGGCAGCACGAGAAACAAACTACGGCTGTTTGCTGATGAAGCTTTGAGAAGGTGTCATCGTTGAGTGACTGTAGGAAGATAGGAGATGATTTATTAGACAATATTTCTAGCTCGTGTGATGAACGGCAGGTAGCTCTAAATGTAGTAAAATGTAAGTTAATTCCGATGAGTAGGAAAATAAAGCCCGTAACATTCGAATACAGCACTACTAGTGTGCTGCCTGACTCAGTAAAGTCGATAAAATATCTAGGCGTAACGTTACAAAGCAGTGGGAAGTGCAATGAACATGTAAGAATTGTAGTAGGGAAGGCGAATGGTCAACTTCGGTTTATTGGGAAAATTTTAAGGACGTGTGTTCCTCTGTAAAGGAGACTGTAAACTCTACTGTTCGAGTGCTTGGGATCCGTACCAGGTTGGATTAAAGGAAGACATAGAAGCAATTCGGAGGCGGGTTCCCTCATTTGTCAGCTGTTGATTCGGTCAACACGCGAGTATTATGCAGATTTACCAGGGTAAATTTTACTGAAGGACCGTGGTGGAGATTAGAGAGATTAGCTCTCATACTGAGACATACAGACAGTAGTTTTTTCCTCACTCCATTTACGAGTTGCACAGGAAAGGACATGTCTTTTAGTGATACAAAGTACCCTCCAGCATGCACGTTACGGTGGCTTACGTAGTATGTATGATGATGCAAACGTAGAGTACATTTACCCCCTAGTGGAAGAAGGGGTTAGCAACAAGAGTGTATTAAACTATACTGTTCATTACCCTAGTACTAAAAGTAAAACTTTCCTTTTGGACTATGAATCACTGTTTAGAGTACAGAATGAGGTTTTAAATTTTGTTGCAAAAATTTATAACAGATTGCTGGTAGACTTCAGGCATGGAACTGAAAATCCTCAGATACTAAGAAGCAAAATGAAATAGATTTCTTTAGGCACTCCCATAATTTATGACAGTATAGGGAGTTCAAAATAAGTCTAAAAATCCAAAAATAATATCTGTAACTTGTCACAATTGATTCTTAGTGCTCTTCTCGTACTTCCTCTAACACTTCCTTCCTCTCGGTCTAAAGATGTAACTTGGCAAATATCTCCTCTTGTCTCTGCTCGTAGTTCCTCACTTCTCAAATGTGGTGTGTAAACTCTAGTGTCCAATGGTGGCTGGTTTGGATGACAACCACCTGTCTAGAGTACAGTATCCTCCTTCCACTTGTTGATTCTGCAGTGTGCGTAGCACTTCCTCACGGAACTACAGCTTACCAGAATTATGGTATGCGTCACGGTCGCCCTTAGTGGTAATGTCACATATGGACAGGTAGCTAGAGTCACTCCCCCTCTCCCACTTGAAAGGACTGGATGCTCGCTACTCAACTCTACACAACACTAATGATACAATCAATTCCTTCTATTATGTGACACATCCTTATCTCATCTAACTTTAACGGAATAAACTCGCTGCAATACCCACTGTTGAAAAATTACTGAATATAATTTTCAGCTTATGACACATTCCCAGAAAAAAAAACCGGACTAAATATGACCTTCCACAACGTTTATCATGAACATTCTAGTTACTACATGTTTAATCTAAAGGAAAAAAAACACTCTCAGAACAAAACAATTTACTTGTGCGACCTTAATATGTATGGTAACTCACAAATCCATATGCTTAACAGCACATCCAAGCTGCTGACAAGTAGAATATGGGGAAGAATGGAAAAGAAAAATGAGGATCTGTAAGATGACAATAAGTTTGGCTTTAGGGAAGATAAAGGTAGCAGAGCAGCATTTCTGACGTTGCACTTTATAATGAAAGCAAGACTGAAGAAAAAGCAAGACAGGCTCATAGGATTTGTCGACCAAGCAAGCGCTCGATAGTGTAAAATTGGGCATGACATTCGAAATTCTGGGAAAACTAGGAATAAACTATCAGGACGGACGGATAATATGTAATATGTACAAGAACCAAGAGCGAACAATAAGACTGGAAGACCAAGAACACAATGATCGGATTAAAAAGAGTGCAGAACAGGGATGGAGTCTTTCGCCCCTACTGTTGAAGGAATGATGGGAATAAAACAATGGATCATTAGTAGGATTAAAATTTAGGCTAAAAAGATATCACTGATAAAATTCGCTGATGACATTTCTGTCTTCAGTCAAAATGAAGAAGAATTACATTTGTTGAATGGAAGGATCAGTCTAATAAGTTCAGAATATGGACTGAGAATAAGCAAACTTTAAAAACATTGCCCCACCACGAAAAGTATAACGTTTCTCATTGGATAGACAGAATTTTTGTAGGCGGAGCTTAAGGTTAACATTGAGACTATGATTGGTCAGATTAAAACACAGCCAGATAGTTTTTTTTTTAAACCAATTTCAACGAAATTGTAGTAAGGAGAAGTTAGAGGAGAGTTGGTTCCGAGACGGCGAGCTGGATGGCTGCTGCGCCGGCCGCTGCCGCCCTGACGCTGCTTAAACACCGACAAGGTAATGAACGCACGCGATGCCGCATTTTTGAGCGCATAAGGCTTCACTCAGAACTGCAGAAGACTCATCTGTTACACCCCCTTTGTGCGTAATACTAGTGTTTATCGTTAATTAAAACTCATGGTGTTCACATTTGCCACTTGAAGAAAAGATCTGAAACGCGAAATGGAAAAAATGCTAGAAGCAGACCTCGGGGAAGATCAGTTTTGACTCCGTATAAATATTGGAACACGTGAGGCAATACTGACCCTACGACTTATCTTAGAAGCTAGATTAAGGAAAGGCAAACCTACGTTTCTAGCATTTGTAGACTTAGAGAAAGCTTTTGACAATGTTGACTGGAATACTCTCTTTCAAATTCTGAAGGTGGGAGAGGTAAAATAATGGGGAGGGGGGGGGGGGCAGGCTATTTACAATTTGTACAGAAACCAAATGGCAGTTATAAGAGTCGAGGGACATGAAAGGGAGGCAGTGGTTGGGAAGGGAGTGAGACAGGGTTGTAGCCTATCCCCGATGTTATTCAGTCTGTATTTTGAGCAAGCAGTAAAGGAAACAAAAGAAACATTCGGAGAATGATTTAAATCCATGGAGAAGAAATAAAAACTTTGAGGTTCGCCGATGACATTGTAATTCTGTCAGAGACAGCAAAGGACCTGAAAGAACAGCTGAACGGAATGGACAGTGTCTTGAAAGGAGGATATAAGATAAACATCAACAGATGCAAAACGAGAGTAATGGAATGTAGTCGAATTAAATCGGGTGATGCTGAGGGAATTAGATTACGGAATGAGAGGCTTAAAGTAGTAAATGAGTTTTGCTATTTGGGGAGCAAAATAGCTGATGATGGTCGAAGTGGAGAGGATATAGAATGTAGGCTGGCAATGGCAAGGATAGCGTTTCTGAAGAAGAGAAATTTGTTAACATCGAGTATAGATTTAACTGTCAGGAAGTCTTTTCTGAAAGCATTTGTATGGAGTGTAGCCATGTATGGAAGTGAAACTGGCACGATAAATAGTTTGGACAAGAAGAGAGTAGAAGCTTTCGAAACGTGGTGCTACAGAAGAATGCTGAAGAATAGATGGGTGGATTACATAACTAATGAGGAGGTATTGAATAGAATTGGAGAGAAGAGAAATTTGTGTCAGAACTTGACTAGAAGAAGGAATCGGTTGGTAGAGCATATTCTGAGGCATCAAGGGGTAACCAATTTAGTATTAGAGGGCAGCGTGGAGGGGCAAGATCGTAGAGGGAGACCAAGAGATGAACACACTAAACAGATTCAGAAGGATGTAGGTTGCAGTAGGTACTGGGAGATGAAGATGCTTACACAGGATAGAGTAGCATGGAGAGCTGCATCAAACCAGTCTCAGGACTGAAGACCACAAAAAACATCTGTTGTAAGCAGTAACATTAGTTTAGCATTAAACCCATGTTACTGCTTACCACAGATGTTTTTCATGGCTGTGAGCTGTGTTAGCAGCAAGAAAGGCAGAAACGTCGTAGTGAGATGAAAAAATATTTATTGCGTCAGAATAGCCTTTATAAAAGGTAACTGCAAACACTTTAGGTGTGGTCCAGACAGATGTGGCAACGAAACGATGGTAATGTTCGTAAATTCATAAAACTGCAACCAGTCACTTTTTTGAATAGTTATTTATTATTCCATGAATCGGTTTTGTTTACTTTCCGGCAGGTGACACTCCTAATGCTTTTACTTGTCGTTAATCCAAATGCTGCACAACGTTGTAAATTATTTCACAGGCAGAAGTAAGTAATTTAACTTCAGAAACTTCCTGGCAGATTAAAACTGTGTGCCCGACCGAGACTCATATCAGCGCACACTCCGCTGCAGAGTGAAAATCTCATTCTGGAAACATCCCCCAGGCTGTGGCTAGGCCATGCCTCCGCAGTATCCTTTCTTTCAGGAGTGCTAGTTCTGCAAGGTTCGCAGGAGAGCTTCTGTAAAGTTTGGAAGGTAGCAGACGAGATACTGGCATAAGTAAAGCTGTGAGTACCGGGCGTGAGTCGTGCTTCGGTAGCTCAGATGCTAGCCGGCACAGTATCTCAGCGTGTTCGGTCAGAGGGTTAGCTGCCCTCTGTAATAAAAAAAACTGAGTTCATGGATCAACCACGAACTGAATCGGATGTCTTCCGACGTCCGCCCCGAACAGATACAACGAACGAAAACAAACAAAATTAGAGTTCGAGTCTCGGTTGGGCACACAGTTTTAATCTGCCAGGAAGTTTCATATCAGCACACACTCCGCTGTAGAGTGAAAATCTCATTCTGGAATTTAACTTCAGATCGCGAAATGACTAAGAAAATCCGGCACTAAAACCTACAATTTGCAAACTGACTTCTCAGTTCGTCCTGATCACTCTTTTATTGACTAATAATATTCTGAATACCTAGTCCTGGAATTCGGTTGGCTGACATACAAGGTTTGGTCTTTTTGTATTAAAATAGCAGAGACTTTTCTTTTCAAATTGCTATAGGTATTTTGTATTTAGCTTAATTTTAAGCATTTTTAATTTATTTTCTAAAAATATGCTGACATAAGTTTGTCGTGACTTTTTTCCCTGAAAAATTTTCGTTCACCTTCTCAGTAATTCCACAGGTGTTATATTTGTGGAACTGTTTCTACAGTTAGGTAAGACAGTACTACACGCAATTCTTTTAGTTCCTGACCAGATAGGATTGGCGGTGGACATCGAGAAAGTTCGAAAAAGGAATGCTCATTTTGTATGATCACGAAATAGGGGAGAGAATTCCACGGATATGAGACCCGTGTTTGCTTGGCAATCGCTAAAGTAATGAGGTTTTTCATTGTGGCGAGATCTTCTCACGACATTTCGATCACTAACTTTCTCCTCCGAATGCGAAAATATTTTTTTTTTTTTACTCCCACATACATAGGGAAAGACGGCAATCATAATGTAATGAGAATCAGAGCTCACACGGAAATATATAGGTTTTAGTTTTTCACACTTGCTCTTCGAGAGTAGAATGGTAGGAAAATAATCTGAAAGTGCCCTTAGGGGTGAACTGCAAGTAATGTAAATGTAGGTGTTTATTGTGATAGCACGGACAATGTACTAGCAGTAGTGATGTGTACGAAGCGACATAAACTTCAACATTCACTGCAAAGGGGATTCATGGAACTAACAACCAGAATTCTGGTCCATATCACATTGTTCAGTCTCTCATTGTGCACTGTGTACCAACATGAACCGATTCTTCGATAACTCCGACTGCTTTCTGAAAATTGACTCTATAACGTCCATGAGAGATTTTTGCAGATGTGATTATGTGTATGAATACGCTATGATTCTCGATATCTGACGCAGTTACACGAACTGTCTGGTCACTTTGGACTTATTCAGTGTTAAGGTTCGGAATCTAAAGACAGAGGCAACACTTTGGAACGTATGATACTATTCACAAATATGACATAGGAAATATTTATTAATTTTAATTCATATGAATACACGCTCTTTCTCCACAAACACGCGCACGAACACACACACACTCACACACACACACACACACACACACACACACAAAACACAAATAATAATAATCTCCACATAACGAGGCGTGTTTTTTAAGTAAGTACCGTTCTGAAATTAAAAGAAAGACGTGCTAAGATATCTCAATAATTTTATTTTTACATGAAAGCCTGTACCTTACCTACTTTTCTACATAATTTCCGTCAATATTGAGGCACTTGTCATAACGTTGTTTCAGTTTTTGAATACCCTCCTCATAGAAGTCTGCAGCCTGACTTGTTCACCACTGCATCACCACTGTTTTGACTTCGTCATCGTCTTGAAGACGCTGACCGCCCAGGTGTTTCTTCAAGTGCAGGAACAGATGGTAATCACTGGGCGCAAGATCGGGGCTGTACGGAGGATGCTCTAGAGTTTCCCATAGAAAAGATGTGATGAGATCTTTGATCTGATTTGCCACATGCGGACGGGCATTATCTTGCAGCAAAACGATGCCCTTGCTCAACTTCCATGGACTGTTGATTTGATTCTGGTGTGACGTAGGCCACCCATGTTTCATCGCCCTTAACAATTTGACTTAAGAAATCATCACCGTCGTTGTGGTACCGCTCAAGGAAAGTCAATGCACTGTCTAAACGTTTGATTTTGTGCACATCCGTCAACATTTTCGGTATCCAACGTGCGCACAATTTTCGGTAATTCAAGTACTCGGTCACAGTGCCATACAAAACACTACGACAAACTTAGGAAGGTCATCCCGCAAGGAGGAAATCGTAAAGAGTCTGTTTTCTCTCACCTTATTGTTCACTTCTTGCACCAAACTTTCATTAACGACCGAAGGACGCCCATTCCGCTGTTCAGCATGCACATTTGTGCGGCCATCTTTAAATGCTATCACCCACTTTCTTACTATTCCATCACTCATAATGTTTTCTCCGTAAACTGCGCAGATCTCACGATGAATATCGATCACTTTTAGGCCGTTAGCACTAAGAAATCTTATAACAGCCCGTACTTCACAGTCGGCGGAACTCACGATTATCGGAGGCATCTTAAACATTCAGTACACAACGTCAAGAAGGAAGAGCCAGACTGTAATTGCGTTTACACACACACACTCACACACACACACACGCACACACGCACAGAAATGAGTAGACGTTGGTTTTCAGCATAAAATTCGTTAGGTTGGCTTCATATATGTAAACAAACCAAACATGGTGAGAAATATACTGAACTCACAGTAGTTACCTCTTTAAATCGTGGTTTTCGATCAAATATGTGCAACTAGTGACAGGAGACTAATAGCACGCCACAAAAATAAGGGCAAACAATATCCAAATTGTGAAGAAGTTCGGAACACGAAAAGGTGCTTATGTTTTGTAAATGAAGTTACAGTGCGACCTCCAGACTGTGACCAGATGAAAGGAAACGCAAATGCCAACCAAAACGCAAAGAACTGTAAGTAACCACTTATTTACATAAAAAACGAGATGTGAACTGTTTTATAATCTACACATAACACACATCGAAACAAAACTGTTTCATTCTAGATTACACTGAAGATGTCTTAAAATAAAAAGGCGAAACGCTTCTGGGAGAAATAAAATACAGTGCAGCACTAAAAAGCTGTTTTTATTTACAAAACAAATATTTCTGTACCTGCTGCGGAGGACGGCCAAGGAAAAATTTTTTTTATTGTATTGATCACTTATTTTAAAGATGACATAACATTTGACTATTTGAGGGAGAGGAATGCCGAAAAGAAACATAAAAATATGGAGAGAGCATGTACACAAAAGACAAAAAGCTGCTAATGCAATCATTCAAAATATACTTCTTACGGTATGGGACTTCATTAAACTGTTGTTAAAACTTCAAAAACTGCTTCTGGCAGATGTGCTTTTGTTACACAAGGAAATTTTTTAAGTGAACTGTTACGGATAAATCAATTTTCAATACTTTAACAACATTATCTATTTAAACATTTCATCATACCCTTTCCATAGTTCTTCAAAAAAGGAAGATCTGTACCAGCAAAAGTTGGTGAAAGGTTATTTCAATTTTTGTGCTCTAAAAAGTTATTGTTTGAAGAATGATTACCAGTGTACAAAATACGCTTCAAAGAAAGTTATTGTACTCACTATACTACTGAAATAATTATCCTAACAGTGAATGTGGTGTAGGATGGTTCAAATGGCTCTGAGCACTATGGGACTTAACATCTTAGGTCATCAGTCCCCAAGAATTTAGAACTATTTAAACCTAACTAACCTAAGGACATCACACACATCCATGCCCGAGGCAGGATTCGAACCTACGACCGTAGCGGTCGCGCGGTTCCAGACTGAAGCGCTTAGAACCGCTCGGCCACAAGCGGCCGGCTGTGGTGTAGGATAAAATGTTTAATGGGGCTGGTATACACTGATGTGATACGACTCATAGGACAGCAATGTGCGCATATACATATGGCTGTAGTATCGTGTACACAAGGTATTAAAGGGTGGTACCTTGACAGAGGTGTCATTTGTACTCAGACGAATCATGTGAAAAGGTTTCCGAGGCGAATATGGCGACACGACGTGAATTAACAGACTTTGAACGTGGAATGTTAGTTGGAGCTAGATGCATGGGACACTCCATTTTCGGAAATCGTTAGGGGATTCAATATTCCGAGATCCACAATTCAAGAGTATGCAGAGAATACCAAAATCAGGCATTACCTCTCACCACGGACAACACAGTGGCCGACGGCCTTAACAACCTAGACCAGCGGGGTTTGCATAGAGTTGTCAGTGCTAACAGACAAGCAACACTGCATGAAATAACCTCAGAGATCAATATGGGACTTACAACGAACGCATCCGTCGGGACAGTGCGACGAAATTTGGCATTATTGGGCTGTGGCAGCAGACGACCGACGCGAGTGTCTTTGCCCTAACATCACGACATCGCCTGCAGTCCCTCTCCTGCGCTAGTGGTCATACCGGCTGGACCCTAGACGACTGGAAATCCGTGTCCTGGTCAGATGAGCTCCGATTTCAGTTGGTAAGAGTCGATGGTTGTGTTCGAGTGTGGCGCAGGTCTCACGAAGCAATGAACCCAAGTTGTCAACAAGGCACTGAGCAGGTTGGTGGTGGGCTGTGTTTATGTGGAATGAACTGGTCCCTCTGGTGCAACTGAATCAATCAATTGTTGGAAATGGCTATGTTTGCAGCCATTCATGGACTTCATGTTCCCAAACAACGATGGAATTTTTGTGGACGTCAATGCGCCATGTCATCAGACCCCAACTGTTAGCAGTTGGTGTGAAAAATATTCTGGACATTTCGGTCAAATGATTTGGCCACGGATCGAACATTTATGGGACGTAGTCAAGAGGTCAGCTCGTGCACAAAATGCTGCACTGGCATTATGGATGCTATAGAGGCAGAGTGGCTCAATATTTCTGCAGGGGATCCCCAAGGACTTGCTGTGTCCATGTCACATCGGGCTGCTGCAGTATGACAGGCAAAAGGTGGTTCAACACGACTTAAACAGTTATCACTTGACTTTCGACACCTTAGCGTAGGACGATCTGGGTCCTATAGTTTCAGTTCAGAAGAAAATAAGGGCTTACAACATCGACAGCGACATGCTAAGTTAAGCTTGGAAGACGCCGTGGTCTCCTGACTTACATATTCCGACCTCACAATCATGTTCCGCACATCAAGACGCTTCATTCGAACCCAAACTCGATAAGATAAAGCCAATGTTGTAAACATTCATGTAAACGATATGCAATTGACAAGTGAGCGCACCGTGGTTGAAATACTCGAGGTTGGCGTGCACATATACATTCCAGACACGACGGTCACAGAGGCTTATTGTTCGGGAGAGAGGCCGCACAACGGGATGCCAGGCCCTTCAGAAGACGACCCAGCCCATGTCGGCCGGTAACCACCTGTAGCGGACAGTGTGGGCCCGAGTGGAAAGGGGGAAACAACCTTGTGTTCGGCTTAAAAGCAAATTCCGCTACATTGTGTGGGAGCAGCCAGCCTACGCATTCTTCACAGATAGCACGCAGTTTCAGAGATTTTCACAGGGAGACAGTAAACGCCAAACGCCAAAGCTACAAGTTTCCGGATTGGTCACCTTAAACGAAACGTCATTCTCCCGTTTTAGAAGAGCAATGCTGATTGGCAGACGATATTTCTGACGCCTTGAGCTGCATGAATGGAAGAGACCGAAAGATATACCCCTTCAAGTCTGGCGTGGAGAGGGGCGGTTCCGTTGTCGCTCTTGGAGCGAGAACACATAACGAGAGCATCCGCTCTCGTACATGGACTCGATAGAGCGAGGAACAAGTCTCTTCTCAGTACTTCACTGGAAGAGCACTTTCGTAGAGAGGGAATCAAAGGGCGACTCTATATTGAGTCTTTGCGATTAAGCGTTGTATACTGTGTTGGCTGACACACTTATTATGCGGTGTTAACAGACAGAGGTACAGTTAAACGCCTGCGAGCGAAATTTGAGTGGCATCGCAGTGGACTGGTTATCTGACTGGTGTGCCACGCCAATTGTTAGACTAGGGGCGACTAGGACTCCTTGACTTCATCAAGGCATAGGGAGAGTTTGATTGGCGAAGGTCAATCCAGATAACGAGAGTTATCTTATTTGTCAGCAGCGAGCGGCGCAGACAGCAGTCATTGCAGCTTACGGTATTGTGAGCTACAGCTGTTGCGAGCCTCATATTTCCTCCACAACAGTACACTTCACTGCATTTCACATGCGACAGCCTCGACCGTACCTAGCAACATTCTAAAGGATAATTATTCAAGTTGAGTAGGCGCGCCTCACAGCCATTCTGCCAAGTTAACAACCATCTTAAACTTTGTGTAGAAATTTCATTAGCGAATCCTATCCTTGAAAGGTAATTTCACATTCCGAAAAGAACCAGGATACAACTTGTTCAATTCATAACTAAAAGTGTCATTGTGATTTCTCAGAATTTTTGCAAAATGAATAATAACTTTCGTTAGTTTCATGTTTTTCTTACACGAACTAGCACTACTCCAGTACCCAAGTATCCCACTAGTTACGGAAGAAATTTTGTGAATTTTTGTGTCATTTCCTTACAGCGGACGACTCTAGAAGATATTTATTGCTGAAAGTTTTTCAGGCATTTCTGTTTAGAACGTTAGGAGCGTCTGTCTGACTTCTGTAGTAGTGTGGTGGTGGAAGTTGCATCTTGCAGGAGCCACAGGGTAAAGGGTTCATCTCAGATTAATCCGTTGCGCAGAATAACAGATCAACCCCACACCTCAGAAGTTCTATGTTTGCAAAACCAGTGGTAGCATTGATGATGCTTTTGGCATTTATAGTACTTGTCTTTTAATGGTTCTCATTTGCAGTTCTCAGAAAAGTTCCATTTGAGGTCCATTGAGAGTGACCCGTCTCTGTTGTCCCTGCTTGTTTATGTTCGCAGCTGCTGTGATGGACTGTCGGTAGAAAGGCGATCTCGTGGCGACCGGGTTTCCAGCGGTGTGGAAATTGGCGTACGGGCATGCTGCAGAAAGTGGAGTAAGGGGACGACGATGCACGCGGGCCCTCGCTGTGGAAACTGCCGCGCTGCGGCGCGCGGCCACCGGCCAGCGGAAATTCCCCGCTCGTCGGGCGTCGCGACACGTTACTGCCGCTCCGGCGGACAGCCGCCGCCGCCACCGGCCTCGGCTTCTCGCAACACCGCCGGCCATCAGGGCGCTCACTGGCCCTCACCTGGCGACGCCATCCACAGTGGTCACCACTCACGTCTGTATGCTGTCTTGCTGTGAGGAACAACACTGTAGCAGTTTGTACTCCGGAGGTGCACTCTTGGCGGTGTGTAGTTTGTACAGGGTGGTCCACTGATAGTGACCGAGCCAAAATCTCACGAAATAAGCATCAAACGGGAAAAAAAAACTACAGCTGACCGGTGTGGCCGAGCGGTTCTAGGCGCTTCAGCCTGGAACCGCCCGACCGCTACGTCGCAGGTTCGAATCCTGCCTCGGGCATGGATGTGTGTGATGTCCTTAGGTTAGTTAGGTTTAAGTAGTTCTAAGTTCTAGGGGACTGATGACCTCAGATGAAATCCCATAGTGCTCAGAGCCATTTGAGCAAGAAGAAAAAAAAAAAAAAAAAAAAAGGAACGGAACTCGGCTAGCTTGAAGGGGGAAACCAGATGGCGCTGTGGTTGGCCCGGTAGATGGCGTTCCCATAAGTCAAACTGATAGCAACTGTGTTTTTTAAAATAAAATAGGAACCGGAACCCCCATTTTTATTACATATTCGCGTAGTACGAAAGAAATATGAATGTTTCAGTTGGACGACATTTGTCGCTTTGGGATAGATGGCGCTGTAATAGTCACAAAGTACCGGGTGATCAAAAAGTCAGTGTAAATTTGAAACCTTAATAAACCACGGAATAATGTAGATAGAGAGGTAAAAATTGACATGGGGTTTTATTAGAACAAAAAAAAAAAACAAAGTTTACAAAATGTCCGCCGACAGATGGCGCTGGATAGCCAAACGTCAGTGACTGCTTCCGTGACGGGCGAGAGGTATGCCGATATGTTACAGAATCGCATCATTCCCAGCCTGACTGATAAACACCTGCTGGAACGTACGATGTTTATGCAGGATACCGCTCCACACCGTATTGCTAGACGCTAGCTCTCTTGCGCGCGTCGTTTGGTGATGATCGTGTGCTCAGCCGCCACTTTGTCATGCTTGGCCTCCCTGGTTCCCAGACCCCAGTCCGTGCGATGATTATTAGCTTTGGGGTTACCTGAAGTCGCAAGTGTATCGTGATCGACCGACATCTCTATGGAAGCTGAAAGACAACATCCGACGCCAGTGCCTCACCATATCTCCGGACATACTTTACAGTGCTGTTCACGACATTATTCCTCGACAACAGGTATTATTGAGGAATGATGGTGGACATATTGAGAATTTCCTGTAAAGGACATCATTTTTGCTTTGTCTTACTTTGTTATGCTAATTATTGCTATTCTGATCAGATGAAGCGTAATCTGTTGGACATTTTTTGAACGTTTGTATTTGTTTTGTTCTAATAAAACCTCATGTCATTCCAAGCATGTGTGTCAATTTGTACCTCTCTATCTACATTATTCCGTGATTTATTCATTTTTCAAATTTATACTCACTTTTTGACCACCTGGTATAAGTTCGTGGTACAACGTACCATTACGCCAGTGTGGACGGTATTTACTCCTTGATACATTACCAATGTTAAAACGGACAGTTTATCAATTGCAGATAAGGTCGATATCGTGTTGATGTATGGTTATTGTGATCAAAATGCCCAACCGGCGTGACCTATGTATGCTGCTCGGTATCCTGGACGACATCATCCAAGTGGCCGGACCGTTCGCCAGATAGTTACATTATTCAAGGAAACAGGAAGAGTTTAGCCACATGTGAAATGTCCACCACGACCTGCAAGGAATGATAATGCCCAATTAGGTGTTTCAGCTGCTGTCGCGGCTAATCCGCACATTAGTAGCAGATATATTGCGCGAGAATAGGGAATCTCAAAAACGTCGGTGTTGCGAATGCTACATCAACATCGATTTCTATGCACCAGGAATTGCATGGCGACGACTTTGAACGTCGTGTACAGTTCTGCCACTGGGCACAAGGAAATTACGGGACGATGATAGGTTTTTTGCACACTCTCTATTGACAGAGGAAGCGTCATCCACCAACAGCGGTAATGTAAACCGGCATAATATTCACTATTGGGCAACGGAAAATTCACGATCCCTGCCACAAGTGGAACATCGGCGACCCTGGTGTAGCATTATGGGAGGAAGGATAATTGGCTCCCATTTTATCGATGGCAATCTAAATGGTGCAATGTATGCTGATTTCCTACGTAATGTTCTACCGATGTTACTGCATGACAGAGTGGCGATGAACTTCAAGATGATGGATGTCCGGCACATAGCCCGCGTGCGGTAGAAGCGGTATTGAATAGCATATTTCATGACAGGTGGATTGGTCGTCGAAGCACCATACCATGGCCCGCACATTCACTGGATCTGAAGTCCCCGGATTTCTTTTTGCGGGGAAAGTTGAAGGATATTTGTGCTATCGTGATCCACCGACAACACCTGACAACATGCGTCAGTGCATTGTCAATGCATGTGCGAACATTACGGAAGGCAACTACTCGATGTTGAGAGGAATGTCTTTACACGTATTACCAAATGCGTTGAGGTTGATGGACATCATTTTGAGCATTTATTACGTTAATGTGGTATTTACAGGTAATCGCGCTGTAACAGCATGCGTTCTCAGAAATGATAAGTTCATAAGGGTACATGTATCACATTGGAACAACCGAAATAAAATGTTCAAACGTACCTACGTTCTGTATTTTAATTAAAAATCTTACCTGTTACGAACTGTTCTTCTAAAATTGTGAGCCATATGTTTGTGACTATTACAGCGCCATCTATCACAATGCGAAATAAGTGGTCCAACTAAAACATTCATATTTCTTTACGTACTACACGAATATGTAATAAAAATGGGGGTTCCTATTTTTTTTTTAAAAAACGCAGTTGATTTCTGTCTGGCGTATGGCAGCGCCATCTAGCGGGCCAGCCATAGCGCCATTTGGTTTCTCCCTTCAAGCTAGACAAGTTTAGTTTTTTGTAGTTTTTTCGTCTGACGCTTATTTTGTGAGATAGTTGGCCCGGTCACGATCAATGGATCACCCTGTATACAGCATGTTTCTGTAAGGGCATGCAAAAATGTAACGGGATAGGTAGGGAACCTGGGGGCGGGGAAGCAGCTTAAGGAGATATGGAAGTAAACTTGTCTACCGCTTTGTCTAGCACGACTGTTTTCTAGCTTATTTACAACTAACATGTATACAAGTTTACATGTACTGTTCTGTTTATTTACATGTACATTCTTTACTTCCTGCAAGGAAACGTCGAAGACGATCCTGAATATTAGGAAGTCATGATGCAGGTTTTGTTTACTTTGCTTGTCGATGAGGTGGTTATGTTGTATCGTGTTTACATTGCACCTTGACAGAACGTGCTATGAATCAACGACAGACCCATTCATTACTCAGTGCTATTCAGAGACGTGCGATACAATGTGGTGGAACAGTATGAGTACAGTTTCGCAGAAGTTATTAACATGCACTTTGAGTGTGGGGAGGTGCCTTGTAATGGTGTCGCTGCTGAAAGGTTGTATACAGGGTACTATTTCCTAGCAGATATCATCCGTCACGATGAGTTGTTATTTCTCTCGATCGATGAATGCGGGAGACTGGTTCACTGGAGAGAAGAAACGAGGAAGTTGGCAACATGAGGACCACTCGCACAGTCGATTTAGAAGAGGAGGTGCTGGAACGCGTTGCAGCGGACCCCACGACACGTACTCGTCTTATTGCAAGAGAAAGAGGCGCTGCATATGCTAGCGTGTGGCGAGCACTCCACGGACAACAATTACACCCATATCACTCACACAGAGTCCATGCAATGCTTGTGACTGACTTTGCACCAAGGGTCGTGTTGTGTCTGTGGTTGCTCCAACAATGGATTGATCGACCAGATTTCCTCCAGATCGTGTTGTTTTCTGTCGAGGCACCTTTTGATCGTGATAGTATTCCTAACAGCAGGAATAGTCATATGTGGTATGAGGAAAACCCTCACGCTGCAGCAGAGTGAATATTTGCGTCGGCATTGTAGGCGACATTGGGCCATATTTTCTACCTGGCCGTCAGACCACCTGTACCTGAGGTTCGTGCAAAGAGTTCTGAGCTGTTGGAGAATGTACCCTTGCCTGTTCGTGAGAGGATGTGAAAACAACATGACGGTACACCGCCTCACTTCAGTGTAGATGTCCGCAACCATCTTAATGCTGTATTTCCTGGTCGCTGGACTGGATAGAGAGGTCCTATTCCGTGGCCTGCGAGGTCACCTGACCTGAATACCCTTGATTATTTTGCATGGGGATATCTAAAGTCACTTGCATGTGACACCTCAATGTATACGGAGATGGAATTAGTTGTCAGAATTGTACCTGCATGCGATTTGATCCGAAGCACAGCAGAGATATATGTCAGGGTGCATCACAACCTTGTTCGCCGATGTCATCCTTGCATTGATGTTGAGGGCCGTCAGTTTCAACATATTTTGTAAGATACAGTTCACATGGCAGTGGTGGTATTTGCAGTTAACTGTAACTAATGTAAATAAAAAAGCACACAGTAATGTGATTTTATTCCTATTATGTCTTTAAGCTGGCTTCTCTGAGCCCAGTTTTCCTACCTCAAATTGAAAGCAGGGGGCTGGTGGAGTGTGGCATAACAAGAATCTTTCGCGTAGCACCCTATGTTCGCATCGTTTAGCGTACAACGCTAGGCATCGTTAGACAGCATCATGGTAGCAGATCTGCAGGGCAACGCTTTCAGTGTATTTGAGACATCGACGTAAAAGAGATGTTGGGCTGAAGTTCTATAACCTTTACTTGCAAATGCTGTAGTCGACATAGTAGCGGATATTCCTGACGGGACGAAACTACGGGTTTTTCGCCTCTTACTGGGACCTGAACGCGTTGCCTTTCGCTGTGCAAATGCCTGCTTGATAGATGTTGCCTAGAGGGCAGCACATGTGCACACTGCGGAGTCTAGTTCGTCCTTCGTCATAAAACGGGGACACTCTTATGTTCGTTACCGTGTGGAGCGGACTTGAAATGGAGCGTTATTCTTTCTACATCCTCATCTACATCCACATCCATACTCCGCAAGCCACCTGACGGTGTGTGGCGGAGGGTACTTTGAGTACCTTTATCGGTTCTCTCTTCTATTCCTGTCTCGTATTCTTCGTGGAAAAGAAAGATTGTCGGTATGCCTTTGTGTGGGCTCTAATCTCTCTGATTTTATCCTCATGGTCTCTTCGCGAGATATACGTGGAAGGGAGCAATATACTGCTTGAGTCTTCGGTGAAGGTATGTTCCCGAAACTTCAACAAAAGCCCGTACCGAGCTACTGAGCGTCTCTCTTGCATAGTCTTCCACTGGAGTTTGTTTATCATCTCCGTAACGCTTTCGCAATTACTAAATGATCCTGCAACGAAGCGCGCTCTTCTCCGTTGGATCTTCTCTATCTCTTCTATCAACACC
This sequence comes from Schistocerca gregaria, assembly GCF_023897955.1. Classification (NCBI taxonomy): domain Eukaryota; kingdom Metazoa; phylum Arthropoda; class Insecta; order Orthoptera; family Acrididae; genus Schistocerca; species Schistocerca gregaria. Next base: position 959,878,253 of record NC_064921.1, on the reverse strand, counting down.
GGTGAGCAGAATTAAAGCAGTGGGCGAACAAGCGTACTGTAACCTGCTTCCTTTGTTTTCAGACTGCATTTCCATAGGATTCTTCCAACGAATCTCAGTCTGGCATCTGCTTTACCGACGATTAATTGTATATGGTCATTCCATTTTAAATCACTCCTAATGCGTACTCCCAGATAATTTATGGAATTAACTGCTTCTAGTTGCTGATCTGCCATATTGTAGCTAAATGATTCTATGTATTCGCCGAACATTACAGTTGTCTACATTGAGATTCAATTGCCGTTCCCTGCACAATGCGTCAATTCGTTGCAGATACTCCTACTTTCAGTACAATTTTCCATTGGTACAACCTCTCGATATAATACAGTATCATCCGCAAAAAGCCTCAGTGAACTTCCGATGTTATCCACAAGGTCATTTATATATATTGTGAATATCAACGGTCCTACGACACTCCCCTGCGGCATACCGGAAATCACTCTTATTTCGGAAGATTTCTCTCCATTGAGAATGACATGCTGCGTTCTGTTATCTAGGAACTCTTCAATTCAATCAAACAATTGGTCTGATAGTCCATATGCTCTTACCTTGTTCATTAAACGACTGTGGGGAATTGTATCGCATGCCTTGCGGAAGTCAAGAAACACGGGATCTACCTGGGAACCCGTGTCTATGGCCCTCTGAGTCTCGTGGACGAATAGCGCGAGCTGGGTTTCATACGATCGTCTTTTTAGAAACCCATGCTGATTTCTACAGGGTGGGTTACTAGTCTCCAGAAAAGTCATTATACTCGAACATAATACGTGTCCCAAAATTCTACAACTAATCGACGTTAGAGATATAGGTCTACAAAACTTCCTGGCAGATTAAAACTGTGTGCCGGACCGAGACTCGAACTCGAACTGGTCCCGAGTTCGAGTCGCGGTCCGGCACACAGTTTTAATCTGCCAGGAAGTTTCATATCAGCCCACATTCCGCTGAAGAGTGAAAATCTCATTCTGGAAACATCCCCCAGGCTGTGGCTAAGCCATGTCTCCGCAATATCCTTTCTTTGAGGAGTGCTAGTTCCGCAGGATCGCAGGAGAGCTTCTGTAAAGTTTGGAAGGTAGGAGACGAGATACTGGCAGAAGTAAAGCTGTGAGGACGGGGCGTGAATCGTGCTTCGGTAGCTCAGTTGGCTGAAACAAACGTACCGGTTCGCCACACTCAACATCAACATGATCGGCACTCCACCCAAGCTGCAGCTCCTATGTGACATGCTTCGGGCCTCTGGCGTCGATGTCGCCCTTCTTCAGGAACTACGCGTTGCCACACCACTACCAGTCTAAGGCTACGACTCATACACGTCCACATGTGAGCAATCAGGCCATGGAGAGGCTTTCTACACGATAATCCTTCCCTGTGGAAGGGGCATGGCTGTTACCATCTTCGACACGCGCGTCATCAATTTCTACCCTCCGTCTAGCTCCACGACCCGTCGGCAGCGGTCCACTTTCTTCGGAAATGACGTGGCGCCCCTGTTTTCACAAGTTAATGTAAGCACGGTGTAAGCCACTGCAAATGTGAAGTGCTGGTACATTAACAACCTATGTAACCATCAGAATGTTGAATGCGAGCATGCAAACATGCTTGCATTGTGTCGCAAAGGTGCCAGATGTCAGTTTGTGGAATGAAGTTCTAAGCCTGTTGCACTTGGCCTGTCAGTACACAGACTGTTTGTGGATGACGCTGGAGTTTCCGATTATGTCTTGCGTGTGCTTGGATGGTGACAGATCTGGTGATTGAGCAGACCAATGCAACATGTCGACACTCTGTGGATCATCAACAGAGGTATGTGGACTAGCGTTACCCCTTTGGGGAACACCACATGGAATATTGTTCAAGAACGGAAGCACAACAGGTCGAGTGAACAGACTTACGTACCGTTTTCGAGTCAGGGGGCAGGGGAAAACCTCGAGACTGCTTCTGCTGTCATACGTCAGACCCTAACTCCAGGTGTAGGTCCAGTGTGTAGCACGCAGACACGTTGTTGACACGCCCTCAACCAGCCTCTTTCTAACCAACAAACGGCTGTCAGTGGCACCTAGGCTGATCCCTATTTCATCAGAAAACACAACAGACCTCCACACTGCCCTCAAATGCGTCTCGCTTGACACCACTGAAGTCGTACACGATGGTGGTTTGGGGTCAGTCAAATGCACGCTAAGGCCGTCTCGCTCGGAGGTGTCCTTGAACTAACCGATTTGTTACAATTAACTGTGTCACTGTGGTGCCAGCTGCTGCTGAAATTGCTGGTTCAGATGCAGTTAAGATGCGCCGGAGCCATACGCCGAACACGATGGTCTTCCCTCTCGGTAGTGCTACGTGGCCATCAGGAGCCGGTTCTTGTTGCGACCACCACTGCCACCAGTCATACTGTTGAGTGGTATTTAAGATAGGTAAATAAATTAGTGAAATCAATGTGAAGTGAAGTAGAAATTAGAAAATAAACAAAAACTTAGTTTAGTTTAGAAGAGTTACACACTGGCAAACAGCGGGCAGAGCAACAGTGGCAACAGCCAGCGCTTGCAAGTCAGCACGTTGGGGGGAAGCCATCGCCCTCCCCACATAAGTGGAAGCTGTCGATTCAGCCGTCAGGGCCTCGCCCGACCAGCTCACGTGTTTCTCAATTGTCACGTGTGATCAAAGGCCCCGCCTACATTCAAAGAGTCAATGACCGATGTTAAGAAGATTCTTCGAGAAGCTTTTCAACATGACAGAGGAGGCAATGACCGTGAAGTCGTTCACCTCCAGTGAATTGAAGTAAATAAATACGCGAGACGCAGTGGGCCCGACAGTAGTTTTCAGTTCTGTTTCGTTTTGAGTTCAGTTCCAGTACAGTTCAGTCGGTGCTGAAGACCGTCACGCAGGAAGAGACTATATCGTACACAGAAGCACCAAGTCCGCCGCTGTAATGGAGTAGCAAGCAGCAGCCTCGCCGCCGGAAGACAGAAGTTAGAAGGTATTTGAAGATTGATTTTTAGGTACCCGAGTGACTCGTGAGGACGGGAAGGAGACGGCCTCACATCAGCAGTCACCTGTGAGCTGGTGATGGAGATCTGACAGCGAAAGACTGGCATGCTGGAGTCCATCGTTCGAGTCCGGGGCACTGACCTTCCCCAGCCGCGTCGCTCCGCTGGCCGACGCACATCACACGCGGTCGCTTAGAGAAGAGAAACACTGGGATGCCACATCCAAGGTATCACCATCCGATTCACGACTTCGTTCTCAATAATTAAATGGGCTACTTCGCGATGCGCGTCTCCAGTCAACTTGGCGAAACAGCAACACGAGATACACACTGCCAGGCGTATTCAGCCTCCGCCGCTCACGCAGCAGAAGGCTTCACAAACGACACAGCTGCCGCTCTCCCAGCCAGAACAATCCAGTAAGGAAACCATTGTACAAATCTTTCAATAAAAGTTATCTGATGTAAAAATGCTGTTTCATTCTACCGCATACCTGAGTCAAGGAAGAACCCACCGCGCCCACATGTTGTTAAGAGAGAAAAATAATTTATTTAGTGTTTTTCACCATGATATAATGCTTTAGAATCAAATGCCCTTTGCAGTAATGCTCATCCTGACAAATGACTAGCATCAAAAGAGGTTACCCAGTTACAATACACAGTGGTTGCATTCCTGCCAAGTCTTCCTGTAATATCGCAGAAGCAACATCCAGCTTCTCGTAGCCCTATTACACGACCTCGTTCAAACTAGTGAGGTGCTGATAATGGCTTCATTGTCACCTAAAAAGGCCTTCTTGACTAACATCAACTCACCGCGTCCAATCTCAAAGGTAACTAACGCTCACGACTGTTACAACATATATTTAAAATCAACACACTTACGTGGCTAGCGCTAAATCTGAATAGAAATAGTCTGTCATGTATATACAGGGTATTTAAAAAATGACCGGTATATTTGAAACGGCAATACAAACTAAACGAGCACCGACAGAAATACACCGTTTGTTGCAATATGCTTGGGACAACAGTATATTTTCAGGCAGACAAACTTTCGAAATTACAGTAGTTACAATTGTCAACAACAGATGACGCTGCGGTCTGGGAAACTCTATGGTACGATATTTTTCACATATTCACCATGCGTAGCAATAAAATGGCGTAGTCTCTGAATGAAATTACCCGAAACCTTTGACAACGTGTCTGGCGGAATGGCTTCACATGCAGATGAGATGTACTGCTTCAGCTGTTCAATTGTTTCTGGATTCTGGCGGTACACCTGGTCTTTCAAGTGTCCCAACAGAAAGAGGTCACAGGGGTTCATGTCTGGCGAATAGGGAGGCCAATTCACGCCGCCTCCTGTATGTTTCGGATAGCCCAAAGCAATCACACGATCATCGAAATATTCATTCAGGAAATTAAAGACGTCGGCCGTGCGATGTGGCCGGGCACCATCTTGCATAAACCACGAGGTGTTCGAAGTGTCGTCTAAGGCAGTTTGTACCGCCACAAATTCACGAAGAATGTCCAGATAGCGTGATGCAGTAATTGTTTCGGATCTGAAAAATGGGCCAATGATTCCTTTGGAAGAAATGGCGGCCCAGACCAGTACTTTTTGAGCATGCAGGGACGATGGGACTGCAACATGGGGCTTTTCGGTTCCCCATATGCACCAGTTCTGTTTATTGACGAAGCCGTCCAGGTAAAAATAAGCTTCGTCAGTAAACCAAATACTGCCCACATGCATATCGCCGTCATCAATCCTGTGCACTATATCGTTAGCGAATGTCTCTCGTGCAGCAATGGCAGCGGCGCTGAGGGGTTGCCGCGTTTGAATTTTGTATGGATAGAGGTGTAAACTCTGGCGCATGAGACGATACGTGGACGTTGGCGTCATTTGGACCGCAGCTGCAACACGGCGAACAGAAACACGAGGCCGGTGTTGGATCACCTGCTGCACTAGCTGTGCGTTGCCCTCTGTGGTTGCCGTACGCGGTCGCCCTACCTTTCCAGCACGTTCATCCATCACGTTCCCAGTCCGTTGAAATTTTTCAAACAGATCCTTTATTGTATCGCTTTTCGGTCCTTTCGGTACATTAAACCTCCGTTGAAAACTTCGTCTTGTAGCAACAACACTGTGTTCTAGGCGATGGAATTCCAACACCAGAAAAATCCTCTGTTCTAAGGAATAAACCATGTTGTCCACAGCGCACTTTCACGTTGTGAACAGCACACGCTTACAGCAGAAAGACGACGTACAGAATGGCGCACCCACAGACTGCATTGTCTTCTATATCTTTCACATCACTTGCAGCGCCATCTGTTGTTGAAAATTGTAACTACTGTAATTTCGAAAGTTTGTCCGCCTGAAAATGTTCTGTTGTCCCAAGCATATTGCAACAAACGGTGTATTTCTATCGCTGCTCGTTTAGTTTTTATTGCCGTTTCAAATATACCGGTCATTTTTGAAACACCCTGTGTATAGATAGGAAGTTTCAGAGATTGAGGGCGTGATTTCAGAGACTTAGTTTCCCCGTGTATAGACAATGAAAAAGTTCATTGCAACAGTTGTCCAGACAGTTGCCACAACAGAAAATTTTAACATGACAGTTAATTCTGATGCTACGGGTGCCATCAGTGCTATGTTTAGCGTTCGACATGTACTCAAATTAGGAGCTGGCAGAAGTGTACTTCATGTAAGGTAAGACGGACGGCAATTCTGCGGCGGTCGCCTTCCCTTGTGCCAGCAGAGGTACCCAGCTAAAGACAGCGAAGTATTTGAATGTCTCCGCCACCGTCTGAGCACACGTAAGAAGTTTATACTTGTTTGGAGAGGAGACGACAAAGATATATTGTAACCGCGGCCGGAACGGTCGCGGGGTGGCCGAGAAAGAAGCGCGGGGGTCCAAACGGAGAGCGGCCCGCTAACAAACAAAGGAACGGAAAGGACGGACACGAAACAACGACGGACAATCGAGCGAGACCTTACGACGACAACACGCAAGAAGCAACGGAGTGACAGAGACAACCAAACGAGTCCAAGACGTCCGCTAGTAATGAAAACAAAGAACGGTGAACACACTGTCTGCTGTCGAGGCGAGATGTCAAGAGACGCACGCAAATATTAGACTGACTGGCTGAGCGAGAGGCAGGCGCTTAAATGCACTCCTGGAAATGAAAAAAAGAACACATTGACACCGGTGTGTCAGACCCACCATACTTGCTCCGGACACTGCGAGAGGGCTGTACAAGCAATGATCACACGCACGGCACAGCGGACACACCAGGAACCGCGGTGTTGGCCGTCGAATGGCGTTAGCTGCGCAGCATTTGTGCACCGCCTCCGTCAGTGTCAGCCAGTTTGCCGTGGCATAAGGAGCTCCATCGCAGTCTTTAACACTGGTAGCATGCCGCGACAGCGTGGAAGTGAACCGTATGTGCAGTTGACGGACTTTGAGCGAGGGCGTATAGTGGGCATGCGGGAGGCCGGGTGGACGTACCGCCGAATTGCTCAACACGTGGGGCGTGAGGTCTCCACAGTACATCGATGTTGTCGCCAGTGGTCGGCGGAAGGTGCACGTGCCCGTCGACCTGGGACCGGACCGCAGCGACGCACGGATGCACGCCAAGAACGTAGGATCCTGCGCAGTGCCGTAGGGGACCGCACCACCACTTCCCAGCAAATTAGGGACACTGTTGCTCCTGGGGTATCGGCGAGGACCATTCGCAACCGTCTCCATGAAGCTGGGCTACGGTCCCACACACCGTTAGGCCGTCTTCCGCTCACGCCCCAACATCGTGCAGCCCGCCTCCAGTGGTGTCGCGAAAGACGTGAATGGAGGGACGAATGGAGACGTGTCGTCTTCAGCGATGAGAGTCGCTTCTGCCTTGGCGCCAATGATGGTCGTATGCGTATTTGGCGCCCTGCAGGTGAGCGCCACAATCAGGACTGCATACGACCGAGGCACACAGGGCCAACACCCGGCATCATGGTGTGGGGAGCGATCTCCTACACTGGCCGTACACCTCTGGTGATCGTCGAGGGGACACTGAATAGGGCACGGTACATCCAAACCGTCATCGAACCCATCGTTCTACCATTCCTAGACCGGCAAGGGAACTTGCTGTTCCAACAGGACAATGCACGTCCGCATGTATCCCGTGCCACCCAACGTGCTCTAGAAGGTGTAAGTCAACTACCCTGGCCAGCAAGATCTCCGGATCTGTCCCCCATTGCGCATGTTTGGGACTGGATGAAGCGTCGTCTCACGCGGTCTGCACGTCCAGCACGAACGCTGGTCCAACTGAGGCGCCAGGTGGAAATGGCATGGCAAGCCGTTCCACAGGACTACATCCAGCATCTCTACGATCGTCTCCATGGGAGAATAGCAGCCTGCATTGCTGCGAAAGGTGGATACACACTGTACTAGTGCCGACATTGTGCATGCTCTGTTGCCTGTGTCTATGTGCCTGTGGTTCTGTCAGTGTGATCATGTGATGTATCTGACCCCAGGAATGTGTCAATAAAGTTTCCCCTTCCTGGGACAATGAATTCACGGTGTTCTTATTTCAATTTCCAGGAGTGTATGTGATCGGGGGCGCCGCTAATGGCTGCTGGGACCACGTGTTCCACTGCGGCCCCCTCAAACTAAATGTGGGCCAGGAGGCGCTCGCCGCCATGGCTTACGGCGCGATGGTGCAGAACCCTTCGACGTGCATGCCGTCTGGCGCGGATTCAAAACCCGCGGCGCGCCGAACCAGAACAGCTCCTTGAGCTACACATTTTAACGACACCATCACAATACATGGACTGGACAAAAATATGGAAACAAAGCGAGAAATGCACGCTTGAACAGAAACGCAGATAATAGCCAAGCCTACATGTCGCTGTGCTGTATTTGGCCGCAATCTGCAGCTGTGAAGTGTCCTCAACACGTTGGAAGTGTCGACCGTGGTCAGATCGGCGTTCTGTGTACTTGTCAATGCATCATGGCGGAGTTACGAATTCCAACGTTGGCAAATTGACGGTGCTAGTATGATGGCTGTTTCCGTAAACAATGATGCCGAAGTATTTGGTGTTTTAAGAGGCACAGTATCGGAGATTTGCACCACATACAGCGAAAGCGGAAAAACATCACAACGAGAACGAACGTCTGTGTTGAGTGATCGTGACAGTCAATCACTGAAGAGGATTGTGATCAAAAATAAGTGGCCAACAGCTGCACTCGCGAAGACTGTCAGCACCAAAATAACACGAAGGGAGCTCCATAAACGGGGAACTGAAGCGCAAGCTCGAATCCCGAAATCACTCACCAGGCTTGCAAATCCCTGTAACATGAAAACTTGGTGCAGAAGACATAAAACCTAAACTGTGGAGCCACGGGGGAGATTGATTTGGTCGGACGAGTCTTGTTTCATACTGTTTAAAATGTCTGGCCGAGTTTACACCCAAAGAGTGAAATAATGGCGGCAGTTCGGTGACGATTTCTACATCTACATACATGGTTCGCAAGCCGTTATACGATGGATGGCGGAGAGTATCCTTACTCATTTTCTTTGCTGTTCAACTCGCAAGTGGAGCGAGGGAAAAACGACTGTCTATAAGCCCCAGTGCGAACCCTAATGTATCTCATCTTTCTGGTTGTCGGGCAGTATGGAGGGCGATGGTCAGCTTAAAATCTCACAGCTGTCTGGGGTGTCTCGTCTGTAATCGTTGCTCAGTTCGAAGCGGGACTCATCACTGAAGGCAGCTCTAATCCCGTCAATGAAATTCCAGGGGAAGACGTTTCTGAAGACGCCCAGGACAGCGAAGGGCACCAATTTGTCACCCTCCATACGGACCGAGATCAGGAGTGGTGGTCTGGGGTACCATTTCTTTTCACAGTAAGCTCACTTTGATTGCCATCGGCAGACCTTTACAGCATCTACGATATTCTACGTCTCGTTTTGTTGCCCTTCATGCCCAGCCATGCTGGGGTCACATTTCAGCAAGATAACGCCCGCCCGCACACAGCGAGAGCTTCTACTGCTTGTCTTCGTGCTGGCCAAACCCTACATTGGCCCTAAAGTTCGCTGGATCTCTGCCACGTTGGGAATATTTGGAGCATAACGGGCAGAGTCCTCCAGCAATCTCGGGATTCTGAGGATGTAACGTGTCAGTTGGAAAGAATTCGATACGATATCCGTCAAGAGAACATCCAACAGATCTGTCAATGCAAAGACGAATAACTGTTTGCATCGGGGTCAGAGATATTGACTTCATCAACTTGTAAAATTCATTATCTTGAATAGATCATTCTATTTTTCTGGAATTGTAGTCTTTTGTATGTCTCTACAAGTACATCACATCTACCTGTTTGCGTTCCATTCGGACAATTCTTTCGTCATACGCCGATTTTTTCTTGTCTTAAAGTGTTTTTTGCTATTTTTATTTATTTATTCATTCATTTTTAAGAACGTGACGCGATTTCAGAGGTGAGGTTAGGCAGGAAGCTAAGTGCGTGGTTTACGTTTTACACCACAGAACTGCAGAAACGGTTTAACAAATCTGTATTTGCAATTCGAATGTTAGCTGACATAGGTGACATAAAAATGAAAAAGCTTGCATACTTTGCCTACTTTCATTCCGTAATGTCATATGGTATAATATTTTAGGGTAATTCTTCAAGTCAAACAAAAGTTTTCAGAGTCCAAAAGCGTGTAATACGTATTATTTGTGGAGTAAATTCACGAACGTCCTATAGAAACCTCTTCAAAGAAGTGGGTATACTAACTACTGCCTCTCAGTATATTTTCTCCTTAATGAAATTTGTCCTAAATAATATATCTCTTTTTCCAACAAACAGCTCAGTTCGTACATACAATACCTGGAACAAAAATGATCTGCACAAGGACTTAAAAGCACTTACTTTAGTTCTAAAAGGGGTCCACTACTCAGGAACACTCAACTTCAATAATTTGCCAGCAAACATAAAAAATTTAGTTACAAATAAAGATCAGTTTAAAAGAAGCCTGAAAGACTTACTAGTGGCCAACTCCTTCTACTCCATTGACGAATTTTTTAATAGAAATAAATGATGTATTGTATTACTCATACTATTAGTATTGTTATTTAAGCTTAAAAATGATGTATTGTATATATTCATACTATTAGTATTGTTATTTCAGCTTAAAAAAAGTGAATGTTTCACATCCACGAGGATCTCCTCAGTACGGATCTATGGAACGAAAAACTAATCTAGTCTAATGTAATCTAATCTAAACAACCCTGTTTATAATCATAGTTCTCACACATATTTCTCTTTTTCTTTCCGCATAATGCGTGGTTATTTTTAGGATTTGTTAATATGGTATAAGTATCTGCATTAGCTGTATAGCTCAATTCAAGTTTCCGATCACATGTTTCAGCATTTTAGCTATATCTTGTTCCTCTCTGTTGCGTTTTCTATGTTTAGTTACTCTCCACACAGAATTCCATTTTCCCACGGTTGTCCCATTAATCTCTACATTTATTATTAAGAACTTCCCACAGATATATAATTTGTGATTACGTTTTGCCGCTATGGAAACATATACGAGTGCCAGTAGTAATTTTAAAACCTTGTGTGTACCGTCTTTGATTCTGGTATGACACTGGTCAAAGCTGACGGGTGGAATCGTACGCAAGAATTAATCAAATCTACGGAGCAATAAGGTAATTCTGAGATTCTGTAGGTTCTGGCCGCTGGCGGGAGTCTAAAACAGTGCGACGTCACGGAAGCTCTGAAGACAGACGAAAGAATTGTTTCACGGCTTTAGCAGGGTGTGCTAAACCTGAAAAAAAGTCATGTATCTTCGTCGCGGAACCGAGGCCAATACGAATGCCGGAGGTGGTGTTAAACGGTATTAACGTGACCTCTCTTGCGAATGAATAATTTTTCCCGCTACGTACTCATCTCCAAGTCGTCATGACTGTCGAGTTGAAGGGTAACAATATAAGCCGTGAAGCCTTTGATAAAATTATCTCGCATCGATGCTTCTTGTAGTGCGAGTGGAACGCTTTACGCGGAAACGCCTGCCCGCCGCTGCAGACAAAAGAGGTGAAGGCTACGCCGTCTACACCGAGACGTCCTTGGCTGTAGCGTAGCCGCCGCCTCAGCGCGTCGCGGGTTGCATCCTGCAGGGGCAAGACTCGCCATGTGCGGCTCTTTGGTAACGAGACGAACGTCTCTCAGGTAACAGCAGACACCCGTCTACGTCACCATTATGCATCACACCAGCCCGCATCTAGTTACTGCAGGCAACCAGAAATGTGCATCCAAAGGAGAGGAAGGAAGTTCTGTGCAACTTCTTGTAAAATGCAGAAGGCGCAATACTGATTCAGTTGTCTCACTGCCAGTCAGTTAGTACAGAAAATTGCGAAGAAGAGCTGCGCGATTCATGACAAGCTCCTTTACACAGAATTAAAGCGTCGCATGAAAGTTGTTTTTATTATAGCGCTGATAATTAAGATTGCAGCACCATGAAAACGGCGTGTAACGAACGTCAAATTGGCATAAAGATGGGACAGTTTTACTCTTGCTGCCAAGAGGAATTTACGACAATGACCGTCGGCTTTGACCAGTGATGTAATGATAATGACTGCTGCGAAATTCCTTCTTGGTGTGCATTTTGAACTGCACTTACTTACAGCGCTTCTTGTTGTCATACTTTCACTGTGTTCGAGAGAAATTATATTTTTAATCTCTGATATGCATGATAAACAAAGTGTACACAGTGTGAATCACCAAAAATTTGCATTGCATGTATTGCGGAAATGGAAAATGCAGTTGATGTGTGGCTTTCATGGAGTGGATTGGTAGTCAAGGGCTAATATTGTTAGCCAAGAAACATATTCTAATAATACTTCAAAAGTTTATTTTTTTTTGCAAACGTACACATTTTAAATGTAACAATGCCTATTGACATTAACAGACTAAATATAGGGTAAATTAGAATGTCAGTGGTATTTTCTGCAGGATTGTAGTGCGAGGCATTTACGAGGTATCGTATTTTGAAAAGTTCCCGCACAGACACTTCCATAAAACCTGTCACAGCATACACTAAAGAGCAACACAAATGCCTAAACTGCTTATGTGGATTCTGACCAGTAATGAGACTGTTGACCATCACAGGTTGTGATCAAAAAGAACACCGCCGGCAGCAGCAATACACGTTTCCGGTCTGATATGGAACGACCGCTGCACATGTACTATCATTTCAGCGTAGATCTCCGAACAGGTTAATGGGAGTAGGACGTCATACGGGCCGACTTGGAGCAGGAGAGGCACCACAGGACATTTTATTTTCTATTGCCTATACTTTTACAAATAAATTCATAAAACTTTGTCAGCATGACGAGGAAGGATTCAGGATTCACACTCATAGCAGTGGAACTGCAAAAACATAACACAATAATTTTTTTCAGATATGAAATTTCATCATTTTCTCACTTACTGTTGGTTGCATTTGTTGCTATAGGTACATTTTTCTTCACAAGTAAGAGAGATTCTTTGATAAATTTTGCACAGCATACAAACCATACTTACAGGTGTATGAAACGCTAGAATTTTCCAAATCTATTAAAAACTGTGGTACAAAAATTGAGAAAATTAACTACAAAATTTGATTTTTTTCTAAACATAAAGTTTAAAATGTAACAGGTCATTAATTTTTTTATAAATTAAATAGCTTCTAGAGTTTTAGACACCTGTAAGTATGTTTTGTATGCTTTGCAAAATTCATTGAACAGTCTCTGTTACTTATGAGGAAAAGTGTACCTATAGCAACAAATGCAGCCAACAGTAAGTGAAAAAATGATGAAATTTCACATGTAAAAAAAATATTTTGTTATGTTTTTGAACTTCCGATGCTACGAGTGTGAGACCTGAATCCATCTTGGTTATGCTGACAAAGTTTTATGAATTTAATTGTAAAAGTATAGACAGTGGAAATTAAAATGTCCTTTGGTGCCTCTCTCCTGCTCCAAGTCAGCCCGTTTGACGCCCTACCCCCCCCCCCCCCCCCCTTAAAGTCATACAACACCGACTGTACTTGCTACGTCCTAATAGACAGCATTCTTCAGCTTTCCCCACAGAAAAAGGGCTACAGGCGTCGAATCCGAGGTACGGAACGGCCAAGGTACATGTCCTCTGCGTCCAAACTAACGATTTGGAAACAATGCCTGAAGACACTGTAGTACATCGTGCACTATGGGCTGGCCACCCATCATGTTGGTGCCACAGTTTCCTCCTAGTCTGCAGAGGAACGTCTTCTAGCATCTGCGCAATGTGGTCTATTAGGAGGCTGCGCTACCTGTGTGCGTTCAGTGTTCCGTCTATGAAAAACGGGCCAATGAGCTGATGGTGCACTGTCGTACACCACATGTTTACACTCCATGGACGCTGCATGTTTCGGCGGTTTAACTGGCCATGAATGGTAAATGTGGCTTCATCACTAAACAAGATACGAATAAATATTTGGAATATCCTGTCTTAATACCCTTGTGCAGAAGTTAACACGATTATCACAATCATTTCCATGCAACTCTAGAGAGAGACAGAGAGTTTTCACCTCGTCTGTCGTCACTTGTTTCCTTCTGTTACACTACCAGTTTCACGTAACTGGCTGAAGATGACTTCTGTCGGGATATCTTGACGCACAAACCGTACAAGAACGAACTGCATTTTTCCTACACTCTCCATACACCATGAAAAAATTCAGATGGCTCTAAGCACTATGGGACGTAACATCTGAGGTCATCAATCCCCTAGACTTAGAACTAATTAAACCTAACTAACCTAAGGACATCACACACATCCATGTCCGAGACAGGATTCGAACCTACGACCGTAACACTCGCCGGGTTCCGGACTGAAGGTCCTAGAACCGCTCGGTGACAGAAGCCGGTACACAATGAACACGTCGGCTTTTTATGCGTTGGTAAATAACCCTAGACCTACTGTTTGGACACACTGAATGGCAAGTCGCAATGCCCTCAAGCAACACACAAGAATCCTGCAAGAAAAAATAACATCGTAAGCAATTATGTAGGTTGAATGGCACAAGCAAGTGTCAGTGTGGAAACTTTTCAAAATGCAATATCTCTTTAGTCACTCGCAGTAGAATCCTGCAAGATTCTAATTTAGCCAACTTTTAGTTTAATGTCAATAGTTATTGTTCCGTTTAAAACAGTGTATGTTTGCACATATTGTAAGTATACTTGCAGTCTGTTTATTAACCAACAATATGAGCACCTGGCTGCCAATCCGTTTTGTGAAAACAGCTCATACTTTCCATTTCCGCAATATTTGCGGTGCAGATTTAGGTGATTCATCCCGTATTCACTAGGTGTCCCTCGTAAGAGTCGTTACACGCATTTTCTCTGATGTTTCAGCAGATATTTACACCTTCGATTTTACAATGTGTAGCTGTAGCCATCCCAAACAGATAATGTCCGTCAAGTGTTTCACGCGACGCCCATTGTTGACAGAAAGCGTCAGCCGCTGGCCCGTTACAAACTAAATGATGTTTAAAGTGGAACTATACTTGCCCATTCTATAGAGAAGTCCCAAATTAGTCTAGTTCGGTGTCCGTTTTCTTGATATGTATTAACAGCGAAATAGAACCAGTACTGCAGCAACGATAACACTACCCTGACCCGTGCTGCTACCCTCATGCAGCAGCGCTGCTGAGCTGCTGCTGGAGTACTGGTTATTCCTCAGGTTTCACTGCCCTTGTCAATACATATCAGTAAAATAGATATCACACTAGACTGATCTGCAACCGTTCTGTCGAATGGGCACGTTAAGTTCCACTCTAAAAATTTAGTTTGTAACAGGAAAAATGCCGCTGCTTTCCGTCGACAGGCAACGGCCTTGCCGTAGTGGATACACCGGCTCCCTTGACATTACCGAAGTTAAGCGCTGTCGGGCGTGGCTGACACTTGGATGGATGTCCATCCAGCCGCCATGTGCTGTTGCCATTTTTCGGGGTGCACTCAGCCTCGTGATGCCAATTGAGGGGCTACTCGAGCGAATAGTAGTGGCTCCCGTCAAAGAAAACCATCAGATCAGAACCACCGGGAGAGCGGTGTGCTGACTACACGCCCGTCCTATCCGCATCCTCAACTGAGGATGACACGGCGGTCGGATGGTCCCGATGGGCCACTTGTGGCCTGCAGGCGGAGTGCTTTTTCCGTCGATACCTGGGTGTCACGCCAAAGACGTGATGAACCGTGTTTGGGCTGACTTCAGTTACACATTGCAAAAACGAAATTGCAAATTTCTGCAAATCGTCAGAGTAAATGAGCCTGACGGCTCTTTAGAGGGACACCCAGTACACCCAGTAATATATATATATATATATATATATATATATATATATATATATATATATATATAATTCGTACTGTTTATCATGTTTCCCAATACAGCTGTAGTGCTTTCTTTACGACAATGGTTCGTTTTCTTTCGACAAATACTTAAGTTCGTTTTGTGATAACATTTTCAGAAAATTTTTACAGCCAAGCTTGCGTACTACATTATTTTTTATTGACCGATTTCGACAGATAAGATTCATCCTCAGGTCTTCAAAAGCTTTTTTGGTTGTACGTCATGTTTCATTGTGCGTTCATTACAAGAACGTTACGTACAACCCAAAACGTTTTTGAAGATCTGAAGATGGCAGTATCACTTGTCGAAGCGGGTCAATAAGAAATAGTTGAAACAGGTCATCACGAAGTAGTTTTGAACCCGATCTTGGCTACAAAAAATTTCTTTAAAGTGCATACGGTAATTCCCTCTCATTTCTCAGTATGAGAAACTTCGACAACCTTTTAGATTGGGTTGGGTTTTTTTTGGGGGAAGGAGACCAGACAGCGAGGTCATCGGCCTCATCAGATTAGGGAAGGACGGAGAAAGAAGTCGGCCGTACCCTTTGAAAGGAACCATCCCGGCATTTGCCTGGAGCGATTTAGGGAAATCACGGAAAACCTACATCAGGATGGCTGGACGCGGGATTGAACCGTCGTCCTCACGAATGCGAGTCCAGTGTTTAACCACTGCGCCACCGCGCTCGATACGATAACCTTTTAGATTTACTCAAGATACACAGATGTATTTTTAGCTTTGCATCGCAGTCTCTACTTGGGCTATATAGCGTGTTTTCTCCGATACTAGTACATATGTCAATTTTCCAGTGAAACTACACATATACCAAACTGCATGGTGCACGCTCCTCTTGAGCTAGTAGTAGCTAAAGTGAACTTTCCGATACAAGCTACTATTTATTTACTATAAATTATTTTATTCATTCGTGCTATATTTATTGATGCCCATTATAGCTATAAAACTTCAACTGATTCTTCCTGCGGTTCTTAGTAGAACAACATTATAGTAAATTGAAAGCACCAAGTAGCTTATGTTCTACAGTTCTGTAGAACATAAGCTATATAGTGCTTTTCATTTATTACCTATAGAAGTTGTTTTCGGAATAATCGATTCGTTTTCTTTCCAAGAAACGTATACAACGTGAAAGTTTTAAATTTCACATGTCTATCTTATTTCTATGCGACTGATCGTAACTGTCGTAGTTCAAAATATTCTTTTAGAATGTAGTAAATTTTTATGGTCAAAACTGTTTTGTTCACGTTCCATTGTATCGCCAATGATATGACCTTATAGTCGCCATATTACCAACGTCGTTTGTCACATGTTTACTACGCCTTTGGTCAAAGCAAATCGCTAGTATCGCAGTTTCCTTATTATCTGAGGAATATGGCGCATCTTTATCTTCTCATTTTCTATGCCAGTAAACGCCTTAAGATTACTGATCTCTTGTTGTTGTTGATAAATTTACTATGCAGATGGGAGAAGCCAGCTGTTGCTGCTGAGTTAGTGCATCGATATGATAGATGTTCTGCCACCGTTGGTTGGAATTTTCCTACTGTGTGTTTAGAGGTCAGGCCAACTGTGTAATTTATTATTAAATGCACGTGCGTTTGGTATAATACTCTTGTATTTCTGCAGCCAGAGATAGAATACTTATTAGACTGCGTTTCATACCTTGTAACGTATTTAGTCAACCGGTGCACGCTGGGATAATTTGGCGTACAATGCTCGGTGCGTCATACAACCACAACATTACCGCATGTTGATTTTTTTGTTATAATCACACGGGTTGAAAATATAGTAACAGATATACAAACACAAGCAACGCTCCACAACTTTAACGACAACGCCATACGAAGAAGTATTGAAATTTAAAGAACAGAAAAAGAAGACCAAAGAAAATCTCGCGATCGGAAAGCAACAAATAATTACGAAGAAGAAAGCAGGTCCTGTTATTACAGAATATACAAATTATAAAAGAAAATTTAAATTTACATCTCGTTACAGCAGTTTAGCAGCAACGTAGGCTGTGGAGTGAGGTGGATGCGGGTTGCGGCGGCGCCAATATATTTTAGCAGTTATACACAATTTACACTACTGGCCATTAAAATTGCTACACTGAGAAGAAATGCAAATGATAAACGGGTATTCAATGAACAGATATATTATACTAGAACTGACATGTGATTACATTTTCACGAAATTTGGCTGCATAGATCTTCAGAAATCGGTACCCAGAACAACCACCTCTGGCCGTAATAACGGCCTTGGTACGCCTGGGTATTGAGTCAAACAGAGCTTGGATGGCGTGTACAGGTACAGCTGCCCATGCAGCTTCAACACGATACCACAGTTCATCACGAGTAGTGACTGGTGTATTGTGATGAGGCAGTTGCTCGGCCACCATTGACCAGACGTTTTCAATTGGTGAGAGATCTGGAGAATGTGCTGGCCAGGACAGCATTCGAGCATTTTCTGTATCCAGAAAGGTCCGTACAGGACCTGCAACATGCGGTCGTACATTATCCTGCTGAAATGTAGGGTTTCGCAGGGATCGAATGAAGGGTAGAGCCACGGGTCCTGACATCTGAAATGTAACGTCCACTGTTCAAAGTGCCGTCAGTGCGAACAAGAGGTGACCAAGACGTGTCACCCCACACCATCACGCTGGGTGATACGCCAGTATGGCGATGACGAATACAAGCTTCCAATGTACGTTCACCGCGATGTCGCCAAACACGGATGCGACCATCATCATGCTGTAAACAGAACCTGGGTTCATCCGAAAAAATGACAATTTGACATTCGTGCACGCAGGTTCGTCGTTGAGAACACCAACACAGGCGCTCCTGTCTGTGATGCAGCGTCAAGGGTAACCGCATCCGTGGTCTGCGAGCTGATAGTCCATGCTGCTGCAAACGTCGTCGAACTGATCGTGCAGATGGTTGTTGTCTTGCAAACGTCCCCATCTGTTGACTCATGGATCGAGACGTGGCTGCACGATCCGTTACAGCCATGTGGATGCCTGTCATCTCGACTGCTAGCGATACGAGGCCGATGGGATCGAGCACTGCGTTCTGTATTACCCTCCTGAAACCACCGATTATATATTATGTTAACAGTCATTGGATCTCGACCAACACGAGCAGCAATGTGGCGAGACGATAAACCGCAATCGTGATAGGCTACAATCCGACCTTTATCAAAGTCGCAAACGTGATGGTACGCATTTCTCCTCCTTACACGAGGCAACACAACGTTTCACCAGGCAACGCCCGTCAATTGCTGTTTGTGTGTGAGAAATCGGTTGTAAACTTTCCTCATGTCAGCACGTTGTTGGCGTCGACACCGGCGTCAACCTTGGGGGAATGCTTTGAAACGCTAATCATTTGCATATCACAGCATCTTCTTCCTGTCGGTTAAATTTCGCGTCTGTAGCACGTCATCTTCGTGGTGTAGCAATTTTAATGGCCAGTAGTGTAATAATAGCTCTTTGACTGTGGGTCATAGATCGTGCTGTTTTCGTAGCTCTACGATGCTGAGGTCCGATCTCTTGTGACCTACAAAGAAGGGAGGCATCCTATATGATTATGCAAATCGGTTAAAGAAAATGATGATGTCAGGCAACGGAAGCATCTTACTAAATGATAATTAATATTGGTGGCCCAATGAAGCATGACACAATGGGTACCAGAACACGCACACAGACATGTTAATGAGAGGGGGCATTATCTAATATACAACAGAAATAAGTGGTCACTATACCAGTCAGGTTTGATATCGAAAAGCAAAACGCTTCTTACCCTCTGCAGTAAATAATTGAACTTTTAATAATTGGATAACGAGCTCTAATAATAGACTCTAAGCTTACCACAGGTGGGTAAATGCAATAAACACAATGTAATGCGAATAATACGACCAGTGCTAACATCAGCTGCACACAAACTAAGAGGGCTGCTCAGGTTTTCTCCAAATTCTTTTACACAGGTAAGTAACATCAGTGGCCTTGTATGATATTCTTGTGGAACTCTTGATATCAGTTCCTTTACTCGACGACTTTCCGTCGAGTATTGTGAACTGTAACCTTTCTGACAGCAAATCACGAATCCAGTCGCACAACTATAGGCACGTAATTTGATTAGAAGTCGCTTGTGTGAAGCGATGTCAAGTCTTCTGGAAATCTAAAAAATGGATTCAGTAAGAGGTCACCTGTTCATAGAACTGATTGCTTCCTCTGAGTCCGCCCCCTTGGCTGAGAGTTCTGTATGTCTGATTGCCATGCAGCAGGACAGGGTTCGATTCCTGACCGGATCGGAAATTTTCTCCCCTCGGAGGCTGGGTGTTGTTGTCTTCATCATTTCGTCATCGACAACACGCAAGTCACCCAGTGTGGCAACGACTGAAAAGACTTCCATCTCGGCGGCCGAGCTTCCCCAGGTGTTACTCCTGGCCACCAGTGCCATGTGATCATTTCGTTCACTTAGTGTGAATGAGCTACTTATCTTCCACAAAAACGATATTTTCGAAATACGTGCTGACTGTGTCAATAAATCATTTTCTTCGAGATAATTTGTTTGTTCCAAAATCATATTGCAAATCGACATTAGAGACAGGAATCTGTAATTCAGCGGATTACTCCTGATCCCTTTCGTAAGTATTTGTGTGACCTGCGCAACTTTCGAGTCTTTATGTATGAATCTTTCGTCGAGCGAGGCATTGTTTATGACCAAGTGTGGGCCATTATATAAGAATACTCTGAAAGGAACAAAACTGGTATAAAATCTTGACTGGAACACTTGTTTTCATTGAGTGATTTCAGCTGCTTTGCTAGACGAAGGATATCTATTCCCGGCAGCTATTCTTAATTCGTCTTCGTTGGTGAAGAAATTCCGGAAAACCATGTTTCGTAACTCTGCTTTAGTGGCACTGTCATCAGTGGCATTACAATTGCTATCGTAAAGGTGTTGATTGTGTCTTGCCATTGGGGTACTGTACAAACGACGATACTCTCTTTAGATTTTCTTTGAGATTTCAGACAGTATCGTTGTGGTAATTATTAAGAGCATCTCGCGTTTTGAGCTTCAGTTTTCGGTGAAACGAAAGCGTTGTTTCGACTGAGCTGGTTAAAATACGAGGGTTGCCCAGAAAGTGATGCACCGCATTTCTTCTCTCAGCCGAAAACAATGCTACGAATGCGAAACGTTACGTATGTATTATTTGAAGTCTCTTGAGAGAGCGCGCAAAGTTTCTATCACTCCCGACAGATAGCGTAGCTGCAGGACAGTTTCAAAAAGGCGTCTGTAGGTGATGGACGTTACAAGCCACGTGCCGTCATTGGATTTCTCACTGCAGAGAATTAAACTGTAGAGAATATTCACAAACGGTTGTGCAAAGTCTGTGGAGCATCTGCTATCGACAGAAGTACAGTTATTCTCTGGACACGGAGGGTGAGGTTATCAGAAGGCGGTTCGGCGGAACTCCACGATTTGCAGCGGTCGGGCAGACCATCCACGGCTGTCACACCTGGTATGTTGCAGCGAGCTGGTGTTGTCATTCGCGTGGATAGACGCATTACGACTCGGCAGTTGGCGCTGCATCTGTCAATCAGCAAAGGAAGTGTGGATGCAATTATCCTCACTCTTGGATATTCAAAAGTTTGTGCAAGATGGGTCTCGAGGCGTCTAGCGGTAGATCACAAATCCCACAGAAAAAAACCTTTGTCTTGATTCGTTGCAACGTTTTGAAGCTGATGGGGAGGCCTTCTTGTCCCGGATTGTGACAGATGGTGAAACCTGGTTCACTATTTAGGGCCCGATACAAAACGACAGTCTGTGGAATGGGGCCATTCCCACTCCCCATAGAAGAAAACATTCAAATCAGCTGATTCCGCCGGTAGGGTCATGATCACCGTGTTGTGGGACTGAAGGTGCGATTTCCATTGATGTAATGCCAAGAGGCGGTACAATTAATTCAGAAGCATATGCCAACACATTAACAAAACTAAATATGCGCTTCTGGCGACTTCGTCGCCACAGCAACGCAGGTGATGTTTCGTTGCAACACGATAACGCTTCTCCCCACACAAAGCTGACGACTGCTGAACACATCGCAAAACATGGGTGGACAGTGTTACCCATACACCCTACAGCTCTGATCGATCGTCCTTGGAATTCCACTTGTTTCATATGCATCTACATCTACATGATTACTCCGCAATTCACATTTAAGTGCTTGGCAGAGGGTTCATCGAAACACAATCATACTATCTCCCTAGCATTCCACTCCCGAACAGCGCGTGGGAAAAATGAACACCTAAACCTTTCTGTTCGAGCTCTGATTTCTCTTATTTTATTTTGATGATCATTCCTGCCTATGTAGGTTGGGCTCAACAAAATATTTTCGCATTCGGAAGAGAAAGTTAGTGACTGAAATTTCGTAAAAAGATCTCGCCGCGACGAAAAACGTCTTTGCTGTAATGACTTCCATCCCAACTCGCGTATCATATCTGCCACACTCTCTCCCCTATTACGCGATAATACAAAACGAGCTGCCCTTTTTTGCACTCTTTTGATGTCCTCCGTCAATCCCACCCGGTAGGGATCCCACACCGCGCAGCAATATTCTGAGGACGAACGAATGTAGTGTAAGCTGTCTCTTTAGTGGACTTGTTGCATCTTCTAAGCGTCCTGCCAATGAAACGCAACCTTTGGCTCGCCTTCCCCACAATATTATGTATGTGGTCTTTCCATCTGAAGTTGTTCCTAATTTTTACATCCGAGTACTTGAATTGACAGCCTTGAGAATTGTACTATTTATCAAGTAATCGAATTCCAACGGATTTCTTTTGGAACTCATGTGGATCACCTCACACTTTTCGTTATTTATCGTCAACTGCCACCTGCCACACAATACAGCAATCTTTTCTAAATTGCTTTGCAACTGATACTGGTCTTCGGATGACCGTACTAGACGGTAAATTACAGCATCATCTGCTAACAGTCTAAGAGAACTGCTCAGATTGTCACCCAGGTCATTTATATAGATCAGGAACAGTAGAGGTCCCAGGACGCTTCCCTGGGGAACACCTGATATCACTTCAGTTTTACTCGATGATTTGCCGTCTATTACTACGAACTGCGACCTTCCTGACAGGAAATCACGAATCCAGTCGCACAACTGAGAGGATACCCCATAGCTCCGCAGCTTGATTAGAAGTCGCTTGTGAGGAACGGTGTCAAAAGCTTTCCGGAAATCTAGAAATACGGAATCAACTTGAGATCCCCTGTCGATAGCGGCCATTACTTCGTGCGAATAAAGAGCTAGCTGCGTTGCACAAGAACGATGTTTTCTGAAACCATGCTTATTGTGTATCAATAGATCGTTCCCTTCGAGGTGATTGATAATGTTTGAATACAGTATATGCTCCAAAACCCTACTGCAAACCGACGTCAGTGATATAGGTCTGTAGTTCGATGCATTACTCCTACTACCCTTCTTAAACACTGGTGTGACCTGCGCAATTTTCCAATCTGTAGGTAAAGATCTATCGGTGAGCGAGCGGTTGTATATGATTACTAAGTAGGGAGCTATTGTATCAGCGTAACCTGAAAGGAACTTAATCGGTGTACAATCTGGACCTGAAGACCTGGCCGTATCAAGCGATTTGAGTTGTTTCGTAACCCCTAAAGTGTCTACTTCTAAGAAACTCATGCTAGCAGCTGTTCGTGTTTCAAATTCTGGAATAATCCATTCGTCTTCCCTGGTTAAGGAATTTCGAAAAACTGCGTTCAATAACTCCGCTTTAGCGGCACTGTCGTCGGTAACAGTACCATCGGCACTGCGCAGCGAAGGTATTGACTGCGTTTTGCCGCTTGTGTACTTTACATACGACCAGAATTTCTTCGGATTTTCTACCAAATTTCGAGACAATGTTTCGTTGTAGAACCTATTAAAGGCATCTTGCATTGAAGTCCGTGCCAAATTTCGCGCGTCTGTAAATTTTAGCCAATGTTTGGGATTTCGCGTTGTTCTGAACTTCGCATGCTTTTTCCGTTGCATCTGCAACAGCGTTCGGACCTGTTTTGTGTACCATGGGGGATCAGTTCCATCTCTTACCAATTTATGAGGTATGAATCTCTCAATTGCTGTTGCTACTATATCTTTGAATTTGAGCCACATCTCGTCTACATTTGCATAGTAAGTTCGGAAGGAATGGAGATTTTCTCTTAGGAAGGCTTCTAGTGACACTTTATCCGCTTTTTTAAATAAAATTATTTTGCGTTTGTTTCTGGTGGACTTGGAAGAAATGGTATTGAGCCTAGCTACAACGACCTTGTGATCACTAATTCCTGTATCAGTCATGATGCTCTCTATTAGCTCTGGATTGTTTGTGGCTAAGAGGTCAAGTGTGTTTTCGCAACCATTTACAATTCGCGTGGGTGGATGGACTAACTGCTCGAAATAATTTTCGGAGAAAGCATTTAGGACAATCTCGGAAGATGTTTTCTGCCTACCACCGGTTTTGAACAAGCATTCTTGCCAACATACCGAGGGAAGGTTGAAGTCCCCAGCAACTATAACCGTATGAATGGGGTATTTATTTGTTACGAGACTCAAATTTTCTCTGAACTGTTTAGCAACTATTTCATCGGATTCTGGGGGTCGATAGAAGGAGCCAATTATTAACTTAGTTCGGCCGTTAAGTATAACCTCCACCCATACCAATTCGGAAGGAGTATCTACTTCGACTTCACTACAAGATAAACCACTACTGACAGACACAAACACTCCATCACCAATTCTGCCTAATCTATCTTTCCTGAACACCGTCTGAGACTTCGCAAAAATTTGTCTAGAACTTACTTCAGGCTTTAGACAGCTTTCTGTACGTATTACTGTTGTGGTTGGCAGGAGAGCCAACACCGTGTTACTAGAGGAGGCCGAAAGGGACGCGATTTAACTCACGCAGGCTGGCGTGAGGACTGGAACAGGGCAAAGAAATTAGAATTTAGAAAGAACGGACGTAGCTGGTGGAATACTTAACTTTAATCCATTAATGACGAACGTCGCTCTTGACATTACATGATTCACAGTATCAATAGTAACTGATAATGGCGCGTTGCTAGGTCGTAGCAAATAACCTAGCTGAAGGCTATGCTAACTATCGTCTCAGCAAATGAGAGAGTAGAAGCCAGTGAACCATCGCTAGCAAAGTCGGCTGTACAACTGGGGCGAGTGCTAGGAAGTCTCTCTAGACCTGCCGTGTGGCGGCGCTCGGTCTGCAATCACTGATAGTGGCGACACGCGGGTCCCACGTATACTACCGGAGCGCGGCCGATTTAAAGGCTACCACCTAGCAACTGTGGTGTCTGGCGGTGACACCACAATTACGATTTCAGCTTCTGTGCTTCCTATTACCGCTTGAATCTCAGGGACTTTCCCAGCACAACTATAACAATTTACAACTACAATTCCGACTGATCCTTGATCCAAGCACGCCCTGTATTTGCCACGCACCCTTTGACATTGCAGCCCATCCCGCACTTTCCCGAGGCCTTCTAACCTAAAAAAACGCCCAGTCCACGCCACACAGCCTCTGCTACCCGTGTAACTGCCAGCTGAGTGTAGCGAACTCCCGACCTATACAGCGGAACCCGAAACCCCACCACCATGTGGCGCAAGTCATTAAAGGATGCCATTCGTGGAAGACATTTTGGGGATGATGAGGAGGTGATTCACACAGTGAAGCACTGGCTCTGCCACCAGGACAAGGGCTGGTACCGGCAGGGCATACACGACCTTTCTGAGTACAGGAGGAAGGCATAGAACGGGATGGAGATTATGTGGAAAAATAGGGTGTATAGACGAAACACAATTCTTTCGTGTGTGTAGTTCTCATTATGTTCAATAAAGAATTGTTAAAGAAAAAAAAGTTGTGCATTCCTTTCTGAGCAACCCTCGTAACTTTTGAAAATATTCAGTATCAATATCCAGTAACATTTGTAAGTAGGCTGTTTAGGTTTTTTTATTGGTAACGCCGCCGCCACGTAGCGCTCTGTATGAAAATCACTGGCTGTGCCGTGTGCAGTCGGTGGCTGGTTGGCATTGTTGTAATACTCGCCATTGTAGTGTTCGGCAGCGGCAGCTGGATGCTAACAGCGCGTAGCGTTGCGCAGTTGGAGGTGAGCCGCCAGCAGTGGTGGACGTGGGGAGAGAGATGGCGGAGTTTTGAAATTTGTAAGAATTGGTGTCACGAACTGATATATATATTATGACTATTAAGGTAAATACATTGTTTGTTCTGTATTAAAATCTTTCATTTGCTAACTATGCCTATCAGCAGTTAGTGCCTTCAGTAGTTTGAATCTCTTATTTAGCTGGCAGTAGTGGCGCTCGCTGTATTGCAGTAGCTTGAGTAACGAAGATTTTTGTGAGGTAAGTGATTTGTGAAACGTATAGGTTAATGCTAGTCAGGGCCATTCTTTCGTAGGGATTTTTGGAAGTCAGATTGCGTTGCGCTAAAGATATTGTGTGTCAGTTTAAGCACAGTCTAGTAAAAATTTTTCCAAGGGGACGTTTCATATGTCGACCCTTAGCCAAGGATGCCTCACTGGAATCTTCTGATTTTTTTCTTGTAGTTTGTGTAATTAATGTAGATTTTTTTTATTGCTAGCGCGTAATCATAGAGAGAATTTCCTTTGTAGTTGTAGTCTTTCATTGTTGTACAATAAAACAGTTGTGGCATGCATGTAGATATGCACCAAGTATTTCGCAGTTGCGCTTGCAATTAACTAGATGTTATTTTCAGTGCTATGTTAATGTGTTCTCTTATTTTTGCTCTTCAAATTGTGTTTTTCTGTGTCGTCGTGTGAAAAATTGTGACAATAATGGCGTGTGAAAAACGTAACACTAGGCTCCAAAGTAAACTGAGAAATGACAGTGCAGACGAAAGGAGTGTGTTAGCGTCACCGTGTAATGAATTCACTAACGTTCAAAGTAGTAATTTGGTAATAGCGCATAGGGAAATGGAGCGGGTTGCAAATAATGGTGTAGGCAGTGAAACAATTAGTGAACAGGGAAGCGTTATCGATCGATCGGTCGGCAACAGCTCGCCTCAGGATTCCGAAATGACAGGACACAATCTTGCAAATACTGTAGATTCAGATTTTGCGTCCTCACCGTTTTCTCAAATAAATCAAGACACATTTTCTGCTTTTCAAAATGCGAATATTGCCGGTTCAAATGCACTGCCGAAAAGCACTGAGGAACATGTTTCAGACACCAGTGCACTGTTATTACAGTTAATGCAACAAATGGGACAAAGGCTACAAAAGTTAGACACAACGCTTGAACAAAATCAGAGACAATCACAGCAACAGTTGGACACAATGGAACATAATCTTCAAAAGTTAGACACAATGGAACAAAATCAGAGACAAACACAGCAACAGTTGGACACAATGGAACATAATCTTCGGAAGTTAGACACCACACTTGAACAAACAAGTGAAGATTTAACTACTGAGTTACATAACATTGAATCGAAATGTCAAAAAATCTGTAATGACGTAAAAACACAAATTTGTGAGCATTTTCAACCTATTTTTTCGCGGCATGAAAACTCATTACAGAATCACGAAGCAGCCATAAAAGAATTGCAAACTGTTGTTCGTGAAAATCACGTCACCTTGCAAGCTAAAATGGACTCAGTTGCATCCACCGATTCGGTTACGCAACTTGCAAGAACTCAGAAAAACTTAAAGGACACAGTAGATTTGATTTCAACACAAATGGACACTCTGAAACTTGGTTCAGAAAAACACACTGAGGAAATGTGTTCACTATCGGAGAAAGTAGCCGAACTTTCGGATCAGTTCACTAATTTAACTACGAAGGTAGATGATAATCTAAATGACACAAAACCGGTAGTCTTTAATGACACAGAAGAGTTCGAACAAATTAGGAAATTCAAACAAAATCAGAATCAAATTAATACGCAACACCAAAGAGAAATCCGGGAAGTACAAGATCAGTTGACGCAGGTAATACAAGAATTACGTATTTCAGAGGACTTTCGCACACCAATACGGGAAGAGGGACATAAAAATACGAAACCGCCACAAAATAATAACACAGGGCACTTTGGAGATTATGAAAGAAATTGGCAAAGTACACCGAATTTTGAGATGGAACCGCCGAAACGACGTAACAATGACCGATATGCGACCCGCCGACACGATAATTTTGACTATAAGCTGTTCATTACTACACGTAAATTCAAAACATTTAAGAATTCTGGCAACGACATTCATCCACAAGCGTGGCTCCATCAATTCTCTCATTGTTTTCCTCCCAACTGGTCACTAGAGCACAGATTAGAATTTATGTGTGGCTACTTAGAGAATGAACCAGCTGTAAGAATGCGATCGGTCATTCACGATTGCCACAGTGAAGGAGAATTTTACCACGCCTTCCTCTCAGCATATTGGTCCCAAGCCACACAAGACCCAGTAAAACATGGCATCATGATGGTGAAACATTTCGAACAATCTGAATTTTCCAGTCTTGTGAAATATTTTGAAGACATGTTGCACAAGAATCAGTACCTGTCAAACCCATACAGCCCGTCAGAACTCATCCGCATTTGCTTAACTAAATTCCCAGAACATTTACGAC
This sequence comes from Schistocerca gregaria, assembly GCF_023897955.1. Classification (NCBI taxonomy): domain Eukaryota; kingdom Metazoa; phylum Arthropoda; class Insecta; order Orthoptera; family Acrididae; genus Schistocerca; species Schistocerca gregaria. The sequence goes on along the minus strand of NC_064921.1, from coordinate 959,850,167 downwards.
ATATTATTTTGGTAGGACGTTGCAAAGACGACATTGAAGCTTTTCAGCGACTTTTACAAGAACTGGAAATTGACGCTGACAATCGCGGAACGCGAAAACAAAAGCACAACAATTACAGGTCATATCCGTCGCAATTCCGCGATGAAAGAAATAATAACTGGACACACAAGGCTATTCTTACAACGCAAATCGTGAACAAAACAGACACCACCCATATGACAACCACTGGCAGAGTAATAGTTACAGAGGAAGATCGCATTTCCGTAGCAATGAATATCACACAGACAATCAGAGAAACAGGCAATATGGGAACCAAAATAAATATTATCAGGGGAGACAGAATAACTTTAGACGCAACGGTCCAGCGCGCAGTTACGATTCAGGGAGAAATTCTCCACCACGTGACGGACAAGAAAGAAACTATGGAATCTACCGACATGACGACAGACGATATGATCGTAACGACAGACCTGAATTGCATCAGAACTGGCGGGATTCAAACAGAGCAGCGCACTCTCGGCAAGGTGAATTTGTAGACGTTAGGTCTCCTAATCCCAGTAACGACGCGCACCAACAAAGAAACAGACAATGACTCGCACCGCAGGCAGCCGCGTGCGCCCGCTGGCTCAGGGAAAAATAACATAGACGCTAACCTTGAGAAAAATTCCAGTATTCTTTACCGACGTATACCACATGATAATTGCGTTAAAGTTGAAGCTCTGCGTACTAGGAAGAGGAAAGGGTTAGACCACATTTCACATGTAAAACCATTTATTGAGAGATAATCTGCTTTTTAACTTAGTCTTTGCTATAAATATTTCACTTCACGTTACTAGTATGCTTTGTCAGACTTAGAAAATGTTAACATGCAACAATGTTTTGAAGTTCACTATCCAGTCTAGAACCTAGGGAACGTATTTAAACAGAAATTATGAATGCATTGTTATAGTCAACAGACGACACAGTGTTGTTATTTGTACATTCTTGCTTGTTAGTTGCACGATTACGTAACGACTATAAGGCTCACATACTTAGAACATTTACCAGTATTGCTAATGAGATTTTAATGCAACATTTTGGTTTACTTGAAAATACATTCTGGATTTAAAGTACTTTCTGTGAGATACCAGATGATACAGTGGTTAGTTTATGTGACAGCTACATGATTTTATCACGACGCTACTAATGAGTGACAATTTACAATGTTGCTTTTGCAGTTTATCTGTTTTATATCTGCACAGTTTTTCTGAATTTTTCTGGAAAGTAAAACATGTTTTAGTAGTAACTTTTGTGGTATAGCTACAATGAGATAGCTTTTATCGTAGCACAACAATACGTTACATTATAGTACTTTCTTGATCACGGTAAGGTACGTAATAACTACGAAATCTATACGGAAAGCATTTCACCTTCGTTTATGATGAGGTAAGTACATTGACTTCAGCAGAACTTTGCTTACAGAGGACGATAACTACGACAGTTCCACAGAATTATCTTACAGCAAAACGCACGTTTAGCAACACAGGGCACGCATTTGAGTGATTAATTTGGTATTTGAACCATTTATTTATTAATATTGTTGAATTAAAAAGAAAGTTTTTTGTGATACATTTCATTCCATTGCTGTAATCTGTAACACCTGAGGGTATAATTACATTAATCCTGAGGGGCTACACGCTTACTTTGTGTACCATGTGTATGGCAAGCACAAGGAGCCCTAGCTAATATGGTATTTGTTTATACAACTTTACACATCGGTACCATATTTCTCTAATACAGAATTACACAGCTATCTGATTATTTGACAGAGAAACAAAAATCTTTTTACTGCGTCAGTGACACATGTTTAAGCAATTACACAGTTGGATGACTTCACACTTATGAAATTCTATTTTGTCTGTACTTTGTGAAATGTTCATATTTTTTTGGAACCATTGTGATACTATGAGAGCTTTGAATGACATATTTGGTATGGGATCATGATTTTTAAAGTACATTTGAGGCAGATGACACTTGACATGAGCAGAGAATTTTTTTTAGGTTTTTAAATTATTGGAGGAAGCTACAACGTTTTTGAGAATTGACTGAGATGTTATGATATTATTATGATAACTATGTGTATTATGCTGTTGTGGTATGTTTATGATCAATAAGCTGATGGTATAAGAGTTATTTGATTATGCTACGTATCTGTTATGATGAAATATTGAAGAAGTGTCTACGAATAAGGTAAGGAATAATGAGTAGTGGTTAGGTACTCTGGTTTGTGAAAAAGGTTGTTGTAAACCAAGAATCGTACCTTAAGAGTTATGAAATGTACGTAAATGCGTGAATGTATTACAATGCCGACGAAAATTTTTTGGACACTGTTATATCAATAGGATTTTGTTTCTACAGATGTGTAACGCAAATTCTTGACCTGCGAATTTTTTTTATATGAGACTGTCACTGTAGCGGAAACTACTGTCGTAAATTTTTCAGTAAGAAAGGTAAGTGGCCACCTGCACGTAATGCGTCATGGGCACCCAGCTGTGCGACAGTTGCCTGGGAAAAAAGCCATTAGTGTGTGCCTTTCAGACGCACAGGTAAAAAAAAAGGGGGGTAATTATCCTCGCTATTGACATTCATTCCTTTGTAGAAAGCATCGCAAATACGCCACGCCCAAACTTGAAAACATATGATTACACTGTGAAGCTCCTAATTTACGATATTTACTGAAATGAAATGATGAGAAACATTTTATATCTATTGTCTTTCTAGCTGAGAGATCGCTCATTTTGTTTAATATCCAGTTTCTATCTGCACTGCTGCATTGGCTAAAACAAAATTTAATAGATGTACTAATATAGATATTTAATGCCTACAGATCCAGTAAATAATTATGATGTACTTAAAAAAACGAAGGAGCACAAAAAGACTTCCCTTCACAGGAACTGCATACATAATTTTCTTTTCAAGTACTTTGTAATTTTTATGGTAGAATAAGTTGTGGTGCACCACTTTAATTATATAGACATTAAGATGTGAATCAACATCTCCCTTTTCTGCATTGTTGTCTTTACTGTAATATTTTTTCTGCTTGAGCTTTGTCATGTTTAGTTATAAGCTGTTGCTTTTGCTTCTACTGTGTGCCAGGCATAGTGCTGCTGTATTTCGCTTTGTATTACTCTGTTAAGCCAGTTTTACTACTGATTTGTTTCTCTTGTTTGCTGCACAACGCCTTATATTAGTTGTAATATTGCAATTGCTTTACCAATTTCCATTTTTTTGGTTCATTGCTGTTTGTGTTAATTTGTTTTGTGCTGCTGCATTGCGTCGTCCCTTAGTTAAGCATCTGAGCTCAGTAGATTTAAGTTAGCTTAAGAGGGGGTAGCCTATATAAGAGAATGAGTTGCTATGAATTTGAAGAAATGCACTGAGAGGTTATATGAGAAAAGTACAGAAAGCAAGTATAGATAGGACTTTTTGGGAATAATGAAGAATGAAGGGAGATCTCCGAGAAGTAAAGAAAGTTTTGTTTGCAAAATACTGCAGTAAAACAAACCCTGCCCTTTCCTTGTGTTATCCCATTATGTGTCTGTGTACCCTTGTGTATTTATGTTCTTCCTGTCTTTATATGTTTATCTGATAATACTTATGTTGCAGAATTTTTCTAATACTAAGCTACATTCACTATGATGAGGAATACTGTTATCCTAAAATATAATTTGCATTAAAAACATGTTATTTACTTTGTAAAGATGTTTACACATTATTTATTCTGTTTTGTTCTAATGCTCATGTGTGAAGTTGATGTTTCAAAAGTTATTCTGATCTTTGATGTATGTACTCATGTCACAATTCCTCTAACACTGATGTATATGTTATATCGATTCTTTTGTAAAGCCTGAATTACTGCAAATGTTATCTGTACTATTATGTTCTTTAATGATATTTTTTTGTACCTTTGTTATTGTATTCTTATGTTATAAGATTGTAATTGACACCAGTTCATCAAATTCAGTAACTTGTAAATTACATTTCATTGCACATGTTTCTGTTGGTCATAGTATAAGGACAATATGTGAGAAGTAGGGACTGATAGTGTTAGCACGTGTGTTAATAATTCAGCAAGGAACTGGATAACAGCATTGCTGGTTATAAGGACATTTCAAACAAATTCTTTGTGATTGGACAAGTGGTGGTTTATGGACTTGCTATATTCTTCGCAATACTCTTCGAGGGTGATTGTGCACCTGCACATTCGCAACAGATGGCTGCTTGCCATCTCTACAAGGACTGAAGTGGGTCTACACCTTTGATGACTCACCAATACCATTATTTCTACAAGGTCTACAGTGGGTCTGCATCTCTGGTGGCCCACCAATACCGTAATCTCTACCAGAACTACAAGGGGTCTACTCTGTGATGACCTACCTACCAATATTATTCAAAACTTCGACTGACTCTGCTGTGGGTTTGCTCTGTTGTGGCCCATTACCTGTCTGCATGTCAAGAGTCAGCACTGTCTTTCCGTTGGAAGGGCAGCACTACTTCTTCAAGACTGCATAGAAATCCACAACTTCCATGTGCATTTTCTTTTACTACTCAGACTTTGAAAAAAACACTGCAATTTTACTTTGATGAATGATCAGGACTGTCTTTATGGACTGGAGAAAATTTTAGCTTTTGACCAACATTGTATCGATAAGTGTGTGCATTTCATTTCTTTGTTATTGTAATTATGAAAAAATTTTTCAAATCTGTATTGGCCACTGCCCAAAACAATTTCTAAATTTTTTTGTGGGGAGCATGGGGGCTATGTAAGTAGGCTGTTTAGGTTTTTTTATTGGTAACGCCGCCGCCACGTAGCGCTCTGTATGAAAATCACTGGCTGTGCCGTGTGCAGTCTGTGGCTGGTTGGCATTGTTGTAATACTCGCCATTGTAGTGTTCGGGAGCGGCAGCTGGTTGCTAACAGCGCGTAGCGTTGCACAGTTGGAGGTGAGCTGCCAGCAGTGGTGGACGTGGGGAGAGAGATGGCGGAGTTTTGAAATTTGTAAGAATTGGTGTCACGAACTGATATATATATTATGACTATTAAGGTAAATACATTGTTTGTTCTGTATTAAAATCTTTCATTTGCTAACTATGCCTATCAGCAGTTAGTGCCTTCAGTAGTTTGAATCTCTTATTTAGCTGCCAGTAGTGGCGCTCGCTGTATTGCAGTAGCTTGAGTAACGAAGATTTTTGTGAGGTAAGTGATTTGTGAAACATATAGGTTAATGCTAGTCAGGGCCATTCTTTCGTAGGGATTTTTGGAAGTCAGATTGCGTTGCGCTAAAGATATTGTGTGTCAGTTTAAGCACAGTGTAGTAAAAATTTTTCTAAGGGGACGTTTCACATTATGTCGTCAAAATGTGCCTCAGCTTTAAACAGGGTGGATGGATATAAATTCTTATTATAGTGAATTCTAGTATCTCTACATCTGCGACAAAATATTTTGTTAAGGTGATTGGTTTGACTGTGCATATTATTGTCATTTTACGTCATACTAAACTTATTTTATTTAACTTCATTGGCTCCACAGTACGTAAATTTGTTATTTAAATCTTCTAAGTGTACAATGCAGATCCTTTTATCGAAAGAGAAGAGCATGGAAATCATTCAAATCACTTGCTGTTAATGCCGAAGGTCGAAAATGCTAATTTTCGAAAACAAAAATGCTTCGTCGCTAAGATAGACAATTTACAGATGGTGTTTGACTGTGTCTGAATTATTTCTGTGTAATTGTTTCTCGAAGCTCTGATCTGATAAATCTATTAAGGTCACTCAGTATAAAATAATTCCAATTATTCTTGGCTTTCCTTTTTTTTAACTATCTTCAGAGGCATTTCTGACACTTAAAGCTTTGATTCGTGCTCCGGAGAGCTGCTCTTCACTGGTGTTCTTAATATCAATTTAACTCTTTTGTGAATGACTTCGTCAAATCAAATATATTTAAAACTCATGTTGAGATCCGACCAATACCTTTCCTTTAATTAATATCTTTTTCAATAAATTGCTTGCAAATTTGTCAACTTTGAATAAAATTTGTGTAATTTGAATAATACTTTCCATAATAGTGGACTACGTTGGTGAGGTACAGCTGTATTCGAGAGACATACGCAGCATAATATATTGTAGATCCACATTTTATTATGGGCACCGTGATAGATCTTGTAAGTATACTGTTTAGATTTTTATGTTGGTAACGCCACGTAGCGCTTTGTATGAAAAATTACTGGCTGTGCTGTGTGCAGTCTGTGGCTAGTTTGCTTTGTTATCTGCCATTGTAGTGTTGGGCAGATGGATGTGAAAAGCGAGTAGCGTTGCGCAGTTGGAGGTGAGCCGCCAGCAGTGGTGGATGTGGGGAGAGAGATGGCGGAGTTTTGAAATTTGTAAGACTAGATGTCATGAACTGCTATATATATTATAACTATTATGGTAAATACATTGTTTGTTTTCTATTAAAATCTTTCATTTGCTAACTATGCCTATCAGTAGTTAGTGCCTTCTGTAGTTTGAATCTCTTATTTAGCTGGCAGTAGTGGCGCTCGCTGTATTGCAGTAGTTCGAGTAACGAAGATTTTTGTGAGGTAAGTGATTTGTGAAAGGTATAGGTTAATGTTAGTCAGGGCCATTCTTTTGTAGGGATTATTGAAAGTCAGATTGCGTTGCGCTAAAAATATTGTGTGTCAGTTTAAGCACAGTCATGTATAATTTTTCTAAGGGGACGTTTCATATGTCGACCCTTAGCCGAGGATACCTAACTGGAATCTTCTGATTTTTTCTTGTAGTTTGTGTAATTAGTGTAGATTTTGTTTATCGGTAGCGCGTAAATGTAGAGGGAATCTCCTTTGTAGTTGCAGTCTTTCATTGTTGTACAGTAAAACAAGTGTGGTACGCATGTAAATTTGCACCAAGTATTTCGCAGCTGCGCTTGCAATTAACTAGATATTATTTTCAGTGCTAAGTTAATGTGTTCTCTTATTTTTGCTCTTCAAATTGTGTTTTTATGTGTTGTCGTGTGAAATATTGTGACAATAATGGCGTGTGAAAAACGTAATACTAGGCTCCAAAGTAAACTGAGAAATGACAGTGAAGACGAAAGCAGTGTGTTAGCGCCACCATGTAATGAATTAACTAATGTTCAGAATAATGATTTGGTAATTGTGCATAGGGAAATGGAGCGGGCTGCAAATAATGGTGTAGGCAGTGAAACAATTAGTGAACAGGGAAGCATTATCGATCGATCCGTCGGCAACAGCTCGCCTCAGGATTTCGAAATGACAGGACACAGTATTGCAAATACTGTAGATTCAGGTTTTGTGTCCTCACCGTTTTCTCAAATAAATCAAGACACATTTTCTGCTTTTCAAAATGCGAATATTGCCGGTTCAAAAGCACTGCCGAATAGCACTGAGGAACATGCAACAAATGGGACAAAGGCTACAAAAGTTAACACAACGCTTGAACAAAATCAGAAACAAATGGGACAAAATGTTCAAAACTTAGACACAATGGAACACAATCTTCAAAAGTTAGACACAATGGAACAACACCAGAGACAAACACAGCAACAGTTAGACACAATGGAACAAAATCTTCGGAAGTTAGACACCACACTTGAACAAACAAGTGAAGATTTAACTACTAAGTTACATAACATTGAATCGAAATGTCAGAAAGTCTGTAATGAGGTAAAAACACAAATTTGTGAGCATTTCCAACCTATTTTTTCGCGTCATGAAAATGCATTACAGAATCACGAAGCAGCCATAAAAGAACTGCAAACTATTGTTCATGAAAATCACGACACCTTGCAAGTTAAAATTGACTGAGTTGCATCTGCCGATTCGGTTACGCAACTTGCAAAAACTCAGGAAAACTTAAAGGACACAGGAGATACGATTTCAACACAAATGGACACTCTGAAACTTGGTTCAGAAAAACACACAGAGGAAATAATTTCACTAACGGATAAAGTAGCCGAACTATCAGATCAGTTCACTAACTTATCTACAATGGTAGATGATGATCTGAATGACACAAGACCTGTAGCCTTCACGGACACTGAAGAGTATGAACAAATTAGAAAATGCATACAAAATCAAAATCAAATCAATACACAGTACAAAAGAGAAATCCGGGAAGTACAAGATCAGTTGGCACAAGTAATACAAGAATTACATATTTCAGAGGACACTCGCGCTCCAGTATGGGAAGAGGAACATAGAAATACGGAACAACCACAAAATAATAACACAGGACAGTTCGGAAATTATGAAAGAAATTGGCAAGGCGCATTGGATTTTGAGATGGAACCACCGAAACAAGTAACAATGAGCGATGTGTGACTCGCCGACACGATGATTTTGACTATAAGCTGTTCATTACTTCACGTAAATTCAAAACATTTAAGAATTCTGACAATGACATTTATCCACTAGCATGGCTTCATCAATTCTTTCATTGTTTTCCTCCCAACTGGTCATTGGAGCACAGGTTAGAATTTATGTGCTGCTACTTGGGGAATGAACCAGCTGTAAGAATGAGATCGGTCATTCACGATTGTCAATGTGAAGGAGAATTTTATCATGCCTTCCTCTCAGCGTATTGGTCTCAAGTTACACAAGACCGAGTAAAACGTAGCATCATAATGATGAAACGTTTCGAACAATCTGAATTTTTCAGTCTTATGAAATATTTTGAAGACACGTTGCATAAGAATCTATATCTTTCAAACCCATACAGCCCCTCAGAACACATCCGCATTTGCTTAATAAAACTGCCTGAACATTTACGACATATTATTTTAGCAGGACGTTACAAAGACGACATTGAAGCTTTTCAGCGACTGTTACAAGAACTGGAGATTGACACTGACAATCGCGGAACGCAAAAACAGGAGCACAACAATTACAGGTCACATCTATCACAATTCCGCTATGACAGAAATAATACACGACAAGGCTATTCTTGCAACGTAAATCGTGTCCAAAACAGACACCACGCGTATGACAACCGTTGGCAGAGTAGTAATAATTACAGGGAAAGATCACCTCTCTGCGGTGATGACTATCACAGAAACAATCATAGAAACAGACAGTGTGGGAACCAAAATAATTATTATCAAGGGAGACAGAATAACTTCAGATGCAACGGTCCAGCGCGCAGTTACGATTCAGGGAGAAATTCTTCACCACGTGACCGACAAGAAAGAAACTATGGACTCTACCGACATGACGACAGACGATATGATCGTAACGACAGACCTGAATTGAATCAGAACTGGCGGGACTCAAACAGGGCGGGGCCCTCTCGACAAGTCGAATTTGTAGAAGTTAGGTCTCCAAATCCCAATAACGACGCACGCCAACAAAGACACAATGGGCAATGACTCATACCGCTGGCAGCCACAAAACGTACTTATGAAACTGACGACGCAGTTGCCGTAGCTAGTAATTACATAACAATGGAAGACATTACGGACATCTTACTCCAGGAACACGACGTAAAACATAACAACATTGCATATCCTGTGATTCACATTACTGTAAATGACGTAAAGTACTCATGTCATAATTCTTGTAACACTGGTGTACATGTTTATTTCTATTCTCTTGTAAAGCCTGCCCTACCACAAGTGTTATCTGTATTGTTATGTTCTTTAATGATGTATTTTACACCTTTGTTATTGTATTCTTATGTTATAAAATTGTAATTGACACCAGTTCATCAAATTAAGTAACTTGTAAGTTACATTTCACTGCACACATTTCTGTTGGTCATAATATATGGACAATATGTGAGAAGTAAGGACTGTTAGTGTTTGCACGTGTGTTGATAATTCAGCAAGGGACTGGATAACAACATTGCTGGTTCTAAGGATATTCCAAAACGTTTTGTGAGTACACAAGTGGTGGTTTCTGAACTTGCTATATTGTCCGCAAGACTCTTCGATGGTGATTGTGCACCTGCACAGTTGCAACAGATCGCTGCTAGCCGTCTCTACAAGGACTACAGTGGGTCTGCATCTTTGATGGCCCACCAATACCATTATTTATACAAGGACTGCAGTGGATCTGCAACTATGGTGGCCCACCAATACCATACTCTCTCCAGGACTACAATGGGGGGTCTGCTCTGTGATGACCTACCAAACGATATTCTTCAAAACTGCGACTGATTCTGCTGTGGGTTTGCTCTGTTGTGGCCCAATACCTGTCTGCATGTCAAGAGTCAGCACTGTCTTTCCGTTGGAAGGACAACAGTACTTCTTCAAGACTGCACGGAAATCCACTACTTCCGTGTGAATTTTCTTTTACTACTCAGACGTTGAGAAAAACACTGCGATTTTACTTTGATGAATGATCAGGACTGTCTTTATGGACTGTGAGAAAATTTTAGCTTTTGACCAACATTGTATTAATAAGTGTGTGCATTTGGTATCATTCTTACTGTAATTATGAAATTTTTTTTCAAATCTGTATTGGCCTGTGTCCAAAACATTTTGCAAAATTTTTTGTGGGGAGCATGGGGGCTATGTGAGTAGGCTGTTTAGGTTTTCTTATTGGTAACGCCACGTAGCGCTGGTGGTAGCAGTGGTGGATGTGGGGAGAGAGATGGCGGAGTTTTGAAATTTGTAAGACTGGATGTCATGAACTGCTATATACATTATGACTATTAAGGTAAATATATTGTTTGTTCTCTATTAAAATCTTTCATTTGCTAACTAGTCCTATCAGTAGTTAGTGCCTTCTTTTATTTAGCTGGCAGTAGTGGCGCTCGCTGTATTGCTGTAGTTCGAGTAACGAACATTTTTGGTGATGTAAGTGATTTGTGAAAGGTATAGGTTATTGTTAGTCAGGGCCATTGTTTTGTCGAGATTATTGGTAGTCAGATTGCGTTGCGCTAAAAAAATATTGTGTGTCAGTTTAAGCACAGTCATGAATAATTTTTCTAAGGGGACGTTTCAAACTCACATAACACAACACATTACACGAACTGATACAATGTTCAATATTTTTCGTCCAAGTCTGTGAATAACATAGTACGAAGTCTCTCTTGACAATGGAGTTCAGCAACTATTCCTGGCAACTTTATTAGTGACCTGCTCTATTACTAGCCGCGTCGGTAGACCATGACTGGACCACCTTGTCAGGCAACTTTTTTTTTCATCACGAAACAAGCAAAAGGAAACAAATTTTAATGAATTTTTTCAGGACACAACATGCTATCTAATAGTTAATATTTTTGGATTACTGACATGGCTCAAGTGGGAAACTAAGGCGGTTCTTCACATCAAAATCTCTGGCGCCACAACTTGTACTGTGGTTACACAGCAGATGTTCTCATTTGTGAATCAGATGCCTCGGTCATAGCCCATTGCACCTAACTACCGTTCGCAGTACCGACTGAAACTTTGTACGCTTAATACTCATACTCTGTTGGAATTGTTGAAAGTATGTGCACAGGAGGTACTATTTAGTGGGACTCTTTGTGACTTGATAGCAGCAAAACGGATCAAAATTTGCGCTCTAAGAAAAAGGACATACCACGAAGAAATTATCCACATGGGACGGAAATCAGTAAGTGTGATGAACATGTTCAAACAAATAAATGGTTATGATTTCAGAAACAATGGAAGATTTATTCAAAAGAATGAGCTTCATAAATTGAGCAGGTCAGTAACGCTTTCTTCCACCTCTGGCCCTTGCACAAGTAGGTATTTGACTTGGCATTGATTTATAGAGTTGTTGGCTATCATCCTGAGGGATATCGTGCCAAATTTTGTCAAACTGGAGCGGCAGATCGTCAAAATCCTGAGCTGCTTAGATGGTCCTGCCTGTTAAGCTCTAAACGTCTTGAGTTGGGGACAGATCGGGAGACGTTGCTGGCCAAGGTAGGGTTTGGCGAGCACGGAGACAATCTCGCTGTGTGCGGGCTGCATTACCTTGCCGAAATACAAGCGCCACGAAGGGCAACTAAACGGTGTGTAGAATATCGTCGACGTATCGCTGTGCTCCAAGAGTGACTTAGATGACAACCAAAGTGGTACTGCTGAAAAAAAAAAAACAATGCTCCCCAGACCAATAGCCTTGGTTGTCGGGGCGCCAGGTTTGCATCCAGCCACTGTCTGTAGACATTCGACCTGGAATCGCATTGACTGGAGTAGAATTAACTTCTGTGATAAGTCTTGGTTCGCATTGATGATAATGACCAGCGAAGACGTGTCTGGAGATTCCGCAGACAGTGGTGGGATGCCAATCTGACTTTCGTCCTCTATACAACAGGAGTGATGCTGTGGGCGCTTTTTCTTTTCATAGCAGGATCCCTTCGGTTATCATCCACATCACCCTTACAGCTCAGTGGTACGTCGACGATGTTCTACGTCCCGTTTTGTTTCCTTCATGGCAAGCCATCCTGGGCTTACATTTCAGCAAGATAATTCTCGCTTCCACGCGACGAGAGTTACTACCGCTAGTCTTCGTGCTTGTAGAACCCTAGCTTGAACAACAACGTCGCCGGATCTCTCCCCAGTTGAGAAAGTTTGGAGCATTAAGAGCAGGGCTCTCCAACTATCTCGGGATTTTGACGATCTAACGCGCCAACTGGACAGGATTTGGCACGATACCCTTCAGGAGGACATCCAACAAGTCTCTCAGTCACTGCCAAACGGAATAACTGTTTTCATAAGGGCCACAGGTAGACCAATGCGTTATTGTTCAAAAATATTCAAATGTGCGTGAATTCCTAAGAAACCAAACCGCTGAGGTCATTGGTCCCTAGTCTTACACAATACCTAAACTATGTTATGCTAAGAACAACAAACACACACGCGTGCCCAAGGGTGGACACAAACCTCTGACGCGTTATTGGCTTGCTCAATTTGTGAACCTTTTTCTCTTGAATGAAACATCAATTTTTCTGAAATTATGTGGCAACGGCCTTGCCGCAGTGGATACACCGGTTCCCGTGAGATCACCGAAGTTAAGCGCTGTCGGGCGTGATCGGCACTTGGATGGGTGACCATTCAGGCTGCCGTGCGCTGTTGCCACTTTTCGGGGTGCACTCAAACTCGTGATGCCAATTGAGGAGCTACTCGACCGAATAGTAGCGGCTTCAGTCAAGAATACCACCTTATTACTGGGAGAGTGGTGTGCTGACACCACGCCCCGCCTATCCAATTCGTCCACGAGGGTGACACGGCGGTCGGATGGTCCGGTAGGCTACTCGTGGCCTGAAGACGGAGTGCTTTATTTTTCTGAAATTATAATTCGTTGTTCTGTAAATCACATCCATCTTTTTGTGTCCCAGTCAAATAATTCGTCGGTCGTGTGTCACTTTTACTTTTATCTTAAAGTGTATCCAAAAATTTCGTGGGAAGTGAGGAGGAAATGGGAAGTATAGTACGTCACAAAAGTTATAAGAAAATTTGGTCTTTGATGGAAAATAGAAATTGCCACGAAAGGGGGATATTTAGCAAAGGCTTTCAACCCCATTGTATAACAGAATTTCGTCCATCCTCTACTTCACTGATGCAAGAACACCTCCAGATAAACTAGTACGTCTCTTCTTTGAATGATGAGATAGTATTCTTCTTGTATTATGTACTAATTATTCTTTAAATAGCCAGATGTGCTGCATTTATCACTGTATCAAAGAATGTAGAGTGGCGATGCACATTGTTTCTCTTCGAGAATTAATACAACACTATTTTGAAGCTTTGTCACCTAGGTCAAGTGTTCCAGGTGAAACACGTGTAGTAATGCTGCCTCAGATGGACCAATAATAAAGTTAGGGAACCCTCGTCTCCGGGAGCAACAGTATGAAGTACAAGAGGTACTAGTTAACACCGACGGTAAATGGCATAGAGGAGATAATGGTCTCGGCCGACAATAATGGCGCCCTTTTCTTACAAGAGGGCCTCGGAATAGCCAGCGTGAACCAGATAAAAGGCACGTGTTCAGCTGGACGTGTTGGCTCGCTAAGAGACGACCGCAGCTGCAGATTACCACAACAGGACACAGAATGTCGACCAGCGACTGGCACCTTCTCATAATGAGACGGTCGCTTGTCGCTCGCTGTTCTGATCGTTATTAATGTTTCTGAAAGATGAAAACTGTGTAGCAGAACGGCATTCGTTATCCTACGTCTGCCTTTCACGGCCAGTTGAGGAGCGGGAACGAAAACGTCCTAAGCGCCACTTTATTTTAGCGAAAGGAAAGAAGACTAGAGTTTAACTTGCCGTCTAAACGGGGTCATTAGAGACCGAGCACAAACTCGGATTAGAGGGATGAATGGGGAAGAAAATTGGTCCTGACCTTTCAAAGACACCGTCCCGCTATTTGCCTTAAGCGACTTTCGAAAATCAAGGAAAACCTGAATCTGGATGGCCGGACGCGGATTTGAACATTTGTCCTCCAGAATGTGCTAACCACATTACTTTCCAAAATCGCATCTCCAGTGCTGTTGCATGTTTATAGAGTTGTTCCAAGTGTCAGTCACGGAGAAAATGATTCAGGCGTTCATTATTAGAAACTGCATGGTACATGCGCCAAGTTATGTTTCCCTCAGGAGATCCAAATGTATTCCAATGCTTACAACCGAGTTCTTTGATTTTAAATATGCTGTTGAAACATCTTTGTCAATGTAGGTGTGTGATATCAGCAGATGCAGTGTCATCAGACTGTCTCATACTCATCTGTCTCATATACCTATTAAAAACTGTTATCCTCAAACAGAAGAATGAAACAAACAATGTCAGTGTATTCAAAAGAGGAAAGACCATGGCAGATGTGCGCCATGCCGAACTTCACGTGAAAGACCAGCCATGTTTCTCAGCCGCAAAGCAGAAAGGCCTGTTGACGATGTTGCCCTTTCTTCCTCAACAGCACGGAGAGTTTTACTGTTAACTTTGCAACATCTGATCCGAAGAATGAGTTGTGTAAGAAGCAGAAGTCAATAATGAGAGACCTTTTCATGAATTTAATTAGTTATACGAGTACTCTCGTAAGAAATGTAGACGAAATGAGAAGTGGGTTATGTTGACTACAGTTCTACTAGTTAAAATGTTTCTGCAGTATTTACATACTTGTAGTATGACAAATAAAACGTAGTGCTTCTGTAATAATGGAAACTGAATAAAAACTTTCTTACTGGCACTTAGAACCATTCAGTTTCCTGATGAGGCACTTATTTATTCTCTAATTTGCCCCGCTTTTTTGCAGTGATGGAGTGGACAGCATAATTCTCTGGTATCAGAAAACCTGTTCTTTTTTCTTTGAATGAATGTAAGTCAGTGAAAGGTCGGGAGAGAGTACGCGGCTGGTAAGAGCTGTCAGTGGCATTTTCTCTATATTGGAAACTCTGATCGACGACAAGATACACTCAGTTGTTGCTTCTATAGCGACGCCATCACATGTAAACTTGAAGAGCTCCGCCACATTTGTTGGTTGTAGCAGATAAATATGTTTTTGTTTTAAATGATGTAATATTTAAGGAGTATATCTAACCAGTAAGCACTACCTAGGTATGCACTAGAAAATAAAATTATTTTCCAAAAGAATCACCGTTCTATGTGGAATAAAAGAAACGAATAACCGCGAAACCAAGCAGAGGCTGCCGTTAGTGATTTTTTTAACTATCTGGAGTATCGGTTAAGAGTACGCTGTAAGATAGCGGGAGGGACTACGAGCGCATTCTTAATCCCTCCGCTCCCTCCCTCTTTATTTGTAACGATTACTAATTTAGGAACACCCATTAGAAAGATGTAATTTGTTTCAAGCTGCATACTCTAGAGTAGCCGCAACCCAAATAGCTGAGAAGTCCTTTTGGTCAACGGGAATATTTCTGTTCAACCTGGATGTCTTCACAGGAGAAGACTTGGTTCCATTAGAAATCACTGAGAAAGCCGAAATTCCAACAGCTGAAGAAGGCAAAGAAGTTTTAACAGGAGTCCACAGACATGTGCTGCTCCTCAGTGACAGATTGTTTGTCTATCCAGTCACCAGGAAAAAAACCACGAACGTGACACAGATAAAGTTTAGAGTTGTACTAGCAGGTGTTTTTATCCACTGCCAAAATATTATTGACCCGCAAAAAAGAAGAAAATGGTAGAAACTGAGAGATTTTGTCTGGAGTCTCCGTACAAAAATCTATTGTTATAAAAACAATCGAAACCTGACAAAACCGGTAATACAAAATACCAGTAACGAACAATTACTCTGAACTTAACCACGCCATCATCTTCAGGAACAAGCAGGCCCAAAGCCAAGGAGAGATCTGACGTTTTGGATTGCCCAGGGTGTGATGAAGATTACAAGGAGCGTATCACGGAAGATTGGATAAGTGTGATAATGGCTCCAAATGGTGGCATGAAGAATGTTGAGGTTATGAAGGACATGGTGAACTTTGTTGCGATTTGTGTTTACGCGTACTCTTTGACTACATGTCGCGTACTCTTACCAGCCGATGCGGCTAAGAGTACAAACGAGCAGTCTCTTAGATACGTTCACTTTTGAGGTTTATGTTAAAAGTTAGGTGGCTGTAGCTGATGCTAGGCTACTGTAACTGATGTATGTTGTTTCTAAATAAACTAGCAGTAACTTGTTGTCAGAAAAGTTACTTTTAACCTTCTCGTCTACCAGATATTAGAGGTTAAATACTAAGTCCGTACTCCTTCCCGGCTTTCCCCTACGTACAAAACAAGGTACTATGTTACTTGATTCTCCCGACAAAAGTGAAAGGTGGCACTTAGAGCATTTTCCACTTTCACTCTCAAATGCTCTCACCAACTACGTACAACTCATTTACGAGCCATCTCAGTTTCCAGCTGCCAATACGTTAAGTGGCAACATATGTGATTATAGGCAGGGCCGGTTGGATGACAATTTTCCATACAAGCGACTTATCATTTGACGCCCCGCGCTCCCACCATTTTCAGTTGTACAATTCCACCCGTGTCAGTTTTCACTAAAAATTCTGATACGTAATGTGTAAAAATTTTGCTCTTAGGCGCCGCTAGTGATCTCAACCACTTGGAGCCCAAAGCGGCCGCTACTGTTTGTGGTACGTCCTTTAAAGAAATCTTGCACTTGTGACGCCTCTGGTGTCCCAAGCGGCGGACTGTGTCGCTTGGACCTTAAACCGGCCCTGATTATAGGCAATTCATCACTTCAGAGTATGTAAAAACGTATCTCACATTAGACTGCGAAAAACTTTGCGCTGCAGAATTTACCATTTTGTGCTTAATGACTATTTGCATAGTCCATCCGTAGTAGAATGCCTCAACAGACGATGTCAACTACGTCCAAGAGGCGTCTGCAACGTTTCCGACACTTAATGTTAGAAATTACATATAATTAAAGATTTTTCTAGTGTAGTACACATTTAACTATTTCTGCTCCACATTATGGTGCGACAAAATAATATATGAGTAAAGTGTAAGTGAAGTAAAGCAGAATCAATTGCCTGATTAATCTGTCAATATCCGAGTGACACAACAACTATTAAATTATACAGGATGAACCACAACTCTACCGATAAACGTTTAGACGTTGTTCTGGGATACCTACTGAGTATTTTATTGGGGTCCCAAGGTTTCCGGCTACTCGTTAGGGAGTTACTGGATTTCGTTTAATACTAATGGCTTGGCCACTGTAGTCTTGTCTCACTGCCGTCTCGGTCGATAGACATCACAAAAATCGACTACTACTTCGGAGGCCATGTGAAGACTATTTTACCAGACTCCTATCGATATTCGCACTGACATCGTTGCTAGGATTATCGCAGCCATGGAATCATTACGCAAAAAAAAAAAAAAATGAAATGAAATGATCGTATGGCATTGTTGGCCGGGAGGCCCCATGCGGGGAAGTTCGGCCGCCGTATTGCAAGTCCTTTTTAGTTGATGCCACTTCGGCGACTTGCGAGTCAATGATGATGAAAAACACGTAACAACCAGTAATCACGACTCAGGGAAAATCTCTGACACCGCTGCGAATCGAACCCGGGACCCCATGCGCAGAAAGCGAGAACGCTACCGCAAGACCACGAGCTGCGGAAATCATTACGCAAAACTCCTGGCATTTTTTAGTGTGTAATACAGTCCGTGGTGGGTCGCTGCACTCTCTGCAGTCGTCATGGTGGGCGAAATTTTGACCACTACATCTAAGGGAATAGTTCTGCATTTGGGTGATCCACTGTACACTGGCAGAACAGAGTGAATGGCTCTGAGCACTATGGGACTTAATATCTAAGGTCATCAGTCCCCAGGAACTTAGAACTACTTAAACCTAACTAACCTAAGGACACACACACATTCATGCCCGGGGCAGGACACGAACCTGCGACCGTGGCGGTCGCGGGCTCCAGACTGAAGCGCTTACAACCACTCGCTCACACCGGCCGGCGAACAGAGTGAGCACATTGTGATAAAAATGTACTCGTTTTTTTAGAAGGTTGTTGCGTTACTCTGTGTTGTGTGTTTTGAGTTTTGGTTATCGCATATCACAGGCTTCTTCACTGCTATGAAGTTATTTTTACAGAAACAAGGGTGACTGCAATATCAAAGCGAATAAATCATGATTACAGTATTACTCCCTAACAGAGACAGTGAATCCCTTATAGCAAAGTGTCAGAAGGTATCCCTGAACTACCTCGTAATGTTTGTCGGTAGAGTTTTGGTGCACCCCGTATAGCACGTCATCGTTTCTTTCTGCTAAGTTTTTTGAAAAAAGGTTATTTGTTCTTCTTGAAAAATCTGGATCATCCGTCTCATGGAACAACGAATCAGAGAGTATTGTTTTTTTTCTCTTGCACTTTAGTACTTCGTACCCAGCATGTTTTAGTAATACGAGGCATGAAGTAAGAGGATCTTTCACCGGGACGCTCTAACAGCTGGAGCTCGGTATCCAGTTTAAGTGCCGGCCGGAGTGGCCGTGCGGTTCTAGGCGCCACAGTCTGGAGCCGAGCGACCGCTACGGTCGCAGGTTCGAAGCCAGCCTCGGGCATGGATGTGTGTGATGTCCTTAGGTTAGACAGGTTTAATTAGTTCTAAGTTATAGGCGACTGATGACCTCAGAAGTTAAGTCACGTAGTGCTCAGAGCCATTTGAGCCAGTTTAAGTAAGCATCACTGTCTGCGCGTGAATCTGCCAAAATAGAGCTCGCAGTCGCATTGCTGTGATTACCGTGAATCTTCTCGTTACACCAGGTTCTCGCTACGGACTGGTTCTCTCGTGGACTGAAGTTTGGCTGTTGACTTTTAACTGCAGAACTGTAACCTGTGTTTCGGAGTGGTTTTACAAGATGGTGCTGAAAAGTTACGTCTCGCAGTTTATTACGTGAAAACTGTTAGGTTGTGTTTTAATATAAAACCAAATATTATTGTTCACGTCTACATATCTGCAGCCCACTGCCGCTAGAGAGTGCGAATTGTAGCGCGTAACACGACGGTGTGTTAAGTAACCACACCGTTCAGTCACTTTAATGTGACCACCGGTCAGAGGCCTGTATAACCATCTCCATCTCTTACAGCGCGGGCCGCTGCGAGGAGAGCAAGAAGAGTCAGTGAGATTTTGGAAGGTACAGACAAGGATGTGGACTCGTGCAGGCTGCAGTGCTGTGGTCAGCTGTGATAGGTTTCTCGGTTCAGAGTGCGCCACAGATGCCTCAGTGCTGGTTTCGTATAACGCCATTTTTCCTTGTACGGTACACTTTAACCACGCGAACAGTTTACAGACTTTTCCGTTTCTAAAGTGCTTCCACCACTGGCCCGAAAGCCAATGATCATGCTCTTTTGGGCATCAGATATCACTCCGCTCCCCCATTATATCTACATCTACATGGATACTCTGCAAATCACATTTATGTGCCTGGCAGAAGATTCATGGAACCACCTTCTCAGTTCTCTATTATTCCAATCTGGAATAGCGCGCGGAAAGAACGAATACCTATATCTCTCCGTACGAGCTCTGATTTCCCTTATTTTATCGTGGTGATCGTTTCTCCCTATGTAGGTCGGTGTCAACAAACATTTTCGCAATCGGAGGAGAAAGTTGGTGATTGGAATTTCCTGAGAAGATTCGCCGCAACGAAAAACGCCATTCTTTTAATGCTGTCCAGCGCAAATCCTGTATCATTTCTGTGACACTCTCTTCCATATTTCGCGATAATACGAAACGTGCTGCCCTTCTTTGAACTTTTTCGAAGTACTCAGTCAGTCCTATCTGGTAAGGATCCCACACCGAGCAGCAGTATTCTAAAAAGAGGACAGACAAGCGTAGTGTAGGCAGTCTCCTTAGTAAACCTGTTACATTTTCTAAGAGTCCTGCCAATAAAACTAAGTCTTCAGTTAGCCTTCCCCACAACATTTTCTGTGTGTTCCTTCAATTTAAATTGTTCGTAATTGTAATAGCTAGGTATTTAGTTGAATTTGCATTAGACTGATTTATCGTGTAGCCGAAGTTCGTTTTAGCACTCATGTGGATGACCATAACTTTTCGTTATTTAGGGCAACTGCCAATTTTCGCACCATTCAGACATTTTTTTCTAAATCGTTTTGGAACTTGTTTTGATCTTCTGATGACTACTAGTCGATAAACGACAGCGTCATCTGCAAACAACCTAAGGCGGCCGCGCAGATTGTCTCCCAAATTGTTTATATAGATAAGGAACAGCAAAGGGTTGCAGTTTTAGTTTTTAGAAAAGATACCCTGAAGATGCCTAAATCAGGCGAAAAGCGTCGTTGAAAAATTAAAAACTAAAACTGCAACCAAGACTGTTTTTAACCAATACTGTTAAGCACTGGTTTGCTGTATGCCACATATGGATTAGAAGAATTTCAACACTTGTTTTTTTAGTCCTGCCTTCATCAACCAGTTTCTATCAATATACAGTGAACTCGAATTACAGCGACAAAATTTGTGAGGTCGTTCAGGGATATTTTCTGAGTACTTTGGCGTAAGGGACCTTTAGTCTTCAGGTGGCTCGTTTCAGCCTAGTAAAGTCATTTATTCGGACTGTTAATGCAATAATCTTACTTTTTGTGATAACACCTTCAGTACAGTGGAAGATAGTGTAATCAGAAATCAACAAAAAGTCAAAGAGTAATGCAACAACTCTCATATGCAAAAGTACTGTGATGTGATTCCACTCGTTGCGGGAGCAGCTCATTCAGTGTAGCGCTGTCGTGCCGTTCTTCCATTGCATTGAGAGAACATACATACGAGGTGCAAATCGGCCAACACTTCACCACTATACTATGCATACTGTTGTGTATCACTGCTTTCATAAAACTAAAAAAAAAGCGGTAAAAGGCACCCAAGACAAACGGATCAGTAAGGAATGCAAGCCTTACGATGAGGGGTACTACAGTTGCCAACAGGAAGTATCGTGGGTGGATGGAACAAGTTTCTTTCCAAACATGACATACAGATCATACTGTCGACATTTTCACTGTTTTAAAAATATTTTAACTGTCGTACAGGTACGCAGATAATGAGGGTAAGAGATCAAACGAAGAACATGTGTCCCTTGTGCCAAAATACTCAGAAAATATCCCCGAAGAGCTTCCACAGTTTCATCAGTGGCGCTCGGGTTCACCATATACAAGTTAGTCAAAGTAAAACTGGCCATGAAAATGGAAGGGTCAGTCTTTCGAAGTACCGTTCTCCCGTTGCGATGCAGAAACTTGAAATTGGGCTCAGAGGAGCCAAAGATCCTCCTCTGCGATGGGGCAAAATCGTTGCGCCCTCCGATTGTACCATCGAGCTTGGCGCCGTTTCAAACGGCAAGGTGTCGACACACGGGGAAACTTAGGCCAGGGCTCAGAAGTTCACCTTAGGGGTAAGGTGGGTTAATGATGCTGTTTTGGCACCAAATTTCAAAATATTCTACCCAAGGCCAGCGTGGATGTTTAACACATTGGGAGTCTCATCACACCGTCTCTCACTCACGTGTAACCCCTTCTTTTGGCGTCTACATCTACATCTACATCCATAGTCCGCAAGCCACCTGACGGTGTGTGGTGGAGGGTACCCTGAATACCTCTATCGGTTCTCCCTTCTATTCCAGTCTCGTATTGTTCGCGGAAAGAAGGATTGTCGGTATGCTTCTGTGTGGGCTCTAATCTCTCTGATTTTATCCTCATGGTCTCTTCGCGAGATATACGTAGGAGGGAGCAATATACTGCTTGACTCTTCGGTGAAGGTATGTTCTCGAAACTTTAACAAAAGCCCGTAACGAGCTACTGAGCGTCTCTCCTGCAGAGTCTTCCACTGGAGTTTATCTATCATCTCCGTAACGCTTTCGCGATTACTAAATGATCCTGTAACAAAGCGCGGTGCTCTCCGTTGAATCTTCTCTATCTCTTCTATCAACCCTATCTGGTACGGATCCCACACCGCTGAGCAGTATTCAAGCAGTGGACGAACAAGCGTACTGTAACCTACTTCCTTTGTTTTCGGATTGCAATTCCTTAGGCTTCTTCCAATGAATCTGTCTGGCATCTGATTTACCGACGATCAACTTTATATGATCATTCCATTTTATATCACTCCTAATGCGTATACCCAGATAATTTATGGAATTAACAGCTTCCGGTTGCTGACATGCTATTGTGTAGCTAAATGATAAGGGATCTCTCTTTCTATGTATTCGCAGCACATTACACTTGTCTACATTAAGATTCAGTTGCCATTCCTTGCACCATGCGTCAATTCGCTGCAGATCCTCCTGCATTTCAGTACAATTTTCAATTGTTACAACCTCTCGATACATCACAGAATCATCTGCAAAAAGCCTCAGTGAACTTCCGATGTCATCCACCAGGTAATTAATGTATATTGTGAATAGCAACGGTCCTATGACACTCCCCTGCGGCACACCTGAAATCACTCTTACGCCGAAGGACTTCTCTCCAGTGAGAATGACATGATGCGTTCTGTTATCTAGGAACTCCTCAATCCAATCACACAATTGGTCTGATAGCCATATGCTCTTACTTTGTTCATCAAACGACTGTGGGGAACTGTATCGAACGCCTTGCGGAAGTCAAGAAACACGGCATCTACCTGTGAACCCGTGTCTATGGCCCTCTGAGTCTCGTGGACGAATAGCGTGAGCTGGGTTTAACACGATCGTCTTTTTCGAAACCCATGCTGATTCCTACAGAGTAGATTCCTAGTCCCCAGAGAAGTCATTATAATCGAACATAATACGTGTTCCAAAATTCTACAACTGATTGACGTTAGAGATATAGGTCTATAGTTCTGCACATTTGTTCGACTTCCCTTCTTGAAAACGGGGATGACCTATGCCCTTTACCAATCCTTTGGAACGCTATGGTCTTCTAGAGACCTACGGTACACCGCTGCAGGAAGGGGGGCAAGTTCCTTCGCGTACTCTGTGTAAAATCGAACTGATATCCCATCAGGTCCAGCGGCCTTTCCTCCTTTGAGCGATTTTAATTGTTTCTATATTCCTCTGTCGTCTATTTCGATATCTACCATTTTGTCATCTGTGCGACAATCTAGAGAAGGACGTACAGTGCAGTCTTCCTCTGTGAAACAGCTTTGGAAAAAGACATTTAGTATTTCGGCCTTTAGTCTGTCATACTCTGTTTCAGTACCATTTTGGTCACAGAGTGTCTGGACATTTTGTTTTTATCCACCTACCGCTTTGACATAAGACGCAAATTTCTTAGGATTTTCTGCCAAGTCAGTACATAGAACTTTACTTTCGAATTCATTGAACGCTTCTCGCATAGCCCTCCTCACACAACATTTCGCTTCGCGTAATTTTTGTTTGTCTGCAAGGCTTTGGCTATGTTTATGTTTGCTGTGAAGTTCCCTTCGCTTCTGCAGCAGTTTTCTAACGCGGTTGTTGTACCACGATGGCTCTTTTCCATCTCTTACTATCTTGCTTGGCACATACTCATCTAACGCATATTGTACGATGGTTTTGAACTTTGTCCACTGATCCTCAACACTGTCTGTACTTGAGACAAAACTTTTGTGTTGAGCCATCAGGCACTCTGTAATCTGCTTTTTGTCACTTTTGCTAAACAGAAAAATTTTCCTATCTTTTTTAATATTTCTTTTTACGGCTGAAATCATCGATGCCGTAACCGCTCTATGATCGCTCATTCCCTGTTCTGCGTTAACTGTTTCAAATAGTTCGGGTCTGTTTGTCACCAGAAGGTCTAATATGTTATCGCCACGAGTCGGTTCTCTGTTTAAGTGCTCAAGGTAGTTCTCAGATAAAGCACTTAAAAAAATTTCACTGGATTAGTAGTCCCTGCCACCCTCTCCGATGGAGGTCAGAACCAGAAATACAACGCTAAAATCATGCTGTTTTCTTATAGGTGGGCGGTGTAAACATTTCGGACGCATTTCCTCTCGTAATCGACACGAAATGCCCTTAGGAGGCTGCACGAGGGGCGTCAATGAAACTGCCTTTTTCGTGGAGTGTTGATCCCCACAGATTTTGCAGTAGAAACCGACACTTCACAGTGCGATGAGCAACAGGACGACGCTTTTGACAAACTTTGGCACTGCTGACACCCCTTGGATGATTCAACCATTCTCTAAACCATTTCCTTGGCCCGACTGAAAGTGAGCGCACTGTTTTGGAGTGTAGTGCGAGCGCAGTTTTTTCTCTGGTGTATGGAGCCACCCCGGACCGTTCAAACCCACACGACGAAATTTGAAAGCAAAGGGGGTTTGTTTTTCTTAGTCCTCCTCTTTCGTGCCCTCCGGTGATGTGATCACGGAGGAGCTCGCCACTTACACATGCAAGAATAAAACGGCGAAGAGTCCCTTCAGGTCATGTTCAGATGTAAAGTGGCAGAATAAATGATCAGATTAGCACCTTACATGAAACCTTTACAAATCGCAATGACAAGGTGAAGATGACACCTAACGTAAATCGACAGTTATGAGAACATATGTAGTGCAAAAAGGGATGACAGTCAACTGACGGCAATTAACACACCATTCCTATTCAATGCATGTCTTTGAGCAGAAGGTAGATCAGGGAATGCGAGTCGAGTCACTTTTAGTTTTGAAAAGCCAGCTCCACAACGGCGAGTTACTCCAGCGATCATTTAAGGGGGTGCCAGGAAAGAGAACAGCGACCCCGGGCCAGGTTATTCAAGCTGGCCGCCTGCAGTGAGGGCATCGGTAAAAGAGCAGAGACGAAGCCTTAGAAAACTGCGTTTCGAAATTCCAACGGGATACGAACAAAAGCATATAACACATTTTCCTCCAGCGAGTGCGACACACGGGAAGTTCAATGTACTTTAGGCATCTAGAACAGGCAAAAAACGCCCGATGCGCGGAAACTCACTAGGAAGGAGAAAACTAATGAAGTTTCGACGCAGTTTAATAGAAGGGACGTTGCGATTGATAGAGGGTGTTTCTACAAAATAAGAGGAACGTTCCTATTGATCAAAAAAAGCTGTGACATGAAAAAGGAACCCAAGCGGAGGGAGGTAGTTCTGCCATGAGTAGGACAAGAGAGAAATTTTGTAGACCCTTCTCTGAACAGGCGTCAAGTGCAGAATGGAGCACTTAACGCTCTATACGATGCAGAGAAGAAATTTACTTGGACGTTATGGTCACAGCGGCTCCACTCCAGCTAAAGTGGACTGTAGCAACGTTTAGCTCCAACTTTGGAGAAACGAACCAGCCAAATTAGTTAACTGTTCTTGCGAGAACTGAGAGGGCACTATAATATGCAAGCTGCTCCAACCATGTGTGTATACCACCACATAATAAGACTAGGGCTGACTACGTTTCCCCGCATAACGAGAAACACAGGGAAAGTTTCTGCTGAAAAGTTCAGCAGAGGCAAGATTAGTTTTGTAGCAGTTTCAGTGGCAGAGAGCGACCTTGCGAACAGCAGCACGTCGCAGATTAAGGTAAATACCACATGCAGAGGCGTAAACTTTGTTGGTCCATCAGCTTGCATCCATTGTAAACTTGAGCGGCCTTCAGTAATCTTTCCCTCAAATTTGTCACTTGACTAACCATCCACCGTAGACTTGATTGTTTTCCTAAACAGCACCGAACTTTGAACCGGAATCGGACGATTTTTGCAGTACTGACGAACATCATAACATAGGTGTAGGAGCAATTTTGTAAAGAAACGTCCAATTAAACTTTCATATTAGTGTGCTTAGGATCAATGTAAAGAAACTTCCAATTAATATTTCATAATATTGTGCTTAAGATTAATGTTCTTTCAGAGAGTTAATATTTAACATTTTTGTGTATAAACTTATTTCACTTTTTGATGTTGGCAAGATGCGTTATCCATTGCGCTGTTTTTATGCTGGCGAATTGAAAACTGTGTGAAAAGCTGCAGTGTGGTGAGAAATATTGCGACATTAAACATGTCATTTAACCTCACACAGTTGTTATCAATTCAAGAATAAGTGAAAACAAAATCCCCGCAACCATACACAGACTTCTTCGTATGATTTCGATCAGTCCCTATTGTTTCCACCCTGTACACCAGGACAAAATTTTCTGTCGCGCTACACTCCTAAGGGATATGCTCTCGCTCAATGGTGTTTCCGGCCCACAATGTCTTTAGAGAAGTATTGAATCGCCCAGGGGGTATCAGCAATGTCAGAGTTTGTCTATGACATCGTTCAGTTGCTCGACACAATGCGAAATGGCAGTTTTGATTGCTAGATGGGTGGGAATCAACGCCACAACGGAAAGGGTGTCCCACTGGTGAACTTCATGCCACACTCTGAGACCTTTTCATGTCTAGTCGGAGCGGCGGTGAGTCTGAAATGATTTCCTTCGCCTCCCATAAGATGACCACGTGACTGAAATGTTGGGCGGCGCGGTTCTGACCTCCATCGCAGAGGCGTCAAAAGAAAGGGTGACATATGTATGAGACAGGTTGTAACGACCTCCCAATCGATGACACATCCACCGTGGCTTTTGTCAGGAATGTTGAAATCTGATGCCCGTCTGACATCATTAACCTACCCTATCCCTCACAGGAACTTCTGAGCTCTGACCTTTCTTTCGCACGTATCGACGCTTTGCTGTTTGAAATGGCGTCGAGCCCGACGGTGGCATCGCAGGGCGCCACTTTTCTGCACCATTACAGACGAAGATTGGTAGTTCCCTTGAGCCAAATGTCAAACTTCTGCGTCGCAGTGGGAGACAACTACGGGATTTCGAAAAAGTGACCCTTTATTTGTGTTCTGCAGTATATTTATTACTAAAGAGGAATTGGCCGTTGTTAATGAACAGGAGAACTGCCCAACACAGAAATGCTGGAAACCATGATTTTTGCGCACCACCCGGTTACTCTCCCACGCCTGCACATGCGCATCTCCTGCGTGCTCCGTCCATAACACTTCACCGTAGAAGTACGTTTGAGTGAAAGAGAGGAGAAAACGTGTTTAGTGACTAGTTGTATGCAACATAAATAGGATAAAATGGTGGTCACATTAAAACAGCGCGTGTCCATTGTCAAGTGTTACGTGATATGCAACACGTTGATAACCTGTACAGCCAGCCGCGGTTGCCGAGCGGTTCTAGGGGCTTCAATCTGGAACCGCGCGACTGCTACGGTCGCAGGTTCGAATCTTGCCTCGGACATGGATGCGTGTGATGTTCTCAGGTGAGTTAGGTTTAAGTAGTTCTACGTTCTAGGGGACTGATGACCTCGGATACTAAGTCCCATAGTGCTCAGAGCCATTTCAACCATTTTTTAACAACCTGTATAGAACTCTTACTTTGAAAAATCTCGAGCGTAGTCTGGAACGCACGTACATCCTTACAGATTTGCTGTTGTGCATAAGTTAAAGCGTCCAAACGAACTGTCACGTGTTTGTGCATCTGTCTCTTTTTCTGCTTTCGCTCAGTGCACCGGTCCAGTTAATTCTAGATGCTCCCGTGAGTGATGGTGTCAATTTTTTTCCAGTCGTTTCAATGCAAGCTGCCATTTCGTAGACAGGGAATGTCCAAAAATTACCAATTCTCTACGTGTCGCATATATACACTCACTAAGAAATGTTCATTGAAAGCTCCATGGAGTGGTAAACGGCGTTTACATTCCTAGAACTTTGGTGTGTTTGCTTCATCCCTGCAGCGCGACAAAAAGGCGAGTTATGACAACATACTGGGATTCTTCTTCAATGATTGGTCGAGGCGTCGGTACAAACAAGGAATCTCCTCCCTACAGATACATAACACAAAACCGTTGGGGCTTTAAGGGCCACTTGTTGTATTAGCTGTTGGCTTCCATTTCGTCATCTACGCCTAAAGTTTTGTGTGCAAGCTCTGTGTGAGACCGGTCACGTAACAATATTGACTGACGCGGAGGTTCCCCCTGTGGGGAAAAGCTACCACACCCGTTTGTTCAGGGAAGCACTGAAATTCATGAATATGACAATAGTTTTAACAAGAAAGTAACACGGTAAATGGATCATGGATTACAATGGTGCAGTGTAGGACCGCTGGGAAACCACATCGGTAATAACTAGGGTAAAAGCCCACAGACATTGGCTTGTAGATGCGTACCTCATATAATCTCAGTCCACGGACTCGACTCCAATACGCCACCAGCAATGGAGCGTGAACTTTTGACGTCAGCCACTCGCAATGGTGAAACATGAGAAACATCAGTAAACAGACGTTAGGTAAAGACCCCAGAACGAAATCTAACATGCAGTAAGCCCAAAAGTGGCCACGAAAGACTCAACAATTGGTAGGTATATGAGGGGGAGTCAAATGAAAAATATCTTTAAAAATTATTTTTCCTAAATCAAAGTGAAACACGAGTGTGTCATTTTTCGTCATAGTCTTGTATTCAACACACTTCCTCCAGTGCATAGTGAAAAGTCCCCTTAGAAAAATTATACATGACTGTGCTTAAACTGACACACAATATTTTTTTAGCGTAACGCAATCTGACTTTCAGTAATCGCTACAAAAGAGTGGCCCTGACTAACATTAACCTATACCTCTCACAAATCACTTACCTCACAAAAATCTTCGTTACTCGAACTACTGCAATACAGCGAGCGCCACTACTGCCAGCTAAATAAAAGATTCAAACTACGGAAGGCACTACTGATAGGCATAGTTAGCAAATGAAAGATTTCAGTAGAGAACAAACAATGTATTTACCATTCTTACAAATGTACTGTTTCTGATGGACACACCTCCAGATTATCCGTTCTCAAAAATCCGCCATCGTACTTCCCTGCATCCACCACTGCTGGCGGCTCACCTCCAACTGCGCGACGCTACGCGCTGCTCACATCCAACTGCCCAACACTACAGTGGCAGACAACAATGCAAACCAGCCACAGACTGCACACAGCACAGCCAATGATTTTCATACAGAGCGCCACGAGGCGTTACCAATATAAAAACCTAAACAGCCTACTTACAGTAGGAAGAGCTCAGATTCCTCTGGGAAAAAAATTCTTTCGGTCAAGTGCGTAGACACCCGTGTACTCTTCATCGTAACTAAATTTCTTTCCTCGCATCGTCTTTTTGAGTGGTCCAAAAATGTAATGACTCGCCGCGATGTCTAGTGGATTTGGTAATGTGGCAGAGCATACAAGTGTAGAAAAAATTGGAAATTTGTGGTCTGGTCTTATGGGACCAAACTGTTGAGGTCTTCGGTCTCTAAGCCTACACATTACTTAATCTAACTTTAACTTACGCTATGGACAACACATACACCCATGCCCAAGGGAGACTCGAACCTCCGAGGGGTGGAGCCGCACTGACCGTAACAAGGCGCCCAGACCGCGCGGCTCAAAGTGCAGATGGTTGCAAGTGTTGCACGAGGCCGAATATTGTCATGTTTCAAAATGGTGGAAGTTCACATAGCTTTGATCTTCTCGCATGATTAACAGGTTGGAATGTGACGCACTGGTGGTGGTGTTTCCCCTGGTCGTGTATTGTTCCAAGACAACACCTAATTCATCCCAAAAGAGTTTCAGCGCAACGTTCCTCGCAGACAGCTGCTTCCGGAACTAGTTGGCTTTGATAACGAACAATGGCGTCATTCCATGCCTGCTCTCTTTGTTTCGGGTTCTGGCAGTGTGCCCAGGTTTCGTCTTCCGTTAAGATTCTCACTAAGAAGCCATCAGCTTCTGCTTCGAAGCTCCGCAAAAGTTCTTCGCAGATGTCGACGCGTCACTTTTAGTTATGGTGTGAGCTGCCGTGGCACCGATCTCGCAACACTTTGTGAAACTTAAGCACTACATGAACGGTGTGATGAGATGAGCCATGATTAACGTTCACCTCCCGGACTATTTCATCCACTAGCACACGGCGAGTTATCATCCAGCTGGTCTCAACTGCTGCAGTAGACTCTGGTGTCACAACACGTTGTTGCACCTGACCCGACAACAGTACAGTCAACTTTCAGAACAATGGCGAGGAATGTCAGTTTCTGATTACGCTTTTGAGGTTTTCATTTGACTCTCCCTCGTAAAATATAGCCTGATAATGTCATCCCCTAATATCGTATTGCTTGGATATAAATGACTTTCAACGCATATTTTCTGAATGCTGTATTCCTTGAAATATTTAGCGAATAAAAATGATTAACGACCCAGATTTTAACAAAATTGTCTTCTCATATGTTTACTGTCTGATGTCCACTTGGCGTGGTTTCAGTGTCCTGAAAGGTCGACATTTCTTTCCTACACTCAGAGTTGGCCTTTCGTTTCTCACTTTTCTTTTTTTTACGTCGTACGAAACGCCACCGTGTTGTAATTGCAGCTGTTCGTTTTGTAAGGTAATGCGGAGGGGACGGTTGGGACTAGGAAACAGTCTGCACCAAAACAGATTATTACTCGCTAGTAAAGAAACAGTTTCGCACGCGATAAAGGAGACTCTCTTTGAAAGCAATAGCGTGCAGTGCAAGTGTACCGTCCTTTCCCGTTCTTTTTCATATTAAGGACAAGCCTGGCTTATGTCTTCAGCTTTACGTGATTAAGATATTTTAACGACTCAGTTACAGACTAACAAAATGGCACAGCAGTTATTCCCTATACAGAATTCAATATTTTCTGAATAAAATTTGTGGACTGTACGCATGATGATGTGCAAGATTTATTGTGAGGCTTATTTATAAGATTAGTTAACTAAGATAACTGTAATATTTTCCATATCTAGGCTTATGGTTTAGCTCTGTCTTTGTTATTCAGTTTTCACTTATTCTTGTTTGGGATGCCATTTCTTCCTTTTTGTACTTTAGCATTCAATTAAACACGTACTTTTCACGTCTCTCTTTAGTTTGTCTTACATATGCTGTACTTTTCTAATGAATCTCGTTTGTGTACAATTTATTCTTCTGGCTTATCATTTTGCAGTGTCAAATGCACACGTCCTAAGAAGCAAAGTTGAATTGCCTTTCTGTGTAGAATGTAGTCTAACATTCTGCGTGGTCGTGTCTCCCTACCACTTTCGCGCAACGACGCTCTGAGCGTGTTTTTTTAGGGAACTGACTAGTTTGAACCTGGGACCTGTTGCTGGTAAGGAGACGCCAGACCACACATGACATGTAGAATTCAGAAGAGTTCAGTGAGACTAGCGATGATATAACCAAATACTTAATGATTCCAGCGTTAGCTCCACTCCACACCCTGTAAAAGAATCATTATACTAACTAAATTTAGTGGAAAGGGTTCAAGACTTTCCTATTTTTAGTTAGCTGGTAAAATAACGTCGAAAAAGAAGTTAAATTTACCACTGGAAGTTTTATTCTACTCACAAAACATTGTTTATAAATTGCACTATTGATAAAAGGAAATATTTTAATACAGGATGATAAAAACCAACTGCGTTCAACAAAAATGTGAGCAAATATTCCCTGAATGGGTTTCCAAGTTCTGTAATGGATCGAAGGATGACCTATGCCATATCACATCTATACTCTAGATTTAAATTAAGTTTCATTAAAGAGAAAACATCAAAAATGGTCTACAGTGACCCTCAATTATCTTTAATTACTCATTTAACTTGTCATAAATTACAGGGGCTGATGTGGCTTCTCAATAATTATATAACAGAAAAATCATCGTGTTTCAGATTTTTAACCTCAAGTAGCGAATGTGAATACCACGAAGTTTAATTGACGATCGACACCAGTATTACACAAAAAGGGGATGTAACAGATGAGACTTCTGCAGTTCTGAGTGAAGCCTTATGTACTGTCATGCGGCATCGCATGCATTCATTACCTTGTCAGTGGTCAGGCAGCGTCAGGAGCGACGAGCAGCGCTGCTCCACAAAACCTCGCCATCTCGGTAGCAACTCTCTCGAACTTCTCCTTACTACTTTTTAGCGAAGTTGGTTTAAGAAAAAGGTATGTGGCTGTGTTTTCAACTGGATATCAGCATCTCAATGTTAACCTTAAGCTCCACCTACAAAAATTGTGTCCATCCAATGAGAAACGTTATACTTTTCGTAGTGGGGCAATGTTTTTAATGTTTGCTACGTAAGAGAGACGCGTTGTAAGTAGGCTGTTTAGGTTTTTTTTATTGGTAACGCCGCCGCCACGTAGCGCTCTGTATAAAAATCACTGGCTGTGCCGTGTGCAGTCTGTGGCTGGTTTGCATTGTTGTCTGCCATTGTAGTGTTGGGCAGCGGCACCTGGATGGTAACAGCGCGTAGCGTTGCGCAGTTGGAGGTGAGCCGCCAGCAGTGGTGGACGTGGGGAGAGAGATGGCGGAGTTTGGTAATTTGTAAGAATTGGTGTCATGAACTGATATATATATATATATTATGACTATTAAGGTAAATACATTGTTTGTTCTCTATTAAAACCTTTCATTTGCTAACTGTGCCTCAGTAGTTAGTGTCTTCCGTAGTTTGAATCTTTTATTTAGCTGGCAGTAGTGGCGCTCGCTGTATTGCAGTAGCTTGAGTAACGAAGATTTTTGTGAGGTAAGTGATTTGTGGAACATATAGGTTAATGTTAGTCAGGGCCATTCTTTCGTAGGGATTTTTGGAAGTCAGATTGCGTTGCGCTAAAAATATTGTGTGTCAGTTTAAGCACAGTCGTGTATAATTTTTCTAAGGGGACGTTTCATATGTCGACCCTTAGCCGAGGATACCTCACTGGAATCTTCTGATTTTTTCTTGTAGTTTGTGTAATTAATGTTGATTTCTTTTTATTGCTAGCGCGTAATCATAGAGAGAATTTCCTTTGTAGTTGCAGTCTTTCATTGTTGTACAGTAAAATAGTTGTGGCATGCATGTAGTTTTGCACGAAGTATTTCGCAGCTGCGCTTGCAATTAACTAGATATTATTTTCAGTGATTTGTTAATGTGTTCTCTAATTTTTGCTTTTCAAATTGTGCTTTTTTGTGTTGTCGTGTGAAATATTGTGACAATAATGGCGTGTGAAAAACGTAATACGAGGCTCCAAAGTAAACTGAGAAATGACAGTGAAGACGAAAACAGTGTGTTAGCGCCACCATGTAATGAATTAACTAATGTTCAGAGTAGTAATTTGGTAATTGTGCATAGGGAAATGGAGCGGGTTGCAAATAATGGTGTAGGCAGTGAAACACTTAGTGAACAGGAAAACGTTATCGATCGATCGGTCGGCAACAGCTCGCCTCAGGATTCCGAAATGACAGGACACAGTCTTGCAAATACTGTAGATTCAGATTTTGCGTCCTCACCGTTTTCTCAAATAAATCAAGACACATTTTCTGCTTTTCAAAATCCGAATATTGCCGATTCAAATGCACTGCCGAAAAGCACTGAGGAACATGTTTCAGACACCAGTGCACTGTTATTACAGTTAATGCAACAAATGGGACAAAGGCTACAAAAGTTAGACACAACGCTTGAACAAAATCAGAAACAAATGGGACAAAATCTTCAAAAGTTAGACACAATGGAACAAAATCAGAGACAAACACAGCAAAAGCTTCAAAAGTTAGACACAATGGAACAAAATCAGAGACAAACACAGCAAAAGCTTCAAAAGTTAGACACAATGGAACAAAATCAGAGACAAACACAGCAAAAGTTAGACGCAATGGAGCAAAAGCTTCAAAAGTTAGACTCAGTGGAACATACACTTGAACAAACACGTGAAGATTTAACTACTGAATTACATAAAATCGAATCGAAATGTCAAAAAATCTGTAATGACGTAAAAACACAAATTTGTGAGCATTTCCAACCTATTTTTTCGCGGCATGAAAATACATTACAGAATCACGAAGCAGCCGTAAAAGAACTGCAAACAATTGTTCATGAAAATCATGAGACCTAGCAAGCTAAAATTGACTCAGTTGCATCTACCGATTGGGTTACGCAACTTGCAAAAACTCAAGAAAACTTAAAGGACACAGTAGATACTCTGGAAATTGGTTCAGAAAGACACATGGAGGACATTAGTTCATTATCAGAGAAAGTAGTTGAACTTTTGGATCAGCTAAATAATTTATCTACGAAGGTAGATGATAATCTGAATGACACAAAACCGGTAGTCTTTAATGACACAGAAGAGTTCGAACAAATTAGGAAATTCAAACAAAATCAGAATCAAATTAATACGCAACACCAAAGAGAAATCCGGGAAGTGCAAGATCAGCTGACACAGGTAATACAAGAATTACGAATTTCAGAGGACACTCGCTCTCCAACACGGGAAGAGGGACTTAGAAATACGGAAAAGCCACAAAATAATAACACAGGGCATTTCGGAAATTGTGAAAGAAATTGGCAAGGTGCACCGAATTTTGAGATGGAACTGCCGACACGACGTAACAGTGAACGATATGCTACCCGCCGACACGATGATTTTGACTATAAGCTGTTCATTACTGCAAGAATTCTGGCAACGACATTCATCCACAAGCGTGGCTCCATCAATTCTCTCATTGTTTTCCTCCCAACTGGTCATTAGAGCACAGATTAGAATTTATGTGTGGCTATTTAGAGAATGAACCAGCTGTAAGAATGCGATCGGTCATTCACGATTGTCACAGTGAAGGAGAATTTTATCATGCCTTCCTCTCAGCATATTGGTCTCAAGCTACACAAGACCGAGTAAAACATAGCATCATGATGATGAAACACTTTGAACAATCTGAATTTTCCAGTCTCGTCAAATATTTTGAAGATATGTTACATAAGAACCAATATCTTTCAAACCCATATAGCCCTTCAGAACTCATCCGCATTTGCATAATGAAATTGTCTGAACATTTAAGGAATATTATTTTGGCAGGGCGTTGCAAAGACGATATTGAAGCTTTTCAGGGACTCTTACAAGAATTAGAAATTGACACAGACAGTCGCGGGAAGCGAAAACAGGAAAACAATCACTACAGTTAACATCCGTCACAATTCCACGATGACAGAAACAATAACTGGACACGACAAGTCTATTGTTACAACGCAAATCGTGACCAAAACAGACACCACCCATATGACAACCACTGGCGGAGTAATAATAGTTACAGAGAAAGATCGCATTTACGTAGTAATGACTATCACAGAGACAATCAGAGAAACAGACAATATGGGAACCAAAATAATTATTATCCAGCGAGACAGAATAACTTTAGATGCAACGGTCCAGCGCGCAGTTACGATTCAGCGAGAAATTCTCCACCACGTGACCGACAAGAAAGAAACTATGTAAACTACCGACAAAACGACAGACCTGAATTCCATCAGAACTGGCAAGCTTAAAACAGGGCAGGGCCTTCTCGTCAAGGTGAATTTGTAGAAGTTAGGTCTCCTAATCCCAATAACGGCGCGCGCCAACAAAGAGACAGACAATGACTCCCACCGCAGGCAGCGGCGTGCGCCGGCTGGCTCAGAGAAAAATAACATTGACGCTAACCTTGAGAAAAATTCCG
Organism: Schistocerca gregaria; assembly: GCF_023897955.1. Taxonomy (NCBI): domain Eukaryota; kingdom Metazoa; phylum Arthropoda; class Insecta; order Orthoptera; family Acrididae; genus Schistocerca; species Schistocerca gregaria. The sequence continues at coordinate 959,814,258 of NC_064921.1, read as the reverse complement.
GTATTCTTTACCGACGTATACCACATGATAATTGCGTTGAAGTTGAATCTCTGCGTACTAGGAAGAATAAAGGTTTACACCGCATTTCACTTGTAAAACCATTTATTGAAAGAAATCTGCTTTTTAACTTTGTCTTTGCCATAAAGCTGTTCACATCACGTCACTAGTATACTTTGTCACACTTAGAATCTGTTAACATGCAACAATGTTTTGAAGTTAACTATCCAGTCTAGAACTTAGAGAACTTATTTAGACAGTATTTACGAGTGCATTGTTATAGTGAACAGACGTCACAGTGTTATTGTGTGTGTACATTCTTGCTTGTTAGTTGCACGATTATGTAACGACTATAAGGCTTACATACTTAGAACACTTACCAGTACTGCTAATGAGATTTTAATGCAACATTTTGGTTTACTTGAAAACACATTCTTTATTTGAAGTTCATTCGGTGAGATTAAAGATGACTTAGCATTTGGTTTCTCTAATAGCTACACGATTATATCAGGACGCTAGTAATATGTGACATGATTTACATTGTTGCTTTTGTGGTGTATCTGTTTTATATCTGCACAGTTTTTCTGTATTATTCTGGAAAGTAAAACATGTTTTAGTAGTAACTTTTGTGGTATAGCTACAATGAGACAGCCTTTATCGTAGCACAACAATACGTTACATTATAGTACTTTCTTGATCAAGGTAAGGTACGTAATAACTACGATATCTATACGAAAAGCATTTCACCTTCGTTTATGATGAGATAAGTACATTGACTTCAGCAGAACTTCGCTTACAGAGGACGATAACTACGACAGTTCCACAGAATTATCTTACAGCAAAACGCACATTTAGTACTACAGGGCACGCATTTGAGTGATTAATTTGGTACTTAAACCATTTATTTATCAATATTGTTGAATTAAAAAGAAAGTTTTTTGTGATACATTTCATTCCATTGCTGTAATCGGTAACACCTGAGGGTATAATTACATTATTCCTCAGGGGGTACACGCTTACTTTGTGTACCATGTGTTTGGCAAGCACAAGGAGCCCTAACTAATATGGTATTTGTTTATACAACTTTACACATCGGTACCATATTTCTCTAACACATAAATTACACAGCTATCTGATCATATAACTGAGAGAGACAAACATTTACTTTACTACATCAGTGACAGATGTTTACGTAATTACACCATTGGATAACTTCACACTGTTCATATTTTTTCGGATCCATTGTGATACTATGAGAGCTTTGAATGACATATTTGGTATGGGATCACGATTTTTAAAGAACGTTTGAGGCAGATGACACTTTTGACATGAGCAGAGAATTTTTTTTTTTAGGTTTTGAAATTATTGGAGGAAGCTACGGAGATTTTGAGAATTTGACTGTGGTGTTATGATGTTATTATTACGACGACGATGTGAATTATGCTGCTGAGATATATTTAAGCTGGTGCTATATGAGTTATTTGGTTATGCTACGTATCTGTAATGATGACATATTGAAGAAGTGTCGACGAATATACATATGTGTAATAAGGTAAGGAATAATGAGTAGTGGTTAGGGACTCTGGTTTGTGAAAAAGGTAGTTGGAAACCAAGAATCGTACTTTAAGAGTTATGAAATGTATGTAAATGCTTGAATGTATTACAATGCCGACTAACATTTTTTGGACACTGTTATATCAATAGGATTTTGTTTCTACAGATGAATAACGCAAATTCTTGACCTGTGAAATTTTTTATATGAGACTGCCGCTGTAGCGGAAACTGCTCTCGTAAATATTTCAGTAAGAAATGCGTTGTGGGCACCCAGCTGCGCGACAGACGCCTTGAAAAAAGCCATTAGTGTGTGCCTGTCAGAGGCACAGGTGGAGAAAAAAAAAGAGGGCCTTATCCTCGCTATTGACATTCCTTTGTAGAAAGCACTGCAAATACGACACGCTCATTACTTGGAAACATTCTTACATCTGCACACCTGATTATGACAAGTGTCTTTCTGCGAGAGTTGAGAGAACTTCTACTGACTTATGAAATGCCACATAGCTATTGAATGATGTTTTTATTCTTTACTTTGCGTAATTGCTTATTTCATTTGATATCTGTTTTCCAGCTGTGTTACAGCATTGGTTTTATAAAATAAAATTAAATGCATCCGCTAATGTGAAAACTTTCTGTCAACAGATCTATTAAATAATCATTTTATGATCCACGTTCTTCGGAAAAGGAGCACTTGGAAAGGAAAAAACAATAAGAAGGGATTAATAATAGTTAATGCATACTTAATTTTCTTTTCAACTACTTGGTAATATCTTTTGTAAATTTAGTTTTTTTGTGGTGCACCACTTTAATTATATAGACATTAAGATGTGAATATACATTTCCCTTATCTGTGTTGTTGTCTTTAGCGTACTATTTTTTCTGCTTGTGGGTTTGTCATGTTTAGATATATGTTATTCCATTTACTGCTGCTTGCTTTGCAAATCTGCATTTTTTTGGGTCATTGCTGTTTGTGTTAATTTTTTTTGTGCTGCTGCACTGCCTCGTCCCTTAGTTTAGCATCTGAGCTCAGTAGATTTTAAGTTAGCTTAAGAGGGGGTAGACTATATAAGAAAATAACTATGATGAACTGGAATAAATGCATTGAGAAGCTATAAGAAAATGGTTTGGTCAAACAAGTAGTGTATAGTGGAGAAAATCTATTTTTGAAAGAGGATGTGAGCATAATACAGAAAGCAGGCTTCGATATGACTTTTTGGAAATAATGGAGAATGAAGGGAGATCTCCGAGAAGTAAAGAAAGTTTTGTTTGCAAAATACTGCCGTAAAACAAACCCTGTCCTTTCTTTGTGTTATCCCACTATGTGTTTGTGTACCCTTGTGTATTTGTTTTCTTCCTGTCTCTGTGTACTGTTTCATAGAATTTTTTCTCTTATAATACTAAGCTACATTCACTATGATGATGAATACTGTTATCCTCAAATATAATTTGCATTAATAACATGTTATTTACTTCGTAAAGATGTTTACACATTATTTATTCTGTTTTGTTCTAATGCTCATCTGTGAAGTTGAGGTTTCAAAAGTTATTCTGATCTTTTATGTATGTACTTATGTCATAATTTTTGTAACACTGATGTATTTGTTATTTCGATTCTTTTGTAAAGCCTGTATTACTGCAAATGTTATCTGTACTACTATGTTCTTTAATGATATATTTTGTGCCTTTGTTATTGTATTCTCATGTTATAAAATTGTAATTGACACCAGTCCATCAAATTAAGTAACTTGTAAATTACATTTTACTGCACACGTTTCTGTTGGTCATAGTATATGGACAATATGTGAGAAGTAGGGACTGATAGCCTTTGCACGTGTGTTAATAATTCAGCAAGGGACTGAATAACAGCATTGCTGGTTCTAAGGACATTTCAAACAAATTCTTTGTGATTGGACAAGTGGTGGTTTATGGACTTGCTATATTTTCCGCAAGACTCTTCCAGGGTGATTGTGCACCTGCACAGTCGCAACAGATGGCTGTTGGCCATCTCTACAAGGACTACAGTGGGTCTACACCTTTGATGACCCACCAATACCATTATTTCTACAAGGACTGCAGTGGGTCTGCACCTCTGGTGGCCCACCAATAGTAATCTCTACCAGGACTACAAGGGGTCTACTCTGTGATGACCTACCTACCAATATTCTTCAAAAACTTCGACTGACTCTGCTGTGAGTTTGCTCTGTTGTGGCCCATTACCTGTCTGCATGTCAAGAGTCAGCACTGTCTTTCCGTTGGAAGGACAACACTACTTCTTCAAGACTGCATGGAAATCCACTACCTCCATGTGCATTTTCTTTTACTACTCAGACTTTGAGAAAAACACTGCAATTTTACTTTGATGAATGATCAGGACTGTCTTTATGGACTGTGAGAAAATTTTAGCTTTTGACCAACATTGTATCGATAAGTGTGTGCATTTCATTTCTTTGTCATTGTAATTATGAAAAAAATTTTCAAATCTGTATTGGCCACTGCCCAAAACCATTTGTAATTTTTTTGTGGGGAGCATGGGGGCTATGTAAGTAGGCTGTTTAGGTTTTTTTATTGGTAACGCCGCCGACACGTAGCGCTCTGTATAAAAATCACTGGCTGTGCCGTGTGCAGTCTGTGGCTGGTTTGCATTGTTGTCTGCCATTGTAGTGTTGGGCAGCGGCACCTGGATGCTAACAGCGGGTAGCGTTGCGCAGTTGGAGGTGAGCCGCCAGCAGTGGTGGACGTGGGGGGAGAGATGGCGGAGTTTGGAAATTTGTAAGAATTGGTGTCATGAACTGATATATATATTATGACTATTAAGGTAAATACATTGTTTGTTCTCTATTACAACCTTTCATTTGCTAAGTGTGCCTCAGTAGTTAGTGTCTTCCATAGTTTGAATCTTTTATTTAGCTGGAAGTAGTGGCGCTCGCTGTATTGCAGTAGCTTGAGTAACGAAGATTTTTGTGAGGTAAGTGATTTGTGAAACGTATAGGTTAATGTTAGTCAGGGCCATTCTTTCGTAGGGATTTTTGGAAGTCAGATTGCGTTGCGCTAAAAATATTGTGTGTCAGTTTAAGCACAGTCGTGTATAATTTTTCTAACGGGACGTTTCAGCCTATAGTCTCACGCTAAAATTTGCGGCTGGTGTGACCCTTTTAGTGTTATCGTAAGATCTATACTGTTCTTCTGGAGCGCTCTATCTTTTAACATAGGCTGGGGGGTGGACCTCCCTGCTGTCAGCCGGCAATGTGCGTGTCCCATATCATAGGGCCTTCTAGCCTACATGGCTCTACTCTCGGCTTCTGTTATCGTTTCTCCCCTCGGAACTGCGTCTGTTTCACAGTGGGAAGATATGACAAGCATTTAGGCGTTCTTGTATTAGTCTGTGCTATTCCATTTGCTCACTTGTTGATCGTATTACTTTGGTTAATTATATGTCAGGATTTATTCGGAGCAATGTGATATATTGCGGGATTTGCTATCATGTCACGGTTTCCATGGAAGGTGTTGGATTTGCCTGAAGCTTACAATAGGAATTGCTGCATTCTGTGATACAACTGTTTGCTTTGTGGCGTAAATATCCGTAATACTCTGTTATTTGCGAACAATGCAACTTATTCCATTCATTACATTTTTGGCTTTCTCTACGTTACTTCAGTAAGGCACTCTTTTATTGAATATTATTAATTACAATTACCACCATTTCAGCATTACAAACCTTCGGGTAATAACTGCCCCTTTTGGTCTGAGCAAGATATTCTTATTACCGATTACTGATAGTGGATATTTGGTATTTCCGGTGTTTAGTGAAATGTGCGTTACACATCAACTGCAGGAAGAGGACAGTACCCTCAAATCGATTACAAAGAACAAACGGGAAAGCATGTAGACCAGGTGGTGTTAATATGGAACTTTAAAACATGCTGGTCCCTTTAGATTATTACATTTACTTTGTGAATGCTGGAATGAGTGTAAAATACCAAACTTCTCTTGAAATTTCAGGAAGGTCTATAATTTTAATAAAGGACAAAGCACCAAATATGAAAATTATTGAAGAACTAGCTTATTAAACCCAGCCCATAAAATATTTGCAGAAATAATTAATAATCATTTAAAAATCATAACGGCGACTCTATTAGAAGAACAAAGTGGATTTTATAAAAGCACTTCATCCAGTGATACGTTTACCACAAAAATATTTTTTAGAGAAACGGCGAGAAGTCAATTCAGAGACACTTACGCTAATCAGCCAGAACATTATGATCACTTACCTTATAGCTTGAATGTCCACCTTCGGCACAGGCAACACCGCCGACGAGTCGTGGCATGGAAGGTAAGAGGCCTTGGTAGGTCATTGGAGGGAGTTGGCACCTCATCTGCACACACACACACACATGTCACCTAATTCCTGTAAATTCCCTGGGCGATGAGCTCCATGTTCAATCACATCCCAGATGTGTTCGGTCGGGTTCAGGTCTGACGAGTTGGTGAGCCAGCACATCGATTAGAACTCGCCACTGTGTTCCTCGAACCACTCCGTCAGACTCCTGGCCTCGTGACAGGGCGTATTGTCTCACTGAAACAATGCCACTGCCATCGGTAAACATGATAGTCAGAAGGGGTGTACGTGGCCTGCTTTGCACAAGCTCCATTGGATCCATGCATGCCCACGTGAATATCACTACATCTACATCTACATCATACTCTGCAAGCCACGTAATGGTGTATGGTGGAGGGTACTTTCGGTACCACAATCTGATCCCTCCAATCCTGTTCCACTCGCAAATAGTGCGTGGGAAGAATGATTGTCGGTAAGCCTCTGTATTGGCTCTACTTTCTCGAATTTTGTCCTTGTGGTCAATAAGCGAGATGTATGCGGGGGGAAGTAATATGTTGTCTGACTGCTCCTGAACAGGGCTGTCCCAAAATTTCTATAGTAAATTCTCCCTGATGCACAACGTCTGTCTTGTAACGTCTGCCAGTGGAGTTCGTTTAGCATCTCCCCTATCTCCTCTGTCAGTCCTGCCTGAAAGGGATCCCAGATAGATGGGAAATACTCAAGAATCTGGCGGACATGCGCCATATAAGCAACTTCTTTCCTGGATGAGTTTGTTTTTTGGTCATCAGTCTACTGACTGGTTTGATGGTTTGATGCGGCCCACCACGAATTCCTTTCCTGTGCTAACCTCTTCATCTCAGAGTAGCACTTGCAACCTACGTCCTCAATTATTTGCTTGACGTATTCCAATCTCTGTCTTCCTCTACAGTTTTTGCCCTCTACAGCTCCCTCTAGTACCATGGAAGTCATTCCCTCATGTCTTAGCAGATGTTCTATCATCCTATCCCTTCTCCTTATCAGTGTTTTCCACATATTCCTTTCCTCTCCGATTCTGCGTAGAACCTCCTCATTCCCTACCTTATCAGTCCACCTAATTTTCAACATTCGTGTATAGCACCACATCTCAAATGCTTCGATTCTCTGCTGTTCCGGTTTTCCCACAGTCCATTTTTCACTACCATACAATGCTGTACTCCAGACGTACATCCTCAGAAATTTCTTCCTCAAATTAAGGCCGGTATTTGATATTAGTAGACTTCTCCTGGCCAGAAATGCATTTTTTGCCATAGCGAGTCTGCTTCTGATGTCCTCCTTACTCCGTCCGTCATTGGTTATTTTACTGCCTAGGTAGTAGAATTCCTTAACTTCATTGACTTCGTGATCATCAATCTTGATGTTAAGTTTCTCGCTGTTCTCATTTCTACTACTTCTCATTACCTTCGTCTTTCTCCGATTTACTCTCAAACCATACTGTGTACTCATTAGACTGTTCATTCCGTTCAGCAGATCATTTAATTCTTCTTCACTTTCACTCAGGATAGCAATGTCATCAGCGAATCGAATCATTGATATTCTTTCACCTTGTATTTTACTTCCACTCCTGAACCTTTCTTTTATTTCCATCATAGCTTCCTCGATGTACAGATTGAAGAGTAGGGGCGAAAGGCTTCAGCCTTATCTTACTCCCTTCTTAATACGAGCACTTCGTTCTTGATCGTCCACTCTTATTATTCCCTCTTGGTTGTTGTACATATTGTATATGACCCGTCTCTCCCTATAGCTTACCCTTACTTTTTTTCAGAATCTTGAACAGCTTGCACCATTTTATATTGTCGAACGCTTTTTCCAGGTCGACAAATCCTATGAACGTGTTTTGATTTTTCTTTATTCTTGCTTCCATTATTAGCCGTAACGTCAGAATTGCCTCTCTCGTGCCTTTACTTTTCCTAAAGCCAAACTGATCGTCACCTAGCGCATTCTCAATTTTCTTTTCCATTCTTCTGTATATTATTCTTGTAAGCAGGTTCGATGCATGAGCTGTTTAGCTGATTGTGCGATAATTCTTGCACTTGTCAGCTCTTGCCGTCTTCGGAATTGTGTGGATGATGCTTTTCCGAAAGTCAGATGGTATGTCGCCAGACTCATATACTCTACACACTAACGTGAATAGTCGTTTTGTTGCCACTTCCCCTAATGATTTTAGAAATTCTGATGGAATGTTATCTATACCTTTTGCCTTATTTGACCGTAAGTCCTCCAAAGCTCTTTTAAATTCCGATTCTAATACTGGATCCCCTATCTCTTCTAAATCGACTCCTGTTTCTTCTTCTGTCACATCAGACAAATCTTAACCATCATAGAGGCTTTCAATGTGTTCTTTCCACCTATCCGCTCTCTCCTCTGCATTTAAAAGTGGAAGTCCCGTTGCACTCTTAATGTTACCACCGTTGCTTTTAATGTCACCAAAGGTTGTTTTGACTTTCCTGTATGCTGAGTCTGTCCTTCCGACAATCATATCTTTTTTGATGTCTTCAAATTTTTCCTGCAGCCATTTCGTCTTAGCTTCCCTGCACTTCCTATTTATTTCATTCCTCAGCGACTTGTACTTCTGTATTCCTGATTTTCCCGGAACATGTTTGTACTTCCTCCTTTCATCCATCAACTGAAGTATTTCTTCTGTTACCCATGGTTTCTTCGCAGCTACCTTCTTTGTACCTATGTTTTCCTTCCCAACTTCAGTGATGGCCCTTTTTAGAGACGTCCATTCCTCTTCAACTGTGTTGTCTACTGCGCTATTCCTTATTGCTGCATCTATAGCGTTAGAGAAGTTCTAACGTATCTCGTCATTCCTTAGAACTTCCGTATCCCACTTCTTAGCGTATTGATTCTTCCTGACTAATGTCTTGAACTTCAGCCTACTCTTCATCACTACTATGTTGTGATCTGAGTCTATATCTGTTCCTGGGTACGCCTTACAATCCAGTATCTGATTTCGGAATCTCTGTCTGACCATGATGTAATCTAATTGAAATCTTCCCGTATCTCCCGGCCTTTTCCAAGTATACCTCCTCCTCTTGTGATTCTTGAACAGGGTATTCGCTATTACTAGCTGAAACTTGTTACAGAACTCAATTAGTCTTTCTCCTCTTTCATTCCTTGTCCCAAGCCCATATTCTCCTGTAACCTTTTCTTCTACTCCTTCCCCTACAACTGCATTCCAGTCGCCCATGACTATTAGATTTTCGTCCCCCTTTACATACTGCATTACCCTTTCAATATCCTCATACACTTTATCTATCTGTTCATCTTCAGCTTGCGACGTCGGCATGTATACGTGAACTATCGTTGTCGGTGTTTGTCTGCTGTCGATTCTGATTAGAACAACCCTGTCACTGAACTGTTCACAGTAATACACCCTCTGCGCTACCTTCCTATTCATAACGAATCCTACACCTGTTATACCATTTTCTGCTGATGTTGATATTACCCGATACTCATCTGACCAGAAATCCTTGTCTTCCTTCCACTTCACTTCACTGACCCCTACTATATCTAGATTGAGCCTTTGCATTTTCCTTTTCAGATTTTCTAGTTTCCCTACCACGTTCAAGCTTCTGACATTCCACGCCCTGACTTGTAGAACATTATCCTTTCGTTGAGTATTCAGTCCTTTTCTCATGGTAACCTCCCCCTTAGCAGTCCCCTCCTGGAGATCCGAATGGGGGACTATTCCGGAATCTTTTGCCAATGGAGAGATCATCATGACACTTCTTCAACTACAGGCCACATGTCCTGTGGATACACGTTACGTGTCTTTAATGCAGTGGTTTCCATTGTCTTCTGCATCCTCGTGTCGTTGATCATTGCTGATTCTTCCGCCTTTAGGGGCAATTTCCCACCCCTAGGACAAGAGAGTGCCCTGAACCTCTATCCGCTCCTCCGCCCTCTTTGACAAGGCCGTTTGTAGAATGAGGCTGACTTCTTATGCCGGAAGTCTTCCGCCGCCAATGCTGATTATTTATCAAAATTTAGGCAGTGACGGGGATCGAACCCGGGACCGAAGACGTTTTGATTATGAATCAAAGACCCTATCCCTAGACCCATTTGCTTACAATTCTTCCGATGAATCTGAGTCTGGTGTCTGCTTTTTCTACTCTCTGTTTATACTGCCATTCCACTTAAGGTCGCCCTGGATAGTTACACCTAGATATTTTACGACAGACGCTGTCTCCAACAGTTTGTCATCAATAGTATAGGTGTACGGTAGTGGATTTCTTTTCCTATGTATGTGCAATATGTTACATTTATTTAAGTTCACGGGCAACTGCCAGAGTCTGCGCCATTCATCAATTCTCTGCAGGTCGTTCTGCAAATTCTTACTATCTTCTGGCATTGCTACTTTGGTATAAACAACTGTATCGTATGCGAATAGCCTTAGAGAGCATCCGACGCTTTCTACAAGATTATTTATGTATATTGTGAACAGCAGCGGTTCTATCACACTTCCCTGTGGTACTCTAGATATTACCTTTACATCTGTCGTTTTAGTTATTTTAAGAGCGACGTGTTGAGCTCTATCTGCAAGAAAATCAAATCGAAGAGCTGCTCAGATATCCCGTAAACTCGTATTTCTTTCATTAAACAGCAATGCAGCACGATGTCCAATGCCTTACTGAAATCAAGGAATACGGCATCAGCCTGAGCGCCGTTCCCCAGTGCTATGTACATCTCAGGGAGGAACAGAGCAAGCTGAGTTTCGCAGGATCCCTGTTTGCAGAATCGATGTTGATTTTTATTTTTATAGAGGATCTGTTCATTTTCCAAGAACGTCATAATTTTTGAGCATAAAACATGTTCCATAATTCTACAACGGATTGGCGTCAACGATATAGGTCTATAATTGTGTGGATCTGTCTTACGGCCATCCTTAAAAAACGGGAATGACCTGCGCTTTTTTCCAGTCGTTAGGTACCTTTCGTTGCTCAAGCGACCTACGATAAATTACTGCTACAAGGGGAGCAAGTTCTTCTGCATAATCTTTATAGAATCTTATAGGTATCTCATCTGATCCTGAAGCCTTTCCGCTACTAAGCGATTGTAGCTGCTTTTCAATTCCGCGATCGGTTATCTCAATATCTGCCATTTCGACGTTCGCACGACGCTTGGAAGGAGGGACAGTGTTACGATATTCCGCGTTGAAACAACTTCGGAAGACCGAGTTCAGCTTTTCGGCCTTCTCTCTGTTATCTTATCGTGAGGTCGCTGAGAGAATGAATAGATGATTTTGACCCGCTTACTGATTTTACATACGACCACGATCTCTTAGGGATTTTACTCCGATCGGCTGACAACGTCTTACTTTCGATATCATTGAACACTCCTCTCATTGCTTTCCTTACGCTCATTTTCGCTTCGTTCAGCTTTTGTTTGTCAGCTAGGTTTATACTTGCTTTGAATCTGTGATGAAGTGCTCTTTTTTTACGTAGCGCTTTTCTAACACGGCTACAAAACCAGGTGTCACAGAGCTGTTCCCCTGGAAGACTACGGATTTACGCTCTCCCATCGGCACAATGAGGAAGGTATGGGGATTCATCAGATCATGCAACGCTCCGCCAATGCGCCAACGTGCAGTGCCGACGGTCTCGTGCGCATGTGTCGTAGATGCTGATGTCGCGGTGTTAACTTCGACACAAACATGGGTCGTCGGCTACGGAGGCCTATCGTCAGGAGTGTTCGGTGCACCGTGTGCTCAGACGCACTTGTACTCTGCCCAGCACTAAAGTCTGATGTTAGCTCCGCCACAGTACGCCGCCTGTTCCGTTTTACCATTCTGCCCAGACTACGACGTCCGACATCTGTCATGAGTGGTGGCCGCCGAACCCCACGACGTCTGGACGTGGTTTCACCTCGGTTTCCCCACGTATTGGAGGCACTCACCACAGCGCGTCTCAAACACCAGACAAGTAGTGCAGTTTTCAAAATGCTTGTCCTGAGCCTCCGGGTCATCACAATCTGCCCTCGACCAAACTGAGGTAGATAGCGCGCCTTCTCCATTCTACACACGGACAGCACGCTCGCTGATACTACAAATGGTTCAAATGGCTCTGAGCACTATGAGACTTAACATCTATGGTCATCAGTCCCCTAGAACTTAGAACTACTTAAATCCAACTAACCTAAGAACATCACACACATCCATCCCCGAGGCAGGATTCGAGCCTGCGACCGTAGCGGTCACGCGGTTCCAGACTGAAGCGCCTCGAACCGCAAGGCCACACCGGCCGGCCGATGATACTACATTCACTGTGCATGTGTCTAACTAGACGCCATTCCTCACCAGGTAACGCTGGTATCACCTGGAGGAGTAGGCTGGCGATCAATGGATAGCTTTCATTGGCTTCAATAAATCGTTGACAGTGTGAACAGAATATAACTTTGGGACATAATGCCTAAAGCTGAATATGCCTTACATATCACTGAAGCTGTAAAGAGCTTACAGGATGGCATAAAATTGGTAATTAGTTGGCAATATAAAACCGAAGAAATAATTACCAACAAGAGAATTAACTCTTTCGCAGGTCCATGATTCAGCGTTTTATTGCATTAGAATATTTTGATCAACTGACTTTATTTAATTTTTGATAACATTATTTTTGTGATTTAGGACGGAAAACTGTGGTAGTAAGTATTCTTCCGAGAGCTGTTATGGGTTACCGTTATACATCAATCTACATCTACATGGATACTCTGCAAATCACATTTAAGTGCCTGGCAGAGGGTTCATCCAGCCACCTTCACAATTCTCTATTATTCCAATCTCCTACAGCGCGTGGAAAGGATGAACACCTATATCTTTCCGTACGAGCTCTGATTTCCCTTATTTTATCGTGGTGATCGTTCCTCCCTAAGTAAGCCTGCGTCAAAAAAATATTTTCGCATTCGCAGGAGAAAGTCGGTGATTTGAATTTCGTGAGAAGATTCCGTCGCATCGGAAAACGCCTTTCTTTTAATGATGTCCAGCCCAAATACTGTATCATTTCCAATACACTCTCTCCCATATTTCGCTATAATACAAAACGTGTTGCCTTTCTTTGAACTTTTACGATGTACTCCGTCGGTTCTATCTGGTAAGGATCCCACACCGCGCAGCAGTATTCTAAAAGAGGACGGACAAGCGTAGTGTAGGCAGTCTCCTTAGTAGGTCTAAGGAGACTTCTAAGTGTCCCGCCAATAAGACTCAGTCTTTGGTTAGCCTTCCCCCCAACATTTCATATGTGTTCCTTCCAAGTTAAGTTGTTCGTAATTGTGATACCTACCTATTTAGTTGAATTTACAGCTTTTAGATTAGATTGACTTACTGTGTAACTGAAGTTTAACGAGTTCCTTTTAGCACTCATGTGGATGACCTCACACTTTTCGTTATTTAGGGTCAACTGTCAATTTTCGCGCCATTCAGATATCTTTTCTAAATCGTTTTGCAGTTTGTTTTGATCTTCTGATGACTTTATTAGTCGATAAACGACAGCGTCATCTGCAAAGAGCCGAAGACGGCTGCTTAGATTATCTCCCATATCGTATATATAGGTAAGGAACAGCAAAGGGTCTATAACACTACCTTGGGGAACGCCAGATATCACTTCTGTTTTACTCGATGACTTTCAGTCAATTACTGCGAACTGTGACCTCTCTGACAGGAAATCACAAATCCAGTCACATAACGGAGACGTTATTCCATAAGCACGCAATTTCACTACGAGCCGCTTTGTGGAACAGTGTCAAAAGCCTTCCGGAAATCCACAAATACGGAATCGATCTGAACTCCCTTGTCAATAGCACTCAACACTTCATGTGAATAAGAGTGTTTCAGAGGAACGATGTTTTCTAAACCCATGTTGACTGTGTGTCAATAGACTGGTTTCTTCGAGGTAATTCATAATGTTCGAACAAAATATATGTTCCCAAATCCTGCTGCATATCGACGTTAATGACACGGTCTGTAAATTAGTGGATTACTCCTACTACTTTTTTGAATATTGATGTGACCTGTGCAACTTTCCATTTTTTGGGTACGGATCTTTCGTCGAACGAACGGTCGCATATGATTGTTAAGTATGGAGCTAATGCATCTGCATACTCCGAAAGGAACCTAATTACTATACAGTCTGGGCCAAAGACTTGCTTTTATTAGGTGCTTTAAGTTGCTTCACTACTCCGAGAATATTTACTTCTACGTAACTCAGGTTGGCAGTTGTTCTAGAATCGAATTCTGGAACATTTACTTCGACAATACTTCGAAATTCCATGATGATGCTAAAACATCTGTAGAAGTACATCCGCTACGCGCCGGAGTTGGAAATTTGTCTGTTTCTGTTCGTTTCCACTCGTATTAGTATATCAATACGCAGTGAGTCACAATGGTACATACTTCAGAAACGGAGAACTGTGTTCCGACTTCACACGTGACAAGTGTAGTGGTCTTACGTCAAAGGGAAACTGAATTTTTTGTAGCAGTTCTTGTACACTTAGTTCATCGTTCTACTGTAATGTCCGTATAAAAGTTATTGTTAATGAGAAAATGTTTTAATGGTTGATTATTACTTTAGTTTTTTTTTTTAGTTTTTAGCTTAACCCTAGTTAAAGTTCATTAATGGAAATTACGGCTGACAATATTGTCGTTGGTTTCGAGACGAATACGTAACGTGCCGTTTATTAAGTTGCCGCAGGATTGTAATGAATTACAGAAATTAATAATACTTTCTGCCTTAGCTAGAATAAGAGCAGGATTTAAAAATCAGGGGATAATAAAGGTACATCTGTGACTAGTCCTAACACACTGCTTCGTAGACAGACATTATAACACAAAATTCCATGTGAATCTCTCCCCGGAATTAAATAACGAACAGTTTGGATTAACCTCAATTCTCATTTAGTTACTCTCATACTATTTACCTGAGAAAATAATTGAAATGGCTCTTCGTTACAAGCAGCCAGGTCAGCAACACAAAAACGTGCTTTAAGTGCACCTACTTGGAAAAAACCATAAAGTACTGGTTGTGCGACGTCCATCTATTCCTATGAGAGAAAGTGTTATTGTATTATTACATGTTGCACTGATGAGCGCTTGTGGAAGCAAAATGTTTAAATTCAATTTTGCCGCTTAATGGCGGCGATCCGGTCGATAAGAAGCTGCAACATTGTTTTCCGATCTGCCTGCTATGAATGCTGAAATAATCAAGATATTTGACACAGGGCACACAAAACTATGGAATAAAGGCATGAAATAACCAGTTTTAAACAATTACCTGTTTTAACATATAATTCATTACATCTACAGTTACAGACCTGATACGGCTACGTAAGCTGTTACCATATTTACGCGAACGAGAGAACCAGAGAGACGACGAACAAGAGAATGGCGATGTAATTACCGTAATACGTTTATACGACGCATATCGCCTGTATTTCAGTATATTAATACGTTTGTCAAAACTAATTGTTTTTGATAATAGGTTCTCCATACGTCCACATCATGTGTCGGTTAATTTCATACAGTCTTCTACATTTCGACGAATTGCATTTTATGACAACATTTGGGAACTCCGTACTACCACAAGTTGTCAGGCACAGCCACAGACGGTAAGACGTTTCCCTTAAGCGTAGCAAACGCCTTTACCGACTGGCAGATTGCTCCCTACACGGCAGTGCGAGGAGCGATCTATGATCGTGGAATATGTGACCAGCATGTCGGCAATCCCTCCGGCCTTTATTGCCAGTAGATGGAATGTGATGATTTCGATGTTCCCTTTTTCAAGCAGTTTTTAATTCTGGGCTCACGAGGTTGTCTGGAACGCGTTCCATGCCTTCGTACCTTAGAAGAAATCTGGAGGGGTAACGCGAATTGAAACCGGCCCCTTTCTCATGAAAGGCAGCGACGCTAATCATTTTGCTAGGCAGATAGTCATCGCATAGCAAAAGTATGAAATTGATGGTTACTATGCTTCTTGTACTACACAAAAAGAAATATTAATTTCGTTTAAGTATACGTCCCATGTCTCGTGGAAAAATTACGTTGATGCAAAGTGTACTTTCCACAGACCTTTAAAACAACTTCAGCGTGTGGTATACATACTTCACAGGGTTCTTGAAGGACAAAAAAGACATTTTAAGACAGCTAAAGGCTGTTTCACAACACACAGAAACCAGAGCTAGTGCAACAATCTTTCACTAGATGCCAGGAGCGTAAAGAGATGATACGACATTTTTACGAGCGCAATAACGAAATAGTGTTAGTGATTAGTATACTTCCCACTGCTTGCGAAAAGGTTACAAGGCTTTAGCCTGTCAAAAAACTTATTTAATATTTGTTTGAATGATTTGGTTAAGAACTAGACAGGAAATATATCCGGATATACAGTTTAGTAGAAAAATGTTAGTATTCTTCTACAATAAAAAAAAAGGCGAACAACGAACTAACTATCCGAATGGGACGGAAATTGGTAGATGCGATGTACATGTACAGACAAAAAAATGATCACAATTTCAGAAAAACTGGACGATATATTCAAGAGAAAGAGGTTCACAAATTGAGCAAGTCAGTAACGCATTGGTCCATATCTGGCCTTATGCAAGCAGTTACTCGGCTTCAAGTAACTGATAGTTTTAGGATACACTCCTGGGGAATATCATGCTAATTATGTCCAATTAGCTCGTCAAAATCCCGTGCTGGTTGGAGGACCCCATCCATAATGCTCCAAACGTTCTCAGCTGAGGAGAAATCTGGCGCCGGCTCAGTGACCGAGCGGTTCTAGGCGCTTGAGTCTGAAACCGCGCGACCGCTGCAGTCGCAGGTTCAAATCCTGCCTCGGGGATGGATGTGTGTCATATCCTTAGGTTAGTTAGGTTTAAGTAGTGCTAAGTTCCAGGGGACTGATGACTTCAGATGTTAAGTCCTATAGTGCTCAGAGCCATTTGAACCGTTTTTAGAGATCCGACGACCTTGTCGGCCCAGATAGGGTTTGATAAGCACAAAGACAAGCAATAGAAACTATCGCCGTATGCGGGCGGGTATTATCTTGCTGAAATGTAAGCACAGGATGGTTTGCCATGAAAGCCAACAAAACGAAACACATAATATCGTTGAAGTACCACTGTGCTGTAAGTGCGCCGCGGATGACAACCATACTGGTCTTGCTATGAAATGAAACAGCACCACAGACCATCACTCCAGGTTATCGGGCCATATTGTGGGTATCACACTGTCTGGCGGGACTTTACGCGCGTGTTCGCTGGTCATGGTCATCGGGACTCATTTCGAAACGGGACTCATCACTGAAGACAAGTCTACTCGATTCAATGAGATTCCAGGCAGAAGACGCTAGGCAGCCGCCATGGAAGAGGTGAGGGGCAGATTTTGCAGGAAAAATTAGGTGACAGGTACCAGGTCACAAACTTTTTCAAGCCAAGTGCATGTCTTAGGCAGGTGGTAGAAGATATACGTTCCTTGTGCAAGGGTTTTTCAAAGCAGGATCATGTGATGATAGAGGGTGGAGTGGGAAACAGTATTGGTAGGGATTAGGGCTACAATGTTGAGTGTGACCTGGTGAAAATAGCCTCGGCAACGACCCATACCAATGTTGGGCTGGTACCTGCTTTCGTGCGGCATGATTAGCCCCAATTGAACCACTCTGTCAGGAGGGTGAATATGGAGTTGGATCAGTTGCATAGGGCGGCCACTCTGTCAGACATTGGATTGGTTCCTGTCACGGCTATTGATAGGGGGGATTTCACATGGCATGGCCGACACCTCAATGGGAAAGGAAAGGGTAAACTAGCAGGGCTGTTAGCGAAATCCATAAGGGGGGACACTAGTACTAATGGGTGTACCTCTTTTTTTTGGACTAATATCGGTGTCCAATGAGAAGTTCAAGCAGACAGGTGCTAAAGAGGTCCAAACCTCACAACATTCGCACAATAGTAAAGTAAATAACAATGTTACCATATTTAACCAAAATATTGGTGGATTAAAGAAAAAAGTAGATCATCCCAAAAGTAAAGTAAAAAATAATGTTACCATTTTTATCAAAATATTTTGGGATTTTAAGAATAAAGTAGATGAGCTCCTGGTTTGTTTAGATGACACTGAATCTGATAATGTAATAGATATAATATGCCTGTCTGAGCAACACATTGTGTCTGATATGGAAAAGGTAAATATCAGTCGTTATAAACTAGCTGCACATATGAGCAGAGAGAATAAGGTGAGAGGAGGAGTTACCATATATGTCAAAAATTATCACTGTGTAAATGCTTAGATACAAAAAGTTTTGTCTAGAGAAACACATAGAAGCATGTGCCTGTCAACTTAAACAGAAGGAGGGTTCTTTTATAATTGTAACAGTATATAGGTCTCCTTCAGGAAACTTTCATTTATTCCGGGAAAACTTGGATGCATTGTTGTGCTGTCTGTCAGACAGCGGAAAGTAAATTATTATTTATGGGGACTTCAATATTGATTCACTGGAAGAGTGTAATAGGAAGAATGACCTGGAAATCTTGTTTGGTTCTTTTAATTTGACATCTATCAATAATTTTCCTATTTGGGTAGTAAAATACAGTAGCACATTGATAGACAACACTTTTATAGACCACGATAAGTTTAGGAACATAAATTCTCTCCTGTTGAAAATGACCTTTCTGATCATGATGCTCAGCTAGTTGCAGTATATGACATAACTCCGTTCAGTAATTCAAAACTACCCTCCAAAGTTGTGTGTTCAATTAATGACTCAACAATTAGAAATTTGAGGGTAAATCTTCAGCAGTTAGACTGGCTTGAGGTGTACAAGGAAACTAATGCTAATTTCATGATACCCTTGTAAGAGAATTTGAAAACTGTTTCCCCAAGAAAGTAGTTAAATCTAATTATAAAAAACCATGTAAATAACCTTGGCGTACTAAAGGAATAAAAATATTTGTAACCACAAAAAGGAACTGTATCTAACAACAAGAAAGAGTAATGACCCAGAAACACCCAAATATTATAAAAACTACCGTGCTACATTAAAAAAGGTTATTAAAATGTCCAGAAGCATGAGCTTCATGTCTGAGATAATAAAATCAAAACAATTTGGAATGTTATTACAAGGAAGACAGGCAACCAAGAGTACAGGATGACAGCATTACCATCAAAGCGAATGGAAACTTGACAAACAACAAGTCAGAAGTCGAAAACATTTTGAGTAATCATTTTTTAAATGTTGTAGAGAAAATAGGATCTAAATGTCCATTAGAAGAGACAAGGCAATTAATGGAAGAGGCCTTACCCACACAATTTGATACAACTGAAATTAAACCCACCTCTCCTTGTGATATTAAGAAGATAATAAACTTTCTCAAGAATAAAAACTCACATGGAGTTGATGGCATTTCCAGCAGGATAATAAAAGCTTGTTCCCAAGAGATAAGTGGGATTCTTAGCCACATACGTAATAGCTCTCTGAAGGAGGGTACATTCCCAGACTGAAGCATGCCATTGTTAAACCACTGCATAAAAAAGGGTATACGTCTGATGTCAACAATTACGGCACAGTCTCTCTTCTGACTGCCTTATGGAAAATTTTTGAAAAAGTTATGTGTTGTAGAGTAGCTTCAGACGCTTGTAAAAATAAAGGTTTAACAAAATGTCAGTTTGGTTCAAAATGGTTCAAATGGCTCTGAGCACTATGGGACTTAACATCTGAGGTCATCAGTCCACTAGAACTTATAATTACTTAAACCTAAGTAACCTAAGGAAATCACACACTTCCATGTCCGAGGCAGGAATCGAACCTGCGACCGTAGCAGAAAACGCCTAGAACAGCTTAGCCACTGCGGCCGGCGTCTGTTTGGTTTCCAGAAAGGTTTATCAACGTAAAATGCTATGTATACTTTCGCTAATGGAATATTAAATGCTCTGAGTAACCAAAAGTCACCTGTTGCGATTTTTTGTGATCTCTCAAAGGCTTTTAATTGTGTAAATCATGGAATACTTCTAGATAAGCTCAAGTACTGTGGTATGAATGGGACAGCGCCTAAATGGTTTAAATCATACCTAACTGGAAGAGTGCAGAAAGATGAAATAAGCAGTTCACATAATATGCAAAAAACTGGTGATTTCTCAAACTGGGGAACAATCAAAAATGGGGTGCCACAAGGTTCGGTCTTGGGTCCTCTGCTGTTCTTAATATACATTAATGACTTACCATTCTATATTCACGAAGATGCAAAGCTGGTACTTTTTGCCGATGATACAAGTATAGCTATCACACCCAACAGACCAGAATTAACTGGTGAAATTGTAAACGATTTTTTTCAGAAAATCATAAGTGGTTCTCTGCAAATGGGTTCTCATTAAACTTTGACAAAACACAGTATACACTGTTCCACGCAGTAAATGGAATGACACAATTAATAAATATAGACTTCGATCAGAAATCGGTAGATAAGGTAGAATATTCCAAATTTCTAGGTGTATGCATTGATGAGGGACTGAACTGGAAAAAAGACAGTGAAAATCTGCTGAAACGTTAAAGTTCAGCTACTTATGCTATTATGGTCATTGCAAATTTTGGCGATATACATCTCAGTAAATTAGCTTACAATGCCTATTTTCATTCTCTGCTTTCGTGTGGCATCATATTCTGGGGCAACTAATCAGTGAGTAAAAAGAGTGTCCATTACACGAAAGCGTGTAATCAGAATAATTGCTGGTGCTCATTTTAAATAATCCTGCAGACACTTATTTAAAGAGCTAGAGATCTTCACTGTAGCCTCATAATATATATATATATATATATATATATATATATATATATATATATATATATATTCACTTATAAAATTTGTTATTAACAGTCCGAACGAATTCAAAAGTAATAGCGGTGTACATGGCTACAGCACTAGGAGAAAGGACGATCTGCACTATTCAAGGTTAAATCTAATTTTGGCTCAGAAGGAGGTAAATTGTGCTGCGACAAAAGTCTTTGGTCACTTACCTAATAGCATCAAAAGTCTGGCATATAGCGATATAGCATTTAAAAGGAAATTAAAAGATTTTCTTAATGGCAACTCCTTCTACTCATTAGATGAATTTTTGGGTATAGTAAGTGGGTAATTTTCCCAACCCCCACAAAAAATTGTCATGTAAAATTTTGTGTAATGTAATATCTTGTATAGACACCTTTTATTAACTTGACACGTTCCACATAATTACGCATTGTCGTATTCATGATCTATGGAACAAGTACTAATCTAATCTAATCTAATCTGAAGACGTCCCAGCCAGCGGCGGGATACGAATGTGACTGTCACCCACAATACGGCCCAAAACCCAGGTATGGCGGTCTTACTTTCATAGCAGGACCACTTTGGCTATCACTTGCGGTTCACTTACGGCACAGAGGTACGCAGACTATATTCTACGCCCCGTTTTGTTGCACTCCATGTCAAGTCATCCAGGGTTTACATTTCTGCAAGATAATGCCCGCTCGCACACCATGAGAGTTTCTACTGCTTGTCTTCGCGCTTGCCAAGCCTCCCCTCCGCCAGCAAGGTCGCCGGATCTCACCCCCCCCCCCCCCCCCCTCCGTTTGGAGCATTATACGCTGGGCCCTCCTGTCTGCACAAGTACATCGCATCTACCGATTTCAATCACATTAGAATAACTCCTTCGTGGTGAGTCTTTTTTCTGTGTACATGCAGATGATGTAACAATTTTACAAGAAAGTGAAGATGAGCTACAAAAAGCAGTGTGTAAACTACATCAATTAGGGGAAAAAGAATATAACCTTCATATATCAATAAAGAAAAATTAAAATCATAGCTGAGCGTGGTAAACACCCCATCCACTCAAAAATAAGGACAGGAACATAAAGAATAAGATTAAGAAATGTCAGTCAGTATAGAGAATGATAAACAAAATTCCAAAACAATATATGGAACGAAACAAAATTGAAAATTCATAAAACGTTCAATACATCTTTATTGCTATATGGAAAAGAGCTGTGGATCGCTAAAGGTCTTGATAAAAGTAAAACACAAGGAGCAGAACTGAGTTTTTTCAGGAAAGTTAGGGTTATTACTTGGGAACACCATACAAGAAATGAGGATATTCAAAATCATCTAGGTATTTTTAGTCTTAATGAAAAGACTGACAAAAGTAAAACTTCATGGAAACATGATAGTCAAAATCATCTAGGTATTTTTAGTCTTAATGAAAAGACTGACAAAAGTAAAACTTCATGGAAACATCACCTACGTAGAGTAAGTGTAGAGCGAATCCCATATTAGGCCATGCATTACCAATCAAGAGGAAGAAGGGACATAGAAAGACCTAGTGCGAGGTGGCAGTGAAGATTGTAGATGGAATAGGCACAGGCACATGTGCCTAAACCTTGAAGTGCAGAAGAAGAAGAAGAAGAAGAAGAAGAAGACGAGGCTACTACGAATAAAAATATTTCACGGAACCATTACTCTATTAGCTGAACGGGAAAGGCACGACTTCGTTTTATAGCGCTGCGAGCTACAAAGAAATGAGGTTAGAGTTTCATAGGAAGCTCCGCAGTGCGTAGGAACGGAAAGCTGACTCTGTTGGGCAGTAATTAACGAAGGGACCGGTTGAGGCTTTATCGAAGCTGGACGTAGGGAAACCACGGAAAAACTTAGATCAGATAGACTGAAGGCTAATTCGAATCCATTGTTTCTCAGACCGAGTTTAGTGCTTTAAGCGCTCAACATCGCTCTTGGCCGTGAATCACAGTCTTCGTTACAACGTCGTTTCTTCTCCTCCACCTCAGGTACATATAATTTACTGGTTGGAATAATTTTTTGCAGGAAGTGTTCCACTGTGCGCGTAACAGGCGGTCACGTGGTCTTCACGCCTCGTGTCTGCGAGCACCCAATAGTGCCATTGCGCAATGGATGTGGACACGTGAGGTGCATGCAACTGGTGATATGTAATCAAGTTGGCTCTCCTGAATGACGACTTGTCACTATCAGCGATGGAACATATGAGTGTTCTCCTACGATGCGTCTTACATCCAGTCGTGTTCTCAATACAGAGGCCGAAAGACATAAGTTACTTTCACAAGAATCTTTTGTTTACTTTAAAAACAATAACCTATTTTCATATTGCCGAATGTCAAAAAGGGCTCAAAAGTAGTGACTAACCTGCCATGTACTATGGTGATGTGTTATGGTGGAGATGATTGTGTGACACCATACACCACCGAGAGAGGTGGCGCAGTGGTTAGACACTGGACTCGCATTCGGGAGGACGACGGTTCAATCCCGCGTCCGGCCATCGTGATTTAGGTTTTCCGTGATTTCCCTAAATCGCTCCAGGCAAATGCCGGGATGGTTCCTTTCAAAGGGCAAGGCCGACTTCCTTCCCCATCCTTCCCTAATCTGATGAGATCTATGACCTCGCTGTCTGGTCTCCTTCCCCAAAACAACCAACCAACCAACACCATACACCGTGCAAAACAAACTTGTCACTCATGCGATATACAGCAAGAGTCACTCAAAAGCTTCGCAGTGGCAGCAATTAGAGAACAACGCAACGAGAAAAATAGCTTGTCCTGTGTGGAAGTAATGTTTACTCAACGAACGAAGGGATACGCAGTTTATGGATAGTCGTACGAATGGCAAAGGGCATAACGTACTATGACGTATCAAAACTATTTCTCCTACGGAAAGTAACCATTGTACAAAACTGTTGAAGCTTTCGTGTTCGCTTGTTGACGTACAGCTTGTTGGCTCTTGTCTGTTGATCTTCGGGCGGCGTTTGTTGCAAATTTCTGTGACAGGACAAATTTTCAAATCGTCATCCAAGCTAGAAAGGTGGAAAAATTAATACGTTCGTCTGGCGCGCAGGACGAATATGTGGACTACAGCATTCCGGATGCGAGTTACAAAGCATGGAATGCTTTCCACCAGTTGCTTAAGAAGCCATGAAACCTAACACTCGGAGAGGTGACACGCAGGAAGACAAAATGTGTGTACGACCTTTTTGCCAAACGTCTCCAGGGTGATGCAATGAACTGGTCGTACATTGCGCAAACACGGCATAATAACTATGTCCGCCCCCAGTAGCTGAGTGGTCAGCGCTACAGAATGTCAATCCTAAGAGCCTGGGTTCGCTTCCCGGCTGGGTCGGAGATTCTCGCCACTCAGGGACTGGGTGTCGTGTTGTCCTAATCACAATCATTTCATCCCCATCGACGCGCAAGTCACCAAAGTGGCGTCAAATCAAATGACTTGCACCCGGCGAACCGCCTGTCCGACGGGAGGCCCTAGTCACACGACATAAAACGGACCAAGACGATCGGAGTCTCAGATTGCCAAAGGACAAAAGGAGCCCACTCGCAATCTCGATACTGCGCTGCATACCGAGTACGTGAGCAAAAGTTTATGTTGGAATGATCGGATGATCCATCGGTACCATGATACTCTAACAGAAACCATTTTGACGGCTGGGACAAACACACAGGCTGTTGTGGACCACATGCTATGGTAAAATCATCCATGAAGACGATCCGATCACATTAATGTGACCACCAGCTACGTTCTCCGTCAACGTGCAGTAACCACTCACAGACAGCAGGTGGCAGCACCCGTACTGAAGGGTATTAAAGCATGCCGGAATACACGAGAAACAGTGCAATCGTCGTCGTGTCGAAAGCGGAGCGATTTATCTGAAGTCCAAAAGGAGATATCATTGTCGAGCCAAGGTTGGAAGCATTTCCAAAACGGGAAAGTTTGTAAACTGTTCCGTGCATAGCAAGATCGCGGTACCCAAACAGGGGCCGAGTCAACTGTGATGGATCACCGGCCACAGTTGACACGTGTGAATGATTTATCGGGACATGTCTGTGGCCAAATAGACGAGCAGCTGACCGCCCATACCAACGAACGAGCTACCGACAATGTTTCTTCAAAGACCGTTCAGTGAACGTTCCTGTGCATTGGACTTCGCATCAGGCGATATATATATTACAGCGAGGCTGAGAGCCCCAAAGCAAGGGTGAATAAACCAACATAAACAAGATGCAATACAAACGGCTGAAGGCCCACAATAAAATTTGCAAGATTTTAAAATAAATTACCATTACCTTTCAAAGGCAGAAGGCCACAATGTTTTTTTTTTCTTTTTTTAAATAAGGATTCATGTGCTGAAGGCCCTCAGTTACTGATTTTCCAAAATTCAAAAATACATAAAATCCAGTAAAAACAAGAATTTTTTTAAATCATCAAGTATGATAGATTATAAACAGACAATTAAACACCGGTGAGAAGGACAATAAAGAAAACCGCACTCAGGAGCCTCCAGGGAGATCGGTCTGCCCTCGTTCACTTAGGTGAGACAGGTGGTGAGCCTAACTACACTTGATCCGTCGGAACCCAACCAGGGGACAGCCATGGACCGACCAACAAAACGACTTGCTTGCCGCCAATCGGTACATGAGAACTCAAACACAAAAGTCACGAACGTGATTATCCACAATGAAATACGAATTAGCTGTCAAAACTACACACCATGGTGGACAGCGTCAACAGGTGAGGAAAGGACGCTGCCTGAATTTACGTCAGTGGCCAGGGCAGGTAACCAGAACACTAACGACCACAAGGCAGAAAATTCCGCTGGTGCACTTGAATTGTAGTCAACCGATATAGTTAATTGCACTGCATGGCGGCTAAATTTCAGCAATAGAAACACGCGGTGTTGCTCACAGGAAAACCTCCCCAACAGCGGACCACCGAAACGAACCACACAACATGAATGGACGTGGCTTGGGTACTTGAAACCACTACTCAACTTTGACGTCCTGGGTTGGTGAACCACGAAGTTCGTAGCGATCGGACAGCTCCACACACGCTCCGACACTGCGCATGGACTGTCAGCGGACCCAGCCGATTGCACCGCGCGGAGATAACTTCCCTGGTCCGCAGCAACCGACCGACTCCGCTCAGAATGCCGACCACATCTAAAAGTCGTCAGTTACAACTACACAAACAGCCTCACAAACACTTGCATGAAGACCTGAACAATACCCAGCAGTAACTAAGCACGCACGAAGACAAATCTGGAGTCGATGCACACACACACACACACACACACACACACACACACACACACACAGCCGACTCATGAACGATCGGCGAGCCAAAACGCGTCATCCGGTAGGACGACCGACCGACGATCCACCAAGACCGTGGCCCGGCTCAAGTGATGCGTAGCAGCAATGGTCGGGCGAGCCTCACAGCTCCAACCCGACTGCACTAGTGCCGCATTGCAACTCCCCGACGGGCAGATACGGACTGCGTTCCAGACGCGTTACAACTCACTAGCAGCCCGAAATCGCTATCCAAACTAGCTTCCGACAGACAACGACCGGGAAGTAATAGCAGTCAAGCAAAGATACTATGAGAGAGGATATATCGACACGCGCTGCTAGCGCCGGTCACGGTCAGGCAAAGCAGCAACTCACCGACACTCGTAATTTAAATTAACGTAGTGAGCTGGAAGTACGTTAAAAACAGGGTGTAAAATATATGATGGTGGACACACGAGCCACGCACGGCTCATATGTGAGTGGTTGGAATAGCACCCGGATGAGTTTAGCATACTGCCCTGCCCACCCAACTCCCCGGATTGGAGCCCAATCGAGAATTTATGGGATCACCTCCACTGGGCTGTTTGTGACGTGGAACTGACACTGGAACTGACAGGGCTCCACATCTCTGCCAGAACTTTCAAGAACATCACTTACTCTTCTCCTGCACGTCTCGCAGCGCTCCACGCTGTAGATGGTAATTATTCATTATTTGACAGATGGCCTTATTACAACTGGACAGTGTAAAAACATTCACTGACAACAAGGTTCTCTCTGCGGAGAACAGCTCACTCAAGTTTGTTCATGAAATCCATAGAAATTCCCAAATATGACCATGGTTTTGACAAGAAAGAAGAAAGTCACAAAGTAAACGGATTCTGGAGTCCCTTCTGCAACGAACTGCCGTTGCAAGGAACAAAGCAGTAAGCACAGCGGCAATGGCCAGGGAAAGGCCACAGACGTTGGCGCGACAGGTTAACATAATCTCGGGCTTGGGACCCAATTCCAGTCTGCCATCAGCGTTGCCGGGTGAAACTTTGATAACGTCAGTCACTCGTGCTGGCTAAACTACGGCATGTTGAAAAAGAGAGAGGGGGAGAGGGAGGGTGATATATACCTGCGTATGGTAAACCCCTTCCCTCGAAAATTTCTCTCCTTCATACCTCGTCTGTGTTACCACAGATGACGTGGCACTGACCTCGTTTGTACTAGGATTGCAGTACACGCAAGGTGCTTATTTACTTACACCGCTCTGAGTGGGAATGCAATTATAATTAGTGTTCATGAACCTGCAGCCCTCTATACATTTCGTCACCTGCGCAGAAAACAGCACGCAGGTCGGGAATCAGTTGTCTGGATACTGTAAGAGACTCTTAGCGAGGAAGTGGTTGAAACCTGGTAGTCAAGGGAAGACAGGATTCGGTTACGATTGTGGACGGGGCCGCATTCAGTTACTGTTGGTTGACTTTTACAGTTACATACAATTTATTTTAAACCAGTAATTCCAGACTCAACAATAAAAAAAAATACCACACGTTATTAATGAAAGAATAAACAAATGTGTAAATAATAGAGTTTTTAGTAAGTTACAATTTAGTAAATCACCATTAAATACAGAGACAGCAGACAATGTTTTAAAAGCAATCCACTGTGATCTGGGCAGAAGGCCTTACACTCCAGGAATGGCAATAAATTAAGAATTGTTTGAAACTCGCTGGAACTTACAAATTACATGTATTGAAATATTAAAGGCAAGTCACCACAAACACAGCAGAAGGCATCAGACGCCAGGAATGGCAGTAAATAAGGTTTTAAAGGCTTACTGCGTAAATACAAATACCAAATTAGAATTTTAAGGCAAGTGACCACAATCACGGCTGAAGGCCTTACATGCCAAGCAACAATAGAAAAAATTTAGAAAACCTGCTGTAAAACAGCAAATACAATAGCAAAGGTTAATTAAAAAATAAGCAAGTGATCACCAAACGGGTGAAATAAGATGATGGTAAACTTTGTAACACAACACTTAACATCCACTGCACACTACATTGCTACTTTTATTCCAGATGGCGACAAGAACTATTAACTAGACATACATAACCTTTAATGTAGGCATTACAAGGTATTGCAATAAATAATTCAATAATAAAACACAAGGACCAGTACATAAGCTCTTTGAAGGGCACTGAGACAGATTATACCAGCAGAAGGAGCGTTACACTGAACTACTAGCCATCAGACCTCCTTTTAGAACACACATATCATACAAGAACCAAGGGGCCACAGACGGTGCTCCAGGTATCGACCTCTGAGAAGGTCCGGCAACAAACACTTTCGAGAGCGATGAGATAGGCAGCCAAGAGTTGCATTCACTTCACAAGATGATAACTCAGACTAGTGGCAGTCTAACGAATAACTAATGATAATCTTGCTGAAGCTACCTGACGTCCGATAAACCAAGTGCAGCGAAGGAACAAAACGCCAAAGCCGGAACCGTCGGTCTGCACTATGTCCCCAGAAAGCAGTGTTTAGAGAGCCCGGAACGAGAAAGGAATAACTACTACCAGAGTGGAAGAATCACCAACCGGCCTAGAGTCAAGAAAGCTGTCAAAACTACACGCCTTACCGGACAGCAGCGACAAGGCGAGGAAACGTAAACTGCCGTTAGCGCCACCAGGCAAGAAAAATTACCGCTGGTTGAACTTAACAAATTGTAATAAGTTGAACGCGGTAAATAGTAATAAGAAGTCGAGGAAAGCTAATCAGATCCGCCTTCTCCAAGCACTCCACTCGCTGTCCTTCGCCTCGGCAACAGTACGAGCAGCAACACGAACCCAAGTCACTGGAGAATCGTGAGATATCATAATGGTGGAGGTTTCTCTACTTGGATTGGAACGCACTCATCTTAAAGCTTGCTGGATCCGGTTTACGACGAGGTCGTGCACCCTCGTGACCACAGCCCTTCCATCCGGCAGTCCATGCGTGCCGCCAGCGGTCCCGGCGTGTTCTGGCACTGCGCGGACCTGGCTCCTCCTGAGTGCCCAACCGAACTGGCCCACTCACATGATCCGGTAAAACAACGACGTCGCCCCAAAGATAGGGCAACACTTACTACATATCGATAACCGCCGCTGCTGCCTCTAGCGGACAGGCAACGCTTGCGAAACAATGTGGCACCGGTCAACACGAGAAGAACACAAACAACCGCAACCATGCCAACTAAACGATACCGTCTGGCCTCCAACAGAGGGTAGAAACCTACAAACAGCACCAAGGCGAGTCACAACACGGCTCACTAGTATTATGTGAATATTTAAATTTGCAATTACTTTGGTTTATACGGGATGCCACTCACTTTCCAGTAGCAGAATAAGAGAAACTGCACAATTTATTGTGTTCCATTTGATGAATCACAAATAATCTCCAATCTTCATACTTTCATCAGAAAGAAAACAATGAACTGCATATTTGCGTAGTTACTATCAAATCATTCTCAATTACATGTCCACACAACCACCAATAGCTAATGGAGTCTCTTAATTGACACTGACCGCGGCAAGTAATATGTGTCCTGCGTGACTGCCGAACCAGCCCTGACCTTACAGTCGAACCACTTCGCCCGCCATCCAAGTTAGGTGCGATCCTAAGATCTCCGAAGTGCTTCGTCAAAAATGGTTCAAATGGCTCTGAGCACTATGGGACTCAACTTCTGAGGTCATCAGTCTCCTAGAACTTAGAACTACTTAAACCTAACTAACCTAAGGACATCACACACATCCATGCCTGAGGCAGGATTCGAACCTGCGACCGTAGCGGTCTCGCGGTTCCAGACTGTAGCGATTAGAACCGCACGGTCACTCCGGCCGGCGTGCTTCGTTTGCCTTTTCGTTTAGCAGCTCTTTATTATTCGCCCGTTATTATATTGGTGAAATAAGAGAGTGATAGTAGGCTACTGAGTAGTAACGAGCAAAACTTCTGTCATTGGTACCTTACACCACATCACGTCATCTTGCCATTGTTGCCTTTTCAGTTACTCTACGAAGAGCTTCTTGTACAGAAGCGTGTCCCCCCCCCCCTCCAACCCCCCCTATTTAAGTCAGGTCTCTCACCAGTTTGTAAATTAGTGTGGGTTCAGTTTCCATCTCGGGCATGGCTGTGTATTTTGTATGTACCATCACTGTGGTTGTGGAAAGCAATGAAGAAGTAAAGATACCAGTAATATAAACAGGGTGTCAAGCGACGTTGCTAAGAGCCAATTAAAAAAATTGATGTATTCTGCAGAGTACATGCACATGTGTTTTTGTCAAAACCAACTGAAGACAGTTCTTTTTTATCCAGTTTTATTTCTACGTTCATTTTTGTGAAAAAATCTCTATCTGTCGTTGATTACAATGACAGGAAAAAAATTTGTCTAACTGGCTATTGTTCGTGAGATACGCAGACTCACGTTCGAGGAACTGTTGTTTTCAGCATCTATCTTGGGATTTAGTACTTACTTCTAACACCAAAGACACGACAGTTACGATAAGGGTAAGGCAGTAAGATGACTGAGGTACAGACCTTCACTCTACCGAGTAGGGGTAGCCGCATGAAACGAAAATATTTTTTACCTCAGGCAGCAGCCGTAAAGGAACCTGAACGTACAATACAAACGGTCTAAGAGAACTTCCTGCTTCTTGTAACGAGCTCCTTGACCTTGTTTACGTCGCCAGCGGTATTTGTGTGTGTGTGTATGACGAGGGGTGGGAGGGAGAGCGAGAGAGAGAGAGAGAGAGAGAGAGTGAGAGGGGGGGGGGGGGGAGGGTGCGGTGAATTGGGGGCGGCACTTTGAGTGGAAGGGTGAGGCAGATATTTGGCGCAGGGGCGGGGGGGGGGGGGGGGGGAGGGTTGAGAGCCGTGCGAGAACACGAATTCTTTCTTTTGTTAAGATGAAGAACAGGAGGAACAAAACGGAAGGAGGAAACTGGAGAAGTAATAAACTTCTCTGGATCCGCATCAAAGGAACGTCAGTCGAACAGCTGGTTATATCGCTTTCACACTACCAATCTGAATCCAAGCGGTGGGACTGAATAGTCACTATAACAGCAAAACAGCCGCGCATTGTAGGCTACTTGTGAACCTAGCGAAGAAATTAATTCGTGGATCAGCCACACTTGAAATGCCACAGAAAAGTTTTCCTCGGTAAAAGATATAATAATATCAACTGAGTCGTTTAAACAATGTATGAGCTGTTATTTCGCTACGTAAAAGTTACCATTAATTGACTCGCAAAACAGGATTTTGTGTACTTTTCACTAAATAATTGAGATAATTATTGCTGAAATCAAAATGATATTTGCGATGTAGATGATGTTGCATAGAGCCATGACAAAGCGGAAGCAATTAAAATTGCAGATAACGAATTGGAGAAAAATGTCAGATGTACTGAAAATGACAGACAGCTACACGAACATAAATGTGAGTTTCAACCGCAATGTCAATTTTCTACAACGACACTGCTATGTGAGCCGGCCGGAGTGGCCAAGCGGTTCTAGGCGCTACAGTCTGGAACCGGGCGACCGCTACGGTCGCGGGTTCGAATCCTGCCTCGGGCATGGATGTGTGTGATGTCCTAGGGGCTGATGACCTCAGAATTTAAGTCCGATAGCGCTCACAGCCATTTGAACCACTGTTATGTGATAACTCTCGAAAGAACGCTAAGCTTTCTCGCTGCTCCGGAATTTATACAATATCAGTAATCTCATTTTAGCATCTGATCTTGTTTTAGAACCTTGGTTTTAATTACATTTGTCTTCCTAGAGCACCTAGACGGTAACGCTTAATTAAGGTGATTTCTGGTCGAGTGTTGGCCGCCACCTAAATGATGTCCGCATTGTGCAGTATCGCTATCGGGGTCGGAAGTGAATTATGTGCAAGTCCTGATAATTACGAACGGGAGCTCTGGTATCAAGATCGTTGGGGCTGTGATACATACGGTCTAGAATGGTACTATCTCGGATTGGAAAAGGGCACAGGGCACAGGTCATCCCCGTTTTCAAAAAATGGCCCTGAGCACTATGGGATTTCCCATCTGAGGTTATCAGTCCCCTAGAACTTGGAACTACTGAAACCTAACTACCCTAAGGATATCACACACACCATGCCCGAGGCAGGATGCGAACCTGCGACCGTAGCGGTCACGCGGTTCCAGACTTAAATGCCTAGAACCGCTCGGCCACACCGGCCGGCCCCGTTTTCAAGAAGCTACATGGAACAGATGTGCAGAACTATAGACCTATATCTCTAACGTCGATCAGTTGTAGAATTTTGGAGCACGTATTATGTTCGAGTATAATGACTTTTCTGGAGACTAGAAATCTACTCTGTAGGAGTCAGCACGGGTTTCAAAAAAGACGATCGTGTGAAACCCAGTTCACGCTTTTTCTCCACGAGACTCAGAGGGCCATAGACACGGGTTCCCAGGTAGATGCCGTGTTTCTTAACTTCCGCAAGGCGTTTGATACAGTTCCCCACAGTCGTTTAATGAACAAAGTAAGACCATATGGACTATCAGACTAATTGTTTGATTGGATTGAAGAGTTTCTAGATTACAGAGCACAGCATGTCATTCTCAATGGAGAGAAGTCTTCCGAAATAAGAGTGATTTCAGGTGTGCCAGAGGGGAGTGTTGTAGGACCGTTGCTATTCACAATGGATAACATCGGAAGTTCACTGAGGCTTTTTGTGGATGATGCTGTAGTATATCGAGAGGTTGTAACAATGGAAATTTGTACTGAAATGCAGGAGGATCTGCAACGAATTGACGCATGGTGCAGGCAATGGCAATTGAATCACAATGTAGACAAGTGTAATGTGCTGCGTATACATAGAAAGAAAGACCCTTTATCATTTAGCTACAATACATCAGGTTAGCAATTACAAGCAGTTAATTCCATAAATTATCTGGGAGTAGGCATTAAGAATGATTTAAAATGTAATGACCATATAAAATTAATCGTCGGTAAAGCAGATGCCAGACTGAGATTCGTTGGAAGAATCCTAAGGAAATGCAGTCAGAAAACAAAGGAAGTAGGTTACAGTACACTTGTTCGTCCACTTCTTGAATATGCCCACCCGTGTTGATAGACGAGATAGAGAAGATCCAACGGAGAGCAGCGCGCTTCGTTACAGGATCATTTAGTAATCGCGATAGCGTTACGGAGATGATAGATAAACTCCAGTGGAAGACTCTACAACAGAGATGCTCAGTACCTCGGTACGGGCTTTTGTTGAAGTTTCGGGAACATATCTTCACCGAGGAGTCAACCAGTATATTGCTCCCTCCTACGTATAACTCGCGAAGAGACCATGAGGATAAAATCAGAGAGAGTAGAGCCCACAGAGAGGTAGGTGTACCTGCAACCTTTCTCTCCACGAACAATACGAGACTGGAATAGAAGGGAGAACCGATAGAGGTACTCAGAGTACCCTCCGCCACACACTGTCAGGTGGCTTGCGGAGAATGGATGTAGATGTAGATCTTTGCTAAGTGAAAGAATCAGCCTTTAGTTTACAACTGAGCCTAGAGAGAGCATGATGACCAACATGAGATGTTCTTGGAAAAGTTATATGTTTGACAGTGCATGTTTGCTGCTGGCTTTCGACAAACCAATTCAAAACTTTTGAAATAGAAGTTCTAGGTTCTGTCAAACTACAGATCGACATGCACTAAGGCGACAAAAGTCATGGGACACGTCTTAATATCGTGTCGAATCTCCTTTTGTCTGGCGTATTGCAGCAACTCGACATGGCATGCATTCAACAAGTCGTTTGAACTCTCTTTTAGAAACATTGAGCTGTGATGCCTCTATAGACGTCCACAACTGCGAAAGTGTTGTCAGTGCAGCCTACCTGAATTCTCTGTTACCTCCCATAAATGTTCGATGACATTCATGTCGGGCACTCTGGGTCGTCAAATCATTCGCTCGAATTGGCCAGAATGTTTTTCAAACCAATCGCTAACAATTGAGGGCAGCTGAGGCGGCATTGCCACCCACAAAAAAACCATCCTTGTACGAGAGTGCAGAACCTTGTTGACGAGTTGTGTCCATGGCTGCTTGGGGCCTGCACCACACTCGAACCCTACCATCAGCTCTTACCAACTGAAATCTGGACTCATCTGAGAACGCCACGGTTTTCCAGTCGTCTAGTGCAGGGGTCTCCTAGGGCTAGATTGACTCCTCCACGAAGTCATGAGGGCCAAGATCCACCTAGTGAAATTAAAGCACCCTAGCTCCTCTCCATGATCACCGTGATGTAGGGCTAAAGGATAGATGCAATCGCAAAAATCTAAGGTTGTGGGAATAGCTAGCACTGAAGCGAACTACGATTTTTATTTAATTACATAATTTTGATTGGTGGACGAACCTGACCGAAATTCTGGCGTATTTTATTCTGGCGAATTTCACCGGCAAAAAAGTATGTCACTGCACATTCTTCACGAAAGCGTCCTGTAAAGTTAACGAAATCTCAAAATCATTGTTAGCAACACTATTACTGCAAGACATAACAGAGGTAGAGTATGTCAACGCATTGTTATTTCAAGCGGCGCAACAATAAGTTTAGTTATGTAGTCTTGTAGCGAGTAGCAGAGCCAGAGCATATATTTGATAGTTCTGTTGCGTGATTGTGTCTATGTTGCGAGTGTCTCAGGAGTTTTTTTTAGTGTATTATGCGCTGTAGTGGGACAGTTAAAAGTTTGAAATACTGTAGAAGAGACAAGGAAAATCTGAAAATCGAAATACGTATAGCACGACTTGAGTATTTTTTCACTGTCTTTTTTAGTGGAATTACAGTGTAATTGTGAGTATTTAATTTAGTAATTAAAGTACCTTAAAAATAAATTCATTGCATTTTGTTTAGGCAGACTACTCCCTGGTTTTGTTAGTATTAAATAGCACAATTTTATTTTCAGGTTACAATCTTTTGTGAAGTTCTGTACAAATATGGAAAAGAAACGAAAGGTTGACAGTGAATGTAGAATTTTTAAAGAGCAATGGGGATGTCAATATTTCATGGTGCAGTCAAGCAGCAAATCAATGTGTATTATTTGCAATGCAGCAATATCAGTCTTCAAAGAATACAATATAAAACGTCATTATGAGACTAAGCACTCTCAGAATTACTCCAAGTTTACAGGATGCAAACGATTAGAAATGTATGAGTCTCTGAAACGCCAGCTAAAAACCCAGCAGTCGCTGTTTAAGAAACTAAATGCTGAACAACAACTCTAACACTGTGAGTTTTCAAGATAGAAATTGTTTACAGCTATTTTTATACATCAGTTACAACTAAAATATTCAGTATCATTATGTACACCACGTATTGTATTTTCTTTAAATTGCCTTTAAATAAAAGTATTTTATACGATTTATTTGCTATGTGTATTTTACAACGTAATCAAAAGAAAGTGAAACCTCGCTTGAGAAGCATCTTCCATAATGATTGATTACTAAGGCTAGTCGCCGAAGTGGCGTCTATTTGAAAGACTTGCACCAGACTCGTGAGTAGAATAAAATGCAAAGAATTTTTTTACTTAAAATGTTTTCGCCAAACTAGTCTGTTAATCGTTCTTTTTTTTTTCACTACCGCACGGAGAATGGTCTGTCTGTTTATTGTGGATAGCCACAAGTTTAACCATGACCTTCCTCTTTGTAACGATAGAGCTCCGACAATGTCACGGTGTATTGGTCGCGGTAGGCCTCGAAACTCAATTGTTGGCAGTATAGGTACCACCTCAAATATTTGGCGGGCCTGATACCGGAGATGTTCGGCCAGCTAACGCGGGCCGGTTTCGGCCCGCGGGCCGTAGTTTGGAGACCCCTGGTCTAGTGTTCAACCGACATGGTCTTGAGCCCAGGAGAGGCGATGCAGGTGTTGTTAACAAAGGCACCCGCGTCGGTCGTCTGCTATACTTCAATTCTTTTATCTTGGCAGCTCGCGCATGCCCGCCCAGACGCGGGAGATTGCTGCGTTGCCAGTTGCACACGACGCACGCGCCAATAGAAGCAGCGCCATAGTAT
The DNA here is from genome assembly GCF_023897955.1 of Schistocerca gregaria. Lineage (NCBI taxonomy): Eukaryota > Metazoa > Arthropoda > Insecta > Orthoptera > Acrididae > Schistocerca > Schistocerca gregaria. The sequence goes on along the minus strand of NC_064921.1, from coordinate 959,778,160 downwards.
AGCATAGTTCGCAAGCTTACGTTTAGGGGGGAGCGCGCAGTTCATGAAGTACAGCCACCACGGCCGCATTAACCCTTTCGCTACTACAGAGACGTGCTCCCCGCATTCCGCGCTGTGCGCGATTTTATCACTGCACTGCTTGCCTGTGCAGACACATCGTGTTCCGAGTGCTTTGACACTCTTATCATTCGATTCCACAAAAACTATTTGGCCCAAACATTTGATTCTTACACATCTTTTTGACTGATACCTTCCCCCTATAAATGATTTAATTTTGTTTCGATGTTGAACGCAGTTATTATGTAGCATTAAATATAGTAAACCATTGCTCGAAATTTTGAAGAGTTTACAGAGGTCCATAGGGTATACTTTCCGTATGATCGATTTTACTTGCCACAATGTTGAGAATGAAATGTGGACAAGATACCTAAATTTCATATAAAATTTACTGTACAACACCTATGTGGTACTTAAATTAAATGACATGTTGTTATACAGTAAATGTTATATGAAATTTAGGTATCTTGTCCACATTTCATTCTCAACACTGTGGCAACTAAAATCGACCATGCGGAAAGTATACGCTATGGACTTATACCTCTGCAAACTCTTCAAAATTTCGTGCAGTGGTTTACTACATTTAATGCTGCATAATAACTGCGTTGAACATTGAAACAAAATTAAGTCATTTATGGGGGGACGGTATCAGTCAAGAAGGCGTGTAAAAATCAAATGTTTGGGCCAAATAGTTTTTGTGAAATCGAATAATAAGTGTGTCCAAGCAGTGGGAACATCATGTGTCTGTACAGGCGAGCAGTGCGGTGATGATAAAATCGCGCGGAATGCGGGAGCACGTGTTTGCAGCAGCGAAAGGGTTAATGAAGAGACAAAGCACTAGAAATTACCAAAAAATGCATTCAAACGAATATAATTCGTGAAGAAAGGCACTTCGATATTGTTTTTAAATAATGAAAATATTAAGCACGGCACAAGGTTTGAACCCAACCTTTCGCGTAGTAGCCCAACACCTTAACCATTACGCTATCGCAACATTTTTTTTTTTTTTTACTCATTTTGTTCGATATTGTTCGGTGTATTTGGTCTGGGCGGACGTCACAAGACATCCGTTCAAGTTGATCGTTGATTCTTTGACTCAGTTTTTTTTTATTACTGAGAGCACGCAGCCCTCTGAGCGAACACGCTGAGCCACCATGCCGGCATAAAATGGTTCAAATGGCTGTGTGCACTATGGGACTTAACATCTGAGGTCATGAGTCCCATACAACTTAGAACTACGCAACTTGTCTTACTACAGAATGCCATGAGGCCTGTAACACGTCACACAAAATACTGACAAACACTTTTGGTATGACTATGAATTACTCACGCTTCGTCGAAGCACAATAGGAAATCAACAATTACCGCTGTTCTTTAATGCGAAAAAGCGGTTCGTGAGATTGATACAAACACCTTTCCTTGCTATCGCCTGAATTAGGAGTCTTATTGCTTGTTTCGTTTAATTAATTAATAGAATATGAAGCAATTGGTATAAAGAATGCTTTTTCCAAACTTTCTATAAAAGGAAGTCTGCTATCAAGACATTGCTTTTATTCTATTACTTTATTTATGACTGAAGGTTTCTAAAACTGAAGATATTCGTCCATGCTCTGCACTGCAGTCGCGATCTGGCAACGTCGTTCTCTATTCATTGGCTGATTGTGTTTTGTGACGTCAGATGCGCAGAACGAACCTAAACTCGGCCGCCAACATAAATGTCGTGCACTTTACCATAGCCCATTCAGCCCAGACTTCGCCGCTCTCCTAACGAATATGTTCGTTGTACTTCTCACACTGATTTCTGTGGTTATTTCACGCAGTGTTGCTTGTCTCTTAGCACTGACAACTCTACCCAAACACCGCTGGTCTCGGTCGTTAAGTGAAGGCCATGGGCCATTGCGTTGTCAGTGGTGAGAGGTAATGCCTGAAATTCTGTATTTTCGGTGCACGCTTCACGCTGTGAATCTCGGAATACTAAATTCCCTAACGATTTCCGAAACAGAATGTCCATTGCATCTAACTCAGACCACCATTCCACATTCGAAGTCTGTAACCCCTCTACGTGCGGCCACAATCACATTGGAAACCTTTTCATATGAATCGCCTGAGCAGAAACAAGAGCTCCGCTAATGAACTGTCCTTTCTTACATTGTGTCAGAGATACTACCGCCATCTGTATATATCCATATCGCTCTCCCGTGACTTACGTCACCTCTGTGTAAATATTTCACATACCAATATACAAGAAACTATCAGCCTCGATTTGCGGTATGAAACCAACCTTTAACTAGGTTTCAGCCCAAGTAATTGAGCCTTCTTCAGAAGATATACCTGATTCTATAATATGTCTACGAGGGCATAGCCTAACAATAAAACTAAAACAGCCTGAATAGGCTAGACCACGCCCTCGTAGACATATAATAGAATCACCCATATCTTCTGAAGAAGGCTCAATTACTTGGGTTGAAACCTAGGTAAAGGTTGGTTTCATACCGCAATCAAGGCTGATAGTTTCTTATACACTCCTGGAAATGGAAAAAAGAGCACATTGACACCGGTGTGTCAGACCCACCATACTTGCTCCGGACACTGCGAGAGGGCTGTACAAGCAATGATCACACGCACAGCACAGCGGACACACCAGGAACCGCGGCGTTGGCCGTCGAATGGCGATAGCTGCGCAGCATTTGTGCACCGCTGCCGTCAGTGTCAGCCAGTTTGCCGTGGCATACGGAGCTCCATCGCAGTCTTTAACACTGGTAGCATGCCGCGACAGCGTGGACGTGAACCGTATGTGCAGTTGACGGACTTAGAGCGAGGGCGTATAGTGGGCATGCGGGAGGCCGGGTGGACGTACCGCCGAATTGCTCAACACGTGGGGCGTGAGGTCTCCACAGTACATCGATGTTGTCGCCAGTGGTCGGCGGAAGGTGCACGTGCCCGTCGACCTGGGACCGGACCGCAGCGACGCACGGATGCACGCCAAGACCGTAGGATCCTACGCAGTGCCGTAGGGGAACGCACCGCCACTTCCCAGCAAATTAGGGACACTGTTGCTCCTGGGGTATCGGCGAGGACCATTCGCAACCGTCTCCATGAAGCTGGGCTACGGTCCCGCACACCGTTAGGCCGTCTTCCGCTCACGCCCCAACATCGTGCAGCCCGCCTCCAGTGGTGTCGTGACAGGCGTGAATGGAGGGACGAATGGAGACGTGTCGTCTTCAGCGATGAGAGTCGCTTCTGCCTTGGTGCCAATGATGGTCGTATGCGTGTTTGGCGCCGTGCAGGTGAGCGCCACAATCAGGACTGCATACGACCGAGGCACACAGGCCCAACACCCGGCATCATGGTGTGGGGAGCGATCTCCTACACTGGCCGTACACCTCTGGTAATCGTCGAGGGGACACTGAATAGTGCACGGTACATCCAAACCGTCATCGAACCCATCGTTCTACCATTCCTAGACCGGCAAGGGAACTTGCTGTTCCAACAGCACAATGCACGTCCGCATGTATCCCGTGCCACCAAACGTGCTCTAGAAGGTGTAAGTCAACTACCCTGGCCAGCAAGATCTCCGGATCTGTCCCCCTTTGAGCATGTTTGGGACTGGATGAAGCGTCGTCTCACGTGGTCTGCACGTCCAGCACGAACGCTGGTCCAACTGAGCCGCCAGATGGAAATGGCATGGCAAGCCATTCCACAGGACTACATCCAGCATCTCTACGATCGTCTCCATGGGAGAATAGCAGCCTGCATTGCTGCGAAAGGTGGATATACACTGTACTAGTGCCGACATTGTGCATGCTCTGTTGCCTGTGTCTATGTGCCTGTGGTTCTGTCAGTGTGATCATGTGATGTATCTGACCCCAGGAATATATCAATAAAGTTTCCCCTTCCTGGGACAATGAATTCACGGTGTTCTTATTTCAATTTCCAGGAGTGTATATTAGATTATCACGACTGCTGACTAGGCTGCAATGTTGAAAGTAATAAAATTCCACATACTCGCCAACACGTGTAGTATTATGATGTATACATTTGTTTCCTTCTTCTGTAGCTCCTGATAATGGGATAACGTAGTCCCGAAACATGCTGTGATAAATATTTTGCACTTTTGATAACTTTTGAATAAAATTGTCAGTACTGATAGACGAGACCGTTGTTAGATTGTTTCACAAGAAAAAGCAACAACATACGAATTGACACAACTGTTAGATCTATTTTACAGAACAAAAATTAAAAGTTAAATAAAATAAAAGATGGTTCAAATGGCTCTGAGCGCTATGGGACTTAGCATCTGTGGTCATCAGTCCCCTAGAACTTAGAACTACTTAAACCTAACTAACCTAAGGACATCACACACATCCAAGCCCGAGGCAGGATTCGAATCTGCGACTGTAGCAAAAAAGATGAATTACGTAAAATTACTTGTGAAATGGACATACAGAGGAGACTCGTACGTCTGGGCTAGGTGGACCCGTAGGTCATCCGGATTATCAAAAATTCTGATCCTTCGGAAATAACAAAGCCAAAATTAGAATGACATAGTTGACATTTCATAAACATGCACATTATTTTTACTTCCACGTGAATATACGGATGATACACAGTGTTCACATAAGTTTTATCTGAATGTTAACAAAACACGATGAGCTTCACGCACTGGCGTAATTATTTAAGTTTGTTTTGTGCCATCTTTTTATGTCGTTTATGTTCACCGCAATCATGCAGGTATTTCACCAGCATTAATTTGACTGAATTCATCCCCGACTGGCTTTCCAAATAAATCGTAATTCTGTCCAGTTGCGACGTCGCCCCTGTATGTGTCAAAAATTCATCAGCTGAGCACCACCGTCCTTGGCTAAATCGTCATCAGTATCCCCATTGTCTGCAAACGAACAAACAGGGATAATTTCGTCATCAGAAATCATCATTTTGAAACGAAAGTCTTCATTTTACTTTTTTAATCAAAACTTACGTTGGTCACACATTGTTACAATGTTGTGCGGTCCTTTAGTGTGCAATAAAAGACTGTGCACTATTCAGTTTGTGCGGCAGATTCTCATGCCTTTTAAATACTGTCCCTGTGTCTGTCTTTTCTGACATAACAAATTCAAATGAGGATAGTTTGTTTCTAATATCCCGCCGTCAACGTGATTGGTAGCGACTGACTGGATAGCGAAGGGACAGTATATTGACTTTGTCGTTTCATAAACTAGACTAGTAGATACTGTTGAACTCCGATACTAAATTCAGCACCAAAAGTATTAAGCACTTTTCCTTTAACATCACATGCAGTGCATCTAACATTTTGTCCTTACATAGCACCACCTTCTTTCTGTTTGATGTCATTATACACACATCAAAAAACGTTTTGCATTGCCCCGTTTCCCAGAACTCCTGAAGATGGACGTTGACTGTGGATATTGTACTCCAGGCACAGTCCCTTTGACTGTTCAGAGATGTTACCAAACCAGCCCAAAGATCTTTGCAACCACGACACCATGCAGCGCCGTACAGTTGGGCCCAACAATATGTCGAATGGACCGCTCAGGTTTGGCACCATGTTCTCTTCACCGATGAGTGGTACATATGCCATGAACCAGACAATCGTCGGAAATGTATTTGAAGGCAACAGTGTCAGGCTAAAGGCCTTAGACACACTGTCCAGAGAGTGCAGCATCATGGACGTTCCGTGACGTTTTGGGGTAGCATTATGTGGGGCTGATATACGCCGCTGGTGGTCATGGAAGGCGCCGTAACGGCTGTACAATACGTGAATGCCATCCTCCGAGCGACAGTGCAACCATATCGGCAGCGTATTGGCGAGGCATTCGTCTTCATGGACGACAATTCGCGCTCCCATCGTGCACACCTTGTAAATGATTTCCTTCAGGATAACGACATCACTCGACTAGCGTAGCCAGCATGTTCTCCAGACATGAACCCTATCCCATATTGAACATGCCTGGGGTAGATTGAAAAGGGTTGTTTATGGACGACGTGACCCACCAACCACGCCGAATCGCCGTTGAGGAGAGGGACAATCTGGACCAGCAGTGCCTTAATGAATTTGTGAATAGTATGCCACGACGAATACAGGCATACATCAAAACAAGAGGACGTGCTAGAGCATTAGAGGTACCGGGTGTAGAGCAATCTCGACCACCACGCCTGGAGGTCTGGCCATATGGTGGTACAACACGCAATGTGCGGCTTTCATGAGCAATAAAAAGAGCGGAAATTATGTTGATCTCTATTCCAATTTTCTGTACAGATTCCTTAACTCTCGGAACCGAGGTGATGCAAAACTGTTTTTGATGTGTGTACATTAGCAACAAGCGGTGGCAATACATTAATCCAACGCATTTTTTCCTGAAATCAGGTTGATTTTATTCAGGATTTCAATATTATGTCCCACTGTTTTGGGTACAAAATCCTATTTTTCAACATAATCTTTGCTCAGTGCAATGGACGTACACCACCCTACTGGGAGGCTCTGTATGCCAGCATTGTATCACTCTACTGGTCGAAATCGAAGCCAAAATCTTTCTGCATAAATAAGCTCTCCATCATCCACGGTCTGCTTCCCGCAGAGTGCATCTTTCATTGGACCAGACAGATGGAAGTCGGGAGGTGAGAAATCCTGGCTGTAGGGTGGGTGAGGACGAACAGTCCAGTGACGTTCTGTGTGCACTACCGACAGTGCAGTTGTGCAGTGAGGCCTTTGATTGTGATCCGTCAATCACCTCTAATGAGTATGCCTGCGCGTTCCAATATTGTACAGTAGTGTACGGCCGGGCGGCACTCAGGAGGATATTGCAGGTTTGCGAGACCCCACTGCGATGATGACAGACGCTTCGCCCAACGGATCATCGTACTTTCGTTCACTGTCGTGTCTCCATAAACATTCTGCAAATGTCTGAAAAGAGACTCAATGACATCTCCCTGCTTGAAACGCACACCCACTACACGTGACACTTTACGGGCTACGTATAGCGCCGCTACCTCTCAAAACTTCATGAAATTAAAGGGGATAAAAAAAATTATATAGGCTAAAGCGGGAAAATTCCATGATATCCCTCAACAAATTCCACATTTTACAACCGAAACTGCCCGAGAAAAGTAAAGTTGTTACATTACTTATTGAGTGGCCCTTGTAGTAAAGCGCGTACTTGGAAACCGGCTGGTCGCTAGATCGAATCTAGTTCGAAGTGTGGAAAATTTCAGTTTGCCTTAAATCTAACCGTACCTTCTCAACGGTGCGACCAGTCGCCAGGAACAAGTGGTTCGGATTACACTTTACACTGGCGGTTTCCCCCGGCGTTGGGTAATTGGTGATATTGGTGATACGTAAGTTGCGTACGTGGTGTTCGTAAGCCAATCCTTAATTTGTTACGTGATACCGTGCCAGGATCCGTGTAGAGCAGTTGGCTGAATTTAAACTTAATAATTGCCGCCGACGATTGTTCGCGCTATAGCTTCCGGAGCATCAAGCACTGTACAGTTGCTGTAGTAAGAGGAAATAAAAAAAGATCCGGACGAAGCCGAGAGCCGTCTTAATGAGGACCCTCTGTATTTGGCCTGCAATCAAAACTTACGTAGGTCATACATTGTTAAACGTTGTGCTGTCGTTCAGTAAGCAACAAACGACTGTGCACTTTTCAGTTTGTGCGACAGATTAGCATTTCTTTTAAATGCTGTCCCGATGTCTGTCTTTTCTTACATTACAAATTAGGGACGAGGATAGTTTTAAATGTCCCACCACAACGTGGTTGGTAGAGTCGCAATGGACAACAAAGGGACAGGAAATTGACATTGTCGTTTCAAAAAGTAAACATCGCGGCCTTCGTTTTAAGTGGATCAGAGAAACAGCATGAAACCTAAATATTCACGTCCAGACGGAAATTTGAACCCTATCTATCCTAATGCGAATCCGGTGCCTTAGATACAACACCAATTAACTCCATCTGCGATACCGATAACTTTGCACGTAATATGAAACGACATTCGCTCCTCATTACAACACTTCTTTTCTCTATGCCCATTTACTTTCAGTGCTAATCATATCCTCACTACGAAGCACTTGCTCACTGTCTCCGTTCTTATGACAGTGCTAGTACTATATACTAAAGATCAGAAATGAGCTCCAAATACTCGTTTTAAACTCGCCAGCAGTTCCAGTATACTGCCTTTAGACTCGCCAGCGGGTCCAGTGACGTCATATCTGAGCTCGCCGCCTCCGTGTGGCCTTAGACTCGAATCGTGATCCTCCGCCGTAGCCAACTCGTGATCTGTTGTTGGGTGCAAGTGGACTCGATTCGTTCAGAAAGGACAGAGAGTATACGAGATCGAAAATATAATCGCGGACTCGCGGCATTCCGGCTACATACGCAACCGTTTTGAAAGAAATTTCCGCCATTAAACTGTAAATTACTATTCGTTTGCAGGCAGGTGTGGCCGAGCGGTTCTAGGCGCTTCAGTCTGGAACCGCGCGACCGCTACGGTCGCAGGTTCGAATGCTGTCTCGGGCATGGATGTGTGTGATGTCTTTAGGTTACTTAGGTTTAAGTAGTTCTAAGTTCTAAGGGACTGATGACCTCAGATGTTAAGTCCCATAGTACTCAGAACCATTTGAGCCATACTATTCGTTTACTTCCCACAATCATGATTTCGACTTGAAAGCCATCCTCAAGTTGATATGTCACAAAATATCCGACCCCCTCAAATTACAGAGGGAAGTGCTCCCTGCCACCGTTGGATAAGCAGCTACAGCAGCAAGTCGTATAACCCTAGCCTACTTGTTTGTCAGATAGTCTAATTAATTTCTTTGCGTGTTTTTGGGTACTTGCATTGTTTAATTCATATATTTCGGGCGTATTATAATATTTGATAGTTGTAGCATCGCGCTTTAGTGTTTACTTCGTAGATTCTTTTTTAAATTGCGTGTGAGTTTCGTATAGGAGGTGCAATTTCGAGTTTTAGTTACTGTAATCGTAAATTCAGCAGATTGTAGCGCAGTCGTTAGGCATTTGTACAGGTTAGTTGATACATTCTTTGCGTGTTTCGCTTGCGTTATCTAGGCACGGACTCGTGTTTCGGTAATTGTTGTTCAAAATCGATTAGAATGGACAGGGACTGAGATTGCTGTGTTCGGATGAGGGCTGACTTGGCATCCCTTCGCTCACAGCTGCAATCGGCGCTGACTTCGGTCGCGCAGCTTGAGGCTGTTGCCAATGGGCACCACTGTGGGGAGCCGGGTATCACGGGGATGTCAACCTCGTCCCGTCTGTCCCCAGATCGGTCTGCCGCTGTGGTTGCCCCGGTTGCTGCCCGCAGTGGGGCTGAGCCCTCGCCTGTGGTTGATTGGGAGGTCGTTCCAAGGCGTGGCAGGCAGCGAAAGGCGTCCCCGGAGGCTGATCAGAAAGCCTCCCCGGTGCGTCTGACAAACCGGTTTCAGGCACTGTCTCTGGCTGAGCCAGATGCAGCTGCCTGCCCTGTTTCAGAGGATCATTCTCAGCCTTCAAGGTCCGGGCAATCGCAGAGGGTGGGCTTACTGGTAGTTGGGAGCTCCAATGTTAGGCGCGTAATGGGGCCCCTTAGGGATAAGGCTTCTAAGGAGGGGAATAAATCCAGTGTGCACTCCGTGTGCATTCCGGGAGGAGTCATTCCTGATGTGGAAAGGGTCCTTCCGGATGCCATGAAGAGCACAGGGTGCAGCCAGCTGCAGGTGGTGGCACATGTCGGCACTAATGACGTGTGTCGCTTTGGATCTGAGGAAATTCTCTCTGGATCCCAGCGGCTATCTGATTTGGTGAAGGCTGCCGGTCTTGCTTACGAGACGAAGGCAGAGCTCACCATCTGCAGCATCGTTGACAGAACCGACTGCGGACCTTTGGTGCAGAGCCGGGTGGAGGGTCTGAATCAGAGGCTCAGACGGTTTTACGACCGTATTGGCTGCAGATTCCTTGACTTGCGCCATAGGGTGGTGGGGTTTCGGGTTCTGCTGAATAGGTCAGGAGTTCACTACACTCAGCTGGCGGCTACACGGGTAGCGGAGGCTGTGTGGCGTGGACTTGGCGGTTTTTTAGGTTAGAAGGCCTCGGGAAAGTGCGGGATGGGCTGCAATGTCAAAGGGTGCTTGGCAGTTACAGGACGTGCTTGGATCAAGGAACAGTCGGAATTATAGTTGTAAATTGTTGTAGTTGCGCTGGAAAAGTCCCTGAGCTTCAAGCGCTAATAGAAAGCACAGAAGCTGATATCGTTATAGGTACAGAAAGCTGGCTAAAGTCTGAAATAAGTTCTGCAGAAATTTTTACGAAGTCTCAGACGGTGTTCAGGAAAGATAGATTAGGCAGAATTGGTGGTGGAGTGTTTGTGTCTGTCAGTAGTGGTTTATCTTGTAGTGAAGTCAAAGTAGATACTCCTTCCGAATTGGTATGGGTGGAGGTTATACTTAACAGCCGAATTAAGTTAATAATTGGCTCCTTCTACCGACCCCCAGACTCCGATGATACAGTTGCGGAACAGTTCAGAAAAAGTTTGAGTCTCGTGACAAATAAATACCCCACTCATACGGTTATAGTTGGTGGGGACTTCAACCTACCCTCGGTATGTTGGCAAAAATACTTGTTCAAAACCGGTGGTAGGCAGAAAACGTCTTCCGAGATTGTCCTAAATGCATTCTCCGAAAATTATTTCGAGCAGTTAGTCCACGAACCCACGCGAATTGTAAATGGTTGCGAAAACACACTTGACCTCTTAGCCACAAACAATCCAGAGCTGATAGAGAGCATCATGACTGATACAGGGATTACTGATCACAAGGTCATTGTAGCTAGGCTCAATACCATTTCTTCCAAATCCATCAGAAACAAACGCAAAATAATTTTATTTAAAAAAGCGGATAAAGTGCCACTAGAAACCTTCCTAAAAGACAATTTCCATTCTTTCCGAACTGACTATGCGAATGTAGACGAGATGTGGCTCAAATTCAAAGATATAGTAGCAACAGCAATTGAGATATTCATACGTCATAAATTGGTAAGAGATGGAACGGATCCCCCGTGGTACACAAAAAAGGTCCGAACGCTGTTGCAGAGGCAACGGAAAAAGCATGCGAAGTTCAGAAGAACGCGAAATCCCGAAGATGGGCTAAAATTTACAGACGCGCGAAATTTGGCACGTACTTCGATACGAGATGCCTTTAATAGGTTCCACAACGAAACATTGTCTCGAAATTTGGTAGAAAATCCGAAGAAATTCTGGTCGTATGTAAAGTACACAAGCGCAAGACCCTGTCAATACCTTCGCTGCGCAGTGCCGATGGTACTGTTATCGACGACTGTGCCGCTAAAGCGGAGTTATTGAACGCAGTTTTCCGAAATTCCTTCACCAGGGAAGACGAATGGAATATTCCAGAATTTGAAACACGAACATCTGCTAGCATGAGTATCTTAGAAGTAGATACCTAAGGGGTTGCGAAGCAACTCAAATCGCTTGATACGGGCAAGTCTTCAGGTCCAGATTGTATACCGATTAGGTTCCTTTCAGATTACGCTGATACTATAGCTCCCTACTTAGCACACATATACAACCGCTCGCTCACCGATAGATCTATACCTACAGATTGGAAAATTGCGCAGGTCGCACCAGTGTTCAAGAAGGGTAGTAGGAGTAATCCATTTAACTACAGACCTATATCATTGACGTCTGTTTGCAGTAGGGTTTTGGAGCATATACTGTATTCAAACATTATGAATCACCTCGAAGGGAACGATCTATTGACACGTAATCAGCATGGCTTCAGAAAACATCGCTCTTGTGGAACGCAGCTAGCTCTTTATTCGCACGAAGTAATGGCCACTATCGACAGGGGATCTCAAGTTTATTCCGTATTTCTAGATTTCCGGAAAGCTTTTGACACCGTTCCTCATAAGCGACTTCTAATCAAGCCCGCGGAGCTATGGGGTATCGTCTCAGTTGTGCGACTGGATTCGTGATTTCCTGTCAGGAAGGTCGCAGTTCGTAGTAATAGACGGCAAATCATCGAGTAAAACTGAAGTGATATCAGGTGTTCCCCAGGGAAGCGTCCTGGGACCTCTACTGTTCCTGATCTATATAAATGACCTGGGTGACAATCTGAGCAGTTCTCTTAGACTGTTCGCAGATGATGCTGTAATTTACCGTCTAGTAAGGTCATCCGAAGACCAGTATCAGTTGCAAAGCTATTTAGAAAAGACTACTGTATGGTGTGTCAGGTGGCAGTTGACGCTAAATAACGAAAAGTGTGAGATGATCCACATGAGTTCCAAAAGAAATCAGTTGGAATTCGGTTACTCGATAAATAGTACAATTCTCAAGGCTGTCAATTCAACTAAGTACCTAGGTGTTAAAATTACGAACAACTTCAGTTGGAAGGACCACATAGATAATATTGTCGGGAAGGCGAGCCAAAGGTTGCGTTTCATTGGCAGGACACTTAGAAGATGCAACAAGTCCACTAAAGAGACAGCTTACACTACACTCGTTCGTCCTCTGTTAGAATATTGCTGCGCAGCGTGGGATCCTTACCAGGTGGTATTGACGGAGGACATCGAAAGGGTGCAAGAAAGGGCAGCTCGTTTTGTATTATCACGTTATAGGGGAGAGAGTGTGGCAGATATGATACACGAGTTGGGATGGAAGTCATTAAAGCATAGATGTTTTTCGTCGCGGCGAGACCTTTTTACGAAATTTCAGTCACCAACTTTCTCTTCCGAATGCGAAAATATTTTGTTGAGCCCAACCTACATAGGTAGGAATGATCATCAAAATAAAATAAGAGAAATCAGAGCTCGAACAGAAAGGTTTAGGTGTTCGTTTTTCCCGCTCGCTGTTCGGGAGTGGAATAGTAGAGAGATAGTATGATTGTGGTTCGATGAACCCTCTGCCAAGCACTTAAATGTGAATTGCAGAGTAGTCATGTAGATGTAGAAGTTATACAGCATGTTTGCGTAACATTGTGCAAAAATATAATAGGACATAGAGGATGTTCCAGTTAACTATTTGAGGTAGGGAACCTGGGGTCGAAGAAGGCAGCTTATGGAGATAATACGAATAAAATCACATTATGGGTACTTTTTTATTTACTTTAGTTAACTGCAAATACCACCACTGACACAATAAATGTACCATTTGTACTGTATTTTACAAAATGTGCCGAAACTGGTGCCAATAAACCTTAATGCAAGAATGACATCGGCGAACAAAATTTGATGCAGCCTGGTGTGTTTCGAATCAGATGTCAGGGAGCTACTATTGTGGTAACTAATTCGGCCCCCCTATCCACTGGGGTCTTTAGATACTCCCATAAGAAATAATCAAGGGTATTCAGGTCAGGTGACCTCGTAGGCTATGGAATAGGACCTCCTCTCCTAATTCCGCGGCAAGAACAATACTTTACCGGTACTGTTTCATCGTATTGTTCTGAACGTCTCTGAACAGCAATGAGTAACGAATAAGTCTGTCCTTGAATGGGTCTGCCGTTGATTCATAGTACGTTCTGTCATGGGACAATATAAATACTAACAAGAGCCACCTTACGGACAAGTAAAGTAAACAAAACCTGCATCATGACTTCCAGATAATCAGCCTCGTCGTCCTTGTTTCCTTGCAAGAAATAACGTATGTACATGTAAATAAACAGCACAGTACGTGTAAACGTGTACGCATGTTAGTTGTAAATAAGCTGGAGAAACAGGTGGTGGTGGTTAGTGTTTAACGTCCCGTCGACAACGAGGTCATTAGAGACGGAGCGCAAGCTCGGGATAGGGAAGGATTGGGAAGGAAATCGGCCGTGCCCTTTCAAAGGAACCATCCCGGCATTTGCCTGAAACGATTTAGGGAAATCACGGAAAACCTAAATCAGGATGGCTGGAGACGGGATTGAACCGTCGTCCTCCCGAATGCTAATCCAGTGTGCTAACCACTGCGCCACCTCGCTCGGTCTGAAGAAACAGTAATGCTAGACAAAGCGGTAAACAAGTTTACTTCCATATCTCCTCTACCCCAGGTTTCTTTACATTTTTGCACACTCATACGGAAACACCCTGCATACTAATATAATGAATGGCTGGTTATCAGTAAATATTGTACTGTTCATACCTACATAAATATAATACAAAAGTTTCGATGACAGTTGTACATTCATTTTAGTATTATTTAATATCTATGCAGACAATGTTTAAAATTACGTTGACATACACACACATTCGAGAAGTTACAGAGTCTGTAACGACAGTACGAGAAAGCATGGTATGAAGAAGAAGTGCAATCTCTAAACAGTAATCGATTATTACAATAAATTGCAGAAATTACTGTGCATGTTTCCGTAACCAAACGAATACAGAAATACCGGCAGTTTTTGTGGCAGGAATGTATCAGTGACGTTGCCCTATACCCAGCCACGCGGAGTGACCAAGCGGTTAGAGGCGCCATGTCACGGATTGCGCGGCCCCTCCCGCCAGAGGTTCGAGTCCTGTGTGTGTGTGTGTGTGTGTGTGTGTGTGTGTGTGTGTGTGTGTGGCTCTTAGCATAAATTCGTTTTAGTAGTGTCTAGGGACCGATGACGTCAGCAGTTTGGTCCCTTAGGTACAGTCTCTCTCTCTCTCTCTCTCTCTCTCTCTCTCTCTCTCTCTCTCTCTCTCTCTACGCCTAGTTTTAGTTTGGCGCAGCACATATGTTGTTTATGAAATAAATGCGATTACAACCATCTTGTTTGCACTGGACGAAATTTGTATGTTTTCCGTTTGAAGTGTGGACTGTACCTTTAAACTTATTCCGGATAATTCCTTCCCTGGTGGAACACTGTTGCATTGTGTGCTTTGCATTATTTAAATTTCGTCTTACACCCTCCACAGTCTCAAAAACCACAGTTTCGTTGAAGGCTATCTGATCCCGACAATCGCCGGCGGCGGTGGCACAGCGGTTCTAGGAGCTTCAGTCCGGAACCGCGCGACTACTACGGTCGCAGGTTCGAATTCTGCCTCGGGCATGCATGTGTGTGATATCCTTAGGTTAGTTAGGTTTAAGCAGTTCTAAGTTCTAGGGGGCTGATGACCTCCGATGTTAAGTCCCATAGTGCTCAGAGCCATTTGAACCATTTTTTGATCCCGATAATCGCCTTCTCAGTGCCACTTTAGAGCAACACGTTGCATCGGGAAGTGTCCGTCCTCGTCCAACACAACGTTTTGGTGAGAGAGTTGGTCTTGGTGAGTGGTGAGTGAGGCATTGGTACTTGACTTAGGTACCACCTTAGCACAATGCGATGCGGTGAGTCTAAGTTCTGTTTATATTATTTTTTATGTTTGCCCTCTATGCCACAGTTAGTTGTGTGAGCTGTGGTACAAGATTTTTAGAGTTGCTTTTCTGAAGCCACAGGAACCCGTGGACTTACCTTTGTTTAGAGGTCATGGTGGATAGAATAATTTGGTGCCCGTGAGATGTCCATTTTGCAATTTGTCTGGGCACGAGTTGCCGTGTACCAGAGCTGCATCAACTGTTTGTTCTGTTTGTAGGCGTCATCTGTCTAGTTGTTGTACTTAGTGTCGATGGATGATGATTGGCTGGAGGGATAATATTTTTTACATTTTCTTTGTGTAGAGTTTAATGGAAGTTTGTTGTTTGTCTTGTTAAAAAAAATTAGGTACATAGTCGCTCCGTTTCTGGTGTCTAGTATGCTGACACCTCATCGACTGCTTACTGTTGAAGGTAGTTATTTCAGGTGCATAGGCACTGAAGCTGAACAAGGCTTTACAGAGTTATCAATCTTTATTAACAGTCACGGTATCACTATCAAACTGCACTCGTAAACTTTCACAAAATCTCTCACCCGTTGCTGTCAAATTTAGAGGGAGTTTGTTCTTTAAGACAAAGTGCGTCGACGTATTAAATGAGAAGACTGAAGTGTCCAAGGGGAATTTCTAGACGCACTTTATCAATGTCCTTCTTGAGAAGCATCCACAAGTTTATTTTAATTAGTGGCGTTAGGTGTGATGTTTTCCATTGATTATTCTATATAGATGCACAAATTACAATATAGGTATGGTATTGGTTTTAAGAATTTGCTAGAACTTGACTCATAAAGTTCAAAGACTTTACGACAGACAGAAACGTCGTTGTGGCTATGATACATTCTATGTAAATAATACAGTCTTTGGTACGTGGAGGCAGCTGCCTTTAGCTTACAATAGAGCCTAGAGAGACTATGCTACCAAACAGGAGATGTGCTAGGGGAAGTTTTATGTTTAACTAGGCATGTTTGCTGCTGGCTTTCTGCTTTTGAGGGTGCCTAATGACACAGAAGTTTTACGGTCCGTTACATTACAGGACGCTCGTACTTACATAGTCGTCAGCATGTGTAGTATTACAATGTTTTGATTTACTCGCTTATTTTATAGCGTTAGTTGAAAACAGTCTTGCTTGAAATTTCAGTATTTTTTATTTATCAACTACCCGTTTCACCTTATTTAGGCGTCTTCAGGCTGATAAGATATCAGCCTGAATATGCCTAAATAAAAAAAATAAAATTGCAACCAACACTGTTTTCAACAAATACTATTAAACACTGGTTTGCTGAATCATGCCACAGATGGATTGGAAGTAATTTTTATAGCACTTGATAATGGAATAACGTAGTCCCGAAACATCGTCATAAATGTTTTAGAAGTCTGACAACTGCTGCATAAAATTTTCAGTACTTTTACTGATGTTACAAGTGGTTTCTATTTCAGGTAATTGAAAGTGGCGACGTAACTTATTCAGTCCCGAGAGAATGTACATGATATATCCAGGTTTTAATTTTTTCTCGGGCACATATTCAGCTGAAGGTTTTCTGGCTTGTGTTGCCGTCTGCGATAGACATCACACTTGCCGTCTAAGGCGCCTTGCCACGGTTCGCGATGCTCCCCCCGTCGACGGGAGTTGGACGTCGAGTCATCCCTTGGGCTTCGGTATGTAAGTTAGTTTAAGTTAAGATCAAGTAGTGTGCAAGCCTAGGGACCGATGACCTCAGCAGTTTGGTCCCATAGAACTCATCACAAATTTCCAATTCAGTTGTTCGTTGTTCTTAAAGTTCCAGGTGGTGGTAGCATGTCTAGACGAAACAGAATTGAAGTTTTCATACAAAGATTGTATTTGTGTCTATTCTGAGATTACAATAATACAATATGATATTTACTATCAATTTTTTGTAATAAAGTAACTTGAAACTGCGTGGTTGTATGGGTAATGGGTGAGGTAACAAGCTATCATATATTATAACATCCATAAAATTGTCCACTATGGTTTGAAAAGTATACTGAGGATCATTCATTGTTATCTACCCTAAACAAAAACAATTAATTCGAAAGCGGCTCTCTTGCAGCTTGAATAAGTGCTCAGTACTGACAAGGACAGCCAAAACTCTTCATTAATGGAGACAACAAAATGTATTTGAAACCAAGTAACGACAGTCTAAGCGGCAGGGGATGGTCAAGCGGATGACTGGGAAACGTTATATACACTCTGGTACCCATCTGTAGAGAGCACCGATTAAGACGGCCGATAAATTCTCAAGATACGCTTAAAAGCTCCGTGGAATGGTTTTCTGGTGTGTACTATTCCCGAAGAAAGAGGAAAGACCTTGTGAGCTGCGACTGCTTACGAGGAACTGTGTCACGTCTCGCCGACAAAGTGTACGATAAATTTCGCGTGTTGTCGTCGGCGTCTCGCGGCCAGAGAAGTCACGTGACGTGAGAGCGGGGCTGTGTTTGAGGTCGCCGCCCCCTTGCGTACGTCTAGTGCTCGCAGTCCCAGGGCGGACAGGAAAGAGAGAACCGGCAGGCAGTTGTCACCGTGCGTGCTCCAGAGCGGCGGTAGCTCGTGCGTGTCGGTCGGAGGGGTGGGGGGTGTCACTGACATCCAGATTCGCTTAAAGCCGACCCGCTCCGCCGTGTCCTGCAATGGGGGCGAATTCGTTTCCTCACGGCTGTTACTGCGATTGGCGTTGCATGTATTCTCTTTATTTAGTTACTTTTTTACTCTCGGTTTCTGCCCAGTGGACAACACCGTACGCTTCAATGGTTCGACGTATTGGGTAATAAAATAGTACAGAGAGAGAAACTTAAAGCCATAACCCTGAAAGAGTGATTCGGTGTGGGGCGCGGAGGGGTGAAGTGGACTGCGGTAGTCGTCGTGGGGTTTCGGACCACTGCGGCTGCGGCGGGAACGGAGCCTCTCCGTCGTTTCTAGGCCTCCGGTTAACATACAATAAAATACAAGATAAAGCCACTGAGTGTCAATTTGAAGAAAACGATGTTGGAAATAATGAATGAGTTGTTAGTAGAGATCTGGTAAAGAACCCGAGAAAATTCTGGTCCTACAGTATTCGGTAAGAGCGTCTAAAGGCTCCATTCAGTTCCTTGTTGACCAGACTGGTGTGGCAGTTGAAGATAGCAAAACGAGAGCAGAAATTTTAAATTTCGCGTTCAAGAAATCGTTCACGAATGTGAATCGTACAAATGTACAGCCATTTGACCGTCGGACAGACTCCCATAAGGACGACATAATAATGAGCAGCCCTCGCGTAGAGAAACAACTGAGGATTTGAGCCGGCCGGAGTGGCCGTGCGGTTCAAGCCGCAACAGTCTGGAACCGAGTGACCGCTACGGTCGCAGGTTCGAATCCTGCCGCGGGCATGGATGTGTGTGATGTCCTTAGGTTAGTTAGGTTTAATTAATTCTAAGTTATAGGCGACTGATGACCTCAGAAGTTAAGTCGCATAATGCTCAGAGCCATTTTGAAGATTTGAAAGCAAATAAATCACTACGTCCTGATGGAATCCCAATTAGATTTTACTAAGAGTACTCTATGGCTTTGGCTCCTTACCTAATTTGCATTCATCGCCCAGCACAAAGTCCAAAGCGACTGAAAAAAAAAAAGCGCAGGTGACTCCTGTATATAAGAATGGTAAGGAAACGGTCCCCAAAATTGCAGACCAATATCTCTAACTTCGGTCTGCTGCACATTCTTTGAACATATTATCAGTTCGAATGTAATAAAACTTTCTTAAGACTGAGAATCTTAGGTCCACGAATCAGCAGGGTTTTAGAAAGCTCGTACGAAACTGAGCTTGTCCTTTCTCACATGATATACTGTGAATTTTAGATGAAGGACAACAGAAAGATTTCATATTTCTAGATTCCCGGAAAGCATGTGGCACTGTGTCCAATCGCAGGCTGTTAACGAAGGTACCAGCGTATGAAATTAGTTCACAGATATCTGAGTGACTCGAAGACTTCTTATGTTGTCCTCGAAGGCGAGTGTTCATCAGAGACAAGGGTGTCGTTAGGAATGCCTTAGCCCAAAGTGAGATAGGACCGTTGTTATCTGTATACATAACTCATTTGGCAGACGGTGGGCGTGGGGGGGTGGGGGGCGGCAGCAACCGACAGCTGTATGCTGATGATGCTGTGATGTACTGTAACGCAAGGCGTTTGACACAGTTCCCCATAGTCGTTTAATGAACAAAGTAAGAGCATACGGACTATCAGATCAATTGTGTGATTGGATTGAGGAGTTCCTAGATAACAGAACGCAGCACGTCATTCTCAATGGAGAGAAGTCTTCCGAAGTAAGAGTGATTTCAGGTGTGCCGCAGGGGAGTGTCATAGGACCGTTGCTATTCACAATATACATAAATGACCTGGTGGATGACATCGGAAGTTCACTGAGGCTTTTTGCAGATGATGCTGTGGTGTATCGAGAGGTTGCAACAATGGAAAATTGTACTGAAATGCAGGAGGATCTGCAGCGAATTGACGCATGGTGCACGGAATGGCAATTGAATCTCAATGTAGACAAGTGTAATGTGATGCGAATACATAGAAAGATAGGTCCCTTATCATTTAGCTACAAAATAGCAGGTCAGCAACTGGAAGCAGTTAATTCCATAAATTATCTGGGAGTACGCATTAGGAGTGATTTAAAATGGAATGATCATATAAAGTTGATCGTCGGTAAAGCAGATGCCAGACTGAGATTCATTGGAAGAATCGTAAGGAAATGCAATCCGACAACAAAGGAAGTAGGTTACAGTACGCTTGTTCGCCCAATGCTTGAATACTGCTCAGCAGTGTGGGATCCGCACCAGGTAGGGTTGATAGAAGAGATAGAGAAGATCCAACGGAGAGCAGCGCGCTTCGTTACAGGATCATTTAGTAATTGCGAAAGCGTTACGGAGATGATAGATAAACTCCAGTGGAAGACTCTGCAGGAGAGACGCTCAGTAGCTCAGTACGGGCTTTTGTTGAAGTTTCGAGAACATACCTTCACCGAAGAGTCAAGCTGTATATTGCTCCCTCCTACGTATATCTCGCGAAGAGACCATGAGGATAAAATCAGAGAGATTAGAGCCCACACAGAAGCATACCGACAATCCTTCTTTCCACGTACAATACGAGACTGGAATAGAAGGGAGAACCGATAGAGGTACTCAGGGTACCCTCCGCCACACACCGTCAGGTGGCTTGCGGAGTACGGATGTAGATGTAGATGTAGAAGGTGTTGAAGTTGAGTGACTGTAGGAGGCTACGAGATGACTTAGTCAAAATTTCTAGCTGCTGTGATGATTTTTTTTCCTTTATTGTATTTCAATTCCCCATCGGGGCGGGCTGGCGGGAGCATATGCGCTGCTCTTCAGCCGAAAGACATGGAACAAACAACAGAAGACAATTAAAAATATACAAAGGAGAGAATATGGTGCACATAGATATAAAAAAGGGGAACATCATGGAAGGCAATAGGCAAAAATGGAGATAAAAACCATAAAAAAGGAGCGCACACAAAAAACCACACACTGGGACAATGTAAAGAGGTATGGATACAGAGATAGAGACGCGGCAACGGGCGGGGGGGGGGGGGGGGGGGGTGGAGAGGAAGGAGGAAACCAGAGGGTGGGGGGATCAAGCCCGCAGACATGCAGACAATGTAAAGGATGTGGAGACGTTGGAGGAACAGGAGGAGGTGGGGGAAGGGGATGAGTTCATACAGGTCCAGTGTGGCGGAAGGAAGGCGGATATGGAAACGCATGGCATTCAAGGATTAGGAGGGCCTTGTAAAAGTGGGTGGGTGCGGAGATCCAGCCAATGCTGGCTTATCAGAGGATATGAGGATATGTCGAATGAGGGATTTGTTGGTGTGGGGGATGGTAGAAGGATGCAATCCCCATGCCAGCCAGCCAGGAGTTTCAGAAGGCGGAGACGGGAATGGGCTTTCTGCTGGATGGTCTGGAGGTGAGGGGTCCAGGTAAGGTGTCAGTCGAGGGTGAGGCCAAGGTATCTCAGGGTGGGGGTGAGCTGGATGGGACGACCATAAAGGATGAGGTAGAAATCATGGAGAAGAAAGGAGCAGGTGATGCGGCCTATGATGATTGCCTGGGTTTTGGAGGGGTTGAGATGGAGGAACCAATGGTTACACCAAGTGGTGAACTGGTTAAGGTCGTTTTGGAGGGTACGTTGGGACCGTTGAATGGTAGGATAGAGAGCCAGGAAGGCGGTGTCATCAGCAAATTGGGGAAGGTGGACTGGTGGGGGTGGCTTGGACATATCAGCCATATACAAGAGATAAAGGAGAGGAGATAGGACAGAGCCCTGGGGGACACCAGCAGTGGGATTAAAGATACAGGAGTTGGTGTTGTGGAGGGTGACATAAGAAGGACGGTGCGAGAGAAAGGAGGTGGACAGATGGACAAAATTGATAGGCAGGCCTCTTAGGTTTGGAGTTTAAAGAGGAGACCGGGATGCCATACATGGTCATAGCCATTTTGGAGGTCAAGGGAAACAGAAATGGCGGAGCGACGGGAGTTGAGCTGGAGGGACAGAAGGTGAACGAGATTAAGGAGTTGGTCTTCGGCAGAGGAGGAGGGTAGGAAGCCACACTGGGTAAGGGGGAGGAGGTGGTGCTGAGTAAGGTGCTGGAGGAGATGGTGGGAGAAGATGGATTCGAAGACCTTAGTGAAGATGGAGGTGAGGCAGATGGGACGATAGGAAGAGGCGGTAGAAGGAGGGGGCTTGTTGGGTTTGAGGAATAAGAGGATGTGGGAGGTCTTCCACAGGTCAGGGTAGAAGCCAGTAGAGAGGATGACGTTATAGAGATGGGCGAGGACAGTCAGGAAGGAATAGGGGCTTTTTTGAAGGTGGCAGTAGGTGACACAGTCGTGACCAGGGGCCGTGTTGTGTTTGGACCAGAGGATAAGTTTAATGTCTTGTGCTGTGATGGGAGTGTTTACGTCGGATGGGGGCAACTGCCCCAAGTACTGGAGGCTAGGAGCAAGTGGAGCGCCCAAGGTATCGTCATGTTCCATCACGGTGGGGAAAAGAGAATAATCAAAGTGGGGATCATCTGGGATGGAGAAGACCTCGGACAGGTGGGAAGCGAAGTGCTTGGCTTTACTGCGGTTGTCAGGAAGGGGGCGATCGTTATGGAGAAGGGGGTAGTGAGGAACGGAAAGGGAACCAGTAAGGCGATGGAAGGCTGACCAGTACTTGGAGGAGTTGATAGGGAGGGTGGCGTTGAGTCGTGTGCAAGTCTGGCGCCAGTCTTGGCGTTTCGTTGCTGTAATAAGGTTCCGTACGTGTCGCTGTAGTTGCTGCTGGTGTTGGAGTGTATCACTGTCTCGAGTGCACAGGAAGGAGCGATAGAGGCAGCGGGATTCCTGGAGGAGGAGGACAGCCTTCAGAGGGAGAGTGGGACGGTGGGAGTGGATGGTTTTAGTAGGAACATGGGCCTCCACAGCGTCAGTAATTACCTTCTGAAGGAAGGACAAGGTGTGGATCATGTCGTCAGGATGGCGGTAGGTACGAGGGTGGCTTTCGACTTGGATGGAGATGGATTCCCAGTAGGCATCCCACTTGGCACGGTGGTTGTCATGGACGACCTTGGGAGGGGGTGCAGGGTGGGGAGCCAGAGGGGGGTGGGGAGCAGACGTTATGGAGAGGAGGACGTGGAGGTGATCACTACCTTTGGGGTCAAGGACGGCGATGGCAATACACCCAAGAAGGTTGGCGGAGGCAATGACAATATCTGGGGTGGTGTCTCTTTCGGGTTGGGTGTGCTGGGGAAGGGGAACAAGGTAACCTTGTCTCGTGGAGAGGAACTGATGCCACCGCTGAAGGGCGGCAGGAGTGCGGGTATGGATGTTGAGGTTGGCGGCAATTATATAGGTGGAGAAGGTGCGGTCAATGTGGGAGATGAAGTCATAGGGAAGAGAAGCAGACATAGATGGTGTCATAGGTAGGGGAAGGAGGGGAAGGAGACGCTGAGGATAAGGTGTTCAGTGGGGTCATTGAGGAGAGGTTGTGGCCGGACAGGGATATGCTTAAGATGGCCAATTGCGACTCTACCCTGCACACGAGGACCAGGAGCATCAGTGTGGTGGAGGATATAGGGTGAGCTGCAGATAGAATGGTGGGGCTGGAGAAATGTTTTGTTCAAGAGGAAGGTGTCGACCTGTTGGTGTGAGAGGGTGTGAATGAGTAGGTATTTGTTGGAACATAAGGATAGAATGTTTTGGAAGAGGATGCAATACTTGTGCCGCACCATGGCGGCAAGAGAGGGGGTGAAGAGAGGGAAGGGAAGAGACTTAAACTAGGGTGTCGAGGATGGTGAAGGTAAAGTGGGATTGGTTGTGGGAGGGATGGAGGGAATTATTGGGATGGACAGGGGGATCAATGGGACGGACAGGGACTGTAAGCTCAGGGTGGCTGGAGGGGGTTTGGCTTTACACTTGTGGGAGTAGGTGGGATGGGGGCCATTGTAGGTGTTACAGGGAGGAGGAGCAGCGAGGTTAGGGCAGTTATTAAGAAAATGGGAGGTCTTCCAATGGGGACAATTGGCGGGGGTTTACAGTTGGGAGTCAGGTGGTCCTTGTACATCAGGCACCACTGGCAGTGGTAGGATTGGGGATGGGATTCGGAGGATTCTACATGGTGGCGACGGTGGTATATCAGAGCACCCTGGGTGAGGAGATGGTCAATGGAGGGGGCGGACTCAGAGAAGACCCGCACGAGATAAGTGGGACCAGAGGCATTGTGGATACGGTGGGCAGAGCAGATTTCCAGGTGTGGGTGGGAGTTTAGCTCCGCCAAGACTTCATCCTCTGTGATCACCAGGCTGAGTTCGGTGATCACAGCAGTGTAGATGGGGGGGGGGGGCGGCGACGGGGAGGCTGGGGCTGACGAGGAGTGGAAGAGGGAAGGAAGGGTGTCAGAGGGGGACGGGGACTTGATAAGGACTGAGTCCCTGCGAGGAATGAGTTGGGAAATGGGAACACCAGGTAAATACTTTCGTATCTTCATGGTGAGTGTACGGGCATCGAGGAACTTAGGATCGGGAGTTGACAGGACAAAGGTGTGAAGGGTGGGGGCCGGGGTATGGGTGGCTAGAGGAGGGGTGGTGTCCATAGAGAGGAGGGGGAGGTGGTGTTGACTTTTTGTGGGAAGTGGCTGGAGCAGAGTCGGTAATGACGAGCTTTTGGGGTTTTTTGGAGACCGGAGGCTGGGAGGAGGGGAAGGGACGGAGAGGAGAAGGGGGTGGCAGGTGGCAGATCCCTGTGGCGTAGTGGAGGTGCCAGGAGAAGCAGCCGGTTCAGTGGTGGCGACAGTGGCTCGGCGTGAAGTGACGTGTGCGGGAGACGCAGACGACGAAGTGATGAGGTGGGCGAGAGGGGGGAAGCCGACGACCTGAGGGGTGGCAGCAGAGGCGGCAACAGAGGCGTATATGAGGGCGGGGGTAGTACTGGAAGCTGGTGAGGGTGTGGAGGCTGGAGTAAGGGTGTAGAGGTGGGGGTACACAACAGGGGAGGAGATAGGGGAATGGGTGAGTGGGGGAAGGGGAGGTGAGGTGTAAGGAGGGAGACAAGGGGCGGCACTCCAGGAAGTGACTGTGGGAGAGGGGCAGGGGGAGGTGTAGATGACAGTGGAGGTGGGAGTGCTCATGGCGGACGAACGGCGACGGACGGCGAGCGGCGGGCAGACAGACAGACAGCAACAGCAACTATCTTCGGAGATTCCACCCTGACAGTAGCCCAGGCTTCGCAATCTGACGTTTTCGAAGGAGGGATCCAACCGTCTAGATGCTGCTGTGATGAGTGGCGGCTAGCACTAAAAGTAGAAAATATATCTTAATGCGGTTGGGTAGAAGAAACAAATTCGTAATGTTCGGATCCAATATTAGTATGACATGTAATTGAAATATAGAGGGTGGTCCGTTGATAGTGACCGGGCCAAATATCTCACGAAATAAGCATCAAACGAAAAAAAAACTACAAAGAACGGAACTCGTCTAACTTGAAGGGGGAAACCAGATGGCGCTATGGTTGGCCCGCTAGATGGCGCTGCCGTGGGCCAAACGGATATCAACTGCATTTTTGAAAATAGGAATCCCCATTTTTATTACATATTCGTGTACTACGTAAAGAATAATGAATGTTTTAGTTGGACCACTTTTTTCGCTTTGTGATAGATGGCTATGTAATAGTCGCAAACGTATAAGTACGTGGTATCACGCAACATTCCGCCAGTGCGGACGGTATTTGCTTCGTGATACATTACCCGTGTTAAAATGGACCGTATACCAATTTCGGAAAAGATCGATATCGTGTTGATGTATGGCTATTGTGATCAAAATGCTCAACGGGCGTGTGCTATGTATGCTGCTCGGTATCCTGGACGATATCAGCCAAGTGTCCGGACCATTCGCCGTATAGTTACGTTATTTAAGGAAACAGGAAGTGTTTTGCCACATGTGAAACGTCAACCATGAGCTGCAACAAATGATGATGCCCAAGTAGGTGTTTTAGCTGCTGTCGCGGCTAATCCGCACATCAGTAGCAGACAAATTGCATGAGAATCGGGAATCTAAAAAAAGATCAGGAAGGATGTTGCTGTGTGTATGCAGTACATCAGGAGGAATATACGATTTAATTTGTAGTTCAGTAGGGGAACAAAGGATGATCACATCTTTGATAGCTTTAATGGGCATAACCTGGCTGGGCATCGAGCTGAACTGAGCTTGGGTGACACATTTCGGTACATCATTCCACGATGTTCCAGTTCTAGGCCAGAATTAAGAACTGGCGATTGGTGACGTGTCTGTCTGTCTGCAACTTACGACCAAATGGTTTCAATGGGAGGATTCTTTGGCCAGGAAAACAGACCGGTAGGTCACACAGTATATGATATGTTGCGTTATATTACTGAAAAACAACGCAACGGAGAACTCTAAGATAGGGCAGATCCATAGTTGCTAGCATGTTAGAAGTGTAACGGGTCTTCAGACATTTCACAGGTTCCTCGAGGTGGCACCTGTAAATTGTCTTTCAACAAATATACAGCTGTGGCACCGCACATGCCTTCCCAGAGGACACCATCATAACGAAGCACTGTCCATACAAGTGGGGAGGTTTGCGTACTCCGATAGAACTGCAGGCTCTGTCAGTGGTAGCTGAGCCGCTGGTAGGATCACCCTGGACAAATAGCCAGACAAAATATGTCCAGCAACGATCTCTCAATTCCTTTCCTTACCTTACCCGCAAGAGCCTCTCTTTGAACTAAGTAACTCAATCTGTCTTTCTATTCTTAGTTATTCATTTCCAAGGAAACTTGAGTTTAATTGTGACTTTAATTAACCTTCGATATCTTGGTGAAAATACATGTTTAAATCCGGACGTACGCATAAAACATCATCTGAAATTGTGTTAAACACGTTCTCTGAAAATTATTTCGAGCAGTTGGTCCACGTGTCCACGCGAATAGTAAACGGTTGTGACTTCCTAGCAGCAAATAATCCTGATCTATTACATGCATCAAAACGGATGCAAGGATTAGGGAACACAGGATTGTCGTAGTGACATTGAATATTGTAACCCCAAATCCTTCAAAAATGACGAAAAATATATCTATTCAAAAGAAGCAGATAAAAATTCCCCTGACGCCTTCCTGAGAGACAATATCCACTCCTTCCACATTCAGAATGCAAGTGTAGACCAAATGTGGCTTGAATTAACAGTAGTAGTATTGACAGCAATTGAGAGATTTGTGTGTGATATCTTATGGGACTTAACTACTAAGGTCATCAGTCCCTAAGCTTACACACTACTTAACCTAAATTATCCTAAGGACAAACACACACACCGATGCCCGAGGGAGGACTCGAACCTCCGCCGGGGCCAGCCGCACAGTCCATGACTGCAGCGCCCAAGACAGCTCGGCTAATCCCGCGCGGCTGAGATTTATACAAAATTAATTAACAAATGACAGAGCTCGTCCCCCAGGGTACACAAAACACGTCAGAAAATTGTTGCAGAAACAAAGAAAAACGCATGACAAACTTAAACGAACGCAAAATCACTAAGATTGGCGATCATTTACAGAAGCTCGAAATTCAGTGCGGACTTCAATGTGAGATACTTCTAATAGTTTCCGCAACGAAACTTTCTCTCGAAACCTGGCAGAAAATCCAAAGAGATTTTGGTCGTATGTGAAGTGTGTTAGCGGAAAGACACAATCAATGCCTTCTCTACGCGATGACAACGGAAATACTGTCGACGACAGAGCTGCCAAAGCAGCGTTGTTAAACACAGCCTCTCGAAATTCCACCACCAAAGAGGGCGAAGCAAATACTCCAGAATTCGAATCAAGAGCAGTTGCCAACATGAGTAACGTAGAAGCAGATATCCTCGGAGTAGTGGAACAACTTAAATCAAGTCTTAAAGCAAGTTTTCCAGTCAAGGCTTTATACCAATTAGGTTCCTTTCAACGTATGATGACGCAGTGGCTCCATACTTAACAATCGTATGCAACCGCTCGCTCGACGAAAGATCCGTACTCAAACACTGGAAAGTTGGACAGATCACACCAATATCCAAGAAAGGTAGCAGGAGTAGTCCACTAAACTACAGACCCTTATCATTAACGTCGATATGCAACAGGATTTTGGAACATATGTGTTCGAACATTGTGAATTACTTCGAAGACAAGGGTATCAAATGTTCAAATGTGTGTGAATTTCTAAGGGACCAAACTGCTAAGGTCATCGGCCCTAGACTTACACACTACTTAAACTAATTTATGCTCAGAACAACACACACACGTCCATGCCCGATGGAGGACTCGAACCTCCGGCGGGAGGGGCCGCGCAATCCGTGACGTGGCGCCTTGGACTGCACGGCCACTCCGCGCGGCGACGAGGGTCTATTAACACACAGTTCTTGTGAAAGACAACTGGCTCTTTACACACACGAAGTGTTGAGTTCTGTTGACAAGGGATTTCAATTTGATTCTGTACTTACAGATTACCAGAAGACTTTTGACGCTGTGCCCCACAAGCGTCTTGTAGTGAAATTGTGTGCTTATGGAATATAGTGTCAGTTATATGACTGGATTCGTTATTTTCTTTCAGAGACGTCAGAGTTGATAGTAATTGACGGAAAGTAAAAACGAAGTGATTTCTGGAGTTCCCCGAGGTACTGTTATGGATCCTCTGCTGTTTCTTTTCTACATAAGCGATTTGGGAGACGATCTAAGCAGCTGCCTTAGGTTGTTTAAGATGATACTGTCGTTTATCGCCTACTAAAGTCATCAGAAGATCAAAACAAATTGCAAAACTATTTAGAAAACATGTATGTGGTGCAGAAAAGTGTGAGGTCATCCACATGGCTGCTGAAAGGAATCCGTTGAACGTCGGTCACAGGATAAATCAATCAAATCTAAAGGCCGTAAATGTAACTAAATACCTAGGAATTACAATTACGAACAACTTAAATTGGAAAGAACGCATAATTAATGTTGTGGGGAAGGCAAACCAGAGACTGCGTTTTATTGGCAGGACACTTAGAAAATGTAACACATCTACTAAAGTGACTGCCTACACTATGCTTGTCTGTCCTTTTTTAGAATACTACTACGCCGTGTGGGATCTTTACCAGACAGGACTAACGGAGTAAATCGAGAAATCGTTAAAACAAATAGTTTTTCGTTGCGGTGGAATATTCTCACGAAATATCAATTACCAACTTCCTTCTCCGAATGCGAAAATATTTTGTTGACGACGACCTACATAGGAAGAAACGACAATAACAATAAAATAAGGGAAATCAGAGCACGCAAGGAAAGATTTAGGTGTTCGTTTTTGGAGTGTGCGCTGTAGGAGATTGCAATAATGGAGAATTATTGTGGAGGTGGTTCGACGAATCCTCTACCAGGCATTTGCAGAGTATCGATGCAGATGTAGATCTTTCATCACAGGGCAGGACCTGAACCGTTGATTGAGCTCTAGGTTTCACCAAGGTCTCTAGTAGAACATCTTTGTTTTAGGAGGGCGTGGTTCGTGCTGACCTCGGAGACGAGGACAGTGACACTGATACAGGGAAGGTGAAACGGTTCACTCGGAGAGAGGCAGACGACTTGGAAGGTGGCGGTAGTTGATGGCCGGTAAACGTTCGGCTCTGAGCGTAGCAGCGATACCAGGAAGAGACACAGGCGGGTTTCTGGATAGCGAACCGTTACTACCTTGGGAGCGGTCGGCAGCAAACCTTTGGAAGTGTGGGGCCCGTGCCTAGAGGAGGAGCTTGTTGTGTGCTTCAGCGACCGACCGGACCTAAAGGCGGGCGGCAGATCCCCGCTGCGCTGAAGTTGGGTGACAGCTCTACGCTGTCCTCCCTGGATCGTTGTACAGATATGTCTGGTGGGCTTCCCTCTTGGATTATCGGATGCGAGGGAGCCGAGTATCGGCAGTAACCGTATACTGGTTCTGTGACTGTTTAGTTCGATGGTTTCCTGGTTGTTTGTTCAAGGTTCAAGCCCGGTTTCTTATCAGTCTTCTGGTTCTTGAGTCTGCTTCAAAGGGCAACGGCCTTGCTGCAGTGGTAGCACCGGTTCACGTCAGATCACCGACGTTAAGCACTGTCGGGCTGGGCTAGCACTTGGATGGGTGATGTGGCGTATAAAAATTTTCGGTGCCTGCAGTGTCACACAAATTTTTATTTTTAAAGGCGATCACTTAAGACTATTTCCATGGATTCGCCCCTCAAATTCCTCCCTCATATCACAAAATCGTCGTCTGATGTAGTACAAACTGAAAAAATAAATTCCTTTTAAAGCACAGTTTCGTATATAATTTATATTCAAAACCTTACACCTGTGTCACAGAACAAATTCTACATCGAGATACTTTAGACAAGTTTAAGGGAAGAAACGCTTCCGATAATTATTACAATATTTAAAGAACATCAAAATATGAACAGGCTGAAATGAACAAACAGCACATGAGACTATGTTAATCAATTAAACTGCTAAGCTAAGGAGCATATTATTAGCAAAATGAGAAATATGCAAAAGTGAAATACAAAAATGAGCACTTCTCAAACGGAAGTAAATCTAAACTATCAGAATGGCTGAAAGAGAGCACAATAACATGAGCCATAGACGAATAAGAGCTAAGCAACTAAGCAAATATGAGAATAGGCAAAAATGAGACGCCAACCAAATGAGAGCTGGCCGAACTCCGTCGGCACTTACATACGGTTGCGCTCGCGGCGGGACCTCGGGGCCCGTACGCAACACGCGCGCCTGCGATCGCAGTGCACTCTTAAAGGCGCTCGCGGCGGCGTCTAGCGGCCCTTACGTAAGTTGCTGCCGCAGGTCGACCCTTAATCTATGATGTCACAGTGACCAACTTGTCCGCCGAGCGCTGTTGGCACGCAGGATGATCACAGCCATTGTGAGGCAAAATGAGGAGCTACTCGACTGAGAAGTATTGGCTCCAGTCACGGAAACTGACATACGGCCGGGAGAGCGGTGTGCTGACCACATTGCCCTCCATATCCAAATCCAGTGATGTTGTCTATGACCTGAGGGTAACACAGCGAACAGTCAGTACCTTTGGGTCTTCATGGCCTGTTGAGATGAGGTTTAGTTCCATTTTCTGTCTCTAAGCAGAAAAGTTTTATGTGCACTCCTATAAAACTACTGTATTTGTTCCTTTATGTAATGCTCTAATCTGAGTGTTATTTCAGAAGTTAACTATCAGCTACCTTGCTGGCTGCTGTAAGGCATCGGATTTGTGCCGGGGACGATTTATATATATTCTCATAGAAAGCAGGCAACGGCCACCGCAGTGGATACACCGGTTCCCGTCAGATCACGGAAGTTAAGCGCTGTCGGGCGTGGCCAGCACTTGCATTGTTGACCATCCGGGTCACCAAGCGCTGTTGCCATTTTTATGGGTGCACTCAGCCTCGTGATACCAATTGAGGAGCTACTCGACCGACTAGTAGCGGCTCAAGTCAAAGAAAACCATCATAAAGACTGGCAGAGCGGTGTCTTGACCAACGCCCCTTCTATACGCATCATCATCTGAGGACGACGCGGCGGTCAGATGGTCCCAACTGGCCACTTGTGGCCTGCAGACGGAGTGCATAAAGGTAGGTTAAGGGCAGACAAACATACGTTTACAGCATTTGCAGACTTAGACAAAGCTTTCGACAATGTTGACTGGAATACTTTATTTCAAATTCTAAAGGTGGCTGGGGTAAAATACGGGGAGCGAAAGCCTATTTACAATTTCTACAGAAACCAGATAGCAATTATGAGAATCGAGGGGCAGGGAGGGGAAGCAGTTGTTGAGAAGGGGGTGAAACAGATTTGTAGCCTATCTCCGATGTTATTCTATCTGTATAGTGAGCGAGCAGTAATGGACACAAAAGAAAAATTTGGAGTAGGAGTCCAGGGAGAAGAAATAAAAACTTTGTGGTTCGCCGATGACATTGTAAATCTGTCAGAGGCAGCAAAGGACTTGGAAGAGCATTTCAACCGAACGGACAGTGTCTTGAAATGACAATATAAGATAAACATCAACATAAGCAAAACGACGATAATGCGATGCTGAGGAATTAGATTAGGAAATGACACACTTAAAGCAGTAGATGAGTTTGACTGTTTGGGATGCAAAATAACTGATGATGGTCGAAGTAGAGAGGATATAAAATGTAGACTGGCTAAGGAAAGAAAAGCGTTTCTGAAGAAGAGGAATTTCATAACGTCGAGTATACACTTAAATGTCAGGAAGTTTTTTTCGGAAGGTGTTTGTATGGAAGTGAAACATGGACAAAAAATAGTTTAGACAAGAAGAGAATGGAAGCCTTCAGAATGTGGTGCTACAGAAGAATGCTGAAGATTAGATGGGTGGATCACGTAACTAATGTGATAATTTTTTTTGTCATCAGTCTTCTGACTGGTTTGATGCGGCCCGCCCTCTCCTGTCCGGACTTCTTCATCTCAGAGTAGCACTTGCAACCTACGTCTACAATTATTTGGTGAATGTATCACAACCTCTGTCTTCCTCTACAGTTTTTGCCCTCTAGTACCATGGAAGTAATTTCCTCATGTCTTAACAATGTCCTATCACCCTGTCCCATCTCCTTATCAGTGTTTCCCACATATTCCTTTCCTCTCCGATTCTGCGTAGAGCCTTCTCATTCCTTACCTTATCAGTCCACCTAATTTTCAACATTCGTATGTAGCACCACATCCCAAATGCTTAGATTCTATTCTGTTCCGGTTTTCCCACAGTCCATGTTTCACTACCATGCAACGCTGTACTCCAGACGTACATTCTCAGAAATTTCTTCCTCAAATTAAGGCCGATATTTGATATTAATAAACTCCTCATGGTCAGGAATGCCTTTTTTGCCAGTGCTACTCTGCTTTTGATGTCCTCCTTGCTCCATCCGTCATTGTTTATTTTACTGCCTAGGTAGCAGAATTTCTTAGCTTCATCTACTTCGTGACCATCAATCCTGATGTTAAGTTTCTCGCTGTTCTCATGTTTGCTACTTCTCATTACTTTCGTCTTTCTTCGATTTAAGCTCAACCCATACTGTGTACTCATTAGACTGTTCATTCTATTTGGCAGATCATTTAATTCTTCTTCACTTTCACTCAGGATAGCAATGTGATCAGCGAATCGTATCATTGATATCCTTTCTCCTTGAATTTTAATTCCACTCTTTAACCTTTGTTTTATTTCCATCATTGCTTCCTCGATGTACATATTGAACACTACGGGCGAAAGGCTTCATCCTTGTGTTATACCCTTTTTAATAAGAGCTATTCGTTCTTGATCGTCCACTCTTATTATTACCTATTGGCTGTTTTCATATTGTATAAGACCCGTCTCTCCCTATAGCTTACCAACACTTCTTTTCAGAATTTCGAACATCTTGCACCGTTTCACATTGCCGAACACTTTTGTCAGTTCGAAAATCGAATGTGTCTTGATTTTTCTTTAGTCTTGCTTCCATTATTAACCCAAACGTCAGAATTGGCTCTCTCGTGTCTTTACTTTTCCTAGAGCCAAACTGATCGTCATCTAGTGCATCCTCATTTTTCTTTTCCGTTCTGTGTATAATATTGTAAGCAATTTGGATGCATGAGCTGTTAAGCTGATTGTCCGATGATTCGCGCGCGTGTCAGCTCTTGGCGTCTTCGGAAATGTGTGGATGATGCTTTTTTCAAAAGTCGGATGGTATGTCGCCAGACTCATATATTCTACACACCAACGTTAATAGTCGTTTTGTTGCCACTTCCTCCAATGTTTTTACAAATTCTGGGAGAATGTTACCTATCCCTTCTGCCTTATTTGACCTTAAGTCCTCCAAAGCTCTTTTACATTCTGATTCTAATACTGGATGCCCTATCTCTTCTAAATCGACTCCTATTTCTTCTTCTATCACATCAGACAAATCTCCCCCTCACCCCCTCATAGAGGCTTTCAATATATTCTTTCCACCTATCCGCTCTCTCCTCTGCATTTAACAGTGGAATTCCCATTGCAGTCCTACTGTTACCACCCTTGCTTTTAATGCCACCGAAGGTTGTTTTGACTTTCCTGTGTGCTGAGTCTATCCTTCCGACAACCATTTCTTTTTCGATGTCCTCACATTTTTCCTCCAGCCGTTTCGTCTTAGCTTCCCTGCACTTCCTATTTATTTCATTCCTCAGTGACTTGTATTTCTGCATTCCTGAATTTCCCGGAATATTTTTGTACTTCTTCCTTTCATTAATCAGCTGAAGTATTTCTTCCGTTAACCCATGGTTTCTTCGAAGTTACCTTCTTTGTACCTATGTTTTCCTTCCCAAATTCTGTAATGACCCTTTTTAGAGATGTCCATTCCTCTTCAACAGTACTGCTTACTGGGCTATTTCTTATTGCTGTATCTATAGCCTTAGAGAACTTCAACCGTATCTCGTCATTTCTTAGTACTTAAATATCCCACTTCTCTGCGCACTGATTCTTCCTGACTAATGTCTTAAACCTCAGCCTACTCTTCATCGCTACTATATTGTGATCTGAGTGTATATCTGCTCCTGCGTAAGCCTTACAATCGAGTACCTGATTTCGGAATCTCTGTCTGACCATGATGTAATCTAACTGAAATCTTCCCGTATCACCCGGTCTTTTCCAAGTATATCTCCTCCTCTTGTGATTCTTTTACAGGGTATTCGCTATTAATAGCTGAAACTTGCTACAGAACTCAATTAGTCATTCTCCTCTCTCATTCTTTGCCGAAGCCCATATTCCCCTGTAACCTTTTCTTCTATTCCTTCTCCTACGCTTGCATTCCAGTTCCCAATGACTATTACATTTGCATCCCCCTTTACATACTGTATTGTCCTTTCAATATCCTAACGTACTTTCTCTATCTCTTCATCTTCAGCTTGCGACGTCGGCATGTATACCTGAACTATCGTTGTCGGCGTTGGTTTGCCATCGAGTCTGAGAAGAACAACCCTGTCACTGAACACACTCTCTACCCTAGCTTCATATTCATAACGAATCCTGCTCCTGTTATACCATTTTCTGCTGCTGTTGGTATTACCCTATACTCATCCGACCAGAATACCTTGTCTCCTTTCCATTTCACTTCACTGACCCCTACTATATATAGACTGAGCCTTCGTATTTCCCTTTTCAGATCTTCTAGTTTCCCTACCACGTTCAAGCTTCTGACGTTGCACGCCCCGACTCGTAGAACGTTATGAGAATCGAATTGGGGAGAAGAGAAATTTGTGGCACAACTTGGGCTCTAAAGGGGCTCTGAGCGCTATGGGACTTAACATCTATGGTCATCAGTCCCCTAGAACTTAGAACTACTTAAACCTAACTAACCTAAGGAGAACACACAACACCCAGCCATCACGAGGCAGAGAAAATCCCTGACCCCGCCGGGAATCGAACCCGGGAACCCGGGCGCGGGAAGCGAGAACGCTACTGCACGACCACGAGATGCGGGCGGCACAACTTGGCTAGAAGAAGGAATCGGTTGATAGGGCATCAAGGGATCACCAGTTTAGTACTGGAGGGAAGCGTGGTGGGCAAAAATTGTAGAGGGAGACCAAGAGAGAAATACAGTAAGAAGATTCAGAAGTATGTAGGTTGCAGTAGTTACTCGGGGATGAAGAGGCTCGAACAGGATAGAGTAGCATGGAGAGCTGCATCGCCGGCCGGGGTGGCCGTGCGGTTCTAGGCGCCACAGTCTGGAACCGCAGGACCGCTATGGTCGCAGGTTCGAATCCTGCCTCGGGCATGGATGTGTGTGATGTCCTTAGGTTAGTTAGGTTTAAGTAGTTCTAAGTTATAGGGGACAGATGACCTCACAAGTTAAGTCCCATTGTGCTCAGAGCCATTTTAACCATTTTAGACTTAAGACCTCAACAACAAATGCGTGGTCTCTTTATCTTCATTATTAAGCCTCTCTCAGTGAGGACTTTATTTTGCGTTTGTTACTACTACCTTATACATGGCTGTAACACTATTGAAAAGGTTATGTGTGGTGTCACTGCCAGACACTACACTTGGTAGGTTGTAGCCTTTAAATCGGCCGCGGTCCGTTAGTATACGTCGGACCTGCGTGTCGGCACTATCAGTGATTGCAGACCGAGCGCCGCCATACGGCAGGTCTAGTTTAGAGAGACTCTCTAGGACTCGCCCCAGTTGTACAGCCGACTTTGCTAGCGATGGTTCACTGTCTACATACGCTCTCATTTGCAGAGACGACAGTTTAGCATAGCCTTCAGCCACGTCATTTGCTACGACCTAGCAAGGCGCCATATTCAGTTACTACGAATGTATTCTGAACAGATAATATTGTGAATCATGTACCGTCAAGAGCGATATTCACCATTAACGGATTAATGTTAAGTATCAAACTAATTACGTCCGCTTTCTGAATTATAATTCTTTGTCATGTTCCAGACCTCACGTCAGTATAGTCCTTCCCTCCTCACGCCAGCCTGCGTGAGCTAAAGCGCGTGCATTTCGGCCCCCACTAGTAACACGGTGTTGGCTCTTCTGCCAACACAACATTATGCTGCATCTGCTGTTAATGAGGAGTTCGTTAGCCAACCGAAGGCGGTAGCTTGGGGTTTAGTGCTCCACTCCGCAAGACGATCGCATATTTACCCCTCGCCTACGTGGAGCGAGTTTGGTACAATTTGTGGTTGGCAGTCGAATTTCCACTGATTTGACTCCGTTAACATGTTGAAAAAATGTTTACTTGTTTTTCGTGTTACTGTTATTTTTATTGTCATACGGCGGACTTCGGTCTCCATATGTGTTTCTTTTAGGGGGTTTCGGTGACATGTGCCCGCTTCATTAAGCAGGCTGGGCGTACGAAAGTGGAGGCAAGTCGCGAACGGCCAGTTGCCTACAGGTGGTCCTGCACCACTTCATCTTTCCGAGCCCACTACGCCTTACCAAGACAGGGCTGTATATGTAAATCCTTGAAGTGTTAACCGGCTAATTTGGTAATTGAGTAATTACTAGACTTATTTACATAATGTGTTCGTGCATGTGAGACTCGGCCAACTGAATGGTTAATACTACTTTTATGCACAGTTGGTTTTTTTACTGGCCGAATACTAGAAGATATAAGATCAGTTGTTTTCATGAAGGTTCTCACTGATTATTTGTACCGATCACGACGCAGGATGTAACACCAGTTCTGTCTGCTTATTTCTCTTGCGTGACTTCAGCACCTCCGCTATCCGAGGGTACAGTAATTTTCTTATATTGTGCTTATTTATCGTGCTGCGGATCCGAATGCTCACTCCATAGATATTTGAACTCTGCGGGTGTACCACCGTCCGTCGTCTGCTAGGATGTCGTCTAACGGCGGCAGCTAAGTCCAAATTCGCCGAGTCCATTCTGCTTGTCGCGTTAGATTGATTGTAAGATACGTGCGAAAGACTGATCCACCTCATCTCCTGACGTATGGGTTCAACGTTCAAGGCTGCTGTTACTTGTACATTCGGTTCGACTCAGGCTCTCACAAAATTCCATATTTCCCTTACAACCTGCCGTATGAGAGAAGCGACTTTATGGTGGTCTTCCACAACAGCAATAGGGACCACATTTGTTGGGCGATCATGCTTATTTCGTCCTAATATCTTTCTGTTGTATTTCCTTGATGCGCTGGCGCCAGACGAATTCTTCCGTTGTTGTGACATCCTTTATCAGAACAGCATTGTACATGTGTTCTGCGACTCATCAGACGTGAGATTTTGCCACCTTCTGTCACACTCGGATCTAGAATCTTGTAAAGGACCAAAACATTCTGTATATGTGACAGAGTCATTGTATCATTTGGCCATGACGTGGAGTCCTGTTCATCAGTTCTCCTTCTAAGCGGGCTTGCTGTTGATTGTTGCCAAATGTTTCTCAGTTCGGCCTCGAATTTGTCCCAACTGTAGAGCTCCTCTTCATTATTCTCGAACCACTGCTAGACTGTGCCGTCTAAATAATTATAGCAATTTGGCAAACACATCATATATTTCCATCTATTGTATCTGCTGTCTCGGTCGAATACTTTCATCCATTTCGTCGGATGTTGACCAGCGTCTCCAGAGAAAACACTGAATGGAGCCTCACATGGATCTGGCTTACTACTGCTTTGGAATCCATCCATCTCCTGAATATTCTTAAGAATATGTACTGGTCGTATTTCGGTTCCTGTCCGTGTAGAAGACTGCTTTTACGTTGTCTAATTAGAGCCACAGTGATATACTGAAGTACCGGGAGTCTCCACTTAGAAAATCCGAATGCTGGATCGTCAACGAAATACAATATTTAGCACTGCAAGCATGTGTATTATAAACATAAGCATACAGCCAGAACAAAACTGTCCTGCTGGGCGACAAGTGCAGTTATTTACACAAACGCCGAATAATCAAGAATGTTGGTATTTATACAAATATAGAATATACTGTTGCGGGATGTCGATGGTCGAACCCGGGACTCCAGATGGCCGAGCTGAATCCTGGGCCCACTGCGCCGCTTCGCGTCAGGAGGCCGAGCAAGTTCAATAGCGTCAAGGGCAGTGCAGAGTGATAGAGCGGAATTCGGAAGTATTCCTTCATTCCCATAATTTACAGTACTACGATGGGTCCAGCGTAGTGTTAGCGTGCCGCCCCCAGAGTTGTTCTGTAAGTCCAGTCGGCTCAGCAACTCCTGGTATGCCGATGTCACTGCTCCATCATCAAGGCCGCTCAGCTGGAAGTCGACCGCGTTCTGCCCGGTCGCCATCCGTCGAGGCATCGCGTCTTGCGTCGCGTAGCTGCCCGCGATTCCGGAGACTGTTACAATCCCTGGTCCCTGTCGCCCTGTGCCCGTTTGGCCTGCTCTGTCCGACGATGGGACGAAGGTGGTTGTACCGGTCACCCGTGTCCTCTGGCCGCCGCTGCTCCCAGGACAGAACCGGATTCGAACCCGCGCCCTCCTGGATGCTGTGCCGCAACTTGCTGTTAGTGATGCTTGCCGAATGGCAACACCCGCCGCTGTCTCTGGCGCCGCTGCAGCGCTGCCACGCTGCCACGGCCCCTGCAGCGTACGCTTCACCCGGACCCTGATACGGCAGGTGGGAAGCGAATGTGGCCCGTCCGGGACCCGCTGCAAAACCGCTGTCACTGCCCTCCTTTAGGCAGTCTGTGCAATCTCCAAGTACCTGGCTGCCGTTCTGTCCCACCCCGATGTTGTGTCCCTGGAGGCGGAATACAGACCGAACAAGTACACTCCTGGAAATTGAAATAAGAACGCCATGAATTCATTGTCCCAGGAAGAGGAAACTTTATTGACACATTCCTGGGGTCAGATACATCACATGATCACACTGACAGAACCACAGGCACATAGACACAGGCAACAGAGCTGCACAATGTCGGCACTAGTACAGTGTATATCCACCTTTCGCAGCAATGCAGGCTGCTATTCTCCCATGGAGACGATCGTAGAGATGCTGGATGTAGTCCTGTGGAACGGCTTGCCATGCCATTTCCACTTGGCGCCTCAGTTGGACCAGCGTTCGTGCTGGACGTACAGACCGCGTGAGACGACGCTTCATCCAGTCCCAAACATGCTCAATGGGGGACAGATCCGGAGATCTTGCTGGCCAGGGTAGTTGACTTACACCTTCTAGAGCACGTTGGGTGGCACGGGATAGATGCGGACGTGCATTGTCCTGTTGGAACAGCAAGTTCCCTTGCCGGTCTAGGAATGGTAGAACGATGGGTTCGATGACGGTTTGGGTGTACCGTGCACTATTCAGTGTCCCCTCGACGATCACCAAAGGTGTACGGCCAGTGTAGAAGGTCGCTCCCCACACCATGATGCCGGGTGTTGGCCCTGTGTGCCTCGGTCGTATGCAGTCCTGATTGTGGCGCTCACCTGCACGGCGCCAAACACGCATACGACCATCATTGGCACCAAGGCAGAAGCGACTCTCATCGCTGAAGACGACACGTCTCCATTCGTCCCTCCATTCACGCCTGTCGCGACACCACTGGAGGCGGGCTGCACGATGTTGGGGCGTGAGCGGAAGACGGCCTAACGGTGTGCGGGACCGTAGCCCAGCTTCATGGAGATGGTTGCGAATGGTCCTCGCCGATACCCCAGGATATAGACGGATACAGAGACAATATGGCTCAATACTTCTGCAGGGGACTCCCAACAACTTATTGAGTCCATGTCAAGTAAAACTGTTGCACTACGCCTGGTAAAAGCAGATCCGACACGATAGTAGGAGGTACCCCATGACTTTCGTCACCTCATTGTATATCGAACTCATGTTTTTCTACGAACAGGGTTCGGAAAATTTACATCCTATTAACCAAGCATACTGGAAATACAAGTGAGCTGTGCACGGCTCGTGTTCATGACATTTATTGTTTGTCATCTTCGATTATGGTACTGCCGCCTAGTTTTCTTATTCCTTTTACTGGCGTCACTAACTTCTTACCTTACTTTGCCCGTGAGCCAGCAGCGCGTATTATAGTGCACAGTCGTACCAACTGTGGAACGACCAATAGTACCTCCGGGTCGTCGTGTGTCGGGAAGTCAACTGGAGACGGACCATCAGTGCAGACGGGCACGGAGTAGCAGTCGGGGACAAAGGAGCATCAGGCACGAGCGCCAGTGAGATGCGCACAACCAGTACTCTCCGACATCTGGCGACACACATGTACAGTCCGACTGAAGAAGACTGGAGCGGCAACGACCGTTGGTTGGTCGTTCAGTCGGTCATCTCATCACCGACGTGTATTTGATCTTTTGACGGTTTCCGGGTGCTGGGCAGTCGGTCGGTTGGGGGAGAGCAGCGAGGAAGTCTCTGTGGCGCGTAGTCAGGCGAGAGCCGTTGGCAGAGTGCACGCGCGGTTGGAATTGTGAGGAGTTTCTTGCGAGGGTTACAAAATTCGTCGCCCTACTATCAAGCCTTAACCGCTATTACATTTCTTCGTTTGATCCTGGTTGTCGCTTTCTGGGAGATTCCCTCGAGCAACAACGTGTGTGCATTGAAGTCGGCTAGAATTGCAGCCGTCTTCCTGTGTGGTGTTTAACTTAATTTAATTCATTCCTTCAGTAAAGAAGTATCTTCTGCCTTGTGGCCTTTGACGTTCCGGTCACCTGCCCTGGTCGTTGACGTAGTTTTTAGCAGTGTATTTTCCACGTCGTGTTGATGCTGTCCAGCACGGTGTGTTGTTCGACAGCTGAGGTGTTGTTGGTAGTTTTGGGTGTTTATTCTGACTTGGCTGGATTGGGCACCAGTATCCAGAACATTGTGTTATTGACATCTTGTTGTCGTTTTGCTGGTCGGGTGAAGCAGAACTGATCTTGTTGGTTGGTTCGTCAGCTGGTTTTTGGTTGGGTTGCCTTTTGATCAAGAGGTTGTCGCTCTGGCTGCTTGTAACACCTAATCGTGCGTTTAGGCCGACCCTTGCAACCTTATCAGCGCCGCTCCATGTGTTTTACATAGTGACTTCCTTTTAAGTTTTAAGTACCCTGTGTGGCCTTCAGCCGGGTTTTAGTTTATTAAAATTGCAAGGCTTTTCTTCTTAGGCCTTAAGCTATAAAAAAGAAAAATTTGGTTTCTCATTTGGTATGTGGGTTTCAGCCTAGTTTCACCCTTTTAAAATTAAATCTGAAAATTCCTTATCTGCAGGCCATAAACTGTAAATTTGTTTCAAGCTGGTATATGGCCTTCAGCCGAGCTTTCAGCCTTTTCAAATCAAAGGTTAAAAATTTTGTCTAGACATTAAGCCGTAAGAAATATTTTCTAGTTTGTATGTGGCCTTCAGCCGAGTTTTCCAGCTTAAATTAAAAATTAGAAATTTCTTTGTCTGGGCTCTAAGCCGTGAGATTGTTCGGGCTTCATATATGGCCTTCAGTCGAGTTTTATGTGAAGCATTTTAGGATAGAGCCTCTAGCCTATTTTAGTTGAAATTTAGAAGCTCTACCCTTTAGGCCTTAAGCCGTAAAATTGTCTTCTGCATGGTGTGGCCTTCAGCCGAGTTTTAATCTCTCTTAAATTAAAAAATTAAAAATCCATGTCTTTCCCTTAAGTCATTAGATTGTTAATCTATTGCCGGCCGCGGTGGTCTAGCGGTTCTAGGCGCTCAGTTCAGAACCGCGAGACTGCTACGGTCGCAGGTTCGAATCCTGCCTCGGGCATGGATGTGTGTGATGTCCTTAGGTTAGTTAGGTTTAAGTAGTTCTAAGTTCTTGGGGACTGATGACCACGGATGTTTAGTCCCATAGTGCTCAGAGCCATTTGAACCGTTTTGTTAATGTGGCCTTCAGCCAAGTTTTACACGAAATATTTTAAGATAAAGCCTTCAGCCTTTCAAATTGAAAGCTCTTCTTCCTAGGCCTTAACCAATAAATTTTTTTGTAGACATGCTGCCTTCAGCCGAGTTTTCACCCTATTTAGACTAAACATCGAAAATCTTTGTTTCTGCCTTAAGCCGTAGCACTGTTCTTGATTAATGTCTGGCCTTCAGCAGAGTTCTTTGGAAAAAATTTAAGCTAAGGATTTTAGCCTATTTATATTGAAGATAAAATTTTGTTTTGAAGAAGTGAAACCTCCAGAAGAACTGCTGGACCTCAATTCCTTGCTTACACATTGTGCCTTGTATTTTCGATGTGCCCTTCATCCGATCTAAATTAAATCAAAGGAGGTCTCTCGTCAAAAATCTCGAGAGTTTTTGATTCTTGTCTGTGCGATTGTGGTTTTAACAAACAAAGTTTGTGTGTTGAGTGCAACTGACATTAACTTATTTTGGCCACTTTCTACAAATCTAACCTCAGTCGCTCTGTCCTGCTAGCTCAGGGATTTCAGCAAGAACCTTCCAGAAATAATAAAGACTAACTAAAAACTAATTTCTACGGGTGGAGTTCGAGCTGACGACCCGCAGCAAGCCAGCCATCGATGTTAACCACTACGCTGTTCTGTACGTCGCAGAACTTGTGGCGTTGTACCGTACGGTTCATCGAACAGGCGGAGAAATTCTCTGTGAGACTGCACAACTGCTGCACCACTAAAAGAATACACAGCACCACCTCCTTGTTTACCGAAATCGCCTGTCCGCTCAAAAAAGTGGTTCAAATGGCTCTGAGCACTATGGGACTTAACTTCTGA
This sequence comes from Schistocerca gregaria, assembly GCF_023897955.1. Lineage (NCBI taxonomy): Eukaryota > Metazoa > Arthropoda > Insecta > Orthoptera > Acrididae > Schistocerca > Schistocerca gregaria. Next base: position 959,735,061 of record NC_064921.1, on the reverse strand, counting down.
GGTCAACAGTCCCCTAAACCTTAGAACTACTTAAACCTAAGTAACCTAAGGACATCACACACAACCATGCCCGAGGCAGGATTCGAACCTGCGACCGTAGCGGTCACGCTGTTCCAAATTGTAGCGCCTAGAACCGCTCGGCCACTGTCCGCTCACAGTCCACCTTGTATAGAACCCAAGTTTCGGCGAAATGCAGTTCTTTTGTGTATCGCAGGCAAACCAGGAATCAGTTAGGTTGGTAGTGACAGCTTTCTAACTTATCAGTGCCTGCTATTTTTGTGCATGAGGTGATCACTGTTACGCACTTTAGATAGGAGGTGCGTATTTAAACCCCCACGACTGCGGAGTTGTGTAATCGATGAAGCCTACTTTCGTTGTTAATTTTGGCGCTGAAACTTGTTTAATTTTCTCTTACGTCGTAACGTTAAGCAAAGTTTATGGCCTATTATTACTCCGTATTAAGTAGGCGAGACGCTGAAGTGGAAGTTAATTATTTCGAAGTCGTTGACACCTTTCCGATATCACATCTTAGCGCGCAGTTGGGGAGCAGAGACAGTGCGTTGGCGGAAATTGTCAGACGTTGCCACTGCTATACTCAAATACGTACAGTATAATGTGAGCAATAACGTCCAGCTGCTTAATTCAGCTTTTAATCAGGGTGTTGTTCGACACACACTTTTCAGTGTTCAGCACTAATATGTTGTGGATTACCGCTTTTCCTCAGTGACAATTCTGAGTCGAAGAATCTTCCTACCACACTTCACGCCATTTTTTCTTCTGAGTTAATTTGTTACAGTCCCAGGCTATGCTGCTGTCGACAGCTACTTAGTGTATGTTTGATCCCAGTAAAGACTGTTTTGAATAATCTAAGAAGGTTACCTGAGATAAATACTGTGACTCTAGCAGAAGGTAGGCAACGTTTCTGTAATCTTTCACCAGGGAAAATGCACTCCTCTTGATTCACACGTATTTAAAAATTGTAAATTTATTGTTTAGTGTTTTACATATGGTATGCCACCACAGAGCAACTGAATGCCACTTTTCACAGCTATTATTATTAGTGTTACAGTCCACGATATAGTATTAAAATAGTTTTTACCTTTTATAATCATTTATCTGTATAGTCCTGTAACTTAACACCACATCACAATAATTAGCTACCTAAAAAAAGTGAAAACAAAGTGAACTAGAGAAGTGAGAGAGACGGAGGGGAAGGAAAGAAAGAGATGGAGAAATGCAGCATGCCCTGTAATCTTAAAATACAATTAAAAATATTATCAGTAATGGTAAAAAGGGTTAAGAATTTAGTGAGATACTGCTAGGCATAAGTAATAATTTCTACATCTACATCTACATCTACATCCATACTCCGCAAGCCACCTGACGGTGTGTGGCGGAGGGTACCCTGAGTACCTCTATCGGTTCTCCCTTCTATTCCAGTCTCGTATTGTACGTGGAAAGAAGGATTGTCGGTATGCTTCTGTGTGGGCTCTAATCTCTCTGATTTTATCCTCATGGTCTCTTCGCGAGATATACGTAGGAGGGAGCAATATACTGCTTGACTCTTCGGTGAAGGTATGTTCTCGAAACTTCAACAAAAGCCCGTACCGAGCTACTGAGCGTCTCTCCTGCAGAGTCTTCCACTGGAGTTTATCTATCATCTCCGTAACGCTTTCGCAATTACTAAATGATCCTGTAACGAAGCGCGCTGCTCTCCGTTGGATCTTCTCTATCTCTTCTATCAACCCTACCTGGTGCGGATCCCACACTGCTGAGCAGTATTCAAGCATTGGGCGAACAAGCGTACTGTAACCTACTTCCTTTGTTGTCGGATTGCATTTCCTTAAGATTCTTCCAATGAATCTCAGTCTGGCATCTGCTTTACCGACGATCAACTTTATATGATCATTCCATTTTAAATCACTCCTAATGAGTACTCCCAGATAATTTATGGAATTAACTACTTCCAGTTGCTGACCTGCTATTTTGTAGCTAAATGATAAGGGACCTATCTTTCTATGTATTCGCATCACATTACACTTGTCTACATTGAGATTCAATTGCCATTCCGTGCACCATGCGTCAATTCGCTGCAGATCCTCCTGCATTTCAGTACAATTTTCCATTGTTGCAACCTCTCGATACACCACAGCATCATCTGCAAAAAGCCTCAGTGAACTTCCGATGTCATCCACCAGGTCATTTATGTATATTGTGAATAGCAACGGTCCTATGACACTCCCCTGCGGCACACCTGAAATCACTCTTACTTCGGAAGACTTCTCTCCATTGAGAATGACATGCTGCGTTCTGTTATCTAGGAACTCCTCAATCCAATCACACAATTGATCTGATAGTCCGTATGCTCTTACTTTGTTCATTAAACGACTGTGGGGAACTGTGTCAAACGCCTTGCGGAAGTCAAGAAACACGGCATCTACCTGTGAACCCGTGTCTAAGGCCCTCTGAGTCTCGTGGACGAATAGCGAGAGCTGGGTTTCACACGACCGTCTTTTTCGAAACCCATGCTGATTCCTACAGAGTAGATTGCTGATGATTCTCTTATTATCTGGTGGCTTTCGTAGCCGTGTGAAATCTCTTAAGTTATTAAGGTGTGTCATGCACCTCAGCAAATTCGTACCTCATCAAATGAACGTTTCGATCCCTCTACTGGGATATTCTTCAGGATCATCTGATATAAACTGATTGCATGTGGTTCAGCTAACCAGAAACACGAGAGGAAAAATGTATGTTTCGACGCCTCTGCTGGGTTCTTACTCATGTTCTTCTGGATTTCTGGTAAGGTGAATACATGCAGTTCAGTTTACTTGGGATACTAGAAGATCCTGAAGAAGTGCGCAACAGAGGTGTCGAAACATCTATTTCTGAGGAAGAAATCTACAGAGGTACATGACGTAGCCTAATAACCTAGAAGACCATACTCAGTTATTGTTTTATCTGTAGCTGATGGAGGGTATTCCACCAAGCGCAGTCTGTGACCGTATATACAGAGCGTTGCAGCACCCCGACACTCAGCCGCGTATAAATAGGAATGAGTTCACTAACAAGGCACTGAAGTTTGGCAGCTCTCTTGGATGGTGGGACATGTCACACCACCGACTACATGTACCAGCAGCTGGGGCGCGAACATTCCAGTCCACGGTGGGTCGCTGGTTCGACACTGCGGGGTCTGCAGCCAGCCAGTGACGGGCCATGTCACGGCTCACTACTGCGGGCAGTCTTGTTGACGCCCAACACACGCCGGAGGCATCCTGAGGCGAGGGCTGCAGGATCGACTATCGGATCACAGGCGCTTGTTGTCGCTGCGATGTTAGCCACGCCGGCGAGGAAGTACGCCGAAGGTGCTTTGCAGCTCACAACGCGCGGCAGGGGCGAATACTGCTGAGTCGACTGCCGAAGCATCCCGACGTCGTCACAACTCCGTGGCCGTACAAGGCCGACACACAGCAGTGCGCTGCACGGGTCACTGAAGCAGCCATTCCGTGACAAGCGATTTTGCAGGCAGTAACCATGGACCTTGCCGTTGGTGGGGAGGCTTGCGTGACTCAGCGATACAGATAGCCGTACCGTAGGTACAACCATAACGGAGGGGTATCTGTTGAGAGGCCAGACAAACGTGTGGTTCCTGAAAAGGGGCAGCAGCCTTTTCAGTAATTGCAAGGGCAACAGTCTGGATGATTGACTGATCTGGCCTTGTAACACTAACCAAAACAGCCTTGCTGTGCTGGTACTGCAAACAGCTGAAAGGAAGGGGAAACTACAGCCGTAATTTTCCCCGAAGTCATGAAGCTTTACTGTATGGTTAAATGATGATGGCGTCCTCTTGGGTAAAATATTCCAGAGGTAAAATAGTCCCCCATTCGGATCTCCGGGCGGGGACTACTCAAGTGGACGTCGTTATCAGGAGAAAGAAAACTGGCGTTCTACGGATCGGAGCGTGGAATGTCAGATCCCGTAATAGGGCAGGTAGGTTAGAAAATTTAAAAAGGGAAATGGATAGGTTAAAGTTAGATATAGTGGGAATTTGTGAAGTTCGGTGGTAGGAGTAACAAGACTTCTGGTCAGGTGACTACAGGGTTATAAATACAAAATCAAATAGGGGTAATGCAGGAGTAGGTTTGATAATGAATAGGAAAATAGGAATGCGGGTAAGCTACTACAAACAGCATAGTGAACGTATTATTGTGGCCAAGATAGATACGAAGCCGATATCTACTACAGTAGTACAAGTTTATATGCCCACTAGCTCTGCAGATGACGAAGAAATTGAAGAAATGTATGATGAAATAAAAGAAATTATTCAGATAGTGAAGGGAGACGAAAATTTAATAGTCATGGGTGACTGGAATTCGAGTGTAGGAAAAGGGAGAGAAGGAATCGTAGTAGGTGAATATGGATTGGGGCTAAGAAATGAAAGAGGAAGCCGCCTGGTAGAATTTTGCACAGAGCACAACTTAATCATAGCTAGCACTTGGTTTAAGAACCATGAAAGAAGGTTGTATACATGGAAGAACCCTGGAGATACTAAAAGGTATCAGATAGATTATATAATGGTAAGACAGAGATTTAGGAACCAGGTTTTAAATTGTCAGACACTTCCAGGGGCAGGTGTGGACTCTGGCCACAATCTATTGGTTAGATCAAAACTGAAGAAACTGCAAAAAGGTGCGAATTTAAGGAGATGGGACCTGGATAAACTGAAAGAACCAGTGGTTGTACAGAGTTTCAGGGAGAGCATAAGGGAACAATTGACAGGAATGGGGGAAAGAAATACAGTAGAATAAGAATGGGTAGCTTTGAGAGATGAAGTGGTGAAGGCAGCAGAGGATCAAGTAGGTAAAAAGATGAGGGCTAGTAGAAATCCTTGAGTAACAGAAGAAATATTGCATTTAATTGATGAAAGGAGAAAATATAAAAATGCAGTGAATGAAGCAGGCAAAAAGGAATACAAACGTCTCAAAAATGAGATCGACAGGAAATGCAAAATGGCTAAGCAGGGATGGCTAGATGACAAATGTAAGGATGTAGAGGCTTATCTCACTAGGGGTAAGATAGATACTGTCTACAGGAAAATTAAAGAGACCTTTGGAGAAAAGAGAACCACTTGTATGAATACCAAGAGCTCAGATGGAAACCCAGTTCTAAGCAAAGAAGGGAAAGCAGAAAGGTGGCAGGAGTATATAGAGGGTCTATACAGCGGCAATGTTCTTGAGGACAATATTATGGAAATGGAAGAGGATGTAGATGGAGATGAAATGGGAGATACGATACTGCGTGAAGAGTTTGACGGAGCACTGAAAGACCTGAGTCGAAACAAGGCCCTCGGAGTAGACAACATACCATTAGAACTACTGACGGCCTTGGGAGAGCCAATCCTGACAAAACTCTACCATCTGGTGAGCAAGATGTATGAGACAGGCGAAATACCCTCAGACTTCAAGAAGAATATAATAATTCCAATCCCAAAGAAAGCAGGTGTTGACAGATGTGAAAGTTACCGAACAATTAGTTTAATAAGACACAGCTGCAAAATACTAACACGAATTCTTTACAGACGAATGGAAAAACTGATAGAATCTGACCTCGGGGAAGATCAGTTTGGATTCCGTAGAAATACTGGAACACGTGAGGCAATACTGACCTTACGACTTATCTTAGAAGCTAGATTAAGGAAAGGCAAACCTACGTTTGTAGCACTTGTAGACTTACAGAAAGGTTTTGACAATGTTGACTGGAATACTCTCTTTCAAATTCTAAAGGTGGCACGGGTAAAATACAGGGAGCAAAAGGCTATTTACAATTTGTAGAGAAACCGGATGGCAGCTATAAGAGTTGAGGTACATGAAAGAGAAGCAGTGGTTGGGAAGGGAGTAAGACAGGGTTGTAGCCTCTCCCCGATGTTATTCAATCTGTATATTGAGCAAGCAGTAAAGGAAACAAAAGAAAAATTCGGAGTAGGTATTAAAATCCATGGGGAAGAAATAAAAACTTTGTGGTTCGCCGATGACATTGTAATTCTGTCAGAGACAGCAAAGGACTTAGAAGAGCAGTTGAATGGAATGGACAGTGTCTTGAAAGGAGGATATAAGATGAACATCAACCAAAGCAAAACGAGGATAATGGAATGTAGTCGAATTAAGTCGGGCGATGCTAAGGGAATTAGATTAGGAAATGAGACACTTAAAGTAGTAAATGAGTTTTGCTATTTGGGGAGCAAAATAGCTGATGATGGTCGAAGTAGAGAGGATATAAAATGTAGACTGGCAATGGCAAGGAAAGCGATTCAGAAGAAGAGAAATTTGTTAACATCGAGTATAGATTTAGGTGTCAGGAAGTCATTTCTGAAAGTATTTGTATGGAGTGTAGCCATGCATGGCAGTGAAACGTGAACGATAAATAGTTTAGACAAGAAGAGAATAGAAGCTTTCGAAATGTGGTGCTACAGAAGAATGCTGCAGATTAGATGGGTAGATCACATAATTAATGAGGAAGTATTGAATAGGATTGGGGAGAAGAGAAGTTTGTGGCACAACTTGACTAGAAGAAGGGATCGGTTGGTAGGACATGTTCTGAGGCATAAAGGGATCACCAGTTTAGTATTGGAGGGCAGTGTGGAGGGTAAAAATCGTAGAGGGAGACCAAGAGATGAATACACTAAGCAGATTCAGAAGGATGTAGATTGCAGTAGGTACTGGGAGATAAAGAAGCTTGCACAGGATAGAGTAGCATGGAGAGCTGCATCAAACCAGTCTCAGGACTGAAGACCACAACTACAACAACAAAGTGATGTCCTCAGCATTGCGGGCCCCAGTGATGCAGACTAAGAAGCTGGGGGCACTGTAGCTGAAAATAATAAAACAGACGTACTATCATCCTGTCTCTTTTTCGTATCAGTGTATTCCACATATTCCTTTCCTCTCCAATGCTTCGCAGAACCGCCTCATTCCTTACCTTATCAGTCCACCTAATTTTCGGCATTCGTCTGTAGCACCACATCTCAAACCTGGCTGCTCTGATTTCTGCTACTTTCAATACCTTCGTCTTTTTATGATTTACTCTCAGTCCATGTTCTGTACAGAATATTCTGTACACTCCAGATATTGTAATTCTTCTTCACTTTTACTAACACATCAATGTCATCAGCAAATCTTATCATTGATGTCCTGTCACCTTGAATTTTAATCTCAGTCTTGTACCTTTCTTTTATTTCCGTAATTGCTTCTTCGATGACAGGATTGAACAGTAGGGGTGAAAGGCTTCCCTTTTTAATCCGAGCACTTCATTCTTGGTCGTCCACTCTTATTCTTCCCTCTTGGTCTTTGACCATATTGTATTTTACACATCTCTTCCTACGGCTTACCACTATTTTTCTCAGAATTTCGAACACCTTGCATCATTTTACATTGTCGAACGCTTTTTCCAGGAACACAAATCCTATGAACATGTCTTGACTTTAATTTAATCTGTCTTCATTGTTATCTCCAATGTTAGAAATGCCTATCGCGTGCCTTAACTTTTCATAAACTCAAACTGATCGTCGTCTAGCTCATCCTCAATTGTCTTTTACATTCTTTTGTATATCATTCTTGTCACTGATTTGGATGCATGAGCTGTTAAGCTGATTGTGAGATAATTCTCGCAGTTGTCAGCTCTTTCTGTCTTCGGAATTGTGTGAATATTTTTCTGAAAGCCAGGTGAAATGTGGCCAGACTCATACATTGTACACACCATTGTGAATAGTCGTTTTGTTGTCACTTCCCCCAATGATTTTTAGAAATTCTGACGGAATGTTATCTATCCCTTCTGCCTTATTTGATCTTAAAGTCCTCCAAAGATCTTTTAAAATATAATTCTAATACTGGATCCCCTATTTCTTCTAAACCGACTTCAATTTCTCCTTCCATCACATCAGGCGAATCTTCCCCCACACAGATGGTTTCAATGTATTCCTTCCACCTATCCGCTCTGTCCGCTGAATTTAACAGTGGAATTCTCGTTGGACTCTTAATGTACCACCCTTCCTTTTAAAATCACCGAAAGTTGTTTTTACTTTCCTGTATGCTGAGCCTGTTCTTCTGACAGTAATTTATTTTTCGATTTCCTCACATTTTTCGTGCAGCCATTTCGTTTTAGCAACCCTGCCATTCCTATTTATTTCATTCCTCAGTGATTTGTTTTTCTGTATTCCTGAGTATCCCGGAACATTTTTCTACTTCTTCCTGTCATCGATCAGCTGAAGTATTTCTTCTGTTACCCATGGTTTCTTCGCAGTTACCTTCTTTGTACCTATGTTTTTTTTTTTTTTCAATTTCTGTGATTGCCATTCTTAGAGAAGATAATTCCTCTTCAACTGTACTGCCTACTGAGCTATTCCTTATTGATGTATCTACAGCTTTAGAGAACTTCAATCGTATCTCGTCACTCCTTAGTACTTCCGTATCCGACTTCTTAGAGTTTCGATTCTTCCTGACTAATGTCTTCAGCCTACTCTTCGTCACTACTATATTGTGATCTGAGTCTATATCTGCTTCTGGGTACGGCTTACAATCCAGTATTTTGGAATCTGTCTGACCAAGATGTAATGTAAATGAAATGTTCCCGTATCACCCAGCCTTTTCCAAGTATACCTCCTCGCCTTGTGCTTATTGAACAGAGTATTCGCTATTACTAGGTGAAATTTGTTGCAGAACTCAGTCAGTCTCTTTCCTCTCTCATTCCCAATACCAAGCCCTTATTCTCTCCTAACTCTTTCGTTTAACCCTACAACCTCATTCCAGTCCCCCATGATAATTAGATTTTCATCTCCCATTACAGGTTGAATTTTCCTTTCAGTATCCTCATATACTTTCTCTATCTCTTTATCTTTAGCTTGAGACGTCATCGTGTATACCTAAACTATTGCTGTCGGTGCTAGATTGCTGTCGATCCCGATAAGAACAACACTATCATTGAACTGTTCACAGTAATACATTCTCTGCTCTACCTTCCTATTCATAACGAATCCTACACCCGTTAAACCATTTTCTTCAGCTGTTAAAATTACTCTATATTCATCTGACCAGATATCCTTGTCTTCTTTCCATTTTTGATTAGATTAGATTAGTACTTGTTCCATAGATCATGAGTACAACACTTCGTGGTAATCTGATTTTTATCAAGCGTGGAAGAAGTAGTATTTTTTTTTTTTGCTTTTTGTTACTAAGGAACATTACGTAAATTCTACTAGTTTCTTCTGCCATTACGATCTGAGCCATTTCTTGTTATTTTGGGTATTTCAGAACCATTTGGCAATGATCGGTTATTAAATTAAGCTGATAGTGTACGGAAAGTCCTTAATAAAAATAAGAAAAATGGTTTCCTTATACTTTTTAAAACTGCCATCAGTTGAGAAATAGGTGTAACCTTCGAAAAGCATACAGCTTTTGTGGATTCAGGCACAAAAGAATTTAATAGAACAATTCTGTAATCTGACCAGATATCCTTGTCCTTTTTTCCATTTTTGATTAGATTAGGTTAGTACTTGTTCCATAGATCATGAATACAACACTTCGTGGTAATCTGATATTTATCAAACGTAGAAGAAGTGGTATAATGTTTTCTTGCTTTTTGTTACTAAGAAACATTATGTAAATTCTACTAGCTTCTTCTGCCATTACGATCTGAGCCATTTCTTGTTATTTTGGGTATTTCAGAACCACTTGGCAATGATCGGTTGTACGGAAAGTCCTTAATAAAAATAAGAAAAATGGTTTCATTATACTTTTTAAAACTGCCATCGGTTGTGAAATAGGTGTAACCTTCGAAAAGCATACAGCTTTTGTGGATTCAGGCACAAAAAATTTAATAGAACAATTCTGTAATTCACTCAAGATTCATTAATTTATTGGAAACGACATTTACATCATTATTTGAACTGATACAAGCTTTTTGTGAGCCAGGTGCCTATTAGTTTTCAGATTGGAGCACATGTTAAGCCACCTGCTGGATGGTGGACTTAAGTCAGATAGAGGCCCCGAAACCGAGTAACAGGGCCAAGCGCGTTAAGCTCTTGGCTCCTGGAACTGGGACGTGGCCTAGCTCCGCAAGAAAACGAGATCTGGAGTATCGGATACCGTGGGATGGCCAGTCTAAGATGCCGTTGCTGGCTGTTCCCGAATTCGTGCTGAAATGATTTTGTGTCCTCCACATCTATACTGTGCAAATTACTGCAACTTGTTCACCATAGGGCATTTTCTGAATTGCCAAATATACAGGGTGAGTCACCTAACATTACCGCTGGATATATTTCTTAAACCACATCAAATACTGACGAATCGATTCCACAGACGAACGTGAGGAGAGGGGCTAGTGTAATTGGTTAATACAAAGCATAAAAAAATGTACGGAAGTATATTTTTTAACACAAACCTACGTTTTTTTAAATGGAACCCCATTAGTTTTGTTAGCACATCTGAACATATAAACAAATACGTAATCAGTGCAGTTTGTTGCATTGTAAAATTTTAATTACATCCGGAGATATTGCACCTAAAGTTGACGCTTGAGTACCACTCCTCCGCTGTTCGATCGTGTGTATCGGAGAGAACCGAACTACGTAGGGATCCAAAGGGAACGGTGATGGACCTTAGGTACAGAAGAGACTGGAACAGCACATTACGTACACATGCTAACACCTTTTTATTGGTCTTTTTCACTGCCGCACATGTACATTTTACTTGAGGGGTGAGGTACACGTACACACGTGGTTTCCGTTTACAATTACGGAGTGGAATAGAGTGTGTCCCGACATGTCAGGCCAATAGATGTTCAATGTGGTGGCCATCATCTGCTGCACACAATTGCAATCTCTGGCGTAATGAATGTAGTACACGCCGCAATACATCTGGTGTAATGTCGGCGCAGGCTGCCACAATACGTTGTTTCATATCCTCTGGGGTTGTAGGCCCATCACGGCACACATTCTCCTTTAACGTACCCCACAGAAAGAAGTCCAGAGGTGTAAGATCAGGAGAACGGGCTGACCAATTTATGCGGCCTCCACGTCCTATGAAACGCCCGTCGAACATGCTGTCAAGGGTCAGCCTAGTGTTAATTGCGGAATGTGCAGGTGCACCATCATGCTGATACCACATACGTCGACGCGTTTCCAGTGGGACATTTTCGAGCAGCGTTGGCAGATCATTCTGTAGAAACGCGATGTATCTTGCAGCTGTTTGGGCCCCTGCAACGAAGTGAGCACCAATGAGGTGGTCGCCAATGATTCCGCACCATACATTTACAGTCCACGGTCGCTGTCGCTCTACCTGTCTGAGCCAGCGAGGATTGTCCACGGACCAGTAATGCATGTTCCGCAGATTCACTGTCCCGTGGTTTGTGAAACCCACTTCTTCGGTAAACAGGTAGAACTGCAACGCATTCTCTGTTAATGCCCATTGACAGAATTGCACTCTATGATTAAAGTCATCACCATGTAATTGTTGATGTAACGACACATGAAACGGGTGAAAGCGGTGACGATGCAGTATGCGTATGACACTACTTTGACTCAGTCCACCGGCTCTCGCAATGTCCCGTGTACTCATGTACGGGTTCATGGCAACAGCAGCAAATACACCAACTGCACCCGCTTCTCCTGTAACGGACCCGTTTGCGTGCTACGACCATACCTGTTGCATACAGTTGGCGGTAGATGTTTTGCAGTGTGCGGCACATTGGATGCTCTCTGTCCGGGTACCGTTCTGCATACACCCTGCAGGCTTCAGCTGCATTTCGTCGACACTCGCCATAGATGAGTATCATCTCCGCCTTTTCAGAGTTCGAATACACCTTGGTCACAGTTCCTACAACACTACACTATCACAGACGTCTGGTAACACGGTGTATTACCGTTGGTCTGCGTGCGGAGACGAATGCAGAATAACAATAGCAGCAAGCGCTACATGCGGACACTGCGACAGCTAGACCAAACAGCAACAGTGCACTACAGCCACACTCGTAAACATGGTCGTCATCGTAAACATGTCACTGCAGATGCTGCTCGCCGACCGTGGCCCGTGTTTGTTACAACACGCAACTTTAGGTTCCAATATCTCCGGATGTAATTAACGTTTTACAATGCAACAAACGATGCTAACAAAACTAACGTGGTTCCATTTAAAGAAACGTAGGTTTGTGTTAAAAAAACATACTTCCGTGCATTTTTGTATGGTTTGTATTAACCAATTACACTAGCCCCTCTCCCCACGTTCGGTCTGTGGAATCGGTTCGTCAGTATTTGATGTGGTTTACGAAATATATCCAGCGGTAACGTCAGGTGACTCACCCTGTATGATTTTGTCCATTCAGTGGTTGGAGCATCTAACGAATGACTGCTTTCTACAATATAAATTATTATTCAAAATTTATTTTCACTTTCATTGACGAACCTGAGGAAGCCGTTTCTGTAACCCAAGCTCGTGTGAATTGTATCTAAGTTAATACTAATTGAATACAGAGCGTAATATTTTTTTATAACTATCGTAGGAGATATCTACTATCAAGACAATGAATTACCTCTTGCGATTTACTAAAACTATGCAATTTTGGGATCTCATATCAATAATTTTTAACTCTAGCTACTTTTACAATACTGAGACCGTTTGCCACTCATTAATTATGCAACCAAAGACTCCAATGTGACATTTCATGAAGTTTAGAGCTTTTATGTTTCTCTGCATTAAGAGATAAGAGCCTGCCCTTAACTGTCTTATTAATGCATTCACAGATAACGCTGTCATCTACGGGGAGATTTCAGTCAACACTAGGAATTAGTAATAACGAAAAGTAGTAGCTTATTAGAGAAATATTAAAACTTATTTCTGTATTTTAAAATGACTTTCCGCCCAAGTTGAAGTACAATCCTTTGTATTACACTTGCTACAGTGAGAACACACCGTTTATTACAGTGGCTATGGAAGCACTGTAATCGCTTGATAGTTCACACTTCCATTCCATGTCGGGTCATCGTAAATTTTAGAACATACCAAGAGATTGTCGATCGTTCACGGTCAAGCAAAACCAACAATAATCAACAGAACAACAATGCATAACGTAGTCAAGTTGAAATCCAGTAAGCAGCCAGGTCATAAAAATGTAGTTGAAATCAGGTAGAGACTTTAACACAGCACGATTCGAAGTATCTTCTAGCAGCTGGACTGCAAGTTTTGTGGCCAGGTTGATGTCTGTGACCTGGCCCATGTGACAGCTCACTGGTGCCTCTTATTGGCCGCTAGAGGAGTCGTTGACAGCGGACATTGCAGGGAATCGACCTCACTAACGGTTGACATGTATAGTATATCTCCCCCATTTAAATGGAGCTTAGGGCCAAACTATCCTCGCCAGTGCTGTGATCGCCATACCAATACGGAGGGAAATGTTATGGGCCAGCCTATCTAGTCATCTGGTGCTGTAATGGCTGCTTGTGGTGGAGGAGTCATGCTAATGCTAGAGTTGGCTGGAGATAGTCTCATTCCATGGGGGACAAAATCTGACAGCGCTTTACCTGGGAATGTGAATCTGCTTGTTGCCTGAAGTTCTTTCAAGCCATCAAGCCAGCTTGGGGGGGTGGGGGGGGGGGTGCTGCTAATCTGGAGTGGATCTCACTACAATGGACATAGTTGGTGCCCTTGGCATACCGGCATTCACTGTATTTGTCGCCCTTGGCGGCTCTGGTGATGCCTAATGTCTATTCTGGGACCTTCCCAAAGGTACGAGTCTAAACCTCTGTGCCCAACGAATAGCGAGGACAACTGCTGGGCTGAAATGTGTATTTTTCAGGCCTCATGAGGTGCCAGAGGTCATGGAGAATGGCCATAAAGAATATCTGCAGTGTGCCACTATATCACTGTGTTCCTTTAGGAGGCCAGGGACTGGGTCAGGATCCAAACTTTGGTGGAGCTGACAGTGTCTTCCATACCTGCAGCTTAAAGGTGCAGACCAACTGCTCGGCTTCATCACTGGACGTGAGTGGGATGGCGCCATTGTCCAGTATATTAACCTGTCCTGGTTGCAAAAATCCTGAAACATAGTGGATGAATATTGAAGGCTATTGTCCAAAACGATTTTTTCCCCTTTAGTGGCGAGTCTTACTGTCTTCCTTGCTGTTCTATTTGATATTCGAACCACATAAGGAAATTTGGAAAATTATGACGGTGAACCACATCTCTCTGAGGAAGGGGCTGTTGGAGGCTACACTGATGCGCTCCCATGGGCACTGTGGTGTCGACCAACCATGGAATCACTGTGGGGCTGCTGACTTGGTCGACGTACAGGTCTCACAGGAGCTGTCTGTCCTCACGATGTCCTGCATGATGCTGGGGCAGTAGGTGCGCGAGCCACCTTCATGCGTGTCATCCATCAGTGGTCTGCATACAGTAAGTTTATGACATGCTGATGCAATTGCGGGGGGGAGGGGGGGGGGGGGGCAGCCCACACACCAGTCGTCCAATGTCACCATCATGACATCCTGCACCATCTGGATCCTGTTTTTTTTAGGGAAAATGTGTGTGAACTCCTGCAAAAAGGAGAGTGAGAGGTGTTCAGGCGAACTTTGGCGAATGTATTTCATAATTTGTTTGAGGATAATGTCCTCAGTTGCGTCCTTTAGTTACAGATACAGTGACAGGAAATTCTTGTAGACGTTTTTAGGGCATCTGTTAATAAGGACAATGTCTCTCGATCGTAAAATGTGGGGTCTGATCCCATAGGTACTCTGGATAGGGCATCGGTGTTCGCATGTTGTGCCGTTGGTCCATAGTGAACCGAGTAATTCAGTTGCTGGAGAAGACGTTCCAGCATTGTATAAGCTGTGCTGTCTTTTCCTGGATGGTGCTTCTTAGGATCAGACAAGGAAATTAATGGTTTGCGTGTGGTGTCTATTCTTTCAAGTGCAGCTAATGATCTCTTTTGTGCGGATGCACACTAGGCTCCAACTCATACAGGAATTAATAAAATGCCAGGAGTAATGAGAATATTTGGCAAGGGCAGTACATTAATCGTGTGTGGATAAGACGAGAATTTGGGCCTGACAGGAGGCATGCTAGGGTAGTCCATGCAGGTATGATGACACCTGTGTGCGGATGGCTTAGTGTCTAGAACGTCTGCCTAATAAGCAGGAAACCTGTGTTATTATTTTCAACTATCCTCATTGGTTTATATCAGATCCCACTCGCAGCCAATGTCTGTAATTTCTTTTATGTCTAAATTCATGGTTTATGGTCGTTATGAGGTGCAATCTTGTGCCACAAAAAACGTATGGAGTTTTTTTGATGTGAAATGTGATAGCAAGTGATTTTTTTTTCAATTTGTTCGTAGTTAATTTGGGCTGGAGTTAGCATTTTAGACACACATGCGATGGGCAGTTTATACTATCTTCTGTTTTGTGAGAAAGAACGTCCTCGTTGCCATGTTGAGATGCGTCTGTGGTCTGGATATGGGTTTTTGATCGGTCATAGGTCGCCAGACAAAAAGCAGATTTTAGAGTATTATTTTTGTAAGTTCTCCTGACTTTGCTGTGACCATCCATTTTTGCACCTTTGTTACATACATTATTAAGCGAAACGGATGGCATAATCATTTTTTGCCAATAAATAACTGAAGGTCTGTTACGTTAGTAGGGTCTTGGATATTTTCTGTGGTTTCCACATGTTGCTAAGTCGGTTGAAGCCCTATTCGACCCAGTATGTGACCTAAGTACTCCACTTGCTCTTGACAAAATTCACACTTTTGTAGCTTGCGTTTTAGCCCGTTTGTTATAGTGCCTGGAACAACAGATGTATGTTCACAAGATGGTGCCCTCTTGTAGCACAACTTACTAAAATATCATCCAGATAACAGACTATGATCGGATAGTTTTGGGCTGCTGAAAAAAGAGTTGGAAAATTGTTGGTGCGATAGCAATTCCGAAATGCTTTTTGTTGTATCTGTGCAAACTAGGTGAAGTGTTGATGGCAGGACTGTTCGTCCGCTGGAGACTGTGACTATGCTTTGGACAGATGAATTTTTGAGAGTACTGCCCACCTGGTAGTCTTGACATGAAATTTTTGAGAGTACTGCCCACCTGGTAGTCTTGACATGAAATTTTGTGGCCTTGATACAGGATATACACACATATATAATACATACATTATACATAAAGTCACCACAACCTTAGCCATACCTAAAATCGCTTCTCCAGATTTAGTCTCGTGTCATCTCAAAAGTGGTATGTACTTTACTGCAGTGGATCCAACCGAAGAAAAGGAACAGCGGGTTGTTCAGATGACCCTTGGGTGTTTGAAAGAATTCTTAACTCACTGCAGAGACGAGTGCAGATAGTATTTCATTCAAATGTAAGGACTACACGTGAATATCTCCTTTAGTAGGAACGAGTGTACAGTAAATTGTAACATAAACGTGGTGAAGCACTGTATTACTTGTTAAGATAGGCCGTGGGTGAAATTTCAGCCCAATTAGATGCGGACTTAGTCGACAAGCTTAGACGCCAAATGTGTTGCATAATGGAGCTAGTACTGTTGTAATATACACTCCTGGAAATGGAAAAAAGAACACATTGACACCGGTGTGTCAGACCCACCATATTTGCTCCGGACACTGCGAGAGGGCTGTAAAAGCAATGATCACACGCACGGCACAGCGGACACACCAGAAACCGCGGTGTGGCCGTCGAATGGCGCTAGCTGCGCAGCATTTGTGCACCGCCGCCGTCAGTGTCAGCCAGTTTGGCGTGGCATACGGAGCTCCATCGCAGTCTTTAACACTGGTACCATGCCGCGACAGCGTGGACGTGAACCGTATGTGCAGTTGACGGACTTTGAGCGAGGGCGTATAGTGGGCATGCGGGAGGCCGGGTGGACGTACCGCCGAATTGCTCAACACGTGGGGCGTGAGGTCTCCACAGTACATCGATGTTGTCGCCAGTGGTCGGCGGAAGGTGCACGTGCCCGTCGACCTGGGACCGGACTGCAGCGACGCACGGATGCACGCCAAGACCGTAGGATCCTACGCAGTGCCGTACGGGACCGCACCGCCACTTCCCAGCAAATTAGGGACACTGTTGCTCCTGGGGTATCGGCGAGGACCATTCGCAACCGTCTCCATGAAGCTGGGCTACGGTCCCGCACACCGTTAGGCTGTCTTCCGCTCACGCCCCAGCATCGTGCAGCCCGCCTCCAGTGGTGTCACGACAGGCTTGAATGGAGGGACGAATGGAGACGTGTCGTCTTCAGCGATGAAAGTCGCTTCTGCCTTGGTGCCAATGATGGTCGTATGCGTGTTTGGCGCCGTGCAGGTGAGCGCCACAATCAGGACTGCATACGACCGAGGCACACAGAGCCAACACCCGGCATCATGGTGTGGGGAGCGATCTCCTACACTGGCCGTACTCCTCTGGTGATCGTCGAGGGGACACTGAATAGTGCACGGTACATCCAAACCGTCATCGAACCCATCGTTCTACCATTCCTAGACCGGCAAGGGAACTTGCTGTTCCAACAGGACAATGCACGTCCGCATGTATCCCGTGTCATCCAACGTGCTCTAGAAGGTGTAAGACAACTACCCTGGCCAGCAAGATCTCCGGATCTGTCCCCCCTTGAGCATGTTTGGGACTGGATGAAGCGTCGTCTCACGCGGTCTGCACGTCCAGCACGAACGCTGGTCCAACTGAGGCACCAGGTGGAAATGGCATGGCGAGCCGTTCCACAGGACTACATCCAGCATCTCTACGATCATCTCCATGGGAGAATAGCAGCCTGCATTGCTGCGAAAGGTGGATATACACTGTACTAGTGCCGACATTGTGCATGCTCTGTTGCCTGTGTCTATGTGCCTGTGGTTCTGTCAGTGTGATCATGTGATGTATGTGACCCCAGGAATGTGTCAATAAAGTTTCCCCTTCCTGGGGCAATGAATTCACGGTGTTCTTATTTCAATTTCCAGAAGTGTATAACGAACTGAAGCAGTATTGTGTTACTTATTAGGGTTGGACGTAGGTCAAGTATCACAATTATGTCGCAAATGATGTGTTTACTGAAATATTTTTGCTTCTATTAACGTACCTTTTTACCTGTGTATGTTGTTGCCTGTAACGATGGCACGACCTGTGTATTATCAGATACTGAACAGACTGTGTGCGTAGATTTTCGCTAGAAGTACGAGTAGATACTGTTTCTCCAATGGTTCATCTGCATCCTTTACAAATTTATTTAAATTTTATTGATATCCTTTTGCATTACTATTATCTCGGAAGAATAAAGTTTCACAAATAATTTTTTTGTTTGTTTGCAGGTACACGATGACAGTTCTGGCCCATCCAGACTCTCGCAACACGATGTTGTAACCAACCACTAGAGGAATCATAGCACAATGAAGTAGCCCACTTGCAGAAAGTTAATTACGTAATATTATTTTTTGTGGAAGAAATAAAAAATGGTTCAAATGGTTCTGAGCACTATGGGACATCTGTGGTCATCAGTCCCCTAGACTTAGAACTACTTAAACCTAACTAACCTAAGGACATCACACACATCCATGCCCGAGGCAAGATTCGAACCTGTGACCGTAGCGGTCACGCGGTTCCAGACTGATGCGCTTAGAACAACACGGCCACACCGGCCAGCATGGAAGAAATAAAACTTCATAATTTCTTCATGTACGGGTGCTCAGCCTCGACATAATTTCTGAATGATAAAACCATTTTAAATATCCACCTAAGTTATCAAGTTCTTCATACTGGGTAACCATTTTATCACTAGCAGCACCCCGTGTTGTTATCCGTGATCAATCAGTTATTTATAAAGAAATATGTAGGAATTTATTTATTCCAACCTTCTCTTTGTCCATCTCCACCTTCCCCCTCTCGCTACTCATTTCCGCCTCTCTCCTCTGGGTTCATCTCCTCATCTTTTGTAAAAAAATGACTCTCAGTAACAACAGTGGACCGTAATTTGTAAAAAGACAAGCTATTTACTTTTAATTATTGAAAGACTGAATTGAAATCAGCAACTGATTTACTTTTAACATAACTATAGGGTACGTACCAAGCCAGCAGAAGTTACTCGCTAAGCTAAATACTGAGTAAATGAAATTGCGCACTCTTAATTTGTGCTGCATTTTTAATTATTAGTTTTGCCAGTGAGCCTTTACGTACTTTAAGTGAGTGAAGTTAATACTCAAAATTGCAAATTAGTTGAGCGTCTGTTATGCAGGACAAGAATGAACAGTTACTGAGTCAGAAAATTTAGACAAACTGGTCATTATACAATGTAGGCTTTTGCGACCGGTATTGTCTTCACTTAAAACTTCCGGGCTGATAGGCCATGGTCGATGTATAAATTACGTATTATTTTCGTCTCGGAGTGCGGGAAACATTCTCCGAGGTAAAGCGGCCCATCATAGTTGTTGCCTTCCAAGACTGGGCAGCCGCCCGCGGTGGCCGAGCGGTTCGAGGCTCTTCATTTCGGAACCACGCAACTGCTACGGTCGCAGGTTCGAATCCTGCATACACCTATCTGTATATGTCGGATTTAGGCGAACGCTATGTCCCAGGTTAGCATCTGGGTTTTTGTCAACCATGGCATCCAAAAATGGACGAGTCCCAATGCTTTCAACCTCCACGGTAAATTTAATGCAGAGATGAAGACATTTGAAGAGATCCAAAATCTGTTGAGAGCATCACGTCCATGTGTACAGATGAAAAAGGAGTCTTCTACGTACGTCCAGAAGCAGAATGGTTGCAAAGCCATGTCCTCTATGCCATATAGTCGAGTTCTACGTAAATAAAATGGCGACTGTGGGTGATAAAGGACACCCATCATTCTGTTCGAAAATGTAACTTTGGCAGACCGTAAAAGCTAGGCGAGACGGTGGCACCAGGATGAAAATTGTTACGTAAATCTTCCGATAACGAGCTCTTTTCCAAAAGTGAAATTGTATTGCGCTTAATCCTTTCTGTGAGGTCACTTGATAGTCTTCTGCAAGCCTAGTCGTTGAGTAGGAAATCCATTTTAAGGACGCAACATCCCGTGTCCGTACAACCGTGGCATTCTCTTCATCAGCTGGTAAAAGTACTACATCATCATTACTGAGGGAACAAAGAGCTGCTCCCTCTGCAGAAGAGATGTCAGATAGGACATACTCAAACGTACAGAAGTTGGATAAACTTCGGAGGTAGAACGGAAAGCTGCCTTTCGATTCGCACAATTCAGGACAGGTGCGTGGAACATCGCCGTCATACGACAACCGGAAAAATCGGCTGTAGCAGAACAGTGCTTAAATGAGGGACATGGGATGAAATTTGGCGAGACTGTGATAGTTACCAATACTTCCGGTTTGTGAAACAGTTCTTATAAAGAGGCAACGGAAATTAAGATGGCAGACACTTTGATTAATAGAGACAATGGATTTTCTCTTAGCAGAGCGTGGAACCTGTACTATGTTGCATCAAACCAGAACGATCGTCGGCGTGGGCAGTCTGAGTGTTTGAAAATAGTCTTTGAGTGCGATATATCGTTGCCACCAGTGTCCTATCAAGGGCGGCGCAATCTGTTCAGTCGTGGAGGACAGAAACTAGACTACTGACCATTAAAATTGCTACATCAAGTAAAAATGCAAATGATAAACGGGTATTCATGGGACAAATATATTGTACTAGAACTGACATGTGATTACATTTTCAAGCAATTTGAGTGCATAGATCCTGAGAGATCTGTACCCAGAACAATCACCTGTGGCCATAATAACGGCCTTGATACGCCTGGGCATTGAGTCAAACAGAGTTTGGATGGCGTGTATAGGTACAGCTGCCCATGCAGCTTCAACACGATACCACACTTCATCAAGAGTAGTGACTGGCGTGTTGTGACGTGCCAGTTGTTCGGCCACCATTGACCAGACGTTTTCAGTTGGTGAGAGATCTGGAGAATTTGCTATCCAGGGCAGCAGTCGAACATTTTTTGTATCCAGAAAGGCCTGTACAGGACCTGCAACATGCGATCGTGCTTTATCCGGCTGAAATGTAGGGTTTCACAGGGATAGAATGAATGGTAGAGCCACGGGTCATAGCACATCTGAAATATAACGACCACTGTTCAAAGTGCCGTCAATGCGAAGAAGAGGTGACAGAGACGTGTAACCAATGGCACCCCATACCATCAGGCCAGGTGGTACGCCAGTATGGCGACGACGAATACACGCTTCGAATGTGCGTTCACCGTGATGTCGCCAAACACGGATGCGACCATCATGATGCTGTAAACAGAACCTGGATTCATCCGAAAAAATGACGTTTTGCCACTCGTGCACCCAGGTTTGTCGTTGAGTACACCATCGCAGGCGCTCCTGTCTTGTGATGCAGCGTCAAGGGTAAGCGCAGCCATGGTCTCCGAGCTGATAGTCCATGCTGCTGCAAACGTCATCGAACTGTTCGTGCAGATGGTTGTTGTCTTGCAAACGTCCCCATCTGTTGAATCAGCGATCGAGACATGGCTGCACGATCCGTTACAGCCATGCGGATAAGATGCCTGTCATCTGGACTGCTAGTGATACGAGGCCGTTTGGATCCAGCACAGCGTTCCGTATTACCCTCCTGAACCCACCGATTCCATATTCTGCTAACAGTCATTGCATCTCGACCAACGCAAGCAGCAATTCTGCGATACAATAAAGCGCAATCGCGATAGGCTACAATCCGACCTTTATCAAAGTTGGAAACGTGATGGTACGCATTTCTCCTCCTTACACGAGGCATCACAACAACGTTTCACCAGGCAACTCCGGTCAAGTGCTGTTTGTGTATGAGAAATCGGTTGGGAACTTTCCTCATGTCAGGACGTTGTAGGTGTCTCCACCGTCGCCGACCGTGTGTGAATGCTCTGAAAAGGTAATCATTTGCATATCACAGCATCTTCTTCCTGTCGGTTAAATTTCGCGTCGGTATCACGTCATCTTCGTGGTGTAGCAATTTTAATGGCTCGTAGTGTATGATGGGCGGCTCAAGTGCCGTGTACCGTAAAGAGGCCTGTACAGGAGGAAAATTTCAGCCTTGGCATCAGTTTTCAGTGGGTCTCAGCAGCAACAGCGTTCCTCTGAAGATGACGGGCAGCTGGATCGCCAAAATATCGAATTAAATTGATTTCAGGAACCGGAAACAAACCCAAAGAGTTTTTCAAGTTCTCCATGGTCTGTCAGTAAAGATACCTACCTCGCTTCCATGCACCACCAAGAACGCCCCGGTCTTTATGATGATCCAGCCCAGCAGGCTCTGTCATTTGGGGTAATATCTTCCACATAAAATTAGTTACGGTTTGTTTTATTAACATTAATTGAGATATGTCTCAGAGTTTTGTTGTCTGTACTCACACACATATAACCAGCAGCTCTGATCATCAGCTAATCCATACAATAACAATTTTCTGATAATGTGGGGCCACAGTAATAATATATTTTTTTTAATGTCAGTACCGCCATTGGATTGTTTTTATTTTCAATGTTAGTGTTGTGTACATAGTTCCGCGAAGTCAGCGAGTACACAGGTTTCCCACTAGTGCGCGCCCCACTAAGCACAACAGCGCAGGCGCAGCGATCGTCCGTCTCCGCACTACGAGATGGCGCTGCCTTAGAGACAGACCAAATTCTGCTTCCGCCGGTCCGCGTATTAATATGTAACGCAGCCAATGAGATTGCTGCTAACATAGAACTTTTACTCCTTGCGGATCACATTCGCGCTGTGATACATGAATGCGCGAGGTATTATAAGAGTGTACAGACCTCCAATTAGTCAGTCTGCATTTGTCTGCACCAGTCTGCATTAGTCTGTACGAGTCTATAGTCAAGTTTCAGTCTGCACCTAATAAGAATACCATATTCCTGTACATAGCCATGAAGATAAATGAATAGACAGTTCGTCAAGTATCAGAGATATGTGAGAATAAGATTAACGTACCAAGACCAATGGAACTTCAGATTGTCAATTGTAAACAGCATCCAGAATCAAGTTACGTAAGGTTTATTATGCTTGTTACTATTTTAATAAATGTGTGTGAAAATTAATCAAGTTCTGTTTAAAGTTGGTCACCTTCAATCTGCTACTCTAAGGGTGCAAGTGGCATTTCTATCGTCTGACCTAATGGCAGAAGAGAAACACGCCACAATAAGACCACGAGACATATTGCCGACACTCGCCCACTTCGTTAGAGCGACAAATCAAATAACCTGATGGTGTGTGTACCGAAGGTCTTACAGTACTTATACCACAGTTACATTTACACGATCATACGCACAATGTGTGTAATAGCGTATTTTGAATACGACAGTATGCCATCTTAGGCACTGTATAACATTAAAACACTTGATAATGGCATTGTAAAGCCGAAATCATGATCGTGTAAATGTAACAAAATGGTTCAAATGGCTCTGAGCACTATGGGACTTAACTTCTGAGGTCACCATCCCCTAGAACTTAGAACTACTTAAACCCAACTAACCTAAGAACATCACACACATACATGCCCGAGGCAGGATTCGAACCTGCGACCGTAGCGCCTAGAACCGCTCGGCCACTCTAGACGGCGTAAATGTAACACTGAAAATAAAAACGGTCCAACGGCGGTATTGACTTCAAGGTAATATTCCATACAATGCTCTAGTAAATCCTGTGATATAGTTCGCTTCAGTCGCCGGCCACGGTGGTCTCGCGGTTCTAGGCGCGCAGTCCGGAACCGTGCGACTGCTACGGTCGCAGATACGAATCCTGCTTCGGGCATGGATGTGTGTGATGTCCTTAGGTTAGTTAGGTTTAAGTAGTTCTAAGTTCTAGGGGACTAATGACCACAGCAGTTGAGTCCCATAGTGCTCAGAGCCATTTGAACCATTTTTCACTTCAGTCATAGGGAATGCGCAATAGAGGGCCACATCACGATTCTTTACGGCATCGAGAGCATTTTTAAGAGACGAGCGCCGCTCAGCTAATGGTGCTTCTGACAGCCTGGTTACATGATATCAAAAAATTCTGTACCTGCGGAATGGCTTCCAAACGACCCTTGGTGGCCTCTTCGAGGTAATACGGTGATCACGAAACAAGATAATCCTGCAGCTAGGCGGCACGCTATGTCCTAGCTTTCACTGCCACTGAAAACCCAGTCAACCTAAGCAACAGTAAGCCATTTGGGAAGAAGAAAGAGAGACTAAGGGATACAACCCAAATACAAACAAACATAAATACAAACAAACATCTTTAAAGCCAAAGTACCATGTGCTGACACACCATCATACTCAGAATGGAAGACAAGGCTGGAATTTCGAATTTTGGTGGCGCAATTTCTTTCTCCCAGGGTTATGCTGACGTCCCTCCACCCTCCCCCCCCCCCCCCCCCCCCCACCCTTGATGGAAAGAAAGACACATCAACACGACAAGCCGTCAGCCTTGTCAGTCCAAAATAAGCAGGCCTAAGTCGGAGAGTATAATTTACTCCTTTCATTATTCTGAAATAATTCCCTCTCCATGTTGGGCAGAAATCGAGTGGTCCAGCCGTTCGAAAGAATCGTCCTCCATCTCCCAGCGAAGGAGGTGTGAACTGGCCAATAATGGGGTTCCCTTCCTCACCCCCTCCCTCCCACCAACCAAACTACCTATTCACTGTTCTGTTCTTAAGTTTTGCTATTTTCGTTTCCGAATTAAGATACACTATCTAATCAAAAATGTGTACATACCTATTAGTGGACATTTGTATGAGATGTGTCTACCTTTCGCCTTTATGATTGCTTGAACTCTTCCGGCGATACTGTCAGTGAGCTGTCTAAATTTGTGAGGAGGACTGGCATTCCATTCCTCTTCAAGAGCCGAAACCAGAGAATGTACTGATGTTGGACGTTGGGGGTCGGGGGCGAAATCGAATTTTGAACACATCCCAAAGGTATTCCACTGGGCTCAGGTCGAGACTCTGGCGAGATAGGGACCAATTCAGGAAAACGGTCAACGTCTGTCTCCGAATTGTTCCTCCACTGTATGTAGTACACAATGCTATAAAATGTATTCACCCTTTCAGCATTTTTATCGTCTTCTTAAGCACAATGACGGGATCGCACCAGAAAGCACACCATAGCACCATGTCCTCCGTACTTCCCTGTTGGCACTACATTAGACAGCTAGTAATATTCTCCAGACATTCGTCAAACCCAACCTCTTCCATCTGACTGCCAGAGGGTATAGCGAAATTCATCAGTCTGAATCATTTGTTTCCAGCCTCCATTACCATTGTCCTTTGCACCACGTCAAGGTCATTTAGCACTGACTGTAGATATGTGTGGATTATGAGGAGCTGTTCGACCATCGTTCTCCTCTCTTTTAACTCCCTTCGCGCAGTCATTGGGGTAGCTGGAGTGCTCGTCGCACTTTGGAATTCACAAGTGATTACTTTTACTGGTTTCACACAATTTCTTATACCCACCCTCTGAAATATTCCACGGTCCCTCTCTGACACCCAACTGAGCGTGTTTGAAAGGGGTCTTACTGTAGCCTTCCGAATGGCGGGATGGGCCTTTCAGAAAATTGCCATGCAAGTCGGATGTGTTGTGTCAGTTGTGCAACGATGCTCGTGCCAGTGGTCACGTGAACATTCTCAAACCCGTGGACGATGTTCTGGACGATCACTCAGCACAGGCGCCCGCCAGGATCGTCGCTAACCAGCGCTTGGTACGTGCAGAATGTTACCAAACCCTTTCTTTTGCCATTTGTTGCTACAGGAAGGTAACGTGTTGTTCCAACAGGGTAGTGGTCGCCCACACATTGCGCGTGAAATTCATCGTGCTCTGCAAGGCGTGCAGAAACTTCGCTGGCCGGCTCGACCTTCGAACCTGTTTCCAATCGATCACGTGCGGGATATGATAGGACGAAAAGTGACTCGTGCTATTCGTCAGCCAACAACTCTATCAGAACCACGTGAACAGTTCGTGCAGGGGTGACATAACGTATCCCAGGACAGTATTCGCCATCTGTACGATCGATTGGATGCCAGATTCAGCGATTGTATTGCCGCCTGTGAAAGCTACACACCCTATACTAATAAGGGTGTTGTAGCATGGGCCGATACCTAATATCTCAGAACCGCTTGTGCTATTGATATGCAAATGTCCAAATCCACTTTTACAACAATAAATCTTGAGAGAACAGGATTCTTTTACGGCAGTGTATTTTTAGGGTTCCGTATCTCTGTCGGTGAAAACGGAATTCTGTAGTTCGTCCATCAGCCCGTCCATTAAGATCCTTGCTGCTCGGAACGGTTAGAGTTATCAAATAGGAATTTATGTCAATTACGAATGTCTACGGTCCCTTGGCGGTCTAAAACGTTTAACCAACATTTAAGCTTCTAAGTCAATGTAATTGGGCATTTATGTCACATATTTTGAAAGTAGCAAACACACTCATCCAAACCTGTACATAAAATATCTATATATATATATATATATATTTAAGTTTCTACAGAACTCTCGAAGCGCTTATCCTACTGACACTTGCTCAGTTTTTAGCTATAACCTAATAACTAGAGAAAGGCTGCAGAGACCCATGACGTCTTGTAACACCAATATCAATTGTAAGTAGGTTATACTATGCAACTGTGTGTATGTAACTATGAAGTGGTTGTTTTTTACTAGTGAAGGTCATTGAATTGTCAGAGAGAAAGTTGAAGTTTATAATATATTGATTGTTATAGCTATAAGAAATTTAAAAATAATTGAACTTTATAATATACACTACTGGCCATTAAAATTGCTACACCAAGGAGAAATGCAAATGGTAAAGGTAAATATATTATACTAGAACTGACATGTGATTACATTTTCACGCAATTTGGGTGCATAGATCCTGAGAAATCAGTTCCCAGAGCAACCACCTCTGGCCGTAATAAAACAGAGCTTGGATGGCGTGCAGAGGTACAGCTGCCCATGCAGCTTCAACATGATGCCACAGTTCATCAACAGTAGTGACTGACGTTTTCAATTGGGGAGAGATCTGGAGAATGAGCTTGCCAGGGCAGCAGTCGAACATTTTCTGTATCTAGAAAGGCCCGTAGAGGACCTGCAACATGCGGTCGTGCATTACCCTGCTGAAATGTAGGGTTTCGCTGGGATCGAATGAAGGGTAGAGCCACGGGTCGTAACACATCTGAAATATAACGTCCACTGTCCAAACAAGAGGTGACCGAAACGTGTAACCAATGGCACCCCATACCATCACGCCGGGTGATACGCCATTATGGCGATGACGAATACACACTTCCAATGTGCGTTCACCGCTCCTGTCAGCGTCAGGGGTAACCCCAGCCATCGTCTCCGACCTGATAGTCCATGCTGCTGCAAACGTAGTCGAACTGTTCGTGCAGATGGTTGTTGTGTTGCAAACGTCCCCATCTGTTGACTCATGAGTCGAGACGTGGCTGCACGATCCGTTACAGCCATGCGGATAAGATGCCTGTCATCTCGACTGCTAGTGATACGAGGCCGCTGGGATCCAGCACGGCGTTCCGTATTACCCTCGTGAACCCACCGATTCCATATTCTGCTAACAGTCATTGTATCTCGACCAACGCGAGCAGCGATGTCGCGATACGATGAACCACAATCGCGATAGGCTACAATCCGACCTTTATCAAAGTCGAAAACGTGATGGTACGCATTTCTCCTCCTTACACGAGGCGTCTTGACAGCGTTTCACCAGGCAACGCCGGTCATCTGCTGTTTGTGTATGAGAAATCGGTTGGAAACTTTCCTCATGTCAGCACGTTGTAGGTGTCGCCATCGGCGCCAACCTTGTGTGAATGCTCGGAAAAGCTAATAACTTGCATATCACAGCATCTTCTTCCTGTCGGTTAAATTTCGCGTATGTAGAACGTCGTCTTCGTGGTGTAGCAATTTTAATGGCCAGTAGTGTATGTCTGCTCGTGAAAGAGAAATTGTAAAATGAAGAACAAACCGCCTTCAGTCACTTACAACTAGTGACTGAAGGCGGTTTGTTCTTCATTTTACGAAAGTAAAACAGGCACGGACGAAACACTGAATAACAATGGATAATATTAAGAGAAATTGTGCTTTGAATGCTTGTTCTGCTAAGGGGAATTGTATTGAGTAGTATAAAAGATGTAGGGAACCCCCTCCGCCACGGAAGTGGCTTGGCGCACGGTAAAAGGTGGTTTTGGCGGTCTATATGGGTGGCTACTGGGTGAGCACGCGACGCTGTCAGTGGCTAGCCGTTGTACAGCTAATATCGAGGATGCCAAGTGAGGCATTTGTAAGCTAATCTATATTGAAAACTTGCCTCAGATGTGGATCCGGCTGTCGGATGCCTCTTGACATTATGGAATGGCTCTAAAAATGAAGAAATTATGTCGCGAAGAAGAACTTGTAAAGAGCATTCAACTTCAAGAGCGTGGGATCAGTTACCCGCCACATTACTTGCCACCAGTATTGCGCCTCTGCTCCGACAACTGAAGGTACACAGATATGTATAATAGCATGAACCAGTATACTTGTGTGAGTGTTTTTCTCAATAATAATTCAAGTGCTATAAACCTGTGTTTGAACCCAGACATTACCCTAGTCGTGAACCGATGCAGAATCCTATCCTAAGTGTGCGGAAATCCGAGCATCCTGTTCCTAACTAAATGATAATTTGATTTTGGTTTAAATGTACAAGAAATCAGTGCCAGTGTGTAAGTGTTAATGTAAAAATATCTGCTTCACAGGTGATGAAAACGACACATAATTTGAACTTAAATGAAATGTAATTTTGCACTGATTATTACCATGAACTACTTTCTACAGTTAATTAAGTTTAGTGTTGGAGTAAATTGCAAATTGTTTATGATATAATCGCAGAGATGGCCTGTAGAAAAACTAAGTGTTTATGGCTCCCCACAGTAACCTTTTCTCAATTTAAAATATAGTTGGGAATTTCATTGCTACTGAGATTCTAATAATAAGAGTACAAAAAGTATCTACGTATGATTATTTAATTTCATTTGTGGTACGTAATTGTTAACTAATCAGGACTCTTTTCATACCCATCTTTAGTCCAGTGTGTAGTGTGGTAACATCTCAGGGCAGAGTTGATTAATGATTGCTATAGTAACTGGTATTATCATGTGTAAAGTACCTTTGTCTTCCTGTGATTACTGATTTTTGCAAATGATCCACCACTTAGTACGCACTGTAGTCGTGAGTATCCAGTGCACTATTCAAAGAGAGAATTAATGAAAATCAGTTTTGAAAAATCATATTTAAATTATTTCAATATAATATTTCAAATTATTATGCCTAATTAGGCTGGCGACCGTTTGTTGTTTCATTCACATGAACTTCGTTTCTAGTATCCCCTACAAACTGAAGCCTGTTAAGTCTTTCTATTAACTGCCACTTATACGAAATTAATGTTCGATACCCTCTGTCCATTAGGTAATCACACGGTCAAACACAAAAATCCTCGCAGAGGGTAACACTAGTCTGTGAGTATAGCGTTATACTTGGCGCAAACTCTCGGGCAAGTGTTATAGTCTCTCGTGTCGACTATCAAAATATGTGGCATAAATCGCGGTGGTCTCGCGGTTCTAGGCGCGCAGTCGGGAACCGTGCGACTGCTACGGTCGCAGGTTCGAATCCTACCTCGGGCATGGATGTGTGTGATGTCCTTAGGTTAGTTAGGTTTAAATAGTTCTAGGGGACTGATGACCACAGCAGTTGAGTCCCATAGTGCTCAGAGCCATTTGAACCATTTTTGTGGCATAAATAAGCAACTACATTGACTTAGAAGCTTAAAGGTTATAGACCGCCAAGGGACCGTAGACATTCGTAATTGACATAAATTCCAATTCGACAACTCTACTCATTCTGCGAAGAAAGGTCGGCACACGGACCGTGCATCCGAACGTTGAGCGTTGAGCGTGCCGGGTTTCTGACGTCATAGCGTCGAATAGCACGCTCGGGACTCTTTCCGAACGTGCAGAGCAATATGTGGCGTGTTAGATATTCTGAGCGTTGACCAATGAGATGGCACAACACCACCTACGTCACACGCACGCCGTCTGCCTTCAGTACAGAGTTGTGAGACGCCATATTGGCATTCGTTTCACGCCTATATGTATATATGCCGTTTCTGAGCACCAGCAAATTGACAATCACTGGAAAACCCATTGTTTACTGTGTGATTCGTTCCAATAAAATAAGGAGAAACATCATTTTCGTGGCAAAAGAATTATTGTAATTTGCGTGTTATGAGAGTAGGCAGCGACACACTGAAGAGCCACCCAAAACGCATTGTTCTTGGTACAATTTGTTATAATTAAATTTCAATTAGTAACATATCTACCATTAAGATTTTCAGCAAAGGGTAATATATTATGTTGATTACTAAGTGTGTGCGGTATGTTTAAAGCCGGCACGGTAGCTCAGCGTGTTCGGTCAGAGAGCTGGTTGGCCTTTGTAATAAAAATAACTGAGTGTAACGATCAACAAACGAACCTTAACGGAACGGATGTCATGTGACATCCGCAACGACCAAACACAACGATTAAAACAAAAAAAAAGAAAAAAAAGCGTAATGCATAGCGTAGCGTCACTGTCCTATTCGCGTTTTTACTAGGTTTTGATACTTTATTATTAGTTTAATATAAGTATATACACTAATATTTGACGTTATGTAAACATAAGTTCACCGTTTTTTTAGGAGTGACTTTTTTCTATTGGCTTAATCTACAGGACAGCTTGCGCTATTTGTATAAAGATATTTTGCTCCTTTTTCTTTTAAGCTTCGTAATTCAAATGTTGCAAAGATGCCGCTGCTGGGTAGGAACAGTGGTCAAGTAAGACTGACCTTGGGGCTTTACTAAAATGTGGGAATGATGAAATAATGTTTATCTTATGCGGAGAAGTATTCCAAATTTGTACCGCACTGTTTGTAATGGAACTTTTATAAGCCCGTGTCCTTATTGATTGGACGTGGTACTTTCCTTTTCGTGAACGATGGAGGAAATGTGCGTTATAATAGGGCTAAGGTGGGAATTTTAAGCGCGCCCGTTGAGTAAACAGTGTGATTTACGAACTAGAAACATCCCTCAACTGCCGCTGCAGTACGTTGCGATCGCATATACCACGTTAGGGCCCACGTACCGCGTGCACAAGTCGCATCGTTCCTGAGCGTTCAGCAGCACGTTCAACTTGACTAGGGACTGGGTAGCTCGCCCTTGTTACGGTACCCTTATCTTTCCTCTCTTCGGTTCCATTGTCTCCGCCGCAAAGGACACCAGACCTGGCCGAAAGCAATCTCCAGTGCTGGGAACACGTCCTCTTACATTCACTTATTAAGTGACCCGTCACAACTGTTCGCACAAAGAGTGCTGCAGGCCCAGATACCCGCGCTTCGTCGTCTCCAAGTCTATCAGAACGCAGAGCGGCCGGGTGCCCGCTGCTCACACCTGGTGAGCTGGAGTGTCAGACTGCCCCAGCGACCGTACATCTGCCGCATCTGGGTCTCGGCGAGCCTCTTATAGCCGCCGCGGGACTTCCGGCTAGCCGAGCCGTCTCCAAGGCCGGCACACCGGCTACCGCACTCTGGCTTCTCGCCAGCCCTTTATCTCTCACTACAGGGGACAAGTCCACAGCTTGAGGTCTCGCGGAAGAGTACTCGCTTCCAGAGCACGGGGTCCCGGGTACCATATCCCGCGGGGTCAGGAATTTTCACCCTCCCCGATTTGGCTGAGTGTTGTTGTGTCGTCTTCTTCATCATTATTCTACATCTACATCTACACTCCGCAAGCCACCTGACGGTGTGGGGCGGAGGCTACTTTGAGTACCTCTATCGGTTCTCCCTTCTGTTCCAGTCTCGTATTGTTCGTGGAAAGAAAGATTGTCGGTATGCCTCTGTGTGGGCTCTAATCTCTCTGATTTTATCCTCATGGTCTCTTCGCGAGTTATACGTAGGAGGGAGCAATATACTGCTTGACTCCTCGGTGAAGGTATGTTGTCTAAACTTCAACAAAAACTCGTACCGAGGTACTGAGCGTCTCTTCTGCAAAGTCTGCCAATGGAGTTTATCTATCATCTCCGTAACGCTCTCGCGATTACTAAATGATCCTGTAACGAAGCGCACTGCTCTCCGTTGGATCTTCTCTATCTCCTCTATCAGCCCTGTCTGGTACGGATCCCACACTGCTGAGCAGTATTCAAGTAGTGGGCGAAAAAGTGTACTGTAACCTACTTCCTTTGTTTTCGGATTGCATTTCTTTAGAATTCTTCGAATGAATCTCAGTCTGGCATCTGCTTTACCGACTATCAACTTTATATGATCATTCCATTTTAAATCACTCTAATGCTACTTCCAGATAATTTATGGAATTAACTGCTTCCAGTTGCTGATCTGCTATATTGTAGCTAAAAGATAAAGGATCTTTCTTTCTGTGTATTCGCAGCAAATTACACTTGTCTGCATTGAGATTCAATTCCCATTCCCTGCACGATGCGTCAATTCGTTGTAGATCCCCCTGCATTTCAGTACAATTTTCCATTGTTACAATCTTTCGGTACCACAGTATCATCCGAAAACTGACATGCGGCACCGGTACAACACAATGCGTGCACGTTTACATGCTTGTATTCAATGTTCTGGCCGAAAAACCAGTTATTCACCGCCTATGCCTTTAGTTAATTAACATGCATCAGTAGGTAGATACCCAATGAAGAAAGTAAGCTATCATTTGTTACTCAAGGATTTTTTTATTAATGCTAAATATGGCTCTACAGATTCCAAAAGGGTGTCAGAATAGTGAAATTGTAATTTAATTTTGTGACCAGGTGGGATACATGAGTAATGAAACTCAAAGTTACAAAAAAGCCCTACTGTTTATTATAAATCCTCACACTAAACGGGTGCAGGAGTTGCACTGAAGTATAGCAGAAAATTGTTTAATAACATCATATGCACTGAAAATAATACAAGAAAATGAAACAGTTACAGGTAACTGAGGTTAATGGATATTCACGACAAGCAACAGTTAGGCACATTACTACATTATTAGTGGACTAGTCCGGTTCCGTGATCTGACAAAATTTGAGTTCATAAAGCTATTCATGGCTGAATAGCGTCTTCTACCTACTCATTAACAAACTAGCGTTTACTGAGTATATTGCGATTTACACACGCCGAAGCCAATTGAAGGTCTTACAATTATTTTTTTTAACAGCATTGTTGTGTTGTCCGACAGTGATATTATTGGAGGCTGCTGTGTAAACAATGTCTGTGAAACCTGAAAACTTTACATCGTGCTCCAGTTGGAGCTGCAAAGTGGAATGACTACGTCTCGAAATGAATTCTGTGAGTGGAATTCGGAAGTGATTCTCTCACTAGCAAGTCTTCCTGTCTTCCCTCGTACCATTTCCCCTTCTTCGAGAACCAATCCTAGCCTCTCACGAGCAGTAATTCAATGACATGTGTCCATTCTCCTGCAGCGTCCTCACACATCTCAACAATTTTCCAAAACCACTATGTCAGAACAGGCTGGCCAATAAAACTCCCACATCTTCGTCCCCAGAAGCCCACAGCTAAAGATAGGCATGTGTTCTGGCTCTGTCCTGTCAGTGCCTCAAAGGAGCACGTTAGCAAGTTATTTCCTATGCACCTGTCTGCTTTACAGGGTGGTCCATTGATCATGACCGGGCCAAATATCTCACGAAATAACCGTCAAATAAAAAAAACTACAAAGAACGAAACTTGTGTAGCTTGAAGGAGGAAACCAGAAGGCGCTTTGGTTGGCGCCCTAGATGGCCCTGCCACAGGTAAAACGGATATCAGCGGCGTTTTTCTAAATAGGAACCTCAATTTTTTATTACATATTCGCGTAGTACGTAAAGAAATATGAAAGTTTTAGTTGGACCCCTTCTTTCGCTTTGTGATACGAGCTGCATTCAAGTTCTAAGGCCTCCGATTTTTTTCTAATTAACTACTCACCCGAAATCGATGAAACTGGCGTTACTTCTCGACGTAATCGCCCTGCAGACGTACACATTTTTCACAACGCTGACGCCATGATTCCATGGCAGTGTCGAAGGCTTCTTTAGGAGTCTGTTTTGACCACTGAAAAATCGTTGAGGCAATAGCAGCACGGCTGGTGAATGTGCGGCCAAGGAGAGTGTCTTTCATTGTTGGAAAAAGCCAAAAGTCGCTAGGAGCCAGGTCAGGTGAGTAGGGAGCACGAGGAATTACTTCAAAGTGGTTATCACGAAGAAACTGTTGCGTAACGTTAGCTCGATGTGCGGGTGCGTTGTCTTGGTGAAACAGCACACGCGCAGCCCTTCCCGGACGTTTTTGTTGCAGTGCAGGAAGGAATTTGTTCTTCAAAACATTTTCGTAGGATGCACCTGTTACCGTAGTGCCCTTTGGAACGCAATGGGTAAGGATTACGCCCTCGCTATCACAGAACATGGACACCATCATTTTTCAGCACTGGCGGTTACCCGAAATTTTTTTGGTGGCGGTGAATCTGTGTGCTTCCATTGAGCTGACTGGCGCTTTGTTTCTGGATTGAAAAATGGTATCCACGTCTCATCCATTGTCACAACCGACGAAAAGAAAGTCCCATTCATGCTGTCGTTGTGCGTCAACATTGCTTGGCAACATGTCACAGGGGCAGCCATATGGTCGTCTGTCAGCATTCGTGGCACCCACCTGGATGACACTTTTTGCATTTTTCAGGTCGTCATGCAGGATTGTGTGCACAGAACCCACAGTAATGCTAACTCTGGAGGCGATCTGTTCAACAGTCATTCCACGATCCCCCAAAACAATTCTCTCTATTTTGTCGATCATGTCGTCAGACCGGCTTGTGCGAGCCTGAGGTTGTTTCGATTTGTTGTCACACGATGTTCTGCCTTCATTAAACTGTCGCACCCACGAACGCACTTTCGACACATCCATAACTTAATCACCACATGTCTCCTTCAACTGTCGATGAATTTCAGTTGGTTTCACACCACGCAAATTCAGAAAACGAATGATTGCACGCTGTTCAAGTAAGGAAAACGTCGCCATTTTAAGTATTTAAAACAGTTCTCATTCTAGCCGCTGGCGGTAAAATTCCATCTGCCGTACGGTGCTGCCATCTCTGGGACGTATTGACAATGAACGCGGCCTCATTTTAAAACAATGCGCATGTTTCTATCTCTTTCCAGTCCGAAGAAAAAAAAATCGGAGGCCTTGGAACTTGAATACACCTCATAGATGGCGCTGCAATAGTCACAAACATATGGCTCACAATTTTAGATGAACAGTTGCTAACAGGTAGGTTTTTTAAATTAAAATACAGAACGAAGATACGTTTGAAAATTTTATTTCGGTTGTTCCAATGTGATACATGTTCTTTTGAGAACTTATCATTTCTGACGGCCGAAGAGCGGCGTAGTATGCTGCTGCTGGCCTGCCTGTGAACAGGTTTGAAAATAACAATAAAAAAAACATGTCCACCGTATTTTTTTTCTCACATTGTCATCATTTGTATCTTGTATGTTTCTCTGCGGCCGAAGAGCGGCGTAGTATGCTGCTGCTGGCCTGCCTGTAAACAGGTCTGAAAATAACAATAAAGAAAAAAAAATCATTTCTGAGAAGGCATGCTGTTACAAGGGGGACTACCTGTAGATACCACATTAATGCAGTAAATGCTAAAAATGATGTCCATCAACCTCAATGCATTTGGCGATATGTGTAACGACATTCCTCTCAACAGCGAGTAGTTGCCTTCCGTAATGTTCGCACATGGATTGACAATGCGCTGGCGCATGTTGTCAGGCATTGGCGGTGGATCACGATAGCAAATATCCTTCAACTTTCCCCACAGAAAGAAATCCGGGGACGTCAGATCCGATAAACGTGCGGACCATGGTATGGTGCTTAGACGACCAATCTACCTGTCATGAAATATGCTATTCAATACCGCTACAACCGCACGCGAGCTATGTGCCGGACATCCATCATGTTGGAAGTACATCGCCATTATGTCATGCAGTGAAACATCTTGTAGTAATATCGGTAGAACATTGCCGTCGATAAAATGGGGGCCAATTATACTTCCTCCCATAATGCCGCACCATACGTTAAGCCGCACAGGTCGCTGATGTTCCACTTGTCGCAGCCATCGTGGATTTTCCGTTGCCCAGTAGTGCATATTATGCTGGTTTGCGTTACCGCTGTTGGTGAATGACGCTTCGTCTCTAAATAGAACGCGCGCAAAAAATCTGCCATCGTCCCGTAATATCTCTTGTGCTCAGTGGCAGAACTGTAGACGACGTTCAAAGTCGTCGCCATGCCATTCCTGGTGCATAGAAATATGGTACGGGTGCAATCGATGTTGATGTAGCATCCTCAACACCGACGTTTTTGAGATTCCCGATTCTCGCGCAGTTTGTCTGCTACTGATGTGCAGATTAGCCGCGACAGCAGCTAAACCACCAATTTGGGGATCATCATTTGTTGCAGGTCGTGGTTGACGATTCACATGTGGATGAACCCATCCTGTTTCCTTAAATAACGTAACGATCCGGGGAACGGTCCGGGCCCTTGGATGATATCGTCCAGGATACCGAGCAGCATACATAGCACACGCCCAGTGAGTATTTTGATCACAGTACTGCACATCAACACGATATCGACCTTTTCCGCAATTGGTAAACGGTCCATTTTAAGCAAATGCTATCGGCACTGGCGGAATGTTACGTAATACCACGTACTTATACGTTTGTGACTATTTCAGCGTCATCTATCACAAAGCGAAAACAGTGGTCCAACTAAAACATTCATATTTCTTCACGTACTACACGAATATGTAATAAAAAATGGGGGTTCCTATTTTTAAAAAACGCAGTTGATATCTGTTTGACCTATGGCAGCGCCATCTAGCGGGCCAACCATAGCGGCATATGGGTTCCTCCTTCAAGCTAGACGAGTTTCGTTCTTTGTAGTTTTTTCGTTTGATGCTTATTTCGTGGGATATTTGGCTCTATCACTATCAATGGACCACCCTGTATATGAGGGTCCAGCTACAGGTATTTTTGAGATGAGAAAGTTTCAGTCTCACACATGTAGAATCCCCACACTTCACCTGCCGTGTCTTGCCAAGAGCATAGAGCCATAAATACTTGTAGCTTTCACAAAGAGTGCACAGTGTCCACCGGTATGTTGCTCTCCTATCCGCAGACTGGCGCCATCTTCTCTGCATTCTCCACATAATGTCCGTTGTTGCCTGCCTTCTGGGACCTTTACCGTACTTTACAAAGCCCTCACAGCAGATAAACTCTTAAGAAACGAGGGAGTGGCGATTTTCTCGTGCAGAATTGCAGTGACTTCTCTGCGGCCATCTGGATGACAGCTGCATTACCTGTTGCCCGGACTGTGTCAACTGGCGACGGACACCCTTTCATCCTGTCCAGTACACACAACAGCCCTCGCCGAATGCTCTCGCACCTGGCGTCTGTGTCGCCTTCAATAACCTGCATTTAATTAGTGGTGACCTTTGACCCGCTTTGGTCTCCTGTCTGTCTGTGAAATTACCAGTCCAGCGAAACGTAATTCTCAAGAAATAAAACGCTTACAAGTACTTCATGTATGGCAATCACTATTGGATAATCTTTAATAAAAGTAAAGGAATACGCTACGTATCGGTTACGTGAAAGTCGACGAAATCGTCAGTTTCGCCGTCTTTCAGAAGTATGTACCATCTGATGATGAGTCGCTAGCAGACATGAAACCTGTCATAATATAATAAAAACTGTACTATCACGAAAGTTGGCTTGTTTCAGTTATTCCTTAAAACTTATTAAACACAGGTGCAATGTTCCTCATCTATTATCTTTCAGACCAATGTTTCTCCTTTTTAATTCTACGTAATTGCATTTGTCATGGCAGATTCGAAAAGAAAGCGTTAATACAGTATTTGTTAACTCCAAGAGCCTCTGTGGAAAATGTTCCACAGCTGGTGTCTTTAATAAACGGTTACATTACCCACATAGTACTAGGGACGGAAAGCTGGTTGACGCGATGTGTTAACAGCAATGAAGTTAAAATTCCTGTTGGAATTTATATTGCAAATGTAGGTTGAACGCTGGTGTAGGGTACGAGTTTATAACACTATAATATAGAACAATATCTAGGTAGGTTAGCACAAATTCTGAATGAGTAATAATTTCGGTGAAAAGAAATGTCAGAAGGTGGATCATACACGGTGACTGGATGATGTTTTAGACCTCCTGTCACAGTAGCAGTAGTGGCAGAATGCTTGAGCAGAAACTTGGAGAATATTTTATCCAAATTTCCTGGTCGTGTTACATGTCCTCTGTAACGGCAGTGTTGAGCATCAATATGGATAAGTTTCAGGAGTATTTCGCAATATCCCCCAGGTATTTGCTGAGCATAGTTGTTAGGAATGAGAAAGACCCACTGTGATTCGTCAGCCATTTTAGAAGGCTGTTACGAAAGCAAGGAGAGTTTCACTGCAAAATTTTAACTTTTAAGAAGCCTCAAAGACAAGCAAAAAGTGAACGGAGCAAAAATTAGCATAAGGTAGCCTGGCGGGAAGCGTTCAACGAATTTGAAACTAAAATTCTGTCTGCCGACGTGACCGAAAATCATAAGAAGTTTAGGTCTTATGTTAAATCAGTAAACGGAAGCCATCTGTCCAGTGACAATAATGGCATTGAAGCAGGATATGACAGAGAAAAGGCCGAAGTACTAAATGTCTTTTCAAAGTTGCTTCACTGAAGAAGATCGTGGTACGGTTCATCCTTTCAATTGTCGCATGAACATCAAAGTGACAGGTATCGAAATAAGTGGCCACAAGACAGAACAGCAACTGAACTCGTTCAGTAGAGGAAAGATTGCTGAACCTGCCGGAATACCAATACGATTCTACATAGACTGCAGTACGTAAAAGAATTTGCTTCTCTTCGGGCATGAGAATATTTACGTGCAATGATATTGCGTCCTTTAAAACGAAGTGATTTGATGTAGTATAAGGAACACCACATGACATTACTGGCCTAACGAAGAAAGAAATTTGATGGTATTCGAAAACGTATTAAAAAGAAATACACAGTTCCTATCCACCAGCAGTTAAAAAGCTCAAGGATTGCCTCTGGAAAATTACCAAATATCAGCTGTAAACACTCCCTGTACTTCCGGTTGGTTTGGATTTAAAAGAGCTGCGTACTTCAAGGTCCCCGTTTCAGGGGGAAGACATCTGCTCCGAAAAATCGATGATATCCATGAAATGTAGATGCAATTATAACCGCATCGCCAATGCTCAGTACGTGCAACAATAACGACAAGAAAAGAAAACTCGGTGAATGTAAATGAATATAAAATTGGGTAGGATGGTTTGCAGTGGTTAGTTAAATTTGGAAAATGTTACATATTTGATTAATGAATCCACGAAAATTATTGGTCGCCAGTTCACTACGTGGAGAAAATTACTGTCTCTATAATTACTGTCTGTTAATACTGAGAAACTTACGTGAGAATGCTTCGTTTTATTGAATAACGAAAACTGCACAAAATTGGTAAATATTGCCCTGCGTCGATACTAATGGATATGTCACTATGATTAAATGTCTTGTAGTTAAGTAGTAACTTATGAACATCAGTAATAATCAAAGAATAATAAAAACGCATCCGTAGTAAACAGTTACGTAAATGCAGACACTTCGTGACGTCACTCACTGTAATGTTTACTGTCTCTTATTTTATTCAGAAAGTTACTTATGAATGCTGTAATTTAGCTTGAAAATTATCGTTATGATATAGCGCCATTCAATAACCACCCTCCCGTGAGGTAATGTTACGAAATTTGCAAAGTCAGAATTTCGATTGTAAAGGAAGGGGAAGTTTGTGACGTGATTTTACTGACTCACTGGTTTCATGAACTTCAACTATTATTGCTATTCATTAACGATATTACTGCTAATCACTTGGTTAATTACTACTGTTACTTGCTCAAGACGTTAACAGACATTTGTGACTGATTG
This sequence comes from Schistocerca gregaria, assembly GCF_023897955.1. Lineage (NCBI taxonomy): Eukaryota > Metazoa > Arthropoda > Insecta > Orthoptera > Acrididae > Schistocerca > Schistocerca gregaria. Next base: position 959,694,957 of record NC_064921.1, on the reverse strand, counting down.
TAGATGCATGAAACTGAGAACTTATTTATTCGTGAAAAATACACAAAAATATCTTTTACTGAAGCTTACTCTGTTAAGTACTGTCTCTCAGACAACTGTGTTCTAGGCTTCAGCACTTCCGTTAATGGCAGTCTTGCAAATTACTGAAATTTTAATTATTATTGTTTCTTACACAAAACACTGCTATAGTTTCTCAGTCATCAGGGGTTACAAAGGATGCAGGCTGAACACAGGAAGAACGAATACAGTAACCATCGGTGTAACAGTTGTAAATTGTAGTATCTGTTTTGGAAAAGTACCAGAGCTCCAAGCGCTAACAGAAAGCACTGATGCTCAAATCGTTATAGGCACTGAAAGCTACCTAAGGCAGGAGATTTGCTTAGCGGAAATTTTTGCGAAGAACCTATTTCCGAAAAGATAAGCTAAACACGGTTGGAGGTGGCGTTTTTGTTGCTGTTAGAAGTAGTTTATATTCTCACGAAATTGAAGTAGATAGTTCCTGTGAGTCAGTATGGGCAGAGGTCATTGTTGGAAACCGGAATGAAACAATAATTGAATGGTTCTATCAACCTCCCAATTCAGATGATATAATTGCTGAAAGGTTCAAAGAAAACTTGAGTTTGATTTCAAATACATACCCGACTCATATGATTATACTTGGTGGTCACTAATTTACCCTCGATGTGTTGGCAAAAATACATGTTTAATTCCGGAGGCACGTATAAAATATCACCCTGAAATCGTGCCAAACGCATCCTCTGAAAATTGTTTCGAGCAGTTAGTTCATGAGCTCACGCGAATAGTAAACGGTTGTGAAAACACACTTGATCTCTCAGCAAGAAATAATCCTGAATTAATAACGATCATCAAAACGGATACGGGGATTAGTGAACACATGGTTGTCGCAATGAGACTGAATACTGTAACACCCAAATTCTCCAAAACTAAACCAGAAATATAAGATCCGTACCCAAAGACTGGAAAGTTGCACAAGTCACATTAATATTCAAGAAAGTTAATAGGAGTAATTCACTAAATTACAGCCCCATATCATTAACATCAATATGCAGCAGGATTCTGGAACATATACTGTGTTCTAACATTACGAATTACCTCGAAGAAAACGGTCTATTGACGCACAGTTGACATGGGTCTAGAAAACATCGTTCTTGTGAAACATAACTAACTCTACATTCGCATGAAGTGTTGAGAGCTACTGACAAGGGATTTCAGGTTGAATCCGTATTTCTGGATTTCCGGGAGGCTTTTGACACTGCAACACACAAGCGGCTGGTAGTGAAATTGCTTGCTTATGGAATATCGTCTCAGTTATGTGACTGGATTCGTAATTTCCTGTCAGAGAAGTCACAGTTCGTAGTAACTGACGGAAAGTCATCGAGTAAAACAGAAGTGATTTCTGGCGTTCCCCAAGGTAGTGTTATAGGCCCTTTGCTGTTCTCTATCTACATAAACGATTTGAGAGATAATCGGAGCAGCCGTCTTGGGTTGTTTGCAGATAACGCTGTCGTTTATCGACAAATAAAGTAATCAGAAGATCAAAACAAGTTGCAAAACGATTTATAATGTATGGTACGAAATTTGGCAGTTTACCTGCGAGGTCATCGACATGAGTGCTAAAAGAAATCCGTTAAACTTCGGTTACACGATAAATCAGTCAAATGTAAAGACCGTAATCTCAACTAAATACCTAGGAATTTCAGTTACGAACAACTTAAACGGGAAGGAACACACAGAACAGGTTGTGGGGAATGCTAACCAAAGACTGAGTTTGATTTGCAGAACACTTAGAAAATGTAACACATCTACTGAGGAGACTGCGTACACTACGATTGTCCGAGCTCTTTTAGAACACTGTTGCGCGGTGTGGGATCCTTACCAGACAGGACTGATGGAATACATCCGAAAAGTTCAAAGAAGGACAGCACGTTTTGTATTAATGCGATGTAGGAGGCAAAGTGTCACTGCAGTGATACAGGATTTGGGATGGACATAATTAAAACAAAGGCGTTTTTCGTTGCGCCGGAATCTTCTCACGAAATTCCAACCACCAACTTTCTTCTCCGAATGCGAAAATATTTTGTTGACACCGACCTGCATAGGGAGAAAAGATCACCATGATAAAATAAGGGTAAATCAGAGCTCGCACGGAAAGATATAGGTGTTCTTTCTTTCCGCTCACTGTATGAGTTTGGAATAAAAGAGAATTGTGTCAAGCACTTAAATATGATTTTCAGAGTATCCACGTAAGTGTAGATGTAGATCAAGACTCTCTCGGATCATCAGTAACTGATAGAATGGATCCTACAGATGTATTTTGTTTGAGGTATAATTGAAGGTCAACACTGCAGTATAACTCGGTATTATTCAAATACAAAATGAACAACAACGCTGGTTGAACAATTAATTAGTTGGATCTTGTAAGGTGGCGTGGTCTCCTGACCTTCATTTCTTACATATTCCGTCCTCAAAATCGTATTCTGCTCAGAAAGCCGCTTCATTCGAACCCAAACTCGATAAGGTAGAGTCAATGTTGTATGAATTCATGTAAGCAATATGCAAATCTAAAAGTTAATCGCAAGTGCGCACTGAGGTTGTAAAAGCCGAGGTTGGCGTACACAACATGACAGCCACAGGAATTTTAGTTCTAAAGAGGAAACCAGCCCGCTGGGAAGACTGTTCCTTCACAGAGAGCTGTGTCAACAACATACCTACTTCGGCCAAAGCGACCGCCCAGAGAGAAGACAGCTCTTGCCTGAGTGAAGGGATAACGACCCCCGTGTTCAACTTAAAAACAAATTCCGCTACATTGTGTGGGAGCGCCCAGATGAAGCATTTTTTCACGGTCCGACTGCGTAGTTACGGAGTTCTCACAGGAGGTCAGTATACGCTTAACGGAGATGCTACAGATTTCCGCATTGGTCGACTTAAGCGATACGTCATTCTCCCGTTTAAAAGAGCAATGCTGATTGGCGGAATATTTCTGACGCAAACAGCCACAGGAGTGAGGGAAGACAGCAAATGATATACCCTTGCAACTTTTCCAGAAAAAGGGACCGTTCCGTTGTCGCTATTGGAGCGGGAACACGTAACGATTCCTCAGAATTTTTTGTAATAAATAATATTTTTCGTTAGTTTAATGTTTTTCTTACACTAACTAGCAATACTCTGGTACCCAAGCATTCTACTAATTATGTAACGATATACAGAATGTTTTTGTGCCTTTTCCTTACAGTGGACGACTCCAGAAGATATTTGTTCCTGAATGTTTTTCAAGCAGTTTTTGTTGGTACGTTAGGAGCGTCTGTCTGACTTCTGTAGTAGTGTGAGGTGGAAATTGTCTCTTGCAAGAGCCAAAGGGTACTTCTTGGATCAATCCATTGCGCAACTTGACAGAATAAAACCCACACACTCAAAATCTTACTGCAGGTTGAGACGTCGTCAGCGTACTGTAAGTCACCGTTCGTTGACAGTGTGTGGCACAGGTTCTTCTTCTTGCAGCTGTGCAACAAATGGAATTTGATCCACGGTACATTTCATATTGATTTGCATCCGCCTGCGGTAAGTATACTGTGTCCGTTTAATGCCAAGTACTTCGCTCGTCTATAACAAATTTTTCGCCTAGCCAATATATACTTGAGCACCACTGCTTTACGACCATTTCTCAACGAAAGAGCCGCTGCGCGACTCAACTGGTCTGCCTGTCTCAACACTCCGCTATTTCGCCTCTGGACTGTAATGAAAAGCTTGCGCACTTACTCGCCCAGCGATAATGCAACTGCCACTTCACTATACTCTCTGACAATGTCGTGACGTCCTGACTAAGCCAACGTGACTACTTATACTAGTTTACAACTAACATTTATTTAACTTTACAGCGAAGAAATATTTCGTTTCATGATACAAACATTAGTACACTTATTTACAAACTTTGATTCATGGAAACATACTTCGAAAAGCAAAAATACACGGTCTCTAGGAGCAAACAGAAACGTTTGTACTAAACATACTCTATATTAAAGGGAAACTGATTTATTGGTTCAAATTGCTCTGAGCACTATAGGACTTAACATCTGAGGTCATCAGTCCCCTAGAACTTAGATCTACTTAAACCTAACTAACCTAAGGACATCACGCACTTCCATGCCCGAGGAAGGATTCGAACCTGCGACCGTAGCGGAAACTGCTTTATTCTTGCTACAATATAACGAACACAAAAAAAGACGGACAGTTTTATGTCTTTTAGTTCCAAATGAAGAGAATACGGCCTACGTATGGGTGGAATTTATTGTCTGGAGCAAGGTCGCAACAAGCAAATCAAATGTTCGGAAATCAATCATACCGTCGAACCCAGTGGTCCTCTTGCCGTATACTCCATCGTAGAACCTGTGCCAGCAGTGTACGGAAGTCATAGATGGAAATTACAGAATCAAAAAAAAAAAAAAAAGATTGACACAGACCCGTAGGCGTCCTCAAATAGACTTTTGGCTAAGTCTGCTGCTCACGAAAAGCAATAAAATCCCTGTTTCTCTTAAGCGACATAAATTTTCATTCAAATCCAAGCCGGATAACTACCTTGCAGCACACAACAAATTTGCACTATATATTTACTATGATACACTCCTCCAGTAATTTCGTTTTTGATGGTTTCATACAGCTCTGTTTCAGAATGTCACATGAATCACGAGGCACTTGAAAAACCTAATTTTCTGAACAGATCGAAAAGACAGTGCGAGTGGGGATATCAGACTCAGCAGTTTCGGCGTCACATTAAAGACCGATCTTAGGGTCTTGGCTAGGCGCAAACAGATAAATTTACCTTGTGCTGCCAAATTACGATACTTTTTTTTATTCCTTTGCCTTGTCCCCCTCGGTTCTGGGAAATGTGATTCTTACGAGACCTTCCAAGCTAACAAGATCGTTAGCTTTGCAAGGCACTCTGGTTGTGAGGGTGAACTAGATGCTTTGACGAGGGCTGAGATCACGTGACCGGTGGCCGGGTAGATTCCGCTGCACGTGAGTCTGGCCGCGGGACGTAATCAGCGCACGTGCCACCGGCGCCGAGCCGTCAGCAGCAGCTATTGACTTCCCGGTAGTCTCGCCGTCTGGCTTCAGCGCGTGCAGATTAACGCCTAAACACGATACCGGCCACGTTTCCGGCACACATACCTGTTGCTTCTCAGGTAGCTACGCAAATTTTAATTCCTTACTAGAAAAGAGTCTGACAACGTACAGGAGCGTAACTGATACGAATTTCATAAGGCACCTAGAATTATCTAGAGTTGTTATATTATATGTACAATTATATTAGAATACATACATACAATGCATTAGTACAACAGGCCCATTTCTGCGTGATTGCCATCTCAAGGTTATCTGTGAAAAGCATGCAGTTTATTACAATATATCATGCTTTTTAAGAAGAAAATTTAACCTGTTATAGAATTATGATTTGCTACTAGTATTAGTTGGTCTTTATACCCATCTGATGTCAGTGTCTACGTTTGCTCTTTTGATGCTGCTGGAGCTGTAGTGGATATTAAATTTTTGTTGGAATAGCAATTTATATAACTCGAGTAATTTTCTGTGTGTGTGACATTCTACGTGAACAGATAGGAATGAAACACAAATATTCTACAGAAAATTTTATTGAAATTATCCTTCCAAACAAGAGATGAACTGAAAAACAAAATCTACCCTACTGGCCATTAAAATTGCTACACCATGAAGACGACGTGCTACACACGCGAAAATTAACCGACAGGAAGAAAATGCTGTGATTAGCTTTTAAGAGCATTCACACAAGGTTGGCGCCGGTGGCGACACCTACAACGTGCTGACATGAGGAAAGTTTCCAACCGATTCGTCATACACAAACAGCAGTTGACCGGCGTTGCATGGTGAAACGTTGTTGTGATGCCTCGTGTAAGGAGGAGAAATGCGTACCATCACGTGTCCGACTCTGATAAAGGTAGGATTGCAGCATATTGCGGTTGTGGTTTATCTTACCACGACACTGCTGCTCGCGTTGGTCGAGATCCAATGACTGTTAGCAGAATATCGAATCGGTGGGTTCACGAGGGTAATACGGAACGCCGTGCTAGATCCCTATCATCATCATCAGCGAAATTTTGTTCTAGTCTCACCATTACGAAGATACCCTAGCAGTCGAGATGACAGGCATCTTATCCGCATGGCTGTAACGGATCGGGCAGCCACGTCACTGTTCTTGATGAACTGTGGTATCGTGTTGAAGATGCATGGGCAGCTGTACCTGTAAACGCCATCCAAGTTCTGTTTGACTCAATGCCCAGGCGTATCAAGGAAGTTATTACGGCCAGATGTGGTTTTTCTGGGTACTGATTTCTCAGGATCAATGCACCCAAATTGTGTGAAAATTGTAATCACAATCCAGTTCTAGTATAATATATTTGTCCAATGAATACCAGTTTATCATCTGGATTTCTTCTTGGTGTAGCAATTTTAACGGCCAGTAGTGTACTTTAGTAACACATCACAAGTTTTTTAAGTAGATAATTTAACCCGTTATAAAATTATGATTTTCTACGAATATTAGTTGGTCTTGATACCCGTATGACGTCACATATGCTGTCATACTATTTCATAAGTTTGCTCCTTCACTGCTGCTTGAGATATAGTAGATGTTAAATTGTTGTTGGAATAGCTATTTATGTAATGCGAATGATTTTGTGCGTGTGTGAAATTCTACATGAACAGATCGATATGAAACATAAATATGACACAAAAATTTTATCCTTCCCAACAAGATATGAGCTGAAAAACAAAATCTACAAACGTATTACAGATGAGGTTACCTCGAAATTAAAGTAACTACTGGAAATCATGCATTTACGTGAACAACATCGGAGAGCTGTCACAGACTTCCTGCACCGCAACACTATCTGGTATAAGCAATTCCATAAAAAACAATGGAGTAAATTACATATGATCTTAGAACCAGATGAACACGACTCATACACGTAATAATAACATTGTAAGTAGGCTGTTTAGGTTTTTTATTGGTAACATCGCCGCCACGTAGCGCTCTGTATAAAAATCACTGGCTGTGCCGTGTGCAGTCTGTGGCTGGTTTGCATTGTTGTCTGCGATTGTAGTGTTGGGCAGCGGCAGCTGGATGCTAACAGCGCGTAGCGTTACGCAGTTGGAGGTGAGCCACCAGCAGTGGTGGATGTGGGGAGAGAGATGGCGGAGTTTTGTAATTTGTAAGACTGGATGTCATGAACTACCATATATATTTTGACTATTAAGGTAAATACACTGTTTGTTCTCTATTAAAATCTTTCATTTGCTAACTATACCTATCAGTAGTTAGTGCCTTCCGTAGTTTGAATCTTTTATTTAGCTGGCAGTAGTGGCGCTCGCTGTATTGCAGTAGTTCGAGTAACGAAGATTTTTGTGAGGTAAGTGATTTGTGAAAGGTATAGATTAATGTTAGTCAGGGTCATTCTTTTGTAGGGATTTTTGAAAGTCAGATTGCATCGCGCTAAAAAAAAATATTGTGTGTCAGTTTAAGCACAGTCTTGTACAATTTTTCTAAGGGGACGTTTCATATGTCGACCCTTAGCCGAGGATACCTCACTGGAATCTTCTGATTTTTTCTTGTAGTTTGTGTAATTAATGTAGATTTTGTTTATTGCTAGCGCGTAATTGTAGAGAGAATCTCCTTTGTAGTTGTAGTCTTTCATTGTTGTACAGTAAAACAGTTGTGGCATGCATGTAGATTTGCACCAAGTATTTCGTAGCTGCGCTTGCAATTAACTAGATATTATTTTCAGTGCTATGTTAATGTGTTCTCTTATTTTTGTTCTTCAAATTGTGTTTTTCTGTGTTGTCGTGTGAAAAATTGTGACAATAATGGCGTGTGAAAAACGTAACACTCAAAGTAAACTGAGAAATGACAGTGAAGACGAAAGCAGTGTGTTAGCGTCACCATGTAATGAATTCACTAACGTTCAAAGTAGTAATTTGGTAATAGCGCATAGGGAAATGGAGCGGGTTGCAAATAATGGTGTAGGCAGTGAAACAATTAGTGAACAGGGAAGAGTTATCGATCGATCGGTCGCCAACAGCTCGCCTCAGGATTCCGAAATGACAGGACACAATCTTGCAAATACTGTAGATTCAGATTTTGCGTCCTCACCGTTTTCTCAAATAAATCAAGACACATTTTCTGCTTTTCAAAATGCGAATATTGCCGGTTCAAATGCACTGCCGAAAAGCACTGAGGAACATGTTTCAGACACCAGTGCACTGTTATTACAGTTAATGCAACAAATGGGACAAAGGCTGCAAAAGTTAGACACAACGCTTGAACAAAATCAGAGACAAACACAGCAACAGTTGGACACAATGGAACATAATCTTCAAACGTTAGACACAATGAAACAAAATCAGAGACAAACACAGCAACAGTTGGATACAATGGAACATAATCTTCGGAAGTTAGACACCACACTTGAACAAACACGTGAAGATTTAACTACTGAGTTACATAACATTGAATCGAAATGTCAAAAAATCTGTAATGACGTAAAAACACAAATTTGTGAGCATTTTCAACCTATTTTTTCGCGGCATGAAAACTCATTACAGAATCACGAAGCAGCCATAAAAGAATTGCAAACTGTTGTTCGTGAAAATCACGACACCTTGCAAGCTAAAATGGACTCATTTGCATCCACCGATTCGGTTACGCAACTTGCAAGAACTCAGGAAAACTTAAAAGACACAGTAGATTCGATTTCAACACAAAAGGACACTCTGAAACTTGGTTCAGAAAAACACACTGAGGAAATGTGTTCACTATCGGAGAAAGTAGCCGAACTTACGGATCAGTTCACTAATTTATCTATGAAGGTAGATGATAATCTGAATGACACAAAACCGGTAGTCTTTAATGACACAGAAGAGTTCGAACAAATTAGGAAATTCAAACAAAATCAGAATCAAATTAATACGCAACACCAAAGAGAAATCCGGGAAGTACAAGATCAGTTGACACAGGTAATACAAGAATTACGTATTTCAGAGGACACTCGCACTCCAATACGAGAAGAGGGACATAAAAATACGGAACTGCCACAAAATAACAACACGGGGCACTTTGGAGATTATGAAAGAAATTGGCAAAGTACACCGAATTTTGAGATGGAACCGCCGAAACGACGTAACAATGACCGATATGCGACCCGCCGACACGATGATTTTGACTATAAGCTGTTCATTACTACACGTAAATTCAAAACATTTAAGAATTCTGGCAACGACATTCATCCACAAGCGTGGCTCCATCAATTCTCTCATTGTTTTCCTCCCAACTGGTCACTAGAGCACAGATTAGAATTTATGTGTGGCTACTTAGAGAATGAACCAGCTGTAAGAATGCAATCGGTCATTCACGATTGCCACAGTGAAGGAGAATTTTACCATGCCTTCCTCTCAGCATATTGGTCCCAAGCCACACAAGACCGAGTAAAACATGGCATCATGATGATGAAAAATTTCGAACAATCTGAATTTTCAAGTCTTGTGAAATATTTTGAAGACATGTTACATAAGAATCAGTATCTTTCAAACCCATACAGCCCGTCAGAACTCATCCGCATTTGCTTAATCAAATTGCCTGAACATTTACGGCATATTATTTTGGCAGGCCGTTGCAAAGACGACATTGAAGCTTTTCAGGGATTCTTACAAGAATTAGAAATTGACACTGACAATCGCGGAACGCGAAAACAGGAACACAACAATTGCAGGTCACATCCGTCGCAATTCCACGATGAAAGAAATAATAACTGGACACGACAAGGCTATTCGCACAACACAAATCGTGACCAAAACAGACACCACCCGTATGACAACCGTTGGCAGAGTAGTAATAATTACAGGGAAAGATCACCTCTCCGTGGTAATGACTATCACAGACACAATCAGAGAAACAGACAATACGAGAACCAAAATAATTATTATCAAGGGAGACGGAATAACTTCAGACGCAACGGTTCAGCGCGCAGTTACGATTCAGAGAGAAATTCTCCACCACGTGACCGACAAGAAAGAAACTATGGAATCTACCGACATGACGACAGACGATATAATCATAATGACAGACCGGAAATCCATCAGAACTGGCGATCTTCAAACAGGGTAGGACCCTCTCGGCAAGGTGAATTTGTAGAAGTTAGGTCTCCTAATCCCAATAACGACGCGCGCCAACAAAGAAACAGACAATGACTCGCACCGCAGGCAGCCGCGTGCGCCGGCTGGCTCAGAGAAAAATAACATAAGCTAACCTTGAGCAAAATTCCAGTGTTCCTTACCGACGTAATCACATGATAATTGCTTTTCAGTTGACACTATGCATGCTAGGAAGAGTAAAGGTTTACACCACATTTCACATGTAAAACCGTTTATTGGAAGATAATCTGCTTTTTAACTTTGTCTTTGCCATAAAACATTTCAATTCACATTTCTAGTATGCTTTGTCACACTGAGAAACTGTTAACATGCAACAATGTTTGAAGTTTACTATCCAGTCTAGAACCTACGGAACATATTTAGACAGTATTTACGAGTGCATTGTTATAGTGAACAGACGTCGCTGTGTTATTGTGTGTGTACATTCTTGCTTGTTAATTGCATGATTACGTAACGACTATAAGGCTTACATACTTAGAACATTTAGCAGTACTGCTAATGAGATTTTAATACAACATTTTGGTTTACTTGAAAATACATTCTTTATTTGAAATACATTTGGTGAGATTAAAGATGACTTAGCATTTGTTTTCTCTGATAGCTACACGATTATATCACGACGCTACTAATATGTGACACGATTTACATTGTTGCTTTTGCGGTGTATCTGTTTTATATCTGCACAGTTTTTCTGAATTTTTCTGGAAAGTAAAACATGTTTTAGTAGTAACGTTTGTGGTATAGCTACAATGAGACAGCCTTTTCTGTCGCACAACAGTACGTACAGTACAGTACTTACTTCATCACGGCAATAAGCGTAATAACTAAGATATCTATACGCAAAGCATTTCAATTTCGTTTATCATGAGGTAAATACATTTACTTCTGCAGAACTTAGCTTTCGGAGGACAATAACTACGACACTTCCACAGAGATTGTCTTACAGCAAGACGCACATTTAGCGCTACAGGACACGCATTAAACTATTTATTTTTCAGCATATTTGAATTACAAAGAAAGTTTTCCGTGATACATTTCATTCCATTGCTGTAATCTGTAACACCTGAGGATATAATTACATTATTCCTCAGGGGGTACACGCTTATTTGTGTACCATGTGTTTGGCAAGCACAAGGAGCCCTAGCTAATATGGTATTTGTTTATACAACTTTACACATCGGTACCATATTTCTCTAACACATAAATTACACAGCTATCTGATCATTTAACTGAGAGAGACAAACATTTACTTTACTACATCAGTGACAGATGTTTACGTAATTACACCATTGGATAACTTCACACTTACGAAGTTGTATTTTGTCTGTACTTTGTGAACTGTTCATATTTTTTCGGAACCATTGTGATACTATGAGAGCTTTGAATGACGTATTTGTTATGGGATCATGATTTTTAAAGTACATTTGAGGCAGATGACACTTGACATGAGCAGAGAATTTTTTTTAGGTTTTTAAATTATTGGAGGAAGCTACAACGTTTTTTGAGAATTGACTGAGATGTTATGATATTATTACGATGACTATGTGTATTATGCTGTTGTGGTATGTTTATGGTCAATAAGCTGATGCTATATGAATTATTTGACTATGCTATGTATCTGTTATGATGAAATATTGAAGAAGTGTCGACGAATAAGGTAAGGAATAAAGAGTACTGGTTAGGGACTCTGACTTGTGAAAAAGGTTGTTGGAAACCAGGAATCGTACTTTAAGAGTTATGAAAACTATGTATATGCGTGAATGTATCACTATGCTGTCGATAATTTTTGAACACTATTATTTTTAAATGATTTTATTTCTACAGATTTGTAACGCAAATTCCTGACCTGTGAATTTTTTTTATATGAGACTGTCACTGTAGCGGAAACTGGTGTCGTAAATATTTCGATAAGACAGTTAAGAGACCACCTGCATGTAATGCGTCGTGGGCACCCAGCTGCGCGACAACCACCTGACAAAGGAAAGCCATTAGTGTGTGCCTGTTTGAGGCACAGGTGGAGAAAAAAAAAAGAGGCCATTATCCTCGCTATTGAGATTCCTTTGTAGAAAGCATCGCAAATACTACACGCTCAAACTTGAAAACATATGATTACACTGTGGAGCTCTTAATTTATGATATTTACTAAAATGCCTAATGAAACGACGAGAAACATTTCATGGCTATTGTCCTGCTAGTTGACAGAAATGCCATGTGGCTTGCTTTATGCATTTATTTACTCATTTTGTTTAAATCTAGTTTCTAACTGCACTGAAGCATTGGTTAAAATAAATTTTATGGATGTACTAATATAAATATTTTATGCCTACAGGTCCAGTAAATAATAACTGTATGATGTACTTAAAAAAAACGAAGTAGCACAAAAAGACATTTCCCTTCACAGAAATTGCATACAGAATTGTCTTTTCAAGTACATGGTAATATTTTTTTACAATAAATTTTTGTGGTGCACCACTTTAATTGCATAGACATTAAGATGTGAATAGACATTGTCCTTATCTGCATTGTTGTCTTTAGTGTAACATTTTTCCTGTTTGAGCTTTGTCATGTTTAGGTATAAGTTATAGCATTTGCTGCGGCTGTTTGCCATTCATAGTGCTACTGAATGTCACTTTGTATTACTAGGTTAAGCCAATTTTATTACTGATTTATTTTTCTTGTTTGCTGCGCATTGCCTTATATTAGTTGTAATATTGCTGCCTTTTTTGCCAATTTCCATTTTTTAACATTGCTGTTTGTGTAAATTGTTTTGTGCTCCTGCATTGCCTCATCCCTTAGTTTAGTATCTGAGCTCAGTACATTTAAGTTAGCTTAAGAGGGGGTAGACTATATAAGAAACTAACTATGATGCCCCCCCATGAACCATGGACCTTGCCGTTGGTGGGGAGGCTTGCGTGCCTCAGCGATACAGATGGCCGTACCGTAGGTGCAACCACAACGGAGGGGTATCTGTTGAGAGGCCAGACAAACGTGTGGTTCCTGAAGAGGGGCAGCAGCCTTTTCAGTAGTTGCAGGGGCAACAGTCTGGATGATTGACTGATCTGGCCTTGCAACATTAACCAAAACGGCGTTGCTGTGCTGGTACTGCGAACGGCTGAAAGCAAGGGGAAACTACAGCCGTAATTTTTCCTGAGGACATGCAGCTTTACTGTATGATTAAATGATGATGGCATCCTCTTGGGTAAAATATTCCGGAGGTAAAATAGTCCCCCATTCGGATCTCCGGGCGGGGACTACTCAGGAGGATGTCGTTATCAGGAGAAAGAAAACTGGTGTTCTAAGGATCGGAGTGTGGAATGTCAGATCCCTTAATCGGGCAGGTAGGTTAGAAAATTTAAAAAGGGAAATGGATAGGTTAAAGTTAGATATAGTGGGAATTAGTGAAGTTCGGTGGCAGGAGGAACAAGACTTCTGGTCAGGTGATTACAGGGTTATAAACACAAAATCAAATAGGGGTAATGCAGGAGTAGGTTTAATAATGAATAGGAAAATAGGAATGCGGGTAAGCTACTACAAACAGCATAGTGAACGCATTATTGTGGCCAAGATAGATACGAAGCCCACACCTACTACAGTAGTACAAGTTTATATGCCAACTAGCTCTGCAGATGACGAAGAAATTGAAGAAATGTACGATGAAATAAAAGAAATTATTCAGATAGTGAAGGGAGACGAAAATTTAATAGTAATGGGTGACTGGAATTCGAGTGTAGGAAAAGGGAGAGAAGGAAACATAGTAGGTGAATATGGATTGGGGCTAAGGAATGAAAGAGGAAGCCGCCTAGTAGAATTTTGTACAGAGCACAACTTAGTCATAGGTAACACTTGGTTTAAGAATCAAGAAAGAAGGTTGTATACGTGGAAGAACCCTGGAGATACTAAAAGGTATCAGATAGATTATATAATGGTAAGACAGAGATTTAGGAACCAGGTTTTAAGTTGTAAGACATTTCCAGGGGCAGATGTGGACTCTGACCACAATCTATTGGTTATGACCTGTAGATTAAAACTGAAGAAACTGCAAAAATGTGGGAAATTAAGGAGATGGGACCTGGATAAACTGAAAGAACCAGAGGTTGTACAGAGTTTCAGGGAGAGCATAAGGGAACAATTGACAGGAATAGGGGAAAGAAATACAGTAGAAGAAGAATGGGTAGCTCTGAGGGATGAAGTAGTGAAGGCAGCAGAGGATAAAGTAGGTAAAAAGACGAGGGCTGCAAGAAATCCTTGGGTAACAGAAGAAATATTGAATTTAATTGATGAAAGGAGAAAATATAAAAATGCAGTAAATGAAGCAGGCAAAAAGGAATACAAACGTCTCAAAAATGAGATCGAGAGGAAGTGCAAAATGGCTAAACAGGGATGGCTAGAGGATAAATGTAAGGATGTAGAGGCTTATCTCACTAGGTGTAAGATAGATACTGCCTACAGGAAAATTAAAGAGACCTTTGGAGAGAAGAGAACCACGTGTATGAATACCAAGAGCTCAGATGGCAACCCAGTTCTAAGCAAAGAAGGGAAGGCAGAAAGGTGGAAGGAGTATATAGAAGGTTTATACAAGGGTGATGTACTTGAGGACAATATTATGGAAATGGAAGAGGATGTAGATGAAGACGAAATGGGTGATACGATATTGCGTGAAGAGTTTGACAGAGCACTGAAAGACCTGAGTCGGAACAAGGCCCCTGGAGTAGACAACATTCCATTAGAACTATTGACGGCCTTGGGAGAGCCAGTCATGACAAAACTCTACCAGCTGGTGAGCAAGATGTATGAGACAGGCCAAATACCCTCAGACTTCAAGAAGAATATAATAATTCCAATCCCAAAGAAAGCAGGTGCTGACAGATGTGAAAATTACCGAACTATCAGTTTAATAAGTCACAGCTGCAAAATACTAACGCGAATTCTTTACAGACGAATGGAAAAACTGATAGATGCGGACCTCGGGGAGGATCAGTTTGGATTCCGTAGAAATGTTGGAACACGTGAGGCAATACTGACCTTACGACTTATCTTAGAAGAAAGATTAAGAAAAGGCAAACCTACGTTTCTAGCATTTGTAGACTTAGAGAAAGCTTTTGACAATGTTGACTGGAATACTCTTTTTCAAATTCTAAAGGTGGCAGGGGTAAAATACAGTGAGCGAAAGGCTATTTACAATTTGTACAGAAACCAGATGGCAGTCATAAGAGTCGAGGGGCATGAAAGGGAAGCAGTGGTTGGGAAAGGAGTGAGACAGGGTTGTAGCCTCTCCCCGATGTTATTCAATCTGTATATTGAGCAAGCAGTAAAGGAAACAAAAGAAAAATTTGGAGTAGGTATTAAAATTCATGGAGACGAAGTAAAAACTTTGAGGTTCGCCGATGACATTGTAATTCTGTCAGAGACGGCAAAGGACTTGGAAGAGCAGTTGAACGGAATGGACAGCGTCTTGAAAGGAGGATATAAGATGAACATCAACAAAAGCAAAACGAGGATAATGGAATGTAGTCCAATTAAATCGGGTGATGCTGAGGGAATTAGATTAGGAAATGAGACACTTAAAGTAGTAAAGGAGTTTTGCTATTTAGGAAGTAAAATAACTGATGATGGTCGAAGTAGAGAGGATATAAAATGTAGACTGGCAATGGCAAGGAAAGCGTTTCTGAAGAAGAGAAATTTGTTAACATCGAATATAGATTTAAGTGTCAGGAAGTCATTTCTGAAAATATTTGTTTGGAGTGTAGCCATGTATGGAAGTGAAACATGGACGATAACTAGTTTGGACAAGAAGAGAATAGAAGCTTTCGAAATGTGGTGCTACAGAAGAATACTGAAGATAAGGTGGATAGATCACGTAACTAATGAGGAGGTATTGAATAGGATTGGGGAGAAGAGAAGTTTGTGGCACAACTTGACTAGAAGAAGGGATCGGTTGGTAGGACATGTTTTGAGGCATCAAGGGATCACAAATTTAGCGTTGGAGGGCAGTGTGGAGGGTAAAAATCGTAGAGGGAGACCGAGAGATGAGTACACTTAGCAGATTCAGAAGGATGTAGGTTGCAGTAGGTACTGGGAGATGAAGAAGCTTGCACAGGATAGAGTAGCATGGAGAGCTGCATCAAACCAGTCTCAGGACTGAAGACCACAACAACAACAACAACTATGATGAATTGGAAGAAAAGCATTGAGAAGCTTTAAGAAAATTGTTTGGCCAAAAAAGTAGTGTACAGTGGAGAAAAACTATTTTTGAAAGAGGATGTGAACAGAATACAGAAAGCAGGTTTAGATAGGACTTTTTGGAAATAATGATGAACTAAGGGAGATCTCTATACAAAATACTGCAGTAAAACAAACCCTGTCCTTTCCTTTCGTATTATCCCTCTATGTGTTTATGTACCCTTGTGTATTTGTCTTTTTCCTGTCTTTATGTGTTTAGCTAATAAGATTTATGTTGTAGAATTTTTCAAATACTATGTCATTTTCTTTGTAAATATGTTCAAACATTATTTATAGTGTTTTGTTTTAATGCTCGTGTGTGAAGTTGATGTTTCAAAACTTATTCTGATCTTTTATGTATGTACTTATGTCGTAATTTTTGTAACACTGATGTATTTGCTATTTCGATTCTTTTGTAAAGCCTATACTACTGCAAATGTTATCTGTATTGTTATGTTCTTTGAAGATGTATTTTGTACCTTTGTTATTGCATTCTTATGTTATAAAATTGTAATTGACATCAGTTCATCAAATCAAATAAGTTGTAAATTACATTTCACTGCACACGTTTCTGTTGGTCATAGTATATGGACAATATGTGAGAAGTAGGGACTGATAGTGTTTGCACGTGCGTTAATAATTCAGTAAGGGACTGGATAACAGCATTGCTGGTTCTAAGGACATTTCAAAAACAATTTTTGTGAGTGCACAAGTGGTGGTTATGGACTTGCTATATTATCCGCAAGACTCTTCAATGGTGATTGTGCACCTGCACAGTCAAACAGATGGCTGCTGGCCATCTCTACAAGGACTACAGTGGGTCTACACCTTTGATGACCCACCGATACCATTATTTCTACAAGGACTGCAATGGGTCTGCACCTCTGGTGGCCCACCAATACCGTAATCTCTACCAGGACTACAATGGGTCTGCTCTGTGATGACCTAAGTACCAATAGTCTTCAACTTCGACTGACTCTGCCGTGGGTTTGCTCTGTTGTGGCCCATTACCTGTCTGCATGTCAAGAATCAGCACTGTCTTTCCGTTGGAAGGACAACACTACTTCTTCAAGACTGCATGGAAATCCACTACTTCCGTGTGCATTTTCTTTTACTACTCAGACTTTGAGAAAAACACTGCAATTTTACTTTGATGAATGATCAGAACTGTCTTTATGGACTGTGAGAAAATTTTAGCTTTTGACCAACATTGTTTCGATAAGTGTGTGCATTTCATTTCTTTAACATTGTAATTATGAAAAAAATTTTCAAATCTGTATTGGCCACTGCCCAAAACAATTTGTAAATTTTTTGTAGGGAGCATGGGGGCTATGTAAGTAGGCTGTTTAGGTTTTTTTATTGGTAACACCGCCGCCACGTAGCGCTCTGTATAAAAATCACTGGCTGTGCCATGTGCAGTCTGTGGCTGGTTTGCATTGTTGTCTGCGATTGTAGTGTTGGGCAGCGGCAGTTGGATGCTAACAGCGCGTAGCGTTGCGCAGTTGGAGGTGAGCCGCCAGCAGTGGTGGACGTGGGGAGAGAGATGGCGGAGTTTTGTAATTTGTAAGACTGGATGTCATGAACTACCATATATATTTTGACTATTAAGGTAAATACACTGTTTGTTCTCTATTAAAATCTTTCATTTGCTAACTATACCTATCAGTAGTTAGTGCCTTCCGTAGTTTGAATCTTTTATTTAGCTGGCAGTAGTGGCGCTCGCTGTATTTCAGTAGTTCGAGTAACGAAGATTTTTGTGAGGTAAGTGATTTGTGAAAGGTATAGATTAATGTTAGTCAGGGCCATTCTTTTGTAGGGATTTTTGAAAGTCAGATTGCGTTGCGCTAAAAAAAAAAAAATATTGTGTGTCAGTTTAAGCACAGTCTTGTACAATTTTTCTAAGGGGACGTTTCAACATAACTGATAAGAACAAAGATATATTCAAAAAAATATTCTAATGTGTGTGAAATCTCATGGGACTTAACTGCTAAGGTCATCAGTCCCTATGTTTACACACTACTTAACCTAAATTATCCTAAGGACAAACACACACACCCATGCCCGAGGGAGGACTCGAACCTCTGCCGGGACCAGCCTCACAGTCCATGACTGCAGCGCATCAGACCGCTCGGCTAATCCCGCGCGGCACAAAGATATGAACTAAAGAATATCAAAGAAGCAAACTGCCTGTAGCCATGTGACATATCTGTCACGAACCGTAATTACGAAATAATCTTTCATAATTCGATAGTTACATATAGTTACACAAACGACTGTTATAACAAAATTCAACATCTACTATAGCTCCAACAGCACCAAAGGAGCAAACTAATGAAATAGTGTGAATCATCGACGATGTATGGATATCAAGATCACCTGATGTACGTAGCAAACCATAATTCTATAACAGGTTAACTGATCTACATAAAAAATTGAAATATCGATCAAACTACGTACTTTTCGCAGATAATCTGAAGATGGTAGTCACGCCAAAATATACTTATTCCAAAAAACAATATACTGAAACACAGCAGCGTCTTTGGTCTCACAACATAAAACAATGTCATTATATGACATACACAACACAGAGAGCCCAGGTGAGTACAGGCTGCGCCTAGAATTAGTATATTAGATGATTTAAACAAAGGTTGATCTGACATATTAGACGATTATCTTCTCTATTTTCCCCTGTAAAAAATACACATGGGTTGATATGGCTATTATTAGTTCTTCATCATCAACAGAGGTAATTTTTCATACCCCGATGGACTTTCAAAAACCTCCACGTTTTGAGATGCCCACCTTTACATATAGAAATTTTTTCAGTTTTTTTCCTCCTTTTATTAACTCTTCTGGCGTTGGGTCGACTGCTAATGTTTCTTACTACGAAGAATCCAGGAAAGAAAGTTTTTAGTCAGCCTTCGGTTAATCCGAGTTTCTACCAGATAATGAACAGTTATTCCAGAGACCACTTCCATCTCGAATCTTTTGTTGGTTTACTTAAATTATTTAATAAAGCAACATGTTTAGAGGCGCAAAACCTTGTTTTCAGGGTAAGACAGTAGTACGAAAATACCTTCTTTACGGTCTTGCCCTGTAATGTGGTCATCCTGCCAAGAAAGAAAATATAGCCTGAGTGAACATTTACTCTGTTTGTTGGTCTGCCGTTCACATAGATGATTTTGAAGTAAACACTTATTTTGTTCTTATCAAACGGCTGCCTTCTTGTAGTGTGTTCAGGTGTACTCATTGCTGTGGCTCCTTAGATCTTGTTAATTACTGTTTATGAATTTAATCGACAGGTGTCTGACATCTCACAAACAGTTGGTAAACTGAGAAAGTCAGGAACTTATAAAGTCACGCCCAGTCAATGTAACAAAAAGTACATTGATCAATTGTACAGAAATTTTAAACACATTTTAAGGAACATATTGACTGTTTCAGATTTGATAAAGCTAACAAACCAGGTTTAACGAAGGATAAAAACGAAACAGTACACAGTATTGTAACAGATAACAATCGAAGTTCTGCACACTTTAGAGAAGTGCTAAAAATGTACATCTAACAGTAATGGAAAAATTCATCCATTATCGAATGTAGAAAAATGAGATTCTAAGCGAAATTACAAATCTGAAGAACTCACATTTTTTCAACTTCAATTCAGTACTGTTGAAATAGTAATACGTAACGCTAATGACTGTATAGGGTGAAGAAGCTAAGAATGAATGAATGTATTGAAGCGCGATTTTCGCCAAAACACAGTCTACAATATGGCGGGTTTCCGGACGCCGAAATACGACACTGACTTCCTTTTTTTTCTAAAGGAACTAGATATTTTTTTCAATGGCATTTTAAAGAAACTTGTAAGACAACTTCAACGACCTGATATGTAACGGACTTGATTAAATATTATCGGGATAACAGCGCCGCAAACCACTGCCCCGCCGTCAGGAGAAGAGGTTCCACAAACGTATGACCTATTACACTACATGAAGACATCAGTCTGAACAAAGTGAGTAATTATTTAGAAACATAGCTAAACAACAGACTAATAAACGAAGAAATATTACCTCATATTAGGCTATGCTTCTCTTTCTGTGCCGAATGGCCAAAGCGCATGCCAAGACTGTAAAGAACAACTTTTACATGTAGATGTACATTTGTTAAATGCCTTTTATTGCCGTTGTAGCCTGGTGATGATATCTGTGCCTCGAAACATGTTGATTTATTAAACAATTTAAATAAATCACCAAAAATTAGTGACTGGCAGCAGTCCCTGGAAAAAATTTTCAGACCAGTTTCAGAAAAATTGGATGATTTTTCAAGAGAAAGAGCCTCACAAATCGATAATGTCAGTAACGCGTTGGTCACAGCTGGCCTTTGGGCAAGCAGTTACTTTGTTTAAGGTTATTTGATCGAGTTTCTGCATATCCTTCTGAGGGATATCGTGCCAAAATTCTGTTCAATTGGCGCATTACATCGTCAAAACCCCAATATGGTTAGAGGATCCTGTCCATGATGCTCCAAATGTTCTTAATTGGGTATGGTGGGCAAGGTAGGGTTTGACAAGCACGAAGGCAAGCAGTAGAACATGTCGTCGTGTACGGACGGGCATTATCTTGCTGAAATATAAACTGGGCCTAGAGTATCGTCGGCGTACCGTTGTGCAGTAAGGCTGCTGCAGATGACAACGAAAGGTACTCTGCTGGGTGTAGGGCTATATGGGTGGGGGGAGGGGGGGGGCACATGTTGGTATCCCACCCTTTCCGGATCGTCTCCATGACATCTTGGTCATTGGAGCTCAATTAGAAGTGACTCCATCACTGAAGACAATTTTACTCCAGTCACAGGGATGACAGACCGATACGTGTCTGCAGACCCTCCGAACACCGGTGGGATACCAACCGGATTCGCCCTCATGCGGCCCGACAGCCAGGAATGATGGTCTGGGGTGCCGTTTCTTCTTTTCGTAGTGGGACCTATTTGGTTGCCATCCGCTGCACCCTTATTGCACAGCCCCCTTTTGTTGTTCTTTATGACAAGCCATCCTAGGCACACATTTCAACAATATAATGCCCATCCGACAGTTTCTACTGCCTGTCTTCGCGCATGTCAAATCCTACCTTGTCCAGCAAGATCGCAGGATCTCTGCCCAACTGAGAACGTTTGGAGCAGTAAGGGCATGACTCTCCAATCAGCTTTGACAAACTAACGCATCAGTTGGACAGGATTTGCCACTATGACCCTCAGCAGGACATCCAAATACTCTATTAGTCAATGCTAAGCCGAATAACAGCTTACGTAAGGGTCAGAGGTGGACCAACAAGTTATTAACATTCCCAATTTATGAAACCTTTTCTCTCTAATAAATCACCCATTTTTTCTAAAAGTGTAATCATTTTTCAGTAGATGTACATCACATCTAGTGATTTTCATCCCATTCGGATAATTCTTTCGTTATGCGTCGTTTTTTTGTTAGAGTGTTCATCAGGATTACTGGTGAACATTTTGATGAACATACAGACGAAAGACTATCTCGTTCAAAATGGCTCTGAGCACTATGGGACTAAACTTCTGAAGTCATCAGTCCCCTATAACTTAGAACTATTTAAACCTAACTATTTAACCTAATTTAACCTAATGACATCACACACATCCATGCCCGAGGCAGGAGTCGAACCTGCGACCGTAGCCGTCGCGCGGTTCCAGACTTTAGCACGTAGAGCCGCTCGGCCACTCGGGCCGGCAGACTATCTCGTTCTCCATATTTTCTCTGTCCACTTTTCGTTGTGTAAACTGTATGACAATGGTATGGCAAATATTAATCAGTACCCTGTAGAGATATTGTGTGAACACACCAGTAAGTTTCACCACATATGCTTTTTATGAATAACATAATATATTTATTGTCGTAATTATTCAGAAATGCATTCATTCTCGCTGTCATTACCTGTGTTTCCGTATGAGTGGTGGGAATATAAAAGATACTTCGATGATTCTTATTCTGTGTACCTATACTGGAAAAAATAGAGAGATAAATGCTTCATCTCACGTAACAGCTACTAATTTGACTAACTTCACTGCAAACGAACTGTTCTGACTATGGCAAAGCTGTGACAGTTCACAGGAAACAGGCCATACCGGTTAGCAACTACTCACAGGGGTTCACCGTTTTTCAGACTCGATGCTTCCGTTGGCTTGGAAGAAGGAAGGATAGTGTCTAACGTCTCCCCAGTGACGAAGGGCATAGTATCGGATTGGCCGGGACAAGGAACGAAATCTGCCACGTTCTTTTCAATAGAATCTTTCCGGTATTAGCGTTAACGACTTACGTAAAGCACAGAATACCTAAATCGAGATTACAGGGCGGAGATTTGAACCTAGTTATTCCTGAATGCGAGTACAGTGTTTCAACAGCTGTGTCTTCACTTTCGGGAAATATATTTGCAATTGCGAATGCGAACAATCATTCGCTGTATAATGGAATGGTGACAATGATTTTTTTTGTGTGTTGGTTTGGGACTCGTACTTGGATTTCCCATTTTACGCGAGTGGTCACCTTAATCGTTTTGGTTATCCGTGCACGACTCACGGCCAGATCCAAAGTTTCATATGTCGATGTCTTTCCCGCGTGACATGCACTCGTAAACATTATCTGTACATTGTGTATTTCCTATACAGGAAAAGACATTTCAATTGAAAGCCGCTGCCTGGTATCGGCGCAGAAATACGGTATCGGAATGCTTGTATTGTTAAGAATAACTATGCAATGTTTCTTCGGACATTTCTTGTATTTCATAAGTGTTGTAGTCACCGCAGTGCCTGCTCCTTCGGACATACTTGCATCATTCTTCTTAACAACACAGCACTGCAGTATGGTCTCGTTCGATTTTTGCTTGCTAGCCGAATGGCGTTTTTCACCATATCACAACACTCTGTTGATGTCTGACCTTACAGTGTGAGAATTAAGGACTATAAAAGATAAGAACGATTAAAACTTTCAAAAATATTTATAAACTATGGCACTGAACCTAAAAGTCAGCGAAAGAAAGGAATTTTCATATATAGACGACTGCTTCAATTAAGTGTCTAAGAAGCAGTGAAGAAAGAGAAATGCTAGAAGAAAGTATATGCGTCTTTAAAGTCTTTCGCGACGCTACGCTCGTATGAAATCTCGGTTTGCAAGCCGCGTCATTTGGAATAAAATACTCGAGCTTTCGATGGCTATCTCCGCCATCGTCATCAGGAGCAGAGAACACTGACGGCGGAGTTAGCCATCGAAAGCTGGCGTAATTTATTCGAAATGACGCGGCGTGAAAACCGAGAAGATTTAAGAAAGGAATCGCATATTTCAGTTACGACCGGAGGAGGCAGCTCTTTTGGCTTAGTCTACGGAATCCTTAGAAGAACCGATGAGTGGAATGGACTACCGACGTGAAACAGAATTTAGAAGATTTATATCAATAATGACTTAATGTTGGGGACATCAGAAAAGCGAAAAACTTGTGGTGACTGAGAAGAAAGAGCATTAATGTTTATTGATACTTTGGGGCCGTCAGAAGTTGTCATGATGACAAAAGCTACATTCCCAACAAACGGGGATAATTCAGTACTGTCAGCTGACGCTGTACCAGCCTCTTTATTTGGCAGTTGGCGGAATTTAATGACAACCGTCGACGAGTTTTGCTAGTTGACTTTTAGTTTCAAATACTGTACAGTTACTGTACTAAAAACAATAAATAATTATCAGGTTACCCTTCACTCAGAGGCTTTTGCACGCAGCGACCGTTATTTTGATTTGTAAATAATAGATTTCAGCTATCAGTCGTCCTTTGGACTTTTTATTGGTAGATCTAGATTTCAGCTAGCAACTAGCCATTTGCAATGCGCTATCCAGTTTTTGGTCAATGCATTTAATGTCTGTTGTTCTGGCTTTGTACACAGTCCATGAACTGTATACAAAGCCAAACCAACAGGCATTACATGCATTGACCAGAAAATGGATAGTGCATTGAAAATGGCTAGTTGATAGCTGAAATCTAGATGTGCCAATAAAAATTCCAAAGGACGACTGATAGCTGAAATCTATTATTTACAAATACATAATTAAATTAATTCGAATGTCTCGGAGGTAAATGAGGACCGTATAAAGAGGTTCCACTTTGTCCGGTAAATTTAATTGTGACATTACGGTTCACTTGACAACATTTCTTCTGCGAATATTTTAGAAACAAACTCAGGATTGAAATTGGGCTGTAATTATTTAGTTACTTCCTCATCACCTTTCTTATAATGACATTTAGCTGTGGTACACACTAATAAGCCAAAACATATGACCATTGCTTTACCACGACGTTCCATGCCGCCTGGTGGCGTTGCGGTCACGTGACGCGGTGGCAAAAGTATGTAACTGGAGCAGACACGGGATCACCCTAGCGAATATATCGACTGGAAATGGGAAAATCCATTAAGATAAGCGACGTCGACAAATGGCAGATTATTACGCACATCCAGTGAACGATTATCTCGAAAACGGCGAAACTGGTCGAATATTCACGTGGTACTATCGGGAGCATCTATGGAAAGAAGTAGGACAGTAAAACTGCAAGTAGGCGCTATATGGTTGGACGTCCACGACTCTTCACTGAACGTGAGGATCAGAGGCTTGTCTGCTCTGTAAAGTAGGATAGGCGTCTCTGCCGAAAGAACACAATACTAGCGTACGCGCAAGTATTTCGGAGCGTAACGTTCATCGTACATTGTTGAACCTGGAGTTCCGTAGCAGATTACCCCTACGTGTTTACATGTTGACCCAAAGAATCGTTAGTTGCGATTGCAGCGGGCACGGGACCATCAGGATTCGACCGCCGACTAATGGAAACGTGTCGGCTCTTCGGGTGAATCACACTTTTGCTACGCTAGGTCGATGATCGTCTCGACAAACGCCGC
This sequence comes from Schistocerca gregaria, assembly GCF_023897955.1. Classification (NCBI taxonomy): domain Eukaryota; kingdom Metazoa; phylum Arthropoda; class Insecta; order Orthoptera; family Acrididae; genus Schistocerca; species Schistocerca gregaria. Next base: position 959,669,532 of record NC_064921.1, on the reverse strand, counting down.
CATCGAGATGAGCGGCAGTTCGAGACGTGCAGCGTGCCATGGACGCAGGCTGGTGGGAGGAGTATTGCGCTATGGGAGACATTCTCGCTCGCTTGCATGAGAGCTGTGGTAGTAATCGAGGAAAAGATGAGAGCGATGACGTTTTTCAACAGTATCATTGTCCGTATCTCGCAGCCAGAACCGTGCTACTGTGGTTTGAGGAGCCGTATGGTAGACTCACGATCGTGTTTTGGCAACCAGATTTGCCTGATGTATACACTACTGGCTATTAAAATTGCTAGACCAAGAAGAAATCCAGATGATAAATGGGTATTCATTGGACAAATATATTATACTAGAACTGACATGTGTTACATTTCCACGCAATTTAGGTGCATAGATCCTGAGAAATCTGTACCCAGAACAACCACCTCTGGCCTTAATAACGGCCTTGATACGCCTAGGCATTGAGTCAAACAGAGCTTGGATGGCGTGTACAGGTACAGCTGCCCATGCAGCTTCAACACGATACGACAGTTCATCAAGCGTAGTGATTGGCGTACTGTGATGAGCCAGTTGCTCGGCCACCATTGACCACACGTTTTCAGTTGGTGATAGATATGGAGAATGTGCTGGCCAGGGCAGCAGTCGAACATTTTCTGTATCCAGAAAGGCCCGTATAGGACCTGTAACATGCGATCCTGCATTATCCTGCCGAAATGTAGGATTTTACAGGGATCGAATGAAAGGTAGAGCCACGGGTCGCAACACATCTGAAACGTAACTTTCACTGTTCAATGTGCCGTTAATGCAAACAAGAGTTGACCGATACGTGTAGCCAGTGACACCCCATACCATCACGCCGGGTGATACTTCAATATGGCAATGACGAGTACACGCTTCCAATGCGCGTTCACCGCGATGTCACCAAACACGGATGCGACCATCATGATGCTGTAAACAGAACCTGGATTCATTCGAAAAAATGACGTTTTGCCATTCGTGGATCCAGGTTCGTCGTCGGGTACACCATCGCAGGCACTCCTGTCTGTGATGCAGCGTCCCCACCTGTTGACTCAGGGATCGAGACGTGGCTGCACGATCCGTTACAGCGACGCGGATAAGATGCCTGTCATCTAGACTGCTAGTGATACGAGGCCGTTGGGATCCAGCACGGCGTTCCTTATTACCCTCCTGAACTCACCGTTTGCACAGGTACAGGTACAGTCATTGGATTTCGACCAACGCGAACAGCAGTGTCGCGATACGATAAACCGCAATCGCGATAGGCTACAATTGGACCATTGTCAAGGTCGGAAACGTGATGGTACGCATTTCTTCTCCTTACACGAGGCATCACAACAACGTTTTACCAGACAACGCCGGTCAAGTGCTGTTTGTGTATGAGATATTGGTTGGAATCTTTCCTCATGTCAGCACGTTGTAGGTGTCGCCACCGGTGCCAACTTTGTGTGAATACTCTGAAGAGCTAATTATTAGCATATCACAGCATCTTCTTCCTGTCGGTTAAATTTCGCGTCTGTAGCAGGTCATCTTCGTGGTGTAGCAATTTGAATGGCCAGTAGTGTATTTTATGGAACCGATATCGTTGACTAGCGGGCGCCATCACCGCGAACGGAAATCAACGGCCCCCTTATTTAAGCGAATTACGTGACCTGTGCTTAAACGCCTAATGCCATGTACCTCCACAAACCCACCAAATAGCTGTTGGATCCCTAATAGTCAGAATCAGTGATGCATATCGTTCCAAACACGCACGAACAAATTATTAAGCAGGTGGTCATATTGTTGTTGCTCATCACCGTACTTTAATCTGATGGAAAAATTCTCAAATGATTAATTGCGTGCAGTCACTGACCGCTTTACGTCCCTCAGTCTGTAATGCTATTGTAAATATCATACTGCCATTAATCTGTATATTTTAAAATTTTTTGTTCCTTAATAATTTTGAAAAAATTAAGCAAATATTATAACGAGAGTAAGCTTTTGTTAAATGTAGTTTATCTATTTAAATTAACCTCTTTCACGTAGGTGGAATAAATGTATCACAACTTATTTTGTAAATAATTATGTAATATTTCAAGTATGTTATGCAGTTGTAGCTGGTTCATACTTAGGGTTTTTGTGAGCAGAAGTATAAACTGAAAAGGTGTAGGGCTCATAGGTAGAACGGAACTCCGTTCTGTGGTGGAATGGAAAAGGTAGTGGGGCGCGCGAGTGAGAATTGGCGCGCAAGTGGCTCAGACAGTCGGTAGCTGTCCTGCAAGTGGTGAACACGCATTTCGTTGGTCAAGCACTAGAGGCCCCGAATTTACCTGCAAGACTGGGTTTTGGCCTCGGACGTGTTCTACATGATTGGCGCAGTACGGCAATAAATTAATAGCTCATAAAATTTGCAGTTTTATCGCCGCCACCAAGAGGAAGGCAGAGCTATGTACATCAAGAGCCGTACGTGCGCAAAGTTACTATGCAGCATCGCCTCACGCCACCTTCGACATCAGTAACAGGCAAAGTACTTTATTTAGAAGTGTATCACAGTATGAACCATCCATCTCCAATCAGTGGAATATAAGTGTTACATGTACCTTTGTGTTTAACTGTAATTTTCCTATTTCATTTACCTCAGTAGGGTCCTTACCTAAACGAATTTATTCTGAGTATTCTGATGTTTATTAAAGCTTGAATAATAGTAAATTACTGGCAATAGTACTGTTTTGGTAGTAAATCCTGAAAATCATTATTAAATACTAAAGTTTGCACGTATCAGTTTAAGGGCCACCGCTTTGCGTGACCATGAGGGTAAGTTGTCAATAGCATTTCTGAAAGTAAAGTAATATAATTGTTTAACTGCAACAATCTGAACAGTAATTGTTCGTGTTGCTTCTCAATGTCAAAGAAAGCCAGACAAAATTGGTGTTAGTGAAACATTAACAAATAACAGACCAAAAGAAATGAAATTTAGTCGTGGTAAATAATAGTTTTGGTCATATGAATGATAGCTATAAATTAAATTTTTTTTGCATCCATGTTGAAACATATGTGTGTCTTTTTTAAATAATTTCCGAAGTGTAGTGATAAATTGCACATGTAACAAATGGCTCTGAGCACTATGCGACTTAACTTCTAAAGTCATCAGTCCCCTAGAACTTAGAACTAATTAAACCTAACTAACCTAAGGACATCACACACATCCATGCCCGAGGCAGTATTCGAATCTACGACCGTAGTGGTCGCTCGGCTCCAGACTGTAGCGCCTAGAGCCGCCGGCCACTCCGGTCGGCATATCTAACAGAAAGTGGGATTAATAGTACTTACTGCCAAGTGACCGTAGTAAATGGAAATTAAGTGGTTGTGTTTCAAGTACGTAGTGTCCGCCCCCGGTAGCTGAGTGGTCAGCGCGAGAGACTGTCAGTCCAAAGGGAGGCAGTCGGCTCGCAGCCGTGCTAGCGTGCGGAGCTGCTCCGCGCGCCGCCCGACGCTCCGCTCTCGGCGGTGTTTACTTCCGCGTCGCGGTGTTTGTGTCAATCGAGTCCAGCACTAACGTACACCATGGCGCACTCGTACCGCCGTGCAACGATCAAAGTAACGTTTCAGGCCGATCATCCACGACCCAGAGCTTTCGAAGTCGAACAGTTCATACGTGAGGATCTACGTTTGAACCCCCAGGACGTAATCGGCATTCATTTCTCCATCACTGGAAGTGTTGTCTACATCAAGATGTCGACGGAGGAAATTTTCAATGACATAATTCACCGTCATGCAACCGGACTGAAATTTAAACACTCTGATGGACAAATTGGTGCTGTGACAGTCGCGCATGCTGGATTCGGCCTCCGGACATTGCGGGTGTTTGAGCTCCCGTTCGAGGTGCCTCAGGATGTGGTCATCGCCGCTTTCCAACCATATGGCACCGTCTTGGGTCACGTCGCGGAGAAGTGGCAGACATTTACGACCTACCCCGTATTAAATCGAGTCCGGCAAATAAAAATTGAGCTGACGAAACATGTCCCATCGTACCTGCTGATTGGAGGTGTGAGGGCCATCGTCATGTACGATGGACAGCCACGAACGTGCGCAGCATGTGGCCAGGAGGGACATGTACGTTCCGAATGTTTACACCGCCGTTTAATACAGACGCCGTTACGTGAAGAAACCCAGGCTTCGACGGTCACGTCCTTACCCATCACCTACGCCAAGGTTGCACAGGACCCCGTCGTACCAATCTCGATTGCGACAGCAGCATCGTCAACGCCACCCGCCGCAGCACAAGGCGCCGACGACACCAGCACGGCGTCGCCTCCAGTGCTCGCTTCAGGACCGTCCGGGTTGCAGACCGAAACCGATGTTCCTGTTGGAACCATGGACGTCGACCTCGGTGTCGTGCCGACGTCTGCCTTTGTCCAGACAGGATCGGCGTCAGATGACGAACGCCTTCCGATGACGCCCTTTCTCAAACGGCCCCGCGAGATGTCGACCTGATGTCTGACGGTGATCTCCCACATAGCGTCCAGTCACGCGATGCAGCAGCAACAGGCGCCTCTCCTGTGACGCCTCCTCTCCCAGCCAAGGACCTGTCCTCGCCGTTGTCAACGAATGATGACGGCGGTCCCCCTGCCACTCATGTTGCGGAATCCACAACACCCGTTCCGGCAGTACGTGACCATCACATGTCCACGTCGTCAGCTTCCTAGGCCGATGACGTTGAAGAAGAAGTGGAACACTGCCAGCGTGTCTGCACAGGAGTCCACCTGGGCGACTCTGGGGCTGGCCCCCCGCCAGTAATTATCACCACTGCGGGACCACCGGTGGGTCTCCACCTGCCGGCTACTTCTACCGCACGTTCTGCAAATACTGAGGATGGCCGTACACAGCAATATCGTATCGCCACGATGAATTTTGCCACCATTCGTGCCCCCATAAACTGGCCATGTTCAGAGACACTATTTACTCTGCGGATGTGGATATAGCACTCTTACCAGAGGTGTTTGTGGCTGACTTCCTAGTTCCTACCGGATACAACGCCCATGCTTCCCCCGCATCCGACACCGGTAGCGGCGTCGCCATCCTGCTACGCGACGGACTCCCTGCAGAGGACGTCATCTACCTCCCCACTGCGCGAGGTATGGCCCTCACGCTGTTCGGCCTGCGTATTATTAATATCTACGCTCCGTCCGGCACTGGCCGCCGTCATGACCGAAAACTTTTTTTGCCGAAAGCGTCACACCCCTCTTCACCGGTCCGAATGACGATTTGGTACTCGGTGGGGATTTTGACTCGACACAAGAGCCCGCGGACCAACTCCCGCGACATTCACCATGTGCATCTCTCTCAGTGGTCATCGACCGTCTACGACTTGTTGACACTTGGAAGAAGCTCCATGGAATTCAACCAGGCTATACATTCTACACCTCTCACTCGTCAAGCCGCATAGATCGCATCTACGTTACCCGCTCCCTTGCTGATGGCACACGTCATGCGGCCTTCTCAAACCATGATACGTACCTCTGTGACGTCACTCTCGCCCGACAGCGAGTGTGGCATAGTCGTGGTCTGTGGAAACTCAATGTCGCTGAACTGACCTCCTCAGACTGTCGCCGTATGGTCGAAGAAGCGTGGGCACGCTGCCGTCATCGTCGAGAAGCCTATGACTCCACCTTATCATGGTGGCTCTCCTGTGCAAAGCCGTCCCTCAGGAAGACACTGATGAGTTATGGGAAGGAATTTAAGGCGTGGCAAACTAATACCCTGCACTTCTACTACACCGTACTTCGTGACTGTGCGACGATGCCTTTCTCACCAGTCCGGCAGTCGATGGTCCATCGCACGAAGGCACAGATTTGCTTGATGGTGCGGCGTCACTTGGAAGGAACTGTAGTCCGTTCTCGTGCTTCTAATCGTATCCCACAAGAAGTCCGTCGATGTACCACCTCCTTCAGGAAAGGCAAAGACGACGACGAGCTCTGATCCACGTACTGACTGATGTGGAAGGGCGCCGGCACGACACCCAACAAAGCATCGGTCGTGCTCTCCATGCTCATTTTGCCGGGCTATACGCAGCCGTACCGCATTCTGCAGCACTGATCACAGAAGTCGCTCAGCTTACTACGAACACTCTTCCGGAGGATGCAGTGCATGACCTCCAAGACGACGTAACGGCAGATGAAGTGGTAGATGCTATCAAGGCGGGTTCCGATAACAGATCTTCTGGACCTGACGGTATACCCATCGAATTTTATAAAAGTTTTCACTATTTGTTGGCTTCCACGTCGACGGCAATCGCACAAGAGCTGATGTCACCGATGACAGTGGTCCCGAGCGACTTTCTAGATGGCATTATTATCCCCGTACATAAACCGCGCGGGTTATCGAGGGTCCAGGACTATCGACCAATTACTTTGCTCAACAGCGACATGAAAATATTCACCCGGCTACTGGCATCGCGACTCAAGAAGGTCGCACGTTACGTCACATCCTGCGGCCAGACTTCCCTAGAAGGCGATAACAACATCCGTACGGCCCTTTGCCGTTACAGAGACATGATAGGATTACCGCATTATCAGCGTCTCCCTGGCGCCTTGGCTTCACTGGACTTTAGCCAGGCTTTCGACCGTGCTGACCATTTCTATTTACGGACAGTTCTTCAGCATATGGGTTTTCCTTGCGGTATTGTCACAGTGGTTATGAGCCTGTTGAGTAGTGCAACCTCTAAAATCATGTACAATGGTTGCCTTACACCGTCCGTGGTCATCGCACGATCTGTACGACAAGGCTGCCCTCTTTCCACGATTTTGTATGCTTTCGCCTTGGAACCCCTGCTACAGGGCGTGCGCCAACGTTTGGAAGGTATGGCTGTGCACGGCCACCGTTTTGGTTGTACAGCCTACGCAGACGACATAGTACTATATCTGCGCAGTGAAGATGAAGTACGAGCAGCACTGACATGGGTGGCGACTTACGGCGAAGCGTCGGGGAGCTGCCTCAACGTGTCAAAATCCAAGGTCCTGCTCATTGGTGAGGGCTTGCCCGAGAGATGCGTTGCCCCCCTTAGTGTCGCCGCCACCATACGGCGTCTTGGACTTGATTTCACAGCAGACCTGCGCCGCTCAGCGACTATCAATGGTAGACGCTTGCTACAGACAATCAGAGCAAATCTCGCAGATCACCGGCTACGAGATCCCGACGTTATCCAACGCGCGCAATACGTGAACATGTATCATGCTGCCCGTATACCACACGTGGCTCAAGTATTACAAGTCCCAAATTTCCTGGCAAGACGACAGTTGATGGCTCTCGGCTCCTTCGTCAGCTTGGGGATGTTATTCAAGGTGCAGTATGAATCCCTTGCACTGCAACAAGATTGTGGCGGGGTGGGACTCATCCACGTGCCGACTCGTGTCAAGGCAGTATCCGTCAGCTCCCAACTAAAGCTTTGGCACCGTTGCCCGCAGAGCCTTACTAGCCTCCTGCTTCACAACTTTGCACCGGCCTCCTTGTCCGCCCCAATACTGGTATCGACCATTCCAACCCCCTTTACTACATCCAACGACTTTTCCTGGAGTTCAGTTATATCTATCGGTCCTTACCACTTCCACGTTTGTACCTCACGAAAACAGTCTCCGAATTGTTACAACAGTGCCGCCCGTCCAACCCCATCGAACGTAAGTATCCACAATACGAGTGGCGACACATATGGGAGGCGATCCATGCGCGTTTTCTTGAATCAGACGTTCAATCAGCGTGGTACATCACCGTGAATGGCAAACAAGTTAACCGAGATCGTCTGCACCGCATCCATCTCGCCGATTCATCCCTTTGCACCCACTATGGAGTGGATGACACAGATGTCCACCGGTTCCACTGTGGCACAGCGTTCGACGTCTGGACACTTGCGCGGCGAATTTTGGCGTTTCTTACTCGCCAGACACCGACTCAGATCGACGTCCGCATGCTTTTGTACCCCGATAAGACTTTCTACCCTTCCGCCAAAACTCACTTTGTGAATTGGATCTGTGGCCACACGATCCGCTACCTTTTTACTTCTGGCGACAAGTCTACGCTAGGATATTGGACTTATATCAACGAACGACACTGCGTCCTGATACGCAACCCACGCTATAAACAAAATTTTTCCAATTTCTTACGGAGCACTTTCGATGACCCACCTAGTAGCTGGAACGTCCAAGCCCTGAGAAGCTGAAAACTGTATAAACCGAGCCGAACTGAATAGATCTGTTACCCAGAACTCGCACCTACGCCATGAGAAGACACCTTTGGACGAGCAGGCACGCTGTAGGCGGAGGCACTTCAGGAGCTCCTGTAAGAACTGGACTTTAACTACAAGTCGCACGACGACTTTACGTATTAAAAAAAAAAATCTCTTCCTTACTTATTCCTCATAATTTGTTCTTAAAAAAAATTGAGTCTGGCAAAAAAAAGGCCGGGTTCGATTCTCGGCTGGGTCTGTGATTTTCTCTGCTCAGGTACTGTGTTTTGTGTTGTCCTAATCATCATCATTTCATCCCCATTGACGCGCAAGTCGCCAAAGTGGCGTCAAATCGAAAAACTTGCACCAGGCGAACGGTCTACCCGACAGGAGGCCCTCGTCACTCATTTAAATTCATTTCAATTACGTAGTAAGTGAAAGTAGACTCCTGGAAATTGAAATAAGAACACCGTGAATTCATTGTCCCAGGAAGGGGAAACTTTATTGACACATTCCTGGGGTCAGATACATCACATGATCACACTGACAGAACCACAGGCACATAGACACAGGCAACAGAGCATGCACAATGTCGGCACTAGTACAGTGTATATCCACCTTTCGCAGCAATGCAGGCTGCTATTCTCCCATGGAGACGATCGTAGAGATGCTGGATGTAGTCCTGTGGAACGGCTTGCCATGCCATTTCCACCTGGCGCCTCAGTTGGACCAGCGTTCGTGCTGGACGTGCAGACCGCGTGAGACGACGCTTCATCCAGTCCCAAACATGCTCAATGCGGGACAGATCCGGAGATCTTGCTGGCCAGGGTAGTTGACTTACACCTTCTAGAGCACGTTGGGTGGCACGGGATACATGCGGACGTGCATTGTCCTGTTGGAACAGCAAGTTCCCTTGCCGGTCTAGGAATGGTAGAACGATGGGTTCGATGACGGTTTGGATGTACCGTGCACTATTCAGTGTCCCGCATACGACCTTCATTGGCACCAAGGCAGAAGCGACTCTCATCGCTGAAGACGACATGTCTCCATTCGTCCCTTCATTCACGCCTGTCGCGACACCACTGGAGGCGGGCTGCACGATGTTGGGGCGTGAGCGGAAGACGGCCTAACGGTGTGCGGGATCGTAGCCCAGCTTCATGGAGACGGTTGCGAATGGTCCTCGCCGATACCCCAGGAGCAACAGTGTCCCTAATTTGCTGGGAAGTGGCGGTGCGGTCCCCTACGGCACTGCGTAGGATCCTACGGTCTTGGCGTGCATCCGTGCGTCGCTGCGGTCCGGTCCAGGTCGACGGGCACGTTCATCTTCCGCCGACCACTGGCGACAACATCGATGTACTGTGGAGACCTCACGCCCAACGTGTTGAGCAATTCGGCGGTACGTCCACCCGGCCTCCCGCATGCCCACTATACGCCCTCGCTCAAAGTCCGTCAACTGCACATACGGTTCACGTCCACGCTGTCGCGGCATGCTACCAGTGTTAAAGACTGCGATGGAGCTCCGTATGCCACGGCAAACTGTCTGACGCTGACGGCGGCGGTGCACAAATGCTGCGCAGCTAGCGCCATTCGACGGCCAACACCGCGGCTCCTGGTGTGTCCGCTGTGCCGTGCGTGTGATCATTGCTTGTACAGCCCTCTCGCAGTGTCCGGAGCAAGTATGGTGGGTCTGACACACCGGTGTCAATGTGTTCTTTTTTCCATTTCCAGGAGTGTAGTTATTTATTCAGTGTCGAAGATTGACATCATCTTTTTGTGTAGACACGGTGCCCGTTTGGGCTGGCGCCCGTTTTATTAAGCGAAACAGTTTATTGTTATAACAGGCTTTGTCTGATAAAAGGTTTCCAAAAGTAATTATTCTCACTGCTTTTCCCACAAACTTTGTGATTCGGAGAAAAATAGTTCGATATTTTGCCATTAGGTCGAACACGGCTAAAATCTCTCTCCGAGAGTCGATGGTTTGGAGTGTCAGTGCTGCGTGATTTTGTGGTGGTGTTCCTGCCGCTACTTACTACACAGTTCTGACATTCCGAATCGCGGATCTTCCGTCTTTACAGTGGTAGAACTTAAACGGTCTGGTACCGTATTGACGAGAACGTTGCAAGTCTTTTCCGTCCTGAGAGAGAATGCCCTGTAACCTGTCAATCTGTCGAGAGCGGCGGAATAAACAACGCTCGCAAACAAACAAAGAGGCAGAGAGGGGTCAGCTACGACCGCAGCACTGCTACCTGCAGCCGCGTCGCGCTGACGGCGTGGGCGACCATCTGGCGCTGGCGACCCCCGCCACGGTGTCAACGGCCCCGCCCCCCGCTCCTCCCCGCCACGCCTTCACCACTTTAAACTGAATTACTGGCCATTCGCGGGCAAATTGTCGGCGGATCGGTACTGATTGGATGCCTCGCGGCGCACACACCTACCACCGGTTCGTAGCGCGGGGGAGGCAGTCTGGAGCCAACAACCTGTCCCAAGGACTCGCCTGCCGCCGATATTTCCCTGTGGCTCCAGGTTTGCAGTTTTGATTTCCCTCGCCGCGAGGTCTGATTTCCTGTTGCCTCGTTATGTCACACTGAGCTGAAACTCGGAAAGCGATTTTAAACTGGAATTGTGTTGCAGCCTCGAAGTTATCGTATAAATGTGAGAATACGTAATTACGTTCGGTGTTACTGAACACCGGTCACTGAGCGAATTGGTCAGTTTTCCGCCCAGGGCAATATATAGGGTATCTTCGTAGTGGTGACACTGGCACAAAATTTCGCTGATGAAGAAGGGTAGATACAGGGTGTCCATAATTAAAGGTCCAGTGTCAAAACAATGTAAAAAGAGAAACACTGCTCAGAATGAAGTCAAATTTCAAAAACATAGTCGGGCGGTGTGGCCGAGCGGTTCTAAGTGCTTCAGTCTGGAACCGCGCGACCGCTACGGTCGCAGGTTCGAATCCTGCCTAGGGCGTGGATGTGTGTGATGTCCTTAGGTTAGTTAGGTTTAAGTAGTTCTACGTTCTAGGGGACTGATGACATCAGATGTTAAGTCCCATAGTGCTCACAGCCGTTTCAAAAGCATAGTACTGATGCAAGAGGAAACGTCATGGTATTAAAAAAAAGTAACGAAAAAGTTTATCTATATATGGCACTGTAAGCGCCTTAACTTAAATGGTGTCTGCTACAAATGACAGATGAATCGCTATACGATGGATACGGTTTGAGTTGCAAATTACCCCACCACTACTGTTCAACGTGAATGACTGCACAATTTAAGCAGTCACCAGTTGTGGCATAGGTAGTTGAGATGGGAAAAATCGGTCATTAATTGTGCTGAGACCAAAAACTGCACGATAAGCAAAATGACATCAGTTTCTATTTTTCCTGTGGACAAAATCTGCATAAAAAGCAGAATGACATCGGGGTTTAATTGTTCCTGCGGCCGAAAACTGCGTAAAAAGCAAAATGATATCGATTTCTGCTGAAGATTAGATGGGTAGATCATATAACTAATGAGGAGGTATTGAATATGACTGGGGAGAAGAGAAGTTTGTGGTACAACTTGACTAGAAGAAGGGATCGGTTGGTAGGACATGTTCTGAGGCATCAAGGGATCGCCAATTTAGTACTGGAGGGCAGCGTGGAGGGTAAAAATTGTAGAGGGAGACCAAGAGATGAACACACTAAACAGATACAGAAGGATGTAGGTTGCAGTAGGTACTGGGAGGTGAAGAAGCTGGCACAGGATAGAGTAGCATGGAGAACTGCATCAAACCAGTCTCACGACTGAAGACCACAACAACAACAACAACAACAACAACAACAACAACATCGATTTCTAAGAGTCGTGAGATTAGAGCAAGACATGTTGAAGTTGCTGTCCACCGTTCTCTGCCACAAGCTGAAATCAAGAAAAAGGGTGGTCGACCACAGATCAGCATGTCTCGCGAATCACATCCAGAATGCACTGCCTAACCCGTGCTTTCAATTCATTTACGTTCGTAACTGGTGCATTGAACACTACATATTTCAGATAGCCCCACAGTCTGAAGTCACATAGATTAAGGTCAGGTGGTCCGGACGGCCTGGTTGTAGGAAAATGACGGCAGCTAATCCTAGCATATCCGAAATTCGTCTACATCAGCCACTTCAACGGCTGTGCAATGTGCGAAGGCGCGTCATCCTGCATAAAAATTATCCTAGCGATACATGCACGCTGCTGAACGGTTAGAATGACATTAATTTTTTTATTTACACGTCAAGTTCCGTAGCACCAAATTGAGGAGCAAATCTCCAAGGTCATGGAAGGTGTCGTTGTTGTTGTTGTTGTTGTCTTCAGTCCTGAGACTGGTTGGATGCAGATCTCCATGCTACTCTATCTTGTGCAAGCTTCTTCATCTCCCAGTACCTACTGCAACCTACATCCTTCTGAATCTGCTTAGTGTAGTCATATCTTGGTCTCCCTCTACGATTTTTACCCTCCACGCTGCCCTCTAATACTAAATTGGTGATCCCTTGATACCTCAGAACATGTCCTACCAACCGATCCCTTCTTCTGGTCAAGTTGTGCCACAAACTTCTCTTCTCTCCAATCCGATTCAATACTTCCTCATTAGTTATGTGATCTACCCATCTAGTCTTCAGCATTCTTCTGTAGCACCACATTTGGAAAGCTTCTATCATCTTCTTGTCCAAACTAGTTATCGTCCATATTTCATTTCCAAACATGGCTACACTCCATACAAATACTTTCAGAAATGACTTCCTGACACTTAAATCTATACTCGATGTTAAGAAATTTCTCTTCTTCAGAAACGCTTTCCTTGCCATTGCCAGTCTACATTTTATATCCTCTCTACTTCGACCATCATCAGTTATTTTGCTCCCCAAATAGGAAAACTACTTTACTACTTTAATTGTCTCATTTCCTAATCTAATTCCATCAGCATCACCCGATTAAATTCTACTACATTCCATTATCCTCGTTTTGCTTTTGTTGACGTTCATCTTGTATCCTCCTTTCAAGACACTATCCATTCCGTTCAACTGCTCTTCCATGTCCTTTGCTGTCTCTGACAGAATTATGATGTCATCGGCGAACCTCACAGTTTTTATTTCTTCTCCATGGATTTTAATACCTACTCCGAATTTTTCTTTTGTTTCCTTCACTGCTTGCTCAATATACAGATTGAATAACATTGGGGAGAGACTGCAACCCTGTCTCACTCCCTTCCCAACCACTGCTTCCCTTCCATGTCCCTCGACTCTTATGACTGCCATCTGGTTTCTGTACAAATTGTAAATAGCCTTTCGCTCCCTGTATTTTACCCCTGCTACCTTCAGAATTTGATAGAGAGTATTCCAATCAACATTGTCAAAAGCTTTCTGTAAGTCTACAAATGCTAGAACCGTAGGTTTGCCCTTCCTTAATCTAGCTTCTAAGATAAGTCGTAGGGACAGTATTGCCTCACGTGTTCCAATATTTCTACGGAATCCAAACTGATTTTCCCCGAGGTCGGCTTCTACTAGTTTTTCCATTCGTCTGTAAAGAATTCGCGTTAGTATTTTGCAGCTGAGACTTATTAAATTGATAGTTTGGTAATTTTCACATCTGTCAACACCAGCTTTTTTTGGGAGTGGAATTATTATATTCTTCTTGAAGTCAGAGGGTATTTCGCCTGTCTCATACATCTTGCTCACCAGATGGTAGAGTTTTGTCAGGACTGGCTCTCCCAAGGCCGTCAGTAGATCCATTGGAATGTTGTCTACTCCGGGGGCCTTGTTTCGACTCAGGTCTTTCAGTGCTCTGTCAAACTCTTCATGCAGTATCGTATCTCCCATTTCATCTTCATCTACATCCTCTTCCATTTCCATAATATTGTCCTCAAGTACATCGCCCTTGTATAGACCCTCTATATACTCCTTCCACCTTTCTGCTTTCCCTTCTTTGCTTAGAACTGGGTTTCCATCTGAGCTCTTGATGTTCATACAAGTGGTTCTCTTATCTCCAAAGGTCTCTTTAATTTTCCTGTAGGCAGTATCTATCTTACCCCAAGTGAGATAAGCCTCTACATCCTTACATTTGTCCTCTAGCCATCCCTGCTTAGCCATTTTGCACTTCCTGTCGATCTCACTTTTGAGACGTCTGTATTCGTTTTTGCCTGCTTCATTTACTGCATTTTTATTTTTTCTCCTTTCATCAATTAAATTCAATATTTCTTCTGTTACCCAAGGCGTTCTACTAGTCCTTGTCTTTTTACCTACTTGATGCTCTGCTGCCTTCACTACTTCATCCCTCAGAGCCACCCATTCTTCTTCTATTGTACTTCTTTCCCCTATTCCTGTCAATTGTTCTCCCTGAAACTATGTACAACCTCTGGTTCTTTCATTTTATCCAGGTCCCATCTCCTTAAATTCCCACCTTTTGCCGTTTCTTCAGTTTTAATCTACAGGTCATAACCATTAGACTGTGGTCAGAGTCCACATCTGCCCCTGGAAATGTCTTACAATTTAAAACCTGGTTCCTAAATCTCTGTCTTACCATTATATAATCTATCTGAAACCTGTCAGTATCTCCAGGTTTCTTCCATGTATACAGCCTTCTTTTATGGTTCTTGAAGTGTTAGCTATGATTAAGTTGTGCTCTGTGCAAAATTCTACCAAGCGGCTTCCTCTTTCATTTCTTTGCCCCAGTCCATATTCACCTACTACGTTTCCTTCTCTTCCTTTTCCTACTACCGAATTCCAGTCACCCATGACTATTAAATTTTCGTCACCCTTCACTATCTGAATAATTTCTTTTATTTGATCATACATTTCTTCAATTTCTTCTTCATCTGCAGAGCTAGTTGGCATATAAACTTGTACTAGTGTAGTAGGTGTGGGCTTCGTTTTTATCTTGGCCACAATAATGCGTTCACTATGCTGTTTGTAGTAGCTTACCCGCATTCCTATTTTCCTATTCATTATTGAACCTACTCCTGCATTACCCCTATTTGATTTTGTGTTTATAACCCTTAGTCACCTGATCAAAAGTCTTGTTCCTCCTGCCACCGCACTTTACTAATTCCCACTATATCTAACTTTAACCTATCCATTTCCGTTTTTAAATTTTCTAACCTACCTGCCCGATTAAGGGATCTGACATTCCACGCTCCGATCCGTAAAACGCCAGTTTTCTTTCTCCTTATAACGACGTACTCTTGAGTATTCCTCGCCCGGAGATCCGAATGGGGGACTATTTTA
This sequence comes from Schistocerca gregaria, assembly GCF_023897955.1. Taxonomy (NCBI): domain Eukaryota; kingdom Metazoa; phylum Arthropoda; class Insecta; order Orthoptera; family Acrididae; genus Schistocerca; species Schistocerca gregaria. Next base: position 959,654,088 of record NC_064921.1, on the reverse strand, counting down.
CCTCCGGAATATTTCACCCAAGAGGACGCTATCATCATTTAATCATACAGTAAAGCTGCATGCCCTCGGGAAAGATTACGGCCGTAGTTTCCCCTTTGTTGTAACCGCAGAAAAGCCAAGTCTAAATGCAGTTGTTCTCAGACGATACACCAGAAATCATACGGGGAGATAGAGTTAACAGGGGACGCCAGGCGTGTCAGAGGGGTCACAAAAGATAACGACGCAGCCAGATAGCCGAGGCGGCGGTCCAAGCGGCCAGGCAGCTGCGCGGGATAAGCAAGGAAGCAGACTCAGCTATTAACATAAAAAGGGCGCTCTGGGCAGGTCCCTTAATAAGCAATAACTTACAGTATCAACACTCTTGGCTAGAGGGAGAAGTCTGGGAGCGGAGAGAGAAAGAAAGAGGGCCCTAGGTGGGGACCGCACTACGTCATGAGGAGCCAATGAAGGGCTCAGGACGCAGTGCGTGACCATATAGGGAGAGGCCCCTCTACCCCTCCACCCAGCTTCTGAAGAAAAGTACTGAAGTTAATTCTAAAACAATCCCTAATAAGGAAAAGTTGCACTCGACGCTACGTCATGCCAAGCGCTGGCGGGGTCGAAGGGGAAGAGCTAACAAAACTCGGAGGCACGCCGCTCCGGGGATCTCTCTCTCTCGGGTTTAGGCAGCGACGGTAGTCAGCGTGAGTAGCAGCCGACTTGGGCTGAGGGCGGGCTGCAGGCAGACAGTTGGAGATAGTCGCCGATGAGCGTTTAGGCAGCGACCGCGGGACTCTGACGTAGGGTGCTAGTGTGGGCAGCAAAGTGCTGGAAAGTTCTATCAGGCAGCCAGAACGGTGGAAGTCAGTCACCGTCTCTGTAATGGGCTTGGCTATTCTGTAGGTACAATCACTACGCAGTTAGGGTGATCTGTATTCTTTATGAATAAATTAGAACTTTTATAACGTCCATACGAGTTTACTTCTACCAACATCCTAGCCTTGTACCTTCACACCAGGGAATTTAACATCTTAGCCAGATCAAAAGTCTCCCTCTCAATTAGGTCAACCGGCTAATTCCCGTTTACGAACCGTGTCGCTCAATCCCTCGCAAAACCCACGCTTGGGACGCGACATAAATAAAAGTTTTGGTGCCAGATGTGGGGTACCACAAAGGCATATAGGCAAAAAGGAGATAGGAGCCAGTAGATTTTGCTACAGCGACTGTGGCAATTAGCAGGAAGTTGTGGCGACTCGCAACTTTCAGCATTAGTAGCCCCACTACGACAGAGTCCAGAGAAGTAGTCCTCGCGGGTGCAGGGCTACGCAGGATAGCGGCAGCACGACGCGGAGCGACGAGGCACAGAGGTGCCTAAGCAGCCAGCGTTCGAGACCGGGGGTCCGGGCCGAGCAGCGGCAGCAGCCGTAGCAGCGGCAGCCGAGGCGAGCGACGGGGTCGGCACAGCCCAGCAGAGTGGCGGCCGACGCATCGCGGCAGCGCAGAACAGCGCGGGCATAGAGAGCACAGAGACAGCGCGGAGCAGCGCGGCACAACGCGGGACAACGCGGATCAGCGGAACAGACGGCGCACCACAAGAGAAGCGGTACATATAAAATTATATTAAGAATTTTGTATCTTGTAAAGTGCTAACATAGTTAAGTTGGTAAGATGGCCCTAACTAACGAAGTTCCGTCATCCTCCAGTAGCGGTAAGATATCAGTGAAAGAAGCCTTGTGTATAGTTCCAAAAGTGTTCGAAGGAAATAAGAGAGATCTTAGGGAGTTTATTGAAAATGTAGACGCTGCATTTGAACTTGTGAAACCGGAGGAACACGAAACGTTACTGAAGTTTGTTAAAGCCAAAATAACCGGAGAGGCCAGATCGAGGCTGCAAGTAAGGGAACGCACGGGGACATGGCAGGAAGTAAAACATGTTCTAGAGGAAAATTATGCGAGTAAGCGTACCATTGACTACTACGCGTGCAAGATATTTCAATCGAGACAGGGACAAGGAGAGCCAATTGCGACATGGGCAAGCCGAATAGATGAAATGCAAAGGGATTTCAGGGAAGCAGTAAGCAGAGTTACGGCTAGGGAGAACTTAAAGGGCGCAATAGAACTGGTTGATTCACTAGGAAGAGCATGCTTTATACAAGGGTTAAGCAATGATAGAATACAGACGATAGTAAGAAGTAGAGGCGATGAAATCACGCTAGCAGCGGCCGTGGAACTAGCATTGCAAGAAGAAAGTGCAATACTGTCAATGAAAGAGCGGGGACTAGCCCCAAGAGTAACTTTCAACAGAGGAAAGGAAACGGTGAAGAATACCAGAGATATTAGAGATTTGAAATGTTTCAATTGTGGATTGAGAGGGCACATGGCAAGCAAGTGTAGAAAGAATAGGCCAGAGGGAAGAGTACGGATAATGACGGGCAAAGAGTTTACGAATTTTTGTTACGGGTGCGACAAGCCAGGACATACAGACGCGGAATGCCGGGTAAGATTAAGAAAAATTCAGCCGATAGATACAAGAGACTTTAGAGGAAATCATAGGGAAGCTGATGGAGGGTTACGAGAGTGGAGGTGCCCACAATGTAATCTACCAGGGAACTGTGGAGTTCCGTGTACGAGGGTAAAAGACGTTGCTTGTTTCAAGTGTAAGCGGCCGGGACATTGCGCGAAAGATTGTCACGCAGGGCCCTGGCACGCATGGAGAAAAGGCAGGGTGCCAGTATCGAGCAAAACCGGTAAAGTGGTGCAGGGAAACTAAGAGGCGGCAAGGCCGCACAGTCGGGCCTTGTTGCGTTAGGTAAACCCTCAGTTAGGGTAATCGACTGTGCAACAGAAAATGACGTTTTGGTTTTATACTGCATAGAATTAAAAAGATATTTGAAGTTGCTAATAGACACTGGAGCACAGTTGTGTCTGCTCAAGAGAACGAGTATTCCGATAAATAGTACACTTGCAATTAATGAAGCGGAAAGGCTTCGGCTAAAAGGTGCAACCAGTGAGGCCGTCAGAACAATAGGTACGGTACAGGTACACTTAAGTGTGGACGGTTCTGAGCAAGTAGGGCAAAAATTTCACGTGTACGGGAGAGGATTAGATATTCCGTACGACGGACTGATAGGCAGAAATTTCTTGACAGAGCATAGAGTTAAGTTAGACTATGCAGGTAAAATAGTGAGACTAAAAGGGCGAGATATACCCTTAGTAGTAGAGGAAGAGCCAAAGGGACATGAGAACGAACAAGATTCAGAAGTAGGCGGGGAAATAGGGCCCCGAGAGGAAAAAATAATGTTATTAAAGGTGGAAGGAAATGTAAAAAGGGGAATCGAAAAGGAAATGATTATTCCTAGGCAGGAGATTGCACAAGGGGTACATGTACCTGAAGCGTTAGTAAAAGTGCGAAATGGGAAATGCATAGTAAGTGCATTAAACTTGTCAGAAGACAGAGTGCAGTTAGGAAACGTCAGGTTAATGACGGAAGAATTAGAAAAAGTAGGGAAAATACGCGAAGTAAAATGTTGTACTAATGTCATAGGAAAGACAGAAAGTCGTACTAGTGTGTTGCGAAGGCAATTAAGAATGGATCATTTGAACGCTGAAGAGAAAAGCGCTCTAGCAGAGGTTTGCGCGGAATACGGAGATGTATTTCATCTACCAGGGGACAACCTGTCCTATACTTCCGCAGTGAAGCACAGAATACCGATTGCACCGGAACACGCGGGAAAGGTAGTAAACGCTAGACCGTACAGGATCCCGGAAGCACAAAAGGAAGTGCTAAGGGAGCAAATAGAGCAGATGCTAAGAGATGACATAATTGTCGAGAGTAAGAGCGCTTGGAACGCACCGTTACTGTTAGTTCCAAAGAAGCTAGACGCTAGTGGCAAACAGAAATGGAGAATCGTAGTGGACTACAGACGATGAAATGATATCACTGTAGGCGATGCATTTCCACTACCGAATATCTCCGAGATACTGGATCAGTTAGGGCAAGCTAAGTACTTCTCGACGCTTGACCTCGCAAGCGGGTACCATCAAATATTGACGGACGAGAAGGACAGAGAGAAAACGGCATTTAGCTCAAACTATCAGCATTACGAATACAAACGAATGCCGATGGGACTGAAGGGAGCCCCAGGATGTTTTCAGAGACTGATGAATACAGTCTTGGCAGGTTTACAAGGAGTGAAATGCTTTGTATATCTAGACGACATAGTATGCTATGGGAAAAACCTGCAGGAGCATAACGAAAAGCTCCGGGAAATATTTGACAGGTTGCGAGAGCACAATTTGAAGCTGCAACCAGACAAGTGTGAATTCCTGAGGAAGGAAGTAATCTTCCTAGGTCATTGCATCACTGACAAAGGCATATCACCAGATATGGCGAAGGTGGAGAAGGTGAAGTTCTTCCCACAGCCAAAGACAACTAAGGAACTAAAAGGGTTTCTCGGATTGATAGGTTACTACCGCCGTTTCATTGCTAACTTCAGCAAGATTGCGAAACCTCTCCATGAGCTCTTAAAAAAGGGAGTGGAGTACCGATGGAGCGAACGTCAGAACAATGCGTTCGAAGAACTAAAAGAGAAATTAATAAACCCTCCGTTACTTCAGTACCCTGACTTTACGAAACCGTTCATCATTACAACGGATGCGAGTAACGCAGCCTTGGGTGCAGTGTTATCGCAAGGTAAGAAGATTGGCGAAGACTTGCCCATCGCATATGCATCCAGAGCATTGAACAAAGCCGAACTAAATTATAGCACAACGGAAAAAGAGTTGTTGGCTATAGTTTACGCAGTAAAACAGTTCAGACCATATGTATATGGCAGAAAGTTCACTGTAGTGACAGACCATAAGCCACTAACGTGGATATTTAGTGTCAAAGATCCGAGTTCGAGACTCCTGAAGTGGAGACTGAAACTCGAGGAGTATGATTATGAAGTAATATACAAGTCAGGAAAGTTAAATAGTAATGTGGATGCGCTGAGTAGAATAAGGCATGAAGGGAAGGAAGAGATAGATGCGAAGCAGAAGGTGGAGACAGAGATCTCGGCAGCAAAAGCAAATGGGGAAGAAAGTTCCGTAAACGTGCGGCAAGCACAAGTGTCGAGTGAAATAGAACAGGAAACGGATAGTGGTGAGGAAATTAGTCCCGAAGAAAAAGAAAACATACTAAAGGAAATGCATGACAATCCCTTGGGAGGTCACCAAGGAATGCACAGGACACTCGAAAGAATTAAAGCATACAAGCAGTGGCGCGGAATGAAGCGTGACATTGAAAATTACATTAGGAAATGCCCATCGTGTCAAAAGAATAAAAACACGCAACTGAAAACTAGGATGCCCTTAGAAATTACAGACACAGCAGAAACAGTATTCGGAAAGTGTGCGATGGATATAGTGGGTCCACTAGATGTATCTAATACAGGAAAAAGGTACATGTTAACATTCCAAGACGATCTGAGTAAATTTACCTTAGCAATCCCAATTGACAAACAAGATGCCGAAACAGTAGCTGAGGCATTTGTGGAAAACGTAGTATTAAGTTATGGAATTCCATCAGTATTATTAACAGATCAAAGGTCTAACTTTCTGAGTGATGTATTTAAAAGTGTATGTAAATTGTTGAAGGTAAAGCGTATAAATACTACAGCGTACCACCCTGAATCAAATGGTGCACTAGAAAGAAGTCATAGAACTATTGTAGAGTATCTCAGACACTTTGTAACAGGAGATCAAAGTTCTTGGGACAAATGGGTACCGTATGCAATTTTTGTGTTCAACACTACACCACACAGCAGCACAGGATACACACCATTTGAATTACTATACGGAAGAAAGGTTAACATACCAGGAGTACTGCAGCAAGAAACACAGCAGGTAAGTTACAATTATGAAATGTATGTAAATAAACTAAGAGCGAGAATGCAGGAAGCCCACAGAGTGGCCAGAGACTCGATTATAAGAAGTAAGAAAATCAGTAAGGAACAGTATGACATGAAACAAAATCCAAAAAACTTCAAGGTAGGAGATAAAGTATTACTGCACGATGAGTCGGTGAGACGGGGTAGATCTCGGAAATTAGATTCACAATGGAGAGGTCCATTTGAAGTAGTAAAAGTGGAAGGTCCTAACGTAGTAATAAAAGTTAAAAGAAATAAGGAAACAAAAGTACATGCCAACAGGCTGAAACAATTCTTTTAAATTTCAGGTATGGCACTCAAGTGGCAGGTCGTGAAATTCGTCATAGTGATAACAGCATACTACATCACTGCATCAGAGCATGCAACAAATGAGTACCAAGTGACGCCATTTCCGAGTTCATCAGGACTATATTACGATAATAGAGGACAGGTAGAAAAATACAGTACCACATGGAGAATAGTCACATACGTAAATCTAGATATAATAACAGAAAGGTTTCAGAATGCAGAGAGGTATGGTAGGGCAGCGGTACAAAGGTGCCGAGAAACACTAACACAATTAAATGTAGGATTAATAGAATGCAGGGTACTAGACTAACAAGTAACCCATCATGTGGAAAAAATCACAGGATTGCAACTTTTAGTACAGCAGCTAACGAAACACGAGACCAGAAGGAAGAGAGGAGTATTCAACTTCGTCGGGCAGGTAAGTAAAATACTGTTCGGGACGTTGGACGAAGCAGATGCAGCATACTATAAGGAAAGAATAGACGCTATGGAGAAAAACTCAGAAGGGTTGTTGAGGCTAACAAAGGAACAGGTGGCAGTGGTAAGAGCCACATTGGCGGGAGTAAACAGGACGGTATATACACTAGAGTCAAATGAGCACGTTCTGAAGACAGGTATGCAAAGACTAGAACGATTCATGAAGGAATACGTGAAGGAAACCGATATAGGGTTTAAACGTGTAGCGTCCTTCGCCACAGTAACAGAGCAAGTATTACAACTATCGGCAGTGTTTGGTCAGATCGAAGAGGAATACGAACAAATGATAAATGCCATTGTAAATGCTCAGAAGGGAATACTACAGCCTCATATAATTAATCCAGTCCAAATTGTAAAATACCTAAGTTTAATACGGGAAGAAGATGTAAAGTTTCCTGTTCCTCTTACGGAGTCCTCAGGTTATCTATTGTTAAGAATAATTGATTTAGATGTTTTCATCTCGGGTAGCATACTAGGATATGTAATTAATATTCCATTAATAAATAATAACAATTTCAATTTGTATAGAGTACTCCCACTACCAAAAGAAATTCCAAACATGAAAGGTAAATATGTGTACATACAGCCAGAGAAAGAATTCTTACTCTAGATGAATCCAAAAGGCAGTACGCGAAACTTTCTGCGAAGGAACTAAAATGCAAGGAGCTAAGTAAAAATAGGAGACTGTGCAAACAAGCATTCGCCTTGCTGTCAACATTCGACCACGAAGAGTGCGAAGCCAAATTGTTGCAACCGGTAAGAGAAATTCCGGAAGATTGTGTGCAAAAATAGTCGCACTGAATCAGAGCCTTTGGACTCATCTGAACAGTAACGAATGGCTATATGTAGCACCTAAGGAAGAAGGCTTAACAGTATTGTGTGGAAGGGAACCACCAAAGGACCTAGTAATAAAAGGGGTAGGAAAAATTAGTTTTTACAGTAAATGTGAGGGGTATGTCACTAGAGTGTTCATACAAACAGATAGAGTGATTCAGAGTAATGTGACGAAGAAAGACATAGTTCCGCAGATCAATCTAGAATTCGATTGTTGCGTGGTAAACAAGGAAAAAAGGAATGTCTCAACGTTAGCATTAGATTTGCCATTGGACCAGGTGATAACACAGTTAGACGACTTGAAAGTCGCAGGAAAAAGACTGGATGATGTCCAGAAGATGGTAGAGAGACAAGAGGAGGAAATGAAGTACTCCAGGTACTTCACACATTACTCCATAACTACGTATGTAGCCATATCAATAGTTATTCTAATCATAATAACATGCTGTTGTAAAAACTGTAAATGTTGTAAAGACTGTTTTAAAAGTATATGGAAATATTTTGAAGACAGTGATTGTTGTGGAAAAGTATGTATAAGAAATACCATAGTGAACCAATACCCAGAGACTAGTTCAGCTAGAAGACACAGTAATAAAGAAACTGAAGAGATAGTAATTTATGAAAGATGTGGAAAAGACCAAGGTGATACGGTCGCTTTCAGAAACAGACGTTAAATAACTGTATTTGAAATGTGTAATTGAAATGTAACTGTATTTGAAATATGTAATAGAAATGTAACTGTATTTGAAATGTGTAATTGAAATGTAACTGTATTTGAAATGTAATTCTAATTGAAATGTGAATGTATGTATCAATGAAAGTGTCTTTTGATTTTAATGCAAATGCTTTTGACATAACTGAATGTTAGGCATGTATAATGTAATTGTATTATTGTGTGTTTAATGAAATTGACTTTACTAAATGAAAATGAAAAATATAACATATCAGATGCTAATGTAATAAACAAATCTGTAAAGCATGTAATGGAAAAAAAATAAAAGAGTCACAATTGACGCTACTCTGAGGAGTAACGCCAATTTCCCTGGCGGGGGAGATGTTGTAACTGCAGAAAAGCCAAGTCTAAATGCAGTTGTTCTCAGACGATACACCAGAAATCATACGGGGAGATAGAGTTAACAGGGGACGCCAGGCGTGTCAGAGGGGTCACAAAAGATAACGACGCAGCCAGATAGCCGAGGCGGCGGTCCAAGCGGCCAGGCAGCTGCGCGGGATAAGCAAGGAAGCAGACTCAGCTATTAACATAAAAAGGGCGCTCTGGGCAGGTCCCTTAATAAGCAATAACTTACAGTATCAACACTCTTGGCTAGAGGGAGAAGTCTGGGAGCGGAGAGAGAAAGAAAGAGGGCCCTAGGTGGGGACCGCACTACGTCATGAGGAGCCAATGAAGGGCTCAGGACGCAGTGCGTGACCATATAGGGAGAGGCCCCTCTACCCCTCCACCCAGCTTTTGAAGAAAAGTACTGAAGTTAATACTAAAACAATCCCTAATAAGGAAAAGTTGCACTCGACGCTACGTCATGCCAAGCGCTGGCGGGGTCGAAGGAGAAGAGCTAACAAAACTCGGAGGCACGCCGCTCCGGGGATCTCTCTCTCTCGGGTTTAGGCAGCGACGGTAGTCAGCGTGAGTAGCAGCCGACTTGGGCTGAGGGCGGGCTGCAGGCAGACAGTTGGAGATAGTCGCCGATGAGCGTTTAGGCAGCGACCGCGGGACCCTGACGTAGGGTGCTAGTGTGGGCAGCAAAGTGCTGGAAAGTTCTATCAGGCAGCCAGAACGGTGGAAGTCAGTCACCGTCTCTGTAATGGGCTTGGCTATTCTGTAGGTACAATCACTACGCAGTTAGGGTGATCTGTATTCTTTATGAATAAATTAGAACTTTTATAACGTCCATACGAGTTTACTTCTACCAACATCCTAGCCTTGTACCTTCACACCAGGGAATTTAACATCTTAGCCAGATCAAAAGTCTCCCTCTCAATTAGGTCAACCGGCTAATTCCCGTTTACGAACCGTGTCGCTCAATCCCACGCAAAACCCACGCTTGGGACGCGACACCTTGCTTTCAGCCGTTCGCAGTACCAGCACAGCAAGGCCGTTTTGGTTATTGTTACAAGGCCAAATCAGTCAATCATCCAGACTGTTGCCCCTGCAACTACTGAAAAGGCTGCTGCCCCTCTTCAGGAACCACGTGTTTGTCTGGCCCTCCATTGTGGTTGCACCTACGGTACAGCTATCTGTATCGCTGAGGCACGCAAGCCTCCCCACCAACGGCAAGGTCCCTGGTTCATGGGGGGAGGGCAGTAAATGAAAATATAACATAAAAGTAATAACAGATAAAAATAAATGTTTATGAACCCGAAAAAATTCAGTCCTTAAGTTTAAGTAAACACAATAAATAATACAACATGAATCAGCTTAATTTTTCAAGGAACTCCTCGACATAATAGAAGGAGGGACCCATGAGGAAACGCTTCAGTTTCGATTTGAAAGCGCGTGGATTACTGCTAAGATTTTTGAATTCGAGTGGTGGCTTATTGAAAATGAAGACAGCAGTATACTGCACACCTTTCTGCACAATAGTTAAGTAAGTCCGATCTAAATGTAGTTTTGATTTCTGCCGAGTACATTCGTGCGCCGAAGACTCTCATAGCGTTTATCAGTAACGTATAGGTACAGGTCCCGCAAGACTCATCTCGTGGGAAAAGTAGGGCCCTAGGACAAAAGACGTCACCCTACAGGACGAAGTCACTTTTGTACAATGAAGTGGTACCTGTCGATGTGCTTGCGGATTTTCCGTTGCCAATATTCTGCAACTCTGCATATTGATGTGTCCTTGGAGATGGAAATGGCCTTCGTTTGTCCACTGAATGCTCCACGGTCATTCATTGTCCTCTTCCATGCGAGTAAGAAATTCCAAAGGGAACATCTCTCTTGCTTGCAGGTCAGCAGGGATCAACTCATGAATATAGACGATTTCATATGGATAGCAATACAGGATGTTTCGTAGGACGTTACGCACCGTGCTGTCAGGCATATCCGACATTCGGGCAATTCAAGATGTGCTGCATGTTTGCACACCACTGCTCGACCCCTCCTGCAATGCTGTGGCCACATCTTCCACAGACATCGGATCAACTGCTGTCCTCCCTCTGCCACACTGCACTTCAAAGGTCCTGTCTCTTCGAATTTTTCAATAATTTTCTCCAGAGTCTTAGCTGCCATCGGACCAGTGCCTTTTTTCATAGCCTTGAATGTCCGGAATGTCAGCAGAGCTACTGGTGCACTGTCACCGTTCTTGTAAGACAGCTTCACTAGCAGCGCTCGATCCTTCATGGAGATGCGATGGGCCAAGGGAGGAAAAGCTGTGAGCGTATTCTGACGCTTTCAGCACCATCTATTCGTCAAATTTTCGTTATGTTTTTGCTTTTTTCCACCATGATTCCCCCTAAGTCATTAATATACTGTGCAACTTTGAGGTCGTTGAGAGCAGCGATTCTCCTTATACAGCGTTTTGAAACTCGAGCTTTAATTATGGACATCTTGTTCATTAGAGATAAGGAATAAAGTTCAGGTAATGAGTGACAAGGAAAGTGTGTGAATTCAAACGCTCAGAACCGCACTAAAATGTGCGCAGAATATAAATCACTGATTCAAAAACAGTAGTGTACGGATTCCTACACCTCTTTCCCCTCCGCCGGTGTGCCCCAGGGTTCCGTCCTCTCCCCTCTTCTGTACCTCTTGTATACGGCGGACATGAAACCACCTTCACCCCCCTCCGCCCAGCCACCTTCTCCAGTAGGCCGATGACACCGCCTTCCTTGCCCTTGCCCCCACCCTGCAACGCTCCCAACACCTTCTCCAATCCCATCCTGACCGGTTCACCGCTTTGTGCAACCAGTGGTTGCTTAAGGTCAATCCTGCAAAAACCCAGGTGATCATAGTAGGCACAACCACCCCTTCCTTCCACTTCCTCGATTTCTACATCACCATCTACGGCCGTCCTATCGCCCTCATCCCCACCCTTACGTATCTTGGTGTCACCCTCGACTGTCACCAATCCTGGACCCCCACCTCCGGACGATCCAAGCCAAGGCACACTCCCGACGTTGTCTCCTCAAACTCCTTTCTGCCCGTACTTTGGGGTCTGGACTCCTCCACCATCCTCCATACCTATAAATCCCTCATTTGCCCTATCCTTTGCTACACCCACCCTGCCTGGGTATGCACTCCCCCAACCTCTTACAAATCCCTTCAGATCCTAGAACGCCTTTCTCTTCACCTCACCTATCACATCCATCTCCACTCCCCCAAGCGGATCCTGTATGACCTAATTCCGTTCCCTCACCTCCTCCTTTTCCTTGAACGGATACAGATCCTCTACACCTCCCGCAAACTCGATCCCCCTCACCTGCTCGTCTCTCTCATCCTCTCCCACCCCCGTCTGCTGCCGTGCCTGTACTTCCAGGTCCCACCTGCTCTACATCTCTCCACTCTCCACACCCTCTCCCAAGGTGGCTTCCGCCAGCACCCCCTCCCTGATTATGCCTTCCTCCCCTCCAACTACCCCTCCTACCAACTTTGATCCTCTCTCCCTCTTCCTGTGTTTGTTCCTTTGGGCACCCTCTCTCCCTTCTCTCCCCCTTCCCTCCCTCTTCCCTTTCTCCCCACTCCTTCCCCGGGCTTCCCCTACCCCCATTGCTCCGTTCCTCCTCCCATCTCCTCTGCCATTGGCATCTTTGCGCTCCCATCTCCCTCCCCCTCACCCTTCTTCCCTTCTTGGCAGGTCCCCGGACTCGCACACGTTACATGGGCATTCGCGCAACAGAGATCATCGCCATCCGTTTTTCGTGAGTGCCATCTTGTTTAAGTGTTCAGTGTTCGCCGTCACACTCCATCGTTCACATGTGCCATCGAAATCATCAGTGTTTGTGTGTCGTGTCAACAGTTTTTAGTGTGGATTATCGTCGAGTGTGAATGGCTCCGTGTTTTTGCATCCTGCGCCTACTGTTTTCTACCCGCCATTTTGTCAATTATGTGTATCACACCCAGGTCGAAGGCCACGACCTTACCCTCCAATCTCCTGATGACATCTCCCGCACTGTTGCCTTCCTGCACCGGGACTTGTCTGACGCCGTCGCCACCCATATCCCCACCAAAACCATCCACCCTCACCGCCCAGCCCTGCCCCCACATGCCGTCCTTCTCCTTCGTGAATCCCGCCGCCTCTGCGATATGGACACGTATGTTAAGAGCTAGAAACATTTCTCCGATCTAAATATCCAGGTATCACGCTTCTTCGAATCCTTCTGAACGATTGATGAAAGAAATTGGTAAACTATGTAGAATATACTGCCATAAAAGACATATTGATTGGGACACATGCATACTCTCATTCCAGGATGTAATTAACATTGTACCAAATGAAACTACTATGCTATCTCCGACTGTTATATTGAAAAATGTTGAAACAGCCAACAATATTAAAGAATTAGTATCTTTTCCTACATCTCGTCGACTACGCCACCATGACGTAATTGACATTGCGCTCAACAAAATCAAACGTGCTGTAGAACGCCGCAGAAGACAGCAAAAACAGGTTTGTACACGCCGTGAATTTCACATAGGACAGAAGATATTAGCACGCACACACTATTTATCCAACAGAGGAAAGAGTAGATGCAGTAAATTTGAGCTTCTATATGCTGATCCAAATAGAATCAGCAGCATTCTACACCCCAATGTAGTACATGTCGAAACTTTGAGAACCAGAAAAACCAAGGGCAATCACCATATTTCCAATATTAAACCCTTTATTGAATGAACATACTTTATGATTTATCACACTGTAATGCCGTTTCCAGATATTTATATGACCACTTACTGATGATGATTAAATTTTTTCTTTGCAAGTGCCCAGCAAGGTAAGATTAGCAGGTCGCTTTTCTTGTCGTTATACCTCAGACAGTGCACATTTTTCCAGATAAACTTACATATTATGTGACCACTTATAGACTTATATCTACACTCCTGGAAATGGAAACAAGAACACATTGACACCGGTGTGTCAGACCCACCATACTTGCTCCGGACACTGCGAGAGGGCTGTACAAGCAATGATCACACGCACGGCACAGCGGACACACCAGGAACCGCGGTGTTGGCAGTCGAATGGCGCTAGCTGCGCAGCATTTGTGCACCGCCGCCGTCAGTGACAGCCAGTTTGGCGTGGCATACGGAGCTCCATCGCAGTCTTTAACACTGGTAGCATGCCGCGACAGCGTGGACGTGAACCGTATGTGCAGTTGACGGACTTTGAGCGAGGGCGTATAGTTGGCATGCGGGAGGCCGGGTGGACGTACCGCCGAATTGCTCAACACGTGGGGCGTGAGGTCTCCACAGTACATCAATGTTGTCGCCAGTGGTCGGCGGAAGGTGCACGTGCCCGTCGACCAGGGACCGGACCGCAGCGACGCACGGATGCACGCCAAGACCGTAAGATCCTACGCAGTGCCGTAGGGGACCGCACCGCCACTTCCCAGCAAATTAGGGACACTGTTGCTCCTGGGGTATCGGCGAGGACCATTCGCAACCGTCTCCATGAAGCTGGGCTACGGTCCCGCACACCGTTAGGCCGTCTTCCGCTCACGCTCCAACATCGTGCAGCCCGCCTCCAGTGGTGTCGCGACAGGCCTGAATGGAGGGACGAATGGAGACGTGTCGTCTTCAGCGATGAGAGTCGCTTCTGCCTTGGTGCCAATGATGGTCGTATGCTTGTTTGGCGCCGTGCAGGTGAGCGCCACTATCAGGACTGCATACGACGGGGGCACACAGGGCCAACAACCGGCATCATGGTGTGGGGAGCGATCTCCTACACTGGCCGTACACCTCTGGTGATCGTCGAACCCATCGTTCTACCATTCCTAGACCGGCAAGGGAGCTTGCTGTTTCAACAGGACAATGCACTTCCGCATGTATCCCGTGCCACCCAACGTGCTCTAGAAGGTGTAAGTCAACTACCCTGGCCAGCAAGATCTCCGGATCTGTCCCCCATTGAGCATGTTTGGGACTGGATGAAGCGTCGTCTCAAGCGGTCTGCACGTCCAGCACGAACGCTGGTCCAACTGAGGCGACAGGTGGAAATTGCATGGCAAGCCGTTCCACAGGACTACATCCAGCATCTCTACGATCGTCTCCATGGGAGAATAGCAGCCTGCATTGCTGCGAAAGGCGGATATACACTGTACTAGTGCCGAGATTGTGCATGCTCTGTTGCCTGTGTCTATGTGCCTGTGGTTCTGTCAGTGTGATCATGTGATGTATCTGACCCCAGGAATGTTTCAATAAAGTTTCCCCTTCCTGGGACAATGAATTCACGGTGTTCTTATTTCAATTTCCAGGAGTGTATATGACCACTCATTGATGATCATATTTTTTCTTGGCTTGGCGAGGTAAAGTTAGCAGATCGCTTTTCTTGTCGTTATATATCAGACCATGCACATTTTACAATTTTTAAATGTATGCATTATGGTTTTCCTATCGAAAGTAGAATTTTCTCTGTATGAACTATCAAGTCTTTAAGATTTAACAAACCCCATTTGACTTTGACATTTTGCCTTATGATATTCCAATATCTTGACTACTCTACATTTTTTGCTACTACATTATGATATTGTTTGTACATTTTTTGCACTTGAAAACTGTCTATTGCTTTGACCTAATACGTTTTCTGTCATGCTATGCTGTACGATTAGTTATATCACTAGAAACAAGTTTTTATTTAATGGGTATATGATTTAAATGCAAGATATTAATCCATATTCATCATTTTCGGAGAGCAATACCGTGTAAAAGAAATAAATTAAACAACCACAGTGGTTTGTTCTTGTGGGCTTTCAAAATAACTACGTACCCTCCGAATCAAAGTTGAAACATTAAACGTTTTGGCTGGTTTCGTTGCCTAGGGGTTGGGATACGAAGTTGCATCATTACAGGCCACATACTGCTGAGTTTACAGTATACACTATGAATAAACACATGAATCGAATGGTCAAAGGTTCTTATCACTCGGCAATTGCGAATTAATATAGAAATTTATAAATGAAAGATTACAATGAAATAAAATCAGCAGGTACGATTTTAACGACTTTAAATGACGAGTACGCTAGTAGAAATACTTTTGAGCATGTGGTATATTTCTGCAAAACACTTATTGGTGTCGATGGTCCAGTAGTGGAATAAAATATAGGTTGAATAACAGGGAAACAATAGATTCCTACTTCACGTAATTAGTTACGAACAACAACATAGCTCGCGAGATATTCGCTTCCAGACGTACACTTACGTCTTCACTGCAGAAGCCACGGAAATCACGCCAGAGCACAAGTCGGTACTCCGGAATATTTCTACCTCTCGCGATCACGCGCAAACTGCTGCACTCCAAGTCTTTCCCGCGACTGTGCGTTCGGCCCGCCGTCCATCACTTTCCATGTGCTGTCCCGTACCTCCCGTCGTCCCCTCCGGAGACGATGCTCCGACCCAGTCTCCCCATTCACGAGTGCTTGGCTAGAGCGCTCGCGCCATGTCTTCACACCAACACACTCACGCACATACGAAATACTGGATCTACATTTAAATACTTGAAATTAAATAAATATTCTCACGGCTGGACCATAAATACGTTCTAACACACATTATTAAGTACTTAAACAATTAAATAAACATTTATCAAAGGAAAAGAAGCAAAAGGTAGGCCAGGAGCCTGATGTCTCTGTGCTTTATAAAACACAGTAAATAATTGACCAGTTTCTTCATAAATAGCATATATCGGATATTAACAAAGACATAGATGAATCAATATATTTATAAGAATGTTGCTACCATTTTTTGGTGTAACTTTTTGTTTTTATTTATTTTTTATTTTGTATGTGTGTGAGCCCCTCCACGCTCGCACAAGCATGGTGACAAACTCAAAAGGTCTACTGTCACCTCTACATTGTTAGTATTTAGAATCGAGGAGGTCGCAGGAGCGAAAAACAGCGATGTTATCCGTACGTCTGGGTAAGATTACCCATTAACATGGGCCCATCTGGGTGGTAAAAGTGGTCGAAAAAGCTTGACAGAATCCAGCTCGAAGGAAGAGCGGTTTCAAGGGCAGAGGGAGAAAAGTGCCAAGGCAAGTGCCAACGGAAAAACCTCTGCGACAGTGTCAAGTTGGGTAGTAAGGGCAGTAGCGGTTTCTTACTGTCTGCTACATATCGTGCAAGGTAAGGTTATGTTAGCGGTTGGGCATCGTGCATCAGTACCATAGAAGCAATGCCAGATTGTCATGGAATGATCAGTCCTGTCGAGGACGTGAGCGCTGCTGGCGCTGGGCTGACGATGTCCCCTGGGCCAGCTGCTGCTGCTGCTGCTGCTCTTGTAACATAGCCATGTCGTTGTAGGTTTGTCAGTTCGATGGTCCTCAAAGGAACAGGCAGTGTGATATGTGTTGGGAGTTTGTTTGTGAGTCGTTTTTGGCTTCCCTGTGACTGCCAGTTCTCATGGCAGAGGCTCAGCTAGCAAGCTAGTCTGTGGTTAATGTTCAGGGGCTCGCCTCATTGGGTCGTTTGCGTTGTTACGAAGTTACCATATATGGTTAGTCCCTAAGGAGTGTCTTTGGGCGCTTGTGTTTCCATATATGGTTGTGATCGTAGTTGCCCATGTGTAGGATATGAGGATTGTTAGAGTGACTTGATTTCTTGTACAGTCGTGTGGCAGGTTTTTTGAATACCTCCTGCAGAGTCTCCAGTCGGTATTCTCGGTGAAGGTCCGCTGTACGCGTGTATCGGGGAGCATTGTTTATGATACGTAATACCTTGTTCTGTATTTTCTGGAGGCGGTCCAGGTGTGTGGACGCTGCGTATCCCCAGACAGGAGCTGCGTATGTCATCAGCCGTCTAATCAGTGTCGTGTATAATGTCCTAGAAACCCTCCTATTCAGTGTACTATTCCTGTTGAGCACAGGATTTGACCTCCAATAACTCATATACTATTTAAGTTACATGCCTGTAATTCTTACCAATTTACGTTTACACTAATAGCTTTCTAAAGACACGGCGATTGACTAAATCGGATGAAGCGTTTATATTTTGCAAATTCGTTGCTGAGTGTTACTTTCATAATTTACCGTCGGATACTAAACTTTAAACTAATAAAGATATTGAAAATCTGGTTACACCATCAGAATCGTCGTCTTGTAACTATTAGTATCGTACATGTTTCTTTTTGAGGTATCATGATTCATCTGGCTACTATTTCCATACGAACTGTGCAATGTCTGCCATTAAGGTTTCACAAAGTCCGCCATCTTTGGCACTCCCGGCATAGACATCTCCTTCATCGACACACAAGGCACCGTCCTCGTCACAGCGGAGTTCCCAGCCACGCGGCTGGACCACGTGTTGGGGCCACCCCTCTCGTCCGGCTAACGTCTGCCACCACGTGTCCGCTAACGAGCTCGGCCCTGCTGCACGGCTCGAGCGATGGCCGCCAACTCTGAACTTAGAATATTTCCAGGGCGCCGCAACTCGCCCGTTATCTCCCACTATGAAATGGAAATTCCACCATCGGAATGAACGAAAGAAAGTGCAACACCTTGTCATGAAGAGTAAATGGATCAGAATTAACATAGATTACCAAAATAGAGTATATGCACTATATCATAGCAACCTTGACTGATTATTTTTCTTTCAGAAAATGGAGCAATTGCGACAGGCCGTCGAACATAGTTATATATGTTAATTTTAGTGATGAAGTATGCTAGAAGTAAGAAACTTAGTAATATATGAAATGATGACACTGATGAATGATGCTGATAAATAAGATAATGAGTAATGAACTATTTATGCAGAGGATAATAAATGATGGTGTCTAGTTATATGAAGAAATGGTAATGAATGATAAAGTTTTTTTTCTCTTTTTTGCAGATGAGGATAATGATGAAGTTAATGTAGTTATTTAAGTATTTGTCGTAGTTTTATTTGACATTATGTCGTATATTGCGTAATATAATGATTGAATGTTTTGGAAAGGAAGGTACAGATAGAGTACATGAATGTTAAGCAGATGTGTGATTACCTGTTAATTAGAAGTTTACCACTTTTCAGCATAATATACATTTCTTAGTAATCCACTTTGTATTTTTTCCAGAAGAAGCTTTTCATGACATTAAAATGATTTCTGAAATATGTTAGTTATTAAACCTGTTCTAGTACTTGCATTTTTTTTTTGCCCAGTTTTCTCTTTCATTCATGAATGTGATCACATACTCTACTTGTTTGATAACCTTGCTACAGCTGACTCATGACAAATGACGTTAATAATCCTTATTTCCAGCAATAACTCAAAAGCAAATATGATCAGTTCTCGTAAAAATGCTTATGACTTCTACAGTGCGTGTGCACTTCATTTCATTTCTCAACGTGTTCAGTTCTTGCAACAGTGCTAAAGACTTATACAGTGCATATATATATATATATATATATATATATATATATATATATATATATATATATATATATATAACTAAATAGGTTGTAAAAAAATTGTTGCTCATGGCAAGTATAATTGACATTGACTCAACATCGCTGCCAAATTTTTACCCACAGTGGAGGGTTATCCGTGTTATCCAAGAGGTCCATGACTAGAGAATTTACTGCTAGCGCACTCGAGTAGATGTAACATCGATGGATTGCTCACCCACTGCCTGCGATATGTAAGCTACAATAGAATCGCAGACCACAGAGCAATGTCGGCAGCAACAGTAGTAGTAGCTCGCAGTCGGGCGTTTGGGTCAGGTCGCTCTTAGAGAGCAGTTTTCGAGTTGTATAGCTCACAGAGAGCACTTGTGCCCTGTATGGAACTACCAAGGCCGGTCGTGGTGAACGATGGCGGTGCCTGAGCGATGTAGTATAAGGTAAAAGCAAAAATTATTATTATTTATTGCCGCGCGCATATGTAATTTGCAACAACTCATTTGTACTACTGTTATATCAAAGTCACATGTAAATATTTTTCAATAATAATCTTTCTTATAAAGATATCTTTTGACAGCCATTCATCTGAATTTAATGTTTTTACTAATTTCTTCTATTCATAGTCATGCCAATTATCGTAAATAAAATCAGTTGTTTTTCATATATAACAAAATCTAGTGACCAGCGCTGAACTGGGCTTTACCATAAAAATTTCTTATAGGAGCAGATAAACACGCGTTATCCGGCGACATAATTGAGGTAAGAATCTTCGTATTATTCAGAATGACTTTTCAGGGCCATGACGCAGCATTGCTAACGTCTCGATTTTCCAGTTTAGATTCACAGTCAGTTAATATTTGAAAGGTTATATATGAGTCACATTTTCACTGGGAGGTTAGACAGATTTTTATTCCGAGCTTACGGAAATAATCTGTTGGGAGGTTACTAGCTGCATTAGCGTATTCTCTATTCTGTTAGTAAAACTTCACTTACAGTGTCTTTTGTGGTAAAGTCAACACGTCCCGACTGCTGGCACATCTGAGTCCGTCCCTCACTATACAGTAGTTAATTTTATACACGATTCTCATGCGGCGTCACTGACCTGTTGCTGTCCTGCGCCATCTGTTGGCCGTTTTTGCACTCGTATTTGGTTTCAAAAACCCCATGTCATTTCAGGCCTGAGTGTCAAGTTTTTCTTCTTTATCTACATCATTCCGTGAAATAGTACCCTTTCAAACGTTAACGGAGTTTTAGCTCATCCTGTATTATACACGTAGCTGCCAAAACTGTACTAGGTGAGGTTAACTCGATAAATATGTAAGATTACACCATGTGGGTTGGGAGGCAGTTATACCCCTATCATCCATAGAAGGAACAAGTATTAAATACTGTGCTTCGATATTCGTGACGAGTTGACCATGTGTGTGCTACAGCATTTTGTGGTCCTGGGTGAGTTTCTTGCATGAAGCCTCTTGAAGAGATTGACAGTGTTAGATTCTTGGGATTACAGCTTGTAATAAACTCGGCTGGTAGGAGCATAACACAGAAATGCGATGTGCCTAAAGAAATTTTTATTTGCTGTGACATTTATTATCAAGCATACTCGCTTACTGTCACTGCAAAATGTCATATGAGATCATCTGTTGAGGCTGGGGTTGGGGTTGGGGTTTGCAGAGCCCAAAAGGATGGAATATGTTTTATATGAGTTGGGAGCTCAAGGAGGTTCTGCTCAAGGAGGTTCTGCAGAGGCCTGTTCAAGGAACTGGAAATAATCCCACTTTCTATCATCTTCAGTCCTTAACGAAAAATTTCATCACCAAATTCTCAGTTCATTGAGACAGTACCCGAAATTAGAGTAGTCTACTTGAAGATATAAAGTGTTTTCCTTTGATCCAGAAAGATGTCATTCTCCTTTTCGTTCTGACGTTAATTTTAGTCAGCTTCGTTCTTTCTGATCTCTATCCTTGTCTCTGACAAAATTTAAGCCGGCCTGTGTTTTTTATTTATTTGTTACTTACGTTACGAGATATATTTATACTTTGATAAAGTTATAAACTTATCCTCGGCGTGCCATTGAGTATTATTGCATTCGGCGTACGTCATCTTACCACAAATCTGTCTTACAGTGAGAATAAATCGTATGTTGGTAGAGACATGCTTACAGTGTAAAAAGATCTTCCACCACAAAATTATGTCGCATTCCTTTTTGTGGTCTTCAGTCCGAAGACCGGTTTGATGCAACTCTCCACGCTAGTATGAGGACGTGCTGTAAAGTAAAGCCTACGAATTTTTTATCCTATTCTCAATATCGGTTGAGGTATTACATGTCATGCGTATTACTCAGTCGACTTTCCTGCTTTGCTGACGCAAGTCACAACCCTCTGTTACTAGTAGGCTCCGAACAGTAAAGTGTAACGTGGTGGTGAGTAACGTAACAATGTCAGTGCACGGTGGGTGCTTCGAATGCTCACTCTTGACACGAAACAGAGGATATTCAACATGTATCAATTTTATTTGGCTTTTGAGATTGAGGTTTATGAGTTCCTTACAAATATTGCGACAGGTGATGAAAGACTGATTCACCAATTTGATCCCGGAAATACGAAAGCATCAGTGGAGTTTCCCCACAAAGGATCACTGACTCAAAAAATGTTCAAGACCATGACATCAGCAGGCAAAGTCATGCAGCCGGTTTTCTGCGATGTTCAGTGTATGGTGCATTTGGAATTCATGCCTAAAGGCACCGCCATAAACTCTGAAAGGTACTGAGAGACCCTCAGAAAACTGAAAGCACGAATTCAAAGAGTTCGTCCACAGATGAAGAACCCTCTCCTCAGTACGACAGGGCCAGAGAACACACGAGCGCTGCAACATCTGTAACAATCCATCGCCTTGGCCAGAGGTTGAAAATACCGCTTCAGCTGTAAATTATTTTCACACGACGGGTTTCGGACTGTTATAAAGCCATCCTCAGGTGGCGTAGCTGTGCTGTGGTCACCGAGCGCCGAGTGTACCAGGCGCGGTGTGCTGCCTATGGCTTCGAAACCGGTCCTGTGAAAATAAAATAATTTACAACTGAAGCGGTATTTTCAGCCTCTGCTATAATGCTCTGTTGCGGATGTTCTGCCAGGATTGCATCGCCTTGGGTTCACAGTCGTCGATCATCCTCCATACAGTCCTGACTTGGCCCCATCCGATTTTCAACTCTTTCTAAAACTTAAAGAGCACCTTTGAGGACTTCACTTTGACACTAATGAAGCGTTGCAAGCAGAGGAGAGGTTGTGGCTCCGTCAACAAAGTCACATTCTACAGTGAAGATATAAAAAAAAAAAAAAAAACTTCTTTCTCGTTGAGAGATATGTGTTTGACGTCATTTCGACTATGTTGAGAAATAAATATGTAGACATAAAGATTGAAGATGTGGTATTTTAATAAAGTCTGTTCTTTGTTTAAGAAAAAGTACTTTTCAGAACGTCTTCGTGAAAGGCTCTTCATCTTTGCATAACTACTGAAACTTACATCCATTTGAACTAGCTTGCTGTTTTCTATCCTTGGAATCCGTACACAATTCCCCGCTCCATCCCTCACTCTCTCCACTTCTCTCAATTAACAAACTGACACTTGCTTGATGCAGAAGGACGAGTCCTATGAACCCAGCTCTTCTTTTGATCAGGTTACTCCGTAAAGATGTTTAGTCCCCAAGTCTACCTATTGCGACGCTTTGCCGATATTGAGATGTTCCGTCTGTTTTTAAGATGGTGGGACAATGCCTGGTCAAACCTAGCTGGTCGCCCGGCTGACGGCGCGGTGGTGATTGGACAAAATTGCATTGCTCCTTGAAATTCAGCAGCGTTGTCCTGTTGCTACTTGAATTGCATAATAGTAGTAATTTAAATGTTGCCTGTCGAAACAGAATTACATTAACCCACTGTTTCTTAACTTTTAACGCAAATTTAGGCTAAACGTTCGCCTGTATACTTGCTGTTGCACGAGGGTCTCCGACAAAAAGTGTCGAAAGGAGCGAACGAAAAGAATGGAGTTAAGACAATTCGCCACCACCATTAATATTCAAAGTTCCTAATTTCATAAATTCGTTCAAATTTCGCAGTCTTTCATTGAAGTCCTCGCATTAGCGAATAATTTACAAAGTTAGCTCGAGCCTCCATTGCATTAATAAACACCCTAGTGAAAGGAAAGTTTCGCGGTTCGAATACTCATGGAATACTTCTAAGTCCTCACTACATTGAACAGCAAAACATTTGTCCTAAACCGACATGAGGGAGGACATCAAACTGAATGGGTTATTCAGTTTGATGTCCTCCCTCATCATGCAACAATCAACTTGCGACGGGTCAGGCTCTTATCGCGCAGTTTCCTTTCCCTGAAAGAAAATCCACCTACCTCGTTTCTTAGGTAGTTGCTGCACTCGCCTCTCCTGATAGCAGCTACTGGAAAAATTGCAGAAAAGCAGTGTTGAAGAAACTGCAATTTAATAACCGCTCACCGGAGGCCGCGATACATGTTTGCTGAAATACAATCTATGAGCAATCTTCCTAAATAAATTGAGTTATTGGAATGGTAGTAATTGTTTACTCAAACGAGAACGCGAAGTTGGTAATTCTATTTAAGCTCTTTATTGTCTTTAAGCCTGATCATCAGCCCGCTAATCTACGTTTGAAGAAAGTTCAGTTCACAATTCTATCCACACTCAAACCCCGCCAGAATTAGCTTTCAAAGTTACGGAATTTACTTAACTGCAACACAGACGATTTTCTAACATACACGTTTGCAGTCGATGTTCAATAATAGTTCGTTTTTTTAACGTTAATGCTCGCCATAAGCACTTAGTAAAAGTTTACGAAGTACCGCCACGCTTTTAATTATTAAAGTTACTCGCGTCTTTCGCGGAACGAAAAGTCACAACTCGCTCAAACTCACACTACGCGTTACTGGACTCTTCCAGTCTCAAATCGCACAGTACCGAACCGATGAAGCCGTTTTATGACTTCATTTTACACATTATTCGCGAGGACACATCAAGCATGTCTCTTCTCGATCACAGTTCCTTCGCGACTCTTCATTCACTCGCGACTCACTCTCCTAGTCTGCTAACCGTCCTCGCATCTCATTGGCTCACACATCACACAGCCAATCAGAATTAACTCTTTGGGTGCGCCTCGCGCCAAAATCTAGCACGCACCAGTCATGACTTCTGAATCATTTACGTCATGATTTCTTGTTACACAAAATTTACTGTATAATTTAACAAACCGAAAGGAAAACTAGACTTTACTTTATTTCCAGAAATTATTTAAATACTCGCGAACGTTCTGGCTGCTTGTACAATACCATACACTCTTGGACATCCGACATTCACTAAGATGGGGAACCACTGGCGACTCTGTTCCCACGGTTACATCGTCTGAACACTTGCGAGTTCCAACCTAGATTTTATACACTTGCAAAGAATGGCGAATGTCCCTCTTTCATTCACTCAGGCACACTCATTCACTCTCACCTACTCATATAAAATAACTGTTCACAAAAATTCAAAACATTTATGGTTTTAACAAAGTTATAGGTGAATTTCTAAAAGTAAAATTCTCAAAATAAATACAAAAGCACGGAAGGTGATTTTGTTTCATAGTTGGATGGTCACTGAAGGTGATCTATA
Source organism: Schistocerca gregaria (assembly GCF_023897955.1). Lineage (NCBI taxonomy): Eukaryota > Metazoa > Arthropoda > Insecta > Orthoptera > Acrididae > Schistocerca > Schistocerca gregaria. The sequence continues at coordinate 959,629,375 of NC_064921.1, read as the reverse complement.
CATAATGGTATTTATTTAGACTCGAAAATTGTAGAAATTTGCGTTTTCTGTAAGATTTTTCTAATTTCCAAAATATGCAGGTTTCAAAGCTCAAATTTGGATGACTTATTTTTATTCATAACAGAAACTAGTATATTAACTTTTAATTTCCTCAGGTTCCTCAGTTAGAAGTTATTAAAGATGAAAGTTCCACGTTATACACGCGGCTAGTTAGCGCACAGGTCTTACATTCTCACGGTACAGACATGCCATATGGTCGTGACGTCAGACGAACGGACACCGGTAATCTGCCCGCTACAGCACATATGCTAATCTGATGGCTACTTTACAGTCTGTCTACATTTCACAGTAAATATTTGATAGAAAACTGTGCGCTCGCACTAGTTGCGACGCCACACACCTCCTGAGGAAACTAAATTTTTTCATTCATGACAAACTTTTAGTTTTCTAAAAAAATTTCTATTAAAGATTTACTCAAACAGCTATTTAACATTTATAGTTCCTGTACATCAATCATCCACTTATACCTAGGGCTGACGACCTACAAAACATCTTATATCTAACATGCACTTTTATCATCATTAAAAAAAAAATTTTTCAGATTACAAAATTCTATTTACAAATTCCTGAAAGAGAAAACAAACCTAAATACTATCTTGATGTACGTCACACGCACACTAACACTACTATCGCTATGGTGAGCGTCACTTTTTTTACCACTTACACTTAAGATTTTGATAGCACTCGTAGTTCGACCGGGTCCTGCTTGGGAGGTCCATTTCAAGTCTCGTGCTACCACCTCTGTTTACTTCGGCGCACCTGAAACATCAGCTGGCCTCAGTTCCCTTTCTAACTGCTACGTCTTAACCTACAGCAGCGATAAATGGCGCTATCTGCTTGACTCTAAAGTCTCATATTTTTGATAAAATTTACTTTACAGTATGTACAATTTTCAATTTTTTTTTTTTTTTTTTTTTTTTTTTTTTTTTAAGTGAAAAGTGAATTGACTTTCCTAATGCAGTACCGAAGTGGCACATTTACTCTTTAATTACTTCTTCATCTCATAATCAAACAAGTTATGGTTACATAAGAAATACTAAGAAAAACAATTCCTACAAATAGTTCACAAATACATAATAAATCTCCGCCAGCACTGGTGACTCTCCAGTTCCTGTACAATACACAACAATATAAAATATACACAACATTATCAATATTACAATTCTGTCTCCAGGCAATCTCCTGTAGTCCTGTATCATAAATTAAACACTGAAAAATACATATTTACTTATTCATTTATCAACACTACAATCCTTATACTAATCTCTACGACAAACTTGGGGAGCTTTGTGTGTCTCTGGTCAAAAATGGAATCGATGTCATGGGTACTTTCCTCATCTCACATATCTGGAGTTACTTCAATTTCTTGTCAACATCAGGTTTTCTCTAGTCACATTCGGGTTTAATTTACAACTCTCATACTCATACTTCACACACTCAGGTTAGTATTTGTTAAAGCGTTTCCTACTAATCTGCGAAACCTCGTTACCCATACTTTCTAACATACATCCACCTCCTGAGTTACCAACGTCGCCTCAGCTCTGTTTACATTCGTAGCCTCACTTCCTTTTGTTTACAAACATCTCCTCTGTTTACCAACAAACGCCACCTCTGGTTACCAACATTAAGCTTTTTATTTACTCACCTTCGTAGCCTCACTTTTTCCTAATATCGAGCTAGCCAAACACTATGCTCATTCTTTCTCCTTTTCTCACATATTTCTCTTCATTTGACAGTCAGTCCTGCTGCACTGTCCCTTTAACTTAACTTCCTTTACCCCTTTGACAGTCAACCTTGTTGCACTGTACCTTTACTCATTTTACCACTAAATCACCTCCTGAGGCTCTGACTTCATTGAACAGACAGTTTTGCTGTACTGCTCCATTTCCTTTCCTAAACATTAGCTTAATGCTACGTCTTAACATATCGTTCTGTTACTTAACAAACAGCTTCAATGTTCGTCACCATATTTTCTGAGGCTCTTACATTTCTTAGTTATTTTACCTTTCTAAGGGCATTACTCACACCTTAGGCCAAACATTTACTTTACTGAGACTTATTACTTATCTGAGGTATCTTAATCCTTTTTGATTTTCTCTTACACTCATTCCTTACGCTTAACCTATACTGCACTGAGGTTCTTTCCTACTCATTACTTAAACACTTTATCACTTAAAAACTACGATAGAGAAGAAGGAAAGACGATAGAATTTTAGTTCTGAATGAAAGAAGAGGTAGGTTGACAATACGGAAAAGAAAGTGGAAGAAATATTGTCAAACGACTCGAGACCTAGTGCTCGTCACGCACTTAGCTCTGCAAAGAGTGCAAAGCTCTCTGAGGTAACTACTCACTCCTGGCCACGTCTCTCTTCACAAGCTCAGACGGATCCTCTACTTTTTTGCCACCGTACTCATTATAGCCCTCCAAGAATTTATCTGTTTTACAAATACATATAGGAAAATCATTCTGCTCAGGATCCTCACATAGCTGCTTACCGATGAAAGGTATAGTAATTAGTTTACCCTTAATTTTTACCATAACATCATTGGTAGAAAAATTCACCCATCCTTCATATTTATTCAAAAAGTCAGCCCCCACCAATATGTCTACACTCAGTCCATTTATAACTAAGAAGTTCTGTGTTATTTCTACTTCCTTAAATGCTATGGGTAGAAACACTTCCTGTTTTACTGTCTTTTAGTCTTACCGGTTGCTACTACAATGTTCAAGCCACTTACTGGCATCTTAACAATCTGTTTACTGTTAGGGAGTTCATTTACCAAGTTCTGGGATACTGCACAGACTTCCGATCCAGTATCTATCAAACATTTAACTGGTTCATTTAATACTCTTAGCTCTACTATCGGTTGCCCTAAGTACTCTTTATTTATTTTGGGTTCTGCTTCCTCCAATAAATCTTGCACAATTTCTCTCCTTTCGAAGCCTGTCTTTTGGGTGGCAATCACATTCACACTTACAGGGTTTATTTCATGCTTATTATCACCCTCAATTCTAGTGGCAGCTCCTATTAGCCTATCCACTATTGCTAAGTCAAAACATTTTTCCAATGTTTCCCCCTCTTTCTCATTAACCTCCTTTTCTACGACCCTATCCAAGGCGTCGTCATTAACCTCTACCTCCTCCTCTAATCTATCCTCTTCTTCGTAACTATCTACAACATCAATTATCTTATCAAGCACAGTCACAACCATGCCATTATTACTGTTCTCACCCCTATCCGACAGCTCTTCATTAGTTTTACTGTGCATAATGTCTTTCTGATTATTACCCTTATAACTAGTACTTAGTTCTTCAATAAGTGGCTTCTTATGATTATTCTTACAGTTAATTGGTTCATTAACCTCCACTTGACTTAAAGCTACTATCTCTGTCTGTTTTACGTTATCCTCCCTAAATTTTGTAGCAACAACATTTATGTTAGGTGGTCGTTCAGGCTGCTTTCTTATGAATGGTTTTGCCAGCGGATTTAACTTTAAACGCTGTTGCCTACGATCGCCAGCACACTCGTAGACAATTAATGGTTTTCCGAGCGCGGTGCGTCATCACTATGCCTCCAGCTGACCGCCTCACCTCCTGACATCTGTCGGCCGCTGTCATACTGCTCGCGTTCATTGAACCTGTTAACATATGTTCTTCCTCTACCACGTGAACTGCCACGGTATCCGCCGCCTCTCTGAACACCCATCCTATTAATGTTTACATCCGCGCGATTGTCATTCTGCCTAGCAGGCGGGCGATGCTCCCTCCTCATGTTTTCTTCTTCTTTTTGGACGGATTCAACCCTTTCTAAATACTGTACGAACTTGTCAATGTTATCTCGGGGCGCAGATATGATCTTAGTTTTCCAGTTCCACGGTAGCTTATTTTCTACCCCTAATATGATCTGTTCTGTTTCTAACTTATTACTAAGGTAGGACAGAGTTGCTACCCACCTTTGAACAAATCGTTTGATGCCCTCTCTCTTGGGGTCATACTTCTCTCCCGACCAGAACCGATTAAGAACATCCATCTGCTTTCTCTTTCCCCAGTATTCCTCAAAGAACGCTAATTTAAATTCTGACAATTTCGCGTATTTTTCAGAGGCTAAATTCCCCCATACTCTGGCCTCTCCCATCAAATTTGAAGTGATAAAGCCTATCTTTTGTTTATCGCTCCATACTTTCGGCAAAACGTCTTCAAAATCGTTCCAAAATTCTCTGGGGTGCATGTTCTTACTTGGGTCAAATTTTAAAAACTGTCTGTGGGTAACATACGCAACCTCGGTAGATTCAATTATTCCACTGGAAATTATACTACCACTATGGTTAGAAACACACTGTTCTACTTTGGTTAGTCTGCATTCATGCCCACAAAGTTGCTCATTCACACTTTCACTGAAATGGCTTATGTGAGTCTCTAAATTATTGACCTTATTTACAACTTGCTCTCCAAGTTTCTCACACCGAATTTTGGTATCATTTACTTTACATTCTAAGGCGGCATGATTAATTTCATTGGAATTCTCTACCACTTTTATGTGCTCACATACTTTATCTAATTCTGCATCAACATGGGATTTAAATTGCTGTTGATCCTCAGTAACCTGTTCGATTCGTGTCGTCAATTCACTTTGCACTTGAACAATATTTTCTGTACATTCTAGTTTAACCTGCTGTATTTCAACATTTACTTTACTACTGAGCACTGCTAAATCTTGCTTCCAACAGTCTCTGAGATCGGATATTTTGGAATCTAAATCAGCGCCCATTTTAGTCATCTCATTACTTAAATCAGATCCTAATTTAGACATTTTTGAATCCATTTTACTTGACATATTAGTTTCCAATTTTGATATACTGGAATCCATCTTACTTGACATATTGGAATCCAACACGTTCATCTTAGTTAATAGATTCATCAGCATACTGGCGACATTATCCTTCGCCCCCTCATTTGCTGATACAATGTCCCTATTAACATTAACTACCGGCATGGGTAACTGTAACTCACTGGGCACTGACATATTTGGATCTGACTCCAAACTATAATTAACATAGGATGAATCAGTCAAACTACTACTGAAATTGGGTTGAGACACGTCTAAACTAAAATTCATGGGGTCATTTTCCCCTGTCTCCATCCCACTATCACAACTTAGTTCCGCCTTTTTGTCACTTGGTTGAAACTCAGCCATTTTTCTCAGTTTGACTCCACAAACACACAAAGTTTTCAAAAGCACTGTACTTAACTTTGTGCTTCGGCGTGCTGCGTTGCTGCTAGATGAAACTGCGGGTCCGTTCACCATACACTGCAATGCTGTACCAGTTTCCGGGCCCCCGCTCGAATCAGCGCTGCCAACTGCCACTGCTGTCGTCGCCTCTGCGTAGTCTCCGTAGCTCGTCGTCTGCCAGACGCCGTCGTAGACTGCTATTCCAATCGGCGCGTAGTCACCGAAAAATTCTTCCGTTCCGTACAACACATTACAGTTCACGGACACTTTCACTGTCCTTCCTATTCACGTGGCGATATCAATTTGTACGCTACACAGTTCCTACACATAGCGAGCACTTCTGTATTGTCCGGTAATTGTCACTACTGCTTTTTTTGAAATTCACTGGAATTTACTATTTTTATTTCCCGGCCGATGCACCACTTGCGACGGGTCAGGCTCTTATCGCGCAGTTTCCTTTCCCTGAAAGAAAATCCACCTACCTCGTTTCTTAGGTAGTTGCTGCACTCGCCTCTCCTGATAGCAGCTACTGGAAAAATTGCAGAAAAGCAGTGTTGAAGAAACTGCAATTTAATAACCGCTCACCGGAGGCCGCGATACATGTTTGCTGAAATACAATCTATGAGCAATCTTCCTAAATAAATTGAGTTATTGGAATGGTAGTAATTGTTTACTCAAACGAGAACGCGAAGTTGGTAATTCTATTTAAGCTCTTTATTGTCTTTAAGCCTGATCATCAGCCCGCTAATCTACGTTTGAAGAAAGTTCAGTTCACAATTCTATCCACACTCAAACCCCGCCAGAATTAGCTTTCAAAGTTACGGAATTTACTTAACTGCAACACAGACGATTTTCTAACATACACGTTTGCAGTCGATGTTCAATAATAGTTCGTTTTTTTAACGTTAATGCTCGCCATAAGCACTTAGTAAAAGTTTACGAAGTACCCCCACGCTTTTAATTATTAAAGTTACTCGCGTCTTTCGCGGAACGAAAAGTCACAACTCGCTCAAACTCACACTACGCGTTACTGGACTCTTCCAGTCTCAAATCGCACAGTACCGAACCGATGAAGCCGTTTTATGACTTCATTTTACACATTATTCGCGAGGACACATCAAGCATGTCTCTTCTCGATCACAGTTCCTTCGCGACTCTTCATTCACTCGCGACTCACTCTCCTAGTCTGCTAACCGTCCTCGCATCTCATTGGCTCACACATCACACAGCCAATCAGAATTAACTCTTTGGGTGCGCCTCGCGCCAAAATCTAGCACGCACCAGTCATGACTTCTGAATCATTTACGTCATGATTTCTTGTTACACAAAATTTACTGTATAATTTAACAAACCGAAAGGAAAACTAGACTTTACTTTATTTCCAGAAATTATTTAAATACTCGCGAACGTTCTGGCTGCTTGTACAATACCATACACTCTTGGACATCCGACATTCACTAAGATGGGGAACCACTGGCGACTCTGTTCCCACGGTTACATCGTCTGAACACTTGCGAGTTCCAACCTAGATTTTATACACTTGCAAAGAATGGCGAATGTCCCTCTTTCATTCACTCAGGCACACTCATTCACTCTCACCTACTCATATAAAATAACTGTTCACAAAAATTCAAAACATTTATGGTTTTAACAAAGTTATAGGTGAATTTCTAAAAGTAAAATTCTCAAAATAAATACAAAAGCACGGAAGGTGATTTTGTTTCATAGTTGGATGGTCACTGAAGGTGATCTATACATAATGGTATTTATTTAGACTCGAAAATTGTAGAAATTTGCGTTTTCTGTAAGATTTTTCTAATTTCCAAAATATGCAGGTTTCAAAGCTCAAATTTGGATGACTTATTTTTATTCATAACAGAAACTAGTATATTAACTTTTAATTTCCTCAGGTTCCTCAGTTAGAAGTTATTAAAGATGAAAGTTCCACGTTATACACGCGGCTAGTTAGCGCACAGGTCTTACATTCTCACGGTACAGACATGCCATATGGTCGTGACGTCAGACGAACGGACACCGGTAATCTGCCCGCTACAGCACATATGCTAATCTGATGGCTACTTTACAGTCTGTCTACATTTCACAGTAAATATTTGATAGAAAACTGTGCGCTCGCACTAGTTGCGACGCCACAAACTTTGAAGTGTATTGTCCTAATTTCAAGAATTCAGCATCTCCATCGCCACAGAAATGCAAATGAACCTCTCCTTCTCCATGACAATGCATGGTAACAACAAAACGCCTCACATAAGTCGTGCACCCGAGAGAAGCTCACAAAACGTAATAGAATTGTTCTTACTCATACACCTAGGAGCCTGCATCTTGCACCTTCAGACTTCCATCTGTTTGGCCCAATGAAGGATGCCCCCCGTGGGAAGCAGTAGGGGAGGTTGTTGAAACAGCAAGATGCTGTGGAGTGATATCATGCGGGCATACAGACCCTCCCAGTAACGTGGTGTAAGGCTGTCACATTGGATGGAATTGTGTTGTAAAATAGGGTTTTGTAGCCAAAATGGCGTGTTGAAATCCTGAATAAAACAACCTGCTTTCAGAAGAAAATTTGTTGCTTTACTTATTGAATGTGCCTTGTATATATCTAGATTCATAATTTAAAGAAACATTCTGAGTAGGTTTTCACTGGATAGTTTGTGTCTATCTTCGGACATCTGCCAGGTCAATTCTTTCAGCATTTTCATGACACTCTCCCATGGGTTGAACAAATGTGTGGCCATTTGTGACGCACAGTCCTTTGTATTAGTTCAATGTCCTTTGTTATTCCTATTTGCTATAGGTTTCGAACACTTGAGTGATATTCTGTGATGAGTCACCCATCTGTATTGTATGCAGTGTCATTTGCAGACTGATTCCTAGCATTCTGCCAATGAAGTGCAGCCTGACATCTGTTTTACTTGGAACTAAGGTTATATGGTAACTCCATTTCATGTCCCTACAACTGATACACCCAGGTATTTGTATGAGTTGACCAATTCCAACTCTGACTCACTAGTATTATAGTCATAGGTACTATGTTCTTCTCAGTTTGTGAAGCACACAATTTTATATTTCTGAACATTTAAGGCAAGTTGCCGGTATTTGCACCACTTTGAAATCTTATTGAGGTGTGACTGAATATCTGTACAGTTCACACAGTATTTTGTTCTAGATAACTGTATTATGTAGAAAAAGTCAAAGGTTACTATTAATATTGTGTCCAAGGTCATTAATGTAGAACACGAATAGCAAGGATCCCAACACACTTGCGTTTGGCACACCCGAAGGTACTTCTATGTCTCTCAATGACTCTCCATCTAAGATAACTTACTTCATCTTCCCTACTCAAATTCCTCATTGAGGTATGGCGCTACTGCTTCTTTATCTAGTTTGACGGAGATATAAATCTTTCTACTTGTTTTCATTGCTATTTGTACTGTGGTACTCATTGTTGCTACAGCTGCTCATTGTCACTGATACCAGCTTCGATACATACATCGTCATAGAGGTCAGGCATATTTGTCACAATTAAATCGAACGTATTTCTATAAAGAGTGAAGTTCTGAAATATCTGTAGCAATTGCATTTAGCAATGTTTCACAGGATGTTTTGTCATGTCCACCACTAACAAAACATTAATTATCCCATTTGATTGGTGGATGATTAAGGTCTCCTCTGATGATTATAGTATGCAGAAAATTTTCGACTGTGGGTATCCACAGCTTTAGAACCATATCATGATGAAAGGCACCTTCAGCTGTGTATAAATATTTGTTTATGAATCAATTAGTTTCATAGCATTAGAGCCACATCTTCAGGAATACATCTCTATACAAACAAGAGCAAACAGATCAAGATCCTGTTTTGATTGAAAAGGAGTTGCACAGTACTGTATACAAAATTGTATAGGAAAATTACATGCTAACATTTATTTCATAACTTAGTTCAAGTGATAGCCAGTAGATGACCCAAAGTTATCTTTCCAATTGTAATACAAATGTTGAACTATCAAGAAATTCGGTTACAAGTTAAAGTACAGCAGAATGCAGGAAACATAATTACAATAAAGAAAACCTAGAATAAGGGTAAACTGGTAAACAAGATGGATGTAAAACTATAAAAAACGTATGTGTGTTTCATGAAATCTTGCTTTAACTTGGCAAACAAAAATAAATCTCAAAAACAGAGCCTGCATAATTGTACGATAAGTAATGAAGGTCAAGTCTAGATAAAATGCTGCTTACAAAATAGACCATCACTGAGATAAAAGAAGGACTGGGGAAAGGGAAATTTAAAAATATTATATAGACGTACCAATGGCATAACATGATTGTGATGATTGTAGTGTGATTAGAGAACTTGGGTACTAGGGAAGTGATGTTTTTTTTGCCTTTTGTTACCAGAATCTTAGCTTTATACAGAGTTTAAAAGACTTTTTGATAGGCAACTCCTTTTACTCTATAGATGAATATCTTAACAGAGACTATTAAGCCAGTTTAAGTAAAAATGTCTGTTAGATTTCAGTTTTGACAGTATTTGTTCACAACAGTCCAGAATAGATATTTTGTATATGATAAATTTATTAATAGTGCATAACAATGTTTCATTCTGACAGCCTGTTAACTCTGTAAATGTTAGCTGTCCCTGTTTACCACATTGTATTCACCTGTTTCGACAATCTTCTGACAAATGATCAGGGTAGTAAGCATTATATTCAAATGTTTTATGTTTTTATGTTATACTCTCTGACATGTTCCACACCCATAAGAATTATTTCATTTTTTGGGTCTATAGAACAAAAACTGAATCTTATCTACTCATGCACTGGAAGATTCATAAGCTGCTCGGCGTTGGTCCGGCCCAGAAACAGGTACACTTCTGGAATGGCTTCTTTGGTTTGGGAAGGGTCTTCAGTAGGAGCCGTCGGAGAGTTGAATACAGGAGTCTGCAGAGGGAGCTGGAGGACAGCCAGTTCGCGATCGACGCAGAGAGGGGAGCGCGGGATGTCGGCGGAACGACCGCGTGTGTGAAGGAGCGCAGGGCCTTGGTGGAGCATCACGGGCAAGGGCGTGTATGCGGGCGGTAGGTGACTCTGGAGCGGCTACTGGCTGTTGCAGCTGCTCTTTGTATGACGGAACTAGGTTTCGACGGGGCAGCGTGTGTCGTCTGACGTAATTGCTTGCGGGGCTGAGTCCGTGTCGATTGCTCTTCCGGCTATTACCCTTCTTGGTAAGCCGCTTTCGTTAGTTTGGAAGCTGTTCTTCGATTGTCGCCATTAGTGGTTGTCGTTAAAACTCCCCTACCCGTAGTCTACCGTGTTCGTGCACAACGTCGGCCTAGTTTTTATTTGATTTGGCTTGGTAGTAGCCGTCCCTTGGACCCCTCCAGCGTCTCACGTTGTACGGAACTCTCCGATTGCTAACTGGTTGTTGGTGTAGTAATTCTGGAACTTCTGTCTTTGACCTGAGGGGGACCTAAAAGATAAACTGCTCGCCGTTTCAGTGTGTTTCAGTGTCATCTTACTATTTTGCTTAATTTTTGTTTTATTTTATACATGCCTCTAATAATAATAATATTACTGATACCAATATTTGTACTGTCTACAATACTACAGCAGCACCAATCTGCCTGAATCACGTAACCACAGTCAGAATCTTCAGTCAGTGTTAAACTGAATGATAGACCAACTTTCGTATATATATATACAGGGGGAGTCACCTAACGTTACCGCTAGATGTATTTCGTAAACCACATCAAATACTGAGGAACCGATTCCACAGACCAAACGTGAGGAGAGTGGATAGTGTAATTCTTTAATACAAACCATACAAAAATGCACGGGAGTATGTTTTTTAACATAAACCTACTTTTTTTAAAAAAAATGTAACCACGTAAATTTTGTTAGCACATCTGAACATATAAACAAATACGTAATCAGTGCCGTTTATTGCATTGTAAAACGTTAATTACATCCGGAGATATTGTAACCTAAAGTTGACGCTTGAAACCTCCAACGTTCAGTTGGGTGTTGTAACAAACACGGGTCACGGTCGGCGAGCAGCATCTGCAGAGATATGTTTACGATGACGACCGTGTTTACGAGTGTGGCTGTAGTGCACTGTTGTGGTTTGGTCTAGCTGTCGCAGTGTCCGCAAGTAGCGCTTGCTGCTATTGTTATTCTACATTCGTCTCCGCACACAGACCAAGTGTAGTACACCGTGTTACCAGACGTCTGTGATAGTGTAGTCTTGTAGGAACTGTGACCATGGTGTATTCGAACTCTGAAAAGGCGGAAATGATACTCATCTATGGCGAGTGTCGACGAAATGCAGCTGAAGCCTGCAGGGTGTATGCAGAACGGTACCCACACAGAGAGCATCCAACGTGCCGCACATTGCAAAACATCTACCACCAACTGTATGCAACAGGTATGGTCGCAGCACGCAAACGGGTCCGTAACAGGCCCGTCATAGCAGAAGCGGGTGCAGTTGGTGTGTTAGCTGCTGTTGCCATGAACCCACACATGAGTACACGGGACACTGCGAGAGCCGGACGTCAAAGTAGTGTCATGCGCATACTGCATAGTCACCGCTTTTACCCTTTTCATGTGTCACTACACCAGCAATTACATGGTGATGACTTTAATCATCGAGTGCAATTCTGTCAGTAGGCATTAACAGAGAATGCGTTGCAGTTCTACCTGTTTACCGATGTAGCAGGTTTCACAAACAACGGGGCAGTGAATCTACGGAACATGCATTACTGGTCCGTGGACAATTCTCGCTGGCTCAGACAGGTAAAGCGACAGCGACCGCGGACTGGACTGTAAATGTATGGTGCGGAATCACTGGCAACCACCCCATTGGTCCTCACTTCATTGCAGGGGCCCAAACAGCTGCAAGATACATCGCGATTCTACAGAATGATCTGCCAACGTTGCTCGAAAATGTCCCATTGGAAACGCGTCGACGTATTTGGTATCAGCATGATGGTGCACCTGCACATTCCGCAGTTAACACTAGGCTGACCCTTGACAGGATGTTCGACGGGCGTTTCATAGGACGTGGAGGACGCATAAATTGCCCAGCCCGTTCTCCTGATCTTACACCTCTGGACTTCTTTCTGTGGGGTACGTTAAACGAGAATGTGTACCGTGATGTGCATACAACCGCAGAGGATATGAAACAACGTATTGTGGCAGCCTGCGGCGACCTTACACCAGATGTACTGCGGCGTGTACGACATTCATTACCCCAGAGATTGGAATTGTGTGCAGCAAATGATGGCCACCACATTGAACATCTATTGGCCTGACATGTCGGGACACACTCTATTCCACTCCGTAATTGAAAACAGAAACAACGTGGAATTGTGTGCAGCAAATGATGGCCACCACATTGAACATCTATTGGCCTGACATGTCGGGACACACTCTATTCCACTCCGTAATTGAAAACAGAAACAACGTGTGTACGTGTGTAAGTAGGCTGTTTAGGTTTTCTTATTGGTAACGCCGCCGCCACGTAGCGCACTGTATGAAAATCACTGACTGTGCCGTGTGCAGTCTGTGGCTGGTTTGCATTGTTGTCTGCCATTGTAGTGTTGGGCAGTGGCAGCTGGATGCTAACAGCGCGTAGCGTTGCGCAGTTGGAGGTGAGCTGCCAGCAGTGGTGGACGTGGGGAGAGAGATGGCGGAGTTTTGAAATTTGTAAGACAGGATGTCATGAACTGCTAAATATATTATGACTATTAAGGTAAATACATTGTTTGTTCTCTATCAAAATCTTTCATTTGCTAAATATGCCTGTCAGTAGTTAGGGCCTTCAGTGATTTGAATCTTTTATTTAGTTGGCAGTGTTGGCGCTCGCTGTATTGCAGTAGTTCGAGTAATGAAGATTTTTGGTGAGTTAAGTGATTTGTGAAAGGTATAGGTTAATGTTAGTCAGGGCCATTCTTCTGTAGGGATTATTGAAAGTCAGATTGCGTTGCACTAGATATATTGTGTGGCAGTTTAAGCACAGTCTTGTATAATTTTTGTAAGGGGATGTTTCACGTGTACCTCACCCCTCATGGTAATGTACATGTGTGTCAATGAAAAAGACCAATAAAAAGGTGTTAGCATGTGGACGTAATGTGCTGTTCCAGTCTCTTCTGCACCTAAGTTCCATCACCGTTCCCTTTGGATCCCTACATAACTCGGTGCTCTCCGATACACACGATCGAACAACGGAGGAGTGGTACTCAAGCGTCAACTTTAGGTTACAATATCTCCGGATGTAATGAAATTTTACAATGCAACAAACGGCACTGATTACGTATTTTTTATATGTTCAGATGTGCTAACAAAACTAACGGGGTTCCATTTAAAAAAACCTAGGTTTGTGTTAAAAAACATACTTCCGTGCATTTTTTATGGTTTGTATTAACCAATTACACTAGCTCCTCTCCTCACGTTCGGTCTGTGGAAACGATTCGTCAGTATTTGATGTGGTTTACGAAATATATCCAGCGGTAATGTTAGGTGACTCACCCTGTATATACCTTGTGAGTATTGCAGATCTTAGCTTAGAGAGAGAGGTATAATCGAACAAGTATGGAAACACTATTTTGAGAACTGCACAAACAAGCACGCAAAACTTAGTCTCATAGGCGTGTTATGATTAAAGGTTTGGATGAGTCATGGCAGGCTGATATAGCTGATACGCAGGAATATTCACATGTGAATAATGGATACAAATATATTTTAATGGTCATTGATACACACTCTAAGTTCGTCTGGACATTACCTGTTAAAACAGAAACAAGGAGAGATGTCACGGAGGTGTCTGAGCCTCCGTTGGAGAGAGGGATGAATTGATGCCTGGATAACCTGCAAACCAATCACGGTGGAGAGTTTTGCGATAGCCATTTCAAGACTGTGATGCTGCGGTATGGAACATGTCACTAATAAACATTCACCCCCTGAAGGTGAGTATCGTGGTACATCTGAACATAACAATAAAAACTCAAATGTGGATGCGTTTTAATATTCTCAGTTCATGCAAATGGATGGATGTCCTCCGAGCAATAATTGCGCAGTATAATCGAACGGAACATGGAACAATAAAAAATGAGATCAATCGACGTTCATGATAGTGGAGTCATCGATATGGTACACTATCGTATTAATATGTTGGATCCAAGTAAACAAATTTAATGTGGGTGATTTAGGGTCTATCACAAAACAAGACAGAATTTCAGAAGTCATACCTCCCAAACTAGTCGAGTGGGATATTTAGTTTCCAGTGTGCAGGGAATAAATCACAGAACTTACATCTTAAAGGATACCAGTGGCACTAAAATTTCAGGACGCTTTTACGCAGAGGAATTGTAGGGGAGCTCAGACCCACACGTATTTCTCAAAAGAGCCTGTCATGAGACGTCGAAGCAATAGAGCACTAGTTAGATGGCTTGTTTTTCCTGCAACAGGAAACAGCTAGACTGACGCTGCCGATTTGCTATATAATGGGGTTCACAGAGCACAACCAGCATAGTAGCATAACATGTACTCTAGGAGACACGCTATAGGAGGTGGTCATATTCTCAACAAACTTCCAGTCGAGCTGCACATTCTGGAGTATAACTATTGTGGGCCTGGTACAAAGCTTCAAAAACGTTTGGCTCCTGGTGATAGGGGGGTTAAGCTGCATAAAAAGGCGTGTTAGGAACACGACATTGCATAAAAGACAATGAAGTCACGCTGAAAATCTAAGTTTAGCTGATAAAGCTAATATGTACGAGACAGGATATTAGTAAAGGGTAGCGCATTGTAGCATTTGTAGCTGATAAAACCATGCGTGGTAACACTAAGTTGCTCTTGGTTGCAAATTTCACGCAAGTTATGAAAGCCGCAGGTATTTCACTGAAGAAGACGCCGAAGAAGAAAACAACGATGAATAATAATGATAATAATAATAATAATAATAAGAAGAAGAAGAAGAAGAAGAAGCCAGGGCAGCGGGGTTTAGGAAACTGTACCTGACAGTGATCTACACAGCTGAAAGCACCCTCGGACATAAAGGTCTGATTAAAGCCCCCGGGTACTGCCATTATCCAAGACATCAGGCAGAATTATTCCCTTCCTCACTCCCGCCCTCGCAATTCTCTCAGCGATGGGTTCAGTGGTTGGTGCTGCTGCTACTATTGCCTTAATAGTCAAGAACATACAGAACTCCCAGAAGCATTTAGAGGAGGCAAGGAGACATAACCGCATGATGGGATGAGCAGCCTTCGGAAAAGAACTACACCTGAAAACGTTTAAGAAAGGCCTGGACCTCTTCATAAATATAAAAACCGTTAGCTATCCTACTGGATAGATCTGCTTAAGTTAGTCAGGAAAAAAAATTCAGCATACCGAGATTCCGTGACTTGTTTATGCGAAATACATTACTGAAGACCACGTGGAAGTCCAGAGAATGTGGAATTGAGATTTTAGATATTGCTGGGGGACCAAGAACTCACTCGGTGGAGTATGTTAAGAAAAAGACAAACAACATCTAATATTTCGACTCATTTGGAGAACTGCAGTCACCAGAAGAGTTACAACCATATTTCACCAAAAGGAGACGTGTGTTCTATAATTTTCATCTCTACAGAGACTTTAATACTTTCCTGTGTGGGTATCTGAGCATTATGTTTCTCCTGTCGTTTATGAAGAAGCATATATAAGGAGATGCATTACGCATCAACTTATCAGTTGAGGTTTAGGTGTATTGTCGTATTCTCTGACTTTAGAAGAAAGACCGCCAGTGGTTTAAGCAATGTTGAGTGAAGTATTGCGCTGGTTGGACTGGAGATGTACAACAGTATTCCAAATATCACAGCGGCTAACTATCAACTTCGACTGAAAATTAATGGAAGAAAAGAAAGTTTGGAAATAGAACCTAGTGCATACGAATTTACGATTTGAATGACCTATTAAAACTGTCGGAAAAAGCAATTGTGCTACGTGTAAACATCAATACACTTAAGTCTGTAATAAAGACACCAAATACAGCAATTGATTTTAACCACAAAAGTCCACTTGGACAGCTATTGGATTTCACAGGAGGGTAGGTTTTGGAGAAGGACCCTAATAATTTTTTCAGATCTGACCATTCAGTGGATATTCTTTCTGTCAGTAGAATCCGCGTCGAGCGTAACATTGCAACAAGCTCCCATCTCAACAAAAGAGTGATTCATACAATTTACTGATGATTCCTATGAGTTGGAACTCGGTATAAAATTATTCATACCCCTACCAACGCTATATAACTTCTAGTGACTGTTCAGACTTTGGACCATCTGCAGCTGCATATTGTGGACGAAGATAATCAACTTGTCGACTTTCGTGATAAAGAAATCACTGTAAGACTAAATCTAAAGAAGAACCAGCAGTGACCTCGAACATGCAGAGGTATGTCAGCGGCGGCAGCGACCTTCATCCAGTCAGGATGGGGAGTAGTGGTGACCTTGAACTTGCTGGACCTGAGGCAGCAGTGACCTTCAACCAGCCCGGCCCTACTGAAGGCACAAGCAACGACAACGACCTTCAACTTGCTGGAACCGGACGCCACGGTGACCAACTAGCTGGGGATCACAGGAGCCTCCAGCTCCCCAGCGTCTGCATATTGTACATGAGGACAGGATGGGCACAACTCACAGCGCAGCACTTCACAACAGAACAGCAAAGCGATGACACTTGTGAACTACGAGACCGTACAGAAACATTGTTTAATATCACTGACCTGGTAGAATATAACAAGCGTATTATACGCAAGGAATAAACCTTATGTTTCAATCACATTCAACAAGAATGATGACATTAAGATTGTTATCCAACACCAATACTAAATTTAACCCTCCCATGCACGAGTTTTATATATCTTGATTGATCATTTTCGAAAATGGATGGTGCTGCTCTCGTGGCATCGAATCTTACACATAATGCTTTAGCATTCCTGTTTTGTGAGACATGATATGAACTTAACGGGGTCGAGATTGACTATACACACAATGTAGGCATACCATCGCCTCTTAAAACGTATGTCTCTGCTGCTCCCTTGGAACTCAACGATTTAGAAAATTCTGAATGGTTCACTGAGGAGGCAGTGAGTAGAACATTGGACTAATACAAGAGATTTACTGGGTGCATACATTTAAATCTGCTTATGGGATGCTTTTGAGACATTTAATGAATTGTAATGAATGCTAAATAGGAACTTATTCTGGTATGGAGTGCAACAATAACAACTAACACATTCACACGTGCGATTTCCGGCAGCGCTGCTGACAAGGGAACCTCCCCATCGCACCCCCGTCAGATTTAGTTATAAATTGGCACAGTGGATAGGCCTTGAAAAACTGAACACAGATCAATCGAGAAAACAGGAAGAAGTTGTGTCGAACTATGAAAAAAATAAGTATGTGTAACATGGGCAACATCAAGGATGTTGTGACCATAGGAGCGCCGTGGTCCCGTGGTTAGCCTAAGTTGCTGTGGTACGAGACGTACTTGATTCAAGTCTTCACTCGAGCGAAAAGTTTAATTTATTTATTTTCACGAAGTTATGATCTGTCCGTTCATTCATTGACGTCTCTGTTCACTGTAACAAGTTTAGTGTATGTGCGATCGCACCGCAAAACCGTGTGATTAGTAGACGATAGGACGTGCCTCTCCAATGGGAACCGAAAACATTTGATCGCAAGGTCATAGGTCAGCCGATTCCTCCACAGGAAAACACGTCTGATATATTCTATACGACACTGGTGACGAGCACGTGCGTCGCATGACAGGAATATGTTGTCGACCCACCTAACTTTTACACATGGCGAATGGGTTAAAAGATTCTTCTACCTTGCCCGATTTAGGTTTTCTTGTGGATGTGATGATCACTCGCAAGAAAAATGATGAAAAAATGAGTTTTTCACATTAACTGATACAAATGAATGCAACAGTTTCACAGTCGGCGCAGTTACCTCGCATCGGACGGACGGACAGATAATAATTGTCTGAAAATAAAAAGTTAAACATTTCACTTGAGGAAAGACTTGAACCAAGGAGCTCTCGTTCCGCAGCTGCTCACGCTAACCCCAGGACCACGGCGCCCCTGACCTCATATTATCCTTGATGTTGTCTATCTTGCGCATGGACTACTGAGTTTGTATATTTTGCTTATTTTTTTCATAGTTCCACACAACTTCTTCCGGTATTCTCGATTGATCTGTGTTCAGTTTTTCAAGGCCTATCCACTGTGCCAACTTATAACTGAATCTGAGGGGGGTGCGATGGGGAGGTTCCCTTGTCAGCAGCGCGGCGGCAGCGGTCAGCGTTCCATAGTGCAAATACACTCCTGGAAATTGAAATAAGAACACCGTGAATTCATTGTCCCAGGAAGGGGAAACTTTATTGACACATTCCTGGGGTCAGATACATCACATGATCACACTGACAGAACCACAGGCACATAGACACAGGCAACAGAGCATGCACAATGTCGGCACTAGTACAGTGTATATCCACCTTTCGCAGCAATGCAGGCTGCTATTCTCCCATGGAGACGATCGTAGAGATGCTGGATGTAGTCCTGTGGAACGGCTTGCCATGCCATTTCCACCTGGCGCCTCAGTTGGACCAGCGTTCGTGCTGGACGTGCAGACCGCGTGAGACGATGCTTCATCCAGTCCCAAACATGCTCAATGGGGGACAGATCCGGAGATCTTGCTGGCCTGGGTAGTTGACTTACACCTTCTAGAGCACGTTGGGTGGCACGGGATACATGCGGACGTGCATTGTCCTGTTGGAACAGCAAGTTCCCTTGCCGGTCTAGGAATGGTAGAACGATGGGTTCGATGACGGTTTGGATGTACCGTGCACTATTCAGTGTCCCCTCGACGATCACCAGAGGTGTACGGCCAGTGTAGGAGATCGCTCCCCACACCATGATGCCGGGTGTTGGCCCTGTGTGCCTCGGTCGTATGCAGTCCTGATTGTGGCGCTCACCTGCACGGCGCCAAACACGCATACGACCATCATTGGCACCAAGGCAGAAGCGACTCTCATCGCTGAAGACGTCACGTCTCCATTCGTCCCTCAATTCACGTCTGTCGCGACACCACTGGAGGCGGGCTGCACGATGTTGGGGCGTGAGCGGAAGACGGCCTAACGGTGTGCGGGACTGTAGCCCAGCTTCATGGAGACGGTTGCGAATGGTCCTCGCCGATACCCCAGGAGAAACAGTGTCCCTAATTTGCTGGGAAGTGGCGGTGCGGTCCCCTACGGCACTGCGTAGGATCCTACGGTCTTGGCGTGCATCCGTGCGTCGCTGCGGTCCGGTCCCAGGTCGACGGGCACGTGCACCTTCCGCCGACCACTGGCGACAACATCGATGTACTGTGGAGACCTCACGCCCCACGTGTTGAGCAATTCGGCGGTACGTCCACCAGGCCTCTCGCATGCCCACTATACGCCCTCGCTCAAAGTCCGTCAACTGCACATACGGTTCACGTCCACGCTGTCGCGGCATGCTACCAGTGTTCAAGACTGCGATGGAGCTCCGTATGCCACGGCAAACTGGCTGACACTGACGGCGGCGGTGCACAAATGCTGCGCAGCTAGCGCCATTCGACGGCCAACACCGCGGTTCCTGGTGTGTCCGCTGTGCCGTGCGTGTGATCATTGCTTGTACAGCCCTCTCGCAGTGTCCGGAGCAAGTATGGTGGGTCTGACACACCGGTGTCAATGTGTTCTTTTTTCCATTTCCAGTAGTGTAGATGGGGCATTTACACACGTGGCGATTCGTACGCCAGCGGCAGGGGCAACCGCGCAACCATCTGTGCACGAGTGGCCGGCAGCGGCGTTTTCACACCTGTTACCTTTCGCACATGGCGTTTCGTTAGCGTATCAGTCGTTCTCACAGCAGTACGAGTTTTGATACTTAGCGATTCATTTGTGAGTTAGAAATGCGTCCTGGTATTTGGGATTCAAGATGTAGCGAAGACAGCAACTGGATTGGGGAACGCAGAACATGGGAAGAATTGTGGGAACTGTTTATTCCAGGGTTTGCAAATGAAACAACAGATTCCAAAAACCAAAAAGTATATATTTCGAATTATATGTACAATATGTTATGTTATTATGTACAGACCTTAGAAGCCCCAGATCGAATTTTGTTCAATTGCCAACTCACTGCACGTTCTTCACTTGCAAATAATTCAGCAGATTTATATCGGATAGCAGCAGGTGATTTGTTCCTTGTTCTCGGCATTAGGGCTTCCTCGACTCCATGTTCAGTGTGTCTTCGAATGTATACCCATCTCTACGACGAATGAAATTATGTAATATGCAGCATGCTTTTATTATATCCGAGGTCAGATCAATTGAAACATTGAGTGGAAAATGCAATATTCTCCATTCGTTGCCGAGTATTCCAAATGTACGCAAATGTACTCTCTATGAAACATTTCAATCGTGATAAATGGTAATTATGCATATTTTTGATGACTGATGAATTATTTCCATCATAGGGTCTTTGCATATGTTCAGTCAAACCAATTTTTTTTATCACCAACAATGCAAACGGCAGTGGCCCTCCTCCAGCACATATTGGTGTCGGTCTAAGAGTTTTCAGTTAGTTGTCTCTTATCTTATTGAATAGCGTACTGTTTTTAAAGATTTTTGACTCTGAACTTTTGCCATAAGACCCGACATCCATGTAAACGAAATTATAATTTGCATCACAAGCGGCTAATAACACAATTGAGAAAAAGTGTTTGTAAGGAAAGGAAAGTTAGCCACTATACCGGGGCTTGATCAAACGCATGTGTCTACCATAGACTTCCCCTATACAGTTTGGAAAATCTGCATTTGTCTTGAAACCTTCTGCAATATTCAACCAGTCCTCTTCAGTAAGCATCGGAAATGTAGACTCTTTCAAAACATTCCAAACATTTTGACAAGTTTCCTTTAATATATCTGAGATGGTAGAACCTCCACATTTATATGTGTAATGTGGATTTGTGAATGTATTTCCTGATGCAAGATACCTGATACCAGGAAATAAATCTTTTTTTCAGTTGCAAAAGAGGTGGGAAAATGTAAGAGATTCTCACACTCGAGAGCTGCAAAACCAGAAAAAGTGAAGAGTGGTTCAGTGGCAGATGCCAGAAAGTAGTACATTTTCTTCAAGCAACTTTCGTTTTTGGCGCCTGTATGTGGAAGTAAACCTACTGTTCAGAACGAAACAGACAATATGACAAATGAAGAGTCAAGCACTTATCAAGAACCATCTCCTAATGTCTCAGGCACTAGCTTTCCCAAAAAGAGACTTTCAGAAAAGCAGAAATTGTTTAGGAAACTTGCAGAAAGCGTTCAAAAGAAATCAAAATTGATGGAGGAAGATCCTGATAGATTATTTCTCTTGTCTTTGCTACATCATTTCAAGGCCATACCTGAAGAAAAGCGATTTAATGCGAAATTCGAACTTATGAGTGTGTTGCAAAAATACATTACAAACGATACTGCTCATGGAAACGTGGCTGTATCACAGCGAAATGTAAGTGTAACCCACCCTGTGGAACGTGGCTCATCTGCTTCCGTGGCCACTTGTAAGGAACAGCTGGCTGTCAGCACAAAGGCGTTGATGGAATCACCATCTCAGTTTTCTGATACGTCACTGTACGAAGATTTGTTTTAGGATGTCTACACGTATTGTATTTTTTATGTAACACAAATTATTAAGTTAAAATCATTTTACATCAACTATTTGTACTTAGCTTAATGTGACGGCCTACTTTACCTCTGCAGAAATACTGTTTCTCATGTGAGTGTTCTGGCTTGAAACATGTGTTTTCAGGAAATGTAGTAGTTTCTCAAAGGTCGGTACTGACATCCTGAATTAGTTGAAGAACTTGGCACTGTCTTCACGTAACTCACTATATATAGTATAGAAGTGTCCGTATATTGTACGAATGGTGCACATTGGGTGTTGCCAGTGCTTACGTATATGACGTTCATGCCTGAATTTTCTTTTGATCAACAAAGCCAGAGCCAATACTTCTTCGTCTGAGTCCACATTATCGACTGAGCGGGATGTACACGGCGTGAGCAACGCCCACTAAGCGCAGCAGCAGCAGCAGCAGCGCTGTAAAATAAATAAATAAATAAATAATTTGAAATAAAAAACACAGCGGTGATATACGCGCGCTTCTCAGCAGCGCTTCTGAAAATCGCCCGTTTGTAAGAGGCCAAGAGATCAAGAGGAGAACGAGATCACTGCCAATAAAATAATTTGGAAAATGTCACAAATTACTGTATCAGACAAGCAGCATTTGAAGCTATTAAAAGGTCTGAATGCCAGTGTAATTCTACCACTAACGTTCCGCTCATGGAAGCTTTTAGATTACCCAGTGCTACCAACTACTAGCAGACAGACGCGGCCTTTTAAAACCTCTGTTCAATTGGAGACCCCCAGATTCATCATACTTGCGTTTCAGACCAACTGAAGAGGGAATAGAGCAAATGTTTCCACCAAATTTGACAATTGCAAGTTAACGAATACCAGAGTCTACCTGAACTACGAATTCTTCCTGTATGGTAAACTACACCTGCAGTGGAATGAAAATGTAAACAGTCTAGCATATGACATGTATGCAAGGTTCTGTGCTTCATACTATGAAGAGGAAGGATGTCTACTCAGCACATGGAAATTCATGAAACTGGCACGAATCATCGTAAGTCTGCTCAAAACAGAACTATATAAATAAATCTGGACGTATAGTTGTACGAATCGAATTTGAATTGTCAGCAAATTTGCCAGAGCACACTGTAGCATATGCTCTAATTCTACACGACCATGTGATTAACTGTTGGCTGCTAACTAGTATTGTGAAATGAGCTGTATAAATGAACAGGTGCTGCGCAACACCCAGAGCTTTTACAGTGGCATCTTAAGGTGTGAACATCATTGCAGATGCTCTAGTTTCTATGATGATGAGTTTAGACCGTATTTAAATATTTTGCATTCACGGAATACACAGAAGGTGCCAATATAACAGAAACATTCTGAACAAACACTGAATTGCCAAGGTCTTTCAAGGATGCTCTAAAACATAGAGGAGTGCAAAGTGGCTAACATGTTACTACTATGGAATTCACTGGGATGATCCTGGTTTACCCTGTAAAGACATGGTAAGTTGGCTCGATTGTTTGACCACACGGATACAATAATCTATGTCAAAGGTGAGGAGAAGATCACATGGATGCATCAAACCTTCAAGTTTTCTGCTATTCAAAAACTGGAATTGTATGGGTGTCTTGTTCTCCATATGCTGAAGAAGAAGAATCAGACGTGTGAAAATAGTGTTGTGCCTTCTTAAAGAAAATTATTTTTGAGCTGGATGAAAAATAAATGAACTCACAGCCTGTGTCATTTCTTTCGCACTTTGTCAGTATGTAACTTTATCCAGATACCACATCTGTGGTTCTCCTCGATCGCAGGAGATATAATTTTAGACATGTTTGCTATGTGTCTCTGGAAGTGGACATAGTCATGTGCCATCTGCTCCAATAACATAACTCCTCCTTTATAGCACTTATGTTTAAAACTAATGTAACTTGTGTCTCGCACATCCTTTACACGTACAGGTGGGACAGATTTTCTGTAAATAACCACAAAAGTCGTATGGTAACGAATTTTTCATTTACTGGTTCTTAAGATACAGTTAAGTTATTGACGTCCGATTTAGTTTTTAAAACACAATTTGATTCTTGAGGCACAATTTTGTTATAATATTTCAATGCAGAGATACTAATAACTGTGACTCCGTACAGTATAATTCTAATATTTTCAATGCAGAGATACTTTAAACTTACATACTATTACTATTACTAAATATTGTGACCAAAAAGGACCAGCAGCACTGATTGAGAATATTTACAATTCACAGTAGCGCTGGTTGAAAACATTTTTTACAATTTTTCAGGGTAGAATAGCACTGGTTGAGAATATTTTTACAATTTTCCAAGGTGTAGTTGCATAGGTTGAGAATATTTTCTAGATGGACTGGGATTTATCTACACCAAAAGCTAATCAGACTGGATGGTTGGCAGCAGGTGAAACTTGAACACTAAACAATTTACATTGCACACAAACACATTGTATGTGAATTTCTACAGATGCATAGTGACAAAACGTCCACTTGCTGTGGATATATTCATTTATACATTGACAAACCCAAAGACACACATGATGTATTTACACACACACACACACACACAAGAGTTGCCTCACACTGATCTACAAGAGTATGGCTGCTGAGGAAGTTATACACAGATACGTGGTAATAAGGGATAAGACAACAAACTGTCGCTGAAGTGTACAAAGAGTTGGCTCGAACCGATGTGTAAGTGTACAGCTCATGAGAAATTGTACAGAGATACATGGTATGAACGGATATGACAGTAAACGATTACTGAAGTGTAGGAAGAGTTGCCCCTTATCAATATATAAGTGTATATTTGCTGAGGAAGTTGTAGATATGTACATGGTAAGAAGGGATAAGACAGCATACTATCACTGAAGTGTGGGAAGAAAAGCCTCCTACCGATCTACAAGTGTATACACGCTGAGGAACTTTTACACATACCCACAGATTCACGGTTTTAACGACATCTAAACTGCTGAAGACGAGAATATGTTCTTAAACAGCTATTCGTCTTCATCCAGTCTCAGACGTTTGCAGGTGACACTGCCAGTGGATGAGGAATGGTTCATGATGATCACAGGGAAGCAAACAGACACAGACTAAGGCAGAATGAAGAAGACTGTCGAGGGGTTATGGTTTATATACCTTAAGTTCCTTCCCTTCATTCGGCAAAAGCCAATAGGATTACAGGAATCCAACCATCAAGTCGGCTACACCAGCCTGTCTCAACATTTTAGGCTGAGAGCCTGTTTCCTGCAGGCAGGCACCTGCCAACGTACACGTGTTCCTTTCGTCTTTGACGGGCAGAGACCTGCTGACTTCTACTGGGTGGTCTGGAAGCCTTTGTGAGCATACTGCTTCTTAGAAGGAATAGCTGTGTTTCAGACAAAGCTACGAATTCTCACAAGAGGCAGAGCCTTGCTGACTTATACTCGGTAGTCCTGATTCCATTGTCCTTCTTAGAAATAGACCACTATCACCCCTGTTAGCGAAATATTTTGTTCTGTTTCAGAAAAAGCTACAGGTCCGACGTTTCCTGGTACACTTGCAAACATGACCAGGAACGCAGCTGTTGAGTTGTGTATTGTTGAGGCCCCGCCAGTTATTCTGGGAGACGCACTTGTTTCCAGCTAGGACAACAGATAGAGTCCAGGCAGGACGTTACGAGGCAAAGGATTCACTCGGTAATTTGTTACAAGGATTTGTCTACAGAATTGGTAGGGACGGATGCAACTGTGTATTAAGGACGATTTTCAAGGATACAGAATGAAATTTTCACTCTGAAGCAGAGTGTGGGCTTATATGAAACTTCCTGGCAGATTAAAATTGTGTGCCGCACCGAGACACACAGTTTTTATCTTCCAGGAAGTTTTAATTTCCATCGATGTTTTTTTCGCGCTATCCGGTTTTGTTGTGTGACTCCCTTTTCAATGTTTTTCGAAGTAAATGTGTTTTTATACCTGTACAGGCGACATTCTTGTTTCTGTAGCAAGCAGTATGCTATTAGAACAGGTGTATTTTCGTTCAAGTTTTTCGAGATATGCAGTGAGCTATAAAGCGTTTTTCGATGTGTAGAGGGGATTATAGTTGTGTTTCAGTTATCGATTTTTAAGTGTTTTTCTATATGTGGACGATTTTTTTTTTCACGAGATCATTTTGTCGTACCGAAAATCTCAAGCACTTGTGCTTATTTCAGTTTCAAGCAGCAAGAATGTAGGATAATTTTTGGTTCGGTTTCTCCTCCAAAAAATAAAGGAAAATTCTTCCTGCAGCGGCTTTAGGACAGTTTCCCGCCAATTTAGAGCGATGTTGTGGACTGCGGCAGTCAGTCTTCGAACTCTGAGGTGAACATACACATGCATGGTCGGAAAAAGGTTGGTTGGGGGAGGCGGCGGAATGTGCTGTCTGGGGGCGTCGGAAAGTAGAGGCAGCTGTAGAACCATCTAGCACTGCTATAAATAAATAAGTCAATAAATACTTTACATCCTTTCCCTCGAGTAGCTCAGCAGAAACTGAATCTATTTTCTGCCAATTCACAAGGGGGTGAGCAGAAGGTAAGTGGGGGAGGGGAGCAGAAGTGGGGATGAGAGGACGAGTGGGATTCGAAACGTCATCAGTGCGACGTGGTCACATTTAATCCCCCTCCACTCCCCTCCCCCCCCCCCCCCCCCCCCCCCCCCCCGTCGAGAGGATGTGGCAGGTCGCCCCAGGCGGAGCCGGCATCTTGAATAAATTAAAATTGTCCCAGCTCTCTTCTTGCCCCACAGCTGTAAACATTGGGTCTAAAATGCATACCTTAAGATCTATGAGGATGTGTTCAGTAAAAGCGATGTGTATCACAACAGCGAAGATGAACAAGTGCTCATAGCACTTACGCTATGCACTTTATAGCCAATATTTGTTGAACATTTTTTTCTGTTCTTTTTCTTCCATATTCTCACCTCTCAAAATATAGAAAACAATAACCTTGTAGTAGAATAGATTTATTTCACGGTTTCGAAGATGAAGTGGTCATAGCTCTAATGGTAAGCATGTTAGAGCTTGTGTGTAGTAGGCTTCCTTGCTTCAGATAATCGTTTATGTCATATCCATGACTACTGACAATTCCTCCTGGGCACACTGTATGTAAAACTGTAGATAGTCTTGCAAAGTTCACTTGGAGCAGAACAGAAAGGCTGCGTGAGACGTGCTACATCTTTGTTCCATTGTTGATTTCGAAGAAGTGGACTGCAGTTATGAGGCAGTCTGGATTAATTGCGAATCGGGCAGTATTCACGCCATAAGCTATCTTCGTGGACAGCAGTGTGTACGGTGTTATCTGACAAAAGCTCCAGCCACAACAGCTGGCCGCGCGTGCAGAGTCAGAGAGATGCA
The DNA here is from genome assembly GCF_023897955.1 of Schistocerca gregaria. Classification (NCBI taxonomy): domain Eukaryota; kingdom Metazoa; phylum Arthropoda; class Insecta; order Orthoptera; family Acrididae; genus Schistocerca; species Schistocerca gregaria. The sequence continues at coordinate 959,601,980 of NC_064921.1, read as the reverse complement.
AACGTGAGCCTTCTGGATAGTTGAAGATCATCATCCGACTTCACAGCAGTCAAGACCTTGGCAATTTGTGAAGAACGTAGTTTAGACTGCTTAGCATTATAAGGCAGTACCTGTACTTGTGTCGATTAAATAATAACACACTGTTGTTTGGAGAAAGTGAAACACCAAGACGGAGAGACGTGATTATAGGAAAATCAGTCTACCGATTATCGGCGCAACACTACACAAATGATTTACAGACCTGTACATGCACTGTGAATGCTGAAATTCAGTACGGAGTAGCGCCAACATGTTCTTTAATCAGAGTCGTGGCATGGAATAAAATAGCACGTGAATATGTTGCTGGAGAATACTCTGCCATGCGATTTGTAGGAGTGTCCACAAAGCATCAACTGTGGCTGCATGAGGACCCAAGCGAATAAGTTTCGAACTGACTTTATCTCAGACAAGTTCGATTGGTGAAACGTCAGGTGAACGAGCAGGCCAGGGAAGCAGTGGCACTCGTCGTTCTTCGAAGAAGGCTTGTGCATTCCTCGCCACAGGTAGCCAGGCGTTGTGCTGCTGGAATATGGCATGGGGAAAAGGCTGCATGAGGTGCAGTACCTCGGAAGAAAAGAAGATTGGGTTTAACGACCCGTCATTAGAGATGAAGTACAAGCGCGGATTGTGTCAAGGAACAGAAGGGAGTCGGTCATGCCCTTTCAAAAGAACCATCACTGAATTTTTCTCGATTAATTCAGGGAAAACACGGAAAAACTAAATCTGGATGGCCGGGCGTGGGTTTGAACAGTCGTCCTCCAGAATGCGAGTCCACTCAGATGCCTCACTTTTGAAACAGCGTGCCCTGTATGAACTGCAATGTCACGGTACGACAAACCAGCCTCCCGGAGATTAATCATTCTGTTTCAACGCATTCAGATGCCGGTATTCCACCTGTGATGTTGATGAGGCATAGTAGCACTTACACGCTTTCATTTTATATGACGGCTCCATACCGACTGAATGTTGCATAACATTGTCCCGTCTTCCTTTTTTAGTAATATTTACTATTTTATTATTTTACTATTTACTATTTTAGTAATATTTACTATTTTAGTAAATTTTACTATTACCGACCTATCAGTTTAATAAGTCACCGCTGCAAAAAAACTAACGCGAATTCTTTACAGACGAATGGAAAAAAGAGATTGAAGCTGACCTCGGGGAAGATCAGTTTGGATTCCGTAGAAATGTTGGAACAGGTGAGGCAATACTGATCCTAAGACTTATCTTAGAAGAAAGATTAAGACTTATAGAAAGCTTTTGACGATGTTGATTGGAATACTATCTTTCAAATTCTGAAGGTGGCAGGGGTAAAATACAGGGAGCGAAAGGCTATTTACAATTTGTACAGAAACCAGATGGCAGTTATAAGAGTCGTAGGGTATGAAAGGGAAGCAGTGGTTGAGAAGGGAGTGAGACAGGGTTGTAGCCTATCCCCGATGTTATTCAATCTGTATATTGAGCAAGCAATAAAGCAAACAAAAGACAAGTTCAGAGCAGGTATTAAAATCCATGGAGAAGAAATAAAAACTTTGAGGTTCGCCGATGACATTGTAATTCCGTCAGAGACAGCAAAGGACGTGGAAGAGCAGTTGAACGGAATGGACAGTGTCTTGAAAGGAGGGTATAAGATGAACGTCAACAAAATCAAAACGAGAATAATGGAATGTAGTCGAATTAAATCCGGTGATGCTGAGGGAATTAGATTAGGAAATGAGACTCTTAAAACAGTAAAGGTGTTTTGCTATTTGGGGAGCAAAATAACTGATGATGGTCGAAGCAGAGAGGATATAAAATGCAATGGCAAGTGTTTGTATGGGGTGCAGCCATGTATGGAAGTGAAACGTGGACGATAAATAGTCTGAACAAGAAGAGAACAGAAGCTTTCGAAATGTGGTGCTATGGAAGAATGCTGAAGATTAGATGGGTAGACGACATAACTAATGAGGGCTATTGAAGAGAATTGGGTAGAAGAGGAGCTCGTGGCACAACTTGACTAGAAGAAGGGATCGGTTGGTAGGACATGTTCTGAGGCACCAAGGGATCACCAATTTAGTATTGGAGGGCAGCGTGGAGGGTAAAAATCGTAGAGGGAGACCAAGAGATGAATACACTAAGCAGATTCAGAAGGATGTAGGCTGCAGTAGGTACTGGAAGATAAAGAAGCTTGCACAGGATAGAGTAGCATGGGGAGCTGCAACAAACCAGTCTCAGGACTGAAGACCACAACAACAACAACAATTATCAAAAACAGTCTGCATCACAAATTATTTATTCCGGATACCGGTTTCGACCACAACTGTGGTCATCTTCAGACCATTGAGGAAGAATTTCCTTCTGGTGGTAAATCACTACTAGTGCAAGAACCTCCTTATGGTGGTAAATCATTGCTAGTAGTAGTGATTTAGCTCCAGAAGAAGGTTCTTGCTCATTGGTCTGAAGATGACCACAGTAGTGGTCGAAACCGGTCAACGGAATAAATAATTTGTGATCAAGACTGTTTTTGATAGTAAATATTAGTAATAATACTAATCACTGGTTGCTCCCAAAATGTATTCAAAAATAATTGTCCTGCCTGGTCGAACAAAAGAAGGCTCTGTTGGACCTACGTGGAGGCCAACTCTGAGTCTAGCATACACTGGACAGTACCTCTGGGGTCGTAACTTCCCTGATTTGGACACAAGGACTCCGGACTCTGTCGTTTCACAGCTCTAGCTTGAGTTCTTCTGTACTTCGACCTAGGCTCCCTCTTGTATTTACATAAATATATTCTAAGACCAAAAAAAAAAGACGCACCACGAAGGAACTATCCGAATGGGATGGAAGTCAGGAGATGCGACTTACATGAACACACAAACAAACGTTTAAAATTCCAGAAAAAGTAGATGATTTATTCAACAGAAAGAGCGTCAGAAATTGAACACTGGTCCTTATGCAAGCAGTTGTTCAGCTTACCATTGATTGACAGACTTGTTGGATGAAATTATAATTAAATCCACATCTTTAGCTTCTTACAGGCGTTGATAATTATCAACAGGGACAGTTGAATGCCCTCTTGAGCGATACCGTGCAAAATTCTGTCCAATTGGCGCGTTAGATTGCCAATATCCCGAGCTGGCTGCAGGGCACTGTTCACAGTGCTCCACACGTACTGAACTGCGGAGAGATCGGCGACTTAGCTGGCTAATGTAGATTATGGCAAGCTCGAACATAACATCTACATCTACGTCTACATGGTTACTTTGCAATTCACACTTAAGTGCCTGGCAGAGGGTTCGTCGAACCATTTTCATACTACTTCTCTACCATTCCACTCTCGAATGGCGCGTGGGAAAAAGGAACACCTAAATCTTTCCGTTCGAGCTCTGATTTCTTATTTTATTATAATGATCATTTCTTCCTACGTAGGTGGGTGTCAACAATATATTTTCGCATTCGAAAGAGAAAGTTGGTCATTGAAATTTCGTAAATAGGTCTCGCCGCAAAGAAAACCGCCTTTGTTTCTGTGACTGCTACCCCAACTCGTGTATCATATCAGTGACACTCTCGCCAGTATTGCGCGTTAACACTAAACGAACTGCCCTTCTTTGCACTTTTTCGACGCCCTCCGTCAATCTTACCTGGTAAGGAACCCACATCGCACAGCAATATTCCAGCAGAGGACGGAAAAGTGTAATGTAGGCTGTCTCTTTAGTGGGTATGTCGCATCTTCTAAGTGTTCTGCTAACAAAGCGCTGTCTTTGTTTAATCTTCCCCACAATATTATCTATGTGGTCTTTCCAATTTAAGTTGCTCGCAGTTGTAATACCTAGGTATTTAGTCGAATTGACACACCTTAGATTTGTGCAATTTATTGTATACCCAAAATTTATCGGACTTCTTTTAGTACCCATGTGGATGACCTCGCACTTTTCTTTGTTTAGTTCCAATTGCCACTTTTCGCACAATACAGAAATTTTCTCTAGATCATTCTGTAATTGGAATTGATCGTCTGATGATTTTACTAGACGGTAAATTACAGCGTCATCTGCAAACAATCTAAGGGGTCTCCTCAGATTATCACCTAGATCATTTATGTAAATCAGGAACCGCGGAGGGCCTATGACACTACCTTGCGAAACGCCAGATTAACCGTTTATCACTACGAACTGTGAACTCTCTGAGAGGAAATCGCGAATCCAGTCACACAACTGTGACGATACTCCATATGCACTCAATCTGATTAATAGTCGCTTGTGAGGAACGATATCAAAAGGCTTCTGGAAATATAGGAATATGGAATCGATCTGAGATCCCTTATCTACAGCTTTCATTATTTCATGACAATTAAGAGCTAGCTGTGTTGCACAAGAGCGATCAACTGATTTTAAGATTGGCATCTTTTCACCTTGAATTTTAGCCCCACTCTTGAACATTTCTTTTGTTTCCGTCATTCCTTCTTCGACATATAGACTAAACATCAGGGGCGAGAGGCTACATCTCTTACTCCCTTTCTAAGCTGTGCACTTCGTTCGCGGTGTTCCACACTTACTGTTCCCTCTTGGTTCCTGTAAATATTGTATATACTTGTCTTTCCCTATAGAATACCGCTATTTTTCTCAGGATATCGAAAACCTTGAATCATTTCACATTATCGAACACTTTTTCCAGGTCGACAAATCCTATGAACATGTCTTGATTTTTCTTTAGTCTTTCTTCCATTATCAACCGCGACGGCAATACTACCTCGCTGGTGACTTTACTTTTCCTAAATCGAAACTCGTAGCCATCTAACATTCAAATAATTCCTTGCATGGTATTGTGCATCCTTAATGTCCAGGAGTAATTACAGCAGATGGCATCCGCCAGAGAGTTTGTATCTATGAACCTTTTTTGGGCTTCGTGGGCAGAGCGAGCAAAAAAAGTCTGTTGTACGATGGATAAAAGGATGTTCATCTGTCACATAACACAGTAAACTTTTATTTCCTCACCGCTGTCTCAAATATGAATAGTTGCTCTGACTTCAACTTACCAGACAGTAAAAGAAAGTGACATGACACTATGGTCGTTTAGCCGTTTTTTACCGTGTGGAGACCTCGCAAACGTGGGCTTCTTTTCGGCATTATCAATCACAGCCCACTAGAAGCTCGAGAAACACGTTCACATTTTGTAAGAAATAGAGAGCGGTTTTTCAAACTCTGTTTTTAAAGATCTTCACAAGATGTACAAGAATTATTTCTGAGACACCATCAAAAATCTGTTCCCGAACGGGAATAATGCAACAAAAACAACAAACTCACTAGAACATCCGTTACGCTTCTTACGTCAGCGTAGCGTATTAATTCTGGCACCGTTCCACTAGTGCGAATTCCTTTTCACATTTTCATGGAACTGCATTCCCAAGCAATGATGCTAGATAATTCATGGTCCAAAACATCAGTTTGTCTTTTACCACACTCTGTGGTAAACAGTGCTTGTGTTTTCCTTCCAGGAAATCATGCCAGAGTTGTGTCACGTGTGATATTAATTTTCATAACTGAAAATTTTGAACATCAATTCATTTCACTCACTAAGCAATGGTTCTAGGAAATTCAGAGGCAACACAAGGTTACATCTCACTGAGAATAAATATTTCTGTCAGCAGAATGGTACAGGGGACTGGAAAAGGAAATTTTTATTCTGAGAAGTAAATCTTCATTTATTGTGAAAGACTGAATTCTTCCATAACAGGAATGTGGAGTTGGTGTCGACATTGTCTGACAAAACATTCACTATGATTACCCCCCCCCCCCCCTCTCTCTCTCTCTCTCTCTTACTTTCCTCTTTCCACTACCCTTCTCCGGAAGAATACTAGTAGCAAACTTGTATCATCAACGATCTCCTATGATGCCTCTCCCTCCTGACTTCCCTCGTTGTCACTAGAGATGGTTTACTGCCGAAATTGGGAGTCTGACAATATATTACTACTTCGAGATACCGCTCGCGATATAACAGCAACGACGAAATGTGTAATTATAACTAATACGGAAGTTAACAGAGAATCATCCTCCCCACGCGCGTTTCACGAATGTAACAGGGAATGGGAGAAAAGATAGTTGTTACACCTCGCATAGTGGGATAAAGCGTTCACAAAAACCCAAAAACACTCTGAGTAACACAGCACTTGCTGCCCATAAACAAACACGAAGATCACGAAGTACGCTCGAAAAATAAAAAAAATGTCGTTGCGAATTTCATTCCGTATACAGATGGACAGTAACTATGCCTCGCAGAAAGGCACGAGAACAATATGAACTACTGACCATTAAAATTGCTACACCACGCAGATGACGTACTACAGACGCGAAATTTAACCGACAGGAAGGAGATGCTGTGATATGCAAATGACTAGCTTTTCAGAGCATTCACACAAGGTTGGCGCCGGTGGCGACACCTACAACGTGCTGACATGAGGAACGTTTCCAACCGATTTCTCATACACAAACAGCGGTTATCTGGTGAAACGTTGTGGTGCCTCGTGTAAGGAGGAGAATTGCGTACCATCATGTTTCCGACTTTGATAAAGGTCGGATTGTTGTAGCCTATTGCGATTGCGGTTTATCGATCCCGACATTGCTGCTCGAGTTGGTCGAGATCCAATGTCTGTTAGCAGAGTATGGAATCGGTGAGTTCATGAGGGTAATACGGAACGCCGTGCTGGATCCCAGCGGCCTCGTATCACTAGCAGTCGAGATGACAGGCATCTTATCCGCATGGCTGTAACGGATCGTGCAGTCACGTCTCGATACCTGAGTCAACAGATGGGGACGTTTGCAAGACAACAACCATCTGCACGAACAGTTCGACGACGTTTGCAGCAGCATGGACTATCAGTTGGCAGACTATGGCTGCGGCTATCCTTGATGCTGCATCACAGACAGAAACGCCTGCGATGGTGTACTCAACGACGAACCTGGGCGCACGAATGGCAGGTTCTCTTTACAGCATCATGATGGTCGCATCCGTGTATGGCGACATCACGGTGAACGCACATTGGAAGCATGTATTCGTCATCGCCATACTGGCGTATCACCCTGCGTGATGGTATGGGGTGCCATCGGTTACACGTCTCGGTCACCTCTTGTTCGCATTGACGGCACTTTGAACAGTGGACGTTACATTTCAGATGTGTTACGACCCATGGCTCTACCCTTCATTCGATCCCTGCGAAAGCCTACATTTCCACAGAATAATGCATGACCGTGTGTTGCGGGTCCTGTATGGGCCTTTCTGGATACAGAAAATGTTCGACTGCTGCCAGCACATTGTCCAGATCTCTCACCAATTGAAAACGTCTGGTCAGTGGTGACTGAACAAATGGCTCATCACAATACGCCAGTCACTACTCTTGATGAACTGTGGTATCGTGTTGAAGCTGCATGGGCAGCTGTACCTGCACACGCCATCCAAGCTCTGTTTAACTCAATGCCCAGGCGTATCAAGGCCGTTATTATGGCCAGAGGTGGTTGTTCTGGGTACTGATTTCACAGGATCTATGCACCCAAATTGTGTGAAACCTAATCACATGTCAGTTCTAGTATAATATATTTGTCCAATGAATACCCGTTTATCATCTGCATTTCTTCTTGGTGTAACTTTTTTAATGGCCAGTAGTGTATGTTGATGTCAACATTTGAGAGAGTACGTGTAGTTGGGTTTAAAGTAGCTGGATGGAGTAATTTGCGAATCGCTCGTTTGTATAGGAGCGATGCCACTATTCGACAGCGTCAAGAAGGAAATAGTCGACGTAGACAGATGACAGAACGTGAAGATCGAGCAATCCCCAGAGAGGCACTCAGACCCCCGTAATCATCGTTGTCATCAATTCGGCATGCAATTGGTGCTTCAGTGACCACAGGGGCAATTAATAGGCTGCTCACAGAGAGGGGACTCAACTCACTGCGCCCCTTGACGCCTGCACAAAAAAAAAGCTGTTTGCAGTGGTGTCGTGCACATTTGACTTGGACTCTCATTGACTGGAGGAAAATTGTCTTCAGTAGTCAGTGCTGCTTCGAATTGAGCGCCGATGACAAGCGAAGACATGTCTGGAACGCCCGAGACGGCGGTGAGATAACAGCCTGTCTTTCGACCATCATACGGCCGACAGCCAAGAGTGATGGTGAGAGGTGCCATTTCTCTTCGTAGCAGAACCTCTTTGGTTGTCATCAGCGTCACCTTTAAAGCACAGCTGATTGACGACGACATTCTTTCTCCCATCCTAGGCTTACATTTCAGCAAGGTAATGCCCGACCGCACACGACGAGAATTTCTACAGCATTGTCTCAAAATATGGCTAAAAAACCCTAAGATATTCTGGCGTATGTAAAGTACACCAGTGGCAAAAAACAGTCAATACCGTGACTGCGAGACAGCGATGGAAATGTTACCGATGATCTTGTCACTAAAGCGAAGTTACTAAAAACAGATTTCCGTAATTCCTTCAGGAAAGAAGACGAAGTAAATACACCACAATTCGAAACCAGAACAGCTGTTAGTATGAGTGACATAAAAGCAGATATCTTAGGTGTTGCAAAACTACTCAAATCACTTAAGAATGGCAAGTCTTCCGGTCCAGATGGTATACCAATCAGGTTACTTTCAGAGTATGCAGACACAATGGCGCCTTTCTCAGCAATCATATACAATCGCTCACTTGACGGAAGGTCTGTTCCTAAAGACTGGAAAGTAGCACAGGTCACAACAATATTCAAGAAAGGAAATAGGAGTAACCCATTGAATTACAGACCCATATAACTGACCTCAATTCGCAGTAGGATTTTGGAACATATACTGTACTCGAACATTATAAAGCACCTTGAAGAAAATGACTTATTGAATTACAGGGTCTGCTGAATGGAATAAAGAGTCTAATTAGTACAGAATATGGACTGAGTGCAAATCGAAGAAAGACGAATAAAAGCAGAAGCAGCAGAAATGAGAACGGCGGGAAACTTAAAATCAAAATTGGTGCTCACGAGGTAGAAGAAGTTAGGAGCAAGAAGGACGTAAGAAGCAGATTAGCACTGGCAAAGAGGGCATTCCTGGCCAAGAGAAGACTGCGAATATCAAACATAGGTTTTAATTCGAGGAAGAAATTTCTGAGAATGCACGTTTGGAGCCCAATGAGACTCTGACTGTGGGAAAACCTGGAACAGGAGAGAATCTAAGCATTTGAGATGTAGTGCTACAGAAGAACATGGAAAATTAGGTAGACTGATAACGTAAGAAATGAGGAGGTCTCCACAGAATCGGCGAGAAAAGGAAGACTGACAAGAAGAAGCGACAGGATGATAGGACTAGAGGGAACTGAAGAGGGTAAAAACTGTGGTGAAAAAGAGAGACTGGGATACATCCAGAAAATAATTGAGGCCGTAGGCCAGAAAATAACTGAGGTCTTAGGTTGCAAGTCCTACTCTTAGATGAAAGGATTGGCAGAGGAAAGGAGTTCGTGGCGGGCCGCATCAAACCAATCATAAGACTGACGACTCGGAAAGAAAAAAAAAAAGCTTAAAAATCAGATTAGGTTTTGATACCTCAGTGTCTACTATCCTATATGTATGTGCTTCAAGGCAATAGTTAATATTAAAAGTTTGTAACGCCAGTTTTTCTTCGACTCTCTTGCTGGGTATAAACGATTAGTGAGGATATGTTCGTTACATCTGATTCTTCCCATGAACACGATATAGATTGTCACACACCTTGCAGAGTAAGGATAACACAGGAAATGCCAGTTCCTACAGGTTAAACTACAGGGAGATTAGTCCCAAAGCGAGCTTAGATATTCTTACAGTTTTGCTTAATTTACGAAAACATTGTCGTTAAAGGTCTGTCCCTAACATTATTTATGGTACGGTAATTCTTCATATGTTATGATTGTATTCTGAGTATTTCTGACGTTTTCTTCGGAATAGAGGTTTCGATCCTTTTCGTGCAAACGAGCTGTGATTGACGTAACAAATGACCAAGAGAATCTATGACAAAACGAGTCTTTCACGTACCACAAAAATTAAGTGCTCTATAGCGGTATATGCTCCAGAGTACTCAGCAGGCAAAGTCTCAAACAAACTTCAAATCCAGGAGAGCAAGATAATGTTGTAGACGCTGGGGCCATTCTAGGCAAGTAGCAAATACGATGAAAATACTGTGAAAAAAATCACGGATGTGGCCAGGAAGAAACGTCCAGCCATCTATGGACATATCTACATGATGCATCCCAGCATGTTGACCAGCCAGCTTCTCACATACTGTCAGAAGAGGATGAACAAGCTACCATACTTAATGGAAGTAATAAAATAGTTGGAGGAACTCTGAAGTACATATGAGACTTAAGAGAACGGACATCTGTCAGGAAAATGCTTAAGCAAGAGAGGTCCTAAGAAAGCACCAAGAAAGGCAGGAGCTGCCTTCTTTTCGAAGTAAAGGCAGCCAGAGTATGCTTAACTACTGGGCGAATATCAAAACCTATTCTAAATAGTTGAATGTCGTGGACTTTAGTTAGCCTACATGAATCAAGAAGAAGAAGAATGTTCGACTAGTACTTTCCTTAGATGGAACTCCTTGAGCGCAAGCTCGCAAAAGGCAATGATGTTTACGGCATTCCACGCCCCACATATTGTCTACCATACAATGGCAATGTTGGCTGCCAATGGCAACAGGGGGCGGGACGGGAGGTACCCAATAGTGAGCACAGAGTGACGCTACGGTGCGCTGTTGAACTGCGTAGTCGACGAGTAACTCACAACCGTGCTACAGTGCTAGGTAGTGTTGATGCAAAGCAGAGTCATGCTAAAGATGTACAAAGCAATGAAGGAATTGCGCAGAGTGAGAGAGAAGGGGTACATGAATTATTAACGTTTGTGCAAGATGAGTCAGTGGAATGTGTGGTGTCGTATATCCTCCACTGTGCTGAAAATGTGCATGAGGAGTTCCATGATGACGATACGTGCTTAACAAATGAAACTGATATTTAAACAGGTGTCGAGCCATATAGTTCATCATCCTTGTGGGACAGGGAGGCACAAATCCCGTCCTCCGTGAAACGTGGTAAAAGACAGTCGTTGTCCAAGGACTGGGTACTAAACATAATTACGTACTTGGAAGATCATCGGCAGCACAGTAAAAGAAAACTATTGTGAACAGATTTCGAGGAAGTCCGTAGGAGTATGACCGTGTAGGGCATAAGAAAAAGTACGGTTATTCAAGGAAGGACAAATCGCATTTGACACAAAAACTAGTGTTAGCTCGTTTCAAGGATGCTCGATACAGTTTACAGGGTGTGCATGATAGTGAGCCACTACGTTATGTATATGAAATTGCGCGCGACATAGAAAACAGTGATTTCAAAGCTGCAGTGGATGGTTGCAAAACCCAAATAGTGCTACAGAATTGGAAGACGTAACATAAGGAATTTCGAACGTAGTATCAACTTGAGGATGCACAGCAAACTGCTGAATCAGTTCGAAAATTTATAGATGAGATGAACAAACTTACCCCATCGTTCAGCAGGGTTGGATGGTTGGCTGGGAGAGGGGACCAAACAGCGAGGTCATCGGTACCATAGCATTAGGGAAGGATGGGGAAGGAAGTCGGCGGTGCCCTTTCAAAGGAATCACTCCAGCATTTCCCTAAAGCGATTTAGGGAAATCACGGAAAACCTAAATCGAGATGGCCGGACGCGAGTTTGAACCGTCGTCCACCCGAATGCGAGTCCAGTGTGCTAACTACTGCGCCACCTCACTCTGTGTTCAGTAAGGAATTTGTTTTCAACTTCCACCAATCGGGATTTGAAGAGGAAATGCCTATGAAACGAACCCTGGAAATTTGAGGCTGTACTAGAGTGGTATCAAGGCCAACTAACATAAATGCCTTAACACATTCCTACACAATTATGCTGACTTAATGTGGATCACAAATTGGCCCTAAAGTTATTTATTGTGCTGCCCCGTACGATTCTTTCTCGTGTGTGTGATCTTGCAAGAGCGGTGGGAAACTTTTACGTCACAGCAAACAAGAGTGGAGAAATGTGCGTAAGAGAACTACAGTTATGGTATTAGCACTGCTTTTAGCCACTATCTGCACAAAATAACTTGCTTTTGTTTCATTCCTGGTCTGCGTATAAAAATCATACTACTTTCGAGGAAGCTACCACGCCTGAAAAGTGTGTGACATTGCAGTTCATACCACCTGAAACCACCGCAGAAATTCAGTCTCTGCATTTTTTTTTTTCGTGCCTATAAAACATGTTATCACACTACCTGCAGCTACGCCGTAAAAAATAGCCAGTTCACGATAAGCTCCTCGACAGACTGTTTGGCGTTCGGTTGCATAACCGTTTCGCATTCGGTGGCATGCCACCACAGTTCTCACCACCCTGTTACACCAACATGATTCTATGTGCATTCATTAAGGATGGATACCTAGCTGAATTTCCTGCACGGTCTGTAACTGCCAAGCAGATCACCTTAGATCTTGATAGGGCGAACCTTTGTGATTAGTGTGGCGCTCTATTTTGCATTCGGTGTTCGTGGTGCAAGTTAATAGTTTGTTTCAAACATTTCCTGACTGTCGATGGTATCAATTTTGTGAAGTGTGATATATACATCCCATAGGTTGATCTCTGCACCAGCCAGACACTCGTTTTCTGTCAGCCTCCTGATGCACATGGTGAGTCATTAACAGCTAATAATTTTTAACACAACACTTTCAAACGAGCGTTACTAAGAACTGAACTTCCGACCTCACAGTCAAGGCATTACTTGTTAGTCTAACAAAATCGCGTCTGCTTTGGTGAATTCCAGCCATCTTTCAGAAGCACAAAATGAGATTATTGGCTTTATAGGAGAATTATAAGCTTAATTTTATCTCGCAAGAGAAACATTTCCCAATTCGCAGTTTTCAAGAACTGTACTGAAAAATGCTGGCTGATATTCATAAGCATATTTCTGCTTACACCCCTAAATTCCTATGCTATGATTGCTTTGATTTAGCTTTGCACCTGTTCTTACTTCTATACAGTTTGAGTAGCAGGAGAACTCAACATGTGACAGTTGCTGACGGGAGTTGTCACTCACAAGACCGACATCTACGGCTTGTAGATGCAGACAATAGACTGAGGTTTTTCTTTTTTTTTTGTAATGTAGTCACACGTTTCCACCAGCCAGTTACCATCACAAGACTATCTACCGGTAAAAAAGCAGGAGGAGCACAAATGATTACACAATCTACAAACTCTTCCTAGTATGTACCTACATAATGATAAAACAAGAGTAAAATTAAACCTAAATGTACCTGGCAACGGCCTTGCCAAAGTGGATATACTGGTTCCCGTCAGATCACCGAAGTTAAGCGCTGTCGGGCGTGGCCGGCAATTGGATAGGTCACAATCCAGGCCGCCATGCGGTGGTGCCACTTATTGTGGTGCACTCAGCCTCGTGATGCCAATTGAGGAGCTACTCGACCGAATAGTAGCGGCTCCAGTCACAGAAAACCATCATAACGATCGGGAGAGCGGTGTTCTCACCACACGCCCTTCCTATCCACATCCGCACCTGAGGATGACACGGCGGTCGGATGGTCCCGATGGGCCACTTGTGGCCTGAGGACGGAATGCTTTTAAATGTACTTGCTGCAAGTGCTGATGTAAGGTTTCAGTTGTCTTGTCAACGTAAATACAGACAACAGTGGCTTGTATGCAGTCTTTATAGAGGGTCAGAACAGGTGTGCTGACTTTGTAAACCTTCATCACTAGTACTTCTTTCATTTACTAATACATTTTCTTATTTACCTTCTGAGTTATCCTATTTTCGAAACATTTTTTCTGCGATAATGTGCACTTCACTTATAACACTTTTCTCCGTACAGATGTTACAGTAAATTGTTCACAGTTGCTCAGATTCGCTGTTTCTCTATTCACTTTAATTTCTGCTATAGAATAATGGACAGCGTCATTATGTAGGTTTCTCTTGATTTTGTATTGTAGTCCCTTGCTAGTCACTAGTTAAAAAAAAAGTTCCGTAAGTTCCAGTAACTTCTAAGTCAGGTCGCTTGTTTACGTGGTAGTCTTTATTTGGCACTTCTTGACTATACCCAAAATGTAATAAAATTGCATTACTTAGTTTAATATTTCCTTTCTTTCTTTTTTCTTTAGTTGCTTGTTGGGTTTTATGTGATTCTTGAAACAACACCTTTACCCACCGCAATTAACGTTCGTTTTTCTTATCTTTTCAACTGTCTTCAAAGAATTCTTTGTATTTATTTCTGCATTAATAGGGATGATTTCGAACTTTACGCACGTCTTAACTGATTTAATTTTAATTTCAGACACTATCTAATATGGCCTGTGGTGGCACACAATTTAGAAAAAATTACATAATGTCCACGGAGAACAGGTGATTGACTTATTATCCTTTATTTTATTGCGACAGCTGTCAGAAAAATATTTTAAAATACAATTAGTGAATTCGACCAGCCACTGATCATCATCACACTGCCTATAAATAATAACGAAAGGACTACAACCATAATAGAATTATGATAATCTATAAACTATAATGAGTTCTGTTGCCTCATCTTTTTCATCTGTAGGTACTGCGATGAGGACCACTGCCTCCCCGAAATCTCTAAAAATGTTTTTGTATCTGTTGGCGAATAACCAGTGCCTGCACGAGGCGCTTTGTACACATGTGCAGGTATTATAAACTTGTTATTCTTGATTAACGCGACACACGTGCCATGTACACTCCGCAAAAGTTTTCATAGCAATGATACCTTAATCCTGGTCTACAAACGAAGTGGTAGAAGCCGATATGATGGAAATATAGGAGGAGGTCAATAACTGTTACGCTGTTTCGCTTAATTCTAACCCACTCATCTCCTCAAGTAGCCTCCTAAACACGGCGAATTTTTCCTAAATGTGTTAGAAATCTGTGACGGTACACCATCTAACAGTCTGCGTGGAGTCTGTTTGTTCTATATCGTGTCTCCATACCACTTTCGCGCAACGACGCTCTGAGCGTGTTTTTTAGGGAACTGACTAGTTTGAACCTGGGACCTGTTGCTGGTAAGGAGACGCCAGACCACACATGACAAGTAGAATTCAGAAGCGTTCAGTGAGACTAGCAATGATATAACCAAATACTTAATGATTTCAGCGTCAGCTCCACTGCACTCCCTGTAAAAGAATCTTAATACTAACTAAATTTAGTGGAAAGGGTTCAAGGCTTTCCTATTTTTAGTTAGCTGGTAAAATAACGTCGAAAAAGCAGTTAAGATTATCATTGGAAATTTTATTCTACTCACAAAACATTGTTTATAAATTGCACTATTGATAAAAGGAAATGTTTTAATACACGATGGTAAAACCAAATGCGTTCAACAAAGAAGGGAACGAATATTCTCTGAATGGGTTTCCAAGTTTTACAATGGATTGAAGGATGACCTATGCCATATCACATCTATAATCTAGGTTTCACAAAAGAGAAACTATCAAAATGGTCTACAGTGACCCTCAATTATCTTTAATTACTTATCTAACTTGTCGTAAATTACAGTGCCTGATGTGGCTTCTCAATAAAAATATAACAGAAAAATCATCGCGTTTCAGATTTTTACTGCAAGTGGCAAATGTGAACACCATGAGCTTTAATTGACGATCGACACTAGTATTATGCAAAAAGGGGTGTAACAGATGAGACTTCTGCAGTTCTGAGTGAAGCTTTATGTGCTGTTATGCTGCATCGCGTGCGTTCATTACCTTGTCGGTGTTCGTCAGGGGGCGGCGGGCAGCACAGCTCCGCTCACCTCACTGTCTCGGAAGCAATTCTCTCCTAACTTCTCCTTACTACAATTTACCGAAGTTGGTTTTAAAAAAAACTATCTGGCTGTGTTTTCATCTGACCAATCAGGGTCTCAATGTTAACCTTAAGCTCCACCTACAAAAATTCTGTCTATCCAATGAGAAACGTTACACTTTTCGTGGTGGGGCAATGTTTTTAAATTTTGCAACGTAACAGAGACGCGAAAAAGTCTCACGCTATAACTTGCAGTTGGTGTGGTCCTTTTAGCACTATCGTAAGATTTATACTGTTCTTCTGGAGGGCTCTACCTTTTAACATGGGCTGGGGCATGGTCCTAACGTAACAGAGACGCGAAAAAGTCCCACGCTAAGGCTCTAGCTTTTAACATGGGGTGGGGTGTGGTCCTAACGGTTAGCTAGGGACGTGGGTGTCTGTCCCTTATTATTGGGCCTTCTAACTTAACACAGTTCTGCTCTCGGCTTATGTTCTCTTTTGTCCCCTCGGAACTGCATCTGTCTCACCGTGGGAAGGCATGACATGCATTTAGGCATTCTTGTGTTAGTGTGTGGTATTCTATTTGCTCACTCGTTATTTGTTTTACTTTGGTTAATTTAATTTCACGATTTATTCAGAGCTATGTGACATACTACTGGATTTGCTTATCATGTCAAGGCTTTCATGGAAGGTGTTGGATTTGCCTGACACCCTACATATCACCACCCTTCAAACTTAATTTTTGCACTGAAGTTAGGCAATGATTGAATCGTCATCTACGTCAGTCAAAAATTATTCCATTGTCTAAATTTTGTTGCCTACTGTTCAGCCACGTTATTCTGTTCTATGCTAGTTTGTATTACTAATTTATATTTTTGTATTCTTCCACATTATAATTAAAAATGACAAGAGAAGAATATTTTTATACTATTATTAAGTTTTAATTATTTTCTTTCTTTATTTATGTGTGAAGTTTGTTTTTTAAGAAGTTTGTTATCGAATGTGAGGAGTCTTTCACATCGATTTTCTTAGAAATATTCTCTTTATAAATGTAGTAATTAAGTAAAATCTATTCCTAACACGTTTTCTAAATATCATGTACAAGTAAAATGTTTTTGTTTCTAGACACTCATTTCAACATTGTTACACTAACAAATAAGAATTATTTCCAAGAATTACTTTGACAAAGAAATATACATACACAAGTATTGAGATATTATCCTAACAAAAGGTACAAATGTTAAAAAAAGGAAGACATCCAACAAGATAATTTTTTATTCTTTGTTTTTATAAGGAGAAAATAAGTAAAATATAGTTATCTTTTATTTTTATGATGAGAAAATAAGTGGCATATAGTTTTAGTGTTTATTATGCCTTACTTTTGTTCTTTATATACTGTCGATTTCAGAACTAATGACTTATTTTTATCGATAGTCTATTTTTTACTTAAGTCCATAGTCAATGACTGTTATTTTGTAGTTTATTAGCTGTCTGGTGTGCTTAACTTATTTAGTTTTTCACACGTTTCTTTTGATCAATTCCTGCATCACATAATTTGATTTCACACATTCAGACAATCCTATGAATGTTCAAGCATGAGGTTGGCGAATGTTTTTGCACAAAGGTGATGGACTTGAGCGAGATGGATGTGGGCAAGCATTTGATGTACAGCTTCGTTCGTCGTTCCTTGTTGGCTTTGCAAGTGTGTGTTGCTGTTGTGGAGGTCCCATAATGGAATGGAGCTGTGAGTACAGAATCTCGTGGTTTACTGGCTTTGAATGCGTGAAAGTCATCTTTATGTTAAGTGGTCGTTTTTCGTTGTAATACTTTGCATACAACTAGTTTACAATAGGATAGGGATTTGGGAAGGTATGTCGTCTATTCTTCACCCATCTTCTTTCTTGGTCTCAATCTTCCGAATCTTCAACTTCTGTTCTTCCTGCTTTTTCTCTGCTTCTTATTTGCTTCTTGGTTCTTCTCTGGGCAGTTTGATAAATTGTTTGGGTGTGGAAGTTTTCTTCAGTTTTGTGCATCAGCATGCTGTTTAATAGCAGTAGTGTGACTTTTACACATATTTTTTGCCAGTGGTGCCTTGCCCAAGCGGTCTTCTCGTCGGGTCGTTTTTTGCTCGCTCCGCTGAGTCAGGGGCGTACCTGGGTTTATGAGTGGTGAAAGTCAGGTGTTTGCTTGTCAGTCCCTGCACCGGTCCCTTCTGGCATTCGGTGTCCTGTCGTGTGTCTGCAGGGTTCCGGCACTCTGCGGTTCCACTTGGCAGCGGATTTATTTACTGCCCACATCCGCTACAAGAAGGGCCCTCTGTTGGACTCACTGTTCTTTCCCTTCTCTCAACGCTTCTGCCTTCTAGGAATCGTGTCTTGCTAATTACGTCCTTTTCTTTCTTGATACTTCTTGCGTTGCAACTAGTGGGTCGTTGCATCTTGTCATTGCTGGAGTTTTTACAATGGTTCTAACAAAAAGTTTTACTTATAATCATCTAGCATATGTCTAGTACCTATATTGTTTTACACCTTCTTGAAAGCTTTACAAATTTCGGCGCCCTTTCCATGTTACAATTCTAAGATATTTTGAGTCTTAACTTATACAAGAAACCTCAAATTCGTTTTTTATTTTTGTGTTGTGTCATGGTGTATAGCATTTTAGTATTTCATGCTGTTAGACTATCTACACTTTATCCCTTCACCTTAATCTATGGTACCACTGGTGTTATTTTTGTTTTGTGTTTTTATTGAAACTACTTTCTTTTTCCAACCTTCCTCTCTCTTTATTCTTCTTTCTCCTGGCGATCTTATCTGCAACATAATCTTGAAATACTGTGCTGATTATTTACCAGTAATAAAATTAATCTTCAAACTTTTTGATATAGCTCACATGGGGAAGCCCTAAGCTTTTGCCTGTTTTTGGGTTCATTAGTTCCACAGCATTATCATAAGCAATTCGGCTAATTATGACAGGTCCTTTGTATGTAGCTTAAAACTTATGTATTTTGTGGCTCTGTTTGCTGGAGAGATGGTGTGTTTTTACAAATACTACTGAGAATGTTCTTTTAATTGCTGTTCTATTTCCTCCTTCGTTTCTTTTAATGGCTGCCTTTCAGATGTTGGAGAGTGCTGTTGCTATGACTTGTTTGTGCAGTCTACATGGTAATATAGGAAATCTAACATTTTCTCTGGTTAGATTTGGGGAGTTCAATATTTTTAAGTACAGTAACAGGAGTTAGTAGTGTAGTGCAATGTGGCATTTCATTTATTACTTCTTGAAAATCTTTAAGGTATATATCCCAAGTGTTGTGTCTTTTGCCTGCAAGTAATCAGCATAAAGTGCCTATGTCCTTCATAGATCGTTCTGCTGAATTTGTAAGGTGTCAGGCAAATCCAACACCTTACATGAAAACCCTGACATAAGAAGCAAATCTACTAGTATGTCACATAGCTCTGAATAAATCGTGACATTAAATTAACCAAAGTAATACAAGTAACGAGTGAGCAAATGGAATACCACAGACTAACACAAGAATGCCTAAATGCATGTCATGCCTTCCCACCATGAGGCAGACGCAGTTCCAAGGGGAGAAACGAGGACAGAAGCCGAGAGCAGAACCGTGTTAAGCTAGAAGGCCCTACGATAAGGGATGGACACCCATGTCTCCAGCTAACTACTAGGGCTCACCACCCGCACGTTTTAGCGTGAGACTGTTTCGCGTCTCAGGTACGTCAAGTACAACCCCCAGCCCATGTTAAAAGCTAGAGCCCTCCAGAAAAGCAGTATAGATCTTACGATAACACAAAAAGGGCCACTACCATCCGCAAGTTTTAACGTGAGACTTTTTCGCGTGTCTGTTACATTAGGACAATCCTCCAGCCCATGTTAAAAGATAGAGCCCTCCAGAAGAATAGTATAGATCTCACGATAACGCTAAAAGGACCACACCAGCTGCAGGTTTTAGCGTGAGACTTTTTAGCGTCTGTGTTACGTTGCAAACTTTAAAAACATTGCCCCACCACGAAAAGTATAACGTTTCTCATTGGATAGACAGAATTTTTGTAGGCGGAGCTTAAGGTTAACATTGAGACCCTGATTGGTCAGATGAAAACATAGCCAGATAGTTTTTTTAAACTAACTTCGGTAAATTGTAGTAAGGAGAAGTTAGAGGAGAGTTGGTTCCGAGACGGCGAGCTGGATGGCTGGTGCGCCGGCCGCTGTCGCACTGACGCTGCCTAAACACCGACAAGGTAATGAACGCAAGCGATGCCGCATTTTTGAGCGCATAAGGCTTCACTCAGAACTGCAGAAGACTCATCTGTTACACGCCTTTTTTTTGCGTAATACTAATGGTGATCGTTAAATAAAAACTCATGGTGTTCACATTTGCCACTTGAAGAAAAGATGTGAAACGCGATGATTTTTCCTTTATATAGTTATTGAGAAGCCACATCAGCCACTATAATTTACGACAAGTTAAATAAGTAATTAAAGATAATTGATGGTCACTGTAGACCATTTTGATAGTTTTCTCTTTTTTGAAACTTAAATTCTACATCTACATCTACATCTACATCCGTACTCCGCAAGCCACCTGACGGTGTGTGGCGGAGGGTACCCTGAGTACCTCTATCGGTTCTCCCTTCTATTCCAGTCTCGTATTGTACGTGGAAAGAAGGATTGTCGGTATGCTTCTGTGTGGGCTCTAATCTCTCTGATTTTATCCTCATGGTCTCTTCGCGAGATATACGTAGGAGGGAGCAATATACTGCTTGACTCTTCGGTGAAGGTATGTTCTCGAAACTTCAACAAAAGCCCGTACCGAGCTACTGAGCGTCTCTCCTGCAGAGTCTTCCACTGGAGTTTATCTATCATCTCCGTAACGCTTTCGCAATTACTAAATGATCCTGTAACGAAGCGCGCTGCTCTCCGTTGGATCTTCTCTATCTCTTCTATCAACCCTACCTGGTGCGGATCCCACACTGCTGAGCAGTATTCAAGCATTGGGCGAACAAGCGTACTGTAACCTACTTCCTTTGTTGTCGGATTGCATTTCCTTAGGATTCTTCCAATGAATCTCAGTCTGGCATCTGCTTTACCGACGATCAACTTTATATGATCATTCCATTTTAAATCACTCCTAATGCGTACTCCCAGATAATTTATGGAATTAACTGCTTCCAGTTGCTGACCTGCTATTTTGTAGCTAAATGATAAGGGACCTATCTTTCTATGTATTCGCATCACATTACACTTCGCTACATTGAGATTCAATTGCCATTCCGTGCACCATGCGTCAATTCGCTGCAGATCCTCCTGCATTTCAGTACAATTTTCCATTGTTGCAACCTCTCGATACACCACAGCATCATCTGCAAAAAGCCTCAGTGAACTTCCGATGTCATCCACCAGGTCATTTATGTATATTGTGAATAGCAACGGTCCTATGACACTCCCCTGCAGCACACCTGAAATCACTCTTACTTCGGAAGACTTCTCTCCATTGAGAATGACGTGCTGCGTTCTCTTATCTAGGAACTCCTCAATCCAATCACACAATTGATCTGATAGTCCGTATGCTCTTACTTTGTTCATTAAACGACTATGGGGAACTGTGTCAAACGCCTTGCGGAAGTCAAGAAACACGGCATCTACCTGTGAACCCGTGTCTAAGGCCCTCTGAGTCTCGTGGACGAATAGCGCGAGCTGGGTTTCACACGATCGTCTTTTTCTAAACCCATGCTGATTCCTACAGAGTAGATTTCTAGTCTCCAGAAAAGACATTATACTCGAACATAA
Source organism: Schistocerca gregaria (assembly GCF_023897955.1). NCBI lineage: Eukaryota > Metazoa > Arthropoda > Insecta > Orthoptera > Acrididae > Schistocerca > Schistocerca gregaria. The sequence continues at coordinate 959,580,333 of NC_064921.1, read as the reverse complement.
TACGTGTTCCAAAATTCTACAACTGATCGACGTTAGAGATATAGGTCTATAGTTCTGCACATCTGTTCGACGTCCCTTCTTGAGAACGGGGATGACCTGTGCCCTTTTCCAATCCTTTGGAACGCTTCGCTCTTCTAGAGACCTAGATTATAGATGTGATATGGCATAGGTCATCCTTCGATCGATTGTAGAACTTGGAAACCCATTCAGGGAACATTCGTTCACATTTTTGTTGAACGCAGTTGGTTTTTACCATCGTGTATTAAAACATTTCCTTTTATCAATAGTGAAATTTATAAATGATGTTTTGTGAATAGAATAAAATTTCCAATGGTAAACTTAACTGCTTTTTCGACGTTATTTTACCAGCTAACTAAAAATAGGAAAGCCTAGAACCCTTTCCACTAAATTTAGTTAGTATTAAGATTCTTTTACAGGGAGTGCAGTGGAGCTGACGCTGAGATCATTTAGTATTTGGTTATATCATCGCTAGTCTCACTGAACTCTTCTGAATTCTACATGTCATGTGTGGTCTGGCGTCTCCTTACCAGCAACAGGTCCCAGGTTCAAACTAGTTAATTCCCTAAAAAACACGCTCAGAGCGTCGTTGCGCGAAAGTGGTAGGGAGACACGATATAGAACAATCAGACACCACCACAAATGTTTAGAAAATGGCGACCCTGCCAGGATAGTAAAATACCATGATTGAAGTTCGACCACAAGCCTAACTAGGTCAGAAAAATATCCTGCTAAAATTTTTCGTAGTAAAAAAATTTTTTTCCTGACGTTATACATAGTCGAAAACAGTAGCTGGACCGATAGGTAGTTAAAGTATTCAAGAAAAAGTAAGAATTCTAGCAGAAACAATAGCATATATAAGTTATGAATTCTGAAAATTGTTAGAATTAAGTTTTCTCTCCAATGCAAGCGCAGGTGGCGGATACATCGTTGACAAATTGGTTCTGACCCAACAAGTAAGTGAATGGTTTGTCAAGTCGTGTGTACAAAAAGTTTATCAAACACGTGAGATCGTATGAGCGCATGTTGACTAGAAGTAGGGCGCTTGAATTGCTTTTAAAGCAGAAAATAAGGGATTCGGAAAGATTAGCAATGGCAAATCTAGACCTTGACCGAATTGAGGTAGAGACCCAGCATGAAAATGGACAGAGAATAGAGGACAGTACAACAGACGATACAATATCGCGAGATATAGGACAGATAACGCACCATAACGAGGATAATGTACGCCAAGGCACAGAAAACCTAGGTCAGCATACGACAGAGGAGCAGGAAAGTAGAGAGGCAGTCGATGAGGATTTTAACCTGCGTCTTGAATACGTAGAACCCATAGTACAAGTAATCAGAGCTCCCTCACCACAGAGTACAAGGAACGCGAGCAGAAACGTGTTACAGCACAGTTCAATGCAATCGGTTGCGAACCAACACTTGGGCGAAAACACAGAGCGTAGGACGTCGGAAGAAAAGGCAATAGGACCCACCAATCTGGCAGAATTATTACAAGAAATTACGGAAACCATGACAAGGCAAAATAAAGACATAGCGAACAAAATTCAAATTCACAATGCAGAAACCACGAGACAAATGCGTGAGATTAAAGAACAAAACAAAAAAATTCAGTTACACCTAAGTCATATTGAAGACGAGGCAAAAGAATCTCGAGAAGTGATAGGAAACTAAATAACAGGTTATAATCAATTGAGAACAGACATTGACAAGGTACAATCGGACGTACAAACATTGCGTAATGACATTCAGGACGAGATCAAAACATTACGTAACGACAGCCAGGGAGAAGTCAAGAAACTAAAGAAACAGATAAACGTAATTACTAGACAAGCAGCAGGTACAGCGCGTGAAATTGTTGAAAACAGTGTGTTACACAAACGTATCACAAAAGCAGCGCTGAAAAGATATGATAACCGCATAGTCAAAATAGAAGCGCAAACGAAGCGACAATTTCAGAAATTGCGAGCAGAGTTGCTGCAAACCATTGAAGAGCGTAGTGAACAGGATCGAACAAGCACAGAATCTGCAACCACACCCGTATCTGCAACAGCACCGGAAAAACAAGAAATTAACGAAGATATTACGCATTTGCGATTCCAATCACAGGCGGATAGTAGCATATGTGAAATCAGACAGTCTGCACCGTGGGTACGCGAAAGTTACAGTGGACAATATCCAATGGGTCTACCACAACCGGAAAGAACGACGGGAGAAATGATCAGAAACAAGTGGCGAAGAATCGCGAAGTTCATATGGAACTATGACGAAGTACGACAACGATCATTTCCTCACAGTCAGAAAATTTCAACTCTTTCGAGAAGGAAACTCATTACATCCACGAACTTTTATTGATCAATTCCGAGTAGGATTACCAGAACACTGGACGCTAGCACACAAATTAGACTTTATATGTGCACACATGTCAGGAACAGTCGCAGAAATCATGCAAAATGTTGCAGCGACATGCCGATCGTACGAAGATTTCAGAGAGAAGTTTCTCTCACGATATTGGTCAAGGCAAGCACAGAACAGAGTGAAGTGCGAATTATTACAGAACCCATATTTTGAAAATTCATGAGAAAAGAGTCCCGTGAAAATTTTCGAAGTAATGGCAAACAAAAATCAATGCTTAGATGTACCATACAGTGACGGAGAGTTGATTAAATTATGCGCGATGAAGCTACCATTGAAATACCAGCAATCATTAGTAGGTCGCGGAAGCAATGACGTCGAAGCATTTAAAGGTATTCTAAGGGAACTAGAGTTCATATTCTCGGAAGATGATGCAAGAAAAAGACGAAGCGCACGTGAAAACGAAAGCAAAAAGCAGTGGAATCCACAAGACACAGTACGAAGAAACAATAATTACGAACCACGTGATAACTTCGCACCAAGAAATGACAATAGATTTCAACAAAGTACCGGTTATGGATTTAGAAGAGAATATGGCAATAACTATAATTCACCCAGGAACGGCAACACCTATTACAGAGGGAAAAACGACAACCGGAACGGGTACTGGAGAACCAATAGACCGACAAATTATCAACCAAGAAACCACTATCAACAAACTGAACAAGAAAAGCGAATGCAGATAGAAGAGGTTGAGGTAAGACCACCAAAACCCGATAAACGTTCGGATTGACTACTAAGCGCCCATGCCAAAGAGAATGACGCACCGACCCAGGATAATTGCAGCACCTTGAACAGAGAAGTAAAGATCTTATCACGATAAGAGCAGAAGGAAGAAACAAATCCGCAGGGACCAGATGAAAACGAAGACAAGAAAATAACAATATCGTGTTGGGACGAAATTAATTGGGAGAATACAGACGAGGAAGATGAATTACCGGAGGCATGCACAACGAATGTAGGAGGAAAGGACGAAGTAATGAGTATTGCAGAGCTATTTGAGATGGAAACCAGGGAAAGCGAATTCAATGAGGATAATGCGCATTCGACAGAAGTTAAAAATAAGTTACAAGTGGGCACACAACCCAACATATATAACGAAGGAAGTTATGAAGCGATAATTAGAGCATTTAGATGCGATTATGTGGAAGTAGCGACGAAGAAGGAGAAGATAGACGAGGATGAGGAAAAAGTAGGCGATGTAGAAGAAAGCGTAAATGTAGGAAGAAATAGAGAAGAGGAAATAAAAGAGAGAGAAGTAGCAGTCGAAGCTTATCCTACAGAAAGTTCGAATTCACAAGGGAAATTCCTAAAAAGACTCGTGTATGATTCAGTGCAGGATTCGTTGATGCAAGAGGAAGAAGAACAGAACCAACCCTTTCAAATTCAACCAATTGTGAAGGCCATGGTAAAGAATATCCCAGTCAATATTGTAATTGATAGCGGAAGAGAACTGACTGCGATCTCAGAAAATTTATTCATGCAGTGTAATGCCAATGAGGAATTGCCAGTTCTGAAAACACGTATGATTAAAGTAAGAGGTCCTATTAGAGACAATGCTGAGAAAGTTACGAGACAAACAAGGTTAACTCTTTCGTGCCAAGGTCAAAAGATCGAAGCCAACTTCGTGATTATACCTAAACTAACTGTAGATTTGATTATAGGTGCAGATTTTTTAAATGAGAGACGAGCGATAGTGGATATGGGGAAAGGTAGCGTAACATTCGGGAATGTCACACTTCTCTTTGAGCAAAAGCTAACATTAGAAGAAATACCAGTTATAAACAAACAATTAAGAAGGACGCGAGATAAAGAGGATGAAGAATTAGAATGGTAAGCACAAAAGGGGGAATCGCCTCAACTCATGTTAGAAGTCCATAAAGAAATCGACGAAAAATTGCAAGTTCAAGGTTTTTTGGAACACAGTAAAAGAGAATTAGAGGGTATTTTACGAGATAAATCATAGGTACATTTACCTAAGGCTGGCAGTATTAAACACTTTCACTAAAAGCTTGAAGATTAATTTTATTACTGGTAAATAATCAGCACAATATTTCAAGATTATGTTGCAGATAAGATCGTCAGGTGAAAGAAGAATGAAGAGAGAGGAAGGTGGGAAAAAGAAAGTAGTTTCAATAATAACACCAATAGTCCAATGATTAAGGTGAAGGGATAAAGCGTAGATAGTCTAACAGCATGAAATACTAAAATGCCATACACCACGACACTACACAAAAATAAAAAACGAATTTGAGGATTCTTTAGTAGACGTTAAGATTCCAAATATCTTACAATTGTAACATGGAAAGGGTGCCGAAATTTGTAAAGCTTTTTAAGAAGGCGTATAACAAGTAGGTACTAGATATATGTTAGATGATTATAAGTAAAACTTTTTGTAAGAACCATTGTAAAAAACTCCAGCAAGGAAGAGATGCAACGACCCACAAGTTGCAACGCGAGATGTATCAAGAAAGAAATGGACGTAGTTAGCAAGACACGATTCCTACATAGCAGGAGCGTCGAGAGAAGGGAACAGACAGCGAAACTAACAGAATGCCCTTGTAGCGAAAGTGGGCAATAAATTTGCCCTCTAGGAGGAATCCTGCTGGGATGGAACAACGAGCCGCACAGTGACAGACCCCTGCTGAGACGCGGCGGGACGGCGCTGGGATGGTGAACGCTGAAAGGGTCTCCCAGCCCCGAATGAACGGAGCGAGCAAAAAACGGCCGGACGAGAAGACCGCTTGGGCAAACCACCACTAGCAAAAAATATGCGTAAAAGTCACACTACTGCTATTAAACACCACGCTGATGCACGAAACTGAAGAAGAACTTCCACAAAGTAAAAATGACACGCCCAAACAACTTATCAAACTGTTACTAGGAGGAGAACTTCAAAGCGACTAGTTATCAATAAATATTTCCAAATCCTGCCCAGAGAAAAACCAAGAAGCAAGTAAGAAGCAGAGTAAAAGCAGGAAGAACAGAAGTTGAAGTTTCGCAAGATTGAGACCAAGAAAGAAGATGGGTGAAGAATAGACGACATGTCTTCCCAAATCCCTACCCTATTCTAAACTAGTCGTCTGCGAAGTATTACAACTAAAAACGACCGTTTTCAGCGACACATAACGATGACTTTCACACATACAAAGCCAGTAAACCACGAGATTCTGCACTCACAGCTCCATTCCATTATGGGACCTCCACAACAGCAACACACTTGCAAAGCCAAGAAGAAACGACGAACGAAGCTGTACATCAAATAATTCCCCACATCAATCTCGCTCAAGTCCATCACGTTCATGCAATAACATTCGCCAACCTCATGCTTGAACATTCATAGCATTGTGTGAACGTGTGAAATCAAATTATGTGATGTAGGAATTGTGCAAAAGAAACGTGTGAAAAACTAAATAAGTTAAGCACACCAGACAGCTAATAAACTACAAAATAAGTCATTGACTAAGGACTTAAGTAAAAAATAGACTATCGATAAAAATAAGTCATTAGTTCTGAAATGGACAGTATATAAAGAAACAATATGTTACTTATTTTCTCCTCATAAAAATAAAAGAATAACTATATTTTACTTATTTCCTCCTTATAAAAACAAAGAATAAAAAATTGTCTTGTTGGATGTTTTCCCTTTCTTTAACATTTGTACCATTTATTAGGATAATACCTCAAAACGTGTGTATGTATATTTCTTTGTCAAAGCAATTTTTTTTATCATTTGTAAAATTTATTAGGATAATATCTCAATACTTGTGTATGTATATTTCTTTGTCAAAGTAATTCTTGGAAATAATTCTTATTTGTTAGTGTAACAATGTAGAAATGAGTGTCTAGAAACAAAAACATTTTACTTGTACGTCATATTTAGAAAATGTGTTAGGAATAGATTTTACTCAATTACTACATTTATAAAAAAAATATTTCTAAGAAAATCGATGTGAAAGACTCATCACTTTCGAAAACAAACTTCTTAAAAAACAAACTTCACACTTAAATAAAGAAAGAAAATAATTAAAAATTAATAATAGCATAAAAATATTCTTCTCTTGTCATTTTTAATTATAATGTGGAAGAATATAAAAATATAAATTAGTAATACAAACTAGCATAGAACAGAATAATGTGGCTGAACAGTGCACAACAAAATTTAGATAAATTAGAAAATTTTTGACTGACTTAGACAACGATTCAATCATTGCCTAAATTCAGTGCAAAAATTAAGTTCGAAGGGTGGTGATATGTAAGGTGTCAGGCAAATCCAACACCTTACATGAAAACCCTGACATAATAAGCAAATCTACTAGTATGTCACATAGCTCCGAATAAATCGTGACATTAAATTAACCAAAGTAATATGAGTAACGAGTGAGCAAATGGAATACAACAGACACGATATAGAACAATCAGCACCACCATGAATGCTTAGAGATTTACGCTAGGTTTGTACTTAGATATGTAGACGGGTTTTATTTTGTGTTGTTTATTATGTTCCGCCATTGCACTGATTTGTATTGTGGGCCATTATCACAAATTATTCGTTCCACTCGACCTACTTGTCTGAGAAAATGTTGTCTAAATGCTTTACTTATAGTAAGACCTGTTGCCCGTTTTAATGGTGTCAAGGTAACATGTTTAGAAGTAAGTTCCTAAACGACAAATATGAAAATATATCCATTTTTTGTGCGTGGGAGGGGCCCATCAAATCTGTTGCAGCTATTTGTTTTAATCTTTTAGGGATTATTGGAAACATAGGTGGTTTGGTTTGGAAAGTGACGTGTTTAGCCCTCATACATTTTTTGCATTTGACTAATACTGTTCTAATTCGTCTTTCCATATTAGGAAAATGGCTTGTTTGTTTTATTTTTAAAAAGCATTTCTTTGGTCGTAAGTGGCCATCACTTAAATGTGTATACCATATGTACTTATTAATTAGTTCATCTGGGATATAAATGAACCATTCATTTGTTGCAACATTTCGTCTAAAAAATGAAACATTGTTTTTTACGAGATAGTGCTGTCGAATGTCTGGAAAATCCTTACTTCTCCACTCGTGTTTGATTCCTAGTATTTCTGGATCCTTGTCCTGTTCTTTGCCTATATTTTTCAATGCTGTAGTAATGTAGTTTTCTAAAGGTACTTGTTTCAATAGCACATTGTAAACTGGGCTTGTGCTTCTTCTAAACCTATGTTATTGGATGCACACTGTGGACATCGTGATAAAGCATCTGCTAATACATTCGCTGGTCCTGGTATGTGTGTAATAGTGAAGTCAAATTCATGTAGTATTAACATCTATGTGGCTAACCTCCCATAAGTTAGTTTGGCGGATAACAGAAATTCTAATGCTTTGTGACCAGTGTATACTTTTGTTTTTCTTCCGAATAGGAAGTATCGAAAACGTTGGAAGCCCCATACAATGGCCAATGCTTCCAGCTCCGTGACTGAATAGTTTTTCTCGCTTTTTATGAGTACTCGACTGGCAAATGCAATTGTTCTATATGATCTTTGCCCTGCCTGTTCGTATTCTTGGAATAAAAGAACTCCTAAACCTGTTTTCGCGCTATCAGTGACCATACAAAAATTTTGTGTTAGATCAGGATGTGCTAAAATCGGTGCTGTTGTTAGTGCGTTTTTCACTTTTAAAAATTCTTCATTGGTTTGTTGATCCCATACCCATGGCGTATTTTTTCCAGTCAAGCACATAGGCATGGTGTTGCGAGAGAGTCGATCCAAATAAATTTTTTTATAGAATCCGATGAGACCTAGAAATCCTCTGAGAGTTTTCTTATTATGTGGAATACAGAATTCTTTGATTGCCATTAGTTTTTGTGGGTCGGGCACTACCCCTTTCTCGGAAATTATGTCCTAGAAATTTGACCTCTCGCCTTCCAAATTTGGATTTTGTTATATTTACTGTGACCCCATGCTCTTTCATGATCTGTAAAAACTGATTTAATGTGTCGTTGTGATGTTCCCAAGAGGGTTATGCTATAATCACATCATCAACATAACAAGTAATTTTTTGTAACATTTCAGGACCGAGTATGGTGTTAAATCCCCTAATAAACGCTGTTGATGATATGTTTAAACCATATGGCAATCGTTTAAACTGGTAACATCCACCGAATACGACAAATACTGTAAATTTTCTACATTCAGTGGCCAATTCTATTATCCAGAAACTACTCTGTAAATCAATTGATGAAAATATCTTAGCACTGTGGAAGTTTTGTATCAATTCCTCTAATTTTTCTGGGCGATCTGTCTCAGTGATTATGATTTTGTTGATCTGTCTGGAATCAAGCACTAACCTGATTCTCCCATCTCGTTTTTGTACAATATGGAGCGGGCTGTTATATGTGGAGGTAGCTGGTTCAATAATATCGTCATCTAACATTTTAGATATCTCCTGGAATACTTTATTCCTGTAGCTTAATGGGATTGTATAGGGTGGCACTCTAAATGGTTTGTGCTGTTTTACTTCAAACTTGTACTGAAAGTGCTTAATACTGCCAGTCTTAGGTAAAAATACCTCTGATTTATCTCGTAAACTACCCTCTAATTCTCTCTTACTGTGTTCCGAAATACCTTGAACTTCTTGCAATATTTCGTCGATATCTTTATGGACTTTTAACATGAGTTGAGGCGATTCCCCCTTTTGTGCTTACCATTCTAATTCTTCATCCTCTTTATCTCGCGTCCTTCTTAATTGTTTGTTTATAACTGGTATTTCTGCTAATTTTAGCTTTTGCTCAAAGAGAAGTGTGACATTCCCGAATGTTACGCTACCTTTCCCCATATCTATTATCGCTCGTCTCTCATTTAAAAAATCTGCAGCTATGATCAAATCTACAGTTACTTTAGGTACAATCACGAAGTTGGCTTCGATCTTTTGACCGTGACAAGAAAGAGTTAACCTTGTTTGTCTCGTAACTTCCTCAGCATTGTTTCTAATAGGACCTCTCACTTTAATCTTACGTGTTTTCAGAACTGGCAATTCCTTATTGGCATTACACTGCATGAATAAATTTTCTGAGTTCGCAATCAGTTCACTTCCGCTATCAGTTACAATATTGACTGGGATATGCTTTACCAAGGCCTTCACAATTGGTTGAATTTGAAAGGGTTGGTTCTGTTCTTCTTCCTCTTGCATCAACGAATCCTGCACTGAATCATACATGAGTCTTTTTAGGAATTTCCCTTGTGAATTCGAACTTTCTGTAGGATAAGCTTCGACTGCTACATCTCTCTCTTTTATTTCCTCTTCATTATTTATTCCTTCGTTTACGCTTTCTTCTATATCCTCTACTTTTTCCTCATCCTCATCTATCTTCTCCTTCTTCGTCGCTACTTCCACATAATAGCATCTAAATGCTCTAATTATCGCTTCATAACTTCCTTAACTATATACGTTGGGTTGTGTGCCCACTCGTAACTTATTTTCAGCTTCTGTCGACTGCGCATTATCCTCATTGAATTCGCTTTCCCTGGTTTCCATCTCAAATAGCTCTGCCATACTCATTACTTCGTCCTTTCCTCCTACATTCGTTGTGAATGCCTCTGGTAATTCATCTTCCTCGTCAGTATTCTCCCAATTAATTTCGTCCCAACACGATATTGTTATTTTCTTGTCTTCGTTTTCATCTGGTCCCTACGGATTTGTTTCTTCCTTCTTCTCTTCTCGTGATAAGATTTTTACTTCTCTGTTCAAGGTGCTGTAATTGTCCTTGGTCGGTGAGTCATTCTCTTTGGCATTGGGCGCTTAGCTGTCAATTGGAACGTTTATTGGGGTTTGGTGGTCTTTCCTCCACCTCTTTTACCTGTATTCTCTTTTCTTGTTCAGATTGTTGATAGTGGTTTCTTTGTTGATAATTTGTCGGTCTATTGGTTCTCCAGTACCCGTTCCGGTTGTCGTTTTTCCCTCTGTAATAGGTGTTGCCGTTCCTGGGTGAATTATAGTTATTGCCATATTCTCTTCTAAATCCATAACCGGTTCTTTGTTGAAATCTATTGTCATTTCTTGGTGCGAAGTCATCACATGGTTCGTAATGATTGTTTCTTCGTAATGTGTCTTGTGGATTCCACTGCTTTTTGCTTTCGTTTTCACGTGCGCTTCGTCTTTTTCTTGCGTCATCTTCCGAAAATTTGAACTCTAGTTCCCTTAGAATACCTTTAAATGCTTCGACGTCATTGTCTCCGCGACCTAGTAATGATTGCTGGTATTTCAATAGAAGCTTCATCGCGCATATTTAATCAACTCAATGTATGGTACATCTAAGCATTGATTTTTCTTTGCCATTAATTCGAAAAATTTCACGGGACCCTTCTCTCATGAATTTTCAAAATATGGGTTCTGTAATAATTCGTACTTCACTCTTTCGATGCTTCGCTGGACCAATATCGTGAGAGAAACTTTTCTCTGAAATCTTCGTACGATCGGCATGTCGCTGCAACATTCTGCATGGTTTCTGCGACTGTTCCTGACATGTGTGACATATAAAGTCTAATTTGTGTGCTAGCGTCCAGTGTTCTTGTAATCTTACACGGAATTGATCAATAAAAGTTCGTGGATGTAATGAGTTTCCTTCTCTAAAGTGTTGAAATTTTCTGACTGTGAGGAAATGATCGTTGTCGTACTTCGTCATAGTTCCATATGAAATTCGCGATTATTCGCCACTTTTGTTTCTGATCATTACTCGTTCTTTCCGGTTGGGATAGATCCATTGGATATTGTCCACTGTAACTTTCGCCTACCCTTGCGCAGTATCGTTGGAGTGGTACGCAATAATTTTCTTCCATCTGTTGTGAACGTGTAGCTGAATGCATTGCACTGTACTCTTCGCGACCTGGCTTTCCATTGTCACGTATGTTACTTCCCGTCTGTGATTGGAATCGCAAATGTGTAATATCTTCGTTAACTGATTGTGTTTCCGGTGCTGTTACAGATACGGATGTGGTTACAGACTCTGTGCTTGTTCAATTCTGTTCACTACGCTCTTCAATGGTTTGCAGCAACTCTGCTCGCAATTTCTGAAATTGTCGCTTCGTTTGCGCTTCTATTTTGACTATGCGGTTATCATATCTTTTCAGCGCTGCTTTTGTGATACGTTTGTGTAACACACTGTTTTCAACAATTTCACGCGCTGTACCTGCTGCTTGTCTAGTAATTACGTTTATCTGTTTCTTTAGTTTCTTGACTTCTCCCTGGCTGTCGTTACGTAATGTTTTGATCTCGTCCTGAATGTCATTACGCAATGTTTGTACGTCCGATTGTACCTTGTCAATGTCTGTTCTCAATTGATTATAACCTGTTATTTAGTTTCCTATCACTTCTCGAGATTCTTTTGCCTCGTCTTCAATATGACTTAGGTGTAACTGAATTTTTTTGTTTTGTTCTTTAATCTCACGCATTTGTCTCGTGGTTTCTGCATGGTGAATTTGAATTTTGTTCGCTATGTCTTTATTTTGCCTTGTCATGGTTTCCGTAATTTCTTGTAATAATTCTGCCAGATTGGTGGGTCCTATTGCCTTTTCTTCCGACGTCTTACACTCTGTGTTTTCGCCCAAGTGTTGGTTTGCAACCGATGCATTGAACTGTGCTGTGACACGTTTCTGCTCGCATTCCTTGTACTCTGTGGTGAGGGAGCTCTGATTACTTGTACTATGGATTCTACGTATTCAAGACGCAAGTTAGAATCCTCATTGGCTGTCTCTCTACTTTCCTGCTCCTCTGTCGTATGCTGACTTATGTTTTCTATGTCTTGACGTACATTATCCTTGTTATGGTGCGTTATATGTCCTATTTCTCGCGATACTGTATCGTCTGTTGTACTGTCCTCCATTCTCTGTCCATTTTCATGCTGGGTCTCTACCTCAATTCGGTCAAGGTCTCGATTTGCCATTGCTAATCTTTCGGAATCCCTTATTTTCTGCTTTAAAAGCAATTCAAGCGCCCTACTTCTAGTCAACATGCGCTCATACGACCTCACGTGTTTGATAAACTTTTTGTACACACGACTTGACAAACCATTCACTTACTTGTTGGGTCAGAACCAATATGTCAACGATGTATCCGCCACCTGTATGCTTGCATTGGAGAGAAAGCTTAATTCTAACAATATTAAAATTCATAACTTAATTATGCTATTGTCTCTGCCAGACTCACTTCAAATTGAATAATTTTAATATCTATCGCTGCAGTTACTGTTTTCGACTATGTATAACTTTAGAAAAAATAATTTTTTTTACTACATAAATTTTTCAACAGGATATTTTTCTGACCTAGTTAGGCATGTGGTCGACCTTCAGTCATGGTATTTTACCATCCCGACAGGGTCGCCATTTTCTAACATTATATGTGGTGTCTGTTTGTTCTATATCGTGTCTCCATTCCACATTCATGCAACTACGCTCTGAGCGTGTTTTTTAGGGAATTGACTAGTTTGAACGTGGGACCTGTTGCTGGTAAGGGGACGCCAGACCACACATGACATGTGGAATTCAGAATAGTGCAGTGAGACTAGCGGTGTTATAACCAAATACTTAATGATTTCAGCGTCAGCTCCACTGCACTCCCTGTAAAAGAATCTTAATACTAACTAAATTTAGTGGAAGAGGTTCAGGGCTTTCCTATTTTTAGTTAGCTCGTAAAATAACGTCGAAAAAGCAGTTAAGATTATCATTGGAAATGTTATTCTACTCACAAAACATTGTTTATAAATTGCACTATTGATAAAAGGAAATGTTTTAATACAGGATGGTAAAAACCAACCGTGTTCTACAAAAAAGGGAACGAATATTCCCTGAATGGGTTTCCAAGTTATACAATGGATCGATGGATGACCTATGCGATACCACAACTATAATCTAGGTTTGAATTAAGTTTCACAAAAGAGAAAACTATCAAAATGGTTTACAGTGACCCTCAATTATCTTTATTTACTTATCGAACTTGTCGTAAATTACAGTGGCTGATGTGACTTCTCAATAACTATATAACAGAAAAATCATCGCGTTCCAGATTTTTTCTTTAAGTGGCAAATGTGAACACCATGAGCTTTAATTGACGATCGACACTAGTATTACGCAAAAAGGGAGTGTAACAGATGAGACTTCGTCAGTTCTGAGTGAAGCTTTTTGCGCGGTTATGCGGCGTCGCGTGCGTTCATTACCTTGTCGGTGTTCATCAGGGGGCGGCGGGCAGCACAGCTGCGCTCACCTCACTGTCTCGGAAGCAATTCTCTCCTAACTTCTCCTTTCTACAATTTACCGAAGTTGGTTTAAAAAAACTATCTTGCTGTGTTTTCATTTGACCAATCAGTTTCTCAATGTTAACCTTAAGCTCCGCCTACAAAAATTCTGTCTATCCAATGAGAAACGTTATACTTTTCGTGGTGGGGCAATGTTTTTAAAGTTTGCAACGTGACAGGGACGCGAAAAAGTCTCACGCTAAAACGTGCAGCTGGTGTGGTCCTTTTAACGTTATCGTAAGATCTATACTGTTCCTCTGGAGAGCTCTACCTTTTAACATGGGCTGGGGGGTGGTTCTAACGTAACAGAGACGCGAAAAAGTCTCACGCTAAGGCTCTAGCTTTTAACATGGCCTGGTGGGGTGGTCCTAACGGTTAGCTGGCGACGTGGGTGTCCGTTCCTTATCGTAGGGCCATCTAACTCAACACGGTTCTGCTCTCGGCTTCTTTTCTCGTTTCTCCCCTCGGAACTGCGTCTGTCTCACGGTGGGAAGGTATGACATGCATTTAGGCATGCTTTTGTTAGTCTGTGGTATTCGATTTGCTCAATTGTTACTCGTATTACTTTGATTAATTTAATGATCGATTTATTCGGAGCTATGTGACATACTACTGGATTTGCTTATCATGTCAGGGTTTTCATGGAAGGTGTTGGATTTGCCTGACACCTTACAACCATTCTGCACATACACTATGTGATCAAAAGTATCCGCACACCAACAAAAAATACTTTTTTCGTATTAGGAGCGTTGTGCTGCCACCTACTGCCAGGTACTCCATATCAGCAACCTCAGTTGTCATTAGACATCGTGAGAGAGCAGAATGGGGCGCTCCGCGGAACTCACGGACTTTGAACGTGGTCGAGATTTCCAAATTCCTAAACATCCCTAGGTCCACTGGTTCCGATGTGATAGTGCAGTGGAAATGTGAAGGGACACGTACAGCACAAAAGAGTACAGGCCGACCTCGTCTGTTGACTGACAGAGACCGCCGACATAGTAAGAGGGTCGTAATGTGTAATACGCAGACACATATCCAGGCCATCACACACGAATTTCAAACTGCATCAGGATCCACTGCAAGTACTATGACAGACGGGAGGTGAAAAAACTTGGATTTCATGGTCGAGCGGCAGCTCATAAGGCACACATTACGCCGGTAAATGCCAAACGACGTCTTGCTTGGTAAAAATTTCGAAATTTGTGGTAAGGTCTTATGGGACCAAACTGCTGAAGTCATCGGTCCCTAAGCTTACACACTACTTAATCTAACTTAAACTAACTTACGCTATGGACAACACACACACCCATGGCCAAGGGAGGACTCGAACCTCCGACGGGGGGAGCCGCGCGGACCGTGACAGAGCGCCTTGACCGCGAGCCTTCCAAGCACGATCCTCGCTTTGTGTAAGGAACGTAAACACTGGGTGACTGAACAGTGGAAAAACATTGTGTGGAAAGACGAATCACGGTACACAATGTGGCGATCCGATGGCAGGGTGTGGGTGTAGCGAATGCCCGGTGAACGTCATCTGTGGCAAACTCGGCGGCAGTTCCTAGGAAGAGGTGGCGATCTGGACCTTGAAAGTTAGTTGAAAGTATAGTGAACCCCTTTTCTTACCTACATCAAGTCCAGTCACCTGACTAAAGCAGTACCCAATAGGAGTGCAGCATTCTAGGGGTGGAGGGTGCTAGGTCATGAATGAACACCGCGCTGATAGTGGGAAAATGTGGAACTTCTCATTTGATCATTGAATATTGAAACTGTAAATTCACTTATTTAATATGATTAAAACTGAAATGGAATTAAGTACTTAGGTAACTGATAGGTCAGATACGCAGTGTGGGTGTTAGTTTAGTTAGCATATGTACAGAAGACTATGTACGGCGTGTGTATGGAGGTGGCGGCCGAGAGTGTTTGACGCAAGCTGTCGGACGCCCGTGGGCCGGTGGCGTGGCGCGAGAGAGAGCAGACGATCTTGTGTCATCAACTGACGTCACGGCAGCGTCCTCTGGTGACCACGATATGAATTAAGCCAGTTGGGCTCTGGAGCTCGCGGTGAACACACTGTATACGGCCATCTAAAATATGGGTACTTGTGTCATGACCTGACGTCGCAGTGGCGTCCTCTGGTGACACCGATATGAACTAAGCCAGTTGCGCTCTGGAGCTAATGATGGATACATCGGGTGAAGCCATTTTGAATGACGGTACTTGTGTCATCAGCTGATGTCAGGAGAGCGCCCTCTGTTGGCACTGATATGAACTAAGCCGGTCCAGACCCAGTGGAGAGCACACCTGTTTGAAATTGGTTAAATAATAAAAATAAGTCCCGCTTTCCTGGCATTTTCCTAGGTGTGACGCATTAGCCTCTTGTAATTAGAACTTCCCGCCATTTTCTGGGGGGAGAGGGGTTAGGTTAGTGGAGGTAGCCCATTTGACCTCCTTCCCGCAGAAATTCAAACTTCCCGCCGCAATACGCCATCTTGGATGACGTCATCACCGCCATCTAGGATGACGTAATCGGCGCCATCTTGGATAGTGGTACTTTGTCCAAAAATCCCCCTTGTCCCAATACTTGTGATGTACTTAGGTTAGTTAGGTTTAAGTACGTCTAAGTTCTAGGGGACTGTCGACCTCAGATGTTAAGTCCCATAGTGCTCAGAACCATTTGAACCTCTATTTGTATGCTGGGCGCAGCTGCTTCGTGTGTCTACAACGCGATTTTGCAAACGTCTCTACGGCACCGCTTCTTCAGAGCTCTACAGACGGATACTTTCTCTTATAGCCGATTGCGCTTCGCAGTTGAAAGCTGTGAAAAGTACTACGAGGTATCAGGGATTTCTTTAAGTTAACTCGGCTGTAGTACTGTGTTAGTAGTAAAGAATAAATTTATTAAAACTTCATGCATGATGCGTAATTTTTTCACGTATCTGAGTATGCACGCAGCCATATGTGTCGTACAATGACATTTGTGTAGATACATTTAGCAGCAGACATGGTTTGCGAAATATATTGCGATGGAGCTAAATTTACACGTCATGTATGATGCGGCAGTTTTTATGTGATTATGACGCCTATCTGATATGATTTTGTAGGTACATTTAGCGGCTTATATGGGTACTGTATGGAAAATGGGTTGCGAATAGACTTGTAGGAAAGACGTAATAAGTGTAAACGTCACGCAAAGTGTGACAGTTAATCACGCAACTGTTTGTGACGTCATATGTTCCAGACTACAATAGGCAGGTTATTCTAACCCTCACAGCGATTGTTGACTGACAGTAAGGGATATACGTGCCGAGTTTAGTAGAAATCGGTCCAGTGGTATAGGAGGACATGTTAGAACATACATACACTGATGTCCAAAATTAAAGCAACAAACACCGACTTACGAGTTCTGTGTACAATTCACGATGTAATCATACAAAACTGTCGACAGATGCCCTTAGGATCGTGTTCTGCTAAGAAGGTGGCATTCCGGTCAACGGACAACCACACCAGCGATGACGTCAGGGCATCTATCAAACCGGGTAGTGTTTGCCTGGTAGTTCCTCATCCACAACTGCTGTGTACACAGTCACAGACGGTGCAGTATCGCACATAGAAGACGCCTGCTAGACTTTTTGCTGCGGAGGGCCATGCGAAGAATGGAAGCAGGACAGTCGTAAACTGATGTGGCCCAATGGCTTAATGTGAATCGTTCTGTCGGATGTGGCGACAGTTTATACAGACCGAAATTGTATCCCGAAGACTAGGGCAGGGCCGACCATTTATGACATCAGAAAGAGAGGACCGTTATTTGGTTTTAAGCGGACGACGATACCGCCGTAGTAGTGCATGGCAACTGGCATCTGATCCCGCAGTATCCACTGGACATGGTGTATCGAGGCAAACGGTGTACGAAAGGCTTTGGAAGAGTGGCTTTTACTGTCGGAGATCCACTGTATGTGTTCCTTTGGCGTGTCTTCACAGTAAGGAAAGTCTAGAGTGGAGTCGTCCGTGAGTCGAATAGTGGGCAAATGTTCTTTTCACACAAGAGTTTCGATCTGATCTGGAGTGTGACTCTCGACGGATTCGCATCTGAAGGAAAGTGAACTCGGTTTCTGGACTCAAACATTGAAGAAAGAGACCGATATCGTGGAGGATCCCTGATGGTGTGAGCAGGAATTATGTTAAGCATACAAAATTGTAAGGGTGACCGCCAATGTTTAACTGCTGTCACGTATCATGCCGATACCTTGGGACTTCATGAGCGGTTGTTGCGATGTGCTGTAGGCCCAGATTTCGTATTAGTGAACGATAATGCTCGATCTCGTAGAGCAGACAGTTGATGGTTTCTTCTAAACGGAAGATTTTTCACGCATGGCGTGGCCTGCTGGATCTCCTGATTTGGATTCTATAGACCATGTTTAGGATGCACGGGGAGACGGGTTGCATCACGTCAGTTTCCACCGACCACTATCCAGGACTTGCGAGCAGCTCTGCAGGAGAAATGGGCGTTATTGCCTCAACATGAGGTTGATAACATCATTCACTGTATGCCCCGTCGTTGTCATGCCTGTATTGCTGCGAGAGGTGTTCACGCCCCGCCGGCCGCGGTGGTCGAGCGGTTAAGGCGCTCAGTCCGGACCCGAGCGACTGCTACGGTCGCTGGTTCGAACCCTGCCGCGGGCATGGATGTGTGTGATGTCCTTAGGTTAGTTAGGTTTAAGTAGTTCTAAGTTCTAGGGGACTGATGACCACAGATGTTAAGTCCCATAGTGCTCAGAGCCATTTTTTTGTTCACGCCCCATACTGAGCACATTAACCAGTTGTCAGAAAGTGTATGGAAATCGTTACGTTGCAAAAAATGAAGAAAATTTTTTCTACCTCTATGTATGTTGCAGTTGTTTAGGTTCTGTGTTCTTCACGTAGTTTCTACTTAACTATCACCTATGTATACTGTTTTGTGTCAAAATAAACACAACCTTGCAAAACTTTCGTTTCTTGCTTTTTTGTGGACACCAGTGTACATACATACATCAATTTTTGTAATGTGGGTGAATGGACTGACGGAAATGGAGAGTGTTACACGACGATCGCCTTATTCGAATGATACCAAACTCATCCTCCAGGATTTCCATGTCCGCGAGAAATGTTATGCTCAGGGGAAATGCACGCGCAGCTAATCGCTTATCGTTGTCTTTCCTACTTTGAGAAAGGTATAACCATTATGTGATGGAACTCGTAGCGTTGTAGCGACAGATCGGCCAGACAGTTGGCCATAGAGCAATCAACAACTGCAGATCGCATGGTAACGTGATGGACTCGGGATAAGAGTCTGGCAAGAAGAACAGACACTGTTTCCCCCAGAAGGACTACATTACGAGAAGATCATAGGATCGTTCGACAGACTAATGCGAACACACGGATGACAAAAGCTGAAATACTGGCAGAGACTACAGGAACAGTCAGGTGGGACACTGAGTGGCATTCTGTGATGTTCAGTGACGAGTCTCGCATCCACCTGTGGGGGACAGACAGAAGCCAATGTGTCCACAGAAGACCTCGCGAAAAGTTACGGTCATCAGCGATACTCGAGACCCACACCTCTCGAACTGCATGCTAGCAAAGCTGGTCCAGTAATTGACGAAGGAAGGCAGAATACTCGCCAGTATATAGCGAGACTTGTAAACCATGTTGTAATACCCGTGACGAAAGTACCACATGGCAAGTTCCAACAGGGTATTTCAAGATACTACAGTGTGTGTGTGTGTGGTCTTCAGTCCTGAGATTGGTTTGATGCTACTCTATCCTGTGCAAGCTTCTTCATCTCCCAGTACCTACTACAACCTACGACCTTCTGAATCTGCTTAGTGTATTCATCCCTTGGTCTCCCTCTACACAACAGTGTAGTCACATAATAAAAGCCTTGAGAAATGTATAGATCATTGACTGGCCTACTCGGTCCTCTAATTTATCATCCACAGAGGATGTGTCGGATGCAGAGGGAAGACGTGTACATTCATATCTGCCTCCACCCAGCAAATTTCCTGAACTGACACGGCATGAGCTTATGACATCGCAAGAAATTGCTGAAGACGACATTCAGGCTGTTTGCTTTATATATATATATATATATATATATATATATATATATATATATATATATATATATATATCTCGACACGATATCGACCTTTTGCGCAACTGGTAAACGGTCCATTTTAATACAGGTAATGTATCACGAAGCAAATACCATCCGCTCTGGCGGAATGTTACGTGGTACCACGTACTTATGCGTTTGTTACTACTACAGCGCCATCTATCACAAAGAGAAAAAAATGGTCCAACTAAAACATTCATATTTCTTTACGTACTAAACGAATATGTAATAAAAAATGGGGGTTCCTATTTAAAGAAAAAAAGTCGCATTTGATATCCGTTTGACCTATGGCATCGCCATCTAGCGGGCCAACCATGGCGCCATCTGGTTTCCCCCTTCAAGCTAGACGAGTTTCGTTCTTTGTTGTTTTTTCGTTTGATGCTTATTTCGTGAGATATTTGGCCCTGTCACTATCAATGGACCAACATGCATATATATATAGTGTGTTACAAAAAGGTACGGCCAAACTTTCAGGAAACATTCCTCACACACAAATAAAGAAAAGATGTTATGTGGGCATGTGTCCGGAAAGGCTTAATTTCTATGTTAGAGGTCATTTAATTTCGTCAGTATGTACTGTACTTCCTCGATTCACCGCCAGTTGGCCCAATGGAAGGAAAGTAATGTTGACTTTGGTGTTTGTGTTGACATGCGACTCATTGCTCTACAGTACTGGCACCAAGCACATCAGTACGTAGCATCAACAGGTTAGTATTCATCGCGAACGTGGTTTTGCAGTCAGCGCAATGTTTACAAATGCGGAGTTGGCAGATGCCCATTTGATGTATGGATTAGCACGGGGCAATAGCCGTGGCGCGGTACGTTTGTATCGAGACAGATTTCCAGAACGAAGGTGTCCCGTCAGGAAGACGTTCGAAGCAATTGATCGCCGTCTTAGGGATCACGGAACATTCCAGCCTATGACTCGCAACTGGGGAAGACCTAGACGGACGAGGACACCTGCAATGGACGAGGCAATTCTTCGTGCAGTTGACGATAACCCTAATGTCAGCGTCAGAGAAGTTGCTGCTGTACAAGGTCACGTTGACCACGTCACTGTATGGAGAACCAGTTGTTTCCTTAGCATGTACAGCACGTGCAGGAGCTATCAGCAGGTGATTGGCCTCTACTGGTACACTTCTGCGAATGGTTCATCCAACAATGTGTCAATCCTCATTTCAGTGCAAATGTTCTCTTTACGGATGAGGCTTCATTCCAACGTGATCAAACTGTAAATTTTCACAATCAACATGTGTGGGCTGACGAGAATCCGGACGCAATTGTGAAATCACGTCATCAACACAGATTTTCTGTGAACGTTTGGGCAGGCATTGTTGGTGATGTCTTGATTGGGCCCCATGTTCTTCCACCTACGCTCAATGGAGCACGTTATCATGATTTCATACGGGATACTCTACCTGTGCTGCTAGAACATGTGCCTTTACAAGTACGACACAACATGTGGTTCATGCACGATGGAGCTCCTGCACATTTCAGTCGAAGTGTTCGTACGCTTCTCAACAACAGATTTGGTGACCGATGGATTGGTGGAGGCGGACCAATTCCATGGCCTCCACGCTCTCCTGACCTCAACCCTCTTGACTTTCATTTATGGGGGCATTTGAAAGCTCTTGTCTACGCAACCCCGGTACCAAATGTAGAGACTCTTCGTGCTCGTATTGTGGACGGCTGTGATACAATACGCCATTCTCCAGGGCTGCATCAGCGCATCAGGGATTCCATGCGACGGAGAGTGGATGCATGAATCCTCGCTAAAGGAGGACGTTTTGAACATGTCCTGTAACAAAGTGTTTGAAGTCACGCTGGTACGTTCTGTTGCTGTGTGTTACCATTCCATGATTAATGTGATTTGAAGAGAATTAATAAAATGAGCTCTAACATGGAAAGTAAGCGTTTCCAGACACATGTCCACATAACATATTTTCTTTCTTTGTGTGTGAGGAATGTTTCCTTTTACTCGCTGTCAACCCTTACAAAATGATGAAAGGAAAGAAGTTTATCGCTGACTACTTTTCAGCTGTTCAAGCAGTCAAAGTATGGCATGAGGCATGATATTACAACTGTATTACTATCTGTATTCGCGATACATTTTGCGGACAGCGTCCACATGTAGCACTGAATGTAACCGCAAAATTATATCACTGTACAACATACTCGTATAGTTCACGAGATATGACGTCATAAACAGTAAAACGCTTGAGAAACTGCCGCATCGTGCCTGGTTGCTTCTAACTCTATTCACAACACATTTTGCAGGCAGAATCCACATATGCCGTTGAATGAAGTTTTATTACATTATTCTTTCCTACCAAGACTCTCCTACAGTCATGTCAACTGAAGGAAGTCCCTGACACCTAAGAGCACGTTTGACAGCTTTCAACTGCAAAGCACATATGGCTGTGGCTGTCTATGGAGCTATGAAAAGGTGTTGCCATAGAGACGTTTACAGAATCGTGTTGAGACACTCGAAGCAGCTGCCCCCAGAGTACAGAAACTGTCTCATGGTTTCAAAGGCGTTTTCATGAGTGCATGGAAATGAAATTTTTTTCTATAGTACACTGCAAACACAGTCCATTTTTGGTTTTCGTTTTTAATTGAAAACTGATAAAATAAATACCCACGCAGTTCCAAAGTTGTCAGCTAGTACGAGAGTGTTAATAAAACATTTTCGGGTTTCAAGCCACGTCAAGTGGTTTACTGCCCACGAGCTTTCGGCAGAGATCTCCTCTGCGATTGTCAAGTGGATGACTGTCGTGTGGTTGTCGTTGCCGTGCTTATATAGCCGCGCCGTCGCTCGTGACGTCGTTTGTGACATCACTGGTGCATTCTCCCGCACCATATATGGTAATGTTTTGGCCGTGCGACCAGCGGGCCTGCTTCAACTCCCTCAACACCGCATCCCACGCTGTACTCAGCTGCAATCCACCGTCTCTTCTGAAGGTGTTGTCAGAAATTCTAATCTCTATGGCCTCGTTTATCACTCTATTCCAGAAGCCATTAGTCCATTTAATAATAGACATCTCATCGAATGCATTTCGGAGTCAGCTGCTACAGCTGACTTTTCAGGATAGCGCAGATGGTAACACCTTTCATGTTCTATGCGGCGCTATTCAATAGTGCGAACAGTCTGGCCCACATAGAACTGCCCACATCCACACGGTACCTTGTAAATTCCTGGCGTTCTAAGGTCTACATTGTCTTTCACAGGTTTCATTAATTGCCAGATCTTTGTAGGAGCCCTGAAGATTGTGTCTGTTTTATGCAACTTCAGGAGCCGACTAAGCTTCCCTGTTGTCGAACCACAAAACGGTAAGAATGCAATCTGCTTGGTGTCTTCTTCATAGGTATTCTTCCTTTGAGTGTTGGATGACACTGCTTGTGAAATCTGTTTGTTGTTGTAACCGTTTTCCTTAAAAACTTGGCGTAAGTGGCTAAATTCTGTAGGAAAATTTTCAGGGTCTGAGACGGTTTCGCCGGCCGCGGTGGTCTCGCGGTTCTAGGCGCTCAGTCCGGAACCGCGCGACTGCTACGGTCGCAGGTTCGAATCCTGCCTCGGGCATGGATGTGTGTGATGTCCTTAGGATAGTTAGGTTTAATTAGTTCTAAGTTCTAGGCGACTGATGACCACAGATGTTAAGTCGCATAGTGCTCAGAGCCATTTGAACCATTTTTGAGACGGTTTCAGCTCGATGTGCTAAGGCCCTCAGAACTGACTGTTTCTGTGCTGGGTGATGGAAGCTGGTGGCATGCAGATACCGATTCGTGTGGGTGGGCTTGTGGTAAACGCTATGACCTAGAGACCCGTTGGGTTTATGGCAGGCAAGCATGTCCAAGAACGGCAGGTAACCCTCCTCCTCTACTTCGATTGTCAAGTTTATGTGGTCGTGGGTGCTGCTGAGGTGCTCCAGGAACTCTTCTAACTTTTCTTGTCCATGTGGCCAAATGACGAAGGTATCGTCGACGTAGTGACAAAAATAGCTCGGCTTTGCAGGAGCCGTGTGCAAGGTGATGTCTTGGAAATGCTCCATAATGAGGTTGGCTACTAATGGAGCTAATGGACTTCCCATCGCCACGCCGTCAGTTTGGTTAAAATATTCCTCATCATGTAAGAAATATGATGACGTCAGAGTGTGCTTAAATACATCCACGATGGTGTCGTCAAAGAGCTGGGACAGCAAGTCAATAGAGTATGTGGTGGGGACACCCGTGAATAAAGAAACCACTTCGAAGCTAACCATAATATCCCCTTCAGAAAGTCGCAGACCTTTAATCCGATTGATGAAGTCCGCCATATTCTTTATATGGTGTCCACGGTGTCCAACGTGCGTAGAGAGTAGGCTGGCTAGATGTTTAGCAAGTTTATAGGGTGGCGATCCAATGGTACTCACTATCGGCCTCAACGGTGTGTCCTAATGCACATTCGGCAGAACCTCCTCCCCAAGGCACCAAGACCGCCCATGTTCTATGGTCTATGAGACGTCTATTGCTAAATGGACTAATGGCTTCTGGAATAGCGTGATAAACGAGGCCGTAGAGATTAGAATTTCTGACAACACCTTCAATAGAGACGGTGGATTGCAGCTGAGTACAGAGTGGAATCCGGTGTTGAGGGAGTTAAAGCGGGCCCGATGGTCGCGTGGCCAAAACATTACCATATATGGTGCGGGACCGAGCGAGGGCGTGGCTATATAAGCACGGCAATGACAACCACACGACAGTCATCCACTTGACAATGGCAGAGGAGGTCTCTGCAGAGAGCTAGTGGGCAGTAAACTACTTGACGCAGCTTGAAACCCGAGAATGTTTTATTAACGGATATCGCCGCGAAAGCATGCATTCGTACAGTAAAAGAATGTATTTGTTCGCACGTTGGTCATACTTCATACAGTCTAATGTTGATGACGGGCAACAGTTCTGAATGGAGCGAAAATTTAATTATGTAATACCCGTTATCAGATGGACATATCAACAAAGTTTCATATGTATAGGGTGTTACAAAAAGGTACGGCCAAACTTTCAGGAAACATTCCTCACACACAAATAAAGAAAAGATGTTATGTGGACATGTGTCCGGAAACGCTTAATTTCCATGTTAGAGCTCATTTTAGTTTCGCCAGTATGTTCTTCCACCTACTCTCAATGGAGCACGTTATCATGATTTTATACGGGATACTCTACCTGTGCTGCTAGAACATGTGCCTTTACAAGTACGACACAACACGTGGTTCATGCACGATGGAGCTCCTGCACATTTCAGTCGAAGTGTTCGTACGCTTCTCAACAACAGATTCGGTGACCGATGGATTGTTAGAGGTGGACCAATTCCATTGCCACCACGCTCTCCTGACCTCAACCCTCTTGACTTTCATTCATAGGGGCATTTGAAAGCTCTTGTCTACGCAACTCCGGTACCAAATGTAGAGACTTTTTGTTCTCGTATTGTGGACGGCTGTGATACAATACGCCATTCTCCAGGGCTGCATCAGTGCATCAGGGATTCCATGCGACGGACGGTGGATGCATGTATCCTCGCTAACGGAGGACATTTTGAACACTTCCTGTAACAAAGTGTTTGAAGTCACGTTTTTACGTTCTGTTGCTGTGCGTTTCCATTCCATGATTAATGTGATTTGAAGAGAAGTAATAAAATGAGCTCTAACATGGAAAGTAAGCGTTTCCGGACACATGTCCACATAACATATTTTCTTTGTTTGTGTGTGAGGAATGTTTCCTGAAAGTTTGGCCGTACCTTTTTGTAACACCCTGTATATGACTGATGCTTTATGGTGTAGTACTTTTGAATTCCGTCCATGAAGTAGGGGTTTCAACAATCTGATAGGCTCCAGAACCTTACCAGTAATACTGACATCTCATACGTTTCTGTGTTTAAGTATAGAACGTTTGCGTTTCTGTGGATAGCGCGTCCAATTAGCGAAATAAAGCCCCGTCGGAATGATTTCACTGAGTTGCCGCTGTTAACCTGTTCTTCGTTTTGTACCCAAATACGTACTGTCAACAGTAATCCGAGCTATCTGATCGAAAGAAGCGTGCAGTTCCCGGCTGGCAGGATGTGGGTGTGTCGTTAATGCTAGCGCTATTAGTCAGCATTTTAATGACTTACACAATGGCGATGCCTGTGTAGTCTGTAACAAGGCTAAATATTATGCGGGATCCAGTTTGGGTTGCGGTCGCAGCTGCCTGGACCAGAGGAAGAGGTAGAGATAGACAGATAGAGAGAGAGACGTGTTTGGTAATGTGTGCGAGGGAGAGAGATGAGGAAGGGCCTGGTGTCGCCTCGCGGTTCGCGTTCCTGCCGCGCCGCGGCGCTGCGGGCAGGGGTATTCCCGCTGGCTCGGATCCAGCGACAGCTCAGCCGGGCGGCAGCTGAGGCGACTGGCCGGCCGCTGCACGCGACCTGGAAACGGGGCCGCGGCAGGGCCCGCCGGTACAGCACAGTAACCTACTGAAGTCCCTCTCACCCCTCCTGAAAGTTTAGCTCCGGCCGTAAAATTTTATGAGGCTACTGTTCGTTAAGAGTGTAGCGCCCGTAGCCATTTCTCCGACCGACAGACTCCCACGTGCGGCATTCCTGCACAAATGAATCCGAGCGACAGGACTTACAAGGCGACTAAAAATACAGATTTCATTACCATGCCGGCATTCGGAACCGTTTTGGGCTTGTTGTTGTGAAACAACGCTTGACTCTCGTAACGACAAGGAATATAAAGTGACTGTATCCTGTTTCGTAATACAGAGATGACAAAAAGGGTTGTAACACGCGCGGAAGTACAAATGGATGGGGGACTTTAAACGGACTTCTCGTTTCGTGACCGTTGCTTTTCTTGACCGTGAGCCCTGTCCACACCACGTCCATGATAATCTCGCACCGGTCGTGCGATTCTACTCCACACTGCTGTTGGCTTGTCTGAAATTATCTACCAAAATATGCAAGCGGGTTTAGGGGAGCCACTCAACGTTAAAGCACAACACTGTCCTATGTCTGGTATGAACATCTATATTCTGAGACGATATGGAAATCACAGGTTGCACTGTTTACACTCTAAGTCGTAAATGTTTATCCCAATCTTCATGATTAACAATCCAAAAAGATCATTCGGACGAGTGTACGCGTAACCGATACGACGTGGGTGATTGTTGATGATGCGGAAGCCGAATGGTTCAAATGGCTCTGAGCACTATGGGAGTTAACATCTATGGTCATGAGTCCCCTAGAACTTAGAACTACTTAAACCTAACTAACCTAAGGACAGCAAACAACACCCAGTCATCAGGAAGACGAATGATCGAACGAAAGTTCTTACGCTCGTCACAGATACAGATATCTGGTACCAGTCCTTCTTGACACGAGTCATGATATAACACTGTTCGTAAAGCTAATTTTTCAGTTCTCAGTTCTCACTTGTGACGAGCGTGCACGTAACCGTCGCGGCGCGGCTGATTGTTGATAATGCGGAAACGCGATGATTGAACGCACGTCCTCACGCTCGCTACAAGACACTGGCACTTGACTGCACTCTTTTATGGTAATTAATTTCTACTCATTCACATCAGTTCATTCTGGTAGACCGGACACGGCGCGGTTGATTGATGCTGTGCGACACGCAACGAGAAGATACACAAATCCGTTATCGGCAGCACTGCTCACTTTTAATTACATCTTGACGCACTTATCCTAAGGACAAACACACACACCCATGCCCGAGGGAGGACTCGAACCTCCGCCGGGACCAGCCGCACATGACTGCAGCGCTTCAGACCGCTCTGGCGGAGGTTCGAATCCTCCCTCGGACATGGCTGTGTGTGTTTGTCCTTAGGATAAGTTAGGTTAAGTAGTGTGTAAGCTTAGGGACTGATGCCCTTAGCAGTTAAGTCCCATAAGATTTCACACACATTTGAACATTTTTGAGACCGCTCGGCTAATCCCGCGCGGCGGTTTACCTCTAGACGCTTTCATGATTATTACATAAGCCTGCTACGAAACGCACTGTTCTTTTTTGGATTTCATCTCCTTTCTCTATCAACTCGGACTGGTACGGATTTTGAATCAAGACGCTACTCCTTTTTTTCATCTTGTTCGCTAATGTTCGTTGTATTTGGTCGTAGCGGACATCAAATGACAGCCGTTGAGGTTTTTTGTTGATCCCTTCACTCAGTTTTTTTTTTTATGACAGAGACCAGCCAGCTCTCTGATTGTACACGCTGAGTTACCGATCCGGCTTCCCTAGAACACATCTCTCATTAATTGATGATGATGAGGTCCCACACGCTGAGGAGCGCAGGGGACGACGCGGGAGACCCGCACCGCTGACTAGGCAAGGTCTTAGCGTTGCCTTCATCCGACCGTAATGGGGATGAATGATGATGAACAAGACTACACGACACCCAGTCATCTCGACGCAAGAAAAATCCCTGACCCGGCCGGGAATCGAACCCGTGACCCCGAGCGCGGGAAGCGAGAACGCTACCGCAAGACCACGAGCTGCGGACTACAAATTATTATTACTGCTTACTGGCAACGTATGCCACTCTACAAAATTGTGAGTACTGTTTACTGGCGTTTTATGCCGGCAGGGCAGTGATTCTATTAATATGAAGTGGTTCGCAAATGGGGTGTACAGTGTGTACATTACTGCCCATTAAAACTACTGCACCAAGAAGAAATGCAGATGGTAAACGGGTATTCATTGCACAAATATATTATACTACAACTGACATGTGGTTACATTTACACGAAATTTGTGTTTACAGATCCTGAGAAATTAGTACACAGAACAACCACCTCTGGCCTTGATACGCCTGGACATTGAGCCAAACAGAGCTTGGATGGCGTATACAGGTACAGCTGCCCATGGAGCTTCAACACGATACCACAGTTCATCATGAGTAGTGGCTGGCGTATTGGGACGAGCCAGTTGCTCGGCTGCCATTGACCAGACGTTTTCAGTTGGTGAGAGATCTGGAGAATATGCTGGCCAGGGGAGCAATCGAACATTTTCTATATCCAGAAAAGCCAGTACAGGACCTGCAACATGCGCTAGTGCATTGTCCTGCTGAAATGTAGGGTTTCGCAGGTATCTTATGAAGGGTAGAGCCACGGGTCGTAACACATCTGAAATGTAACGTCCACTGTTCAAAGTGCCGTGAATGCGAACAAGAGGTGACCGAGACGTGTAACCAAGGGCACCCCATAGAATCACGCTGTGTGATACGCCAGAAAGGTGCAGACAAATACACGCTTCCAATGTACGTTCACCGCGACGTCGCCCCACACGGATGCGACCATCATGATGCCGTGAACAGAACCTGGATTCACTCGAAAAAATGACGTTTTGTCATACGTGCACCCCGGTTCGTCGTTGAGTACAGCATCGCAGGCGCTCCTGTCTGTGATGCAGTGTCAAGGGAAACTGCAGTCGCGGTCTCCGAGCTGATAGTCCATGCTGCTGCAAACGTCGTCGAACTGTGCGTGCAGACGGTTGTCGTCTTGCAAACGTCCCCATCTGTTGACCCAGGGATCGAGACGTGGCTGCACGATCAGTTACAGCCATGCGGATAAGATGCCTGTCATATCGACTGCTAGTGATACGAGGCCGTTGGAATCCAGCACGGTGTTCGGTGTTACCATCCTGAAGCCACCGATTCCATATTCTGCTAACAGTCATTGGATCTCGACCAACGCGAGCAGTAATGTCGCGATACGATAAACCGCAATTACGATAGGCTGCAATCCGACCTTTATTAAAGTCGTAAATGTGATGGTACGTATTTCTCTTCCTTACATGAGGCATCACAACAACGTTTCAGCATGCAACGCCGGTCAACTGCTGTTTGTGTATGATAAATCGGTTGGAAACTTTCCTCATGTCAGCACGTTTTAGGTGTCGCCACAGGCGCCAACCTAATGTGAGTGCTCTGAGAAGCTAATCATTTGCATATCACAGCATCTTCTTCCTGTCGGTTAAATTTCGCGTGTGTAGCACGTCATCTTCGTGCCGCACTCATATCCAAGCACAGAGACATCGTGGTATCCACTCCACCCTAAGAGGTTAAAATGTAACATATTTCATACATAGAATAGATTCCAACCTAATCTGACCTCCTTGACTCCGCCAAAAACTGACGACGGAGATCGTTCGCACTATGACCACGCTGTCGGTCCATGTTATCGGCGGCCTCTGGCGACAGTGTCCGACCACCGCTGTCGGTGGCACTGTGAACACAGCCTTAGCGGACACTAGTCGGCAGTCGGTGGAGCAGAGCCTAGTCCGGAGAAGGCAGATCGGGAAGGTTCGCGGTCGGCTATGCTTTGAGGTGATGGCTGCCGTGTTTTGCTGCGGGGCTGGCAGTGGGCTGGAATGGTGGCTGTCTTCATCTTGCTGCCACAGATTTGTCGCACGTGCCTTACCAGCAAGTGTCTTAGTTTCCTTTCACCTTTCCCGACGGTGGTTTTTGGGCGGATATGAATCTGAAGATTTCTACTGTTTGGAAACAGCGGTACTACATGTTGTTATACTCTCACTCCATGCACTGGGTGTCGTCTCTGCCGAAATTGTGACGAGCTGATTGTGTGAGGAAGAAAGTCACTTCTGAATTGCTGTGAGGGATTTGTGCTCAGGTATATTTATACACTCCTGGAAATGGAAAAAAGAACACATTGACACCGGTGTGTCAGACCCACCATACTTGCTCCGGACACTGCGAGAGGGCTGTACAAGCAATGATCACAAGCACGGCACAGCGGACACACCAGGAACCGCGGTGTTGGCTGTCGGATGGCGCTAGCTGCGCAGCATTTGTGCATCGCCGCCGTCAGTGTCAGCTAGTTTGCCGTGGCATACGGAGCTCCATCGCAGTCTTTAACACTGTTAGCATGCCGCGACAGCGTGGACGTGAACCGTATGTGCAGTTGACTGACTTTGAGCGAGGGCGTATAGTGGGCATGCGGGAGGCCGGGTGGACGTACCGCCGAATTGCTCAACACGTGGGGCGAGAGGTCTCCACAGTACATCGATGTTGTCGCCAGTGGTCGGCGGAAGGTGCACGTGCCCGTCGACCTGGGACCGGACCGCAGCGACGCACGGATGCACGCCAAGACCGTAGGATCCTACGCAGTGCCGTAGGGGACCGCACCGCCACTTCCCAGCAAATTAGGGATACTGTTGCTCCTGGGGTATCGGCGAGGACCATTCGCAACCGTCTCCATGAAGCTGGGCTACGGCACCGCACACCGTTAGGCCGTCTTCCGCTCACGCCCCAACATCGTGCAGCCCGCCTCCAGTGGTGTCGCGACAGGTTTGAATGGAGGGACGAATGGAGACGTGTCGTCTTCAGCGATGAGAGTCGCTTCTGCCTTGGTGCGAATGATGGTCGTATGCGTGTTTGGCGCCGTGCAGGTGAGCGCCACAATCAGGACTGCATACGACCGAGGCACACAGGGCCAACACCCGGCATCATGGTGTGGGGAGCGATCTCCTACACTGGCCGTACACCTCTGGTGATCGTCGAGGGGACACTGAAAAGTGCACGGTACATCCAAACCGTCATCGAACCCATCGTTGTACCATTCCTAGACCGGCAAGGGAACTTGCTGTTCCAATAGGACAATGCACGTCCGCATGTATCCCGTGCCACCCAACGTGCTCTAGAAGGTGTAAGTCAACTACCCTGGCCAGCAAGATCTCCGGATCTGTCTCCCATTGAGCATGTTTGGGACTGGATGAAACGTCGTCTCACGCGGTCTGCACGTCCAGCACGAACGCTGGTCCAACTGAGGCGCCAGGTGGAAATGGCATGGCAAGCCGTTCCACAGGACTACATCCAGCATCTCTACGATCGTCTCCGTGGGAGAATAGCAGCCTGCATTGCTGCGAAAGGTGGATATACATTGTGCTAGTGCCGACATTGTGCATGCTCTGTTGCCTGTGTCTAAGTGCCTGTGGTTCTGTCAGTGTGATCATGTGATGTATCTGAACCCAGGAATGTGTCAATAAAGTTTCCCCTTCCTGGGACAATGAATTCACGGTGTTCTTATTTCAATTTCCAGGAGTGTAGTATACGTTTTGTGTGCTACGGCTTCTTAAAGCTGCAAGTTGTTTGAGTGGCTTCTTAGAGGACTTTTGCTTTACGCAAGGAGCAGCTCCTTGTCATATTGAATGTAAATTCTAAGCACTGGGTCGCCTAATTTCGTACTTTACTGTGTTTTAGTATTGCCTACGTAGCTCCGGGCAGACTGTATATACTGCGTCAGCTTGCGTTCGTGCCGGTTGATGTTCTGGGCGTGTTATTTTGCCTGTGTGTGTTGGCGGGAGCGGGGCGAACTGTTCAAATGGTTCAAATGGCTCTAAGCACTATGGGACTTAACATCTTAGGTCACAGTCACCTAGACTTACAACTACTTAAACCTAACTAACCTAAGGACATCACACACATCCATGCCCGAGGCAGGATTCGAACCTGCGACCTTAGCAGCAGCGCGGTTCCGGACTGAAACGCCTAGAACGGCTCGGCCAGGGTGCAAACTGTATGCTAAAGGCACATTTCTGGCTCCTCCGAGTATTTAAACCCCACTGAATTTCAATGTATGACGTACGCCCCCTCAGGGCTCTGAGCTGTTTGTAGTTTTAAGGTTTTATGGAGTTGCTTTTAATTCCTTATTACTAAGAAAGATACTTGCTTGGAATTGCCATTCATGATTTTCTGTGCCATCCAGGCGAAAAATGTTTAAGAGATATTATTGTTTTGTGTTGATTAGTCGATACAAGCCATTAAAATTCCTGAATTGAAGACGCATTTGAAATTATGTCGTTTTTTTTAGATCATTTTTAACTCGTGCTGCCCCTTGTTACATATCTGGTTTATTTTGAAACTAAAATTTATTCAAACTGGCCATGAACAATTCCCATAATTTACATAAAAACACGAATTCCAGTTTTAAAGTTCAGAAAATTAAAGAATAGTAAGAGCCAATGCAATTGAGCATTGCATAGAAAATAGCAGAGGGCTTTATTGAAAGTGTTTCTAACGAAAGTCCTTTTTTATGTGATAACTAATATATAACGCATGTATTGTTAAGTCTTTAGCGTCTGGGAGTCTTTAGTGTCTGAGAGTCTTTAGCATTAGGAATTTTCAAACATCTGGGAGTCTTTGTGTTCGAGGTTTTAATGTCCGAACTTTTAGCATTTGAATCCTGAGTATTCACCTCTCTTAAATTTACACGCCACTGCGTGAAATAGTTAACTTCATTCGAAGCCCGGCTACTTAAAAGTAAATTTCTGTTCGTTTAATTCATTGCCGAAAGTACGAAAACTGACAGAACTTAGATAACGTTAACATTCAGGTAACATCTCAATCCATAAAAGGTCGCTTCATTAATTCCAATTTAAGAACTTCAGTTGTTGCCTAAGCTGCAACTTGACTTTCGATTAAAGGCCCTGTTTGCAGATTTATTATCGGACTGAAGTGTGTCCATTCATAGTGGTGAATGATATCAGAGAAATCGTGTTAATAAAAATTGAGTTAAGGAAAAACTGTAGTGTCCTACGATTCTGAACGAAGTATCATAAGATGTATTGAATTATCGCTGAAAAATAATAACAATAATAGTTTATTGTACATTAATATTAAAGGGAATAATTTTCAGCGGACAAAACATTGTGCTGTGTTAAATGAACCCTGCCACTTCTGAAGAAATTAATTCGGTGTACTTGTGCTACGCAAATCACAGATATCAACTCATTTTGAAACGCGAATCGGTCGCCTAGTAACGGCTAATGAGCATCTTTGGCGTCAACTGCTAAACAACGCAACTAGGCGATAGTAATATTTTGAATGTAATGTTATTGACAAAAAGAGTCTGAGTCAAGTTATTGCAAAGAGCGGACATAATCAACAAACATCGATTGCAGTAACAGATAGTGTAGTGTTGCCTGGCTTTCACGTATCTCGACGCGGTGGAGCATACTGGCTGGGCACAGAAAAAGGACGCAACACTTTGGCCGACCGTAGAAGTGCCAGGAGCCAGCAATAGGAGGCGTCACACTCTTCCGTAAGGGTTTGACACGAAATGTTGTTCCAGCGCCACTGTAAATAGACAGTAACTGTGAAACCTGTGTTTCTGCTCCTTGGCACTTAGTTGGACAATTGTCCGTAATCATAATTTGCACATTACTTATTGAGTACATCAGGTGGGTACGTGATATTGTAATTCAGCTAATAACTCTTTCTGTACTCCAGCTGCGCCTTCCTTATTTTTAGCGCAAGTGAGCTCACTCGCGATTACATAGCTGTGACTTTTTATTGTTTTCAAATTCTTAACCTATTTCCAAGTTGTGTAACGAGTTCATGTTTCTGTGTTTAGCTTAAAGAAGAGCATGTATTTGCTCAGAATATTCAGATGCCTTTAATATTTTCCTTATTACCGAGTTTGGCACAGCTAATTTTTATTAGGGCCCTCCTAAATTATTTCAGCTATCTAATCTCTCATATTTGTTTCCGGAATTTGTTTATTGGTGTAATATACAGGGTGTTTCAAAAATGACCGATATATTTGAAACGGCAATACAAACTAAACGAGCAGCGATAGAAATACACCGTTTGTTGCAATATGCTTGGAGCAACAGTACATTTTCAGGCGAACAGTAGTTACAATTGTCAACAACAGATGGCGCTGCGGTCTGGGAAACTCTATAGTACGATATTTTCGACATATCCACAATGCGTAGCAATAATATGGCGTAGTCTCTGAATGAAATTACCCGAAACCTTTGACAACGTGTCTGGTGGAATGGCTTCACATGCAGATGAGATGAACTGCTTCAGCTGTTCAATTATTTCTGGATTCTGGAGGTACACCTGGTCTTTCAAGTGTCCCCACAGAAAGAAGTCACAGGGGTTCATGTCTGGCGAATAGGGAGGCCAATCCATGCCGCCTCCTGTATGTTTCGGATAGCCCAAAGCAATCACACGATCATCGAAATATTCATTCAGGAAATTAAAGACGTCGGCCGTGCGATGTGGCCGGGCACCATCTTGCATAAACCACGAGGTGTTCGCAGTGTCGTCTAAGGCAGTTCGTACCGCCACAAATTCGCGAAGAATGACCAGATAGCGTGATGCAGTAATCGTTTCGGATCTGAAAAATGGGCCAATGATTCCTTTGGGAGAAATGGCGGCCCAGACCAGTACTTTTTGAGGATGCAGGGAAGATGGGACTGCAACATGGGGCTTTTCGGTTCCCCATATGCGACAGTTCTGTTTATTGACGAAGCCGTCCAGGTAAAAATAAGCTTCGTCAGTAAACCAAATGCTGCCCACATGCATATCGCCGTCATCAATCCTGTGCACTATATCGTTAGCGAATGTCTCTCGTGCAGCAATTGCGGCGCAGAGGGGTTGCTGCGTTTGAATTTTGTATGGATAGAGGTGTAAATTCTGACGCATGAAACGATACGTGGACGTTGGCGTCATTTGGACCGCAGCTGCAACACGGCGAACGGAAACCCGAGGCCGCTGTTGGATCACCTGCTGCACTAGCTGCGTGTTGCCCTCTGTGGTTGCCGTACGCGGTCGCCCTACCTTTCCAGCACGTTCATCCGTCACGTTCCCAGGCCGTTGAAATTTTTCAAACAGATCCTTTATTGTATCGCTCTTCGGTCCTTTGCTTACATTAAACCTCCGTTGAAAATTTCGTCTTGTTGCAACAACACTGTGTTCTAGGCGGTGGAATTCCAACACCAGAAAAATCCTCTGTTCTAAGGAAAAACCATGTTGTCCACAGCACACTTGCACGTTGTGAACAGCACACGCTTACAGCAGAAAGACGACGTACAGAATGGCGCACCCACAGACTGCGTTCTCTTCTATATCTTTCACGTCACTTGCAGCGCCATCTGTTGTTGAAAATTGTAACTACTGTAATTTCGAAAGTTTGTCCGCCTGAAAATGTACTGTTGTCCCAAGCATATTGCAACAAACGGTGTATTTCTATCGCTGC
This sequence comes from Schistocerca gregaria, assembly GCF_023897955.1. Lineage (NCBI taxonomy): Eukaryota > Metazoa > Arthropoda > Insecta > Orthoptera > Acrididae > Schistocerca > Schistocerca gregaria. Next base: position 959,544,449 of record NC_064921.1, on the reverse strand, counting down.
TCGTTTAGTTTTTATTGCCGTTTCAAATATACCGGTCATTTTTGAAACACCCTGTAGATGTATTTGTAGTTTCGATAAAACGGCGAATATTGTTGTAAAGAAAACCTTCCATTCGGGTCCTTTGCCGGTGTTCTTTTGGCCGCGAATTCCCTGTACCACAAAGTAACTCTTCGACGAGCCCAAAGCTTTGCGAAACTCTGACGAAATAATCGGTTCTCGTTAAGAATATCGACACAAATAGCACTTCGTGGTGTCGCATTCGCTTTTGAACGTTTTTCCACACGGTATCATTTACAGATACGCGATTACATGACGTCCTCCGGTATGGTATTACTTGCACCGTTCGCTTTCGTATTTCATTATGAAACGGATTAAGGTTGCAGCGTTTACCTTAGGGCACTACTTGGTAAGTTTGTTGGTGGCCGGATTAGGAGACTTTCTCTTCGTGTGCTTGTCATTGGTTCGCGGACTGCCTGGGTCCTTGGTGGTGTGACACTACATCAGCGTTGCTGGCAGTGATGTGAGCATCTTGGACCGCGGCAATGGGGACATGACGGGGCGCTGCTCGCCGCATTCTGGTGCGGTGTTGACATCGACGCTTGGCCCCTTGCCCTCCCTTCCTCTCTCACAACAGCTGCCTCGTGTGCTTCTGCCGTTACTGCGGGAGTTTGTCATACACATACGGTGAGTAACTTTAATATTCGGACACTACGAGATTTACACTCTGTTGCATCAAAAATTTATTCTTGGCATAAAATGGAGTGCAAAATTAAGCCAAATGTCCAGTAAATAATAGTATGAAATTTTTCTACATAACTTTTTTTTTTTTTTTTTGGTTTGATGTGGCCACAAATTCCTCTACAGTGCCTACCTCTTCTTCTCAGATTAGCACTTGCAATCTTCGTCGTCAGTTATTTGCTGGATGTATTCCAATCTCTGTCTTCCTCTACAGTTTTTGCCCTCTACAGCTCCCTCTAGTACCATGGAAGTCATTCACTCATATCTTAACAGGTGTCCTGTCATCCTTCCCTCTCCGATTCTGCGCAGAACTTCCTCATTTCTTACCTGATCAGTCCACTTAATTTTCAAAAATGGCTCTGTGCACTATGGGACTTTACATCTGAGGTCATAGGTCCCCTAGAACTTAGAACTACTTAAACCTAACTAACCTAAGGACATCACACACATCGATGCCCGAGGCAGGATTCGAACCTGCGACCGTAGCGCTCACGCGGTTCCAGACTGAAGCGCCTAGAACCGCACGGCCACACCGGCCGGCACTTAATTTCCAACATTCACCTGTAGCACCAGATATCAAACGCTTCTATTCTCTTCTCTTCCAGTTTTTCCACAGTCCATATTTCACTACCATACAACGTAGATTACAGAAATTTCTTCCTCAAATTGAGGCCTATGTTTGATGCTAGTAGAGTTCTCTTGGCCAGCAATGCCCTTCTCGCCAGTGCTAGTCTGCTTCTGATGTCCTCCTTGCTCCGCCTGTCATTGGTTATTTTGCGTCCTAGATAGTAAAATTTCTTAACTTCATCTACTTCGTGACTATCAATCCTGATGTTAACTTTCTCGCAATTCCCCACAAAGCAAGGACCTCTGTAGGGAGAGAAGGAAGATGAACCGTTCTCCATATTCTCTGCCAACTGTATCTCCGAGTACTTCCGTTCGACCACATTGCGAGATTGTTGCTGAAGGAAGCTTCGATATATGTCTTTCGTTGTGGGCGGCCTGGTCTCCGGCAATCTGTCATGACGTAACTGTAATCGACGAAAAAGTCCCGCAGGTGTGCGAGCGGTGCCGTGATGGGGCCAACACTGACTGGTGGACAGAGTGAATGGGAAGCCACTTCGTTGATCACAGCGCCCATTAAGGCGACGTGCTCGGTTCTCCAATAGCGTTGCATTCGTACTAAGAAATAGCGCACGCGCCCTGTTCCTCACGTTTACGAGTCCGATGTCTCCTCCTCTCTGTGGCAGTGTCAAAGTATCGTAGCGGACTTTGAAGAGTAGGTCAGCACTTACGAAGTGTCCGAAGGCCGAATGTAGTCTTCACGCGATCGTGGTGGACAACGGCAGAATGTTTGGCAAGTGACTTATTTTTGGTTTCAAACAGACGTTGGCATAATGTGCGCGCTGGAATATATCTGTGGCGCGCAGTGCGTGTTGTCGTACTGAAGCGAGAATCTGTGGCAGAAGTGGTCGGTAATTATCCGCCGCTAAACGTCGTATGTTTCAATGGAATACCAATCTCAAACTCTTGAGTGATGGGCACTGCTGATCCTGTTGGCAGCCCTTTGCTCACTTCCTTACATCGGGTCTTTCGTAGGTTGATGATACTGACCGCCAACGCTCCACACTGCTGAAGCCATTTCAGCGCCGCCTGAATTTCGTCTCCTGACTTGACCAATAGAACGACGTCGTCGGCGTATGTGCATCATTGGAGAGATGCGGTCCGTAGTTGGACGCCTTCAAGGCGTCGTCGGGGCCGTGTAGTGCAGGTTCAAGAGTGCCTGCAAATAAGGTGGCCGAAAGGGGACGACTTTGCCGCACTGAGCACTGGATAGAGTTAGGTTCTGGTCTAGCGCCATTCACCAAGACTCTCGAGTGCGCGCCATTAATCAGTCTCGTGTCCAGAAACGTGACGGGGATTCCCATCCGTTCCGTGACCCCTCGGGAACACATGGTCCATTGGTCGAAAGCGTGATCGAAATTCACTGCCACGAGGGCTGCTCGTAATCTGCTTGCTTACATTAATGCTATGACATCCCTGTATGGCACTAGTACTGTGTGTATGAGAGATATTTTGAAAGTAAGGAACGACAGGTCGCGAAATGGAAACCACAGTGAAAATCAGAACTGCTTTTTTTTTAACAGTTAGCTACAACTTCCAGCTACTTATCTCTATAGTCGCCGATCCTCTTTAGACGTTTGTCGTAGAGTTATACCAACTTTCCAATACCCTCGTTATACAAGGCAGCCGCCAGTGCTTTCTGCCATTTCTCTACTCTGGCCTACAGCTCGTTGTCTGTGCCAGAATGTTGTCTTCATAGCCAGCAGTTCATGTGAGCAGAGATGAAACTCAGAGGGAGACAGTTACGGGCTGTATTGTGGGTAATAAAACATTTCAAATTGGAAACGATGCAGGAGCATCTTCATTGCCCCTGCAGAATGCGGCTGACAATTGTCTCGAAAAAGAAAACGCAAGACAGTTATGTAATAGTGGCTGCATAGCTTCAGGCGAAATTTCTCTCCAGGCCCTCGTACTTGTCGGGAGACACTATTGTTCTAGGTATCTTTATGTGCTCCCTGTGAGCTCAGAACTAAAAAGAACGACGTAACGCGATCGATTGTCATACTAGACCCACTGCCCAACACACCTGTGCAAAACTTCATCGGATTTTCACAGTGGTTTCCATTTCGCGACCAATCTCTCAGCTCGCATCTCGTGGTCGTGCGGTAGCGTTCTCGCTTCCCACGCCCTTGTTCCCGGGTTCGATTCCCGGCGGGGTCAGGGATTTTCTCTGCCTCGTGATGGCTGGGTGTTGTGTGTTGTCGTTAGGTTAGTTAGGTTTAAGTAGTTCTAAGTTCTAGGGGACTGATGACCATTGATGGTAAGTCCCATAGTGCTCAGAGCCATTTGAACCAATCTCTCATTACTTTCCGAATAACGCTCGTATATTGCTCTTCCCACATAGACACGTTTGATCGAAATGTATTTTGTCCTTTAGCACCACTTGAAGGCGAGCACGAAGGATACATGCAAAGATTTTGCAGTCTCCGTTCAGTAATGTCAAAGACCGGTAGTCTTGTGGTCTACAACCACTACTTGGTCTTGGAACGGGTATTGTGTTACCCTCTGTGAACTCGGCAGGGACCCTTAAGATAGCACTTTAGGATTGGATTGGATTGTTTGGGAGAGGAGACCAAACAGCGAGGTCATCGGTCTCATCGGATTAGGGAAGGATGAGGAAAGAAGTCGGCCGTGCCCTTTCAAAGGAACCATCCCAGCATTTGCCTGGAGCGATTTAGGAAAATCACGGAAAACCTGAATCAGGATGGCCGAGCGCGGGATCGTACCGTCGTCCTCGCGAATGCGAGTCCAGTGTGCTACCACTGCGCCACCTCGCTCGGTAGCACTTTAGGGCAGCGTCCAGATCATATAGGTCATTTCAGCCATAAGGCCGACCTCTTCAGTATCATGCTCGTCCGCTGGCATTTAGCGAAGCACGCCTGCCAGTCCTGCTCTGTCCAGCTGGTCCTCCGCATAGAAGATGCGATAGTGGTGAGCAAGAGCATGTGCAATATCCTTCTGCAACGTGGCCTGCGATCCATCGGCCATTTCGACATCCTGTACAAGTGTACGCAGTCGCTGCCTTCTTTCTCTCAGTATATAGTGTAATGACGGCCGTTCGTTGCTTAATCCGTCGAGCATCCTCGCACGTACTTTAAATCCTTGCATCTTCACTGCCTTTAGACGCAGGAGTTGTGCTTCCATACGTTGGACAGCCTGGTCGGGAGACGGTTGTTGTGTCGTCCGTACATGTAGGTCTGTGAAATAAAATTCGGAAGTCGCCTGTTGCCAATGTGAATTGTCTTGGCGCCGGTCGCGGTGGCCGTGCGGTTCTGACGCTGCCGTCCGGAACCGCGGGGCTGCTACGGTCGCAGGTTCGAATCCTGCCTCGGGCATGGGTGTGTATGATGTCCTTAGGTTAGTTAGGTTTAAGTAGTTCTACGTTCTAGGGGACTTATGATCTAAGATGTTGAGTCCCATAGTGCTCAGAGCCATTTTTTGAATTGTCTTGGCCAAATCGTACGAACGTTCTGCGAAAAGCCGGTTTGACACAGCAGAGAAACCACTTAACCGTTGAATCGTACGATCGTTGACGCCGTTGACATTGAAGCCATGTGTCTTCAACCTCCCGTAAATAGTTCTCATCCCGCAGGTGGATAACGTTGAGCTTACATGGGCCCCTACTGAGACGCCCTGCTGGCAGGAAAAGTAGTAGGAATTGTGGAAGAGGGCCAGAAAGAGCGGCTGTCAGTTACACTCCAAACATAACACTTTATTTCGTTTTCCAAACATTACAGCGCAACTTCCAAGCTTGAAAATCGACAGAAAATGTCTTTAATTCTGCAACGGCTAAAGGCCCATGAATTAAATACAACTGCTATATATATATACAGGGTGAGTCACCTGACGTTACCGCTGGATGTATTTCGTAAACCACATCAAATATTGACGAACCGATTCCACAGACCGAACGTGAGGAGAGGGGCTAGTGTAATTGGTTAATACAAACCATAAAAAATGCACGGAAATACGTTTTTTAACATAAACCTACTTTTTTTAAAATGGCACCCCGTTAGTTTTTTTTAGCACATCTGAACATATAAACAAATACGTAATCAGTGCCGTTTGTTGCATTGTAAAATGTTAATTACATCCGGTGATATTGTAACCTAAAGTTGACGCTTGAGTACCACTCCTCCGCTGTTCGATCGTGTGTGTCGGAGAGCGCCGAATTACGTAGGGATCCAAAGGGAACGGTGATGGACCTTAGGTACAGAAGAGACTGGAACAGCACATTACGTCCACATGCTAACACCTTTTTATTGGTCTTTTTCACTGACACAAATGTACATTACCATGAGGAGTGAGGTACTCGTACACACGTGGTTTCCGTTTTCAATTTCGGAGTGGAATAGAGTGTGTCCCGACATGTCAGGCCAATAGATGTTCAATGTGGTGGCTATCATTTGCTGCACACAATTGCAATCTCTGGCGTAGTGAATGTCGTACAAGCCGCATTACATCTGGTGTAATGTCGCCGCAGGCTGTCACAATACGTTGTTTCATATCCTCTGGGGTTGTAGGCACATCACGTTACACATTCTCCTTTAACGTACCCCACAGAAAGAGGTCCAGATGTGTAAGAGCAGGAGAACGGGCTGGCCAATTTATGCGTCCTCCACGTCCTATGAAACGCCCATCGAACATCCTGTCAAAGGTCATCCTAGTGTTAATTGCGGAATGTGCAGGTGCACCATCACTCTGATACCACATATGTCGACGCGTTTCCAGTGGGATATTTTCGAGCAACGTTGGCAGATCATTCTGTAGAAACGCGATGTATGCTGCAGATGTTTGGGCCTCTGCAATGAAGTGAGGACCAATAAGGTGGTCGCCAATGATTCCGCACCATACATTTACGGTCCAGTCCACGGTCGCTGTCACTCTACCTGTCTGAGCCAGCGAGGATTGTCCACGGACCAGTAATGCATGTTCCGTAGATTCACTGCCCCGTGGTTTGTGAAATCCGCTTCATCGGTAAGCAGGTAGAACTGCAACGCATTCTCTGTTAATGCCCATTTACAGAATTGCACTCGATGACTAAAGTCATCACCATGTAATTGCTGATGTAGCGACACATGAAACGGGTGAAAGCGGTGACGATGCAGTACGCGCATGACACTACTTTGACTCAGTCCACCGGCTCTCGCAATGTCCCGTGTACTCATGTGTGGGTTCATGGCAATAGCAGGTAACACACCAACTGCACCCGCTTCTCCTGTAACGGACCAATTTGCGTGCTACGACCATACCTGTTGCATACAGTTGGCGGTAGATGTTTTGCAATGTGCGGCACGTTGGATGCTCTCTGTTCGGGTACCGTTCTGCATACACCCTGCAGGCTTCAGCTGCATTTCGTCGACATTCGCTAAAGATGAGTGTCATCTCCGCCTTTTCAGAGTTCGAATACACCATGGTCACAGTTCCTACAACACTACATTATCACAGACGTCTGGTAACACGGTGTACTACAGTTGGTCTGCGTGCGGAGACGAATGCAGAATAACAATAGCAGCAAGCGCTACATGCGGACACTGCGACAGCTAGACCAAACCACAACAGTGCACTACAGCCACACTCGTAAACACGGTCGTCATCGTAAACACGTCCCTGCAGATGCTGCTCGCCGACCGTGGCCCTTGTTTGTTACAACACGCAACTGAACGTCGGAGGTTTCAAGCGTCAACTTTAGGGTACAATATCTCCGGATGTAATTAACATTTTACAATGCAACAAACGGCACTGATTACGTATTTGTTTATATGGTCAGATGTGCTAACAAAACTGACGTGGTTCCATTTTTTTTTAAAAAAACGTAGGTTTGTGTTAAAAAACCTACTTCCGTGCATTTTTGTATGGTTTGTATTAACCAATTACACTAGCCCCTCTCCTCACGTTCGGTCTGTGGAATCGGTTCGTCGGTATTTGATGTGGCTTACGAAATATATCCAGCGGTAACGTTAGGTGACTCACCCTGTATATATATTGAGACAGAAGGCTCTTGGCTTTAACATTAAATAGTATTTAAGGCCTAGCGATGTAAGACTTATCTAGTCAGATTAAGTCTCTTAAAAGCGGCTGAGGGCGAATAATGTAAAACAATATAACTAGAATAACCTTTCAATATACAGGAGTCCCAAGCTTTATGACCATAAGAAACCTTACTCCTAAATGGCTGAAGGCCTTTGTTTAAAAGTAAAAAACTGCAACCGAATTTCCAAGGCACGAGGCCTAAAGCTTTTAACCTTAAATAGTATTTAAACCCAAGTGATGTAAGTCTTGGTAAGTAAGAATCCAAAATTTTAAAGCGGCTGAAGGATCACCATTTTAAGAACAACACAACTACAGTAAATTTTCAGCAGGCAGAAGACCCACAGCTTATCTTGAAAGAATGTAATACTTGATAAGTAAGATCCTTAGAACGTAAAGCTACTGAAGGCCGATGCTTTTAAAAACAATACACTACAATAAATTTCCACCAGGCAGAAAGCCCAAGCTTTATCTTCAGACAATGTAAGACTTGCTCAATTTAGGAAAACTTACTTTTAAAACTTTGATTTTAAAAACACAATTACAAGCATACAAATTCCAACCATCGGCTATGAGCCATTAAAAATACACAATTAAACGCCAACAAGAAAGGCAGTATAGGCAACGGCGCTCAGAAATTTCCAGGGGGCTCGGTCTGCCCTTGAAATCTTAGTGTTCGCTTAGGTGAGACAAGAAGTCAGCCCAGTTATACTCGATCTGCCGGCAACACAACCATAAGACAGTCAGGGACCCACCGACAAGACAACTTCCTAACCACCGACCAGTATACGAGAATTCCAAAGCCAAAATGTTAGACATAGTCTACCACAACCAAAAATACATTAAGCTGTCAAAAACTACACTCCATTTGATACCTTAACCTTATTTGAACTACACACCATGATGGACATCGACAACAGGTGAGGAAAGGACATTGCCTGAATTTACATCAGCGGCCAAGGCAGCTAACCGGAACACTAACGGCCACAAGGCAGAAAATTCCGCTGGTGCACTTGAATTTCAAACTGTCAAATATAGTTAATTCCACCACACAGCGGCAAAATCTTCACCTACTCGAACACTCGCTGATGCTCTCAGGAATACCGCCAACAGCGAACCACCAACCAAGGGGACAACGTGAACAGACGTGGCTTTGGTAATTAAATCACCACTCAACTTTCATGTCCTGGGTCAGTGAGCTACGAACCTCGCAGCACTTGGAACAGCCCCCACACGCTCCGACACTGCTTAGAGACCGCCAGCGGGCCCGGCCGGCTGCACCGCGCGGAGACTTGCTTGCTTATCTGCTCCAACCGACCGACCGGCTAGTACGCCGACAATATCTAAAAAAAGTTATCAGCGGAAATGACACCAACTACACACACACTTGCACAAAGACATGAACGACACTTAGCAGTGGCTGTGCAGTCACAAAGGCAAATTAGGAGTCGATACACACCCAGCCAATACATAAGTGATCAATTAGCCAATTCACCTCATCCAGTAGGACGACCGACTGACGATGCACGAAGACCGTCCCTAGCTCAAATGATGCGTGGCGGCCACGTTCAGACGAGCCAGGCCTCACTTCTGCTCCAACCCGACTGAACTAGTGCCACGTTCCAACTCCACGACTGGCAGGTCCGGACTGCCCTCGTGGCACGTTCCAACTGACTCCACAACAGACGTCAACTAGGAAGTAATAGCAGTGCTACAAAGATAACGCATGAGGTCTAAACGATAGGCGCTGCTGCTGCCGCTGATGGGCAGACAAAAGCAGCAACTTAGTGACAACAGAAATTGAAACTAACATAACGAGGTGGCAACACGAAAGAAACAGGATGTAAAATAAGAGATACCACGAGCGCGAGCACGCACGGCTCACGTACTGCACCACGTCTTTTGTCGTGGCAGAGCGATGGTGCAGATTTAAGCCTGGTGGTCTGTAAAGGCCGTAGGTCACACCTCGGCGTCAATCGTCGCCTTGCGTAGCCCACGTGACACATCCACCATGTCTAGTCATTTGGCTGAGTGGCTTGTAAAGTGGCTATACCAGCGACTGTAGCCGTGCATCATTTCTCATGCCGTCATGCAGCGCAAGATCCTGGACCAGTTTCTGTAACGTTGGGCAAGGGACGAAGCGTGGTCATTGGTCCTCGAGCCGCAGAACGCAGTTGAAGTCGCCGCCGACAGTATAATTCTCCTGACGTTCTCAAAATAGCGGAGACGCTTCCGCTGTCTAAAAAGGTTGTGCGTTCGTGTCTCTTTGTCGACCCAGATTGTGCGTAAACATTCCCAAAGTAGGCTTCCCCTACTGTCAGGGCAACACCACGGGTCGATGGTAAGTATTCCACTTCTTCCGACACTATTCCTACTCGTAACAGTATGGCTGGGCCACCGCTACCGTCGTAACCTGTTAAACGTTATACGTCATAAAACTCAACTGGGGCATCGTTTCGTACCTCCTGCAGAAAAACTATGTCGAAGTTCGCTGGCTGCAACATATCTTGTAGCATTTGAATCTTTTCTGGGTTGCCAATACCATTGATGTCAGCTACACCAACACGGTAGACGTGTGGCATCTTCTCGGCTGTGCACGGCTGGGAAGTCACGCACCTACCAATCGGCTGTCTGCGGAGCATTCTTCCTAGACCGGGACCACACGACACGACCTCACTGACCCCCGTGGATAAGGTTCCCTCCCGACTTGTTTCGACACCACCTCTAACGCAACGAAGTGACCATGTGTAAATATAGATGATGTGGCTTTTAACAGGTACATAGCTGTAAAATATTTACCGTTGCTCTTGAGTGAAAGAAGAGTTACAGCAGGAATCGTATTTTGTCAACTTCCTAATAACATTTGCATATTCATCAATGTACGTTGTCGTTAGGAATATTTCACTTTCATCAAAAATTAATGAAAACAATGGACAGAAAACAATCCCTGCAAATACTTCAAGGGTTAACGTCAGTACAGAAAGGAGTCGGACACATGTATTCAACAACAAACCAGAGCACATTAAAACGGAGTTTAAGACACTTTAAACACTATTTGGCAACTCCTTGTATTCCACTCAAGAGTTTCTTCATATAATTTTATAATAAAAATTGCTAATGTAATACAATTTTTTCACAATATTTCAATTAATTATCTTCTTCTTCACTTCCCTAGTGGTTTCGAGCGTCGGAGTAACCTCGCTCTATCCATTTCTTCCATCATATTCTGTTTTCGCAAGATCTCTTCATTTCCACACCTTTGTCCCGATTTCTCGTCCCTGCCCTCCCATGTTGTACGGGGTCGTCCAGCGCTTCTCTGCACACGCATTTCAGCCAGTTGCTTAGCTTTCCTTTCCTGTCCCAGTCTCTTAACATGCCCTTACCACTTCAACTGACACTCCTCAACCACCACACTCATTGCTTTCTTCTGCCCAGTCTTTTTTCGAATTCTTTCACTTATAACTCAGTCTATTCTGGTGTTTTCTGCTACTAACCCCATGATTTTCATTTCTGTGGCATTAATCCTGATTATGTGTTTCTCCTTTAGTAAAAACCCCCCACACCATACGCTGTAATTGGTTCCATAATTGCATTGTACATTTAGTTTCATACTAGTCTCTTTCGTCCGTACTACTGTGTCAATCGTATGGTTAGACAACTTTCTTAGTGCTATGGTCACCTGACATGATCAGTCAATGATGAAGGCGCTCTAGTCATGGACTATGCGGCTGCTCCCGGCGGAGGTTCGAGTCCTCGCTCGGGCATGGGTGTGTGTGTTTATCATTAGGATAATTTAGGTTAAGTAGTGTGTAAGCTTAGGGACTGGTGACCTTAGCAGTTAAATTCCATAAGATTTCACACACATTTGAACATGAAGGCGCTCTATAAATTTGTACCACAGCCTTCTTATGAAAAACTTTTGCTATTTGCCAATATCGCTATGTTAACATACTAGTGGATTACTAGTTTCGGCAATATAAAGTGTCATCTTCAGATATATAAAAGAAAATATGCCAGGGTTACAGGCTTAAAGCAATATAAAAACACAGCAGGGCCTACTTAAAAATTCAAAAAAAAAAAAAAAATCCTATCCATAAAACCGCGTAGTCGTACTTACATCACACAATGATTTAAACCATTCTGTCACAAGAGAATATGCAATGAGCTGTGAATAATAACTCTCTTAAAATTCTGTTCGTATGGGTGGAAGAAATCCAGAGCCAGAATACAGTAGTGAAATAGTTACATCTAATAGTAAAGTTAAATAAAAATATATCACAAGAAATTCGATGCATTGTATTAACATGTCATATGTGCAACCATGAAGTATATACAACACAAATGCTGCGGAGTGTCGTTTCATAGTTTGATAGTATGTTAGCCATTACAAAGTAACTGACGACTCTACCTAGAACACAGCGGAAACGAAGAATGCTGAGAGGTACCACCAGATGGCGGTTTGCACGCAAGACGTCAACAGCAAGTAATTTAATAGGACCCCGACGTTTGTATGACATTATAATTAACAAAGGTAATTTAACAGCAATATGAAATCAACATTCTCGATTCAGAACTTAAGCCTCGGTTTGGACTGGCCTAGACTACCGACTACGTGGCCCTTATTGCTCTGTGTAATTTTCCTGACGAAGCCTATCCCGAATCATTTTATTTGCTTTACTATTCGTTGTTTTTGGAGAGTGTTTAGTCTTACTTTGTCGCTACGCATGTAACAGACCTCTTAGCTAGAGTGTTTTGATATAGACCGCGATGTTTCTTGCAATCACAAGCCCACTACCACTATTATCACAACAAATACGGACGACTTCTATTATCTAATAGATTACAAGCCGAGTTAATGACACCGTAGGCAGCAAAAATCCGGTTGTAGACTTCAGTACTAATTTTATTGTTACTCCATTTAAGTCTACGCTATTTTTCATATGACAGCTACATACGGTTGCTTCTTCTAGTATGAAATCAACCTTCACCATTAGGCCTAGTACTCATTTGAGTTTTGATTTAGGACCTAGACCTCGAGTTAAGGAGTGTCATTCCGATTTCGTCAAATCGTCTGCGTGCTATGCGATATTACTCTTATCCACTTGCACGCTGTACTTTAGCACTCATAAAAAAAGTCTCACCTTGCATAGTGACAGCTCTTAAGGGAATTTTTGTAATACGTGGTGTTCTTACGTACAGAGTGGTCATAAATAGTCTGAAAAGCTTGTAAGAGTGTCGCAGAGTAGGTAGTTCTGAGAAATAATTGTTACGGAAAAATTCAATACGCTGCACCGTTTCCGAGTTAATTAACTCTGAAGTCAGCCAATCAGGCCTTTGCGCGTGCAGATTCAAGCATCCCACCAGATACAATTGTCAGCTGTCCTTGTAGCTTAGATTATAGCACACGAGACTGCCCAGCCTCTGGCTCGGGTTCGATCCCTACTAACGTCCCATGTCCAATTTTTGTATCGCTCTCTGTTTACGGCTTAGGAAACCAAATGAAGAGCACGTTTGGTGACACTTTCTTTGGCGCGCTGCTTGAATTTGAGAGCGCAACGACCTGGTTGGATGACTTCAGTGATAATTACCGCGGAAACGGGGAAACTTTCCATTTTTTTTCTTAGCAGATGTTTCTGAGCACAATCTGCAGTGGCACCACCTACCATTATATATACATTGCAAACAAATAAAGGCGATGCCACGACGCTGTTATATTTATTTAAATGTACAGTATAAAAATAAGGTTCTTCTAGTGTAATTGGTTACTCACAACAAAACTATTACCTTTCAAAAAGAAATCAGTTGCTCCACACATCAAAATTGGCACACGTACATAGAAAAATAAGTTAAAGTGTCTCTAATTCACGTAACTCATTTACTATGATAACACTGTTTGACCTTGCACGCCGGCCCATGTGACCGAGCGGTTCTAGACCCTTCAGTCAGGAACCGCGCGACTCCTACGGTCGCAGGTTCGAATCCTGCCTCGGGCATTGATGTGTGTGATGTCCTTATGTTAGTTAGGTTTAAGTAGTTCTACGTTCTAGGGGGCTGATGGTCTCAGATGTTAAGTCCCATGGTGCTGAGAGCCATTTGAACCATCTGACCTTCCGCTTCCTGTAGAAAGACGTTTTCGAACTTTTGCATCCATGTGTGTTCCCTTCTTGGAGCATTATATAATAATCATTCTCGAGTTTTCAGAGCAGTATGTTTAGAATCGTTGCCTTGTTGAAAGTAAAAGACACCTTCACGACCCAGTTTATGTGCACTGCTACGTAAATGGCCTCGCAACACACCTACATATTTACGATGATCCATGACTCCTTCAGTAATAGCCAAGTCACCAACTCCAGAAGATGCCATTCATTGATACCCAAACTATTATGATTCCTCCCTCATGTTTTACCTTAGGTAGGACATGTTGTGATTGGAGCTCTGTATTTGATTTATGTTACAATTATCCCTTTCCAACAGATCCACGCAAGTTAAACTTCGATTCGTCAGAAAATAGCCCAGTATTCCAAAATTCAGTCGATTTATTGACATAATCTTTGGCGACCTGCAAACGTTTTCTTCGGTTAACTTCCGAACGAAATGGTTTCTTCTGAGGAGATCTTTCATCAATATCAGCTGCGTTCAAAACATTCCTAACCGTTCACTGACCTGTTTGTTGGATGTTGACTTGATGAACGATATAACCGACCCCGCACTTCTAAAAGGCTCTTTTCGTGCAAGACGAACTGTCCTTCGACGCTCCCTACATGCAAGACCTCTTGGACGTCCGGATCCGCTTTTACTGTCTGTCGTACCAGTCTTTTGATACTTGTTGATGATCGCCCGCACTGTTGTATAATTAAACCAATATCGCGGTAACTTTTACCCCGCGAATGCAATAAAACTGCCTTGTTGCGAAAGAACACTGAATGTTCCTTCTCCATCGGGCGCATCGTGACAAGTGAACGTCCCTTACAGTAGCCGTGCAGCAAGCGACTGAACTGTTTATCATCTCCGAGTGCACAAATCTAGTATGCGCGGCGATGTCTGTCAAGCACCGTGAAACGTCGTATAGGGCGCCAATACTTTTTTTTGAGCAGGAGAACCCCTTATTTAAATGATTACATCTGTTTCTTTTGTGTTGGGAAAAAATATTTTAAAATACAAATTATTTCCTCCCCCCAGGGGGCCCACAACTCTTTTGTGGATACGTGCGTAGCGAGCACCGGACCCCGAGCTAATGTGGCCCTCCTTCCTTTCCGGGCTGCATACCTTCCTTATCCGCATCCTTCCCCATCCCCCATTTTCGCCACCCCCTCCTCACCACCGCCTCTTTCCTTCCCTTTCTCCCCTCTGGAAGTATGTTTTGTGCCTACGTCTGGAGACGGAAGCTTCGCTTTATCTGCTGGCAAGTCCTTGTCCTTCCTCTGTCCTTCTCTTTTCCTTACCTCTTCTCTTTACCCTTTCTCCGGTGCGGCGTTTGAGACCTCTCTTCTTTCCTTTCCCTTTCTTTGTTTTTCCCTTTCTCCTTTTTCCTCCCTGTGCGTGTCTGAAAGCCGACCCACGCATTCCCATGCGTAGCCGGTGACGGGGTAACGCGTAATTCCCTGCCACAGGTAAACAGGTAGGACACGTACGTACCCGTGGTAACGGCCATGCCCAGGGAGGGGTGATTACCCGAGCTGATACCTACCGAACGTGCCGGTTGGTCCCTCCGTCCGTTTCTTGGGAGGTGTCGCCTGAGGTGTCAACAATCACCTAAGGCGGGAGTGCCCTCAGAGAGGGCCCCCAAAAGGGAGAAGCGCGCCATCGGAGACGCCGGTAATCATGGGGGATTCTTCTGCAATGGTTTCCTCATCATCTACTATGTGTGCTCACAAGCGTAAGTTCAATGAGTCTCAGCCACAGCAGTTCTTCCATCGTTGCCACAGTTCCTTGTTGTTTCTTGGTCTGACGAAGGTCACGACTTCTCCACAGTCAACCCTTTCATTATTCAGAAAGGTGTCGACGCCATTGCAGGTCCTGTAAAGTCTTGTTCCAGATTACGAAATGGCACCTTGTTGTTCGAAAAAGTCAGTGCCCTCCAGGTACAAAAATTGCTGCGTGCTTCGCTGCTACACACCTTCCCTGTCCAGGTGGAAGTGCACCACACTTTAAATTCATCACGTGGGGTAGTTTATACACGCTCCCTCGACGGATTGTCCGACGAGGAAATTCACAACTACCTCTCTGACCAGGGCACCACTGCTGTTCATCGAGTCATGAAAAGGGTTGACACGAACATCGTTCCAACCTGTACTGTTTTCTTGACATTTGACAGAGTTCAACTCCCATTGAAAATAAAAGTGGTCTTCCGTTCGCCCTTACATCCCAAATCCTACGAATTGCTATGGGTGTCAGCGGTTCAATCTTACCAGCCAGTCCTGTTCCAATCCGGCCAAATGCGTTACGTGTGACAAGGATGCCCATGAGGGTGCTTTTCCATCTCCATCCCCTCATTGCATCAACTGTATGGGTGACCACGCTGCTTCCACTAGAGATTGCCCCATTTTTAAAGACGAACGGCTCATTCAGGAAATCAGAGTGAAGGAAAAGGTGTCGACCTTTGCTGCTCGAAAGTTATTAACCAGTCGAAAGCCCACTGTGCCTCACACAGGTAAATGCAGCACTGTCCTTGCCTCTCTTCGGCCAACAAAGGAGGCAGCCACTCAGATTTGTGATCTCACCTGTAGTGCCACAGTCGTCAGATCGGCCAGCGCAAAGATCGCCCGTTCAACCTCCACACTCTCACCTGCTCAGTTCTATGGCTCACCCTTCATCGGGTTCTGCTAAATCACAAGCCCCAAAATCAGACACCCGGACTTCCAAAAAGGAGCCTACATATGAAGATTTTTTACGTACCCCAACTTCTCGACCATCGGTTCCTCCTTCATCTCAACGTTCTGTTTCCAAAAAGGCTAATAAGAAACCCAGTTCCTCTCCTTCTCCGCCACGGCGTGTCTCCTCTACAGCACTGCCGTCGGCCGTCTTCTGTGTCGCCGAGGCGCACTGCTGGCGGCCGATCAACCGGCCGATCGCTGGTGGCAGGAGCTGCTCCCGAGCAACCTATGGATGAGGATCTTCTGCCTTCGGCTGAATGGCGTTCAACGCTGTCGGTCGTAAGTTCTGAGCAGTCGTCGAGTTGAGGGCAACCTTGGTCACATTCTCCCATTTTCTATCCACCCTATGTACATTATCCATTGGAATATCCGCGGCATTCAAGCCAGTTGGGATGAATTGTCGATCCTCTTGCGATCCTACTCGCCGGTCATCTTCTGTCTTCAGGAAACAAAGCTGCGTCCCCACGACCGCTTTGTTTTCCCCCATTTTCGGTCAGTCCGATTTGATCTCCCCTGTGTTGAAGGCGCTCCAGCGCATGGAGGACTGATGATTCTTCTCCATCGTACTCTCCATTATCACCCAATCCCCTTAAACACTTCCTTCCAAGCAGTCGCTGTCCGTCTTTCCCTTTCTGGATACACCTTCTCTCTTTGTACTGTCTATATTCCATCGTCCACACCAATGGTACGAGCTGATCTCCATCTTCTTGGTCAGCTTCCGCCCCCCTATTTGCTGGTTGGGGACTTCAATGCCCACCACGCCCTTTGGGGATCTCCGCATCCTTGTCTGCGCGGCTCACTATTGATAGACGTCTTCCACCAAGCGGATCTTGTTTGCCTCAACACTGGGGACCCTAAGTTTTTGTCTGCCTCCACGACAAATTTCTCTCATTTGGACCTTTTGGTAGGTACTGTTCCGCTAGCTCGGCACTTCGAATGGTTCGCTCTTGCTGATACACACTCAAGTGGCCACTTTCCATGTGTCCTTCGATTGCAGCCGCAACTGCCATATATGCGCCCGAGACGCTGGAAGTTTGCCCAAGCCGATTTTTCGTCTCTAGCGACATTCGATGACCGCCACTTTCCTAGCGTCGACGATGAGGCACTCATATTATAGAAGTTATTCTTACAGCTGCGGAACGTTCAATACCTCGCACCTCCGAATTGCCCCGGCGGCCCCCCAGTTCCTTGGTGGAACGAGGCATGCCGTGACGCAATACGTGAGCGGCGACTTGCTCTTCGCGTTTTTAGACACCATCCTACTTTGGCCAACTGTATCCGCTATAAGCAGTTCCGTGCGCGATGCCGTCGCGTCATCCGCGATATCAAGAAAGTACGCTGGGACTTCTTTACTAGCTCATTTAACACCTTCACTCCCTCCTGGGAAGTTTGGAGTCGGATTCGGCGGTTATCTGAAGCGCCTAGTTTCTCCTCGGTTTCTGGGCTCACTGTCGCGCATGATAAATTAGTGGACCCCGTCGCAATTTCTAACTCATTGGGTCAACACTTTGCTGAGATTTCGAACTCTTCAAATTACCCGCCAGCGTTTCTCCCGAAGAAATGTGCAGCGGAAGTGCAACCTCTTGCCTTCTCCTCTCAAAACCGCGAAAGCTACAATACTGTTTTCTCCATGCAGGAACTCCAATATGCACTCTCTTCTTCTCGCTCTTCTGCCCCAGGACCGGATGGTATCCACATACAAATGTTGCTGCATTTATCATACCATAGTCTGCGTTATATCCTTCGCTTTATAATCGAATTTGGACCGACAGTACTTTTCCCAGACGATGGCGAGAAGGTAACGTCGTTCTTGTTCCGAAAGCTGGAGAGGACAAACATCTCCCCTCTAGCTATCGCTCCATTTCTCTCACGAGTAGTGTATGTAAGGTTTTGGAGCGTATGGTGAATTGCCGTTTAGCCTGGTGGCTGGAGTCCAGCAGTCTTTTAACACCTGCCCAATGCGGTTTCCGAAAGCATCGTTCTGCAGTTGACCATCTTGTTGCTCTCTCCACTTACATCACGAACAATTTTCTCCGGAAACGCCAAACAGTAGCGATATTTTTTGATCTGGAGAGAGCATACGATACCTGCTGGAGGACAGGAATCCTCCGCACACTGTTCTCTTGGGGCTTTCGAGGTCGGCTGTCCCTTTTTCTTCGTGAATTTATGGCAGAGCGCACATTTAAAGTGCGGGTGAACACTACTCTCTCCCGTACCTTCTCCCAAGAACACGGGGTACCTCATGGCTCCGTGCTAAGTGTTGTACTGTTTGCCATTGCCATAAATCCAATTATGGATTGTCTCCTTCCTGATGTCTCCCTCTTTGTGGGCGATTTGTGATCTACTACAGCTCTCAAAAGACCAGCCTTCTTGAACGACGTCTTCAAGGATGTCTCGATCACCTCCACTCTTGGAGCATCGAATCCGGTTTCCGCTTTTCTCCCAGTAAGACCGTTTGTGTTAATTTTTGGCATCGTACGGAGTTTCTTCCGCCTTCCTTACATGTAGGCCCTGTCACCTTCCGTCCGCGGACGTCGCTAAATTCTTGGGTCTTATGTTTGACATAATGCTGTGGTGGTCCTCCCACGTTTGCTATATTTTGGCTCGCTGTCTGCGATCCCTCAACACCCTCCTGAATGGCACCTCCTGGGGAGCGGACCAAGTGGTCCTTCTCCGCCTCTATCGCGCCTTAGTGCGCTCGAAATTGGTCTATGGAAGCCTAAATTACTCCTCTGCTCGGCCGTCTATTCTTCGGCGTCTCGACTCTATCCACCACCGTGGATTACGTGTAGTGACTGGAGCTTTTTACACCAGCCCTGTGGAAAGCCTTTAAGCTGAGACTGCTGAACCTCCGCTGCCCAATCGGCGAGCTGTCCTTCTGAGTCGTTATGCTGGCCATCTGTCCCACATGCCTGCAAATCCGGCCCGTGACATTTTTTTCGACACCTCCTTGGATTTAGGGTATGCTGGCCGCCCTTCCTCCCGACTACCACCGGGAGTCCGCTTCCGTCAACTGCTCCATTCTCTTTCCTTCCACGTTCCTGAAACTTTCTTGACAACTTGGGATACAGCACCGCCTTGGCTCCGGCCCCGGACCTGCCTGCTCCGTGACGTTTGTCAGTTTCCCAAAGATGGTACCCTTGTCTTGTTTATCGTTGGGCATTTGCTGCTCTATGCGCACAAATGAAGGATGCCATATTTATTTACACTCATGACTCAAAAACATCGTTTGCTGTTGGGAGTGCCTATATTGTTGGCGACGCCCAAAATTGATTTCGGCTTCCCGACCAGTGTTCGGTTTATACTGCGGAGCTTTACGCTGTTCTCCAGGCTGTCCAATACATCCGCCGCCATCAGCGGATACAGTATGTTATCTGCTCAGACTCTCTCAGGTCTCTCCTCACCGAGCTAGGTGGCGCAGTGGTTAAACACTGGGCTCGCATTCGGGAGGACGACCGTTCAATCCCGCGTCCGGCCATCCTGATTTAGGTTTTCCGTGATTTCCCTAAATCGCTCCAGGCAAATGCCGGGGTGGTTCCTTTGAAAGACCACGGCTGACTTTCTTCCCCGTCCTTCCCAAATCCGGTAAGACCGATGACCTCGCTGTCTGGTCTCCTTCCCCAAAAACAACCCAACAAGAACAACAACAACTCTCTCTCCTCAGTCTCCAAGCTCTGTACCCTGTCCACCCTCTGGTCCACCGGATTCAGGACTGCCTCCACTTGAGGGGCGTCTCTGTGGCGTTCCTTTGGATCCCAGGACATGTTGGTATCTGTGGAAATAAGGCGGCCGATATAGCGGCCAAGGCTGCAAGTCTCTCTTCTTCGGCCAGCTATTCGTATGATTCCCTTCGCCGATCTACGGAGTGTTTTATGTCGTCGTGTTGCTCTTTCATGGCACCAACATTGGTCGACACTTCCCAGTAATGAATTGCGGGACGTGAAAACTCTTCCCAGTGCTTGGCCCTCTTCCTCCCGAACTCGTCGTCGGGAGGAGGTAATTTTAACTACACTCCGCATAGGGCAGTGTCTTTTTAGCCATCGACATCTTTTAAGCGGCGATCATCCCCCCACTCTGTCACCACTGCTCTCAGCTGTGGACTGTGAGACACCTTTTACTTGAGTGCCCATATTTTACTCCGTTACGCGACCGTCTACAGCTGTCGCTTGACATATCTTTCACTTTAGCAGATGACCAGTGATAAGCCGATCGGGTTCTCGAGTTCATTAGTGCCAGTGAGATGACGTCAGTAATTTGAAGCTCCTCACTTTTTTGAGTTTTGCGCCCTTTGCTGCTGGTTTCCAGTTTCGTTTTTTAGCTTTCCCTAAGTCACAGACCGAGCGCTAATGACCGTAGCAGTTTTGCGCCCTAAAACCATAACTAAAAAAATTTTTTTCTTTTATTGAGTTGGCTGGCTCCGAGCACTTAACTTCTGACGTCATCAGTCCCCTAGAACTTAGAACTACTTAAACCTAACTAATCTAAGGACATCACACACGACCATGCCCGAGGTGAGATTCGAAACTGCGACCGTAGCGACGTCGCACTGTTCGAGACTGTAGCGTCTAGAACCGCCACCCCGGCCGGCCTTTATTGAGTTAATGGTCTAGATATAATGTATCTAGTATTTATACACTGCTGGCCATTAAAATGGCTACATCACCAAGATGACTTCTGACAGGAAGAAGATGCTGTGATATGCAAATGATTAGCTTCTCAGAGCATTCACACAAGGTTGGAGACGATGGCGACACCTACAACGTGCTGACATGAGAAAAGTTTCCAACCGATTTCTCATACACAAACAGCAGTTGACCGGCGTTGCCTGGTGAAACGTTGTAGTGATGCCTCGTGTAAGGAGGAGGAATGCGTACCATCACGTTTCCGACTTTAATAAAGGTTGGATTGTAGCCTATTGCGATTGCGGTGTATCCTATCGCGACATTGCTGCTGGCATTGGTCGTGATCCAAAGACTGCTAGCAGAATATGGATTTAAAAAAATAAATGGTTCAAATGGCTCTGAGCACTATGGGACTCAACTGATGTGGTCATCAGTCCCCTAGGACTTGGAACTACTTAAACCTAACTAACCTAAGGACATCACACACATCCATGTCCGAGGCAGGATTCGAACCTGCCACCGTAGCAGTCCCACGGTTCCGGACTGCGCGCCTAGAACCGCGAGACCACCGCGGCCGGCAATATGGAATCGGTGGGTTCAGGAGTGTAATACGAAACGCCGAGATGGATCCCAACGGACTCGTATCATGAGCAGTCGAGATGACAGGCATCTTATCCGCATGGCTGTAACGGATCGTGCCACGTCTCGATCCCTGAGTCAACAGATGGGGACGTTTGCAAGATAACAACCACCTGCACGAACAGTTCGATGACGTTTGGAGCAGCATGGACTATCAGCTCGGAGACTTAGGCCGTCGTTACCCTTGACACTGCAACACAGACAGGAGCGCCTGCGATGGTGTACTCAACGACTAAGCTGGGTGCACGAATGGCAAAACGTCTTTTTTAGAATGAATCCAGGTTTTATTTACAGCATCATGATGGTCGCATCCGCATTTGGCGACACCGCAGTGAACGCACATTGCAAGCGTGTATTCGTCAGTGCCATACTGGCGTATCACCCGGCGTGATGGTATGGGGTGACATTGGTTACACGTCTCGGTCACCTATTGTTCGCATTGACGGCACTTTGAACAGTGGACGTTACATTTCAGATGTGTTACGACCCGTGGCTCTGCCCTTCATTCGATCCCTGCGAAATCCTACATTTCAGCAGGATAATGCACGACCGCAAGTTGCAGGTCCTGTACGGGCCTTTATGGATACAGAAAATGTTCGACTGCTGCCCTGGCCAGCACATTCTCCAGATCTCTCACCAACTGAAAACGTCTGGTCAATGGTGGCCGAGCAGCTGGCTCTTCACAATACGCCAGTCACTACTCTTGATGGAATGTGGTATCGTGTTGAAGCTGCATGGGCAGCTGTACCTGTACACGCCATCCAAGCTCTGTTTGACTGAATGCCCAGGCGTATCAAGGCCGTTATTAGGGCCAGAGGTGGTTGTTCTGGGTACTGATTTCTCAGGAATTATGCACCCAAATTGCGTGAAAATGTAATCATATGGCAGTTCTAGTATAATCTTCTTGGTGTTGCAATTGTAATGGCCAGTAGTGTATTTTTGTATTAGATCCGAAAAGGTGTCTGTGCCAATACTCTTTCGTACCACTGTACTCACAAATTAAATCCGGCTCGATTGCGACACTCGCTATGAACCTAATGTGATTAATGGAGTTTTTTCAGAGCCGTTTTCCGCAAAAACTAACCCCCCCCCCCCCCCCCCCCGCCCCCTGTCACAGCGCGGCAACTCCACAGTCGTATTGTAGCACATCCGGGGACGCATACCGACCTCGGGCAACCTACTCGGTAATGGCTCGGCCGCCACGAGAAACGGCGAGCTGTGGGGGACGGCTGCAAGCGGCCACACTGTGTCCTCTGCGGCGAGGTTGCGGTTGGGTTACTCGCGCCTCGCTCCCTCCCCCCTTCCCCCTATCTCCCTGCTCCTAGCTGCTCACTGCGCTGCCAGATGGTTTCGGAAGTCAGATATTTCTTGGCCGCCAGCCTGTGTTCATTAAAGACCGCACTTAAAGCAGTATGTGAAATGCTGATATTGAACAATCACAGTATTTAGAACGCCCGCTTTTTCGGTATTTATATGAATCGACTGACGATTAATAGTTATGTAGGAGGTGAACCCATAAAATTTAAGGTTATTGAGAATGAAGAAAGAAGACCGTTACTGGATTTTTATTGCAAGGTGGCAGGACATGGGCACTTACACGTTAGCTTACCAACATTAGTATTATTAATAAAGGGACTGGCAAGGGCATCAGATCATGACTCTATTGAATTATAATAAATATGAGGACAATATTATGGAAATGGAAGAGGGTGTAGATGAAATGGGAGATACAATACTGCATGAAGAGTTTGACAGAGCACTGAAAGACCTGAGTCGAAACAAGGCCCCCGGAGTAGACAACATTCCATTAGAACTACTGACGGCCTTGGGAGAGCCATTCCTGACAAAACTCTACCATCTGGCGCGCAAGATGTGTGAAACAGGTGAACTACCCTCAAACTTCAAGAAGAAATAATAATTCCAATCCCAAAGAAAGCAGGTGTTGGCAGATGTGAAAATTACCGAACTATCAGTTTAAGAAGTCACGGCTGCAAAATACTAACGCTAATTCTTTACAGACGAATGGAAAAGCTAGTAGAAGCCGACCTCTGAGAAGATCATAACGTAGAAATGTTGGAACACGTGAGTCAATACTGACCCCACGACTTACCTTAGAAGCTAGATTAAGGAAGGGCAAACCTACTTTTCTAGCATTTGTAGACTTAGAGAAAGCTTTTGACAGTGTTGACGGAAATACTCTCTTTCAAATTGTACAGAAACCAGATTGCAGTTATAAGAGTAGAGGGGCATGAAAGGGGAGCAGTGGTTGGGAAGGGAGTGAGACAGGGTTGTAGTCTCTCCCCGATGTTATTCAATCTGTATATTGAGCAAGCAGTAAAGGAAACAAAAGAAAAGTTCGGAGTAGGTATTAAAATCCATGGAGAAGAAATAAAAACTTTGAGGTTCGCCGATGACATTGTAATTCTGTCAGAGACAGCAAAAGACTTGGAAGAGCAGTTGAACGGAATGGATAGTGTCTTGAAAGGAGGATATAAAATGAACATCAACAAAAACAAAACGAGGATAATTTAATATAGTCGAATTAAGTCGAGTGATGCTGAGGGAATTAGATTACGAAATGAGACACTTAAAGTAGTAAAGGAGTTTTGCTATTTGGGGAGCAAAATAATTGATGATGGTCGAAGTACATCTACATCTACATGACTACTCTGCAGTTCACATTTAAATGCTTGGCAGAGGGTTCATCGAACCACAATCATACTATCTCTCTACTATTCCACTCCCGAACAGCGAGCGGGAAAAACGAACACCTAAACCTTTCTGTTCGAGCTCTGATTTCTCTTATTTTATTTTGATGATCATTCCTACCTATGTAGGTTGGGCTCAACAAAATATTTTCGCATTCGGAAGAGAAAGTTGGTGACTGAAATTTCGTAAAAAGGTCTCGCCGCGACGAAAAACGTCTATGCTGTAATAACTTCCATCTCAACTCGTGTATCATATCTGCCACACTCTCTCCCCTATAACGTGATAATACAAAACGAGCTGCCCTTTTTTGCACCCTTTCGATTTCCTCCGTCAATCCCACCTGGTAAGGATCCCACACCGCGCAGCAATATTCTAACAGAGGACGAACGAGTGTAGTGTAAGCTGTCTCTTTAGTGGGCTTGTTGCATCTTCTAAGTGTCCTGCCAATGAAACGCAACCTTTGGCTCGCCTTCCCGACAATATTATCTATGTGGTCCTTCCAACTGAAGTTGTTCGTAATTTTAACACCCAGGTACTTAGTTGAATTGACAGCCTTGAGAATTGTACTATTTATCGAGTAATCGAATTCCAACGGATTTCTTTTGGAACTCATGTGGATCATCTCACACTTTTCGTTATTTAGCGTCAACTGCCACCTAACACACCATACAGCAATCTTTTCTAAATCGCTTTGCAACTGATACTGGTCTTCGGATGACCTTACTAGACGCTAAATTACGGCATCATCTGCGAACAGTCTAAGAGAACTGCTCAGATTGTCACACAGGTCATTTATATAGATCAGGAACAGTAGAGGTCCCAGGACGCTTCCCTGGGGAACACCTGATATCACTTCAGTTTTACTCGATGATTTGCCGTTTATTACTACGAACTGCGACCTTCCTGACAGGAAATCACGAATCCAGTCGCACTCCGCAGCTTGATTAGAAGTCGCTTGTGAGGAACGGTGTCAAAAGCTTTCCGGAAATCTAGAAATACGGAATCAACTTGAGATCCCCTGTCGATAGCGGCCATTACTTCGTGCGAATAAAGAGCTAGCTGCGTTGCACAAGAGCGATGTTTTCTGAAGCCATGCTGATTACGTGTCAATAGATCGTTCCCTTCGAGGTGATTCATAATGTTTGAATACAGTATGTGCTCCAAAACCCTACTGCAAACCGACGTCAATGATATAGGTGTGTAGTTAAATGGATTACTCCTACTACCCTTCTTGAACACTGGTGCGACCTGCGCAATTTTACAATCTGTAGGTACAGATCTATCGGTGAGCGAGCGGTTGTATATGAGTGCTAAGTAGGGAGCTATAGTATCAGCGTAATCTGAAAGGAACCTAATCGGTATACAATCTGGACCTGAAGACTTGCCCGTATCAAGCGATTTGAGTTGCTTCGCAACCCCTAAGGTATCTACTTCTAAGAGACTCATGCTAGCAGATGTTCGTGTTTCAAATTCTGGAATATTCCATTCGTCTTCCCTGGTGAAGGAATTTCGGAAACTGCGTTCAATAACTCCGCTTTAGCGGCACAGTCGTCGATAACAGTACCATCGGCACTGCGCAGCGAAGGTATTGACTGCGTCTTGCCGCTTGTGTACTTTACATACGACCAGAATTTCTTCGGATTTTCTACCAAATTTCGAGACAATGTTTCGTTGTGGAACCTATTACAGGCACCTCGAATCGAAGTACGTGCCAAATTTCGCGCGTCTGTAAATTTTAGCCCATCTTCGGGATTTCGCGTTCTTCTGAACTTCGCATGCTTTTTCCGTTGCCTCTGCAACAGTGTTCGGAGTAGAGAGGATATAAAATGTAGATTGGCAATGGCAAGCAAAACGTTTCTGAAGAAGAGAAATTTGTTAACATCAAGTATAGATTTAAGTGTCAGGAAGTCATTTCTGAAAGTATTTGTATGGAGTGTAGCCATGTATGGAAGTGAAACATGGACGATATATAGTTTAGACAAGAAGAGAATAGAAGCTTTCGAAATGTGGTGCTACAGAAGAATGCTGGATATTAGATGGGTAGATCACATAACTAATGATGAAGTATTGAATAGGATTGGGGAGAAGAGAAGTTTGTGGCACAACTTGACTAGAAGAAGGGATCGGTTGGTAGGACATGTTCTAAGGCATTAAGGGATCATCAATATAGTACTGGAGGGCAGTGTGGAGGGTAAAAATCATAGAGGGAAACCAAGGAATGAATGCACTAAGCAGATTCAGAAGGACGTAGGTTGCAGTAAGTACTGGGAGATGAAGAAACTTGCACAGCATAGAGTAGCATGGAGAGCTGCATCAAACCAGTCTCAGGACTGAAGACCACAACAACTACAACATGAGGCACTCTCGAGCAGTATCCCTGCATGTCAGCATGACTGAGCCACTAACTTAAAGCGTTGGTGAAAAGTGTCGGAA
Source organism: Schistocerca gregaria (assembly GCF_023897955.1). Lineage (NCBI taxonomy): Eukaryota > Metazoa > Arthropoda > Insecta > Orthoptera > Acrididae > Schistocerca > Schistocerca gregaria. The sequence continues at coordinate 959,517,781 of NC_064921.1, read as the reverse complement.
GTTGAGAATTGTGGAACATAAAGTCTGCAGATGGCCGTAGCTCGCCGGGCCGCCATGGGCGGCAGGTAGCGGTCACCGGAAACGCGGGACAATACGGCGCATTTGGGGGTAGCCCGGCATCCGGAGCCACCTGTGCTGGGCAACACGTGGCGAAGACGAGAATTTTGTTTGCCTAGGGGCGATATGACGCACTCGATCATTGGGTAGATATCAGAAATGCCCTTGGAGGGATTTCGGCGATGATGGAGCGTTCGACATTGGCCGAAACTGAGTATTCTTCAGCCGCGTTTTCGCACGCGTGGGAGACGGGAAAATTGTGGAGAGAGTGGACTTCGCCTTCAGCCATCGAGAGGTACGGACTTGGAGACGGCGTCTTGGCCATCGTCTTCGAAGGGAGATATACGGTCTGTATCGCAGCACTGCACCAACGCGTGTTCCGTGCAGAGTTCTGCGGTTAGAGCTCTTATGTTTGCTCAGAAGAGAGATTTTCACCGACGCTTAACCACTGCCAATAACTTACCTAATATTCTTGATGTGGTAGTTATCCTTGCGAGATGCCAAGTATTTGTCAACGTAGCTGACTGTAATAGATGCGCGTAATTGCAAATTGTTAATGTGCCATTCTCAGGAGTGTGTGGGTGGACAAGGAAATTCACTTTTTTAAAAAAAAATTGTCAGTTCTGGGGGATGTCAAATTAAAATGCCAGCATCACAATCGAATTATCGACTTCAATGTAGCTAGCATTTAACTTGTCCCAGTAAGCTTTACATGTACTCTAGTCACTGCACAGCTTGCCCAGACGGTAAGGAAAGAAGGTTTGCAGTCTTCTATGTCAGCGACGGACAAATAATCTTACATTATATGTCATACAGTCATAGAGTCATACCAACAATTGATGCAGCAAATGAGCATGAGTCAGTAAATAGGGTAGAATGCTTCAAAGTTTTTGACGTAGATACTGACGAAAACTCGAACTGGATGAAGCATGTTACTGAACTTCTCAAACAGTTAAGTTCAGCTACTTTTGCTCTTCGTGTAATTGTTGGTCTTGGAAAGAATTGTAAGGCATCAGCTTCCTGATTTACGAGAGCTTTTCGAAAAGCAGGGAACAATGGGTTGCAAAATGGAAAGCACAGTGAAAATCAAAACTGTTTTATTTGCACCAGTTACCTACACTTTCCAGATACTTCTCCACTCCGACTTAGACATATATCTTAGAGTTATACCATCCTTCCAATATCCTCGTCATAGAAGGCAGCCTCCAGGGCATTCCGACAAGTTTATACGCTGGCCTGCAGCTCTCTCTCTCTCTCTCTCTCTCTCTCTCTCTCTCTCTCTCTCTCTCTGTGTGTGTGTGTGTGTGTGTGTGTGTGTGTGTGTGTGTGTCAGTATGTTGTCTTCATAGCGAGTGGTTTGTATGAGCAGAAATCAGAAGTATCCTCATTGCTCCTACAGTTTGCGGGTGAGAAATGTCGTGAAGAAGGAAGCACGTGACACTTATGTTTTGTGGGCTGTGTGACATTAGGTGATCGCTCAGTAGGCTCTCATACTTGGCGGAAAACACCATTTTATAGACATCTTTACGTTCTCACTGCGTGTTCATAATCGAGAAGAGCGACGCTACCTGACGCTATCAGCTGACGTACTAGAGACACTGCGTAACACATCTATCCAGATCTTTATCGGCTTTTCACTGTGCTTTCCGTTCTGCGAACAATCGTTCCTTACTTTCCGAACTGCCCTAGTATTTTTCGTATTTCCACTCAGTGATGTTTATGGAACAATTTTGTGGTGTAACTTATCACTTAGGAAGGAAGTATCGATTGCAAAAAAGCGATCAGTAAGAATAACAAGTGGTGTGCACCCACGGACGTCATGTAGATACTTCTTCGAGGAGTCAGGCATTTAAGGGGACCACACCGTGGTTGAGGCCGAAAACAATCGATTTTCGGTTTTGATCATATTTCGATAGATTAAGGTTTTACTTAAGTACTCTGAAAAAGATTTTTCTGAAAAAAAAAAATGTTTTACCAGCATTTAAAGAGTATTTTCCTACCACGTGTGTTTATGTGCTACGTCCACTTTTCTATCACCCAGTTTTCTGCATATATTTTAGATCTTTATATCCCCTACATTGCACGTTAGGGATTTTTTTGGTACTCTCGAGTGTGTTGGGTATCCTTGGACTGCAACGGTCGGTATTCTTTTGTTTCTGCTGTTTGTAGAATTGTTGACCGGACAGGGTCGGTTAACTAAAACTGAAGTAGAAAACTTGTAGGTATACTATGGGCAGGTAATTAGGAGAAATAGAGAAAATCTGGAGGCAATGAAGAGAGATGTCTGGGCCATATTCTTCCGTAAGTCCTCTACTGTTGATAAGCCATGTAATGGATGGTGTCCATCAGGAGAAAATTCGTGGTGCAAATACAATAGGGCTCAGGCAACTGGAGAATCTTATTCTCACCAGCATTCTCTTCCTGCTGCTGTTATTACAGGAATTAAACCTTTCTCAGAGACTTGGCTCATCCTGACCTTCTAAGGAAATGTCTGCATGGCCAGACACAGAACCCAAATGAATGTTTCGACAGCATAATTTGGAACCGCCTTCCTAAAACTGTGTTTATAGGCATGTATACGATGAAACTAGGAGTTCATGATATTGTTATTACATTCAGCTGTGGTAATATTAGTAAGTATTGGGTACTTGAAAAGCTGGTAATTAATCTTGTTGAAAATATGATCACTGGGCTGCAACATTGCGATAAAATGACGATGGCCGATGCAGACAGATCTGCATCTAATACGGGCAAGAAAGCAAGACCAACATCCAGGAAGGCGAAAAAGAAGCTGGAAGACCTGCTAGAGGCCAAAGAAGGGCCATCATATGCAGCAGGACAGTTTTACTTAGCAGTAAGTAACAAATTTCAAAAGTTATTCTTTAAAGTGAATTTCCCGCAAACTAAAATTTTCAGTACGTATGCCCTATTATATCAGAAACTATCATAGATAAATGAATGAAAGTTTCAAAGACTCTGCATAACATAAAAAGCCACTTCTGGTACCACATTCTTTAATATTCTCCCATTAGAAAGTTCACAAAAATATATTTTCTGCAGAAAAAACTGAATATTTTTGTTAATAAATTTAAAAGAGTATTTCTTAAAAACTACAAAATAGATAAAGTATTTTTTAGTACAGTTGACTCTATTAGCATCATTTAACATACAGTAAAAATATTAAGGTGCTGCATCAAATAGTTTTTTCAGAAATGGGCCAAATACTTGCCTAAATTAACATGGGTTAGGGTCCCCTTAAGCTGTGCCGTCACAGTACACATATTCGTTAACAAAATTCGTCATAAATAATCCATCACAATTTGAGCGGAACAGTTACTTCTATACCCATAGCACTAGAGGGGAAATGACCGTACTAAGCACCGTTAAAGCTGTCAGTGGCTCAGAAAGGAGTTTAATCTGCAGCAACAAAAATTTTGATCGTTTGCCTAAAAACATAATGTCTGACAGGTAGCTAAGCAAGTTTTAAATCGGATTTAAAATTATTTCTATAGAACATGTAACTAACGAGATAACCATTATTTCCAAGCATTTGTATTTTGCTTCACACAAACAAATAAACGGATGTTGTGAGATATAGTTCCAACATATTCAAAGTAAAATTAGCCAGAACACTGTTCCGGCCAGACTAAAATATTTCGGAATTCTGTACAATGCGTACTATACCCAGCACAAAATATTACTATACCCAGCACAAAATACGATTGTGAAATGCCTAGTTTACATTTAAGCTATATGTCATTTAGAAGAGACATTGGATTCATTATATGATTAACTTGCTTTTACGTCTGTGATACGGAATATTTTCCAATGTCTGTGTAACTGATCCAAAATCGGCTTCATTAACACAAACAAATTAGTGGTAAGAATGAGATCTCATTCTGGAAACATCCCCCAGGCTGTGGCTAAGCCATGTCTCCGCAATATCCTTTCTTTCAGGAGTGCTAGTTCTGCTAGGTTCGCAGTAGAGCTTCTGTAAAGTTTGGAAGGTAGGAGACGAGGTACTGGTAGAAGTAATTCTGTGAGGACGGGGCGTGAGTCGTGCTTGGGTAGCTCAGATGGTAGAGCACTTGCTCGCGAAAGGCAAAGGTTCGAGTCCGGCACACAGTTTTAATCTGCCAGGAAGTTTCAAATTAGTGGTAAGTGCCTATGAGACCAAACTGCTGACGTCATCGGTCCCTAGGCTTACACACTACTTAATCTAACTTAAACTAACTTACGCAAAAGACAACAAGCACACTGCCCAAGGGAGGACTCGAACCTCCGACAGGGGGAGCCGCTCAAACCGTGGCAAGGCGTCCCAGTTCACTACTGACTGCATGATGGTCACCAGTACGCTCACAACATTCCAGGTGACCATAACATCTCATAATAATAACCGGCGATGGTCGACGAAATAGTAAAATGAGTTATCTATCAGCAGATTGGATAAGGAATCTTGACATTTGAGCTGTACAGCATAAGTTAACAAATTTGACACCAATAAGACTTGGTTGTTCAAATACTGACGTATGGAACGAATTAGTACGTTGTTTTCTTCACTAAAAAAGGCTTCAGTTACTGTTGTTATTGTTGCTGTGGTCTTCAGTCCAAAGACTGTTCTGATGGAACTCTCCTCGCTAATCTATCCTGTGCAAGCGTCTTCGGCTCTCAATAACTGCTGCAACGTACATCCATTATAACTTGCTTACTGTATTCAAGATTTGCTCTCCTCCTACAATTTATTCTCTGACCCCCCCCCCCCCCCCCCCGCCCCCCACACTGTCCTCCAATACCGAACAAACCACTCTTTGATGTCTCCGAATGTTCAGAATGTGTCGTATCAACCGACCCCCTTCATTTACTGAATATGTACCATAAGTTTTTTTTCTGTCATATCGATTCGATACCTTCTCATTAGTTGTTCGATATATCCACCTAGTTTTCAACTTATACCTGTTGCACCACATTAACGAGATCTTTCTTTCTTATTGTCCGAATCGCTTGCCGCCCCGATTTCACTTATCACGACTTAGCACGTTGGCAGAATTCAGTCAATTGTTCATCTATGCACATTGTTATTACATTGTGCTGTGTAAGCTACTCCTATATTACAATTACCTGACACTGTGAATTTCTGGAGAAGTTATTTAAATAGTGTTGCAATCTCCTTCAGGAGAACTTTCTGTTTGCCAATTCTCCTGTCTTGCGATCTTGGAAAATAAAAAGCTTTCCAAAAGAAGACGTCAAAATTGTTTTCCTACATTAACTTGTTCTATTCAGACAGCGTTATCATATCACTTCACAGGCTAAACAAAATTTAGAAGCGGAAATTTAACTCAGGACAAGTTGAAAACTTCCCGTCTCCTCTATATCTTTTTTTTTACGCGACATTCCCTTCTACCATAACCTATGAAACCTTGCCTTAGGATTTCTATCTCTTCCTTAATAATAACAAATGAAATCTTCCCTTTGAAATTAATTCTCTTTCTCAATAATAATAAATACAATATTCGCATACAAATTTAGTTGCTGCTTATTAAATGTGATTTTCTGATTATTTCGACGAAACATAGAATGTGTCGTCGTCGTGGTCCTCAGTCGTTACCTGCAGTAACCCAAAACTGTTCCTTACCTTTTTTACTGTTACTGGATCGCCATCTGATTGCTACATCGAACTGCGACATGAATTTTAGTATACTCTATTAGCTGCTGGTGGGCTGTCATAATAAGTGGCTGTATTTATTACCAAAGCTGACGTTATTCTTTAATAGCAAAGCTGATGTTATTCTTCAATTAATTTGACTGAAGTTACGTAATTCATAGTTAAACTTTTTCTTGACAATAATAAATTTTGCAGAGTTTTACGTTGATGTTTTTGGGATGGATTATAATCAGTAATGCAATATTGTTAGCAAAAATGAATTATATTCTGAAAACGATTCTTCAAATATTTACTGTTGGTAATGAAATGATTTTACAAACGTTCAAATGGGACTTACTTTTTACAATAATCATACAACTAGCATTGCGCAGATCTACCTTAGTAGTCTTGAGATTCTCAACAAAAAAAAGTAATATTACTTCCTGTTTTGATAACAGTTAGCTGATGTCTCTGTACATCCGTTTATAATCTCTTGTAAATCATAGCTGGTGGCTGGCAGGCACACCGCTCCTCTCAATCTCTCGCTTCAGACCTGCTACCGACTCGCTTCACATCTCTCTTGCTACTGACTTTCTACGAACGCTGAAGTGCGGTCTCTCGCGACAACAATGCTTTCTGGTGCAGACAATCCCTGCTACCATTACAAAATGTATCAATACGAGGTCTTTCCCGCTCTTTTCTTAAAATGTATCCATACGCGGTCTCTCCCGCCCTTTTTAAAATTATACTTAGGTGCAGACATTCCCTGCTACCACTGTTATTTCCAAAATGACAAATATTAATTGTCCGTACTTAATCCTATTAATAAAATATAAACATCTTTCATAAATTGTGGTTTGACAATAGACAGTAGAAATATACAAGTCTTACAAAGTTTCACGATACGTTTTTGCGCGTAATACCAATAAAAAAGAGAATAGGAATTTTATAGCATCACAAACTGAAAGTGGAAAATCAAGAATAATATAGCCATTTCTTTGGTACGTGAACTGTGAACGAGATTCGTAAGTAAATACTGTAGGAACTTTACGCATATATTTCACTGCGACTTGTGTAGTATGAATGCAGACGCAGCCGTAGAAGAAACTAGGCGTTTCTCCGGCAGCTCTCGCTTGCCCTTGAAGCCTCCAGAGGCGAGAGAGATCCGCAACACTGCGTGACAGCTCCGGTGCTGGAAACCAGCGGACCGTACTCCACAGACTCAGCAGGGCTCTTAAAGTCGGCGCCTGTTTCGCTGTTTACGCAAAACCGGGCGTAAATCCCCGGGATTAATATGTGCGCCGACGGGGCTGACCCAGATAGAATACAGCTTACTGCTCTCTTCAGACGCGCTTTTCCTAAAAATCTCTCTAACTAGGTCATGGGGAATTCCAGATTTTGCGTTCGTTAATATTCATGTAACCACAAGGTTTTATGTTGAGCCCATTTCGGCAAAGAGACCTTTTCATAGAAAGTATATTAGGCTGGTGCATAAGTTCGTAGCGTTTTTGTTTTGAATATTGGTACTGCTATGGGTCTATTTATCGACTGTCATTTTTTATTTGTAGTTCACTCCAGGTATTTGAGCTTAGATATTTACGTTTTGTCATTGGACATAATGGGTGGAGCTGTGGACGCTAGAAAGTGGAGTACCAAGTGGAGAAATCGGAACTTTTCCTACATATTCATTTGTTTTTCAGTAGAGGTGCGAGAGCAGGGAAGGCAGCCACAAATATTTGCTCATTGTATGGGCATAATGCCATTGGATAGCGCACGCCAAGAAAATGGTTTACTCGTTTTAAGGGGGATCGTTTGGCATTAGTGATTCACCATGTTCAGGAAGATCTTCGGCATTTGATGAAGACCGTTTATGCGCATTAATCCACAATGATTCACGTCAGTGTACTAAGAACTGGCGAATGTGATAAATTGTGGTCATTCCACCATCACACGACGTTTCTATGCAATGGGGATGATTCAAAAATTGGGTATATTTGCACCGCCTGCTCCAAGCCAAAATCACGAAAATCACCAGGTGTCATTTGTGCATCTCTGCTTGCTTATCATCAACTGGCTCGTCAACAACACCAACCATTCCTATCTAGTACCGTTACTGATGTCGAGAAATGATGTTTTTATGCTATAAGAAGGATGAGCTAGTCTACTTTTTATGCCCTACTTGCTTCATCCTTCATTGGTTATTTTGCTTCCAAGGCAGCGGGATTCCTTACTTTGGTCTACTTCCTGACCACCAACTTTGATGTTAAAGTTTCTCGGTTTTATCGTTTCTGCTTCTTCTAATTACTTTTGTCTTTTTCTGATTTACTCTCAATCAGTATACAATCCGTCAGACTGTTCATTCCACTCAGAAGATCGCGTAATTCTGCTTCAGTCTGACAGAGGAGAGCCATTTATCAGCGAATCTTATCACTGATGTTTTTTTGCCTTGAATTTTAATCGCATTCTTGTGCCTTTCTTTTATTTCCATTATTGCATCTTACACACTTTTTAATCCGAGCAATTCGTTCTTAATCTCGCAAGCTTATTGTTCCCTCTTAGTTATTGTACATATTGAATATTACCCATCTTTCCCTGTAGCTTACTCTATTTTTCCCAGAATTTCAAACATCTTGCAATGTTTCTCATTGTGAAATGCTTTTTTAGATTGACAAATCCTTTAGGCGTACATAGATTTATCTTCAGTCTTGCATCCATTATGAAGCGCCAAGTCAGAAAAACCTTCCTGGTACCTTTACCTTTCCTGAAGTCAAACTGATCGTCGTCCATCAATACCTCAGTTTTCTTTTCCGTTTTTTCAGCATATTGTTCTTGTCAGCAGCTTGGATGCATGAGACGTTAATCTGAGTGTGTGATAGTTTCGGCACCTGTCTACCTTCCTATTTTCGGAATTGTGTGGGTAATGTTTTTCTGTTTTATTTGGTTTCAAGTCTCGGTTGCAGGTTCGAATCCTACGTTGGGCGTGGATGTGTGTGATGTCCTTAGGTTAGTTAGGTTTAAGTAGTTCTAAGTTCTAGGGTAGTGATGACCTGAGATGTTAAGTTCCATAGTGCTCAAAGCCATTTGAACCTTTTTTTGTGTCAAGAATTCCAGAGCTCCTTTAAATTCTGACTCTAATACTGCATCCCTATGTTTTCCTTGTCGAGCCTAGTTCCTCTACTATCAAGTCAGTAGCAGACAAGTCCTCTCCCTCACGGAAGCCTTCAGGTCTCTGTTCACCTACATACTCTTCCTTCTGTCTTTAACAGTGGAATTCGCGTTGCACTCCTAATGTCACCAACCCTGCTTTTAATTTCACCGAATGATGTTTTGACTTTTCTGTTTCAGTCAGCCCTTCCGGTAATCATTTCTTTTCGATTTTTCCAAATTTTTCCTTCAGCCATTTCGCCCTGCATGTCTTACACTTGATATTTATTTCAATCCTAAGGGAGTTATATAGCTATATTCCTGACTTTCCCGGAAAATTTTTGTTCTTCCATTGGTTGAAGTACTTTTTCTGTTACCCATGGTTTACTTGGAGTTACTTTCCTTGTACATATGTCTGACTATCCATTCCTCATCAACTGAACTGCCTACTGCGATAGTTCTTATCGCAGTATCCACATCCTCATCATTCCTCCGTACCTGAATATCTCACTTCCTTTCACATTGATTTTCAGTGCGATTTCCTTAAACTTCAGTTTACTCTTCTTCACTCCTTGATTACGATCTGAGTCTATATCTGCTGCTGGCTACACCTTCAAATCCAGTGTCTGATTTCGGAATCTCTTTCTGACAGTAATGTAATCGCAGGTAGGTTCATGGTATGGAACATCCTTCCTATTGCTGGCACAAGCTATGTCGTTTCCCCATTGCAAATGCATCATTTTCGTCATCTTATTTCTCCACTTCTTCACTCCCTACTTTGCTTTGTATTGTCTATTGTGAATACGAAAGTATAGATCGTTGCCGAACGTAGACACAGCTGTTCAAATAAATAAATAAATAAATAAAAATAAAATGTATTGCTGCATTTTGTGAGGAAGTCGACAATTAGTTCTTCTGTAACACATTATACGTTGGCACATTACAGTGAATTATAAACACATTTTAGTTCAAAATTACCAAAAGCATTGCGGAAATACCTTTATTTCTCGAAGCCATCATTACACCGTAATAGACAACTTTCTTCAATCAAATCCTGAAACATGCTGGGAGCCTTCAGAAAGTAAAACAAGTGATGTGCAGAATGGACATGGTGTAAAGTATAACTAGACTCAAGAAAAGCAAGCTCAGTTAATTCCCTGAATCAGAAAGAAAGAAAAGTTGGCTGTAGCATAAATACTGCACGGGGACTGAGAAGAGTAATTAATTTTAAAAAAAGTTTTATGTAAAACCTATGACACTGGACAGACAAAGATATGGAAGGTTTACAGTTGCGCGAATTACCTCACAGTCAGCTTAACAACTGAGACTCATTTACAGACAAGGATAATGTACAGAAGAATGGCAAAGGAACTGAGGATCTGGTAGATAACGATCAGTTTGCCTTTAGGGAAGGTGAGGCTATCAGAGAAACGGTCGTGACGTTCCGCAAGTGCTTGATAATAGAGGCAAGACCTGAGAAAAATTTAGACGTCTTCGTAGGATTTTTTACTTAGAAAAACCATTCGACAATGTAAAATGGTGCAAGTTGTTTGAAAATATCAGCGGAATAAGTACAAGCTACAGAGAGAGACGGTTAATGTCTAATGTATGATAACCAAGAAGGAAATCATGAGGGAAATGCCTGGACTGAAAACAACATAAGGTAAGGATACTGTCTTTGACCCTTCTGATCTACGTGTACGTCTAAGAAGCAATGAAGGTAAAAAAAGAAAGTCAGGGGACGGACTGAAATCCATGGTGAAATGGTGGCCTCTACAAGATCCGATTATAAAGATGCTGTCCCCAGAAGAAATAAAAAAGAATTATCGCACCTGTTAAACAAAATGGACAGTCTGATGAGTACAGAAAATAGACTGAGACTAAACCAAAGATAAACTGGTGACGAACATTAAAAATGGAATCAGCCATAAAATTGACATTAAAAATGGGTACCAAATAGTAGACGAGGTCAAGGGATTACGCTGCCTTGGAAGCAAAAAAAAAAAAAAAAAAAAAAACGCGTGACGGACGGAATGAGAAGATGCAGACCAGCAAACGCGCATAGGACATTCCTCTCTAAAAGTACTTTACAAGTATCAAACATAGGCCCTAAACAGAAGCAATTTCTGGTAATCTTACTGTAAGTCTGGACCACTTGGTTGTATGGTAGTGAATCGCAGAATGTGCTAAAATCAGAAAATGGGATAAATAATGCCTTCGGGGCTTGGTATAACAACTGCATACTGAAGATTAAGTGGCGTTATATAGAGTGAGGCTCTCACTGAAAAAATAAATAGATAAAAGTAATGGTCACCACTATGTGAGAACTTTAATCGTCTACGTGAACGTATTTAAAATGAATATATTTAACCCTTTGCATGACACGTGGAATTTTCTTGTGAATGGTGAAATGTAGGCCCTTTTTGTCAACCACCCCAAGTCATGCAGATTCTGTTTTGTGATTGTACAAAATGTGACATTCTTAACTTCCAAATGTATAACAATAAATGTAAACGGAGTAAAAAAACATTGTCACCAGTATTTCTTCCAAATTTTTTTATTAAAAACTCATTTCAACATAAGCTCTTGTAACTTTTTTAAAATAACATTGAAAATAAAAGGTTTCTTATCTTTGAATACCAGGGAAAAACAATTCTAATTTCTTTGTATGTAATGTCTTCATTTCTGCAATGAGTAAAATGGATGACAAAAAATGGTTCGGCACATGAGTATAAAAAATGACTAAAAACGAACGTAGTTGTATCCTTCTATAATTAACTGTTTTTTTTCTGTTCAGTCTTCCACAATCATAAAAGTCAAATTATGAAATTAGAAGACATTTCGGCGAAACAGACGTAAATAATAAGTAATTACTGATTGTTATCAGTCCCCTATTAATTGTAATAAACTAGAAATTTTCATCAGAAAAGTAAAAACAAATTAGTAACAACATGGCAATATACAATCTAGTTTCTACGAAACACCAAAATACCATGAGAAAAGAATATAACGCTCCATATATTTCAGATTGGCTATTGAGCATCATTATCTACGTCATTCACCACCACTTGTTTTCGTTTTGGAGGCACGGAGTATACATTTTCCTTGAACATTGCGTACAAATAGGCTCTTGGCAGTCGGTACATTGATTAGCTATCTTTCTTCGTTGGGGGCAAAGAGGGCACTATTTTTCTCCAGCTTATCATCCATCGGAAGGGTTGAGGCAGATATCTCAATTTATAACATTTTACCTATCTAAGATGTGACACGATTGTTCGTTGAAGGGTTTGCTAGCCGTGCTCTCATATGTGGTTCCCTAATTTGTATCACGAGTGTCTCAATAAAGCTGAATCTGCATTCCATTGGGTTAGAGACAAAACTTTGTGAACAGAGTAGCTCTTTACCATGGCAATGTTTATTATTCTACTAAATACACAAACAGGCCATCTGTCATCCTTTCATTGTGTTGAGTATATTGCGTATTGTTGATCTGACGCGTCAACGACTCAATTGGTAACATGGTAAAAAAGGTTGATTAAGATTTACCATTTTTACCTGTTCTTCTAAGGTGGTGTATACAGCATGTGATTTTCAAAGCCTTGTTACTTTTCACTTTTAAAGAGAACAAGGTACTTTTGCCATCTAGGGAAAATCCATAGAGTGAATCATTGGGCATCGTTTTTTAGTGGTGGTGGTCTCTGTGGGTACTTCCTTCCAAAGTGTTTCTTTTATAGTCACAGAGCGGCGAAAAGACATGGAAGCTCGTAAAATAGCACGCCCTTTACACCTGGCTGAAAAGGGAGCCTGACAGTTTTTATGGTTGGATTTGTATATCGATGTCAGTACCAGTAGCCCAATGAACGCGTACAATTCGTCCTTTGTTATATCGTAGTAGTTCCTGACGATGGACGAACTGACGCGTGACTTGATTCGGTTTATGTGTAGTGCAGTGAACTGCGAAAACCTGTTCCATTATCTCTCCATCAATGAATTGTTTCCACACGTCCGACACAGGAGGTTCATCGCCCAAGCACCGCGGTGCACACCTACCAGGACCTGGTAACTTACATCTCAAAATATTGTGCGCAGGAGGTCTCCCTCTCCTTTCTGGTCCTGTGGTTTTCCATTCCAATCAATTTTTAGCTACACAGATTTTGTCGTGAACCACATTACCATCAGCAGCTAATGCCTCGTCCGGGTCATCTTTGTCTTCACTTTAGGATAGGTCAGTTTCACTATAGCTTGAGTTTGGGGAATAAGCTGGGTCCTCATCTGAATCATCTATGTCCGAATCTAGCTGCGCACGGTAGCCGCGCGGTCTTAGGCCTCTTGCCACGGTCCTCGCAGCTCCACCAAAAAATGGTTCAAATGGCTATGAGCACTATGGGTCTTCACATCTGAGGTCATCTGTCCCCTAGAACTCAGGACTACTTAAACCTAACTAACCTAAAGACAGCACACACATCTATGCCCGAGGCAGGATTTGAACCTGCGACCGCAGCGGTCACGCGGCTCCAGACTGTAGCGCCTAGAACCGCTCGGCCACCCGGGCCGGCGGCTCCTCCTGTCGGAGGTTCGAGCACTCCCTCGGGCATGGTGTGTGTGTCGTCCTTAGCATAAGTTAGTTTAAGTTAGAGTAAATAGTGTGTAAGCTTAGTGACCAATGACCTCTGCAGTTTGATCCCATAAGACATTACAACGAATTTCCAAATTTTATGTCCGAATCTAACAACGCAATTGCAGAAGGTGGACAAAATGGTTCCTGTACTTCCATCTTTCTAATTGGAAACTTGAGGGACTTCGACCATTCACTTATGTAATAAAATGGAAGAAAGCCGTCCTTACGATGTTGTTTCGGTCCTTCAGTGCACTGTCTTCAGGTCTTAAATGGCGCTGAGGCGGTCGTTCCAGTGGTACACACGATTCACCAGTGTCCAATTGGAGTTAACTCCCTCACCGTCAGTTAAGGCCTCAAGATAGTCCACGTAAGCATTGAAACTGGGAGCTATATAACAAATAGCATCATAATGATGGTTGTAGGTGGTCCACTTTATTACATAATGGTTTATGTTGATTTTCGTCATCTTCATGAAGCGTACTTGTATCATTGTCACTGTTATCCAGGGGTGGAATGATAATCACCAAAATGCATTTGCCAAAATCTGTTTTGTCAACTCGAAGTATTTTCCACACTGAACAGTTTTTGGTTGCACTTGGTTGATCCATTTGCACAAAATACGACAACAGTCCGACACAACACGACTAAATGTATTCGCTGACACGCACGTTCAAATAGCTAGGATGACGTGTGAGCCGAAATGGCCCCTAGTATTGTAGGAAAAACAAAGTTTTACCAACCTTGAACCAGCTGAGGAAGTAAGCACGCCACCACCCATTCAAAAAGTAACTGAAAGGTATTCACATTGGCGCTCCGGGGTCTCATGACCTCCATTGTTGCCAACAAAACCTCTTTAATTTACTGCATCGGTCACAAAGGCACAAAGGCCTATGTGTTACGCAGAGGGTTAAAATACTAAAAGATATTTTAAACGAAAAAAATGCCTTATCCTCTCAGCGCACCATATGGTGCTACTTCGGTCCCTCTGCAGCATAACACGGGGCGCAACCTTCCCTCCCGATATAATCCTCGTGACATTCACTTAGCGTGTGCGAATGGGAGTCAAGTATTTTGGGACAGCCGGTGCCAGCGGCGGCAGGTGTGGATTCTAGCCGCCGAGGCTGGAGCCCTGGCCCCATAACGCACGCACCTCATTAGCAGCGCATCCCAACAGGTGAGCGCTGCCAGCGAGCTGCTCTTGGGACGTCCGGGCGAGCTGCAGCTCTGGACAGCTCACAGCTGCTGGCTACCCACGGCTGCCGTCTGCTGTATAATGGCTGGCCGCATCAAGCAACGCTTGTCATCTAACGACACCTTCAAGAGTACCGGTGCTACCCTCTTACTTTGGTGTCATGTGACACTGTTGCAGTGAATCCTACACTGAGATAACAAAATAGGATAGCGATATACACATATGCAGATGGCGGTAGTGTCGCTACACAAGGTATAAAATGAGATACGTTGATGGAACTGTTATTTGTACTAAGTGATACACGTGAAAAGGTTTCCGATGTTATTAAGTCAATTAAGGTATGATCTTGTGAGCTTAGTACAATTCTAAGTTACTTGTGTGACTAGTCAGTTATAACTGGGACATTTCCTGACTGGCTAAAATATGCACATGTTAAGCCTCTATTGAAGAAAGGGGATAAAGAGATACCATCAAACTACAGACCGATTTCACTTTTGCCAGCATTCTCAAAAATTATAGAAAAAGTAATGTACAGGCATCTTCTCAACCATCTGACCACAAATAACATATTATCAAGAACACAGTTCGTTTTTCTGAAGGGTTCTGATATCGAAAAGGCTATTTACACCTACAATGAATATGTACTTAATTCATTAAATAACAAATTACAAGCAGCAGGTATTTTCTGTTATTTGTCAAAGGCATTTGATTGTGTGAACCACAATATCCTTCTAAATAAATTAAAATTCTATGGTGTCACAGGCAATGCTGCAAAATGGTTCAAGTTATACCTCGCTAACAGGACACAAAAAGGTGTCAATGCAAGGGACTAGTGAATTAAGTCATCATTCATCATCAGAATGGGAAGAAATTACATGTGGTCTCCCACAAGGATCCATCTTAGGGCCATTGCTTTTTCTTGTGTACATTAATGATCTCTCATCAGTTACACTGCCAGAAGCAGAGTTCATTTTGTTTGCAGATGACACAAGTATTGCAATAAAAAGTATGTTGAGTGTAGTTCTAGAAAGATCTGTTAATGATATTTTCATGGATATTAATAAATGGTTTGAAGCCAACTCACTGACATTAAACGTCGAAAAGACGTAAGAAGTTTCCACCCAGCATGTGCAAAAAGTATGAAGGAGAGCAGATAGAAGAGGTTGACAGTCTTAAATTCCTGAGATTAAAACTTGATAATAAATTCAGTTGGGAGGAGCACACCCCAGAACTGCAGAAACGCGTTAACAAATCTGTATTTGCAATTCGAGTGTTAGCAGACATAGGCGACATAAAAATGAAATAATGTCATATGGTATAATATTTTGGGGTAACTCTTCAAGTCAAATAAAAGTTTTCAGAGTCCAAAAGCGTGTAATAGGATGGGGTAAACTTCCTTCGGCCGCTTGCGACTGTGGCGCTGAGAGACAGACGGTCAAACACATAGTGCAGGAATGCCCACTAAGGGCATATGAGGGTGACCCACAGGATGTCCTAATGGCGACCCAAGAGGCAATCGACTATATGTGATCTAAGCTGGACGTCTGTTTGTGATTGCTCTTCTGTGAGTGTAAATTTACAATTGGTGGTGTCCTTATATACAAACAGTTATTTATTGTTCTATTTATACATATGTGATTTTTTTAATCGTGTTGTTTCTGTAATTTTTACTGTGATGTTATGAGCCATGCGCTAAATAAAAAAATGTGGAGTAAATTCACGGACGTCCTGTAGAAACCTCTTCAAAGAGTTGGCTGTACTAACTACTGCCTCTCAGTATAATTACTCCTTAATGAAATTTGTCCTAAATAATATATCTCTTTTCCAACAAACAGCTCAATTCATACATACAATACCAGGAACAAAAATGATCGGCACAAGGACTTAAAAGCACTTACTTTAATTAAAAAAGGGGCCACTACTGAGGAACACCCATCTTCAATAATTTGCCAGCAAACATAAAAAATTTAGTTACAAATAAAGATCAGTTTAAAAGGAGCCTGAAAGACTTACTAGTGGCCAACTCCTTCTACTCCATTGACGAATTTTTTAATAGAAATAAATGATGTATTGCATATATTCATACCATTAGTATTGTTATTTCAGCTTAAATTGACATGTTACACATCCACGAGAATCCCCTCAGCACGGATATGTGAAACGAAAAACTAATCTAATCTAGTGTAATTATGGTCACACGATGAGAATTAACAGATTTTTAACCTAAATGGTAGTTGAATCTACACGCATAGGACAGTCCATTTCAGAATTGGTTCGGTAATTCAGTATTCCAAGAACCACAGTGTCAAGAGCGTGACGAGAATACCAAATATCAGGCATTATCTCTCACGACGTATAAAGTGACGGCCGTCACTTAACTACCAAGAGCAGCGGCATTTGCTTAGAGTTTCCCTGCTAACAGACAAGCCATTCTGCGAGAAATAACCATAGAAATCAAGGTGGCACATACGATGAACGTATCCATTAGGACAGTGCCATTTGGCGTTAATGGGCTATGGCAGCAGACGACTGACGCGAATACCTTTGCTAACACCACGATATCGCCTGCAGCGCCACTTCTGGTCTCGTGATCCTATCTATTGGATCCTAGATGACTGGAAAACCGTGACCAGATCAGATGTGTCCCGAGGTCAGTTGGTAACAGCTGGTGGTAGGTTTCGAGTGTGGCGCAGACCCCTCGAAGCCATGGACCCAAATTTTCAATAATGCACTGTGCAAGCTGACGTTGTCTCCACAATTGTGTGGGCTGTGTTTACATGGAATGGGTCTTCTGGTCCGTCTGAACCGATAGTTGGCTGGAAATGGTTATGTTCGGCTACTTGGAGACCATTTGCAGCCATTCATCGGTTTCACGTTTGAAGAGGATTTCTCCCAATTCGAGAGCATGATTTGGTCACCATAAAACATTCGTGGGACATAATCGAAAGACCAGCTCGTGCACAAGATGCTACACCAACAACTGTTTCGCAATTTTTGATGGCTGGAGGCAGAACGGCTCAATATTTCTTTAGGGGACTTAACAACTGCTTACTGAATCCATGCCACGTCGATTCGCTGCTCTATGTGGACAGAAGGAGATCTGAAACGGTATTAGGAGGTATCCCATGACTTTTGACACCTCAGTGCACATTCTTAGATACAGCCAATGCTGCTCTAGAGCGTACAAAGGGCTAATTGTCGAACAGCGACATTAGTGTAACCATCTTAGATGGCAGATGAGAAGTCTGCTCATACTGACTTTTTTCCCTTGTCTTCCATGAAGTACTTGTATCACTATAGCTAATCATGATTCTTCAGAAAAAAGTAATAATAGTAACAATAATAATAATGATAGTGGTACATTCATGATGAAGTGTAAAAGGAAAATTTAAGTATAGATAAATTCGTGCCCATATGAATGAAATACTGAAGAACTATCGCCTATGGACGACATACGCTGTACTTATGTTATGCATACTCATGTATGGATGCATACGTTTTATCACTGTTCCTCGCCATGACTATTATTATTATTGTCATTATAATTTTTTTAATTATTACTCCTTACTGAAGAAACATGGTTCTTTGTAGTCTTACAATTGTTAGGTGAAATATTATGAAGCCAATTATTTAAAATAAAATAAATTTTAAGTGTAACATGTTTATAAATCTGATTAGAAAGTGTTAAATAATTTCGGCATATCCCAGACACACTGATAGTCCTCAAAATTTATGCTAGTGAATTTTTAATAGTTATGAAAATACTTGTAAGATTTACAACGAAAAGCATTGCATGTGTTCAATACATAATTGATCCTTGTATAGTTCATATCCTATATACTGTCTGTTGCAGGTAATTCATGAGTTTTGTTATAAACCTTGAGTATTATCGCAACTATTAAAAATTCACAAGCACAAATTTCTGAGACTATCTTTATGGAGTTAGCAAGCTGTTTGGAGCTAGAGGAAATTATTTGATACTTTTCAGTTCAGTATAAAAATAGGTTATATTTAAATTTTATTTTTATTTAGATAATTATTTTCTGCTTTTTTGTCTTGTGTGAGTGAAATTTCTCAGTGGATTTTGATGACTTTATGTTTTTTATTTAAGTAAATATATAAGCATTTCACCTGCGTCTTCAGCCATGTACTTATACCACCATCATCTCCTCCTCCACCTCTGTCTGTCCATCTCCTCATGCCCCCTTCTCTGCTCAGCTGTGCCTGTCTGCTCACATACTACATGGAAAACATTCCGATACTACCCTCACAACGAGCTGGTCCTGCAGGACAGCCGAGATGTCAGACGTTACCGAATGTTTTCACCCTCACCCCTGCCAAACAGACCGACAAGAAAGCGAGTTACTATTGCATTGTCATCCATTTATGAGCTGCATGTAAAATTTCAAGAGTCTAGTTGATCAGGTAGTTACTTTAAAATCAATTGCAAAAGTTGGTGCTGAACAGAAAGACGGACAGACAAGAAAGCGACCTATTTAAACATGTTAAATGACGAGGCTCCAATGCACCTAAAGCAGACTTCTAATCTGCCGCTTTTGCCTTATTTGCTCTAATGCTGCTGCTTGAAGACTGCCGCTTTTGTGTGCTACTGAACAGGTTCATAATACTTTGAACTTTGATTTCTCGAAAATGCTTGGAAAGTCTAGCGTACTAGAGTACTATTTACTACTGTTGTACTAAAGATAAGTAAAATCATTGATCTACTGTATGTACTTCTCATGTAAGATGATAATATACTAGCAAGGAAGAGTGGAAAAGCTAAACATTTTGAGGCAATGTAGGACATGGGAATTTGCTTCTCAATCTACCTTCATAATCTGCAAAATAAGGATCCACAGCGTGATAGAAACCATCACAAATGAGGGACCGTAAATTATGAAACGGATACTGCGATGGGGTCACTGAAACGCGAGGTGCAGAGAACGCAAAAAAGTAATTGAGTGTGGAGTGGGCCAATTTTATGTCAGGAAGAATCAAAACGCTAAGAAGTGGGATACGGATGTACTAAGGAATGACGAGGTACGCTTGAAGTTCTCTAAGGCTTTAGATACAGCAATAAAGAGTAGCTCAGTAGGCAAAACAGTTGAAGAGGAATGGACATTAGTAAAAAGGGCCAGCACAGAAGTTGGAAATACATAAATACAAAGACGGTAACTGTGAAGAAACCATGGGTAACAGAAGAAATACTTCAGTTGATTCATGAAAGGATAAAGTACAAAAACGTTCCGGGAAACTCACGAATACAGAAATACAGGTTGCTGAGGAATAAAATAAATAGGAAGTACATGGAAGCTAAGTCGAAATGGCCCCAAAAAAAAAAAAAAAATCGAAAAAAAATGAGTGCCGGGATTGTAGACTCAGTATTCAGGAAAGTCAAAACAACCTTCAGTGACATTAAAAGCAGAGGTAATAACATTAAGAATGCAAGCGTAATTCCGCTGTTAAATGCGGAGGAGACAGCGGATGCGTGGAAAGAATACATTGAAAGCCTTTATGAGGGGAAAGATTTGTATGATGTGATAGAAGAAAAAAACAGGAGTCGATTTAGAGGTGATAGGGGATCCAGCATGAGAATCCGAATTTAAAAGAGCATTTAACGACTTAAGATCAAATAAGGTAGAAGGGATAGATAACATTTCGTCAGAATTTCTAAGATCATTGGGGGAAGTGCCAACAAAACGACTATTCACGATGGTGTGTACAATGTATGAGTCTGGCGACATGCCATATGACTTTCGGAAAAATATGATTCCACACCATTCCGAAGACTGCAAGAGCTGCCAAGTGCGAGAATTATCGCACAATCAACTTAAAGTGTGGCGGTGTTGCGTATCATCAACATGGACAAATGCAATAAATAGGGATGATATATATGGTATTCTGCGGTTTGAATTCACTCTGATATTTAGCAGTTGCATTGATTTGATTTTGTAAATGATACTGACATGTATAATGCAATATTCATACTACAACTTATACCGGATAATTATTTTGTTCAAACTGCAGAAGAATTCCGCCTGACGTCGTGTAATAATGTTGACTGTAAGTTGTGTTCATATCACTAAAATTACAGATCGTACATCAGAGCTTTTATAATTTTTGTCTTTGATGGATTTAATTATTCTTAGCAAATTGATCATGAAAAGGAACCACAGAATACCACCCGCACACAACACTGACGTATTCTACCAGAAATATTTTTCCCCGTGATTCCTGCGTGGTTTAATTTTGGCCTCATACATCAGCAATGAAATCCTGTTCAACAATAAATACCATCAGCACTGTTCTTAGAAGATGGAGTCTGATTCGATTATTATTTTTTATAAGAGTGCAGTACCATTGGTGCACATTTATTTCTTACACTCCGGAATATTCTTTGCAGTTTCAAGTAATTTAAATTTTCCGCTGGTATAAAAGTTAAGATGGCGGCCAACAAAAGATAGAGGATTTCTTTTTTAATTAAGATTTTCCTTTGCTCAATAAATAATTAATCATTTAAATTGATGCCACCAAAAAAATTATTAATAGTGTTTTGCAAATCAGTTTAACACAAACCCTTGATATATCGACCAGAAGTACAGACGAAGTTGCTATATAATCGCAACAACAATGGCTGCGCTTCTTGCAGCTACGATAAAACAATTAATACAAAATTATAATTAAAAATGGAAGTGATTTTTCAATAATTAATCATGAATAGTTTTAACGCATTTGGCTCTATTTTGTTTTTTACCAGCAAATGAACATAAAACTACAATAATTTTACGTTAAATGTTTTTCATTCAACAGACCTCAAATCGATTCGCTTCTTGCGTTGGCGACGTACATCAGAAGAAACTACAAAAGGGTGCAAAACAAAAGAAAAGAATGACATGGATGAACAAAGAATGTGAGACAAATATTGTCTCTGTTTTACATAATTATCATCTTTTTAAGAAATTATTACATAATTGAATGAATATTATTGAGTTACGTAATTTTCCACACGTTCATACTCCACTCGTCACATTATAAGTAATATATATATATATATATATATATATATATATATATATATATATATATATATATCGTGGGTATTATACCGACATGCCATATGACTTTTGGAAAAATATGATCCACACCGTTCCGAAGACTGAAAGAGCTGCCAAGTGCGAGAATTATCGCACAATCAACTTAACAGCTCATGAATCCAATTTGCTAACAAGAATAATATACAGAAGAATGGAAAGGAAAATTGAGGATGTCCTAGCTGACGATCAGGTTGGCTTTAGAAAAGATAAAGACATTAGAGAGGCAATTCTGAGGTTGCAGTTACCCGAACTCCATGTATAAAATTTCGACGATTCTTTATAGATATTTTCTAAGTATTTTTGCAGAAGGAACGGTTCGTCCCCGATGGCACTTTAATAAAATAATGTACTAATGATTTATTGCGTTTCTATGAAACAAACTTCAAAACAGTAAAAAAGCCTATTATATGGAATCACCTAACGTACAAGACAAAACAAAGAGTACTGTTACAACTTTCAAGTACAAAAGTATTGTGTGTCGCCTGCGGCCACTGCGTGAAGAGGTCAGCATACAGTCATTGTTTTGCTGCTCCGTCGAATTCAGTGAAGCAGTACACAACTATTCATGATTTATCCTATGCATACTGCTATGTATTATTGTTACTTATAACTAAAATTGCCAGAAAATTAAACTCGAAACAAAACCAAACAGCACTGAATTTAGGCTGCAGGGCGAAGACTAATGTGGTCGTTACTGATGTCAACAGCAAGTACCGTGAGCGAATGGAAGAAGGTTGTTTCCAGTCAATAAACACAGCGCGCGTCGTCGACATTTGCTCTGTTGTGCAGATATTTCATCGCTGATCAGACACAATGATAAATGGTGCAAAAAATCAGACGAAACACGATTACTCTGTAACGAGCCGCCGGAGACTACAGGTCCGTCATACCGAAATACTCACAAAATAAACCAGAAAAATCTCTGAAATTTCGTCCGTGGAGTTCAGGTTTACCATACAAAGAAATTGTGATGGTGGTGATGATTCTCGTGGTGGTAACATTTTGGCTGGACGTAAGACAGTGGCGTACAGTGGTTTATGCAACAGATGATTAGTAAATACACGAGGTAGATAGGTACGTGTAGAAACTTAGAGATAAAGTGGTGCGAGATGTACTCTTCTGGGAATGAAGGGTCTAGTCAGCGAGAACTTATCAAGGGATAAATTGGCTTAAATTTATTTCTTAGGCGAATTTGGAGAGGTAGAGGGACTTAAGAATGAGAGAAAGATGTACTGGATCAGTGGCCGAACTAGGGTGTGCAATCTGGGCGCGCGTCCTGGCGACGTTTCTATCGTGATAAATTTCTGTGACGGTCGAGAAAAACACTGACTTTAAAAAAATGGGAATGTGGGGGATCGGAGTAGGAGGGGAAAAGAATAAGCGGAAGAAAAAAGTATTATAGGACATTAAAATGGTAAATGGCTAGAGATTCTGAATGGACTCTGCTGAACAGCAGTTGAATATGACCTAGCTCTCCGTGGTACGGAAACAGTCGTGTTTCATATTCGGCTACTAGATGGAGCCACTCTCTTTTTATCGGATGAACGATCAGAAATGAAAAAAATAAGAAAGAAATTTAGATAATATTCCATGAAATGTGACTCTGGACTGTGTTTTGACACTATACAGGTTTTTTTTCTGAACAAAATCGAAAATTGTTACGTAACCTATACGAAACACAGGCATGCATAACATTCAAAATACAATATAAAAACCTCTGCATTCTCTGTCAAGAAATCGATGAAACTGCAGACACTTAAATGAGTAATTCATCTTAACGATTAATTCAGTTTCTAATATAGTCATTGACAAACCGTTTCTGTCAGCTCATCAAGTGTTCCTCATGAAGCCGAAAATTCTTTCTGGCTCAGCATTGCAGTGATGCAATTTTGTCATATCATGGCATGGTTGGAGACCGTGGCTGTTTTTTAGAAAACAAATGTTGATGGTTTTAAGGATGATCTTGGACTGCGTAAGGCGGGTGTATACGGTATTCCTTGTAGTTGCGGCATGGCATATATTGGTCAAACTATTAGGACCGTGGAGGACCGATGTACTGAGCATAAACGGCACACACGATTACAGCAGCCAAGTAGATCTGCTATTGCCGAAGATCGCTTGGATACTGGTCACCCCATGTTATATAATAACACCGAGATATTGGCATGCACGTCCAGCTATTGAGACAGTGTTATTAGGGAGGCAGTTGAGATTAAATTAGCTAGCAAAAATGGTTCAAATGGCTCTGAGCACTATGGGACTTAAGACCTATGGTCATCAGTCCCATAGAACTACTTAAACCTAACTAACCTAAGGACAGCACACAACACCCAGCCATCACGAGGCATAGAAAATCCCTGACCCCGCCGGGAATCGAACCCGGGCGTGGGAAGCGAGAACGCTACCGCACGACCACGAGATGCGGGCAAATTAGCGAGCAACCTCGTTAACAGGGATGGAGGTTTCTGTTTAAACTATATTTGGAATCCGGCTCTCTCCCTTGTCAAAAAACAGAGGGACAGAGTCAATGCTACCTCACCTGCGAATTAGTAGTCTCACTATCGATAGCTCTGACTTTGGTCATCTTTGGTGGCACTAGTGATCAGTGTGTGTGTTATCTTTCCTGCTTCAGTCCGAGAACCGAGGTTTTAAATTTGCATGTACGCCGCCTGTTCGTTACAGTTTGGCTTGAAAATGGCGGGGTGTTGGCCCCTCCGAAATATCGGCGGTCGCTGAAAGTGTTACCTGTCTGAATTCCCGGAAGTTATTTGAAATATACTTATTGGCTAAGAATACGAGTCCCTGACTAGCAATCCATCCTGTGGAAACCACAGATCAATAGCACTTCCAATAGCCGCAATATTTGCGGTGCAAGTTGTAGGTGATTCACCGTGTATGCTTCCCCATCTCGTCACACATAGCAGCGATGTAACACAGTGGCGTATGATTCAGGAAGGGCACTACGGTGACTGGCACAGCACAGTAGATCAGGTCACAGAGAGAGAGAGAGAGAGAGAGAGAGAGAGAGAGAGGTATTGCCCAGCATGCGTTTGTGAGCTCTGTGCGTGTGAAGCCGCCTCGCCGGCCACCAGAGCATGGAATGCAACGCCGGCCCACCTGCCTTGGCGCTGTCTCGCGTGGCGTCGCCGCCCAGAGTTTACGGTGTGTAGGCTACGGCGCGGCGGGCTGAGCGTTGACCCGGATTCTGGCCGCCGCCAGACGCCATGCCGCGCCACGCCACGCCCGGCCCCGCTGTTTGTTTGCGCGGCGTTCTGCAGGGCTGCATTCGGCGGCGCTGCCCGCGTTTTGTGCAACGCGCCGTCCCTAATGGCGAGCCGACACCGGCCGGCCTGCGCCAGCAGCTCGTATACCGCCGAGCCGGCGAAGACAGCCGCTCTCGCCACGCAGGACTCTCGCGTCGCGGCGCCGACAGGCGTGTTTAATATGACTGGCAGGCCACGCGCGCCGATAAACCACCCCGTCTGAAATGCCGCCCTAATGGTGCGCTATTGACAGGGGAGGCGGACACCGAACGGGTCACCGAATTTGCTCATCCTTTGCGCCGTCGTTGTATATATATAAAGTCCGTTTTCACCTGTGCGCTGGGGATGTGGAAAACCGATACCAGTATTTCAGTAGTGAATAATCGGTACTTTTCTGTGTTTGTTTGATCTCGCTTATACACTACAGGCCATTAAAATTGCTACACCAAGAAGAAATGCGGATGATAAACGGGTAATCTTTGGACAAATTATAAAAGAACTGACATGTGATAACATTTTCACGCAATTTGAGTGCATACATCCTGAGAAATTAGTACCCAGAAAAATCACCTCTGGCCGCAATAACTGCCTTGATACGCCTGAGCATTGAGACAAACAGTGCTTGGATGGCGTGTACAGATATAGCTGCCCATGAAGCTTCAACACGATAACACATTTCATCAAGAGTAGTCACTGGCGTATTGCGACGAGCCAGTTGCTCGGCCACCATTGACCAGACGTTTTCAATTGGTGAGAGACCTGGAGACTGTGCTAGCCAGGGCAGCAGTCGACCATTTTCTGTATCCAGAAAGGCCCGTACAGAACCTGCAACATGCGGCCGTGCGTTATCCTGCTAAAATGTATGGTTTCGCAGGGATCGAATGAAGGGTAGAGCCACGGGTCGTAACACATCTTAAATCTAACGTCCACTGTTCAAAGCGCTGACAATGCGAACAAGAGGTGACAGAGACGTGTAACCAATGGCACCCCATACCATCAGGCCAGGTGGTACGCCAGTATGGCGACGACAAATGCACGCTTCCAATGTGCGTTCACCGCGATGTCGCCAAACGCGGATGCGACCGTCATGATGCTGTAAACAGAACCTGGATTCATCCGAAAAATGACGTTTTCCCATTCGTGCACTCAGGTTTGACGTTGAGTACACCATCGCAGGCGCTCCTGTCTGTGATGCAGCGTCAAGGGTAACCGCAGCCATGGTCTCCGAGCTGATAGTACATGCTGCTGCAAACGTCGTCGAACTGTTCGTGCAGATGGTTGTTATCTTGCAAACGTCCCCATCTGTTGACTCAGGGATCGAGACGTGCGGATGAGATGCCTGTCATCTCGACTGCTACTGATACGAGGCCGTTGGGATCCAGCACGGCGCTCCGTATTACCCTCCGAACCCACCAATTTCATATTCTGCTAATAGTCATTGGATTTCGACCAACGCGAGCAGCAATGTCGCGATACGATAAACCGCAATCGCGATAGCCTACAATTCGACCTTTGTCACAGTTGGAAACGTGATGTTACGCATTCTTCCTCCTTATACGAGGCATCACAACAACGTTTCACCATGCAACGCAGGTCAACTGCTGTTTGTGTATGCCAAATCGGTTGGAAACTTTCCTCATGTCAGCACGTTGTAGGTATCGATCCGACTTTCCACCATTTTCAATAGAACGTTTCTGCTGCTGAGACCTGCCGAAAACTGATGACAAGTCTGCAGATCGTCTTCTTATATAGGCCTCCGTACCGAACATGGCATATGCGCCGCCCATCTCAAAAATGGTTCAAATGGCTCTGAGCACTATGGGACTTAACATCTATGGTCATTAGTCCCGTAGAACTTAGAAAAACTTAAACATAACTAACCTAAGGACATCACACAACATCCAGTCATCACGAGGAAGAGAAAATCACTGACCCCGCCGGGAATCGAACCCGGGAACCCGGGCGCGGGAAGCGAGCCGCCCATCTCAGTTGCTGCCTTCCAAGACCGGGCAAATGGCGCTGCCCTTAGTAGAACACCGGCGGCAACGATCGGCCCAGCAGCACCGATGAACGTTCTGTTTTGATGTCGGGTAGTACAGGGATCCATGCCTTACTATGACAGAAGAACGGAAAAATTGATACAAGCATACCTTTAGCAAGTTTTTTTTTGTGGAGAAATGTAGAAACACGAGAGACAGTACTGACTCTGCTACCTATCTTAGAAGACAGTTTAAGGAAAGGCAAACCTACA
Source organism: Schistocerca gregaria (assembly GCF_023897955.1). NCBI lineage: Eukaryota > Metazoa > Arthropoda > Insecta > Orthoptera > Acrididae > Schistocerca > Schistocerca gregaria. The sequence goes on along the minus strand of NC_064921.1, from coordinate 959,490,521 downwards.
TCTATAGCATCTGTAGGCTTAGACAAAAGCTTTTGACACTGTCGACTGGAATACTCTCTTTGAAATTCAGAAGGCAGCAGTGATACAACTTGTACATAAATCAGAAGGCAGTTACAAGAGTCGAGGGGCATTAAAGGGAGGCAGAGGTTGAAAAGGGAGTGAGACAGGGTTGTAGCCTCTCCCCGACGTCATCCAATATGTGTACTGATCAAGCAGTAATGGAAACTAAAGGAAAATGTTGAGTAGGAATTAAAGTTCAGGGAGAAGAAATAAAAATATTCCGAGGTCTGCTGATGACAGTGTAATTCTGTCAGAGACAGCAAAGAATTTGAAAGAACAGTTGAGCGGATTGGATTGTGCCTTGAATGGGGGATATAAGATGAACGTCAAGAAAAGCAAAACGAGGATAATGGATTGTACACGTGAGGCAATACTGACCTTACCACTTATCTTAGAAGAAAGATTAAGAAAAGGCAAACCTACGTTTCTAGCATTTGTAGACTTAGAGAAAGCTTTTGACAATGTTGACTGGAATACTCTTTTTCAAATTCTAAAGGTGGCAGGGGTAAAATACAGGGAGCGAAAGGCTATTTACAATTTGTACAGAAACCAGATGTCAGTCATAAGAGTCGAGGGGAATGAAAGGGAAGCAGTGGTTGGGAAAGGAGTGAGACAGGGTTGTAGCCTCTCCGCGATGTTATTCAATCTGTATATTGAGCAAGCAGTAAAGGAAACAAAAGAAAAATTTGGAGTAGGTATTAAAATTCATGGAGAAGAAGTAAAAACTTTGAGGTTCGCCGATGACATTGTAATTCTGTCAGAGACAGCAAAGGACTTGGAAGAGCAGTTGAACGGAATGGACAGCGTCTTGAAAGGAGGATATAAGATGAACATCAACAAAAGCTAAACGAGGATGATGGAATGTAGTCGAATTAAGTCGGGTGATGCTGAGGGAATTAGATTAGGAAATGAGACACTTAAAGTAGTAAAGGAGTTTTGCTATTTAGGAAGTAAAATAACTGATGATGGTCGAAGTAGAGAGGATATAAAATAAGAAATTTGTTAACATCGAATACAGATTTATGTATCAGGAACTCGTTTCTGAAAGTGTTTGTTTGGAGTGTAGCCATGTATGGAAGTGAAACATGGACGATAACTAGTTTGGACAAGAAGAGAATAGAGGCTTTCGAAATGTGGTGCTACAGAAGAATACTGAAGATAAGGTGGATAGATCACGTAACTAATGAGGAGGTATTAAATAGGATTGGGGAGAAGAGAAGTTTGTGGAACAACTTGACTAGAAGAAGGGATCGGTTGGTAGGACATGTTTTGAGGCATCAAGGGATCACAAATTTAGCATTGGAGGGCAGCGTGGAGGGTAAAAATCGTAGAGGGAGACCGAGAGATGAGTACACTAAGCAGATTCAGAAGGATGTAAGTTGCAGTAGGTACTGGGAGATGAAGCAGCTTGCACAGGATAGAGTAGCATGGAGAGCTGCATCAAACCAGTCTCAGGACTGAAGACAACAACAACAGTCTAATTAAATGTGGTGATTCTAAGGGACTCAGATCAGGAAACGAGAAACTTAAAGTAGTAGATGCGTTTTACTGTTTGGGCAACACAATAAGTGATGATGGACGAAGAACATATAATAAGGATATAAAATGGAGACTGGCAACGACAAGAAAAGCATTCCTGCAGAAGAGAAATTTGTTAACACTGAACTTAGATTTAAGTGTTAGGAAATCTTTTCTGAAGGTATTTGCCTTACATGTATGGAAGTGAAACATGGACGATAAACAGTTTAGAAAAAAAGAAAATAGTAGCTTTCGAAACCTGATGTTATAGAAAGTATGCGCTTTAGAGCCCATGTTTACCAGACATTTGTTTCTTGCTTTGGTGTACGAAACCTGTCCCTAAAGTTTTTCGGTGTTTATTTTGGGGCACCCCGTATATACAGGGTGATACTTATTAACGTTTAAATACCCACAAACCTACGTACATAATGCCTAGACAGACGGAGCCGCAAATATCAGGAAATACACGAAGAATCGTGACAAATGTTGGAAATGTGACTTCAGCAGATAACGTACTTCGCGGCACGTGCAGTGGTTGGGCTTGTCGATTCTGTCTTCGCCGGTAGGAGGGTAGTGTTGCATATTGCTCTGCTAGGCTACTCTTTTTCGAACACCTTTTGTAAATGTGATCTGTTGTGAACGAGAAGTTTCAGAATTATTGTCTTTGCTGTAACCAAGCAAAAGCTGTTCTTGTTTCGTGTTGCTTTCCTTTTGTCCCTTCTTTACTTTTACGGACTTTATTTAATAAGGAAAACGTATGTCATGTACTGGTAGCTTATACTTACACTATGTGATCAAAAGTATCCGGACACCTGGCTGAAAATGTCTTACAAGTTCGTGGAGCCGTCCATCGGTAATTCTGGAATTCAGTATGGTGTTGGCTAACCCTTAGCTTTGATGAGAGCTTCCACTCTCTCAGGCATACGTTCATTCAGGCATATTAAGATTTGACACATTTTTCGTATGTGGTGAAATGACGGATGAAGCACTGTGACCCAATCCCAACTACCACAGATGAATTTTGGAACCAGGTGAATGCAGCGTGGATGGCTATACCTCAGGACGCCATTCGCCCCTTATACGCGTCGATGCCACAACGTTTGGAACAAGTTATCAGGGCCCATGACGGACCCTGTGCCTATTAGGCAACAGGATACGTGCTGAACCGAGGTGACCGAAATGCTAACCATTTGTGCAGAACATACTAATGTACATGTCCTGTGAATGTGAACGTCGTATCTCTAGTCGTCCAATGTGTCCTGTTTTTTCTGAAAGTTCGTGTAATGTAACTGATGATGATAAACAGAAGGCCGAAATTCTAAACCTAGCTTTCAAAAACTTTTTTACGATAGAGGACTGGAGCACCATTCCCCCTTTCAATTATCGAGCAAACGAAAGGATGGCTGACATAGTGTTTAGTGTATCTGGGATTGTAAAACAGTTAAGATCCTTAGACGCCAGAAAGGCCATCTGGCCCAGACGGTTTCCCCGTAAGATTTTATGTTGACTACACTACAAATATTGCACCACTCTTATCCGTCATCTATCAGAGATCATTGGAACGGCGGAAAGTTCCACGGGACTGGAAGAACGCCCAGGTTATAGCAATCTATAAAAAGGGTAGAAAATTGGATGCACATAATTACCGGCCAATTTCACTGACATCGATTTGTTTTAGAATCATGGAACATATTTTGTGTTCAGACATAATGACCTTTCTAGACTCTGTAAGCTCATCTGCAGAAACCAGTACGGTTTTAGGAAACAGCGGTCATGCGACACACAGGTGACCCTCTTCGTGCATGATATAAAACAGGCTCTAGATACCGGCTTCCAGGTTGATGCCATATTTCTCGACTTTCGAAAGGCGTTCGACTCAGTTCCGTACTGCCGCTTGCTACAAAAAGTGCGCGCTTACGGTCTATTCGATGACATATGCGGTTGGATAGAAAGTTTTCTAACAGACAGGGAGCAGTATGTCGTCCTGAACGGGGTGACTTCAACAGAAACAAACGTACCTTCAGGTGTGCTCCAGGGCACAGTAATAGGTCCTCTGCTTTTTACTATTTACATAAACGATCTGGTTGATGGTATTGACAGCGGCCTTAGACTGTTTGCCGATGATGCTATAGGCTACAGGAAAGTAGTACCACACGAAAGTTGTGAACAAATCAATGAGGATTTGCAGAAAATAAATGCGTAGTGTAATGACTGGCAGTTATCTCTCAATATTAGTAGATGTAACCTACTGCGTATAACAAGGCGAAAATCCCCATTAATGTATGAGTACAAAATAAGTGATCAGTTTTTGGAAGCGGTAACATCAGTCAAGTATCTGGGTAAGACTATTCGAAATGATCTCAAATGGAATGATCAGATTACACAAGTAACGCCTAAGGCGAACTCTAGATTGCGGTTTATTCGTAGAATCCTGAAGCGATGCAGTCGTTCAACAAAGGAAATAGCTTACAATACGTTACTTCGTCCCGTCTTAGACTATTCTTCCTTACCATTTGAGTCTGATTCAATTGATTGAGAAGATCCAAAGAAGAACGAAAAGATTCGTGACTGGTACATTTAGCCATCGCGATAGCGTTACAAATCTCATAGAAAGTTTGAAGTGGTACACACTTGCAGATAGACGGCGCGCTAAACAGGAGGAGCTGTTCACTAAATCCGATCTTCGCCGAGGATGTAAAGCACATATTATTATCACCAACTTTCAAATCGCGTAATGATCACCGTTCAAAGATAAGGGAAATAAGAGCTCGTACTGAGGCGTTCAGACACTGGTTTTTCCCTAGCGCGATCAGCGAGTGGAAGAAGGGGGGGGGGATATGACTTTGCGCGAATTGTGCCCCCCCTAGCGGAGTATATATATATATATATATATATATATATATATATATATATATATATATATATATATGTGTGTGTGTGTGTGTGTGTGTGTGTGTGTGTGTGTGTTAAATATGGATCATGATTCCTAAATGTTAATAATTGGCAACCAATGCTGTGCAATCGCAATAAAGTCATGAGATGATCAATTGACCATTTTATTAGAATATGTTACGCAGGCCTCAGACGGGAATTTATGTCCTGTATATCATCCTTGATTCCTAAATAACTTACAGTGTTGATGCTAGACGTATCTGCTGATCTGTGACTTTCCAATCGTTTGTAAACAAGGAAGAAATGAATGTACTGCAGTCAAAGCAACAAATGATTCTTATTTATTATATGGATTACGTGAATGTAGTGGTGTGGTTTCGCCGTTTAGAGCTTGTTGTATCCACATGTAATGTCGATTTTGTCGAGGGACTAACAACATAGTCACCTGTTGATTCTGATCCGAAGCCTAAATTCACCGTTGTACCAACTTCCACATAGATTGTTACGATTAATCTGATAGAACTACATTCTCTGCCAATGCACATGCCGATGCAAGGAGTATCAAGCAAGTTCTCTCGCTCTCATGAAAGATGGAGCTCCTCACAGAAACCTCTGCTCCACTGCCTCTAAAACTTACTGGCTGACGATTGGATTAGATTAGATTAGATTAGTACTTGTTCTATAGATCTGAATACGACACTTCGCTATGATGTAGAGCGTGTCAAGTTAATAAAAGGTGTCTATGCAAGATATTAAATTAGACAAAATATTACGTGACACTCAATATTTTTCATTTTTTCTATTTTTTTATTTTTATTTTAATTTTTTAAATTTTGTTGTTGTTGTGGGGTTGGGAAATTATCCACTTAGTATATCCAAAAATTCATCTAACGAGTAGAAGGAGATGCCATTAAAAAATTCTTTTAACTTCCTTTTAAATGCTATATGGCTATCTGTCAGACTTTTGATGCTATTAGGTAAGTGGCCAAAGACTTTTGTGGCAGCGTAATTTACCTCCATCTGAGCCAAAGTTAGATTTAACCTTGACTAGTGAAGATTATCCTTTCTCCTAGTGTTGTAACCATGTACACTGCTATTACTTTTGAATTCGTTCGGATTGTTAATAACAAATTTCATAAGTCAATATATATATTGTGAGACTACAGTGAAGATTTCTAACTCTTTAAATAGGTGTCTGCAGGATGATCTTGGATGAGCTAAAGCAATTATTCTGATTACACGCTTTTGTGCAATGAACACTCCTTTACTCAATGATGAGTTAGCCCAGAATATGATGCCATACGAAAGCAGAGAATGAAAATAGGCGTGGTAAGCTAATTGACTCAGATGTATATCGCCAAAATTTGCAATGACACAAATAGCATAAGTAGCTGAACTCAAACATTTCAGCAGATCCTAAATGTGTTTTTTCCAGTTCAACCCCTCATCAATGCATACACCTAGAAATTCTGAATATTCGACCTTAGCTACCGATTTCTGATCGAAGTCTATATTTATTAAAGGGGTCATTCCATTTACTGTGTGGAACTGTGTATGCTGTGTTTGTCAAAGCTTAATAAGAGCCCATTTGCAGAGAACCACTTAACGATTTTCTGAAAAAACATCGTTTACAATTTCACCAGTTAATTCTTGTCTGTCGGGTGTGATAGCCATACTTGTATCATCGGCAAAAAGTACCAGCTTTGCATCTTCGTGAATATAGAATGGCAAGTCACTAATATATACTAAGAGCAGCAGAGGACCCAAGACCGAACCTTGCGGCACCCCATTCTTGCTTGTTCCCCAGTTTGGGAAATTACCAGTTTTTGTGTATTATGTGAATTGTTTATTTCAACTTTCTGCACTCTTCCAGTTAGGTATGATTTAAACCATTTGAGCACTGTCCCATTCATACCACAGTACTTGAGCTTATCTAGAAGTATTCCATGATTTACACAATCAAAAGCCTTTGATAGATCACAAAAAACCTCAACGTGTGACTTCCGGTTACTCAGAGCATTTAATATTTCATTAGTGAAAGTATATAGCATTTTCCTTTGAAAAAACCCTTCTGGAAACCAAAATGACATTTTGTTAAAACTATACAGGGTGAGTCACCTAACGTTACCGCTGGATATATTTCGTAAACCACATCAAATACTGACGAATCGATTCCACAGAGCGAACGTGAGGAGAGGGGCTAGTGTAACTTGTTAATACAAACGATAAAAAAATGCACGGAAGTATGCTTTTTAACAAAAACCTAAGTGTTTTTAAATGGAACCCCGTTAGTTTTCTTAGCACACGTGAACATATAAACAAATATGTAATCAGTGCCGTTTGTTGCATTGTAAAATGTTAATTACATCCGGAGATATTGTAACCTAAAGTAGACGCTTGAGCACCACTCGTCCGCTGTTCGATCGTGTGTATCGGAGAGCACCGAATTACGTAGGTATCCAAAGGGAACGGTAATGGAACTTAGGTACAGAATAGACTGGAACAGCACATTACGTCCACATGCTAACACCTTTTTATTGGTCTTTTTCACTGACGCACATATACATTACCATGAGGGGTGACGTACACGTACACACGTGGTTTCCGTTTTCAATTACGGAGTGGAATAGTGTACCGACATGTCAGGTCAATAGATGTTCACCGTGGTGGCCATTATTTTCTGCACACAATTACAATCTCTGGCGTAATGAATGTCGTACACGCCACAGTACATCTGGTGTAATGTCTCCGCAGGCTGCCAAAATACGTTGTTTCATATCCTCTGGGGTTGTAGGCACATCATGGTACACATTCTCTTTTGACGTACCCCACAGAAAGAAGTCCAGAGGTGTAAGATCAGGAGAACGGGCTGGCCAATTTATGCGTCCTCCACGTCCTATGAAACGCCCGTCGAACGTGTACCACACCCCTCATGGTAATGTACATGCGCGTCCGTGAAAAAGACCAATAAAAAGGTGTTAGTATGTCGACGTAATGTGCTGTTCCAGTCTCTTCTGTACCTAAGGTCACACCACCGTTCCCTTTGGATCCCTACGTAATTCGGTGCTCTCCGATACTCACGATCGAAAAGCGGAGGAGTGATACTCAAGCGTCAAATTTAGGTCACAATATCTCCGGAAATAATTAAGATTTTACAATGCAACAAACGGCACTGATTACGTATTTGTTTATATCTTCAGATGTGCTAACAAAGCTAACGCGGTTCCATTAAAAAAACTTAGGTTTGTGTTAAAAAATATACTTCCGTGCATTTTTTTATGGTTTGTATTAACCAATTACACGAGCCCCTCTCCTCACGTTCGGGCTGTGGAACTGATTCGTCATTATTTGGTGTGGTTTAAGAAATATATCCAGCGGTAATGTTAGGTGACTCACCCTGTGTTTTAACAAAGGTGTGAAGCTACTCTACAGTACATTACTTTTTCAAGAATCTTTACACGATGACATTAACAGGAACTGTAGATGCGTATGTTACTCTCCTGACGAAGAGGGTGCTGGGGAAGAACGATACATTCAACTGTAGACCATCACCGAGGCTGCTGTTACACAACGAGTCTATTATACGAGGGCGCTTCGGCGAAAAACTGAACATCGTCCACTGGGTGACCGCTGTTGGTGTCGATGGCAGTTTCTGGACTCCGGGCGCGTCGTTTCGCAAGCCCAGGGCGCCGTGGCGCCGCTGTGGCGTCCCGCTCCCCCCCCCTCCCCCTCTCATTCCCCCTCCCCCACCCCCTCTTTCGGTCTCGTCCGAAAGTGGGCCCTGTGCCAGGGAGGAGCGGCTGCCGGCCGGACCGTAAACTGAAGACGGGCGACAAGCGCCGCAGCCGGACGCTCCGTCGTCGCCGTGGCTGATGGCCGTGTACCGCTCGTCCACACCTCCAAGTAGATCACTGGCGCTGGCGATACAGTTTAGCGGGTCGTGTATATTGTGGCTAACAGCTTACCCGCGCCTCCTCACTTGACACAAATATGCTCACTCTCGCAAAAGCGATCGCAACACCATTCTCGTGTTTCGTCACCCCTCCCGCAGAACGCACTTGCAGCTCGTATTCCCTTTGGGCGAACTGCACCCTGACCTCGTGGCAGGCAGCTGCAGTCATGATATGCTCACCTCCCTTAAAGTGCACAGTGGTTGGTTTGGAATTCCTTAGGCGCTGCAGAACTGCTGCCAAGTGGTCATGTGGTCCCGACTTTAAGTCATGCCACTGGAGTGATACAAAATTTCCTCCGAGTTTTGCATTTGATCTACCAGTGAAAGTAAATCCTAATATGCCCATTTTTGAAAATTATGCAGTCTCAGGCACAAAATTTTGATTCGTGAGAAGTATATAGTAACGCGATTTCATTGCAAAGAAAGTTCAGATAATTACCTAGTCAGTTGCCACTTCGTTAGCGCAACGATATCCAGGGTGTCCCAGCTATCTTGTCCACCCAAAATATCTCTAGAACAATAACAGCTATTGGAAAACGACTTTCACCGGTATGAATGTAGGGCTGGGGCCCATGAATGTACATATTTGGAAACATTCTAAAACGAAAGCATATGTATTTTTTAACACAAACTTATATTTTTTTTTTTTTAAATGGACCTCCTATATTTTTTCTTCAGCAATCCATAGCACGACTAAGCACATACACAATGACGTTGATTGCATCGCAATATTCCCATTACATCCCGAGATATTGAGACGCGAAGTTGACGCTTGAAACACCCGACATGCGCTACTAGCGCGCGTCCTGAGGCTCAGGCGTGAAACCCATGCTGCCCGTAATCGCGATGTGATTGACATGCGTAATCACACTTCCATACTTATCAAGAGGTCCGAAACGAATAATACGGCACTGCATTGATACCGGTGAAAGATATCTGGGACACCCTGTATATTGGGCGTAAGAAAGCAGTTGTATTTAAGTTGGCAACCGTATCAGATATCTCACTAAGCATAATCTTTCGCTTTCGCTGCTGACCTTATCCCGCATTGTGTGCAGGGTCGGCAGTGTTGAGTACGGATTTGGCACGGTTAATTGTAATGGGTGGCCGGATGCCCTTCCTGCCCCCCCCCCCCCCATGCCCCCCCCCCCCAAGGACGGAATTAGTGTACCCCAGGCCGGCGAAAGTGGCCGAACAGTTCTAGGAGCTACAGTCTGGAATCGCGCAACCGCTACGGTCGCAGGTTCGAATCCTGCCTCGGGCATGGATGTGTGTGATGTCCTTAAGTTAGTTAGGTTTAAGTAGTTCTACGTTCTAGGGGACTGATGACCTCAGAAGTTAAGTCCCATAGTGCTCAGAGCCATTTGAACCAATTAGTGTACCCCAGCTGTCTGCGTCGGGTGTAAATCGTGAAATAGTGTGAAGTGTGAATGTGTTTCAGATGTCTGCGAGTCGTGTAACTGAGGCGGGACGTGGGGACCAGCCCGGTATTCACCTAGTAAGATGTGGAAAACCGCCTAAAAGCACATCCAGGCTGGCCGGCACACCGGCAGTCGTCGTTAATCCGCCGGGCGGATTCGATCTGGGTCCGGCGAGCCTACCCGAGTCCAGGAACCAGCGCGTTAGCTCTCTCGGCAACGCTGGCGGGTAGCATAAAAGTGTTTAAATAACCCAAGATGGTCGACACCAAGTACATCTTCTCTCCACGCGACAGAATATAAAAGAATTTAGTCAAATCCTCGAGGCAGCATTCTCAGCGATCAGGCAATAATTTCACTGGTTCGGTCACACGGAACCCAAAGAAGATTTCCAGGGTGCCCCAAAGACTAAATCAAAAGATAACTAAGTTGTTTATACTCGATACTAGGTACAGAACAGCATCTTAGCAGAACCCCGGTAGTAATAAGTACTCGTAAATGACTGAATCGTAAAACAGGAAATTAGATACTGAAAGTTGCAATGCAGCATTCAACTGTTAATGCGTGTGTGCCAGTCCGTTGTATAATATCAGCGCAGGAAGACGGATCGATGCGAAGACATGACAATGACAGAATGCTAGAAATGAACTATCGAGTTGATGGTATATCAGCGCCTGTCCAGCCTAAGAAAAGGAGATCCACTCGCAGCAATGTAAGACGACGAAACGACAGTGATCATAAAAAGATTCTAACCAGCAGGGACCAGAGACGAATGTCATGCCTTGTCTGTAACATCATCATCATCATTACCACAATCTACTACCGTTTCCGCCCCCGTGCTGGGTCTGCTTGGAATACAAGCTTCTCCATCTTCTCCTGGTCTCCCACCACATTTTGCTCTCCACTCTGTCCCAGTTTTCTCCTCTCTTCTTCAAAAATTTCTTCGCTTCCTCGATCCATCTGTCTGTCGGTCTTACTTCGTATCTCTTCCCTCCTACTGCCATTTCATACGCCTGTCTCGGTATCCTGTCATCCTGCCAACTCTAAGTCTTTTGCCCGCGCGATGTAGCCGCGTGGTCTTTGGCACCTTGCCACGGTTCGCGCCGCCTCCCCCGTCAGAGGTTGGAGTCCTCACTCGGGCATGGGTGTGTGTCTGTGTGTCGTCCTTAGCATAAGTTAGTTTAAGTTAGATTAAGTAGTGTGTAAGCTTAGTGACCGATGACCTTAGGAGTTTGGTCCCATAGAACTTACCACAAATTTCCAACATTTTTTTCTAATTCTTGTAACGTATCCATACCATCACAGACTTGTTTTTTTCTATTGTCTTCTGCATGGAACTCTCTTTCACTATTTCTCTCACCGTTTCATCACTTGTGTGTATGTATGTATTGAATAGGGGACGTAGAAACGACGGAGAGGCTTCGTCCCGCCGTAGTCCTCAGTGGTACACAACCGCACAACAGGCCACAGCAGTCCGAACACCCCGCCGCCGCCCCCCCCCCCCCCCCATACAGAACCCAGGGTTATTGTGCGGTTCGCCCCCCCCCCCCCCCCCCTCCAACCAGTGCTGTGGTAGTTGTACTATCTGCCACTGCTGCCCTTAAAATACGACGATTCTGGCGGGCGTCTTTGTTGGAATTGGGTTCACTCATTGAGGTTACCGTGAACGTGAACCATTATGTTCTTCTGAAGATTCTCGGTTACCAACCGTTGCATTTTCGTCTCAATCTTCATCTGTGAACACTTCCATCTTCCAAGAGGGACAACAGCCCCTGTGTTCCTCCACTGAAAGCTTACAAACCTTTATTGTTTGTCGACCGGCCCGTTATAGCACCAGATCAGAATACTATAGGTAATTTCTGGAAATATTTAGAAGAAAAGGTGGGAGGTAGCAATTAACATCCCCGCAATTGGTAACTCTCATTGTCCACGTACTTACAAAAGTACCTACGTCTCTTGCTTTGCCTTCTGTATATCTGCAGGTGTTCCCTGATATGACAACGGCTATCTAGGGTAAAATAAACTGAAATTATTTTACAGTACATTGATTTTACTTGTGAATCGCCTCATGATGACCGTAGACATATTTTTATCTCCGTTCAAAAAAGCACGCTTGTTGTTACACTGGCCGATGTCTCTTAATGTGAAGTCGATTGCACTTTGTCACAAAGTAAAGGCAGCGGTAATCGTTGTTTAATGTTCTCTCTGTCACGATAATTTCTCTTTCTCTCTGTATACGAAATCTCAGTTTCCTTCACAATAAGTGTGTTAGCTTTCGGGTGACTGGAATCTTTATCACTATGTTACTCTTGCCTAAATCTCTGTATTTTACGTAGGTCGTTAGATTGTCTACTTTTAAATAGTACGGTATAAAAATGCCAGAACTTAGTTGAAAAGTTTTATAGTTTTGACATATGTAGGTGAACAAATGACAAACTCTAGTTTCAGTTAACGCACCTAAGGCGATCCTCTTCTCTTGACAACGGTAAATGCTTACCGTTAAACATAGGATAATAACGGAAGGCGCCTTTACATAAACTCCTAAGCTAAATAATTATGCACTGAGGTGGAGATCTCTTGCTATCGTGTCGCATCTCCTTTTATCCGGCGTAGCGCAACGTTTTATGCAACATGGATTCAATAAACCACTGGGAGTCCTCTGCAGAAATATTCACCCATACTGTCTCTATATCCGTCCACAGTTGCGAAAGAGTTGTGCAAGATTCAGCGCACGAACTGACTCCTCGATTATATCCCATAAACGTTCGATAGGATTCATGTCGGGAGATCTGGATGACCGAATTAAAAATGGTTCCAATGGCTCGGAGCACTATGGGACTTAACTTCTGAGGTCATCAGTCCCCTAGAACTTGGAACTACTTAAGCCTAATTAACCTAAGGACATCACACACATCCATGCCCGAAGCAGGATTCGAACCTGCGACCGTAGCGCGTAGAACCGCTCGGCCACCCAGGCCGCCGATGGCCAAATTATTCGCTCGAATTGTGCAGAATGTTAATGTTATGGCCCCCTTTACGTGGCGCATTGTCATCATAAAAATTCCATCGTTGTATGTGAATATGAAGTTCATGAATGGCTGCAAATGGTCTCACTTGATTAAGCTGAACCGGAGGATCTAGTCCATTCCCTGGAAACACAGCACACAACGTTATAGAGCCACGACTAGCTTGCACAGTTTCTTGTTGACGCTTGGATCCATGGGTTCGGGGGGTCTGTGCCACATTCGAACGCTACCATGAGCTCTTTCCAACTGAAATCGGGACTCATCTGATGAGACCACGGGTTTCCATTCTTATACGATCTAACCGATACGGTCACAAGCCCAGGAGAGGCGCTGCAGGCGATGACGTGCTACTAGCAAGGCACTCCCATCGGTCGTCTGCTCCCGGAGCGCATTAACGCAAAATCAAAAAAGATGTGTGTGAAATCTTATGGGACTTAACTGCTAACGTCATCAGTCCCTAAGCTTCCACACTACTTAACCTAAATTATCCTAAGGACAAACACACACACCCCTGCCCGAGGGAGGACTCTAACCTCCACCGGGACCAGCCGCACAGTCCGTGACTGCAGCGCCCTAAACCGCTCGGCTAATCCCGAGCGGCGCCCAAAATTTCGCCGTACTGTCCTAACAGATATGTTCATCGTACGTTCCAAGTTGTTTTCTGCGGTTATTTCACGCAGCTCTGCTCGTCTCTCAGCTCTACGCAAACACCACAGATCTCGATTTGTAAGTGAAAGTGTTTCGGTCACTGCGCCGTCCGTAGTGAGATATACTGCCTGAAATTTGGTATTCTCGGTACACTCTTCGCATTGTGGATCTCGGAATACTGCCGGCCGGTGTGGCCGTGCGGTTCTAGGCGCTTCAGTCTGGAACCGCGCTACCGCTACGGTCGCAGGTTCGAATCCTGCCTCGGGCATGGATGTGTGTGATGTCCTTAGTGTGGTGTCACCGGCAGTCCGGTAGTATACGTCGGACCCGCGTGTCGCCACTATCAGTGATTGCAAACCGAGCGCCGCCACACGGCAGGTCTAGAGAGACTGCCTAGCACTCGCCCAGTTGTACAGCCGACTTTGCTAGCGATGGTTCACTGACTTCTACGCTCTTATTTGCCGAGACAATAGTTGGCATAGCCTTCAGCTACGTTATTTGCTACGACCCAGCAAGGCGCCAGTATCCGATATTGTGAATCATGTACCATAAAGAGCGACGTGCATCATTAATGGATTAAAGTTAAGTATTTCACCAGCTACGTCCGTTTTTCTCAATCCTAATTCCCTTGTCATGTTCCAGACCTCACGCCAGCCTGCGTGAGCTAAAACACGTGCATTTAGGCCTCCTTTAGTTATACGGTTGGCTCTCCTGCCAACCACAACACTTAGGTTAGATAGGTTTAAGTAGTTCTAAGTTGTAGGGGGCTGATGACCGCAAAAGTTAAGTCCCATAGTGCTCAGAGCCATTTGAACCATTTTTTTCGGAATACTAAATTCCGTAACGATTTCCGAAATGGAACGTCCCATGTGTCTAGCTGCCACAACCATTCCGCGTTCAGTCAGTTAAATCCCGTCGTGTGGCCACAATCAAGTAGGAAACCTTTTCAAATGCCTCACCTGAGTAGCAACAACAGTTACGAGGGCCCTTTTATACCCTGTGTAGGCGATTCTACCGGCATCTGTTTATGTGCATGTCGCTATCCTATGAGTTTTTTCACCTCTGTGTATATCGCATAGTTGTGGCTTGTGTAAGATCTCTGGCTAACCAAATTTCACTTTTCTTTGCGTTGTTAAGCGACCCCAGAGATACTCAGGTAACCTCCAGATACTCAGGCGGCGGTTTCGTAATTTAGCGTGTCATAATGTTTGGCAAGCTGACGTAAAGCGGGCAGTGTTGATGTCTGGAGGCACAACACGCTGCCCGCGGTAAACCTCGCGTCTCCTCGCCGGCTGTCGGGCGAATGTTTGCGCGGTGGGTTAGTCCTGAACTTGCAAGCGACGTTGCGCAGCGGGCCTGCGTGACAGCAGAATGGGGCAAGGTCCTGGCAAGCGCGCCAGCGGTTTGCGCAAGCGGCGGCGCGGCGGTCGGCCGCCCTGGTGTCGGGTGTCCCGGCGACAAAGCCTCCTTCAAACACTTAGCTGCCTCTCCCGCCGCACCGGGCCTCAGACGATTCCGCCCCGCGGTGGATACATCTGATAACAAACCTGCCCCAGATACACGTCTCCTTTGGGTCCAGGACCTTGTGATACGATGCCGACACGACTCCGGATGAAAGGGCCACTGTGTCTCAGTGTTTACGCAGATGCCCACGCTACTGTTTTCATTCATACATTTCCCCTGTCTTTTCCTCCGCGAGCTATAAATTATAAACACACGTCGCACGGCCAAATACCTTGATCTGCGTCACATCAACACACAGACGACAGTGTAAGAGCGAATTAGTGCCTCCTATTCGAGGATTATCATCTCTGTGTGGAAGACTGGAAAGTCGTGAAATGCTTAATTATTCGTGAAAATTCAGACATTGTGACAACAGAAACGAGTCATTAGAATTACACTAATGGTCATTAAAATTGCTACACCAAGAAGAAATGCAGATGGTAAACGGGTACTCATTGGACAAATATATTATACTAGAACTGATATGTGATTACATTTTCACCCAATTTGGGTGCATAGATCCTGAGAAATCAGTACCCAGAACAACCACCTCTGGCCGTAATAACGGCCTTGATACGCCTAGGCATTGAGTCAAACATAGCTTGGATGGCGTGTACAGGTACAGCTGCCCATGCAGCCTCAACACGATACCACAGTTCATCAAGAGTAGTGACTGGCGTATCGTGACGAGCCAGTTGCTCGGTCACCATTGACCAGACGTTTTCATTTGGTGAGAGATCTGGAGAATGTGCTGGCCAGGGTAGCAGTCGAACATTTTCTGAATCCAGAAAGGCACGTACAGGACCTGCAACATGCGGTCGTGCATTATCCTGCTGAAATGTAGGTGACCGTGACGTGTAACCAATGGGACCCCATACCACCTGGTGATACGCCAGTATGGCGATGACGAATACACGCTTCCATGTGCGTTCACGGCGATGTTGCCTAACACGGATGCGACCATCATTATGCTTTAAACAGAAACTGTATTCGTCCGAAAAAATGACGTTTTGCCATTCGTGCACCCAGGTTCGTCGTTGAGTACACCATCACAGGCGCTTCTGTCTGTGATGCAGCATCAAGGGTAGCCGCACCCATGCTGCTGCAAACGTCGTCGAACTGTTCCTGCAGATGGTTGTTATCTTGCAAATGTCCCCATCTGTTGACTCTGGGATCGTGATGTGGCTGCACGATCCGTTACAGCCATGCAGATAAGATGCCTGTCATCTCGACTGCTAGTGATACGAGGCCGTTGGGATCGTGCCGGCGTTCCGTATTAACCTCCTGAAACCACCGATTCCATATTCTGCTAACAGTCATTGGATCTCGACCAACACAAGCAGCAATGTCGCGATACGATAAACCGCAATTGCAATAGCCTAGAATCCAAACTTTATCAAAGTCGGAAACATGATGGTATGCATTTCTCCTCCTTACTCGAGGCATCACAACAACGTTTCACGAGGCAACGCGGGTCAACTGCTGTTTGTGTATGAGAAATCGGCTGGAAACTTTCCTCATGTCAGCACGTTGTAGGTGTCGCCACCGGCGCCAACCTTGTGTGAATGCTCTGAAATGCTAATCAATTGCATATCACAGCATCTTCTTCCTGTCGGTTAAATTTCGTGTCTGTAGCACGTCATCTTCGTGGTGTAGCAAATTTTAATGGCCAGTAGTGTATATCTGGTGTCAGTCCTAGATCATCATGCAGAGACCTTTTTAAGAAACTTGGTATTCTTTACTATTTCTCGGTACATATACTCACTGATGTCCTTTGTCCTTTCCAGTACCAGAACCAAGAACAATAGGTATAAGGACTATAAAAGCTTAACATTAGTACAAAAATGAGTCAAATACATTGGTACTCATATATTCAGTAACTCACCAGACCATATCAAAGGTCTTGTAAGTGATGAAGTACGGTTTCAGAGTGTATTAAACAACTTCCTGTTCACCAATTCCTTCTACTCCATCGATGAATATCTTCACAAGGATTATAGCTCAGAACTCTGTCTGCATTAGAATTGTACAATATCCATTTATCTGATTAAAAAATATGGCTCAAATGGCTCTTAGCACTATGTGACTTAACTTCTGAGGTCACCAGTCCCCTAGAACTTAGAACTACGTAAACCTAAGGACATCACACACATCCATGCCCGAGGCAGAATTCAAACCTGCGACCGTAGCGGTCGCGCGGTTCCAGACTGTAGCGCCTAGAACCGCTCGGCCACTCCGGCCGGCTTAAATACATAAATAAGTAAATAAAACTTTCACTCTTTCCACATCCCTGAGACTCCTCTGAAAGGGATCCATGGAAAACGATAAATGTAATGTTAAGTTACGCTCTACGAAAATCACGGTTCGATAGTTATGGTATAGTACAAAAATGGTGTAGTAAATCGCAGCATTACCGGCAGCACTGTCAGGGAAAGAAACATAACTGAATGTCTAAATGAGAAACTGGTAGCCGATGACTTCCGTTTTTGTTTGTCTGTTTTGTACATAATTGGAACCGCACATCGTGTGTTTTATAGCCTTAATTCTGGTGTTTCCCTGTACTCGCCTGGTCGAATACCCTTGAGAAAAGCAGGACGTTGAGGCTGAGCGGTTCTAGGTGTTTCAGTCCGGAACCGCGCTGCTGCTACGGTCGCAGATTCGAATCCTGCCTCGGGCTTGGATGTGTGTGTTGTCTTTACGTTAGTTAGGTTTAAGTAATTCTAAGTCTAGGGGACTAATGACCTCAGATGTTAAGTCCCATAGTGCTCAGAGCCATTTGAACCCTGAGAAAAATTGGTCCTGGTGCTGTGACTATAAAATTAATCACTTAGTTTCTGGACACTTCTGTCGATCATCAGCGAAAGAATTTGAACGTTTAACCTTATCTTTCGCAGCATAGTAAACATGTTGATACTCAGCTTTGAGCAAAGAGGTACCTATAGAATGCTGGTTAGATGACTCGTAGCGAGGACGAGTTAAACGATAAGCTTTCCTCCAGCTTTGTGTCTCTAACATCGATAACGAGACTCCTGAAGCATAGACTTCTCTAGGGTCAACATCGTCTATGTCTGTCAAAAGTTACTGTAGGAGCGCCCGATGAAACTGATGATATGGTGTTCGAGAGACAAGTTTTCTAGTCAGGTGATGTCGCTGACATAGTACACATCGACATTTCATTATTTGTTTTAACCTCGTGGACGAGTCACTGCTTAATTCATGTGGTTCAATAGTGCTCGCGCGTACCTTCTGTCTTATTTTCGATGGCATTTTGTATTGTACAGTTCCCACGTCTCGAGACAATGATGCATGCTGAAGAACGATCGTCGCTTACTAATGTTCCGTGGGTAACATCGCTTTC
Organism: Schistocerca gregaria; assembly: GCF_023897955.1. NCBI lineage: Eukaryota > Metazoa > Arthropoda > Insecta > Orthoptera > Acrididae > Schistocerca > Schistocerca gregaria. The sequence continues at coordinate 959,472,146 of NC_064921.1, read as the reverse complement.
TATCCATCCTCAGTTTCTAGACGTTCATCGCTTCCGGTTGTGAGGGGAATCTGGTAAGATAATGATAGCATAACAAAACAAAGGGATTGAAATGAGCCGGCCGGGGTGGCCGAGCGGTTCTTGGCGCTACAGTCCGGAACCGCGCGACCGCTACGGTCGCAGGTTCGAATCCTGCCTCGGGCATGGATGTGTGTGATGTACTTAGGTTAGTTAGGTTTAAGTAGGTCTAAGTTCTAGGGGACTGATGACCTCAGAAGTTAAGTCCCATAGTGCTCAGAGCTATTTTTTGGATCGAAATGAGGTAACGCCCAATAGATATGCTACATACTAAACACATAGGAAAACGTATTTATGATAGTCTACTGTAGCCTACAACACTAATTGTGATCCCCTGCGGTGGGTTTTAGGAGTAGACACTGAAGCACTGTTCTTCGGTCTCTACATTTCCTCAGAGTAGAGTATGAGAGGGTAATGTGGCACCATTGCAAAGCCCACATTCCCATTCAACTTCGTTGAATGAACAGTTTATTTTTTCGCAACTAGTTTCTTGTGTAGAACATGTAGCCAAACCCGAAACAACTTAGGGGTTAATAAAACGTTCATTCGTCGCAAACATGGCTGTTTCTCTTTCTCACATTCCTGTAAAGCTGCAGAATATGCAGGACGTTAAAAATAAGATATTCCGTATTTTGGGAAGTGGTAGTATGGACGAAAAGAAGAAAAAGAAGGTCCAGTAAACATCGTCTCTAAAATGTATACCGCAAGAGACATAAGCACATGTTCATCTTCGCTTCTGTGAAATATATGTCTTCTACTGCAAGCTACGAACGACTTACAGAATGCAATAAATAAATAGGTAAACGAGAACGCGTTATAGTATCCTACGCTCTGGATATTTTTCGGCAAACTGGACACTGGCTAGATGGTGCCTTCCATCTGCCATATCGTAACAGAAAACGATTTCTGCCATCTCCCGTGTGTCATAACAGGCTTTCATTATGCTGGTAAGTACATAAGTAAAACTACAATGTAAACTCACGTCACAATCTTTTCAAAACATGGAGCGGTTGCATTAGAATTAATGTATGCACTGCACTTTTCCAGAACTGTAAGTACGGTTTATAGTAACAATACTCACAAACGTTTGCTACATGCTGCATCCATCGAAAATAACAGAGGAATGTGTCCTCTTTTGTCCACTGCACACTGTGGGTCGTTTCTACTGGCAAAGAGTTTGCGGTAGAAGATACTTACTTCACAGTAGCGAAGTTTAGCAAGTGCTTTTAGCTCTTACGATATGCATTTGGAATCCATGTTTACTGGAAATTATGTCTTGTTTTGGTTCTGGCTACCACCTTCCAAAATATGGAATACTATTATGAGTGTGTAATGTATCGAGACTGTGGGTAATGATGGGGAAAGTGATACTGGAGCGATTCAAACATATTTTTTTACGGATTTTTCCAAGGTCGCTCCTGGGATGCAAACTAGAATAGGAAAATCGTCTGAAGACTGTAACATTTGCTATCGCTATACTGATGAAATAACTTGTACATAAGCCATAATGAATTAAACCATGATTTGTGGAACAGAAGATATTTTTAAACTAAATGACTGGTATATTTACTCATCCTACCTGACAGAAAGTGGTTCAAATGGCTCTGAGCACTATGGGACTTAACGTCTGAGGTCATCAGTCCCCTAGAACGTAGAAGTACTTAAACCTAACTAACCTAAGGACATCACACACATCCATGCCCGAGGCAGGATTCGAACCTGCGACCGTGCAGTCGCGCGGCTCCAGACTGTAGCGCCTACCTGACGGAACTACCAATACAGGGTGATTAAAAAAGAATACCACAACTTTAAAAATGTGTATTTAATGAAATGAACATAATATAACCTTCTGTTATACATCATTACAAAGAGTATTTAAAAAGGTTTTTTTTCACTCGAAAACAAGTTCAGAGATGTTCAATATCGCCCCCTCCAGACACTCGAGCAATATCAGCCCGATACTCCAACTCGTTCCACACCCTCTGTAGCATATCAGGCGTAACAGTTTCGATAGCTGCTGTTATTTCTCGTTTCAAATCATCAATGGTGGCTGGGAGAGGTGGCCGAAACACCATATCCTTAACATACCCCCATAAGAAAAAATCGCTGGGGGTAAGATCAGGGCTTCTTGGAGGCCAGTGATGAAGTGCTCTGTCACGGGCTGCCTGGCGGCCGATCCATCGCCTCGGTTAGTTGCCGTTCAGGTAGTTACGGACAGATAAGTGCCAATGTGGTGGCGCTCCATCCTGCTGAAATATGAATTGTTGTGCTTCTTGTTCGAGCTGAGGGAACAGCCAATTCTCTAACATCTCCAGATACTGTAGTCCAGTTACAGTAGCACCTTCGAAGAAAAAGGGTCCAAAAACTTTATTGGCTGAAATGGCACAGTCAACAGAGCTTCAAGCAAACAAATGGACAACTAAATGAAACTTTATAGCTCCCTTAATTCGCCGACAGATATTGCTTAGCTCTGCCTTTTGTCGTTGCAGAGTTTTAAATTCCTAAAGTTGTGGTATTCTTTTTGAATCACCCTGTATATTAAATAGCTCAATGAAACCACAAATCATGCGTGAAAGCCCACCAGTCTTGGCTGCTAAAATAGCTAAGGCAGAACCTGTACTTAAAGCTTTCGTGTTAGTCTGTAACACACTCTCCGCAACACAGATCGACTAGGGTAGAGATCGATCCTGTCGTTCGAAACTGTCCTCTTGTGGGGCGGCGAAGAAGTTGTCGAATGAGTTGTTTGAATGTTCATTTCACGTAACAGACTATTGCCGATGCAACATATGTGGGACGGCGAAGAAGTCGTTGTTTAATGTTGAATGAAAGTTGAACATTGCCACCTTAAATCACGCGAGCCTGGCAACTAATTTGGTGGCCAGTCAGAAAGCGAAGGGAAACTTACTGACCTTAGTTCCCAGTCTGCACGGCCACATTCCTGTACAGACCAGCTAAACGAAAAATATCCATAGTTCTTCACTGGATTAGGGCTGCTTCAATAAAATTTAAAGTTCCAAACAAGATTTTATTATCTTAAAGGCTCACACAAATTACTCGAAACTTCTGAAAATGCTAAAGACATTAAATATTGTTAATTCAGCCAATCGTTTAATAGTTCAGAGGCGACTTCTACAGCAAGTTCCTCCCGAATAGTTCATTACTCTAACTAACGGTGCTCTATTAATAGTTCGCAATAATGTTAAAAAAAAAGATTAATGCTCGCCTTAAAAGTGGAGTTAGTCACCACTTGCCACGCGGAATTATACTTCACACGGACGGCACAATAACAGTTTGTTACCGAAGTCTAAACGATCCAGGACGGTGTACAGTCCTCGCGATTTTCAATGTCCGTTTACATTGCTAAGTACGCGCATGTCACAGCCCGCTATGACATCACCCGAGGCGAGGCGCGATCGGACGTTAAGCTCGCGTGGACTAGGCGTTGGTCTAATGCGGAGTGAGCTTACTACTGCCTCTGCCGCTCTTTTTATATAGCTCCGGCGCGTACCGCCAAGAGAGCATCTGTTCTTTCCGTTCCTATGCAGATGCCTGCAGCCTCCAAATGATCGCTATCTCAGGCACATAATCTTAAATATCACATTTAATAATAGCTTTACGAACTTCTCAATTTTTGTATACATACATCTGAGCAGTACAGAAGCACGTAGAAAATCTCAGCCCGCTAAAATTAAAACTTTACTCTCTAGAATTTTTACAATGGAACTAACGGTAGATTGTTACCTCTGAACTATAGCTTTATCAAGACTTGTATCAGCTGTTAATTATGCTACAAGACTAAAACTTGGTGTAGCTTTGTTAATTGTCCTATCTGATCATTGGTCTTAAAGAATTTGTTTTATCATTAAAATTTAAAGTACTTAATCTATAATGCTTATGTACATTTTACTCACAAAAGTAGTTTTTACTAAATTACTAAAAAAACTAGAAGAGGTAACTGATTGTGGTATTTCCATTATTATTATTATTAGGGTGAACTGAAGCATCCTACCAATTTTCAATATTGTAGCTCTATTATTTCGCGCCTCTGATTTTTCCGAAAAACGCGGATTCTGGAGTCAATTTTAGTTTTATGGTTTTGGAAACCAGCACCACTCATTAATGACTTCTTACTGCACCTTCTCACCAAATTTTGGCTTCCTAGTGTCATTATTTAGCGCCTCCTATTTTTCTTTCAAAACGTGAATTTTACGTAAACTACTAATTTTATAACATTAAGATTTGTTACCTGAAACATTATTACATAGAACTATACTTTAACAAAGTTTTACACACAAATCTTAATTTTTACTTTTATGTTAAATATGGTGCAATACTATATGCAGGCGCGTTACGATGACGTGACGCTACTAGCAGTGAACTAGGGTAAGTCCCGTGCACTCGCTCGCCTCTGTATCTTATACATGATACAGCGCTTGCTTTGCTTCATCACCCCCTTTTTAATTTTCGTGAAAATCTATTTTTGAACAAAATTAAATTTCTAAAAGAACAAACAAGCGATGGATTACTTTAGTATACCTCTTTCAACTTAAGTTGCTTCTTCTTAGGAAATTCCTTATTACTACATACACAAAATAACCATACTCATATACACATAGAAAACCTAGTACAGAAGACATTCACAAATTATTTACATACATTTACATGGAAATATAAATTTTTCAATGGTTACAAAATAGTTATTTTTTTTTTAAAAAAAATCAGTCTCTTCCTGAAAAAGAAAATACACACGACTCTTATCACTGCAACGCACTCACATTTTTCTTTTACTATAATACTCGGCACTGTGGTGGGTGTCCTATTGTAACACTCATTTAATTTCACTGATTGACAAAATTGTGGGAGGAAATTGTATTCACTGTGGTTTGCGTCTCTACTTCCAATCTCCCTACCGCTTGTTGTCAGTCATTCATGCAGCCTGCATGTCCCTGAGAAACAGACAATACAGTCTAAGTTTCTGTTTTCAACTTATATCTAAGGTAGGACAAAGTACATTTTATAGTTTATATTCTGGCACTATTTTACTAATTGTGAAGTTGTCAGAAAGACATTTAGCACTAAGTCGTATCTGATACAATAGCTCCTACTTTCTTCTTTCATAAATAATCTTTTAGGTTCCTAAATAGTGAAAATTCTTTTAGCAAATTAATATATTAAGATCTTGCTTCAACTTAGAAAATTGAGTAACCTTTTAGTTTTAATGTACTCTGGCTTAATTATCGTATGGATTAGTTCATCAAAGAAGTCATTTGCTGACCAGCACTTTGCTTTATTGTATGAATTACTAAAGAAATTAGTTATTTTCAGTATACCGATTCCAAATTTCTGCATTTTCCAATATTTGTGTGTTTCTGTTGTCTGTTTAACTATTTATTTGCCTCAAGCAAGATTTAGCGTTTTTCACCATTTCACGAGACGTGAGGGAATTATTCTTTAATCCTACATCATTTACTTCAATTTACTTACTTCACTTCTTCACCTTATTCATTTTCTCCCTTTTCTTCCAGATTCAAAATACTTCATTTCTCCACTTCTTTCTCCCTTTTCCTTTTGTCAGCCTATTGACGTCCTGTTTCTATATATTTGGTGCGATCCTCACACCACTTCCACACATCTCCATTTATTTAATTCTAAAACGCCATTGCTTGCCTCTATGAGCATTACCTTCTTACGCTGTTTTCCTTCAGACAACCTTATTTCTAGCAACATACTACCTTCTGCATAATCTCATGGATTATTCATATTCATACCGTACTTCGTATACTGCAAAGTGTCTCTCTTAGTTGTAGTTTCTAACCCTTTACAATTACATGAAATATTTTAATTTATTTATTTTAGCCATGTTTGCCTCTTGTTGGTACTCAGACTTTTGTTTTGCCATTCACTAGGTAGATCCTTACTAAGAATACTTAAAACCTAATAGCATATATACAACATGAAGACATATGTGATTCTTACCTGTTATGATAGACCAGAAGAAGGGAATGAAACTTGAAAAGGAAATAAAGTTTCACCCAGCTGGGACTGCACGGTACGCCAAACCGTGTATCCGCCAAAGAGTGGCAGACTCCCTACAGTAATTAATTACTGTTAATTTTAAATTCCTTTAGGATGTGTCTCTCTTCAACCTTAGCACTTTCCTCATTCTCACTGAAAACCAAATTTTCCTGCAAGTATCCTTTATTCTTTATTACTCTAATAGGCAGTTCCCAAGTTTCATTACTACCGCCTATATGACTTCCTATAAAAGACTCTCTTATCACTTTAGAGTCAGGTAAAGTTAAAATTAAGTTCTTCTGATCAAAATTGATCTTTCCCTGGTACTTTGATAAGAAATCAGTACCAATCAACATATCAACACTTAAGCCTAGCACAATCAAACAAGGATGATCTATTACTACGTCATTTATACCAATGGGTATCAAAGCTTCGTGTTGAACTGGTCTAGAGACTTTTCCAGTAGCACCTATAATCTTTAAGCCACTTACTTTCATAACTGTTAACTTTTCTTTATTGGGTATGGTGTCAAAAAATGTTTGTGATAAAGCACTTGCTTCACTGCCACTGTCAAGCAGACAACGCACAGTGACTCCTGATATGTTTACTTTGATAACAGGGTGAGTTATTTTACATTGAACAGGTTGCTCACACACCTTGTCTAATAAATCTCGTTCTATGTTCTTCCAGCTAAAGTAATTCTGATCAGTTGCAATTACATTTACATTTACATCCTGGGGCTCATCATGCTCTATAATCTTAGCTGCTTTCTCTAATCTGTCCACTAACTTTAAATCGAAGCATCTGACGACTTTTTCTACTTTTGTTTGCTGCACATCAGCCAAACTATCCTCTACCTCTGAGCAACTGCGTCCCTGCGCAATATTGCTGTTCATAAGAATGTCGTCACCTTCAACCATTTGTGGCACGTTTACACAGCTACTAGATTCTTTCACCTCGTTACTATTTCTACCCCCTTCATTCATCATTTCCTCCTCTCTAAAGTTTTGCAGTACTGATTCTACTTCTGCTACTTCTACTTCAGCTTTTAGATTGCCATTTTCATCGAAGATGTAAGCTTTTACTTCATCATTATTCCCATCAGACTCAAACCCATTATCTATTTCTTCCCCATTATCTACCTTGAGTTCCTGTTCTTCCTTGACCCATTTTTCTAGTGTATCCAAAATACTATCCACTATTTTGTGAGAGTGGCTTAAAACATCACTGGTATTATCTGTATTTATTTCGTCATCCATGTTGTTTGTCTGTGTATGTTGGCTGATTGTCTGTGTTTCCGTTACTGGCTGTGTTACTGTTACCGCCTGGTGAGCGCCAGTTTCCTCATAGACGGGATTTAGTTTCCCACACGCGGCCTGTTGTGTTCATCTGTGACACCACTAGATATAGTAGCATCATGACTCCCTTCTTGTCTTAATGGCATAGTATTTACTTCTCCACTTTCGTCATAGTAGTTGTTACGAAAGCGTGGTGAGTATCTACCCCCTCTTCCTCTGCCACGGCTTTGGTTTCGATAGTTTGTTTTGGTGTGCCTAACTTCCATATTTCTAACGTTCACGTTTCCATTATTTTGTACGTGATTGTTAGAAGATTTGTTATTCTGCTGCACCTGCTCCTCAGCAGCAGCTACTCTTTTCACTCTTTCCAGATATTCAATAAATTTGTCTATATTATCTCTAGGGGCGGAAATGATCCTCTTCTGCCAGTACCACGGCAGCTTACCTTCTAAACCCATAATGATCATATCTGGCTTCATCTTTTCTGTCAAATGTGACAGTCTTGAAACCCACTTCCTAGCGAAATCCTTTACTGATTCACGCCCTGGGAAAAACTTCTTACCACTCCAAAATTCCCTTAACACATCATTTTGTTTGTTATGTGACCAGTATTCGTTGAGAAATGCAGACTTAAATTCAGATAAAGTTTTACATTTGATCATTACATCCGCTGACCATCGCAAAGCGTCACCTGACAAATGACTTCTTATAAATGAAATTTTTTCTCTTTCTGACCAAGTGTTGGGGAGAACATCCTCAAAGTCATTCCAAAATTCAAGAGGGTGAATGTACTTATCAGGATCAAAGCGCAAAAACTGTCGACACCCTATAAAAGCGGCGTCAACTGAAGTCACATGCTGTACAGTAGAATGACTAGAATTAACAGAGGTTACTCTATTTTCTAGGTTAGCAATGTTAGTATTTAATTCCTCTACTTGTGACTCTACTGCTTCTATCCTGGCAGAACATCTTTGTTCCACTGCACCACGAATTTCGGTACAAGTTTCTTTTACTTTCTCAATGTTTTTCTGACAAGTATCTACTTTAATTTGTACCTCTTTAACTTTGTCAGAGCAAAGTTTGGACTCATTGCTCAATCTTTCGGACAACCTCTCTTCCAAAAGTTCATCTGCCTCTTGATAATTTTTTTTGAATTTGATCTATTTCACATTTGAAAGTACTATGCATTTTAGTTAACTGTTGCCCTGCTTTTACTTGAATGTCATGATGAATAGCATCTATCTTATAATTCAAACTATTCCATTTTGATTGCAGTTCTTCTTTTAGTTCTTTATTACTATCCTCAATTTTAGCCTCAATTTTATTTTGGTTTGATTCGAGTTTGGCAAACAGTATTTGCATCCAATCCGGAGCTTCTACCTTGATACTTTGTATCTCTTGACTTGACTGAGCTGGAGATATATTGAGCTCAGTTTCACTACCTGACAAAGTTAGCAACTCTACTGGCTCCCTTTTGACTTCTATTTCACTTATTGATTGCATCCCTGCACTCTCATTTAAATTAAAGTCATAATTTACTGGTGACAAATTACGTTCTAGTTCAATATTTGAGGGATTAATGGAACCATCCTCATTAAACTCAATTCCTGATCCTGAGGATTCTTGGTCAGAGACCGGTTCCCTTCTGAAATGTACACTACTTTCCATATCTTTTAGTTTGTTAGCAGCAGTTAATAAATATTTTAAAAGTCTTTGACTTAACTTAAATGCTTGATTTCGACGAATGATGTCGTCGCGGTGTACCAGCAATCGTGATGCGACGCGTCGCGACGTATTGAAGTCAGCAGCAGCAGCTGTAGCGTCGAGTACCGCCACAGGAATCGCCTACTGCAATAGCTCCAGGGGGGGGGGCAGCAAGGCACCGTTGACCGCTCGGCGCAGCCGGCAGCTGTCTCGCAGATCAGCGCAGCTCCGCGATGACGCACCATCTTCCTTTAGTCTCAGCGCCGTCGGCAGCCGCGATCCAGCATCGTCGCCTTCCTCACCATCGTCACTAACCAACGTACAGCGGTAGACACTTATTGTTTATACACTACACCCGCCTTTACTGGTAACACTGTTCCCACACTAGTTCAATTCAGTGTCCTGTTATTGCCTACCGAGTTCGTTAAATTATACCAATCGCTTTCACACATCGAGCACTTTTATTAGCTTTTAATTCAGTTTTCCCGGCCGATAATGTGGGGCGGCAAAGAAGTTGTCGAATGAGTTGTTTGAATGTTCATTTCACGTAACAGACTATTGCCGATGCAACATATGTGGGACGGCGAAGAAGTCGTTGTTTAATGTTGAATGAAAGTTGAACATTGCTACCTTAAATCACGCGAGCCTGGCAACTAATTTGGTGGCCAGTCAGAAAGCGAAGGGAAACTTACTGACCTTAGTTCCCAGTCTGCACGGCCACATTCCTGTACAGCCCAGCTAAACGAAAAATATCCATAGTTCTTCACGGGATTAGGGCTGCTTCAATAAAATTTAAAGTTCCAAACAAGATTTTATTATCTTAAAGGCTCACACAAATTACTCGAAACTTCTGAAAATGCTTAAGACATTAAATATTGTTAATTCAGCCAATCGTTTAATAGTTCAGAGGCGACTTCTACAGCAAGTTCCTCCCGAATAGTTCATTACTCTAACTAACGGTGCTCTATTAATAGTTCGCAATAATGTTAAAAAAAAAGATTAATGCTCGCCTTAAAAGTGGAGTTAGTCACCACTTGCCACGCGGAATTATACTTCACACGGACGGCACAATAACAGTTTGTTACCGAAGTCTAAACGATCCAGGACGGTGTACAGTCCTCGCGATTTTCAATGTCCGTTTACATTGCTAAGTACGCGCATGTCACAGCCCGCTATGACATCACCCGAGGCGAGGCGCGATCGGACGTTAAGCTCGCGTGGACTAGGCGTTGGTCTAATGCGGAGTGAGCTTACTACTGCCTCTGCCGCTCTTTTTATATAGCTCCGGCGCGTACCGCCAAGAGAGCATCTGTTCTTTCCGTTCCTATGCAGATGCCTGCAGCCTCCAAATGATCGCTATCTCAGGCACATAATCTTAAATATCACATTTAATAATAGCTTTACAAACTTCTCAATTTTTGTATACATACATCTGAGCAGTACAGAAGCACGTAGAAAATCTCAGCCCGCTAAAATTAAAACTTTACTCTCTAGAATTTTTACAATGGAACTAACGGTAGATTGTTACCTCTGAACTATAGCTTTATCAAGACTTGTATCAGCTGTTAATTATGCTACAAGACTAAAACTTGGTGTAGCTTTGTTAATTGTCCTATCTGATCATTGGTCTTAAAGAATTTGTTTTATCATTAAAATTTAAAGTACTTAATCTATAATGCTTATGTACATTTTACTCACAAAAGTAGTTTTTACTAAATTACTAAAAAAACTAGAAGAGGTAACTGATTGTGGTATTTCCATTATTATTATTAGGGTGAACTGAAGCATCCTACCAATTTTCAATATTGTAGCTCTATTATTTCGCGCCTCTGATTTTTCCGAAAAACGCGGATTCTGGAGTCAATTTTAGTTTTATGGTTTTGGAAACCAGCACCACTCATTAATGACTTCTTACTGCACCTTCTCACCAAATTTTGGCTTCCTAGCGTCATTATTTAGCGCCTCCTATTTTTCTTTCAAAACGTGAATTTTACGTAAACTACTAATTTTATAACATTAAGATTTGTTACCTGAAACATTATTACATAGAACTATACTTTAACAAAGTTTTACACACAAATCTTAATTTTTACTCTTATGTTAAATATGGTGCAATACTATATGCAGGCGCGTTACGATGACGTGACGCTACTAGCAGTGAACTAGGGTAAGTCCCGTGCACTCGCTCGCCTCTGTATCTTATACATGATACAGCGCTTGCTTTGCTTCACTCTGACTCCCAAGAAAGGCGGTGCAAACTGTAGAATCAGTTGGCTTCACTTCCCCCCCCCCCCCCATCAAGCTTATTATTTAGTTGATTATTACAATTTTTGCGATTAAATTAAGATGCCTGCTGTCACTTGTATTCAACACGTGAGAACTGCACTGCGTCTGTATCTTCCTCATTTGAGAGATATATACCAAATAAATTAATAAACGACGTAGCGGTTCCTCCTTGGTAAACAAAACGGGTCAGAACACTGTTACAGAAACAATGCAAAAAAAAAAAAAATCATTCCAATTTTAAACAGATGCAAAATCTCCGAGATTAGCGATCTTTTACAGAAGCACTATATTTAGCGCGGACTTTAATACGAGATGCTTATAATAGTTTCCACAACGAAACTTTGTCTCGAAACCTGGCAGAAAAGCAAGAGAGATTCTGGTCGTATTTGAAGTATGATACCTGCAAGACACAATCAATGCCTTCTCTGCGCGATAATAATGGAGATACTATCGAAGACACTGCTGCCAAAGCAGAGTTACTAAAACAGCCTTCCGAAATGCCTTCATAAAGAAAGACGAAGTAAATATTCCAGAATTCGAATCAAAAACAGCTGACAACATGTGTAACGTAGAAGCAGATATCCTCGGAGTAGTGAAGCAACTTAAATCACTTAATAACAGCAAGTCTTCTGGTCCAGACTGTATACCAATTAGGTTCCCTTCAGAGTATGCTGATACAGTAGCTCCATACTTAACAATCACATACAACCGTGGGCTCGACGAAACATCCGTACCCACAGACTGGAAAGTTGCACGGGTCACACCAGTATTCCAGAAAAATAGTAGGAGTGATTTACTAAATTACAGGCCCATATCATTTACGTAAATATGAAGCAGCATTTTGGAACATATATTGTTTTCGAACATTATGACTTACCTCGAAGAAAAAGGTCTGTTGACATCCAGTCCACATGGATTTAGAAAACATCGTTCTTGTGAAACACAACTAGTTCTTTACTCGCATGAAGTGTTGAGTGCTAGTGACAAGGGATCCCAAATTGATTCCGTATTTCTGGATCTTCGGAAAGCTTTTGACGCTGTACCACACAGGTGGCTTGTAGTGAAATTGCGTGCTTATGGAATATCGTCTCAGGTATGTGACTGGATTCATGATTTCCTGCCAGAGAGGTCACAGTTCGTAGTAATTGACGGAAAGTCGTCGAGTAAAACTGAAGTGGTTTCTGGCGTTCCCCAAGGTAGTCTTATAGGCCCTTTGCTGTTCCTTATCTTTCTAAACGATTTGGGAGACAATCTGAGCAGCCGTCTTCGGTTGTTTGCAGATGACGCTGTCGTTTATCAAGTAGTAGTCATCAGAAGATCTGTATGGTACGAAAATTGGCAATTGACCCTAAATAACGAAAAGTGTGAGATGATTCACATGAGTGCTAAAAGTGAGCCGTAGAACTTCGATTACACGATAAATCAGTCTAATTTAAAGGCCGTAAATTCAACTAAATACCTAGGAATTACAATTACGAACAACTTAAATTGGAAGGAACACACAGAAAATGTTGTGGGGAAGGCTAACCAAAGACTGCGTTTTATTGGCAGGACACTTAGAAAATGTAACATATTTACTAAGGAGACTGCCTACATTACGCTTGTCCGTCCTCTTTTAGAATACTGCTGCGCGGTGTGCGAACCTTACCTGATAGTATTGACGGAGTACATCGAAAAAGTTCAAAGAAGGGCAGCACATTTTCTATTATCGCGAAATAGGGGAGAGAGTGTCACTGAAATGATACAGGATTTGTGATGGACATCATTAAAACAAAGGCGTTCCTCGTTGCGGAGCAGTCTTCTCACGAAAGTCCAATCACCAACTTCCTTCTCCGAATGTGAAAATATTTTGTAGAGTCCGACCTACACAGGGAGAAACGATCATAGTGGTAAGAGAAATAAGAGCTTGTACGGAAAGATATAGGTGTTCGTTCTATCCACGCGGTATACGCGTTTGGAATAATATAGAATTGTGAAGGTGGCTTGATGAACATTCTGCCAGACACTTAAATGTGATTTACAGAGTATCCATGTAGATGCAGATTTAGTTCATCACTACGTTACGCCTCGTCTTCAAAGATAGACCGCTCAGGTCGTTGACATCGACCGATTCGTGTGCCTGGGTGACGACACTTGGTGCAAGCGAGGTTCTCCCCTGCTACGGAACTACTTACACATATGAAAATTGTAAGTAGGATGTTTAGTTTTTTTTATATTGGTAACGCCGCCGCCACGTAGCGCTCTGTATGAAAATCACTGGCTGTGCCGTGTGCAGTCTGTGGCTGGTTTGCATTGTTGTCTGCCATTGTAGTGTTGGGCAGCGGCAGCTGGATGCTAACAGCGCGTAGCGTTGCGCAGTTGGAGGTGAGCCGCCAGCAGTGGTGGACGTGGGGGAGAGAGATGGCGGAGTTTTGAAATTTGAAAGAATTCGTGTCATGAACTGATATATATATTATAAGTATTAAGGTAAATGCATTGTTTGTTCTCTATTAAAATCTTTCATTTGCTAACTATGCCTATCAGTAGTTAGTGCCTTCAGTAGTTTGAATCTTTTATTTAGCTTGCAGTAGTGGCGCTTGCTGTATTGCAGTAGCTTGAGTAACGAAGATTTTTGTGAGGTAAGTGATTTGTGAAACGTATAGGTTAATGTTAGTCAGGGCCATTCTTTTGTAGGGATTTTTGGAAGTCAGATTGTGTTGAGCTAAAAAATATTGTGTTTCAGTTTAAGCACAGTCGTGTACAATTTTTCTAAGGGGACGTTTCATATGTCGACCCTTAGACGAGGATACCTCACTGGAATCTTCTGATTTTTTCTTGTAGTTTGTGTAATTAGTGTAGATTTTGTTTATTGCTAGCGCGTAATTGTAGAGAGAATCTCCTTTGTAGTTGTAGTCTTTCATTGTTCTACAGTAAAACAGTTGTGGCATGCATGTAGATTTGCACCAAGTATTTCGCAGCTGCGCTTGCAATTAACTAGATATTATTTTCAGTGCTATGTTAATGTGTTCTCTTATTTTGCTCTTCAAATTGTGGTTTTCTATGTTGTCGTGTGAAATATTGTGACTATAATGGCGTGTGAAAAACGTAATACTAGGCTCCAAAGTAAACTGAGAAATGACAGTGAAGACGAAAGCAGTGTGTTAGCGCCACCGAGTAATGAATTAACTAATGTTCAAAGTAGTAATTTGGTAATTGTACATAGGGAAATGGAGCGGGCTGCAAACAATGGTGTAGACAGTGAAACAATTAGTGAACAGGGAAGCATTATCGATCGATCGGTCAGCAACAGGTCGCGTCAGGATTCCGAAATGACAGGACACAATCTAGGAAATACTGTACATTCAGGTTTTGCGTCCTCACCGTTTTCTCAAATAAGTCATGACACATTTTTTGCTTGTCAAAATGTGAATGTTGCCGGTGCAAATGCACTGCCGAAAAGCATAGAGGAACAGATTCCAGACACTAATACATTATTATTGCAATTAATGCAACAAATGAAACAAAGTCAGAGACAAACACAGCAAAAGCTTCAAAAGTTAAACACAATGGAACAAAATCTTCAAAAGTTAGACACAATGGAACAACACCAGAGACAAACACAGTAACAGTTAGACACAATGGAACAAAATCAGAGACAAACACAGCAAAAGTTTCAAAAGTTAGACACCACACTTGAACAAACGCGTGAAGATTTAACTACTGAGTTACATAACATTGAATCGAAATGTCAAAAAATCTGTAATGACGTAAAAACACAAATTTGTGAGCATTTTCAACCTATTTTTTTGCGGCATGAAAATGCATTACAGAATCATGAAGCAGCCATAAAAGAACTGCAAACTACTGTTCGTGAAAATCACAACACCTTGCAAGCTAAAATGGACACAGTTGCATCCACCGATTCGGTTACACAACTTGCAAGAACTCAGGAAAACTTAAAGGACACAGCAGATTCGATTTCAACACAAATGGACACTCTGAAACTTGGTTCAGAAAAACACAGTGAGGAAATGTGTTCACTATCGGAGAAAGTAGCCGAACTTTCGGATCAGTTCACTAATTCATCTGCAAAGGTAGATGATGATCTGAATGACACAAGACCTGTAGCCATCACTGACACAGAAGAGTATGAACACATTAAGAAATTCAAACAAAATCAGAATCAAATTAATACGCAACACAAAAGAGAAATCCGGGAAGTACAAGATCAGTTGACGCAGGTAACTCAAAAATTACATATTTCAGAGGACACTCGCGCTCCAACACGGGAAGACGAACTTAGAAATACGGAAAAGCCACAAAATAATAACACAGGGCATTTCGGAAATTATGAAAGAAATTGGCAAGGTGCACCGAATTTTGAGATGGAACCGCCGAAACGATGTAACTATGACCGATATGCTACCCGCCGACACGATGATTTTGACTATAAGCTGCGTTCATTACTGCACGTAAATTCAAAACATTTAAGAATTCTGGCAACGACATTCATCCACAAGCGTGGCTCCATCAATTCTCTCATTGTTTTCCTGCCAACTGGTCATTAGAGCACAGATTAGAATTTATGTGTGGCTACTTGGAGAATGAACCAGCTGTAAGAATGCCATCGGTCATTCACGATTGTCATAGTGAAGGAGAATTTTATCATGCCTTCCTCTCAGCATATTGGTCTCAAGATACACAAGACCGAGTAAAACATAGCATCATAATGATGAAACATTTCGAACAATCCGAATTTGCCAGTGTTGTCAAATATTTTGAAGACATGTTACATAAGAATCAGTATCTTTCAAACCCATACAGCCCCTCAGAACTCATCCGCATTTGCTTAATCAAATTACCTGAACATTTACGACAAATTGTTTTAGCAGGACGATGCAAAGACGACATTGAAGCTTTTCAGGGACTGTTACAAGAACTGGAAATTGACACTGACAATCGCCGAACGCGAAAACAGGAGCACAACAATTACAGGTCACACCTGTCACAATTCCGTGATGACAGAAATAATACACGACAAGGCTATTCGTACAACGTAAATCGTGACCAAAACAGACACCAACCGTATGACAACCGTTGGCAGAGTAGTAATAATGACAGAGAAAGATCGCATTTTCATAGTAATGACTATCACAGAGACTACCATAGAAACAGACAATATGGGAACCAAAACAATTATTATCACGGGAGACAGAATAATTTCAGAGGCAACGGTCCACCGTGCAGTGACAATTCAGGGAGAAATTCTCCACCACGTGACCGACAAGAAATTAATTACAGAAATTACCGACATGACGACAGACGATATGATCGTAACGACAGACCTGAATTCCATCAGAACTGGCGAGCTTCAAACAGGGCAGGGCCTTCTCGTCAAGGTGAATTTGTAGAGGTTAGGTCTCCTAATCCCAATAACGGCGCGCGGCAACAAAGAGACAATGACTCGCACCGCAGGCAGCGGCGTGCGCCGGCTGGCTCAGAGAAAAATAACATAGACGCTAACCTTGAGAAAAAGTCCAGTATTCTTTACCGACGTATACCGCTTGATAATTGCGTTCAAGTTAACTCTGAGCACTAGGAAGAGTAAGGGATTGTACTACATTTCACATGTAAAACCGCTTATTGAAAGATAATCTGCTTTTTAACTTTGTTTTTGCAATAAAACATTTCACTTCACATTTCTAGTATCCTTTGTCACACTGAGAAACTGTTAACATGCAACAATGTTTTGAAGTTGACCATCCAGTCTAGAACCTAGGGAACATTTTTAAACAGAAATTACGAATGCATTGTTATAGTGAACAGAAGACACAGTGTTGTTATTTGTACATTCTTGCTTGTTAGTTGCACGATTACGTAACGACTATAAGGCATACATACTTAGAACATATTCTGTTAATGAGATTTTAATGCAACATTTTGGTTTAGTTGAAAAGACATTCTTTATTTGAAGTACTTTCTATGAGATTAAAGATGACTTAGCATTTGGTTTCTTTAATAGCTACACGATTATATCACGACGCTACTAATGTGTGACACAATTTACATTGTGCTTTTGCGGTGTATCTGTTTTATATCTGCACAGTTTTTCTGAATTCTTCTGGAAAGGAAAACATGTTTTAGTACTAACGTTTGTGTTATAGCTACAATGAGACAGCCTTTTCTGTAGCACCACAATAAGTACAGTACAGTACTTACTTCATCACTGCAAGAAGGGTAATAACTAAGATATCTATACGCAAAGCATTTCACTTTCGTTTATCATGAGGTAAGTACATTGAATACTGCAGATCTTAGCTTTCGGAGGACGATAACTACGACACTTCCACAGAGATTGTCTTACAGCAAGACGCACATTTAGCGCTACAGGACACGCATTTAACCATTAATTTTTCAACATATTTGAATTACAAAAAAAGTTTTCCGTGATACATTTCATTCCATTGCTGTAATCTGTAACACCTGAGGATATAATTACATTAATCCTCAGGGGGGTACACGCCTACTTTGTGTACCATGTGTCTGGCAAGCACAAGGAGCCCTAGCTAATATGGTATTTGCTTATACAACTTTACACATCGGTACCATATTTCTCTAACACATAAATTACACAGCTATCTGATCATTTAACTGAGAGAAACAAACATTTATTATACTACATCAGTGACAGATGTTTACGTAATTACACAGTTGGATAACTTCACACTTACGAAATTGTATTTTGTCTGTACTTTGTGAACTGTTCATACTTTTTCGGAACTATTGTGATACTATGAGAGCTTTGAATGGCATATTTGGTATGAGATCATGATTTTTAAAGTACGTTTGAGGTAGATGACACTTTTGACATGAGCAGAGAACTTTTTTTAGGTTTTGAAATTATTGGAAGAAGCTACGGCGATTTTGAGAGTTGGCTGTGGTTCTATGATGTTATGATGACGATGTGTATTACGCTGTTGCGGTATGTTTACGATAAATAAGCTGATGCTATATGAGTTATTTGATTATGCTACGTATCTGTTGTGATGAAATATTGAAGAAGTGTCGACGAATAAGGTAATGAATAACGAGTAGTGGTTAGGGACTCTGGTTTGTGAAAAAGGTGGTTGGAAACCAAGAATCGTACTTTAAGATTTATGAAATGTATGTAAATGCGTGAATGTATTACAATGCCGACAAAAATTTTTTGGACACTGTTATATTTATAGGATTTTATTTTCTACACATTTGTAACGCAAATTCTCAACCTTTGAAAATATTTTTATATGAGACTGTCACTGTAGAGGAAACTGCTGTCGTAAATATTTCGGTAAGAAAGGTAAGTGACCGTGACGTAATGCGTTGTGAGCGGCCAGGTGTGCCAGCAGCCTTGAGAAAAAGTCATAAGTGTGTGGAGAAAAAAGGAGGTCATTAACCTCGCTATTGACATTCCTTTGTAGGAAGCACCGCAAATACGACACGCTCATTACTTGGAAACATTCTTACATCTGCACAGCTGATTCTGACAAGTGTCTTTCTACGCGTGTTGAGAGAACTTCTACTGACTTATGAAATGCTACATAGCTATTGAATGATGTTTTTATTGTTTACTTTGCATAATTGCTTATTTCATTAGTGCCTTCAGTAGTTTGAATCTTTTATTTAGCTGGCAGTAGTGGCGCTCGCTGTATTGCAGTAGCTTGAGTAACGAAGATTTTTGTGAGGTAAGTGATTTGTGAAACTTATAGGTTAATTCAGGGCCATTCTTTTGTAGGGATTTTTGGAAGTCAGATTGCGTTGCGCTAAAAAATATTGTGTTTCAGTTTAAGCACAGTAGTGTACAATTTTTCTAAGGGGACGTTTCAAAACGAGCACCGACCTCACAGTGGGTCCTCAGAAAGTGCTCTCACTCCCTCTGCGGAAGCCTCAGAATCCAGTTTTTCACTCAACAATACAAAATCTCCAACGGTTCGGATGCATCTTATTTTTTCCTGTTATTTCGTAATATACTACAAGGCGAGTGAAGCCAGAATTTATGAATTAATTAATCCAGGGCAATGTAAATTGAGGTGAGAAACAACGACAGACCATCAGCTCTACCTCCCTTGCCCTCAAAATAGTGAGGACAGAAATTTCTTCCATCATAAGGGTTAGAATTGGACGCCTGTAAGTCGAGTGTTACGCTGGAGTTACCTTGAAATATGGAGTAATATCTGAGTGAAACAATATGAAGTATTCTAATATTATCCATCTTACAGCTTGGAGGAGCAGCGTGTACGCAAACGTTCTCGTTGATTACCCTACCTTCCACAAATGTGAGGAATGTAATCCACAAGGCTGTTAGTGTACCAATGAGTGCAGCATAGTTTAAAATTATCAAGTAATATAATAAATTAACAACGAAAATACCTTAAGCATGGGAATCGTCTTATGCGCAGAGGAAAAAGGAAAAGGAAACAAGAATAGTGTGCCGTATTTTAGGAAAATACCAGAGAAATAGGCGAATATATTTAAGGCATACAATGTCTTGCTGGCATTCAAAGCAAAAAAGTAATGAGATATCAGTTTAAGGCATGTGTCTGGAAATGGGATAAGTAAACTAGACAAGTAGGTGTACATAAAATCCAATCATGTGACGCGAAATGTGTGCGACAGACGAAGAAAAAATGTCCGACGGAGCATAAAGAGCGCACAGACACGTTGACACTGCGCAGTTATGGTAAATAACCGGGAGACAAATATGTACAGGGTGGTCAGAAACAATCTGAAAAGTTTGCAAGGCTATTGAAGTGGAGGCTGAGCTGAGAAATAATTGTTAAGAAAAAATTCCGAACGTTGCGCCCTTTCCGAGTCATTTAGCATTGAACTTAACTAATCAGGTCGATAGCGCGTAATTTAAAGCACTTGCGCGGGCTAAAATGCGGTAATGCACAGACATCTGTGGGTCCTTCAGTTACCATCTGTTCTAATGCTCATTACCAGTTAAAATGTGCCTTTTCCAGAAGCGATAAACTGAAGCTACGTGAGCAGAATGAAACCGAACGAAGAACAAGTTTGGCGACACTGTCTCTGGCAAGTTGCTTGAAATTGCGCTCACGGCTACCTGGTTCAAATTGGTTCAAATGGCTCTGAGCACTAAGGGACTTAACATCTACGGTCATCAGTCACCTAGAACATAGAACTACTTACACCCAACTAACCTAAGGACATCACACAACACCCAGTCATCACTTAGCAGAGAACGGCTTCCTGATTGGCTATCTTCAGTGCTAGATACGTCAGAACGGCACAACACATCTAATTGTTTTCTTAACAATTACTTCTCAGCACAATCTCCCCTGCAATATGCAGGTTCGAATACTGCCTCGGGCATGGATGTATGAGATGTCCTTAGGTTAGTTAGGTTTAAGTAGTTCTAAGTTCAAGGGGACCGATTACCTCATATGTTAAGTCCCAGAGCGCTCAGAGCCATTTGAACCATTTGAACCTCCAATAATCTTCCAAACTTTTCAGACTGTTTCTGACCACTCTCTATATGAGACAGATAACCCGCTAAAGGGCATTGAAGAGGATTTAAAGGTGACGGAAAAAGGAAGAAATCTTGACCTATATGAACAACTGGGAACTGCAATACGCCGAGATAAATTTGACAAAATTGCGTAGTATACAAACGGGAGAGAAGGGTAAGGCTTTTTGGTATGGTTTTTCTACAACGGTTTTATAGATCTTTTTCCAAGTTAGCAGTAATTCGATGTAATCGCATAGATAACTGTTATTATGTTCTTTCACGTTTCGTGTTCAATCTTGGTAGTAATGTGGAACTACCGATTGCTCGGTGCAGTCAGTCGTCCCCGTATACTTGTTTACAGAATTAGTCAGTGCTCGGAAAAGCAGCTGGTCTCACTTGAATCAGATGTGGCCGGTGTTACCGCTAGAGGGAATGAGCAGTCCGATGACTGGGCAGTCGTATGTAGCAGCGAAACAGAGAACCAATGTTGCTGATTTTAGAGTTGGACTTGGACTTTATGTCCGAATATTTATATTTTGCTTTTTATGACTACTATGGAGTAGGTATTAAAATTCATGGAGACGAAGTAAAAACTTTGAGGTTCGCCGATGACATTGTAATTCTGTCAGAGACGGCAAAGGACTTGGAAGAGCAGTTGAACGGAATGGACAGTGTCTTGAAAGGAGGATAGAAGATGAACATCAACAAAAGCAAAACGTGGATAATGGAATGTAGTCAAATTAAATCGGGTGATGCTGAGGGAATTAGATTAGGAAATGAGACACTTCAAGTAGTAAAGGAGTTTTGCTATTTAGGAAGTAAAATAACTGATGATGGTCGAAGTAGAGAGGATATAAAATGTAGACTGGCAATGGCAAGGAAAGCGTTTCTGAAGAAGAGAAATTTGTTAACATCGAATATAGATTTATGTATCAGGAAGTCGTTTCTGAAAGTATTTGTTTGGAGTGTAGCCATGTATGGAAGTGAAACATGGACGATAACTAGTTTGGACAAGAAGAGAATAGAAGCTTTCGAAATGTGGTGCTACAGAAGAATACTGAAGATAAGGTGGATAGATCACGTAACTAATGAGGAGGTATTGAATATAATTGGGGAGAAGAGAAGTTTGTGGCACAACTTGACTAGAAGAAGGGATCGGTTGGTAGGACATGTTTTGAGGCATCAAGGGATCACAAATTTAGCGTTGGAGGGCAGCGTGGAGGGTAAAAATCGTAGAGGGAGACCGAGAGATGAGTACACTAAGCAGATTCAGAAGGATGTAGGTTGCAGTAGGTACCGGGAGATGAAGCAGCTTGCACAGGATAGAGTAGCATGGAGAGCTGCATCAAACCAGTCTTAGGACTGAAGACAACAACAACAACAACATGACTACTTCGCAAGTTTTAAGTGCGTATGTGTGCAGGATTGAAAGCAGACAGCCGGAAGAAAGGAGCTTGACTTCTGAAACAATTGGTTGTGAATTACAGTCCTCACATTTGTGCGTTGTAGGCTAAATAACAGCAACGAGAATATAGTATGTTGCCAAGATTAGATGCGTCCCTCAATAAACAAATCTTAGTTAGCACATGAAATGTATTCGCAGTTGCGAATGTGGACAACCATCAGCTGTATGATGGAATCGTGACAATGTAAATTTGTACCGGACCGGGGCTCGAACCCGGATTTGCCTGTTATCGTGAGCGGTCGTCTTACCATTAGGCTTTTTAACAAATCGTTGGGCACTGTCTATTTATGTCCAAGTACACTCCTGGAAATGGAAAAAAGAACACATTGACACCGGTGTGTCAGACCCACCATACTTGCTCCGGATACTGCGAGAGGGCTGTACAAGCAATGATCACACGCACGGCACAGCGGACACACCAGGAACCGCGGTGTTGGCCGTCGAATGGCGCTAGCTGCGCAGCATTTGTGCACCGCCGCCGTCAGTGTCAGCCAGTTTGCCGTGGCATACGGAGCTCCATCGCAGTCTTTAACACTGGTAGCATGCCGCGACAGCATGGACGTGAACCGTATGTGCAGTTGACGGACTTTGAGCGAGGGCGTATAGTGGGCATGCGGGAGGCCGGGTGGACGTACCGCCGAATTGCTCAACACGTGGGGCGTGAGGTTTCCACAGTACATCGATGTTGTCACCAGTGGTCGGCGGAAGGTGTACGTGCCCGTCGACCTGGGACCGGACCGCAGCGTCGCACGGATGCACGCCAAGACCGTAGGATCCTACGCAGTGCCGTAGGGTACCGCACCGCCACTTCCCAGCAAATTAGGGACACTGTTGCTCCTGGGGTATCGGCGAGGACCATTCGCAACCGTCTCCATGAAGCTGGGCTACGGTCCCGCACACCGTTAGGCCGTCTTCCGCTCACGCCCCAACATCGTGCAGCCCGCCTCCAGTGGTGTCGCGACAGGCGTGAATGGAGGGACGAATGGAGACGTGTCGTCTTCAGCGATGAGAGTCGCTTCTGCCTTGGTGCCAATGATGGTCGTATGCGTGTTTGGCGCCGTGCAGATGAGCGCAACACTCAGGACTGCATACGACCGAGGCACACAGGGCCAACACCCAGCATCATGGTGTGGGGAGCGATCTCCTACACTGGCCGTACACCTCTGGTGATCGTCGAGGGGACACTGAATAGTGCACGGTACATCCAAACCGTCATCGAACCCATCGTTCTACCATTCCTAGACTGGCAAGGGAACTTGCTGTTCCAACAGGACAATGCACGTCCGCATGTATCCCGTGCCACCCAACGTGCTCTAGAAGGTGTAAGTCAACTACCCTGGCCAGCAAGATCTCCGGATCTGTCCCCCATTGAGCATGTTTGGGATTGGATGAAGCGTCGTCTCACGCAGTCAGCACGTCCAGCACGAACGCTGGTCCAACTGAGGCGCCAGGTGGAAATGGCATGGCAAGCCGTTCCACAGGACTACATCCAGCATCTCTACGATCGTGTCCATGGGAGAATAGCAGCCTGCATTGCTGCGAAAGGTGGATATACACTGTACTAGTGCCGACATTGTGCATACTCTGTTGCCTGTCTCTATGTGCCTGTGGTTCTGTCAGTGTGATCATGTGATGTATCTGACCCCAGGAATGTGTCAATAAAGTTTCCGCTTCCTGGGACAATGAATTCACGGTGTTCTTATTTCAATTTCCAGGAGTGTATATAATTTCACCTTATTTTTCTATCATGACGCCGGCCGCTGTGGCCGATCAGTTCTAGGCGCTTCAGTCCGGAACTGATGACCTCCGATGTTAAGTCTCATAGCGCTTAGAGCCATTTGAACCATTTATATCACGACGACGTACATTTAGCCATCCGCTATTCAGTTAACTATTCACCATTTGTTAACGTTCGGACTAGTCAGTCACTTGTTGCGCTATTCGTCAGTAGGTAACTTGCCTTTCCCTTGTAGTATTCTATCGCTTGCGCCTTTGTCCCGCATTTTGCTCGGGATTGGCGTGCTTAAATCGAATTTGACATGTTAATGGGAAGGCGTGGCCGGATGCCCCTCCTCCCGCCACCCCATACCCACCGGGACGGAATCAGATTACCCCATCTGTCTGTGTCCAGGCCGGCCGGTGTGGCAGTGCGGTTCTAGGCGCTTCAGTCTGGAGGCGCGCGACCGCTATGGCCGGAGGTTCGAATCCTGCCAAGGAGCATGAATGTGTGTGATGTCCTTAAGTTAGTTACGTTTAAGTAGTTCTATGTTCTAGAGGACTGATGACCACAGATGTTAAGTCCCAGAGTGCTCAGAGCCATTTTTTTTGTCGGTGTACAGTGGAAATCATGGAAAAGTGCGGATGTATTTCAAATGTCTGTGAGTGTGTAACTGAGGCGGCACGTGGGGACAACTCCGGTATTCACCTAGAGAGATGTGGAAAACCGCCTAAAAACCACATCTAGGCTGGCCGGCACACCGGCCTTCGTCGTTAATCCGGCAAGTGGAATCGGTCCGGCGCGCCTACCCGTGTCCAGGAAGCAGCGCGTTAGCGCACTCGGCGAACCTGGCTGCCTTTCCCTTGTAGCAGGATGGTCGCCATTTTTCGAGAGCGCGTGCCTTCTTACACCACGTCAGTGTCTCGGCTTCACGTGTGGCTGTCGTTCGCCCGTAGCCTGGTATTCTCAGTGTGGGACGGCCAGGCTGCTCACGGAGTAAGTTATCTTACGTTGTTCGGTGATGTGTTATTAGTATTTCTCTCCCGTTTTCTTTCTTCGAGCGCTCCTTATGTTATATTGTCGCTATCTGGTGTGTCACCTGTAGCATGACAGCTATTACGCGACTGCAGATTTTTGCAGTAAGTTTGTTACGTTATGGTCAGCTGTTTGGGGACCCTGCAGTATAGTAGCGTTCGGTGGCGGCTGGCTTGTGGCCTGCCGTGTACGTCATAGCCCCACCTGTCGCTATAGAGGACCGTGGGAATACTCACTGTGGCGCGTACTAAAATCACTTATTCACCTCACCTAAGGAACTAAATAACTACGTTAAATATTAGCTGTTTTATTCCAAAATTTGGTACATGACCTTCTGTTATTCAGACGAGCTTTGTGTCGGATTTTGATACTGCTACCTGTAATGGTTTCAGTGGTATAAAAAAACATATTAAAAAGTACTTAACTGACACATAAGAAAATAAATTCAGATGCTAATAACAACAGTTTATATTTCTTTTGTTATTTGAAAACAGTAACAGCACTCTTAGTGTGCTGATTTAGTTTATAAAGATTTTCAATTCTAAACTATAGATAATTTTTCATTCGTAGTGGAAATAACAGTTTAAAAGTTAATATTTATATTTTATGTTAGGGTGAGGGCAAATGAGAGTGAATGTGGGTGTGTATTTGGGACATACGTCAAATTCCAATTCTATATTGTGTTACACTTTACGTAACTAGCAGGATGTCATGAAAAAACTGTGAATCCCGCTAACTGGCGGATGCGTATGTCTATGAGCTTTTGTAATAAGACAGCTAGAAAGGTAGTAACAGGATAATCAGTTCTAAAGTATATTTCAAGTATAGTTTTCTCTTAGTTTTCATTTCGTTTGGTTCGGTGGAACATTTTGTTAATACTTGCAGCATGAAATGATGTAGATGCATCTGCGAATGTTGATTGGAGTAAAGCAGTTTGAGCGCGAATATGATCATGAAAGATTAATCTGATTGCCTGTTCGTTTTGATCAACCAAAGAGATTAAGTCTTTCCCGCGCTTTGAGATGAGTTATATGCCCTGAAAGCAACGGCATTCAGTCAGTCGTGGGCTAGCTGCTGGACAAGAAGGTCATGTTGGACGTGTCCGAAAAAAATTGTTTGTAAAATGAAGAAAACAATGTTATATCGCGCTCGGTTTGTAACGCCGTCCAAGCAGATGCTGTTACGGACAGTTCTGTGAAGTGTGGGAGAAAAATGGTTCAAATGGCTCTGGCACTATGGGACTTAGCTTCTAAGGTCATCAGTCCCCTAAACTTAGAACTACTTAAACCTAACTAACCTAAGAACGTCACACACATCCATGCCCGAGGCAGGATTCGAACCTGTGACCGTAGTGGTCGCGCAGTTCCAGACTGTAGCGCCTAGAACCGCTCGGCCACCTCGGCCGGCGAAGTTTGGGAGATTTAGGAGTGTTTGTTGTAGAGAAAACCGCGTGTGAAACTATCGGCTTTTGTAAAGAATTCTGCGTGGCGTGTTCAGTATGCATTTGCAGAACCTTTTTCGGCGGGCATCTTCCTTTGGAGAATCCACTGAAAAGGACCGAGTGTGAAACTCATTTCGTACCAGAGTATTGACTGTATTAATCTCGTGGTATTTCGGGTTGGACTTGGCACATTTCTGGCTGTCTTGCGCGTGACATAAGCTGCATGAACAAGTAGTGGAGGTGCTATAGACGTAAATGTGGGCTTGTTGACACAGTAGCTAAAAGACAATAAAACATTAGTGTCGATTAGCGGACATTTTCAATGAAGGAAGGAAGCATCCCCTTATGCCCGTTATTACTAGAGATTTGCAGGTTTATTTTGTTACCTGAGTTAATTGGACTATACAATAGTAGATATGGACGATGGTTTTCTTCAACGCTGCTTTTAACATCGTCTGCATAGTACCTACGAATGCAGAGCAACGGACGGTGAACGGACGCTATACTGAGGTAGGTGGACATTAATTTTGCAGCTTGCTTCACTCAGTGATAGCGAACATTTTTAACACCGCTCCGCCGCACAACGATGTTTTCATTCTAATCGACTGTCTCAACCTCATATTTGTTCCCAGAATGAGATTTTCACTCTGCAGTGGAGTGTGCGCTGATATGAAACTTCCTGGCAGATTAAAACTGTGTGCCCGACCGAGACTCGAACTCGGGACCTTTTCCTTTCGCGGGCAAGTGCAGGAGAGCTTCTGTAAAGTTTGGAAGGTAGGAGACGAGATACTGGCAGAAGTAAAGCTGTGAGGACTGTGCGTGACTCGTGTTTCGGTAGCTCTGATGGTAGAACACTTGCCCGCGAAAGGCAAAGGTCCCGAGTTCGAGTCTCGGTAGAGCACACAGTTTTAATCTGCCACGAAGTTCTCATATTTGTTGTTTGGCAGTGAATCCCCAGCATTACCATAACGAAGTTTTAAGTCTTATACAATCTCTTACTTTAGCTTCATCGTTACCTTTTGAAGTCATTACACCCGAAGATGGGCTTATAATTGTCCAAAACTGGTTCTAGGCGCTACAGTCTATAACCCCGCGACCGCTACGGCGGCAGGTTCTAATCCTGCCTCGAGCATTAATGTGTGTGATGGCCTTAGGTTAGTTAGGTTTAATTAGTTCTAAGTTCTAGGTTGATTATCTGACTCTAACACGACAAGGGCAACGCAGCTTTCTTTGCATTAAGTAAAGGTGGCAAAAGTCGAGTTTAGTTTCGTAAAAATCTGTTAAAGTAAATGAGGCCTGCGCGAATGGCTGTTGGGCAGATGAAGCGTATAAATCTTTGACACAGTTATCCCTAATATACGAACGGCAGTGACAAATATAATAACAGGAGCCCGCGGTAGGTGTGAGGACACCTTGGTAGCGTGCCAGCTCACCCCGGGCCATCCCGCCTCGCGGCAGGGAATCTGGGATCCCCTGGCGGGCGGCCAGCTGCCGACTCATCGGCGCGCCCGGCACAGCTGAGCACATCACAGGGCACAACACATCGCCACACACGGTACAGCCGGCGCCGCCGCAAGGCTAAAGCGACCTCTCGCTGCTCCAGATGTGCCCCAAAAAAACCCGATTATTTTCTATCCCAGTCGATAGCAGCAAGCGCGCAACAAGGTGTAACCAGCTGGTGTGCGAATTGCAAGCAAGTTGCACGACAATGATCCTCGTCAGCGCAACTGCAGCGAACACAAAACCGACGTCTGCATCTACATCCACATCTACATCCATACTCCGCAACCACCTGACGGCGTGGGGCGGAGGATACTTTGAGTACCTCTATCGGTTCTCCCTTCTATTCCAGTCTCACATTGTTGGTGGAAAGAAAGATTGTCGGTACACCTCTGTGTGGGCTCTAATCTCTCTGATTTTATCCTCATGGTCTCTTCGCGAGATATACGTAGGAGGGAGCCATATACTGCTTGAGTCCTCGATGAAGGTACGTTCTCGAAACTTCAACAAAAGCTCCTACCGAGCTAATGATCGTCTCTCCTGCAGAGTCTTCCACTGGAGTTTATCTATCATCTCCGTAACGCTTTCGCGATTACTAAACGATTCTGTAACGAAAAGCGCTGCTCTCCGTTGGATCTTCTCTCTCTCTTCTATCAACCCTATCTGGTACGGATCCCACACCGGTGAGCAGTATTCAAGCTGTGGGCGAACAAGTGTACTGTAACCTACTTCCTTTGTTTTTGGATTGCATTTCCTTAGGATTCTTCCAATGAATTTCAGTCTGGCATCTGCTTTACCGATGATTAATTTTATATGGTTATTCCATTTTAGATCACTCCTAATGCCAACTCCCAGATAATTTATGGAATTAACTGCTTCCAGTTGCTGACCTGCTATATTGAAGCTAAATGATAAAGGATCTTTTTTTCTGTGTATCCGCAGCACATTACACGTGTCTACATTGAGATTCAATTGCCATTCCCTGCACCGTGCGTCAATTCGTCGCAGATCCTCCTGCATTCCAGTAACATTTTGCATAGTTACAACATCACCATATACTACAGCGTCATCCTCAAAAAGCCTCAGTGAGCTTCCTGTGTCATTCACAAGGTCATTTATGTATATTGTGAATAGCAACGGTCCAACGACACTCCTCAGCGCACATCACTCTTACTTCGGAAGTCTTCTCTCCATTGAGAATGACATGCTGCGTTCTGTTATCTAAGAACTGCTCAATCCAATCACACAATTGGTCTATGGCCCTCTGAATCTCGTGGAGGAATAGCGCGAGCTGGGTTTCACACCATCATCTTTTTCTAAACCCATGCTGATTCCTACAGAGTAGATTTCTAGTCTCCAGAAAAGTCATTACAATCGAACATAATACGTGTACCAAAATTCTACAACTGATCGACCTTAAAGATATAGTTCTATAGTTCTGCACATATGTTCGACGTCTCTTCTTGTAAACGGGGATGATCTGTGCCCTTTTCCGATATTTTGGAACCCTACGCTCTTCTAGAGACCTACGGTACACCGCTGCAAGAAGGAGGGGAGGGGGGGGGGGGGGGGGGGGGAGAGGCAAGTTCCTTCGCGTACTCTATGTAAAATTGAACTGGTATCCCATCAGGTCCAGTGGCCTTTCCTCTTTTGAGCGATTTTAATTGTTTTTCTATCCGTCTGTCGTCTATTTCGATGTCTGCCATTTTGTCATCTGTGCAACAATATAGAGAAGGAACTACAGTACAGTCTTTCGCTGTGAAACAGCTTTGGAAAAAGACATTTAGTATTTCAGCCTTTAGTCTGTCATCCTCTGTTTCAGTACCATTTTGGTCACAGAGTGTCTGGACATTTTGTTTTGATCCACCTACTGCTTTGACGTAAGACCAAAATTTCTTAGAAATTTCTGCCAAGTCAGTATATAGAACTTTACTTTCGAATTTATTGAACGCCTCTCGCATAGCCCTCCTCACACTACATTTCGCTTCGTGACGTTAGTCACTAGCGAAAACTAACACGGTGAGTAGAGTTCTATTTATTAGTAGGCGTTTGTAGCATGTAGTCGGCTGCGGTGGCCGAGCGGTTCTAGGCGATTCGTCAGAACTGCGCGACTGCTATGGTCGCAGGTTCGAATCCAGCCTCGGGCATGGATGTGTTTGATTTTCTTAGGTTAGTTAGGTTTAAGTACTTCTAAGTTCTAGGGGACTGATGACCTCAGATGTTAAGTTCCATAGTGCTCATAGCCATTTTTTGTAGCATGTATGGGAATTGGCTCCTCTACCTTTCTCTGTCCATCTTCTCCCCCCCCCCCTCCTCTCTCTCTACATCTCCTCCTACCCCGCTCCCATCTTTTTTTCTCTTTCCGTCACCTTGCCTTTCTACGTTCTCCTCTCCTTCTCTCCCCACCATCTCTTACCCTCCTCCACCTCTGTCCCCTATTTTCCCTTGTCGATCTCCATTTCTTCCCACCCATCTGTCCATCTCCTACCGCCCCCTCCGTCTGACACTGAGACTTTTTTTAATTGTTATTACGTGTTCAGATTCTTTAGTAGTAGTCTAATCATAAGGCGATAAGCCATAAATGCAACATTTCTGCTTCTTGACAACGATTAATAATTAAATATATTTTATATTATATGTATTTTGCATTAATCTGTAGCCTATGACCGTGCGAATGTTCATTAGAGTGTTGTGTCAAAATTTAAAGTGAATCGGTCGGGAAATTTTCGAGATTTTTGATAATAACTTTTCCCTTTAAAGATTCACTCAAAAGAATGGAAATTTTGGAACGTGCTACCCGAACGATGCCAGGTTAGTGGCTCGAATGACATACAGAATGCTTCTTGAATCGTCTCGCCACTTAGTAAACAGTAATCATTGAGCAGTGAGCAGTGGAACGGTGTGGAGCTTGCCTTTGTGGTAAAAGCCTGTTGCAAGAATGAAAGTGGGGATGCCGCACGTTGACAATTTCGGCGTCGCTTCAACACCAGATCTACATCTACATCTACATTTATACTGCGCAAGCCACCCAACGGTGTGTGGCGGAGGGCACTTAACGTGCCACTGCATTACCTCCATTTCCTGTTCCTGTCGCGTATGGTTCGCGGGAAAAACGACTGGCGGCAAGCCTCCGTGCGCACTCTTATCTCTCTAATTTTACATTCGTGATCTCCTCGGGAGATATAAGTAGGGGGAAGCAATACATTCGATACCTCATCCAGAAACTCATCCTCTCGAAACCTGGACAGCAATCTACACCGCGATGCAGAGCACCTCTCTTGCAGAATCTGCCGATTGGTTTTGCTAAACATCTCCGTAACGCTATCACACTTACCAAATAACCCTGTGACGAAACGCGCCGCTCTTCTTTGGATCTTCTCTATCTCCTCTGTGTTTTGTAAGCCACCCCTTTTGTTGATGGACTACATTTTCTAAAGACTCTCCCAGCGAATCTCAACCTGGTACCCGCCCTACAAACAACTAATTTGATAAGCTCATTCCGCTTCAAACCATTCCGAACGCATACTCCCAGATATTTTACAGAAGTAGCTGCTACCAGTGTTTGTTCCGCTATCATATAATCATACAAAAAAGGATCCTTCTTTCCATGTATTCGCAATACATTACATTTGTCCATGTTAAGGATCAGTTGCCACTCCCTGCACCAAGTGCCTATCCGCTGCACATCTTCCTGCATTTCGCTGCAATTTTCTAACGGTGCAGCTTCTCTGTATACTACAGCATCATCCGCGAAAAGCCACATGGAACTTCCGGTACTATCTACTAGGTCATTTATATATATTGTGAAAAGCGATGGACCCATAACACTACCCTGTGGCACGCCAGAAGTTGCTTTAACGTCTGTAGACGTCTTTCCATTGAGAACAACATGCTATGTTCTGTTTGCTAAAAACTCTTCAATCCAGCCACACAGCTGGTCTAATATTCCGTAGGCTCTTACTTTGTTTATCAGGCGACAATGAGGAACTGTATCGAACGCTTTCCGGAAGTCAAGGAAAATGGTATCTACCTGAGACCCTGCATCTGATATTTTCTGGGTCTCATGAACAAATAAAGCGAGTTGGGTCTCACAAGATCGCTGTTTTCGGAATCCATGTTGATTCCTTCAGAGTAGATTCTGGGTTTTTAGAAATGACATGATACGCGAGCAGAACACATGTTCTAAAATTCTACAACAGATCGACGTAAGAGATATAGGCTATATAGTGCCAGATGGCGCGGTCGTGTCGTTCAGCGCATGCAGTCAACACCTGGGTCCACGATCTTGAAGCAACGGGCTCTGCATTGGAGAAGCAATCTGCAGGGACACCCCGAACAGCTCGTACGGAAGGAAATATCGAAGCTGTGCGAATTACTTCCGTAAGAAACCCACAGCGCTCTGCTGGACTTCACGCAGAATCTCTACAGTTGCATCGTTCGACTGTGCAGCGAATACTGAAGTTGGATATGAAGTTTCATCTGTTTAACTTGTAGATCTTTCAGCAACTTCAACCTAACTAACTGCTAAATCGTAGACAATATGCTGAAAGCATGTTAGCAAAAATGCACGACGACCACAGTTTCATTAAGAAACCGTGGATGTCGGACGAAGCTCACTTCCACCTCAGTCGTTGTATCGAGAGACAGATTTTTCACTATTGGTATCAACAAAATCCACGTTAGCTACACGAACGTCCATTGCACAGCAACATGGTTATTGAATGGCGTGCCATGTTATCGAGTGGGGTGTTAACATCTTTTAAGACGACGATGAGTGCGCAACCACTGCAACGTCCGTTCGGTATCTTGCCACGATAGGAAGTTTTGTTGATATGAACTGTCCCATATTCCTGTCATAAGTTGGTTTCAACATAACAGAGCATCGGCGCTTACGGCACGGACATCGATTGTAATCGTGTCTCTTCGAGGCATGATGACCCTGCACGGTCCCACAGATCGCGTGACCTGACAGCGTGTGACATTTTTCTGAAGAGCGCATTTTACGTACTCGACTTGCTACCAATGAATAATTTAAGGCGAGAATACAAGGGGAATCCTACTAACATGGTAGCATAAGGTATCCATCAGTCTGAAGGAATGTGAACGCCGAGAGGGAGCTTATCCATCGGATGTGATATTCAAGAAATAAAAATACTTGTGACCGTCAATAATCGCATACTCTGTAGTATATGTTTACATAAATACGAGTGTTGTCCAGAAAGTAAGTTCCAATGGGTCGCGAAATGGAAACCACTGGAAAAATCCGGTAAAGCTTTGAACAGGTGTGTTGGGCAGTGTCTCTAGTACGCCCGTTGATCATGTCGCGTCGCTCTTTTCAGTTCAGAGTGAACAGTGAGCACGTAAATATGCGTAGGGAATAGCGTCTGTCGCCAAGTATGAGGGCTTGGTTAGAGTTTTTCACCTGTGTCACGCAGCCCGCATAACGTAACTGTTGAGCAGTTCCTTTTTCATGCCAAATCTCGGCCGCACACTGCAGGGGCAATGAAGATGCTCCTGCAGCGTTTCCGATGAGAAGTGTTTGATCACCCACAATGCAGTCCGTAATTGGCTCGCCCCTGAGTCTCATCTCGGCTCACAAGAACCGCTGGGTATGAAGACAAAATTTTTCCACAGACAACGAGCTGCAGACCAGTGCAGATAAGTAGCCGAAAGCACAGGCTGCTGCTTTCTATGACGAGGAAT
Source organism: Schistocerca gregaria (assembly GCF_023897955.1). Lineage (NCBI taxonomy): Eukaryota > Metazoa > Arthropoda > Insecta > Orthoptera > Acrididae > Schistocerca > Schistocerca gregaria. Next base: position 959,438,438 of record NC_064921.1, on the reverse strand, counting down.
TAGAAAGTTGATACAACACTACGAAAAAACTCGAAGTTGGAGCGGCGACTATGTAGAGAAGTAGGTGGAAGGTATACGTAACTGTTGCAAATAAAACGTTTCTGTTTTTCACTGTGGTTTCCATTTCGCGACCGGTCGGAACTTACTTTCTGGACATCCCTCGTAAATAAGCATAAATTAATTGTGCTCATGCGTTATCTCCATTTCAAAATTTCCCATTCTTTTGAGTAACCCTGTTTATTACAAATTTTTTATATATTATACATACTAAAAATAGATGTATAAAACATGCACGTGATCGAATGCAACGTTACGTCAAAATTTCAAAGCAATCGGTGAATAACTTCCGGAGATTTACGATTCTGAATAAACGAGCATTTACATTTTTGTTTATGTACATTATTTATTAGTTACTATTTATATTACCAAATGTTTCACATTTATTATTAAGATCCACAGTGCAGTAATAAAACTGGTTTTTCAATTTATAAATAGTTACCTGTATAGCCTGGAAGCCCAGAACCACTTATCTAATGAAAAAAGGACCAATGAAAGCAAAGTGATTTTTAGCAGAAGAAAATTAAAAGTTGACGTGAGAATGACACTGATAACGGCAACGGACTGTCTGCCCAGTAACACACGTTTACATCTGCATCTATATGTCAAAAACCATCTGACTGTGTGTGGCAGAAGGTACTTATGGTACTACATGAGAGATACCTGTTCATTGGAAACATTCATTTCTTCACATCACACTTTATTCCTAGTAGGTTGGGGTATTGATCTTTACTTTAGTCTGCTACAATCAATTTCGATTAATCGACACAGGCGCTGTAGCAACGTCTGCGCTTGGTCACTGATGACATTTTAAGTTTTTGGCGAGTCAGTTTGCTTTCCATCAGTGGAAATTTTTCGCAGGTTGCAGGCAATGTGTTCCTACTTGTTTGGAAGAATATTCTCGATTTTTATTTTACTTTCTAGTCTGACAATGTGTTCTTTTCCAAGTTGGCTGGCTGCTTGATGGTCTCGTGTTTGGAGACGATGCTGCTCTTGTCTGATGTAGGTGTGCGGTGTCGTGGAGACTGTAGAATGAATAAATGTATTGGCTGAGATCGTTTCAATTTAGTTGCTGATCTGAAGCTTGCTTATTGTGGCGAAGTTTGATTAGCATTGCTAAGTTTCGATCACTGCGTGAGTAGGAAACTGGCCGTGTTTTTACGTTAGCAAAGTGGTAGCTCATAGGCTGCTAAAAATTAATTAAGCTGATTGTGGAGTCGTACATTATTTTTCACATCTTCATAGAGTAGATTCAAAGATTTTATCCCCTTTCGAAGTAGAAAATAGTTTTCACTTATTCAGAAACTGGGAGATGAGAAAACAATGTTTCTTTTTCTTGTCATAAATCTAAATCTCGTATTTCTATATTTTTGTGCCTCTGCTAGGCTGTAAGGCTATTTTATTGTTTGTCAGTCTACTTCCTTCTGATTTTCTTGCTTATCAGTCTACTTCCTTCTGATTTTCTTCCAAATATACCCTATCATTCTTTGAATTAAGTCACTGGAGCGTGACACGTTGCATGGGCGCCACATTGTTGAAATTTGTGGCAACGCTTTACTACACACAACCACTCAAGTTATATCGGAAATCAATCACTGAACTCTGGCCTCACGAGAGACAATCATAAGCGACTCTTCTCTGCAAGCTACAAATTTTCACGTGTTGTTAAAAGTAGGTTGTCAGGTGCTGATTGCGGTTTGTTAAGGATTGTGATACATAATATCTCTCACTATTACGATGTTATGCAATAATGATAGGAATCAGACGCCCACTCAGATGATTTAATTATTTATGCGTGGCAGATGGGATCGGTGATAACAAAACCAAGACATCCTCACTGCGCAGTTGGTATGTATAAACAGAAAGCTAAAACATGTTCAATTTGGTTTACTACCTTTACTAAACGATAGTCGTTATGCAATACGCAAGTATTAGCTAAGATAGAGTTTTCAGATTGTTCTTTGCGGCGTGAGAATTATACATTTGCCGTAGCTTTACGGTATCAGGGCTTGATTAACACTACTTATGGGGGTACTCTCTCCTTCCCTAATCACACACACGGCTTCCAAACTGTAATTTCTCTCTCGCCTGTACCATTCACAAATGATGCGAGGGGAGACCAATTGTCAACAGAACTCCGTATGAAGTCAAATGTCTTTGAAGCTGACAACCTGATCATTTCGCGAGACATAAGGTAAAACAGGGATAGATAACCATACGGGGAAGATTGCCAACGGCTGTGATTCTCCAGCTACATTCTTTACAACGCTGCCGGTCAGTTAATAGTGTCTCTTTACAGAGAGTCACACGTTGATTCTGCACTTGATTCTTTATTTCTATACAAATAGGTATTTCTCACGATTTTAGTTTTCCATATACCATGATGTTATATAGTATGTCAATACTTTTCCATTTTCCCGTAAGTTAGGTTGTGAGTAATTAATGAAACTGATATTTCAGGGCTGTATAGGTCTAGCTGCATACTGTCATGTTGTTTCTCTTTGCGTTCTCGTCCAGCATGTTTGAAGTCACGCTAAGGCCTTCTCTCCCTGCCGGTTGGGAGAGATGGCCGTACTATCTTCAGAGTAGTTACGCACCCGGTTTTGAGGGTAATTAATTTTTTTTTCACGGATGCAAACGTTTCCTAGATTGGTTCTCCTAAAGACAGATGGAGAAAAGAAGATTTCAAATTGTTGTTAATAAAGTAAAATATTATAATTTTTCAGTATGAAAAGATTCTATAGAGTTGAATATCACACACATCCATACCAGAGGCAGGATTCGAACCTGCGACCGCAGTGGTCGCGCGGTTCCAGAATGCAGCGCCTAGAACCGCTCGACCACTCCGGCCAGCTTTCATAAAAAAAACTAAGATCTACCCGTGATACACGGATGAGATCGTCAAGTGTTACATAATTTTGAAAATGTCGTTGTTATTTTCAAATTTTTTCAAATTTCGCCAACTTTGTGAACTAAATCTTATTTTGTATTTAATGAATATATAAAGCAATGTTTGTAAATTTCCCAGAACCTTTTGTGTATTGAAAAAAAAAATGATGGCCATCCATCCCTGTTTTATTCTATGCAGGAAGATCTGGTATGTTGTCTTACCATCTTGGATAACATCGGAGGCTCCATGAGAATGTTCGCAGACGAAGCTGTTGTCAATATCAGATGTAAGAGTAATCAAAAGAAGCTAACGGTAGTTGTAAGAAAAAAAGTTAAAAAATTAGATAATTCTAGTTGTAAGGAGTAATTGTTCATGATTCGGTTATTGTTTTATGTGCACATGATAAAGGGCAGTCAACAAATCACAGTCTATAAATGTCTATCCGAAGTTCTGTTGCAACCCAGCACTTGACGTCAGACTCGGAAAACGTGGCTTCTGTCATTCCGGCATATGTTCACGCTGGTTACAGGTTTTTGGCACTTAAGGTATCATCCTCGTTTGTCCGGCACTACAGATCCTTCCCTGCCGACATCGATCATTACTTCTCCGCACTGTGTTATCCGATTCTCGATCTACAGCTATGCAGTGCCGTTAGACATTACCGATTTCATGTCCTCCTCCTGTATGAAGTTGTAGCTCTGTGTTACTGCGAAGTTCATACAAACTGCTGTCGACTTTTATACTTTGATGGAAGTACGTCATTTTCAGGTATTAATAGTTTCTCCACGTTGGCATATGTCGTTCTTCACGCCTTACATCAAATATGTAGAGACAATGAATAGAAAATAGAATTGTAATGAAAGTAGAAGCGAGTAACTGAGAGCTAGGACCAGAATTCAAGAAACAAGTAGCGCAATAATGAACTTTACTGGCATATTAAAATTGTGTGTAGGACCTAGACTCGGACCTGGGACGTTTGCCATGCGCGGGAAAGCTCTAACGACTGAGCGTTTTGTTTTCATTGCTCGCCAAAATCGCGGTGGGTTCCTGCGCCGTTCTAGACTCGTCATTGTTAATCCATATAAGTTGTTGAAAAGTAATTCTCTCATCTGCAGGGAAGGCTTTCCACTAGGGTGGACGGAGACCTTGTCGGCGTGGTTTGCAGGAGCTGAAATTATAAGAATCTTCTGTTAAAGTGAAAGAAAATAACCATCACGAAGCTTAATAACTAATTTATTGAATATGTGGGGTTCCTGACAGCTCTCATAGGCCAAAAGCATAATCTAACGGAACTAACTATCACACAATATTTTATATTCACTAATTCGTTAGCTTATAGAAAGAGGGTGTAGGGTGTTGGGTCTAGGGAGGGGTTTTCCTGCCCAAGCACAGCTCACGACTGTCCTCACAGCTTTACTCCTGCCAGTTCCTATTCCCATCCCGTTCAAGCTCCATATAAATTCTCTTATATGCCTTGCGGACCTAACACTCGCGAAAGATAGAATATTGCGGGGAAATGGCTTTTCGACAACCTAGGGGATTGTTTCCAGAACGAAAGAGGGAGTTCTCAGGTTCGAGTCCCGGTCTGGTATACAGAACCAGTTTGGCATTTAGTTTGAAGGAGGGCGTGTTTCTATACGCGTATCAGTCCGTCATTCTCTGAGCGCTTCATTCGAAAAAACTGCAGACTGTATATCGTAGCGCTGGGGCAGCCTTCTTACTATTCCCAGCATTACAGAGACCCGCCTATTGCTTGCGTATTCCGCGCATCTTGAAAGCGCCTGGAAGTGTTCCACTCAAAAACCAGTGTCACGTTTGCTAACTGTTACGTATCGGTTATGCAATCACAGGATATTAATTATTATTACTTCACGTTGGACGTATTCATACAGCATTGTACTACCAATCCAGATTCTGGAAGATTCCTTGACACCAGTTGGTGAGTTCAGGGTGACTAGATAAGCGACTTAGGAAGAATGATGATGACTGCAGCTCTGTGTTTACGGCCACAACCAGTCACATTACACTGTTAATTGAAACCAGTTGTTGCTGATATGAAGCTATGTGCTTAGAACTGCCGCTCACAATCTACGCTTAAGTCTAACACAAAACACATATGTGTAGTATAAGATCCTAATTAAATAAATTGTAGGAGTTTGCTGTTGTTTATTTACCGTTTGGTGGAACATATAGTCCCGCTGTCACCACCTACCACCAACTATGGGCGTACTTCGAACGTTGATGCACCGGGCACATGTTGTGTCCGATGGAGACAGCGTTACGAGGAAGCTGCAACGCTTCCAATCTGTGTTAAGAGATAATGGATATCCTCCACATCAGATTAACAGAGCTTTACGAGTGAAGAAATGTTAACAGGCACAAGATCAAGAGGAGAAGGAGCGGTTCAATCCCGGGACGTTCCTCCCGTATGTCGCCAATATTTCGTCGAAATTGGGCAGAATCTTAAGGAAACATTATTTCAAAGTAATTTTCCTCCCATCTACAACGACTTGTACTCTTTTCGATTCGCCAAAACACAATCTGGGGCTGCAGATTGCTGGAACCTACGGAATATCTCGCCAGTGTGCTAAAGCTTAAACTGGTCAGACAACGCTCACAGCGCGTTGAAGATGCGTTGAACGTGGTCTTTACACTCGCCCTTTTGCAGCCAAGTAAGTCAGCCATAGCCGAGCAGTGTACCTCTACAGGACATTCCATGTATTATTCTGCCACGTAAATCTTGGCCTCGACAAACTCCTTCTGGGATTCATTTATTAAAGAATCGTTAGAAATACGTTTTGCGGAACATCTTATTAAAAGTAATGGCGGCTTTCAGCTGGATAAGGCGTGGGACCCGCTTATTTCTGTAATTTCTTCAGAAAGAAAACATTTTATGCCCAATGATACGTCTAGCGACATTTTTTAAATTAATTTTGACACCTGTATTTTAACTCCATGAGTGAGCATTCCAGTAGAGAGCGAGCGTATAGTACCCTCACTATCCATGTGCCTGAGCGATAGAAGGAGCAATATTCAAAGTGGGGGCGAAACTCGACAAAGGTCGCTTATGAAGCGGCTGCTTTTGCGTAGTGTCTCCAAAGTTAGCGATATGAACTAGCAATCAACATTGAAAAAGACTCAGTTGAATGACTGTCAGCCATCTTATCGTGGCAAGGAGTCGAATTAATCTGCCTACAAAGCCGAATCGTCATGGAATATAGTACTACTACAATTATTTTGCATGTTTTTTTATTTTGGGACAACCGCAGCCAAATCTCCACATTTTGAAAGAAATAGTGAGCCTTGGCTGCAGAATACTTTTTATTAAAAGTCGCGACCGGTTTCACTCTACTAGAAGCCGCATCCTCATGTGATAAAGATTCTTTGTAACAAATCTTCACCGAAAGGTAACTGCCTTCGGAGCACACCCCATCATTCATGTCAAGTTGTAAACAAAAAGTACACAGTACTGGTTTGGCTGCTGCCGCTCAGCCACCTTCCTCTTTGTTGCGCAATTCTGCTATCCCCTTAGTTTTAAACAGCATTACCTTCTTCTAGTGTCCTTTTTGTTTACAACTTGACGTGAATGATGAGGCGTGACTCTTCGACGGTGACTTGTTAAAAAGAATCTTTATCGCCTGAAAATGGTGCGAAACCGGTAGTGACTTATAATAAAAAGTATTCTACAACCAGTGCGTATTATTTCTTCCAAAATTATTTTATAGCCATAAACCACGACACTAATAACAACTGATAAAACACAGGATACAAATATCGTACACATTCCAGAATGAATTTCATGCTGCAGCGGAGTGGGTGCTGATTGAAATTAGAGCACAATCTTCTACGGAGTGAATATATATTCTGGAAACAGTCCCCCAGGCTGTGGCTAAGCCATGTCTCCGCAGTATCCATTCTTCCAGCAGTGCTAGTTCCGCGAGGAATGCGGGTGAACTTCTGTGAAGGAAGGAGATAAGACAATGGCGAAAGTAAGCTGTGAGAGCGGATCGTGAGTCGTGCTTGGATAGCTCGGTCGTTAGAGTACTTGTCTGCGAAAGGCAAAGATCCGAGTTTCAGCTTCCTGTCTGGCCTATAGTTTTTACTAGCCAAAAAACTAAAAACTCCGTCCGAGCAGGCCTTGGAAGGCCAACCGGCCGCCGTGTCATCCTCAGCCCACAGGCGTCACTGGATGCGGATATGGAGGGCCAGGTGGTCAGAACACCGCTTTCCCGCTCGTATGTCAGTTTAAGAGACCGGAGCCGCTACTTCTCAGTCAAGTAGCTCCTCTGTTAGCCTCACAAGGGCTGAACGCACCCCGCTTGCCAACAGCACTCGGCAGACCTAATGGTCACCCATCCAATTGCTAGCCCAGCCCGACAGCACGTAACTATGGTGATCTCCGGGAACCGCAGTTACCACTGCGGCAAGGGCGTTGGCTTTCTGACCTGCCAGCAAGTCTTATAGTTTTTAACCTGCCAACAGTAAAAAAAAAAGAAATATGTATAGCATTCACATGTAATCCCCCAACAGATAAATATTATTGTATATCATTCAGATTTAGTGTAACCTCCCCACAGTAAAAAAATACCTCCCAACAGTAAAAAATATAATTACAGGTATAGCATTCACATTCAGCGTAACCTACCAATAGTAAATTGCATAACCTACCAATAAAAAATTTGACTAACCTCACAATAAAATTGTGGCTCACCTACTACCTTTCAATAATTGACTGTGAATTTAAACTGGTAAATTTTGGACGTCAGCAGTGCTGTGTCATGGCCCTGAAAATTCATTCTGAATAAACTGAAAAGTCTTACCTCAATAAAGTCGCCGGATAACGCGTATATATCTGCTTCTATAAGAAACTTTTCTGGCACAGCCAAGTGCAATGCTGGCCGATAGATTTGTCACGTATAAAAAGGAACAACTGATTTTTCTTTACAATAATTGGGATGACCATGGATTGGAGAAATTAGTAAATTATTTAAATTGAGATGAATGATTGTCAAAAGTTAATTTTTATAAGAAAGATTATTATTAAGAGATTTCTTTACATGTAACTGGATATAACAATAGGTCATACGCTCTAGGATGCTTTTACCTTATACTACATCGCTCAGGCACCGCCATCGCTCCCCACGGCTGGCCCAACCAACTCGATACACCATACTGCTAGCTACTACTTACTCCTACTACCACACAGTTCCTTCTGCAGCCAACACTGTTCTTTGGTCTGAGATTCTCTTATAGCTTACATATCGCAGGCAGCGCGTGAGGAATCCATCGAAATTACATCTGCTCTAGTGCGCTAGCAACAAATTCCTTAATCATGGACCTCTTACAAGTTGTGACCTCGAGTTGCTACTCCTGGTAGTTAGACTTCCTTCCACCAATAGAGGCTAAACTGGACAGCCTAAGCACTCAGGCGAAGCGTCCGCCAGTAAACTGAAACAGACTCCTATAGAGTTTGCTAATAGACCAGAAATATATTTCATGTCGCACATTACGTGGAACAAATAGTGCGAAGTTTAGTATCACTATGAACCAGTTTATAAGTTGCGTGCCGCAGCTTAATCAAGATGGTTCCTGCAGAGGGTCTTCGTGTGTGTGATATAGAATTAAGCCGAGTCTTTCAGCAAGAGCCAGCTCCAGACGCAGACGCTTCTGGAGTTCCAGTCATCGCTCCAGTCCAAAGAAGGATTCACCGCTGTTTAACAAAGCATGATACCCCCACGGCAACACTTACGCGGGGTAGACAACTGTCTTGCGCTCCGAGTGGACACAGCCTCAGACCATCACAGATAAGGAACGTTGTACAGTGATCCCATGAAGTTGGATGTTTATGTGTTATTGAATGAATGTGTGTTATAGAAATAGAGCTGTAGTCATTTCAGAAATGGTACTTAGAGAGATGGGTGTGTTAGGAAGCCCTTTGCATTGTGTAGGATGTGTTAGAAGATCAAAGGTGTAAGGCCACAACTATAAGGTGGGTCAGGAACTTTTTTCCGTTTGAGAAGGAAGTCCTTGCATACTCCATGGTTTATGCAGATTTTATTAGTCGTTCATATACATAGAGGCAAATCTGAACGTGCTGGTTTAATGCGGGTGTTTTGGTTGGTTTGTGCTTCTGGTGGTGCCTACTACATTCATAGTTATTTTCAATTATGGTTGCAATAAACCATTTATAAAAAACTTCTACAGCAATTTTCCCCCTGTCGCTGACCGTCGGCTGATTCCATTACACTAAAATCTGAATTCGTACATAACCACTGGACGACACTGTCACGAACTTTTGCGCTCGACTTGTAGCAAACAAAAGAAAAACACATTTGTTTAAGACAGAGATAAATACGTAAGAATGCAGGTTCAAGTAACTAATCGTTACTTATGTAATGTCGCTCAGGCGGGAAGAGACGCTTATGTTTCAATTAACATTTGGAGACACTATATACATAACTAGTTTCTGCTTTTAGTTCGCTTAAAACTTCCGGGCTGACTGGTCGTGGAGTATCAATAAAACTTTCCCCTAACGTTTCATCTCCGACTGTGGGAGACATTTTCAGAGGTAAGGCCGCTTTACCTCTGAAGACGTCTCCCGAAGTCGAAGATTAAACGTTAGGGAAAAGTTTTAACGGAAGTCAGCGCAGGCCTTGAAAGCCTACATTGTATAATAAATTTTGCTTTGGTACTTTTACTTATTGTCCATTTAATTTACCAATTTTAGATGAGGTCACCATTCTCATATATTAGTGCGCTTATCAGAAATAAAGTTACTGTCAAATATCTAGACAACTCATTGTAAACAACATAGTTGTCCTACACTATTGTTCTCTTGTACTTAACCTTTACCTATTTACTTTTTATTTATTGCTTTGTATCGCTATTGTCGATACTAGTAAAAGAGCGTCAGGAGTAACTGGTACCTCGATTCGGCTTAAAAGCCCCGGTGTACGACCGACCCCTATTAATTCAGCGAACCATACTGAAATATGAAGTCGTACATTGCCGACACCAAGGTAATTATCCAGTCGATACTGAGTTGTCACGTAGAGCCAAACAGACAGACAAGTTTCCAGATTTTGTCTCGATTTCAATTAAATTTGTACTAACAGTCATGAGAAACGTGGCGTTGATTCAAATAATGTTGGTACACTGAAATGTATTCGTCAGTGGTATTGCTACCATTAGATTTCGTCACAATAGCTGGAAAGCAAAAATTAAAGAACAGCTACAAAATGGTAGCATTAGTTATGGATTATGTTACGCGAGAAGAGCCGATGTTAGCCTCATTTGGCATCAGCAGTCTTTATACTGACATTTCGCTTGACGGAACTTCGGAAATATTTCGTGAAAATATTTTGAAACATATAAAATTAAGTATTGGCTAAGCCCGCGAATTTCTCGAGCTTATTCACGTCATCTTTCCTCTCAATTATACTGTGTTCCGTAGTAAGATATATCATTAAAGTTATGGGCTCGTGCTGGATTGTAGCTTATCTGGTGTTTTTATTAACGACTTCAAAAATAATTTGTAAGTCACGGATAAAACTGTTATTTATCGTAGATACATGGACGACGCTGTAATCATGTACTCGTGGTAATGAACAGGATATATGAATTTCGCACAGGCTCTGATGCAAGTGCATCCTACAACTTGTTTCACTTTTGAATTAGAGAATAATAAGTCCTCCTTTTCTAGATCTTATGATACGAGAAACGGTGTCTCACCTACGTTAGATAACTACCGTAAATCAACAGCCACCGACATTATTGTCAGTAACGACTCTAATCATCCATTTGCACGCATGTTTTCATACTGCGCATAAAAGATTACTCAAGTTAGATCTCAGAACTGACAGCTTGAATAAGGAAATTGATATTATAGTGCAGGTAGGTCATGCCAATGGTTATTCAGATTCCTTTATGTGCGCCACGTCGCTAAAAAGAGATCTTCAGTGCACTGTAGCCTCACAAAAGCCACTTACTGCTTCTGTCTCTTGTTCAGAACAAGATAGTTAGACTACTACTCATGGGTTTAGGAAAGTAAAATGCAGATTAGTTTTCAGTCACGGAAGAAATCGGGTGTTTTGTTACGAAATTCTGTTGATGACAGACCTGATAAATATAACAACTCAACTGTTTACAAAATTAAATGTGGTTCCTGCGATTCAGTTTACTTGGGAAAACCGCTAGGAACGTTGTCACTAGATTTCATGAACACACTTATAAAAATAATTCTGAACTTGGTTGCTATTCATCACAGGAGTGGCACTTTAAGGTCAGGGTTTCATTCAAAATATTGGAAAATTCGTTTTTTATCGCATTTTTTGAAAGATATTTGTGTCTAGAATGTTAGGACGAAAAGTTTTTTTTCATCTTTATGGTTACAAGTTTCTACAGCCCAATGTTAGAAGCAGTGTCACGGCCGCCGTGGGATGCTCTTAGAAAAAGACGCAAGACTCAGGTAGAAAACTTACCACGCCGTGACGCACGTCCACAACATTATTTACATTGCAGTATGTTTTCGAAGATACTAGCTGGAAACGTTGAGAATAACGTGTGCAGACTGACGCAGCATATCCAGCTCCAGCAGATCGGCTTTTCTCGCCAAGAAGAACGAAGGAATTACTCTCCGGAACAGTCAGAGGTAGAGGAAGGGTTAATATACGGTCCTGGAATTTCAGACTAAACGTAACGAAAACACTTCTTTTTGGTCAAATTTTGGTCACAATTGGTCAAAATATGTTTGGTCCGCTATATTGGATTAGCCATTTTAATTCTGAAAATCTAACTTCAGGTTTGTGTTCAGCGACATCAAAAATATGTAATAACATGTAGTTTTATGTAAACTCATCTAATAATACACACATAAGTTTCCCTAAACTTTTAACAGGTTTTTCTAGAGAAATTGTTTTTCAAAACTGCGTGCAGCGTAAAATAAAAGCGGTTCAACCTATTAGCTTCTACCTTTCACCCCCCAAAGAATAAAAACTTTTCTTGGAGCTTATATTCGTAATACATGAAATTTGCTAATATTAACAGTTTTTTGTAAAGCCATATAGAGTGAAAAAGAAAACAAAAGAAAATAAAGCTCGACTTTACAACATGTCGTTAAATTTAATGTTATTTCAATGTGGTTATGCATAAGCTTTCACAAATTTAATGTAGTATCTGCTGATGTTATCCATTTTTGAGTTCAGATAACTCCCGAGGGACTACATTGCACACAGTCTGCGTACTCCAGACTCGGAGGGTCTTGATCAGACCATAATTTCGGGCACCATTCTTTTGTGTTGAAAAGATAAAATAAAGATCAAAATATGATCAATCCTTATACTCTAACAGATCCTTTGTACGTCTTTTCATTTCCTCAAACAAATTTCCAAACTTTACCTATTTTTTGTTCATTTGAATGAGAACCTTGCTTTACGTTACCCGTAGACAAAGAGTTGAAAACTTCCACGTTGAGCCGAAAGTACGTAAGCTGGATATGTTAAAGGAATTAGAAACCTATTTACACCAGCAGCGCAACCTATCTTTAATTTTGTACGAACAGTATGTAATGCTTTAAAATATTCCATGATATATTAGGTATGTAATTCTAAGTATTCCCGCATGTATTATCCCATTCTACACTCCTGGAAATGGAAAAAAGAACACATTGACACCGGTGTGTCAGACCCACCATACTTGCTCCAGACACTGCGAGAGGGCTGTACAAGCAATGATCACACGCACGGCACAGCGGACACACCAGGAACCGCGGTGTTGGCCGTCGAATGGCACTAGCTGCGCAGCATTTGTGCACCGCCGCCGTCAGTATCAGCCAGTTTGCCGTGGCATACGGAGCTCCATCGCAGTCTTTAACACTGGTAGCATGCCGCGACAGCGTGGACGTGAACCGTATGTGCAGTTGACGGACTTTGAGCGGGGGCCTATAGTGGGCATGCGGGAGGCCGGGTGGACGTACCGCCGAATTGTTCAACACGTGGGACGTGAGGTCTCCATAGTACATCGATGTTGTCGCCAGTGGTCGGCGAAAGGTGCACGTGCCCGTCGACCTGGGACCGGACCGCAGCGACGCACGGATGCACGCCAAGACCGTAGGAACCTACGCAGTGCCGTAGGGGACCGCACCGCCACTTCCTAGCAAATTAGGGACACTGTTGCTCCTGGGGTATCGGCGAGGACCATTCGCAACCGTCTCCATGAAGCTGGGCTACGGTCCCGCACACCGTTAGGCCGTATTCCGCTCACGCCCCAACATCGTGCAGCCCGCCTCCAGTGGTGTCGCGACAGGCGAGAATGGAGGGACGAATGGAGACGTGTCGTCTTCAGCGACGAGAGTCGCTGCTGCTTTGGTGCCAATGATGGTCATATGCGTGTTTGGCGCCGTGCAGGTGAGCGCCACAATCAGGACTGCATATGACCGAGGCACACAGGGCCAACACCCGGCATCATGGTGTGGGGTGCGATCTCCTACACAGGCCGTACACCTCTGGTGATCGTCTAGGGGACACTGAATAGTGCAAGGTACATCCAAACCGTCATCGAACCCATCGTTCTACCATTCCTAGACCGGCAAGGGAACTTGCTGTTCCAACAGGAGAATGCACGTCCGCATGTATCCCGTGCCACCCAACGTGCTCTAGAAGGTGTAAGTCAACTACCCTGGCCAGCAAGATCTCCGGATCTGTCCCCCATTGTGCATGTTTGGGACTGGATGAATCGTCGTCTCACGCGGTCTGCACGTCCAGCACGAACGCTGGTCTAACTGAGGCGCCAGGTGGAAATGGCATGGCAAGCCGTTCCACAGGACTACATCCAGCATCTCTACGATCGTCTCCATGGGAGAATAGCAGCCTGCAGTGCTGCGAAAGGTGGATATACACTGTACTAGTGCCGACATTGCGCATGCTCTGTTGCCTGTGTCTATGTGCCTGTGGTTCTGTCAGTGTGATCATGTGATGTATCTGACCCCAGGAATGCGTCAATAAAGTTTCCCCTTCCTGGGACAATGAATTCACGGTGCTCTTATTTCAATTTCCAGGAGTGTATATCTGTACCTCTATGCAGCTATTTCCCATACTAGTAATTTTTGTTATATGTGTTTCTTGAGAGTTCGAGACCCCGGCGTGCTTGACATCTAGTATTATAATTAATGCTGATGTATCGAATAATCTGTTGTTATCGCTTAACCTAATGCCTTTGGACAGTATATTACGCCCTCTATTTTCATTTGTGTACGGATGGTATTTTAATATTACGTTCTTTATTTTATCTTTTAGCTACTTCCTGACCTAATCTTGCGATGGTTTTCGATTCCTTTTATTATTTCTATTGTATTGTATTTTATTAAATTGTTTTCCTTTGTTTGTTTTATTTTTGAAATTTTGTATGAAGGTTTTAATTTTTGTAACTGTTCTGGAATTTTTGTTTAGTTTTTCTGTAAGTTTATATCTATGTTTTTTGTTGATAGTTATTTTCTATATAACTATAATTTTCTGTTCTTCGTTCGTTTAATTATTCGGCCCTTTGTAAATTTTTGTAAAACTTTAATTTTGTGTACTACATTTCTTGTGGAAAAGAAAATAAAATCTGCTTTTATCGCTACGTGTTACTACTTTCGTATTCATCACTGCTCTCTGGTGGCTTAAATTGCCTTCCTTTCTATCGCGTTGTAGCTAGTTAGCCTGTCGAGACAGCTTTGTTCGTTACAGGCCCTCTTTATATATTTAATTAGCATGATGTTCATGGTGTGTATTTCAGCTGTTTAATTTTGACGGTACTTGTAGATTAATACTCTTGTATATTCTTTGTAGTTACACTTTTCTGTTACTTGCTATTTCTGGTTTGCAGACGATCTGTGGATGATTTCTATGCGAAATAAAGTCGTTGGTTCATCAGCTGATGGTTTCTTATTTAATGATCAGCACAGCAGTTATGCAGCACTCCTATTAAAAGAATGTGGAATGAACACACTGTAGAGAAAATGCGCCGGTTGATAATATTTTGTGATTAGAGTAACTGAAGACAATGCCCGGATGAACAGTAAAAGTTCCAAATAGAGGAATAGGAATGGCTTGAGGTGCCCTAAGTAAACTAAACAGGTTTTTCAAAACTAAGTTAGTCAGAGGCAGGGAAAAGAGAGGTTACTACCAATGGGTGTACACCGCTTTCGATAGCTGAGAGTTGCTCAGTATTCGGTGAGGAGATGCATGTCAGAAATTACTAACAGCAACAGGAAAAGAAACAAACGGTTCAAGGAAGACACTGGAGAAGAAGGCGTAATTACGCTCGTAATGAAACTGGAATATATGGGTGGTGAAATCACTCAGGCGACTTAATAGTGGACAGATCAAGGAAGTTCTCTGTTTGTTTCCAAGAGATAAGTTGAAAGCAAGACGACAATCTAAAGGGAAGTTACTAGACGACATCACAAGGACTGAAGGGAACCTGACATTGACAAATGACAACTTCACGCTAATTACCTTTTGTCGTGTATTTTCCATTTTCGAACAGTCTGTTAGTGTTAATTAAATACGTATTAAAAACAGCCTGCCATAATTAGAATTTACAAGCTGCTTCTGACTGGTTACGAAAGGAACAAATATAATTAGACATTGTGTATTGGGGTTCCATTCGCCGTTATGCCCGGCCGTTGTACGTCCATATAATTGCTCTCGGCAATTAACGCTATTAAGTGATTCACTGAAGCTTCAAACTGCAACCTACACGCGTGTTACATAAAAGCTCTTCAAAGGTCTGGGGCATTCGTTAGTGACAGGCGTTATTGAACGTTCACTTCTCAGTCAGGTACTTAACGAAAGACATATCAGTCCGCGTTTCGTTGTTCAGGTCATAGAATAGGAAGAAAGTCAGCATGGATATCTTCAGTTCTACGCAACACCTTTTTAATAATACAACATCACATGTGGAAATGAAGCTACGATCCTCTGTTTGCAAAACACTCTTTGCGTAATGTTGCGTTCTCAGTCCAACACCTGCCTGAAGACTTGACTGAAATGTACGTAATGCAGATAACATTATGTCAGTATGAATTACCAACAGTTACATAATTGACTCAGTGGTTTAAGGTGTCAGGCAAATCCAACACCTTCCATGAAAACCCTGACATGATAAGCAAATCCAGTAATATGTCACATAGCTCCAAATAAATCGTGACATTAAATTAACCAAAGTAATACGAGTAACGAGTAAGCAAATGGAATACCACAGACTAATACAAAAATGCCTAAATGCATGTCGTACCTTCCCACTGTGAGACAGACGCAGTTCCGAGGGGAGAAACGAGAACAGAAGCCGAGAGCAGAACCGTGTTAAGCTAGAAGGCCCTATGATAAGGGACGGACTGGACACGCACGTAGCCAGCTAACCATTAGGACGACAACACCCGCAACTTTAGCGTGAGACTTTTTAGCGTCTCTCTTACGTCAAGGACCACCCCCCAGCCCATGTTAAAAGCTAGAGCCCTCCAGAAAAACAGTATAGATCTTACGATAATAGAAAAAGGGCCACAACACCCGCAAGTTTCAGCGTGAGACTTTTTCGAGTCTCTGTTACATTAGGACCACCCCCCAGCCCATGTTAAAAGATAGAGCCCTCCAGAAAAACAGTATAGATCTTACGATAACGCTAAAAGGACCACACCAGCTGCAAGTTTTAGCGTGAGACTTTTTCGCGTCTCTGTTACGTTGCAAACTTTAAAAACAATGCCGCACCACGAAAAGGATAACGTTTGTCATTGGATAGACAGAATTTTTGTAGGCGGAACTTAAGGTTATCATTGAGACCCTGAGTGGTCAGCTGAAAACACAGCCAGATAGTTTTCTTTAACCAACTTCGGTAAACGGTAGTAAGGAGAAGTAAGGAGAAGGGAGTTGCTTCCGAGACGGCGAGGTGAGCGGAGCTGCGCCGGCCGCCGCTTCCTGACGAACACCGACAAGGCAATGAACGCACACGATGCCGCATAAAAGCGCATAAAACTTCACTCAGAACTGCAGAAGTCTCATCTGTTACACCCCCTTTTTGCGTAATACTAGTGTCGATCGTTAATTAAAACTCATGGTGTTCACTTTTGCCACTTGCAGTAAAAATCTGAAACGCGATAATTTTTCTTTTACATAGTTATTGAGAAGCCACATCAGCCACTGTAATTTAAGACAAGTTAAATAAGTAATTAAAGATAATTGAGGGTCACTGTAGACCATTTTGATAGTTTTCTCTTTTGTGAAACTTAAATTAAACCTAGTTTATAGATGTGATATGGCATAGGTCATTCTTCGATCCATTGTAGAACTTGGAAACCCACTCAGGGAATATTCGTTCACATTTTTGTTGAACGCAGTTGGTTTTTACCATCCTGTATTAAAACATTTCCTTTTATCAATAGTGCAATTTATAAACGATCTTTTGTGAGTAGAATAAAATTTCCAATGGTAAACTTAACTGCTTTTTCGACGTTATTTTACCAGCTAACCAAAAATAGGAAAGCCTTGAACCCCCTTCCACTAAATCTAGTTAGTATTAAGATTATTTTACAGGGAGTGCAGTGGAGCTGACGCTGAGATCATTAAGTATTTGGTTATATCATCGCTAGTCTCCCTGAACTCTTCTGAATTCTACATGTCATGTGTGGTCTGGCGTCTCCTTACCAGCGATAAGTCCCAAGTTCAAACTAGTCAATTCCGAAAAAAAAACACGCTCAGAGCGTCGTTGCGCGAAAGTGGTAGGGAGACACGATATAGAAGAAACAGACACCACCATGAATGCTAGAGTGGGAGAGAATTATTCGTGAAATAGATATTTTCAGTGATGTGTTGATTGCTCAGAAAGATTCGTTGTCCCTTTTGTTGTACCTGCCGAACTGGCGCTATTTATCATAAGCAGATTATAATGATCTAATTATCGTATAGTTATTACACATAAAGAGGAAGCACGGTTATTAGAAGAAATACTTTGAGATGTACACACAGAAACGCATTAAACTTCGTTGATCTTCCTAAAGAATGTTTTCTTTGAATGCGAAAACTGTCTCATTTCATTAGCGAAATTGTTTTGGTTTCTACTGGGTACTACACAGCTGAGTAAAAAATCATGTTTCGCAAATTTAAGTAATGGAAAAATAACTAACCCAATTATCAGGTCCACATTACGAACTAAGAAAAAGTTCCTCATGTGAAGCTGCAATGTTTTCTGTGAAAGAGGAACGGCATTCTGCCAGAATCAGTGCTACAAATCCTGTTAACATTTCCCAACGTTGATTTCAAGTGTTCGTTCCAGTTCTTAGACTTCGTGATGCTATCCCTTGAAACATGGGCGCATTACTGTTTCAAGGTGCTGTGATCATATATTAGCGGCTCATTTCCCATTGTTATGGTCAGTACCTCGCATTTATCCACGTTTGGAGGGAGCTGGGATATTTACACCAAGTGGAAATACTCTGAAGGCAGCAATCTGATGATTTCATGGTGTACGGTAACGTGTCGAAGTCGAGTGACTGTAGAAAGATACAAGCCTATTGGCACAAAATTTCCAGTTGCTATGACGAATGGCAGCTAGCCCTAAATGTGGAAAAATGCAGGTTAATGAGGATGAGTGGGAAGATCAAGCCTGTAATGTTCTGATAAAGTATTACTAGTGTCCGGAGGCCCTAGCCACATGACATTTCATTCATTCAGTGTCCTGATTGACACTGTCTAGTCGTTTAAATATCTGCGCTTAACCTGAGAACTATGATAGGGAAGGCGGTTGATCGACTTCAGCTTATTGGGAGTATTTTAGGAGAGATTGGTTCACCAATAAAGGAGAATGTATATAGGAAGCTGGTGGGACCTATTCTTGAGTACTGCTCGAGCGTTTGAGATCCGTACCGGGTCGGATAGAAGGAAGACATCGAAGCAGTTCAGAGGTGGGCTGCTATATTTGTTACTGGTAGGTTCGCACAATGTTGTTGTTGTTGATGTTGTTGTTGCGGTCTTCAGTCCTGAGACTGGTTTGATGCAGCTCTCCATGCTACTCTATCCTGTGCAAACCTCTTCATCTCCCAGTACCTACTGCAACCTACATCCTTCTGAATCTGCTTAGCGTATTCATCTCTTGGTCTCCCCCTACGATTTTTACCCTCCACACTGCCCTCAAATACTAAACTGGTGATCCCTTGATGCCTCAGAACATGTCCTACCAACCGATCCCTTCTTCTAGTCAAGCTGTGCCACAAACTTCTCTTCTCCCCAATCTTATTCAACACTTCCTCATTAGTTATGTGATCTTCCCATCTAATCTTCAGCATTCTTCTGTAGCACCAAATTTCGAAAAATTCTATCCTCTTCTTTTCCAAAATATTTATCGCCCATGTTTCACTTCCATACATGGCTACACTCCATACAAATACTTTCAGAAACGACTTCCAGACACTTAAATCTATACTCGATGTTAACAAATTTCTCTTCTCTAGAAAGTTACACAATACGCAAGTGTAATGGGTATGGTACGGGATCTCAAATGGGAATCCTTGGACGGAAGGCCATTTTCTTTTCGAGAAACTCTATTGATAAAATTTAGAGATCCAGCATTTTAAGTTGACTGCCAAACGATTCTAGTGCCGCCAACGTATATTGCGCTTAAGGGCCACGAAGGTAAGATATGTTAAATTAGGGCTCATTCAGAGGCACATAGACAGTCGTTTTTCCCTCGCTCTGTTTGCGAGTGGACCGGGAAGGGAAATGACTGGTAGTGGTACAGGGTACCCTCCGCCACGCACCGTACGGTGGCTTGCGGAGTATCTACGTAGATGTAGATGTAGATTTACCAGGAAAGTTAACCACATCGCATTCAGCCTCAGGAAAATACGTATGAGAGCGGCACGGTATTTGTAGGCTAATAAGCATGATACTGGCAGGAGACGCACATTTCGTAGAGTTGAACTCGTCGAAAATGTGTTACATCGCATATAGCAGTATCCAGCGGCAAGGACCAGACGAATCGCTCATGAACTTGCCGTGGGCTAGTGTCCCGTTGGGGGACTTCGTCGCCGTCTGTTAACGAGACCCTGAAAACTATTTTTGTGGTCAGCCAGAAAGTGATGGAGAAGATACTGGCTATAGTTTCCAGTGCGCAAGTCTACAGTCTTGTCTTTCCCACTGAAAGAAATGTTTCTACTCTCTGTTTACTCAGTGGAATAAGGATCTACGATTATAAATGAAAATTTTGAGATCTAATTGATAGATGTATTTGATATGTTTCACACGCACAACATAGTAATATTCCTGACGATAATAACACTAATGCTGTCTCTATCATAAACAGTACTATGAGCACTTCAAAGGCGACCTCTACGGTAAGCTCTCCATGAATGGTCTTTAGCTCTCACTTCTAATAATCCAAGTTAATTGCTCGTCACAAAAGTGGAAAAATAATGTCACTAGTGGCCACACCGTTTTGTCAACATTACGGGTGGCACACGAACAGTTACTTTAGCGAAATCTAAACGATCCAGGTCAGTGTTCAGTCCTCGCGAGTTCACTCTCTATTGTTACTGAAAATATGCCTTTAATAACATCATGCCTGTAACGTCATTCGAAGGAGCGCGTACTCCGGCGTTTGACTGACGCGGACCGTAAAGTAGCTGAGTGCAAAGTGAAGTCTAGTCACTGCCCATCAGGCCGTATTTATACGTATGGGCGCAGCGGATGGACGAGGGAACACCTGCCGTCAGCCGCTCTATGCTCCAGTAATTGCCTCTAAATGGCCGCTTTCTGGGATACATAATCTTTTATAACACTGTTGTGTATTAATTTAGAATTGTCGTAAGTTTTGTATGAATGTAATTAAGTTGGTTAAAATCAGAGAAAAAGATTTAGCTCTACTGCATTTAAACTTTGTCGTCTGGAAATTTTAGAACGGAACCGACAATACCGGGTGATCAAAAAGTCAGTATAAATTTGAAAACTGAATAAATCATGGAATAATGTAGATAGAGAGGTACAAATTGACACACATGCTCGGAATGACAAGAGGTATTATTAGAACAAAAAAAAAAAAAAAAAAATTCAAAAAAATGTCCGGCAAATGGTGCTTCGTGTGATCAGAATAGCAATAATTAGCATAACAAAGTAAGACAAAGCAAAGATGATGTTCTTTACAGGCAATGCTCAATATGTCCACCATCATTCCTCAACAATAGCTGTAGTCGAGGAATAATGCTGTGAACAGCACTGTAAAGCATGCCCGGAGTTATGGTGAGGCATTGGCGTCGAATGTTGTCTTTCAGCATCCCTGGAGGTGTCGGTCGATCACGATACACTTGCGACTTCAGATAACCCCAAAGCCAATAATCGCACGGACCTGGGAGGCGAAACATGACGAAAGTGGCGGCTGAGCGCACGATCATCACCAAACGACGCGCGCAAGAGATCTTTCATGCGTATAGCAATATGTGGTGGTTCTAATAAAACCCCATGTCATCCCAAGCATGTGTGTCAATTTTTACCTCTCTATCTACATTATTCCGTGGTTTATTAAGTTTTCAAATTTGTTGTTGTTGTGGTCTTCAGTCCTGAGACTGGTTTGATGCAGCTCTCCATGCTACTCTATCTTGTGCAAGCTTCTTCATCTCCCAGTACCTACTGCAACCTACATCCTTCTGAATCTGCTTAGCGTATTCATCTCTTGGTCTCCCTCTACGATTTTTACCACCCACGCTGCCCTCTAATACTAAATTGGTGATCCCTTGATGCCTCAGAACATGTCCTACCAACCGATCTCTTCTTCTGGTCAAATTGTGCCACAAGCTCCTCTTCTCCTCAATTCTATTCAATACTTCATCATTAGTTATGTGATCTACCCATCTAATCTTCAGCATTCTTCTGTAGCACCACATTTCGAAAGCTTCTATTCTCTTCTTGTCCAAACTATTTATCGTCCATGTTTCACTTCCATACATGGCTATACTCCATACAAATACTTTCAGAAATGACTTCCTGACACTTAAATCTATACTCGATGTTAACAAATTTCTCTTCTTCAGAAACGCTTTCCTTGCCATTGCCAGTCTACATTTTATATCCTCTCTACTTCGACCATCAACAGTTATTTTGCTCCCCAAATAGCAAAACTCCTTTACTACTTTAATTATCTCATTTCCTAATCTAATTCCCTCAGCATCACCCGACTTTATTCGACTACATTCTATTATCCTCGTTTTGCTTTTGTTGATATTCATCTTATATCCTCCTTTCAAGACACTATCCATTCCGTTCAATTGCTCTTCCAAGTCCTTTGCTGTCTCTGACAGAATTACAGTGTCATCGGTGAACCTCAAAGTTTTTATTTCTTCTCCATGGATTTTAATACCTACTCCGAACGTTTCTTTTGTTTCCTTTATTGCCTGCTCAATATACAGATTGAGTAACATTGAATAACATCGGGGAGAGGCTACAACGCCCTCTCACTCTCTTCCCAACCACTGCTTCCCTTTCGTGTCCCTCGACTCTTATGACTGCCATCTGGTTTCTGCACAAATTATAAATAGCCTTCAGATCCCTGTATTTTACCCCTGCCACCTTCAGAATTTGAAAGAGAGTATTCCAGTCAACATTGTCAAAAGATTTCTCTAAGTCTACAAATGCTAGAAACGTAGGTTTGCCTTTCCTTAATCTAGCTTCTAAGATAAGTCGTAGGGTCAGTATTGCCTCGCGTGTTCCAATATTCCTACGGAATCCAAACTGATCTTCCCCGAGGTCGGCTTCTACTAGTTTTTCCATTCGTCTGTAAAGAATTCGCGTTAGTATTTTGCAGCTGTGACTTATTAAACTGGTAGTTCGGTAATTTTCACATCTGTCAACACCTGCTTTCTTTGGGATTGGAATTATTATATTCTTCTTGAAGTCTGAGGATATTTCGCCTGTCTCATACATCTTGCTCACCAGATGGTAGAGTTTTGTCAGGACACGCTCTCCCAAGGCCGTCAGTAATTCCAATGGAATGTTGTCTACTCCGGGGGCCTTGTTTCGACTCAGGTCTTTCAGTGCTCTGTCAAACTCTTCACGCAGTATCGTATCTCCCATTTCATCTTCATCTGCATCCTCTTCCATTTCCATAATATTGTCCTCAAGTACATCGCCCTTGTATAGACCCTCTATATACTCCTGCCACCTTTCTGCTTTCCCTTCTTTGCTTAGAACTGGGTTTCAATCCGCCAATTCTTCTTCTACTGTATTTCTTTCCCCCATTCTTGTCAATTGTTCCCTTATGGTCTCCCTGAAACTCTGTACAACCTCTAGTTCTTTCAGTTTGCCCAGGTCCCATCTCCTTAAATTCCCACCTTTTTGCAATTTCTTCAGTTTTAATCTACAGGTCAGAACCAATAGATTGTGGTCAGAGTCCACATCTGCAACTGGAAATGTCTTACAATTTAAAACCTGGTTCCTAAATTTCTGTCTTACCATTATATAACCCATCTGATACCTTTTAGTATCTCCGGGGTTCTTCCATGTATACAATCTTCGTTCATGATTCTTAAACCAAGTGTTAGCTATGATTAAGATATGCTCTGCGCAAAATTCTACCTGGCGGTTTCCTCT
Organism: Schistocerca gregaria; assembly: GCF_023897955.1. Taxonomy (NCBI): domain Eukaryota; kingdom Metazoa; phylum Arthropoda; class Insecta; order Orthoptera; family Acrididae; genus Schistocerca; species Schistocerca gregaria. Next base: position 959,414,885 of record NC_064921.1, on the reverse strand, counting down.
TTCATTTCTTAGCCCCAATCCATATTCACCTACTATGTTTCCATGTCCTCCTTTTCCTACACTCGAATTCCAGTCACCCATGACTATTAAATTTTCGTCTCCCTTCACTATCTGAATAATTTCTTTTATTTCATCATACATTTCTTCAATTTCTTCGTCATCTGCAGAGCTAGTTGGCATATAAACCTGCACTACTGTAGTAGGTGTGGGCTTCGTATCTATCTTGGCCATAATAATGCGTTCACTATGCTGTTTGTAGTAGCTTACCCGCATTCCTATTTTCCTATTCATTACTAAACCTACTCCCGCATTACCCCTATTTCATTTTGTGTTTATAACACTGTACTCACCTGACAAGAAGTCTTGTTCCTCCTGCCACCAAACTTCACTAATTCCCACTATATCTAACTTTAACCTATCCATTTCCCTCTTTAAATTTTCTAACCTACCTGCCCGATTAAGGGATCTGACATTCCACGCTCCGATCCGTAGAATGCCAGTTTTCTTTCTCCTGATAACAACGTCCTCTTGAGTAGTCCCCGCTCGGAGATCCGAATGGGGAACTATTTTACCTCCGGAATATTTTACCCAAGAGGACGCCATCATCATTTAATCATACAGTAAAGCTGCATGCCCTCGGGAAAAATTACGGCTGTAGTTTTCCCTTGCTTTCAGCCGTTCGCAGTAGCAGAACAGCAAGGCCATTTTGGTTAATGTTACAAGGCCAGATCAGTCAATCATCCAGACGGTTGCCACTGCAACTACTGAAAAGGCTGCTGCCTCTATATAGGAACCACACGTTTGTCTGGCCTCTCAACAGATACCCTTCCGTTGTGGTTGCACCTACGGTACGGCTGTCTGTATCGTTGAGGAACGCAAGCCTCCCCACTCTGAGATTTGACAATTTAAACATTAATATACTGAAGCTTATGTCGACAAAGTTTTGAACAGAAACTTTTATTTTTAATTTCAGTCTTAAATTATGGTGCAATAAATAGTGTGCTACGCGGAGACGCGTTAAGGTGAAGTGGTGCTAGTAACAGTAAACCGGGGTAAGTACCGTCACACTCGCTCGCCCCTGTATATCCAAAATGATACAGCGCATGTTTCGCCACAAAGTCTGGAATGCCTGAAGCAAGGCAAGTGCTGTATCATGTGTGAGATACAGTGGCGAGCAATACAATATACATAAATGACCTTGTGGATGACATCGGAAGTTCACTGAGGCTTTTTGCACATGATGCTGTGGTGTATCGAGAGGTTGTAATAATGGAAAATTGTACTGAAATGTAGGAGGATCTGCAGCGAATTGACGCATGGTGCAGGGAATGGCAATTGAAGTTCAATGTAGACAAATGTAATGCGCTGCGAATACATAGAAAGATAGTTCCCTTATCATTTAACTACAAAATAGCAGGTCAGCAACTGGAAGCAGTTAATTCCATTAATTATCTGGGAATAGGCATTAAGAGTGATTTAAAATGGAATGATCATATACATTTGATCGTCGGTAAAGCAGATCCCAGATGACAGTGTTTAATTAAATATAGATGGTACCTCTATAGGCTGTGTAACAAGTACAAAATTTATAGGAATGAATATTGATTCTCAGTTGAAGTGGTGTGAACACACAAAGGTACTTGCAAACAGAATGTCGTCAGAATGTTATGCCCTTAGTATCCTATCATCAGTGTGTAACATGCAGTGTCTTTTAGTTACAGATTATTCATATGTACACTCAATTCTTAGCTATGGCATTCTATTTTGGGGAACAAATGCACAAAATATGCACACAATTTTCAACCTCCAAAAAAGAGCCATAAGAACAGTAACCAAAAATACTAGTCCAACTCATTGTAACGATCTGTTCAGAACACTAGGGATTTTAACTGCTCCATGTGAATACATTTACCAGTCAGTTGTACACATCAAAAGTAACATTGGTAATTACTGCACGAACAGATCTGTCCACGACCATGCAACAAGAGATAGACTCAACTTACGTTTACCAAGAAAAAAATAAACATAAAACTAAAAACAGCGTTTTCTACCAAGGAATAAACAGTACAATAAATTAACAAAAGACATTAAAGAAATTGCAAAAATACACTTATTTAAGAAAGAAGCTAAAAAGTACCTGTTATACATTATGTTTTATACATTGAAAGATTATTTAGCTAAAATAGATTAGGGGTTTGATAAAAAATGTTATACAAATAAATAATAAAAATAATGATGGCTATAAAATATACAACATTCCACGTAACAGCTTCACTTTATGTTTCTTTTTCCTTCTTTTTTTTCCTTTCTGTAATACTTACGCCCAAGCTATGCATGACACAATACTAGCACCTCTTCCCCTTTCTAAGCTCACCATCTTATTTGTAAAAAAAGTATTGTATACCAGGAGTAAATTAATAACTGTCTCTAACTAGTAGTCTGTAAATACACTCCTGGAAATGGAAAAAAGAACACATTGACACCGGTGTGTCAGACCCACCATACTTGCTCCGGACACTGCGAGAGGGCTGTACAAGCAATGATCACGCGCACGGCACAGCGGACACACCAGGAACCGCGGTGTTGGCCGTCGAATGGCGCTAGCTGCGCAGCATTTGTGCACCGCCGCCCTCAGTGTCAGCCAGTTTGCCGTGGCATACGGACCTCCATCGCAGTGTTTAACACTGGTAGCATGCCGCGACAGCGTGGACGTGAACCGTATGTGCACTTGACGGATTTTGGCGAGGGCGTATAGTGGGCATGCGGGAGGCCGGCTGGACGTACCGCCGAACTGATCAACACGTGGGGCGTGAGGTCTCCACAGTACATCGACGTTGTCGCCAGTGGTCGGCGGAAGGTGCACGTGCCCGTCGACCTGGGACCGGACCGCAGCGACGCACGGATGCACGCCAAGACCGTAGGATCCTACGCAGTGCCGTAGGGGACCGCACCGCCACTTCCCAGCAAATTAGGGACACTGTTGCTGCTGGGGTATCGGCGAGGACCATTCGCAACCGTCTCCATGAAGCTGGGCTACGGTCCCGCACACGGTTAGGCCGTCTTCCGCTCACGCCCCAACATCGTGCAGCCCGCCTCCAGTGGTGTCGCGACAGGCGTGAATGGAGGGACGAATGGAGACGTGTCGTCTTCAGCGATGAGAGTCGCTTCTGCCTTGGTGCCAATGATGGTCGTATGCGTGTTTGGCGCCGTGCAGGTGAGCGCCACAATCAGGACTGCATACGATCGAGGCACATAGGGCCAACACCCGGCATCATGGTGTGGGGAGCGATCTCCTACACTGACCGTACACCTCTGGTGATCGTCGAGGGGACACTGAATAGTGCACGGTACATCCAAACCGTCGTCGAACCAATCGTTCTACCATTCCTAGACCGGCAAGGGAACTTGCTGTTTCAACAGGACAATGCACGTCCGCATGTATCCCGTGCCACCCAACGTGCTCTAGATGGTGTAAGTCAACTACCCTGGCCAGCAAGATATCCGGATCTGTCCCCCATTGAGCATGTTTGGGACTGGATGAAGCGTCGTCTCACGCGGTCTGCACTTCCAGCACAAACGCTGGTCCAACTGAGGCGCCAGGTGGAAATGGCATGGCAAGCCGTTCCACAGGACTACATCCAGCATCTCTACGATCGTCTCCATGGGAGAATAGCAGCCTGCATTGCTGCGAAAGGTGGATATACACTGTACTAGTGCCGACATTGTGCATGCTCTGTTGCCTGTGTCTATGTGCCTGTGGTTCTGTCAGTGTGATCATGTGATTTATCTGACCCCAGGAATGTGTCAATAAAGTTTCCCCTTCCTGGGACAATGAATTCACGGTGTTCTTATTTCAATTTCCAGAAGTGTATATGTGTATACGAATTAGCTTATTTTAAATTGAGTTAAATTTGTAAATACTTTGACATGTCCCATATCCTTGTAAAAAGAGATCTACGAATGAATAAAGCTACTACTACTATTACTACTACTTAATTGTGGTGCAATAAATTGCTTGCTACGCGGAGACGCGTTAAGGTGACGTGGTGCTAGTAACAGTGAACTGGGGAAAGTCCCACCATTCTACATCTACATCTACATCTACATCCATACTCCGCAAGCCACCTGATGGTGTGTGGTCGGAGGGTACCCTGAGTACCTCTATCGGTTCTCCCTTCTATTCCAGTCTCGTATTGTTCGTGGAAAGAAGGATTATCGGTATACCTCTGTGTGGGCTCTAATCTCTCTGATTTTATCCTCATGGTCTCTTCGCGAGATATATGTAGGAGGGAGCAATATACTGCTTGACTTTTCGGTGAAGGTATGTTTTCGAAACTTTAACAAAAGCCCGTACCGAGCTACTGAGCGTCTCTCCTGCAGAGTCTTTCACTGGAGTTTATCTATCATCTCCGTAACGCTTTCGCGATTATTAAATGATCCTGTAACGAAGCGCGGTGCTCTCCGTTGCTCTTCTCCACCTCTTCCATCAACACTATCTGGTACGCATCCTACACTGCTGAGCAGTATTCAAGCAGTGGGCGAACAAGCGTTCTGTAACCTACTTCCTTTGTTTTCGTATTGCATTTCCTTAGGATTTTTCCAATGAATCTCAGTGTGCATCTGCTTTACCGACGATCAACTTTATATGATCATTCCATTTTAAATCACTCCTAATGCGTACTCCCAGATAATTTATGGAATTAACTGCTTCCAGTTGCTGACCTGCTATATTGTAGCTAAATGATGAGGGACCTATCTTTCTATGTATTCGCAGCACATTACACTTGCCTACATTGAGATTCAATTGCCATTCCCTGCACCATGCGTCAATTCGCTGCAGATCCTCCTGCATTTCAGTACAATTTTCCATTGTTACAACCTCTCGATACACCACAGCATCATCTGCAAAAAGCCTCAGTAAACTTCCGATGTCATCACAAGGTCATTTATGTATATTGCGAATAGCAACGGTCCTACGACACTCCACTGCGGCACACCTGAAATCACTCTTACTTCGGAAGACTTGTCTCCATTGAGAATGACATGCTGCGTTCTGTTATCTAGGAACTCTTCAATCAGTGAATTTATGTGAATTAATTTTGATTTTGAGCGACGACGTCCGTATATCAGATTTCAAATACGTTCACGTAGCACCGAAAATATGCAATTACCACTTCTTGTTCCTTATTCATACTTCATCGTTTGATGCTGTCTTTCTGTCCTACACGTTTGTCAAATTGTTTTTCCTCAAGCTATATTAATTCCTCAGAAAGTATACATGTATAACATTTTGTACACAAGTTTACGTATAATTTCTTACATAAATGGCACGAATGAAAGAAAAATAAGAGAAAAGAAAATGTCCATATAAAAATCCGCCACACTGCTTTCGACAGTCACGCCAAGGGTCACAATATGAGATGACGCCACAGTCCTGTCACACCCAAAACTATTTCACTCTCTGCAGCAACAGCAGCACGCTGTCTCCAACACTGAAGATCTCTGTAGTTGAATTGATTACGAATCTGTACTATGAAAACCGTGTCGGATTGTATACTATGAAGGGTTTGGGGCTGGCAATGATAGCTGACTGGTGAAGGTCTCTGCTACGACCAGACGGTGTTACGGAACTTCATTACGGCTCTGTTCGCAGCATGGAGCCAGTCCCCCCCCCCCCCCTGTACCGCGGCAGACGCCTTACACAACGCTCTTTCTCCCGGTGTCGCGTCCGACACAAGCCGGTGCAGACGAGAGCCACACAGCGTCACGTAACAAAGGCTGTGCGGGTAGTGGCGGCTTCGAGGAAGACCCTCATTACGACAGCAGTTGTGCCCTGGCAGTTTTCTGCGCACAGCATCAAACGTCTCCCGCATCGCGACTGACTGGGTTTCGGCGAACCAGCTTTAAGGTACGGTTCACAAGATAGAATAACTGTCAGAAGTAGGAAACCAGTTTGATTCCTGCATATACGTATTCCTCGCTCCACGGCTGTGTCATCTGAAACAAAAGAGTCGCATTTCCTAACAGTCACGGGCTGCAGATGAAATAATTCTTTATTTACTGACTATCGTTTCCATCTGGCTTCTTTCTTATATAGGTTGCAGCCTACTCTTTAATATATACACTAACGAAATCGTATAGCAATGGAAAATGAAACTGTAGAAATTACACTTACAACTTTAACCAACAATATTATTTAATGGCGCCGGCCGAGGTGGCCGAGCGGTTCTAGGCGCTGCACTCTGGAACCGCGCGACCGCTACGGTCACAGGTTCGAATACTGCCTCGGGCATGGATGTGTGTGATGTTCTTGGGTTACTTAGGTTTAAGAAGTTTTAAGTTCTAGGGGACTGATGACCTCCTAAGTTAAGTCCCATAGTGCTCAGAGCCATTTGAACCATTTTTATGTAATGGCAATGCTATTCGCAGATAATACAGATAATAATCTCGAACAGTGAAGATAGATTGCTGGGAGGTGCCTAAGAACTTCACAAAATGTGCCAGATATGTAACATGTCAATATCAATATATAAGCGGAAATCATGACTTTCTGTGGAAAAACTCAATAAAAACGATAACAGTATCGGAAAAGACCATAGAGTAAGTAAACAGACCAAAGTTTCTAGGGCCCATGCTATTGTACAGAGGAGACCTAGATAAAAGTGACAAAATTGAGAACTTCAGTTACCTAAACGGTACGATTAGTAGATCTCTGCAAAATAAAATAAGAACAGACACTTGTTATAAATTTCATAGACTTATGTCGTTAGCAACATTGTTATATTGGAGCGACTCTTGAGTAATTAAAAATGACATGAAATTACTCAGTGTATAGCAGGATAGAGAAAGTTGCATCGTAAAAGAACTTTTGACATTCTGAAGGAAATTAAAATATTTTACACGAATGAAAATTTAGTTTGTTGCGAATGGAGAAGTCAAGTTTACCACTAGATTTTTGACAATATATTCCGCAAGGTAAGCGATTCACTGGCAGACCAGAAAAAAGATGGAGGGATAAAATCTACCTGCAACAGGCAGAGCAAGGCCTAACACATGACAGGACAGGAAGAAGGAGAAGATTTACTAAGGATTTAACTCTTCTGATCGCCTTCAGTTATCAGTAAATTATTTACAACAGTCTACATGCCAATTTTCGCACTGAGACTTCAAACAAAATTAAAAGTTATCTTGCGAGACTTTTATTTTATATTACGCCGCAGTAAGAACGGTAAGCTTCATAAATAATTATGATATCAAAATACGATCGGAAGATCTAAACCGGTCATAAGTGAAGAATTATTTAAAATGAAAACGAAACACTTTCTTAATCAGTACAATGAAAAACCACCCTTTTTTTTATTCACTCGATGACTACTTTAGGGTTGGGCCACGTAGTCGAAAATGGCAGTTCCGAAAATGGAAAAAAAACATATCAAAGATGTGCAAACGAACAGTTACTGCGCGAGTTCTGCAAAATTGTATTTATTTGATCAGGAATCGATTCAACTGTACATTTCACCAGTTTTTCAGTGTAAAGATATCCTTAGGAAACACGTGATTTTTCATTGCTCCTAACATTTGCTGGCAAGAAAACGTGGGAGAAAGTAAGTAAAATTGTTTTGAAATGTTGTCGGGTATTGTGCAGGGTGCCGTCGTAGCAATGAATTTATTATATAGCCAGATTAATGTTAGCTCTGGAATATTACAACAGACGATGATAGTACGCTGATAGGAAAAAGAAGGAGATGTGCGACATGAACAATCGTAGGCGTGTTTCTACTTAAAAGTAATGTTTATTCAAATTTCGGCCGGCCACTGTAGCCGAGCGGTTCTAGGCGCTGCAGTCCGGAACCGCGCTGCTGCTTCTGTCGCAGGTTCGAATCCTGCCTCAGGCATGGATGTGAGTGATGTCCTTAGGTTAGTTAGGTTTAAATAGTTCTAAGTTCTAGGGAACTGATGACCTCAGATGTTAAGTCCCATAGTGCTCAGAGCCAGTTGAACCTTTCTTTTTCAAATTTCGAGCCAGTCGCATAAGATTGGGGACAGTAGCGCCAATATAAGGATGCAAATCAGGTTTGCTTTAAATAAAGGACTTGGTTGGTTGATTTTAGTCAACAATGCCTTTAAGGTGACAAAGACTGCGAGAAGCTGTGTGTTGCTTCTGTCAGACTGCAGAAATACTTGGCAGGAATGTAGCCACTGTAGGTGGTTACTGGCAGTGTTGGTCACAAGAATGCTCGCGTGGAAAAAGACCAGGCTCCGGACAGCCAGGTGACACTACCGAGACGAAAGGCTATCGTGTTCGGCGTGTGGCTCTGGTGCATCGTACTGAATCTACAGCAGCAGTATCAGCAGCAATTAGCGCCACAGTGACTCAACGAACATTTACAAACCGGTTACTTCAAGGACCGAGCCAGACGCCCTGTAGCTTGCATTCCACTGGACCCTAACCACCGCCGTTTGGCACTTTAGTGGTGTCAAGCGAGAGCTCATCTACATCTACATCTACATTCATACTCCGCAAGTCATCTGACGGTGTGTGGCGGAGGCTACCTCAAGTACCTCTATCGGTTCTCCCTTCTATTCCAGTCTCGTATTGTTCGTGAAAAGAAGGATTGTCGGTATGCTTCAATGCGGGCTCTAATCCCCCTGACTTTATCCTCATGGTCTCTTCGCGAGATATACGTAGGAGGGAGCAATATACTGCTTGACTCTTCGGTGAAGGTATGTTCTCGAAACTTTAACAAAAGCCCGTACCGAGCTACTGAGTGTCTCTCCTGCAGAGTCTTCCATTGGAGTTTATCTATCATCTCCGTAACGCTTTCGCGATTACTAAATGATCCTGTAACGAAGCGCGCTGCTTTCTGTTGGATCTTCTCTATCCCTTCTATCAACCCTATCTGGTACGGATCCCACACTGCTGAGCAGTATTCAAGCAGTGGGCGAACAAGTCTACTGTAACCTACTTCCTTTGTTTTCGGGTTGCATTTCCTTAGGATTCTTCCAATGAATCTCAATCTGGCATCTGCTTTACCGACGATCAACTTTATATGATCATTCCATTTTAAATCACTCCTAAAGCATGCTTCCACATAATTTATGGAATGAACTGCTTCCAGTTGCTGACCTGCTATATTGTAGCTAAATGATATGGGATCTTTCTTCCTATGTATTCGCAAACATTACACTTGTCTACATTGAGATTCAACTGCCATTCCCTGCACCATGCGTCAATTCGTTGCAGATCCTCCTGCATTTCAGTACAATTTTCCATTGTTACAACCTCTCGATACACCACAGTATCATCTGCAAAAAGCCTCAGTAAACTTCCGATGTCATCCACAAGGTCATTTATGTATATTGTGAATAGTAACGGTAATATGGCACTCCCCTGCGGCACACCTGAAATTACTCTTCCTTCGGAAGACTTCTCTCTATTGAGAATGACATAATGCGTTCTTTTATCTAGGAACTCTTCAATCCAACCACACAATTGGTCTGATAGTCCATACGCTCTTACTTTGTTCATTAAACGACTGTGCGGAACTGTATCGAACGCCTTGTAGAAGTCAAGAAACACGGCATCTACCTGTGAACCCGTGTCTATGGCCCTCTGAGTCTCGTGGAGGAATAGCGCGAGCTGGGTTTCACACGACGTCTTTTTCGAAACTCATGCTGATTCCTACAGAGTAGGTTTCTAGTCTCCAGAAAAGTCATTATACTCGAACATAATACGTGTTCCAAAATTCTACTACTGATGGACGTTAGAGATATAGGTCTATGGTTCTGCACATCTGTTCGACATCCCTTCTTGAAAACGGGAATGACCTGTGCCCTTTTCCAATCCTTTGGAACGCTACGCTCTTTTGGAGACCTACGGTACACCGCTGCAAGAGTGCAAGTTCCTTCGTGTACTGTGTGTAAAATCTAACTGGTATCCCATCCGGTCCAGCGGCCTTTCCTCTTTTGAGCGATTTTAATTGTTTCTCTATCCCTCTGTCGTCTATTTCGATGTCCACCATTTTGTCATCTGTGCACAATCTAGAGAAGGAACTACAGTGCAGTCTTGCTCTGTGAAACAGCTTTGGAAAAAGACATTTAGTATTTCGGCCTTTAGCCTGTCATCCTCTGTTTCAGTACCATTTTGGTCACAGAGTGTCTGGGCATTTTGTTTTGATCCACCTACCGCTTTGACATAAGACCAAAATTTCTTACGATTTTCTGCCAAGTCAGTACATAGAACTTCACTTTCGAATTCATTGAACGACTCCCGCAAGTCCCTCCTCACATTACATTTCGATTCGCGTAATTTTTGTTTGTCCGCAAGGCTTTTGCTATGTTTATGTTTGCTGTGAAGTTCCCTTTGCTTCCGCAGCAGTTTTCTAACTCGGTTGTTGTACCACGATGGCTCTTTTCCATCTCTTACGATCTTGCTTGGCACATACTCATCTAACGCATATTGTACGATGGTTTTGAACTTTGTCCACTGATCCTCAACACTATCTGTACTTGAGACAAAACTTTTGTATTGAGCCGTCAGGTACACTGTAATCTAGTTTTTGTCACTTCTGCTAAACAGAAAAATCTTCCTATTTTTTTAATATTTTTATTTACGGCTGAAATCATCGATGCTTTATGATCGCTGATTCACGGTTCTGCGTTAACTGTTTCAAATAGTTTGGGTCTGTTTGTCACCAGAAGGTCTAATATGTTATCGCCACTAGTCGGTTCTCTGTTTAACTGCTCAAGGTAGTTTCGAGATAAAGCACTTAAAAAAATTTCACTGGATTCTGTGTCCCTGCCACCTGTTATGAACGTTTGAGTCTCCCAGACTATATCCGGCAAATTAAAACCTCCACCCAGAACTGTAACATGGTGGGGAAATCTACTCGAAATACTCATTGTAGGGCAGGGTGGAGTTCTGTTGTGTTTTCTGATGAAAGCTGATTCTGCCTCGGTGCCAGTGATAGCAGTCTGTTGCTAGGAGACCAGTTGAGGGCCTGCAACCAGCTCACCTGTGTGCTAGACACTCAGGGCAAACACCTGGGGTGCGAATTTCGTATGGTAGTGGGAGCACTCTAGTGATTATTCCACGCACCTTGACTGCAAATTTGCGTGTCAGTCTTATTTGCTATGCCGTCACTCATGAACAGCATTCCAAGTGGTGTCTTCCAATAGGATAACGCTCGTCCAAATACCGCTGTTGTAAATTAACATGCTATACTGAGTGTCGACATGTTGCCTTGTGGTGATCGATCACCAGATCTGTCTGCAGTTGACCACATATGGGACATCATAGGATGACACAAGGACATCATTGGATGATAACTTCACAAACAGCGTTAACCGCCCCTATATTGAACGTCGAATTGGATATCCGGCCCTTGTACAACACAATGCATGTACGTTTGCATGATTGCAGTCAACATTCTGAGGGGTACAACAGTATTTAATGTACCAGCATTTCACATTTGCAATGAATTATCTCGCACTCACGTTAACCTGTCACCCTGCAACGTTAATCACTTAAATGTGTAACCTAGACAAATATATTCCCGATTTCCATTTCTCTACATTAATTACTTTTTAGTGTTGCGATTCTTTTACCGCCAGTGTAAATTCGTTGATAGTAGGTAGTAATTTTGCTCTGGTTTTGGGATTTCCAAGTTTTTGACTTGTTTTACTCAGCAAGTTACCTAATATAGGGGGAGGCTGTACTCGTTTTGAAGCTGCCCGTTGATGAATAATCGGTTTGTGGCTTTCTCCAGATGCTTCATGTTCTATGAATTTTATACTGAAGCCTCTGCTGAATTAGCTCTAGAATATGGTGGAAATGTGGACAGTGAGTGGGTGACAGAAATGCTTGGAGTTATACACGCATAAAAAAGTTTTGCATCACCTCGAATCCGAGAGTTCCGGAACCTATACAAAAAATTCGAATAGAGATAAACATAAACATCATTTCCGTCCTTTTTAAAGCTCATGAAAACCACACATTCCATGTTGTACCACCATACAGCTAGACTTTCAGAGGTGGTGGTCCAGATTGCTGTATACACCGGTAGCTCTAATACCCAGTAGAACCTCCTCTTGCATTCACGCATGCCTGTATCCGTCGTGGCACACTAACCACAAGTTCATCAAGGCACTGTTGGTCCAGATTGTCCCACTCCTCAACGGCGATTCGGCGTAGATTCCTCGGAGTAGTTGGTGGTCACATCGTCCATAAACAGCCCTTTTCAATCTATTCCAGGCATGTTCGATAGGGTTCATGTCTGAAGAAGATGCTGGCCACTCTAGTCGAGCGATGTCGTTATCCTAAAGGAAGTTATGCGCAAAATGTTCACGATGTGCGCTCGTCCTCTCGTCCATGAAGACGAATTCCTCGCCAATATGCTGTCGATATCGTTGCACTATTGGTCGGAGGATGTCATTCACGTATCGTACAGCCGTTACATCGCCTTCCATGACCACCAGCGGCGTACGTCGGCCCAACGTAATGCCACCCCAAAACATCAGGGAACCTCCACCTTGCTGCACTCACTGGACAGTGTGTCTAAGGCGTTCAACCTGACCGGGTTGCCTTCAAACACATCTCCGACGATTGTCTGGTTGAAGGCACATGAGACACTCACCGGTGAAGAGAACGTGGTGCCAGTCCTGTACCGTCCATTCGGCATGTTGTTGGGCTCATGTGTACCGCGCAGCATGGTGTCGTGGTTGCGAAGATGGACCTCGCCACGGACGCCGGGAGTGAAGTAGCGCATCATGCAGCCTATTGCACACAGTCTGAGTCGTAACACCATTCTTATTCGTCGTCTGTCAGAGATCATTGGAACGGCGGAAAGTTCCACGGGACTGGAAGAAGGCCCAGGCCATAGAAATCTATAAAAAGGGTAGAAAATCGGATGCACATAATTACCGGCCAATTTCACTGACATCCATTTGTTGTAGAATCATGGAACATATTTTGTGTTCAGATATAATGACCTTTCTAGACTCTGAGAAGCTCATCTACAGAAACCAGCACGGTTTTAAGAAACAGCGGTCATGTAGGACACAGCTGGCCCTCTTCGTACATGATATACAACAGGCTCTAGATACCGGCTCCCAGGTTGATACCATATTTCTCGACTTTCGAAAGGCTTTAGACTCAGTTCCGCAGTGCCGCTTGCTGCAAAAAGTGGGTGCTTACGGTCTATTCCATGACATATGCGGTTAGATAGAAAGTTTTCTAACAGACAGAGAGCAGTATGTCGTCCTGAACGGGGTAACTTCAACAGAAACAAACGTACCTTCAGGTGTGCTCCAGGGCACAGTAATAGGTCCTCTGCTTTTTACTATTTACATAAACGATCTGGTTGATGGTATTGACAGTGGCCTTAGACTGTTTGCCGATGATGCTATAGGCTACAGGAAAGTAGTACCACACGAAAGTTGTGATCAAATCAATGATGATTTGCAGGAAATAAATGCGTGGTGTAATGACTGGCAGTTATCTCTCAATATTAGTAAGTGTAAACTACTGCGTATAACAAGGCGAAAAATCCTCATTAATGGGCGAGTACAAAATAAATGCCCAGTATTTTGAAGCGGTAACGTCCGTCAAGTATCTGGGTGTGACTATTCGAAATGATCTCAAGCTGAATGATCAGATGACGCAAGTAACGGGTAAGGCGAACTCTAGGCTGAGGTTTATTGGTAGAATTCTGAAGCGATGCAGTCATTCAACAAAGGAAATAGCTTACAGTACGTAATTTCGTCTAGTCTTGGAGTATTGTTCGTCTGTATGGGACCCTTACCAGCTGGGTCTCATTCAACAGATTGAGAAGGTCCAAAGAAGAGCGGCAAGATTAGTGACTGGTACGTTTAGCCATCGCGAGAGCGTTACAAATCTCATAGAAAGTTTGAAGTGGGACACATTTGCAGACAGACGACGTGCTGAACGAAAGAGGCAGTTCTAGGCGCTTGAGTCTGGAACCGCGCTGCTGCTACGGTTGCAGGTTCGAAACCTGCCTCGGGCATGGATGTGTGTGATGCTAAGTAGGTTTAAGTATTTCTAATCCCATAGTGCTTAGAGCTATTTAAACCATTTGAACGGAAGGGCTGTTCACTAAATTTCGAAATCCGATCTTCACCAAGGATATAGAGCATATATTATTGCCAACAACTTTCAAATCGCACAATTATCACCATTCAAAGATAAGAGAAATAAGAGCTCATACTGCGGCGTTTAGACGTTTTACCCTCACTCGATCCGCGAGTGGAACAGAGAGGGGGGGGGGGATGAATATAACTTTGGCGCGAATTGTGCCCTTCGGCACACACCGCTTGGTGGCTAGCGGAGTATGTATGCTGTTGTAGATAGGCTATGTAGATGTAGACTTCCTGTGGCTGCACAAAAAGCATTATTCAATATGGTGGCGTTGCTGACAGGGTTCCTCCGAACCATAATCCGTAGGTGGCGGTCATTGACAGCAGTAGTAGCCCTTGGGCGGCCTGAGCGAGGTGTGTCATGTACAGATCCTATCTCTCTGTATCTCCTCCGTGTCCGAACAACATCGCTTTGCAGAATGAGATTTTCACTCTGCAGCGGAGTGTGCGCTGATATGAAACTTCCTGGCAGATTAAAACTGTGTGCCCGACCGAGGCTCGAACTCGGGACCTTTGCCTTTCGCGGGCAAGTGCTCTACCAACTGAGCTACCGAAGCACGAGTCACGCACAGTCCTCACAGCTTTACTTCTGCCAGTATCTCGTCTCCTACCTTCCAAACTTTACAGAAGCTCTCCTGCACTTGCCCGCGAAAGGAAAAGGTCCCGAGTTCGAGTCTCGGTCGGGCACACAGTTTTAATCTGCCAGGAAGTTTCAACATCGCTTTGATTCATTCCGAGTCGCCTGTACACTTCCCTTGTTGAGAGCCCTTCCTAGCACAAAGTAAAAATGCGGACGCTATCGAACCGTGGTATAGGCCGTCTAGACAAGGTTGAGCTACAGACAACACGAGCCGTGTACCTCCTTCCTGGTGGAATGAATGGAAGTGATCGGATGTCGGACCCCTCCGTCTAATAGGCGCTGCTCATGCATGGTTGTTTATATCATTGGGCGGATTTAGTGACATCTCTGAACAGTCAAAGGGACTATGTCTGTGATACAATATCCACAGTCAACGTCTATCTTCAGGAGTTCTGGCAACCGGGGTGATTCAAAACTTTTTTTTGATGTGTGTATTTAAAAACAACTGTTGCACTAACTGTACACAGACAGAAAAACCCAAATGAAAGCAACCACCTCTCCTTGTCTCGCCGACTAACAATGACAGGCGTGTGCAGCCGATGATGTACACTGTCTGAGAAATGGTGACAGATTTTGCAGCTCCAGAGTGGTCCACTGCCGTCTTGTTGCACACAAAACACGAATGGTTCAACTGCACAACAGAGTAGTGTTTGTTTGACGATTAATTCTTTTGCTTCCGTCATAATGTCAAAGCGGAGCTCTTCTCCTTCGCTATTACTTTTTCTCTGAAGGATAATAATAGTAATAGTAATAATAATAATAATTAACAATAATAATAATCTTCTGGCAGTGTAAAATATTCTCGTTATTCAGACAGTATGAAATCAGGCTTAAAACTCGAGCTTCCGAAGATGATCGCCAATTTCTTCGCCAGGAGTCGACTGTTTGCCGGCAGGGAAGTCTGTCTTCTTTACAGTTGCGTTAAAGCTTGTAAATTGCTCGACTGACGCCGTTTGGAATTTTAATTTCTATTGGCGAATTGATGTCATCAGGAAGGTGGTATTCGTATTGGTAAATGTGGAAAACTGGCAGTGAGGCAGTGAGTTCCACTATGCCATGAGACTGTGATTGAGGGGCAAATAAGGAACAGAGACTTTGCACCATGCAGTCAGTCAGTTCTTGACGAAGAATATGATGATCATTTTTGAAACCTAGAGCTTTAATTTCGATTCGATCCGGTATGAACACCGAGCAGATTTTACAGAAGGATGCCTCCCTGAAAAACTTCCATGTCAAATCCTTCACTCTGCTAACAGCTACAAAAAGAAGCTGTAAATTTTTAATTGTCAAATTTTCTAACTATCGGGAAGCTTAGCTCCGTAATCGATGTGGTGCACCAGTGTAAGTATGTATAGTTAATGTGCTCTGATGTGGAAACTGTAAGACTAGAAAGTTCATCTAATATGGACCTAGCAGGTGGGCTTGCCCATTTGGATGACTTTGGCCTATTACAGTTACCACACCGATACATTAACGGGATGTAGTTTTGGTGGTGTATAACATCGATCACAGAGTTAATTGGACAGAATTTGCATTGAAATCAGTAGGAGGTAAGCTGAAAAGTTTTTTTTTAGGAATAATAGGAATCATTCAATTAATAAAATCTTCTCAGGCTTATAGCCGCGTCCAATGGTTAAAATCTCACTAGCTTTCGGCTGATATCTCTTCGGCCGTTGTCAAAGCCGTAAATGACTGCCACGTCGCTTTGGCGTCACTGTTAGGTAACAGCGATGCTGGCTTTGACGCCACCGTTGGCCTCTTCCTCGGCAAGTATGGTGAAGTTTTCGGACCGCGTCCGTCGCACCCGCTTCAACTTCGCGATGGTGTTTTCAGATATTTTTATGTCTATAGATTTTTACATAGCGCTAACAGGAAATCCCTTCGTTCTCATAATGACAGATGTTTCGTCGACTAGGTGTCGGTGTCGGATTTCTATAGTCTGTTCTGCTACAGCAAATTTTTCGGTATAGCATAGACGTGAGCACCCCGCATGTTCCGTCAAGCGTTGCTCCACAGTGCATACTGTCTGGCCGACGTAGCAGCAGCCACACTGTTGTGGTACCTTGTACACTCCAGGCGTTCTGAGCTATATCATCCTTCACAGGCCTCATGATCGGTCTAATTTTTTCCGAAGGCTTGGCTATACAGGATGTTCGTAAATTCCCGTTACAAACGAGTTGTAGAGGGGACTAAGTACATAATATCTTGAATAGAAACCCATGCCTGGAAACGTACTGTTTCCGTTCTACTACGGTTTCAACTCACTTGTGTAAAGTCTCAGAGTTACTTGTCCTGGTATGTAATAGGGTACACAGGATAACGTGGACTACTTCTTGTGGGGTCATATGAAAAGTTGATTTTACGAGACTCTTGTAGAGACAGGGGGAGATCTTCTGACACAAGTTCTGGCCTCTGCACTAGAAATTGAAGAGACACCTAGAGGAATGGAGGGTGTGCACCAGAAAATCCTTCATAGGTACAACGTCTGTAACAACGTTGGTAGTCGTGTGGCGGAATCGCTTTGTAGTATTTCGTGACTTTAATTACTTATAAATGATATTTCAGGTACATAAAAACATCTGTTACCGATTGTCAGCGTAACAATTCTTTTGATCTCAAAAACGATTATCCCGGCTAATATTTGTCACTGTGCTAAACAAATTTCCACTTGACGTTGTGTAGAAATGTTGTCTGTAAAGTCCTGTGAGTGGCACTAAATTGAATATCATTTATTAGATTTTACACAACTGTTACTTAAGATGGAAGCACTTTTCTCTAGCAAAAGGAACATTTAGTCACAAAATACTACCCGTGCACAAGACGTATGTCTCCTATCAAAATATTTCATGTAAATCGTCCGAAGTAATTAGGCTTCATAAGTCAGCAAATAAGAAATTGATATTGTGTAACGTGCTGTGAGCACTATTTTTAAAGATTCAATCAGAATTGAATTCTGTCTTTTAAAGTAGATTCTAGACCACCGGTGCACATTTAATCCATTCATTTATATCTAACAACATTCATGTTTGTTAAAATTCTCGATTCAAAACTGCCGCGGAGATATTTTTGCTAAGATGGCGGCAGTCAGACGATAGTCAATTTGTCTATTGTTACTCTCGATTCCTTTTATATCAAGTTAATATATTCAGATAAAAGTCCTTAAGCCTTTTGTTCTCTATTCTTTAGCTTTTAAAAGTATTCTCAATGAAAAATGTTTCATATTTTTTATACCAGCTACTAGTAAACTCCGCAGTAAGTTACTATCGCTAATGGCAGCACTCCTAATTGCGGAGGTGAAAATTAACACTTAAAACATTAATTAGATTGGATTACAAATGAAATAAATACAATTCCACGTCTAGACAATAGCGACTCTATTTTTCAAATAATAATTAACAACATAGTTACAGGTTTTCTCTTTCCGGACCTCATATGTCTCAAGTCCGAACAGTTCATCGGTTACCACAGGAAGAACAACTGAATCACAATTATCACAGACAATTAAAAAAGATTATAATTGTCGTTGTCTATGAATGTAGTTCTCTAATAATAGTTTTAATTCACACAGAAATTAAATTGTTACAGAAATAATGAAAAATTATTGTCATTTTTACACATACAATCTTTTTTATACGTAATATGGATAATATTAGTTGAAGCTTGTACACAGTTCATTTTAACATCTTGTGGCTAAAACGCAGTGTCGTGTATGTTACAGTCGTCACGTAGAGCCGTTGTTGTAGGGAATCAGTACTGCTCTGTACGCAGAGTATCCTGGGTTCCTTTTTGTTTTGCAGTATTGTAAACACGTAATGTTTGAGTGTTGATACAGTCAAATCAGCTTCAGTGATAAGTGGATGAGCCGGCCGAAGTTGCCGTTGGATTCTAGGCGCTGCAGTCTGGAATCGCGAGACCGCTACGGTCGCAGGTTCGAATCCTGCCTCGGGCATGGATATGTGTGATTTCCTTAGGTTAGTTAGGTTTAACTAGTTCTAAGTTATAGGGGACTCATGACCTCAGAAGTTGAGCCCCATAGTGCTCAGAGTCATTTTTTGATATGTGGGTGTTTCTGTATGTTGCCTTTCTAATTGTAACCTAGTGTATTACGTCACGCCTAATCCAGTTCGTCAAGCGGAAGTGGGTGAGTTAAACATCTGAATGGAAACCGTCCTACAACGGAAACGGTATGTTTCCAGAAATGGATTCATAGTCAAAGAACTATGTACTCATTCCATACTACAATTCCCAGAAGTCCGTAACGAGAATTTCCGGACATCCCGTATCACGGCGAGGCCACGGCGGCACGGCTATCAATTGCCACTTGACAGTGACCGGAAAGAGCTCGGTCGGTTCAGCTACGTGACCGGCTAGAAACCCGATACGATTTTATTAATTCATATCGCCACAAGACCAGGTATTCATACAGAACCATTCGACGTCTCAAATACACTCCTGGAAATGGAAAAAAGAACACATTGACACCAGTGTGTCAGACCCACCATACTTGCTCCGGACACTGCGAGAGGGCTGTACAAGCAATGATCACAAGCACGGCACAGCGGACACACCAGGAACCCCGGTGTTGGCCGTCGAATGGCGCTAGCTGCGCAGCATTTGTGCACCGCCGCCGTCAGTGTCAGCCAGTTTGCCGTGGCATACGGACCTCCATCGCAGTCTTTAACACTGGTAGCATGCCGCGACAGCGTGGTTGTGAACCGTATGTGCAGTTGACGGACTTTGAGCGAGGGCGTATAGTGGGCATGCGGGAGGCCGGGTGGACGTACCGCCGAATTGCTCAACACGTGGGGCGTGAGGTCTCCACAGTACATCGACGTTGTCGCCAGTGGTCGGCGGAAGGTGCACGTGCCCGTCGACCTGGGATCGGACCGCAGCGACGCACGGATGCACGCCAAGACCGTAGGATCCTACGCAGTGCCGTAGGGGACCGCACCGCCACTTCCCAGCAAATTAGGGACACTGTTGCTCCTGGGGTATCGGCGAGGACCATTCGCAACCGTCTCCATGAAGCTGGGCTACGGTCCCGCACACCATTAGGCCGTCTTCCGCTCACGCCCCAACATCGTGCAGCCCGCCTCCAGTAGTGTCGCGACAGGCGTGAATGGAGGGACGAATGGAGACGTGTCGTCTTCAGTGATGAGAGTCGCTTCTGCCTTGGTGCCAATGATGGTCTTATGCGTGTTTGGCGCCGTGCAGGTGAGCGCCACAATCAGGACTGCATACGACCGAGGCACACAGGGCCAACACCCGGCATCATGGTGTGGGGAGCGATCTCCTACACTGGCCGTACACCTCTGGTGATCGTCGAGGGGACACTGAATAGTGCACGGTACATCCAAACCGTCATAGAACCCATCGTTCTACCATTCCTAGACCTGCAAGGGAACTTGCTGTTCCAACAGGACAATGCACGTCCGCATGTATCCCGTGCTACCCAACGTGCTGTAGAAGGTGTAAGTTAACTACCCTGGCCAGCAAGATCTCCGGATCTGTCCCCCATTGAGCATGTTTGGGACTCGATGAATCGTCGTCTCACGCGGTCTGCACGTCCAGCCCGAACGCTGGTCCCACTGAGGCGCCAGATGGAAATGGCATGGCAAGCCGTTCCACAGGACTACATCCAGCATCTCTACGATCGTCTCCATAGGAGAATAGCAGCCTGCATTGCTGCGAAAGGTGGATATACACTGTACTAGTGCCGACATTGTGCATGCTCTGTTGCCTGTGTCTATGTGCCTGTGGTTCTGTCAGTGTGATCATGTGATGTATCTGACCCCAGGAATGTGTCAATAAAGTTTCCCCTTCCTGGGACAATGAATTCACGGTGTTCTTATTTCAATTTCCAGGAGTGTGTTTGAAAAACCTTTAAATGGATTTTTGGAGCATTACTGATGCAGGAAATTTTCGGTAGAACAAAATCATAGCAACCGTACTTTTCTAAATGCAGGGTATTACTGTAGTCACTTGACTACGTTTGACTTACACGTGCCGCCACGCCGTGGAACTTACTGCCGACGAACCTTTTGGCAGGCACACCTCTGAATTATGCTGGTCCGTGCCGTTTACTGTGTGCTCCCAGTAAGCGACAGTGACGTAGGTGGCGCGCGAAATGGAGGGTGCTACGCGATACGAGATTACTACGTCATTGGCCTCCTACGCTGCAGGCGAGCCGCCCCTGCATGTAGGCCGCACGTGATGCGTCAGCAGCAGGAGCAGCAGCGCTAATGACACACACACACATGCGATCAGGCACGGCTTGTGCCATGCCTGCCTGTGGTGGGATCTGCCCGACAGCTGCTGCTTGCCACGGGCCGCAAGGTCCGTTCAGTGTGAGTAAACAAGGCGGACGTGCTCTGGGCACGGACAGCCCGCCTGTACCTGTTAAGCCTCAATAAATTAATGCAAATGTTCCCCCAGAGACCTGCAAGCCACCACATCTGTAAATTGTGCAGTTTTCTCATTCCGTCAGCCCCCTCCCCCCCCAAAAAAAACAACTAACCGACCTAATATGGAGACTGCATCTCTCCAACGTGTTCAGAGGCCTTATTCATATCATTTCTAAGTCGCAGTACGCCTCCGTAGCGTAGCGGTAGCATTACTGCCTACCACGCAGTGGACTGGGTCTTGTGTGTCCATCATAATTTTCATCATCACTGACTCGCAAGTGACCGAAGTGGCGTCAACTAAAAAGAACTTGCCGTATGGCGGCCGAACTCCCCCGAAAGGGGCCTCCCGGCCAACATTGCCGTCCGATCATTTAATTTTTCATGGTCACATGGATGTCCGCTCCACCAAAATGTTGTCTGTCCCTCCAAATTCTCGAACACCCTGCTCACCCTGTTCTCTGCCTTGTATCCGTCTACCACCATCCACTAGGATTGTTTATGTGCCTCTTAGTTTACTCTCTCCCCTTCCTGATACTGAACGCTTTCGAATTTCCTATACTTGCCACAAACTTCAGACCACTCACTATATTGTTCCATCGCTGTTTCATGTTGTGCCACACTTGTATCAAGACGTTCCTACAACGGTAAACCTCCAACGAAAACTTTACTCACCACACCCTACCTGACCACGAGATCTACCCAGATATCTGCTCATCTTTCCAGCTTTAACCCAGCACTCCTCTTCCATGTCACTGCTCTTTTTTTCCCTTCCCCCGTTATCCTATCACTCTTTCCAAACGTCTGGTTTGGTTACTTCCTCCCAAGCCCATCCATCCCACATGTTTAGAAAAACACTCTCCTGTCGCCTTATCGATCTGTGTTGTAAAGATTCTGAGCGAAATGGAAACTGTCGTCTGGTCTGGTTGTCCAGGCTACTCCTTAATCTGGAGGTTTCGACCCACTGTCTGCAGCCTGACCTTACTTTGACTCCAGTAAGGCGTATTACACTGTCTGGAGACATGATATTCTGGAGTAGCTTCATCAATGGACCTTCCGCCGCTATCTCCCCATCTTGATGCGGTCTTACCAATCTAAGCGGGTTTTTATGCCCAGCCTTGGACACATGGTCAGATCGTTTTGAGCAGGAGAGTGGTGTCCCTCAGAGTAACGTTTTGTGTAACCACCTCTGCCTGGCAGGACTAAATATGAATAAGTGTTCATATTTTCCTCTCACACGTCGTTTGGAATATCTTTCACGTAAGGTAATGACATGTCTCTGTTTCATTTAGAAAGTATTCTACACAACGCATAGCACAGCGCTGTGCGTGGTATTTTATATGGACTTTAAAATTGCTACACCACGAAGATGAAGTGCTACAGACGCGAAACTTAACCGACAGGAAGAAGATGCTGTGATAAGCAAATTATTAACTTTCCAGAACATTCGCACAAGGTTGGCGCCGGTGGTGACATCTACAACGTGCTGACATGAGGAAAGTTTCCAACCGATTTATCATACAGAAACAACAGTTGACCGGCGTTGCCTGGTGAAACGTTGTTGTGACGCCTCGTGTAAGGAGGAGAAATGCGTACCATCACGTTTCCGACTTTGATAAAGTTCGGATTGTAGCCTATTTCGATTGCGGTTTATCGTATCACGACACTGCTGCTCGCGTTGGTCGAGATCCAAAGACTGTAGGCAGAATATGGAATCGATGGGTAATACGGAACGCCGTGCTGGATCCCAACGGCCTCGTATCACTAGCAGTCGAGATGACAGGCATCTTATCCGCATGGCTGTAACGGATCGTGCAGCCACGTCTCGATCCCTGAGTCAACAGATGGGGAGGTTTGCAAGACAACAACTATCTGAACGTACAGTTTGACAACGTTTGCAGCAGCATGGACTATTAGCTCGAAGACCAGGGTTGCGGTTACCCTTGACGTTGCATCACAGGCAGGAGCGCCTGCGATGGTGTTCTCAACGACGAACTTGGGTGCACGAATGGATGAGTCCATGTTCTACTTACTCAAGATGGTCGCATCCGTGTGTGGCGACATCGCGGTGAACGCACATTGGAAGCGTGTATTCGTCATCGCCATATTGGCGTGTCATCCGGCGTGATGGTATGGGGTGCCATTGGTTACACGTCTCGGTCACCTCTTGTTCGCATTGACGGCACTTTGAACAGTGAACGTTACATTTCAGATGTGTTACGACCCGTGGCTCTACGCTTCATTCGATCCCTGCGAAACCCTACATTTCAGCAGGATAATGCACGACCGCGTGTTGCCTGTCCTGTACGGGCCTTTCTGGATACAGAAAATGTTCGACTGCTGTCCTGGCCAGCATATTCCCCAGATCTCTCACCGATTGAAAACGTCTGGTCAATGGTGGCCGAGGAACTGGCTCGTCACAATACGCCAGTCACTACTCTTGATGAACTGTTGTATCGTGTTGAAGCTGCACGGGCAGCTGTACCCTTACCAAGCTCTGTTTGACTCAATGGCCAGGCGTATCAAGGCCGTTATTATGACCAGAGGTGGTTGTTCTGGTACTGATTTCTCGAGATGTATGCACCCAAACTGCGTGTAAATGTAATCACATGTCAGTTCTAGTATAATATATTTGTCCAATGAATACCCCTTTATCATCTGCATTTCTTCTTGGTGTAGCAATTTTAATGGCCAACGGTGTAATTGTAACCGCAGATTTATAAATGTTGTCTCCGAGCGTCGCTGACTCTCACATTACAATACGAATTATAAGGGCCGATCAAACTGTTTCGGTATGAGGGCGTTGCTGCAGCGTATTTGCAAGGTAGTGCGACTCTGATGAGAATACATAAGCACCGAAATGTTGGCAAGGGAATAATATGGCATTCGTGTCTTTGCGACAAGCGTGCAGTGGATGCGGAAATGTGAAATACGGTGACGTTGCGTACAAACAGGATCAATGTAATTGATCTCGAGAAACCTGGTGTGTGCATGACTGGGGAACGGTACTGCATAACGCTGGAGAAATTACTGCATGCAATGAAGGCTAAACGTGCGTGAAAACTGCTACAAGGGATGTTGCTGTTTCATGATAACGTACGTTCCCATATCGCAAAGGTCGTGTCGCGGAAGTTCCGTCAACTCAACAGCGAACACTCGACCACTCCTGGTCACTCCCGTGTGATTATGACTCCTTCGGTCACTTAAAAAAGGCGCTGAACGGTCGACGATTCCTGTGGAAGTACAAGGTGGACAGGCGGGCAGTGGTACTCAGTGTTTCACGAAACTTGTATCTTGAACCTGGTGCGTCAGTGGGATGTTTGCCTCAGTGTTCACGCCAATTTTGCCTAACTGTCATACTGACTACGGACTGTACGACCTTTGAAGAGAAAGTTTTTGATCGCTCCTTACACACTGATGAGCCAGGAGATTACGATCACTTGCTTATTAGAGAGTTGGTCCATGTTTGCAAACGCAGTCCAGCTGTGATAAGTGCGACCTGGATCAGACAAGTGCACAGTACGTTTCTGAAGGAATGTAGTACCAAATGGGTGCGCACAGTTCGAGGTCCCGTGATTTACTGGTCGGTGGTTACGCGTCGCAGGTATAGTGCCCGATAGCGTCCAGATGTGCATCATTGGGTTCACATCACAAGGTTTTGTTAGCCTAATTCATTATCATATTCTTCAAACCACTGCAGCACGGTTCTAGGCTTTTAACACTAAAATTTATCCTGTTGGAATATGCCTTTGCTATCGGTGAAAAAGCATCAAACATGAAGGGTCCGCAGTAAAGTTCTCGCTGTCCACAGTAGTCATGGTACCTACGATTACTACCACATGTTTCGTGTAAGACCAGGTGAGTGCCCTAACTGTCTGCGTCCTTGATATAGTGCATATATCAAGCACCTGTTCGGGTGGGTGACGTACTTGGACCTGGTGTAGCACTAAACGTGATTAATACGGCCAGGAGACAAGTTTTCACTGATCCACTGGTCAGTCTCGATGATACCGTTCCAGCTACAGTCGTAATTGGCAATGACTTTGGTCAACGTAGACTGCAGTGGTAGTCTGCTGTGAGGGTTCATGTTCAGTAAAGTGCACTGAACAGTGTGCTGCAGAACATGTTGTGTCTAAACCGGCATTGTACTCTGTAGCAGGTCTACCACAGATAGCAGTCCATCCTGTTTTACTGAGCGGACAAGCCTCCGAACTCCTCGACCTGTGATGAAGTGTGGACATCCGACACCTTGCACCTACTCATGGTTTTCACTGTCCTTCAAGTCCGCAGCTCGTAGTCTAGTGGCTAGCGTTGCTGCCTCGGGACCCCGGGTTCGAATCCCGGTCGGTTAGGGGATTTTTCTCCGCCCGGGGACTGGATATTTGTATTGTCCTCATCATCATTAGGGTTGTCGCGAGACTAGAAATGGAAAGAATGGAACTTGTACGGGCGCTCATGACCACGATGTTGAGCGCCCCACAAAACATCATCATCACAATGTCCTCCAACCCCTATTCATAGCTGCTCGAGACAGTAGTTCACGATTAGCTTCTCAATTTCCGAAATGCTCAATTCTTGGCGCCTGGCCATAACAATCTGCCGTTTGTCAAAGTAGTTGACGTCAGTAAATTTCTCACTTTGCGGACCGCATCGTAGCTAAAGTGATTCTCCAACCGTTTCTGTTACTCTTATACACTGTCCTTGCCGTTTCACATGTCCACACAGCTACCAGATGCATTCAGTATCGTGATGGTCGGTCGTCATGAGAGGGGTTCAATAATTTATGATACACAGTTTTTTTCTGAAAGCAGGTAGGTTTTATTCCAGATTGCAATACATCACATTATTCTTCACTCTTTTGGCAACAAAAAACTATTTTTCAACATAATCTCCGTTCAATGCGACGGTTTTACTCCATATTACTGGGAGGGCACGTATGCACGCATCGTACCAATCTCCTGGTCGACGTCAGAGCGAACGTCTTTCCACATCAATTATCTCCCCATTATGCACGTACTGCAACTTAGAAAGTGCGCCCTTCATTGGGCGAAACAGACGGAAAAGTGGGAGACGGGCTGAGGAAGAACAGTCCCTTGAAAATTTGTGAGTTCCTTTCGGGTGCGCAGGCTTGTGTGAGGCCATGCGTTGGAGAAGTTCGTTTGCATTTTTGTGACGACGAACACCATGAAGTCGTTTCTTCCATTTCCTGAGGATAGCACAGTACACATCAGAGTTGATCGTTGAACTGACATCAAACAGAATAATCCCTCCAGAATTGCAGAAGACTGTATCCATGACTTTACTGGTTGAGACTGCGACTTTGAACCTGTTGCTTAGGAAAAGAGATGGTACGTCGCCACTCGATGGGTTGCCGTTTAGTTTCCGTTTCGGAATGATAAACCTATGTTTCATCGCCTGTGACAATGTTCGACAAAAAATGGTCACGGTCAACCTCGTAACATGTAAGCAATTCCGCACAAATTGTCCTTCGTTACTCTTTATGATATTCTGTTAGGCAGCGAGGAACTCAGCAGGTAAACACCCGTGTCAGCACTATCAACAGAGGCACCCGGTTGGAAAAGTTATTTGATTGTGATCCGACGTGCGGGATTAGCCGAGCGGTCTCAGGCGCTGCAGTCGTGGACTGTAAGGCTGGTCCCGGCGGAGGTTCGAGTCCTCCCTCAGGCATGGGTGTGTGTTTTTGTCCTTAGGATAGTTTAGGTTAAGTAGTGTGTACGCTTAGGGACTGATGACCTTAGCAGTTAAGTCCCATAACAGTCCACACACATTTGAACATTTGATTGTGATCCGTTGAAGAGAGTGTCCGGACGTTCCATCGTGTCAGAAGTCATAGCTGTGTGCGGGCGGATGGCGCACGAGAGACCGGACAAGTCTGCCCAACCTTGTTGCTATGTCGACACACCGCGCCCAACGACTCACTGTGCTTTTGTTCACTGCCAGGTCTCTATAGACATTCTGTCAATATTTTGGCTGTTCTGGTTTCCTCCAAAAGAAACTCAGTGACAGCTCTCTAGTTGGATCACATTACCGTTACAGACGCCATTTTCAAGGCTACATATAGCGGTGCCATCTGTCTATACTTCGTGAAACTGTAGAGGCTGAATCGGAATATTCCACCATATCCCATAATATATTCCGCATTTTTCAAAACTGAAATTGGCTGAGGAGAAAGTGCTGCATTACTTATTGAAAGCCTCTCGCACCATTTTTGCATATAGTTGTATGCGCCAAGAGGTACGATAAATGAATGAGAGGTAAGTACACTGGAGTATGTATGCGAAGCTGCAAGTCGAGTTTTAAGAATAGTACTGCTGAAAATAATGCTATTCTGAAAGATTTAATAAACCAATGTTTGGATGGTACTTAAATTTAGCACGTTATCATTTACAATTGCTGTTTTTAGGGTTTCTGTTAATCTTAACTGTGCTACGGTATGTACCTGAGTATTTTCGAATTGGATATTGGTGTTTCATTTTTCTCATATTCTTTCATCATTTAGCATCCTTCAAGGTGAATGAACTCATGTTTGTGGTTGTAGATGGGAAATGCTTCGAAATTGCACATATATACTCATACAACTCCAACAAAAAGAGCCATACTTCAGAAACGCCAAGAGATGAAATAAATCTTTGCTGACTATCAGTTTCGATTCTCGCATTATCTTCAGGTATCATAAAATTATTTACGGCAGTTTTTATGGCAATGTTCTTACTATGGCATCAAGTAAAATAAACACAATCCTGTTTCACTGACTCCAATCATAAACTGCTTTGCGTTGTCGACAGTAAAATGCATTGACGCCTGTGACTCTGCACATAGTTAATTTTATTTTGCGGCATAGTAAGAATGTTGCTACACAGGCTGTTGTAGATAGTTTTCTGACATCTACTTAAGACCAAGCGATCGAAACCGATAGCTTATAAATATTTATTTATCAGCAGCCCTTGATCGGTCTGATATATGATAGTTTTTAAGAACATTAGAGATGCGAGCACCACCTGCTCAAAACTGCCAATTGCATATAGAGTGACAATGCGAAATAGGGCGGCAAAATAAAAATATATTTAGTGCCTACACGGTGCACATTATTACTTATAAGAGTTCTCTTTATTTTGTGTTTGTACACTCCTGGAAATTGAAATAAGAACACCGTGAATTCATTGTCCCAGGAAGGGGAAACTTTATTGACACATTCCTGGGGTCAGATACATCACATGATCACACTGACAGAACCACAGGCACATAGACACAGGCAACAGAGCATGCACAATGTCGGCACTAGTACAGTGTATATCCACCTTTCGCAGCAATGCAGGCTGCTATTCTCCCATGGAGACGATCGTAGAGATGCTGGATGTAGTCCTGTGGAACGGCTTGCCATGCCATTTCCACCTGGCGCCTCAGTTGGACCAGCGTTCGTGCTGGACGGGCAGACCGCGTGAGACGACGCTTCATCCACTCCCAAACATGCTCAATGGGGGACAGATCCGGAGATCTTGCTGGCCAGGGTAGTTGACTTACACCTTCTAGAGCACGTTGGGTGGCACGGGATACATGCAGACGTGCATTGTCCTGTTGGAACAGCAAGTTCCCTTGCCGGTCTAGGAATGGTAGAACGATGGGTTCGATGACGGTTTGGATGTACCGTGCACTATTCAGTGTCCCCTCGACGATCACCAGAGGTGTACGGCCAGTGTAGGAGATCGCTCCCCACAACATGATGCCGGGTGTTGGCCCTGTGTGCCTCGGTCGTATGCAGTCCTGATTGTGGCGCTCACCTGCACGGCGCCAAACACGCATACGACCATCATTGGCACCAAGGCAGAAGCGACTCTCATCGCTGAAGACGACACGTCTCCATTCGTCCCTCCATTCACGCCTGTCGCGATACCACTGGAGGCGGGCTGCACGATGTTGGGGCGTGAGCGGAAGACGGCCTAACGGTGTGCGGGACCATAGCCCAGCTTCATGGAGACGGTTGCGAATGGTCCTCGCCGATACCGCAGGTGCAACAGTGTCCCTAATTTGCTGGGAAGTGGCGGTGCGGTCCCCTACGGCACTGCGTAGGATCCTACGGTCTTGGCGTGCATCCGTGCGTCGCTGCGGTCCGGTCCCAGGTCGACGGGCACGTGCACCTTCCGCCGACCACTGGCGACAACATCGATGTACTGTGGAGACCTCACGCCCCACGCGTTGAGCAATTCGGCGGTACGTCCACCCGGCCTCCCGCATGCCC
Organism: Schistocerca gregaria; assembly: GCF_023897955.1. Classification (NCBI taxonomy): domain Eukaryota; kingdom Metazoa; phylum Arthropoda; class Insecta; order Orthoptera; family Acrididae; genus Schistocerca; species Schistocerca gregaria. Next base: position 959,385,433 of record NC_064921.1, on the reverse strand, counting down.
ACTATACGCCCTCGCTCAAAGTCCGTCAACTGCACATACGGTTCACGTCCACGCTGTCGCGGCATGCTGCCAGTGTGAAAGACTGCGATGGAGCTCCGTATGCCACGGCAAACTGGCTGACACTGACGGCGGCGGTGCACAAATGCTGCGCAGCTAGCGCCATTCGACGGCCAACACCGGGGTTCCTGGTGTGTCCGCTGTGCCGTGCTTGTGATCATTGCTTGTACAGCCCTCTCGCAGTGTCCGGAGCAAGTATGGTGGGTCTGACACACCGGTGTCAATGTGTTCTTTTTTCCATTTCCAGGAGTGTATTTTTCGATATAATTATTGATATGGAGTAATAGGAACTGTCACTTTTATTTGACTGCAAAGAACTCTGCTGTGGTCACGAGTAAGGCAAAACAATAGAACGCTTCACTGCACTGATTTAATCGAACGGGGCAGATAGTGTTAATAATCATCAAACTGGGTTCGTCTCAGGATCAGTTAAGGCATTTCCTTTTGATTGAATAGTTCCTGTGCACTCTACAGCTCATAGCTCTTGTGTGAAATATGTCACACCGACTTGTTACATAGCAGAGGATGTAAACGTTGAACTTCAGTACATCTGTTAAGGTAGTCGCTTGTCATACACACAACGTGACCGATTTATTTATTTTTGTATACTTTTATGTGTGATTTTCTAAGTACATGAGGCACCAGAATGTAGGAGAATTGACATTTACGAAAAATGTCTTGTGCCTTGAACCTCGTTGTTTTAGTTAGCGTTAGTTTGTGTATCTATGACCACCTCACAACGTAATCCCGCATAAATCAAGTTTTCTTCCGCTGTGCACTATAAATAACTAAACTCGGCGTAAACACATAAATTATTCTCTAGTCTTCGTAGGAGTATCTTCGCAATACCGTGTCGAAATTCAGGCCATCTTTCTGGAAAATCACATATTATTTCGTGTTCTGGAGACATTCTACGCTTTGTACAGCGCGGCCTTAGTTTAGTACTCTTGTAAGTTAGCGTGTCACTCTCTTCATGATATACAGGTACTTCTTTGGTCCATCTCGCACGTTCAAATGGCTAGTAATAATTAAGTTGCGTTCCATCCATAATTGATTCAGTTGCTAATCTGTTTTAAAGAAGGCGGAAATGCTAGCATGCAGTTGCCCATCATATCTGAAAAACCGACTGGAAATTTTCTCTAATTTTAAATGAAACGATTTCTTTTTCTCTTTTTTTAAATCAATAAAAGTCATTTGAGGAATAATATTCTAACATTACCTCAGTATATAAAGATGGAACCCTTATGGGAATATTCTGTTGTGCTTCCGTCTGGCCGTTTGTTTAGACCCCTCTTTCTCAGGAACAGGTAGAGTTATGAAGTTTAAATTTATGACAAGTACTGTGATCTACAATGCCTTTGCGGTGTAAAAAATGTAAGCTTGTAAGTCAGCGCAGTCGAAAGATGCCGCCATTTATGTCACATGTTTTGACAGTTACAAAGCCTCTTATGAAAATCTTTAAATGATCTATCTTTATACAAAATTAATTTTGCGTTGAACCCTCAGAGCGGGAGTCCTACTCACATTTGTCCAATTGTTTTTAGTTACTGATTTTTTTGTCTTGAGAACATTAGACCACCAGGCCATCTGTTACTTCTAATCAGACACTCTACAAGTTTTAGATTTTGTTAATTGCAACACACGTGTTATAAAAAGTTTTTGTTTTAACAAGGGAACTAAATACAACATACTTATTTGAAAGCAATGGTAGTTCCAGAAGGAAAGGAAGAAAAAGTGAGAGAACAAAGACAGATTACAGAAGATAGATTTAAACTGACAGTATGGGAAGAAAGGGACGTAAGAGAAAGAGTAGGACAGGGAGAGGAAGAGCAAGGCGATGAACAGAACGAGGGCAATGGAGAGACGTTATCACAAGTGGCGCGCATGAGTAAGAAAACGAAAAGAAAACGAAGAGTCACTGGGAGAGGATGGAAGTATTTTCTTTTCTTTTATGTTTCACAGAAAGAAACTGGCCTTATACGGTAACTAGCGTAGTGCCGTCTGCTTCGCTCACGTTGACCGTATTGTCAGCACAGACTTTTGTGTTTTCCCTTGGGCCGGCCGGAGTGGCAGTGCGGTTCTAGGCTCTGCAGTCTGGAGCCGAGCGTTCGCTATGGTCGCAGGTTCGAATCCTGCCTCGGGCATGGATGTGTGTGATGTCCTTAGGTTAGTTAGGTTTAATTAGTTATAAGTTCTACGCGACTGATGACCTCAGAAGTTAAGTCGCATAGTGCTCAGAGCTATTTCAACCATTTGTTTTCCTTTAATCGAATTTTTATGTTGTTCGCAAATTGCAATCCCTTCTAAAATGATGCCTGCATTATAAGATCAACACCCTCTCTAAATTTCAAATTTCTGTCCTTAGCGGTGTAGGCTGGCGGATGACGAGTCAGTCAATCAGGACATTGCCTTTTATATATAGAGATTTCCAAGGGAGAAGTTATGAGATGGACAAAAGGAAGTGCCTCAGCTTTTTCTTAAATACAACAGGGCACTGAACTGTACGCAGCGAGCAGGTAAACTTTCTGCAGAGACTGCTAGCAGTAACAGAGAAGGAGTCTCTGTTTTTTCTTTGTGGATGAACTCAGGTAGGATATGAGATGAGTCCGTTAGCCGGTAGATTTTCCTGATGAGAACAGGCTGCGCTATCCGACCGGCACTTACTACTCCCAGTATTTTAGTATCTCGGTTTTGGGTATTAAAATGTGTGCGGTGAGTCAGTTCAAAAACGTCGATCGGAACAGACAAGGTTATCATGCCAGTTTCAGTACTCATATTAACAACCAATGTAGCAGATGTAATTTCCTTCCACTTATCATAGGCGCAAAAGTTTACTATCTGTATCACCTAACCTAAAAACCATCCACCTCTGTAACCGAAGTGAATGGAGATTAAAGCAGACGGCTGCATGTCGATGGGAGTAGTGAGTAATTAATCTGAAGCTTCGTTCTAACTAGGCGCACAATCAAGTGCCATTTTACGTAATTTTTTTTGATAAGCACAGGGAAAAAGAAAGTAGAGCCTTTGAATACTTTTGAACACCTTGTAAAATAGTATGGAACACTGTAGTTACTCCCTTTACGTAAGTTTTGGAGAAAACGTTTGTGTCTGTAATGTGCAAGGAATTCATTTTGTTTGTTTACTGAAACTACATTTTGATTGGGCTGCCTCATTTTAATAGCACACTGTGATTGGCTGGAGATGGTTGGGGGTGGGGAGAGAGGGGAAGGAACAGTTGGGTGCAGGAGGAGCAGGGATGAGGTGGGGAGGAAGGAGGATGAGGGGGCAGGGAAGGGAGTGGCGTGATTATGTACTGCGTTAAAGGTCAATGTCAAGGTCAAAAGCGAAGGTCATTACCCCTGCCCCTCCACATGAGCAACTCAAAATTCACCACAACGCTCCATCAAACATTTCTTACGGAAAAAAAAAAATCCTACCGATCCTACAAAGTAGCGATTGCGAGGCGCAGTCCCAGTATGCACTGGCCAAGAAGGAGACTCACACCCGATCTGCATGCATGCGCAAAATACAACTATTGGAAAAACGACTGGATTTTGAATAGTAGTAGAGAAGTCGTTAATTGGTTCTCTCTGCTACATTCAGAAGAAGGAAAAGGAGGAAGGCCTATTGCATAATAGGGTAGAGACAACAGCAAATACCATTGCATAACAGAGCCCAGACCACAATACAGTCTATAGTAACAAGTTGTCATGGCTAGATCTCAGAGATCTCTATCAATCGGGAATCTGACGTCGAGATTGTTTTTTTCAAGCACTAAGAATTCCTAAAGTGGTTGACTACATTCAGATGGAGAGTAGAAGGATCTACAGCATGATAGAATAGAGACAACAGCAAATACAAGTTCAAGATAGAGACCACTGCGACACACTGAGAAGCACTAAACAAGACACACTTAAACCATGGTCCAGTCCCTATCAATCAGCCCAAATGGTTCAAATGACTCTGAGCACTATGGGGCTTAACATCTGAGGTTATCAGTCCCCTAGACTTAGAACAACTTAAACCTAACTAACCTAAGGACACCACACACATTCACGCCCAAGGCAGGATTCGAACCTGCGATCGTAGCAGCAGCGCGGTTCCGGACTGAAGCTCCCAGAACCTCTCGGCCACAATGGCCGGCCAACAATAAGCTGTCAGGACCAGATGTCAGAGACAGCTGAAAACACTCGCACATCCCACGTAGTCACCTTCTGGACATCCACACACAACACGCCCTGGTCGTGCGGTAGCGTTCTCGCTTCCCACGCCCGGGTTCCCGGGTTCGATTCCCGGTGGGGTCAGGGATTTTCTCTGCCCTGTGATGGCTGGGTGTTGTGTGATGTCCTTAGGTTAGTTAGGTTTCAGTAGTTCTAAGTTCTAGGGGACTGATGACCATCGATGTTAAGTCCCATAGTGCTCAGAGCCATTTGAGCCATTTGAGCACGCCCTTCCCGATGTACACTGCCAGCACTGCATAAAGAGGTCACTGAAAAGTACCAGTGCAACGGCAGCGGCAGTCGTGGACGCACGTGTATGCCAGATTGCACCACCCCCAGCCATGGAGGACATCTGGGGATTATTGCAGTGATATGACTTCGGATATCATCAATGCCTCCAGCTCAAACATCCATCATTGTAAATCTTCTCTGACTTAACACGTGCACACTCATCACTGTCTTGGTCGACCAGCACACTGGTCTCTTCGGTCGTCGCGGGCAAAACCAGGCAGGTAGGGGCATTCTTTGTACACACCGAAGGCTGAGATAATCCCTTACTTCCGGTTGCTGACTCCTCGTAACTGCGCTTGGAAGCAGCTGCGGTGCACTGCAAAACAAGTAGCTGCAGCTTGGATGTATATAGCAGGTCTGAACAATTCCGCCTTGACGTAGACCTCATCAGTTTAAGAAATCTACTTTCCCCAATCCGAGGCAACGATGTTGTTGACCGTATGGTCAACCTCGAATTTCTCACGTGAAATGTAGATTTCTAGTGTTTATACGAGTTATTTTTGATGAAATCGGACAATACACCCGTTTCACGTCGCTATAGTATAGTTACTTGTAGTGAAAATCCTGTATAGGATTATGTCACAGACTAAATTCCCTCTACAAGTTCTTTCATCAGGTAGAAACATATCTTTCCTTATCTGTCACGTCATGCAATGCAGGACTAGAATATTAAAATCATTTTTGGCTCATGATGGAGTGCTCTCACAGGACGCCTCCTCACTTTCGAACTCTCTTAAGGTAACCAAACGTCTCACTACATATGAGTTATCTTCAGCTGACAGCACAGAGAAGTTGTAAATATAAGTTTACACTACATATCAATTTATAAATTCGATAACAAGTCTGATCTTATTACGAGGTTGTCTCTCCCTGTATGAATGGACGATTGAAATATACACTCCTGGAAATTGAAATAAGAACACCGTGAATTCATTGTCCCAGGAAGGGGAAACTTTATTGACGCATTCCTGGGGTCAGATACATCACATGACCACACTGACAGAACCACAGACACATAGACACAGGCAACAGAGCATGCACAATCTCGGCACTAGTACAGTGTATATCCACCTTTCGCAGCAATGCAGGCCGCTATTCTCCCATTGAGACGATCGTAGAGATGCTGGATGTAGTCCTGTGGAACGGCTTGCCATGCCATTTCCACCTGGCGCCTCAGTTGGACCAGCGTTCGTGCTTGACGTGCACACCGCTTGAGACGACGCTTCATCCAGTCCCAAACATGCTCAATGGGCGACCGATCCGGAGATCTTGCTGGCCAGGGTAGTTGACTTACACCTTCTAGAGCACGTTGGGTGACACGGGATACATGCGGACGTGCATTGTCCTGTTGGAACAGCAAGTTCCCTTGCCGGTCTAGGAATGGAAGAACGATGGGTTCGATGACGGTTTGGATGTACCGTGCACTATTCAGTGTCCTCTCGACGATCACCAGAAGTGTACGGCCAGTGTAGAAGATCGCTCCCCCCACCATGATGCCGGGTGTTGGCCCTGTGTGCCTCGGTCGTATTCAGTCCTGATTGTGGCGCTCACCTGCACGGCGCCAATCACGCATACGACCGTCATTGGCACCAAGGCAGAAGCGACTCTCATCGCTGAAGACGACACGTCTCCATTCGTCGCTCCATTCACTCCTGTTGCGACACCACTGGAGGCGGGCTGCACGATGTTGGGGCGTGAGCGGAAGACGGCCTAACGGTGTGCGGGACCGTAGCCCAGCTTCATGGAGACGGTTGCGAATGGTCCTCGCCGATACCGCAGGTGCAACAGTGTCCCTAATTTGCTGGGAAGTGGCGGTGCGGTCCCCTACGGCACTGCGTAGGATCCTACGGTCTTGGCGTGCATCCGTGCGTCGCTGCGGTCCGGTCCCAGGTCGACGGGCACGTGCACCTTCCGCCGACCACTGGCGACAACATCGATGTACTGTGGAGACGTCACGCCCCACGTGTTGAGCAATTCGGCGGTACATCCACCCGGCCTCCCGCATGCCCACTATACGCCCTCGCTCAAAGTCCGTCAACTGCACATACGGTTCACGTCCACGCTGTCGCGGCATGCTACCAGTGTTAAAGACTGCGATGGGGCTCCGTATGCCACGGCAGACTGGCTGACACTGACGGCGTCGGTGCACATATGCTGCGCAGCTAGCGCCATTCGACGGCCAACACCGCGGTTCCTGGTGTGTCCGCTGTGCCGTGCGTGTGATCATTGCTTGTACAGCCCTCTCGCAGTGTCCGGAGCAAGTATGGTGGGTCTGACACACCGGTGTCAATGTGTTCTTTTTTCCATTTCCAGGAGTGTAGTTAAAAGATATCGCCCGAACGAAAAAAGCGCCAAGTGAAGAATCTTATCCATGGTCCCCTCCCCATCGCCTACACCCTCTAGGTGGCATGTCACTGGCCGGCCCGAGCGGCCGTGCGGTTCTAGGCGCTACAGTCTGGAACCGGGCTACCGCTACGGTCGCAGGTTCGAATCCTGCCTCGGGCATGGATGTGTGTGATGTCCTTCGGTTAGCTAGGTTTAATTAGTTCTAACTTCTAGGTGACTGATGACCTCAGAAATTAAGTCGCATAGCGCTCAGAGCCATTTGAACCCGGCATGTCACGGACATCAAATCGATAAAGTAATTAATTAAACTGATCATGAGAGTCACTTTGCATGGCGAGTAACTTTTCTTCTCTAATAGTAGGATTTCACTCATCAAGTACTTCAAATGGGCATCCCTGTAGGGGAGACGATGTTCTTTCTAGGAATACTGTTGAGAACCGACATCTGAAGCTGACAACAGAAGGACTCTATCGCTAGCAACATACATTATGCATAAACATTCTACAGGCTGTTAGTACAACGCTTTCTGGTAGGAACGCTGCCTGCGACTTGGAATCAAGTCTCGCCATTCAATCACATACTTGCGTTGGATCCTATAGAGACGTCTTTTAATGATTACAGCCACTGGTGAATAATATTCGTGCCACTCTCATATCCTGAAACGAATCACCTTTTCAAACCTATCTGCTACAGCAAAACTCAAACGTGGTCTTAGATAGTCCTTATGCATTTTGTAAGTGCTCCTCAGTCTCTTCCCTTCAGATCTGCAGCTTCATCCATATGATCGCCCCTATTTAAGCCAGAACTGAGCAGAAGTCGGACAGCGCTTTATCTACCATCTTGTGTGACTGGTGAATCAGGGCAAGCTGAGTTAATGCGACAGGGCCATGTTTCGACCACTCAATGGAAATGCGTACATGTTGTCATAGCCCCGCCAACAGTGTACGGTGTGTAAGGTCAGCACCAAAACAAAGCTTTCTCCTGCAACATGAGGTAAAGTCAGTACAAACCGTTACGATGGTGTTTCTTATTGGGAAAATTAGAAGACTCCACATAATACAGGAACTGGAAGAAGGACGAGGATTTTGCTACTGCATTTGAATGCATTTCCAAACTACATACAGGTACTACAGTCTAAATGAGATTTGGTCCCTCAGGATGCATTCACGTCTGTCACAAAAACGTTCTATCATCTTCATTTTCTATAATCCAATAGGGAAAAAACAACGAACTGTATAAGCTCCGCTATCTTCAGCCGACAGAGAACTTGTTAAGATTTTTACCTCAACTCTCTCTTCCAATATATGGAAAACAAAGGACCATCTGCACGCCGGCATCGAGCATATGTAGTGATCCTATTAAATTTACACTTATTCATCCACGGGAGCGGGTGGCGAGGGATTGAAGTCGCTTGCACACATCAGTGTAAAGTTTCATCACCTGTACTGTGGAAGGACCATATCTCACAGACTATCGATTGCAAGAGAGGTTCCCTGTTTAGTTGTTTGATGCACTGTTTCTTTTTTTCTGCTGTAACATGCTTTGTAAACCGCCATTCACTTTTGTTTTTTCCTCCATGACTTCGAGGTCTGTGTTAGGTTCTAAACTGGCATCAACATGTTTAGATCCGTTGGGTCTCACAGAAAACTGGACATAACACGGTGTAAATCATGTTGCTGCTGCTCCCACAACACACATTGTGGATGACTGAAATAATAGACAGTCACAACATAAGGGAACTAGAAGAGTTTTGCAGGATTGTGGAGCAATTCCAAACTGTTGTCTAAAGATGGTTGATGACCTCTACATTTAAGTTCATCTTTCACACTGATGGGATAGTTCAAGGCTCAGTGTTCCGTTTTGATTGATCCATGGTATTGCAGGCACGTGCACAACACTATTTCGGTGCTAGCCATCCCCGGAAGGAATTGCCCCTACACCAAGACACTTCCTCCATCTCAAGCAAGCGATGTCAGTCAACCAGCAATGTATCTGTGTACAGATGGGACGCAAAAGAAACCACTGGTGCGCTGTAATAAGCATCACAGTTGATAGTGCGATCAATTTTACCAATTTTATCATTTCTTTACATCGCTGACCAGTGACATGGCAGATGCTCTGTATTACTTCTAGACCGCCCCTCCTCTACTTTGTGAGTACCGTTACGAATGTAGATAGATGACTGTACAGTACATCTGTTCATTGTTAATTCTCTAACATATACACTAAAGCATACCAGACAGCGATCTACTTATTTCTAACACTTCGATCATAGTGTTTCAAAAATGGTTCAAAAGGCTCTGAGCACTATGGGACTTCTGAGGTCATCAGTCCCCTAGAACTTAGAACTACTTAAACCTAAGTAACCTAGAGACATCACACACATCCATACCCGAGGCAGGATTCGAACCTGCGACCGTAGCGGTCGCGCGGTTTCAAACTGTAGCGCCTAGAACCGCTCGGTCACTCCGGCCGGCCGATCATAGTGGTCTCTTTGGCAGTCCCCGCCGCCGTGGGCAAGATAAGGCAGGTAGGCGCGTTCCTTCCATACATCAAAGGCTGAGCTAATCCTTAATTTCCGACCGAGCTAGGTGGCGCAGTGGTTAGCACACTGGACTCGCATTCGGGAGGACGACGGTTCAATCCCGTCTCCGGCCATCCTGATTTAGGTTTTCCGTAATTTCACTAAATCGTTTCAGGCAAATGCCAGGATGGTTCCTTTGACAAGGGCGCGGCCGATTTCCCTCCCAATCCTTCCCTAACCCGAGCTTGCGCTCCGTCTCTAATGACCTCGTTGTCGACGGGACGATAAACACTAACCACCACCACCAAATTAATTTCTGGTTGCCAACTCCTTGTGACCGAACATGCAGGCAGCTGCGTTGCATTCTGACAGAACCGGACATGTATGTGTTTTGCGTGAGAAGATTCAAAATGGTGATGTTTACACTTGACGTAGTGATAACATCCGATTTTCTATCACTCCAATCATCCCACGAAGCTCTCCATGGCCTGGTTTGGCGCACTCGGGCGTACATGTGTGTCCACCACTGCGGCTGCAGCAGCGCAGGTAATTTTCAGTGATCTCTTTACGTGGTGCTTGCGGTGTACATGGGGACTGGTGCATTGGATGTGAACGTCTCGAAGGTGAGCACGTGGTATGTCTGAGTGTCTTCAGCTGTACATAGCATCTAGCCTTGATAGTTTATCGCTACAGGTTGGATTGAGGTTTAAGTCTGCCCTGTATAGTGTTTCTTAATACATCCCAGTGTACTCTGTCTCGCAGTGGTATTTGCTGTTGTATCTGTTCTGTCATGCACTAGAACCCTCGTCTCTCCTTTCGAATGTAGCAGAGAGAACCAGTGTAGGAATTCCACAGCGCTTGAAAAAAACAATTGAGGTGTCAGATGCCTGATTGATAGAGATCTCTGACAATGACTATTTGTTACACTACTGGCCATTAAAATTGCTACACCAAGAAGAAATACAGATGATAAACGGGTATCCATTGGCCAAATATATTATACTAAAACTGACAAGTGATTACATTTTCATGCAATTTGGTTGCATAGATCCTGAGAAATCAGTACCCAGAACAACCACCTCTGGCCGTAATAACGGCCTTGATACGCCTTGGCATTGAGTCAAACAGAGCTTGGATGGCGTGTACAAGTACAGCTGCCGATGCAGCTTCAACACGATACCACAGTTTATCAAGAGTAGTGACTGGCGTATTGTGACGAGCCAATTTCTCGGCCACCATTGACCAGACGTTTTCAATTGGTAGGAGATCTGGAAAATGTGCTGGGCAGGACAGCAGTCGAACATTTTCGTATCCAGAAAGGCCCGTACAGGACCTGCAACATGTAGGTCGTGCATTATCATGCTGAAATGTGTGGTTTCGCTGGGATCGAATGAAGGGTAGAGCAACGGGTCGAAACACATCTGAAATGTAACGTCCACTGTTCAAAGTGCCGTCAATGCGAACAAGAGGTGACCGAGACGTGTAACCAATGGCACCCCATACCATCACGCCGGCTGATACGCCAGTATGGCGATGACGAATACACGCTTGCAATGTGCGTTCACCGCGATGTCGGCAAAAATGGATGCCACCATCATGATTCTGTAAACAGAACCTGGGTTCATCCGAAAAAATGACGTTTTGCCATTCGTGCACCCAAGTTCGTCGTTGAGTACACCACCGCAGGCGCTCCTGTCTGTGATGCAGCATCAAGGGTACGCGCAGCCACGGTGTCCGAGCTGATAGTCCATGCTGCTGCAAACGTCATCGAACTGTTCGTGCAGATGGTTGTTGTCTTGCAAACGTCCCCATCTGTTGACTCAGGGATCGAGACGTGGCTGCACGATCCGTTAAAGCAATGCGGATAAGATGCCTGTCATCTCGACTGCTAGTGATACGAGGCCGTTGGGATCCAGCACGGCGTTCCTCATTACCCTCCTGAATCCACCGATTCCATATTCTGCTAACAGTCATTGGATCTCGACCAACGCGTGCAGCAATGTTGCGATACGATAAACCGCAATCGCGATAGCCTATAATCCGACCTTTATCAAAGTCGAAAACGTGATGGTACGCATTTCTCCTCCTTACACGAGACATCGCAACAACGTTTCACCAGGCAACGCCGGTCAACTGCTGTTTGTGTATGAGAAATCGGTTGTAAACTATCCTCATGTCAGCACGTTGTATGTGTCGCCACCGGCGCCAACTTTGTGTGAATGCTCTGAAAAGCTGATCATTTGCGTATCACAGCAAATCAGTTAAATTTTGCGTCTGTAGCACGTCATATTCGTAGTGTAGTAACTTTAATGGCCAGTAGTGTATTATAGACTGGGTCGTGGTTTGGATGAGTTGTTTTTAGTACTCTCAATACACCGCTGTGTTCTCTTTCGTGCAGCGGTATTTGCCGTTATCTCTGCCCTATCATGTAGCAGCCATTCCTTCTTCTCCTTCTTCCAAATGTAGTGGAGAGATGCAGCTTAGGGGTTATGTAGCGGTTTTTAAAAACCCAATGAAGACGTCAGATTCCCAATTGCTGGCGGTCTCTGACATTTAGCCGTGAATAGCTTATTACTGCCTACTGGACCGCGGTTTGAGTATGTCGTGTTTAGTGCTTCTCAGTACGTCGCAATGGACTCTGTCTCGCAGTGGTATTTGCTGTTCGCTCTATTCTATCACACAGTAGAATCTTCCTCTCTCCTTCTGAATGTAGTGGAGAGAACCAATCGCTGTATTGCGCACATACACACGTTTGAGTGTTGGTCTCTTTTCCGGCTTCCGCTGTAGCAAGGCACATGCCTCCCAGTCGTTAGTTTGTATGATTGGTAAGTGGTATCTTTATTTTTTTTTTTACATCAGGTATGTTTAGTGGAGCGTTGTGTAGAAGGACAGTGTTTGTGGTCTCAAATGTTGGTGCATACAAGATCCTTTGGTCGTGGAAATTTCATTACTTGATTTGCATAATGTTTGTGTGTGATTCTCGAACGTATAAATTTGCTTTTTATGAAGAAGTATCATCGTAAGATGGAGGTGAGGGTTTCAATCAATCAATTTGAATGCTGTAAATTCTTAAACAATCAATTTGAAAGTGTTGTGTAAATGGGTTATTTCACTCTATTTCTGGTATCGAAACTGTATTAGCTCTCACTTTGTGTCCAGCAGTAGCCAATAGGAACACTGTTTTCTGAGGAGAGATGCAAACCTCCGTCTGCATATTTCCGGACGTTGGTTCACACAGATAATCAGGGAGTGGCTTCTTGAGAAAGACGGAGACAGGAAGCGAGTCTAGAATTTTCCAGTCAACAAAATGCCACCACTTGATGTTTTGTTTGAAGGCCGCAAGATCAAAGGCGGCCGATATGTGGTCTGTGGTCGGTGGTATTTGTAATTAGGTCATTCTGTGGTTCTGACCTCTTTTTGCGGTGCCCTGTCGACATGCACGGGAGAACCCAAATGGTGCCTACTATTCATTCTGTTTATGATCTGTAGATCACTTTCGCAGGGTTTAAGTGTCAGTGCAATATGATTGCTGTATGTTTCTCGATCTGTACAAAATAGTATTCTGCTGAGATTCTAATAATTTGTCCACCTGCAAAAACGGACGGTTTGTTTTGAAATATGTCATGAACTTTTAGATATGTAATTGTTCTTACTTTCCTGTCTGTGCTGAGACACCTGTGAGTTGCGATAAGCGAGGAAAATAAATAATAAGAGTTTTAGAATCCCTGACTCCAGCATCAGATATAAAATAAGAGCTTCCAAACGCTTTCAGAGTAAAAAAGCACAGCAATTGTTTAAATATCTCATACTGCGATCAATTTCCTGACAAAGTCTTTAAACAAACCATATTCCATACACAATCTTGTATCCTGTAAATTGTTCAAATAAACAGTATTCCATACACTGCAGTCAAGTTCCTGACAGATTCTTTAACTAAATAAATTAACTATATTCCACACACCGCCTTGAGTAGCGTAAACTGTTTGAATAACAATATTTCACACATTGTCTAAATCGTTTAAACAATATTGCAAACACTGCAATCGATTTCCCTCCATTGTTGGATGTGAGGTGCCCAGTTATGCAAAACGCCGTTTTTTTCTCAGTACCGAAACATGTTTCGGCACCACTGTGCCATCATCAGTGTTTTTTCGTTTTTATTTATTCTGCAATGTGAACATTTTTGTTAAATGATTATAAAATTATGTGTATCTTTAGATCAAACAACAGATCGTTTCTTTTTGTAAATACCTTTACATTTGGAGTGTATGAATTTTCTGGATCACTTGTGTGTTAATTACTACAGATAGCTTGTCATCTGCAACCAAACGATGTTGATGAGAAAGTTTTTCGCTGAGAGTTAACCTATCTTCTAGAATGTAATTTAGTTTGTCGCGATGTTTTCGCGCTTATACTCGTTTTTACTTTCGTTTTCGTGTGGGAAGCACTTCCATTCTCCGCGTCGTAGTGAGGTGTTATGATGCACACGTAACTATAACAAGTGTTTTCCACAAATAACATAGTAAAACACTTTTCACCTCACCAAAACACAGTGAGATTCTGCCCAGAGATTTCGGCGCCAAATTTGAGTTTTGTTTGCATTTTATCTTTGTGTATGTGTGTGTGTGTGTGTGTGTGTGTGTGTGTGTGTGTGTGTGTGTGTGTGCGTGTGTCTGTGTGTGAGTGTCTTCTGTGCCCATCTTAGCTGTGTGTGTGTGTGGGGGGGGGGGGGGGTGTGGAGGTGTTTTCTGTGCCCATCTTAGCTGTGTGTGTGTGTGTGTGTGTGTGCTTTTTGTGTATTCGTAACACGTGAAGCAGATAAGGCTGGAAACTGCTAACAAGACGTTTAGCTAATATGTGCATTTAAAGGCACATGTTTCACACTGCAAGTCAGACTCAGTGGTAAGTCTATAATACTAAATATGTTGTAGAAAATATGGTTACAAAGATTATGGACAATTTTGCTGTGTCCTTCCCTGGTATGCAGGCAGATTCGCGATATCTGAATACAGTTTTATATGGGGTGAATCCGAGATCTTAATTGTGCGGGCTGTTACGTGAGCGATACCGTTCAACTCCGTGTTTCTGACTCAATGGACAGCCCGAATGACTTCACCTCATAGTGAACTTGTAGTTGGAGTCGAAGTTGTACAAAGTACTTCGTCCGAATGTCGTTAGTCTAATACTAATAAAATAATTTTATAAAAATGAGATTTGAAATAAGCGCATTTTAGTTTCCTCTTGAATGTATTCAGCCAGATAGACAATTAAATCTGAATTATGCTTTATCAAATTTTAGCTGAGGTACTCACTTCGCTCAGGTAGTTGATATTGTGGTTGGAATGGAAGGACAAACTTTAAAGTGTATGAGGTGAAAATTTTCTATTGAAAACATATTATAGCTATTTAAAATATAAGAGACAAGTTTTTTATCGAAAACATATTCCAAGTACAAGTATTTACAATTCTTGTTTGTAACCAACGTTTTTCAATTTGTTATCTAGGGTACATTTGTACAATTTCCTATTCTAGGTGTATTTCCTACTCTACATGTAGTTACCTGTGAGAGAAGCAGGAGTCTTTGAGGCTGATGCCGCAGTATTTTAAAGTTGGATCTTGCACTTCGTTAACTGTAAAAATATAGGCTAAGCTGATTAGATCTTGTAGTCTTTTGAATTGGACTGGTCGTTCTGTAGAGATCAGTGGTATTCTGGGGATACATAGTGTGTGTACTTTGTACTTTCCAGTCATTAAGTTCGGCTTTTATGATATTCGATAGCTGTTTGACACCCATTCCTGTTCTATTACATAGTTTTGATGACTTGAGACTTCTGAGTAGTGTGATCGGAGATCCAATTTTAAGTCGAAGTTAGTGCAATAGCATTCCTCGTATTGCAAAGAGTTCAGAAATTCTGTATGGAAGTTTACACTTTCTTCAACGTTTTGCAACGTGTCGATCGTTTTTGTGTATTCTACCTTCACCGGGAATTTTCTTTTGAATATTTAGTTGATATTATCGACAATATTAATTTATGGTGCCAAAATTGCCGTTCAAATAGTCAGTCCGGTTTGGTACAATTGTGAAAAATGTTCGGATAAATTTGGTCGATGAGTTCGTTTTCAGCAGTGACTATGTTGCAGAAATCACTGTTGTGTTTAAAGAGGTCGGTCGTCTGGTCAGTAGAATATGTACCTTCGCCTATTTTTAAAAGTTGTTGAGCAAAATGTGCTGCTGTTTCGTCTTTGGGTGGTCCAACTCTCATTTTTCTTGGTGGTCTCAGTATTTGCGTGTGTGATCAGAGATGTGATTTTTTGAAGCATGCATTGATTTCGTCTGCTGGTATTGAGTTGGGGACAACCGGAAGTGTTTGTGAACAATCTCCTGAGAGTATGAGCAGAGCTCATTCCATCACTTTAGTTTCCTCTCTAGTCTTGTAATGTTTTGTCCATAGCTTCAGTGATTTTTTGTGTGCCATTGTGCATTCGTCCCAGAAGATAATTTCAGCTGGCTTTAGAGGTTTGCGCGTTCAGATGCTCTTGAGTTTTACCTTCCGGGAATTGTTCTTCGGCTATATTCAACGGTGGTTGTAGTGCGGAATGGGCAGTTCGTCGTCCTCCCACAAGTGTGGCTGCAATGCCAGATGATGCCATTGAAAGTGCTATTTAGCACGTATTTCCACAAGCAATATGTTTACTAGAAAGTTTTCCCTCTGCCGCCTGGTGCGTCCAAGTAAATATTTCCGCCAGTGTTGTTCTCGATCCGATCCATTACAACGTTATAAATTTCGTTTTGATAGTCTCTGAGGAGTAGTTTGTTGTGAGCAATATACTGAAGTAGGTCGTTGATGTCGTAGGTTTTTTCCTTGGTAGTTTCAAAGATTAACACACTGATAGTGTCTTCTCTTGGTGCTTGCATCCCAATTTGTGCTAGGGTCTGGTTGTTTATTGCTTAACATTTATCTTTTAGGCGAGTGAGTGTTTCATTGAAGATGTCCTCGTTGAATTCGACGGTGAGTTCAGGATGAGCTTGTCGGATTTGGTACAGTATGCCATCACTCTTACTGTCTTCAAGGGAGTCCCACAGGCGCTTTGGATTCGATGCGTTACATGTTGTTAGAATCATGACGAATAAGTCATTTTTCAGCTGAGCCTGCGACTTAGGTCTTTTGTAGTGTTAATTCCTAGAGGTTCCCGTTTTCCAGTAGTCCTAAGCGTTGACATGCGTCTCAGCACGTCTCGCATAGATAACCGTCAACAGTGAAACTTATTGGTCCCCGTGTTTCGTGTAGCATCCAGAGACAGAAACATTCGGTGTTGTTCGGATGTAGGGTGTATACTCGGAGTCAACCTAGTGTGCCAGTTTTCATGACTCCCTGATCAACTTCTACCGGAAATCCGTGGTTTCGTCTTTGAAAGATTTTTCCTGTTGTGTTTCACGTATAGCAAGTAGAGTCGTTGACATATAGTAATGTTTTCGCGAACGGATCCGTTTGGCACAGTATGTAAGAAGCTTTCACATTTGGAAAAAAGTGTTTTGATTCTGGAGTTTTCCCGGTCACGTAATGTAAAAATTCCTGCAACAGAATACTGGTGTTTCTCTACAGAATTTTTTTGGCGTTGCAGAAGTGACAGACGTCATCCGTTTTTCGTATTACAACGTGTTTGTGCTTATCATATTCTTTCGTCGGGTCGTAGTGGGATGCTTCAATTGTTGGACTGTACTGTTTACTTGTCCTCGCCCTCGCTACTCGTAGGGTGATATTTCCATGGCTGGTCGAGTTGGCAGTATTTTATTATAAATTTCTGTTGCAATTGTTGATTCTTCAATCCGTTCATTTCGTTTCTCTGCTTCTCACGGTGCTCATTGTCGTTCGTTGGGAACTTAACAGTGCTTTGCGCTCTTCGTCTATTTCGCTTTTTCGCTGCTGTTTTGTTGCTTCAGAACTGGAAAACCTTCTCCTCTTTTACGTTTGGGCATTGTCTAAAATATAAATCAAATCAGCTAAGTACATTTTACATACTTTTCGGACTTAATTTTCGATTTATGTTCAGTCATTGTATCACTTTGACTACTCACACTTCACCTTTTGTTTTTATTCACTCATTGCACTGCTTACTCGGTTCCTCACTTCGTCACCGATAACAAACTGACGTTCTAACCGACGATGGGTATTGCTTTATATACACCTACCACTGGGTAACCCCGCCAGTGGCGAATTCCAGAACATACTAAAAAGGTTTCGAATGATCCACTACGTTCCACAACATTCAAGAGCGCTCTGGAATGTTCCTCAAGGATATGGGATATTCCGGGGTGTTCCCGAACGTTCTGGAATCTTCCCGAATGTTCCAGACTATTCTCGAACATTCGAGAACATCCCTGTTCGTTGTGGAACATTCCGAAACATTCTGGAATGTTGCGGAATGCTCTAGAATACTCTCGAATGTTTTAGAACGTTGTCGAATGCCCTTGAATGTTCTGGAATGTACTAAAAATTTCCATAGGGCGAACCTTCCCAGCCCTTATATCTTCAAAAGCGCGCCCTTTAGGGAAAATCGGGAACCTTCTCCATGGATGGAAGATGACGGCTACCATCCATCGTACCGGGGCTCGTTTCTGTGTTTTAGCGGCACGCACATTGTACACTTACTTTTATAATATATATCGATTAATAAATATAGCTACGAGGTTTGACGCCCTGGCTTCTGTGTCATCAGCCAATCAGATTATCATTCCACTGCACTGGCGCAATTTCCCATGGAATTGGTACCCACTTAGCATCTGTTGTCTGTCTCTCACACCACTTCTTACGGCATGCAATCTCAGCTAAACTACAGACTGAATGTAGGTATGAAATGTTATCGCTCCAAAATCAGAAATGTCAAAAACTCATTTTCTATTTCTCTTCGTAATCGCATTAATAATGGATAACACAAAAAACATAACGTACTAGCGGTACAGTAAACGTTTTGTGTATACGTTTTCAAGTTACTCTGTTATCTATGTTTGGTTAGAAACATTGGCAATCCGGTGTAGCCGAGGGGTTCTAGGCACTTCAGTCTGGAACCACGCGACCACTACGGTCGCTGGTTCGAATCCTCCCGCGGGCATGGATGTGTGTGATGTCCTTAGGTTAGATAGGTTTAGGTATTTCTAAGTTCTAAGGGACTGATGACCTCATATGTTAAGTCCCATAGTGCTCAGAGCCATTTGAACCAAATTGTACTTCGTAGGTTCACCCCCAGTGTTTATTGTTCGAAGTGAGCGAAGGCAATCTTAACGTGTGACTCATTTCATTGTTTGTGATGACATGTGACTAACGTCATTGCTCTACTGGCATAAATTACGTAGCATCAACTCTTCTGTATTTATCACGGACTCGGTATTCGGTAGAGTGCAGTGGAAAAGTGTTCAAGTGCGGGGTGTTCAGATGCCCGTTTCCTACGTGTTAGCACATGGTAATGGCCGTGGCCGTCGGTGTTTGTGTCGGGATGCCCGCTTTAAACAACTGATCGTCGTCTTACAGAGCATGGTATGTCTAAGCCTACTACTCGCGACTGCGCGAGGTCTAGAAAGACGAGGACCCTTACGTGATGGAGGAACTTCTTCTGGTAGTTGGCGACAACTCTAGTGAGAACGTAAGGCAGTTAGCTGCAACAAGTAATGTTGATCACGTGACTGTCTGAAGAGTGCTACATGAGAACCTGCTGCATCCGCAACATATGTAGAAATTGAGTTCTAACATGGAAGTAAAGTGTTTCCGGTCTGAAACCGAAATGGCAGCCTAGCTTTAATTTTGATGTGATCATGGCCTAATAGACAACTGCTAATAGGATTTGGCTGTTTCGGTAGTCGTTTCTAATCACTATGTGGCTGCCCAACATGTTTACACAATGATACAGTGTTTCGCAGTCTTAAAATATTTTACACTATTTGCAGGCCGGTGTGGCCGAGCGGTTCTAGGCACTCTAGTCTGGAACCACGCGACCGCTACGGTTGCAGGCTCGAATCCTGCCTCGGGCATGGATGTGTGTGATGTCCTTAGGTTAGTTAGGTTTAAGTAGTTCTAAGTCTAGGGAACTGATGACCTCAGATGTTAATTCCTATGGTGCTTAGAGCCATTTGAACTATTGTTACACTGTTTGACTTGTATATTCATTTTCGACGCACTTCAAATTACGATTGATCTCGTCACAGGTTAGAATTTTAAGTATTCCGTCACATGCTGTAACAGTGGTCACCACACACAATCCTTACTGTAATCCATGGCCGGCGCGGTTGGCGAGAACAGGAGCATAAGGAGCACTGCTAATCTCTATAAAAAAAATTCAGAAATATCATTCGTCACGAAGGTGTAATGTTTTGCTGTGGTCGGACCCACGATGGGGGATTTACTTAGCCAATACTGCACAACACGTAGCTCAGGGGTTCGCCTGCATTTGACTCATTCCAAATTCGAACTGAGAAGATACATCACTCACTCACAAGGGAACCTCCCCATCGCACCCCCCTCAGATTTAGTTATAAGTTGGCACAGTGGATAGTCCTTGAAAAACTGAACACAGATCAGTCGAGAAAACAGGAAGAAGTTACGTGGAACTATGAAAAATAAGCAAAATATACAAACTCAGTAGTCCATGGGCAAGATATGCAAATGCAAGATCAAGGATAATACAAGCTCAAGAGCGCTGTGGTCCCGTGGTTAGCGTGTCCAGCTACGGAACGAGAGGTGCATGGTTTAAGTCTTCCCTCGAGCGAAAAGTTTACTTTCTTTACTTTCGCAAAGTTATGATCTGTCCGTTCTTTCATTGACGTCTCTGTTCACTGTAATAAATCTAGTGTCTGTGTTTTGCGACCGAACCACAAAACCGTGCGATTAGTAGACGAAAGGACGTGCCTCTCCAATGGGAACCGAAAACATTTGATCGCAAGATCATAGGTCAACCGATTTCTCTACATGAAAACACGTCTGATGTATTCTATTCAACACTGGTGACGGCCCACCTAACTTGAACACTTGGCGAATGGGCAAAAAGATTCTTTTACCTTGCCCGATTTAGGTTTTCTTGTGGATGTGATAATCACTCCCAAAAAAGTGATAAAAACATAATAGTTTGTCACATAAACTGCAACAAATGAATGCAACAGTTTCACAGTCACACAGTTTTCGCTGTGTTCTGTCAAAACATATATTTTTAACGTATTCAAATTTATACGTGTGTAGACCGTCAAATCCTGCATATATCCTAGCAAATCTGAACATGTCCTGGAATTTTGGACAGCGAAGTTGATTATGTGTGAGTGCCTAAACTTTGATAATTGTCTTAAAATAAAATATTAAACTTTTCACTCGAGGAAAGACGTGATCCAAGGACCTCTCGTTCCGCAGCTGCTCACGCTAACCACGGGACCACAGCGCTCCTGAGCTTGTATTATCCTTGATCTTGCATTTGCATATCTTGCCCATGGACTACTCAGTTTGTATATTTTGCTTATTTTTTTCATAGTTCCACACAACTTCTTCCTGTTTCTCGATTGATGTGTGTTCAGTTTTCCAAGGCCTATCCACTGTGCCAACTTATAACTAAATCTGAGGGGGGTGCGATGGGGAGGTTCCGTTGTGAGTGCCAGTGGCGCGTGGCAATCGATTTTGTCCATCATCGGCCTATGTGAGGCACAAAAACATGTTTATGGTTGGGTAAGGGTCCGCGGATCCGTGATTGTATAACGTACCTTGTTTCTCTACGTCTGAGGAATGGTTCCTGAATATGTGGCCATACATTTTGGTTGTACTCTGTATTTTGCACTCACGTGTGCTCCCACGTGAATCTCCTGCTGTCTAAAGACGCTAACTTAATGCGTGCTTAATAGCCTGGGACGGGCGTTAAACTCTGAGCAAGGGGGGAAGACAGGAGCAGGTGTCACCTATAGTTTATGTGGTGCACTCAGGAATGTGTACTAATAGCCCGCGAGCCACATTTCTGTTAACTGCCTCTAAGTATTTGCAGCAACTGCACTGTTGCGTAGGCAGCAGCGCAAGCCTGCCATAAATCGGCCTTTCCCGCTGCCACCACCACCACCCACGCCGCGGCTCAGCATGTGTTCGCATTCCCAGGCGGCGCAGCTGACTCACTCACTGCAGGTGTTGCGTCGCAATGCGAAAGTGCCCAGAGTGTTCCCAAAACAGACATCTACCAAATAATACAACCACTCGTATACGTTCACCGTCCGTCACCGGTTATTTTACTGCCTAGGTAGCAGAATTTCTAAACTTCATATACTTCCTGACCATCAATCCTGATATTAACTTTATCGCTGTTCTCATTTCTACTACTTCTCATTACCTTCGTCTTTCTTCGATTTATTGTCAATCCATACTCTGTACTCACTAGACTATTCATTCCGTTCAGCAGATCATGTAATTCTTCTTCATCTTCATTCCGAATAGCAATGTTATCAGCAAATCGTATCATTGATATCCTTTCACCTTGAATTTTAATTCCACTCCTGAACCTTTCTTTTATTTCCATCATTGCTTCCTCGATATACAGATTGAACGGTAAGGGCGAAAGACTACGTCCTTATCTTACACCCTTTTTAATGCGAGCACTTCGTTCTTGGTCGTCCACTCTCATTATTCCCTAATGGCTCTGAGCACTATGGGACTTAATATCTGTGGTCATCAGTCCCCTAGAACTTAGCACTACTTAAACCTAACTAACCTAAGGACATCACACACATCCATGCCGGAGGCTGGATTCGAACCTGCGACCGTAGCAGTCGCGCGGTTCCGGACTGAGCGCCTAGAACCGCTAGACCATCGCTGCCGGCTATTATTCCCTCTTGGATGTTGTAAATACGGTAAATGACCTGTTCCTCCCTAAATTTTACTTCTACCTTTTTCAGAATTTCGAACATCTTGCACAATTTTATATTGACGAACGCTTTTTCCAGGTCTACAAATCCTATGAAGGTGTCTTGCTTCCATTATTAGCCGTAACGTCAGAATTGCCTCTCTCGTGCCTTTACTTTTCCTAAAGCCAAACTGATCGTCACCTAGCGCATCATCAATTTTCTTTCCATTCTTATGTACATCATCCTTGTAAGCAACTTGGATGCATGAGCTGTTAAGCTGATTGTATGATAATTCTCGCACTTTTGAGCTCTTGCCGTCTTTGGAATTGTGTGGATGATGCTTTACCGAAAGTCAGGTGGTATGTCACTAGAGTCATACATTATACACACTAACGTGAATAGTCGTTTTGTTGCCACTTCCCAAAATGGTTTTAGGAGTTCTGATGGTATGTTATCTGTCCCTTCTGTCTTATTTGATCTTAAGTCCTCCAAAGCTATCTTAAATTCTAATTCTAATACTGGATCCCCTATCTCTTCTAAATCGACTCCTCTTTCTTCGTCTATCACACCACACAAATCTTCCACCCCATAGAGACTTCCAATGCATTCTTTCCACCTATCTGCTCTCTCCTCTGCATTTAGCAGTGGAATTCTCGTTGCACTCTTAATGTTATCACCCTTGCTTTAAATATCACCGAAGATTGTTTTGACTTTCCTGTATGCTGAATCTGTCCTTCCGACAATCATTTCTTTTCCGATGTCTTCACATTTTCCCTGCAGCCATTTCGTCTTATCTTCCCTGCACTTCCTGCTTATTTCATTCTTCAGCGACTTGTATTTCTGTACTCCTGAGTTTTCTGGAACATTTTTGTACTTCTTCCTTTCATCGATCAATTGAAGTATTTCTTCTGTTCCCATGGTTTCTTGGCCGTTACCTTCTTTGTACCTATGTTTTCCTTGCCATCTTGTGTGATGGCCCTTTTTAGAGAAGTCAATTCCTCTTCAACTGTACTGCCTACTCAGCTACTCTTTATTGCTGTATCTATAGCCTTGGAGAACTTCAACCTTATCTCGCTTTCCTTAGTACTTCCGTATCCCACTTCTTTGTGTATTGATTCTTCCTGACTTATGTCTTAAACTTAAATCTACTACTGTGATCTGAGTCTATATCTGCTCCAGGGTACACCTTACAATCCAGTATCTCATTTCGATATCTCTGTCTAACCATGATGTAATCTAAATGAAATCTTCCCTTATCAACCCTTTTACAAGTATACCTCCTTCTCTTGTGATTCTTGAACAGAGTATTCGCTATTGCTAACTGAAACTTGGTACAGAACTCAATTTGCCTATGTCCTCTCTCATTCCTTCTTGCGAGCCCATATTCTCCCGTAACCTTTTCTTCTATTCCTCCCCCTATGATTGCATTCCAGTCTGCCATGACTATTAGATTTTCATCCCCCTTTACACACTGTATTACCCTTTCAGTATCCTCATACCCTCTCTCTGTCTCTTCATCTTCTGCTTTACACGTCGACACGTTTACCTGCACCATCGTTGTCGCTGTTGGTTTGCTGTCGATCCTGAATAGAAGAACCCTATCACTGAACTGTTGACAATAACACACGCTCTGCCCTACCTTATTATTCATGACTCAGCCTACTCCTGTTACCCCATTTTCTGCTGCTGTTGAAACTACCTTATACTCATCTGACCAGAAGTCCTTGTAATCTTTCCATTTCACTTCACACTGATACCTACTATATCTAGAAGGAGCCTTTGCATTTCCCTTTCCAGATTTTCTAGTTTCCTTACCACGTTCAAACTTCTGAAATTCCACACCCCGACCCAATTTGTTATTGAATCTTTTTGTCATGGTTACCATCCCTTTGTAGCCTCCTCCTGGAGATCCGAGTAGGGGATTATTCCTAAATCTTCTGCCAATGGAGAGATCATCATGACACTTCTTCAACTACAGGCCACATGTCCTGCGGATACACGTTAGGTGTCTTTAATGCAGTGGATTCCATTGCCTTCTGCATCCTCATGCCGTTGATCATTGGTGATTCTTCAGCCTTCAGGGGCAGTTCCCCACTCCTAGGACAAGGGAGTTCCCCCATGTCCACTCCTCCGGCCGCTTTGGCAAAGAGAGTGACTTCTTTTGCCGGAGGTGTTCGGGCGCCAATGCTGATTATTAATCAGAGTTTAAGCAGTGGCAGGATGCGAACCCGGAACTGAATACGTTTTGATTTTGAATCAAAGACGCTAGCCCTAGATGAATTTAACTTTGCTATCTGTCATCCTTATGTAACTGCCAAAATATTTCAGTGGTTCAGTTGTAACAGAAACAGTCTTTCCTGACTAATACACTCCTGGAAATTGAAATAAGAACACCGTGAATTCATTGTCCCAGGAAGGGGAAACTTTATTGACACATTCCTGGGGTCAGATACATCACATGATCACACTGACAGAACCACAGGCACATAGACACAGGCAACAGAACATGCACAATGTCGGCACTAGTACAGTGTATATCCACCTTTCGCAGCAATGCAGGCTGCTATTCTCCCATGGAGACGATCATAGAGATGCTGGATGTAGTCCTGTGGAACGGCTTGCCATCCCATTTCCACCTGGCGCCTCAGTTGGACCAGCGTTCGTGCTGGACGTGCAGACCGCGTGAGACGACGCTTCATCCTGTCCCAAACATGCTCAATGGGGGACAGATCCGGAGATCTTGCTGGTCAGGGTAGTTGACTTACACCTTCTAGAGCACGTTGGGTGGCACGGGATACATGCGGACGTGCATTGTCCTGTTGGAACAGCAAGTTCCCTTGCCGGTCTAGGAATGGTAGAACGATGGGTTCGATGACGGTTTGGATGTACCGTGCACTATTCAGTGTCCCCTCGACGATCACCAGAGGTGTACGGCCAGTGTAGGAGATCGCTCCCCACACCGTGATGCCGTGTGTTGGCCCTGTGTGCCTCGGTCGTATGCAGTCCTGATTGTGGCGCACACCTGCACGGCGCCAAACACGCATACGGCCATCATTGGCACCAAGGCAGAAGCGACTCTCATCGCTGAAGACGACACGTCTCCATTCGTCCCTCCATTCACGCCTATCGCGACACCACTGGAGGCGGGCGAGCGGAAGACGGCCTAACGGTGTGCGGGACCGTAGCCCAGCTTCATGGAGACGGTTGCGAATGGTCCTCGCCGATACCCCAGGAGCAACAGTGTCCCTCATTTGCTGGGAAGTGGCAGTGCGGTCCCCTACGGCACTGCGTAGGATCCTACGGTCTTGGCGTGCATCCGTGCGTCGCTGCGGTCCGGTCCCAGGTCGATGGGCACGTGCACCTTCCGCCGACCACTGGCGACAACATCGATGTACTGTGGAGACCTCACGCCCCACGTGTTGAGTAATTCGGCGGTACGTCCACCCGGCCTCCCGCATGCCCACTATACGCCCTCGCTCAAAGTCCGTCAACTGCACATACAGTTCACGTCCACGCTGTCGCGGCATGCTACCAGTGTTAAAGACTGCGATGGAGCTCCGTATGCCACGGCAAACTGGCTGACACTGACGGCGGTGTACAAATGCTGCGCAGCTAGCGCCATTCGACGGCAACACCGCGGTTCCTGGTGTGTCCGCTGTGCCGTGCGTGTGATCATTGCTTGTACAGCCCTCTCGCAGTGTCCGGAGCAAGTATGGTGGGTCTGACACACCGGTGTCAATGTGTTCTTTTTTCCATTTCCAGGAGTGTAAAAGTGAGTAAGTGCTTCGTGGCAAAACGCATAGAAATGTAGCTCTTGCAAATCTTATTGGCTCTTTCGTTCTTTTTTTTAAAATGTATTTTGCAAATTAGTAATGACCTTGTTATAAAATAAATGTAATATAGTGTAATTGCTCTTTGGTGAAAGTGTTTGTATATCAATTGGGATATCTTCATACCGACTGCACAGTGATGTTAATTTTCCCAAAAAACTGGGACAGGTTGTCTGTATGCATTTTTTTATACACACATAGAGAAGAATCAAACCAAGCATATATTATCCGAACGGGATTTGGTACTTCATTTGCATCACACACAAATCAAATAACACAGCTTATAGATAAGTTACTATGGAGATACCCATTAAATCACTGCCGTCCAACCAACAATTGTAGCAATGAATCACAATTCTATAACTGTAGACAGATTCGGAGTGAAAGAAACAAACTGGAAGAACATGCAGGCTGCAGCTGACAAACGTGAATATGGCGCTGTGTACTGCTGTCAGCTTACAGCAGTGAACAGACAAAATTCCGATTGTCCAGCTCTTGTCCATTCAGTGGCGCACCACACCGCTACTCACTACGAAAGGACAAGTAATTACTACTAATGTACTTCCACTGTACTTACGATAAAAATGCTGGTGTAGGAAATTCATCACTGTAAGCACTGGAAGAAAATCGAGAGAAAGAGTCATATTCAAAGACGTAGATACGGTAACATGGAATACGAGTATATGCGTCACCTTTTTATCTAAGTAACGATAATTTAATCTGATGCCCATCTATGTAACATAATGTTTAAGAACACATTCTCGAAACACTGTAAGATAATTTAAACTGTTACTTTAGAAAGTTGTTTGTATTTGCTGTTATCGAAATTCTGAAGCAGTATCAGCAAGTGAAATTAAGCAATGTGTTTGTAGCAACTTTATTCATCCTTAACCTTAAATACAAATTGTTGTGGTTGGCAGGAGAGCCAACACCGTTACTACAGGAGGTCGAAATGCACGCGCTTTAGTTCACGCAGGCTGGCATGAGGTCTGGAACATGACAAGGGAATTAGAATTGAGAAAAACGGGCGTAGCTGGTGGAATACATAACTTTAATCCATTATTGACGAACGTCGCTCTTTATGGTACATGATTCACAATATCAATAGTACGGATACTGGCGCCTTGCTAGGTCGTAGCAAATAACGTAGCTGAAGGCTATGCTAACTATCGTCTTGGCAAATGAGAGCGTAGAAGTCAGTGAACCATAGCTATCAACGTGGGCTCTACAACTGGGGCGAGTGCTAGGAAGTCTCTCTAGACCTGCCGTGTGGCGGCGTTCGGTCTGCAATCACTGATAGTGGCGACACTCGGGTCCGACGTGTACTACCGGACCGCGGCCGATTTAAAGGCTACCACCTAGCAAGTGTGGTGTCTGGCGGTGACACCACACAAATACTGTATTATTAACTAGGAGAGTAACCCGGCGTTGCTCTGGTATTTATTTATTCCAGTTTTCTATTAGTCAAGCTTCTCCTACCTCCTGTCTCTGTTCTTCTGCCCCCTCTCTCAGTACATCTCTTTCTCCCCCCCCCCCCCCTCTCTCTGTCCATCTGCTCCCTCCCACTCTCTAAAGCCATCTCCTATTCAATTTTGCATCCATCCCCCCCGTCTCTGTTCATCTCCTTATCTCCTCCCTCTCTGTCTACATCGCCACGTCTTTCTGCCCATCTGTTTCTTCCCTCCCTCACTTCATCTTCTACTCACTCACCTATTTCTCCCCTCCATCTGTCCATCTCCACCTTCTCCTCTCTGTCCATGTCCTCATACCGCTTCCCTGTCCGTCGCCCCACTATCAACTCCACCCCCGCCGCAATGGAAGGTTAATGGTTTTTACTCCCGTAATATTTCTTTCCAGATTATAGGAAATACGTGTTCCAAGTTTGGTTGAAATCGATCTAGCAGCTTAGGAGGGGACTTCGAAATATATGACTTATATTTCGCACATATCTCTCTGATTCTCTGCTGTTCTACACTCTACACAAGATACTAAATGTGTCTGCGGTATTAAGTTATGTTATTTGATGCCGGATCCGTAATGACGTTGACAAAATTACTGGCTCAGCGTAGTGCTGTTTCTAGTGACCTGGTTGACACAATGAACAGCGTAAATAAGGGATAAATTTCATATCACAGTTTTAAAAGTCTTCCAATTCAACTAAATATAGAAAATAAATACCAACAGGTCGTTTTCAAAATTTTTACGTCACCCCTCTCACCCACAACCTTAGTGGTAGTGGTGAATACTACTCCCATGGTATCTTTTTTTCCTTCGGTTTCTCTGCTTCTCACCGGGAACTTAAAAGTGCTTCGCGCTCTTCGTCTGTTTTGTTTTTCGCTGTTCTTTTTGTTTTCACCGTTTTGCTTCAGATCTGGCAAGATCTCCTCCTCTTTTACGTTTGGGCGTTGTCTAAAATATAAATCAAATCAACGTTTTGTTGATAAATACACTGAGTACAATTTATACACTTTGCTGTCGATTTGTATTGTCACTGTATCACTTCGGCTACTCACACTTCCAATGTTGGTTTTTATTACCTCACTGCACAACTTTTTCGGTTCCTCCCTTCATCACTCATAGGAAATTGACGTTCGAACCACGGCGAGTCTTTACCAATGGGTAGCCCCACCATCGGCGAATCCAAGAACATACCAAATATGCTTCAAAAGGTCCACAAGGTCCCAGGACATTCCAAAACATTCTAGAGTGTTCTGGAATGTTCCACAATGATCCAGGATGCTCGGTGTCTTCTCGAACATTCTGGAATCTTCTCGAATTCTCCAGACTGTTCCCGAACATAACAGAACATCCTGGATCATTGAGGGACATTCTGGAATCTGAAACTTTCTGACAGACTGAGGCTCGAACTCGGGATCTTTGCCTATCGCGGGCAACTGCTCTACCAACTGAACAACCCTAGCACGACTCACGCCCCGTCCTCACAGCTTTACTTCTGCCAGTCCCGAGTTCGAGTTTTGGTCCGGCGCACAGTTTTAATCTGCCAGGAAGTTTCATATCAGCGCTCACTCCGCTGCAGAGTGAAAATCTCATTCTGGATTCTGGAATCTTATCGAATGCTCTCGAATGCTCTTGAATGTTCTCAAACACTCTCGTTCTAGACATTCCTAGTCGGTGAAACTTCCCAGCCACTATATCTTCAGAAGCACGCCCTTAGGTAAAAACGGGAATCTTCTCCATGGATGGGGGTTAGAGGGGTAGCACACCATAAACTCCCTTGATCGTAAAGCGGTTCGTTTTTGAGTTTAAGCGCCACGAACATTGTACACTTACACTACGGGCCATTAAAATTGCTACACCACGAAGATGACGTGCTACAGGCGCGAAATTTAACCGACAGCAAGAAGATGCTGTGATATGTAAATGATTAGCTTTTCAGAGCATTCACACAAGGTTGGCGCCGGTGGAGACACCTCCAACGTGGTGTCATGAGGAAAGTTTCCAACCGATTTGTGATACACAAACAGCAGTTGACCGGCATTGCCTGGTGAAACGTTGTTGTGATGCCTCGTGTAAGGAGGAGAAATGCGTACCATCACGTTTGCGACTTTGATAAAGGTCGGATTGTAGCCTATCGCGATTGTGGTTTATCGTATCGTGACATTTTTACTCGCGTTGGTCGAGATCCAATGACTGTTAGCAGAATATGGAATCGGTGGGTTCAGGAGGGTAATACGTAACGCCGTGCTGGATCCCAACGGCCTCATATCACTAGCAGTCGAGATGACAGGCATGTTATCCTAATGGCTGTAACGAATCACGCAGCCACGTCTCGATTCCTGAGTCAACAGATGGGGACGTTTGCAAGACAATAACCATCTGCACGAAAATTTCGACGACGTTTGAGCACCTTGGACTATCAGTCCGGAGAAAATGGCTGCGGTTACCCTTGACGCTGCATCACAGACAGGAGCGCCTGCGATGGTGTACTCAACGACGAACCTGGGTGCTAGAATGGATATACGTCATTTTTTCAGATGAATCCAGGTTCTGTTTACAGCTTCATGATGGTCACATCCGTGTTTGGCGACATCGCGGTGAACGAACATTGGAAGCGTGTATTCGTCGTCGCCATACTGGCGTATCACCCTGCGTAATGGTATGGGGTGCCATTAGTTACACGTCTCGGTCACCTCTTGTTCGCATTGACGGCACTTTGAACAGTGGACGTTACATTTCAGATGTGTTACGATTCGTGGCTCTACCTTTCATTCGATCCTTGAGAAACCCTACATTTCAGCAGGATAATCCACGACCGCATGTTGCAGGTCCTGAACGGGTCTTTCTGGATACAGAAAATGTTCGACTGCTGCCCTGGCCAGCACATTCTCCAGATCTTTCACCAATTGTAAACGTCTGGTCAATGGTGGCCGAGAAACTGGCATGTCACAATACGCCAGTCACTACTCTTGATGAACTGTGCTATCGTGTTGAAGCTGCATGAACAGCTGTACCTGTACACGCCATCCAAGCTTTGTTTGACTCAGTGCCCAGGCGTATCAAGGCCAATATTACAGCCAGAGTTGGTTGTTCTGGGTACTGATATCTCAAGATCTATGCTCCCAAATTGCTTGATAATGTAATCACATGTCAGTTCTATTATAATATATTTGTCCAATGGATACACGTTTATCATCTGCATTTCTTCTTGGTGAAGCAATTTTAATGGCCAGTAGCGTACTTTTATTCTATATGTTGATTACTCCTCTTTTCAGATTCAAGTAAAATGCGTTAGTCAGTACTTAAAATTTAAAAATACGAACTGTTCATAACCTTTTTAGTTGAAATACAAACTACGCATGAAAAAAGCTTGCGTCTATAAAATGAGTTCGAGACTGTCTGTATTATTATCAAAATATAAAGTGAACAAATTTATTTATTTCACGAGAGCTAACACTTGCAAAATAAGGGTTGTGAGAGCCTGCTAATGCCTTTAACATGTCATCGGTTACGACCTGCTGTGTGGCCTTGTTGGCTCACGGTCGGATTCTCTCGTGACGATGTGTACATACGAATTCTCGTTGCATCTACCGTTCAGGCAAACTAGCACCGCATATCGTCTCATCATAGTTGAAGAAGATTCACACGTAAATACCTAAACTAGGCTGTAGACGCAACTCGGATAAAAAATAACTAGTTCACTCTCCACCATGGGAAAAAATTCTTTCATTTTTGACTTGCAGCAAATCTCTTTATGTGACACTCATCTGTTGTCCTGCCCAACTTTTTGTTTAGCGGTATGTCACTCAACGCACTGGGAAGATGTCTTGGATATTACACCTCATTTATAATTCTCATTATCAAATGCAGTTTTGGAAACCTATAAGTACTGTCTTGGAAAATAAATGAAGGAGATTTAAGAACCCTCAACATTGAAGAAAGTAAGGGGAAAAAATACTACGTCTTCCACCCTAGGGAATGCGGTAGATGACAAACAGGTGGCAACAATATCTATCCCTTACATAGGCAATATAAGTTACAAATTGGGGCGTTTACTCAGAGCCCATAATTTCAGAATCGCCTATTCTACTAACAACAGTCTACATAGGAATTTAATTCACTCCTTGCACAGTAAGAGCGATAAACTTTCCAAATCAGGAGTATATAAAATTACATGCGGGGATTGTCCAAAATTTTACATCGGGCAAACAGGGCGAGCTCTGGGTCTCAGATATAAAGAGCATATTCCTACGCGAAGCGGTGACGGTACTAAAGGCTCTACTTATGCGGAACATCTTGTGCAAGCGGCTCATGCGCCGAGCCCTCCAGTTAACATTGAGCTACTTCATGCTGAGGTCAAGGGCTTAAAATTAGATATCTTAGAAGAAATGCAGATCTTTAAGCATCTGCAACATGATAGAGACAATATCCTCAATGACCAACTCCTACTAAGAAATAAAAAATTTTTTGATGGTTTTGCGCCGTTACTTCGTTCATTTCACTCGTAGTTTTGATGATATGGCGAGCGCGGTTGGTCAAGCTGTTCATCTACTTTTTATCTTTTTATTCTTTTTACGATGTAGGTGTTTTTAGCCCGGTGAACATCTCACGTTTTATCCCTATATCCTTATCTCCACGACGTCTTTAGACTACGTCCCCTCAACCCCCCCCCCCCCACCCCCCCCCCCCTCATTTGACTAACTACTGACTTTTCATACAGCTTCTAAAAATAAAAAATAAAAATAAAAAAAATAAAAAATAAAATAAATAAATAAATAAATAATTTGTCATAATCAACAATCATGTATGTTACTCTTCCGAGATACAGTACCCTGTGTGCTGATCTTTAGGTTTTATCTTGTATTTAGCTCGTCTCGGGTTATGTCCATTTTAATTTTGGTATACGTTGATCCACGTTTGGGAATATACGGGCTTTCTCGTATTTTTATGCGCATGCGCATTAAGTAACTTCCTATTTCTTGCGCATGTGCATAGATAGCGTGTCTAGCTGGTAAGCGAGCGACCGTTTGGTTGCCGCAGTTTGCGACGGGACACAGCCCATCGAACACATGCTGATGTGAGGTGGAGTGTACACCATTAAGTTAAGTTATTCTTTTGACTTTGTTCACATGTACTTTTATGTGTCATCTTTTTCTTTTATAAATATATAGCTATGCTGAGCTTTTAATTATTGACAAAGGTCTTTATAGACACTTTTGAGTTTATTGTTCTGAAGAAGGTGTAGTTATCTACACCGAAACCTAGGTAAACACTAGGTGTTTTTTCGCAATCGAGGCGGATCTCAGTCCATTAATATAAATGAAGGAGAGAATCGAAATCAGAGTAGTGGATAATGTAATCAACAGCTTACAGCAACGGCGTCAGCCATTCAGCTTCTTAAACCGTGTCGGAAAGCAGATAAGGCCTGTGGGGACCATGTGTGCTAAAGTGTGCTGTCGCACAGCATTCTTTTCACTGATAGCTTGTTGATTTTTGGAGTAGACTTCCTATTCGTTTTAAATTTCTGTTGACTGTTACGTAGTTTTACGGAGCATCTCTGGTCAGCGTGTACCGTTTAGAGTGTTGTTGATGTCCCTACAAAGAGCAACGAAATCTGGTTTCTACACCCGACGAAGAGAACCAGGCAAGATGTTGGATTATCGCGTAAGTATTAAATGACAACGTGGCTGCAAACCCAGAAACTTGTTAACTATCGACCTTGTTAGGAAATACTGAAGGACCACGTGAAGTTGAAACGTATCTACACATACAGTAGTTCCATCAGCCATAACATACCAAACTTTACTGATTAAATTCCTTGCAAAATGCCCTATGCTAAATTCCGGAACACACTGGATTAGGTCATCTGCGTGATGCTTAAATGAAAAGATGTGCTTTCAAGATGGGATTTCATCAGACTCGATATCTAAAGAGTATTTTATTCGACCCATAATGTGATGCACATAGAACCGCAAGAGCTGATAGGCATCTACTGCCTATTGCATCCAGCACAGTCTACCTCACACTCACTGACGAAGCGGTGTTGCACGATTTGCCTGCTCCTAGAGACGTGGAAACCGACGGTACCCTGCTGTTGCTCTTCACACCCGGTGATTGACATTGCGCTTTAGCTCTAGGAGCACCGAATAAGTGGCCAGGACCGGATGGTTTTTATGAGACGTTCTATGGCACTTTTTATTACCTTACGGGGACAAGTGACACCAGATGTTTCAAGAGCTGATCCACCGTGATTTCACTGTTCCCACGGAATTCACGGACGACATCCTGATCCCTGTATCTAGAGAGGGTGGCGATTGTACGTGACACGACTTTCGCCCACTCACGCTCCTTAACACCGACTGCCGACTGCAAGATCTTCGCTTGCATCTTCCGCGCGCGTCTCCACTCCGCTATCGGGAAAGCAATCCACGCCGATGAGACATGCGTATGTCGTGTCAACAACAGTCACACAACGTTATGAACATACCGATACATAATAGCATTGTCGGCGGCCTGTAAAATATGGGGCGGTCTTGTCGCCATCGATTGTTGGAGGGGAGCTCCCCCAGACAACCACCGTGCCCTTTGACACTGATTGATTATTTGTCGGTCCTGTTATCTAGCAATGTTCGCCGCACGGCGGAAGCTACGTACCGCCACCAACTACACCAGACATGTGCATAGGTAAAGAACAAGAGACTGCATCAAATGGACATGCTCCTACGAACACATTGTGTCTACACCTGTCCTGTTGTGAAACTGAACTACACTATTGGCCATTCAAATTGCTACACCACGAAGATGACGTGCTACAGACGCGAAATTTGACCGGCGGGAAGAAGATGCTGTGATATGCAAATGATTAGCTTTTCAGAGCATTCACACAAGGATGGCGCCGGTGACGACACCTACAACGTGATGGCATGAGGAAAGTTTCCAACCGATTTCTCATACACGAACAGCAGTTGACCGGCGTTGCCTGGTGAAACGTTGTTGTGATGTCTCGTCTAAGGAGGAGAAAAGCGTACCATCACGTTTCCTACTTTGTTAAAGGTCAGATTGTAGGCTATCGCGATTGCGGTTTATCGTACCGAGACATTGCTGCTCACGTTGGTCGAGATCCAATGACTGTTAGCGGAATATGGAATCGGTGGGTTTAGGAGGGTAATACGGAACGCCGTGCTGGATCCCAACGGCCTCGTATAACTAGCAGTAGAGATGACAGGCATATTATCCGCATGGCTGTAACGGATCGTGCAGCCACGTCTCTATCCCTGAGTCAACACATGGGGAAGTTTGCAAGACAACAACCACCTGCACGAACAGTTTGACGACGTTTGCAAGAGCATGGATTATCATCTCGGAGAAAAATTATGTATGAAGCTTGCTCCAATACTGAATACTTTCAGTCAGTCTGAAGAATAGCAACAGTCAACCTACCTTTGCCAACTTCAACAGCAACATTAATTAAAGCAAAATCTACACATCCATCACCAAACACAGACGGACCATTTAGAACTTCGATGACCTTGGCAAAATCAACATTCATATTATAGTCAGTCTCATCATACAAAACGGTCTTGTAGATAATGTCCATCCCAACAAGCAGAGTGGAGTGAGAAGTCACCTTAAGCATTAGGTAATCCGTGTACGCCTCCAGGCTTTCCTCAAACTTACACTGGATCACTTATACGCACGAGGGTGAGTCAAATGAAAACCTTAAATATTTTTTAAATATTATTTATTGTGCAGAACTGGTACAAAGCTGTATCACTTTTCAACATAATCTCCCCCACATTCAATGCAAGTCCTCCAGCGCTTACATAGTGCATAAATTCCTTTAGAAAAACTTCTTATGGTACTCCGCGCAACCACTCATGCACCATGTGGCGTACCTCTTCATCAGAACGGAACTTCTTTCCTCCCATGCGTCTTTGAATGGTTCAAAGATATGGAAATCGCTTGGGGCAAGGTCTGGTAAGTATGGTGGATGAGAAAGACACTCAAAATGCAGGTCTGTGATTGCTGCAACTGTTGCACAGACAGTGTGAGGCCTTGCCTTGTCATGCTGGAAAAGGACACCTGCTGACAGCAATCCACGTCGCTTTCATTTGATTGCAGGGCGAGCTCTGGGTCTCAGATATAAAGAGCATATTCCTACGCGAAGCGGTGACGGTACTAAAGGCTCTACTTATGCGGAACATCTTGTGCAAGCGGCTCATGCGCCGAGCCCTCCAGTTAACATTGAGCTACTTCATGCTGAGGTCAAGGGCTTAAAATTAGATATCTTAGAAGAAATGCAGATCTTTAAGCATCTGCAACATGATAGAGACAATATCCTCAATGACCAACTCCTACTAAGAAATAAAAAATTTTTTGATGGTTTTGCGCCGTTACTTCGTTCATTTCACTCGTAGTTTTGATGATATGGCGAGCGCGGTTGGTCAAGCTGTTCATCTACTTTTTATCTTTTTATTCTTTTTACGATGTAGGTGTTTTTAGCCCGGTGAACATCTCACGTTTTATCCCTATATCCTTATCTCCACGACGTCTTTAGACTACGTCCCCTCAACCCCCCCCCCCACCCCCCCCCCCCTCATTTGACTAACTACTGACTTTTCATACAGCTTCTAAAAATAAAAAATAAAAATAAAAAAAATAAAAAATAAAATAAATAAATAAATAAATAATTTGTCATAATCAACAATCATGTATGTTACTCTTCCGAGATACAGTACCCTGTGTGCTGATCTTTAGGTTTTATCTTGTATTTAGCTCGTCTCGGGTTATGTCCATTTTAATTTTGGTATACGTTGATCCACGTTTGGGAATATACGGGCTTTCTCGTATTTTTATGCGCATGCGCATTAAGTAACTTCCTATTTCTTGCGCATGTGCATAGATAGCGTGTCTAGCTGGTAAGCGAGCGACCGTTTGGTTGCCGCAGTTTGCGACGGGACACAGCCCATCGAACACATGCTGATGTGAGGTGGAGTGTACACCATTAAGTTAAGTTATTCTTTTGACTTTGTTCACATGTACTTTTATGTGTCATCTTTTTCTTTTATAAATATATAGCTATGCTGAGCTTTTAATTATTGACAAAGGTCTTTATAGACACTTTTGAGTTTATTGTTCTGAAGAAGGTGTAGTTATCTACACCGAAACCTAGGTAAACACTAGGTGTTTTTTCGCAATCGAGGCGGATCTCAGTCCATTAATATAAATGAAGGAGAGAATCGAAATCAGAGTAGTGGATAATGTAATCAACAGCTTACAGCAACGGCGTCAGCCATTCAGCTTCTTAAACCGTGTCGGAAAGCAGATAAGGCCTGTGGGGACCATGTGTGCTAAAGTGTGCTGTCGCACAGCATTCTTTTCACTGATAGCTTGTTGATTTTTGGAGTAGACTTCCTATTCGTTTTAAATTTCTGTTGACTGTTACGTAGTTTTACGGAGCATCTCTGGTCAGCGTGTACCGTTTAGAGTGTTGTTGATGTCCCTACAAAGAGCAACGAAATCTGGTTTCTACACCCGACGAAGAGAACCAGGCAAGATGTTGGATTATCGCGTAAGTATTAAATGACAACGTGGCTGCAAACCCAGAAACTTGTTAACTATCGACCTTGTTAGGAAATACTGAAGGACCACGTGAAGTTGAAACGTATCTACACATACAGTAGTTCCATCAGCCATAACATACCAAACTTTACTGATTAAATTCCTTGCAAAATGCCCTATGCTAAATTCCGGAACACACTGGATTAGGTCATCTGCGTGATGCTTAAATGAAAAGATGTGCTTTCAAGATGGGATTTCATCAGACTCGATATCTAAAGAGTATTTTATTCGACCCATAATGTGATGCACATAGAACCGCAAGAGCTGATAGGCATCTACTGCCTATTGCATCCAGCACAGTCTACCTCACACTCACTGACGAAGCGGTGTTGCACGATTTGCCTGCTCCTAGAGACGTGGAAACCGACGGTACCCTGCTGTTGCTCTTCACACCCGGTGATTGACATTGCGCTTTAGCTCTAGGAGCACCGAATAAGTGGCCAGGACCGGATGGTTTTTATGAGACGTTCTATGGCACTTTTTATTACCTTACGGGGACAAGTGACACCAGATGTTTCAAGAGCTGATCCACCGTGATTTCACTGTTCCCACGGAATTCACGGACGACATCCTGATCCCTGTATCTAGAGAGGGTGGCGATTGTACGTGACACGACTTTCGCCCACTCACGCTCCTTAACACCGACTGCCGACTGCAAGATCTTCGCTTGCATCTTCCGCGCGCGTCTCCACTCCGCTATCGGGAAAGCAATCCACGCCGATGAGACATGCGTATGTCGTGTCAACAACAGTCACACAACGTTATGAACATACCGATACATAATAGCATTGTCGGCGGCCTGTAAAATATGGGGCGGTCTTGTCGCCATCGATTGTTGGAGGGGAGCTCCCCCAGACATGCACAGTAACGATTCTTTCAAGGAAGCCACCACCTTCTCGTTCAAAGCGCCAAAGAAGTTCTTCACAAGCATCAGCACGTCGTTCTCTAATTTCAGGGGTCAGCTGCCGTGGTACCCATCTTGCAGACAGTTTGTGAAACTGGAGCACATCATGCACAATGTGGTGTGCTGACCCATGACTAATCTGTAAACATTCTGAAATGTCATTCAGTGTCACTCGTTGTGCCTGACCTGGACGAGTAGCATCTTCCACTGAAGTCACACCATTTGCAAACTTCCTAAGCCATTCGTAGACTTGCTGTTGTGACAAACATGCATCACCATACTGAACCTTCATTCGTCGATGAATTTTAATAGGTTTCACACCTTCACTACCCAAAAACCGAATAACAGAACGCTGTTCTTCCCGGGTGCAAGTTCCAAGTGGGGCGGCCATCTTTATACTGATACTGCGACGGTATGTGTGCATCTGCACTATGCTGCCACCTACACGCCACTGTGCACGATGTTTGTGGCATGCTTAACAACTTACAGGATAACGGTGCGAAATTTCGATTTCTTATTACAAATTTAAGGTTTTCCTTTGACTCACCGTAGTACATTGATTCGCACATAAAATTTACTTTGATTGTACACATATTACTAACGTCACGATGTGCTACCATCATCGCCACTCCAGTGCTGCTATATGTGTTACCGTCAATCACATCATCAAGGCTTTTATAAATCCGAAAGCCAATACCACTCGGTGTCTCCCCGGGTATGAGGAAATTGCACCACGGAAGGAACGTAATCAATCGAGGACTGTGTCGTACCCTATCACAAGGGTTGTGTAAGAAACGAGTTAAATGTTGTGAAACGATAGGTGAAGACATGAATAGCAGTTGAAGTTTGAATGGAGCATGCAAAGCACTGTCAGGTATCCTCATGGTTAAGGAGACTGCTCACAATAAGCAGGTAATCTGGATTGGAGTGCTGCCCTGGACAAGTTTTCACCTGTCATGACATATTAAATACAGTACAGGTTTAACATTTGTGAACGGTCTCCACCGATATCATTTCATGTCTCTGCATCTTTATTGCTGTAATCCCCATCGATTTAATACCAGTTCATTTAGTTCGTTTCAAATAGCAGCACACTGAACGGGTAGTTCAATGAAGAGAACGGTCTCTAGCTGCTGCATCGATGCTGTGGTCTGTTTAACGTGACAGACAACGTAGACACAGTGCCAACTGGTCCACGTGAAGCATGAATCATCATCATCAGTTTTCTGCTATATCATAAGGTCACTTAAGTTTCCATTTCCTGCGATCCAGTGCTTCATTTTCAATGCTGCTGTATATGTTACTGCCCATCACGTTGTCCAAGATCTAACGTCTATCCTTCCCTCGCCTCCGCTTCCCTTCCATTATTGTCTTTGCTTTCCCACTCTTCTCAGTACTTCCTCATTTTTCACTCTAACCATCGAAGTTAGTCTTTCCATCCTCCACCGTCTCACTATATCAAAAGTTCCAACCCTGCTCTATCATTCTGTTCATATTTCAACACCATACAGAAGAAGACTACATAAAAATATTTTATTAGTCTTTTCCTCAAATCTGTATCCATATTGCTGCGGAAATTCTCATTTTGTTGTAAAATGCCTCTTTCGCCACTGATCATCTAGTTTTAATTTCTGTGCTGTTCCTCTGGTCGGTGTTTATCCCGCTTCCGAGAGGTTTAAAGTTTGGTAGATGTTTTAATGGTTCTCCATTCAGAGTTATCTTTACTTTTTTTATTTTCTCTCTAGTGTCATTACTTTGCTTTTCTTTGTAATGATTTTTATTCCCTATACCTTTCCTTTAGCTTCAATGGTATCCTCTGGGTCCTGTAGTTCCTTTTCATTTATTACAAGAAGGATAATGTCATCTGCAATCCTCAAATCTCATATTCTTCTTTCATGAATTCTTATACCCTTGTCATCTAGTAGGCTTGTTTTCTAAGTATAGACTGAAAAGGGTAGGAGACAGCACGTTTTTCTTATTAATTTTCCTAGTTCTGTGCAGTTGGTACTTCTCATATGACTTTCTCTGTAACAGATTCTACAGGCTAAAAGCTTAGGATGTCGGTTTTAATACGCAGGAGAGACTCCAGACCTGCAGTCCATCCCCAAGAACCTCGACTGCTTGTTACTGTGACTTTTGATACACTCCTGACTATTAAACTTGCAGCGCCAGAACGGACAGCAGATAACGAGATGTTGTGTGCTTGCTGTATGGTATGAAGAACACGTTATATAAAATTGTACCTGATTTGGTTGTATACAGCTTGTGTACACAGAGACAGAGGGGTTTCCCAGAAACAACGAATCTAACCTCGCTATACTTCGAGCGAAATGAGCTTGAATGAGAAATAGGAGTTCGTCATTCCATGCCACGCCCAAGTTCATGTGTAGTTGTGACTGGCAATTAATCTCTCAGAAACCCATGACCAGATGTTGTCAGTGGGTGAGAAATCTGAAGAATGTTCTAGCTACAGATGCAGTGGACACATTCTCTGTCATGGTAAGTCAGAAACGGGCAACATGCGGTCTTCTGTTATCTTGTTGAAGGATGACGTCATCAACAGCTCAGAGAAAGGGCAACGTTACTGCGATTTAGACGTCAGAAACGTAACATCTTCAGTCCAAATTACCGGCCTTGGGAAACCGAGTTGACAGTGCTGTGCGCCGAATATCACCTTTTACACTGCTCGCCATCAGAACAGAACTGCTACACCACGAAGATGACGCGCTACAGACGCGAAATTTAACCGACAGGAAGAAGATGCTGTGATATGCAAATGATTAGCTTTTCAGAGCACTTTTCAGAGCATTCACACAAGGTTGGCACCGGTGGCGACACCTACAACGTGCTGACTTGAGGAACGTTTCCAACCGATTTCTCATACACAAACAAGAGTTGACCGGCGTTGCCTGGTGAAACGTTTTTGTGATGCCTCGTGTAAGGAGGATAAATGTGTACCATCACGTTTCCGACTTTGATAAAGGTCGGATTGTAGCCTTTCGCGATTGCGGTTTATCCTATCGCGACATTGCTGCTCGCGTTGATCGAGATCCAATAACTGTTAGCAGAATTTGGAATCGGTGGGTTCAGGAGGGTAACACGGAACGCCATGCTGGATCCCAACAGCCTCGTATCACTAGCGGTCGGGATGACAGACATCTTATCCGTATGGCTGTAACGGCTCGTGCAGCCACGTCTCGATCTCTGAGTCAACAGATGGGGATGTTTGCAAGACAACAACCATCTGCACGAACAGTTCGACGACGTTTGCAGCAGCATTGACAATCAGTTCGGAGACCATGGCTGCGGTTACCCTTGGCGCTGCATCACAGACAGGAGCACCTGCGATGGTGTACTCAACGACGAACCTGGGTGCACGAATGGCAAAACGTCATTTTTTCGGATGAATCCAGGTTCTGTTTACAGCATCATGATGGTCGCATCCGTGTTTGGCAACATCACGGTGAACGCACATTGGAAGCGTGTATTCGTCGTCGCCATACTGGCGTATCACCCTGCGTAATGGTAGGGGGTGCCATTAGTTACACGTCTCGATAACCTCTTGTTCGCATTGACGGCACTTTGAACAATGGACGTTACATTTCAGACGTGTTATGACCCTTGGCTCTATCCTTCATTCGATCCCTGCGAAACTCTACATTTCAGTAGGATAAAACATGACCGCATGTTGCGAGTCCTGTACGGGCCTTTCTGGATACAAAAGATGTTTGATTGCTAACCTGGCCAGCACATTCTCAAGATCTGTCACCAATTGAAAACGTCTAGTCAATGGTGGCCGAGCAACTGACAATACGCCAGTCACTACTCTTGATGAAGTGTGGTATCGTGTTGAAGCTGCATGGGCAGATGTACCTGTACACGCCATACAAGCTCTGTTTGACTCAATTCCCAGGCCTATCAGGGCCATTCTTTCGGCCAGAGGTGTCTGTCCTGGGTACTGATTTCTCAGGATCTATCCACCCAGGTTTGCATGAAAATGTAATCACATGTTAGTTTTAGTATAATATATTTGTCCAATGAATACCCGTTTATCATTTGCATTTCTTCTTGGTGTAGCAATTTTAATGGCCAGTAGTGTAAATCAGGTGCTGCGCCCACGTGACGATGACTAATGACGTCCGACAATGGCTGTTCTTCCCGGAATCTCAACATACGGTTACTGCCATTGTGATACTGTTCGCAAAATTAAGGCTCATCTGAAAAGACAACTTGTAATCATTAGTCGTGTGTCCATTGTTTTCAAAGGGGTTGGGGGGGAGGGGGGTACTACTGTCGCCGTGTCTCTCTCTGTGGCCTCTTAAGCGAAGCCACCATACTGAGCACAGTGACACAGTGACAATCCGTGCTGATCCAGACAATGCTGCATTGTCCGTTTGGATAACAGTCTCGCTTCGAGCAACACTTCCCAACTCAAAGTACGTGCGACGGGTGCACGATCCAGCGCTGCCGGTGAAGCAGTTTGTGTGTTCTCCAGAGCACGTCGTGGAGTATGTCCCTTCTGCAACCGTGAATTCCAAATTCGGATGACAGTCCTCTCATTCTGACATACGCGAGTAGTAATATCGTGGAACGATGAACTGCAGTCTTGATTTCCTACGATCCTGCCGCTGTCAAATTGAGCGATACACTGCTAGACGTTTTGCATCTTACACGAGTCATGACACGATCTTCTCACAAAAACGAACGAACAAGTGCGATAAGAAACCCGCTGCGTTAATCTTGCCGTATAAAGAGACTGCAGATGGCGTTATTCCCACCCAATTTGAGCGGTGGCGCTCAAGTCTGTAGTACAAAGTGTGATTCAGTAATTTCAGGACTGATTCATTTCTGAGTAGGGGATCAAAAAATGGTTCAAATGGCTCTGAGCACTATGGGACTTAACATCTTTGGTCATCAGTCCCCTAGAACTTATAACTACTTAAACCTAACTAATCTAAGGACATCACACACATCCATGCCCGAGGCAGGATTCGAACCTGCGACCGTAGCAGTCGCGCGGTTCCGGACTGAGCGCCTAGAACCGCTAGACCACCGCGGCCGGCTGAGTAGGGGAGCACACGCGGGCCGGTTCCGCAGGGTGAAGGAAGTAGTGTGTG
The DNA here is from genome assembly GCF_023897955.1 of Schistocerca gregaria. Taxonomy (NCBI): domain Eukaryota; kingdom Metazoa; phylum Arthropoda; class Insecta; order Orthoptera; family Acrididae; genus Schistocerca; species Schistocerca gregaria. The sequence continues at coordinate 959,342,209 of NC_064921.1, read as the reverse complement.
TGGGGGGGGGGGGGGGGGGGAGGGGGGTTCAGAGAACGAACTGACGCTGCAGCAGTTGCCTGCGGAACTCTGGAGAGTGCCCATCGCTTGCAGCGTGAATGCTTGTCATTGACCTCAGTCGAAAAGTTGGAGAGGTGAAAATGGGGCATCACTTGGAGCAGCTTTATGCGCTTAAGTTTTGCGTGCGACCGAACAATACCGCCATGGAGACTCTCGGTATGATTGAAGACGCCTTTAAAGAAGAAGTCATGTCCCGTGCAATGGTTTTCATGCGGCACAAACATTTCAAAGATGGTCGCGGGAATGTTGAAGACGGCGACCGCTCTGAGAGGGCATCATCAAGGTGAACGGATCAAAATGTGGAGAGAGTGAGGGAACTTTTAAACAATGACCATAGTCTTAGTACTAGATTAATTGCTAATGAACTGGGACTCAGTCAAGAGTACGGTGTGGAGGATTGTGATGAAGAATTTGATGATGCGAAAAGTGTGTGCCAAACTGGTGCCAAAAGTTTTGTTGGTGGACCAGAAGAAACGGCGCTTGATTGTTTGCCAGGAGATGCTCCAACGGTTGAGTGTTGTTCCGAACCTTCTGGAAAAAGTGGTTACTAGTGATGAGACCTGGGTCTGCAAGTGTAATCCTGAGTCCAAGCGTCAAAGCTCAGAATGGCGCACTGCTTCCTCGCCGAAGCCCAAGAATGCTCTCATGAGCAGGTCGTGTGTGAAGTGCATGCTGTTTTTTTTTGTGGCAAAGGGGAGGGACTCATAAGGAATTTGTTGCTGATGGACAGACTGTCACAGGTGACTTGTCCGCTGGAGTGCTCCGCAGCTTGAGGGATCGAGTTCGCCGCGTCCGCCCGGCGAACGAGGGCGATTGGATTCTCCACGCCCGCTCACATGACGCGCCCCGCCGCCGAAGGTTTGGTCAAGCTCAGCGTGACAACACTGCCGCAGCCACTCTACAGCCCCGACTTGGCTCCAAATGACTTTTTCCTCTCTCCCTGACTGATACAGGGATTAGTGATCACGAGGTCATTGTAGCTAGGCTCAATACCATTTCTTCCAAATCCATCAGAAACAAACGCAAAATAATTTTATTTAAAAAAGCGGATAAAGTGCCACTAGAAGCCTTCCTAAAAGACAATTTCCATTCCTTCCGAACTGACTATGCGAATGTAGACGAGATGTGGCTCAAATTCAAAGATATAGTAGCAACAGCAATTGAGATATTCATACCTCATAAATTGGTAAGAGATGGAACGGATCCCCCGTGGTACACAAAAAAGGTCCGAACGCTGTTGCAGAGGCAACGGAAAAAGCATGCGAAGTTCAGAAGAACGCGAAATCCTGAAAATGGGCTAAAATTTACAGACGCGCTAAATTTGGCACGTACTTCGATGCGAGATGCCTTTAATAGGTTCCACAACGAAACATTGTCTCGAAATGTGGTAGAAAATCCGAAGAAATTCTGGTCGTATGTAAAGTACACAAGCGGCAAGACGCAGTCAATACCTTCGCTGCGCAGTGACGATGGTCCTGTTATCGACGACTGTGCCGTTAAAGCGGGGTTATTGAACGCAATTTTCCGAAATTCCTTCACCAGGGAAGACGAATGGAATATTCCAGGATTTGAAACACGAACAGCTGCTAGAATGAGTTTCTTAGAAGTAGATACCTTACGGGGTTGCGAAGCAACTCAAATCGCTTGATACGGGCAAGTCTTCAGGTCCAGATTGTATTCCGATTAGGTTCCTTTCAAATTACGCTGATACTATAGCTCCCTACTTAGCACTCATATACAACCGCTCGTTCACCGATAGATCTGTACCTACAGATTGGAAAATTGCGCAGGTCGCACCAGTGTTCAAGAAGGGTAGTAGGAGTAATCCATTTAACTACAGACCTATATCATTGACGTCGGTTTGCAGTAGGGTTTTGGAGCATATACTGTATTCAAACATTATGAATCACCTCGAAGGGAACGATCTATTGACACGTAATCAGCATGGCTTCAGAAAACATCGCTCTTGTGCAACGCAGCTAGCTCTTTATTCGCACGAAGTAATGGCCGCTATCGACAGGGGATCTCAAGTTGATTCCGTATTTCTAGATTTCCGGAAAGCTTTTGACACCGTTCCTCACAAGCGACTTCTAATCAAACTGCGGAGCTATGGGGTATCGTCTCAGTTGTGCGACTGGATTCGTGATTTCCTGTCAAGAAGGTCGCAGTTCGTAGTAATAGACGGCAAATCATCGAGTAAAACTGAAGTGATATCAGGTGTTCCCCAGGGAAGCGTCCTGGGACCTCTACTGTTCCTGATCTATATAAATGACCTGGGTGACAATCTGAGCAGTTCTCTTAGACTGTTCGCAGATGATGCTGTAATTTACCGTCTAGTAAGGTCATCCGAAGACCAGTATCAGCTGCAAAGCGATTTAGAAAAGATTGCTGTATGGTGTGTCAGGTAGCAGTTGACGCTAAATAACGAAAAGTGTGAGATGATCCACATGAGTTCCAAAAGAAATCCGTTGGAATTCGATTACTCGATAAATAGTACAATTCTCAAGGCTGTCAATTTAACTAAGTACCTGGGTGTTAAAATTACGAACAACTTCAGTTGGAAGGACCACATACATAATATTGTCGGGAAGGCGAGCCAAAGGTTGCGTTTCATTGGCAGGACACTTAGAAGATGCAACAAGTCCACTAAAGAGACAGCTTACACTACACTCGTTCGTTCTCTGTTAGAATATTGCTGCGCGGTGTGGGATCCTTACCAGGTGGGATTGACGGAGGACATCGAGAGGGTGCAAAGAAGGGCAGCTCGTTTTGTATTATCGCGTTATAGGGGAGAGAGTGTGGCAGATATGATACACGAGTTGGGATGGAAGTCATTACAGCATAGACGTTTTTCGTCGCGGCGAGACCTTTTTACGAAATTTCAGTCACCAACTTTCTCTTCCGAATGCGAAAATATTTTGTTGAGCCCAACCTACATAGGTAGGAATGATCATCAAAATAAAATAAGAGAAATCAGAGCTCGAACAGAAAGGTTTAGGTGTTCGTTTTTCCCGCTCGCTGTTCGGGAGTGGAATAGTAGAGAGGTAGTATGATTGTGGTTCGATGAACCCTCTGCCAAGCACTTAAATGTGAATTGCAGAGTAGTCATGTAGATGTAGATGTCCCTGAATCAAGACAAGCCTTAGAGGGAAGCGATCCGACTCCATTGACGCCATCCAGCAGGCTTCGACGAGAGCCCTTGACAGCATGACGCCCGAGGCCATCCAGAAGGCCTACGAACAGTGGAAGACGCTCTGGAAGCGCTGTACTGCTGCTGAATGATCATATTTTGAAGGCTTTTAGTACGCTGTACTTAAAAGTCCAATAAATTTCTTGTTCTGAGTTAAGTCTTGAAACTTTTGAATCACACCCTGTACACTTCATACCATCTTGAAGCTTACTGCGTGCCTTCTTCATGTTGCAGCTGTGTAATGGCATTTCTTTTGCTCTTTATCTTACTTTGTTCAAAAAAAATCTGCATAGTTTAATGATAGTTACCCTTTACGGTTTTTACAACTAGGATTTTTATGGATGGTTTTGGACGGGACCAATTATCTCACGAAATACGCATCAAACGAAAAAACTACAAAAAACGAATCTCGTCTAGCTTGAAGGGGCAAATCAGATGGCGCTATGGTTGGCCCGCTAGATGGCGCTACCATAGGTCAAACGATTATCAACTGCGTTTGTTTTAAATAGAAACCCTAATTTGTTGTTACATATTCGTGTAGTACGTGAAGAAATATTTATGTTTTAGTTGGACCACATTTTTCGCTTTGTGATAGATAGAGCTGTAATAGTCACAAACATATGACTCACAATTTTAGACGAACAGTTGGTAACAGGTAGGTTTTTTAAATTAAAATAAAGAACTTTGGTACGTTTGAACATTTTATTTCGGTTGTTCCAATGTGATACATGTACCTTTGTGAACTTATCATTTCTGAGAACGCATGCTGTTACAGCGTGATTACCTGTAAATACCACATTAATGCAATAAATGCTCAAAATGATGCCCGTCAAACTCAATGCATTTGGCGATACGTGTAACGACATTCCTCTCAACAGCGAGTAGTTCGCCTTCCGTAATGTTCGCACATGCGTTGACAATGCGCTGACGCAGGTTGTCAGGCGTTGTCGGTGGATTACAATAGCAAATACCCTTCAACTTTCCCCACAGAAAGAAATCCGTGGACGTCAGATCCAGTGAACGCGCGGGCCATGGTATGGTGCTTCGACGACCAATCCACCTGTCATGAAATATGCTATTCAATACCGCTTCAACCGCACGCGAGCTATTTGCCGGACATCCATCATGCTGAAAGTACATCGCCATTCTGTCATGCAGTGAAACATTTTGTAGTAACAACTGTAGAACATTACTTAGGAAATCAGCATACATTGCACCATTTAGATTGCCATCGATAAAATGGGGGCCAATTATCCTTCCTCCCATAATGCCGCACCATACATTAACCCGCCAAGGTCGCTGATGTTCCACTTGTCGCAGCCATCGTGGATTTTCCGTTGCCAATAGTGCATATAATGCCGGTTTACGTTACCGCTGTTGGTGAATGACGCTACGTCGCTAAATAGAACGCGTACAAAAAATCTGTCATCATCCCGTAATTTCTCTTGTGCCCAGTGGCAGAACTGTACACTACGTTCAAAGTCGTCGCCATGCAATTCCTGGTGCATAGAAATATGGTACGGGTGCAATAGATGTTCATATAGCATTCTCTACACCGACGTTTTTGAGATTCCCGATTCTCGCGCAATGTGTCTGTTACTGATGTACGGATTAGCCGCGATAGCAGCTCAAACACCTACTTGGGCATCATCGCTTGTTGCAGGTCGTGGTTGACGTTTCACATGTGACTGAACACTTCCTGTTTCCTTAAATAACGTAACTATCTGGCGCACGGTCCGGACACTTGGATGATGTCGTCCAGGATACCGAGCAGCATACATAGCACACGCCCGTTGGGAATTTTGATCACAATAGCCATACATCAACACGATATCGACCTTTACCGCAATTGGTAAAGTGTCCATTTTAACACGTGTAATGTATCACGAAGCAAATACCGTCAGCACTGGCGGAATGGTACGTGACACCACGTACTTTTACGTTTGTGACTATTGCAGCGCCATCTATCACAAAGCGAAAAAAGTGGCCCAACTAAAATATTCATATTTCCTTACGTACTACACGAATATGTAATAAAAATGGGGGCTCCTATTTAAAAAAGAAACGCAGTTGATATCCGCTTGACCTATTTCAGCGCCATCTAGCGGGCCAACTACAGTGCCATCTCGTTCCTCCCTTCAAGCTAGACGAGTTTCGTTCTTTGTAGTTTTTTCGTTTGATGCTTATTTCGTGAGATATTTGGCCCGGCCACTAACAATGGACCACCCTGTATAATGGAGGAGGCTGGCTGCCAGATGGACCGTGCTGTTGTGCCGTAACGACCGCCATAAAACTTGTCACAAATTTCCACAGAGGTAATTTTCGACACACATACTGCCACATACACAATCTTCATTCTCCTGCCGGCCGCGGTGGTCTAGTGGTTCTAGGCGCGCAGTCCGGAACCTCGTGACTACTACGGTCGCAGGTTCGAATCCTGCCTCGGGCATGGATGTGTGTGATGTCTTTAGGTTAGTTAGGTTTAAGTAGTTCTAAGTTCTAGGGGACTGATGACCACAGATGTTAAGTCCCATTGTGCTCAGAGCCATTTGAACCATTTGAGCCATTCTCCTGCTGTTGTCTACCGGTGTTTGTCCTTCGGCAGCCAAGAAAAGATTAAGAGCACGTTGGTGCTGTTTCGTGTGTTTGGACGCACTTGGTAATAACGTCGCCATAGTTCACTTTTCTGTATGTACCTCACGCATGTTGCAAAGATACGAATGCCACTCTAATCCGTTGCCTACATGCTGGTGCTTACATATCCGCATCGGAGTCGCGCATATACGCAGCAGCAATGCCTTCAAAAGGACCATCTCTTATAGTTTTATATACAGAGGCTCTAATTCTGATTGCAGAGTGTGAAGATGATCTTCGGATGGGGTTCGATAAGTTGCAGCAAATAGCCTCAGATAAAATGGAAATGTCATGTGGCTGGGGCTTCCCGTCGGATATACCGTTCGCCTGGCGCAAGGCTTTCCAGTTGATGACACTTCTGCGATTTGCGTGTCGATGGGGATGAAATGACGATGATAAGGACTACACAACACTCAGTCCCTGAGCGGAGAAAGTCTCCGACGCAGCCAGGAATTGAACCCGGGCCGGCAGGTATGCCATTCCGTCGCGCTGACCACTCAGCTACCACGGGCGGACAGCCTCAGATTACAGTCTAACATTGTAGATACAACTAAAGTGATGGATGTTAGGGATTACAGTCAGTAAGACCTGAAATAGTCTCGAATAATAAAATCCGGGAGCAAGCTGAATATTTTAAACATCTAGGATGCGACATCACTTGCGAAAGTATCTGTGACGTGGGCCATGCTTTCAATAAATTTACCAGTAATGATCTTGTCAAAGAAGTTGTTCCCTTCGTTACCATAGCGATCCAAATGTTTTTTTGCAGATGTCGAACTGCGTTTTTTTTATGCAACTGTGTGAGTTGATCGGGGACCCATCTTGTACAAAGTCAATGAAATCCAAGTCTGTTGTGTATGATTTCGTGGACAGAACCATGACTAATTTGCAGACGATGTGCCACTTCGTCAATAGTTAATCTCTGTCTAAGAGAATCATTTCACGTGAACGCTCAATGGTTTCTTCATTTGCGGGGATAAACGGTCTTCCGGCTCCTTCATCGTGCTTAACACTTGTGCGACCACTTCGGAATCTTTCAATTCACTCATACACACTTTGTTGTAGCAAAGCAATGTTCCCATACTGTACCGAAAGTCTTCGATGAATTTCGGCCCCTGATACGCCTTCCGACCACAAAAAACGGATCACTGAACATTGCTCTTCTTTGGCACAAATAGACAGCGGATCAGGCATGATTAACAGCACGGCTGCGATAACTAAACAAATCTAGCAGCTTGAAAATTGCAAAGATATAATAAAAAATAATCAAAGAATGCGTCATCAACGTAAAACGACAGTACTACCAAAATAAACACAAATATAACTAAATTGCGGATAGTAATTGACTTATCCTTGTACATAGAACGACCGCAAAAATTACAGAATAAAACCAGAAAATAAACCCAGTTGAAGTTTTCTGAAAACTCAGCAATACTAACCCTTACTTATGGAAGTGAAACATGGGAGACAACAAGATACCAAGGAAGTAGAATAGAGGTACAAGAAATGAGGTTTGTATGATGAGTGAAAGGACGTACAAGGAAAGATAGTTAAAGAAATGAGGATGTAAGGAAAGATTTAAGACTACATGAGCTAAACGAAAAAAATAAGGTAAAACAGAAGAAAATTGAAGGGACATGTAGACTGTATGGGTTGAGAAAGACTCTCTTCAAAGGCTCAATTAAAAATGCACTGGAAGAAGGGTAGGAAGACAAGCAACTATGTGTGAAATAAACGTTGAAATCAATGTGGGTTGTATGACAAACGTATCCGTTAGGGCAGTGCGATAAAATTTGGCGGTAAAGCGCTGTGGCAGCACAAGACTGATGCGGGAGCTTTGATAACAGCATGAAATCGCCTGCAGCGCCTCTCCTGGGCTCTTGAAAATATAGGTTGGACGTAGACGACTGTAAAATCTTTGACCTCGTCACATGAGTCCCGACTGCAGTTGGTAAGAGCTGATGGTAGTGTTCGACTGTGGTGCAGACCCCACAAAGCCGTGGACCCAAGGTGTCAACAAGGTACTGTGCAGGCTGTTGGTTGTGTTTACAGGGAACGTACTGAGTCCCCTGGTCCAAATGATCACTTCCTGCAAATGGTTATTTTCGACCACTTGGAGACCATTTGCAGCCATTCACGAACTTCATGTTCCCAAAAAACGATGGATGACAAGGCGCCATGTCACCGGCCCAAAATTGTTCGGGATTCCTTTGAAGAAGATTCTTGGGCAGTTCGAGAGAATGGTTTGGCCACCCAGATCGCCGGAAAGGACTCCCGAAGAGCATTTATGGGGCTTGTAACACCATAACTCTAGTGCTTTACTGATTTAGTTTGCTTTTCTTTTATTTAATGTTACATCATTGATCTTCTCTAAGTGTGTTTGTTTGAATCGATAACATAAAATTGTATATTTCTTTCTTTGTAAGAACTTCGATGTCATGATATGATTCCATGCAATGCAGTGTATCTGTCATTTAAATTCTTTGTCCCATTTGTAGGGAACAAAACTTACTGTATATAATTGTAATTTCTGTGTGAATAATTGTTCGTAGAAATACTAATATGTGCAAATGTTCTGCTTTATTTAATGTATTTGTTTGCTGTCATGTAAACTGCTGACCTTCACTTAGGATTCTTAATTAGTTTGTATGTAAAAGGTGTAGTGGTTCCCCTCGGGAACGGAACTGTGTAGCGTGCGCAAATTGTGGTTGGCCTAGGTAGAAAAGTTGGAACAAGAGTCAGTCGGGGACGAGCTACCAGTCGGGGACGAGCTACCAAACTGTGCACTGCCATGTAAATGTTGCATGTTGTGCTGGTCCCGATAGAGGTTTTTTTACTGCTACTTTACAATGCCTCGGATGGATGGATAAATAGCTGGAACGACTCTGGAATTGGTATTCATCATCGCCACCAAGAAATGCCAGAGTCCAGCAATTCTGTCTTCAAATCCGCCTACCGACTTGCAGTTGCCACCACATTGCGCAATCACTGTAAAGGAGTACTATAATAATGTACAGTGAAGGATCGGCTAAATGGATGTGTTAGTGTGGTCAAGTATTAGGTAATTTATAACTGAATTTATGTACCTACCTTGATTTTTCTCACCTCTCAGGTTCCTCTCTGTTTGACCTAAAGTGATTTCCGAGTGTCCTCACTGAAAGAACATTAAAGCCCAGTGTTTTGCTAATTGATACCTCTTGATCATAGTTAAATGAAAGTTAAAGTTGCTGAAAATAATTTTCCTAGTAAAACTGCTTATTAATGTATTGTTGCCAACTTCAAATTAAAAGTTCTTAAGACTGAGGCTTATAAAGTTTTGCTTCGTAAATGATCGCATTACTGCCTGTTGTAAATCACAGAATGTGAGTCAGTATCTTACATATATGTTAATTTTGTCTTTCAATGTAGTAAGAGTGGAAAACTGCAGTATGAAACTTTATATACTCATGTTTGCTAAGTGTTTGTCTCTCTTGTGTATTAGAAGTGTATATGAATAGTATACCAGGATACACAGTTTGTCTATTGTGTTAATACTCGGTAACAAGTAAAGGGAAGACCACTAATTATGAAAAACATTATTTCTTTATTCAAATGATAGTGAGAAGCAACCTGTTAGTGGATTCCAATTAACTTTCATTTTAAAAAGTAAAGTATTTAACTGAGAGAGACTTATCCCATATCCAATTAATGATTCTGCAGTGAATAGTAATAGTGAATAGTAATAATAGTAATAGTAATAATAAGTAGTAATAGTGTGTTTCGGTACCTGCTATAATTTTGCTGCCTTAACTGTTAGTTTCAATCTTACCGTACACATATGTATGTGTCAAGAGTTCACTGCGCTCGCGTGTGACAAAGTATAAGTTGTGTCTATCCATTAAAAATTACTAATAACTATTTTCTTGAACGAGAATGTTAATCACTCTCTTGCCTAGTTAGGCTGGCGACCGTTTTCTTTATCCGTTAAACAGTGCAGATGGGCAAATTTTGTTTGTTACTGTTCAAATATTTACATAATTTTGACTTTCACTTCCGATAAGCCACCTCCGTTAGGTACAACGCGGTCAGCAAAACAAATTTCCTCTCAGAGGGTAACACTGCTCTGTTGCTTTATACCATAATCGCTTTAACAAGATAGTTTTAATTCACGCCCTGCTTCCTACTTTAAGGTTATGGTATAGCAGTAGCAGACGGAAGTGTTATACGCTTACTCGACAGGTGAGCTCGTGCACAAAATCTTGCACCACAATATTTACGCAATTATGGACGACTACGGAGGCAGCGTGGCTCAAAATTTCTGCAAGGGACTTCCAACGAACTGTCGAGTACTTGCCAGTCGAGAGGTTACACTACACGGGGCAAAAGGAGGTCCGACAGTGTATTAGAGGGCATCCCATGGCTTCTGTTACTTCACTGCACAAGGGATGCAGTACCGTAACAGGCAATTTGCCTAATATTATACATAAAGAGAAGAAACAGAAGAAGATGTGGGCGACGTACTTCTAACAGTGATACAGAAAAGTGGACTTCGTAAAACACATTTAGTATTTTCGAAAATTCATTGATAAATACTGGCCATTAAAATTGCTACACCAGGAAGATGACGTGCTTTAGACACAAAATTTAACCGAGAGGAAGAAGACGCTGTACTATGTAAATGATTAGCTTTTCAGAGCATTCACACAAGGATGGCGCCGGTGGCGACACATACAACGAGCTGACATGAGGAGAGTTTACAAACCATTTCTCATACACAAACAGCAGTTGACAGGCGTTGCCTGGCGAAACGTTGTTGTGATGCCTCGTGTAAGGCGGAGAAATGCGTACCATCACGTTTCCGACTTTGATAAAGGTCGGATTGTAGCCTATCGCGATTTCGGTTCATCGTATCGCGACATTGCTGCTCGCGTTGGTCGAGATCCAATGACTGTTAGGAGAATATGGAATCGGTGGGTTCAGGAGGGTAATACGGGATGCCGTGCTGGATCCCAACGGCCTCGTATCACTAGCAGTCAAGATGACAGGCATCTTACCCGCATGGCTGTCACGGAACGTGCAGCCACGTCTCGATCCCTGAGTACACAGATGGGGACATTTGCAAAACAACAACCATTTGCACGAACAGTTCGACGACGTTTCAGCCTCATGGACTATCAGCTCGGAGAGCATGGTTGAGGTTACCCTTGACGCTGCATCACAGACAGGAGCGCCTGTGCTGGTGTACTCAACGACGAACCTGGGTGCACGAATGGCAAAAAGTAATTTTTTCAGATGAATCCGGGTTCTGTTTACAGCATCATGATGGTCGCATCCGTGTTTGGCGACATCGCGATGAACGCACATTGGAAGCGTGTATTCGTCGTCGCCATACTGGCGTATCACCCTGCGTAATGGTATGGAGTGCCATTAGTTACACGTCTCGGTCACCTCTTGTTTTCATTGACGGCACTTTGAACAGTGGACGTTACATTTTAGATGTGTTTCGACCCGTTGCTCTACCCTTCATTCGATCCCAGCGAAACCACACATCTCAGCACTATAATGCACGACCTACATGTTGCAGGTCGTGTACGGGCCTTTCTAAATACAGAAAGTATCGACTGGTGCCCTGGCCAGCACATTCTCCAGATCTCTCACCAATTGAAAACGTCTGGTCAATGGTGGCCGAGCATATGTATCGTCACAATACGCCAGTCAGTACTCTTGATGAACTGTGGTATCGTGTTGAAACTGCACGGGGAGCTGTAGCTGTACACGCCATCGAAGTTCTGTTGGACTCAATGTCCAGGCGTATCAAGGCCGTTATTACGGCCAGAGGTGGTTGTTCTGGGTACCGATTTCTCAGGATCTATGCACTCAAATTGCGTGAAAATGCAATCAAATGCCAGTTCTAGTATAATATATTTCTCCAAAGAATACCCGTTTTTCATGTGCATTCGTTCTTGGTGTAGCAATTTTAATGGTCGTATCCAAATTCTACATCTTTTGTGTCTTGAAGGTCGTCACAAGGAAGTCTGAGGTGGCGAGTTCACTCGGGGCAATGGTCGCTGCGGGACACCGAGCTTGTTGTTCGCTTAGCCTTGGCCTCGAAGAGCCGGCGGGCAGACAGATAGACTTCTGGAGAGGTGGCTGGCGTGGACCTGGCGGTGATCGCCTTAGGTGCGACACTGCGCCTCGGGGGGCTCCGGCGGCGCCGTTCGCAATGGACTCCATGCAAACACTCCAGAAGCGCCGGCCTCGGCGTCCTTCAAAATATGGGACATTGCCGGGCGCGGCGACTCGCTTCACTATGTAGCTAGCATCTGGTGGAGGTCGATTTGATTGGTTCACTCACTCAGCAGCTACAATAAGTGTTACGAGAACCAGGTTCATCAGACACAGTGAAAGGTATTTGCTAGGCAAAGTAAAGGACTTCTGCTACCTTGGAAGCCAAATAACGCGTGAGAGACGAAGCAAGGGCGTCATAGGAAGCGTAGACGCAGAGAGAATTGCTCTGCAAAACAAGTTTACTAGTCTCAAATCACTTCCAGGAATTCAGCCAGGTAACACCTTCACCGACCGCCGATACTTCGTCAAAATGGTGATAGTGATAGACAGATTGAAAGTGCGTTGAGCTATCGACCAACTGTACATCGGGTGATTGATAATAATTCTGAGTCGACACACCGAGCGATGTGGCGCAGTGGTTAGACACTGGACTCGCATTCCTGATTCCGTGATTTCCCTAAATCGCTCCATGCAAATGCTGGGATGGTTCCTTTCAAAGGGCACGGACGACTTCCTTTCCCTTCCTTCCCTAATCCGATGAAACCGATGACCTCGCTGTCTGGTCTCCTTCCCCAAAACAACCCAACCCAACTCCGAGCTGACACCTAAGTCTACTGCCTTTTTGCCTTGCCTACAAGATCGGTCGAGTTTTAATGAAATACGATGTGAAATGTGTTTTTCGACCTCCATCTAAAATTAGAGCGCTTTTCAGTTCTGTTAAGGATTATCTTGGTCTGCGTAAGGCGGGTGTATATCGCATTCCTTCTAGCTGCGGCATGGCATATATTGGTCAAACTATCAGGACCGTGGAGGACCGATGTACTGAGCGTAAACGGCACACACGATTACAGCAGCCAAGTAGATCTGCTATTGCCGAGCTTTTCTTGGATATTGGTCACAACGAGATATTGGCATGCACGTCCAGCTATTGGGACAGTGTTATTAAGGAGGCAGTTGCGATTAAATTAGCGACCAACCTCGTTAACAGGGATGGAGGTTATTGTTTAAACTATGTTTCGAATCCGGCTCTCGCACCTGCCAAAAAAAAAAAAAAAAAAAAAAAAAAAAAAAAAAAAAAAAAAAAAAAAAAAAAAAACAAGAGTCAATGCTGCCTCACCTGCGAGTTCATAGTCTCACTATCGACAGCTCTGACTTTGGTCATCTTTGGTAGCACTAGTGATCAGTGTGTGTGTTATCTTTCCCGCGTTAGTCCGAGAACCGAGGTTTTAAATTTGTAAAAGTTGTAATGTTGTCCCTTTAATTTGTTAAGTGAAAAGCGGTGCTGATAGACAATAAAATAGGGTTAAAAGCTGTGAGCTATCTGAGGAAGTTAACGTTGCATTACTGAGCAACTGTTTCACCAGGTATCCAGTCTACCTTACCAAATTTCCCACCAGACTAACATTAATTATAATCTTTTAATAGTCATACGAAAACCGGTGATATATATATAAAAAAGAGAATTTAAATAAAAATAAATAAATCAGTTTATGTTTGGAAATTTATTTTAACATTGATCCTTGAAATTTCAGCATATTAAACTTGAGTCATAACTAAGCTGGTGCCTTATTTAGGATTGTGAAAATGCGAGTTTGTAATGTTACGGAACACATCAAATAGGGAGCCAAGATTGGGAGACTGCATACAACATTACATTCATAAAACAACACACGAAGAACATTGAAACATATGCAAGAGGATGTTAACCACAACCAACCGATTCAATTTTCACCTAAAGAAGTTACATTCGTAGCGCAATCCTGTCCGTCATGTAATTACCACACACTGGTATACTAAATTCATACTAACTCTCTGTGAAATCTTCCCGAAAAGAATAGCTGAGAGCTACTTTGATGATTACACCACATGCTTCACGTGGTTAACTTGGTTTACACAAAGAGTGTAACTCCACAATAATTTTGATAATTAAAATGAATTAGATCGAAAAGCAATTTACAAAAGAAAAACCTCGAACTGCTTACTATCGTCTTACTATTAACCTGATGGGTCAAACAATTGTATAAGCACGTGGTACTGGTCTCACAAAGTACGGCCCACGTGGGTTGAACATAAAGAAAAGTTGCTATATTGAAAAATATTGTTAAGACGAGACGTTATAATCTCAGGCACATTCGCATTTAAGATTGATGATCTTAGTTAGAGTTACTGATCAACACGTGGTTCCACTTTACTCACAAAGTAGTGACAAAGCAACTACGCAATATTCTGAGCTGTACACTCGAATCACACTGCGTTGCAGTTTAAGATAACATTATATATTTTAGAGCTAAAACCTGAAATAAAGGTGATTAAATTTTCAGTTAGGCTGAACTTAAGAAATCCATTGTCCTGCGGACTTAGCAGACACGCGCTTAGCCGGAGATCTTACCACTTCAGACGCTCGCCGCGGACAGACTGACCTGCGCTGCTACCGAGCGTGCTTCCCGATACAAAACGGAAGTGACCAGAGGGGCAGCTTCCTATACCAACATGACAAGGGACGGACAGAACCATACTAAGGATAGAAACCTCTTTGCTTTTAGAAAGCATAGCTACCTGTTCCGACGTTGGTCCTACTGTTCTCTAGCAGACAGGCTTGTATGCTACCCTCAAGCATGCAACTAGAAATACATTTGCTCATTCATCCTCTCACACAGAAGGGAAGGGGGATGACAGTATCTTATCATATACAGTACATAAAAGAAAGCGGATGTAGGTTCCGTATGAGACTGTGTGACATGAATTGCATATAAACTGTGTTTTAAAGTGTAGTAGTGTGACAGATCGTTCTTGTTTATGTGGAAAAGTAACACTGCTCAGTCTCCTCCCAGATAGTCAGAAACACCACAGTGAATTTAGAAGAGGAATTTGTGCCGTAAATGGCAACAGATTTAAGAAATTAACATGAAAGGAATCCAACAGAGACCTTTCAAAGTGTTGTCTTCCATTGATCTCAGATCCAGCTTTTATCAGATCGAACTTCATCCAAAATGTAGAAAATACACAGCTTTCCTTTGTTTCGGCGTTTGTTATCAGTTTCGGAAACGTCCTTTTGGCTTGAACATTTCTTCGGCAGCATTCATTCGCGGGCTAAATTCCATATTACCTGAGTTCTTAAAACGTCACATCACCTTATATGTGGACGATATTCTGATAGCATAAGCCTCATGGGAACAACATAATCGCATCCTCAACAGCGTGTTACGTATTTTTGCAGAATCTGGAATTACAGTTAACTTGGAAAAGTCTGAATTCGGTAGGACTAAGGTGAAGTTTTTGGGACATATTATTTTTTCTGAAGGCATTCAGCCGGATCCTGAAAAGTTAGAAGCAATCAGAGTCATTCCAGTTCCATCCACAAAAAAACAAGTCCGCAGTTTTCTAGGTCTCGTAAACTTTTACCGTCGTTTTCTGAATATGCAAATTCTAGTTACACCAAAACTTTGTTCTCTCACTGGAAAAAATACTATTTGGAACTGGGACGAACAAGCACAGTTGGAATTCAATTCTTTGAAAGAATCGCTACTTAACGCGCCAATACTAGCTCATCCAGATCTCTCACAAGATTTCTGCCTTAGCACAGATTCTTCTAAAGTCGGTCTTAGTGCCCATTTATTTCAAGAAGCCATAGAAAATGACACTAGCGTCCAGGAAACCGTTGCTTTTCCTAGCCGAGTGCTAACAAAATCTGAAAAAAAAACAGGTTTAAGTAGTACATGAGTTTTGCTATTTGGGGAGCAAAATAACTGATGATGGTCGAAGTAGAGAGGATATAAAATGTAGACTGGCAATGGCAAGGAAAGCGTTTCTGAAGAAGAGAAATTTGTTAACACCGAGTAAAGATTTAAGTGTCAGGAAGTCGTTTCTGAAAGTATTTATATAGATTGTAGCCATGTATGGAAATAAAACGTGGACGATAAATAGTTTAGGCAAGAAGAGAATAGAAGCTTTCGAAATGTGGTGCTAGAGAAGAATGCTGAAGATTAGATGGGTATATCACATAAGAGAAATTTGCGCACCAGTTGATTAGGAGAAGGGATCGCTTGGTAAGACATATTCTGAGGCTTCAAGGTATCACCAATTTAGTTTTGGAGGGAAGTGTGAAGGATAAAAATCGTAGAGGGAGACCAAGAGATGAATACACAAAGCAGATTCAGAGGGATGTAGGTTGCCTTAGGTACTGGATGATGAAGAAGCTTGCACAGGATAGAGTAGAATGGAGAGCTGCATCAAACCAGTCTCTGGACTGCAGGTCACAACAACAACAACAACAACAAGTATTTATTTGAATTTACAGCCTTTAGGTTTGTGTGTTTCAACCTGCAACCGAAATTTAGCGGATTTCTTTTCGAACTCTTATGGATGATTTACTGCATTTCACTGTTTACAGTGAATTGCCACTTTTCGCACCATATAGGTATACTGTCTAAATCGTTTTGCAGGTTGTTTTGACCATCTGATGGCTTTACAAAGCAGTAAATGACAGCCTCATCTGCAAACCACGACTGCTCAGATTGTCTCCTAAATCATTTATCTAGACCAGGAGCAGCAGTGGGCCTATAATCCTTCCTTGGGGAACGCCAGCTATTACTTATCTTTTAGTCGATGACTTTCCCTCAGTTACTACGGATTGTGACCTTCCTGACAGGAAATCACTAATCCAGTCGCACAACTGAGGCACGTAATTTGACTACACGTCGTTTATGAGGAACTGTGTCAAAAGCCTTCTGGAAATCTAAAAATATGGAATCAATTTGACATCCCCTGTCGATAGCACTCATTATTCCGCGAGAATAAAGAGCTAGTTTAGTTTCACAGGAACAATATATTCCCCAGTTCGATTCAGTACCCCCGCTTTAGTTATTCTATCTACCCACCTAACCTTTAGCATTCTTCTGCAGTATCACATTTCGAAAGCGTACGTTCTCTTCTTGGCTGAAATGGTTACCGTCCACGTTTCGCTATCGCACAAAGCTGCACTCCAGACAAACACCTTCCATAAGACTTCCCAGTACTTACATTTATATTAAATATTAATTTATTTCTCTTTTTCAGAAATTTTTTCCTTTCTATTGCCAGTCTGAATTTTATATCCTCTCTATGTCGGTCATTTTGGTGTCCAAATAACAAAACATATATTTCTATTAGATTTTTACTGACTAATCTAATTCCCTAAGCATTCCATTAACCTTGTTTTACTTTCCTTACTTCTCATCTTATAACCTGCTTTCAAGATATTATCCATTCCATTCAAATGCTCTTCCAACCACTTTGCTATTTCTGATGGAATTACAATGTGATCGGCAAATATCAACGTCCTCATTTCTTTTCCCTGACATCTAATTCCGTTTCCAAATGCCTCTTTGCTTTCCTCTACTGCTTGCTCAATGCACAGACTAATTGACATCAAGGATTGGTTACAACCCTGTCTTAGATCGGCAAAGGGGAAAAGGGACCCACTTGAAATGCCGGGAATATACCGTATACCATGCACATGCGAAAAAGTTTATGTCGGAATGACTGGACGATCAATCTACACCAAGATCAAAGAATATAAGCCACATTGCAGGGCCGGCCGTTGTGGCCGTGCGGTTCTAGGCATTTCAGTTTGGAACCGCGTGACGGCTACGCTCGCAGGTTCGAATCCTGCCTCGGGCATGAATGTGTGTGACGTCCTTAGGTTAGTTAAGTTTAAGTAGTTCTAAGTTCTAGGGGACTGACTGTAACACCATCGCTCTAATGCTGTACTGATTTAGTTTGCTTTTGTTTTATTTAATGTTACATCATCGAGCTTCTGTAAATGTGTTTGTTTGAATAGATAACATAAAATTGTATACTCCTTTCTCTGTAAGAACTTCGATGTCTTTGTTTGATTCTATGCAATGTAGTATATCTGGAATTTGAATTCTTTGTCTCATTTGGAGGGAACAAAACTTACTGTATATGATTGTAATTTTGTGTGATTAATTTGTGGTAGAAACGTCAATATGTGCAAATGTTTTGCTTTATTTAATGTATTTGATTATTGTTATGTAAACTGCTGATCCTCACTTACGGTTATTAGTTCTTTAGTATATAAAAGGTGTAGTGGTTCCCCTCGGGAACGGAACTGTGTAGCGCGCGCAAATTGTGGTTGGCACAGGTAGAAAAGTTGGAACAAGAGTCAGTCGGGGACGAGGTAGCAGTCGGGGACGAGCTACCAAACTGTGCACTGCCATGTAAATGTAGCATATTGTGCTGGTCCCGAGAGAGGAATTTTCTTCTCCTTTCCAATGCCTCGGATGGATGGATAATTAGCTGGAACTACTCTGGAATTTGTATCTATCATTGCGACCAAGAAATGACAGAGTCCAGCAATTTTACCTGCAATTCCACCTACCGACATGCAATCGCCACCACATTGCGCAATCACTGTAATGGAGCGCTATAGCAATTTACAGTGAAGGATCAGCTAAATGGATGTGTTAGTGTGCTCAAATATAAGGTAATTTATAACTGCATTTATGTACCTACCTTGATTTTTCTCCTTATCATAACACCTCTCAGGTTCCTCTCCGTTTGAACTAAAGTGATTTCCGAGTGTCCTTACTGAAAGAACATTAAAGCTCAGTGTTTTGCTAATTGATGCTTCTTGAACATAGTAAAAAGAAAGTTAAAGCGGCAAGAGAATGAATTAAAGTTAACGATGCTTGCTGAAAATAATTTTCCTAGTAAAACTGCTTATTAATGTGTGTTGCCAACTTCAAATTAAAAGTTCTTAAGACTGAGGCTTATAAAGTTTTCCTTAGTAAATGATCACATTACTGCCTGTTGTAAATCGCAGAAGGTGAGTCAGTATCTTACATATATGTTAATTTTGTGTCTCAATGTAGTAAAAGTGGAAAACTGCAGTGTGGAACGTTATATACTCATGTTTGCTAAGTGTTTGTCTCTCTTGTGTATTGGAAGTGCATATTAATAATATAACTGGATCCACAGTTAGCCGATTGTGTTAATGCTAGGTAACAAGTAATGGGAAGACCACTAATTATGAAAAACATTATTTCTTTATTCAAATGATAGTGAGAAGCAACCTGATAGTGGATCCCAATTAACTTTCATTTTAAATAGTAAAGTAATTAACTGAGAGAGACTTATCTATATCCAATTAATGATTCTGCAGTGAATAGTAATAATAACGTTATAAAGACCATTCAGTTTGTGTAAGCCCTGAAAGTAATAGTGTGTTTCGGTATCTGTTATAATTTTGCAAATAGTTTGTGCTGCTCTAACTGTTAGTTTCAGTCTTACAGTAAACATATGTATGTGTCAAGGGTTCACTGCACTCGCGTGTGACAACGTATAGGTTATGTTTATCCATTAAAGTTACTAATAACTATTTTCTTGGACGAGAATGTTAATAATTTTCTTGCCTAGTTAGGCTGGCGACCGTTTTCTTTACCTGTTAAACAGTGCAGATAGGCAAAATTTTGTTTGTTACTGTTCAAATATTTCCGTAATTCTGACTTTCACTTCCGATAAGCCACCTCCGTTAGGTACAACACGGTCAACATATCAAAATTCCTCCCAGAGGGTAACACTGCTCTGTTGCGTTGTAGCATAATTGCTTTCATAAAACAGCTTTATTCCACAACCTGCTTCCAGCTTAAAGGTTATGGTGCAGCGGTAGCAGACGGAAGTGTTATATGATGACCACAGATGTTAAGTCCCATAGTGCTCAGAGCCATTTGAACCATTTTTGACATTGCAGGTTGGGGCAGGTCGATAAATCGTGCGTGGCAGAGCACGCACTAAGTGAGACCGACCACGTAATAACATTCGCCGACAAGGAAGTTTTGGCTGTAGAGAAGCACTATCACACCCTCCTGTTCAGAGAAGCTATAGAAATACAGAAACAAGCGAACAGTTTGAACAAGAAAGAGGAAAGCCTTAAGGTAAACGGATCCTGGCTTCCCGTACTGCAGCGAACGACCGTCGCATGTAGCAAGAGGAGAACCGCACCGGAAATGACCGCAGTGAAGCCCTCAGACGTTGGCGCGCCAGGTACATATAGTCTGCGGCCGCGAGTTCGGCTCCAGTTCACCACCGGCAATGGAGGGTGAAGCTTTGACAATGCCAGCCACTCGTGCTAGCGAAACGTCAGCAAAATCATTAGGTGAGTCGGCCGAAGAACACGAGACAGAAGCCAATAGGCAGTTTGTCAACAAGTGGCCACGAAAGCCTTAACAGTTTCTAAAAATGACAAACTGACTTTTTAAGAAAAGAGATATACATAAGTATAGTTGGGCCAGTAGAGATCTTAGATCAATAACTGAATACATTTTACTAAATAGTAAGCTAGTTGGTAAGGGATACAAGAGCTTATAGAGGACAATATAAAGCATCAAATTATTTTCTACTAAACTTCAGGATAGATCTTATTGCGGAATGGAAAAAGTGTCAAAAAAAATCAGTAACCAATAAGATCAAAACGTGTATAAAGTATACTTGCTGGAAGAGGGCCGCAACAAACATGTTTACCAATGTAGAAATAGTATGGGTAGAGGTTGTACTTACCAATCGGACTAAACTATTAATTGGGTCGTTTTACCGACCCCCCGACTCAGAATATATAGTTGCCGAACAGATCAAAGAAAACTTGTCTCATTTCAAATAGGTACCCCACTCATACAGTTGTAGTCAGTGGTGAATTCAATCTACCCTCGATATGCTGGAAAAACTATGCGTTTGAACCCGGCGTCACAGGCATAAAACGTCATCCGAAATTGTACTGAATGCTTTCTCAGAAAATTATTTTGAACAATTAGTTCATGAGCCCACCCGAAGCGTAAATGGTTACGAAGGCATACTTGACCTCTTAGCAACAAATAATCCTGGACAAATAGTGAGTATCGTGAGTAATACAGGGATTAGCGAGCATAAGGCAGTTGCTGCTAGGCTGAATACCGTAACACCCACAACCATCAAAAAGAAACGCTGAGTATATCTAGTTAGAAAGCTGATGAAAATGCTCTTAACGCCATTGTAACAGATAGTATCCACTCCTTCCGATCTGATCATGTAAGCGTAGAAACTTCTGGAATGATTTCAAAGAGATAGTATTGACAGAAATTGAGAGATATATACCACATGAATTAATAAGAGATGGTACTGATCCCCCATGGTACACAAAACGGTCAGATCGCTGTTGCAGAAGTAGCGAAAAAAGGATGCAAAATTTAAAAGAACGCAAAATCCCCAAGACTGGCGAAGTTTTGCAGAAGTTCGAAATACAGCGCGCACTTTATTGCGAGATGCTTTCAATAATTTCCACAACGAAACTTTGTCTGGAAATCTGGTAGAAACCTCAAAGAGATTCTGGTCATACATAAAGCATACCAGTGGCAATACGCAATCAATACCTTCACGGCGCGATAACAATGGTGAAGTCACTGACGACAGTGCCACAAAAGCAGAGTTATTAAACACGGTTTTCCGAAACTTCTTCGCCAAAGAAGACGAAGTAAATATTCCTGAATTACAATCACGAACAACTGCCAAGGTGAAAAACATAGAAATAGATATCCTCGGTGTCGCAAAGCAGCTTAAATCACTAAATGAAAGCAAGGCTTCCGGTCTAGATTATATACCTGTCAGGTTCCTCTCAGAGTATGCGTATACAATAGCTCCATATTTAGCAACTACATACAACCTCTCGCTCACAGAAAGATCCGTACCTAAAGACTGGAAAATTGCTCAAGTCACGCCAATACCCAAAAAGGGGAGTAGGAGTAATCCGTTGAATTACAGGCTCACATCACTAACGTCGATTTGCAGTAGGGTTTTGGAACATATACTATATTCGAACATTATTAAGTAACTCTAAGAAAACGATTTATTGACACGCAGTCAGCACGGATTCAGAAAACACCGTTCTTGCGAAACACAACTAGATCTTTATATTCATGAAGTAATGAGTGCTATCGATAGGGGATGTCAAATTGATTCCATATATTTAGATTTCCAGAAGGCTTTCGACACCGTTCCTCACAAGCGTCTTCTAACAAAACTGCGTGCCTATGGAGAATCGGCTCAGTTGTGCCATCGGATTCGTGATTTCCTGTCAGAAAGGTCACAGTTATTAGTAATAGCCGAAGAGTCATCGAGTAAAACAGAAATAATATCCGGCGTTCCCCAAGAAAGTGTTATAGGCCCTCTATTGTTCCTGATCTATATTAACGACATAGGATACAATCTCAGCAGTCGTTGAAACTATCGCTACTACACCTGATCCGGTTATGCAAATGCTGAAAGGTTGGAAGCTAAGTTATTTAATATGACTCAAAAACAAGTCAGTACGATTCCTATAACTGAAACTATGATTAAAAGTGAATATTATCACCCAAAAAAATGGGTACTGCAATTCAAAAACAAGAGAATCTGGCTAGTAAGCACGGAAGTTTGACGAATGAATTTATAACCATAATTCGAAAACAAAACAGTTTGGCCAGTCAGGTTACACACATCGCCGAACAGGTTAAAACTCAAACAGTGAAGTATATACTGAGCAAAATACTTCGGGAAAGACAAAGAGGAGTTGGGGTAAGTGGAGAAGACACTAACACAACAGTTGCCTTAGTGGCAGGAAAGTATGCAGTCGCAGCTGAATACCCAAAAACATAAAACAGAAAAAGATTCTAATGTTGTTAAGGAATAAGTAAGAAATGGTGCTGTACAGTTTGTTGGGGATAGCGATGTCTGCCATAGACCAGTGTCTCCTGAAAACGTGAAGTGTATAGTAGTAATGGGGGACAGATACCGCTATTTCTTCCCTTTTGTTAAGCGAAAGTCTGTTTAAAAAACAAGCTGTTTCTGATAATCACACATATGGCAAGCAATAACAATGACAAAACTATAACACTTGCGGCGCAGGTCACTTCTCGCTCCTGCAATTAAAGTTTTGTGGTGCATACTTCTAGATATAGCCACCCTCCCCTTCCCCCACCCCCACCCCCTTTTCCTGATAAACTGTCATATATCGTATTTGCGCCCATGAACGCACACTCACACTTACCCATACACGCACACACAGACACACACACAGACACACACACACACACACACACACACACACACACACACACACACACAGGGGGAGAGAGAGGGGGAAGGAACGCAAATTTCCAATCTGTTGTCAAACTGACTTGAGAACAAGTGAGCGCCAACTGGGACTGGAAACACAACAGCAATGTTAGCACTGGGTTTTGGTAATGTGAAAAGCGTCATTTAGAAACGAAGCTTCGGAAAATACGTGTAGTGTTTATGTGTGCTTCTCAACAAATTATCGGAATGCAGATGAAAAAGGACTTTCGAAAGCTAAATGTAAGTAAATGCAGATACAAACGAGAAATATTTTCTTATAACAAAATAAAATGATGCGTTAAATCGCTAACCAAACTCACATTAACATACTTTTCTTAAAAATGACAAGCTACCAGTATCAAGTAATTTTCAAAGGGTTCTACACACACAAATAATGTAGAAAAATTAATGTATTATTTGGCAACAAAAGACAAAAACTATTTTTAGGCCTAATTTTTCTAGAATAGTTATCACTCAAAGCATGTTTACAATGATAGCTACTTACAATAGCACAGGGACGTTGAAACAAGTTTGGGTTTAAGCGAAATAACGGAGTTGCGTAACAGGCGACACAGTATCCAGTAATAGTGGAGCTACTTCAATTCATCAGCAAGTGTTCCATTCTTCTCTGCTATAACTCCATCTTGTTATCCTGTTTACTTTATCACACATATAAATTATACGAAATACGATCATCCCTTCACAACAGTGATATTAAGAAACCTTAATTAAAATTAAAATTTTTAGTGTAGAAAATTGATTAGCCCTGTACCGTCAGTGAAACCAAAGTTAGAATTTTTAATAGCCTTGATGGAATTAACGTATAAAACCACAATTTGCTGATACACAGTTGTCGCTGAATGACAACCATCTGCAGATACATGAAAACAAACTGTAAATGTGATTTAACAATTTTTGAAGAATATTTAAAAATTATAATGTAAAATAACGAAAAATGTGACAAGCTTATTAGGGAATTAGTGTATAAATACAATGTTGGTAACAACATTGTCGTTATTGCGTGTAACTCAGAATTATGTAATAATGGAAAATGTCTTTCAGTTAGTGTGAACACCTAACATTCCTTAGAACATACATTACTCAAAAGATTTTCTTGAGTCAGCTGAAAACTTATACACATGTTGCTGACCCAGACTAAACTCGTGTCCTGGATCTGCTAGCTGAGTGTTGTTATTGGGTAGTTCATCACTCTTATCTAGGCATATTCCGTCCTTCTTTCCCTTTCCATACTAATAAATATAAATTTTAATGACGAACATAAAGATGAGGTACAGGACCACTACACTGCAAACTATGTCAGGAAAGAACGAGACAGCTATCGAAAATATTAGGGGGCAAGTCAGCACTCAGTTAAGTATCACGAAATGTCTCCTAGCCGTTCGGAGTGACATAAAGTGTAGAACACATCTCACCAGTCTAACTGTTTACGCAAGCACTACTGAAGTTATCTGTTTGTTCGACATCATGAAACCCTTTAATCATTTGCATACCTCGTAAGCTGTCGCTCCACACGTCATGGCTTCAATGGAGATCTCAGGTGCATAAAATAGAGATGGGTCGCCAACCTCGCTTTGCACCTCGAGAGGCAGGAAATGCAGAAAACACTGTGCGACAAACATACGAAAATAGCTCTCGGAAGAGTCCTATTGACTCGCAAAAAGTCTCTCTCTCTCATACACAAGGGCGCTGGAAATACCACGACTTGGAGGCCATGCGAAAGCAGCTGAACACAAAGAGATGAATCCCAGGAGAAAACGAGTCACTAAAGCGTCTGGAGGTCCAAAGAACTGACATTTTATTTGCTTCAACCTTTCACCAAAGTTGTAATAAACAATTGTTTACTTGTTACAGGCTGCCCATGCAACCAAGTAACCAAAGAAAATGTGGAGAAGCCTCTTCCTGCGTGTGTGTGAGTAGCTTGTAGTAGTTATGCAAAGGTGAACAGGCGTGGGAGAGCTGCAAAAGCCAGTTTTCGAAGAGAAGACCACAACTACAACTACTAAAAGTGAACAATCAGGTGTACACCAAATAGCTTGTCGCCAGGATGATCAAATATACATAGAACTAAAGGACAGAAAATTTAAGATAAGGTTTCATAAACACTTAAGCCAAAATAGTCAGTCAGCATTTGGAGATCATTTGAAACAGCTCAGACATAATGCAGGCACTGTGAAAGAATGGATTAAAATCTTTCAAACAGTGGATATGGGACAGTTTATGAGGAGACTGAGATCCACATACAAATGAAAAGGAGCCCTACAAATATTCTAGATGAATAGACACATCTGAAGAACAAAAGTTACCTAGACAACTTTGGTAAAATCTTAATGATCATAGGTGAGCTAGATATCCATTTCATGTTAGCTGTATGTGACCCCATCTTGAACCACAGTAATGTGAATTCTTCGTGTAAGTCACTGATAACATGAATACTATAAGTCCTTAGGCTCACTAGGCATATCATTCGGTCTGCAATGAATGCAACCTCATGTTATGGTTTGGATTTATTCTGCTGGCAGCTTGGATTAAGACTCTACAATTTCCCTAATTATATCAAAAAGTCATTTCAGCTAAGGTTGTATTCAAATACAGGGTCTGTAGTGGCACTGATGCAATAAAACATTATTACATTTTTCACTTTGTTAACACTTCTCAGATGAAATGTTTTAATTCATTCATTTCTTTGAAATCTTTGAATGACACATAGAATGTGGAGTGTAGTCGAATATCCCTTGAACCACGGTTTACAAATTCTTACAAATGCCAAGGAACGTTTGTAAACAGAAAATACAGAAATGGTGAATAAGATGCAAAGATAATACACAGCCGGAAGAAGATAGTACACCCTTTTACAAGTTTTCGATTCACTAACGGTTTACTGTTGCAACAGTGCGTGTAGGTACATGAAATGATTATATTTACAGATCAAAATTACGAGCGGTTGTGAGGTTCCAGGTATCGATCCATGCCGAAAAACCCATTTCAGTACACGGTGTAGCCTCCCTGGCATCCGGTCGATCGTGCAGGTGGCTGATACTGTCCTGAGAGACTTTGTACCGTGCCTATTCGACCTGCTGATGCGGATCTGTAAGCTTTGTGGTTGACGAATCACATGAGTAACTTCTCGTCCCATCATATCCAACAAGTGTTTGATTGGAGGAAAGTTCGGAGATCGTGCTGCCAGGGAAGTTGGTGCACATCGTGCAGAGTACCTTGAGATGCACTGCCAGTACATGGGCTAGCATTGTCCTGTGTGAACAACACATCAACTTTCTGTTGCAGGAATGGGAAATAATCGGGTCTAACAACATTTTGCAAGTACCTAGCACAGAAACACCAAAGGTGAAAGAGTAGTAGCTAATAACACCGAGGCCATAAGGCTTGGTATCGGGCCAATCTGTCTTGGACGAATGCACTACGAGATTGCGCTCACCAGGTCTACGTCGCACGCGCAAACGACCATCACTTGCGTGGCAGTCATAACCTGCTTTAATCGCTGACGAAACGGCGCGCCACACCATCTTCCACGTGAACCAGTGAGTTATGCACGTCGACGCTGTTTCGCTTCCGACATGATCGAGGTGTATGCCCGTGCTACCACTGTTAATAATCGGTCCGCAACAGTTCGTGTTGAGGAGTCTGGGCTCACAAGCCCTCTTACCCGAGCTGTGGTAGTTGATCTGCCACTGCTGTCCTTACCATACGATGAGCCTGGCAGGCTTCTGTGCTGGGTGGACGTCCAGAACCTCGTGTACAGGTGTGAGAATGTTCACGCGACCACTAACGTAAACATCGTTGCACAACTGATGTAGCACGTCGAGCTTGTGTGGCAACAGCCACGCGGAAGGCCACAATTTGACCCTTTTCAAACTCGCTCAATAGGCTATAGGAAGCACGAGTGCATCTCCGTGGCATGGTTGCTTCTTGCTTCACACGTTTGCACCACACTGAGCCTTCCGGCTGCGAATACTCAATATTAAAGGGTAGACCCACATGGCGCTCTGGTAGCTATTCCAGTACGCTCTCTGTTGGCTGACGATGTTGGAACCATTATCAGTGCATCTTCTATCCACTAGATGCCACATGCCGTCATCAGATCAAAATCGAGGTCGTCTTTCGAGCTGTAATAATTTTTTCCGGCAATGTAATTACAGACAGGAGTATAACCCTGATCTATTACCCGCCACCAATCTGAGTCACCTTAAAACGAACCTACGACAAGAACGAGTCATCCTATAGTCACCAGTAACGACAGGCGGTTAGAGCCAATCATTGTAGCACCACACATTGAACTGAGGTGACACCGCTGGCTTCAATAGTCCCGTCTCCATCAGGTTGCAGTTTGGTGATCAAACTATTTCCTCAAGTTTAAAACTCTTATGTGTTCGGTGCTCTACAGCTTGTTTTTCCGCCTATCGTCAGTGGCATGTGTTGTGTACTCCTATATCAAATGATTGTGTATCAAGTGTGAAAATTTTATGATGTTAAAATCAGTGTTAATATCATAAACGTTTCATACGTGATACACACATTATAGAATTTGTACCGGAATCGGGATCGAAACCCAGATCTGACTAGACAGTGTCTCGTAAAATAACTTGTATGTGGCTTTATTTTCTGTGACATTAATTTCTCAAGGTCAAATAAGGAAACGACAGGTGCTTTATTTCAGTTTTGGTGCGTGACATCACCAACAACTTTAATCTTGGCACAATTCAGTGCACCTTTAACCCATACGGACACAGACTTTGATTCATTTAATTTACGACGATTTCTTGTCCTAAGAACCAACGGCATTACAGGAATATAGTAAGATGAACCACGATCTCTGTTTTACACCTCACATATCTGACTCGTACGATAAGCAGTAACTTCTCGGCTGTTAAAAGTCTCCAGACCTGATACAGTCTCCAATTTACCACCACGTGCTACAGAAACAGTAACCCAAACATTACCATGTGCTGTAGGATCAGCATTAGTAAGTGTAAAATCCGGTACGCTTCCACAAAACACCGATGAACCATTCAGAACAATTTTTATTTATTTTTACTTTTTAATTTTTGACAGCGATATCTCGATTTCACCTGTTTCCATCACTGGCGGCGGGGTATGTCTACTGCGCTAGAGGGCAGTTACGGCACCTTCTCGAGCACTCGTTTTGGGTCTTCTGCGGCCTATATAGGGGCCGCCGCTTGCGCTGGGAAGTCAGTTCCGACGAGATCGTGCGCCAGCACTGTCACCTGAAGATGGCGGCCAGTTGGACCGCGGAAGTATTGTGTCATGAAGACGTTATGATCCTGCTGCATACCCGAGAAGAATATTATCAATTATTACGCCGGGAAAGCCTTCGTAGTCACATTCAGAACAACTTGCGCACCTACTCCACTTTTCGTAGTAATATCTATATCTATATAACACCCCCCTCCCCCCCCCCCCCTGAACCATGGACCTTGCCGTTGGTGGGGAGGCTTGCGTGCCTCAGCGATACAGATAGCCGT
Organism: Schistocerca gregaria; assembly: GCF_023897955.1. Taxonomy (NCBI): domain Eukaryota; kingdom Metazoa; phylum Arthropoda; class Insecta; order Orthoptera; family Acrididae; genus Schistocerca; species Schistocerca gregaria. The sequence goes on along the minus strand of NC_064921.1, from coordinate 959,313,418 downwards.
ACCATAGGTGCAACTACAGCGAAGGGGTATCTGTTGAGAGGCCAGAAAAACGTGTGGTTCCTGAAGAGGGGCAGCAGCCTTTTCAGTAGTTGCAGGGGCAACAGTCTGGATGATTGACTGATCTGGTCTTGTAACAATAACCAAAACAGCCTTGCTGTGCTGGTACTGCGAACGGCTGAAAGCAATTGGAAACTGCAGCCGTAATTTTTCCCGAGGGCATGCAGCTTTACTGTATGATTAAATGAAGATGGCGTCCTCTTGGGTAAAATATTCCGGAGGTAAAATATTCCCCCATTCGGATCTCCGGGCGGGGACTACTCAAGATAATGTCGCTATCAGGAGAAAGAAAACTGGCGTTCTACGGGTCGGAGCGTGGAATGTCAGATCCCTTAATCGGGCAGGTAGGTTAGAAAATTTAAAAAGTGAAATGGATAGGTTAAAGTTAGATATAGTGAGAATTAGTGAAGTTCGGTGGCAGGAGGAACAAGACTTCTGGTCAGATGACTACAGGGTTATAAACACAAAATCAAATAGGGGTAATGCAGGAGTAGGTTCAATAATGAATAGGAAAATAGGAATGCGCGTAAGCTACTACAAACAACATAGTGAACGCATTATTGTGGCCAAGATAGATACGAAGCCCACACCTACTACAGTAGTACAAGTTTATATGCCAACTAGCTCTGCAGATGACGAAGAAATTGAAGAAATGTATGATGAAATAAAAGAAATTATTCAGATAGTGAAGGGTGACGAAAATTTAATAGTCATGGGTGACTGGAATTCGGTAGTAGGAAAAGGGAGAGAAGGAAACGTAGTAGATGAATATGGACTTGGGCAAAGAAATGAAAGAGGAAGCCGCCTGGTAGAATTTTGCACAGAGCACAACTTAATCATAGGTAACACTTGGTTTAAGAATCATGAAAGAAGGTTGTATACGTGGAAGAACCCTGGAGATACTAAAAGGTATCAGATAGATTATATAATGGTAAGACAGAGATTTAGGAACCAGGTTTTAAGTTGTAAGACATTTCCAGGGGCAGATGTGGACTCTGACCACAATCTATTGGTTATGACCTGTAGATTAAAACTGAAGAAACTGCAAAAATGTGGGAAATTAAGGAGATGGGACCTGGATAAATTGAAAGAACCAGAGGTTGTACAGAGTTCCAGGGAGAGCATAAGGGAACAATTGACAGGAATAGGGGAAAGAAATACAGTAGAAGAAGAATGGGTAGCTCTGAGGGATGAAGTAGTGAAGGCAGCAGAGGATAAAGTAGGTAAAAAGATGAGGGCTGCTAGAAATCCTTGGGTAACAGAAGAAATATTGAATTTAATTGATGAAAGGAGAAAATATAAAAATGCAGTAAATGAAGCAGGCAGAAAGGAATACAAACGTCTCAAAAATGAGATCGACAGGAAGTGCAAAATGGCTAAACAGGGATGGCTAGAGGACAAATGTAAGGATGTAGAAGCTTATCTCACTAGGGGTAAGATAGATACTGCCTACAGGAAAATTAAAGAGACCTTTGGAGAGAAGAGAACATGTGTATGAATATCAAGAGCTCAGATGGAAGCCCAGTTCTAAGCAAAGAAAGGAGAGCTGAAAGGTGGGAGGAGTATATAGAGGGTCTATACAAGGGCGATGTACGTGAGGACAATATTATGGAAATGGAAGAGGATGTAGATGAAGATGAAATGGGAGATACGATACTGCGTGAAGAGTATGACAGAGCACTGAAAGACCTGAGTCGAAACAAGGCCCCCGGTGTAGACAACATTCCATTGGAACTACTGACGGCCTTGGGAGAGCCAGTCCTGACAGAACTGTACCATCGGGTGAGCAAGATGTATGAAACAGGCGAAATACCCTCAGACTTCAAGAAGAATATAATAATTCCAATCCCACAGAAAGCACGTGTTGACAGATGTGAAAATTACCGAACAATTAGTCTAATAAGCCACAGCTGCAAAATACTAACACGAATTCTTTACAGACGAATGGAAAAACTAGTAGAAGCCAACCTCGGGGAAGATCAGTTTGGATTCTGTAGAAATACTGCAACACGTGAGGCAATACTGACCTAACGACTTATCTTAGAAGAAAGATTAAGAAAAGGCAAACCTACGTTTCTAGTATTTGTAGACTTAGAGAAAGTTTTTGACAATGTTCACTGGTATACTCTCTTTCAAATTCTAAAGGTGGCAGGGCTAAAACACAGGGAGCGAAAGGCTATTTACAATTTGTACAGAAACCAGATGGCAGTTATAAGAGTCGAGGGACATGATAGGGAAGAGTGGTTGGGAAGGGAGTGAGACTGGTTTGTAGCCTCTCCCCGATGCTATTCAATCTGTATATTGAGCAGGCAGTAAAGGAACCAAAAGAAAAGTTCGGAGTAGGTATTAAAATCCATGGAGAAGAAATAAAAACTTTGAGGTTCGCCGATGGCATTGTAATTCTGTCAGAGACAGCAAAGGACTTGGAAGCGCAGTTGAACGGAATGGACAGTGTCTTGAAAGGGGGATATAAGATGAACATCAACAAACGCAAAACGAGAATAATGGAATGTAGTCTAATTAAGTTGGGTGATACTGAGGGAATTAGATTAGGAAATGAGACACTTAAAGTAGTAAAGGAGTTTTGATATTTGGGGAGCAAAATAACTGTTGATGGTCGAAGTAGAGAGGATATAAAATGTAGACTGGCAATTGAGTAGAAGAAGGGATCGGTTGGTATGACATGTTCTGAGGCATCAAGGGATCACCAATTTATTATTAGAGGGCAGCGTGGAGGGTAAAAATCGTAGAGGGAGACCAAAAGATGAGTACACTAAGCAGATTCAGAAGGATGTAGGTTGCAGTAGGTACTGGGAGATGAAGAAGCTTGCACAGGATAGAGTAGCATGGAGAGCTGCATCAAACCAGTCTCACGACTGAAGACAACAACAACAACAACAACAGTTATTGTTCCTTATTTTGCTTTATATTTTCAGATCAATAAATGTGTTGTACATCACACTTTCTAAAGTCGCCTATGTTCTTCCTCAGCGTACAAATTTCGTCAAAATCCATTCAAATGTTTAGTCGTAAAAACGTGAAGGACAGAGCTTCTTTCCAATTTATAATATAAGTTTGAATTAAAATAAAAGTCGATGTCGTAATGTGGTGAATATAAAGGGTAAAAATTACTTGTGAAAGTGAAATTCGCCGTACTGTCGGCCATAACTTGGCCAAAGCCACATCTGTGGGTGTATCCGGGGTGGTCTGTTTTAGCTGCCTCGCCCTTTGTAGCTAATCTAATGACTTTATTGCAGTAATACTTTGTAATTCTACTTACAGTATGTTTTATTTGTTTTTCCTTGTTGCATGTACGTCTCGGACGTCTGGAAAACACAGAAGGCTACACTTGCCGCGGCACGAGTTAACAGTCGGCGGGTAAAGAACCCAGATGGTTGACGCGCGTCTTGGAGAACGAGAAGCCTGGAGCTGTGCCACCTCTCCTGTGGCGAATGTGACGTTATTATGAAATAAATGGAATAATTTTCTGTGTTATGTATGTCTTTTAAAATTCTTCTCTTTTTGAACATTGCGGAACCAAGTTCATTTTTGTGCAACCTAATATTATTTATCTTCGTGAAATGAAATGACTGTGTGGCATTACTGCCTGGGGGATTACGACTGGATTTATTCGGCCGCGTGGTGCAACTCGTTTCCTTCAACGCCGCTTCCATGATTTGCGAGTTCTGTGACCAACATGAAGTAACATGACCCGGTCAAGACAAACACCCAGTCCTCAAGAGAAGAAAATTCAATCTGTTGTGTAACCAAACCCGGGCCTTACGATCTACCTGCAGCAAGGCTGACAACTACTTTCCTTTTTCTTCTATCTCATTGTTCGTCATCTTTATTCCAGGGGGGGGGGGGGGGGGCGGGGGGATGGTTGTGTGCGGCTCTCGCATGTCGTCTCTGGAAGTCTATCGTTTAAAACTTGACTTAATTTTTTATGTTTTATTTCAGAGGGTGGCTAACCTGCTGACGGAACTTGTTGCGCTACTGTGGCGGCAGCAAATCGACAACGATGCACTGGTAGTTGTTGGTGAAATTAAATCGGGTGATGCTGAGGGAATTACATTAGGAAATGAGACTCTTAAAGTAGTAAAGCAGTTTTGCTATTTAGGAAGTAAAATAACTGATGATGGTCGAAGTAGCGAGGATATAAAATGTAGACTGGCAATGGCAAGGAAAGCGTTCCTGAAGAAGAGAAATTTGTTAACATCGAATATAGATTTATGTATCAGGAAGTTGTTTCTGAGTGTATTTGTATGGATTTGTATGGAGTGTAGCCATGTATGGAAGTGAAACATGGACTATAACTAGTTTGGACAAGAAGAGAATAGAAGCTTTTGAAATGTGGTGCTACAGAAGAATGCTGAAGATAAGGTGGATAGATCATTTAACTAATGAGGAGGTATTGAATAGGATTGGGGAGGAGAGAAGTTTGTGGCACAACTTGAGTAGAAGAAGGAACCGGTTGATAGGACATGTCCTGAGACATCAAGGGATCACAAATTTATTATTGGAGGGCAGCGTGGAGGGTAAAAATCGTAGAGGGAGACCAAGAGGTGGATACTCTAAGCAGATTCAGAAGGATGTAGGTTGCAGTAGGTACTGGGAGATGAAGAAGCTAGCACAGGTCAGAGTAGCATGGGGAGCTGCATCAAACCAGTCTCAGGACTGAAGACAACAACAACAACAACAATATTAGTGAAAAATAACTTAATATAAGCATTGCTTCTTTTACCTTGTGTATACACGAAGAAGACAATTGCAGCTGTGCGTATTATGGGATTTTAGCCAACTGCTTAAATCTGTATGAAACTATATATGAAGATAGTACCAGTTCTCGAAGGAACAGATACCACTGATGACCGTGCAGATTCTCTAGAGTAAATGATGATTAATTGAAACCCCCAGCTTCCGACAGGTGTAGTTGATATACCACGACGAGGACAGCTGAAAATGTGTGCCCCAACCGGGACTCGAACCCATTTTCAGTTTTCCCCATCGTGGTATATCAACTACACCTTTCGGTAGCTCAGAGTTTCAATTAATTATCATTTAATCTAGAGAAGCTGCACGTTCATCAGTGGTATCTGTTCTTTCAAGAACAGGTACTATCTCCACATATAGTTAAATGGCTACCTGGCCACAGAGCTTTGCCTTTGCTAATTTGCACAGGTTGCCCGAAGTCTTACGGCAATCGTCACCTTAGTAGGTGCGAGTAACGAGTGTATGGGCAAATATCTATTAGGAACATTACGTACGTAGATTGTGGACAATTGGGAATGTGGGTCTCACGGGAAGCGTGCAAGGGATAAGTCCCTGCAGTCGCGCTATTTATCTGTGTTCTCGGTGGTTCAGATGGATAGTGCGTCTGCCATGTAAACAGGAGATCCCGGGCTCGAGTCCCGGTCGGGGCACACATTTTCAGCTGTCCCCATAGTGGTATATCAACTCCACCTGTTGGCAGCTGAGGGTTTCAATTAATTATCATTTATTATATGAAACTCTAACAATTGATAAAATGTTCCAGCCTATTATGCCGTGGTCAGTCAGTCAGCCAGTAGGGAGCCAGGGTGTGAATCGGACACACCAAAAAGCTAAGATCCCCATTGATCATGTTCTCCACAGATGCGGACGAAACTTTGCGTTTAAATGTGAAATCCATTCGACCACGGCATAATAGACGGGAACAATTTATTACCTGTGACATTTCCGGCCGTGGCAGTTAACATTTTACAATATGAAAAAGTTATTTTGAACGTTGAGGTGCTCTAAACGTCAGGAATATGCATTTGGTTTCATTATACACTGGTGTGCAAAAGGACGACAGTGACTTTTCCGCGATGTGCCACTGCGAACTAACATAGCTGGATAATACCTGCACCGCGCACGGAAAGAACTGCTACAACATACTACACACATATTACACAAGGTAACTGAAAGGAATACGCAATGAGAGGAAAAGAAATGACACTTTCATTCAAAAACAGTAGTTGCACTTAAGTCACCGCGACCTATGAAGGTCCCCTGGGCATTAAGAAACGCTGGACGTGGTTCTAAATGGGGTGTGTGATCACCACGGACGGGAATGCATGCTGTGCAGAGGGCCCCACACTGGCCACAATGTTGGTAACCAGTTATTCTGGTACAGTGCTCCATTTCTACGACAGTGCCATTGGCAACTGCTGACGGCTTTTAGTGCACGGGGAGACGCCGCAGTACGTCTGCCCTGCGCATCCCAAAGGTGCTCGATACGGCTGAAGTCGGAGGAAAAGCACGCCAACCCATTCGCCGACTATCCACGCGTTCCAAGAGTCTTCTGCCTCCACTGTTCTATGCCATCGCGCATTGTTTCTCGCAAAAATGAAATCAGGGCCGTATGCACCCCTGAAAAGACGCACATGGTGGAGTCATAGTACGATGTCACAATAACGCCGAGCGGTGACCGTGCTGTCTTCAAAATTTGGTGGTAAGTATGCCCACGCAACATTAGGCCTCTCCACGTATAATACAAGGACCACCAAAACAACTGTACGCGACGGTGGTTCAAATGGTTCTGAGCACTATGGGACTTAACATCTGAGGTCATCAGTGCCCTAGACTTAGACCTACTTAAACCTAACTAACCTAAGGACAGCACACACATCCTTGCCCGAGACAGGATTCAAACCTGCGATCGTAGCAGCAGCGTGGTTCCTAACTGAAGCGCCTAGAGCCGCTCGGCCACAACGGCCGGATGCGCGACAGCTCTTTTTTTTTGTGGTTCGTGCGCGACAGTGTTGTACTGGCCATTAAAATTGGTACACCAAGAAGAAATGCAGATGATAAACGGGAATTAATTGGACAAATATACTACACTAGATCTGATATGTGATTACATTTTAACGCAATTTAGGCGCACCACCTCTGGCCGTAATAACGGCCTTCATACGCCTGGGCATTGAGTCAAACAGAGCTTGGAAGGCGTGTACAGGTACAGCTGCCCATGCAGCTTCAACAAGATACTACAGTTCATCAAGAGTAGTGACAGTCATATTGTGATGAGCCAGTTGCTCGGCCACCATTGCCAGACGTTTTCAATTGGTGAGAGATCTGGAGAATGTGCTAGCCAGGGCAGCAGTCGAACATTTTCTGTATCCACAAAGTCCCGTACAGGACCTGCAACATGCGGTCGTGCATTATCCTGCTGAAATGTAGGGCTTCGCAGGGATCGAATGAAGGGTAGAGCCACGGGTCGTAACACATCTGAAATGTAACGTCCACTGTTCAAAGTGCCGTCGGTGCGAACAAGACGTGACCGAGACGTGCAACCAATGGTACCCCATACCATCCAGCCGGTTGATAGACCAATATGGCGACGACGAATAGACGCTTCCAATGCCGTTCACCGCGATGTCGCCGAACACGGATGCGATCATCACGATGCTGTAAACAGAACCTGGATTCATTCGACAAAATGACGTTTTGCCATTCGTGCACCCAGGTTCGTCGTTGAGTACACCATCGCAGGCGCTCCTGTCTGTGATGCAGCGTCAAGGGTAACCGCAGCCTGTTGCCGTTACAGCCATGCGGATAAGATGCCTGTCATCTCGACCGCTAGTGATACGAGGCCGTTGGGACACAGCCCGGCGTTCGGTATTACCCTCCTGAATCCACCGATTCCATATTCTGCTAACAGTCATTGGATCTCGATCAACGCGAGCAGCAATGTCGCGATACGATAAACCGCAATTACGATAGGCTGCAATCCGACCCTTATCAAAGTCGGAAACGTGATGGTAAGCATTTCTCCTCCTTACACGACGCATCAAAACAACGTTTCACGAGGCAACTACCGTTAACTGCGGCTTGTGTATGAGAAATCGGTTGGAAACTTTCCTCATGTCAGCACGTCGTATGCGTCGCCACCGGCGCCAACCTTGTGAGAATGCTCTGAAAAGCTAATCATTTGCATCTCATAGCATCTTCTTCGTGTCGGTTAAATTTCGCGTCTGTAGCACGTCATCTTCGTGGTGTAGCAATTTTAATGGGCAGTAGTGTATCGTCGCCGACTGTCTGGCCGACGAGAAAATCAATAACCGAACTTTACAATTTCAGAAAGTGAATACTGAAAATAACGTTCCTATCTTTACCATACACTATCTCAAATGAGGCGAGCGTACAGATATTCATGACATTAACGATATGCAGTCAAATTTTACCAATCATCAGATGATTTTGTGGTCGTGAAGGGGCAGCACACGGGTCAAAACGCCATAGACTATATTCCTCACCATTGTTTCATAAACAAAAAGGGAACCGTTTCCCCAGCAGAGCAATTTTACCGTCCCGTCGAACTGTGGCACGAGCATCGTGCTCGGAATAGAGTTTTGGTTTTGTTGGACGCCTTAATGTTCCATGTATAAAGTGTTGGTTTTGTTGGACGCCTTAATGTTCCACATTCCGGAGTATTGGCAGCTGCCCGCCGCGGTGGCGAGGATCCGCCTGCCGCAGACAGCTGTCCCAGGGGTCGCTGAACTCTGGCCTCAAGGCGCTCTGACGGTCCCTAGACGGCCGCCGCCTCGATACGCTCCAGAATTACACAGCAGACCACAGCCGGTTTAAGCTCAGACTGTCATCAGCCGCTCCCCGTTCTCTTGCAGGACTATGAAGCTGCTGAAACGACCGCTACGTTGATTAGGAACTTGTGGCTCCGAAAGGCAGGGCTGAGATCTCTTAGCGTAAAGCAAGTACTGTTAATATTAATTAACGACTTGCGTTGCTCTGCCAGTGAGTCACGACAGCCTGTCTGCACGACTTTTGTGTTAAAAAATATACTGGATCCTTCCAAAATTAAAGAAAGCTGTGGTCTGACGATCCCTGCAGTTTAGGTTATGTTGTTTCGGGGAGAAGACCAGACAGCGAGGTCATCGATGTCATCGGATTAGGGATGGACGGGACAGGAAGTCGGCCGTGCCCTTTCAAAGGAACCATCCCAGCATTTGCCTAGAGCGATTTAGGGAAATCGCGGAAAACCTAAATCAGGATGGCCGGAGGCGGGATTGAACCGTCGTACTCCCGAATGCGACTCCAGTGTGCAAGCCACTGCGCCACTTCGTTAGGCTCCCTGCACTTATCCACCCCTTCTCGCCCCCGTGTCTTATCAGATCACCAGAAAATAAATTAGTTACACCGGTGCGCACGCACAGAACAATCTTTAAACCTATATCGATGGCGCAGCGCCGGCCGCGGTGGTCTCGCGGTTAAGGCGCTCAGTCCGGAACCGCGCGACTGCTACGGTCGCAGGTTCGAATCCTGCCTCGGGCATGGATGTGTGTGATGTCCTTAGGTTAGTTAGGTTTAAGTAGTTATAAGTTCTAGGGGACTGATGACCATAGATGTTAAGTCCCATAGTGCTCAGAGCCATTTGAACCATTTAGATGGCGCAGCCATCGTCTTACTAGGCCAATCATTCGTGCACTGCCTCTAAATAAAATAAGGCAGTAGTTGTCATCATGTCTTGGACTGCGCGGCCACTCCCGCCGGAGGTTCGAGTCCTCCCTCGGGCATGGGTGTTTGTTTTGCTCTTAGCATAAGTCAGTTTAAGTTAGTTTAAGTAGTGTGTAAGTCTAGGGACCGATGACCGAAGCAGTTTGGTCCCTTAGGAATTCACACGCATTTGAACATTTGACTAGCTACGAGGGAGATACTTACACTACTGGGCATTAAAGTTGCTACACCACGAAGATGACGTGCTACAGACGCGAAATTTAACTGACTGGAAGAAGATGCTGTGATGCGCAAATGATTAGCTTTTCAGAGCATTCACACAAGGTTGGCACCGGTGGCGACACCTACAACCTGCTGACATGAGGAAAGTTCCCAACCGATTTCTCATACACAAACAGCGCTTGACCGGCGTTGCCTGGTGAAACGTTGTCGTGATGCCTCGTGTAAGGAGGAGAAATGCGTACCATCACGCTTCCGACTTTGATGGAGGTCGGATTGTAGCCTATCGCGATTGCGGTTTATTGTATCGCGATATTGCTGCTCGCATTGGTCGAGGTCCAATGGCTGTTAGCAGAATATGGAATCGGTTGGTTCAGGAGGGTAATACGGAACGCCGTGCTGGATCCCAACGACCTAGTATCACTAGCAGTCCTGTACGTGCCTTTCTGGATACAGAAAGTGTTCGACTACTGCCCTGGTCAGCACATTCTCCTTATCTCTCACCAATTGAAAACGTCTGGTCAATGGTGGCCGAGCAATTAACTCGTCACAATACGCCAGTCACTACCCTTGATGAACTGGGGTATCGTGTTGAAGCTGCATGGGCAGCTGTACCTGTACACGACATCCAAGCTCTGTTTGACTCGATACCCAGGCGTATCAAGGCCGTTATTACGGCCAGAGGTACTGATTTCTCAGTATCTCTGCACCCAATTACGTAAAATTGTAATCACATGTCAGTTCTAGAATAATATATTTGTCCAATGAATACCCGTTTATCATCTGCATTTCTTCTTGGTGTAGCAATTTTAATTGATAGTAGTGTATGTTTCAGTTATATGAATGCGTGATGGCTGTTCTTTTGGACATGTCCGCATGGAGGACATCAATAGGACCTGAAAGTGGTAGCGCTAGTTGGGAATGTGGGTCAGTTGAGGAGTGTGCTGAGAGAGTCCGCGTATTTGTAACAAAAACTGTATCCCGGTGGCACAGTGGTTAATCCAGCTGTGTAGTGAGCCGGAGGTCCTGGGAATGAGTCCTGGTCCGACACACATTTTCCCTTGCCACAGCTGATTCTTAGGTCTGATACATAATACGTAAAATCAAGGAGAAGAAGGGAGAAAGAAAAGAAAAGGGAAGGTACTGATGACATCAGCTGCATCAGAACTTTATGCAGCATCAGAGTCTGCCACATTTAGAGACAGAGTTTTATTGTGGAAACTGTTAAAAGTATCGCGCATTGAAGTTTTTAACTCCAGACGGAATTCAACGTGCAGTATTGTTTCTCCACAATCACTTTGTAGCTTGTAGCAGTGCTCAAGTTCAACATTTTGAGAACTCGGTATGAGAGCCGAGATAATAAACACGAGTTACGTGTTTGCTCACAATTCAGGAACCCACAGTCATTAACTTTCATTTGCGTGTAAGGTTTGGCAAAACTAGCGACCACGCCAAGTGTGAGATTCCGTAGTCTAATACAGAACGTGAATACAAAAGAGAGTCCACCCTATAGGAGTTTACAGGCAGATAAACGAAGTTTATGCAAATGTGATAAACGGAGCTTGTTTTCGAAAATGGTGCTTCGTATTCAGTGCGGACGAACGACTATTCATAATAAAGAACAAACTTTCAGTTGTATATGACGAACTCTGTACAACGATTGAAGTAAACATTCGACAGGGCAACGTTTAACTATCGATGGACTGGAATTGTGCGTTCCTGAAGTAGAAGCAAACACGTAACTTGTGTTTATTATCTCGGATGTCATACCGAGTGCTCAAAATGTTGAACTTGAGCACTGCTACAGGCTACAAAGTGATTGTGGAGAAACAATACTGCACGTTGAATTCCATTTGGGATTAACAATTTCAATGCACGATGCTTTTTAACAGTTTCCACAACGAAACTCTGTCATTAAATCTGGCAGAAAACATAAAGAGATTCGGTCTGATGTAACGTACGCCAGCGACAAGATGCTCTCAATACCTTCAGTGCGTGATAATAATGGTGATGTCACCGATGACAGTGCCACTAAAAGAGAGTTACTGAACACGGTTTTCCGAAATTCCTTCATCAAACAAGAGGAAGTGAATATTCCAGCATTCGAATCTAGAACAACTGTCAACATGAGTATCTTAAAAGTAGATATCCTCGGTGCAGCTTAAATCACTTAATGAAGGCTGTCCTCCGGTCCAGACTGCATACCCGTCAGATTCGTTTCAGAGTTTGTTAGTGCAACAGCTCCATACTTGCCAGTCATATACAATCACTCTCTTGGTTCAAATGGCTCTGAGCACTATGGGACTTAACTGCTGAGGTCATCAGGCCCCTAGAACTTAGAACTACTTAAACCTAACTAACCTAAGGACATCACACACATCCATGCCCGAGGCAGGATTCGAACCTGCGACCGTAGCAGTCGCGCGGTTCCGGCTGAGTTACAGAGCCAGAGCATTTGCAGTAGGATTTTAGAACATATAGCCTACTGTGATCGAACCTTATGAATTACCTCGCAGAAAACGATATCTTCACAAGAAGTCAGCACTGATTATGAAAATATCTTTCTTGTGAAACAAAACTAGCTCTTAATTCTCACGAAGTAATGAGTGCTATCGACAGAATATGTCAAATTGATCCAAAATTTTTAAATTTCCGCAAGGCTTTCGACAACTTTCCTGACGAGCGTCTTCTAATCAAATTGTGTGCCTATGGTGTATCGCCTCATTTCTGTGGCTGTATTCGTCATTTCTGGTCAGAAACGTCACAGTTCGCACTAATTGACGGAAAGTCATCACGTACAACAAAAGTAATATCCGGTGTCCACGAAGGAAGTGTTGTAGGCCCTCTGCTGTTACTGAATCTGAATTAAATCGAATGATTCTGAGGTATTAGAAGTCATCGGTTTCATCGGATTAGGGAAGGACGGGGAAGGAAGTCGGCCGTGCCCTTTCAAAGGAACCATCCCGGCATATGCCTGGACAGATTTAAGGAAATCACTGTTACTGATCCACATAAATGACATGGGACACAATCCGAGGAGCCCTCTTACATTATTCGGAGGTAATTCAGTCATTTACCGACTTATGAAGCGGTCAGACCATCAAAAACAATTGCAAAATGATTTAGACAAGATGTCTGTGTGGTTAGAAAAGTGGCAATTAACTCTAAATAATAAAAAGTGTGAAGTCATCAACAAGAGTACTGAAAGAACTCCGCTAAATTTCGGTTACACAGTAAATCACACAGACGTAAGGCTATTAATTCAGCTAAATAATTAGGGATTACTGTAACGAGTATCTTAAATTGGAACTATGACACAACTAATGTTAAGGGTGAAGCAAGCCAAAGGCTACGGTTTTATGGCAGAACACTTACAAACTGCAGCAGGTCTACTAAAGAGATTACTTACACGACTGTCTCGCCGGCGCCTTACTTTTCGCCGTAACACGTCGCGAAGAATGTTGGTGGTATCCTACAGAATAGCTACCTCAATACCCTTTCATATAATCGTCCTTCGTAACACCTAGCTGACTCTCAATTAGTCCAACAGACTAGTCTTCTGCTATTTTTCGTTATTATCCGCGTATCTCTTTGCTGGAGAAAGATTCCTAGAGACGCAGTTTTATTAATTATTATTTTTGGGTTTCACATCAGCAACGGTTTTACGGTAATGCCCACCATGAATAAGCTTGCAAATGTACATATATACTCTGCCAACCACCGTGAAATGCATGGCAGTGTGTGCGTCCCATTATACTATTTATTAGGATTTCATTCCGTTCCATTGATGTATGCAGTGCAGGAAGAATGGCTGTTTGAATCCTTCTGTGCGTGCTGTCATTACTCTAATCTTGTCATCAAGATTCCTGTGTGAGCGATAAGTAGGGATTTGTGGTGTTTTCCTAGAGTCATCAGTTAAAGCCAGTTCTTCAAATTTTATTAGTAGCTTTTGTCGGGACAGTGAACGTATATCTTCAAGAGGCTGCCAGCTTAGGTTCTTCAGTATGTCTGTGACACTTTTCCACGGACCAAACAAAACTGTGACCGTTCGTGCTGCCCTTCTTTGTATACGTTCAATATCCCCTGTTAATCCTATCTGGTATCGCTCCCACACACTTGAGCAATGTTCTAGAGCCGGCTGCACGGCTGATTTGTTAGCAATCGTCTTTGTAGACTGATTTCACTTAGCCAGTATTCTACCAATAAACCGAATTCTACCACCTGCCTTACCCGCGACTGAACTAATGTGATCATTCCATTTCATATGCTACAATGTACTACATCCACGTATTTGTATGAGTTGGCCGATTTTAATGATGACTCATTGATATTATAGTCACAGGATGCTACGTTTCTTCGCTTTGTGAAGTGCACAGTTTTATATTTTTGAACATTTAAAGCAACTTGTCAATTTTTCACCACTTTGAAGTCATATCATGATACGACTGAATATTTATGCATCTTCTTTCATTATAGAGAAAGGCTCCATCTACAAAAAGCCAGAGGTTAGTATTAATACTGTTTTCAAGGTCATTAGTATACAACACGCACTGCTATGGTCCCAAAACACTTCATTGGGCACATCCTAAGTTACTTCTACATACAACGATGGCTCTGTACCCAAGATATAATGCCGCGTCTTCCCTACCATAAGGTTCTCAAATGGTTCAAATGGCTCTGAGCACTATGGGACTTAACTTCTGAAGTCTCGGTCCCCTGGAACTTAGAACTACTTAAACCTAACTAACCTAAGAACATCACACAGATCCATGCCCGAGGCAGGATTCGAACCTGCGACTGTAGCGGTCGCGCGGGAAGGTTCTCAATCCAGTCACAAATTTTACTTTATACTCTACACGATACCTTGTCAAAATGTTTTACGGTAATCAAGAAATGCTGCATCTGCCTGTCTGCCATGATCCAAATCATTCACTGTGTTATATGAGAGAACTGTGATTTGGGTATTACACCATAGGTGTTTTCGAAATCCATGCTCGTTGGCGTGGAGCAGGTCATTCTATTCGAGATACCTCATTATGCTTGAACTCACAATATGATCTAAGATTCTGCAACAGATCGATGTCAGGTATATTGGATGGTAGTTTTGTGGGTCATTCCTACTACCCTTCTTGTAGACAGGTGTGACCTGTGCTTTTTTTCCAAGAACTGGGCATGGGTTTTTGTTCGAGGGGTTTACGAAAGATTATAGTTAGAAGAGGGGCTAGTTTTTCTTTTGGTCAAGCAAGCCAAGGCGTGAAGTCGTGGAAATTTCTCACCTAACTCTGATGAAACGTTTTCCTGGTAAATTGGTATGGGTCTAAAACAATAACCTCACGCATGTTTTAACTCCCTCCCGACTGGGCAAACGCCTAGAGCCTCTTCATCGTTTTTGCGATTGGTGTTCCACCGTTTCCTCTCCCCGAGCTAACCTCCACATCTGCAGGGATGTGTCGCTATCGAGGGGATCTAGAAGGATTTATTGGCCCTGTTCCTGGTGATTGTTATGAGTGGATAGTTCTCTTCACCGTATGCTTACCGTAAGTTTCAGTTTTGGTAGGGATCTGTTAAGCATTTCGCTTTCGAAGTAAGTAAACATTGCCTTTACGTCTATTAATAACCAAGAGAATTTGGTATCGTGTTAAGCGGATATTTACTTAGATACGTTGTTTCCTTTTCGCGAACCATGAGTATCATTACTGCGTTAAAATATCACCCTAATAATCAATAACTGCTTTTCACACCAACTGTAACAAATTCCTAGACATATATACACTAGCGTGTGCCGAATTTTAGCAGCCTTCTTATATTTTTGACGAGTTGATTTTGAAGTTAGCGTCGGCTCAGAGTAGAACCATACAATCATATCCTTCAACCAGCGCAAAAATACTTCTGGCGGAGCACTCTTTAAAAGACTCTGACAAGAAAGTGGGGAAACAGCTGCCTCCAACCTCATTCCGCTTTCCCCATTAAAAATTCTGGCATTCGAACATAATTGCACTCTTTGAACGCAGAACATTCCAAACTCAGTGTCTCTTAGTAGAAAAGCTGTCATACTCAGCATCTCCGCGTCTCTCCCATTGTCTCCTTTTTCAACCACTGACTTACAGTGTATCCCACTGCCATTGTCTCGTCTCTGTCTTGGACTGTCTTCTTTTGTGTTTCTTTCCTCCTGTCATTGCCTCCACCAAAATTCGACAGCTCTTACGTGTTACAGGCCACAGATGTGGGAAGGTCCAGATCCTACAAGCCTATGAATGGCCTCCAGTCATCCGTATTTCTCATTTCTACTCTCTCTTTTGTTCCACTGATATTGGTTTCACCACCCTCGCTTTATCTTTTGTTGTTACTTTCACTTTCCCTCCATCACAGTCTCCCCTCTCTTTCTCTCCTATTGACACTCCTCTCTCTTCCACCGTCACTGTGATTCTGATACCCACATTCAGAAAAAAAAAGCGCAGATATGCTCCCATGCCAAAATTCTGGTCAGGAAGGCGGAATGGGGATTGAACCAGCTGGATTCCCACTTTTCTGTCAGAATCTATTAAAGACGAACGATGTCGCCTTTTTTGTGCTCCGAGAGGAGCATTTTCCGCTGGTTCTCTTCTTTTACCTGCAACAGCAGGGTGTGTTGCTCACATAAAACGAATTCTACTGGTCAGTAAAGTTTTGACAGTTTATCTATCGACAGATTTATATACTTCGGCACATATAACCAACAGATAAGTACACCTAATGTAAGGCTAACACGAAATCGTTTGATTTACATTTTTTCTGCTTGCTTTGCTCGTCGATCGCAGTTCATTTTTAACGTCTGGCTTATGATGTATGCTTCAAAAGAGTAAAAATTTCTTTAGAAATATTTTACTGAATTTACTATATTTCCAGTTTTGCATAATTTTTGGCAGTTATTTTAGTTTTTCAGGCTTGTTAATACCCTTTTTAACCCACCTATTTCACTGCACTTCAACATTGGGCACATTTGTGTAGGAGTAAAGTGTCTATTAAACAAAGCTGTATTGATGAAAAAATGATGACTAAAACATAATTTGGTGACCTCTGAACTTTTCTGATGACTATCGAACCCTTGACAATTAAAACTACATTGACGGCTGAGACCGGATACTACGTGCATGTTTTAAGTGTTTAAGTGTTGAAATTTTAAACCTATAGCTCCAGATTTAAAAAAAAAAATGTTTCATGATTCCCCAAGAACATCATCTTAAGAACACACTAGAAAAAGTTCGACGATTTTCCATGAGTAGAAATCGTACCTGTAGATGTGATCAACAACACAACTTGTATCTTTGGTAGCCAACAATCATGGTCTTTTGGGTGTATATTGATAAAGGATGTATATTTTTGAAAAGGACAAAATGGCGCTCTTATACGTGCCTAAGGAATGTGCAGTTAAAATTTAAACCATTTTTTATGGTTAATTGTTTAGATGACTGCAGCCCATGGTGCGAAAACGGCTAAAAGTTAATTTTTGCAATTTTCTATATACGTACGATAACGCTGAATCTCTGGAACTCGCTAATGGATAATGCTATCGAAAGATTGAAATATCTCGAGAATATCGCCTGAAGACTGTACGGTATAAATGTCGACGATCTGCAGTCAACAGAAATTACAGAAATGGCCATCCCCACATTTGATACTTTTCATACCAAAAAATTATGTTTTTTTAGGTTTTTTCAGAGACCGCCCACGAATAAATGATGTTTCTACATTGAAGCGCTAAAGAAACTGGTATAGGCGTGCATGTTCAAATACAGAGATGTGTAAACTGGCAGAATACGGCGCTGCGATCGGCAACGCCCGTATAAGACAAGTGTCTGGCGCAGTTGTTACATCGGTTACTGCTGTTGCAGTGGCAGGCTATCGAGCTTTAAGTGAATTTCAACGTCTTGTTATAGTCGGTGCACGAGCGATGGGACACAGCATCTCCGAGATGGCGATAAAATGGGGATTTTCCCATACTAACATTTCACTCGTGTACCGTGAACATCAGGAATTCGGTAAAACATAAAATCTGCAACATCGCTGCGGCCGGAGAAAGGTACTGCAAGAACGGGACCAACGACGACTGAAGAGAATCGTTCAACGTGACAGAAGTGCAACCCTTTCGCAAATTGCTGCAAAATTTCAATTCTGTGCCATCAACAAGTGTCAGTGTGCGAACCGTTCAGCGAAACGTCATCGATGTTGGCTTTCGGAGCCGATGGCCCAGTCGTATACCCTTGATGACTACACGACACCAAGCTTTACTCCTCGCCTGGGCCCCTCAACACCGACATTAGACCGTTGATGAATGGAAGCATGTTGCCTGGTCGGACGAGTCTCGTTTAAAATTGTATCTAGAGGGTGGACCTGAACAGGTATAGAAACAACCTCATGAATCCATGGGCCAGCGTGTCAGCAAAGGACTGTTAATGAATGAAAGCATGTTGCCTGGTCGGACGAGTCTCGTTTAAAATTGTATCTAGAGGGTGGACTTGAACAGGTATAGAAACAACCTCATGAATCCATGGGCCAGCGTGTCAGCAAAGGACTGTTGATGAATGGAAACATGTTGCCTGGTCGGACGAGTCTCGTTTGAAATTGTATCTAGAGGATGGACTTGTACAGGTATAGAAACAACCTCATGAATCCATGGGCCAGCGTGTCAGCAAGGGACTGTTCAATCTGGTGGAGGCTCCGTAATGGTGTGCTACGTGTACAGTTGCAGTGATATTTTTGGACCCCTGTACGTCTAGATACAACTCTGACAGGTGACACGAACGTAAGCATCCTGTCTGATCACCTGCATCCATTCACGTTCATTGTCAATTCCAACGGACTTCGCCAATTCCAGCAGTACAATGCGGCTCCCCACACGTCCAAAATTGCTACTTAGTGGCTTCAGAAACAGTCTTCTGAATTTAAACACTTCCGCTGGCCACCAAACTCCCCAGAAATGAACATTATTGAGCATATCTGGGATGACTTGCAACTTGCTGTTCGGCAGAGATCTCCACTCCCTCGTACTCTTACGGATTTATGGACAGCCCTACAGCATTCATGGTGCCAGTTCCCTTCAGCACTACGTCAGACATTAGTCGAGTCCATGCCGCGTCTTGCTGCGGCACTTGTACGTGCTCGCTGGGGCTCTACACGACATAGGCAGGTGTACCAGTTTCTTTGGCTCTTTTGGTCTTTTGGTATAAGACACCTAACAGCCCCCGCCCCCCTCCGGGCGATATCTAACGCAAAAGAATAAACCGATTTTCTTAATTTGCCTAGGCTGGAGGATCTGTATTACATTTAAATTTAGGCCCTGTACTGTAGAATAACTGCAGCATGGTCGTTCTTCTGATAGTTACAAGTGGTAGTTAGTACAAGGGCTAACCAGAAACACTTGACCTTCTATCGCTGCGATCAATAGGACCCGAGATATGATCCCCTGAAAAATCGCATTTCCGCGCGCTTCTTTTTGTAATACATTGGAAGTCCGATTTTCTGATCAGAATCAACTCTAAGAAGCCATCTAGATAAGATGCTAATAGTTTGGGATTTATTGGAATTAATAGTCAACATGTCCACTTAGCTTGTAGTTTCCCTTGAGATTTATTTGTATTGAGAATGCATGCTGTTATTTGAATCCTGTGCAATAACCTCTATTTCTTTCGTCAATGTGATGTGCCAATGTTATAGTTGGCCTGGCTGAAAGTGCACAAGAAGTTGAAGGTTTGTTAACTAAAACAAACAAGATTATTGAGAAGACTTTATTATGAAAGTAAATATTTCTATTACAAAAGTGTAGTCATGTGACAAAGAAGAGAATGTCAAGATTCCCCATGTACGAGCTACTTGAGCAATTTGCGAGCTAACATCCCAAAGATGTTCAGTATCACATGTGGTTCCTCCTCGTTGAAGATGTCTTGGCTCAAACTCGTCTAGGGCTTGAACCGCACGTGTCGCTTTACAAGCCCTAAATTAGACACTTGTGACCCTTTGGTTATATTGTCTGCCTGATGGCAAGTTTGTGAAATACAAAGTTAACATAACATATAATAACAGTAATAACAATATCGGCAACTAAATTAACGACCCCTAAGTGATGTAGGCCACACAGTTGCGATTTGGTTACAATAATGTTTATTCAGAAAGAAAACTAACAGCGAGTTACTGTTACACTCTAGCGCACATCCATTTGACATAGTTCGCTCATTCACGATCTCTTCGCGAAATACAAATAATCTACGCGAAATGTTAGAGTTCACATCAGGCGCGCGGGTGCTCACCGCTCAGAGACTAAGTCCCACGATACCACACAAAGCGAAATTTTCTAAGTCGCTTCACTTCCTAGCTGCCTAAAGACCGACTGCCCGCTTTCGCGCCTCAATCCGAACTGTACCCTTTGGTGTCTCCAGCCGAACCGTCCGCTTTCACGTCTGCGCAAGCACTGTCCCTCTGCGCGTCCCCGGCCGCGTTTCCCGCGCGCCGAATATCCTCGCTGAACTGACTAGAGCACCTCCCTCTCCTAAATCCGTCCATCTGTTTGGCTACAGCTTATTCAACATTATTTTTCATTTTAACATATTTAAATAATCAAACCTTGACCATTTTCAAGTTCTACATAAAGTATCAATAATATCCATTACATGTTGTTGTTGTTGTTGTTGTTGTTGTCCTCAGTCCTGAGACTGGTTTGATGCAGCTCTCCATGCTACTCTATCCTGTGCAAGCTTCTTCATCTCCCAGTACCTACTGCCACCTACATCCTTCTGAATCTGCTTAGTGTACTCATCTCTCGGTCTCCCTCTACGATTTTTACCCTCCACGCTGCCCTCCAATGCTAAATTTGTGATCCCTTGATGCCTCAAAACATGTCCTACCAACCGATCCCTTCTTCTAGTCAAGTTGTGCCACAAACTTCTATTCTCCCCAATCCTATTCAATACCTCCTCATTAGTTAAGTGATCTATCCACCTTATCTTCAGTATTCTTCTGTAGCACCACATTTCGAAAGCTTCTATTCTCTTCTTGTCCAAACTAGTTATCGTCCATGTTTCACTTCCATACATGGCTACACTCCAAACAAATACTTTCGGAAACGACTTCCTGATACATAAATCTATATTCGGTGTTAACAAATTTCTCTTCTTCAGAAACGCTTTCCTTGCCATTGCCAGTCTACATTTTATATCCTCTCTACTTCGACCATCATCAGTTATTTTACTTCCTAAATAGCAAAACTCCTTTACTACTTTAAGTGTCTCATTTCCTAATCTAATTCCCTCAGCATCACCCGACTTAATTCGACTACATTCCATTATCCTCGTTTTGCTTTTGTTGATGTTCATTTTATATCCTCCTTTCAAGACACTGTCCATTCCGTTCAACTGCTCTTCCAAGTCCTTTGCCGTCTCTGACAGAATTACAATGTCATCGGCGAACCTCAAAGTTTTTACTTCTTCTCCATGAATTTTAATACCTACTCCAAATTTTTCTTTTGTTTCCTTTACTGCTTGCTCAATATACAGATTGAATAACTTCGGGGAGAGGCTACAACCCCTGTCTCACTCCTTTCCCAACCACTGCTTCCCTTTCATGCCCCTCGACTCTTATGACTGCCATCTGGTTTCTGTACAAATTGTAAATAGCCTTTCGCTCCCTGTATTTTACCCCTGCCACCTTTAGAATTTGAAAAAAGAGTATTCCAGTCAACATAGTCAAAAGCTTTCTCTAAGTCTACAAATGCTAGAAACGTAGGTTTGCCTTTTCTTAATCTTTCTTCTAAGATAAGTCGTAAGGTCAGTATTGCCTCACGTGTTCCAACATTTCTACGGAATCCAAACTGATCCATTACATAATAAACGTTAAATTCTTTTACATAAAACCAATTCCGTTCTACGGAATCCAAACTGATCCATTACATAATAAACGGTAAATTCCTTTACATAAAACCAATCCGTTTCTTTCTTAACTTTGAATGTCACGGTCAGTAGCCTTGCACCAATGTGCTTTCTGACAAATAAATAAAGAAAAAAAGGAACTATTACGCACTAAACTTAACATCAAATATTCTATTACCTAACGATTAAATAAGTCATAATGCTGTCATCGTTTACTGTGTTTTGAGTGGAGAAAATGATGATCTGATGCTTCACTGAAAATACCGATACTTTAAATTCACTATATCTTTTAAATAAATTAAGTTACAGAGTTGATATTTTTCGTTTTAATGATGTGCTTTTATATCAAATGTCCATCGTTAAGATCGACTAAAGCATTCAGATTTTGGCATTCAGGTCTTTGTTACAAAACTTGTGAATTTCATTTTAATAGTAAAT
The DNA here is from genome assembly GCF_023897955.1 of Schistocerca gregaria. Taxonomy (NCBI): domain Eukaryota; kingdom Metazoa; phylum Arthropoda; class Insecta; order Orthoptera; family Acrididae; genus Schistocerca; species Schistocerca gregaria. The sequence continues at coordinate 959,291,312 of NC_064921.1, read as the reverse complement.
CCTAAGCTATTATAAACATGATCAATATTCAAGTTTTATTGGGATCACCATGAAAATTTATTAAGGATTGTAGATTAAAATTACTGTGGCTTCATTTCCTAAATTACTACAGAATTAAATAGTTTCCATAAATGTTTCCCTTTATAGCCTATCTTAGGTCCGCCACATTTAACGCTGCTACGTCTCCTTGACAACAAATGGCTTCGACTGGGTTTCCCTATGACGTAGGCTTTCGTCTGTCTCACTCGAGCGCAACAGCGCTTAGGCCTCAATACAAGCCTGTGAGTTTCCCCATCTCGTGGTGAATCTGAGCCTTTTGTGGCACGCGGTCCTCGACGACAGGGTTCGTTTCACAATTCCTGTAGGCTGAGTCTTACCGCCATATATTTAAATGAGAGCGAAATGCTCGGTAGCTCACAAATTTGACTCACTTACTTAATTGGGATATAAGATCAGTACTGTTGGACGGAATAAAGTAGAAGTCAGAAGCAGAACTCCTGAAGCTGAAACTGCCTTCTACAACACGAAGCAGATCTTATCAAAAAGCAACCTCGAAATCAGGTAAAAGTTCCTCAAACCTTATGTTTGGGATGTATAGCGTTACTGAATGCGCATCCTATAGTTTGGAGACAGACAGAGTAAAGTAACTAAATTCTTTAGTGAGATGGTGTTACAGACGCATGGTCCAGATAAGATTTTCTAACGCTGTTACAACGAAGAAGTCCTTTAAAGAGAGGGGTTCTCAAAAGAAGAGTACGTTATATTGGACATCTAATAAGAAGCGAAGGATTCTGGAGACGTTAATAAAGGGATATATTAATGGCAAGAGTTGTAAGGGAAGACCACCATTTAGGTAGGTAGATCAAATTATGAACGATGTGGGATGTGAGACTTACGGAGAGAAGAAGAGAAAACGAAAAGACGCGAAGAGTGGAAATCTACTGCTAACCTATCCTCCGACTGATTTAAGGAAGCCACGGAAGCTACGAGATACTCACAGAACAGCTACAAACAAAAAGTCATTTGGTGACGTAAGTATTGCATCGTGCTCAGAACCTATATAATTTCAGGAGTTTGTGAATATTTCCACTATGACATTCTACCAAATACAAACTGAAACTGAGCCAAACAAACAGCGTTCGTTTAGGTGTATTCATATTGAAATTTCGAAGATGATTCCAACAAATAGTAATAATGTGATTAGGAGTCGGCCATGCAGGTCAATCTGAAATGAAAATATCAAACTACTGTTAATGGTTGCCTTCATTAAGGTATTTAAAACTGCGATGGAATGCAGTGGCGTAGTAAATAACGACTGATACTTGTTGGAACTTAAAGAAATATTTCTTATATAGTTAATGTTCAAAACTGTCAGTGTAAGAGAAGTAACTATGGGAACTAACGCCTGGAGTAAACATCTACCTTACGATCCCACATCCCACATGAACCACATTCCAATTATCTTATTGTCGTTGAAGAATCATTCCATTCTTCTACCTGTTATCTCTTGTTGGTTTCCTGTATTTGAATGAGTCAATGAAACCAAATCACAATATACGTGAACCCATGAACCTTCTGTTTTTGAAAGAGAAGTACTCTGTTACTATTCATTTACATCTAAATAGTAAGAAAAGCATCTATTTATAAGTGCTGCAGCTTAAGTTTTTGTAGAAATTTCAAATTTTAGTCCGATCTTCAACTGTCCATTGTACCCTTAGAAATCACAACGACTTGAAAAAATTGCTGTTCCCGTAATCATCATTCACCATAATCGATAATGAGTAGTTTACCATCATAAAGTGTTTACTCTTTTCTCCATAATGTCTTTGCATTACTGTAAGAAAGTGGAGTTTAGAGAAATATGTTTTGTGGAATTATAACCGTGTGTTTAAATAATGAAACTTAATTAAGTATGTTTGTTTATGTATGAGAAACTACAACGTAAAAACTGGTTCATACTTAGTGATTTTGTATTCTATAACATAAAATACATATGTGCGGAAGTGGTTTTGGAGCTCAAAGGAAAGGTGGAAGTGGCGGTTAGGCTGAGCGGTAAGCGAGAGAGCACAATAGGAGTCAGTGGCCAGCAGTTGATTCAACACCGCAGGTGCCGAGTGAGGCGTTCGGTATCCTGATCTATGATAGAACGGCCTCGGATGTGGCTACTGCTATAAAAGGGTGCTCTCGCATTGGGAATGGCTCTAAAATAAATATTTATGTCGCGAAGAAGAAATGAAATAGAGCAATAATCCGCCAGATGAGAGACTAGGTAGCTGCCACGTGTTCGCTACCACTATTGCGCCACTGCTCCAACAACATCAGGAGGTTAGAACTTATATCAGTGTGAACCAGTGTGTTTGTGTGTGTTTAATTTTGCAACAAAAGTCCAATTGTTGCAAAAACTGGTATATGAACCATGAAATTTTCCCCTTCAATCAACCAAGCAGGATCCTTTCCTCAACGTATTTAAGTCCGAGTATCCTGAGTGTGAAAGACTGATATTAAACTATTTTATTTTAAGTTGAATTTATGAAAAGCTTCAATTTACTTTGAATAGCTTATAATTTACAAGTGTCATTGTTCATTGTGTAGGAACATTAAGACTGTCAGTGAAAACTACTCGCTTCACGAGTAATATAAGGGGCACATAATATTTATCAGATGAAAAGTTTTTAATTTACTATGAAATATTTCAATAGGAAAGTGCCAAATGGTTTGTACTAATGAATCTAAATGTGAATGGTTAAAATTACTTGCTTCACAAGTGATGAAAGAGACAGAAAAATTTGAAACCTTTTGAACATTTGCTTTAACTTGAACTTACTTATCAATCCAGATAGAAATATTGCTCACGTATATTGTTTTCAAGCTTGGAGGGCTAAATGGTCTTAAGTGTGGTTGTAGTTCAGCTTTTATTATAATGCGAGGTTTTTCTGTAAGTTGTGCTTATTTGTGGATAAAGGAGTGATCAGTTTGTAGGATTCCGCTATAATATATAATAACACAGTAAGTGAAACAGAGAGTAGGTTTCTGTGGATGAACCTGAAACAGTGACAAAGTGTAATGAATATGAAATGTGAGTATTGTGAGTTTGAAACTTCCTGGCATATTGTGAGTTTTATTGCATTTGTGATATGTATAAGAGTGTTAACATAAATTGAACTCTGGTCAGATGATAGTCAGTCTCTTTTTAGTCTTCGAGAACATTTTTTGTGCTGAATTATTTATAGACTGAAGTACTGATTGTAGTCAGTAGGGATGAAGTTTCTATTTTGTTTCTGTGAATGCTAGTCTTTGCAATTGAGTGCTACTGCTACCCACTGTGTAGTTTCGTCTGGTTATTGTAGGTGTTCATTGCACTTTTCTGAAAAAGAATGTATGAAAGTCACTTTTGCAAAAGTATATGCAAATCCAATCAAAATAATGTTTTCACATTACTATGCCTAACTAGGCTGGCGACCATTTTATTATATCATTTATATTAAATCTGTTACTGTAATTTATTACCAAGTTTTAGTCTTTCTGTTGTCTACCAACTGCCACCCTTACAAATTTTATGTTCGATACCATCTTTCTGTTAGGTAATACACCGTCAAATTCAAAAATCCTCCCAGAGAGTAGAACTATACTCTTCAGATTTAAACAATCTTTGGTAATTATTAATCTGCAGTAGTGTTATAAGCAACAATCAAGAAAAAAAAGTCAAGAAAACCAAACAAGCCTCGATCTTCAAGGTCTGATCTGCTGGCAAAACACGAATTTCTGAAAAGGAGTGAGTGGAAAGGGAAAGTAAGCCATTTTGATCAATACAAAACAGTGTGTTCGCGAGTGTAATGTTTAAAAACGTTTCGACAACTTGTATTATATAATAGCATTTCACAATTCTTCACAGCACTTTTGAATGGTGGACCATGGAATATTCAGCTGTCACAAGAAAAGCTTGTGCACTACTTGAAAATCGGACATTGCGTCCACCATTCTCAGCCATGGCAACAATAAGATCTTCAACGATTTGTGGCTCCTAAGGGCAACTTCCAAACTCTCACTTAATTCGAACTTCCTAATCATGATCTTCAATATTGGTACAGGAAAAGAACCTTTCCGCATTCCTTTAACACGACATTGGTGAAAAGCAGCAGCACTATTGCTGTTATTTTGATGAAACAGCTTCATGATGAAAGCCCTGCTCACCCTGTCCAGACAAATATTAGCTGCCTGCAACTGTAATTCACACTGATGCTTGTGTTTCAACTCTACACCGTACCAACACCAGTGCATAGCAACGAGTCATGACACAAACACTATTAACAACACGAATGCTGCAGCGCACAGACTGTATGGTAGGTAGTGAAGACAGAGTCAGGAGGGGCCAAAAACGAAGAGGAACAGATAGCTATAAAAATTAATGAGACTTTGGTAAGGGATTATCAGGTTTGGTGAACAGTGCAATGGAATATGTGAGACCAGTCTTTAAAAATAACTTCAGTGAAATGGAAATGACACTCCCATCTTCCAAAGAAGTAGCATCAATCATAAAATCCTTAAAATCGAAGTATTCTAATGGGAATAATAATATATCAACGAAGATAATCAAAGAGTGCTCATGTAAGTTGAGTTCGATCCTAAGTTATATATGTAATAAATCTCCTGTCAGCAGACACATTTTAAGACTGGCTAAAATACGCCATAGAACAAGAAGGGGGATAAATAGATACCATCAAACTATGGAACAATTTCACTTTTGCTGCCTCTCTCAAAAATAATGGAAGAGGTTGCGTTCAAATGTCTACTTAAGCATCTGACTGCAAATAATATATTTTCCATATCACAGTTTGGGTTTCTTAAGGGTTCTGATATAGAGATACCTATTTACACTTACTGTGATAATGTACTTACTTAATTATATAATAAATTAGAGGCTACTGGCATTTTCTGTAACCTGTCAAAGCCTTTGACTGCGTGAACCACAGCATTTTCTTACATAAATTAGAATATTACAGTGTCACTGGCAATGCTGCGAAATGGTTTGAGTCTTATCTATCTAACAGGAAACAAAGGGTGTTGTTACAAAATAGCTGTCCAGTAAGCAGTCAGTCTTCATCTGATTGGGAATTAATTATATGTGGTGTTCCTCAAGGTTCCATAGTGCGTCCATTGTTTTTTCTTGTGTACATTTATGACCTCTCGTCTGTTACATTGCCAGGTGCTAAGTTATTTTTGTTTGAAAAAGATACAAACATTGTAATAAGTAGCAAGTCAAGAATAGATTTATAAATAGCTGCTAATAAAATTTTCACTGACATTAATAAATTGTTTAAAGCTAATTCACTGTCATTAACCTTTGGGAAGACCAGCTATATGCAGTTCAGAACTTGTAAGATAATCCCTTGTAGTATGTGTATAACATATGAAGACATGCAGATCGAAGGGGTTAACAGTGTTAAATTTCTGGGATTACAACTTGGTAATAAATTCAGTTGGGAAGGGCATCCCACAGAATTGCTTAAGCACCTAAATAAGTCTGTACTTGCAATGAGAAAGATGTCAGATGTAGGAGATGTAAATATAAAAACTTGCATACTTTACTTACTTTCATTCTGTTGTGTCATATGGGATCGTATTCTAGGGTACCTTATCAAACTGAGCAAAAGTTTTTAGCGTGCATTAAAGATCATTTGTAGTCTAAATTCAAGTGTAAATTGAAGAACATAATGTAGAAACCTGCTGAACGAACTTTCTATTCGACCCACTGCTTCTCAGTCGACTTATTCCTTAATGAAATCTGTTGCAAGTAAGATATCTCTATTTCCAGCCAATAGCTCAATGCATATTATCAATACTAGGAATAAGAACAATCTATATAATGAACTAAAATCACTTACCTTGGTCCAAAAAGGAACACACATTTTTAATAAATTTCCAGCAACCATTATAAACATGGTTTCAGATAAAGCACCGTCTAAACAGAGTTGGAGAAACTTTTTGATAGGTAACTACTTTTACTCTAGAATGAATATCTTAGCAGGGGCTGTCAGACCAGCGTAAGTAAAAATGTCTATTAGATTTCAGTTTTGACAGCACTTGGTCACAACAGTCAAGATTAGGTGTTTTGTGTAAGATGAATTTATTAAAAATGCGTAACAGTGTTTCATTCTGATTGTGTATTAACTCTGTAAATATTAGCAGTTGCAGTTTACAGTAATTTATTCACCTATTTTGAGAATCTCTTGACAAATGACCAGGGTAGAAAGTATTATATTGAAATGTTTTATGTTATACTTCCTGACATGTTCCACACCCACGAAAAACATTTCATTTGTTGGGTCTATGATCGAAAACTGAATCTAATCTAATATTATCTGAACATCAGTGTTGTAAATTTCGGTAGTGATCAAGTGAATAGTTCTCTTTTTGCACTGGCTCAGGTAGCGAAAGTTTATTTGTAAACACCCTATGCAATGATGCTTTTTTGTTGGATATCTTCCAGTAGAGTCGGATGTTTGGAAATGTTTCGTTGTTTGTGATACCTTCTACGAACTTGGATGTTTCTGAATGGCATAAGAGCATGGTACTTTAGTTTCAGCAAGGCGTCGTGCTGTTTCATAGCAACTATATCTATTTATAACTTAAATAAAATTTTCAAATTCATGTTACCCATAGTTTTGCTAAGGGTTTCACTTTCGTTTTACATAAGAAATCATGCTTTCTGCTATAAAACTACATGACTGAATTATAGATAATGTGGCACAGTAATTTACAATTCCGTAGTACGCTATATAAAGCAGGCGTTGTATATACACTCCTGGAAATGGAAAAAAGAACACATTGACACCGGTGTGTCAGACCCACCATACTTGCTCCGGACACTGCGAGAGAGCTGTACAAGCAATGATCACATGCACGGCACAGCGGACACACCAGGAACCGCGGTGTTGGCCGTCGAATGGCGCTAGCTGCGCAGCATTTGTGCACCGCCACCGTCAGTGTCAGCCAGTTTGCCGTGGCATACGGAGCTCCATCGTAGTCTTTAACATTGGTAGCATGCCGCGACAGCGTGGACGTGAGCCGTATGTGCAGTTGACGGACTTTGAGCGAGGGCGTATAGTGCGCATGCGGGAGGCCGGGTGGACGTACCGCCGAATTGCTCAACACGTGGGGCGTGAGGTCTCCACAGTACATCGATGTTGTCGCCATTGGTCGGCGGAAGGTGCACATGCCCGTCGACCTGGGACCGGACCGCAGCGACGCACGGATGCACGCCAAGACCATAGGATCCTACGCAGTGCCGTAGGGGACCGCACCGCCACTTCCCAGCAAATTAGGGACACTGTTGCTCCTGGGGTATCGGCGAGGACCATTCGCAACCGTCTCCATGAACCTGGGCTACGGTCCCGCACACCGTTAGGCCGTCTTCCGCTCACGCCCCAACATCGTGCAGCCCGCCTCCAGTGGTGTCGCGACATGCGTGAGTGGAGGGACGAATGGAGACGTGTCGTCTTCACCGATGAGAGTCGCTTCTGCCTTGCTGCCAATGATGGTCGTATGCGTGTTTCGCGCCGTGCAGGTGAGCGCCACAATCAGGACTGCATACGACCGAGGAACACAGGGCCAACACCCGACATCATGGTGTGGGGAGCGATCACACCTCTGGTCATCGTCGAGGGGACACTGAATAGTGCACGGTACATCCAAACCGTCATCGAACCCATCGTTCTACCATTCCTAGACCGGCAAGGGAACTTGCTGTTCCAACAGGACAATGCACGTCCGCATGTATCCCGTGCCACCCAACGTGCTCTAGAAGGTGTAAGTCAACTACCCTGGCCAGCAAGATCTCCGGATCTGTCCCCCATTGAGCATGTTTGGGACTGGATGAAGCGTCGTCTCACGCGGTCTGCACGTCCAGCACGAACGCTGGTCCAACTGAGGCGCCAGGTGGAAATGGCATGGCAAGCCGTTCCACAGGACTACATCCAGCATCTCTACGATCGTCTCCATGGGAGAATAGCAGCGTGCATTGCTGCGAAAGATGGATATACACTGTACTAGTGCCGACATTGTGCATGCTCTGTTGCCAGTGTCAATGTGCCTGTGGTTCTGTCAGTGTGATCATGTGATGTATCTGACCCCAGGAATGTGTCAACAAAGTTTCCCCTTCCTGGGACAATGAATTCACGGTGTTCTTATTTCAATTTCCAGGAGTGTATTTTATTGGGCTGATGCATTTCTGTACCATGGTCGTACCTATTACATCCTTCTCTGATCCCTACCGGTTCCTGGACAGAATGAAGATTATACACATTATTTTATCGCCATGCTACGTCATTCTTTTAATTGTCTGTAGTACTTGTCACTTAAAATGCATACTTGAATTTCTACATTCAATATATTTAAATACTCGTACTTTTTTATGTATAGGACCTTTATGTTAAAATACATGTTTAATTACTGTGTTTTGGGATTGGAAACAATGTTTCATAAAATCTGTTTTTATATATAAGATTATTTTGAACTTAGTGGAACGCCAGAAAACCATATAAGATACAAGAAAGTACATTATCGACAGTCATCTCTCTTATATGTGAATGTATTCTTTAGTAGAAATTAGAAGTGGTGATTTCTGTCTCAGTCTTTATATGGGAATGTTATGGTTTACACATGAAATGACTTGGGTATTTGCTTCTAAGTCGTTGTTTGGATATCAGATTGCAATGTATATGTATTATTTCATGTGCAGATGAACATATTTATCGTAGATCGCTTGAGCAGCGAAGGGTATCTGGCGACTGGAAGAAGGTGCAGGCCATTCCCATTTTTAAGATGGGTCACAGGACAAATGCATACGAATGTAAAACTACATTGCTGACGTCAATCTGTCGTGGAATTATAGAATAAGTTTATGATCAAAATTATGACGTTTTTGGAGAATGAAAGTCTCCTCTATGAAAATCAACATGGGTTTCGCAAAAAGAGAACCTGTGGAAATCAGCTCGCTCTGTTCTTCCATGAGAACCACAGCGCCGAAGATAACGTGTCTCATGTTGTTGATGCTTTATACCCTGATTTTATTAAGGCATTTGATATCGTCCCACAGTGCTTTTTAATGACAAAGATACTAGCTTATCGGGTATAGGAGCAGATTTGCGATCGTATTCAAGACTTCGTTGCAGGTAGAACTAAACACTTCTCTTTTAACGGAGTGAAAGCGACGGATGTTAAGGTAATTTCTATGGTTCCTCAAGGAAGTGTGATAGGATCCGTACTGTCTACTATATATACGTACATCTACATCTACATGGTTTCTCTGCAATTCACACTTAAGTGCCTGGCAGAGGGTTCATCGAACCAGTTTCATACTACTTCTCTACCATTCCACTATCGAATGACACGTAGGAAAAAGGAACACCTAAATGTTTCCGTTCGAGCTCTGATTTCTCTTATTTTATTATGATGATCATTTCTCCCTACGTATGTGGGTGTTAAAAATTATTTTCGCATTCGGAAGAGAAAGTTGGTGACTGAATTTTCGTAAATAGATCTCGCCGCAAAGAAAACCGCCTTTGTTCCAGTGACTGCCATACCAACTCGCGTACCACATAAGTGAAACTCTCACCCCTATTGCGCGATAACGCGAAACGAGATGCCCTTCTTTGCACTTTTTCGATGTCCTCCGTCAATCTTACCTGGTAAGGAACCCACATCGCACAGCAATATTCCAGCAGAGGACGGACAAATGTAATGTAGGCTGTCTCTTTAGTGGGTTTGTCGCATCTTCTAAGTGTTCTGCCAACAAAGCGCTGTCTTTGTTTCACTTTCCCCACAATATTATCTATGTGGTCTTTCCAATTTAAGTTGCTCGTAATTGTAATTCCTAGGTATTTAGGCGAGTTGACAGTCCTTAGATTTGTGCGATTTATCGTATACCCAAAATTTATCGGCTTTCTTTTAGTACTTATGTGGATGACCTCGCACTTTTCTTTGTTTAGTGCCAATTGCCACTTTTCGCACCATACAGAAATTCTCTTTAGATCATTTTGTAATTGAAATTGATCGTCTGATGATTTTACTAGACGGTAAATTACAGCGTCATTTGCATACAATCTAAGGGGGCTGCTCAGATTATCACCTAGATCACATATGTAAATCAGGAACAGCAGAGGGCCTATGACACTACCTTGCGGAACGTCAGATATCACTTCTGTTCTACTCGATGATTTACCGTCTATCACTACGAACTGTGAACTCTCTGAGAGGAAATCACGAATCCAGTCACACAGCTGAGAAAATACTAGATATGCGCGCGATTTGATTACTAGTCGCTTGTGAGGAATAGTATCAAAAGCCTTCTGGAAATCTAGGAATATGGAATCGATCACAGATCTCTTGTCTACAGCACTCATTGCTTCATGGGAATAAAGAGCTGGCTGTGTTGCACAAGAACGATATTTTCTGAATCCATGTTGGTTATGCATCAATAAGTCATTTTATTGAATGTGATTCATAATGTTCGAGTACAGTATGTGCTCCAAAATCCTACTGCAAATTCAGTGATATATCTCTGTAATTCAATGGGTTATTCCTATATCCTTTCTTGAATATTGGTGTGACCTGTGCTACTTTCCAGTATTTAGGAATAGATGACCTAGTAGAAAGCTTGGGGAGCTCTCCTCATTCGTAGAGGTTGCGGTTGGCTATAACAAAATAACAAAACCAGAAGATAGTAACGATTTGCAGAATAACCTCCAGAGAATTGATGAATGGTGCAGTCTCTGACAGTTAACACTGAACGTAAATAAATGTGACATATTGCGCTTACACAAGAAAAGAAATCCACTACTGTACAGCTACACTATTGATGGCAAACAACTTGAAACAGTATCTAGCGTACAGTATCTAGGAGTAACTATCCAGAGCGACGTTAGGTGGAGTGATCACATAAAACATATACCTAGCAGGAAAAGCATATGCCAGACTCAGATTCATAGGAAGTATCTTAAGGAAACGTAACTCAATCGCGAAGGAAGCGGCTTATAAGGCGCTTGTTCGACCAATTCTTGTGTATTGTTCATCTACAGTATCTGGGATGCCTACGATGTGGGACTGATAGAAGAGATAGAGAAGGTCCAACGAAGAGAGGCGCGCTTCGTCACGGGATCGTTTAGCCAGCGCGAGAGCGTTACTGATATGTTCAACAAACTGTTGGGAGACATTAAAGAGAGCGTTGTGCATCACTGTTGAATTGACTATTTACTACTGAAGTTTCGAGAGAATACTTTCCGGGAGGAGTCGGGAAACATATTACCCTTTCTCCCCCCCCCCCCCCCCCATACGTCTCACGTAGTAGCCCTAGGAAAAAACTTAAGACATTAGAGACAATGACAATCATTCTTTCCATGCGCTATTCGCGAATGGGACAGAGTTCAAGGGCTCCGTTCAAATGGTTCAAATGGCTCTGGGCACTATGGGACTTAACTTCTGAGGTCATCAGTCCCCTAGAACTTAGAACTACTTAAACCTAACTAACTCAAGGACATCACACACATCCATGCTCGAGGCAGGATTCGAACCTGCGACCGTAGCGATCGTGCGGTTCCAGACTGTAGCGCCTAGAACAGCACGGCCACTTCGGCCGCCGTGCAGGTGGGTTCAAATGGTTCAAAGGGCTCTGAGCACTATGGGATTAACTTCTAAGGTCATCAGGCGCACAGGACTTAGAACTACTTAAACCTAACTAACCTAAGGACATCACATAGATCCATGCCCGAATCAGGATTCGAAACTGCGACCGTAGCGATCATGCGGTTCCAGACTGTAGCGCGTAGTACCGCTCGGCCACCCAGGCCGGCCACATGCGGGTGGGGAAAAGGCCTCGAAGAATATATGCATATTCGTTTTGATCCACTGTGCTTTACAGAGTGATGAGATCGCCCAGAGAATGACGCGAACACGTTCCCTCAGACCGTAACGCTCCGTCCCACAGCCTGCACCCTTTGCTTTCAGGCGTTTCATGCCGTACACGCCAACGGCAATCTGTCGGATGGAGCATAAAACGTGATTCATCTCAAACGGCCACCTGCCGTCAGTCAGTGGATACGTTGTTGTACTGATGTGCAAATTTCAGCCTTTGTCGCCAATGAACAGCGGTCAGCATGGGTGCGTGAAACAGGCGCATGTTGCGGAGGCCCATAAGCAGCAACGTTCGCTGAACGGTCGTTGAGGAAACACTGTTGGTTGTTCAACAGTTGCACGTCTACTCGACGTAGACATTTTCGCATCCGTTGTTAATTCCTGTCCGCTATTGCCCGTGGTCCACCACACATTCCGTGGCACCGGTTTTGGATAGTGCTGTTTTGTCATACCTGGTATATTTTAATCACGGCGGCATGCGAGCAGTTTTAGAACATAGCCGTGTCGAAAATGAATCCACTGTTGGCCCGAAGGCCAATGATTATGCCCCTTTGGACGTCATTACGTATTACGGCAACCACTGCACTGTATACCGCGCCTCCCCCCCATACCCCCCCACCCCCCCACCCCCCCATACACTCCGACCAAGTTTTATACAGGGTGTTACAAAAAGGTACTGCCAAACTTTCAGGAAACATTCCTCACACACAAAGAAAGAAAATATGTTATGTGGACATGTGTCCATAAACGCTTACTTTCCATGTTAGAGCTCATTTCATTACTTCTCTTCAAATCACATTAATCATGGAATGGAAACACACAGCAACAGAACGTACCAGCGAGACTTCAAACACTTTGTTACAGGAAATGTTCAAAATGTCCTCCGTTAGCGAGGATACATGCATCCACCCTCCGTCGCATCGAATCCCTGATGCGCTGATCCAGCCCTGGAGAATGGCGTATCGTGTCACAGACCGTCCACAATACGAGCACGAAGAGTCTCTACATTTGGTACCGGGGTTGCGTAGACAAGAGCTTTCAAATGCTCCCATAAATTAAGGTCAAGAGGGTTGAGTTCAGGAGAGCGTGGAGGCCATGGAATTGGTCCGCCTCTACCAATCCATCGGTCACCGAATCTGTTGTTGAGAAGCGTACGAACACTTCGACTGAAATGTGCAGGAGCTCCATCGTGCATGAACCACATCTTGTGTCGTATTTGTAAAGGCACATGTTCTAGCAGCACAGGTAGAGTATCCCGTACGAAACCATGATAACGTGCCCCATTACTGTTGGTTAGTTTATTTTTCAATCACGTACACTTTATTTGGAAACAACAAATAAAAGATGACAGTAAATGAAGAAGTGTTCCAGGTCTGTAGGCCTTAATGACAATTCATTTCTCTGCTGAAGGCCCCAATAGAGATAATTTAAAAACTGTTTCACGGCTGAAGGCTTGAATAACAATCTTACGAACCAGTTAAACTACTTAAACTCGCAATTAAAGTTAGTAAAACATTTTGAAAGAACAATAATCAAAATCTCACTGCTTGCATACAATTGTCTAATTAAAATTTTAAGACAAGTAACACGAAACGCTTAAGGTGGGATAGGATGTCAAACGGGCCGACTTGGAGCAGGAGAGGCACCACACGATATTTTAAACTCCACTGTCTATACTTTTACAAATAAATTCATAAAATTTCAACAGCATGACCAGAAAGGATTCAGGATTCATTCTCATAGCAGTGGAAGCTCAAAAACGTAAGACAACACATTTTTTTTACATGTGAAATTTAATCATTTTTTTCACTTACTACTGACTGCATTTGTTGCTAGAGGTACACTTTTCTTCCTAAGTAAGAGAGATTCTTCGATGACTTTTGCACAGGATACAAACAATACTTACAGGTGTATGCAACTCTGGATGTTATTTAATTTAAGAAAAAATGAATGAATTGTTACATTTTAAACTTCATGTTTAGAAAAAAACTCAAATTTTATAGTTAATTATCTCAATTTTTTCCACAGTTATCTAACAGATTTGGAAAATTCTAGAGTTCCATACACCTGTAACTACTGTTTGTATGCAATGAAAAATTCATCGAAGAATCTGTCTTACTTAGAAAGAAAAGTGTACCTATAGCAACAAATGCAACCAGTAATAAGTGAAAAAATGATGAAATGTCACATGTAAAAAAAAAGCTATTTTGCTACGTTTTTGAACTTCCACTGCGATGAGTGTGGGTCCTCAGTCCTTCCTGGTCATGCAGACGAAGTTTTATGAATTTATTTGTAAAAGTATAGACAGTGGAAATTAAAATGTCCTGTGGTGACTCTCCTGCTCCAAGTCGGCGCGTTTGACCTCCTACGCCCCTTAAGGCCTTAATGGCAACAAATTCAAACTACTACTCGGCTGAAGGGCCCAATAGTTACAATTTAAAAACTGTTTCATAGCTGAAGCCCTGACTAGCAATTCTTTAAGAACCAGTTAAACATCTTCAAACTTGAAGTTTAAAAAAGTCATAAAAACTAACCAAACCAAGAGGGGGGGGGGGGGGGTGGGCGGGGGAGGGCGCCGCAGACTTTGCTTCAAGCATCGACCTGGGAAAGTCCCTCAAAACTTCGCAGGCGATGAGACAGGGAGCCAAGAGTTGCATTCACTTCACGAGATGGTAACTCAGAGTAGTGGTAGTTTAAATGCATGACCAATAATCATTTACCATGACAAATGCAACGATGGAATAACACACCCAAGCCGGAACTGGCGGTCAGCACTATGTCTTCAGACTCCGGTGTTTACAGCATCAGGAGGCTGAAAGGAACCACGTACCAAGGTAAGGGGCAAAAAAACAAAAAACACCACCTGCCCCACAAATCAAGGAGGCTGTCGAACTATATGTCTTACCGGACTGCAGTGGCAAGGGGAGGAAAAGTACACTTCCGTAACATACACTAAGCTACAGGGCAGGTAACTGGGGCGTTAGTGGCCACAGGAAAAATACCACTGGTTGAACTTCACAAATAATAACATTTAGAATGCAACAATTAATAATAAGAAGTGGAGAAAGGCTAGTTAATTTCGCCTTCCCCAAACACTCCACTCGCTGCTCTTTGTCTCGGCGACACAGCGAGCAGCAACTCGCAAGCAAATGGCGAGATCTCACAATGGTGGAGGTTTCACTACTTGAAGTAAGATTCACTCAACTTAAAGGTCCTGGGTCCGATTGAAAACGAGGTTGTACCATAGTGGCTACAGCCCTTCCATTCGGCAGTGCATGCGTGCCGCCAGTGGTCCCGGCGTGTTCTCGTGCAGCGCTGTTCGTTCGTAGCCAAACGAACTGTCGACTCACACGACGGAAACACCACATCGTCACCCCAAAGATAGTACCACCGTTACTAGATATCGATAACCGCCGCTTCTGCGCTAGAGGACAGACAACGCTTGCAAGCGGAGTGGCGTCAATGAACACAAGAAGAAGACGACAACCGTAACTATACCAACTAAACGATGCCAGCCTAGCAACGGTATCAACGCGAGCCACAGCATGGCTTATTACTGTCGTATGAAGTTGGCTTGAAGCTGTTGTACTTGTGTGCTATATTGTATTCTGAGATTCAGACGTAACTGAACGTTGAAATAGAGATGTCTCATAATGAAGAGAATTAAATGATCAATGTCAAAGATAAAGTGCATGGAACAAGTTGTTTCAACATGTGTATTTTAAACAGAAACCTGAATAACTTCCCGTAAGCATAAATATACCTCTAGTTGTTGAGCTATCAAAGATTTAGAGCCGGCCGCTGTGGCCTTGCGGCTCTAGGCGCTTCAGTTTGGAACCGCACGATCGCTACGGTCGCAGGTTCGAGTCCTGCCTCGGGCATGGATGTGTGTGATGTCCTTCGGTTAGTTAGGTTTAAGTAGTTCTAAGTTCTAGGCGACTGAAAACCACAGATGTTAAGTCCTATAACGCTCAGAGCCCTTTGAACCATTTTTGAAGATTTAGAAATACATCGACTGAAGACAATTTATTAAGCAATAAAAATTATTTATTTAATTTTATTAGATTATTTATTTGATAATAATTCAACTTCTGCTCATATTTGATTTCAGTGGCAGAACATACCACGCAGACAGATGCAGCAAATAATTTGTGAGATTTATTATAAAAATTCGTAATAAATACGAGTATAGAGACGTTTGAAACTCTAAAAAATCTGAAGTTACGTCATTACTTTTGTGTTTGTTTACAGGTACATGTCTGTAGGCCTGGCTCACAGCGAAATGCGCACGCCTTAGTATAAGTGATTCAAATGGCTCTGAGCACTATGGGACTTAACGTCTGAGGTCAAAAGTCCCCTATAACTTAGAACTACTTAAACCTAACCAACCTAAGGATATCACGCACATCCATGCCCGAGTCAGTATTCCAACCTGCGACCGTCCTCAGTATACCTACATGCCACTAGAGAAGCCAAAACATAATGGCGCAGCCCAATGAAAATGTGCAGTAGCGTGCATTAATACATTTCTGTGTTTGAAGGGGAACAGCACAGCAACATTCCATGCTGTGTTGATTGAAATGTACGGAAACAACGCATCACCTAATAGTATAATCGTTGCAGTGGCGCACACACTTTCAGTGTGGTCAGACAAGTAAACAATGTCTGAGAACTAATTGGTGGACCATCTATCTGCGAAGAACCGGGAATCACTAGAGAACTGGAGCCTCTGGTGCTCTAGGATAGGCGTATCACACTCGACGCGATATGGGAGCAACTAGAAATCAGTCTGTTATGATGACGACGAACGAATCGCCGCCAATGTGAATGACTGGTGGTCAATGCTAAATAGAAACATACAAATCTGTTCTTTGCATATACAGCAGGAGCTGGCTGCATGGTCTGGGTCTACAACGACTAAAATAATTAGTAGTCGTTGGTAAAAAATAATATGTTGTACTTAACTGGTCGTACAGGAGTCTTCATAGTCAGGAGGAATATAATTACAAACAGAGCTATAGAGGCATCACATAGGCCATACGTTAACTAAGCGCCTTGTTGGAGGTTGATTCCTAGAAGTGGAAGGCTATACTACTTTCCTACTCGAAGTCCCTAGCAAGAGTGGCCGAGCGAACGCTAGAAACTTGCTGCAAGCCGCGGAACGGCGCTAGTCTCACTCGCGAGTCCATCGATACTAGTAGGGACCGCGGTCGATAACTGCAACCCGTAACAAGTGTGGTATCGAACGTTGATACCACGCAGTCATGGATCAGTTTTCAGTTTCCTGCACGACATTTTGAAGGCGACGAATGTCGCCGCCGTGACTGCACACATCCATTCAAAAAGTGCACCGAATATAGGCAGTAGTTGATGCGTTACAGCTGTGTGGGGTCAGTCGAAGTGTCTTCTTTAACCGCCTAATCACCACTGAAGAGTGTTGGGCGTATCACTATGACACGAACGAAGCAAGATATGGAAACATGTGGATCCAGTGCCGCCGAAAATAGGGAACACCTAACCATGATCGAGCAGCGTTATAGTGGGCGCTTTTGGGACTGCCATGCTGTGGTGCTAAGGTACTGTGCTCGGTAAGGTATGATTCAAACAGCCACAGGACGGTACTAAAGATAAAAATGGTTCAAATGGCTCTGAGCACTATGGGACGTAACATCTGATGTCATCAGTCACCTAGAACGTAGAACTACTTAAACCTAACTAACCTAAGGACATCACACACATACAAGCCCAAGGCAGGATTCGAACCTGCGACCGTAGCAGTCGCGCGGTTCCGGACTGAAGCGCCTAGAACCGCTGGGCCACTCCACCAAAGCCCATGTTTTCTTGTCTTGGCACCAAGCGACTTCCATCTCTTTCGTCTGATGAAGAAATCATTTCCAGAATTCCGACAAAAAATGAATAACACAATAAAGTTTCATGGTCGCGACTGGATTTTTAGTGGAGATAATTAAAACTTCGTGGCTACTGCTCGCGTTAACAGCCCGCTAGGTTCCAAAGTCATAAATGCCTAGTTTATACGCGTTGTATACTATAATTAATGAGCAATTTAGTGTTCTCTTTGGCGTACTGGGGTCCAAAACGGGCGCATCGTTAAAAATACGAGGGTTGTGGATCCACCTCGATACCGGCTGACACTGGGTGTCGCGCGCCCCCTGCTGCCGTTCTGTTTACATTCCCCGCGGTCGGCCTGCGGCGGCTGCGAGGTCGCTGACATGCGACACGCCGCGGCGCCTGGAAATAGCGCCGTCGCGACGCCGCGCAGAGCGGCGCCCGCTGCTAATCCACGCGTCACGTGTGTCTGGCGCGCCACATACCTGTCCCCCACCCTTGCCCCATAATTCTGTTACGCCTAATTTTGTAACTGTTCGCCCTGAGTGATTTGCGGTGCTCTTACGTCACATCCTCGGAATGTAATGTGGCCAGTGCACAAAAAGATTGCGTTTTGGTTTCCGATGGGAAGGTACTGATCGTCAACTGATCGTCATCTAATCGTCTTTAGATGACGATCGGTTTGACTTCACGAAAGGCAAAGGCGCCAGGAAGGCAGTTCTGGCGTTGAGGTTGATACTGGAGGCAAGATTTAAGGAAAATTAAGACAAGTTCACAGGTGCAAGATGTTCGAAATCCAGAGAAAAACAGGATATGCTACTGGGAAGACTGGTAATATACGAGGGTCACTCCAGAAGAAATGCACACTATTTTTGTAAAAATACGGTTTTCTTTCTGCATGTGTGAAAGTTTTACAGTGTGTAGATACATTCTTCCCGCTTGTTTTCAAACTTAGTTCAACCTCTTCCCGTGAGTGGCGCCGTCACAGCAAGATGGCTGCTACACTTCGCGCTCGTCAGGAGCAACGTGCTGTCATAGAATTCCTGTGCTGTGAAAACGAGACAGTCCGAAACATCCACAAGAGGTTGTAAAAGGTGCAGGGAGATGCTGCTGTCGATCGCAGTAAAGTTTAGTCGGTGGGCAAGCAGGTTACGTGATGAAAGCTGGCACGGCAATACTGAGGATTGTCCTCGTAGCAGCAGGCCTCGTACTGCACACACTTTAATGTGCAGAGAGTTAACGAATTGGTGACTGCTGACAGACACATCACAGTGAACGAATTGTCACGCTACGTTGGGGTAGGGGAAGGAAGTGTTTGCAGAATACTGAGAGTGTTGGCCTTAAAAAAGGGTTTGTGCTAGGTCGGTTCCCAGGATGTTGACAATGGCGCACAAAGAAACAAGAAAAACGGTATGCAGCGAACTTTTGGAACAGTACGAGAATGGTGGAGATGAATTTCTTGGAAGAACTGTGACACGTGATGAAACATGGCTCCATCATTTTTCACCAGAGACGAAGAGGCAATCAATGGAGTGGCATCATGAAAATTCACCCAAGAAAAAAAAAAAAAAAATTAAAACTGCACCTTTTGCTGGAAACGTTATGCCTACAGTGTTTTTCGATTCCGAAGGACTCTTGCTTGTGGACATCATGCCAAGTGGAACCACCATAAATTATGATGCATATGTGACGACACTGAAGAAACTTCAAGTTCGACTGAGCCATGTTCGACCACATCGGCAAAAGCAGGATATTTTGCTGTTGCACGACAATGCAAGGCCACATGTCAGTCAAAAAAACCATGGAAGCGATCACAAAACTCGGATGGACAACACTGAAACATCCGCCTTACAGTCCTGACCTGGCTCCATGTCACTATCATATCTTTAGGAAACTGAAAGACTCCGTTCGTGGAACAAGGTTTAAGGATGGTGACTCCCTTGTGCACGCTGCCAAACAGTGGCTCCAACACGTTGGTCCAGAATTTTACCGTGCTGGTATACAGGCACTGGTTCCAAGATGGCGTAAGGCAGTTGAGAGGGGTGGAAATTATGTAGAGAAATGAAAGTATTGTTCGTAAAGGATGTATCTACACACTGCAAAACTTTCAAACATGTAGAATAAAAGATGGATTTTTTTAAAAATATTGTTCATTTCTTTTGGAGTGACCCTCGTACAATGTATACAAGATCCATGACGGAACTATAACACTGGGTGCCAAGAATGAAATGCACAGATTTAAAAGAGTGTA
The DNA here is from genome assembly GCF_023897955.1 of Schistocerca gregaria. NCBI lineage: Eukaryota > Metazoa > Arthropoda > Insecta > Orthoptera > Acrididae > Schistocerca > Schistocerca gregaria. The sequence goes on along the minus strand of NC_064921.1, from coordinate 959,271,307 downwards.
GGACAGGGGTCTAGTCTTTTTCCCCTGCTGTGCAATTTGCATGTCGCAGAAGCAAAGTCGGAAATAAAAGAATGATTCAAGAGTGGGAGTGAAATTCCAGGTGAAAGGATATCAATGTTAAGATTCGCTGATGTCATAGCTATCATCAGTACAAGTGAAGAAGAATTACAGGATGACTTGAATGGAATGAACAGTCTAGTGAGTACAGAATATGGACTGACAGTAAATCGAAAAAGACGAAAGTGATGAGACGCAGCTGAAATGAGAACAGCGAGAAACTTACACGTTAAAATTGGTGATCAGGAAGCACATTAAGTTAAGTAATTCTGGCACCTAGGCAGCAAAATAACCGTTGACGGACGGAGTAACGAGGACATCAAAAGCAGACTAGCACTGGCAAAAAGTGCGTTTCTGGCCAAAATATGTTTACTAGTATCAAATGTACTTCTTACTCTTGAGGAAGAAATTTCTGAGAATGTACGTTTGGGCTCCAGCATTGTGTGGTAGTGAGAACATATACTGTACTAAAACTGTAGCACAAGAGAATCGAAGCATTTGAGATGAGGCGGTGCAGACGAATGATGAAACGTAGGTAGACTTAAGGAATAAGAAATGATGATGTCATCTGCAGAATCGGCGGGGAAACGAATATATAGGGCACACCGGCAAGAAGAATGGCCAGGACGTTAGGACATCTGCTAAGTCATCATGGAATAACTCCCTTGGTACTAGAGGGAACTGCAGAGGGTAGAAACAGTTCAGGAAGACAGAGGTTGGAATATATCCAGCAAATAACTGAGGACGTAGAGATGCAAAGGTTCGCACAGGAGAGCAATTAGTGTCGGGTCGTATCAAACCAGTCAGAGAACTGGTGATCCACAAAGAAAGAGAAGGTACTAGCTCCAGCTATCAGGTACTCCATGTACGAGTAATGAACTTCATACACCCCTGGAGATAAAAATTGCAGCGCCAGGAAGGCAGCACGTAACAAATATCAGACTGACACAAACAGTAATAATTGCTTGGTTATGCAAATAGTTAGCATTTCATTCCACCCAGATAAAGTGAGAGGCAGTTACACCTTTCTGTTTATAAAAGCAGATGAAAATTCAATTAACGTCTTTCTAAAAAACAGTGTTATTCTTTAAAAAAGTGATAAAAGCGTAGAAAAGATATGGACTAAAATAGTACAGGGACACGTTGAGCGAACTAAAGGGAAAAATTATGACCGTATTTTGTGAAGGATAATTTTTAAATTAAAAACCAATCTAAAAATTCTGGATCCTATTTCACAGCGTGAATTCCAGACAATGAAATTCATTACCGTTATTTCTAAATTTCTTCATTGTCTTGACTATCAAATTAACCTTTCCGTCTTTAAAAACCTGAAAATCCCAACCAGTAATTAATTTACGATACATATCTGAAAAATAACTTGAAAGTAATTATTGAGCCCAACAGAATTTTTTCTCTATATCAGCCAGTAATGTTATCCAATGCATTTACTTGTAGCTCACCATTTTTTAAGCAAATTACAATTGCTTACACTATTGAGCTACTTGAGTAGTCCATTCATTTATAAGGAGCCAATTTTTAATAAGATAAAAAATTGCATGCTCTAAATGGACTCCAATATGCACACATCAAAAAAACATTTGCATCACCACGGTTCCCAGAACTATTGAAGAAAGACGTTGACTGTGGATATTGTATCACAGACACAGTCCGTTTGACTGTTCAGATATGTCACTAAACCCGCCCAAAGAGGTAAACAACCATGCATGGACAGCGCCTATTAGACGGAGGGGTCCGACAGCCGATCAGTTCCAGGCATTCCACCAGGAAGGAGGTACATGGCTCGTGTTGTCTGTAGGTCAGCCATGCCCAGAAGGTCAATAACGTCTAGGGGCTGATGACCTCAGAAGTTAAGTCCCATAGGGCTCAGAGCCATTTCAACCATTTTTTTAACTGTCGATGACATGCCTCGCTCAGAAAAACCAAGGGCTACTACTGCAGGGGATGACCGCTACCTACGGATTATAGCTCAGAGGAACGCTGGCAGCAACACCTCCATGTTGAATACTGCTTTCGTGCAGCCACAGGATGTCGTGTTACGACCCAAACTGTGCACAATAGGGCAATAGGCTGCATGATGCATAACTTCACTCCCGACGTCCATCGCGGGGTCCATCTTTGCAACCACGACACCATGCAGCGCGGTACAGGTGGGCTCAACAACATGCCGAATGGACCGCTCAGGACTGGCATCACGTTCTCTTCACCGATGAGTGTCGCATATGCCTTGAACCAGACAATCGACGGAGACTTGTTTGGAGGCAACCCGGTCAGGCTGAACGCCTTAGACACATTGTCCAGCCAATGCAGTAAGATGGGGGCTCCCTGCAATTTTTGGGGTGCCATTAATTATGTGAGGCCGATGTAAGTCGACGGTGGTCATGGAAGGCGCCGTAAGGACTGTACGATACGGGAATGCCATCCTCCGACCCATGGTGCAACCGTATCGGCAGCATATTGGCGAGGCATTCGTCTTCATGGACAACAAGTCGCGCTCCCATCGTGCACATCTTGTGAATGACTTCCTTCACGATAACGACATTGCTCGAAATAACGACATCGCCAGCATGTTCTCCAGACATGAACCCTATCGAACATGCCTGGGATAGATTGAAAAGGGCTGTTTATGGACGACGTGACCCACCAACCACTTTGAGGGATCTACGCCGAATCGCCATTGAGGAGTGGTACAATCAAGACCAACAGTGCCTTGATGAACTCGTGGATAGTATGCCAAGACGAATACAGGCATGTATAAATGCAAAAGGACGTGCTACTGGGTGTGTACAGCAATCTGGACCACCACCTGTTAAGGTCTCGCTGTATGGTGGTACACCATGCAATGTCTGGTTTCCATGAGGAATAAAAAGGGCGGAAATGATGTTTATGTTGATCTCTATTCCAATTTTCTGTTCAGGTTCCGGAACTCTCAGAACCGAGGTGATGCAAACCTTTTTTGTTATGTAACTTGAATAACATTATTTTCGTTATCAAGACTTATTTAAGTTTGTGTAAACTATGTCTTAAAAAAGAACAAAATGATTTAAATGATAAAGAGGAAATATTTGCAATCATACACTATTTTAATTAAGAATTATACTCCAAAATTCTGGTGAAATAAATAGAAAAAGAAAAAAATTCCGGTTCTCTTAAACGAAGTAATAAAAAGCTCTATATGCCATATATGAATGTTTATATAATAATTGTAACATTTTCAAAAAATATTGGATCAATAAGAGAGTGTAGCTTGTACTTAATAAACCTTGCAACACTAAAGATATTTTTAAAATTTCTCAGTTTCTGTTTCTGAGTTTTATATTTTTCATTATTCTCAAAATTATGATTTATAAATAAATGTAGAGAGGAAATAGATTTTTAAAATAGAAAATACAAAAAACAATTATTGTAGTTTTATAATTGTTTTAAAGGAAATCCTAGTACAAATATTGTTTTTAGACTAGAAGATAAAGAAAACTTATTTAATTTTAATTCCACATGGCATTCTATCATAATTTTCTAGAACTACTCTTCTGTCATCAGGTAATGAAGATTCTTTCTTAGCTTCTTTGTTGATTAAATTTTTTCTGTTAACATCTCTGATTGTATTCTAATTGTGTCCTCTCTCCCACTTCACCTTCAATTAATCTCACCATAGATTCACAATTCAAATTTTAAATATTCTTGTAATCCAAAGTAAAACCCTTAATGTTATTACAGTGCTTTTATCATTTCTCTCAAACTAATTACTTTTAGGTCCAGTCAGTGTTCAGTGTTTAATCCAATTGTTTCCTAACTGATTGGTCCATTTACCCATTGTAGATATACTGTTTCCACAGTATTGTAACCAGCATCAATAAATACTGTAGAAACAGGATCAAAATATACTGTGTGATTTTTTCCACTATGTACAAACACTAGGGATTGGTTGATGAGAAGGTATCGACCAAAAAAGGTCTACTAAACTTATGTTTGTGTATGCATGGTTAATTAAATCATATTTTGGTACAGACAGTGTGTTCTAATACACACTGTAGCATGCAGCCACAGTTACACTACACATGGTTTCTTCCTAGTGGGTGGTGCTGTTCCTCATACATCATACCCTAGCGCCCTCTTCTGCCATAGTAAGTGGTAATGTGTCCGATTCACTTCTGTTGCTGACTGACCTTGTAAAGGATGTGATACAGCATTGTATGTATGCGATGGTTCTGTATTCGAATCGAGAGCTTGCCGTCTGTTTACTTTCCGAAAGGCAAATGGCAATGACCAGTGGCCAACACTATTGTATGAGGAGATCTATCCCTGCCAACAACAACCACAGCATTCAGTGTTTGCAACAGTGATGCAGGACATACCCGAAATGTTCGAACACCAGACTTGGAGGAAAATGATTAATACTGTGGAAGGTGACCACCATGTCAGTACCAAGTAGTTGCCCTGCCAGCACAGGGTGAAGCAGATGACCATGTGGAACATTCTCTGTGACAATTGTTACTGCTCTTACCAATTACAGCGTGTGCGTGGCTCACCAGCGACAGACTTTCTACAGATTTGTCACTGATTTCTTCACCATGCAACAATGATTCTGGGATTTGTGTCATCCAACTTATTCATACATAATGCTACCTCTACACAGAGTAATTGTCTTCAACTTTCGTTACAGTCGTCTGTGGGATAGTATGCAGCACCCCCATGGTATGGTGACAGCGAATCATCAGCATTTGTGCAGCTGGAATATGTGGGCCAGGATAATTGGCGACTGTATTTTGGGATCAGCCTTCCTTCCACACGCCTAAAAGGCTGCAGCTATCCACGTGTCTTGCGAGTGACTTTGTGTCTCCTGCCAGAAGAAGTGCCATTGATGATTCTAAGGTTATGTGGCCGCTGCATGATAATGTAGCTTCGCCGTTAACGTCCAGACGGATTTTAATCATGTCTTCCCTGGTCAATGGATCGGACGAAGCGGTCCAGCTGAATGGCCTACTTGTTGTGTATAGGTTCCTAGACACAACTCGGTTCGCTAGAAAAACAAGCAAACAACTCGTATTAATGAGTTTTATTACCTCAAGTACAAATGCTTAATTTTGATAGATGTGTTGCAAGCAAAGGGTGACATACAAAATAGTCAATCTTCTTCAGAATAGACAAACAGTAGACTGTGCTATGTTGAGATTGCTAATGATGGAGGCTACAATGTATCTGCTAACGAAGTGGCTAACGTTGAAGATGTTATCGCACCAGTCTGGCGCGGGGCATATGTCCTCTTCACCTCTCAACGCAGTCGTGCTAGAGGGAGGTCAGTCAGTGTGCGATTGTCTGACCTCTTCTCGTAGCTGTCTCCTCTCAGTCGTTCCCGACTGGGGTACCAGCGCTGACTTTACGCTGTAACACTTCTCATTCACCAGATCTCAACCGGTGCGATTTCTGGTTATGGCGCCATCTTAGAAGTATCATGTATGCAGAGCCCAATCCAGGTGTTGAGCTACTGGAGCAGCGTATTCATGATGACTTTGAGACTGTTCGGATGCAGCCTGGATGATGTGAACATGTGAGAGTGGATATGCTACACCATGTGTTGAGGCATATGGAAACCAATTTTAACACATTCTGTAACTGTGGCTGCATGAGTAGAGCTCATATTAGACTGCAGTCTCTGTAACAATGTATGATTGAATAAATGGTCTCTAGTATGGAAACGTTGCATTTCTGGACATAAGATCATTAGACCTTTTCTGTTTGATTCATCTCATCGATCAATCCATAGCGTTTTTACACAAGCGAAAAGTCACTCCATATAACAGGTTATTCAAGCTTATCTGACATGTCATGCAGCCCAAGCCATAATCTTTAAAATTTCAGTTCATCTGAACCATATTCTCATAAATTTCTTGTAAATCTGTCACATACTTGGTTTTACTCATATTTTGTCCATGTGCAAATTTTCCCAATGATGAATTTAGACATACCACAGCAACAGTCATTTTCCTGGATTTTTCTTTGTCTTGTCATGATGCAGTTCAATCCCCTTTTTCCTTCCACAGATTGTATATATAACTCTTTGCCTTCAAAATCATGTGGGTTGATTTTAATTTTATTTAGATAAAGTCTTTTAAGCAATTTCTAAAGATGTCGCATTTTATCTTAAAATCACATACTTCATAGACATTTAAAATCTTTTATCCTTTTTCTACAGCTTTATTTACTTCATGAGTTGTCCAGGTTCCAACAAATCTTCTTTTGTAGTCGTTGTAGTTAGGTTTATTTATTTTCTCCTCTCCAGATTTAACACACAAAGGAAAAAACGTTTTCGTTTTTATTAATCTTTATTTGTGCTGGCAAAAATGCATGATAAAAGCCTTTAGGTGACATTGCCTTATATTTTATAAACCCATATCGTTTTTAGCATAATATCTTGTTCTATACAAATTTTTTTGGATATCACTCAATCATAATATGGTATCTTTGGGTAAGAACTATACACATTAATACATTATATTTTTCTGATAATGTTATCAGCTTTAGTACTTAATATTATTGAAGTAATTTGACCATCATAAACGGCATCTTTTGGATACAAAATTTCGGTTACTTCAGGTATTGTTTTAATTTCTTAACTTTTTTATGTTCTACTGAATGAATTTCACATCTCTTCTCAATTATACCCTCAATTTCTTATTTTTGTAGTTCCTGTTAATGTCTTTTGATGTAGGTCATTCATCGATTTGTTTGATTCACTATTGTTATTGTTAATAATTTCAGGTTTAAAACTTTTTACAAATATGTCAAAAATAAACATTATATTGATAAATGAAGTTGTTTTTCTTATCAAAACAATATATTTTCGCTACAGCTGTACTCCACCACTATTAAGAAATTGTTGTATATTATTATTGTTTAAATTGCTGAACCAACTTATAGACTACTTTTTATAATTTTCTTTGTACAATACAGCTGTTTTTATATCAGGCGAATATTTGGCCCTGTATACTATCACACAAACTCCAGCAGTTGTTAGATAATGGAATGTATCTATATTAACTATTTCTAGGAACTGTTTCCCTAGTTCTAAACAATCTCTTCTAAAGATATCTACATCAGAATTACAATGTTTATTAATTTATTTCCTCTTTTTCAATACATAATTTCCTTAAACATTTGCCTGTGCAATTTGAAACAGTTTCTCTGTCTTTTGGTTTCACAGTGTCAACACAACAGTACTAACATAATAAGTGGTACTAAATAAGTTTCATTTTCTTGATATTGAACAGATGTGGGAAACAACATTCCATAAATTCTTCCAAATAAATTTTTTTGTGAACCTACTAAGTGGACCTTTTACAAAGATGCTGCTATCCATAACTTTCAGACCTAATCTCCAATAACATCAGTTTAGTTATCATGTAGATATTATACACTTTTATTTTATTTTCATCACAATACATTGAAATAAATTGTGAATCATAACCTTTAGCACAATGAGCTATAAATGTATAATCGTGATGTTTACCCGATTTCATCCACTTTCAAAATTTATCATTTGCCTTAAATTTGTTAAACAGTATCACCATTAAAATCTTGAATTACTATTAGATTTTGAATATTTATTCCAGTTTCTCGTTGAGCTCCATAATCAAGGCATAAATATGTTTCAGTATAGGTACAAGGAATTTTGTATGGGAATCTGTCATCACAACATTCAAACTGTTTAAATGGAACTATGTTATTGCATTAGAAGCATTCGAATACATAATGATCTTTGTATTATCCATTAATAGTATATCCATTTTTGCTGCATTTTTGGTAGCCTTTAATCATGATTTATCACCAATCTTTTTGCATACACACCACCTTTTTGTTTATTATATTGCACGTAACATTTATGAGTTTAAGTTCTACTTCAAGCTGATAGTTTCTACATTTTTGAAAACCACATTTATGTACTTCAGATCTCAAACAAATATGCTTACATTCTTCACACTAATAAGTTGTGTCACAAACATCTTGGTGATTGTTTAAGCGTTCTACATTACAGCAATATCTATCGCAGTTTACACAATACATCTTCTTTTTGACAGTAAAGTGTTCATCTCTGTTCTTAACATAAGGACTTCCGTTTCTACTCTGCACCTATCTTTTGTTCTTATACACCTTGATAAATTGTAATCTTTATAAATGAACAAGATCGAGAGGTATCACTTTTACTCATCTCTAGGGTATGAGAAAATTGAAAATAACCTAAATCTTCCCAACAAGGACACAAAGATTAACATAAATATTGGAGATAGTGGGTTTCATCCTCATCATGCTCAACTCTACATGACTTTCAGTAAATTGGAACTGATGGTAAAGATTATCATACATATGATGGAAAATCCAACAATAAACTGATTGACAACTATATAGCAAAGCTTTTCAAGGTTATCGCCATAAAGGAAAGAACAATATTTTTCTAGAATGCATCATCCTTTTAATTTTTTTACCTATCCTTATGCGATTGAATTCGTCTCTGGCTAATGCGTTTACTGTGGAAGACCATACCTTCAATACTGGGTAAGAAAGTAAAATGAAGTGCATTGACCACTACACTTGCTTGATGGGTTCTTTAGGGATTTTAAAGAAATTTTGTGGGAAGGGATCTAAATATGATTTTTCCTTCTCGTTCTAGTGCCAACAATACAATTGTTCGATGGGCTGACCATAATCAAGCTGATGTTGAAGATGTGACCACATTTCTCAAGGACGGCAAAATTATAGTAAAATCTACGGAAAGCCGTGTTCCTGTGGTAAGATATGAGACAGAATATTCAGTTAAGTCCTAGCAAGAAAGATTAAAAATCCGAAGATTTCCATATTTTTCTTTGAATCACAAACCATAGAGATTGCAGGAGTGAATGTATCTCTGTGTACAAATATATTAAGTAGGTCCGACACGATATTAGGAACCATCATCCCACGAGTTTTGTCACCCCGGTGTACATGTGTACTAATATTGTGCACATGAAGAAGCGGGTATGTCATTCACAAATCGCGTTTGGATGTTGGGCGTCTGTGAGATGACCGTGATACACCTTGAGGAAAATGGAGAATTATCTATCACCACGCGTATAAGTTGAATGAAGGCAGGTTCGAGGCTTATCTAGACTTTAACCTCACGTTCAGCGACAGTGAAGCTTGCGTAAGTCGAGGTTCTTCGACTGTCCTCCGAATATGGAATATATGGCTGGACGAAGGCCGTGGACTACTGAACAGCATGCAGTATCTCAATAGCTCCATACGACTTGCACCCACGAGGACAGATATATCGTTACCTTGGACTTGTAGAGCATTACAGCAGTGTCACGTATCTTGAGTTTGGGAAACGACCTATTTGAAGTAGGACGAGCGTCCGCACAGACAGTACAACGGTATGTGGAGCAATATGGAAGGTCAGAACGGTGACAATTTGTCCGGCTACCCTGAGGCGGTAGCAGCTGGATATCACAATGGGCATACCCGTGTTTGGAGGCTCCGAGTAGAAGGAACATCACCAGATTGCTCTTTTGCCGTCGTCGTACGTACTCCACACCTGGCATGAGGTATGATGTGCTATTGGTTACAAAATGCGATTACCTTTTATAACCGGTACTTTGGACGGGAGGCGTTACATAAAAGTCGTGAAAAACCTGATGGCTGTGCCCACGTTCCTAGTCACTGTCCGTTGTCTCTCATCACTATAACGCAAGACGGCTGCTGCGCTGACCTGTGAGTGTCAGTTAGATTGAAACCAAACACGTAGCACAATGGCACCACCGAGTGGTTCCATTCAAGAGTAGTGATCACACGCGCTGAGGCATTCATCCCACTGGGAGACGAGACGATCAGTTCCTGTATGTTAGAAGGCGGTCGAGCACTGGTGGATCCACAACCGCATCCACTATTGCACTTCCTCGTCCAACTGAAACCGACGTCTAGGCAAGTCATCCAACAGGTTGCCGAAGACACTGAAATCACTATGTGAAAGATCCGGGCTGTACGGAGGATTTTACAGTGTTTTCCTGCCAAATCGTTGAAAGCGTTGTCTTCGTCCGATTAGCAGTGGGGGCGGATGCTATCGTTCAACAGGACTGTTACGACGACAGCATTCCGGCAACCCGATGGCAGACGGCAAAGCCAAAGTGGAAACATCGGACTCATACCCTGCTTAATAAATCCAAAGTTCTTCACGCAAGCTGCGGTAAGGTTATGCGACTTTCTTCGTCGACTGCAGGAGCTCTTTGCTCGTCAAGTTCCTGGAGGTACTTTGGACGGGAGGCGTTACATAAAAGTCTTGAAAAACCTGATGGCTGTGCCCACGTTCCTGGTCACTGTCCGTTGTTTCTCATCACTATAACGCAAGACGGCTGCTGCGCTGACCTGTGAGTGTCAGTTAGATTGAAACCAAACACGTAGCACAATGGCACCACAGAGTGGTTCCATTCAAGAGTAGTGATCACAGTCATAGTCAATGTAGAAACTGCCTAGGAGTGCTGTCGGCCGGAAGCACCCTGTTGCATATATCGTCCTCCACATCACTGCCAATCGGACGAAGGCTGCGTTTCGGCTATCTGGTAGGGAATGACTGCAGCAACCTCTCTACGATACGGGTCTTTCACTGTGCCATTTTCACATCTTTGACAACTTGAAGAAAGACATGCGTGGAAGTCGGTTTCAGTGGGACTAGTGCAAGATGATGATGATGATGATGATGATGATGATGATGATGATATTTGGTTTGTGGGGCGCTTAACTGTGCCGTTATCAGCGCCCGTACAACTTCCCAACCTTTGCTCAGTCCAAACTCGCCACATCAATAATGATGAGGACAACACAATCACCCAGTCATCTCGAGGCAGATAAAAATCCCTGACCCCGCCGGGAATCGAACCCGGGACCCCGTGCTCGGGAAGCGAAAATGCTACCGCGAGGCCATGAGCAGGAAGCGCAAGAGCAGGTCGTTTGTGGATCTGTCAGCAGCCGATCTCATTCTATGAACCAGGCATTGATCGTCCCGTCTGCCAGTTGGATAAATATCTTAACGCGTATGGTGAACACTTTTGAATAGAATCATTCCATAGCGGATGATCAGTTTTCATTTGACTGCCCCTTATACCTCCAGAGAGAAGGTGTTTTCTTCGCTAGTTGGTTTTCCAGACCTCTCACTCATTGAGGACATCACTAGACATAAAGGCATTGTACTGAAACAGATCTGTTATTTTTCGAAATCAATATCATTAATGATTGTGAAGGAGCAAAAGTTTCCTATTTCTAAATGTGGGCCTTCCCTACGTGTATTGCGTTAAAATTCCGTGACATTTCGACCAGTGTCACTCTATTAATTTTCCGACCAAAGGTTAGAACTTACTTAAACATTCTTTGGGGTTGCAAAGACTCGCTTCTACTCTTCGTAACATTCAATTACTCTGCTGAGGGGCTACTTGTTACACCATAGTGCATCTCTTTTGTCTGATTACAGAAATTACTCAGGAAATCTTTATAAATCGTTTTACTTCTGTTACTAGACAAAGTCGTCACTCACCTTTTGGGCAAGGGTCGTTCCGATTCAGTATTAAGGGAAAGATTAATCCGTACTTAATTTGGTAATAAAGACATTAAGTTATCCAGCAGACAGAGCGCTTGGCATTCTGTATACCATATGGCCGCAAACATTTCTCTATGGTTTGTGGATAACAGATTTCACCTATAATAGATATTCTTTGGAATTTTTATTGGCAGATATAGATCTCAGCTAGCTACTAGCCATTCTCAATGCTCTATCCATTTTTTGGTCAATGCATGTAATGCCTGTTGGTCTGGCTTTGTACACAGTTCCATGAACTGAGAGCACTTGCTGCAAAAGGAAAGAGCCTGAGCTGGAGTCCCGGTCTGGCACACACTTTCGATCTGACCGAATCTTTCATATCAGCGCACACTCCGTTGTAGAGTGAAAATTTAATTCTGGACGTTCTCAATAGTTGTGTGTTTAATAGGCAGAGTACTGAACTTTGTTGGCATCTTTTGCATAAATAACATTAAATCACTAGACATGTTCGCAGTTTCTTACCATCACTGGAGATGTATAGTGCTTTAATGTTATTTGTACGAAACGTGCCAACGAAGTTAAACCCTCAGATAATGACATATATAAATGCCAGATATTTTTTAAAATTTTAGCACGTGCTGAAGAACAGAATTTTTGTTCTACCCCAACCGAAAATAGCTAAATGGCCCACATTACAATAATGGAGTTTCTGAATCAATACTTCTAACACTCTATGACGATGATGATGCCTTTCAAAAACTTTTATATGACAAAAGCCAATCAATGAAAAAATGATAATAATAAAAATAATTATTGAACTTAAAAGCTCTGGAGCACTGGCAGCTCAAAGTATTTTAGACACTAATATAGTGCGTTAATAACTTAAGGAAATGTAATTCATCCACGAAAGAAGTGGATTCCAGGACACTTGTCTGGTCGTTTCTTATGGATTGTTAGTCAGTTTGTATCTTTGCTGTGTAGGATTAATAGAACACAAAGAGAAGATCCAACGAAGAACGGTAGTTTCGTCACCGAATCGTTTAGCAAGCATGAGAGCATTGCGGGATGCTCAGCAAACTCTCGTGGGAGACACTACAAGTGAGGCGTTCTGTATCATGGAGAAGGCTTCTGTTGAAGTCTCGTGAACACACGTTCCAAGAAAAGATTGGCAACTTACTACCTCCTCTCATGTAAGTCTTTCAAAATGAGGACTATGACAAAAAAAAATCTGATAAATCGTAGATGTAGGTGCAGAAAGAGCATCACCTACATCTTCTGCAGTGTAAGTACGACAACAGATATTAATTTAATATTAGTCGTAGGTTAAATTTAACTTTGCTATATGGTTGATAAATATTTCAGCTAATAGGCCACTGAGAGGGCTTCCCATTGCAAGTCCTTGGTCCTGCTTGTAAATTTTATTGTTAAAAGATAAGTAATTATGTGAGAGAACTAGATTAAGTACATCTACAAGTTCTATGTTTTCTGGTTTGCTCATTGTATTGTTTCTCATAGGTTCATCTACATATCTCTATAAGAGATATGTAGATGACACCCTCATTCTATTTGATGGCACAGAGGACGAAGTGACAAACGTTTTTAACAAATGCAATAGCCTACATAAAAATATTCATTCCATCCTTGAACAGGAAGAAAACACCATACCTTTATTTGACATAAAAATATCAAAACAGAACCAATAGGTAGCTGTCAATGTTTATAGAAAACCTACTGGCACTGACACCACTATACCAAACTCCTCAACACATCCCTCTTCCTACAAGAAAGCTGCTTATAGATCAATGCTGTACAGAGTACACAAATTTTCACTTCAACATACAGAACTCCAACAAGAAATAGAAACCATAACATTTACTGCAATAAACAATGGATATGACCCTTCTCTAATTAATACCATGTCACAACAGATAAAAAATAAACTGAACAAACAATATCAAACTACACTCACAACTGACTGTGCCCCAGCAGTCAAATATGTAAAAATGCCATATCTTGGAATAGTATCTGACAAATTAACAAGAATGTTGAAAAACACAGAAGTAAAATTCAGCTTCAGCACCAAAAACAACCTAAATAGGGAACTTATTCACAATATAAAACATCAGGTACAAGTCTTGATGCATCTGCATTTTACAACATTACCTGTAGCCAATGTAATAAATATTGTAATAAATATTGTATCGGCCAAATAGGCAGAGCTTCCAGAACCCGATTCAAAGTACATGTAGATTGCAACAGGCTTGATAAATGTAATAAATCAGCAGTAGCAACTCACTTTAAAGACGCAGGTCACCCTTTGAAAATCGAAGACAACCGCAAACGTTTACACAAAATGGGAAAAAGTAGAAGAATGTATATCATGCAAGAAATGGAAATTTTCATACATAACCTAAAGCATAGGGATAACATTCTTAATGAAATAACCGAGTTAAAAACTGAAAATTTCTCAGCAGTCTTAAGCCAGTTCTAACATATTAGATTCAAGATATTTAAATGTAAATAATTGACTATATATCTGTCAGTGCCAAGAACATCGATACAAAACCTCGATAATCTACATCTACATCTACATTCATACTCCGCAAGCCACCCAACGATGTGTGGCGGAGGGCACTTTACGTGCCACTGTCATTACCTCCCTTCTCTGTTCCATTCGTTATGTTTCGCGGGAAGAACGACTGTCTGAAAGCCTCCATGCGAACTCGAATCTCGCTAATTTTACATTCGTGATCTCCACGGGCGGTATAAGTAGGGGGAAGCAGTATATTCGATACCTCATACAGAAACGCACCCTCTCGAAACCTGGCGAGCAAGCTACACCGCAATGCAGAGCGCCTCTCTTGCAGAGTCTGCCACTTGAGTTTGCTAAACATCTCCGTAACGCTATCACGGTTACCAAATAACCCTGTGACGAAACGCGCCGCTCTTCTTTGGATCTTCTCTATCTCCTCCGTCAACCCGATCTGGTACGGATCCCACACTGATGAGAAATATTCAAGTATAGGTCGAACGAGTGTTTTGTAAGCCACCTCCTTTGTTGACGGACTACATTTTCTAAGGACTCTCCCAATGAATCTCAACCTGGTACTCGCCTTACCAACAATTAATATTATATGATCATTCCACTTCAAATCGTTCCGCACTTATACTCCCAGATATTTTACAGAAGTAACTGATACCAGTGTTTGTTCCGCTTTCATATAATCATACAATAAAGGATCCTTCTTTCTATGTATTCGCAATACATTACATTTGTCTATGTTAAGTGTCAGTTGCCACTCCCTGCACAAAGTGCCTATCCGCTAAAGATCTTCTTGCATTTCGCTACAATTTTCTAATGCTGCAACTGCTCTGTGTACTACAGCATCATCCGCGAAAAGCTGCATGGAACTTCCGACACTATCTAATAGGTCATTTATATATATTGTGAAAAGCAATGGTCCCATAATCGATACAGATTCACATGCTACAGTCCGGCATCTTGTGTGTATAACATCGAAGCAATTTGTGCAATGAATTACGTTGGCAATCAGTGACAACATATATTGTGAAATAGTGTAATGTCAACCAACAGCTCCGCAATTACGCCAGTAATGCAAGTGAAGCAGCAAGATGATGAAATTGAAAGTGATCAACTGTCATATAAAAGCTTTTCCCACTATTTTTGTAACACATAACTGATGCAAATCTATCTGCATCCTATACAGGCTGTGATATACATAGTCAACCACAAAGAAGAAAACCAGCAGCAGACATCACTGATATCGATTTCTAGCCATACACTGTCCACCTCTTTCCCCCCTATTGAAACACCAGCAAAAAACAATGCACAAGATGTTCTAGATTAATATACACTCCTGGAAATTGAAATAAGAACACCGTGAATTCATTGTCCCAGGAAGGGGAAACTTTATTGACACATTCCTGGGGCCAGATACATCACATGATCACACTGACAGAACCACAGGCACATAGACACAGGCAACAGAGCATGCACAATGTCGGCACTAGTACAGTGTATATCCACCTTTCGAAGAAATGCAGGCTGCTATTCTCCCATGGAAACGATCGTAGATATGCTGGATGTAGTCCTGTGGAACGGCTTGCCATGCCATTTCCACCTGGCGCCTCAGTTGGACCAGCGTTCGTGCTGGACGTGCAGACCGCGTGAGACGACGCTTCATCCAGTCCCAAACATGCTCAATGGGGGACAGATCCGGAGATCTTGCTGGCCAGGGTAGTTGACTTACACCTTCTAGAGCACGTTGGGTGGCACGGGATACATGCGGACGTGAATTGTCCTGTAGGAACAGCAAGTTCCCCTGCCGGTCTAGGAATGGTAGAACGATGGGTTCGATAACGGTTTGGATGTGCCATGCACTATTCAGTGTCCCCTCGACGATCACCAGAGGTGTACGGCCAGTGTAGGAGATCGCTCTCCACACCATGATGCCGAGTGTTGGCCCTGTGTGCCTCGGTCGTATGCAGTCCTGATTGTGGCGTTCACCTGCACGGCGCCAAACACGCATACGACCATCATTGGCACCAAGGCAGAAGCGAATCTCATCGCTGAAGACAACAAGTCTCCATTCGTCCCTCCACTCACGCCTGTCGCGACACCACTGGAGGCGGGCTGCACGATGTTGGGGCGTGAGCGGAAGACGGCCTAACGGTGTGCGGGACCGTAGCCCAGCTTCATGGAGACGGTTGCAAATGGTCCTCGCCGATACCCCAGGAGCAACAGTGTCCCTAATTTGCTGGGAAGTGGCGGTGCGGTCCCCTACGACACTGCGTAGGATCCTACGGTCTTGGCGTGCATCCCAGGTCGACGGGCACGTGCAACTTCCGCCGACCACTGGCGACAACATCGATGTACTGTGGAGACCTCACGCCCCACGTGTTGAGCAATTCGGCGGTACGTCCACCCGGCCTCCTGCATGCCCACTATACGCCCTCGCTCAAAGTCCGTCAACTGCACATACGGTTCACGTCCACGCTGTCGCGGCATGCTATCAGTGTTAAAGACTGTGATGGAGCTCCGTATGACACGGCAAACTGGCTGACACTGACGGCGGCGGTGCACAAATGCTGCGCAGCTAGCACCATTCGACGGCCAACACCGCGGTTCCTGGTGTGTCCGCTGTGCCGTGCGTGTGATCATTGCTTGTACAGCCCTCTCGCAGGGTCCGGAGCAAGTATGGTGGGTCTGACACACCGGTGTCAATGTGTTCTTTTTTCCATTTCCAGGAGTGTATGTACAAACTCCTGAAGATGAACAGAACATCTTCAAACACGTTGCATTATGTTAAATTAAGCATAAAATAAAAAGTGACT
Source organism: Schistocerca gregaria (assembly GCF_023897955.1). Lineage (NCBI taxonomy): Eukaryota > Metazoa > Arthropoda > Insecta > Orthoptera > Acrididae > Schistocerca > Schistocerca gregaria. The sequence goes on along the minus strand of NC_064921.1, from coordinate 959,254,320 downwards.
GGCAGCAAAAACTTGAAATAAATAAATATCCCACACAGTCATGGTTCATAAACATAGCCATTATGTAATTTCTTAGACTTTCCCGGCGATTTGATGACATCTCGTGGAAATCGGGTTTTCTGCCGGATATCAGCGTCCTCCAAACACGATATTTCGACGTCATTACTTGATGTCTTCATCAGGTGTTCCCTGTGACTGGCTGCTTGCTGGACCGGGTCGCATATTTATGCCTACCCGGTGCCCGGTGCTCTGTCTGCCGTTCCCTAGTCGATCCGCGCCCGCTAGACGCGCTATCCTGCCGCTCTAGGTGTTCTCTATTCCGTCCGCGCCCGCTCTGGCCGTCTCCGACTGCGGTCGTGGCCTCCTGGCGTTCCCTTCTCGGTCCGCACCCGCGAGTGGCGCTCCCATGCCGCTCTGGACGCTCCCTATTCCGTCCGCTCCCGCTCTGGCCGTCTCCGACTGCGGCTGAGGCTTCCTGGTGTTCCCTTCTTGGTTCATGCCCGCAGTGTGCGGATGTCTGAGGCTCGTTGTTGGTGTTGGAGATATATTTTCTCCGGCATTGCTTCAGCAGTTCAAATGCCGGGTTCCATGCAGTGCTTAGCTGGTATCCTGCTTCCCGGTTAATCAAGTTTTGTGCCATCTTTATCTCTATAGATGCAGTGATGACACTATCCCAGAACCTGGGGGTCTGGACCATGACCTTGGTGTTCTCATAAGCCATGGAATGTTCCAATTCTAGGCAGTGTTCTGCTACTGCTGATTTTGTGGCCTGCCTTCGCCTGGTATGTCGCTGGTGTTCCTTACATCTGATTTCCACCGTTCTAGTCGTTTGGCCAATGTAGGACATACCGCATTCACAAGGAATATTGTAAATGCCAGGCTTCCTTAAGCCCAGGTCATCTTTGACTGTCCCAAGTAAAGCCCTGATTTTGCTCTGTGGGCAAAAGACACTCTTGATGTTATGTTTCATTAGTATTCTGCTAATCGTAGCAGAGACAGGCCCGGCACACTGTAAAAATGCCAGTTTCGTGATTAGTTCTTCTTCCTCATTCTCCAGTGTATCCTGACGTCTGGTGGGATGTAGAGCTCTGCGAATGTCCCTGGATGAGAATCCGTTGTTAGCAAACACTTTTTGAAGATGTTCAAGTTCCCCTGCCAGGCTGTCAGTGTCAGACAGTGTCTGGGCTCGGTGTACGAGTGTTCTAAGCACCCCGATCTTTTGTGCTGGGTGGTGGCAGCTGTGGGCCTGTAGGTATAGATCTGTGTGTGTTGGCTTTCGGTACACACTGTGGCTGAAGGTGCCATCCGCCTTCTTCTTCACCAGGACATCCAGAAACGGAATCTGAACATCCTTTTCTAGCTCCATGGTGAATTTAATATTCGGATGCCTTGATTTAATGTGGCCCAGGAAGTCTTCTAGTTTTTCGCGACCGTGTGGCCAAATGACAAATGTGACATCAACGTATCTCAGGAAGCATGTTGGCTGGTAAGTGGCAGTTGTAAGAGCCTCGTCCTCAAACTTCTCCATAAACAGGTTGGCCACTACTGGTGAAAAGGGGCTACCCATCGCCCCCCTTTCAGTCTGTTCATAGAATTGACCTCCACAAAGGAAGTAAGTCGATGTTAGAATATGCTTAAACAGATCCATCACAGCTCCATCAAACTTTTCACTGATTAAGTCAAGTGTGTCCTTAAGGGGCACTCTGGTGAACAGGGACACCACATCAAAACTGACCATTAAATCTGCATCTGAGAAACGTAGGTTTTTAAGACGTTCCACAAAGTCTTGTGAGTTGCGAATGTCGTGTGCACACTTCCCCACATATGGTGCCAACATTTTCTTGAGATATGTAGCAGGTGGGTAGGTGGCTGCCCCAATATTGCTCACAATGGGTCGTAGTGGTAAACCCTCTTTGTGGATTTTAGGTAGTCTATAGAGTCTGGATGGGACTGGTGCCTTGGATTTCAATTGTTTGATAACTTTCTCAGGCCAGCCAGTTTCCTTCAGCAGAGACTTGGTTTTTCTGTCCACCCTGTCAGTTGGATCCTGTTCTAGTGGTTTGTAAGCCGGGTCCTCCAGAAGTCGCCGGATCTTCAGGTCATAGTCACCTTTCAGCAGTATGATTGTAGAGTTCCCTTTGTCTGCTGGTAACACCACTATGTCGTCATCTTCTCGTAATCTCCTGAGGGCCATCCGCTTGTCTCTTGAGATGTTAGACTTAGACGGCCTGGCTCTGGTAAGGGCTCTGCACGTCTCTCTCCAAATCTCTTCAGCTGTACTTGAGGGTAGTGTGTTGACGACTTGTTCCACAGCGCTGATGAAATTGGCTACCGGTAGATCTCTAGGAGTGACAGCGAAATTTAGGCCCCTGCCAAGAACCTTCAGCGTAGCTTCATCCAGTGTTCTGTCATTCAAATTTACAACCTTGTGAGTGTCATGATTTTGTTGCACTCTGCTGTTCAGGCGTTCAAATTTTGCTAATTGTCGGGCTGTAGCATTGTTCTTAATGCATGCTGCTAGTGACCAAGACACTCCATCAATTCTGTCCCAATCCTCTTGCGCTAGTTTGGCAGCCATGTCCAGATGTAGATGTAACAGCTCCCTGGACGTGACATCACGTTTATGGCGCATGTCACGGACTCTTTCTCTCACCAGACCGATACTGGCTCGGTGCTTGATCCTGTTGGCCGCCCTAGACGTACTATGATGTTTGATTTTGGCAAATACAGGCACCAACATCTCCATCTCTGTACCTGAGGAGGAAGTTGAGCGAGCCCACCATCCTCTCTTTGGGTTGTCGCAGCTTGTCCAGTTTCTTCATATTGCAGCACATTTCCTCCCCTTAGAGTCTTGTGATGTAATTTCTTACACTTTCCCGGCGATTTGATGACATCTCGTGGAAATCGGGTTTTCTGCCGGATATCAGCGTCTTCCAAACACGATATTTCGACGTCATTACTTGACGTCTTCAGGGCTTTACTTGGAACAGTCAAAGATGAACTGAGCTTAAGGATGCCTGGCATTTACAATATTCCTTGTGAATGCGGTATTGTCCTACATTGGCCAAACGACTAGAAGGGTGGAAATCAGATGTAAGGAACACCAGCGACATACCAGGCTAAGGCAGGCCACAAAATCAGCAGTAGCAGAACACTGCCTAGAATTGGAACATTCCATGGCTTATGAGAACACCAAGGTCATGGTCCAGACCCCCAGGTTCTGGGATAGTGTCATCACTGCATCTATAGAGATAAAGATGGCACAAAACTTGATTAACCGGGAAGCAGGATACCAGCTAAGCACTGCATGGAACCCGGCATTTGAACTGCTGAAGCAATGGCGGAGAAAATATGTTTCTAACACCAACAACGAGCCTCAGACATCCGCACACTGCGGGCATGAACCAAGAATGGAACACCAGGAAGCCTCGCGTGGATCTGCACGGAGATAACTTTTCCTCCAATGTGTGATGGAGTTCGCAGCAGTTAGTGCTTTGCCTCCCATGCATGCCGATGTAATGCGGCTTTACATGTAGAATGTCTTCTTGGGTGTCTCCTCAGCACAGTTCTGCAGTGCTAGCTATGCAGCGAGCAGGTGTGGCCAGCGGGTGTTGACGCTGCGCGGCAGTTTGCGGCCCAGCGTCCGGATTTGGGTGTTGTGTGACCGGCCAGCACGTTCATAAAAGGTGCGGGCGGCCGCCTGGAAGAGGTCACGGAGCAGAGGTACTTCAGCGATGTCGTGAAGATGAGCGGTGGGGAAATCGTAAGGGCGGTGCAAGGCCAGCCGAAGGATGCGATTCTGCAGTGTCTCCAGCTTCTTCAGGTTCGTGTCGGCGGCGTTCCCCCAGACGACGGCATCGTAGTGGATTACAGGGCGGAGCAGCGCCTTGTAGAGAGTGATGCCCAGACGCGGTGGTAGTCGGCCGCCGGGGTTCAGCACTGGGTACAGGACGCGAAGCCGGTTCCGCACTTTGGCCTTCACTTCGCGGATGTGCGGAACCCACGTGAGCCGGCAGTGGTTGGTGACGCCGAGGTAATGCGCCGTGGGACGCCACGGGACAGGGCTGCCACCGACGGTGAGCGGTTGCAGACCCGCAGGAACGAGTCGCCTGGTGACGATCAGGAACTGCGTCTTGGCCCCATTGAATTGTAGACGCCACTTGACGGCCCAGGCTGCCAGGGTGTCAACGGCGAGCTGCAGACGGCGGCGCATGACGGTGGCATTGAGGCTCCTCGTATATAGAGCCGTGTCATCCGCGTACAAGGCGAGCCGCACACGGTCGATCTTCGGCGCATCAGAAGTGTACAGCGAATACAGGAGTGGTCCCAAGACCGAGCCCTGTGACACACTGGCGTTTATGCGGAGGACAAGCCATGCGCGGCCGGCACATGGAAGATCCTATCGGCAAGATAGGAATGGATGAGACGGACGTGCGACGTCGGGACCCCAAGTTCAAAAAGTTTGAACAAGAGGCCGCGGTGCCACACACTGTCGAAAGCATGCGACACGTCCAGGAACACCGCGCCGAAGAACTGGCGCTGCTCGAGGGCGACGAACGCATCTTACATTAGCCGTAGGAGTTGGTGAACTGCCGAGTGGCCCCTGCGAAAGCCGAACTCCTCTTCGGGGAGCAGGCCTTCCTCGTCAACGTGGCGCTGCAGCCGCCTGATGTACACCCTTTCAAATACCTTGGAGACGGCTGGCAGTAAACTAATAGGTCTGTAGTTCACGGGATGACGCAGATCCTTCCCCATCTTCGGAATCGCCACGATCTCTGCATGCTTCCAGGACTGAGGAAAACTGCAGGACCGGAGATTACATTTAAGACGGCGGCGAGATGAGTGACAGCCACTGGCGGCAACTTCTGGAGTAGGGCGTTGGAAACCTCGTCTGGGCCCGCAGCTTTCCTGGGGTTCAGGGCACGCAGGATGGACGACACCTCCTCCGCTGACGTCTCTTCAATGACGTCATCGTCGTCGCGTGCCTCCAAGTAGCGTGGGAGCCAGTCAGCAACCAGGTCGTCGTGGATAGCGTCGGTCGGGTCTTCGATCGGCGTAAACGCAGCCTCAAAGACGTCTGCGAGGGCATCAGCCTTCGCAGCTGGTTCGCAGACAGCCTGACTATTGACCAGCAGTGGAGGGATACGCTGCGTGCGGCGTAGGAAACGCTTCGTCGTCTGCCAGGCCGTTCCGTTGTCAAGACAGAGGGCGGCGACCTTGTTATTCCAGTCGCGATTGCGATGGTTGTCAATGGCGACCCGGATATCCCGCCGCATACTGTTGAGGAGGCGCTTGGTGTCGGCATTTCTTGTCCTCTGCCACTCCCGGTAGACCCGGTTCTTCTCAGTGATGGCCGGAAGGAGGTCCGGCGGCAGCTGGCGGGAGTAGTCAGGCGGAGTTCGAGGTCGGGGCGGCGTTGCTATGTTGGCAGCGTCGATCGTGGTTGCCGCAAAGTGCAGAAGTGCTGCGTCCGCTCCAGCTTCTGCAGGGGGCGGCGCGGCGGCGAGTGAGACCGTCACGGCTGCTTGAAACATGTCCCAGTCGATGCCAGCAAGTGAGATGCCTCGCCTGGGCTATTGCAGGGCGTCTAAGTCGATATCGAAAACCACTGGGACATGATCAGAAGACAGAGCCGTCCTCGTCGTGGCGGTGATCTGATGAGGGATGCCCTTGACGACTGCGATGTCGATGATATCCGGGAGGTCACGGGCAGGGAAGATTGTCGGATCATACGGCCCCACCACAAGCGCATGGTGTCGTTCTGCTACCCGGAGCAGGCAGCGGCCAGCGGCATTGGTGATCCTGGAGTTCCAGGAGACATGTTTACTATTGACGTCCCCGGCGACAAACACCTGCCCCCTCAAGGAGAACAGAGCATCGATGTCAGCAGGGTTCAGTGGACGAGACGGCGGCCGATAGGCAGCGACGAACGTGATGGCGCCTGCCGAGGTGTGAACGACGACACCAGTGGCCTCCAGGGTTTCCAGTGGTGGAAGTTGTATCACATGATGACGAATGTCATTGCGGACGTAAACGGCTGTCCCACCACCCGCCGTCAGTCGATCGGTGCAATAGCAGGAGTAGTTGGCGCCCTGACGTCGACCCCAGGCTTCAGGTGGGTTTCGTTGATAAGGCAGACGTCGACGGCTTCATCTCGAAGAAATTGGCGAAGTTCACCAGCTTGAGTGCGGACGCCGTTGGCATTCCACGCGACGACCGTGAGCCCTCTAACGCTGCCCATGGTGCAGCTGGTGAGTGTTGACAGCGGTCGGGGCCGGAGAGGCCAGTGGCACTGCAGCGGTGAGTTGTTGCGACAGGACTTCAATCAATTTCGTAGCAACCAGGAAGCCTCAGCCGCAGTCGGAGACGGCCAGAGCGGGAGCGGACAGGATAGGGAACGTCCAGAGCGGCATGGGAGCGCCACTCGCGGGTGCGGACCGAGAAGGGAACACCAGGAGGCCACGACCGCAGTTGGAGACGGCCAGAGCGGGCGCGGACGGAATAGAGAACACCTAGAGCTGCAGGATAGCGCGACTAGCGGGCGCGGATCGACTAGGGACCGGCAAACTGAACACCAGCCACCGGGCAGGCATACATATGCGACCCGGTCCAGCAAGCAGCCAGTCTCAGGGAACACCTGATGAAGACGTCAAGTAATGACGTCGAAATATCGTGTTTGGAAGACGCTGATATACGGCAGAAAACCCGATTTCCACGAGATGTCATAGCCATTATGGCTGAAAATAATAATGTTAAATATATGTGACATGTGAGTATGCGGATTCGTTTCAACCAAATTTTGTGCACGTATTACTTAACGTCTGGAAAGAAAAACTATGGAGATTAGAACGAGCAACCTCATGCTGGTGTGGGAGTGACAACGTGGAGACAGAATAGGTATAGGAAGAGATGGATATAAAGAGAGGGGGAAGGAGGAGATGGACACTGATCGTGGAGAGGAGTAGGTTGATAGGAAGAGGGCGAGGAGGATATTGAAATTGCCAGAGGAAGGGAAGAGAAAGGAGGCAGGAGGAGATGGTCAGAGAGATGTGGAAGAGGAAATAGACAGAGAAAGGTAAGAGGAGACATACAGAGAGAGAGGGGAGGAGGAAATCGACTGAGGAAGGGAGAGGAGGAGATGGAGAGAGACAGGGTGTGAGGGCAGAGTAGGTACCAGAGGTATGGAAGAGATACAGGGGCGTGTCAAGATGTATTTAGAGGGAGATGGGAAGACTGACAGAGAATGGAGAGTGGCGAAGGAGGTAGAACTGAGGGAGGGGGAGAAGTAGACGAACATGGTGGGGGAGAGGGTGGCAGAGGAGATGAACAGAGAGAGGGGAAAGGAGGAGACTCACTTGTAGAATTGTATTAAACACACAACTGTGTAATGTGAGGTGCTCAGCTAATGGTTATATATAAGAGCTCTAAGTTTATTGATGTCTTAAAGCTGCTCAATGGAAACTACGAAGAAGTTTTGCACAGACGTGTAGGGCAGTGTCTCTAGTGCGCCTATCGAGTGCATAACGTCGCCCTTATCAGTTCTGAGTGCTCAGTGAGCCCACAGAGGTGCCTGCAAAATAGTGTCTCCCGTCAAATATGGTTGCCTGCTCAGGAATGTCGCCTGATTTCATGCAGCCCACATAACTAAACTGCTGTGCATTTCTTACTTTACCACAATTAATGGCCGCTTACTGCAGGGGCAATGAAGACGCTCCTGCATTGTTTTCTATGAGAAGTGCTTGATAACCCACCACACAGCCCAGACTCTACTCCCTCTGAGTTTAATCTCTGCTCTCATGAATCGCTGATAATGAAGAGAACATTTTGGTACAGAGAACGTAGATAATTGTGGAAAGTTCAACGGCTGCCTTCTATGACGAGGATATTATAAAGTTGGTACAATGCTGCAACAGATGTCTCAGTCGAAGCTGCGAATATGTTGAGAAGTACATCATTATTCCCAAATGTCCTATCAATACCTGCTTTCTGTACTTTTTTCGTATAACTTCTCAATGCATTTCGTCCAATTCATCGCAACTCATTCTCTTATATAGTCTACCCCCTCTTAAGCTAACTTAAATCTACGGAGATCAGATGCATAAACTAAGGGACGAGGCCATGAAGCAGCACAAAACAATTAACACAAACAGCAATGACGAAAAATGCAAATTGGCAAAGCAAGCAGCAGTATTTCTAAATTAGCAAAGCAAATGCAACATTACAACTAATATGAGCCAATGTGCCGCAATAAGAAAAAATAAATCAGTAGTAAAACTGGCTTAACAGAGTAATACAAAGAGAAATTCAGTAGCACTATGCCTGGAAAACAGGAGCAGGAAATACTATAACTTATATCTAACCATGACAAAGCTCAAGCAGAAAAAATAGTACACTAGAGACAACAAATGCCTATTGACATCTTAATGTCTATGTAATTAAAGTGGTGCACCACAAATTATTCTACAAAAGAAATTACCAAGTACTTGAAAAGAAAATTATGTTTGCATGTGATGTTTAAAGCTTTCCCGGCCTACTGATTGATCCATAAAAACACGGGAGAACTGCCGGATATCAGTAACGTCCTACCACAATTATGTACGCAGTTACTGTTATTTGTCCCTTCTTTTAGTTCTTTCCTTTCCAAGTGCTCCTTTTTCGAAGAATGTGGACCATAAAATTATTGTTTAATAGATCTGTTGACAGAAAGTGTTCACATTAGCAAATGCATTTAATTTTATTTTATAAAACCAATGCTGCAACACAGCTGGAAGATAGATATCAAATGAAATAAGCAATTACGCAAAGCAAAGCATAAAAACATCATTCAATAGCTATGTGGCATTGCATTAGTCAGTAGAAGTTCTCTCATCTCTCGTATAAAGACACTTGTCATAATCAGGTTTCCCGGTGTAAGAATATTTCCCATCAATTTATAAGCATTTCAGTAAGTAGCTCAAAATACGATATGGTTCCAAGTAATGAGCGTGTCGTTTTTGCGATGCTTTCTACAGAGGAATGTCAATAGCGAGGTTAATGGTCTCTTTTTTTTCTCCACCTAATGGTTTCTCTCCAGGCGACTCGCACAGCTGGTCGCCCATAACGCATTACGTCAAGGTTACTTAGCTTTCTTACCGAAATATTTACGACACCAGTTTGAACTATAGTGACAGTCCCATATAAAAAATTTCACAGGTCGAGAATTTGCGTTGGAAATGTCTAGAAACAAATTCCTATAAATATAAGTTTCCAAAGAATTTTCGTCGGCATTGTAATACATTCACGCATTTACACACATTTCACAACTCTCAAAGTACGATCCTTGGTTTCCAACATCCTTTTTCACAAATCAGCGTCCCTAACCACTACTCATTATTCCTTACCTTATTACACATATACATATTCGTCGACACTTCTTCAATATTCCATCATAACAGATACGTAGCATAATCAAATTCCTCATATAGCACCAGTTTATTGATCATAAACATACCTCAACAGCATAACACACATCGTCATCGTAATAATAACTTCATAAAACCTCAGCCAAATCTCAAAATCGTCGTAGCTTCCTCCAATAATTTCAAAACGTAAAAAAAAATTCTCTGCTCATTTCAATAGTGTCATCTGCCTCAAACGTACTTTAAAAATCATGATCCCATACCAAACACATCATTCAAAGCTCTCATAGTATCACAATGGTTCCGAAAAATATATGAACAGTTCACAAAGTGCAAACAAAACGCAATTTCATAAGTGTGAAGTTATCCAACTGTGTAATTACGTAAACATCTGTCACTGATGTAGTAAAATAAATGTTTGTCTCTCTCAGTTAAATGATCAGGTAGCTGTGTAAAAGAAATATGGTACCGATGTATAAAGCTGTATAAGCAAATACCATATTATCTAGGGCTCCTTGTGCTTGCCAAACACATGGCACACGAAGTAGGCGTGTACCCACTGAGGATTAATGTAATTATACCCTCAGGTGTTACAGATTACAGCAATGGAATGAAATGTATCAACCAAAACTTTCTTTGTAATTCAAAAATCATTAAAAATAAATGTTTTAAGTACAAAATTAATCACTCAAATACGAATATTGCCGCGCTAAATTGTGCGTCTTGTTGTAACATAATCTCTGTCACTACTTAAGGATAAAAATGTGCCAAGTGTCGTAATTATCGTCATCCGTCAGCAAAGTTCTGTGGAAATCAATGTACTTACCTCGTAATAAACAAAAGCGTATAGATATAGTAGTTATTACGTACAGTACCGTGATCAAGAAAGTACTACACTGTAACGTATTGTTGTTCTACGAAAAAGGCTGTCTCATTGTAGCTATACTACAAAAGTTACTACTAAAACATGTTTTACTTTCCACATGAGTTCAGAAAAACTGTGCAGACATAAAACATCTACAGCACAAAACCAATAATATAAATTGTGTCACTCATTAGTAGCGTCGTGATATAATCGTGTAGCTGTCAAATAAACTAACCACTGTGTCACCTGGTATCTCTCAGAAAGCACTTTAAATCCATAATGTGTTTTCAAGTAAACCAAAATGATGCAGTAAAATATTATTAGCAGTACTGGTATATGTTCTAAGTATATAAGCCTTATAGTCGTTACATAATCGTGTAACTAACAAGCAAGAATGTACAAATAACAACACTGTGTCGTCTGTTCACTATAACAATGCACTCGTAATTTCTGTTTAAATAAGTTCTCTTGGTTCTTGACTGGATAGTTAACTTTAGAACATAGTTGCACGTTAACAGTTTCTCAGTATGACAAAGCATACTAGAAATGTGAAGTGAAATGTTTTATGGCAAAGACAAAGTTAAAAAGCAGATTAACTTTCAATAAACGGTTTTACATGTGAAATGTGGTGTAAACCTTTACTCTTCCTAGTACGCAGAGTTTCAACTTCAACGCAATTATCATGTGGTATACGTCGGACTGTGTAAGGTCCATTGTAAATCAGAAACAGTTTGTGACTCAAGTGTTTCTTCTTATGTGACAATGAATGAGGTTTAATGAGAAATTACTGACCAATATATAATTTATTTGTATTTGCTTGACCGTGTAGTTTTCTCCTTTTGTCTGCTGCAGAATTTATATTTTTAATAGCCAAATCAGTTATGTCTTTGTGTCAAAGTTTACGTGAATTCGGAAAAGGTAGAATATGTCTGATTCTGTTCGGTGGTTCTTCATTCTTCAGTACAAGAATAGGTGGAAAAGCAGTGGAGTCATGAGGCATTTCATTCAGCACGTTTTGAAATAAGTGTAAATATCTGTCCCAATGCTGATGCTTTCTGTGACAATAAAGTCTGCAAAGCTTATTGATTTCTTTCATAATCCGTTCAGACGGGTTACAATGTGGTAAGTGCAATGAAATAAAAACAGGTTTGATTTTATGGTTCCGAAGGATGCACGACCAAACAGCAGATCTGAATTGCGGTCCGTTATCTGAAATGACTTTACTAACGAGTCCAACTACAAGTAAGAAATTTTTAAGAAATGTGTTGGATACAGACCGTCCAGTGGCTTTACGTAACGGAGTGAAAGAAACAAATTTTGAAGTAAGTTCAACAGCGACTAGAACGTACAAAAATCCATTAGATGTTGTGACAAGGGGTTCCAAGATATCAACAGCAGCAAATTCTTTTAATTTAGAAGGAATGATAGGAAACAAAGGAGCACGATGTGAGACAGTAAATGGTTTAGCCTTTTGACATTGTTTACAAATAGACAAGACTCTTCGAATTCTCTTTTCCATATTGTTAAAATAATAAGTCGTTCGAAGAATATGATAACATTGCCCTGGACCAAAATGTGCTTAGCTGAAATGAATGTACCAAATGAAGTTATTAACAAAATCGTCTCGAATGCAAAGTACCCACAACTTGTCATCAACAGTGCAGCGTTTGAAGAGTATGTTGTTTCTAACCAGATAATAATGCCGAATCTGAGTGTGTGTCTTTTCATGCCATTTACTTTTGATGTCTTTCCAAATCGGATCTTTATCTTGTTCATGAGCAATGTCCTTTGAAGATGTGGTGATGAAGTTTTCAAAGGCGACTTTCTGAATGTAAAGAATACTGAAATTTTTCTCGAGGTTGCCTTCTGTGTAACTTTTCTCAAGCCCAGCCGGTGCGCGTGACAGTGCGTCCGCAACAATGTTCTCTTTGCCAGGAATGTAGACTATTGGAAAGTGGAATTCTTGCAGAAACAATGCCCAACGTTTTTTAACATGTCATGATTTAATTTTAAAGACATAAAAATTGTAATGCGCGGTGATCACTGTATACTTTTACGTGCTTACGAGAAAAAAAGAAACGGAATTTCTTAAATGCCCAAACGATAGCTAAAGCTTCTAATTAAGTAACGGAATAATTCTTTTTCAGATTTTGTTTGCACTCGGCTGGCAAAAGCAATGGTTTTCTGAACAGTAGTGTCATTTTCTATGGCTTCTTGAAATAAATGGGCACTAAGACCGACTTTAGAAGAATCCGTGCTAAGGCAGAAATCTTGTGACAGATCTGAATGAGCTAGTATTGGTGCGTTAAGTAGTGATTCTTTCAAAGAATTGAATTCCAACTTTGCTTGTTCGTCCCAGTTCCAAATAGCATTTTTTTCCAGTGAGAGAACAAAGTTTTGGTGTAACCAGAATTTGCATATTCAGAAAACGACGGTAAAAATTTGAGAGACCTAGAAAACTTCGGACTTGTTTTTTTGTGGATGGAACTGGAATGGCTCTGATTGCTTCTAACTTTTCAGGATCCGGCTGAATGCCTTCAGAAGAAATAATATGTCCCAAAAACTTAAACATTGTCCTACCGAATTCCGACTTTTCCAAGTTAACTTTAATTTCAGATTCTGCAAAAATATGTTACACGCTGTTGAGGGTGCGATTAGCTTGTTCCAATGAGGCTTCTGCTATCAGAATATCATCCACATATAAGGTGATGTGACATTTTAAGAACTCATGTAATATGGAATTTAGCCCACGAATGAATGCTGCCGAAGAAATGCTCCAACAAAAAGAAAGTTTTCGAAATTGATAACAAACGCCGAAACAAAGAAAAGCTGTGTATTTTCTACATTTTGGATGAAGTTCGATCTAATAAAAGCTGGATCTGTCAATTTTTCTTCTCAACAACATGTAATGGATTCTTGTATGAGCTTACTGCAGGCTCAATAATTCCCTCGCCAAGAATAGATTGTATTTCTGTTCTAACACGGTCCCTATAATGTGCTGGAGATGAAGTTCGATCTAATAAAAGCTGGATCTGAGATCAATAGAAGACAACACTTTTACACCATTAAAATTTTGAAGAAGTTCTTCCAACGTTTGCGGCCTGTCTGTTTCAAGAATGATAATAGTATTAATTTGTCTCCAATCTAAGACAAGCCTGATCGGTCAATTTTTCTTCTCAACAACAACATGTAATGGATTCTTGTATGAGCTTACTGCAGGCTCAATAATTCCCTCGCCAAGCATAGATTGTATTTCTGTTCTAACACGGTCCCTATAATGTGCTGGAATTACGTATGGTTTAACAAAAAATTTAGTATGCTCACGAACACGAAATTGGTATTGAAATCGCTTGATTGTTCCTGTTTTGTGAGTAAAAACTGTGGAATGTGCTTGTAAAATCTCAAAAAGGTCCTGCCTATCAGTGTCATTACAATTCTCAAATTTTTTAATTTTATTCTGAATTAACTCATTAGTATCAAATATGTCGTCGATATCATCCCTGTCAGTACTTGCAGAGTGATTATTAGTGTCTAGTTCAGTCGAAAATCCCAATTTTTTGTCTAACAGAAGGTAAAGCCGATTAATTTCTTCGTCATGGTTTGAGAGCCAACCTTCAAATTTCAAAGCTATTGACTTACCTTCTTTCTCTAAACTTATTTCAGCATCGTGAAAGATTAAGATTGCTTTTCATTCATTCAAAAAGTCTACTCCAAATATAATTTCCGTCGACAATAATGGCACAATTAGGAAGTTCACAGAGAAGCTGTGGCTTTGACAGACGAATTCTAAGTTGGTTTGTTGGCGTACAGCTACACTTTTTCCAACGATTGCACCTTGTAATTTAATCTTACGTAACTGAACTGTGGGGCAATCGTTCGATTTGTTGCATTTGCTAAAGGCTATTTCACTAATTATTGAAATAGGACTCCCAAAGTCAAGTACTGCCGTAAATTTTACGTTATTTACTGTAATGTGAATCACAGGATATGCAATGTTGTTATGTTTTACGTCGTGTTCCTGGAGTAATGTGTCCCAAATGTCCTCAATTTTTACGTAATTACTAGCCACAGCAGCTACGTCGTCAGCCTCGTATGTACGATTTGTGGCTTCCAGCAGTGCGAGTCATTGTCTGTCTCTTTGTTGTTGCGCGTCGTTATTGGGATTAGGACCACCTAACTTCTACAAATTCACCTTGACGAGAAGGCCCTGTCCTGTTTGAAGCTCGCCAGTTCTGATGGAATTCACGTCTGTCGTTTTGTCGGTAGTTTACATAGTTTCTTGTTTGTCGGTCATGTGGTGGAGAACTTCTCCCGGAATCGTAACTACGTGGTGGACCGTTGCGTCTGACGTTATTCTGTCTCCCCTGATAATAATTATTTTGGTTCCCACATTGTCTGTTTCTCTGATTGTCTCTGCGATTGCACCTTGTAATTTAATCTTACGTAACTGAACTGTGGGGCAATCGTTCGATTTGTTGCATTTGCTAAAGGCTATTTCACTAATTATTGAAATAGGACTCCCAGAGTCAAGTACTGCCGTAAATGTTACAGCAACTAAAACACCTACTTGGGCGTCATTACCGCGGAGAAGTGATCTTCCCCTGTAATTGTTACTACTTTGCCAACGGTTGTCATACGGGTGGTGTCTGTTTTGGTCACGATTTACGTTGTAAGAATAGCCTTGTCATGTTCAGTTATTATTCCTTTCGTCCGGAATTGTGACGGATGTGACCTGTAATTGTTGTGTTCCTGGTTTCGCGTATCGCGAATGTCAGTGTCAATTTTCAATTCTTATAACAGTAACTGAAAAGCTTCAGTGTCGTCTTTGCAACGTCCTTCCGAAATAACATATCGTAAATGTTCAGGAAATTTGATTAAACAAATGCGGATGAGTTCTGAGGGGCTGTATGGGTTTGACAGGTACTGATTCTTGTGAAACATGTCTTCAAAATATTCCAAAAGACTGGAAAATTCAGATTGTTGGAAATGTTTTATCATTATGCTATGCTATGTTTTACTCGGCCTAGTGTAGCTTGAGACCAATATGCTGAGAGATGGGCATGATAAACTTCTCCTTCACTGTGACAATCGTGAATGACCGATCGCATTCTTACAGCTGGTTCATTCTCTAAATAGTCACACATAAATTCTAATCTGTGCTCTAACGACCAGTTGGGCGGAAAACAATGACGGAATTGATGAAGCCACGCTTGTGGATGAATGTCGTTGCCAGAATTCTTAAATGTTTTGAATTTACGAGTAGTAATAAACAGTCAACAGTCAAAATCATAATGTCGGTGAGTCGCATGTCGGTGATTGTTACGTCGTTTCGGCGGTTCCATCTCAAAATTCGGTGTACCTTGATAATTTCTTTCATAATTTCCGAAGTGCCCTGTGTTATTATTTTGTGGCTGTTCCGTATTTCTATGTCCCTCTTCTCGTGTTGGAGCGCGAGTGTCCTCTGAAATAAGTAATTCTTGTATTACTTGTGCCAACTGATCTTGTACCCCCGGATTTCTCTTTTGTGTTACGTATTAATTTGATTCTGATTTTGATTGAATTTCTTAATTTGTTCATACTCTTCTCTGTCATTAAAGACTACATGTCTAGTGTCATTCAGATTATCATCTACTTCCGTAGATAAATTACGTATCTGATCCGAAAGTTCGACTACTTTCTCTGATAATGAACAAATTTCTTCCACGTGTCTTTCTGAACCAATTTTCAGAGTATCTATTGTGTCCTTTCAGTCCTTAAGTCTATTGATAGTGACCGGGCCAAATATCTCACGAAATATGCATCAAAAGAAAAAAACTACAAAGAACGAAACCTGTCTAGCTTGAAGGGGGAAACAAGATGGCGTTATGGTTGGCCCGCTAGATGGAGCTGCCATAGGTCAAACGGATATCAACTGCGTTTTTTTAAATAGGTACCCCCATTTTTTTATTACACATTCGTGTAGTACGTAAAGAAATATGAATGTTTTAGTTGGACCACTTTGTGATAGATGGCGCTGTAATAATCACAAACATATGGCTCACAATTTTTGACGAACAGTTGCTAACAGGTAGATTTTTTAATTAAAATACAGAACGTAGGTACGTTTGAACATTATATTTCGGTTGTTCCAGTGTGATACATGTACCTTTGTGAACTTATCATTTCTGAGGACGCATGCTGTTTCAGTGTGATTACCTGTAAATACCACATTAATGCCATAAATGCTCAAAATGGTGTCCGTCAACCTCAATGCATTTGGCGATACGTGTAACGACATTCCTCTCAACAGCGAGAACTTCGCCTTCCGTAATGTTCGCACATGCGTTGACAATGCGCTGACGCATATTGTCTGGCGTTGTCGGTGGATCACGATAGCAAATATCCTACAACTTTCCCCACAGAAAGAAATCCGGGGACGTCAGATCCGGTGAACATGCGGGCCATGGTAATGTGCTTCGACGACCAATCCACCTGTCATGAAATATGCTATTCAATACGGTTCAACCGCACGCGAACTATGTGCCGGACATCCATTATGTTGGTAGAACATCGCAATTCTGTCATGCAGTGAAACATCTTGTAGTAACATTGGTAGAACATTACGCAGTAAATCAGCATACATTGCACCATTTGGATTGCCATCGATAAAATGGCAGCCAATTATCCTTCCTCCCATAATGCCGCACCGTACATTAACCCGCCAAGGTCGCTGATGTTCCACTTGTCGCAGCCATCGTGGATTTTCCGTTGCCCAATAGTGCATATTATGCCGGTTTACGTTACCGCTGTTGGTGAATGGCGCTTCGTCGCTAAATAGAACGCATGCAAAAAATCTGTCATCGTCCCGTAATTTCTCTTGTGTCTAGTGGCAGAACTGTACACGACGTTCAAAGTCATCGCCATGCAATTCCTGGTGCATAGAAATATGGTAAGGGTGCAATCGATGTTGATGTAGCATTCTCAACACCGACGTTTTTGAGTATCCCGATTCTCGCGCAATTTGTCTGCTACTATTGTACGGATTAGCCGCGACAGCAACTAAAACACCTACTTGGGCATCATCATCTGTTGCAGGACGTGGTTGACGTTTCACATGTGGCTGAACACTTCCTGTTTCCTTAAATAATGTAACTATCCGGCAAACGGTCCGGACACTTGGATGATGTGGTCCAGGATACCGAGCAGCATACATAGCACACGTCTGTTTTTCATTTTGATCACAATAGCCACACATCAACACGATATCGACCTTTCCCGCAATTGATAAACGGTCTGTTTTAACACGGGTAATGTATCACGAAGCAAATACCGTCCGCACTGGCGGAATGTTACGTGATACCACGTACCTATACGTTTGTGACTATTGCAGCGTCATCTATCACAAAGCGAAAAAAGTGGTCCAACTAATTCATATTTCTTTGCGTACTGCACGAATATGTAATAAAAATGGGTGTTCCTATTAAAAAAAAACGCAGTTGATATGCGTTTGACCTATGGCAGCGCAATCTAGCTGGCCAGCCACAGTGCCATCTGGTTTCCCCCTTCAAGCTAGACATGTTTCGTTCTTTGAAGTTTTTTCGTTTGACGCTTATTTAGTGAGATATTTGGCTTGGTCACGATCAATGGACCACCCTGTATATGCGGACTGAAGTGACGAATGAAAATTTGTTTCAAGGCTTAGAGTCGAACCTGCGTCTCCTGAACACCGGGCAGACGCGCTAACCACAACAGCACCCTGGCACAGTGGCTCTGCACGACTGCACGGACTACCCCTCTCAATCCACATTCTCATTGACGCCTCAGTCCACTTGAATTCCGCTGAACTCGAGCGGCGTTCATTTAATTAAAGAACGTATGCGTGGATTTAAGGCAGGATCCCCCGTTTCGTTCTATGCTGAGGAGTTTTTCCGGAGAGCCTCTGCAAAGCTGTTCAAAATTAGGGGGAATACCAAGTGGGTTGAGGTGTGAGTTGGATATTGGACGGATGAGGGGCCGCGCTACATTAGTCCCTGCGGTTATGCAAAGCCACCGCACGAGAGTGGTGTAGTGATTAACGCATCTGCCTAGTAAACAGGAGACCTGGCTTCGAATCCCGGCCTTAGTACTAATTTTCATTCGTCGCTTCAATTTGCATATATACACCATAGATGTCCGAGACTTAAAAAGGGCTCTGGAACCATTGAGTTTCTTCTCAGCCTCTACCACCTTGTAGCACACCTACTTAATGGCAGAGACTAGGCGTATCTGAGCTACTTCTTAACGAACACAGCTGGGAACCACATGTGCTTTTCTGGAGCATCTTGTACTGTATGAGGTGGTAGTTTAATAAGTATCTTACACCATTGCGGCATTAGTTCATAGGTTTGGAGTAATCTATGTTGCTTATAAGTCGAATGACATTTTATTTTCTTCGGTTAAGATGCATCAACCACAGAGGTTGGTGAAATTAAGCTAACCTTCGAAAGTATTTAAGCGTTCTGAGTTTTCTTGTAACAACCTACACACTAGTATCACTGAAGCGGTTTCTAGATGAAAACTGATGGAGACCCGATACCGCTACTATGTGGATTTTTTTGGATACTTTGGTAAGAACCGATGCTCAGTACTGAGGCCAAAGACAGATCCAGGAAAGCTACGTGATGGGAAGTGAAATAACAAACATGAAGTCACAGTGAAGGCAACTCATCATGCAAATCCTTACACCCATCTTGTCAACCCCTAACCAAATAGTTATGCAGCAGGCTGTGGCAGATTATCCCCAGTTACTTGGCAAGCGTGCCACAGACAGGAACAATAGGGCGTGTTAAAAAGGTACTCCATAGTTTCAGTGGCAGTAGTTTGGATCAAAACAAGAAAAAATGTCAGAAAATGTTGGCTCTGAAACACATACCTTAAGAGCTACGAGCACTTGTTTATACTCGCTACTGTGAAACACATCTCTTTCACAAAATTTTGAAAAACACAGCTCTCAGTCGCGAACACAATTAATTGTAACCTAGGTTTTCGTGTCACAAGGGACATCTTTTTCGGACAAAATTAAAACTAAATGTTACAACATAACGTACAAAAAAATACGAAAGCTGCGGTCATACCTGACAGCATAGCTGCAAGCCACTGACTGTAGCAGAGGACACATGGCAGCCCCTAGTGAATTGCATCTTTGCTGCATTTTAGTTTAATTCTATCTGACACTGTCAGGTATGACAGCAGCTTTCGTATTTTTTGGTACGTTATGGTGTAACATTTAGTTTTAATTTTGTCCCGAGAAGGCGTCCCTTGTGACACCAAAACCTAGGTCACAAATTGATTGTGTTCGCGACTGAGGGCTGTCTTTTACAATATTTTGTATTATACAACAGTCGCTGATTGACATCTCTGTTACTACAAACTCTTTGTTGTTACGAACCATCTGCAGAATGTAGTGAGCAAACGAGTAAACAAATAAAAACACCTTGCTGTGTTACTGCGTCAGTTAGTGTCGTCGTAACTACAGTCTGCGTCACTTCTGCTGTGCAGCGATCTACGTTAATTTAAGTATTAACTGTATTTTTCTTACTTGTCACTTCTCCTTCCATGTGTTTTTGCTGTTAGGAAGCTTTAATTGTCGAGTGCTTATAATAGTGTTCCATAGGTTTCGTGTTTGTTTTGAATACAGTCAGAGAGAGTCCCTTTAGTCAGCCATAGTGTCAGTAGTGCTAGTGTTTGTTTCCACTACAGTCCAGAGACAGGTAGTCCTATTTTCATTGTTTTCTACAAGAAGTGTCTTGTAACCACAGTTTACTCAATAATCAGCCGCCGTTAGTGAATTAACAGTCTAGTTAAAAGTTGATCAACTTCTACAGTAAATTCATTTCTGAGAATGCATAGGATGTGTGACTGCTGTGTACGGACGTAGGAGGAGCTGCCCACTGTTCGCGAAAAGCTGAACGTGTTGATGGCCGCGGTCAGCCGTCTACAGGCTGCTGCCTAGGAGTGTAGCGGCAATGGGGAGTCTGGTGCGTCGCATGGGCTTCACCCACTGTCCCTGCTGTCGAAACATCTTTGCAAGTACCCGGCGCGGTTGGGCCACCCTCTCCCCAAGGGGAGTGGCGGGTTCAGCGGCGTTCGCGGCGCACGAGGCGGAGGGTCAATGTGGAGGCTGGTCGTGTGGCATCGCCCGCTCTGTCTGTGAGTGGACATGTGGCCGCTCCTTCAGCAAGATCCGAGCAGGCGCATGGGGGGAGGGGTATATTAGTTATTGGGAGCTCCAATGTTAGGCGGCTGATGGAGCCTCTTAGGGAAACAGCGGAAAAGAAGGCCAGTGTTCACTCTGTCTGCTTGCCGGGGGGTCTCATCCGAGATGTGGAGGAGGCCCTACCGGCGGCGATAGAGAGCACTGGGTGCACCCGACTGCAAATTTTTACTCATGTCGGCACCAATGACTCCTGCCGTCTGGGTTTAGAGGTCATCCTCAGTTCGTACAGGCGGTTGGCGGAGTTGGTGAAGGTGGAAAGCCTCGCTCGCGGGGTGGAATCTGAGCTAACTATTTGTAGTATCGTTCCCAGAACCGATCGCGGTCCTCTGGTTTGGAGCCGAGTAGAAGTCTTGAACCAGAGGCTCAGACGATTCTCCGGACATCTGGGGTGCAAATTTCTTGACCGCCGCAATCCGGTGGAGAAATGTACGGTCCCCCTGAATAGGTCAGGCGCGCACTACACGCCGGAAGCGGCTACAAGGGTAGCAAACTACGTGTAGAGTGCACATGGGAATTTTTTAGGTTAGAGAATTCCCTCCCTAGGCACGACAAGACGCCTCCTGAGACGCGGCAAGGTAGGAGTAGGCAAAATGCAACAGGGAATAACAATATTAACGTGCCAATAGCAAACTTCAGGAGCGTCTATAGAAAGGCCCCAGAACTGCTATCATTAATAAACGGTCACAATGGCCACATAGTACTAGGGACAGAAAGTTGGCTGAAACCATACGTAAACAGTAATGAAATCCTAAACTCAGATTGGAATGTATACCGCAGAGACAGGTTGGACAGTGAAGGGGGAGGCGTGTTTATAGCGATAAGAAGTGCAATAGTATCGAAGGAAATTGACGGAGATCCGCAATGTGAAATAATTTGGGCGAAGGTCACGCTTAAAGCAGGCTCAGGCATGGTAATTGGATGTCTCTATAGGCCCCCTGGCTCAGCAGCTATTGTGGCTGAGCACCTGAAGGATAATTTGGAAAATATTTCGAGTAGATTTCCCCACCATGTTATAGTTCTGGGTGGAGATTTTAATTTGTCGGATATAGACTGGGAGACTCAAACGTTCATAACGGGTGGCAGGGACAAAGAATCCAGTGTAATTTTTTTAAGTGCTTTATCTGAAAACTACCTTGAGCAGCTAAACAGAAAATCGACGCGTGGCGATAACATATTAGACCTTCTGGTGACAAACAGACCCGAACTATTTGAAAGAGTTAACGCAGAACAGGGAATCAGCCATCATAAAGCGGTTACTGCATCGATGATTTCAGCCGTAAATAGAAATATTAAAAAAAGTAGGAAGATGTTTCTGTTTAGCAAAAGTGAAAAAAAGCAGATTTCAGAGTGCCTGGCGGCTCAACACAAACGTTTTGTCTCAAGTGCAGATAGTGTTGAGGATCAGTGGACAAATTTCAAAAACATCGTACAATATGCGTTAGATGAGTATGTGCCAAGCAAGATCGTAAGAGATGGAAAAGAACCACCGTGGTACAACAACCGAGTTAGAAAACTGCTGCGGAAGCAAAGGGAATTTCACAGCAGACATTGACTTAGCGAAAGCCTTGCAGACAGACAAAAATTACGCGAAGCGAAATGTTGTGTGAGGAGGGCTAGGCGAAAGGCGTTCAATGAATTCGGAAGTAAACTTCTATGTACTGACTTGGCTGAAAATCCTAAGAAATTTTGTTCTTATGTCAAAGCGGTAGGAGGATCAAAACAAAATGTCCAGACACTCTGTGACAAAAATGGTACTAAAACAGAGGATGACAGACTAAAGGCCGAAATATTAAATGTCTGTTTCACAGAGGAAGACTGCACTGTAGTTTCTTCTCTAGATTGTTGCACAGATGACAAAATGGTAGATATCGAAAAAGATGACAGAGGGATAGAAAAACAATTAAAATCGCTCAAAAGAGGAAAGGCCGCTGGACCTGTTGGGATACCAGTTCGATTTTATACAGAGTATGCGAAGGAACTTGCCCCCTTTCTTGGAGCGGTTTACCGTAGGTCTCTAGAAGAGCGTAGCGTTCCAATGGATTGGAAAAGGGCACAGGTCATCCCACTTTTTAACAAGGGACGTCGAACAAATGTGCAGAACTATAGACCTGTATCTCTAACGTCGATCAGTTGTAGAATTTTGGAACACGTATTATCTTCGAGTCTAATGACTTTTCTGGATACTAGAAATCTACTCTGTAGGAATCAGCATGGGTTTCGAAAAAGACGGTTGTGTGAAACCAAGCTCGCGCTATTCGTCCACGAGACTCAGAGGGCCATAGACACGCGTTCACAGGTAGATGCCGTGTTTCTTGACGTTTGCAAGGCGATCGATACAGTTCCCCACAGTCGTTTAATGAACAAAGTAAGAGCATATGGACTATCAGGCCCATTGTGCGATTGGATTGAAGAGTTCCTAGATAACAGAAGGCAGCATGTCATTCTCAATGGAGAGAAGTCTTCCGAAGTAAGAGTGATTTCAGGTGTGCCGCAGGGGAGTGTCGTAGGACCGTTGCTATTTACAATATACATAAATGACCTGGTGGATGACATCGGAAGTTCACTGAGGCTTTTTGCGGATGCTGCTGTGGTATATAGAGAGGTTGTAACAATGGAAAATTGTACTGAAATGCAGGAGGATCTGCAGCGAGTTGAGGCATAGTGCAGGGAATGGCAATTGAATCTCAATGTAGACAAGTGTAAAGTGCTGCGAATACATAGAAAGAAAGATTCCTTATCATTTAGCTACAATATAGCAGGTCACCAACTAGAAGCAGTTAATTCCATAAATAATCTGGGAGTACGCATTAGGAGTGATTTAAAATGGAATGCCCATATAAAATTAATCGTCGGTAAGGCAGATGCCACACTGAGATTGATTGGAAGAATCCTAAGGAAATGCAATCCGAAAGCAAAGGAAGTAGGTTACATTACGCTTGTTCGCCCGCTGCTTGAATACTGCTCAGCAGTGTGGGGTCCGTACCAGATAGGGTTGATAGAAGAGATAGAGGAGATCCAACGGAGAGCAGCGCGCTTCGTTACAGTATCATTTGGTAATCGCGAAAGCTTTACGGAGATGATAGATAAACTCCAGTGGAAGACTCTGCAGGAGAGACGCTCAGTAGCTCGGTATGGGCTTTTGTTGAAGTTTCGAGAACATACCTTCACCGAAGAGTCAAGCAGTATATTGCTCCCTCCTACGTATATCTCGCGAAGAGACCATGAGGATAAAATCAGAGAGATTAGAGCCCACACAGAAGCATACCGACAATCCTTCTTTCCACGAACAATACGAGACTGGAATAGAAGGGTGAACCGATAGAGGTACTCAAGGTACCCTCCGCCACACACCGTCAGGTGGCTTGCGGAGTATGGATGCAGATGTAGATGTAGATGTAGATACAGCAGACCTTCTAATTTAATCTGCTTGCTATTTCGTACTACCTGCTCTTGTGAGTCTCGCAAAAAGGGATGCTCAAAATGATGTCCACGTTCCGCAAGGAATAATAAGCTTCCATTATACGAGAAAGTGCAAAGAGAAAACTGCAATGTTAAATGCTTTCCAAAAACTTATCTAAACTCAAACTGGTTCCGTTACAACTAGTGTATGTACTGCATTTATCCAGATCTGTGAATACGTTTACATTAAAAGCAACACTAACAGAGGTTTCCTACATGCTGGAGTACAACAGAACAGCGTATCCTCATTTCTTTGCTGAATTCTTTAAATCTTTCGTAACAGCAAAGAGCTTGCAGTACAAGATATGTATTCCGCAGTAGCGAAGAAGAACAAGTGCTCAAAGCTCTTAAGGTACGCAATTTAGAAGTCTTTACTCGACATTTTGTTTTGTTTTCTGCTTTATTACCGAAATAGGAAACAATTTTTTAACACCTTCCATTATTCAAAAATATTCTTACAGAGCTGTTATCTCTTGTGTTGAACAGTATGATGATTCTGTGATTCGTGGCTGCATTTATCCAGATACCTAAATGTAAATTTCGTGTAAATATTTTATACTGTGTGGCAGCCACAGCCTCACACACAACAAGGATAGTTGTAGAACACTAAGATTTAACACCTCATGGGTGAAGCAGTGGCCAAGATAGGCAGCAGATCTTTTTGTCTCCGTTTGTTGAGATGTCTCTTCGCAGACAATAAAAAGAATCCTATAGTGTCACGAAGAGTGTACTTGTTCGTAGTCCTACACCAACATCCTGTTGTTCCTATACCAGTGTCCATTCTTGTTATTAATTCATGGAATGTACTGGCAAATTTAACGCTTTAAATCGCTAAATCTATACTATTTTGTGTTTCGTTAGCATGTACAAGAAATGCAGCAAGAGATCTTGCTTAGCCTAGTTTTTAACAAACAAGTGTGCAGGAGTGTCCCAATCCTGTTTGTCTGTGCAATAGCTAAAGTAAACCCGGCATTTGTACTGAGAGAATGGGCGCGACACACAGCTACATACGTGAATTTATAGTTTCACGCTCACAGCAGACACCCTAAACACTCTCCTTCTATGATTTGGGGCCGAGTGTACGGCTCACTTCACAGGGAACGTCACCAGCTTTCAGGACAGTAGACGTTAATGAGGTCCTGTGAAGGATAGCCTCAGAAGAAAGCCCTCATGATGCGAGCTGTTGGTTCTTGGAGACATCTGAAGAGAGACGTGAATTACTGCCACATTAAGTGACAGACAGACTCAAATAAAAGATAAGACACTGTCGTAGTGTGTATGTTAGAAATGAGGAAGTGACATAGGACACGGTCGGTGGCAGAAAATGCACTGCAACACAAACGCTGCTTTAAACTCTCCCGTAACTAGCCTCAAGCCCAGCTGACGAAGGAGGAAGGAGTGGAGTAACACTGTTTTTTAAAGAAACTATTCCACCTATCCCAGGCGATAGTATATTGTGAGTGTAACTTTCCAAAGTAACTATGAGGCCTGCAACGATAGACAAAGCAGCGTGGGATTATGTCTTCTTACAGTGGCTGAAGAACGTGTAACTCAGGCACTTTTCTGTGTCACACAAGATCCACGAAGAAGCCACGACTGCAGCCCTATCGAGTCTCCTAACAAAGAGAGAGCTGATTATTTAATTTACTTTTCCCATCACTGATTCGAACTGCTTGGGAAATTGCAAAAAGAAAAGAAAAAAAACAGTCACAGGTTGACCAAATTATTAGTTCATGAATGACGTCGAAACTGTCGGTTTCGTCGACTTTCATGTTATCCACGTTTGATACGCAAAATATATGTCGAGAAATGAAAATAAATTTAGTTTGATTTGCAAATAATGTATTTCTTTATTTTTGTTAAAGATTACCCACGTATTCGCTTCATTTAATTTTCTTACCGACGGTGACTTCCAACGCATCTAGTACTTCCAGCAGCTCTATTTTTTGAGAACTGCGTTTGGTGGCTGGCAGTTTTACAGAGAGATTGTAAAATCCCCCTTTTGATACGCAAAATATATGTCGAGAAATGAAAATTGATTTAGTTTGATTTGCAAATAACGTATTTCTTTATTTTTGTTAAAGATTACCCACGTATTCGCTTCATTTAATTTTCTTACCAACGGTGACTTCCAATGGATCTAGTACTTTCAGCAGCACTATTTTTTGAGAACTGCGTTTGATGGACTGGCAGTTTTACAGACAGATTGTAAACTCCCCCGTACTAATCAGCCTATCCTGCTTGCGATATAAAATATGACCGTGGATTGCGTGTATACTTATGGAATTTTTCTAATTGGATAAGGCTACCTTTCCCGAAGAAGTAATACCGATAAGTACGGGGAAAGTGTACAACCGATATTTCTGATACAAAAGTCTACTAAAAAAAAGTAATTAAACCGAACAGGGCTACAATTTGGAAAAATGAAAGTTATTCTGTGCAATCGTTCACGAACAACACTGGACAGAAAATGGGTACCACAGATCATGAATCCAAAAGTTACACTAATGAACGAAAAGGAAATGATTACGGTCGCCAGTCCACTAGGGCGATTTACCTCCAAAATCCTGCACAAGATGATGGGAAAGAAAAACATTTATTATTAAACGCTGACGTGGTAACTGAAGGATGTCACGTTCTTTGTTTCTTTTTTTTTTGACACAAATTTTAAGTGAGTATGTAATGATAAAGAAAACTGAGAAGACATTTTTACGTCAAGTTTGCCAGTAAATTTTGAAAAATGTAATCGAGTAATGATTTGAAAATATCCACTTGAACCATATGTTAGTACTGAATTTCGTTACGTGAACAATGACTTTCAGAGACCTCAAACATAAAGAAATGGAAGCAGTTTTCACCTTGCAATTACTCAATTTTCAAATTGGATTTCATATTATTCTCTCAACAACTGAGCCTTTTTTACTGACTTGAAGAGAATTAAATACCAGAATACCTACCAAACCAAACAACCATGTGCTCCAAGCTATATGTAAAATAGATAAAACTTTCGCACTCTTAATTTGTGCATTTTCTTTAGATTTGGATTTTTACCAGTGATAGATTCTCAAACTTCGATTAGCATATAAGGAAAAAAGGGAACAATATCTGGGGGCAATGAGGACTCAATCGCCCTGAATTTAACTGATTATTATTCAAATAAGGCAACGGCCTTGCCGCAGAGGATACACCGGTCACCGTGAGACCACCGAAGTTTAGCGCTGTCGGGCGTGGCTGGCACTTGGATGGGTGACCATCCAGCCGCCATGAGCTGTTGCCATTTTTCGGGGTGCACTCAGCATCGTGATGCCAATTGAGGAGCTACTCGACCGAATAGTAGCGGCTCCGGTCATAGAAAGCCATCATAACGACCGGGAGAGCGGTGTGCTGACCACACGCCCATCCTATCCGCATTCTCAACTGAGGATGAAACGGCGGTCGGGTGGTCCCGATGGGCCACTTGTGGCCTGAAGACGGAGAGCTTTTTATTCAAATAAAGTTCATTAATCAACTCACATTCAGTTGTACTGCTGCGTTAGCCGTTAATACTTTCTACCAATGAACAGTCTTACTTCAGTGCTGTGTGTGCGACGAAACTCGTAGCCGACGACGAATCTGTGTTGCTGGAACTGCTGCTGTTGTTGAAAATGGTAGCATCTTGTGGGGCTACAGCTAATTACAGGAACGGGCAATTGTAATTAATACAGTCTCTTCCGCCCGTCTACTGTCCTTCCTCTTGCTACCAGTCATCTGACCGGCGTGAGTACATGATGCCGCCGAAAATGGTACTCTCTACTGCGAGAGCGTTAACACCACACTTTTTCGCACACTTAAGAGCGCTGGAACCCGTCTCTCGCTCTCTCTACGTGCTCTGCGCAACAACGCCCTACCCAAAGATTTTACAACGCACAAGCACTGCTATTATCGTTGGTAGTTGATGCAAATAACAGTTCCTTTTTCTTATTCCCTGAGCTTAAAAGTTTCACAGTGAAACAGAGATAAATACAATGAAATGTCAGCAGACTTCTACCTAAATGTACACATACAGTGAACCAATGTCCTTACTTATTAAAAGAAAGCATTTAAATTACAAGTAGTAACATACCATTAAATATATGTATATCTATACACCCCTGGAAATTGAAATAAGAACACCGTGAATTCATTGTCCCAGGAAGGGGAAACTTTATTGACACATACCTGGGGTCAGATACATCACATGACCACACTGACAGAACGACAGGCACATAGACACAGGCAACAGAGCATGCACAATGTCGGCACTAGTACAGTGTATATCCACCTTTCGCAGCAATGCAGGCTGCTATTCTCCCATGGAGACGATCGTAGAGATGCTGGATGTAGTCCTGTGGAATGGCTGGCCATGCCATTTCCACCTGGCGCCTCAGTTGGACCAGCGTTCGTGCTGAACGTGCAGACCGCGTGAGACGACGCTTCATCCAGTCCCAAACATGCTCAATGGGGGACAGATCCGGAGATCTTGCTGGCCAGGGTAGTTCACTTACACCTTCTAGAGCACGTTGGGTGGCAAGGGTTACATGCGGACGCGCATTGTCCTGTTGGAACAGCAAGTTCCCTTGCCGGTCTAGGAATGGTAGAACGATGGGTTCGATGACGGTTTGGATGTACCGTGCACTATTCAGTGTCCCCTCGACGACCACCAGAGGTGTACGGCCAGTGTAGGAGATCGCTCCCCACACCATGATGCCGGATGTTGGCCCTGTGTGCCTCGGTCGTATGCAGTCCTGATTGTGGCGCTCACCTGCACGGCGCCAAACACGCATACGACCATCATTGGCACCAAGGCAGAAGCGACTCTCATCGCTGAAGACGACACGTCTCCATTCGTCCCTCCATTCACGCCTGTCGCGACACCACTGGAGGCGGGCTCCACAATGTTGGGGCGTGAGCGGAAGACCGCCTAACGGTGTGCGGGTCCGTAGCCTAGCTTCATAGAGACGGTTGCGAATGGTCCTCGCCGATACCCCAGGAGCAACAGTGTCCCTAATTTGCTGGGAAGTGGCGATGTGGTCCCCTACGGCACTGCGTAGGATCCTACGGTCTTGGCGTGCATCCGTGCGTCGCTGCGGTCCGGTCCCAGGTTGACGGGCACGTGCACCTTCCGCCGACCACTGGCGACAACATGGGTGTACTGTGGAGACCTGACACCCCACGTGTTGAGCAATTCGGCGGTACGTCCACCCGGCCTCCCGCATGCCCACTATTCGCCCTCGCTCAAAGTCCGTCAACTGCACATACGGTTCACGTCCATGCTGTCGCGGCATGCTACCAGTGTTAAAGACTGCGATGGAGCTCTGTATGCCACGGCAAACTGGCTGACACTGACGGTGGCGGTGCACAAATGCTGCGCAGCTAGCGCCATTCGACGGCCAACACCGCGGTTCCTGGTGTGTCCGCTGTGCCGTGCGTGTGATCATTGCTTGTACAGCCCTCTCGCAGTGTCCGCAGCAGGTATGGTGGGTCTGACACACCGGTGTCAATGTGTTCTTTTTTCCATTTCCAGGAGTGTATATCGGCAGCAGGTGCATCCTGTATTTTCGGTGTTACAAGATAAAAGAGAGAAGCGGACGGAAGGGCACCATTAACATACGTTGTATAAAAGCTGACTTCAGGTAGGATAGCATTCGCCGAAGGATATTGTGTGCAGTGAGAGGAGGTTAGGCGGACGCCTGTGAAGAGGGGAGACAATGCATCCGGAAAGGTAGCTTCCCTGCGGCGGAGGGCACCCTTTAGCTCTCTACGTTAGTATTTGAAGAAAATCTAGAGCACCTGACCGTCGCTCCCACGTCCTGAATAATTTTTTCTACGGAACACTTACATGTCTCGGCTAGCGAGCAGCAAGAGGCTTTGTGGTGGGAGCAACGCCTCATTCTGTCCATAGGAAGACAATGATCACTGGACACCATGGTCTCTGTGAAAGCAACGGCGAGAGATGAGAAGGCACTTACGCCCCTACGCTCTCGGCAGAACACGCCACGAGAGGAGCGAGAATTTCATAAAGTGTGAGAGCGCAGTTTTCTCGTCTCAAAATACTTGCAGCTTTTTCCTCGTGAAAAAAGCGGATAGTAGTCTTAGGAGGTTAGAGAAAACGTGCTGTTACAATGAATATCAGGCTTTCTTGAGTTACCGAGAAGATAGAACCGGAACAGTTTCCTTTCTTTAACTGAAGTCACGTAGCCCACTGGGCCTGAAAATACGTTGGAAAATTATTGAGAAGTAGGGGATGCACTCAATCCAGATTCGTTGATACTTTTATTCTTATACGTGTAAGAGGATGCTAGAGCAAAATTGATCCTTCTCTTTAATAACTGATTGAAAAAGTTTTGTTTTGATTGGTTCTCCAAGAAGGGAGGACAGGAGGCGCTAATAAGACACTTTAGTCTCTGCTTCGAATTCTGCTCGTAGACTTCGGTTTCCTCCCTGAGAGTGAATAATAGGAACTTCATTTGCAGCTCCTACTGGAGAAAAATGTATAGTTTACGGCTAGGTAGCTTTTCAGGTTTCACATTCATCGTATTCGACGGAGTCAGTGCCTGGAGCCGACGTCTAATGATGCAGTGGCTGTGCTTATGCAAACACACCTAACGAGTCAACAGCAGCACTTGCGGTCATCACAGCGACGCAGTTAAAAATGAGAAGTTCTACAATCGGGTTTAGAGGATTTACATCATGATGTGGTCAGTGAATTTTAGATTTGTTTCAAGAATTGGAGGAATGCGCCCTTGTGGCATACATAACATTAGAAACTCAGATTTATAACAGTCACTGCGCATGGATCGCGGAAACGGTTTAGTCATACTAGTAATGTAGGTTGGTTGGTTGTTTTGGGGAAGGAGACCAGACAGCGAGGTCATCGGTCTCATCGGATTAGGGAAGGACGGGGAAGGAAGTCGGCCGTGCCCTTTGGAAGGAACCATCCCGGCATTTGCCTGGAGCGATTTAGGGAAATCACGGAAAATCTAAATCAGGATGGCCGGACGCGGGATTGAACCGTCGCCCTTCCACATGCGAGGCCATTGTCTAACCATTGCGCCACCTCGCTCGGTCTCTAGTAATGTAGTAATTCTTCCTGTGAGCTCCGTATCTTGAGTCTGCGCCTACCAAATTTGCTTGGATTTCCATTACTTACTTCACTTGTAAAAATCTTCTTCGATGAGTAGGATACTTAAATATGTTTAAATTGTACTTTGTGCAACTACTGCACACGTTTAGGTCAGGTTCTGCAACAAACAATAGAATTTATGGTAACCTCGACTTTCATTACATAGGTATCTTATCAGGCTACAAAATTAAATTGCAGTGTCACTGTTCCACCACCCTTGTGAACACTGTACGGCCCTAATTTAGCATTATTTAAATATTCTCTCATAACAACTAATAATTAACAGTCTTCATTAGCTCATTCAGCAGTCATATTTTGTACATTTTGAGAAGCATCTTTTGGAGGTACTTAATTTTATAATGACAACCCACCATTGCGGTTAGACTCTTAACGTGGTTAAATTCCCGAAAGCTGGGACTCAGTAATGGTGCATTTACATTATGGAAATATAACCATTATAAATCTGAAGATTCGTCTCTACTGAAGTGATACCGATAGTTGCGAATAAAACGCCTTCATAGAGCTATGCAGGTTCTGGAAACACCTGATCAATCTTGCCTTTTTAATTGTAATAATTTTTGTTATACTTTGAATGTTGATTAAGTGTTCAGTGTTTTTACTGTTATTCAGAACTGCGAAGTGATTTATGTTCGGCAGGAGGCCGGTCGGGTCTAGCCACCAAGGTATGCTACTGGGTATCGTGCAGAGGCTTTCAGACGTAGCGTCGGCGGCCGCCAAGGGACTTGGAAACAGCAGTAAGACTTCGTTTCGTATGGACTGTCCACTACTGACAGTCCAGTCTTACTCAGACAAGTGAGAGTGAACAGTACTGAGTGCAGAGATACGGCATTAGATTGCTTCAGTCATGAGGGCTAAATGAATAGTGTCAGCTTATGCTTGCTTTGGAGTTTGGTCACTGACGGAGGAACACAAGCATTGGGGCTTTCAGGGCCTGATAGCATCTTCACCGGACTTGAGGGATCAGATAAGCAATGGAAAATAAGATATTTGGTTAAAATGGCTCTGAGCACTATGGGACTCAACTGCTGTGGTCATTAGTCCCCTAGAACTTAAAACTACTTAAACCTAACTAACTTAAGGACATCACACACATCCATGCCCGAGGCAGGGTTCGAACCTGCGACCGTAGCAGTCGCACAAGGTATTTGGTATTTGTCTAAATTTTCTAGGAGAGGAAGCTTCACATCGGGGTGTTATGTGTGTGTGTGTGTGTGTGTGTGTGTGTTGGGACTTACGGGCGCTCAACGTCAAGGTCATAAGCGCCCTGACACACATTAAAAGAAACGAATGTGGACAAATTAAGTAAAATGGAAGCATACACGGAAAGAATGCGGGAAAAGATGAAAAATGCTGTATAAGAAGAGAGAACGTAAGGAAAACTAGAAAGGAGCGTCAAGGATGCCACAGGAAATTGTTACTGGCTGTCCATTTACGTAAAATATGGGCGAGCCAATCACCCTGCGAACAAATTAAGATTCTCTCCCTAAAATCTTGGTAAAAACGTTGGAAAAGTCACAGAACTTCAAACTCTAACCACATTCTTTTCAGTATTTTCTAAAAGAGATAGCAGATCCGCCGGTAAGTCAGCTGCGGCCCGCTGGTCAGAAGACGAAACGCAATCCAATAAAACGTGGCGCACAGTAACCTGGACGCCGCAAGCACCACACATTGGAGGGTCCTCTCGCCGGAGCAGGAAGCTGTGGCTGTGGCCTATCCGAAGCCATGTGAGGAGAACCCGTCCCGTCGGTGGGGCTGGAAGGAAGTACACCACACACGCATTGTGGGCTTGACTATACGGAGCTTATTATCAGTCACTTCCAGCCACTCATCCTCCCACCGAGGCATGGCTCGTGAGCTCAAAAGCGAGGCGAGTGCGTGCAGGGGGATGGCACTCTGAAATACTTGCGGATCGAGACACGCCTCCTTGGCTGTAATCTGCCCTTTCACCCAAGCAATGCCGACGTGCCCCGGAAACCAGCAGAAAACCACCTCCTTCCCCAGTCGTTGTAGTTGGAGGAGGGCGTCGTGGATGTTGTGGAGTATTTCATCTGCTGGATACAAACGTTGCAATGGGTGAAGGGCACTTAGTGAATCGGAACAGACAAGAAATTTTGGACGGGAAGAGCATCTCACCTGCTCCAGTACCCGCAAGATCGCACACAATTCTGCATCACAGACAGTAAATGCTTGAGGCAGTCGGACCTTCAGGAGACGATCGTGCCGCTGGAGGACTGGTTGCTGGTGCGCTTTCTGCCTTAGGCAGGAGCGACCTGGTTGGCTCTTCCCTCTCAGGTACGGAGATGGAAGTTTTAATTTAGTTGCTATTATTTCTTGTTTGAAATTGCGTCACGCATGTCCGCATCATTGGTCGAGGGCTGTGCGAGGAAGCACTGCTCCTACGTTAGGTGGACAGTATGAGTCTTGAGAAAGGAAGCATGTGGCCACCGGGTTTGGTAGAGATTCCTATTACCACTTGGTGTGGAGGCTGTTGCTGGTCGAAAGACGCAGATGGCGGGTGCAGAGCTGCGACCACACCCAGACGCCGGCCGCCGTAACCTCTGAGCCAGCCACGGTAAGGTCTGCACTGTGCGGGGCAATGAGCGCGCATCGGAGGGGATAGAAAAGGAGAGACAGCAAAGGACTTCGAACAGAAGTTGGACGGAATGGACAGTGTCTTGAAAGGAGGATATAAGATGAACATCAACAAAAGCAAAACGACGATAATGGAATGTATTCGAATTAAGTCGGGTGATGCTGCAGGAATTAGATTAAGAAATGAGACACTTAAAGTAGTAAAGGAATTTTGCTATTTGGGGAGCAAAACAGCTGATGATGGTCGAAGTAGAGAAGATATAAAATGTAGACTGGCAATGGCAAGGAAAGCGCTTCTGAAGATGAGAAATTTGTTAACATCTAGTATAGATGTAAGTGTCAGGAAGCCGTTTCTGAAAGCATTTATATGGAGTGTAGTCATGTATGGAAGTGAAACATGGATGATAACTAGTTGCGACAAGAAGAGAATAGAAGCTTTAGACATGTGGTGCTACAGAAGAATGCTGAAGATTAGATGGGCAGATCACGTAACTAATGAGGAGGCATTGAATAGAATTGCGGAGAAGAGGAGTTTGTGGCACAACTTGACAAGAGGAAGGGACCGGTTGGTAGGACATGTTCTGACGAATCAAGGGATCACAAATTTAGCATTGGAGGGCAGCGTGGAGGATAAAAATCGTAGAGGGAGACCAAGAGATGAATACACTAAGCAGATTCAGAAGGATGTAGGTTGCAGTAAGTACTGGAAGATGAAGAAGCTTGCACAGGATAGCGTAGCGTGGAGAGCAGCATCAAACCAGTCTCAGGACTGAAGACCACAACAACATAGTCTTAGTCAGCAATGAACTGGGAACCGAGCCTTAATCTGAGAGAATTGCGCGGTCATTCAAGGGCAGTTAATTTGGTGAAACTGGTCTAAAAGTGACGTTTTCCAGCAATTATGTCTTAATAATATTTTTTCTCTCCTGATTAATATGGTGTATTATTTGTCAAATAATTTCAATTGGAAGGGTACTTTTTATCACTTCGAAGTTAGTAATACAAACTTAATAAAATTCAGCTGTTCTTCATTGAAATCCTTAACTGTCTCTATCCCTGGAAGCATTCAGTCCACCGGAAGGCTCTGCTTTTTCTGTACTTATTCCTTGATTTCATGTTCACTTTAAGTGGGTCGATGCACTGCGCAAACAGAAGTGGCGACATTCCACATGCATCTAGCTCCTTGTGAATGTTGAATTGTAATGATAATAAACTAGAAATGGTAAAGTAAGACTTACAGATAAAAACATTAATGAACTTCAGCATTATTATTGAATCGGCGTAAGATACAACCCATATGACCTACAAGAAATGACAAGCGCAGAGTGGGCTACCTTATTCCACAGATCACCCACTGAGCATACCCCTATAAACGATCTTTGTCTGCCAGGTGCTGATTCACGGTGCAAGTACTGCGAAGCTCAGGTAGAAAGCACAGAGAGACAATTTAGGCAGAAGAACAGCATATCATCTGCAGTTATGGAATCTGTTACACCAGTGCACAGAAAGTTAGTTCATTGTGACCTTACTTCAAAAGTCTCCATGATAAAACGCAAAAGCCGAATCAGTCTTTCAGTAATGTCATTTGGACCAGCACACAAAAAGTGTGTTTGTAGCAATACCTTGGTGTTTGTAATGCTGTGACAACATTTAACAGTGGTAACAAGGGAAGAATTAGAACAGTAGAGTATTTTGATAACGCTCAAGCAGCCAACACGCTTCAAGCTTTCCAGTGAATGGTAAGATTTAGAGTCGTGGAAGCTCAGCGTACAACAGATGAAATTACTAAAGAAGCAAGAAGCATGAAATGAAAGATGGGTAGACTTCCAGGATGTTGAGGAACAGGATACAGACAATGCTGATTATGTGTCTGAATGTTTCGAGAAGCTGCCACGACTCCATATGTCAGTTTCTGGCATACGAGACTCTGAACTTGATTTACTGAAAACGGTTTTCTTAAAAATATTTGACCCATTATCTCAGGAACTTTTAGAGATATCTATACCTAATTTTATACTTTGTTATCTCTCAGTACGCTGTAGCTTCTGAACCACCAAAAGAAATCTGCCTCTCACAGATTTTTACTTACAGAGCGAAAAATGGCGTTTTTAAAGCAAAATTGAACCTAATTAAAATTTTGTAACTAATTATTTGTTTGTCTATGTGTCCTGGATCTCGATGAGTAATCATAATATGAGTATACAGTAGTTCCTAAAAATTTCAAGTCGCAAAGTTTCTAAGATTAAGGGTCATCAATATTACAGTTTTAACACAGTAGGTATAACGTGTACATCCTCTTCTTAATGAAATTTATTTTCGATGTTGAATTTCACGTCGAAGTGCACGTCAGCACATACCCTCAAGTCCTGTACTCACTGGATACTTTGCCCTGCAAGAGAAAATTACTAAATATATTAAAAAAGTGTGATCCTTGATCGGTCGTTCTGAAGTTTAACAATTGAAGTCCGTTGCACAGGTTTCTCCCTAGGACCGAAACTTGGGCTCGTAATATATTGAAAATTCACTGAACTTGTGACGATTTTGCACTCAGGCCTGAATAAACAGTGCCAACCACGTTATTAATGAACAGTTCTCGACCAGCTAGTTAAAGTCTTCGCCAAAAGGGGAAGTGACGCACTTTAGTAAATATATAGTGGGACCACATTCACTACATTTATACCTAATACAGCTCAAGTCAAAGAATTCGCAGTCTGAAAGTAAACTTCGAATTATTTCGTGCAACTGTGGATCGTCAATAATATCTGTTTTTTCAGACACGCAAGTGAAGTAACTATACCCCTACTTGCCGTGGTGTATCAAAAAACCTTAGATCAAAAAATGGGATCTCGATAATGATTAAATCCAAATGGGCCAAGAAAATGACAGATATATAAAGCTGGATCTCATAGTCTATGAACAACCTACTATTATCGTAGGGATATATACAGTGACAACGAAGTTTACAGTGAGTAGGATAATTTTTTTTTTAAAAAGGCGAGGGTAGCTTGGAAAAAAATAACCTTCCACAACAGGGTAATATTATTCGAAGATTTAAACAGCAGGTTTGGCTGCAAAGACCCAGTTGTTGTAGAATATTGTTGAGAGGAAGTAGATAATATCATTGGTCACAGAGTAACAGTGATATGTCGTAAGTACTAAGAATACATAGTTGTCAACACCTTACTTCAACACAATGATATATGAACGTGTACTTGGGAAGACCCAGCGCGAGGTATTGTGTGTTTAATTTACTTGATGATAGCTGACAGAAACAGAAAATTCGGGGTTAAATATAAAAGTATATAGACAACGTCAATGTGGAAGGATGATATGGGAAGTCATGTATCAGTTCAAAGTAAAGAGATGTACTGTAGAAAAACGCAGGAGTGAAACAATACAACACGAACCCATATTTTAAAAAGGCCCTCTGGGGCCAGATGCAGTAGTATTAAGACATTATACCAAAATAGGCTGGAAAACAAGCCATTTTTTGATACGATGCGTACACCGAAACAGTTGAACTGGAAATGTGCTGTCTCACCCGTCGTCCACAGAAGCTTTAGGTGTTGAGACAAAGAGTAACACATATGTAGAATATTCTGAACATTGAATTACGGAGAAGAAAAACTGTACCTTAAATTGTTATTGGATAAGACTGTTCAATCTAGTAAGGAAAATATATTGATTTAAGGAACAGGATCAAAGCGATGGTAAAAAAAGAAAGAACCTCACTGGAAAAATGTTTGTACACTCATCGATAATAGCACTGGTTACAACAAATACATTTTGGTATGGTAGGCCATAGAAATATGAGAAATAATACAAGATGCAGAGAAATGATATAGGTAATATCACCAGATTAGCGAATAACAAATTGCATTGCACACTTCCAAGAGTACAGCCAGCATTGTACGACAAAGGAGATGGTTTTAGATTATGAGACGACGGAGGAGGAAGTAACAAGGGAGATGTGAAGAATGCTGTAAACAAAGCTGAAAGTAACGACCCTATATGTTTAGGAAATGTTAGGCTGGAACTCGTGCAACATGGAGCTGAAAAGATGGTAGCATATCTGTGTGTGATTTATAAAAAAACCGAACAAGGGGAAAATACGCCTAGAGAGTGTAACATGTCTTTTATTTGTAACATATACAGAAAGAGGGACAGGAAATCTTGTTCGAATTACAGGGAAAACAGTGTAATACTTTAGTAGCAAAACCCTTTTCTGAGATAGTTATGGAAAAGATTGAGAAGGATGTGACAGTTTTCTTATCCACAGACAAACTGCTGAAGACATGGTACAAAAAGTGTTCTGAAAATACTGTTATATTTGGATAGGACGGTATGGATTCGCTACTTTTTGCATATCCTTCTTCTTGTATTCTGAGGGATTCGGCGCTCCTGTGCCGATCTCACATGTTGCCTCCAAATGTTTCTATCTTCTGCTGCTTCCTGCCAATTGTTTATGCCTCCTTCTTGTTGTTTTAATTTCATGGCTTATCCATGAATGTTCTTGAAACCGTTTGATCCTCTTTCATTCTTATCAGATGGCCTGCTCATTGAAGCCTTCTGGAATTTATAATGCTTATTATTTTTGCTTGTCGGGGTAACAAGTGGATTTCTGTGTTGCGCCTTCTCTTCCAGCTTTGCGATTCATAATCGTAGTATGGGTCAAAGATTTTCCCACAAACTTTGTTTTCAAACATTTGTAATTGGTGTCCTTCTCTTCCAGTTAAACTCCATGTTTCTGCTCCATTACTTAGGACTGGTGTGATGATTGTGTTACGAAGTTTCATTTTAGTTTCACTTATTAACAATTTAGATCCTAAAAGTTGTTGTATTGCGTTGTAGGCTGTATTATCGTTTTACAGTCTTCTTTTCACTTCAACTTGTCACTGATTTTTCTCGTCTAACACTGCGGCCAAAAGTTTGAACTGTTCAGTGCGTTCGAATTTATATTTGCCGACTATTAGATGTGATTGGTTGTCTTGCTCGTCTCTACGTCTTTGCACTATAATGTGTTTTGCTTTCTGATCGTTTACGTTTTAGGCCAATCTTGAATACTACTTCTGCGAGCTCCTCAAATAACTGAGCTGTATTTCACTCTTTCCAATGAGCTCTATATCTTCTGCACGTCCTAACTTTATTTCTTTGGAGCATCCCTTCATGTACTAACAAGAGTTTCCTGACTCTCTATCCAAGGCTACATTAAACAGGAGAGGGGACGAAACATTTCTGTTTTTGTGCAGTCTTATTTTTAAGAGTCTCGCGGGGTAGCCGCGCGGTGTAAGCCGTATTGTCACGGTCCGCTCGTCTCCTCCCTTACTGAGTTCGAGTCCTCCCTCGGGCATGGGTGTGTGTGTTGTCCTTAGGGTACGTTAGTTTAAGTTAGATTAGGTAGTGCGTAAGCTTTGGGTCCGATGACCTAAGCAGTTTTCTCCCATAAGTTCTTATCACAAATTTTATTTTATTTTTAAAGTAGTCAAAATTTGTTTAATCTCGCAAAACTTTGCTCATAGTAACATCCGTGCACATTTTATAAGGATTTATAAGTTTACATGGAAATCTCAAGTGCTTCATTACATTTTTAAAAAAGTTCAAATGTGTGTGAAACCTTATGGGACTTAACTGCGAAGGTCATCAGTCCCTAAGCTTACAGAATGCTTAACCTAATTTATCCTAAGGACAAACAAACACACCCATGCCCGAGGGAGGATTCGAACCTCCGTCGGAACCAGCTGCACTGTCCATGACTGCAGTGCTTCACACCGCTCGGCTAATCCCGCGCGGCAGTACATTTCACAGGGTTTGCTTGCGCATAGAGTCGTACGTTTTCATAAAATCGATGAACAAGTAATTTATTTTTGTTTAAGGTTCTATATTTTTTTTTCATTTTGATTAGAAATGTATTGTCAGTCTTGATCCATTTTTGTGAAAGCACTTTTGATTATCCGCCATTATAACTTTGTGTGTGTGGTTTGAAGCGGTTTAGCAATAGACAGGATAAAGTCTTAGAGGCTGTGTTAATTAATGATATTCCCCTACAGTTTCTAAATTCTTCCCTGCTTCCTATTTTATGTATCGGAATATTAATGATTCTTTCCATTCTGTAGCTATGGATTCAGTTTTCCAGAGTACCTCTATCAGGTGAAACAAACATCTTTTTTTCAGATGATGAAATAACTTTGTTAAACAGCAAAACGATGTAGAACATATGCTGGATAAATTTCAAAAGGAATACGCAAGACTGGGCCAAAAAATTAGTTTGGAAAAGACAGAGTACACGTGTGATAGCAGACAAGTAAGGAATTTAGTTCTCGATGATGTAAAAGTAAACAAAGTGAAAATTTTAAATATGTAGTTTCAGCTATACCCAGTGAAGACACCTGTGACAAAGATATTGAGATCAATATAGTGAAGTTTATACGAGCTGAAGCATTACATATTCAGACATACGTAATTTCATGCTCATGTAACGTCACAAAAACGACGGAAAGCACAGAAATGTGCACTTATCTATTTATTTACTGTACATAATTTCAAGTCTAACTAGCTTATGTTAATTATTTCGTGAAATGTAACTAATATTTCAAACGTATATCGGCAGTAAGCCTGATTGTAATATTTTTTTTTTTTTTTTAAAAAAAAAAAGAAACGATGTACGTGAAGAGCATACCTGCTCGCATCTCTCTCTCTTGTCTGTTAGCGTTTATGTCGATAGGACGTACTGTACTTGCGTTCCTTGCGAACGTTTAATTAATCTTTTTTTGTGTAGACAAGTAGAAAAATGGGATGTGTCATGTATTAGTTTTAGAAGCATTTGCAATTAAAATAATGTGAATTAGTTAAGTTTCTTGAGTTCTCATTTTAATAGTCCTCCTAACAAATATAAGGTACATGAAATATTTTCAAGCTTTATTGTTAGAGCAACGACCAATACGAGCTTAACGGATCGTTCCATAGAAAAGCAATGGAGGAAGCAATGGAGGAATACAATTAGTATTCTGTCATTTATTCATTTGAAACCTGCTACAACGTCCCTGAGATTAATTGCCGATCATGAAGAAGCGTTTTGCAAACTTTAATCCCAGCGCGGAACCTTAAATGGCCTGACCACAGTCTCCAAGGTATGATCTCGTTTCGCCCGTAAATAACAGATACCGGCCCCGGAAAACTAATGGTGGTATTTCTAAATTTTATAGCATTTTTCTAGAAGTCAATCTGGCCAATAACGAAGATGTATCCACCATCAGCATGAGGCATCTGATCCAGTTAATTTTAACAGTTTTGTTTCCAGTGCTTAATTTCAGTTTCTGTTTAAAGTCAAATTATTATCATACATTCCAGCAATAATGCGTTAGCAAACTCGTCAGAGCGACGTAGTCTACATGGACTTACCTGGAACGCACAAAAAAGAGACAGTCCTCAGAAATATTGAGAATGTAACGCAGTAATACGGACATTTACAGATAAAAGAAGGGACACGATCAGGACAGCGGAATTAGGCTTTAAGAGAAGATGCCGATAGGTCACTCGTAAGTAAAGACGAAACCTTAAAAAAAAGGGAAAAATGGGACTGATGTAGCCCATAACGAGCAGACTGAAGAATAAGCCTTCAATGATTTGGGAATGTTAAAAGAATTAACACTGACACGTGGCCCAAGAAGGTGTTTACAAGGATCCCGGATAAAAACAAAAGGGAGTGGACCACCTTTGTCATGGAAGTTACATATTGATCAGGCAATGGATGAAAAGAAATTGACAGCTTTCAATTTAGAGTGCCAAGTTTTTTCACTGTTCTACGAGTATGGGGAAGACTCCCTATAGCTGCAGCACTTTTCCGGGACAGGCCGCCCTTCCCCCCCCCCCCCCCCTCCCCCCCATGACTGCTGCTTTCTTTTCAGTTTACGGACAAATTTTATTTACTCGGAATTTGCTCTCCAGGTTTTTTCATGTGAGTAGCCAAAAATTATCATTGATCTCGTGCTTATATAGTGGAATTACACAGTTTATTGAGCGCTTATTTCCAGTTGTTAAATGAGCTGTTATGTAAAACAGCTCAACAGCTGGACCTATCAGCTGTCTATCGGATTGAAGAGACTACCCCGAGTGTAACATGCTGTCAACGTGTACTCAGCAATGTCAGATACATTGCCTTCACAATCAATGGCTGGAATACTTTTCGCAGCTTGAGGGTATCAAATGCCCAACCCCAGCATCAGCTCTAACAAAATCTTAAGGGGCACAAAATAATTATATTGTCTCCCTCTGTAACAGCTGTAGGTAGCCTAGATGTTTTAGAACTACAGGTATATCAACGCAAGTCAAGCAATGCATTATAGCACATTATTGTTCTAGATCCAAATGGTTCAAATGGCTCTGAGCACTATGGGTCTTAACTTTTGAGGTCATTAGTCCCCAAGTACTCAGAAGTACTTAAACCTAACTAACCTAAGGACATCACACACATCCATGCCCGAGGCAGGATTCGTACCTATGACCGTAGCAGTCGCGTGGATCCAGACTGTAGCGCCTAGAACCGCTCTGCCACCCCGGGCGGCTATTGTTCTAGTTTTGAACTTGATTAGTTCTGTTCCATCAGATGTAGTGACAACCACCTTGCAAGATATAACTTGGATGTGTGGTAAGTTGCTCCACTCAGTGCAGCCCATTTTACAAGAGCCAGTAATTCTTGCATGGAAGAAATTTATGCAGTCTTTCAGTAACACAATTAATGGTGATAGAAGTACAGAAATTTCATTAGTTCATCAACAAATAACTGAAACATGGATACGTAGCTTTACAATGTGTTGTCAAAGACAGAGAGCAGCAAGATGCCAGTTTTAACAATTCAGTCCCTTTCCCACCAACACTATATAGGTCACTGACACCATCACACTTATAAATTAAGCACTTATAAACAATTTTTTATAGGAACGTATTTTCGTAAAAGCTCACTTAACAATTGCAAATAAGTACTCAGTAAGCTGAAAATAAATCCACTATATAAAGATGAGACAAGTGAAGCTATTTTGTCTGCTTACATATGAGCAATACAAAGGAAACGCTGGAGATCTGAAATCAGTTTGTAAACTGAGAAGCAAGCAGCACCCGTTGCGGAGAAGTTGCTTTTCCCGGAACTACGCTGCATCTTCCATACAGGGTGACTAAGAATAAATTTCACTTTATCATTGTAGAACAGTGTGCAGACATTTATGTAGATTCTGCCCATATGCGTTTCTTCCACTAATATTATTAATAATTGATATCTGGACTCCATGTACTGTTACTCAAAGCAGTTTGTGGAAAATAAACAATCCTGGGTGTGTCTGCACACTGCGTCACTATTGATTTACTAGACGAACTGGAGAAGGGTCGACCTAAATTTGTGAAGTACCCTGCAGATGCATATTGTGACAGTGTGCTAGAGGTAGAGGGGAATCGTCTGGACGCTATTCCTTTTGCAGACCTGTGAAGGAGGGAAGTGCATGACCACCAACTGACGACCTATCTTTCCTTACACATCTAACCTCCGTGCCCCCTGTTCAGTCTAATGCACCCCCACAACACAATTTACCCCTTAATACGGCTCTACTGCACTTAGGTATGGCACACACATTTAATATTTGTTCTTAACCGACTTTATGTAACAATAAACATCAGTTTTATCCCATTAGAACACTATATTTAATAATCTGTGGTTTTTCCATCCCCTGCAACACAACTATTACTCCTTTTGAAAAATATTAGTAGGAACTTTTTTCCAGTACATTTAATGTAGTTTGTTTTTATACTGAGAAACGGTATCGCTAAGAGCAGCCGTTTTTCAGTTATTCGAGAAAAGAGCAGAAAAAGTGACTTTAAAACGGCCTTCCCCCACGCCATTACTCAAACCCCACAGACTAGGACTGCATATTGTTGAGGACACTTCTTCCTAGCTCTGTGCAAAAATTTGCGACTAAACGATTTTTTTCCGCTAATTTTCCTTCGTTGACTGGACTATGTCCCACCTAAGAGTCGCCAGCTGCATTTTATCTGACGTTCCGGCAGATATTTTCAATTTAGTTTCTTCTATGTGTAGGTGGAGTCAGCCCAAATAAATACTGCTTATCATGTCTTCCATGTCACGCCCGATACCGACTGATGACGACAGCTTCTTTCCTATCGCAAACAAAGTGATTTATAAAGCGGAAATTTACGTGCCCATTGGTTAGAGTGGTCGCAGATTGGTCCAGCGCGATATTCGTTTTATCGATGAGTATTAACAGAAACATTAAAACACGAAGAATCACGAGTACTGCAGCAGCGACTGAGTTGCGCTGCTGCATGGCGGCAGCAGTCAGCGCGTTCCGGGGAAACTGCGGAAAAAGTAAAGCTGGATACCCGCACAGTAATTTGAACTACTGGCCTCCAGATTGTGAATCCGCTGTGTTACCAGTGTACCCTCTCGATCGTTTATTAATAGAAGGAAGCGATGGACGCTGTAAGAACTACACTAGTGGCCATTAAAAT
The DNA here is from genome assembly GCF_023897955.1 of Schistocerca gregaria. NCBI lineage: Eukaryota > Metazoa > Arthropoda > Insecta > Orthoptera > Acrididae > Schistocerca > Schistocerca gregaria. The sequence goes on along the minus strand of NC_064921.1, from coordinate 959,210,098 downwards.
TGCTACACCAAGAAGAAATGCAGATGATAAACGGATGTTCATTGGACAAATATATTATACTAGAACTAACATGTGATTACATTTTCACGCAGTTTGGATGCATAGATCCTGAGAAATCAGTATCGAGAACAACCACCTCTGGCCGTAATAACGGTCTTGATACGCCTGGGAAGGAAACAGAGCTTGGATGGCGTGTACAGGTACAGCTGCCCATGCAGCTTCAACACGATACCACAGTTCATCAAGAGTAGTGACTGGCGTTTTGTGACGAGACAGTTGCTCGGCCACCATTGACCAGACGTTTTCAGTTGGTGATAGATATTGAGAATTTGCTGGTCAGGGCAGCAGTCGAACAAATTTTCAGTATCCAGAAAGGCCCGTACAGGACCTGCAGCATGCGGTTGTGCATTATCCTGCTGAAAAGTAGGGTTTCGCAGGAATCGAATGAAGGGCAGAGCCATGGGTCGTAACTCATCTGAAACGCAACGTCCACTGTTCAAAGTGCGGTCAATGCGAACAAGAGGTGATCGAGACGTGAAACCAGTGACACCCCATACCATCACGCCTGGTGATACGCCAGTATAGCGATGACGAATACACGCTTCGAATGTGCGTTCACCGCGATGTCGCCAAACACGGATACGACCATCATGATGCTGTAAACAGAAACTGGATTCATCCGAAAAAATGACGTTTTTGGCATTCGTGCACCCAGGTTCGTCGTTGAGTACACCATCGCAGGCACTCCTGCCTGTGATGCAGCGTCAAGGGTAACCGCAGCCATGGTCTCTGAGCTGATAGTCCATGCTGCTGCAAACATCGTCGAACTGTTCGTGCAGATGGTTGTTGTCTTGCAAACGTCCCCTTCTGTTGACTCAGAGATCGAGACGTGGCTGCACGATCCGTTACAGCCATGCGGATAAGATGCCTGTCATCTCGACTGCTAGTGATATGAGGCCATTGGGATCCAGCACGGCGTTCCGTATTACCCTCCTTTACCCACCGATTCCATATTCTGCTAACAGTCATTGGATCTCGACCAAGGCGAGCAGCAATGTCGCGATACGATAAACCGTAATCGCGATAGGCTACAATCCGACCTTTGTCAAAGTCGGAAACGTGATGGTACGCATTTATCCTCCTTACACGAGGCATCACAACAACGTTCCACCAGGCAACGCCGGTCAACTGCTATTTGTGTATGAGAAATCGGTTGGAAACTTTCCTCGTGTCAGCACGTTGTAGGTGTCGCCACCGGCGCACACCTTGTGTGAATGCTCTGAAAAGCTACTCTATTGCATATCACAGCATTTTCTTCCTGTCGGTTAAATTTTGCGTTTGTAGTACGTCATCTTCGTGGTGTAGCAATTTTGATGGCCAGTAGTGTAAGATTGCTAACGTGCGTATCGATATGTGTAGACTGATTTTTTTTCACCACAGGTTTACTAACCATATTTCGCAGATCATTTTTTCCTTGTTAGTGCAAAACTCTATTTCTTTCAGTAAAATTTTGCAGAGGTGTACGTAAGTGTTTATATACCCTCCAGGCTAGCCAAGCGTGTTAGATCGCTGCTTCTGGGATTCCGGGAGGCGGACAGGCCACGGATCGGATCCACTCGATTGATTAACGATATTAGCCTGTGTGGCGGCCATCCTGGATGTGGGTTTAGACTGTTTCCCACATCCGTCGAGGTGAATACCGCACTGGAACTTTACACAATACGCTAACATTTCGAAAACATTCACATAGATCCACTTGAGGTAACAGACGACGGGACGCACATGTTACGTCCAAGAAAGGGTGGGAGAGAGGGAGGGGCGACAGGAAGGCCATCCTGCCTCTCTCTACTATTAAACGGAAAAATAAGAAGCAAACCTACAAGTTGGCTAACTGAAGAACTAAAACAACTCAACGATTTCAGACACACTGCACATCGGACATACACACAGCGCCCCTCTACTGAAAATCATGTTGCTCACAAGCAGAAGCGTTAGAGAGTCAGTCAAGCCCTGAGAAATGCAAAGCTCAGGCCAGCTTATACATTAACTGACGACAGAAATGGACCAACCTTCCTATGGAAAAACCTACAAAAAGCTGCAGCTGATCCCACTGTCCCAGCCGATAAACTGAACCGGTGCTTCACATTACGTAGAACGACAAATGATCCACAAACAAAACAGGCACTCATTACTTCATAGGGTAAACGACTGCAGCCAGGAAAAGTTCTGTCTGAAGCAAGTTACTTGCAACTCCGTCTATAATGCTGTCATGCGTGTCGCATCAGCATATACTGGACAGTTTCTACAGTCGATGAAGCTTATTATTGAGCAAGTATTGCTCATTATAACAAATACCTTCAACTACTCCTTAACCACAAGCGCTTTCCCTTAAGACTGGAAACATGGACTAGTTAAGCCATTACATAAAAAGGACGCTGCCCCAGCACCCTCTGATTACCGAGCTATTTGCATTATTCCTGCAGTCTCCACGGCCTTAGAGCATATAGTCTACGACGAGCTAACGAAATATCTTGCTACAGACAACGTACCAGATGAATACCAATCCGACTCCCGTAAGAATCGCAGCACAACTTCTGCCTTAATAAACATAACAGATGTCCCGAAGCTTGCCGTGGGTGCCCAAGACGAAATTATCACGTGCTTCTTAGATTTCAGAAGAGCCTTTGTCACCATCGACAACGACATTTTACTTGGCAAACTTAGCAGCCTAAATTTAACGGCAAGTGCAGTACAATGATTTCGCCCATGTCAGCAATGTGTCGTGTTTGGTACCACAAACTCACAATGGAGGCAGATAGTATCAGACGTCCTGCAGGGTTTGGTAATAGGTCCTATACTCTTTTCATTGTACGTAGATGATCATCAGTCTTGTCCTATAGCAAATATCACATGTACCCTGCTGACCTACAATTTTTTCTAAGCGTAAAACCTACAGACCTGAAGGTAGCTACTGAGAATCTTAATACTGACCTGCATGTACTATCGAAACGAGCGCAGGTTATAGCGCTAAAGCTCAACCCATCCATCACACGAGCAGAACTGTTTGGTCATTCAAGGTTCATTAGCCCGAAATACCGAGAATCCCTACACTCTTTAGCCATTAATTGGGAAAATATCAACTTCTCTCCTTCAGAAATGAGTCTAGGAGTAATAATTGATGAAAATATACATTGAACTGAGCAAATAACTGCACTGTGCAAAAAGGCATCAGCATCTCTCCGTGAGCTACAAAAATATAAAAAGCTATTCTCTCTTAACCTGAAAAAGAAACTTGTACAAACACTTATACTTCAAGTTATTAATTACAGCAGTGTTATTCTTCAAGGCTTTTCTCAGGAAAGCTCACGGCGTCTGGAACTGGTTCTGAATGCCTGCGTCCACCGTATCTATGCTCCTCGAGTCTTTGATTACATTTCACCATCGTCCTGTTTGTGTGGAGGCAAGTGCAGTGATTTGCATACCATCTGTCTTCTCTACTTTAATGAACGCTGCTCCTCATACCGCTCCTCAATGTTAATGCTCTTGTCTGAAAAGAATGACAGGAGCACCTATTCCCATCAGAGTAAAATCCTTTCTGTTTCACTCCATCGTTCACCTAGTTTCTCGAAGCCCTTCTCAGCAGCAGGAACCCGAACCTGGGACAACCTCCCGCATTATATTAGAGAAATAAGTAACATCTCCAGCTTCAGAAGACAAGTAATAACATACCTACGAAAGCAACGATAGGGTTATCATTGTCCCTGTTTGCACATCCATCTTTCCAAAATGATCTTCCTCATTTCCCAGTATTCTTAGCGGGTTCAGTCTCCTTAAATTTCCTTTATCAGAAAAATTTCCTTTATCAGAAAACATGTGTTTTCTAGACCTCTAAATTCTTCCTTCATCTGCCACTGTTATTGCTCTTGTTAACGACACAATTATTGTCATTACTATTATTATTACTATTATCAGTATGAGTGGCTGCAGTTGCAGCAGTACAAGGGATGCCACTATTAACTTCTTTAGTAGATAGTCAGTAGAATTTACTAACACCGTCACTCAACATACTGAGTTCATTTTCGTATTAGTTGTCATACTAAAATATCTTTTTAGGTAACTTTGGTGTAATACACTGAAGAGCCAAAGACACTGGTACACCTGTCTAATATCGTATAGGGCGCCCGCGAGCACGCGGAAGTGCCGCAATCCGACGTGGCATGGACTCGACTTATGTCTGAAGTTGTGCTGGACGGAACTGACACCATGCATCCTGCAGGGCTGTCCACAAATCCGTAAGTGTAAGAGGTGGTGGAAATCTCTTCTGAACAGCACGTTGCAAGGCATCCCAGATACGTTCAATAATGTTAAAGTCTAGGGAGTTTGGTAGCCAGCAGAAGTGTTTAAACTCAGACGTTTGTTCCTGGAGCCACTCTGTAGTAACACCGGACGTTTGCGGTGTCACATAGTCCTGTTAGAATTGCCCAAGTCCGTCGGAATGCATAATGAACATGGATAGATGCAGGTGATCAGCCAGGATGCTTACGTACATGTCACCTGTGAAAGTGGTATCAAGACGTATCACTCTAACTGCACACTACGCACACAATTACAGAGCCTCCACCAGGTTGAACAGTGCAAGGTGCATGGATTCATGAGGTTATCTCCATATCCGTACACGTCCATCCACTGGATAGAATATGAGACGAGTCTCGTCCGACCAGGAAGTTGTTTCTAGTCGTCAACAGTGCAATGCCGGTGTTGACGGCCCAAGCGAGACTTAATGCTTTGTGTCGTGTAGTCCTCAAGGGTACACGAGTGGGCCTACGCCTCCAAAAGCCCATATCGATGATGTGTCATTGAATGGTTATCACGCTGATACTCGTTGGTGGTCCAGCATTGAAATCTGCAGCAATCTGCGGAAGGATTGCACTTCCGTCATGTTAAACGATTGTCGTCAGTCGTAGTTGATCCCATTCTTGCAGGATCTTTTCCCGGCCACAGCGATGTTGGATATTTGATGTTTTAGCGGTTTTCTGATATTCACAGTACACTCGTGAAATGGTCGCACGGAAAAATCCCCACTTCATCGCTACCTTGAAGAAGCGGTGTCCCATCGCTCGTGCGCGCCGGCCGAAGTGGCCGAGCGGTTCTAGGCGCTACAGTCTGGAACCTCGCGACCACGACGGTCGCAGGTTCGAATCCTGCCTCGGGCATGGATGTGTGTGATGTCGTTAGGTTAGTTAGGTTTAAGTAGTTCTAAGTTCTAGGGGACTGATGACCTCAGAATTTAAGTCCCATAGTGCTCAGAGCCATTTGAGCCATTTTGAGTTCGTGCGCCAACTATAACACCAAGTTCAAATTCACTTAAATCTTGATAGCTTCACATTGTATCAGCAGTAAGCGATCTAACAACTGCGCCGGAGATTTTTTGTCTTATATAGGCTTTGCCGAGAAGCGCCGTATTCTGCTTGTTTACATATCTCTGTATTAGAATACGTATGGCTATATTAATTTTTTGGTGCTTCAGTGTATGTACTGTATGTGTGAATGTCTGGTGCGATGTAAGAGAGGGCCTGATGACCCAATCAGTTCAGTTTACATAAATAAATAAATTATGTTGGCAAATCCAAAATGTCGACCTCTTGAAGATTCGGGATCAAGGCCAGGAAAAAGAAGTACATATGTATCAACATCTAACTAATGAGTTTAATACTTAATTCTTATATTGTTGCTTTATAAATACAAACAAGTTTTCTTCCGAACTTGTAATCACATAAAAGATAAGGGAACGTTATGTACTTTCTGTGTTCAGTTACTGGTTGACTGGATCTTGATAAATAGATTGTAACTAAGCGCGGAATACTGAAGTGACGACTCTAAAACATCTGTTTACTTGTTTGCGTAACTTCTCACACGTGACCAGTGCTCTACGATGTATTTCAGGCAGTTCTGTGATGCGCATCGCGCTGACGCACGGGAGTGGCGAAAAGTTATGTAGAGTGGGTTGCGGGGCTGTACGATGAGGGTGAAGTGGGCGCCGGCATTCGTCGCCCTTGCGAGGCTGCAACCCGCTCCCTAGCCGGCAGCCGGCGGGGCCTCTCACGATGATAACTTTCGGGTGCGGGACATAGCCGTCGGCGGCCTGTTGTTGCTGCTGCATCTGCATACCGTCAGCTCACGGCGACCCAGGTCTCGAGGAGAGCGCGGCAAACCGCGCAGAACTGTGGCCTCATGCATTCCACACCACCTCGGGCGACCTAGATCGGGCACGAACAGAAATGCTTGAGTGTTGGGCAGTAGTTTCACACATACTGCTGCCCAAAAGAGGTACACCGCACCAGTGGCAAGACCGCAAACCAAAACACCAGCTCCATATTGCTTGCTGATGACCAGAACATTCTTATGAAGGTGGTGGTCAAGCTCGAGTTAATCCAGCACTACAGGACAGAAAAATTGTATTTTCAAAATTATTTCATCTGTAATGGGTGAGTGAACCAAAAGTGGCATTTGAGCTACACTTACAATTGTTTAAAAAAATGTGTCTACATCGCTCAGTATATTTCTTCATTTATAACATAATATGAGCTACTGTGATAAACAAATGTAAACCTCCAACTTGTAAATCAATGTTCAATGTCGGTTTTAGAAAAACTCTTATTTAAGCTGGGCGTCAAAACTGAACGTTGTGTTACAAGTTCTGCGCTTTCATCTGATTATCACAGTTGCTCAGACGACGTTATAAACAAAAAGGAATACACGGAACGATGTAGATAGATTTTTTTTTTTTTTTTTTTTTTTTTTTTTTTTACAGAATAACTGCAAGTACTGCAGATCCATTCCGAAAAATTTTGTTTCATTTTTTAATAAAAATACACTTAGTTTAAGCGCTTAATGTGGTGTTATTATGCATCATTGTTGTATACTTATCTGATTTATATGCTTGGCGAGCTTCAGTCACCACTAGTCTTTTAAACAAGCCCTGAGTGTATTTCTCCTTTATAATTATTAGAATTGCATTATTATACAAGAGCCAGAACTCAAGGCCGTGCAATTCTAGGCGCTGCAGTCTGGAAGCGCGAGACCGCTACGGACGCAGGTTCGAATCCTGCGTCGGGCGTGGATGTGTGTCATGTCCTTAGGTTATTTAGGTTTAACTAGTTCTAAGTTCAGGGGGACTAATGACCTCAGAAGTTGAGTCCAATAGTTCTCAGAGCCATTTGAAGCACTACTCAAGGAAGCGTGAAGTTTTAAAATAAACAGGAATGAAGTTCCTATAAATTTATTTACTATAGATTAATTAATACAAGGTCAGGTTGATTAGTAATGTCGTCCTTTAAAATAAAACCAACGTTGCTGTTGATATACTTTCCGGGATGTGAGGTCGTGGTCTAAGAACTTTTTCTGCTCCTTACGTTTCGTCCAGGACTGCGCTGGACTTCCTCAGAGGCGCTGCTCCGCTGAGTCACGACCTCACATCCCGGAAAGTATATCAACAGCCATATCACCCGGTCGTGAAAGCCTCCATTCTACAATCACGATACATGGCCTCTTGTCTTGTTGGACATAACATAGATAGTGCGTCTTTGGTGAATTTTTGGCCCACATGCAGTATACTGTTCTGACATTCTACCTGCGGTTCTCATACCCTTGGTAGACTGTGTCCTTGGAAAATGCCCGTGGTTCACCTAATAGCTGGGCGGTGGATATTTCCCGTAGCTCGTGTGCCCTCTTCCTATCCTGTACTCTGTAAAACTTCCATTTACATTTAAACAGAGCTCCAGAAGAAGAATTTAATTTGGAACTCCTGTCATTGGATGTGGAATTCACTAACATCAGTTTAACCGCATTCTCGTTTCTTGCTTGAGGTTAATTAAAATTCATTGGACTTGTTAATTTATTAAAATTTAATTATGGTAAATGACGTTTTTGCCAGAAGCAGTCCCATAACACTATGTTCCTGTGAAAACTGGTTTATATATTATCCACTGCAACACAGTTGTTTTTTGATACGTATAAATTTTGGAACTATGTTACATTTTCGTTTATTTGATTTTGCTCGATAAACTTCCGTGAACAATACCCATTTTCAAGTCGTTTATGGCGTACTGTAGCATTTTTAAATATGACGTTCACTATGTCGAACTGCTGCAATATCCTGGTAATGTACTATCGTGGGAACACGAGAAATTTTGCAATTTCTTATCTGTCTTTCCCAGTAGTAGGGCTATGGCGACATGGGCCACGTTTTTCATTGGTAAGTTGAAGTCATGACGTTGACGTCATTCACCTAGTGACATCATTATTCTAATCCAGTGGTAGTCACACTGATTCCTATCGCCCAATAATGAGCGCTGCTGCATTCATAGTGGGTGGTAGGCATTGGGGGTTTTAAAAAATTTCATTAGGTTTCCATAATACTATTATACGCTTTAACATGCTATAGCTGTGGTTTAAAAATTTTATAAATAAAAACATGACTCCCCTACTTTATAAATCACCATTAGTGTAGAATAAGAGGCCATTTATAAAATCTTACTACTGACAGAGACAACATAATAGGCTGTAGCTAATAAAGGTCGACTATCCCTGTTCCAATAATTTGCATTACCAGTGATCATCACTTTTATCATTGACGTCACTTATATTATCAGGGGGAAGATAAACCCCTTTCCTCCTCCCCCCATTATCTTCCCCCAACAAAGCACTGTGTTAATAATGAAAGAGCAAACGGAATAACTCAAGATGGTGGAGATAGACCAATTGTGTTAACGTAAAATTAAAAACCCTCCCCTTCCTTATATCCAGCCAACCACTGCGTAATATTAAAATCGAAAGAAAATGGAAACAATTGTGTGCTTTCAACCCCTTCTGCCTCTTTTATCCAACCAAGCAGAGCGTAGTATAAGAAAACACTACAAATGTGCTAGTGAGAAATTGAAGCTACTCTGCCCCCTTTCCCCTTTCAACCTCCAAAGAGTCGTAGTGCAGTACTTAAAGTCCAAGGTGATGGAAGCAAGACAATTGTGCTTTATAATCCTCGCTCCATCCTCCCTATCTCCATCCTATTAAGCGATATGTAGAAAAGATGTCAGATTACATTATTTCCAATGTAGTCCTTCCTATCCCAATTCCTCTTTCCAAACAACTGGATCAGAGTATTAAAATGGTGTGTACATATGGTGTCAAATTACATTATTTGCAGAGGAAAAGCATTCTTATGTGTATATGCTGTACACATTCAACATTATTCTTTACCAGTTTCGGTTACTGTAACCATCATCATTGGAACACTAAGCAATAAAAACAAAATTGTACTTACGTACATCGAAATTATAGGCAGTACTTTCAAAGCAGTACATCGGATGGCTCAAAATTGCGTGATACTTATAGATGACTCAACGGCATACGAAATACAACGATATCAAAAATAAAAACATAAAAGCAATAAATCTAGAAATCTAAACCTAGGGTTACGTACATTATCGGTCCTTGCCATGAATCATTTTGCGTGATAAATGGTAATCATGTGGAATCGTAAATTAATATGTGACTAAGACTACATGCTGAGCAATTCAGTGCCTTCTTTATGTAAATATACAGACTTGAGTCAGTAATTCCTACCCATCACCTCTTACATGTGATAATAACGGAAATTACTCTCAGAATAGACTGAGTTGTGAATGAGAAACTTTTTCAGTTTGTTTTCAGATTTTACTTTGCTGTCAGTCAGACACATTATGTACCTGAGTGACTGATCAAACATTTTAGTTGCAGCATTCTGCACCACTTTTTGTGCTAAAAACAGCATTAATGTTAAGTAATAAATATATTTTTTTCTACTGTTGTAATTATGTACACCACTGTTCCTTTTGAACTGTAGCGGATCATTTACAATGAACTTCATGAGAGAATAAATGTGCCGTGAAGCTGTAATTAGAATGCCCAGCTCCACAAACAGAAGAAAAATCGGGCAATGTCAAATAGTACACGATGTTCGTAATTCTGATGGAAAATGGGGGGTAAGCTATAGGGAGAAACTGGTAAAATACTATATTTACAAGAACCAAGAGGGAACGATAAGAGTGAAAGACCCAGAATGAAATGCTCGAATTAAAAGGATGTAAGATGGGGTTGCAGTCTTTCGCCTCTGCTGTTCAATCTATACATCGAAAAAGCAACGACTGAAATAAAAGAAAGGTTTGAGAGTGGAACTAAAATTCAAGGTGAAAGGATAGCAGTTAGAAAATTCGCTGATGACACTGGTATCGGTTAAAGTATGGAATGAACGGTGTACTGAGTAAATCGAAGAAAGACGAAAGTAATGAGAAGTAGCAGAAATGAGAACAGCGAGAAACTTAACGTCAGAATTGGTTATGACGAAGTAGATTAAGTTAAGGATTTCTGCTACCAAGGCAGCAAAATGACCCATGACGGACGCAAGAAGAAGGACGTAGAAAGGTTACTAGGACTGGCAAAATGGACATTCCTGGCCAAGAGAAGTCTATAGCATCAAATGTAAGTCTTAATCTGAGAAAGAAATTTCTTAGAATGTAAGTTTGGAGCACAGCACCTTATGGTAGTGGGACATGGACTGTCAGAAAACCGCAACAACAGACGAACGTTGAAAATTAGGTGACTGATAAGGTAAGGAATAGGAGGTTCTGTGCGGAATCGGCGAGGAAAGGAATTTATGGGAAACACTAACAGCAAGAAGGGACCTGATGACGGGACTTTTGTTAACACATCAGGGAATGATTTGCATGGTACTAGAGGGAGCTGTAGAGGGTAAAAAAGTGTAGAGGGAGACAGACATTGGAATACATCCAGTAAACAATTGAGGATGTATGTTGCAAGTGCTTCCCTGAGACAAAAAGGTTGGCACAGGAGAAGAATTCATGGCAGCAGCATCAAACCAGTCAAAAGACTGATGACACAAGCAGAAAATGATGGTGTTTTCTCCAAGTGTCTTACAATGAATGCGTTCCAAACATAGCACGCTGTTTGGTTCTCAGCCTCTGCTTTCGTTCTGCCTGTTAGCACCCTTTTTAACTTATCGATTGAGGACTGGATATCTTCGAGAAGAATCGAATAGTTACGTTTTCACAAGCGAAATATCCTCTGTGATTAACAAGACTGAATTCCCAATTATCGCAAAAATATGCCTTCAGCACCGTGAGTTCATTTGCTTTTAAGTATGATGCACGGTTTTCGCGGTATCAGAAAGCTTATCAAACATGAGTAAACCATTGCATGCACTCTCTGCCCCTACACAGTTTAAACTTAGAATATTCATGATTATAGCTGCAATGTATGTAGAAGACGACAACGAATTGCCTATGGAAATGTACGTGTTCGCAATATGAACCAGAAGCAATACTATGTCTGTTACCAGCGACTCGTTGCAAGACGCATTATACATGAGCATAAATCACCAAAGGCAGTTTCAGTTTCTAACTAAATATTCTAAATTTCAGGAACTCGTTGCCGGATCCATGATACTAGTGCCTGGTATGAATTGCACACCGTCAAATAAATAGGCATTTAAACATTCCTCGTAATGAAAACAACAAAGGCAGCTTTCATATACTACATTTCAATACTACTGATTGATAATGCTACTTCGTGCGAGATTAGTCAGGTTTTTTCTGATAGAAATGACATATATCTGCATTTTAAGAACCTGCAACATCGGTAGATTCACGTGTCTGTCGCGATATTAATTGTAATATGCAGTGATACAACTTCTTTCTTTGTCTTCTGTAGCCATCCATTCATAATCTGAATTCTAGATGCCGTAGCATCTAGAAAGAATAGAGTGCTATGGTCGACACATTTCTGCGGTCAGTGCTAAGCATCACTTAAAGTGGAGTAAAGAGCGACGGTAGTGGACAGTGGGCGATTGGAGAGAAGTTGTTTGGAGTGGTGTACACTAGCTATCGCCAGAGAAGTAAGGAGATGATGGTGTTACGATACGAGACTGTTCTTTGTATTTGGGCCTTGGTCCGGTTACTGCACTTCAGACGGTGAACGCAAAAGGATATGAAGACATTTTAAAGTATTGTGTACAATATAGAGTAGAGGAGCAGTATGGAGACAGTCAGTAGTTTTTCCGTTGTAATAATGCGCTCTTCCATAAAGCAGCATCCGTGAAATAATGGTTTTTGAACAACAAAATTCCTAAAATGGGCTGCTCTGACTCGTGTTACGACTTGACGGTGATGGACCACTCTGGGATGAACTGTAATGCCGACTTCTCTCCGGACCTTAGCATGCAACATCATTGGTTTCGATTATTGCTGAAGACTGAGCTGTAATTCTCCTCCGACATTCAGATGTCTCACTGAAAGTCTTCCCAAGGCACCTTAATGGGAAATGTTGGACACATCTTGACTTATTTTCACCATGCTGGAAATTTTTCCTAGGGCAATTTGCTGTAACCTGAATCAATCGAAAGCGGTAAACAGTAACATCTATTGAAGAAAGGAGCTCTCATTATTTCCTAAAAGTTTACAATGGCTGTCAAAAATACTAGAGTAACGGACTGTGAGTCTGCATATGGAGACATTCCACCGATTGAGAAACGTTCCTAAAGACGTTAATTCGATAACAGTCCATGTATTTAGTGCGATGGCTCAAACAGCATGCAGGGGATTGTGATCTTCCGCAGAAGAAGTGAAAATCTAACTCAACTAATAGAAACAGTTTTACGTGTGCAGTGAACAACACGAGACAAGCGAGAAAGCACAGGCAGCACTGACAAGTCTACAGCGAATAGTGATAGGGCTCACATTGCCATCCATCGTTCCACAAGCTCCCTGCCCCTTTATATACGTGTACATAAAAATATTTTCCACCACAATTTATTTTTTTAATGTAAAGAAGTGTTGCAGATAAGCAAGGCGTATTTAGTCTGTTTCCTCTCCAATGCTAACATCCACACGAGAAATTATATGTCTAGGAATATCTTGAGGATGGGTCCTCTTCCTGGGAAATGCGTGTTATAAACCATAAGGTTAGCCCAGATTGCACTGTGAGACTGTTGGCGTTGTAGAAGAAGCATCTTTATCCGATAATGAGTACAAAATTTGAGGCAATGGTGCTGATTCATCTGAGGGACTGAAAGATACCTCTAGCATCAGGATTCTCGACGATCAGTCACACCGAATTCGACTTCCTCAACAGCTGTAATGTGTGCCTAATATATGTTGATACATTATTTATGGAGTTCCAACATAATGGAGGATAGGGCCAGAAACTTGGGTATGAAGTTTTCTTTGAGTATCCGTCACGGTTGAGATAATTTTCGTCTCTTTGCAACAGCTACTTTCGGACCATCATATCCGTTTTCAAACCATAGCCTTAAACGCAAGTGTAACCGTACAGTGCACCAACGAACGTTTGAGTAACAAATGTTCATATTCGTCGTTAGAAATCATTGCATGAATACAAAATGTTGGACTTCATATGAGTACATAATATAGTGTCTTTACAATCGAACATTTGGGAAAAAACTCTAGTGTAAAACTTTGTATTCACATAATGATGTATAATGACGAATGTGAACATTCGTTGCTCATATGTACACTGTTGGACTGTATGATTACACTTTTATGGCCATGACTCGAAAATGGACGTGGTGGTCCAAAAGTAGTTGTCATAAAGAGATGACTGTTATCGCAACTGTGATAAATATTGGAAGAAAGTAAAAGTAATTGATATATGATTGTCTGTGTAGATAAAAATGTCGGTTCACCGGTTCACATTCACAAAGCGTCACACGGTGGAAGAGTAAGAGATACCAATGTTAGGTCTTTAAGGGAAGACTGTTGCGACATTTTTTTTTTTTTTTTTTTTTTACTAGAAAGAGTGTATAGCTTCCATATATGAAGTCATTGGTAATCTAAAAGCCTTTACAGAAGTGAACGAGCAAATAATACAGCTGCTTCGGAAAGAGTGCTCTACAGATTCTGAACACTTTGTTTTTTGAAGTATAACAGGTACAAATGTATTTACTACACAGAACTGTTTTTCGTCCAATCTAAGAAGTTGGTCAACTGCTGCATCAAAGATATGTTGTTCATATTGTACTCTGTTTGCCCAGGAAGTGCTGCTCGGTGTTGTTTCTAATTCATTATGGCAGATTCAGAAGTAAAAACCTGGTCGTATAATGGAGTTATTTCGAACATCTACACAAATTGCAGGAAACTACTATTGACAATAGATGACGATGTAAAAAGTACGTAAGATGATGTTGGATGTGCATGACAGTTGTATATTTTCACCGCATTTACAGTATAAAATTGTGAAAGTTACCAGTGAAATGTTTTGCACAATAACATTATTATTTTTTATATTCTTTGTTTTTCATTCTTTGTTTTTCCATTCATTATCCTAGGAGAAATGTCAAGAAGTGTGTGTGTGTGTGTGTGTGTGTGTGTGAGAGAGAGAGAGAGAGAGAGAGAGAGAGAGAGAGAGAGAGAGAATAATTGCTTGGCATCACAAAAGCTCATAAACATGTGCCGTATTTTCAAAGTAAGAAATACAGAGAGATCACATGTTTCTAAGGGCTACAGTATATGATTTATGAAATACACAGATATGTACATTTTACATAGATAAAGCAGAGATATACGTAATGGTTAGAGAGAGATAGAGAAAGAAATAATTTCTCAAGATATTTGTATGTGTACACGACATTTTACGTATCTAATATGTATCTTTGAGCTTGGAGTCATTTTAATATTTCGTGAGGGTTACGTTTGTGTGGGTAAGTAACGCATCATCTTGGTTTCACTTTAATATTAAGTCACAGGCAAGAGATATTCACTAAAATTTTGAATATCTTTTGACTTTAAACTGAGGGTTACATAGTATTTTTACTCCATTTCGGGTACTCAATTTTAAAAATAAACTCTGGTTGGAAAGAGGAGAGGGAGTGAGTACAAAGCACACAATTAGTCTGTTTCAGTAGTATTGTATTGTTAATACTGTGCTGTGACTGGCTAGAAACAAGGAGAGGAAGACGGGGAGAGGGAGTGAGACGATGTGGGTGTCTCAAATAATGTTGCTTGACATCATTTGTACCCATCATTTTAATACTAAGCTCTGACTGGTTAGACCATCAGTGAGAGAGCACCGCGAGTTCCTGCTGATAATAAGGCGAGTACACCGTTTGTTTATTATATGTCTTCACGAGCTTCAAACAGGAGCGACCTCTTTTCAGTTATCTTTGTACTTACTAGTATTTTTTTGTAATTTCTTGCCTGTTGGAGTGCTTACTAGGAGCAACCTTTCATTTCATTTTAAAAACAATGTAGCGTACAGTACTGCCGTTGGTATCGACTGTTGTATCGACCGTCCTATCGTACATGCTTTCGTTTGTTTTGCTTAGAACAGCTTAGTGTCGGTTAGAACATCAGTGAGAGACCACTGCGAGTTACTTCTGCTAATAAGACGAGTACACCGTTTGTTTGTTCCATATTTTTACGAGTTTCAAATAGGAGCGAGTTCAGAAATGGATAGGCACTGTGATTGCTGTGTACAGATGCGAGCTGAGTTGGTGACCCTCACAACTCCAGGCAGTGGTGGCTTCTGGCACACAGCTTGAGGCTGTTGCCAAGCGGCATCACAGTGGGGAGTCACATCTGCGGATGCGAGGTCCTCACATCATTGCTGAGAGAGCAATCTTTGTATACAAAATCATTAATAACTTCTTTACTTGCGATCTATCCCCTCAGTAACTTTCCCTAATCTGGATCAGTATTACAAGATCATCTCATCATAATTTTACACTCGTATTCTACTAATTATGACTGTTACGATGCTTTCATTGGCATTATGGGTACACGTGGGTCGATCCACTGCTGTGGCCGCCCCAGGTACTGCCTGCACTGAGGTTGGCCCTCACCCGCAGTCGAGTGGGAGATCATTCCAAAGCAAAGCAGGCAGCAAAAGACTTCGTATGGCCTCCTCAGTTTGTTTGACAAACTGATTTTGGGCGTTATCTGTGGCTGACGATATCTCTGAGCCGGATGCAGCCGTCCAGCCTGTTCCAGGGGAACCCTGCAAGGTCTGGGCCATCACAGAGGGTGGGTTTGTTGGTAGTTGGCAGACCCAACGTTAGGCGCGTAGTGGGGCCGCATAGGGACATGAGTGCCAAGGGGGGATGGAACCCAGTGTGCACTCTGTGTGCATACTGGGGGGAGTCATTCTGGATGTGGAAAGGGTGCTTCCAGATGCCATGATGAGTACAGGGTGCAGCCAAGTACTGGTGGTAGCCCATGTCAGTACCAATGACCTGTGTCGCTTTGGATCGGAGGAGATTTCTCTGGTTTTAGGCGGCTAGCGGAAATGGTAAAGACTGCCAGTCTTGCTTGCGAGATTAATGCGGAGCTCACCATCTGCAGCATCGTCGACAGAACCGACTGTGGACCTTTGGTGAAGTGCCGAGTGCAGGGTCTGAATCAGAGGCTCAGGCGGTTCGGTGAGCTTGTAGTCTGCAGATTCCTTGACTTGTGCCTTTGGGTGGTGGGTTTGTGGGTTCCGTTCAATAGGCCAGGAGTCCACTACGAGCAGGAAGCGACTACATGGGTAACGGGGCTGTGTGGAAGGGACTGGGCGGATTTTTAGGTTAGAGGGTCTCAGGAAACCACAGAAGGGGCGTCCGTCTATACGGGGGCAGGTAAAACACAGTAAGGTATTGTAGCTGTAAATTGTAGCTGTAAATTGTCGTAGCTGTGCTGGGAAAGAACAAGAGCTCCAAGGCGTAATAGAAAGCACTGGAGCTCAAATAGTTACAGGTACAGAAAGCTGGTTAAAGCCGGAAATAAATTCAGCCGAAATTTTTTCAAGCGACCTAACAGTGTTCAGAAAGGATAGATTAAATACAGTTCGTGGCGGAATATTTATTGCTGTCAGAAGTAGTTTACCTTGTAGTGAAACTGAAGTAGGTAGTTCCTGCGAAATAGAATGGGTGAAGGCTATACTTGACAATCGGACTATACTATTAATTTTTTACCAACCCCCCGACTCAGAAGACATAGTTGCTAAACAGTTCAAAGAAAACTTGAGTCTCATTTCAAATAGGTACCCAACTCATACAGTTATAGTCTGTGTTGACGTTAATCTGCCCTCGATATGCTGGAAAAATTATACGATTAAAGCAGGCGGCAGGCATAAAACGTCATACGAAATTGTACTGAATGCTTTGTCAGACAATTATTTTGAACAGTTAGTTAATGAGCCCACTCTAACCGTAAATGGTTGTGAAAGCCTATCTGACTTCTTAGGAACAAATAATCCTGGACAAATAAGGAGCATCGTGACGAATACAGGGATTAGCGACCACAAGGCAGTTGCTGCTAGGCTGAATGACGTAACACCCACAACCATCAAAAAGAAGCACAAAGTACATCTATTTAAAAAAAGCTGATAAAAACGCTCTTAATGCCTTTTTAAGAGACAGTCTTCACTCCTTCCGATCTGATCACGTAAGTGTAACAAAGTTGTGGAATGCTTTCAAAGAGATAGAATCGACAGGAATTGAGATCTATATACCAGATAAATTAATAAGTGGTGGTACTGATCCCCAATGGTACATAAAACAGGTCAAATCGCTGTTGCAGAAGCAACGAAAAAAGCATGCAAATTTAGAACAACGCAAAATCCAGAAGACTGTCAAACTTTTGCAGGAGTTCGAAATGTAGCGACAGCTTCAATGCGAGATGCTTTTAATAATTTCCACAACGAAAATCTGTCTCGGAACCTGGCAGAAAACTAGAAGAGATTCTGGTCATATATAAAGCACACCAGTGGTAAGACGCAGGCAATACTTTCACTGCGTGATAACAACGTGATTTGTACGGCAGGAGCGCCGACAACTGGACAGGGAATACCCGAGTTCTGGATGTCTTATGATTGGACGAAGTGTTTGGTGCGTTGGTAAAAGGAAGAGTTCACTGCTCTATAAATTCTATTTCTTACCCTCTGACGCAGTTGTGTGCAGTGTGCGTTGTAAGGTGTCAAGTCACTGATGACAGTGGCACCAAAGCAGAGTTATTAAACATGGTTTACCGAAGAAGACGAGGTAAATATTCCCGAATCCCAATCAAGAATAACTGCGAAGATGAGAAACATAGAAGCAGATATCCTCTGTGTAACAAAGCAGCTTAAATCACTTAATAAAGGCAAGGCTTCCGGTCCAGATGGGATACCAGTCAGGTTCCTTTCATAGTATTCAGATGCAATAGCTCCATATTTAGCAATTATATACAACCATTCGCTCATAGAAAGCTCCGTCCCTGAAGACTGGAAAATTGCTCGAGTCACACCATTACGCAAAAACGGAAGTAGGAGTAATCTGCTGAATTACAGGCATATATCACTGACGTCGGTTTGCAAAAGTAATATCCAGCGTTCCCCAAGGAATTGCTATAGGACCTCTATTGTTCCTGATCTATATTAACGACATAGGAGACAATCTGAGTAACCCTTTTAGAGTATTTGCATATGATGCTGTCATTTACAGTCTTGTAAAGTCATCAGATGACAAAAATGAATTGCAAAATGATTTAGATAAGATATCTGTGTGGTGCCAAATATGGCAATTGACCCTGACTAAAGAAAATTCTGAAGTTATTCAGATGAGTACTAAACGAGATCCGCTAAATTTCGATTACGCGACAAGTCATAGAAGTCTGAAGGCTGTAAATTCAACTAAATACTTAGGGATTACAATGACAATAAACCTAAATTTTGAAGATCACGTAGATAATGTGGGTAGAGCAAACCAAAGACTGCGATTCATTGGCTGAACACTTAGGAGGTGGAACAGATCCACCAAAGAGACTGATTACACTTCAGTTTTCCGCTCTATTCTGGAGTATTGCTGTGCGGTGTGCGATCCGCATCAGGTGAGACTGACGGATGACATCGTAAAAGTACAAAGAAGGGCAGCACGTTTTGTACTATCGCGAAATATGCAAGATAGTGCCACAGACATGATACGTGAATTGGAGTGGTAATAATTAAAACAAAGGCGTGTTTCGTTGCGACGGGACCTTGTCATGAAATTTTAATCACCAGTTTTCTCCTCTGGTTGAGAAAACATTCTGTAGGCCCCCTACATACTTAGGGAGAAATGATCACCAAGATAAAATAAGAGAAATCCGGACTCCCACACAAAAATCTAAGTGTTCGCTTTTCCCGCGCGCCGTTCGAGAGTGGAACGATAGAGAGACAACTTGAAGGTATTTTGTTTAACCCTCTGCTAGGCACTTAATTGTGAATAGCACAGTAATCACGTAGATGTAGATGTAGATGAAAGATAAGGATGGGAAGGGGAAGTGTACATTGGAGATAATGTAATTTGACGGTATCTCCAAACACCCCTCATATACTACACTCTGATTGGAGATAGGGAGGAGACGGCATGGGGTGTGAAGTACAGCTGGTTTGTTTTCATGATATTCTGTTTTTAATAGAGCACTATGACTGTCTGGAGATAGGGAGGGTAAAGAGTGTGAGGGTTTTTAATTTCCCACTGGCACAGTTGGTCGCTCTGATTGGTTGGTAAGAAGCGGGGTAGGGCGAATCAACTACGTATTTGGTATGACTGGCTGAATATAAGGAGGGATTAGAGGTCTTAATTTTTCATTTTTGAGCCCTCTTCGATTTTTCATTTGCTCTTTCATTTTTAATACTGCACCATGACGGGCTGAAGATAAGGAGAGAAATGAAATGGTCCATGGTTTCCCACAGATAATGGTGATGACGTCACTGATAAGGATGATGACATCACTAGGTCAAAGACATAAGTGCACCATAATCGCCAATGTAAACAAAGCGCCCACGGTCGCCATACACAAACTGCCTTTCCCTGTACATAATCGTGAAGTTGTAAATGGTTCAAATGGTTCTGAGCACTATGGGTCTTCAACATCTGAGGTCACCAGTCCCCTAGAACATAGAACTACTTAAACCTAACTAACCTAAGGTCATCACACACATCCATGCCCGAGGCAGGATTCGAACCTGCGACCGTAGCAGTCGCGCGGTTCCAGACTGAAGCGCCTAGAACTGCTTAGTAAGTATCTGTTGTTTCCCACTTATGTTACAGAGAACATGTTACAAATTATGCCATTAAGTACTAAAATACATACTACTCGTACTATATAAGTAAAATACAGGAATGTGCAAATACTTGAGCGATATATTTCAGATTTTTACACAATACTCTAACAAACGTTCAGACGGCGATATGTTTCATATTTTGTTGATATATATAAATGGCATGTAAATACACTCCTGGAAATGGAAAAAAGAACACATTGACACCGGTGTGTCAGACCCACCATACTTGCTCCGGACACTGCGAGAGGGCTGTACAAGCAATGATCACACGCACGGCACAGCGGACACACCAGGAACCGCGGTGTTGGCCGTCGAATGGCGCTAGCTGCGCAGCATTTGTGCACCGCCGCCGTCAGTGTCAGCCAGTTTGCCGTGGCATACGGAGCTCCATCGCAGTCTTTAACACTGGTAGCATGCCGCGACAGCGTGTACGTGAACCGTATGTGCAGTTGACGGACTTTGAGCGAGGGCGTTTAGTGGGCATGCGGGAGGCCGGGTGCACGTACCGCCGAATTTGCTCAACACGTGAGGCGTGAGGTCTCCACAGTACATCGATGTTGTCGCCAGTGGTCGGCGGAAGGTGCACGTGCCCATCGACCTGGGACCGGACCGCAGCGACGCACGGATGCACGCCAAGACCGTAGGATCCTACGCAGTGCCGTAGGGGACCGCACCGCCACTTCCCAGCAAATTAGGGACACTGTTGCTCCTGGGGTATCGGCGAGGACCATACGCAACCGTCTCCATGAAGCTGGGCTACGGTCCCGCACACCGTTAGGCCGTCTTCCGCTCACGCCCCAACATCGTGCAGCCCGCCTCCAGTGGTGTCGCGACAGGCGTGAATGGAGGGACGAATGGAGACGTGTCGTCTTCAGCGATGAGAGTCGCTTCTGCCTTGGTGCCAATGATGGTCGTATGCGTGTTTGGCGCCGTGCACGTGAGCGCCACAATGAGGACTGCATACGACCGAGGCACACAGGGCCAACACCCGACATCATGGTGTGGGGAGCGATCTCCTACACTGGCCGTACACCTCTGGTGATCGTCGAGGGGACACTGAATAGTGCACGGTACATCCAAACCGTCATCGAAGCCATCGTTCTACCATTCCTAGGCCGGCAGGGGAACTTGCTGTTCCAACAGGACAATGCACGTCCGCATATATCCCGTGCCACCCAACGTGCTCTAGAAGGTGTAAGTCAACTACCCTGGCCAGCAAGATCTCCGGATCTGTCCCCTATTGAGCATGTTTGGGACTGGATGAAGCGTCGTCTCACGCGGTCTGCATGTCCAGCACGAACGCTGGTCCATCTGAGGCGCCAGGTGGAAATGGCATGGCAAGCCGTTCCACAGGACTACATCCAGCATCTCTACGATCGTCTCCATGGGAGAATAGCAGCCTGCATTGCTGCGAAAGGTGGATATACACTGTACTAGTGCCGACATTGTGCATGGTCTATTGCCTGTGTCTATGTGCCTGTGGTTCTGTCAGTGTGATCATGTGATGTATCTGACCCCAGGAATGTGTCAATAAAGTTTCCCCTTCCTGGGACAATGAATTCACGGTGTTCTTATTTCAATTTCCAGGAGTGTATGTATATACTATACAAAGGGACAAAGTTATTAGCAAAAGTATTTAAACATACTTGAATGTACTTCAAATTTTTAAATCATACTCTTATTAACGTTCGGACAGGCATTCACTTTACATCAGTATGTGGTATACTAACGTATGTATAATAACACAGAAACAAAAGATGTTGTTAACAAAAATTTCGAAAAGTCCTACATTGATATATTTGAAATTTTACACCATATTGTGATAAACATTTGCACTGGCATAGGCTAAATATCTTTAATATATGTAATGCATAAAATATATGTAATATATAATATGGATAATTTACTAGCAATAATCTCTAAATGCTTTTGACCGATTTTTATATGATACTCTGTAATTGTTTTAAATTTCCCCAATGAAAGTCATATTCAACATTCTCAGGTTTAGGACCATAGTTAAACATGAATATTTTATTAAAACGTATGTTGTGAGTAAAAGTGAACAATAATTAACGAAATTTACATTTTTTGAATATTGTTTAGGCTTGGACATAACGTAACCTCTTCCTCTTCCCCTTTTGCAGAAAATGTCAATGAAAATGTGTTGATGCTGTTAAGAGTATGCTAAATGATATTTTCCTGTTCATCACCCTACTAACACATCAGTACCTCTTTAAAAAGTATGTCCTTACTATAAGTCAGCAACAATTAGTGAATTTAGTTCTTTCTCAAGTTTTTTTTTCTATGGTGGGTGAAATGACATAAAGAACCTTCCCGCCCCCTTCGTGATGCATGTTATGAAAAACAAGTTGATATTACTAGGGTTAAACCATCATACAAATTGTTTCTCATACACGTATATAAATAAGGGGCAAAGATATTAGCAAAAATCTCGAAACGTACTTTATCAATTTGCTTCAAATTTTTTAACGATATATGCTGTTTTGTTTTCTTCCTCTAATTGAGTTTTAACAACATGAAAGTTGAATTTATGGATTACCGGCTTGCGATTAGAACAGTACTATATCTAAGTGGTCCAAAACTTTGTAATTCTACCCACTTACAGATCAAAACCGCTAAATTCTGTCTATGAAGCTACTATTTTCACAGATCCAGCAGCAGGAGAGATCTCTCATACCCCATACACCAATGATCCTAACAGATCTCACTATTTCGTTTAAGCGACCTCAGTTCGCAATAAAGGTTTCGTTGGCTTTAAACGATAAACAAGGATCAAGGTCAGCGAAAGGGGGGAAGAGGCAGTGGATAGAGATGGACGAGGAATGGACATTGGTAAGGATAAAGAGGAGATGGACAGACAGATAAGGGAGGAAGACATGGAAATAGACAGGGGTAGGAGGAGATGGGCATAGGGAGGCGCGAGGAGTTGATGGATTGAGAGATGGGGGAGGAGGGAGAGATAAAGAAAGAGCGGGGAGGGGACGAGCAGGACAAAAAGTGGGAGGAGAAGGAGATCAGGACGTATATCCAATATCCATACACATTTAGGTGTTGCGAAGCTTCGATGAGTTCGCTTGAACTATATAAAGACAAACATAAAAAATAGATACTAAAGGAGATAGGAATGAAGGTAAAATTCCGCATACTGGCTGCAGACCGATCAATCGGACCCGACCGATAGCCGTGTCATCCTGTGCAAAATTACTGGATGTGGTATGGAAGGGCATGCGGTCAGAAGAGCGCTCTCACAGTCACTGACGGATTCCTAAACAATCGATTAGTCCTTCAGTTGTCATTACGAGGCTGAGTGCAAACCGTCTTCTGACAAAGGAAAAATTCGTGTCAGTAGCGAGAACCGAACGAGGGTCCCCCTCATGGTAAACAGCCGTGCTGACGTCATCTACAATGATGCTGATACAGTATATGTATTGCAAGTACAAAACAGTAACAGGTCACTAACAGATAAAGTTGCTTGCAACATGAATTAGTAAATCTGTTTGTGTGACACTGTAGCGTTCATAGAGCATCTCCAATTAATACGATGGAAAATTGACTATGGCAGAGAGGTAAAATTGGCCTTCACTCTCACTCTTGCAGTGATAAAATATAGAACCCAGAAGATTACGAGGCGTGTGAACTCTGCGACTGAAGGGAACACAAGGCCAAAAAACCAGATTCCCCCAAAGTATTCGACAGGAAAAGGAAATAATTCAAATACCGAAGGGACTCTTTGACAGGTATAACCAAAACAATACAAGGAATATTGTCAGCACCCCTAAAGAATACTGAAAACAATTATGTGATACTGAAACCACTACAGCATGTTCTGCAGCTACGACTAGCGTCTTCAGTGGCGATAGATTCGCTGTAAAACTTATCAAACATTTTAAAAATAATAATAAAAAGGAAACATATAAATCTAGAAACACTGTCGACCAGATAGCTTATGGTCATTAGTTTTTTGTTTCACTAAAAGAATTTTCTTTCTGTATTTTATAGAACGTAGATGGAGTGTTCTGAATCCTACTGAGAGACAAAAAAAAATACTGAAAACAAATAACGCGGTCTCTTGGCTACCCTTGCCTTCTTGCACAGTGCTTTCTGCATTCTGGCTGACAAATGAAGCACAAGGATTGTTGCATAGGGTTCTAATTAGGTGCTTCCGAATAGCCCTCCTATAGCCCAGATTTTGTACCAATTGATTTTCACTTCTCGCTGCACATGGAGAAGTGGCTTGGTCAAACGAATAACTTGTAATCCATTTTTCCGTAGATGAAGACACTTGCTTAAGATTCTCCCAATGAATCACAGCCTGATAACTTCTTCTCCTACAACAGATTTTATGTAATAATTTACGTTTAGGTCGCTCTGGGATACTCTTGCATATTTTTCGGTACTTACTGTTTCTAATAATTTGTCGCCCAGAGTGCAATCAAATGGTTGATCTATTCGCCTACTGTCGATCCTCGACAGGCCTTCTTGCGATTTGCTACTATCTTCTGGTGCTCCAACCCTCCTAAGGACGTCAGAATCGTCCACGAATAGCGGCACAGCGACCACAGTGAAGAGCCAAAGACTCTGGTACTCTTGCCCAATATCATGTAGGGTCCCCGCGAGCACGCAGAAGTGGCGCAACACGACGTGGCATGGACTCGACTAATGGCTGAAGTAGTGATGGAGGAAACTGACACCGAGTACGAGGGGGTGTAGGTCCCTTCTGAACAGCACGTCGCAGGGTAACCCAGGCGTGCTCAATAAGTTTCGTGTTTTGGGAGTTTGGTGGCCAGCGGACGTGTTTCGACTCAGAACAGTGTTCCTGGAGCCAGTCTGTAGGGATTCTGGACGTGTGGGGTGTCTCACTGTCCTGCTGGAATTGCCCAAGTCCGTCGGAATTACAACGTACATTAATGGATGCAGATGATCAGACAAGATGCTTACGTATGTGTCACCTATCAGAGTCGTATCTAGACGTATCAGGGGACCCATATCACTCCAGCTGCACACGCCCTACACCATTACACAACCTCCACCTGCTTGAACAGTCCCCTGCGGACATACAGGGTCCATGGAGTCATGAGCACGTCCATGTGGTCGATACAATTTGAAACGAGACTCGTCCGACCAGGCAACATGTTTCCAGTCATCAACAGTTCGATGTCGGTGTTGATGGGCCCAGGCGAGGCGTAAAGCTTTGCGTCGTGCAGTCATCAAGAGTACACGAGTGGGCCTTCAGCTCCGAAATCTCATATCAGTGATGTTGAATAGTTCTGACGCTGACACTTGTTGATGGCCCAGCATTGAAATCTGCAGCAATTTGTGGAGGGATGCACTTCTGTCACGCTGAACAATTCTATTCACTCGTCGTTGGTCCAGTACATGCAAGACCATTTTTCGGCCGCAGCCATGTCGGAGATTTGATGTTTTACCGGATTCTTGACATTCACAGTACAGTCGAGAATGTCTTACGGGAAAATCCTCACTTCATCGCCGCCTCGAAGATGCTGTGTCCCATCGCTCGTTCGACGATTGTAACACCGCGTTCAAACTCATCTAAATCTTGATAACCTACCATTGCAGCAGCAGTAACTGATGTAATAACTGCGCCAGCGGTTGTTGTCTCATATAGGCGTTGCCGACCGCAACGCCGTATTCTGCCTGTTTACATATCTCTGTATTTGAATACGCATGCTTGTACCACTTTCTTCGGCACTTCAGTGTACAAAGTCCGTATAAAAAACAGCAATAAGT
Organism: Schistocerca gregaria; assembly: GCF_023897955.1. NCBI lineage: Eukaryota > Metazoa > Arthropoda > Insecta > Orthoptera > Acrididae > Schistocerca > Schistocerca gregaria. Next base: position 959,184,199 of record NC_064921.1, on the reverse strand, counting down.
ATGGTAATATAGTGCACATTGTTGAAAAGCGCTAAGTCAAATGGATTCAATAGCTCTCAAGTTCTCACCTGACTCTTTCCGTCTTAAAGTGTGAGGTTCCTGTAGCTGAGGTCACAACAAAACTATCGTCTTCATCTCGTGGACCCAAGGACCTACAATGGACGGCGGTTAATGAATGGCATTTTCATCAAATATCTTCCACAGCTCCCATGGCGAAGCGTCCGTATTCCTACTTCACTGTGTCGCTAATTGTGTTCGTCGACGCTTTTCTCCTACTGGACGTATTGACCTGGAAATAAAGACGACTAATTAAAGACATTGTGATAAAAGATCTTTGGCAGCTGATAGGTGAGAGCACAGAGAGCTTACCTCGCTGCTGGATGGTCCAGTAGCAAAGGCACTACTGCGTGACGTTGTCGGCTCCAGTACCTCGTCAATTGGGGACAGCGTCGGAACTCTAAGCTTGATTGTGCCGTCCCGCTTCGGATCACGTTCATTCACTTGGGACGCCTTTGGTCCTCTTTTCCTAGGCGAAATTGTAGCACAAGGCGATGGCACAGTCCTCTCATTACTCATCTGTTGTCCTGAACCTTGTGTGGGTTCCACTTTTCTCTGGAAAAGTCTCACAACACTTCGCCACGCTCTTGCAAATATTCCTTCATCAGTTTCTTTTGCCCGTAACTGGGCGGTTTTTCTACCAGTATTCCTGGGCGTGCGTGGGGAATGTGCAGATGTTCTACTTGAAACCCTTGGTGTCGACGTTGTAGACAACACCTCTTGTGCAGGGACATTCCTATCGTAGTCTTTCAGCTGCTGTGGATTCATGTCGAACATTTTAATTACAGCATTTTTCAAAAACTCTATCTCAAATCTTTCCCTTGAGGTGTCATGAATTTCACAATAATTGGCAACCGTAGGAGTAGCTGTCGTCTTAACACTACTAACACTCGTTTGTTGTTCATCGCTCAAGGAGAGGGGCTGAACAGGGTCGTTAGGGCTTCCAGTTCCCGACTCAGGGACATGCGCGCTCTCTTCCCTTGGCTCATCTTCCTTCTTATCGGCGTGCTCGTCGTCTGATGCCGACCTCAACGCATATCTCAGATCTATACACTCCTCCTTGTCTTTGGTCCTTCGTGGGGAATAGGTCGAACTCGCGCTTCCTGACGAACTCTCAGCGTCTGAGAACGCGCTACCAAAGTTCATTGTCGTGAAGAACAAATTAATATCCGACGAAGTGCTGTCGCTGTCATAAAAATGCTCGTCGACGAGGCTCGAAAAGCTAGGTGATTTGTTAAAGTAAAGGCATCGCAGTTCGTCCCCGAATTTCGATGCCCTGTGCGATCGTCGATAGGCGTACTCTCTACGCCCAGTGTGCTTTATTCTCCTGTCGAAGTCTGGGACAAAAGTCCATCTGTCTGTATCCTTAAAATTATATATCATAAGATCTTTGTCTAGTTTTAAGAAATTCTTTTCGCAGGCGTTCTCTATCGGTATCTTACACATAGGGTCAACTAATGTTAAATCTGTCTTCTCAGTGTCTTTCCCCTCACATGGCAGACCACATTTGACAGAGGTACTGCTATTTACTGTGGATTTACTTTGAAAACGGAACAGCTTATTAAAGATACTCTGCGATTTGGTTTTCTGAGCTTTAGTTATAAGCATCCGATCGGTGTTAGGATCAATCAAAGGGTAATTCCTGTTATCGTCTGTATCTGGGTTCGCTTCAGGCGGGGGCGATTCATGCTCCACGACCCACTCGCCACCTCTCATGGAGAACGTTCTCTTACCGGATAAGTGAGACCTGGGAGTACCAGGTGTCGACACACTGTGGGATTGTGCTGCTTCCATTCTGGTTCTGACACTCGGTGCTCTTTCAATTTCTTGCCGATGGCTCCCAGCAGTGGCACTTGTTCCAGATTTTTGTGCCAGATCTCGCTGGTTTGGAGTGGAGTGAGTATTTTGAGAACTATGAGAGCATGTTGCCGTCCTCCAGTTAGGGACGGTACTCTCGTCTTCCCGCGAGGATGATTGCGGAGCATTACGCGACTCGTCCGACGCAGCTGTGGTATCGCAACCGTGCCGTCGGTCCATAGCGCCCGACTGAGGGATCTCACAGGCAGGGGGTCGCGGGGTTTCGAGCGGCCTGGAGCTCTCAGCGTCGGTGGGTACCCGCGCCACATCATCGGTCTGCGTCCCGCTGGTGATTAGACACCGCTGAGGTCGCAGGTCCTGGAGGTAGTTGCGCCGCAGCCGCGTTTCGAGGAAGGTGAGGAGCGCCTCGGGGTAGGAGGGGTCCATGTGTGCCCACCACGGCCAGGTCCCCCTGGGCGGCAGCGGCAGAGCTGGGAACCGCGGCAGTGGGCCGGCGGTGTCGGTGGGCGACGCAGGGGCAGCGCCGCCCCCTCCAGAGGCTTGTCCCCTCGCCCACCGCGGTCGATCTGTGAGGGAAGGAGATATGAGATGCTTCACCGGAGCGTAGCTATCAAGAAGTATCATTAACAGGCGAGTACCGCGACCTTAGACAGGTATCTGGCTAAATAATCACCATAGGCTACCCTCGGCAATATATTTGGGCACAGTAATGTCGTACGTAGAGGATAAATGTAAGTATGTAGGGGCTTATCTCACTAGGGGTAAGATAGATACTGCCTACAGGAAAATTAAAGAGACCTTTGGAGAAAAGAGAACCACTTGCATGAATATCAAGAGCTCAGATGGAAACCCAGTTCTAAGCAAAGGAGGGAAAGCAGAAAGATCGAAGGAGTATATAGAGGGGCTATACAAGGGTGATATAGATGAAGATGAAATGGGAGATATGGTGCTGCATGAAGAGTTTGACAGAGCACTGAAAGACCTGAGTCGAAACAAGGCCCCAGGAGTAGTCAACATTCCATTAGAACTACTGACAGCATTGAGAGAGCCAGTCCTGAGAAAACTCTAGCATCTGGTGAGCAAGATGTAAGGTGAAATACCCTCAAACTTCAAGAAGAATATAATAATTCCAATGCAAAGAAAGCAGCTGTTGACAGATTTGAAAATTACCTACTTATCAGTTTAATAAATCACTGCTACAAAATACTAACGCGAATTCTTTCCAGACTAATGGAGAAACTAGTAGAAGCCGACCTCGGGGAAGATCAGTTTGGATTCCGTAGAAATATTGGAACACGTGAGGCAATACTGACCCTACGACTTATATTAGAAGCTAGATTAAGGAAATGCAAACCTACGTTTCTAGCATTTGTAGACTTAGAGAATGCTTTTGACAATATTGACTGGAATACTCTCTTTCAAATTCTGAAGGTGGCAGGGGTAAAATACAGGGAGCGAAAGGCTATTAAGAATTTGTACAGAAACCAGATGGCAATTATAAGAGCTGAGGGACATGAAAGGGAAGCAATGGTTGGGAAGGGAGTAAGACAGGGTTGTAGCCTCTCCTCAATGTTATTCAAACTGTATATTGAGCAAGCAGTAAAGGAAACAAAAGAAAAATTCGGAGTAGGTATTAAAATCCATAGAGAAGAAATAAAAACTTTGATGATCGCCGATGACAGCAATGGCCTTGGAAGAGCAGCTGAACAGAATGGCAAGTTTCTTGAAAGGAGGATATACGATGAACATCAACAAAGGCAAACCGAGTATAATGGAATGTAGTCGAATTAAGTCGGGTGATGCTGAGGGAATAAGATTAGGAAATGAGACACTTAAAGTAGTAAAGGAGTTTTGCAATTTGGGAAGCAAAATAACTGATGATGGTCGAAGTAAAGGACATAAAATGTAGACTGGCAAGGGCAAAGAAAGCGTTTCTGAAGAAGAGAAATTTGTTAACATTGAGTATTGATTTAAGTGTCAGGAAGTCGTTTCTAAAAGTATTTATATGGAGTGTAGACATGTATGGAAGTGAAACATCGACGATAAATAGTTGAGACAAGAAGAGAAAAGAAGCTTTTGAAATGTGGTGCTACAGAAGAATGCTGAAGATTAGATGGGTAGATCACATAACTACTGAGGAGGTATTGAATAGGATTGGGTAGAAGAGAAGTTTGTGGCACAACTTGACTAGAAGAAGTGATCGGTTGGTAGGACATCAAGGGATCACAAATTTAGTATTGGAGGGCAGCGTGGAGTGTAAATATCGTAGAGGGAGACCAAGAGATGAATACACTAAACAGATTCAGAAGGATGTATGATGCAGTAGGTACTGGGAGATGAAGAAGCTTGCACAGGATAGAGTAGCATGGAGAGCTGCATCAAACCAGTCTCATGACTGACCACAACAACAACAACAATGTCGTACCCTTTTAAGCAAGAAAAATCGATGCTGATGATATGCTGATGCTGATGATATGCTACACTGCTGGCCATTAAAACTGCTACACCAAGATGAAATGCAGATGATAAACGGGTATTCATTGCACAAATATATTATATTAGAACTGACATGTGATTACATTTTCGCGTAATCTGGGTACATAGATCCTGAGAAATCAGTACCCAGAACAACCACCTCTGGCCTTATAACGGCCTTGATACTCCTGGGCATTGAGTCAAAAAGAGCTTGGATGGCGTCTACAGCTACAGCTGCTGATGCGGCTTCAACACGATACCACAGTTCATCAAGAGAAGTGTCTGACGTATTATGACGAGCAAGTTGCTCGGCCACCACTGACCAGACGTTATCAATTGATGAGATATCTGGAGAATATGCTGGCCACGGCAGCACTCGAACATTTTCTGTATCCAGAAAGGCCCGTACAGGACCTGCAACATACGGTAGTGCATTATCCTGCTGAAATGTAGGGTTTCGCAGGGATCGTATGAAGGGTAGAGTCACGCCTCATAACACATCTGAAATGTAACGTCCACTGTTCAATGCGAACAAGAGGTGACCGAGACGTGTAATCAGTGGCACCCCATACCATCACGCCAAGTGATAAGCCAGTATGGCGATGACAAATACACGCTTCGAATGTGCGTTCACCGCGATGTCGCCAAACACGGATACGACCATCATGATGCTGTAAACAGAACCTGGATTCATCCGAAAAAATGACGTTTTTGGCATTCGTGCACCCAGGTTCGTCGTTGAGTACACCACCGCAGGCACTCCTGCCTGTGATGCAGCGTCAAGGGTAACCGCAGCCATGGTCTCCGAGCTGATAGTCCATGCTGCTGCAAACGTCGTCGAACTGTTCGTGCAGATGGTTGTTGTGTTGCAAGCGTCCCCATCTGTTGACTCAGAATTCGGGACGTGGCTGCACGATCCGTTCCAACCATGCGGATAACATGCCTGTCATCTCGACTGCTAGTGATACGAGGCCGTTGGGATCCAGCTTGGCGTTCCATATTACCCTCCTTTACCCAGTGATTCCATATTCTGCTAACAATCATTGGATCTCGACCAACGCGAGCAGCAATGTCGCGATACGATAAACCGCAATCGCGATATGTTACAATCCGACCTTTATCAAAGTCGGAAACGTGATGGTACGCATTTCCCTTCCTCACACGAGGCATCACAACAACGTTTCACCAGGCAACGCTGTTCAACTGCTGTTTGTGTATGAGAAATCGGTTGGAGGCTTTCCTCATGTCAGTACGTTGTAGGTGTCGCCACCGGCGCCAACCTTGTGTGAATGCTCCGTAAAGCTAATCATCGCATCTTCTTCCTGTCGGTTAAATTTCGCGTCTGTAGTACGCAATGTTCGTGGTGTAGCAATTTTAATGGCCGGTAGTGTATTAGCCAAGGCACACAGACGTGGAAGCTGTGCTGCAAGCGATTCAGGAATGGTGCACAGTAAATAAGCTTCCCATTGCAAGAAGTCAAAACACACAGGGTAGCATAAAAGAAAAGCATACCTTAAGAGCTGAGAGTACTTTTTCATTTTCGATGTTATAAAATACATCTACCTCAAACTCTTTCCTTCATTTTGTGAGTGGGTAGTATGGACCGAAACAAGGAAAACATGTCTGGTAAATATGGGGTGTAAAATGATATCTTAAACCCTCTCAGCATCAAGGAGGTGGAAGGAGGATGTCGTTACTTTGTACCTACCTTTCTAAAATATTCTAATTTAGTCATTTACTCTATATTTTATAATTTTCAAAACAATATTTACTGTTTTTGACGATTTCCTCTATCAGAGTCTATACATATTTTAAATTTTTCAGTTGAACTTAACCGATAAATTTATATTTGAGTAAAAGATATCACTTTCCCCAGCGTATGACGCATTCAATACTTCCAGTTCATGTCGAAAATAAAAGTTACTTTTTTGTGGTTGTCATAAAGTCAGTAGTACATGTTATTGAAAGTGAGTTGATATTGTTAAGAGTGTGCTAAAATGTTTTTCTAGGTTCTCGACCCTACTTACTCATTAGGACCACCTTAGAACGTACGTTGCTAATTTAATTTAACAACGATAAACGAATTCTGTATCTCCATACTTTTCTTGAGAACGAGATGTATCCAATATGCTAATGCGCATTATGGGAAAGTGCCTTGGTATCTCTAGGGATAAGAGCAATGAGCTCTTGTTCAGTAGAAGAGATGCGTTTCACCCTGGCGAAGATGTCAAGTGCTCATAGCTGTTTAAATATGCGCTTTAGAACTCATATTAACTGGCATTATTTCTTTGTTTGGTACATACAGTACTGACTCCTCGCAAAATATGGAAAGGACGGAGCCTTAAGTAGAAGAGATGTATTTCATAGTATGAAAGAAGAAGATGTGTTCATAGCTCTTAACGTATGCATTTTAGAACCACTGTTCACATATTTTTTTCTTGTTTTGGTGTGAGTAACCTGACCCTAAGGCCTCACGGTGTTTTTGAATTAAATACACTGCATAATGCTAAAAGGCAGGCTAATCTACAGCCAAAATCTTGTAATCAGAATTAATGGTGCGTCAGTATACAGAGGTCCCCATTGTATCTCATGGCGTCACCGAAAGAGAAGCTAAATTTTCATACCCAACTAAATGCAGAAGGCTTGAAAAGTTCAGCTATTATGAACAAAATTCTTGGCGCTGGAAAATGGAGATTCTGTTCAGCTCACAAAAAAATCAGGTCTATCAGGATGCAATACAAGCGGCCATATGTGTTACGGTTCTAGCGCATGGGTTCAGCTTCGTTTCCGGAGTCGAGTTTGAAGGTAATGCTAGATCTACAGTACGTAACCTATCTCACAAGCTGAGGTCCAGGAAATAGTGGAGTACAATGTCGCCTTGTTTCTGGCTCCTCGAGGTTCCTGAAGCTAGCATGGAAACTGGCCGTAGAGTATCCTAGCCGCAGGGATTAAATTAGGTCACAAAAACTATTGTAGTAATTGTCACTTCCTGTACATATTATTTGTATTGATGCAATTTTTTTCTTAGTTTCATTTTCCCTTTCTATTCTTCTTTCATTTCTACTATCATTAGTTCTAGTTGATAATACTACGTGAAAGATACTCTCATGAATGTTTTTCGTGGATAATTTAGTAATAGGCAACTTATTACCAGTGTTTAGAAGTTAATGTGTGCTGCTGAAACGGACGTTCGCCAGCAGAGAACAAGGTCACTACGTAGTTTAAAAAAAGTATCTTGTTTTTGTATGATTTGTTTAAAAAATGTAATGCAAAAACAATGTTTGGTTAGACTAGTTATGAGCCATCAATGGTTATAAATAAAGAGAAAATAAATATGTAAAACCAGTGTGTCGCTGTTATGTTAAATCGTGTATTATGTTTCATGATAAGGAATTTTTTGATTTTTAAGGAAATAACTCATCCGCAGCTACGTGTCGTTTCTGCATTTATTTAGTCGCATCTAGCTTCAGGGCTAAAACCTTGTTATAAAGCGCTACTTCGTATAAAGGTGTAGCCTTAACAAATGCGAAGACGCCATGGCAATGTAATGTTGATGTGGTAGTATATTTTACATGCATTCTAATCTGGCTGCACTTGCAGATAGCTACATGCTGCCTCTTCACAATGCAGTGTGGAGTGTCTGTTGACTGGTATGCACTGTTTCGGGCGAAGCAATGTTGACTTATGTCTCTCTCCAGTGTGGTACAACATGTGTTTAAATAAAGACACTATTGTTCTAACAACATAGTATTATCTTACTATGCACGGCAGTGGAAGATACTAAGAAACATACAGGTTGTATTAGTTTTAAAGTTTGTACAATTACTCCAATAACGACAGAGGGTTTCCTATAATTTTAAATTTAGGGTTCGTGGACTTTTGAAGTTCTCAAGATTTCAAACTAAGGACGAATCATTTCTTTTTTTAATTTACAACAATTTTAAACTTCGGGTAATTGGGATGGAGTAATCCAATTAAATTGTGATGTCAGAAGATTGATAGGGTACTATTTAAACTTTGGACAGTAGATCTAGCAATATTTAAACTTGGGACAAGTGACCTGGAACGTCACAGGAGTGTGAAAACAAATGATTTTTTGAAAATTTACTTGAATTTTAAACCTAATACAAGTGAGACGGAAACCAAATATACTGCGTAAGTATCCCCAGGTCTCCCGTCTTGTTGTCTAAACTTACACAAGACACCTGGCAACAAAGAATATTGCACTCGAATCCCATCACCCATCTCTTGGAATTCTGACATCACAGGAACGGTGGAAAAAGCAGTGGTCCTCCTGCATCACTGTCTTGCATTTGAAATCATGTACACTGGACCAGCATCCCAGGGTCGCCATTTTGAATTCTATAATTAGAATATGTGACCTACTCGGATTTTCAACCAGGATAGGATAAGTGCCCATTCTGGATTTTTGAATTCATCGCCAGTTTACACATAAGAAAAGTGCCCAACATCCTTAGTGACGTCTTAGGAAAGGGGAAACCCTTACTATTTTGCATTCCCCACCAACCTTTGTATTTCACGCAATTTTGCATAGGAGTTGATCAAATATATAGGGGAACGCCACAAACACATCACATTAACATGTCTAAAACGGTATCGAAAACTCCTTGGATTCAAAACAGCTTCCATTCTACTCGGAACGGGTAAACACAGCTGCACTAAGGTTTTCAAAGGAAACTTGTAATCTTTCTGCAAAACCGGTAATTTCAGGTAACGGTGGTGGAGACGGATAGATATCACGCAATCTCCTCTCAAAAAACTCGGTAATACTGAGGTCTGGTGGCCATGGTGGTCAGAGAAGATTCGGCAATTCCAGCCCCATGCTCACAATACCAGTGTGGGAGGATGTGAGCTGTTTGGAGTGATACCATATCGTCCTGGAAAACAGAATTATCATTATGGAATAAACACTGTACCGTGGGATGCATCAAACCGGCAAAAATGTTCACATAATGTCTGGCAGCAGTACGACCTTGTAGAGTACCGATGTGTCCCATGGAGTAGCATAATATGGCTGCAAAAATCGTCAATGAAGCCCACCATGCTTCACTCTTGGGACGTAAACGTATCCGGAAGTGGGTAAAAGTCTGAATCAAGACTCATACAGCCAAATGAATTTCTTCCATTGTCCGTAGTCCAGGTGTTTTGGGCTTCGGCACCACTTTTTCCTGTTATGTGTTTTTGCATCAGTCATGATTTATTACATAATTCCTGCTCGTCCTGCAGTTACTTACCTTTGGAACTCCCTTCATGTTGTTTTTGGGCTGGTAGGGTTCAAGAGCGTGACATTGAGTTCGACAGTGAGTTTTGCAGCTGTCGTCCTCTTATTTTTCGACACAATCCTGGCCATCTGTCACGATCGCTCAACAAACAATTTCGTCCACGTAGTGACTTACCGGATGTTGTTTCTCAGATTTCCTTGTATGCGGTATAAATCTTCAATATGGTGCCTCTTTAAACACCAAAATTGTTCAGCTTCCTTGGTTACGACAGTACCCAATGTACGAGCAGCAACAGTTTGCCCACGTTCGAATTCACTCAGCTCCGATATAATGTGTTCAACAACTACACAGAACACAGTCTGTCCATGATTGTCACATGCAGTGTGTTGAAGGCACTGCACAGGCGCTGCTTGTGGTTAAATACAACGTGCTTAGGTAGGGTCTACATATAAACTCCAGCATGCGTTTCTCAGGGTGTTTCCATATTACTATCCAATCAGTATATATAGGACAACTGGTATATGTCAGAGGGGTGGGGAATGGGATAAATAAAACAACGATGCATAATGACGTCATCGATGACGACATAGGTGAAGAAGAAAGGAGGGGAATGTGGTATGAATCAAGACTGCACCAGAACCTGCTAGTCTTGGTACTGATTTGAAAATGTAAGATCTTATGAGCTTGTAATTGTGCACGTTTACTCACATATGTTGTTTGTGTGTATTTGTTTTCATGGTGTGGTAAATGAATGAATAACAAACGTCAAATTGGAATGAAGTGTACTACATCATAGGATTTGCAAATGATTAACATTTCAGCAAAAACCCTCATAATAAACGGGAGTGACGCAATTGAACTTATTTGTGTAAGGCAGCAGTTTCCAACCTCTTTCGACTCGCGAACCCATTCTACAACGATCTACAACGACCTGAGTTGGGGGAACCACTGTCATTTAAATGTACACACGGCAGACGTGCAAAAATTTAATTCCAAGCACAGGATATAATAAACTTACATTAACTTAACCTTTAACGTTTAAAGACTAAACGACTGCACTTACGGCTTAGAAGTTGCACAACGTCTAAGCCTAGTTGCAGTAATAAGTACGAGTTTTTATTGTAATTACTGACTTCTTCCTTGGAATTCAGCGGGAAGGTTGCGGCTGCTTTCCACAGCTCAGAGCTTTGACATCAGGAACCACACAAGTTGAATAAAGTCTCAAATCACTTTCAGCACAAAGCCTGTATCTTATTTATTTTTGAAATAGGCGTACCTAGAAAACGACTTTTCTCACAAAAATATGTGGGAAGAAACGGCAACGAAGCGGCTATGGTTTTATGCGTTAACACTGGGAACTCCTTTAAGCTTAACCGAAAACCAATAAGGGAGAAAGATTTGTAACTTTCCTATAGCTAAAAACTAGTGGAAATTTCAAGAAGCTGTTCTTTGTCATTTACGCTTAGTGTGGGTTTTAAAGTAGTTGACTCTTCGAGGGATAGCGAATACAATTGTTATTATTGGGCATACTCTGAAGGGTTTTCCAAGCTCCTTAAAATGTTCATTAACCACGTTCTTGACATTTTAGTCCAAAGATAGATGATTTTCCATCAGGAAGTCATGAAAGGCATCAAAGCACGCTCTTTGATTCCTGTTAAAATACATTTCCCAAAAACTATATTTTTAATGAATGATTTGATACTATTATGAACAATATAAACGTTTATATCTGACCCCTGCAGAGATAAGTTCAAATTGTTAATTCTTTAGAAAATGTCTGCCAAATAAGCTATGGTATGAAGCCAGATTTCATCTTTCATGCACTTTGGTTTGTGAAACGCACGGCTGGTGACAAAAACGTATACTTCATCCTTAAGCTCATACAGTCTGAAAATAGTTCTACCTCGAGATAGCCTCACAACCTCAGTGTGAGACAATACGTACTCATAAATGCTTTCCATTTCCTCACAAAGCAATGCACAGATCTGGGAATTTGTAGGGTGAGCCTTAATAAAGTTAATTATTTTCACTGCATCGTCCAGCACAGATTTCATTCCATCGGGCTTTCGGTTAGGATCAAGAGCTTGTCTATGAATGCAACAATATACCCAAGAAGCGTTCACCTCCAACAGCTTCATTTTGCAAACTTAGCATAACATCCTGTCATAGATATCGCACCATCTGAACAAACAGCGAATCCAGTTCATTCACTTTTCGCGAATGTATTCGCCGGTTAACTTAAATACACCTCCTCCCGTAATTCTCTCTTTTAAGGGTCTGCAGAACAATAGCTCCTCGTTTACAGCCCCCACTCCCATTAATATAACAGACGAAAAGTAATAAAATGGCTAAACAAGCAACATGAATCGAGTCGTCAAGTTGAATCGCAAAAGTAGGACTGGTACGAACGTTTCCAAAATTTTATTTTCGACATAATTTGATACGTCCTCAATCCGGCGGTTAATCGCATTGTAGGACAATAGTACAATACTGACTTTTTTGTGAAAGATTCTCCAGAGGTGCACTATACTCCATCATTTATCAATATCTGGACTAAATATTGAGGTATCGAATGAAATTTTGCACTTTTACCAATACCCTATGAGACGCAATAAGACGCTTCTAGGGCATTCTCATTGTCACTGTTTACGGTGGATACAAAAGCAGTTAAATCATTTTTCCACTCGTTAGCTTTTTATGTAAAAATATGGGCAGCTTTGTTTATGTGGGTGGGGTGTTTAGTTTCTAAATGGCATTTAAGTAACGGTGGTTTCAGACTACTATTAGCAGGAATGTCGCCACAAACAACACACTGTGGTCTTGGTCAGTCCTGGACTCCAATGCATGAAATCGAAACCTTACATAATTACCTTCGTACTCCCTTTTCTTTATACACGAGTCGCTTTTTTCAGACTGAAATTCACCACTAGAATATGAAAGACCTGTTACCACAACACTTTACTTGCGATTTTGTTGAACCCTGTTTCCCTCTCGAACTTAAACTTTTCAATCAGTTATCCATTTCAATGTGAACGGTAACCATTCTGATACACAACCGACAACTTATTGCATTTTCCACAAGGAAAGAAGAAATAGGCTATTGCTGAAACTCGAAGGCCTGACTGCCATGCAACCGTCCATTAGTGGGGTCACGGTACTGTTGTTGGTACTGTTAGAATACAAAGAAGCTGGCAGACTAAATTTCCAATGCAGCGAAATCATGTGCATTCCTAACGTCGTTACAAAACACTATAAACCAGTCATTCGCGGTAAGATTGGCAGTAGAGCATCACGGTGCCTATCTTCCAGAAGAAGGGAAATCTCACTGAGTGCACCAACTACCGTCCAATTCGACTTCTCTGCCACACCATGAAAATCTTCGAGCGTGTTCTGGACCAAAGGATCCGTGAGATCACACAGAGTTCCAGTAACAAAGCTGGATTTGTGAAGAACTACGGCACAACTGATGCGATTCATGCTGCAAGACTCTTGGTCGAGAAACAACATACGAAAGCCAAGCCGCTGCGTCTAGCATTCTTGGATCTCGAAAAGACCTTTGATCGGGTGCCACACAGTCTCATCTGGCTAGCACTTCGACGGCATGATGTGCCAGAGCAGCTTACTAACTGTGTGCAGTTATTTCATGCACAGGTGAGAAGTTATGTCCGTACAACCTCAGGACTATCCAAGGACTTCCCCACCACAGTCGGCGCCCATCAAGGTTCTGCATTATCACCAATTCTGTTCATTCTCGTAATGGACAGTGAGACAGCTGACCTGCACCGGCACGTGATACTATCAGCAGAAAACAAGCTTGATCTGCAGAGTCTGACTCAAGAATGGAGTGACCGGTTGTCGCAACGCGGTTTGCGCCTTAATGTGAAGAAAACCGAGTACATGACATCAGACAGACATGAAAAGGGAACCATCACGATTAATGGTGAAGATCTGACTCGTGTGAGTAAGTTTAAGTACCTTGGTTCCATGATCACCTTTGAAGGGTGACTTACCGAAGAGGTCAACACCAAAACTCAGCAGCCTGGACGGTGTGGCGAACAGCAACCGTAGTCACTTGTGACCTCAGGATGAAAGATAATTTAAAATCAAAAATCTATCGCACTGTCGTCCGACCAGTCGCTTTGTATCGTTGTGACTGCTGGCCAACAGCAATTGAGACAGAAAGCCGCCTAGGAGTAATGGAAACGAAGATACTAAGGTGGACAGCGGGCCTCACTAAGTTAGATCACGATTCTAATGACAGCATTAGGAAACAGTTTGGTGTTGTACCGATCTAAAACAAGCTGCGTGAGAGACGTCTTCAATGATTTGGGCATGTTTTACGGATCGGTGATGACTCTATTGCCAAGGCGGGATACACACTTGAATTCGTCGGCAGTAGATCCAAAGGATGACCTAAGCAACGTTTGGCCGATACAATTCATAAAGACCTTAAATGCGTGAACATCCACACAGATGCAGCCCATGATAGAGCGAAATGGAGACAACTTACCCACGTAGCGTACCCCGCAGGCACGCGACACAAAAGCTGAAGGAAAATAATAATAGTAATAATGACAATGCTGCTGAAACTAAGGGAACAATGAGGAACCTAACCATGAAACCAGCTACTACGATAAAGAGTTTTAGCAAATCGCTCGAAATATTTTGCGAACACTCTGGGGGTTCAGTAACTACAGATTGCGGAAAATGGTATAAGCAGCGGTTTCTCATTCCGAAGTTGCATTTGAATGTTGGTTATGGGGGGGAGGGGGGGGGGGGGTGGGGGAAGACCGTGTTAGGCCTTGTGTAAAAGAAGAAAGGACTACCAGTACCTCCCGGAGTCGGCCGTTGTGGCCGAGCGTTTCTAGGCGCTTGAGTCCGGAATCACCCTGCTTCTACGGTCGCAGGTGCGAATCCTTCCTTGGGCATGGTTGTGTGTGACGTCCTTAGGTTAGTTAGGTTTAAGTAGTTCTAAGTCTAGGGGACTGATGACATCAGATGTTAAGTCCCATACTGCTCAGAGCCATTTGAACCATTTTTGAACCTCCCGGAATTCGACTGTGGTAAGGTCGTTAACTTAAGAAAAGTTATCGTTCCGTGATATTTCTACTTTTGCTGGTCGGAACTGCATGTCTATCATCCAGATCCGGAATCACTGGGTCCAAGAGGCCCATATTCAACACCAGGCAGGAACTCAATGGGACATCACAACTAGCACCCAGGACGACGGGCATATTGTGCAATCGGGCGTGCAGGATCATACAGGCATGTCACCTAACGTGAGCCGGGAAATGAGCTTGTTGGTAGCAAGACCAATATCCAATCGCACAGTGCGATTTCGTTGGGCAGTGGATGTCGCCAATCGAGTGGCAATAGCGTCCTGTAGATATTTCCAGTCAGTGCGTATCCTCGACCACGGAGGTTGGCTCATTATATATAATTCATGAATAATCATGGCGGAACTAATCAGTTTTGTGTATTCAAAAACACTCGGTGTTACACAAACTTCGGAAGACGTTCCGATTTTTCAAAACAAAAAATAAATAATTAAATAAATAAAATTGGAAAACAATAATTATAAAATTACAAAAATGTAATATTTGGCTTTGTTTCTCGCAGTTAGTTTTAACAGAAAACCTGTAAATGGCTATGCCATGGTGCGAATGCAGACGCCGTTGTTGTTGTTGTCTTCAGTCTTGAGACTGGTTTGATGCAGCTCTCCATACTACTCTATCCTGTGCAAGCTTCATCTCCCAGTACCCACTGCAACCCACGTCCTTCTGAATCTGCTTAGTGCAGTCGTTTCTTGGTCTTCCTCTACGATTTTTACCCTCCACGGTGCCCTCCAATACTAAATTGGCGATCCCTTGATGCCTCAGAACATGTCCTACCAACCGATCCCTTCTTCTAGTCAAGTTGTGCCACAAACTTCTCTTCTCCCCAATCCTACTCAATACTTCCTCATTAGTTATGTGATCTACCCATCTAATCTTCAGCATTCTTCTGGAGCACCACATTTCGAAAGCTTCTATTCTCTTCTTGTCCACACTATTTATCGTCCATGTTTCACTCCTATACATGGCTACACTCCATACAAATACTTTCAGAAATGACTTCCTCACACTTAAATCTATACTCGATGTTAACAAATTTCTCTTCTTCAGAAACGCTTTGCTTGCCATTGCCAGTCTACATTTTATATCTTCTCTACTTCGACCATCATCAGTTATTTTGCTCCCCAAATAGCAAAACTCCTTTACTACTTTAAGTGTCTCATTTCCTAATCTAATTCTCTCAGCATCACCCGACTTAATTCGACTACATTCCACTATCCTCGTTTTGCTTTTGCTGATGTTTATCTTATATCCTCCTTTCAAGACACTATCCATTCCGTTCAACTGCTCTTCCAAGTCCTTTGCTGTCTCTGACAGAATTACAATGTCATCGGCGAACCTCAAAGTTTTTATTTCTTCTCCCTGGATTTTAATACCTACTCCAAATTTTCTTTTGTTTCCTTTACTGCTTGCTCAATATACAGATTGAATAACATCGTGGAGAGACTACAACCCTGTCTCACTCCCTTGCCAACCACTGCTTCCCTTTCATGTCCCTCGACTCTTATAACTGCCATCTGTTTTCTGTACTAATTGTAAATAGCCTTTCGCTCCCTGTATTTTACCCCTGCCACCTTCAGAATTTGAAAGAGAGTATTCCAGTCAACATTGTCAAAAGCTTTCTCTAAGTCTACAAATGCTAGAAACGTAGGTTTGCGCTTCCTTAATCTAGTTTCTAAGATAATTCGTATTAAAATGAAAATGGGAGGACATTTGATATATTGTGCAGCCTGTTGTTGATGATGAAGTTACGGATTTCGGCATCATCTGCCTTTGGCACTAACCTGAGGCAAGAGATTAACTACTACCGCAAGATTCTAGTGACTATCGATGAACTTTTTTCACCTGTTTTCTTTTTTAAAAAATACTGAGAAGGATAAGGAATATAACATACAGAAATAAAGTGCACTGCTGATCGCAGATCGGAGCGTGAATGTGGCTCAGGAACACCTCAGACAACAATATAGATATATCGCCGTCTTGTTCTCGTATCTTAAAAATGGTATGCACGGTGCTGAAAAATGTGAAACTGATGTGAAGTGCCGGAAGTTCAAGCTGACCGACCAGATCTGTCTTTGTCTCAAAAGTGATGATGCTAGATACCTGTCCTACACCCATGAGCATGTGTGAACGTGCATATGTGTCATAGACCCTATGCACATTTAACGTAGTGTAGAAAAAAGCTATCGCCTTCTGGTGTATTTGAAACACTATTGAACTCTGAAGGTATTCTGCTCTACAATAATCAGTGGAAACACAATGTTTTTATCATTATTATCTATTATTATTTATTTTATGGCCTTCATTGGACCATTCTAGTCAAAAATACAAAGTTGTAAACAAGTTGTTACACAGGGATACAATTTGGCTCAACAATAACTTAATATTATATTTAGGTAATATAATTATTAGAGTCTATTTTTATATGAAAGATGTTTTGCTCTTCTGTCTGCCCAATATTTCTTCATTCTTTCAGATATTTTCTTTCTTTTTTCATCTGAGACCACTATTTCTGTACTCCTTTTATTGATTTTCATTTTAGTCTGGTGTGTAGGTTTTGCAATATTCAGTATTTCTCTATCTTGTTTTTTTAGGTCATCTACTGTAATTTGGAGTTCTTTTATATCTTCCTTTATTTCTGTGATCAATTTAATGTCACTCTTGCTATTGCACAATTTTTGTATTTTTTTTTTTTTTACTAATACTGTATTCTGGAGTTCTCATCCGATGTCCATAGGATGAGATGCGTTTCTTCCTGATCGTGCTCATGACTGGTTCTATTTTCTTATATACTGTTTCATTTGATGCTATTCTCCAATGTCCATTTACTTTATACTGTTTATTTATACCTGTCCTAATTATTCTTCTTTCTATTTTTAGCATTCTGTCAATTTCTGCTGTATTAATTGTTTTGAAGATAGTTTCAAATGCATAGTGTTTTAATTTTGCATCTATAGATAGGCCTTTTTTGTTGTATGTAGTTTTAGTAATGTCATTTGCGTAGTTCAATTTTTTATTCTACACTCCTGGAAATTGAAATAAGAACACCGTGAATTCATTGTCCCAGGAAGGGGAAACTTTATTGACACATTCCTGGGGTCAGGTACATCACATGATCACACTGACAGAACCACAGGCACATAGACACAGGCAACAGAACATGCACAATGTCGGCACTACTACAGTGTATATCCACCTTTCGCAGCAATGCAGGCTGCTATTCTCCCATGGAGACGATCGTAGAAATGCTGGATGTAGTCCTGTGGAACGGCTTGCCATGCCATTTCCACCTGGCGCCTCAGTTGGACCAGCGTTCGTGCTGGACGTGCAGACCGCGTGAGACGACGCTTCATCCAGTCCCAAACATGCTCAATGGGGGACAGATCCGGAGATCTTGCTGGCCAGGGTAGTTGACTTACACCTTCTAGAGCACGTTGGGTGGCACGGGATACATGCGGACGTGCATAGTCCTGTTGGAACAGCAAGTTCCCTTGCCGGTCTAGGAATGGTAGAACGATGGGTTCGATGACGGTTTGGATGTACCGTGCACTATTCAGTGTCCCTTTGACGATCAGAGGTGTACGGCCAGTGTAGGAGATCGCTCCCCACACCATGATGCCGGGTGTTGGCCCTGTGTGCCTCGGTCGTATGCAGTCCTGATTGTGGCGCTCACCTGCATACCACGCATACGACCATCATTGGCACCAAGGCAGAAGCGACTCTCATCGCTGAAGACGACACGTCTCCATTCGTCCCTCCATTCACGCCTGTCGCGACATCACTGGAGGCGGGCTGCACGATGTTGGGGCGTGGGCGGAAGACGGCCTAACGGTGTGCGGGACCCTAGTCCAGCTTCATGGAGACGGTTGCGAATGGTCCTCGCCGATACCCCAGGAGCAACAGTGTCCCTAATTTGCTGGGAAGTGGCGGTGCGGTCCCGTACGGTACTGCGTACGATCCTACGGTCTTGGCGTGCATCCATGCGTCGCTGCCGTCCGGACCCATGTCGACGGGCACGTACACGTTCCGCCGACCACTGGCGACAACATCGATGTACTGTGGAGACCTCACGCCCCACGTGTTGAGCAATTCGGCGGTACGTACACCCGGCCTCCCGCATGCCCACTATACGCCCTCGCTCAAAGTCCGTCAACTGCACATACGGTTCACGTCCACGCTGTCGCGGCATGCTACCAGTGTTAAAGACTGCGATGGAGCTCCGTATGCCACGGCAAACTGGCTGACACTGACGGCGGCGGTGCACAAATGCTGCGCAGCTAGCGCCATTCGACGGCCAACACCGCGGTTCCTGGTGTGTCCGCTGTGCCGTGCATGTGATCATTGCTTGTACAGCCCTCTTGCAGTGTCCGGAGCAAGTATGGTGGGTCTGACACCCCGGTGTCAATGTGTTCTTTTTTCCATTTCCAGGAGTGTACAAAGATGGCTTTCTAAGGAATGAGGTAGGTACGCTAACTTTTTAGACGTGAATATTCCTGTTAGCGGTCATCTCCGGAAGACTTAGAGAGTATATACGGAATCCTGAAGCTGCCTCGTGGTTCATCCACTGAAAGACTTTCGCCAGCTTTGTGTGTCGTCGTCAGCGCCGAGCTCCACGATCAAACGCGTTATGATGCAGTCTGCAGTCTGGAGTGTGAGCAACTGGATGGCTAAGTATGGACAGTTTGACTGACATCAGGAAACACTAAAATCACACGTTTATGGTAGACTGGAAATGCCGCTTGAACTGCAATATTTGAAGAACTTCTATCGTTTCGGCCAAATATTATTTGTGCGCTACCCGTCGTGTTGTCAATCCGTGTGGCAAGTGGAGTAAACGTTTGCCAATTTTAGGTAAGCAACTAAATAATACTGCTAGGGAATTGTAGAACTATTAGTTTCCGAATTGTAACTAACACGAAACGGAATGTTCAGGAGATTTAGGATCTGGAGTGTGCCAAGTGCTGGATACTGTTTTAACAATTGATATGTTTTATAAAAGATTTCTTTGCATGTGAGACAATAGATTTTTCAGTAAGACAGTGAACTTTTAAACTATCAGCATATTTTACGTAATCCTTTTCGAGGTCGAGAATAAGGCTATTTCACATTTCAGGCGAGCTTAAATATTTACAAGGGATTGTAACTTACGAATATCAACTTTCAGACTACTCCTGGATGTCATGAACCCAAATTACAAGTTCTTGCGGCATCTACATCTACATTACGTGATTACTCTGCTATTCACAATAAAGAACCTGGCACAGGGTTGAATGAACCACCCTCAAGCTGTCTCTCTACCGTTCCACTCTCGAACAGCGCTCGGGAAAAACGAGCACTTACATTTTTCTGTGCGAGCCTTGATTTCTCTTATTTTATCGTGATGATCATTTATCCCTATGTAGTTGGGTGCCAACAGAATGTTTTCGCAATCGGAGAAGAAAACTGGTGATTGAAATTTCATGAGAAGCTCCCGTCGCAACGAAAATCGCCTTTGTTTTAATAACTGCCACTGCAATTCACGTATCATGTCTGTGGCTCTGTCTCCTCTATTGTGAGATAATACAAAACGAGCTGCCCATCTTTGAACGTTGTCGATGTCATCCGTCAGTCCCACTTGATGCGGATCCCACACAGTGCAGCAGAACTCTAGAATACGGCGGCCAAGAGTGGTGTAAGCAGTCTCTTTAGCAGGCCTGTTGCACCTTCTAAGTGTTCTGCTGATGAATCGCAGTCTTTGGTTTGTTCTATCCACAGCGTTATCTATGTGATCGTTCCAATTTAGGTTGTTTGTAACTGTAGTCCCTAAGTACTTATTTGAATTTACAGCCGTCAGATTTGTATGACGTATCGTGTCATCGAATGCGGATTTCTTTTAGTACTCATCTGAATAACTTCACACTTTTCTTGATTCAGGTTCAATTGCCACTTTTCGCATCATACAGATATCTTATCTAAATCATTTTGCAATTCACTTTGGTCATCTGATGACTTTACAAGACGGTAAATGACAGTATCATCTGCAAAAAATCTAAGAGGGCTACGCAGTTAGCCTCTTATGTCTTTAACATAGATCAGGAACAATAGAGGGCCTATAACACTTCCTTGGGGAACGCCGGATATTACTTCTGTTTTACTAGATGACTTTCCGTCTGTTACTACGAACTGTGATCTTTCTGACAGGAAATCACGAATCCAATCGCACAACTGAGGCGATACTCCATAGGCACGCAGTTTGGTTAGAAGACGTTTGTGAGGAACGGTGTGGAAAGCCTTCTGGAAATCTAAAAATATGGAGTCAATTTGACAACCCCTGTGAAAGCACTCATTACTTCATGAGTATAAAGACCTAGTTGTGTTCCACAACAACGATATTTTCTGAATCCGTGCTGACTATGTGTCAGTAAATCGGTTTCTTGGGGGTAATTCATAATGTTCGTTTACGGCATATGTTCGAAAACCCTATAGCAAATCAACGTTAGTAATATTGGCCTGTAATTCAGCGGAGTGCTCCTATTTCCCTTCTTGGGTATTGGTGTGACCTGAGCAATTTTCCAGTCTTTGCAATCTTACTATGATGGAACGGTTGTACATTATCGCTACATATGAAGCTACTGTATCAGCATACTCTGACAGGAACCTGTACAAACTGAAGCGGAGGCCTTGCCTTTATTAAGTGATTTAAGCTGCTTTGCTGCACAGAGGATATCTACTTCTATGTTTCTCATCTTGGCAGTTGTCCTTGACTGGAATTCAGGAATTTTACTCCGTCTTCTTTGGTGAAGGAGTTTCGGGAAATCTTGTTCAATAACTCTGCTTTAGTGTCACTGTCAACAGTGGCTTCACCGTTGTTATCGCGCAATGAAGGTACTGACTGCGCCTTGCCACTGGTGTGCTATATGTAAGACAGAATCTCTTTTAGTTTTCTGCCAGACTGAGAGACAGAGTTTGCTTGTGGAAATTATTAAAAGCATCTCGTATTAAAGCACGCACTATATTTTGAAGTTTTGCAAAACTTGGCCAATCTTGGGGATTTTGCGCTCTTTTCAATTTGGTATGTTTTTTCGTTGCTTTTGCAACAGCGATCTGACCCGTTTTGTGTACCAGGGGGATCAGTACCATCACTTATTAATTTGTGTGGTATATATCTCTCAACTGCCGTCGATACTATCTCTCTGAAATCATTCCACATATTTTCTACGCTTACGTCATCAGATCGGAAGGAGTAGAGACTGTCTCTTAAAGAGGCGTTAAGAGGGTTTTTATCGGCTTTTTAAAAATAGATGTACTTTTCGTTTCTTTTTGATGGTTGTGGGTGTTACGGTATTCAGCCTACCAGTGCTGCCTTATGGTCGCTAATCCCTGTATTCGTCACGATACTAACTATTTGTCCAGGATTATTTGTTGCTAAGAGGTCAAGTATGCTTTCGTAACCCTTTACGCTTCGAGTAGCCTCATGAACTAGTTATTCAAAATAATTTTCTGAGAAAGCATTCAGTACAATTTCGGATGACGTTTTATGCCTGCCGCCAGCTTAAAACGTATAATTTTTCCAGAATATCGAGGGTAGATTAACGTCAACATAGACTATAATTGTATGTGTGGGGTACCTGTTTGAAACGAGACTCAAGTTTTCTTTGAACTGTTCAGCAACTATGTCTTCAGAGTCGGGGGTCGGTAAAACGATCAAATTAATAGTTTAGTTCTATTGTCAAGTATCCCTCTACCCACACTTTTTCGCAGGAACTACCTACTTCAGTTTCACTACAAGGTAAACTACTTCTGACAGCAATAAATATTCCACCACCAACTGTATTTAATCTATCCTTTCTGAACACTGTCATCTTGTTTGAAAAAAATTCGGCTGAAGTCATTTCCGGCTTTAGCCAGCTTTTCGTACCTATAACTACACTCCTGGAAATTGAAATAAGAACACCGTGAATTCATTGTCCCAGGAAGAGGAAACTTTATTGACACATTCCTGGGGTCAGATACATCACATGATCACACTGACAGAACCACAGGCACATAGACACAGGCAACAGAGCATGCACAATGTCGGCACTAGTACAGTGTATATCCACCTTTCGCAGCAATGCAGGCTGCTATTTTCCCATGGAGACGATCGTAGAGATGCTGGATGTAGTCATGTGGAACGGCTTGCCATGCCATTTCCACCTGGCGCCTCAGCTGGACCAGCGTTCGTGGTGGACGTGGAGACCACGTGAGACGACGCTTCATCCAGTCCCAAACATGCTCAATGGGGGACAGATCCAGAGATCTTGCTGGCCAGGGTAGTTGACTTACACCTTCTAGAGCACGTTGGGTGGCACGGGATACATGCGGACGTGCATTGTCCTGTTGGAACAGCAAGTTCCCTTGCCGGTCTAGGAATGGTAGAACGATGGGTTCGATGACGGTTTGGATGTACCGTGCACTATTCAGTGTCCCCTCGACGATCACCAGAGGTGTACGGCCAGTGTAGGAGATCGCTCCCCACACCATGATGCCGGGTGTTGGCCCTGTGTGCCTTGGTCGTATGCAGTCCTGATTGTGGCGCTCACCTGCACGGCTCCAAACACGCATACGACCATCATTGGCACCAAGGCAAAAGCGACTCTCATCGCTGAAGACGACACGTCTCCATGCGTCCCTCCATTCACGCCTGTCGCGACACCACTGGAGGCGGGCTGCACGATGTTGGGGCGTGAGCGGAAGACGGCCTAACGGTGTGCGGGACCGTAGCCCAGCTTCATGGAGACGGTTGCGAATGGTCCTCGCCGATACCCCAGGAGCAACAGTGTCCCTAATTTGCTGGGAAGTGGCAGTGCGGTCCCCTACGTCACTGCGTAGGATCCTACGGTCTTGGCGTGCATCCGTGCGTCGCTGCGGTCCGGTCCCAGGTCGACGGGCACGTGCACCTTCCGCCGACCACTGCCGACAACATCGATGTACTGTGGAGTCTTTCCTAACAGAGCAACGAAAATTTCAACTAGAATACCGATTGTTGCTACAACTACCTTACTGTGTTTTACCTGCCCGCTTATAGAAGGACGCCCCTTCTGTGGTTTCCTGATTTCCTGCTACCCTCTAACGTAAAAAACCGCCCAGTCTCTTCCACACAGCCCCCGCTACCCATGTAGCTGCTTCCTGTGTGTAGTGGGTTCCTGACCTATTAGGCGGAACCTGGAAATCCACCAGCCGATGGCGCAAGTCAAGGAATCTGCAGCCTACATGGCCACAGAACCGCCTGAGCCTCTGATTCAGACCGTCCACACGGCTATGCACCAAAGGACCACAGTCGGTTCTATCGACGATGTTGTAGACGGTGAGCTCCGCCTTAATCTCGGAAGCAAGACTGTCAGTCTTTACTATTTCCGCTAGCCGCCAGAGAAAGAAAATCTGCTCCGATTCAAAGTGACACACGTCACTGGTACCGACATGAGTCACCACCTGCAGTTAGATGCACCCTGTACTCTTCATGGCATCTGGAAGCAGCTGGAATGACTGCTCCCACTATTCACACGGAGTGCATACTGGCTTCATTCCACTCCTTGGCAGCCATGTTCTTAGGGGGGCCCCAATATGTGCCTAACATTGAAGCTTGCAGCTAACAGCAAAACTACCCTCTGGGAATGCCCAGACCTTGTGGGCCGAGAAGCCTCCTCTGCAGCAGAGTGGACGACTGCATGCAGCTTAGACACTTCGTGAACCACAGATAACGCCCGAAACCTGTTCGTCAAACACACTGGGGAGACCGTACAATTGGTCCCCGGAAAGTCTTTCGCTACCTGCCAGGCTTTGGAATGATCTCCCACTCGACCATGGGTGAGGGGTCAACTTCAGTGCTCGCAGTACCTGGGTTGGCCACAGCAGTGGACCAGTTGGGGGACACGTGTGATGTGCTCGACGTCCCTCGCATCCCCTGCATCCGACCCCTCTGTGTCGCCTCTTGGCAGCAGCCTCAAGCTGTGTGACAGAAGCCAACAACGCCTGGAGCTGTGAGTGAAGGGTCACCAACTCTGCTCGCATCTGTACACAGCTATCACAGTTCTTATCCATTACTGAAGTCGCTCCTGTTTCAAGTTTGTAAAAATATGTAACAAACGAATGGTGTACTCGGCTTATTAACAGCAGGAACCCGAGGTACTCACTAATGGTCTAACCGACACTCGGCTATACTAGCAAAAACAAACAAAAGCCTGTACGATACGAGGGTCGATACAAGCGTCGATAACAACGTATTGAGTTAACATTCACATGTAAAGAAGTTACATAATAAATAACAAACCCAAAGCCCCACAGAATGACTAATAGTTGGACAAGGTAACCTCCGCTATGCACCGTATGGTGACTTCCGAAGTATGTTTTTAGACGACTTTAAGTGTAGATTCAAAATAGCTCTGAGCGCTATGGGATTTAACATCTATGGTCATCAGTCCCCTAGAACTTAGAACTACTTAAACCTAACTAACCTAAGGACATCACACAACACCCAGTCATCACGAGGCAGAGAAAATCCCTGACGCCACCGGGTATCTAACCCAGGAACCCGGGCGCAGGAAGCGAGAACGCTACCGCACGACCACGAGCTGCGGACTTTTAAGTGCAGGATAACGTCTACAGAATACGGAAAGAGCCCCACAATATCAGTTTAAAAGAATAGTGGTGTACATCTTAAGCTCGTCATATCTTTTGAAATTGCGAACTGGTGTGAAATCGGAGAACATGTAAAATCAGTAGTATGGAGAATTTGTTGGAAGGGTTGGGGAAAACTTAACAGGATCATCGGATGAGGTCGTATCCCACACTGAAATGGAACATAGAGTGCTGGGAACTTGAATTGTAAATAAGATGTCTATGATATCGCATAACACGGTTTGGTACATTTAGTGAAACGATATTCGAGAAAGATTGTGTGAGAATTCTGCTACTACTCTCGTACGTTTCATGTATGTATCATGCGAATAAGACAAGACTGATTAGGGAGCAGTTTTTTTTCTTCATTCGATTTGAGATTCGGAGCGAGACAGACAATCACTGTCATTATTACGAAATACAGAGGCTGGTGAGGTATGTAATTTGAAGTGTCTTTCTTCCGCATCTTTATTTGCTTCACTTCCAGTTTTCTTTTTATTTTATGTTATTGTATTGTATTTTATTATACTGGATTCTTGTAACTCATGTATCAAACAATTTTACTGTATAAATTTTGTAGTGCGCAGTTATGACGTGAGGTGTCTTTTGCAGTAGCTACTTGTGACTACAAAGTGCTTTCTGTGCGAAATTTTTATGCTCTTTGCTACTGGAGAGATGCAGTTGACATTTCGCTCCTCCTACAGAATTCGATAAATGAGACCTTTGTAAACTCCGTGGATTAGCGTATGAGACTTACCTTCGAAAAGAAATGCACGTGACAGTTTCATTTTGGCTGTAGCGTGTTAAATGCGGAAGAAACAACCGAAATTCTTTTGAAAATTCTGTAAGCGCCCCCGTCCGAGTCACATTTGTCAGCAACTGCACTCAGGCACTTTTCCACAAAACAAAGGGGAAAGTTAATTCTACATCCTACCCCGCCTCCCCAACCCGAGAGCTGACCGACTACAAAGTGAATGTTCACGTCATGTGACATGTGCAAAACTACCTATTGATAAATAGCTTCATCATCTGTACGTAATATGATGAAGGTATAAGAATACAAAAATATGTAGTAAGCAAAAGCTGTAACTGTAACATGGACCATGGTCTAGATAAAATAAACGTGCACGGTGCTCTGACTATTGCATTAATAATTAACTGTAACTGTCGATACGAAAATGTTAGAAGAAAGAAGCAAGGTAAAAATATCTTTATGGGTTCAGTCATCTTATTTTCTGTCTAATGTTGACATAGGACTTGAGCAGGGGAGACCTTTGCATTTCCTTAATTCATTTCGAAATAATAGCACTCACTTTATTTGTGGTGTAATCCTTTTCTAAAATCACAATGATTAGTCCAGACAAGTCAGTTTTTTCGACATCTGAAAAGCTGTTCCAAGGTCAAGATGCTCACGTACCTAGGAATTACTATTCCGTTGAACTTTAACGGTATTGAAATCGAGAAAATATTTTTACTATTGCATTTACTAGTCTACGTGATGCATTATTACTCTACTTGACGCCAGTAGTTTGTTAGTGAAATCCAATTAAGAGGAGGTCTTATCAAAAACCAGTTGGAAGTTTCTAACGTTTTGAAACAAAAACTGTTGGTAAATAACAAAAATTTTACTGTCGACACCAGGAAAATTGTTAAGACATTGATGAAACTTAGTTCACTTGCAAAAAACACGCTTTCCGTGGCAGAAGAACTTTTTCCATTTCGCGGTGATGAACGATTTTAATAATGTATAGAATTTTACTCATCATAAAACTCTGTAAGTGGAGTTTTAATATATTATATAACACTTAAACGTGTAGAACTCATACTATTTACAAACTCTGCTCAAGCACAGCTCCATGCCTCGCAATAACAAAAACAGTTACAAATGGCAGTTTTTAGTGGGAATTCCTTCATTCTAAAACCAATCACTATATTGAATTAGCGAACAGGAAATTTCACGTGTTGCTAGGTACGCTTTTCTCCAGGTAAAGCACTCTCCACTATAAAAGGTATATTACATTCATTTCTGAATGTCAGTTATTGTACGGTTATGCAATGCTGTTTGCTTGCGTACGAAGGTGATTTGAAAAGTTCTTGGTCTCGTATGTAGATCGCTGCACTAAGTGTCAGCTGTCTTTCACCAGAGAGTGGTACAACTTTCAAGAGGCTTCGTGTGAAATTACAAATCATTCAGTCCAATCGTTGGTTGCAGGCAGCTGTCTGTACAAGTCACGGTGAGCGGGTTCTAGCAATTGAAGAAACCGAATGTCGTTTAGTGATATTCATACCAACTAAATTCATTCGATGCTCGTAAATGCGTATGGTGTCTTTTATCCATCAATTTAATTTCCCCCTTTATTGAAGTGGCAGCCATATTTAAACAATGCTGTGATAGTGTTTAAGGTGGCCCTCGTATCAACGTCCGAAACTTGCACTCACAGCAGACATTGAGTAAAAACTTCACGGACAGGGCTACGTATGTAGTTGCGTGAAACTGCTATGGTTTTAAGATTTTCGGAACGTGTCGACTGAATTTTGCATGAAATATACACATGGAGTAGAATTGTGTAAAATGGGTGCCGCACCTGTTCACAGCAGCAAACGAATTCACATAACTGTTTTCAACTATGTTTGATGAGATTTCGTAAAAGGAAAAGAGACTTCCTGCGTCGGTATGTGACAATGGATGAAACACAAATTCACCACTACACACCAGAAACAAAAGAAGACTACAAACGGTGGGCACAAGCCAATACTTCAACCGAAATGAAAGGGAAGACGATTACGTCAGCACGGCATCGATGTTATGAGATGCGAAAGGAACTATGTTGATGAATTGTCTTAGAAAGGTAAACAAAAAGTAGTATATTACAGTAATACTCTTAACGGATCTGGGTGTAGAAAATCGGGAAAGGAATTCCGCTTTGAAAACCAAATTCGTTGAAGGCTATGCTCCTTTTCACAGAATTGTCTCGGCAGTGGGCAAATTAGGATACCTGCGGTATCAAATTGTGACATATCTAACGGTTATTTCTGAGTAGTTGCTGTTCCAAATAGCATCCTGTAAGAGCAAACTAGATGTGTCTTTACCTGTGGTTACTCATAGTTTGGTTACTTTGACTGTGCATGGCTCTGTTTTAAAAAGAATAGCTCTATGCAGTCGGAGGGTCGCTTTCATGCCCAGCAACTAGTTCGCTGCAAATAATAACCAGTAGTTGTGATCCTGTAGTCAAATGGTCTATGCATTGGCCAGAATTGCAAGTTAACAAAATACAAAGAAATAAAAAAATAAAAGTTCAATAAATAATTTAATGAAGGATTCTGTTCTAACGTCTATAATAGAAGTAGAAGACAGAGAATAACAATTACGTTCATTCAATTAAGGACATCTCAAATAAACGAGAAGTGATGCTACGATATACAGTTAATATGTAGACAGAAAATACCCTTAGCAAACGCAGTAAAGTCACGTTTCGAGCGTTACGAGAATGGTAGCAAAAGCCCCAGAATTGATAGTCATCGACGATACGTAGAAATTAAGTCCATTTCGTGTATTGTGAGCACAATACACGAATGTGTCTATTCCCAGTTCCGTAACTCGAGCTCCAAAAGTTAAGAGTCCTATAGTGGAGCACATTGAGCCCTCTAGAAGTATAAAGTCCCATCAAAATTATGATAGCGGCCGATCACTGCCCTGAACCAAACACCTACACGATCGAATTAATCACGTTACATCAGAAAACTCCCACCTCTTCAAGGACTCCACAATCGCTCCCTTGAGGTCTTTACTTGAAAAGTTCCATTCTTCACTTGACTGCGCTACTATCTGCTTCTCCATTGGCTGAAGGTTGTTCCTACCAAAAATACATCGTTCTGAAGCTCTAAAGACATGATTTGACTCAAAATGACCACTTCCTGGACTAAACTAGCATGTTAGAACAATATTTACATAAATAAATATCATAAACACTCGGTTACACTCAGATTATTCACAACACTTATGAATAAAGATTTCTTCGTTAGTAAAAAAGCCATCTAGCGTTAAATCACACTAGACTGTCGCCAAAAATTGTTTAAGCAATTTTTATGCCTCCTTGACAGAAGCGCTTTCTGGCTCTCTTTTCAATTCCGGTATCCGCTAAAACATGCGATTGACCACTTTTATTTAGCACTGTTTTTACATATAACTTGCACTCAAACATTTAACACTAAACGGTTCATTAAATAAAAATACAAGTATAACAATATGTCAGGTAATGATGCTGTGCCCACTTGCTGTGTAACTATGGCGGATACGATATTTTGACAAACATCTGCATAATGAAACATATATAAAAGACTTCGTAAATCAATATATAAAATAGATAATGATACGTAGCGTTCATGGATAACTGCATTGGAAATGGCTATGTCAAAGCTGAGGTGGGAAGAAGGTAAGGGAATTAGAATTAATGGAAGAAGGCTTACCAACTTGAGATTTGCTGATGATATTGCCTTACTGGCCAAAGACTTCGCAGAGCTCCAAAACTTAGTTACAGATCTTGCATCGGAATGTCAGCTCGTTGGCTTGAACATGAACCTTTCCAAAACGAAAGTAATGTCCAACAAATGGGTCCCAGCTGGAGATGTGAAGGTCAAGGACAGTCTACTAGAAGAGGTCAGTGAATATGTCTACCTTGACCAGATCATAAATATGAAGGGAGACATAAGGCCAGAAATCTATCGACGCATCAAGCATGGCTGGCAAGCATTTGGGAAGAAATCAAAAGTTTTCAGATCAAAAATGCCAGTAAATTTGAAGAGAGCAGTATTTGATCAATGCATTCTTCCTGTGATGACGTATGGCTGCGAGACATGGACACTGAACTCATTTACAAAAGGGAAACTTAGGACAGCACAGAGAGCCATGGAGAGATCAATGCTGGGCTATACAAGAAAGGACAGGAAAAGGGCAGATGACAATCGGTCTGTGACGAAGGTTAACGACATCTTAGAGACAGTAGGTTCCTTGAAATGGCAGTGGGCTGGCCATGTCGCAAGAAGAAAAGACAACAGATGGACGAAGCTAGTATTGGAGTGGAGTCCGAGAGAGCACCGGAGGCCTAGAGGAAGACCAACAGGCAGATAGGACAAAGACATCAAGTAGATAGCTGGTAACACCTGGCAGAGAACTGCCCCAGACCGTCCCATTTGGAGAAGACTGCTGAAAGCCTAGCTGAATCCACGATTCGAAGAGGCCACATCATTTAATGACTAAATTGGCTGATGATGATGATGATGATGATGATGATGATGATGATGATGATGATGAAGGTATCAGCTAAGATATCGTTTGTTGAAATCGCACGAAAAAATTAAAAGTTGTTAATTCAGAGATTCATTGCGTAAATGTGTATTCGCTGTGAAATATTTAATTCTTCACTTTTAAAGATATTGAAATATAGTTACATCATTGGATGCGCCTCATGTACCTGAAATCGTCGATGTATTGAGATTTGCATGGATACTTTAATGTGAGTTATTGTCGAATCTCAACGCGCTGTAGCTTGGGCATCTCTAGGAGTGTCTGAAACTCAACCATTTGGTGAAGCATATTCTGCGCAAAGCCAATGCGGTCATCAGCCTCTCAAATTCACGGCTCTGGGATTCACCCGTTTCCGGTCAAGCCCTGGACTCGCTAGCAACGTTCGCTGCCTCTGGACAGGCCGCGGCGTTTTGTCAGACCTTAGGCGTCAGCTGAACATGTAAATTCACCTTACCTCGTATTCTGGACTGACGATTAGCTCGCCTAAATACGCGCAACGTTACAAAGTGTTGAAAGATTGGCCGTGTTCTCCACATTTGGCTTCATCGAATTTCCATCTCATCCCATAACTCATTGACTTCTTTGTCAGCAAGCCAATAGCGTCCAACTAACAAGGGAACCTCCCCATCGTATCCCCTCAGATTAAGTTACAAGTTGGCACAGTGGATAGGCCTTGAAAAACTGAACACAGATCACTCGATAAAACAGGAAGAAGTTGTGTGGAACTATGAAAAAATAAGCAAAATATACAAACTGAGCAGTCAATGCGCAAGATAGGCAACATCAAGGATGATCTGTGCTCAGGAGCGCCGTGGTCCCGTGGTTAGCGTGAGCAGCTGCGGAACGAGAGGTTCTTGGTTCAAGTTTTCCCTCGAGCAAAAGTTTACCATCTTAATTTTCGCAAAGTTAAGATCTGTCCGTTCGCTCATTGACGTCTCTGTTCACTGTAATAAGTTTAGTGTCTGTGTTTTGCGACTGCAACGCAAAACCGTGCGATTAGAAGACGAAAGGACGTGCCTGTCCAATGAGAACCGAAAACATTTGATCACAAGGTCATAGGTCAACCGATTCCTCCACAAGAAAACACGTCTGATATATTCAATACGACACTGGTGACGGCATGTGCGTCACATCACAGGAATATGTTGCCGACCCGCCTAATTTGTACGCTTGGCGAATGGGTAAAAATTTTCTTCTACCTTGCTGATTTAGGTTTTCTTGTGGATGTGATAATCACTCCCAAAAAAGTGATTAAAACATAAGAGTTTGTCATATAAACTGCAACAAATGACTGCAACAGTTTCACAGTCGCACAGTTTTCCCTGTGCTCTGTCAAAACATATGTTTTTAACGTTTCAAATTTTTCCGTGTGTAGACAGTCAAATAGATTAGGAAATGAGACACTTAAAATAGATGGCAAGGAAGGCGTTTCTGAAGAAGAGAAATTCGTTAACATGGAGTATAGATTTAAGTGTCAGAAAGTCGTTTCTGAAAGTATTTGTATGGAGTGTCGCCATATATGGAAGCGAAACATGGACGATAAATACACTCCTGGAAATGCAAAAAAGAACACATTGACACCGGTGTGTCAGACCCACCATACTTGCTCCGGACACTGCGAGAGGGCTGTACAAGCAATGATCACACGCACGGCACAGCGGACACACCAGGAACCGCGGTGTTGGCCGTCGAATGGCGCTAGCTGCGCAGCATTTGTGCACCGCCGCCGTCAGTGTCAGCCAGTTTGCCGTGGCATACGGAGCTCCATCGCAGTCTTTAACACTGGTAGCATGCCGCGACAGCGTGGACGTCAACCATATGTGCAGTTGACGGACTTTGAGCGAGGGCGTATAGTGGGCATGCGAGAGGCCGGGTGGACGTACCGCCGAATTGCTCAACACGTGGGGCGTGAGGTAGCCACAGTACATCGATGTTGTCGCCAGTGGTCGGCGGAAGGTGCACGTGCCCGTCGACCTGGGACCGGGCCGCAGCGACGCACGGATGCACGCCAAGACCGTAGGATCGTACGCAGTGCCGTAGGGGACCGCACCGCCACTTCCAAGCAAATTAGGGACACTGTTGCTCCTGGGGTATCGGCGAGGACCATTCACAACCGTCTCCATAAAGCTGGGCTACGGTCCCGCACACCGTTAGACCGTCTTCCGCTCACGCCCCAACATCGTGCAGCCCTCCTCCAGTGGTGTCGCGACAGGCGTGAATGGAGGGACGAATGGAGACGTGTCGTCTTCAGCGATGAGAGTCGCTTCTGCCTTGGTGCCAATGATGGTCGTATGCGTGTTTGGCGCCGTGCAGGTGAGCGCCACAATCAGGACTGCATACGACCGAGGCACACAGGGCCAACACCCGGCATCATGGTGTGGGGAGCGATCTCCTACACTGGCCGTACACCTCTGGTGATCGTCGAGGGGACACTGAATAGTGCACGGTACATCCAAACCGTCATCGAACCCATCGTTCTACCATTCCTAGACCGGCAAGGGAACTTGCTGTTCCAACAGGACAATGCACGTCCGCATGTATCCCGTGCCACCCAACGTGCTCTAGAAGGTGTAAGTGAACTACCCTGGCCAGCAAGATCTCCGGATCTGTCCCCCATTGAGCATGTTTGGGACTGGATGAAGCGTCGTCTCACGCGGTCTGCACGTCCAGCACGAACGCTGGTCCAACTGAGGCGCCAGGTCTAAAAGGCATGGCAAGCCGTTCCACATGACTACGTCCAGAATCTCTACGATCGTCTCCATGGGAAAATAGCAGCTTGCATTGCTGCGTAAGGTGGATATACACAGTACTAGTGCCGACATTGTGCATGCTCTGTTGCCTGTGTCTGTGTGCCTGTGGTTCTGTCATTGTGATCATGTGATGTGTCTGACCCCAGGAATGTGTCAATAAAGTTTCCCCTGCCTGGGACAATGAATTCCCGGTGTTCTTATTTCAATTTCCAGGAGTGTAGTTTCGACAAGAAGAGAATAGAAGCTTTTGAAATGTGGTGCTACAGAAGAATGCTGAAGATTAGATGGGTAGATCACATAACTAATCAGGAGGTATTTAATAGGATTGGCGAGAAGTCTGTGGCACAACTTGACTAGAAGAAGGGATAGATTGGTAGGACATGTTCTGAGGCATCAAGGGATCACCAATTTAGTATTGGAGGGTAGCGTGGAGGGTAAAAATCGTAGAGGAAGACCAAGAGGTGAATACACTAAGCAGATTCAGAAGGATGTGGGTTGTAGTAGTTACTGGGAGATGAAGCAGCCTGCGCAGGATAGAGTAGCATGGAGTGAAGCATCAAACCAGTCTCAGTACTGAAGACCACAACAAGAACAACAAACAAGGTAACAGCGGCCAAACCACTGTTCGGCCCAGGACAGGACGGTCCATCTACATCTGCCCTAGTACACCAAATGTAAGCACGCTCGTAACTAAAGTACTGTGCGTGTATCTACGTGTGCACATGAAATAATAAGACTGTGCGCTGCTGTTGTAGCGATCAGACAACTTGGTCGTGAAGCTGTTAAGACTTTTACAATGAACTGTCATTTGAAAATGTGGCTATGGTTTTCTTTTATGGCGAATGTCGCTAAAATGCTAGAGCGAAGACGCGCTTGTATGCTAAAACGTTTCCTGGTAGTGCAAATTCCTCGTGATCTGTCTTTCCAAATGCTATTTTTTTATTTTTAAATGACGAGTTCATTTGATATACTATGACGTTTGCTGCTTTCTTTCGTTTCTTTCTTGCTCAAGCTTTTCGAGGAATAATTCCCATTTCAAGAGCGTTTTCCATGTACTACGATGTTTTGTGAGATGCTGAATCGCTTTATTGTTCGGTTGCCTAATTTTAACACGTAAATACTCGTAGTTTGTAGATGGTCATGGATCTTTCTATATAGATAGTAGCAGATGTGGAAAACATTTTTTTTACAATCTTCTTGCAACACTCATATGTAAAAACACACACTATCTGACATCGTTCACGTCATTTACTGTGCAAAGTACACTTTGAAGACAGCATACGAGTAATCCCAAAAGTAAGGTCTGCTATTTTGTTATTAGTACAGAACTCTGTTCCTGGTGTGAGTTCCTGTAGTCATGTCCTAGTTCGTGAACCACGGGCAACGTATGAGTGGCCAAATAAGTGGTCCCGACAGTCGGGATATCAGTTACTTTGGAATAAGGATGGGCATCTCGGACATATTCTGAGTTGTGGTCACTTTTGTGCTCATACGGCAAAGACTACCAAATTCACCGGTTAGTCCCTCAACCGTTAGGGGTAAAACTCAATGGGACTCGGGGCAAGTAAGGCTAGCAACCTGCTTCCCCGATACTTTAAATATGATGCTGGCAACATTCAGAGCAAAATGCCTCGGACCTTTGGAGGTGACGGAGTCCCACCTCTAACTGACAAACCAGGGACTCCTAAGATACGACTTGGTAAACAAATGGTAATGAGATGGGGAGCTATTAATATCAGTGGGGGCTACTCTGGGAAGAAGGTAGAGCTGCAGAGGCTGCAAATAAGATGGGGCTGGACGTTTTAGCTGTTAGTGACATTCGGGTAAGGGGTGAAAAAGAAGAGGAAGTGGGAGAATACAAGGTCTACCTGTCAGGAGTCAAAGCAGGAATAGCACAATGGGGTGTAGGGCTTTACATCAGGAAAGAAATGGAACCCAGCGTAGTTGCAGTAAGGTATGTGAACGAACGACTGATGTGGATAGATTTGACAGTGTCTAGCAAGAAAATTAGGATTGTGTCCGTATATTCGCATTGTGAAGGGACAGATCAAGATAAGATGGATAGTTTTTATGAGGCACTCAGTGATGTAGTTGTTAGAGTAAAGGACAAGGACAGTGTTCTGCTCATGGGTGATTTTAATGCCAGGATTGGAAATCGAACAGAAGGGTATGAAAAGGTTATGGGTAAATTTGGAGAGGATATGGAGGCCAATAGGAACGGGAAACAACTTCTGGATTTCTGTGCCAGTATGGGCTTAGTAATCACAAACTCCTTTTTTAAGCATAAGAACATTCACTGGTACACTTGGG
Organism: Schistocerca gregaria; assembly: GCF_023897955.1. Taxonomy (NCBI): domain Eukaryota; kingdom Metazoa; phylum Arthropoda; class Insecta; order Orthoptera; family Acrididae; genus Schistocerca; species Schistocerca gregaria. Next base: position 959,148,492 of record NC_064921.1, on the reverse strand, counting down.
AAGGCAGGGGAAGCAGATCTGTCATTGACTATATAATAACAGATCAGGAATTCAGGAAGGCTGTGAGGGACACACGTGTATTCAGGGGATTCTTTGACGACACTGATCATTATTTAATCTGCAGTGAAATTGGGATTGTGAGGCCGAAAGTGCAGGAGGTCAGGTCTATATGTAGGAGGATAAGAGTGGAGCAACTTCAGGATAAGGAAATCAGGCACAAGTACATAACAGCGATCTCAGAAAGGTACCAGTTAGTTGAATGTAGTCAATTACAGTCATCGGAAAAGGAATGGACAAGGTACAGGGACACAGTACTAGAAGTGGCTAAAGAATGTCTTGGAACAGTAGTGTGTAAAAGTAGGATGAAGCGAACAGGTTGGTGGAATGGCACAGTCAGGGCAGCCTGTAAAAGGAAAAAGAAGGCGTATCAAAAATGGCTACATACTAGAACTCAGGTAGACAGAGAAAATTGTGTTGAAGAAAGAAACACAGCCGGACAGGTAATTGCAGCATCCAAAAGAAATCTTGGAGACTATGGGTCAATCTCCTGGAAAACCATTCTGGAGTGTAATTAGCAGTCTTCGAAAGGGAGGTAAGAAGGAAATGACAAGTATTTTGGACAGGTCAGGAAAACTGCTAGTGAATCCTGTGTATACCTTGGGCAGATGGAGGGAATATTTTGAAGAGTTGCTCAATGTAGGTGAAAATACGATCAGCAATGTTTCAGATTTCGAGGTAGAATGGGATAGGAATGATGATGGAAATAGGATCACATTTGAGGAAGTGGAGAAAATGTTCAATAGATTGCAGCGCAATAAAGCAGCTGGGGTGGATGAAATTAAGTCGGAACTCATAAAATACAGTGGAATGTCAGGTCTTAAATGGCTACACAGGATAATTGAAATGGCCTGGGAGTCGGGACAGGTTCCATCAGACTGGACAAAAGCAGTAATCACACCAATCTTTAAACATGGAAACAGAAAAGATTGTAACAACTACGGAGGTATCTCTTTAATCAGCATTGTGGGTACAATCTTCTCAGGTATTGTTGAAACGAAAGTGCGAGTATTAGTTGAGGACCAATTGGATGAAAATCAGTGTGGGTTTAGGCCTCTTAGAGGTTGTCAGGACCAGAGCTTTACCTTACGTCAGATAATGGAGATGTGATATGAGTGGAACAGGGAACTGTATCTATGCTTTATAGATCTAGAAAAGGCATATAACCGGGTTCCTAGGAGGAAGTTATTGTCTGTTCTACGAGATTATGGAATAGGAGGCAAACTTTTGCAAGCAATTAAAGGTCTTTACATGGTTAGTCAGGCAGCAGTTAGAGTTGACGGTAAATTGAGTTCATGGTTCAGAGTAGTTTCAGGGGTAAGACAAGGCTGCAACCTGTCTCCACTGTTGTTCATATTATTTTTGGCTCATATATTGAAAACAATAGACTGGCTGGGTGCGATCAAGATATGTGAACAAAAAATAAGCAGTCTTGCATATGCGGATGACTTAGTTGTGATGGCGGATTCGATTGAAAGTTTGCAAAGTAATATTTCAGAGCTAGATCAGAAATGTAAGGACTATGGTATGAAGATTAGCATCTCCAAAACGAATGTAATGTAAGAGGGAAAGAAATATAAACGGATTGAGTGCCAAATAGGAGGAACAAAGTTAGAACAGGTGGACAGTTTCAAGCACTTAGGATGCATATTCTCACAGGATGGCAACATAGTGAAAGAACATGAAGCGAGGTGTAGGAAAGCTAATGCAGTGAGCGCTCAGCTACGATCTACTCTCTTCTGCAAGAAGACTAAGTTATCTGTGCACCTTTCAATCTTTCAACCAACTTTGTTGTATGGGAGCGAAAGCTGGGTGGATTCAGGTTACCTTATCAACAAGGTTGAGGTTACGGATATGAAAGTAGGTAGGATGATAGCAGGTGCTAGTAGATGGGAACAATGGCAGGAGGGTGCCCACAATGAGGAAATCAAAGAAAAACTGGGAATGAACTCCATAGATGTAGCAGTCAGGATGAACAGGCTTAGATGGTGGGGTCATGTTACACGCATGGGAGAAGCATGGTTACCCAAGAGACTCATGGGTTCAGCAGTAGAGGCTAGGAGGAGTCGGGGCAGACCAAGGAGAAGGTACCGTGATTCGCTTAAGAAAGATTTTGAAGTAATAGGCTCAACATCAGAAGAGGCACCAATGTTAGCACTGAATAGGGGATCGTGGAGGAATTTTATAAGGGGGCTATGCTCCAGACTGAATGCTGAAAGGCATAATCAGTCTTAAATGATGATGACGATGATGATGACAGACCTCCGTTTGTGTGGCAGTTGGTCACACTGTTATGAAGAGCACTTCACGCGCAGTGCGTAAACATACGCACTCCGCGCTGAGGCTCTCAGTCTTGGCTTGGCAGCCGTTGAAAATGGAGCTCTCGTTGGATGTTACCGCCAAGTGCGAATCGCGCGCCGTTACTCGGTTTTTGAACGCAAAGGGCACTGCGCCGATTGAAATCCATCGCCAATTGACGCAAGTGTATGGTGAGTCCGTGCATGGATGTCAAAAATGTTCGTAAGTCGCGTAGAGAGTTTACAGCTGGTCGGACCGAAATTAACGACGATCAAAGAAGCGGGAACCGTCAATTTCTGAGGAGGCGGTGTTGAATGTTGAGCAAAGCATGCGTGAAGATAGGCGGATCACTCTAGATGATCTCTGCGCGTTGGTTCCTGAGGCTTCCCGAAGCACCGCTCACAGCAACTTGACGGAAACAGTGAACTACCGGAAGGTGTGCGCAAGATGGGTGCCACCCATGCTGACTGAGGACCACATGCGGCAACGAGTTGATACTTCCCGAGCATTTCTTCACCGCCTTGCAGCCGAGCAGGACAGCTTTCTGGACTCAATTGTCAGGGGTGATGAAACCTGGGCATACCACTTTACACCTGAGACCAAGCAACAATCACGCCAGTTCATAACTTTCTGAATAGCATGGCGGCGAACTGGACATGACATGGGCATACAAAAACTGCCACATCGTCTACAAAAATGCATCGACAGAAATGGTGATTAAGTCGAAAAATAGCTAAAAGTTCAAGCTGTAAACTGATGTAAACCATTGTAGAAACAAACAGGTCTATGTACTAATAAAAAAAGAGGAGACCTTACTTTTGGGATTATCCTCGCATATAGTAATAGACAGAATGATACGTAATGTATTTTCAACAGAGATACAATGCTACAGACTGTATACAGAATATGTAGCATTCTTGTAGAACTAATATCAGTCATTATTTGCTTGTGTATTAGTATCACTTATTTACTTACTTATTTAAGAATACCACAGCATCATCAGAAGAAGTTCACTGAGTCACTTTCCAGTTTTTATTCGATGTTTTGTCTCGGTATTTCTTGTGATCTGAATACATCTCCTAGTTTTTACAAAAGAACCATTTTATGATCTGTATATACACTCCTGGAAATTGAAATAAGAACACCGTGAATTCATTGTCCCAGGCAGGGGAAACTTTATTGACACATTCCTGGGGTCAGATACATCACATGATCACACTGACAGAACCACAGGCACATAGACACAGGCAACAGAGCATGCACAATGTCGGCACTAGTACAGTGTATATCCACCTTTCGCAGCAATGCAAGCTGCTATTCTCCCATGGAGACGATCGTAGAGATGCTGGATGTAGTCCTGTGGAACGGCTTGCCATGCCATTTCCACCTGGCGCCTCAGTTGGACCAGCGTTAGTGCTGGACATGCAGACCACGTTAGACGACGCTTCATCCATTCCCAAACATGCTCAATGGGGGACAGATCCGGAGATCTTGCTCGCCAGGGTAGTTGACTTACACCTTCTAGAGCACGTTGGGTGGCACGGGATACATGCGGACGTGCATTGTCCTGTTGGAACAGCAAGTTCCCTTGCCGGTCTAGGAATGGTAGAACGATGGGTTCGATGACGGTTTGGATGTACCGTGCACTTTTCAGTGTCCCCTCGACGATCACCAGAGGTGTACGGCCAGTGTAGGAGATCGCTCCCCACACCATGATGCCGGGTGTTGGCCCTGAGTGCCTCGGTCGTATGCAGTCCTGATTGTGGCGCTCACCTGCACGGTGCCAAACACGCATACGACCATCATTGGCACCAAGGCAGAAGCGACTCTCATCGCTGAAGACGACACGTCTCCATTCGTCCCTCCATTCACGCCTGTCGCGACACCACTGGAGGAGGGCTGCACGATGTTGGGGCGTGAGCGGAAGGCGGCCTAACGGTGTGCAGGACCGTAGCCCAGCTTCATGGAGACGGTTGCGAATGGTCCTCGCCAATACCCCAGGAGCAACAGTGTCCCTAATTTGCTGGGAAGTATCGGTGCGGTCCCCTACGGCACTGCGTAGGATCCTACGGTCTTGGCGTGCATCCGTGCGTCGCTGCGGTCCGGTCCCAGGTCGACGGGCACGTGCACCTTCCGCCGACCACTGGCGACAACATCGATGTACTGTGGAGACCTCACGCCTCACGTGTTGATCAATTCGGCGGTACGTCCACCCGGCCTCCCGCATGCCCACTATACGCCCTCGCTCAAAGTCCGTCAACTGCACATACTGTTCATGTCCACGCTGTCGCGGCATGCTACCACTGTTAAAAGACTGCGATGGAGCTCCGTATACCACGGCAAACTGGCTGACACTGCCGGCGGCGGTGCACAAATGCTGCACACCTAGCGCCATTCGACGGCCAACACCGCGGTTCCTGGTGTGTCCGCTGTGCCGTGCGTGTGATCATTGCTTGTACAGCCCTCTCGCAGTGTCCGGAGCAAGTATGGTGGGTCTGACACACCGGTGTCAATGTGTTCTTTTTTCCATTTCCAGGAGTGTATTTGGGGGATTACTTCTACATTTTGCTCCACATTTGCAAATGAGTGTCCCGTATAGTATACGTGCATGACTGCTCCTAAAGTGTGTCTATTGTGTGTTTAGGCTCTAAAGTCCTCTTTACAACTATTGTGGAAATCCCGCATGGTTTGTCCTGTGTAGGACATGGATCACTCGTGATATGTTCCTTGAGACATTCTACAATCTGAATATAGTCATGATCGCACTTTCTATTACGTACTTCGTTAGGCAAGGAGAAATCAATTTTTTACCTTGTGTAAAAGCAAAGCGCTGGTTCTTATCACATGTAAAAAGCCAAAGACCTGCATACGCACAGAGTGCTGAGTTCAGGGAACTCCTCCAGGTAATTTCAACTTACAACCATTTTGCAGTTCATGGTAAGTAGCTAGATGGTCTAGAAATTTGATCTTGTACATCTGGTACCGCCAACAACACACGCATAAATAATTTGAAACAAAAATTTAACAACCTGAGGGAAATTAGTTTTTATTGGGGATGTTTAGGTGACACACTACTTCTAATAAAAGGGGATAAGAAGGAATTAGTAGTCGCACTAAATTGCTTCGATAGTCTACATCAGAAAATTATTTTTGCAGTGGAAGATGCACATGACAAAAACATCACGTATCTGAACCTAAAAGAATATGGATCAGTGGAGCACAGTGCAAGTAAAATATCTTTGAAACAAGAAGGCATGCGACAGGATAGAGATTGCGGTTACTGATGGTTACACTGTTTACATAGTTGACGCAATGATGGACAAAGTAAAGAAAATTTTAAATAAAAACTACACTACGGAACAGAAACATAAAAGAAGAATTATATTTAGAAACAAATACATTTTTAATAAATCACAAAAGATTTTAAATGCTTCAAACACTAAAGTTAAAAATTTGATTCTCTACATCAAAAAGCTACAGCAAAGCAATGAGATAAAGTAAAGTGCGATAATAAGCCATACTCATATTCTGAAACATATAAAATAACAAGTCAGGAATCCTCGATGTCCTACCTATGACAAACACTCCGAAATATCCTCACAGGCTATAAAGAGTTCATTAGAGACTAGTCACACAACAGACACACAACATCAACAATAGCGACACACACAAGAGGTACACAATATAGGACAGTCATTTGGATAAATCGTGAAAAACGACAATGTACTACACCGACCATAGAAGGAATATTAAATGAATTTGTTGTAAAACTGAGGATGTATTCACATAACAAAAAATGTGAAACAAGATACTGAATGAAAAACTGAAAAATGATCATTGAATTTCTTCAGGCCCTTCGATAGAACCTTTAAATACGCAAATAAGTTAGTGATACACAGAAATAAGGGCTTTTACAACTAACATATTAGCAAATAATGATTCATGTTACATTTGAAAAGAATAGTAGTAGCGATCTGTAATATCATACATCTGTAGATAACATCTAACATACTTTCTGCAAGAAAGTGATATTTTTTTATAAATTCGCTGATAACTACAGTGGAACGTATAACATTGATTGCCGGCCGAAGTGGCCGAGCGGTTCTAGGCGCTACAGTCTGGAGCTGCACGACCGCTACGGTCGTAGGTTCGAATCCTGCCTCGGACATGAATGTTTGTGTTGTCCTTAGGTTAGTTAGGTTTAAGTAGTTCTAAGTTCAAGGGACTGATGACCACAGAAGTTAAGTCCCATACTACTCAGAGCCATATAACATTGATTTCAAAACTGCGGGCGTTTTTAGAAAACAATGAAGACCACAGAATAATACAGCAGGTTACACATCGAAAACAACAGTCATAAATACCATAATAAAGGAAATAAGCACTGAAATTATTTCCCGTAACGATCTCCATATAAATTTTGTAAAAGAATTTCGGGAAAGACAGAAGGTATTTCTCAAGAAACAGGGACATTGTTTATTTAGTTGCAGCTTTTCACTGACCATTTCTAAGGGATAAAATAAAATTACAAAAAAAGAAGTTCAAGGAGCAGGTGTGTAAAGAATGAAATACTCCAAAGAAAAGGATCAGTAGGTGCTGAGAATGAAATACGCCAAAGAAAAGGATCAGTAGGTTTTGAATATTTTAGTAGCGGCAAAATTCTTTTCCCGTGCGAATAGGATCAGCCAAAGCCGTGTTCTGTAAACACTACATACCAAGGCATTCCATCCTTTCCATGTTTTCATTCAACAACAGCTTAATGGCAACGACTATCAAAATCAGTTACAGTTCTCCTATGGGCGAGTACGAAAACTGGGAAGTGATGCCACGTCTCTACATAAGATTTTTGTTACAGATGGAGAAAAAGGCTACGAGAAAACAGATCTTTGCAATATGCACTATTGGACTGTCCAAAGTCAGCTCCGTCTATGCCAGTGGATAAACCGCGAACATTGTGTAGGCCATGGTGAGGGCTGGTCAAGAAGCATGTCGTTGTTCTTTGGTTTATCGACGCGATTCTAAGCAGCGCCAAGCATCGATAGTTAGTTACTTGATAAGCCCCTACTGTTACTGGAAGACATCCCACTTGACATCAGACAGTTCATGTGATAAGAACGTGATGAATGTTCTGCCCATTCCGCACAGATATTGTTACAGACCTCCTTAACAGAACATTTGGTGGTCATTGGATCTGTTGTTCGGGAACGAAAATGGGCTGAACGCTCACTAGACGTAAGACCTATGGACTATGGTCTGTGGGGTACATTACAACAAATGACCTTAAAAAAAAAAGACCGATGACTCCCGAAGAAATGAAATACCCTACTGCATGACCTCGTGCTGCGTTAAGTGTACTTGAATTTCAACTTATAGTTCGTCTATCTACTCCCAGTCACTATAAAGAATGTATCAACAATCGAGGCCAAAATCTTAAGCCTGAGTTATCTGTTGGCTTACATTTAGTATAGCAGGACAGACGTCTGGTTGATCTCTTTCCTAACGATGGTACAGTGGTTCGTGGAACCGTTTTGGTGTTATTTGACCACGTTCCACACGTGCCATGTCACTGAAGTCCTCTTAGAATGCTTTTTCAATGCGAGAGAGGAAAAAAATGTGTGTATAACTCAATTTAAAAATGCAGTGCCATGATTCGGCAGCTAATAATTAATTGCATACGTCAGAAGGTTCGTCACTTTCTCTACTATAACTTAATGAATGAGGCACCTCGATACATTTTATCGTCCTGAGTATGTTTACGTAGCTTTTCTCAAATGTTCCACCGCGTATATATCTACAAAACGACTAATTTAATTATTTTTGGTTATTTTTATTCTTAATCTCAGTTGTGAAAGTGGTGTTGATAATATTACTCTAGTCGATCCTTCACAAACTCACAGGGAAATTACAAATGTCACAAGATTAACTACAAGAAAAACCAAATTAAGTAATGCACTTGCCTCAAGAGAGACATTCCTCAAAACATTTTTCTGAGTTTGCCTTTTGCACTCACCATTCAGAATTACTGACACATCAGTTTAAACTCTAACAAAACTAGAAGTTATTAATGGCATCAAAAGTTTCCACTACTTACCATTTGACGATTTTATAGTTTTTCGTTGGGCCATGAACGCAGGTCTCTGTGGAATCACTTGTTAGAGAGCCTTGGAGTCCTTGAAGAACGAGAATAAACCTGCGTCAGATGTTTGTTTCCCAAGGAAAGACGTATAATCAGTTCTTCGTAGCAGTAGGTCGTAAAATTGATTTATTTCGATTAAATTTTTCAGATACTTACTTGTAGTTGAAAAAGGTTGTGACTAAAAATACTGAGGGACAAAGCAGATACCATCTGTCGACTTTATCGAATGACGTCACAGCAAGCCCCGCAATGCAAAACAAACATGAGTTCAAAGTGGTAACCAACGACATCGCTCGTCCGCATGGCACTAAAATAGAGACAACAGACACAGAATCGTAGAAATTAATAATACTAATACACATTAAGGCTAACTGGATAATCGCGGGAAATAAGGGTTTTTCGGTGGGTACAAACTAACACATAAAATAACAACTACAAAATCTAAAATATGCAAAACAAAACAACCAGAGATAAACGACACAACCTTTGGTTTCAACCAACTACATCGATGTATCGAAAACATCGGGCGACTCATAAAACTGAAGTAGAAAACTAATATCAACACAAAAAGCCCAAACAGATACCAAAAGAGAAATATGGAAACCGATAGCAATAAAGAGCCAAAAACTCATGTCTATTTACGAAACGGAATATCTAAATCATTTCTTCACCTATATAAAAGACCGATACGAATATTTAAGACAAACAACTGCAAAAAGTTCACTTACGGTATCCGTTGCTGTTGCGTTGCCTGCTGCTGCTTGTAACGGCTATTATGCGGAATGATGGAAAGAAAACACGAAAAATCATGATTTGCATGTGGTCAACTAGTCACTTTGTTCGTCTGTAATTTCCTGTGCTTCCTAAATAAAGTTAGCTACTCGGTGTCACCAAAAACCACGACCTCCAAAATAGCAATATTTTGCAAGAAAACAATGAAATATTTATGACAACCAAGATGAAAAACTTCTTTGCTTCTCGTTTCACTCGCAGCAACTAAAACTGTGGTATCAGGTCCAGACTAAGGATAACATCGGAAACCGCGACATTTGGAATAAACATCCAAATATTTGTGATACCCATGATTATAAATTTCGTAAGTGATTCTCATTGGCTACCGTATACTGTCATCTGATTGGCTTCGATCAGTGATATCCTGTTGCCAACTGTAACTCGCAACGAAAGAACACAGAAAACCAAAACTGGCAAGAACTAACGAAAAACTGAATTTGAAATTTGCTTGACCAACGTAGCTCAATTGAAGAGGCCGATACACTTACAGAAAGCTAAGGTCGAAAATTAATACATGAAGTAAAAAAGGGTATCAAAGAAAAAATAGGTTAAAGTCACTATGACATAAAAAAACTGAGCTTTTATATCTCAAAGCAAGCAGACCGCACCGAGAAAGAGTTTTATATTTGGAAGGAAAATATATTCACAATAAATGCCAAGTTAATATAAATTGTAATCATTGTTTTTCCTCGTTGCTAGGACAACCAAAGACAATATTTCACCTCTGACTGATCAGCAGCGTATGCACATAATCTTCTGTCCTAGTAATTAAACTTGTAGATTTAACGACGTACCCACACCATCACAATTTAAAAACCCTTTGCAGAGCCAGTACGAGGTACAAAAGTGACGCTAGAATAGTGTCCGGGAAAGACGAAACTGAGATAGTAGCCGTCGGCGTTGAACAATATTATAACGTAGTGAACACGGGAAAAACATAAGCAGTTTGGCTACTACAGTGTCATATCATTGGCGATGTTTTGAATAATAAGAAACGCAGGAGGATTTTATTACCAGAATTTACTGCGTTGCGGAAAATATTCAAATTTTTAGTGTCAGCTACTGTTGCACTTTTACGTTCGAAAATCGTGATTGTGATACGTAACTATAATTACTGTGGTGATAATACTAGTGTTATATCGCTATCACTAGTATCACTACGATGTTGTTCACTCGACCTATATAGGTCAACTAGAGAATACAATACTAGTGCTATCAAAGACGAAAAAAGCGACGTACGTAACATGGGCATACTGTACCTCAGTTGAACTACACTCCTGGAAATTGAAATAAGAACACCGTGAATTCATTGTCCCAGGAAGGGGAAACTTTATTGACACATTCCTGGGGTCAGATACATCACATGATCACACTGACAGAACCACAGGCACATAGACACAGGCAACAGAGCATGCACAATGTCGGCACTAGTACAGTGTATATCCACCTTTCGCAGCAATGCAAGCTGCTATTCTCCCATGGAGACGATCGTAGAGATGCTGGATGTAGTCCTGTGGAACGACTTGCCATGCCATTTCCACCTGGCGCCTCAGTTGGACCAGCGTTCGTGCTGGACATGCAGACCACGTTAGACGACGCTTCATCCAGTCCCAAACATGCTCAATGGGGGACAGATCCGGAGATCTTGCTGGCCAGGGTAGTTGACTTACACCTTCTAGAGCACGTTGGATGGCACGGGATACATGCGGACGTGCATTGTCTTGTTGGAACAGCAAGTTCCATGGCCGGTCTAGGAATGGTAGAACGATGGGTTCAATGGCGGTTTGGATGTACCGTGCACTATTCAGTGTCCCCTCATCGATCACCAGAGGTGTACGGCCAGCGTAGGAGATCGCTCCCCACACCATGATGCCGGGTGTTGGCCCTGTGTGCCTCGGTCATATGCAGTCCTGATTGTGGCGCTCACCTGCACGGCGCCAAACACGCATACGACCATCATTGGCACCAAGGTAGAAGCGACTCTCATCGCTGAAGACGACACGTCTCCATTCGTCCCTCCATTCACGCCTGTCGCGACACCACTGGAGGCGGGCTGCACGATGTTGGGGCGTGAGCGGAAGACGGCCTAACGGTGTGCGGGACCGTAGCCCAGCTTCATGGAGACGGTTGCGAATGGTCCTCGCCGGTACCCAGGAGCAACAGTGTTCCTAATTTGCTGGGAAGTGGCGGTGCGGTCCCCTACGGCACTGCGTAGGATCCTACGGTCTTGGCGTGCATCCGTGCGTCGCTGCGGTCCGGTCCCAGGTCGACGGGCACGTGCACCTTCCGCCGACCACTGGCGACAACATCGATGTACTGTGGGGACCTCACGCCCCACGTGTTGAGCAATTCGGCGGTACGTCCACCCGGCCTCCCGCTTGCCCACTATACGCCCTCGCTCAAAGTCCGTCAACTGCACATACGGTTCACGTCCACGCTGTCGCGGCATGCTACAGTGTTAAAGACTGCGATGGAGCTCCGTATGCCACGGCAAACTGGCTGACACTGACGGCGGCGGTGCACAAATGCTGCGCAGCTAGCGCTATTCGACGGCCAACACCGCGGTTCCTGGTGTGTCCGCTGTGCCGTGCGTGTGATCATTGCTTGTACAGCCCTCTCGCAGTGTCCGGAGCAAGTATGGTGGGTCTGACACACCGGTGCCAATGTGTTCTTTTTTCCATTTCCAGGAGTGTATAAAGAAAACAAAAGTGACCTCATCAGTAGAGAAACACACAGAAGAGCAAAAATAGTGATAAAAAAGAACAAAAACAAAATAAAACAACAAGTAAATTCGTTTAAATATCTCGGGACAAAAATATCAATATGTAAAGCTAACTCAGATCTGGTTCAAGATGTACAGAAATATAATGCTGTAAAATGACACATTCTGAGACATCAAGGGATCACCAATTTACTGCTGGAGGGAAGCGTGCAGGGTAAAAAACGTAGAGGGAGATCTAGAGATGAATACAGTAAGCAGATACAGAGGGATGTAGGTTGGAGTAGTTATTCGGAGACGAAGAGGCTTCCACAGGGTAGAGTAGCATGGGGAGTTGCATCATACCAGTCTGTGGACTGAAGACCAGCACAACAGCAACAAATTGTTGAATAACTAGGTGTCTTGGAAGTACTACGAACACAGAGTTGACGCAAAGACTGCACAATGCGGTGACTAAGCCTGATATAATGTATGGTAGGGGTTAAGGGGAAAACAATATATTAGAACTACACACATTTTTATGAACGCTTACACAGTGACCAGTTTTTCGTAGCTAAGAGGGTACTGTCTGTTGTCACTGCCATCGCAACAGGATCCCGTGTTTGTTTGTCTGATTTCGAGGCACATTTTCTATCCATCTTCATGTCCTAGTATTTGAAAGAAAGCCAAGCAACTCTAGCTGACCGGTTTCAATCCGACTTTTGTATTAGGCCAAATATAACGCAACACAGACGATTTGAAATAATTTAGCTTAATTAATTCAAAATTATCACAAAGGGACAGAATAGCGGATGATAGCTTTATGTATACAAGTTTCTAGAAGTCAGTTTATCTATTGTACGCTACTGGCCATTAAAATTGCTATACCAAGAAAAAATGCAGATGATAACCGGGTATTCATTTGACACATATATTATATTGGAACTGACATGTGATTACATTTTCACGCAATTTGGGTGCATAGATCCTGAGAAATCAGTACCCTGAACAACCACCTCCGGCCGTAATAACGGCCTTGATACGTCTGGGCATTGAGCTTGGATGGCGTGTACAGGTTCAGCCGCCCACGCAGTTTCAATACGATACCACAGTTCATGAAGAGTAGTGACTGGGGCATTATGACGAACCAGTTCCTCGGCTACCATTGACCAGACGTTTTCAAGGGTGACAGATCTGGAGAATGTGCTGGCCAGAGCAGCTGTTAAACATTTTATGTATCCAGAAAGGCCCGTACAAGACCTACAACATGCGATCGTGCTTTATCCTGCTGAAATGTAGGGTTTCGCAGGGATCGAATGAAGCTTAGAGCCACGGGTTATAACACATCTGAAATATTACGTCCACTGTTCAAAGTGCCGTCAACGCAAACAAGAGGTGACCGAGATGTGTAACCAATGGCACCCCATACCATCACGCTGGGTGATACGCCAGTATGGCGATGACGAATACTCGCTTCCAATGTGCGTCCACCGCGACGTCGCCAAACACGGATGCGACCATCAAGATGCTGTAAATAGAACCTGGATTCATCCGAGAAAAATGACGTTTTGCCATTCGTGCACCCAGGTTCGTTCTTGAGTACACCATCACAGGCACTCCAGTCTGTGATGGAGTGTCAAGGGTAACCGCAGCCATGGTCTCCGAGCTGATAGTCCATGCTGCTGCAAACGTCGTCGAACTTTTCGTGCAGATGGTTATTGTCTTTCAAACGTGCCCATCTGTTGACTCAGGGTTCGAGACGTGGCTGCACGATCCGTTACAACCATGCGAATATGATGCGTGTCATCTCGACTGCTCGTGATACTAGGCCGTTGGGATCCATCTCGGCGTTCCCTATTACCCTCCTGAACCCACCGATTCCATATTCTGCTAACAGTCATTGGATCTCGACCAACGTGAGCAGCAATGTCTCGATTGGATAAACCGCAATAGCGATAGGCTACAATCCGACCTTTTTCAAAGTCGGAAACGTGATGGCACGCATTTTTCCTCCTTACTCGAGGCATCACAACAACGTTTCACCAGGCAACGCCGGTCAACTGCTGTTTGTTTATGAGAAATCTATTGGAAACTTTCGCCATGTCAGCACGTTGTAGGTGTCGTTACCGGCGCCAACCTTTTGTGAATGCTCTGAAAAGCTAATCATTTGCATAACACAGCATCTTCTTCCTGTTAAATTTCGTGTCTGTAGCACGTCATCTTCGTGGTGTAGCAATTTTAATGGCCAGTAGTGTATTATACATGCTTTTGGACGAAACTCACTCTTACGGGGGTTACCACTTTGGCCATTTTTGCCGGCAAGTAGTGTGGCTAGGCTACTTTCCTCGGTAGGACGACATGTCGGCAATAGTGGTACACAGAAGACTGTATCTAGCTGAAATATATAACAAGGAACTACGTTTGTAGGCCAGAGACTGATATTGTACGAACTTGTTACTCTCCACTTAAGTGAGGCAATAAAACATTTTACATCTGACGACTCAAAAGCAAAAGCGTTTTTTCTAAAAAAGAACGGAACATGCTTTCTTTGTCAGTCTCACTGATAGCAATGGCGATAGCAGAACTAGTCTCACCACATTTCAGCAGGCAGAAGTGCTGTTTAGGGCAAAAAATATGCAGAGGCCACTTTTATCGTCATGAATACTTCACCACACTGTGCACTACCGATGTTATTGTTAATTTGTAACTTACAAATTAATATGACATATTAACTTACGTAACACCAATATGAGGCACAGTCGCGGATATTTACTAAACGTTTCGTTTGTAGTTTATTTCTTTTACTCATTGCATCACATTTTTGTTGTTGTGGTCTTCAGTCCAGAGACTGGTTTGTTTCAGCTCTCCACGCTGTGCAAGCTTCTTCATATCCGAGTAACTACTGCACACTATATCCTTTAAAACTGCTTAGCGTATTCATCAGTTGCTCTCCCTCCATGATTTTTACCCGCCACGCTGCCCTCCGATACTAAATTGGTGATCCCATGATGCATTAGAACATGTCCTACCAACCCATCCCTCCTTCTAGTCAAGTTGTGCCACAAATTCCTCTTCTCCCCAATTCTGTTCAGTACCTCCTCATTAGTTACGTGATCTACCCATCTAATCTTCAGCATTCTTCTGTAGCACCACGTTTCGAAAGCTTCTATTCTCTTCTTGCCTAAACTATTTATCGTCAATATTTCACATCCATACATGGCTACACTCCATACAGATACTTTTAGAAAAGACTTCCTGACACTTAAATCTATACTCTATGATAACAAATTTCTCTTCTTCAGAAACAGTTTTCTTGCCATTGCCAGTCTAGTTTTTATATCCTCTCTACTTCGACCATCATCAGTTATTTTGCTCAATAAATAGCAAAGCTCATCTAATACTTTAAGTGTCTCATATACTAATCCAGTTCTCCCAGCATCACCTGATTTTTTCTAGTGAAGTTGTGCCACAAATTGCTCTTCTCCCCAATTCTCTTCAGTACCTCCTCATCAGTTGCGTGATATACCCATCTAATCTTCAGCATTCTTCTGTAATGGCCAGCTGCATCAAAGCAATCTCAGGACTGAAGACCACAACAATAACATTCCATTATTCCCGTTTTGCTGTTGTTGATGTTCATCTTATATCCTGCTTTGAAGACACTGTCCATTCCGTCCATGGCATTACTAAAGCCTTAATTTCATTTCGTCTTCCTTGCAACAAACATATACAACTTTTGAAGGTGGCCATCTCTATAACGCGCATTCATGAGTACATGTTACTCTCACTTGAAATTTATTCCCTAGTAGCTGACCAGTGCTAGTTGTGCACGCTCGTGAGTTGTCAGCATTGGAAAATAAAGTATTACATACTCCCCCTCTTACTTCTATTAACTCCGCAGTGGGCGCGCTGCGTCTACCCCTGATTCAAGCGCCAAACTAAACTTAGCTCTCGGCCGAATTCACCAAGGTCAACTAAAATTAAGCCCATTTTAAAATATTACTGCCTCTGTAAATATTTTTGTTTCTTACTGAACATGAACCTCTTATCGTTAGTTGTCGTTTTTGGATTCTTCAGTTAGTTTATAGAAGCCTACCATTATAAAATACTTCTGAGTAACTGGGTTTCATGTACAATTGGCCCTAGGGTCACAGTTTGACGACCAGTGATGTAAGACAACTATAAGTGGCGTTCAAAACGAGCCCGAGGACTAATTACAAAAACCAGTACCTGTATTTTAGAAGTATTGACCCTGGCTGGTGCGACACTTGTCCCACAGTGACACAAGGTGGTGAATGGCTGTCTCATAAAATTATCAGGGCTGCGATGTTAACCATTTCCGCACGCATAGCTGGACTTATGTCGTATACTAACGTCTAAGATTCCATGACGATGTAAAAAGATGAAGCTTATAAACCATCAATAACACGGATTCCTACACCTTCTACCCCTCCGCCGGTGTGCCCCAAGGTTCCGTCCTCTCCCCTCTTCTATACCTTTTCTATACGGCGAACATGCCGCCATTTCACCCCCCCCCCATCCACCTTCTCTAGTACGCCGATGACACCGCTTGCCTTGCCCTCGCCCCTACCCTACCCTACCTTCTCCAATCCAATCTTGACCGGTTCACCGCTTGGTGCAACCAGTGGTTGCTCAACGTCAATCCTTCCAAGACCCAGGCGGTCATTGTAGGCAAAACCACCCCTTCCTTCCGTCTCCTCGACTTCTATCTCACCATTTATGGCCGCCCTATCGCCATCACCCCCACCCTTAAGTACCTTGGCGTCACCCTTGACCATCGCCTCTCCTGGACCCCCTATCTCTGGACAATCCAAGCCACGGCAGGCTCCTGACTCCGTCTCCTCAAGCTCCTTTCTGGCCGTACATGGGGTCTAGACCACTCCACCATCCTCCACAACTATAAATACCTTATCCTCCCTATTCTCTGATACGCTCATCCCGCCTGGATCTGTGGCCCTCCTGCCTTTTACAAATCCCCGCAAATCCTAGAACGCCATGCGCTCCCTCTCGCCTATTGTATCTGTCTCACTCACACGGATCCTCTATGACCTTATTCCGTTCCGGCACCTCCTTGTTTTCCTCGAACGGATACAGAACTTCTACACCTCCCGCAAACTTGATCCCCCTCATCCTGCTTGTCTCTCCCATCCTCTCCTACCCCTGTACGCTGCTGCGTCTGTATTCCCACATCCCACTTGCTCTCCATCTCTCCACTCTCCACACACTCTCCCAAGCTGGCTTCCACCAACTCTCCCTCCCTGATGATGTCCTCATCCCCTCCATCTACCACTCCTACCCACTTTAATCCTCCTCTAACACACCCTATGTTTATTTCCCGAGGGCATCCTCTCTCCCTTCTCTCCCTCCTCCCTCCCCCCGGGCTTCCCCTACCCCCTACCTTCTTTCCTCCTCCTCCCATCTCCTCTGCCACTGGCATCTACATACTCCCCTCTCCCTTCTCGCCCCCATTTTTCCCCTTTTGGAAGGTCCCCGGACTCTCACACGTATAGTGAACTTTCGCGCGCCGGAGATCATAATCTAGTGTTTGTGTGTGCCGTCGTGTTCGTGCTCAACTGTTCCTAGTATTTATTCGTTTGTGCTCTAAAAAGGTTCTAAATCAGTGGAATCAAAATACACGGTAATTTATGTCACATATTTTGACACACACAGAGTCACTCATTAAAACCTATAGGATGCTTCCCGTTGACCTAGAACCATAAATATTGGCAAGAAACTAAGTTTCACTGTACAAGTAAGTGAAAACAATCATAAAATTGTTAATTTGTAATTACATCACACAAACAGAATTTCTGTATTTTTTGTCATTTGTTAGTCGAATTCAGAGTTAAAATTAAAACATTCTCAAAAGCCTTGGAATTCCCGAGACCAATATCTTGCCAGTATCAGTGTTAATAACAGGCAAAAACTATCGAGATTCTAGATTCTTGGGACGTCTATACATAAAATTAATTTGTATGGAATCCTCAGAGCGCGAGACGTACTTGCACTTGACCATTTTTCCTGTCTACCTGAATACAAATTTCAAGAACTACTGCAGAGATTTTGATAAGTACATAATTTACCGCCGCTACGCCAGACAAGTCATCTCGCTGTAAGTTCTACACTGAAGAGCCAAAGAAACGGGTAGACCCGCCTAATATCGTGTAGGGTCCCCGCGAACGCACATAAGTGCCACAACAAGAAGTGGCATGAACTCGACTAATGTCTGAAGTAATGCTGAAGGGAACTGAAATCATGAAATCTGCAGGGCTGTCCATAAATCCGTAAGAGTACGAGGGGGTGGAGATCTCTTCTGAATTCTTGAAATGTTGGTTGTCGCATTGCCCTGCTGGAAATGCCCAAGTCTGTCGGAATGCACAATGGACGTGAATAGACGCAGGTGATCAGACAGGATGCTTACACACGTGTCACCGGTCAGAGTCGTGTCTATATGTATCAGGGTGTAACGCCGGAAATGCATATCCTCCTATTTCTACCTATTGAAGTATAAATTTTTTCCCTTATTTTGTTACCTTAATGATATGACGTTTCTGTGTCTTTTTATATTGTAATTGTTTTACTATATATATATATATATATATATATATATATATATATATATATATATATCGATGTATAATTGGTTTGTTTTGTGAATATTATTTGTATTTTTACGCTGGGTCTTGCCTAGGGATAACTATGCTATCGAACGACTACATCGATAGGTCGTGTGGAGAACCAAAGAATTGTTAACTCTACCTCATGGAGCGCGGGCAGAGCGAGAGAGTCTGGCGGGAGTAGTGCAGTGGAGCAGATGTGTTGTGTGACGCTCCCGCGAGTTGCCGCGCTTTCGGGGTTGGGCAGCATGTGATTGCGCTCGACTTGTTATGATAGGTGTCGCGGACGTGAAGCAATAGCTGGCGCACATCAAGAGCCAGTTTTGCCTGGTGACCGTGTCGAGAAGAACGCGCGCCAACTTGCAGCTTCTGCCACAGCGACGGCCGACAATGAGAGACTGTCGCTACCTCCTCGATCGACGACTTCAAACCTTCAATCAACCAACAAGGAAGACTAGAGGCACGAAAAGTTTTAGAACTGTATGGCAGACCTCATCTTTTAAAATTTGCCTCTAAATTACAGCAACTTAGCATGAACCTTTGTTGCTCATTGTCCCAATTGCATTACCAAGCAGGGCCCCTTCCTTTTCCGAAATGATCCCGAGTGTCGTTGAAATTCAAACGCCAGCATTAAAGTAATACCATTCCATTTCACTGCTTTGATTTCAAAGTTCAGTTAAGGTATTCATAGCTGGCTACAATATTTAGATTACAGAAGCACAAATTAAGAGTGCGAGTTTTGTTACCATATTTTAGCTTTCCTGTGACTGCAGCTCAGCTTGGTACGAATTAAATTTTACTATTGTTAATTGTTCAGAACTATTTAATTCAAGTTCAAAGTTAAATCTCTTATTTCTAAATTGTGTAGATTCAAGTAGCTTTTTAAATGATTGTTGAAGTAGCACAAGACTAACGTTATTTTACTGAACTTCGTAGTGCTTCAGAAACGAAGTTCACTATTAATTTCAGTCACTAAATTAACTTTCAATTTTCCGGTTTTATTAATTCTTTAGCTAAATTAAGTCAGAGTGTAGCGAAATTTATTACTTCAGACAAACATTCAGTTTTCACACAACATGTGTCAACCTTCAGTTGCCACGCTTTTAGTGCTAATTATGTGTGCATTATTCTTTCATTTTCAATTATTGTAGTAGTTGTCCATAGGACAGGCGACCGTAATTTCCCCAAATCTCAAACATCTAATTAACGCCAATTAATTTTTAACGTAACGACCGCACTTACTTTATTAATTTTACCCTTTTCTCAAAATTAATTTCCACCTATTTCATTTGCATTTTTCCTTTCATTTAGATGTAACCCTTTCCTCCCTCTTTACCGACAAATTAACTTCGGTGACGATTGCTTTTCCCAGATTTCCATTAGGTACACGTGCTTTAATTTTTACTGTCCTTAAGGTCGATAAGTGAGGGGGAGGTTACAAGGGGCCCCATGTCACTCCAACTGCCCTCGCCCCAGAGCTTTACACAGCCTCCATCAGCTTGATCAGTCCCCTGCTGACATGCGGGGTCCATGGATTCATGACGTTGTCTCCAGTTCCGTACACGTCCTTCCGCTCAATACAATTTTAAACGAGACTCCTTCGAGCAGGCAACATGTTTCCAGTCATCACCATTCCAATGTTGGTGTTGATCGAGGTGTAGTGGCTTTGTGTCATGTAGTCATCAAGGCTACACGAGTGTGCCTTCGGCTCCGTAAGCCTATATCGATGATATTTCGTTGAACGGTTCCCACGCTAACACTTGTTAATGGCCCGGCACTGAAATCGGCAGTAATATGCGTAAGAGTTGCACTACTGTCACGTTGAACAGATCTCTTCAGTCGTCGTTGAACCCATTCTTGTAGGATCTTTCTGCGGCCGCAGCGATTTCGGAGATTCGATATTTTATCGGATTCCTGATATTCACGGTACACTCGTGAAATAATCGTACGAGAAAATCTCCACTTCATCGCTACCTCGTAGATGCTGTGTCCCATCGCTCGCTCGCCTACTGTAACACCACGTACAAACTCCCTTAAATCTTACTAACCTGGCACTGTAGCAGCAGTAACCTATCTAACAACAGCGCCATACTCTTGTATAGGCATTGCCGACCGCAGCGCGTATTGTGCTTTTTTCATATCTCTGTACTTGAATACGCATGCCTATATCAGTTTGTTTGCCGCTTCAGTGTAACACCTACCTTTGAGGAATTGGAACGGGTAGCTATTTGCAGAGAGAGAGAAGTTATTGCAAAAGTGCTTGACAAAGCAGTTATAAAATCCAGATCGAATGTGTGTGTGTGTGTGTGTGTGTGTGTGTGTGTGTGTGTGTGTGTGTGTGTGAAAAAACTGCTGAGGTCATCGGTCCCTAGACTTACACATTACTTAAACAAGCAGAATGGCTTCTTCTTACAAATGACACTAGTGTTATAACAAATACCACTAGAAAGGAAGCAAAAGAAGAGATGGTAAATGGACTGTCCCTAAATATAAAAAAAATACACTTCATTCAGTTCTGTACAACAAAAAGCGTCATATCATCAGCAGATATAGAATATGAGCAGAAGTCAGTAAATAGTGCTGAATGCTCCAAATTTTTGGATGTAAGTATTGATGAAAACTTGAACTGGAAGAAACAAATTAGTGGGTTTCTTAAACAATTTTAAGTTCAGCTTGTTTTGCTCTTCGTATAGTTAATAATCTTCGAAACAAACGGATCAACCTCCTCACATAATTTACATATGTACGCTCAATAATGTCTTATGAAATAAACTTCTGGGGTATGTCATTACTTACAAAGAGAGTATTGACTGCACAAAAGCGAGCAACAACAACAACAACAACAACAACATGTGGTGCTCACCGACGGGCGTCACGTAGCGCCTCTTGAAGGAGGTATACATTTTAACTGCGCCATAACAATAGATATTTTCTCTAACGAAATTCGTTATGGATTATCCACTACAATTTGAGAACAACAGTTATATCCATACCTACAACACTAGTTATGAAAATGACCTTTTTTACCCATTACTGAAGCTTTCAACGGCTTAGAAAGGAGTTTATTATTCAAAACAAGAAATTCAGATTTTGCCCCAAAACGTAAAATATCTAACAAAGTAGTAATGCAAGTTTTAAATCTAACTTAAAATTTTTCACATGGACAACTCCCCCTATTCCGCTGATTCATGTCTAGTCAAAAGCTGGAAGCCAGAATGAAAGGAAACCTTGTTTTTAAGTGTAAATGCAAGAGTAGGAATAAAATAATAATGTGTTCATTATTGTCAAAACTAATCGTGTATATACATTCTGTAAACTGACACGTTCCACACCATTTTTACTAAAGAATCGTTAAACTGATCTATGGAGCGTGTAACTAACTAAATAGTGTACTTTGGACCCCGCATCTTTAAAAGGAGACACTAAGAAATCTACAAACAATGGTAACCAGATGGCGTCTGTAATATCCTGCCTCAGCCCGTCATTCAAGCGAGAACGTCGAAGTTCTTACGTAAGCGTAATGAGGAATCTTACAATTCATGTGCTATGACGTGTGAACGATATTTTATAGCTAGGGTAATTTTAAACGTATTATAAAATTTCAGTGTTATACTATTTCAAAGAATAAAACTTTAAATTATTTTGTCTGTGAGAAGTATGCTCTTTGACAACTAATGATTAGTACTGGTGAAGTGTTTCGTAACACTTGGAGCTGTTGATTGTGTGTAAACTGCACAAAATGAATTCACCGAATGCATCTAAACATGAGAGACAACGAGTATGAAAAACAGTTCATTTATCTGCAGGTGCACATAGAGGCATATTACAGAGGCGCATCACATAGCTCTGAATCGACAATGCCGATGAAGCTCCCTCTTCTGCGATCAGTCACAGGTAGTGGGTATGTCAAATTCCGATAAACAGTAGTACAGACGCATTAGATGTAGTGGCTAGTCCATGGAAAAGAATCTGCCATACAAAACGTGTTTAATACTGATTTCGGGTTGACTCTCAATACATGTTTATTTATTATTCAGCTAATGCAACCTTTACATGGCGTAAGCTCGTTAATCTTAGGCTACCAGATACTGTTTCAATCTCTGTTTGCATGGCACTCTGTCTTCTGCTGTCCTCTGTCACATAAAGCATGCGACTTTTTCAGTTTATCCCAGTGGTTGTGTGACCTGCTTTGTGGTCTTTCTCTGCACTCTGGTTTGTCTTCGCCCAGCTTCCGCCAGTTTTTCCATTTTTTTCGTGCGATACGTCATGTCCATTTTCTTTTTAAAGCCTTTACCTTTCCACATCATGCTTAACTCGCGTTTTTTTTTTTTTTTTTTTTTTTTTTGTTTTTGTTTTGGGTTAGTTCCTATAGGATCAAACTACTGAGGTCATCGGTCCCTAGGCTTACATACTACTTAGTGTAACTTAAAGTAACATACGCTAAGGACAAGGGAGGACTCTAGCCTCCGATGGGGAGGGCGGGGGGGGGGGGGAGGGGGAGAAGCGCGCGAACCGTGGCAAGGCGCCTTAGCCCTTGTGGCTACCCCGCGCGGCTCCCCCGTTATTGTTCCTTAGTGTGATCTAGGAGTGACCTTTCTATAGCTCTCCGAGCTGTTCGAAGTTTTTTTTGGAAAAACTCTTTCAAAATCCAAGTTTCACAGCCAAATATGAGTACAGAAACTATACACGGTTAGAAAGTAGACTATTTTTAAGTTAAAATTAAGCTAAATTTAAAAAGTGGTAACATTTTCTTTAGTAAGCTCTCCAGCCTAGGTTGATATGGAGGAAAATTTCAGGTAATAAAACTCCTTTGATATCAGTTAACTGACAGACATAAACATATTCGTTAACATTGAAGTTGATGTTCTGTATTATTTGCCGTTACACGCTTGTTGTGCATAATATTCGTTCTGAACAGATTTATCACAGGGCCCACTTCATCGCAACTATCCTTTATAGAAGATTGCACGCCCGCAATATTATTGGCTACATCGATATATCGCCTGCAGATCTGAAGTTGTTGAGTTTTTTCCATTTATTCTAATTCATAAGGCGTTTCTGAAGAAGAGAAATTTGTTAACATCGAGTATAGATTTAAGTGTCAGGAAGTCGTTTCTGAAAGTATTTGTACGGAGTGTAGCCATGTATGGAAGTGAAACATGGACGATAAATAATTCGGACAAGAAGAGAATAGAAGATTTCGAAATGTGGTGCTACAGAAGAATGCTGAAGATTAGATGTGTAGATCCCATAACTAATGGAGAGGTATTGAACAGAATTGGTGAGAAGAAGAGTTTGTGGATCAACTTGACTATAAGAAGGGATCTGTTGGTAGGACAGGTTCTGAGGCATCAAGGGATCACCAATTTAGTATTGGAGGGCAGCGTGGAAGGTAAAAATTGTAGAGGGAGATCAAGAGATGAATACACTAAACAGATTCAGAAAGATGTAGCTTGCAGTAGGTACTGGGAGATGAAACTTGCACAGGATAGAGTAGCATGGAGAGCTGCATCAAACCAGTCTCTGTACTGAAGACCACAACAACAACAACATTCTAATTCATCTGCAATTTCAGATAATTTGCGACGCTGCTATCTCAAGAACTGCTATAAATAGTTTCGGGTACACAGGAGTACTCAGCATTATTATTCTTTCAATTAAAAATTCCCTCATATGTTTTCGTATGCTTATAGAAGCCATAGCGTTGTCATATACGATACCTAAAATTTTTATGCACAATGTTTCCACATCTTGTTCGTTCAGTGCCTCTATTTCTGCAATGTGGCTAATAGAAATAAGAGTCTTTTCAAAATCTATAAAAACTATGAATACTGTCATTTCATATTCGTCGGTTCGACCAATTACTTCAAGCAGCATGTGTGTATTCTTTATTGTGCTATAATCACTGCGCAATCCAGCTGCTCGATAGGTTGTGCGTTTCCCACGATGGCGCAGACGCTGCTTAACAAGGCTTCAATAAAAAATTGTAGATAACAGGAAGCAAAGTGATAGTAATTCCTTGTTTATGTAGAAGGATTATCTTCGCCTTGCTTCAGGAGGTAGGGATGCTGCCTTTTTGTAAACAAGCACGTAAGATTTTAGATTCAAATATTTCAACCGGGTGACCCCATGCTTTACCATTCCACTTTTCATTTATCACTTTTCTCATTTCTTTTGGGAGTATTTCTGAGTGTTCGTCATTTTCACTTGCATAAGGCAATTTCAGTGGTTCATGAGCTCTTTCATATATTGTGTTTAGCTATAGAATTCCTTGTATACTCCAGAACTTCTTCATTATTTGTTATGCACTGTCATCTGCTATTTTTCAGTTTTACGTGTCATAAGCTTTTGTTAAACTATTTTACAGGTCTTTACATTCTCTAGAGCTAATTAATGGCATTTTCCATGGTATCCTTTTACTCATATACCTGGTTTTATTTTTCTTCGTTATACACTTACATAGCATTTTAACATGATCAATATGTAAAATAAGGGACATCTCTGAGCGACGTAACTGACAAAATCAGCGACTGAATGTTCCAGGAACTGATAGGTTGTGATGACTATTGTTACGCCATCGTTCACAAACATTTAGGGTAGCGGAAGAGAGTTCCTAGTGTGAACGACAAACAGAAAGCAAGCACAGGTGATAGACATCGATCACACGTGGGAAAGTACCTACCTTTTCTGCAAGCCCTTGTCGCAGATAAGAATGAAACTTGAGTGCTACTAATTCAGTTGTGAGTAGCGATCCAACGCTCGCCATGTACAAATGTCTGCATCACATTTCGAAGGACTTACAAAACAGTGCAACATCAATGTTTTGAACGATTCTTAAGCAAGTCCACGCTAATACTTCTGTCTAAAGTGGATGACTGATGATAAAGATATGTTATGACCGACCGAGGTTACTTTGAAGACAAATGGAGGTATTTTGTTCCAACAATCTGTTTTTACTTTTTTTTACCACTCACCCAAAATATTTTGAAAATCTTGGAAGATCGAGTCAATAGCACACAAATTTTATCATAGGTGAATGTGATCTGAGGTTATGTATGGGGTATTTCATTAAAATGGAAAGTAAAACACAAACTTATTTATTTCATTTGTTTGTATGTAAATATAAAAATCTTAAAGCTAGATATCACAGCCGTTTTTAGTTCAATAAACTATTGCATACTTCTAATAAAGTTCTTCATCCATTATTTTGTAACATTCGACAATTTATAAGCAAAAAGTTTATGGTTATGAACATGTGAGTTCCATACATCTCACATTAATTCTCTAACTGCAATTATCTTTGGTAAGGTTTATTACATTCTTTTACAAATTACAATAATTGTTTGTCACTGGTACGACATTAGTTGAGAAAACTCGTCTTCAGCTTAATAGCTACAAACCTGGATATCATGAGGATTAAGTATCTCTCATTCAGTTATCTGAAAGACACATTATACATGAAGCTACCTCTTCGACAGGAAATCGATGCCTGAACACTCAATGAAGCTTCTTGCAAGAATTGTATAATATGGCTGTATTTACAACAATACGTGTATCAGATGATCATGGCAGCTACATGAAAGTAAGCGGTTCTAGTGGAGTCCAAAGATGTTATTGCAAGAGAAAAGCTAACGCTAATTTTATGTACCGCTCAATAACATTTAGACGAACAAAATTAAGCCACTAAAATTCTTTACATAACTGAGATTACAAATGGCTCATACGAAATTGCTTTGTGTCAAGGTGCAGCCACTTTTGGTTTCCATTAGTGGGTGTGTAGTATTGACCCTGTATTAACGATGCCAGATTGCTTAAAGCATTAAAATACTAAAAAATTATCTTGTCGAGGAAAAATTGTATTGCATTATTCCTAAAAGACACGATAATTTACTCGGTTGTAAAATACATTGGGATCTGAATATTCAGGATGGTTGGTAGTCCGCAGTTCTCATATAATAACGAACGTTTTTTAAAATAACGCGTTTAAGCGAGAGGCATAGCAACATCCTACGCTGAGTATCAGAACACAAGAATCGGTTTTCTACCGTAGCTAACGTGAGCTGTTGCTTGTACCTCACGCTTTTAATACGCAAACATTTTTTTTCAGCAATTTGAACACGTTGGTTCATGGGCCGCTAGTGTGGTAGTTACAGCATCAGTTTTGTTACCAAAGACTTCTACCAGTTTCAGCTTCTAAGGCCATTTTCGAGAGATTATGGGTACAGCGTAGTGGAGCTTCACAGATAGACTCGGCACTAGGCTCATAACCTCTTGAAAATGGTTTAGGTGGCAGAGACCACTCGTAGTATTGAAAATGTAATTGTGATCGATACTGTTATTTGATTCAAAAGAGGTAGCAAGTATTTACGTTGTCACATTTTTGCAAACTTCCTCCATCATTGAAGAGATGTTGGCGTTTGCTGAGCAGTACACGTGAAGCCAGCTTTGATGTGATTAGTGGCAGTTGTCCTGATAATGGCCCAGTCATGTACAGCGATGGAGTAGTAAACAGCTTGTGAGCAACTGAAAGGTGCGTGTTTAACATCGATTAACGACATCGTTATCTGTGTTACCATATATTTATTGGAAACCGGGAAACTTTTCTAAGGTCCAGCAGCGACATAAAATGTCGCTCTATGTAATGGAGTTCTTGGCGCCCTCTCAGTTGGTAACTTGAGACGCTCTTATCTCAAACCGACCCTGATTACTGTGTAATGTGCGAAGATAACAGACTTCCAGGCTACACATTATTGCTGTTGATAATTAATCAACATAAGTGATCGATTTTCGAATGCACATTGCATCATCTGATATAACTTTGAAACCAGTCACATCTGTATCACACTTTACTATGTAGGTAAGATAACGTGAATTTACGGGAAAATCTGCTTTTTTACTTTTTTGTAACACATGTGAAGCCGTGACAGACAGTGGAGCGTACAAACCAAAACTTTGATCAGAAATCAGTGTACGAACTTCCAGCATGCTGGAGTAATTGCTGGACAGCAACTTTTGTTAGCCAATACGGTGGAAAAACAGCCAAGGTTGCAAATTTCACTTTTACTTACATAATGAATAGTTTCGTGCAGGGACACGTTTTCATATCATACAGTTGGTCGAAAAGGCTATTTCCCAAAACGTAGCAACCAAGTCGAGATAACAAGCATTTAAAACTTCCTGGTAGTTCAAAACTGTGTGCCGGACCGAGACTCGAACTGCGGACCTCTGCCTTTCACGGGCAAGTGCTCTGAGGAGGGGTCTGAGTCGTGCTTGGGTAGCTTAGTTTGTAGAGCACTTGCCCGCGTAGGCAAAGGTCCCGAGTTCGAGTCTCAGTCCGGCACACAGTTTTAATCTTCCAGGAAGTTTCATATCAGCGCACACTCCGCTTCAGAGTGAAAATCTCATTCTGGAAACAAAGATATACGCACAACAAAGTGCAGATGAAAGGTTACAGAACAAAGCGATAAGATCATCTATAGCCATCTTTATGCTCTGTAACTATTCGTCTCCACTTCGTTGTGCGTATGTGTTTGTTATCTCGACATGGTTGCTATGTTTTGGGAATATCATTCTTGACTATCTGGATGATCCGAAAATCGGTCACAGACGGAAACTAATAATGAAGTAAATAAAAGTGAAATTCGCAACTTCTGCTTTTTTGCTGCAGTAAAAATCAGTGTAGCTTGAGGAAGGCTATAGTCTTTCACATAGTAAAATACATTAAACTACCGGCTTATGACATGTAACCGTCAACAACGACAAAGGGATTAAAATGTGATTATTAGAGTAAACACATGTAACAGTTCTCCTTTGTAAATCTGAAAACAGACGATCATGATGGAAAGAAAATGTGTTATTCAGAAAACATGTGGAGATTCCAGAATGAGATTTTCACTCTGCAGCGGAGTGTGCGCTGATATGGATCTTCCTGGCAGATTAAAACTGTGTGCCGGATCGAGACTCGAACTCGGGACCTTTGCCTTTCGCGGGCAAGTGTTCTACCAGACTGTGGTAAAGCCATGTCTCCGCAATATCCTTTCTTTCAGGAGTGCTACTTCTGCAAGGTTCGCAAGACAGCTTCTGTAAAGTTTGGAAGGTAGGAGGCACGGTACTGGCGGAAGTAGAGCTGTTGAGGACGGAGCGTGATTTTTGCGTGGGTAGCTCAGTTGGTAGAGCACCTGCCCGCGAAAGGCAAAAGTCCCGAGTTCGAGTCTCGGTTCGGCACACAGTTTTGATCTGCCAGGAAGTTTCATATGGAGATTAATAGTTTACATACGTAAATTGAGTGCGAAGCGTGTCACATTCAGCCAGAAAATAAAGAGTTTTGTTTCTCGATTGTGTTGTCGTATAGTGCCTTATGAGAATATTATCCTACTGCTACGGGTCACAGAGAGTTCATATTGGCTTTTGTATAGGCCGGCAATGTTGACCGGAAATATTGGAGCCACATGTTAGGTAATACTGTCAGCCACGTTGTGCAGTAATGTTTGTGACAATACATTTCCAGCCACAGCAATGAATGGAGTGGAAATCACTACTGTGAGACATGACTCAGAGAAGAAAATCAGCGGATTTATGCACTGACAATTCAGTTTTAGGTTTCGTAGCCTCCACGAAGCACCTGTGCCTTCAGTGAAGTCACTACTTCCTGAGGTCGCCGACCTGAGACAGCGCTCATTCTATGAGCTGACTGGAATTTAGACTCGAGATGTTGAGTTGCAAAGCACCCGCACCGTTTCCGGCCCTGCAACGGATCACCGCCAGGAAGCCAGCGAGGGACTGCGATCAGCGCGTGAGGAGAGGTTGCAGTGAGGTGGATGACGTCACGAAGAAGCGGCGGCCACCAGGTTGATCCTGCGGCTGTGGCGGCGTGACCCGTGCGCCTCCGCGATATGGAACTCGACGACGGTGCCGCCTCCGGAGGCGGCGCCCGGGGGCGGCGGGGGCGGCTGCTGCTTGCCGATCAGCGTGCCCAGCATCTTGGAGACGGAGAACTTGCGCGCCTTGGGCTGGTGCTGCTGTGCTGCGCGGCACTCGGCCAGCAGTGAGTCGAACGCCTGGTAGAGCCCGGCCGTGTCATCCACAGCGGACACCTCGTAGAAGGCGAAGCCGCCCTCGGATGCCGCCCGCCGGCCTTCCTCTTCAGTCACCTGCAACATACATTACGAGGCATCACTATTCAAGCTGCCATAGAGCAATATTTTTTTTACACATACATATACTTGACACACTGTTTGGAAACGTGACAATGCATGCTTTCTCGGCGAATCTCATTCATGAAATCATCTCCGTATCGCCCGAGTAACGGCATCGTCTTATCGCAAAGTTTCGACGAGTTTCCCACTCGTCATCTTCGGGCTGGCAAACCGAAATATTGTTGTTGTTGGGGTCTTCCGTCCTGAGACTGGTTTGATGCAGCTCTCCATGCTACTCTATCCTGTGCAAGCTTCTTCATCTCCCAGTAACTACTGCAACCTACATCCTTCTGAATCTGCTTAGTATATTCATCTCTTGGTCTCCCTCTACGATTTTTACCCTCCACGCTGCCCTCCAATACTAAATTGCTGATCCCTTGATGCCGCAGACATATCCTACCAACGATCCCTTCTTCTAGTCAAGTTGTGCCACAAATTCCTCTTCTCCCCAATCCTATTCAATTCCTCCTCATTAGTTATGTGATCTACCTATCTAATCTTCAGCATTATTCTGTAGCACCACATTTCGGAAGCTTCTATTCTCTTCTTGTCCAAAGTATCTATAGTCCATGTTTCACTTCCATACGTGGCTACACTCCATACAAATACTTTCAGAAACGACTTCCTGACACTTACATCTATACTCGATGTTAACAAATTTCTCTTCTTCTGAAACGTTTTCCTTGCCATTGCCAGTCTACATTTTATATCCTCTCAATTTCTACCATCACAGTTTATTTTGCTCCCCAAATAGCAAAACTCTTTTACTACTTGTAGTGTCTCATTTCCTATTCTAATTCCCTCAGCATCACCCGACTTAATTCGACTTCATTCCATTATCCTCGTTTTGCCTTTGTTGATGTTCATCTTATATCCTCCTTTCAAGACACTAGCCATTCCATTCAACTGCTCTTCCAAGTTCTTTGCAGTCTCTGACAGAATTTCAGTGTCATCGGTGAACCTCAAAGTTTTTATTTCTTCTCCAAGAATTTTAATACCTACACCAAATTTTTCTTTTGGGTCCCTTACTTCTTGCTCAATATACAGATTGAATAACATTGAATAACATCGGGGAGAGGCTACAACCCTGTCTCACTCTCTTCCCAACGACTGCTTCCCTTTCGTGTCCCTCGACTCTTATAACTGCCATTTGGTTTCTGCAAAAATTATAAATAGCCTTCAGCTCCCTGTATTTTACCCCTGCCACCTTCAGAATTTGAAAGAGAGTATTCCAGTCAACATTGGCAAAAGCTTTCTCTAAGTTTACAAATGCTAGAAACGTAGGTTTGCGTTCCCTTAATCTAGCTTCTAATCTAAGGGTCAGTATTACCTCACGTGTTCCAATATTTCTACGGAATCCAAACTGATCTTCCCCGAGGTGGGATTCTACAAGTTTTTCCATTCGTCCGTATAGAATTCGCATTAGTATTTAGCAGCCGTGACTTATTGAACTGATAGTTCGGTATTTTTCGTATCTGTCAGCACCTGCCCTCTTTGGGATTGGAATTATTATATTATTCTTATGATATTATTATATTATTCTTGAAGTAGGAGGGTGTTTCGCCTGTCTCATACATCTTGCTCACCAGATGGTAGAGTTCTGTCAGGACTGGCTCTCCCAAGGCTGTCAGTAGTTCTAATTAGACCGAAATAAATTCGCTGGATGCGAATAACTTGGCGTCGTCTGTAGGAGTTACAAGTGTTCTATCCATTCCGCCACAAACTTTAGTATGCCACGAACAGGTAAAACATCTGTACCTAATACAGCTGACGCCATTTATTCGCAGTTAGCCAATTGCTTTGCAGGCTAACCAAAATTACACGAAGAGAAATGTAGTATGAAGAGGGCTATGCGAGAGGCGTTCTATGAATTCGAAAGTAAAGTTCTATATACTGACTTGGCTGAAAATCCTAAGAAATTTTGATATTATGTCAAAGCGGTAGGTGGATCAAAGCAAAATGTCCAGACACTATGTGACCAAAATGATACTGAAACAGAGGATGACAGACTAAAGGCCGAAATACTAAATATATATTTCCAAAGCTATTTCACAGAGGAAGACTGCACTGTAGTTCCTTCTCTAGATTTTCGCACAGATGACAAAAAGGTAGATGTCGGAACAGATGACAGAGGGATAGAAAAACAATTAAAATCGCTCTAAAGAGGAAAGGCCGCTGGAACTGATGGTATACCAGTTCGATATTACCCAGAGTACGCGAAGCAACTTTCCCCCCTTCCTGCAGCGGTGTACTGTAGGTCTCTTGAAGAGAGTAGCGTTCCAAAAGATTGGAAGCGGCACAGGTCATCCCCGTTTTCAAGAAGGGACGTAGAACAGATGTGCAGAACTATAGGTCTATATCTCTAACGTCGATCAGTTGTAGAATTTTGTTACACGTATTATGTTCGAGTATATTGACTTCTCTGGAGACTTGAAATCTACTCTGTGGGAATCAGCATAGGTTTCGAAAAAGACGATCGTGCGAAACCCAGCTCGCGCTATTCGTCCACGAGACTCAGAGGGCCATAAACACTGGTTACGAGGTAGATGCCGTGTTTTTTCAATTCCGCAAGGCGTTTGATACATTTCTTTAACGAACAAAGTAAGAGCATATGGACTATAAGACTAATTGTGTGATTGGATTGAAGAGTTCCTAGATAACAGAACGCAGCGCGTCATTCTCAATGGAAAGAAATCTTCCGAAGTAAGAGTGACTTAAGGTGTGCTCCAGGGAAGTGTCGTAGGACCGTTGCTATACACAATATATATAAATGACCTTGTGAATAACATCGGAAGTTCACTGAGGCTTTTTGAGGATGATGCTGTAGTATATCGAGAGGTTGTAACAATGGAAAATTGTACTGAAATGTAGGAGGATCTGTAATGAATTGACGCATGGTGCAGGGAATGGCGATTGAATCTCAAATAAGTGCATGTTGTGCTGCGAATACATAGAAAGAAATATCCTTCATCATTTAGCTACAATATAGCAGGTCAGCAACTGGAAGCAGCTAATTCCATAAATTATCTGGGAGTACGCATTAGGAGTGATTTAAAATGGTATGACCATATACAATTAACCGTCGGTAAAGCAAATGCCAGACAGAGATTCATTGGACGAATCCTAAGGAAATGAAGCCCGAAAACAAAGGAAGTAGTTTACAGTACATTTGTTCGCCCACTCCTTGAATACTGCTCACGGGCGTGGAATCCGTATCAGGTAGGGTTGATAGAAGAGATGGAGAAGATGCAACGGAGAGTAGCGCGCTTTGTTACAGGATCATTTAGTAATCGCGAAAGCGTTACGGAGATGATAAACTCCAGTGGAAGACTCTGCAAGACAGACGATCAGTAGCTCGGTAAGGGCTTTTGTTGAAGTTTCGAGAACACACCTTCACCGAGGAGTCGTGTAGTATATTGCTCCCTTCGACGTATATCTTTCGAAGAGACCATGCGGATAAAACCAGAGAGATTAGAGCCCACACAGAGGCATACCCAGAATCTTTCTTTCCACGAACAACATGAGACTGTAATAGAAGGGAGAACCGATAAAGGTAGTCAAGGTACCCTCCGCCACACACCGTCAGGTGTCTTGCGGAGTATGGATGTAGATGTATATGTCTTATCGCAAAGATTCGACGAGTTTCCCACTTGTCATCTTCGGGTTAGTAGCCCGGAAATGAATTCGCTGAATGCGTATAACTTGGCGTCGTCTGTAGGGGTTGCAAGTGTTCTATCCGGTCCGCCAGTCTTTAGTATGTCACCAACATCTGTACCTAATACAGCTAACGACACGTATTTCCATTTATCGAAATTTTTTCGATCTAATTTCGAATGGATGTTAGTCATTATGAACGTAAATATTACGTGCTCTGGCGAGTACCAGATAATAATCCACATGTCTCGATTCATAGGGTCTTATTCTTACCAATGTGAGAATACAGAATTAAGTTGCCACTGTTCAATAATGGAGATAAGAAACTATGGTACAGAGATTTACATCTACGTGGCTACTCTGCAATTTACACTGAAGTGCTTGGCAGAGGGTTCATCGAACCATTTTCATACTAATTCTCCACCATTCCAATCTCGAATGGCGCTTGGGAAAAAGGAACACGTAAATTTTTCCGTTCGAGCTCTGATTTCTCTTATTATACTATGATGATCATTTGTCCCCACGTAGGTGGGTGCCAACAAAATATTTTCGCGTTCGAAAGAGAAAGCTGGTGATTGAAATTCCGTAAACAGATCTCGCCGCAAAGAAAACCGCCTTTGTTTCAGTGACTGCCACCCCGACTCGCGCATCATATCAGTGACACTCTCACCCTCTATTGCACCATAACACTAAACGGGCTGCCTTTCTTTGCACATTTTCGATGTCCTCCGTGAGCCCTACCTGGTTAGGATCCCACACCGCGCAGCAATATTCCAGCAAAAGATGGACAAGTGTAATGTAGGCTGTCTCTTTAGTGGGTTTGTCGTATACCCAAAATGTATCGGATTTCTTTTAGTACTCATGTGGATAACCTCGCACTTTTCTTTGTTTAGTGCCAATTGCCGCTTTTCGCACCATATAGAAATTCTCTCTACATCATTTTGTAATTGGAATTGATCGTCTGATGATTTTACTAGGCGGCAAATTACAGCATCATCTGGAAACAATCTAAGGGGGCTGCTCAGATTATCATCTAGATCATTTATGTAAATCGGGAACAGCAGAGGGCCTATGACACTAACCTGCGGAACGCCAGATAGAAATTCTGTTCTACTCGATGATTTACCGTCTGTCACTACGAACTGTGACCTCTCTGATAGAAAATCACGAATCCAGTCACACAACTGAGACGATACTCCATATGCACGCAATTTGATTAATAGTCGCTTGTGAGGAACGGTATGAGAAGCCTCTGGATACCTGGGTCAGTCCAGGAGGCGTGCACGGCTAGTCTAACGGCAAAATGACCGCTTGGGATAAGCGGGGAATCGAGTCTCAGTCTGGCACAAATTTTCATACGTCACCAACGGGTGGAACATCTGTACCTATTACAGCTGACGCAAAGTCATTCGAATTCAGCGAATTTAATTCGATATACTTTCTAACGGCTGTCAGTCGTCATCAGGGTAAACATTCAGGCAAACTGTCGGATTCATGTCCAGATCGTTCCTTTGTAGACACTGGACTGCGAACCCCTCACCCGTGGGCCCAGCGGGCGGGCCAGTTGCGTGTCTCCGGAAGAGATGTTCCGGCCATTGGTGCGACTGGTCATGAACTTGATACATCGCCTGAAGATGACCAGTTGGAAGCTCGTCAAAATGTTACAAGAAGGTGACGCGACTTTGCTGATAACGTGAGAAGATTTCATCAATATTTTGAAATGGAGATTTTTTTATTAACAGTCACATGTCGATCTGTGTATGAAATACACTCATGTTCATAAATTAAGGATAACTGTAAAATGTGGTGCCACACAACGTGGTACTACACAAAACTGGCGCTAATAGCATAGGCACGTAGGGAACACACACGACACAGATCGGTAACTCCACGATATTGGTGATAAATTGAGAAAACCGTCCCGAAACACATGTGCTACAAAACGCTACTGTTTCCTGCGCATGTGCCCCGACATCAGTATGAGATATGATCACCATGCACACGTACACAGGATGCACAACGGGTTGCCATACTCTGGATCAGGTGGTCGAGCAGCTGCTGGGGTATAGCCTCCCATTCTTGCACCAGTGTCTGTCGGGGCTCCTGAAGTGTCCTAGGGGTTTGAAGACATGCAGCGGTACGTCGACCGAGAGCATCCCAGACGTGCTCGATGGGGTTTAAGTGTGGAGAACAGGCAGGCCACTCCATACGCCTGATATCTTCTGTTTCAAGGTACTCCTCCACGATGGCAGCTCGGTGGAGCCTTGCCTTGTCATCCATCAGGAGAAGTGCGACCCATTGAACGCCTGAAAAGGCGGACATACTGGTGCAAAATGACGTCCCGATGCACCAGACCTATTACAGTTCCTCTGTCAAAGACATGAATGGGTGTACGTGCACCAATCATAACCCAACCCGACAACATCAAAGCACGACCTCTATACAGGTCCCTTTGAAGAGCGTTGAGGGGTTGGGGTTGGTATATGGTTCCTGGTTCACGCCAGATGGAAACCCGGTGAGAATCACTGTTCAGACTATAGCCGGACTCGTTCGTGAACATAACCTGACACCACTGTTCCAGTGACCACGTACTGCGTTTTTGACAAACGGCTTTACCGGCTCTCCTGTGACCAGGGATCAGTGGAATGCACCTTGCAGGTCTCCGGGCGAATAAACCATGTCTTTTCAGTCGTCTGTAGACTGTGTGTCTGGAGACAGCTGTTCCAGTGGCTGCGGTAAGGTCCCGAGCAAGGCTACCTGCAGTACTTCGTGGCCGTTTGCGGGCACTAATGGTGATATATCGGTCTTCTTGTGGTGTTGTGCACTGTGGACGTCCCGTAGTGTAGCACCTGGACACGTTTCCTGTCTGCTGGAATCGTTGCCATGATCTTGAGATCACACTTTGTGGCACACGGATGGCATGTACTACGACCGGCTGTGTTTGACCAGCCCATCATAACGTCATCAATATGTGTTCTTTGAGCCATTTTCAACACACAGTCAGCATTAGCACGTCTGAAGACGTCTACACACTTATTCGCTGCACCGTATTCTAACATGCACCAACACACCTCTGCGTATGTGGACTGCTGCCAGCGCCTCCGTGCGACGACCGCAGGTCGAGTGCTCCGCATGGTCATACCCCAAAGTAATTTAAACTCGCAAACCGGCCACCAGAGATTTGTTTCACCATGTATCAGCATTGTCCTTAATTCATTAGCATGAGTGTAATTTGTTCATTCTCCAATTTTACTGTGTAAAATTTACGTTGTTAAAGTATCTCTTTTGACCTGTTTTTCACGTCTATAATTATTGTCTAAGTTGTAATTACAATATGATCACAAAATAAGAGGGAATTTCAATAAGTAATGAAATTAATATTTTTCTCGAACAGTTTGAATAGAAAAATGCATTATTTGTTGTGGGACATCGTTGAATAATTCATATTTAGTCCCTAACGTTTGATGAAATTCCTACATGTGGTGGCACTATACGTGGCCTTCAAACTGACGTCTGTAACGGAGGTTGTTCGAAGCAGTCAGCTGTCATTGAGTTTTTTTTGACGAACAAAAGCTTGGTGAGTCGTTGGGCGAGGCGTCTACCGTTATCACAACGAGGTCGCGCACATAACTGTGACTTCTGCAGTGTTGGAATGTGCAGAGCGTCTCATTCGAGGTGGTCAACGGTTCACAACCAAAAAACTCGTTACTCAGCTGGACGTCTCTGTTGGAAGTCCACTAATCCACGAGTTGGAGCATTCAAAGGGGCGTCTTCTCTGGGTTTTCCCTCTTTTAAAAGTAGAGCACAAAGAACAATTTCCATCTATTTGTTCCAGAAAAGGATGCACTAAACGGGAAGCAGTACGTGGAGCTTAATCATGCAGCAAGACATTGGTTCCGATGTCGACCAACAGAATGTACAGGAGAGTGTTCCATGCGGGCATACAGGCGTCCAGCCCCCACAAACGCACATTAAGGTGATGTAAGGCTGTCACATTGAACGACTGAAAGGAGATTATGTTGAA
This sequence comes from Schistocerca gregaria, assembly GCF_023897955.1. Taxonomy (NCBI): domain Eukaryota; kingdom Metazoa; phylum Arthropoda; class Insecta; order Orthoptera; family Acrididae; genus Schistocerca; species Schistocerca gregaria. The sequence goes on along the minus strand of NC_064921.1, from coordinate 959,111,000 downwards.
AAACAGGGATTGTAGTCAAACGGGCGGGAAATAACACGAAGTATTGGAATCCTGAATAAAGTGAACCTGCTTTCGGAAAAAATGTTGCTTCACTTATTAAACGTTCAAATGTTAAAATGTGTGTGAATTTCTAAGGGACCAAACTGCTGAGGTCATCGGTCCTTAGGCTTACGCACTACTTAAACTAACTTAAACTAACTGATACTAAGAACAACACACACACCCATGCCCGAGGGCGGACTCGAACCTCCGGCGGGAGGGGCCGCGCAGTAAGTGACATGGCTCCTCTTATCGAACGCCCCCCGTATTATGCTGTACATAACGTAATGCGGTGACAAAATTAGGGATATATTTTACCTATGTTAAATTTTGTCAAGACAGAGAAGATATTTTTGTTGCGACGAGAGAATGTTGTGTTAGGAGAAGAACTCATGAATGGATACAGACTCGCTATGTGGGAATATTAACTTGATAGTGAGACATTTTGTTAAGCGTTTCGAGCTTTGACTATGAACTGCTTCAGAACTAATTCCTCAGAGACCGTTTGTTTTACCTGGCTAATTGAAAGCGACGGGGACATGGTGGAATAGTAATTTTGTACACTATATTATTGTGAAAATGGAGGTTACTTATCTACTTTCTCTTTTTTCTTTTAGTGTTCAACCCTGAGGTTGATTTGCAGCAGAGCGCCATTCTCTCTTTTGTCTGCCTTCCTCTTCATTTCTACGTACGTGTTACATCCAACGTCAATCATGATCTGTTGCAAGTATGATATCCTTCGTCGGCCCCGCCGATTCCTTCTCTCAATAGCTCCTTCTGCTATTGTCCCAGTGATGTTGTTGTGTCGTAGGATGTGCCATACAAGTTTGTCCTTGTTTGGATGTGCCTCCACAGAAATCTGGTTTCCTGTACTCTCCTAAGCACCTCTTCATTTGTTACTTTGCCTCTTCAGCTGATCTTCATCAACCTACTATAGCACCACATCGCCATCTCTCTTCTCTTCCTATTGTCCAAGTTTCACATCCGTATAGGGCCACACTCGAAACGAAACATTTCATGATATGTTTCCTTATTTTCAGATTGATGTTGTTGCTGGTGAGTAAGTTCCTTCTCCGATTAAATGCAATTTTGGCCTTTTGTATTCTACTCGCAATTTCTTTCGGGCATCTACCAACCCTTGTGATTTTGTTTCCCAGGTAAGTAAATTTGTCCATTACTTTCAGCTGCTCTCTTCCAACACTCATTCTCAGAGGTTCAGATTCTGCTCCTGTACTGCATGCCATCACTTTATTCTTTTTCTTGTTTATTCTCATTCCATACTGATTGCATAGAATTTTTCCCATAGTTCTGAGGACTTCCTCTAGATCTTCTTTTCTCTCCGTGACTACAGAAATATCATCTGCATAACGTAGCATGTCTATCTTCTGCCCATTAATTTTGTTTCCCACCTCAGTAGTTTCTCGAACTTGGTCTATAGCTTGCTGGATGCAAGCATTGAATATAAGAGGAAAGAGAACACATCCGTGCCTTACCCCTTTTCTAATATTTGCTTCTTGTTCATGGTGACAGGTTCCTAATCACTGACACCTCATTCTTATAGAAACTGAGTATCACACGGATGTCTTTGTACTTTATTCCACTTTTCCTCGACATTCTGAACATCTCTTCCCAGATAACATTATCAAATGCCTTTTCCATGTCTACAAAGGCAATATAAGTTGGTTTATTTTTCTTTAATTACTTTTTGATAACGAGTCTCAGTGCTATAATCGCCTCTCTTGTTCCCAATCCCCTTCTGAAACCAAACTGATCTTCACTCAGCATATCCTCCACTATCTCTTCAATTCTCTTCAGAACTATTTTTATGAGAATTTTGGTTGCATGTGATATTAGGCTTAGAGTTCGGTACTGTTCGCATTTTGTAGCTGCTGCCTTCTTTGGTATAGGAACAATGATACATTTCTGGGCCGGCCGGGGTGGCCGTGCGGTTCTAGGAGCTACCGTCTGGAGCCGAGCGACCGCTACGGTCGCAGGTTCGAATCCTGCCTCGGGCATGGATGTGTGTGATGCCCTTAGGTTAGGTAGTTTTAATTAGTTCTAAGTTCTAGGCGACTGATGACCTCAGAAGTTAAGTGGCATAGTGCTCAGAGCCATTTGAACCATTTTTTGATACGTTTCTGGATGTCTGTCAGTATCTCTCCTGTGTTATAGATGGACCTAACAAGTTTAAGCAGCATCGTTTTCACGCTATCACCAGCATTCTTTATTAGTTCTGTAGGGATGTCATCAATAGCCGTTGCTTTGTTGTCCCGTAGTTCTTTTAGAGCTCTGTCTAATTCTTCTTGCAGAATGTCATCTCCCATGTCATCTTCGTCTACTTGCTCTTCTCTTCCTATTACTTCCTCTGAAAGAGGTGTTCCGGCATACAACTCCTCTATGTATTCTTTCCATCTCTTCACCATATCTTCAGCAAACAGAATTTACCCCTCTTTATTTTCTATTGTGCCTGAGAGTGTTGTTTTACGTTTGTTCATAAATTGAATTGCTGTTCTGTTGGCAACATCAGTTCTTCCGTTTTGCATATTTTCTTCCACTTCCGTGCATATTTCTTCAAGAACATTGTCTTTTGCTTTCCTAGCTTCTCTATTAACTATATTAACTAAATTCCTGATCTACTAAATTTGAAAATTATTGAAATATTACGCTCATGGGTATGAAGTATGTGGGGGGTGGAAGTTTAACAAGTGAGAATTCCTGGTAAAAGTTGATAACTGCGTTTCTTAGATCTAGAAGTGTATAGGACTGTGATGTTGTTCTTCAGGGCTGTATAAAGTAGAAACTAATATTTTAAGCAATCGACTTTGATGTGAAGTTTTAACACACAGAAGCTGACCATTTATATGGACAGCCCGCTCATTTTACGTGTTAGGTGTGTACACTAAAATAAACATACAAGCTAACGAAATACGCATGCAAAAGGCTTGTACTGCCTGTTGTATTAACCTCGTTTTACCATAACTGGACATCAAACTTTTGCGAATGCTGAGACTTTGAGCACGTCGCAAAATATAGAACGTCGGACTTACAGCACAGCATTTAAACATCTTGAATTTTAATTTGAAGCTCACTGATATTAAACGTTAGAATTACGCTATTGTTTCATTGCCATCAGCGAGGATACGTCGTTCCGAGACAAATATTCTCTGACATCCCTCTCGTCTTGGGTAGAAATGACAAGGACAGACGGCGCAGCTTTTCATCGATTTGTAACTCGATGTTTATTTATGGATAGGAAATTTACAGTTGCGAAACTAAGATCACAATGAAACTTATAAGTAATAAAGGGGTAAAACGTTACCATTTCTGAGAAAGAACTCATTTTTAACTAAGCAAAAACCAAGAAGGAAGAGAAATGGTTATCAACCGTAGAGGGTTTCATAATGCAACCAATCAGCTTTTGTGACGAGTACTTGATTGACAATTTGGCAACAGAATTCGAAAAATTATTCAAATTGAATACAATTTTAGTTTTATTTACTATTTCATACAGATAACGAAAACAGTTTACGTTAATCAAGGAGTTTTGAAACGCCAGATATTGAATGTCGGATGGAAACACTGCTCGCAGTCGTCTGTTCTCATTAATCATTATATTTGCAACCAAACTTTAGATCCATTACGTTGTCGTAGCTTACGCAGCGTAAACATACTACAACCTACAATACAGCCTAATTGATTTCTACAAATCAATATATACCATTAAATTTGATTCATCGGTCATCACGAACCAGTGGCATGTAATATAAATCTATTGATGTGTAGTGGGATTCACAGAGGTTACGCAATGTGTTTGAGCAATTAACGGTTCGTAGGAGAGCTTATGTAAAGTTTGGAAGGTAGGAGACGAGGTACTGACAGAAGTACAGCTGTGAGGACGGAGCATGGGCCGCTCTTGGGTAGCTCAGTTGGTAGAACACTTGCCCGCGAAGGGCAAACGTCCCGAGTTCGAGCCTCGGTCCGGCACACAATTTCAATTTGCCAGGACGTTTCAGTGTAAATACAGTTTGGTCGAAATGGGGAGAGAGGGATGCAATGCGTAGTTGGCTCGGACAAATTCAAACTGCCCGCCGAGTTTTTTTTTTTTTTTTTAGATACGAACGAACTATAGAATGTACTGTCATCACATATCCATCCTGCTCTTCACAAACACTTCCGCTTCATTCCGTATCGGAACTGGTTTTCGTAAATGAGTACCATACGTGGGACAAGACTGGGCGATATTTTGCCATTTAGGCTACTAGTGATAGAACATTGAGCAACTTTTTAAAGATATACATTTGGGTGATATTTTGTTGAGAAACGCCGTTTTTGGGCGACACAGACAAATCCAAGTGCATTTTTATGCACTGATTTTAATTTAACGTTATTTGTAATGACATTTACCGCTCCGCTGCCTGAAATACTGAAACACTGCAACCACAAAGTTCTACCAGCCTCCAAATAGCGACTCCAAAGCTAACATCACACAGCTATAGATAGGTAACTAGACTTTTATAGCAGAGCGTACATATTTTCAAGTTACCATAAAGCTAGCGTACGAATCGAAATCGGTTTTTCTCTTCTTTCGTGTTGCAAACTTATCCATAAGTAGAAACCATCACGACTGCACACAGCACAAAAACAATAAACGGCTACACTTACATTCCATTCAACTGCAACTAACTAACAAAACAACAGCCGGGCTCAAAGTTGGCCAATAATTGGTCTTGGCTAAAATGGGAATGGGTAATTTCCCTACCCGGAATTTCAGAACTACCTGATCAACGTTAACTGTTTTTGCTCTGTTTTAGCTTATTGTATGGAATAGTACAGGGAACTGCAACTGAACTCAGTTTGAATACATTGTCGAATTATGTTCCAAATCGTTAATCAGATACTTCACTCGTCAAAAAAGCTGATTTTTTTATGTTAAGAGACTTTTTACACTCTTTCAGATAATCATTTCTTTCTTTCTTTCTTTCTCTTTTTTGATTCATTACAAATGAGTTATTTCTCGGAACTGATAACACTCTACCTCTTTACTAGCTTTAAGTCTGAAACTATTCCATAATTTAAAGTTTATACCCGTAAATAAACACTGACGTACAAATCTGTCAACAGCTGCGCCGTCTTGTCTTATCATCGCTGATTTCTGCCCAAGAAAAGAGGAATGTCAGAGAATATATAATGCTAGCTCTATGAATGTACAGATAGTTTTAATACATCGTTGGCTTTGCTATCGATAATACGTATTCCTTTTTCGTCGTATGATTGAAAATCAAAATGTCTTTCAATTGCACTACAAGGCTATTCTGAGGAAAACCTTCGCGTGCTGCTTGATTTCCTCAGAATTCTATTTCAATTTATAAAGCCTACCTTCAATTCTGTAATTTCATATGGCGTAGCTTACATTATAATACATAACTACTTTTTTATGAACGTTCTGTTTAGTGCAGTTTTGCGAACTTTAGTTTTATTCCCTATCCTAACAATTTACGATTTATTTAGTTTGCTTTCCTCAGAATGCTGCTTCCTTCCAATTTCAATTTTTTTTACATAGTATGCTTTATCAATCAAGAGTACTTCCCCGAGTATATTACTCTTCATAGGTTATAATTACCTCAATCCCCTCCCACCTTTTTGCTTATATTTTAATTTGCTATATTGTTTTTATGAGTATCTTTTCTTTCAGGTTAGTTACGTACTGATTATACGGTTCTATGTATTTATACCTTTCTACATTACATTAACATGTTTTACGAAGTGTACTGGCTTCATGTACTGTTACTTGGCACATTCCCGTATTTATTTACAATTTCTTCTCATGCTGCTTTATGCACTCATACATAAACAATTATCATTGTTTACCTGAGCCTGTTTGCGCTTTACGTGCCTCATGACTTTAACGCCCCCTCCCCCCCTTCTCCCCTCCTCTCCCTTCTCCCGTTTACCCTATTTTCCTTAGTCTTATTCTGTTTTAATCGCAGCTATTAACCATTTTATTTGCTAAATCAGGAACTGGTTGCTTGGTGCGGCTAGGTGAACTCTCGTTCGCGCAGCAAGCGCCACCTACCATAGTTTATTGATTGCCAGTGCCTGCACATTTTGGTCAGTCTGCTTTTATCACAAACCCTGTATGTGCCATACTAAATGTCTGTTGGATCCAATATAAGATGTTTTTTATTGTAATGTTTTACGACTAAACTCTAGAGTATTAGGCTACTACCTTAACTGTGCATCTTAACTGTGGATATTTGTGGGTGACATGCGCATTATACTAGACAAAAACCTTATGGTTCAAACGTCCATTTTTGTTATAAGAGATTCTACCAGTGAGTATGCTTTCTAAAACATTGTTTATTTGTTGTTTACCGAATTTGCATCCTTCTCAGATAGACATTTGTAACTAGAAACCGTGGTAAAGAGTTTATAAAATTTTACTTCTGCTACTGGTAGGCTATTATTTTCCGATGCTATCAAGTAGTCGGAATGGACAGGGCACACGGTCATTGTAAATACGAATACCAGCAACTAATTACACAGACCGATTGCCGAAAATTAATTAAAATGTGTTGACAGTTTACTGTGGAGAGTTTACAGTAGGCCTATATGCGAGTACGTGAGGCAGACTGTCGATGACGTGATATGTGGCAGTCATGTTCAGATAATGTGGACAGCTGCTAAGCGACAGGGATGGAGAATCAAGCTCAGTGTTGGTGACCAAAACAACGACAGGCAACCAGCCACTATCGATGGAACACGAGCTCGAATTGGAAACCAATGCCTCAAAAAACAAATCAGCAATCAGGCTTTAATTCAAATTGTATTTTTATTGCAGATCTAGACTTGATCTGTCGAATAGCTATCCAGTGTTAAAAATGCAAGAAAATATACATGAATCATTGAGTAGAAAATGTAAACTAAAACCACGTTTTACAAGAGTAATGACAACATATTAGGTAATGCACCGTTTAAATCGAGTCACACAGACTTACCAAGCTTGTCACAACACATGTTACTATACGACTTTAACATGTACATAGCCAGATCCTAACTGAGGCTGTTGTTTACAGGGCAGCATAAGTAGCCAAAGCTTACGTCATACGAGTAGAGCAACTCCTTCTATTAACGCTAAGATGAACGTAAAATTAACAATTCAGTTATTGTACAAAATTGTTATTAAAATTTAAAAGAAGTGAACTGGCAATTTTTCATTAATGTTAGTGGCTGCTCTACCCGTACGACGTAAGCCGTGGCTGCTGGTACTGCTTTGAAAGGAATAGCCTACATTGGAGTCAGGTTATGTACAAGTTAGACATATCTTGTCATAAACTTAACACGTCTATATAACTCTGGGATGCCCCACTACTATTTTAAAATATAGTTTCAGTTTATATTTTTCAGTTACTGATTAGTGGATATTTTCTTGTATTTTTAGCACTGAGGATAGCTATTCAACAGTTGAAATCTGTATTTTCAACAGAAGCACAGATAGATTTGCGACTGATTGCTGAAGTTCTTTTCCGTTTTTGAAATACACCTCAGTCGCTGCGCACAACTCTCCCGATGGGATCAACCTTGAGTGAAAAACAATGGGTACGAAAATCGATCGCGTCATTTATGATGCAACCATGTGGACAATCATCTTAAGTGATTTAGCGAAACTACAGAAAGGCTACATCACGATAACGAGCCGAGAATTGAATCCTTATCCTCCCGAGTAAGGAACCAGTGTCTCAATCATAAGGCACTGCATTCCTTAATAATTTTCATTGCAAGCGAAGTTCATGCCGCAAGATGTTACCGCGGCACTGGGTGTTGTGTGATGTCCTTAGGTTAGTTAGGTTTAAGTAGTTCTAAGTTCTAGGGTACTGATGACCATAGATGTTGAGTCCCATAGTGCTCAGAGCCATTTGAACCATTTTTTTTTTTTTTTTTTTTTTTTTTGCCGCGTCAAGCGTGTTAACCCCTGAAGTTATTCGCTTTGTCAAATTGCATCTGGAGGGCTCCGGTGGATGAAGTACAAGAGTACATCTTAAGAGGTGTACTGGCTTTGAGTCTTTTAAGATGTCCCTGTGTCTCAATGATCATGTTTGCCATTGGTAGCAGATTCGTAACTGAAACAATGAAATCTAGAGTGGTAGTCACTATCGCTACTTCTCGAACAACTTCAAGTCTTTTGATTTAAAAGAAGAGATATCATCTCATTTATATGGATGTTGTGTGAAGCGACATTTCACATTTCAATGCTTCCGATCGAGAGGCGACAAAGACAAGAACGTGATGTGTAATCACAACTCCAAGCACCGTATCAAATTAAGTATTAATCGCAGACTTTTATCAGTGTTCGAGGGGCTTTCAGCAGTAAAATATACACTAAAGTGAACCAATTACCAGCACCACACATTACTGCCAGCCGTTTGCGCCTCATGACCACACCGTATTTCTACACTCCTGGAAATTGAAATAAGAACACCGTGAATTCATTGTCCCAGGAAGGGGAAACTTTATTGACACATTCCTGGGGTCAGATACATCACATGATCACACTGACAGAACCACAGGCGCATAGACACAGGCAACAGAGCATGCACAATGTCGGCACTAGTACAGTGTATATCCACCTTTCGCAGCAATGCAGGCTGCTATTCTCCCATGGAGACGATCGTAGAGATTCTGGATGTAGTCCTGTGGAACGGCTTGCCATGCCATTTCCACCTGGCGCCTCAGATGGACCAGCGTTCGTGCTGGACGTGCAGACCGCGTGAGACGACGCTTCTTCCAGTCCCAAACATGCTCAATGGGGGACAGATCCGGAGATCTTGTTGGCCAGGGTAGTTGACTTACACCTTCTAGAGCACGTTGGGTGGCACGGGATACATGCGGACGTGAATTGTCCTGTTGGAACAGCAAGTTCCCTTGCCGGTCTAGAAATGGTAGAACGATGGGTTCGATGACGTTTTGGATGTACCGTGCATTATTCAGTGTCCCCTCGACGATCACCAGAGGTGTACCGCCAGTGTAGGAGATCGCTCCCTACACCATGATGCCGGGTGTTGGCCCTGTGTGCCTCGGTCGTATGCAGTCTTGATTGTGGCGCTCACCTGCACGGCGCCAAACACGCATACGACCATCATTGACACCAAGGCAGAAGCGACTCTCATCGCTGAAGACGACACGTCTCCATTCGTCCCTCCATTCACGCCTGTCGCGACACCACTGGAGGCGGGCTGCACGATGTTGGGGCGTGAGCAGAAGACGGCCTAACGGTGTGCGGGACCGTAGCCCAGCTTCATGGAGACGGTTGCGAATGGTCTTCGCCGATACCCCAGGAGCAACAGTGTCCCTAATTTGCTGGGAAGTGGCGGTGCGGTCCCCTAAGGCACTGCGTAGGATCCTACGGTCTTGCCGTGCATCCATGCGTCGCTGCGGTCCGGTCCCAGGTCGACGGGCACGTACACCTTCCGCCGACCACTGGCGACAACATCGATGTACTGTGGAGACCTCACGCCCCACGTGTTGAGCAATTCGGCGGTACGTCCACCCGGCCTCCCGCATGCCCACTATACGCCCTCGCTCAAAGTCCGTCAACTGCACATACGGTTCACGTCCACGCTGTCGCGGCATGCTACCAGTGTTAAAGACTGCGATGGAGCTCCGTATGCCACGGGAAACTGGCTGACACTGACGGCAGCGGTGCACAAATGCTGCGCAGCTAGCGCCATTCGACGGCCATCACCGCGGTTCCTGGTGTGTCCGCTGTGCCGTGCGTGTGATCATTGCTTGTACAGCCCTCTCGCAGTGTCCGGAGCAAGTATGGTGGGTCTGACACACCGGTGTCAATGTGTTCTTTCTTCCATTTCCAGGAGTGTAATTAACACGACGGCGGACTCCTTCAGATGCTTAAGCCTATAGCGGACCACTATGCTTGCGCAAACCACATTTCGTTTGCGCTCAGCTATTACTGCCGATATTTTCAAAATCGTCTTATTCATTATTGACAAACCCGAAAATGCTCGGGTATTCATTTTCGCAATTTTCCACTAGAAACAAAAACAAAAAAATGAACTGTGTTTGTAGTGAGGTATCGAAATAACATGAAACAGTCCTACAAAGAAATATACATAATGTGTGAATGTTGTAAGCAGATTCAAAATTAATAAACATGATCCTGACCAGTCTCAGTGTGCTGGGAGTAACTACTTCGCGTCCCTGCAAAGTGATTTTGTAAATACTGCTATGACAACTCCACTTCATGGCTCTAAAGACAGTTATCGTTTTTACTGCACCAGTTTGCGGCTTTGCAGTGGAAAGTATTTAAAAGCGCTGCCGCATGGTAGAGATTTCCTCAAGTTGACTCGGCTGCAGGAGTGTCTTGGCAGTAAAGAATAAATGTGCTAAGACTAAATTCATGATGCGACTTTTTTTCACGTATCTCCTTGTTTATAACATCATATCTCTTGAACCATGTGTCGTACAATTATATACGGGGTGTTACAAAAAGGTACGGCCAAACTTTCAGGAAACATTCCTCACACACAAAGAAAGAAAATATGGTATGTGGACATGTGACCGGAAACGCTTACTTCCCATGTTAGAGCTCATTTTATTACTTCTCTTCAAATCACATTAATCATGGAATGGAAACACACAGCAACAGAACGTACCAGCGTGACTTCAAACACTTTGTTACAGGAAATGATCAAAATGTCCTCCGTTAGCGAGGAAACATGCATCCACCCTCCGTCGCATGGAATCCCTGATGCGCTGATGCAGGCCTGGAGAATGGCGTATTGTATCACAGCCGTCCATAATAAGAGCACTAAGAGTCTCTACATTTGGTACCGGGGTTGCGTAGAAAGTCAAGAGGGTTGAGGTCAGGAGAGCGTGAAGGCTATGGAATTGGTCCGCCTCTACCAATCCATCGGTCATCGAATCTGTTGTCGAGAAGCGTACGAACACCTCGACTGAAATGTGCCGGAGCTCCATCGCACATGAACCACATGTTGTTTCGTACTTGTAAAGGAACATGTTCTAATAGCACAGGTAGAGTGTCCCGTATGAAATCATGATAACGTGCTCCATTGAGCGTAGGTGGACGAAACTAAAATGAGCTCTAACATGGAAATTAATCGTTTCCGGACACATGTCCACATAACATCTTTTCTTTATTTGTGTGTGAGGAGTGTTTCCTGAAAGTTTGTCCGCACCTTTTTGTACCACCCTGTATTTGTGTAGAGACATTCAGCAGAATATGTGGATACTGTCACCGAAATATATGCAGAATATAGTTAGTGGCAAAGAAGTAATAAATTTAAACGTCATGCAAATTGCGGAAGTTTTTCACGCATTTGAGTGTTTATGACGTAAAGGTGCATTTAGTGGCATACGTGGATGCTGCCTGCGAAATTTGTTGCGAATACAGTTACTAACACAGCAGTAATAAATTGAAATTACCGGCGACAAAATATAATGAAATGACGCAGCAGATATTGACTACCTCAGATTGTCTTGGAGTCGACGTTAACCTGTACTCACCCCCCATATGATGCAATGTTTCGGTCACATGTCTTGTCATCATCATCATCAGGTGCAACCTGAAACGCAGAGCTGTCCAACACAGAACTGTTCAGTGTGGTTAGTTAGAATCACGATTGCGGTGTTGCTGGGTAACAACGAAGAGATAGGGATCGTCCTATCACGAAATCAGTGCAGTGCACTCGTATGGCATTGTGACTCTTATCACACCATCTGCTAACCTCCTACGAACTTGTGTATATTTTTATCGGCAATAACACAGAATTCGCGAGAAGTGTGGCCACTATACCTGATAGCACGATAACAGTGACACCACACGACATTTCGTTGCACTCATTTCAAATGTACTCTTGTAGTACGACAGTATCTGTAATCTCATATATCAGCTTAAAACGAAAACCAACATTCGCAAGAAACGTAAATACTTTGGAACATTGTTAAGACATGTTCAACTCTTGCATAACCAATAACAGAGATGTTTGTATTTCATTTTTTTCCTGAATTGCAGCATACAGCTCCATTATGGAATACAATGGAGAACAGCGATTCTAAAAATTTTGTTATGACATTTATTCTATTTTCCTCGGTCAGCACTTTAATCTCGGCTTTAGAGTGAGTCACTAACTAAAACGCTCACTCAATAGAAAAATAAGTACAAGACATACTGGCCTTTAAACTTGATACACCAACAAGAAATGCAATGATAACCAGGTATTCATTGGGCAAATATATTATACTAGAAATGACATGTGATTACATTTTCACGCAATTTGGGTGCATAGATCCTGAGAAATCAATACCGAGAACAACCACCTCTGGCCGTAATAACGGCCTTGATACGCGTGGGCATTGAGTCAAACAGAGCTTGGATGGCGTGTACAAGTACAGCTGCCCATGCAGTTTCAACGCGATACCACAGTTCATCAAGAGTAGTGACTGGCGTATTGTGACGAGCCAGCTGCTCGGCCACCATTGACCATATGTTTTCAACTGGTGAGACATCTGGAGATTGTGCTGGCCAGGGCAGGGTCCAACATTTTCTGTATCCAGAAAGGCCCATACAGGACCTGCAACATGCGGTCGTGCGTTATCCTGCTGAAATGTAGGGTTTCGTAGGGATCGAATGAAGGGTAGAGTAACGGGTCGAAACACATCTGAAAAGTAACGTCCACTATTCAAAGTGCCGTCAATGCGAGCACGAAGCGACCGAGACGTGTAACCAATGGCACCCCATACTGTCACGCTGGGTGATACGCCAGTATGGCGATGACGAATACACGCTTCCAATGTGCGTTCACCGCGATGTCGCCAAACACAGATGCGACCATAATGATGCTGTAAACAGAACCTGGATTCATGCGAAAACATGACGTTTTGCCATTCGTGCACCCAGTGTCGTCTTTGAGTACACCATCGCAGGCGCTCCTGTCTGTAATGCAGCGTCAAGGGTAACCGCAGCCATGGTCTCCGAGCTGAGAGTCCAAGCTGCGGCAAACGTCATCGTACTGTTTTTGCAGATTGTTGTTATCCTGCAAACGTCCCTATCTGTTGACTCAGGGATCGAGACGTGGCTGCACGATCCGTTACAGCCATGCGGATAAGATGCCTGTCATCTCGACCCACCGATTCCATATTCTTCTAACAGTCATTGGATCTCGACCAACGCGAGCAGCAATGTCGTGATACGATGAAGCGCATTCGCGATAGGCTACAATCCGAACTTCATCAAAGTCGGAAACGTGATTGTATGAAAAAAAAAATGTTCAAATGTGTATGAAGCTAATGGGTCTTAACTGCTAAGGTCATCAGTCCCTAAGCTTACACACTACTTAACCTAAATTATCCTAAGGACAAACACACACACCCATGCCCGAGGGAGGACTCGAACCTCCGCCGGGACCAGCCGCACTGTCTATGACTGCAGCGCCTTAGACCGCCATTTTTTTTTTTTTTGCAGAGGCTCTGTCCACCCTTTTTTCCCAGCAATCCAATTTTTTAACCACTTTTATTTTTTTATTTTATATTTTTTTTATTTTTAGGATGGTCAGGGCGTGGTACACGCCGCACTAGCAGTGGGGTCTGTTCACGGCACTGCCAGTGCGTCGAGGCCCAAACCCCTCCCACCTCTTTGTTCATCTCCCCTGTTGGGTCATAGCACTAAGTGTGCAGAAGTCTCAACACAAAATTCCCATTTTCCAATGTAAGAAAGACATAGAAATCTCTTCTCTGAGTAGAAACGGAACACTGATAAAAACTTAACAATTATGCTTGAATCACACAAATACACTCTTGGAAATGGAAAAAAGAACACATTGACACCGGTGTGTCAGACCCACCATACTTGCTCCGGACACTGCGAGAGGGCTGTACAAGCAATGATCACACGCACGGCACAGCGGACACACCAGGAACCGCGGTGTTGGCCGTCGAATGGCGCTAGCTGCGCAGCATTTGTGCACCGCTGCCGTCAGTGTCAGCCAGTTTCCCGTGGCATACGGAGCTCCATCGCAGTCTTTAACACTGGTAGCATGCCGCGACAGCGTGGACGTGAACCGTATGTGCAGTTGACGGACTTTGAGCGAGGGCGTATAGTGGGCATGCGGGAGGCCGGGTGGCCGTACCGCCGAATTGCTCAACCCGTGGGGCGTGAGGTCTCCACAGTACATCGATGTTGTCGCCAGTGGTCGGCGGAAGGTGCACGTGCCCGTCGACCTGGGACCGGACCGCAGCGACGCATGGATGCACGCCAAGACCGTAGGATCCTACGCAGTGCCGTAGGGGACCGCACCGCCACTTCCCAGCAAATTAGGGACACTGTTGCTCCTGGGGTATCGGCGAGGACCATTCGCAACCGTCTCCATGAAGCTGGGCTACGGTCCCGCACACCGTTAGGCCGTCTTCCGCTCACGCCCCAACATCGTGCAGCCCGCCTCCAGTGGTGTCGCGACAGGCGTGAATGGAGGGACGAATGGAGACGTGTCGCCTTCAGCGATGAGAGTCGCTTCTGCCTTGGTGCCAATGATGGTCGTATGCGTGTTTGGCGCCGTGCAGGTGAGCGCCACAATCAGGACTGCATACGACCGAGGCACACAGGGCCAACACCCAGCATCATGGTGTGGGGAGCGATCTCCTACACTGGCCGTACACCTCTGGTGATCGTCGAGGGGACACTGAATATTGCACGGTACATCCAAACCGTCATCGAACGCATCGTTCTACCATTCCTTGACCGGCAAGGGAACTTGCTGTTCCAACAGGACAATGCACGTCCGCATGTATACCGTGCCACCCAACGTGCTCTAGAGGTGTAAGTCAACTACCCTGGCCAGCAAGATCTCCGGATCTGTCCCCCATTGAGCATGTTTGGGACTGGAAGAAGCGTCGTCTCACGCGGTCTGCACGTCCAGCACGAACGCTGGTCCAACTGAGGCGCCAGGTGGAAATGGCATGGCAAGCCGTTCCACAGGACTACATCCAGCACCTTTACGATCGTCTCCATGGGAGAATAGCAGCCTGCATTGCTGCGAAAGGTGGATATACACTGTACTAGTGCCGACATTGTGTATGCTCTGTTGCCTGTGTCTATGTGCCTGTGGTTCTGTTAGTGTGATCATGTGATGTATCTGACCCCAGGAATGTGTCAATTAAGTTTCCACTTCCTGGGACAATGAATTCACGGTGTTCTTATTTCAATTTCCAGGAGTGTACTTTGGAAGTCGAAAACGAGTAATTCTGAACAAAATGTTTTGAAAAAATAAACTTTTCGTGTAACATAGAAGTTCCGCAAGTAACGCAATAGTAAATAATAAATAGAAAGCAAGTGACTTTAAATTTTCTTCTGTTCGTTCTTGTTCAAGGTGTTGTAGTGGTTCCACATATTTAACCAACACCCAGTCTTTCAAAAACGATCTTCAGCATTTTGCCGTAGTGCTTCTTGTGGTTGCGATACGTGCTGATTTTTGCATATTCACACTTCACGTAAACGTGGAATTCTATCTAGTTGTTCGACCCAAGTTTGTGGATGACATAACTAACCTATTTTCCCAGTAACCAGCTAATGGCGTTGGTTTTTAATTTTGGATGTCGCGCGCTGTGACACATGTGCTGCTTCTGATTTCGTCACTAAGGTAACTTGCTTCGAGGGAAAAGCTCCTCACATACTGCAGACGGGCATTAATCCTTCGCACGTAAATCGGTGCTTGCAGGCTATGGGGTGTCACAGCCTCAAAGATCTTTGCGGTTATACATTGTGGAAGTTCGCTGAGTATATGGAAAGTCCGTTTGAGGAACAGAGCAGACGTTGTACTGCGAATATCCACCACACCGAGGCCCCCGTTTCTGACATCCAGTGTAACGGTAGTCACACCAACCCTGAATATGTCTCCTCGCCATAAATAATTGGTAACAGTGGACGTGATCCCTTTCGCTGCTAGTTTAGGGATTGGAAATACCTGCGCAGTCAAATACGCTTTAGACAAAACGCAGGAGTTGATGAATCTGACTTTTTGCACAAGGTCCATAGTTAGATGGATGTTCTCCATTACAGCACCATGACCTTTCCTCCTAGTTTCCGTCCAGTTAAAAGCAGCCATCCTCATCGGACATGCCATTAAGGTTATTCCCAAAATTTTATGTATGTTGTAGTGTTTTGCCCATGCCAGTCGGCGGTGATCTAGGCCCCGTAGACTCAATATTTAACTTTTGTTGTCCTTTGTTGTCGTTCCGACGCTAGACAATTCCTTTAGATTTCTCTTTCCAGTGTAACTGTCTCCTTATTACAAACCCCACGTCATCAGCACAAGCTCGTATGACAGTTTTCTCACCACTCAAGGTTATGCTTGTTAATCTTGCGTGGACAGCGCGCAGGAAGGGCTCTAAAGATACGGAAAATAAAAACATAGCTAAGGGACTGCCCTGTGGAACCCCTCGGCTTATCTGTATGGGCTTAGAAGTTTGGCCATTGATTGCTATTTTCGCATTTATACCTGTTGCAATATTTCTTAGCATGTTGACAATCAGAGGGTGGAAAGCCATTCTTGATAGCGTCGCAAAGAGGTATCTATGACTGACGCGGTTAAAAGCTTTGTTGAAATCTGTAAAGATTAAAGCACATTTCATACTTGTCACTGAGGTAATTGCAATGACGTCTCTGGAGGCACATAGACTTTCGAATATCGTTCTGGTCGGAGAACAAGATTGATGATGACTCAATATTTT
Source organism: Schistocerca gregaria (assembly GCF_023897955.1). NCBI lineage: Eukaryota > Metazoa > Arthropoda > Insecta > Orthoptera > Acrididae > Schistocerca > Schistocerca gregaria. Next base: position 959,094,206 of record NC_064921.1, on the reverse strand, counting down.
GTTGCAAAAGGCAGAGAGTCTTTTGTTGATAATACGCGAAATTATTTTTTAATCAGAATTTAGTAGCGAAAGAAGTCGAAAATTGTTTAAGTTGGTTTTGCCTTTACTCTTAGGAATCAGTACTATTTTACTTTCCTTAAACTCTGCAGGGACCGTTTTTCCGTTCAGGACCTCATTTGCGATGGAAGTGATCTTGTCACCAATTATAGACCACTAGCGGGCATAAAACTCCACAGGGAAGCCATCAAGTCCCGGAGATTTTTTGAGAGGTGAGTTACGCCCTGCCTCATGCACTTCATCTTTAGTAATAGGTGACAGGATGTGAGCGTTGTCTTTTCCCGACAATTGTGTACTTAAAATAATGAGAAAGTCCTCGAGAGCTGCATCTTCCACTGTGGTAGGGGCATATAAGGTTTCATAGTACCTGTGGATTTCGTCCAGTATTTCTTCCTGGCATGTGAGCCTCGTACCAGTATGCGTCTGGACTTCACGAATAAAAGTTTGACGTCTGTTTTTAGCATGCCGCAACAAGTGATACAGAGAAGCTGTCTCATCTGCTACGACTGATGTGGCTTTCGATTTAATGTTTAGTCCCTCCATCTGTTGCCGTTTAATGCTTAATAACTTGGCTTTTATTTTTTTGATATCATTCAGACGAATTACGTCATCATGGGCCTGTTGATATAAGTCTCTTAAAATTTTATAATAAAACTCCATTATATTCCTCAACTCCCTGTGCTTCGCTGCACTGAACTGCATGACAACTTTCCGCAGCTTTGGTTTAGCCCTCCTAGTCCACCAGTCAATGACTGTTGGGTGCTTGTCTACTGTGCGGAGGCAGATAGTCCACGCTACTCTTATTTCCTGTTCCAGTTCTTCGTCAGCTAAAAACAGAGATATTTGAATTCCATTGGCCTCTGAATCGACGGGTTGGCTGTACATGTAAATTAAAGCAAGTTAAAAGTGTACTGTAATCGCTAAAATACACGGGAATAGTTTCAACGTTTAATAAATAATTTTGCAAATTTGGTGACACGTAAATTCTATCTAATATGCTGCGGGAGTGGCTGGTTATATACGTGAACCCGACTGACGTCGGGTGCTGAAGTTCCCACACATCCTTCAGGTGTAGATCACTTACTAACTTTTTTAACTGTGGCGAGTAGTTGAAATTGGGTTGTTGATCTTTCTGGTTTAAAATACAGTTAAAATCTCCACCTAGTATAATTTAACACGGATTTTTCCTCAATAAATAAATCAGTTCATCTTGAAAAAACTTCGCACGATCCAATTTGTTGGAATTTCCTGACGGGGCGTAAAGGTTAAGCACTGACACATAGAAAATTTTTATGCCTATGCCTCTTCCTGATTCTAGTGGTTCGATTTCAGTCACCGGAATGCCTTCCCTTATAAGAATGGCTGTACCGATATTGGCTTCTTTAGAAACATTAATAATTTCAAAAAAGCCTGGGATCCGAAATTCCGCTATCGCAACTTCTTGTAGCAACGCGATATCTGTCCCAGATTGGTACAAGAATTATTTTAGTGCTGCCAATTTCAAGGGTGACTATATTTTATTAATGTTAGTAGTAGTAATGCTATAAGCTTGCATCACAGACATACCAGAAGAAGCTATTTGGGATGAGTATCGGTATGATTATAGCAGCAACGTGCTTCTCTATAGATCACGATCTTTACAAGCTGTGTGCCCATTACATGTACTAACTTCCTAGAAAAATTTTCACTTCTTTTAAACAAAGTGCTTGAGAAGAAAAGTATTCTGAAATCCTGACAATGCATAGTTATAAGTCACTGTGGCCCTTCTCATTCACCTCGTCAGTGTTGGCCCTGATGACTTCATACTTAATATTCTTTTTCTCGATGTCTTTCTTCTCTGGTGTGGCTTTCGCTTGATAACGCGTGACAGCAAGACACGGTTTTGGTCGCAGCCGCCGGCGGTGGCCGTCTGGCGCAACGGCGGTGGCTTGCGAGTCGTCAGTATTTGGTTCCGGCGTGGTGCCTGTTGTGTTGTCTGGCTGGCGAGGCGGTGATGCTTGTTTATTTCCTCCTTCGGCGCGTCGTTGCGCTTCGGAGTCAGCAGGTTGTTTACTTGGTACTCTCTCGTACTGTTCGCACTGTATGGGCTGAGCACTTGATGCGGCTATTTCAGCCCTGACCTCAGGCTACCAGACGCGTCACTATCTTTTCGTGGCGGTCCTTGTGCAGAAGTGGGAGCCACATCGACCTGCATTTCATCTCCTTTTTCCACTTCCAACAGATCTCCAGGACTGGGCTTCGGCTTCCTGGCAACGGGTGTTACACAGGAAGAGTCCTCATCAACATTTTTTTCAGTGTCCTCTAGAGGAGGCTTCTTAGTGGGAATCTCACTCTCACGGGACGGAATTTCTGCAGGCAATGCAGGTTTTAAAGACAGAAAGTCATTAACATTAAGTACAACATTTTCAGAGGTAGTAACAGGATCCACGACAGCCGCTGGCTCTGTTGTATTACTGTCTGGCAACAAATCGTTGAGTGTTAATTTCCGGCGTTGCGTAAGGTTATTTGTTAGCACAAAAACACGGCGAGGGCAGTCCTGACGGAGGTCACCAGACTCGTTACGTACATGACATGTCGGGGTTTGCCCTGAGTACTTAACATGCGTCTTGCGTCCGTCAACAAAGATGTGGGAGGGAATGTTTGCCTTCACTTACATCTCGACGGAGCGATTGCCGTTAAAGCACTGCAGCTTGAAATGCGAAGCCCATCTTTCGATGATTATTTGCCTGACAACCCCATACTTTGAAAGGCCATCATTAATTTTCGAGTTGTCTACTTCTATGGGAATATTCAAAACCCTAACATTCCTAATTACAGACTCGGAATTTCGGAGTTTCACAGTACTTTTAGTACCGTCACGGTGTATAAATTCCGTTTCATAACTAAATTTTTCCAGAAAGCGATCTATACTCACGGAATCGTTAAACTTGATAAAAATGCAGTATTCATCAGAGTCTAGCTGCATGGTATGAGCAGATTCAGAATGAAGGCCAATTACCTCGGTAATCAGTAGTGTATTTCAAGTGCAGAGGGCTGTACTCGTCGGGTGTACTTGACGAAGGTGAAAATCACGGTGTTTCTTCTCACGGAGTTTGCCATGGTGTTCTGCAGCGAAGAAATCTCGGACAACGCCGAAATCCCAACAGCACTACGTAGAAAGACGACACAAACAAAGACCAAATGCTCAATTGATAAGGCTTAACTCACGTGCAAAACGCCAATAAACGATCACGAAACACGAAAACACTGGCGTAAACACTGAACGTTCAAGGAGCAAACTTGAGGAGAGTGCGACAGCTAAAGCCAGACTACTGCTCGGCTAATCCCGCGTGGCGTGATGGGACGCATTTCTTCTCCTCACACGAGGCATCACAACAACGTATTACCAGGCAACGCCGGTCAACTGCTGTTTCTGTATGAGAAATCGGTTGGAAAGTTTCCTCATGTCGGCACGTTGTAGGCGTCGCCACCGGCGCCAACCTTGTGTGAATGCCCTGAAAAGCTTATCATTTGCATATCACAGCATCTTCTCCCTGTCGGTTAAATTCCGCGTCTGCAGCACGTCATCTTCGTGGTGTAGCAATTATATTGGCCAATAGTGTGTGTGGCCACATAAGTTTACGAGTACTGCAGTACAAACAAAGTGCTGCGACTGTTATTTACAGCCTCGTTAGTGTGCCACAAAAAACCTTCCAATTCAGATCTCTAACTATAAAAAATAGCGTTAACGTGAAGTAATAATTAAAAAAAATTGTTCGTGGCTGCGGTTTGTAGCCATATAAAGCGTTTTGAAAGATATCATTGTCTTCTGTGACTGATAAAACTATTTATGCTTGCCATCAAACACTGAACGTATGCAGTAGTCCCATGTTATTTATGCGAATAATGCCTACAACTGTAAATATTTTTGAAAATGAGTGACATACTCTGAAGCACAAAATTTGCTCTGTACTCTGTTCGTAAATGGATAACAGCCAGAACTGCAACAGTGAATTTTATTACGAGGGACATTCAATAAGCAATACAACATATATTTTTCGCCAGTTTCGCTTGACAGTGCGTGGAATTTGTTGTGGGGTCATAGCGGAATATCCCCGCTTCAGCCCTGATGGGTGGCGGCAGTATCGTAACTTTCGAAAAGGGATTTTGTAACTGAGGTGTGTTTCGAGCAAAAAAGAGCTGTCATTGAGTTTCTTTTCGAGGAAGACCAGAGCACTGCAGTTATTCTAACCCGCTTGTAGAGTGTCAATGGAAACCAGGCAGTGCACAAAGGAATGGTAAGTCGTTGGACGTGGCGTATGTCATCATTGCAACAAGGTCGCACAGACTTGTCTTATCACCCTTGTGCCGGCCGGCCCACACATAGCTGTGACTCCTGCAATGTTGGAACGTGCGGACACTCTTATTCGAGGAGACCACAATCAAACACCTCGCTGCACAACTGCACGGCTGCTGGCAGTGCTGACACTCACGGTTGTGTGCCGGGTGGTTCCCTCACCGCCTAACAGAGGATCATAAACAGCCATGAAGAACCATCTGTGCGGAGTTGCTGACGCTTTACGAGGCCGATCATGAGAAATTCTTGTCGAACATCGTCACAGGAGGAGAAACGTAAGTTCGTCACTTCGAACCGGAAACAAAACGGCAATGCATGGAGTGGCATCACACCAACTCTCTTCAGAGGAAAAAGTTCAAAGTCGCACCTTCAGCCCGTAAATTCACAGCAACGGTCTTCTGGGATTCTAAGTGGGTTAATCTGTTTGATGTCCTCGATCATGGTGCAACAGTGAACTGTGAAGTCCACTGAACTATCCTCAGGATGTTGAAGAAACGACTGTGTTCGTAGGCACAAAAATTCAAACGAACTTCTACTTCTCCATGGCAGTGCAATGCCTTTGACAAATCTGCAGCCTGAGAGAAGCTTGCAAAAGTTCTGTTTACTGTTCTTCCTCAACCCCCCCTCCCCCTATAACCCGGATACTGCTCCTTCCGATATCCGTTTGGCCCAATGAAGGATGCACTCTGTGGGAAGCAGAAAGTGGACGATGTGGAGGTTATCGCTGCAGTAAGACGTTGGGTCCGACTTTAAGCAGTAGAGCGATACCATGAGAGCATAGAGGCCGTCCCCGTAAGACGGCGTAAGGCCGTCGCATTAACCGGAGATTATGTTGAAAAACGGGGATTTGTAACCAAAAGAGAGGAAAATGATGTGGTGTATTGGAATCCTGCATAAAACCAACCTGCTTTCAGAAAAAAATGTGTTACATTACTTACTGAACGTTCCTCGTACTGTATAGTTATAACATTGAATAGCGACGTCGATCTTTTTCGAAATATATAGCAGAAGATGTTGCCGCTATTTAAACTATATGCTTGTTGAAGACTATCATTTAAAGCTAACAGAAGAATACTTGTTGTAAAAAATATGTGAATTTATGGAGCTTTCTGTAAAAAAGTTTAGTTTGGTATGTCTATTATCAAAACTTACTCAGAATTTCTTCAACAAATCATGTTATAAACAGTACCTTAGCCAAATTAAAAATCCCAAGGCGACGATGTAACTCAAAGTTAAAAACTGTCTAATGTCCTACATTATGGAAGAGATAATATCTACAACAAAATTAGGCGAGATAGCTGCAGGCGAAGGCGCTGCCAAAGCAACTAGAATCTGCAGACAAAAACTAATGCCAAGACAAGCTTTTAGTTTCGATGCATAAGTTAAAATCCATCGCAAGTGTCTATCTTCATTCATATACAAGACTCAGTATCGTGAAATCGGATCGTAACACCCTCTGTTCCTTCAATAAAAACGTTCAGCAGATATCGACAGAATTCGTAGATAAAACATTTTTGATTCCCCTGTTGTGTCGAATTAATTGTAAACGACAAGCTTTCGACGATAAAGGCCATTTTTCGTCAGAAGCTAATAAAACTAAATTTTGAAAATATACCTGTAATCGACTAGTGAACGTAGAAATAGCCGGAGAACATCGTACTGAGGATCAATTCGTAAGTAATTTACAAATTGTGTAGCACAGTCCTCATGATAAAAGGATACGACAAAGATACCACTTCATCAGTGTATTATATGGCAATCAGCAACGAGCTAGTCTACTGCAACAAGAATTAACAATACGGGAAAATCATTTTCGTTGAGACCAATGTGTCTCAACTTTACGTTCTTCATCCTCCATCATCTACTCTCGGGGCCTTGTTTCGACTCAGGTCTTTTAGTGCTCGGTCAAATTCTACACGCAGTCTCGTATCTCCCATTTCATCTTCATCTACAACCTCTTCCATTTCGATAATTTGTCCTCAAGTACATTGCCCTTGTATAGACCCTCTATATACTCCTTCCACCTTTCCGCTTTCCCTTCTTTGCTTAGAACTGGATTTCCATCTGAGCTCTTCATATTCATACAAGTTGTTCTCTTTTCTCCAAAGGTCTCTCTAAGTTTCCTGTAGGCTGTATCTATCTTACCCCTAGTGAGATAAGCGTCTACATTCTTACAGATTTCAAATCTTCTGACAAGTTTTACTTTAAGGATTCCCACCGGTGTTCATTGAAATTTTCATGCTGCATTTTGAAGTTATAAAAAGCGTTCAAGAATCACCCTTCGTGCATTTCAGCCCGAACTTTATAAAGGAGATAGAATGTTGAATACAGGGTGCTTTAGCTGCCCTACCGATGGGTTTTATGCAATTTACAACACCTTCAAATATCACATGCAAGATTTGCATATTGTTTCGCTCGCTACGCCCAAACTATTAGTCCTACAGAAAAAAATGAACAGGATATTTTTGTTGTGGGATACGTTTCCGCTAGAGGCCGTAGTTTTCGAATTATTAATGAAAAACGTACTAAAGTGACCTTCAAATGTGTTTCTCTTGGATAACTAGCAAACTGTAGACTCCAGCGAAAACGCATCCCGATACAAAATGTAACTACATTAAATTTTCTACAAAAATGTCCTGTTCATTTTTTCTGTGGGATTTATACGCTGAAGAGCCAAAGAAACTGATATAGTTGCGCGAGCACGCGCAAGTGCCACAATATGACGTGGCATGGACTCGACTTACGTCTGAATTAGAGCTGGAGGGAACTGACACCAATGATGCTGCATGGCTGCCCACAGATCCGTAAGAGTACGATGGAGTGGAGATCTCTTCTGAATAGTACGTTGCAAGGCATCGCACGTATGCTCAATAATGTTCATGTCTGCGGAGTTTGATGGCCAGTGGAAGTGTTTAATCTAAGAAGAGTGTTCCTGGAGCCACTGTGGAGCAATTCTGAACGTGTGTGGTGTCACATTGTCCTGCTGGAATTTCTGAATTACTTCGGAATGCTTCAATGGACATGAACGGATGCAGGTGATCAGCCTGGATGCTTACTTACGTGTCACCTGTCACAGTCGTATCAAGACGTATCAGAGGTCCCATATCACTCCAACTGCACACGCCCCACACCTTAACAGAGCCTCCACCAGCTTGAGCAGTCCACTGCTGACATGCACGGACCATGGATTCATGAGGTTGTCTCCATACCTGTACCCGTCCATCCCCTCAATACAATTTGAAATGAGACTCGTCGGACCAGGCAACATGTTTCCAGTCATCAGCAGTCCAATGTCGGTGTTAACGGGTCCAGACGAGGCGTAAAGCTTTGTGTCGTGCAGTCATCAAGGGTACACGAGTGGGCCTTCGGCTCCGAAAGCCCATATCAATGATGTTTCTTTGAGTGGTTCGCACTTTGACATTTGTCGATGGCCCAACATGGAAATCGTCAGCCATTCGCGGAAGGGTTGCGCTTCTGTCGCCTTGAACGATTCTCTTCGGTCGTCGTTCGTTCCATTCTTCCAGGATCTTTTTCCAGCTGCAGCGAAGTCGGAGATTTGATGTTTTACCGGATTCCTGATATTCACGGTGCACTCGTGAAATGGTCGCATGGGAAAATCTCCAGTTCATCGCTACCTCGGGGATGCTGTGTCTCATCGCTCGTGCTCCGTATATGAAACCACATCCAGTCATCTAAGTCCTGATAACCTGCCATTGTAGCAGCGCTAACTGATCTAGTAACTGCACCAGCACCAGACACTTCTTGTCTTATACAGGAGTCGCCGAAGCAGCGCCGTATTCTGCCTGGTTCAAATGGCTCTGAGCACTATGGGACTTAACATTTTAGGTCATCACTCCCCTAGAACTTAGAACTACTTAAACATACCTAACCTAAGGACATCACACACATCAATGCCCGAGGCAGGATTCGAACCTGCGGCCGTAGCAGTCCCGCGGTCCCGGACTGCAGCGTCTAGAACCGCACGGCCACCATGGGCGTCTATTCTGCCTGTTTAAATATCTCTGTGCTTTAATATGCATGCCTACACCAGTTTCTTTGGTGCTGCAGTGTAGTTTGCACATTGCGAGCGAGAGAATATGAAAATCTTATGGATGGTTTTTGATGTTATTGCGGATTACATAAAACTCATTGGTTGTGGCAGTTGAATCATCCTTTATTTATCAAGATTGCTCCTGTTTCTCCAGCGCTATTCTTACATGTCACTACTTTTCCTTTCCGCGCAAAAAGAACTCATAGGTGTGTCTTACCCTTCAGTAATTGTCTCAAGCGATAAAACAGACATGTCCACCCCCTACACCACTCCTTCATCTGTCATGTGTTAAAATGATGTAGCAGTCAAGATTTGTCAAACATATGGTAATACTTGGTTTTAGCTAGGTCTCTGACAGAAGTATTTCACGGATTCCACTCAAGCACCCACCCACACTCTCACATTCGAGCACGTGCACACATCCATGTTCAATACGTATTTGAAGGAATTATGTTAATATAAGTTCATAGGATTTCAAGAATAGTGTCAGTGCGAATAACACTATATGCGGTGTTAGGCAGCATCACCATAAAACAGCTATACCAATGATGTTTCGACCGCCTTTGCAGTGGTCGTCTTCAGGGTGACTAACTGCTGTATATCGTCTAGTTCATTGGATTTCAAGGATAGTGTCATTTCGAATAACACTATATTCCGTGTTAGTCTGCGTCATCATAAAACACTGAAACACCTATGCCAATGACGTTTCGACCACCTTTGCACTGTTCGTCTTCAGGGTCACTAACTGCTGTATACCATCATATTTTGGTTGCCAGGTGACTACTAACGTCAAATTGCCGGATGTCACTGAACAGTTTGAAATGGAGATTCCTATGAAAAGATGACTGGCTATACTGTACAAATTTTCGTTTCGAACTGTCCACTGGAAGGCCATAATTTGATGTCAGTGGCCACATGACTCCTGAAATAGGACTCATGTATGGGAGATCAACCCCGTTTCTAGCGGATAGTTATCCTGAAGAGGACTGCTACAAAGACGGTAGAAACATCGATGGTGGAGTTGTTTCAGCGTTTTGTCCATCCAAAGTGGGCAACACGAAGGCAGCTCACCTGCCTGAGGTGGTCGAGGTCTGCCTTGTTGGCGAGCAGGGCCGTGGGCTTGGCCGCCTGAGTCAGCTGCTGGAGCACCTGCTGGCTGTAGTCGAAGGAGGGCCGGTCCGTGATGGAGTAGACGAGCACGCACGCGTCTGCCCACTCGACCAGCTCCACGGGCAGCGGCCTCTCGTTCTGGAGCAACACGTGGCCATTAGTAGTGTAGGCAACCCGTGGCGCAACGGTGACAACGGCTACGAGAATGTACCTTTTCATTGAACTCACGACAACAAGGCGAAAGACAGTGTTACACATAGTCTGTTAAATAAGATCGTTGTCAGGTTAATCAGTAAAAAAAATTATTTCGCCAGAAACTAAAACATATACAGACCTCATACATGAACAAAAGGAAAATACAATTACATACAGTCACCTGCAGCTTCGATAGCTGTTTGGTAACTCCGAGCCATGCATGAAACCAAGTTTTCCGTGTGTTCATCGGAGGTGAGGGTATCATCTGGAGTGGCTCAGGGAAGTGTGGTAGGTCCGCTGTTGTTTTCTATCTGCATAAATGATCTTTTGGATAGGATGGATAGCAATGTGCGTCTGTTTGCTGATGATGCTGTGGTGTACCGGAAGGTGTCGTCGTTGAGTGACTGTAGGAGGATACAAGATGACTTGGACAGGATTTGTGATTGGTGTAAAGAATGGCAGCTAACTATAAACATAGATAAATGTAAATTAATGCAGATGAATAAGAAAAAGGATCTCGTAATGTTTGAATACTTCATTAGTAGTGTAGCGCCTGACACATTCACGTCGATTAAACATAGCAGAGCGATATGAAGTGGGACAAGCACGTAATGGCAGTTGTGGGGAAGGCGGAAAGTCATCTTCGGTTCGTTGGTAGAATTTTAGGAAGATATGGTTCATCTGTAAAGGAGACCGCTTATAAAACACTAATACGACCTGTTCTTGAGTACTGCATGAGGGTTTGGGATCCCTATCAGGTCGGGTTGAGGGAGGACATGGAAGCAATTCAGAGGCGGGCTGCTAGATTTGTTACTGATAGGTTTGCTCATCACGTGAGTGTAACGGAAATGCTTCAGGAACTCTGGTGGGAGTCGCTAGAGGAAAGGAGGCGTTCTTTTCGGGAATCGCTACTGAGGAAATTTAGAGAACCAGCATTTGAGGCTGGCTGCAGTACAATTTTACTGCCACCAACTTATATTTCGCGGAAAGACCACAAAGATAAGATAAGAGAGATTAGGGCTCGTACAGAGGCATAAAGGCAGTCATTTTTCCCTCGTTCTGTTTGGGAGTGGAACAGGGAGAGAAGATGCTAGTTGTGGTACGAGGTACCCTTACCCTCCGCCACGCACCGTATGGTGGATTGGGGAGTATGTATGTAGATGTAGATGTAGATATTCATGGAAAATTGGAAATTTGCGGTAAGGTCTTATGGGACCAAAATGCTGAGGTCATCGGTCCCTAAGCCTACACACTACTTAATATAACTTAAAATAACTTACATTATGGACAACAAACACACCCATGCACGAGGGAGGACTCGAACATCCGATGGGGGAAGCCGCACGAACCGCGCAAGGTGCCTGAGACCGCGCTGCTACCCGCGTATTCGTGTGCCGAATTTGCGTTGACAGCTATTTCAAAGTGAATATCTTTTTTCCTTGCAAATTTCTTTTTGATGTAAAGCAGTACATTTTCAATAGAACTAACGTCAGGTGATTGTGAGTTCCAAACCAGTACCTGCTATGATGTATCATGCAGTGTAACTTCCTGTGACAGTGCGAGAGAGAGAGAGAGAGAGAGACAAAGATATTGTTTATTACTCTGTGGCGGTCAGCGCTCACATAATTATTCTGAGGATATAGAGCTTTTGTTCTTGTTAAGAGTAATTTTTACAAGAGATAGTCATTCTTGTAATGTAAAAAATCGACGCCATTGCGAGATTTTGATTCACATTGCAAAATATATGTGTATATGGAAGGAACTCAGTTAATAGAACAATAAAATATTGTTAATTTCAAGAGGGTACGTGTTAGTCTACAACCAGCGAATACTTCTACTGTGATTTAATAATATATACCAGCTTGAGAACAGTTCCGACGGTAGCGTTCAGTTCTAGTGAAATAGTTCGATGCTTTCTTCGGAAAATGAGTCACTACATGGCTCATTCAAATCCACAATTGTACCTGGGCATTTCTCAGAACTGAAAGCAATCTGATTGCTAAGCAACAGAGCTCCGAAAAATATTTCTCCGTACTCATTCAGCTCAACACGGTGTCTGCAGCAGCTGGAGCAGATTTCTACAACAGCGGAAGCGTGTAATCACTATCAGTTTCACACATCGCCCTGTGTAGGCTGTATGTATTTACTCACAACAGTGAACATACAGTTACACACATAGAAAGACAATACAAGGTGGTGTGGGAAACATTTATGTATTAAGGTCCTGTAGAGCTAAACAGTAATTAGCCTAGTAGCAGTAGTAAACAATTTTTTTTTCAAGGGAGCCTTTATAGTTCCATCGTTCTCTTTTATCCAGCAAAGCCTGTTGCAGTGCTTCAGATCATTGCACTCCTGCAGTACCCATCTTCAGTTTTGTGGATGACCCAACGTCTGGCAGTCGGTATCAAACATCTTTGAAAAATACTACACGTACAATAAACTCATGTCTTTTCGTGTATATCTCATTCAAAAATTCAAAGTAAGCTAATGCTTCATGGATATAGCATGAAGGACAAAGGTTCCCTCTGTTGGATTGTACAAGAACGAAGGCGCTATCTTTTACCATCTGTGTGTAATGTCGATCACGCTATTACTTAACAGACTGTAAAATAACCATGAATTAATAAATTATTAATCATATCATTTTCCCCATGGAGCATCTTTTCTACTTGGGTAAGTACTGGAATACACTACAGAACAGAGACAAACAGCAGAAATATTCACAGAAAAATAATGTATTATATGTGTCAACCCTTCTTATAAGAACACAGTTTTGTTTTATTGAACGAAAAGGTTTCATTACATTTGTGGCATCTTCACTCGATTTTCCTTTTACAGAGTGTGAAATATACGAGGGTTGGAGCTTTCATAGTGGCAACTATTTATTTACAGCTCGTAAAAAATAGATACGTGTTTCAAAGTTTTACTGGCCTTCAAAGTGGTCACCGGCATTGTGTATAACACGTTGTCAGCGATGTGGAAGTCGTAGGATACTCTTAGCAGTACCAGTTGTGTTGACAGTTCGAGGGGCGCGGTCTATTGCCCGATGAATTTGTAGCAGTTCTGAAGCGAATGCCGTGAAGTGTTTTCTTCAGTTTAGAAATCGAGCTGAACTCACGAGGGCTTAAGTCAGGGGAGTGCAGTAGGTGGTACAGCACTTAGCTGCCCTATCAGTCAAACAAATCGGTTACAGCTTGCACTGTACGTGCTTGAGCATTGTCCTGCAAAATGATGGTCAGGTCCTGCAGAAAGTGTCATCACTTCTGTCTCTAAGCTGGTCGTAGTTTGTGATCCAAAAATGAACAGCATAGAAATAGAAGTGATGACGCTTTCTGCACGACCTGACCATCATTTTGCAGGACATTGCTCAAGCACGTACAGTACAAGCTATTACTGATTTGTTTGACTGATGGGGCTGCTAAGTGTTGTACCACCATCTGCACTCCCCTGACTTAAGCCCTCATGAGTTCAGCTCGATTTCTAAACTGAAGGAAACACTTCACGGCATTCGCTTCAGAACTGCTACAAATTCGTCGGGAGATAGACCTTGCCTCTCGAACTGTCAACACAACTGGCACTGCTAAGAGTATCCAACGACTTCCACATCGCTGACAGGGGGTTATACACAATGCTGGTGACTACTTTGAAGGCCAGTAAAACTTTGAAACACGTATCTATTTTTTACGAGGTGTAAATAAATAGTTGTCACCATTAAAGTTCCAACCCTCGTATATTTATAAAATTTTATGTAGATTGGAATATGTTGACATCAGATTTCCTGTTTAGATTACACATGTCAGGTAAACTTTATCTTTTCGTTCATTGTGTGTGCCCTGTCGCTGTCAAACGAAATAAGAGGCAATACGCATTAATACAGACTTATTCGTAATACAGGGACGTTAAGGCAATATCTGTTGTAATATTTCTGCCTTTGCAGCCGTCATATTCAGCTGGACGAAGCTCTTCTTAGAGCAGTTGAGAAGGCAGCAGTGGAAAGATGACGTAATGTGGTGTGAGATACCGGTGACAGAATCTTTATTCGGTGTATGTATCGAGAGAAAAGCCGTCTGTCTTCTCCACGATAGGATGCTGTTTTCGGAAGCAGTGCGCCAAAATGATAGAATTCTGTTACTAATACTAGAAAAACTAAACAGGGAATTTACTTGAATTTGTTATCAGAGTACCTGTCAATACCAGGCTAGCATTCCATTATTTCAAAAGCGTTGGTTACCAGCACAATAATAAACAATTGCGTACTGAAAAACACCGAGCGAGGTGGCGCAGTGGTTAGCACAATGGACTTTCATTCTGGAGGATGACGGTTCAATCCCGTCTCCAGCTATCCTGATTTAGGTTTTCCGTGATTTCACTAAATCGTTTCAGGCAAATGCCGGGATGGTTCCTTTGAAAGGGCACGGCCGATTTCCTTCCCAATGCTTCCCTCACCCGAGCTTGCGCTCCGTCTCTAATGACCTCGTTGTTGACGGGACGTTAAACACTAACCACCACCACCACCACCGTACTGAAAAGGCAAACGAAGCACTTCAAGAGATGTTCGGGTCGAGCGTATACCTTGTATATTTGTAAAAGCTTTTGATTTTGTTTCCTTGTACTCACTGGTGAACTGTGACTGTAATTTCACTGCAAGCTCACTTGCATATTTTATTATACATTCTACGTTGCAGAGGGACAATTAGCATTCATTTGTCTGTTTTGTTTACAGTTGCTGGCCTAGAAGTTTGAATTTATTCAGTTGTATTTTCATCGTGTGTGTGTGTGTGTGTGTGTGTGTGTGTGTGTGTGTGTGTATGTGTATGTGTATGTGTGTGTGTGTGTGTGTGTGTGTGTGTGTGTGTGTGTGTGTGTGTGCGCGCGTGTGTGTGTGTGTGTGTTTGCTCGCGTGTGTATGGATGTATGTGTATGTGCATGTTTACGCGTTTATTGCGTGTTGCTTAAACTGCTTAATAATGATCTGTTGCAGAGTTCTTTGGTCACTGTCGAGTGATTTGAAATGCATAATATTTGAATGTGGAAATTATTTTCTGTAGTCAACAGGTTGTACTTCAGCTTCTTGTGCCCTAGGCCTATAAATGTGAAATGTGGGCCTCGTTGTCCAATGTATTTAAAAATTCTTGTAAGAAGGCTGACTAATTCAATTTATTATTATTTTCTGCAACGATGGGAGCAATGCTTAAATTCCATTACGATATAGAATGTAGGCAGCTGGGAGCATACGAATAAAGACTACACAAAAGGTTATAAAATCTGAAATAAAAGTTAGCAGAATCTTATAGAAGGGAATTAGGATAATATAAATAAACACTTTCAGCATCTGATGCATCTAAATAATTCGCATCTATTTATAAATACACCTGCCATATGACATAGAATAATCAGTGACCTAAACAAAAAATCAGTATCAGTCTGGAAGTTGACCCTGTGCTCTTTGAATTTATTTTGACCTTTCACGTCCGACTCTCATTGTCATATTTCACTCAAGTGCACACTCTCCACCATACCAGAAGTTTCAGATTGACTTTGTAAGGTGTCAGGCAAATCCAACACCTTCCATGAAAACCCTGACATAATAAGCAAATCTAGTAGTATGTCACATAGCTCTGAATAAATCGTGACATTAAATTAATCAAAGTAATACGAGTAACGAGTGAGCAAATGGAATACCACAGACTAACACAAGAATGCCTAAATGCATGTCGTACCTTCCCACCGTGAGACTGACGCAGTTCCGAGGGGAGAAACGAGAACAGAAGCCGAGAGCAGAACCGTGTTAAGCTACAAGGCCCTACGATAAGGGATGGACTGGACACCCACGTCGGCAGCCTACCTCTAAGACTACCACCCGCACGTTTTAGTGCAAGACTTTTTCGCGTCTCAGGTACGTCAAGGACCACCCCCAGCCCATGTTAAAAGATAGAGCCCTCCAGAACAACAGTATAGATCTTACGATAACGCTAAAAGGACCAAACCAGCTGTAGGTTTTAGCGTGAGACTTTTTAGCGTCTCTGTTACGCTGCAAACTTTAAAAACATTGCCCCACCACGAAAAGTATAACGTTTCTCATTGGATAGACAGAATCGTTGTAGGCGGAGCTTAAGGTTAACATTGATACCCTGATTGGTCAGATGAAAACACAGCCAGATAGTTTTTTTTAAAAACAACTTCGGTAAATTGTAGTAAGGAGAAGTTAGGAGAGAGTTAGTTCCGAGACGGCGAGCTGGATGGCTCGTGCACCGGCCGCTGTCGCCCTGATGCTGTCTAAACACCGACAAGGTAATGAACGCACGCGATGCCGCATTGTTGAAAGCATTAGGCTTCACTCAGAACTGCAGAAGACTCATCTGTTACACCCCTTTTATTGCGTAATACTAGTGTCGATCGTTAATTAAAACTCATGGTATTCACATTTGCCTCTTGAAGAACAGATCTGATTTTTCTTTTATACAGTTATTGAGAAGCCACATCAGCCACTGTAATTTACGACAAGTTAGATAAGTAATTAACGATAATTGAGGGTCACTGTAGACCATTTGGTAGTTTTCTCTTTTGTGAAACTTAAATTAAACCTAGATTATAGATGTGATATGGCATAGGTCATCCTTCAATCCATTGTAGAACTTGGAAACCCATTCAGGGAATATTCGTTCACATTTTTGTTGGACGCTGTTGGTTTTTACCATCCTGTATTAAAACATTTCCTTTTATCAATAGTGCAATTTATAAACGATGTTTTGTGAGTAGAATAAAATTTCCAATGGTAAACTTAACTTCTTTTTCGACGTTATTTTACCAGCTAACTAAAAATAGGAAAGCCTTGAACCCTTTCCACTATATTTAGTTAGTATTAGGATTCTTTTACAGGGAGTGCAGTGGAGCTGACGCTGCGATCATTTAGTATTTGGTTATATCATCGCTAGTCTCACTGCACTCTTCTGAATTCTACATGTCATGTGTGGTCTGGCGTCTCCTTACCAGCAACAGGTCCCAGGTTCAAACTAGTCAATTCCCTAAAAAACATGCTCAGAGCGTCGTTGCGCGAAAGTAGTAGGGAGACACGATATAGAACAAACAGACACCACCATGAATGTTTAGAAAATGGCGACCCTACCAGGATGGTAAAATAGCATGAGTGAAGGTCGACCACATGCCTAACTAGGTCAGAAAAATATCCTGTTAAAAATTTTCGTAGTTAACAATTTTTTTCTAAAGTTATACATAGTCGAAAACAGTAGCTGCAGCGATAGATAGTAAAAGTGCAAGAAAAAGAAAGACATTGTAGCAGTGGCAATAGCATAACGAAGTCATGAATTTTAATATTGCTAGAATTAAGTTTTCTTTCCTATGCAAGCGCACAGGTGGCGGATACATCGTTGACAAGTTGGTTCTGACCCAACAAGTAAGTGAATTGTTTGTCAAATTGTGTGAAGAAAAAGTTTGTAAAACGCTTGAGATCATATGAGCACATGTTGACTCGAAGTAGGGTGCGTGAATTGCTTTTAAAACTGAAAATAAGGTAGAGGTAGAGACCCAGCATGAAATTGGACTGAGAATAGAGGACAGTACAATAGACGATGCAGTATCGTGAGAAATAGGACGTATAACGCATCATAACGAGGATAATGTACACCAAGGCACAGAAAACATCGGTCAGCATACGACAGATTAGCAGGGAAGTAGAGAGACAGTCGATGAGGATTCTAACCTGCGTCTTGAATTCGTAGAACCCATAGTACAAGTAATCAGAGCTCCCTCACCACAGAGTACAAGGAATGCGAGCAGAAACGTGTCACAGCACAGTTTAATGCAATCGGTTGCGAACCAACAATTGGGCGAAAGCACAGAGCGTAGGACATCAGAACAAAACGCAATAGGAACCACCAATCTGGCAGAATTATTACAATTAATGACGGAAACCATGACAAGACAAAATAAAGAAATAGCAAACCAAATTAAAATTCAGAATGCAGAAATGACGAAACAAAATGCAGAAACCACAAGACAAATGCGTGAGATTAAAGAACAAAAGAAAAAAAATTCAGTTACACCTAAGCCATATTGAAGAAGAGGCAAAAGAATCTCGAGAAGTGATAGGACACTTAATAACAGCTCACAATCAACTGAGAACAGACATTGACAAGGTACAAGCGGACGTACAAACATTGCGTAATGACAATCAGAACGAGATCAAAACATTACGTAACAACACCCAGAGAGAAGTCAAGAAACTAAAGAAACAGATAAACGAAATTACTAGAAAAGCAGCAGGTACAGCGCGTGAAATTGTTGAAAAAAGTGTGTTACACAACCGGATCACAAAAGCAGCGCTGAAAAGATATGATAACCGCATAGTCAAAATAAAAGCGCAAACGAAGCGACAATTTCAGAAATTGCGAACAGAGTTGTTGCAAACCATTGAAGAGCGTAGTGTACAGGATCGAACAAGCACAGAGTCTGCAACCACATCTGTATATGTAACAACACTGGAAAAACAAGCAATTAACGAATATATTACGCATTTGCGACTCCAATCACAGGTGGAAAGTAACATACATGGCAATGGAAAGCCAGGTCGCAAAGAGTGTAAGTAGGATGATTAGGTTTATTTAGCTGGCAGCAGTGGCGCTCGCTGTATTGCAGTAGTTTGAGTAACGAAGATTTTTGTGAGATAAGTGATTTGTGAAACGTATAGGTTTATGTTAATCAGGGCCATTCTTTCGTAGGGATTTTTGGAAGTCAGATTGCGTTGCGCCAAAAATATTGTGTGTCTGTTTAAGTACAGTTATGTATAATTTGTCTAAGGGGACGTTTCATTTGGCGACCCTGCCAGGATACCTCACTGGAATCTTCTGATTTTTTCTTGTAATTTGTGTAGTTAGTGTAGCCTCTGTTTATTGCTAGCGCATAATCATAGAGAGAATTTCCTTTGTAGTTGCAGTCTTTCATTGTTGTACAGTAAAACAGTTGTGGCACGCATGTACATTTGCACCAAGTATTTCGCAGCTTCGCTTGCAATTAACTAGATATTATTTTCAGTGCTATGTTAATGTGTTCTCTTATTTTTGCTCTTCAAATTGTTCTTTTCTGTGTTATCGTGTGAAATATTGTGACAATAATGGCGTGTGAAAAACGTAATACTAGGCTACAAAGTATACTGAGAAATGACAGTGAAGACGAAAGCAGTGTGTTAGCGCCACCATGTAATGAATTTACTAATGTTCAAAGTAGTAATTTGGTAATAGTGCATAGGGAAATGGAGCGGGCTGCAAATAATGGTGTAGGCAGTGAAACAGTTAGTGAACAGGGAAGCATTATCGATCGATCTGTCGGCAACAGCTCGCGTCAAGAATCCGATATGACAGGACACAATCTTGCAAAGACGGTACATTCACGTTTTGCGTCCTCACCGTTTTCTCAAATAAGTCGAGACACATCTTCTGCTTGTCAAACTGTGAATGTTTCCAGTGCAAATGCACTGCCGAAAAGCATAGAGGAACAGATTCCAGACACTAATACATTATTATTGCAATTAATGCAACAAATGAAAGAAAACCAGAGACAAACACAGCATCAGTTAGACACAATGGAACAAAATCTTCAAAAGTTATACACAATGGAACAAAATCTTTAAACGTTAGACACAATGGAACAAAATCAGAGACAAACACAGCAAAAACTTCAAAAGTTAGACACAATGGAACAAATCTTCGGAAGTTAGACACCACACATAAACAAACACGTGAAAATTTAACTACTGAGTTACATAACACTGAATCGAAATGCCAAAAAATCTGTAATGAGGTAAAAATACAAATTTGTGAGCATTTTCAACCTATTTTTTCCCGGCATGAAAATGCATTACAGAATCATGAAGCAGCCATAAAAGGACTGCAAACTATTGTTCGTGAAAATCACGACACCTTTCAAGCTAAAATGGACTCAGTTGCATCCACCGATTCGGTTACGCAACTTGCAAGAACTCAGGAAAACTTAAAGGACACAGTAGATTCGATTTCAACACAAATGGATACTCTGAAACTTGGTTCAGAAAAACACACTGAGGAAATGTGTTCACTATCGGAGAAAGTAGCCTAACTTTCAGATCACTTCATTAACCTATCTACAAAGGTAGATGATGATATGAATGATACAGAAGAGTGCGAACAAATTAGGAAATCCAAACAAAATCAGAATCAAATTAATACACAACACCAAAGAGAAATCCGGGAAGTGCAAGATCAGCTGACACAGGTAATACAAGAATTACGTATTTCAGAGGACACTCGCGCTCCAACACGGGAAGAGGGACTTCGAAATACGGAAAAGCCACAAAATAATAACACAGGGCATTTCGGAAATTATGAAAGAAATTGGCAAGGTGCACCGAATTTTGAGATGGAACCGCCGACACGACGTAACAATGACCGATATGCTACCCGCCGACTCGATGATTTTGACTATAAGCTGTTCATTACCGCACGTAAATTCAAAACATTTAAGAATTCTGGCAACGACATTCATCCACAAGCGTGGCTCCATCAATTCTCTCATTGTTTTCCTCCCAACTGGTCATTAGAACGCAGATTAGAATTTATGTGTGGCTACTTGGAGAATGAACCAGCTGTAAGAATGCGATCGGTCATTCACGATTGTCACAGTGAAGGAGAATTTTATCATGCCTTCCTCTCAGCATATTGGTCTCAAGCTACACAAGACCGAGTAAAACATAGCATCATAATGATGAAACATTTCGAACAATCTGAATTTTCTAGTCTTGTCAAATATTTTGAAGACATGTTACATAAGAATCAGTATCTTTCAAACCCATACAGCCCCTCAGAACTCATCCGCATTTGCTTAATCAAATTACCTGAACATTTATTACAGATTATTTTAGCAGGACGATGCAAAGACGACATTGAAGCTTTTCAGGGACTGTTACAAGAACTGGAAATTGACACTGACAATCGTGGAACGCGAAAACAGGAGCACAACAATTACAGGTCACACCTGTCACAATTCCGCGATGACAGAAATAATACACGACAAGGCTATTCGTACAACGTAAATCGTGACCAAAACAGACACCACCCATATGACAACCGTTGGCAGCGTAGTAATTATTACAGGGAAAGATCACCTGTCCGCGGTAATGACTATCACAGACACAATCAGAGAAACAGACAATACGGGAACCAAAATAATTATTATCAAGGGAGACGGAATAACTTCAGACGCAACGGTCCAGCGCGCAGTTACGATTCAGGGAGAAATTGTCCACTACGTGACCGACAAGAAATTATTTACAGAAATTACCGACATGCCGACAGCCGATATGATCGTAACGACAGACCTGAATTGCATCAGAACTGGCGGGATTCAAACAGAGCTGGGCCCTCTCGACAAGGTGAATTTGTACAAGTTAGGTCTCCAAATCCCAATAACGGCGCGCGCCAACAAAGAGACAGACAATGACTCGCACCGCAGGTAGCCACGTGAGCCGGCTGGCTCAGAGAAAAATAACATAGACGCTAACCTTGAGAAAAATTCCATTATTCTTTACCGACGTATACCGCATGATAATTGCGTTCAAGTTAACTCTGAGCACTAGGAAGAGTAAAGGTTTACACCACATTTCACATGTAAAACCGTTTATTGAAAGATAATCTGCTTTTTAACTTTGTCTATGCCATAAAATTTTTCACTTCACGCTACTAGTACAATTTGTCAGACTTAGAATCTGTTAACATGCAACCATGTTTGAAGTTAAACATCCAGTCAAGAACCAAGAGAACTTATTTAAACAGAAATTACGAATGCATTGTTATAGTGAACAGAGGTCACAGTGTTATTGTGTGTGTACGTTCTTGCTTGTCAGTTGCACGATTACGTAACTACTATAAGGCTTACATACTTAGAACATTTACCAGTACTGCTAATGAGATTTTCATGAAACATTTTGGTTTACTTGAAAATACGTTCTTTATTTGAAGTACATTCGGTGAGATTAAAGATGACTTAGCATTTGGTTTCTCTAATAGCTACACGATTATATCACGACGCTACTACTACGTGACACGATTTACATTGTTGATTTTGCGGTGTATCTGTTTTATATCTGCACAGTTTTTCTGTATTATTCTGGAAAGTAAAACATGTTTTAGTAATAACTTTTGTGGTATAGCTACAATGACACAGCCTTTATCGTAGCACAACAATACCTTACATTATAGTACTTTCTTGATCACGGTAAGGTATGTAATAACTACGATATCTATACGGAAAGCATTTCACCTTCGTTTGTGATGAGGTAAGTACATTGACTTCAGCAGAACTTTGCTTACAGAGGACGATAACTACGACAGTTCCACAGAATTATCTTACCAGCAAAACGCACATTTAGCACTACAGGGCACGCATTTGAGTGATTAATTTGGTATTTAAACCATTTATTTATCAAGATTGTTGAATTAAAAAGAAAGTTTTTCGTGATACATTTCATTCCATTGCTGTAATCTGTAACACCTGAGGGTATAATTACATTAATCCTCAGGGGGGTACACGCCTACTTTGTGTACCATGTGTGTGGCAAGCACAAGGAGCCCTAGCTAATATGGTATTTGCTTATACAACTTTACACATCGGTACCATATTTCTCTAACACATAAATTACACAGCTATCTGATCATTTAACTGAGAGAAACAAACATTTATTATACTACATCAGTGACAGATGTTTACGTAATTACACAATTGGATAACTTCACACTTACGAAATTGTATTTTGTCAGTACTTTGTGAACTGTTCATACTTTTTCGGAACCATTGTGATACTATGAGAGCTTTGAACGACATAATTGGGTATGAGATCATGATTTTTAAAGTACGTTTGAGGTAGATGACACTTTTGACATGAGCAGAGAATTTTTTTTTAGATTTTGAAATTATTGGAAGAAGCTATGACGATTTTGAGATTTGGCTGAGGTTTTATGATGTTATGATGACGATGTGTATTACGCTGTTGCGGTATGTTTATAATCAAAAAGTTGATGCTATATGAGTTATTTGATTATGCAACGTATCTTTGTGATGAAATATTGAAGAAGTGTCGACGAATAATGTAAGGAATAATGAGTTGTGGTTAGGGACTCTGGTTTATGAAAAAGGTAGTTGGAAACCAAGAATCGTACCTTAAGAGTTATGAAATGTATGTAAATGCGTGAATGTATAACAATGCCGACGGAACTTTTTTGGACGCTGTTATATCAACAGGATTTTGTTTCTACAGATGAATAACGCAAATTCTTGACCCGTGAAATTTTTTATATGAGACTGCCACTGTAGCGGAAAGCACTGTCGTAAATATTTCAGTAAGAAATGCGTTGTGGGCATTTAAAGGTATTCTAAGGGAACTAGAGTTCATATTTTCGGAAGATGACGCAAGAAAAAGACGAAGCGCACATGAAAACGAAAGCAAAAAGCAGTGGAATCCACAAGACACAGTACGAAGAAACAATAATTACGAACCACGTGATGACTTCGCACCAAGAAACGACAATAGATTTCAACAAAGAACCGGTTATGGATTTAGAAGAGAATATGGCAGTAACTATAATTCACCCAGGAACGGCAGCAACTATTACAGAGGGAATAACGAAAACCGGAACGGGTACTGGAGAACCAATAGACCGAAAAATTATCAACAAAGAAACCACTATCAACAAGCTGAACAAGAAAAGCGAATACAGATAGGAGAGGTGGAGGTAAGACCACCAAACCCCAATAAAAGTTCGATTTGACAGCTAAGCGCCCATGCCAAAGAGAATGACGCACCGACCCAGGACAATTGCAGCACCTTGAACGGAGAAATAAAAATCTTATCACGAAAAGAGAAGAAGGAATACACAAATCCGCAGGGACCAGATGAAAATGAAACAAGAAAATAACAATACCGTGTTGGGACGAAATTAATTGGGAGAATACTGACGAGGAAGATGAATTACCAGAGGCATGCACAACAAATGTAGGAGGAAAGGACGAAGTATAGAGTATTGCAGAGCTATTTAACATGGAAACCAGGGTGAAGCGAATTCAATGAGGATAATGCGCAGTCAACAGAAGTTGAAAATAAGTTACGAGTGGGCAGACAACGCAACGTATATAATGAAGGAAGTTATGAAGGGATAATTAGAGCATTTAGATGCGATTATGTGGAAGTAGCGACGAAGAAGGAGAAGATAGACGAGAATGAGGAGAAAGTAAAGGATGTAGAAGATAGCTTAAATGAAGGAAGAAATAGAGAAGAGGAAATAAAAGAGAGAGAAGTAGCAGTCGAAGCTTATAGTATAGAAAGTTCGAATTCACAAGGGAAATTCCTAAAAAGACAAATGTATGATTCAGTGGAGGATTCGTTGATGCAAGAAGAAGAAGAACAAAACCAACCCTTTCAAATTCAACCAATTGTTAAGGCCATGGTAAAGCATATCCCAGTCAATACTGTAATTGATAGCGGAAGTGAACTGACCGCGATCTCAGAAAATTTATTCATGCAGTGTAATGCCAATGAGGAATTGCCAGCTCTGAAAACACTTAAGATTAAAGTAAGAGGTCCTATTAGAAACATTGCTGCGGAAGTTACGAGACAAACAAGGTTAACTCTTTCGTGCCAAGGTCAAAAGATCGAAGCCAACTTCGTGATTATAATTAAACTAACTGTAGATTTGATTACAGGGGCAGATTTTTTAAATGAGAGACGAGCGATAATAGATATGAGGAAAGGTAGCGTAACATTCGGGAATGTCACATTTCTCTTTGAGCAAAAGCTAAAATTAGAAGCAATACCAGTTATAAAGAAACAATTAAGAATGACACGAGATAAAGAGGATGAAGGATTCGAATGGTATGCACAAAAGAAGGAATCGCCTCAACTCATGTTAGAAGTCCATAAAGAAATCGACGAAAAATTGCAAGAAGTTCAAGGTATTTCGGAACACAGTGAAAGAGAATTAGAGGGTATTTTACGAGATAAAGCAGAGGTACATTTACCTAAGGCTGGCAGTATTAAACACTTTCAGTACAAGTTTGAAGATTAATTTTATTACTGGTAAATAATCAGCACAATATTGCAAGATTATGTTGCAGATAAGATCGTCAGGAGAAAGAAGAATGAAGAGACAGGAAGGTGGGAAAAAGAAAGTAGTTTCAATAATAACACCAATAGTACCACAGATTAAGGTGAAGGGATAAAGCATAGATAGTCTAACAGCATGAAATACTAAAATGCTATACACCACGACACTACACAAAAATAAAAAACGAATTTGAGGATTCTTGAGTAGATGTTAAGACTCAAAATATCTTAGAATTGTAACATGGAAAGGGCGCCGAAATTTGTAAAGTTTTTTAAGAAGGCATAAAACAAGTAGATACTAGACATATGTTAGATGATTATAAGTAAAACTTTTTGTAAGAACCGTTGTAAAAACTCCATCAAAGACCAGATGCAACGATCCACAAGTTGCAATGCGAAATGTATCAAGAAAGAAAAGGATGTCATTAGCAAGACACGATTCCTACATAGCAGGAGCGTCCAGAGAAGGGAAAGGACAACGAAACCAACAGAAGGCCCATGTAGCGAAAGTGGGCAATAAATTTGCCCGCTAGGAGGAATCCTGCTGGGATGGAACACCCAGCCGCACAGTGACAGACCTCTGCAGAGACGCGACGGAACGCCGAACGTCAGTATGGACAGACAGGAAGACACCCCACTTCCACCGCTCGTAAACCCCAGGGCGCCCCCCACAAAACGTAGCGAGCGAAAAACGGCCGGACGAGAAGACTGCTTGGGCAAGCCACCACTGGCAAAAAATATGCATAAAAGTCATACTACTGCTATTAAAGAGCACGTTGATGTACAAAACTGAAGAAAACTTCCACAAAGTAAAAATGACGCGCCCAAACAATTTATCACACTGTTACTAGGAGGAGAACTTCAAAGAGACTAGTTATCAATTAATATTTCCATATCCTGGCCAGAGAAGTACCAAGAAACAAGTAAGAAGCAGAGAAATAGCAGGAAGAACAGAAGTTGAAGATTCGCAAGATTGAGACCAAGAAAGAAGATGGGTGAAGAATAGACGACATACCTTCCCAAATCCCTATCCTATTGTAAACTAGTCGTCTGCGAAGTATTACAACGACAAACGACCGCTTTCAGCGACACATAACGATGACTTTCACGCATACAAAGCCAGTAAACCACGAGATTCTGCACTCACAGCTCCATTCCATTATGGGACCTCCACAACAGCAACACACACTTGCAAAGCCAACAAGGAAAGGCGAACGAAGCTGTACATCAAATACTTGCCCACATTCATCTCGCTCATGTCCAGCACCTTCGTGCAAAAACATTCGCCAACCTCATGCTTAAACATTCATAGGATGTGATGTAGGAATTGTGTAAAAGAAACGTGTGAAAAACTAAATACATTAAGCACACCAGACAGCTAATAAACTACAAAATAACAGTCATTGACTATGGACTTAAGTAAAAAATAGACTATCGACAAAAATAAGTGATTAGTTCTGAAATGGACAGTATTTAAAGAAACTATATACCACTTATTTTCTGCTCATAAAAAATAGAAGAATAACTATATTTTCTAATTTTCTCCTTATAAAAACAAAGAATAAAAAATTATCTTGTTGGATGTTTTCCCTTTTTTTAAAACATTTGTACCATTTATTAGGATAATATCTCAATACTTGTGTATGTATACTTCTTTGTCAAAACAATTCTTGGAAATAATTCTTATTTGTTAGTGTAACAATGTTGAAATGAGTGTCAAGAAACAAAAGCATTTTACTTGTACATGATATTTAGAAATATGTTAGGAATAGATACTTAATTACTATATTTATAAAAACAATATTTCTAAGAAAATCGATGTGAAAGACTCCTCACTTTCGATAACAAACTTCTTAAAAAACACACTTCACACTTAAATAGAGAAAAAAATTATTAAAATAATAATAGTATAAAAATATTCTTCTCTCGTCATTTTTAATTATAATGTAGAAGAATATAAAAATATAAATTAGTAATACAAACTAGCATAGAACAGAATAACATGGCTGAAGAATCTGCAACAAAATTTAGATAAATTAGAAAATTTTTGACTGACTTAGACAACGATTCAATCATTGACTAAATTCAGTGCAAAAATTAAGTTCGAAGGCTGGTGATATGTAAGGTGTCAGGCAAATCCAACACCTTCCATGAAAACCCTGACATAATAAGCAAATCTAGTAGTATGTCACATAGCTCTGAATAAATCGTGACATTAAATTAACCAAAGTAATACGAGTAACGAGTGAGCAAATGGAATACCACAGACTAACACAAGAATGCCTAAATGCATGTCATACCTTCCCACCACGAGACCGATGCAGTTTGGAGGGGAGAAACGAGAAAAGAAGCTGAGAGCAGAAGCGTGTTAAGCTAGAAGGCCCTACGATACGGGATGGACTGGACACCCACGTTGGCAGCCTACCTCTAAGACTACCACCCGCACGTTTTATCGTGAGATTTTTTCGCGTCCCTGTTACGTCAAGGACCACCCCCTAGCCCGTGATAAAAGCTAGATCCCTCCAGAAAAATAGTATATAACTTACAATAACACAAAAAGTTTCACTACCACCCGAAAGTTTTAGCGTGAGCCTTTTTCGCGTCTCAGGTACGTAAGGACCACCCCCAGCCCATGTTAAAAGATAGAGCCCTTCAGAAGAACAGTATAGATCTTACGATAACGCTAAAAGGACCACACCAGCTTCAGGTTTTAGCGTGAGACTTTTTAGCGTCTCTGTTACGTTGCAGACTTTAAAAACATTGCCCCACCACGAAAAGTATAAAGTTTCTCATTGGATAGACAGAATCTTTGTAGGCGAAGCTTAAGGTTAACATTGAGATCCTGATTGGTCAGATGAAAACACAGCCGGATAGTATTTTTTTAAACCAACTTCGGCAAATTGTAGTAAGGAGAAGTTAGGAGAGAGTTAGTTCTGAGACGGCGAGCTGGATGGCTCGTGCACCGGCCGCTGTCGCCCTGATGCTGCCTAAACACCGACAAGGTAACGAACGCACGTGATGCCGCATAACAGCGCATAAAGCTTCACTCAGAACTGCAGGAGTCTCATCTGTTACACCCCCTTTTCTGCGTAATACTAGTGTCGATCGTCAATTAAAACTCATGGTGTTCACATTTGCCACTTGAAGTAAAAATCTGAAATGTGATGATTTTTATGTTATATAGTATTGAGAAGCCACATCAGCCACTGTAATTTAAGACAAGTTAGATAAGAAATTAACGATAACTGAGGGTCACTGTAGACCATTTCGATACTTTTCTCTTTTGTGTAACTTAAATTAAACCTAGATTATAGATGTGATATGGCATAGGTCATCCTTCGATCCATTGTAGAACTTGGAAACCCATTCAGGGAATATTCGTTGACATTTTTGTTGAACGCAGTTGGTTTTTACCATCCTGTATTAAAACATTTCCTTTTATCAATAGTGCAATTTATAAACGATGTTTTGTGAGTAGAATAAAATTTCCAATGGTAAACGTAACTGGTTTTTCGATGTTACGTTACCAGCTAACTAAAAGTAAGAAAGCCTTGAACCCCTTCCACTATATTTAGTTAGTAGTAAGATTCTTTTACAGGGAGTGCAGTGGAGCTGACGCTGAGATCATTTAGTATTTGGTTATATCATCGCTAGTCTCACTGAACTCTTCTGAATTCTGCATGTCATGTGTGGTCTGGCGTCTCCTTACCAGCAACAGGTCCCAGGTTCAAACTAGTCAATTCCCTAAAAAACACGCTCAGAGCGTCGTTGCGCAAAAGTGGTAGGGTGACACGATATAGAACAAACATACGCCACCATGAATGTTTAGAACTTGGTGGGCAACCGTGTATGTAATGCTGGGCTACCAATTACGCATCTCAAAGTCTGCTGATCATTAAATTAATTTACTGATTAACATTAAAAATGGAAACATTTCACAAGATGTAATCATACGCAAAAACTTGTAAAAACATTATTATATCGTGATCGCTCATATAAAATAAAAATATAAAAACAAGGTAATTGAACACAGCCCGTTCTGTGGACGCGCAAGTGCAAATAATTCGTATAATAATACATGCAAGGCCTCAACAGTTCTAATCTAGCTGACTAAATACTCGCCAAGCCTTAGAGTGTGCTGGACAATGACAGGAGAGATTGAACTAATGGAGTCGACCATTGGAGTTATTATTCTTCTCACTCGTCTGACTCGACCCGCAAAGGATTTTTTTCCAGAGGCATTAATGAACATGTTGGAAGAGTTTGGGGTGGATGATACATCAAGAAAGATGAGCAAACAAACTCTCACCAACACAGCGTCAAAAATAAAATTTATGGGTGAGATTTCAGAAGCCTTTAAAATTGGAATGGGTGTAACTCAAGGAGATAGACTACCCCCGCTCCTTTTCAACTGCGTCTTGGAAAACGTCATTCATTCGAAAGTGGAGAAAGTTGTTAGCCCAAGAAGAAACAAATGAAGAGCGTTTCGCACTTGGTCCAAGAACAAAGGGGTGTACATTGACTGCTTGGCCTTTGCGGATGACCTGTCCATTTTCGCTAACAACATAGAGACAGCGGTCAACAATATCAATAGGCTGTCAGAAATTGCTGAAAAAGTTGGACTCTAGGTCTCTAATCAAAAGACAAACTATGTGACGTACATCTGTGTTGGACCTGAATGGATGATCAGCAATCTGGGAAAAATCGGACGAGTTAAGTATTTCAGGTATATCGGTGAAGTCATACAAGAGAATGGATTAGAAGAAGTAGCAATTAATGTCAGGATGAGGAAGTTAGACCAGGAATACCAACTGACAAAGAATACCTATAGCAAAAAGTCTATGACTGTAGGGTCCAAGTTCCGACATTATAATACAGTTGTAAAACCTGAGGGCTTATATGCGTCCGAGGCTTTGACCATGGGTAGACAAGGTCAAGCTGAGAGGCTAGAAGAGCGAGAGCGTAGGATATTAAGTAAAATCATAGGTAAAAGATGGGTTACGGGACAATGGCGAATGAGAGCAAATGAGGACTTGTACAGCATGATAGAACCTATAACAGCATCCACTAAGAAGAGACGATTGTTATTTTACGGTCATCACATGAGGATGGACGGTGACTGACTAAGATAAAGAATATGGATTTTTCATCCGATCTAAGAAAATAAGACCGAGATGGTTCGAAGAATGTGTGAAAAAGATCTTAGGCAGATTGGTATCTCAGAGAGAGAAATTTTTGACAGGAACAAATTAAGAAGATTGGTGAACAACTACCAAGGTTTTAAAATGGCATCAACGTCCAAAAGACCGAGAGGACCTTTGTCCGAAGAACATAAACAGGCACTTCTTGGTGGGTTCAGAAGATATTGGCAGGAAGTGAAATCTGGAACTCGAACAAGACCTAGGGAGTAAAATATTTGTTACTACTCAGTCCATAGAGGCTCAATCCGAAATAAAAAAAAGAATAAAAAACCTTACACCTTCCGTCGTCAATTATTTGTTGGATATATTCCAATCTCTGTCTTCTACAGTTTCTACTCTCTACAGCGGCCTCTAGTGCAATAGAGATTATTTCCTGATGATTTAAAACATCTTTTATTCTATCCCTTCTTCTTATCAGTGTTTTCCATACGTTCCTTTCTTCGTCAATTATGCGAAGAACCTCGTAATTCCTTGTTTTATTAGTTTACCCAATTTTCAACATTCTTCTCTAACACCAGATCGCAAACCCGTCGACACTCTTCTGGTTCTCCCACTATCAGTGATTCACTACCATACAATGCGTGCCCGGAATATACATTCTCAGAAATTTCTTCGTCACATTATGTCCTACGTGTGATATCAGCAGAAGTCTCTTGGCCGCAAATTCTCTCTTTTCTTAAGTTGATCTGCTTGTTATGTATTCCTTGCTTTGTGCGTCATGGATTATTTTACTTCTAAGGTAACAGATTTCCTTAAGTTCATCTATATCTTGGATTCCTCGGAACGGAAGAGAAAAAAAGGTACTTACTTCACTGAAACTTTTTTTATTTTTTAATGTAGTCAGATTCCTGCACTTGGTCCAACGATGTTCTAGTGATCTTGAAAATGATCCCATGATCCCATCTTGAAAATGAGTTTCCTCCAGGACTACAAAGTAGTTGTCCGCTCCGACTATCAATTGCTCCCGTTATCAAGCGCAAGGTCAGAACTGCCTCTGTGGTGCCTTCAACTTTCCTAAAGGCACGCTGGTAGTCAAATTAATTTTGCATTCTTCTGTTTATTATTCTTGTCTGCAGCTTGGATGCATGCGGCATGAGCCGTTAAGTTGATTGTGGGATGGGTTTCGCACTTACCTTCCCTTGCTATCTTCGGAATTGTATGGATGATGCTTATCCGAAAGTCAGATGGTACATCGCCAATCTCATACATTCAACACACCAACGGGTTCAAAAAAATGGTTCAAATGGCTCTGAGCACTATGGGACTTAACTTCTGAGGTCATTAGTCCCCGAGAACTTGGAACTACTTAAACCTAAGTAACCTTAGGACATCACACACATCCATGCCCGAGGCAGGATTCAAACCTGCGACCGTAGCCGTCGCGCGGTTCCAGACTGAAGCGCCTAGGACTGCTCGGCCACTCCGGCCGGCACACCAACGGGAATGTTCGTTGCCACTTCACCCAATGATTTTAGGAATTCTCATCGAATATCATACTGGATCCCCTATCTCTTCCCAGTCCACTCCTGTTTCTGCTTGTATCACGCCATCAAAGAAGTACTGGCCCTCATAGAGGCCTTAATGTACTCTTCCCCCTACCCGCTCTCTCTTCTCTGCGTTTAACGGTGGGATTTCCATTACACTCTTAATGTTACCAACCCTGCTTTTAACTTCCTTTTCTATATGCTGAGACAGTCCTCCCGACGCTCGTTTCCCTTTTGATTTCTTCACATCTTTGCTGCACTGATTTCGGCTTGTCCGCACTGCACTTCTTATTTGTTTCACTTCTACGGGATTTATATTGCTGTATTTCTGTCTCTCGTTGAACATTTTTGTACTTACTTCTTTTATTTATCAACGGCACAAAGAAATAAATATTAACAAGCAGAAATTTTGGACAGATGTACATATCCATCTGACTTACTCAGACATGAGCTAAAGGGATTATTCATGCTGCAGAATGTTGTTAGCTTATGGTTAGCACTCAGTCAAAAATTCATGAAGGAAACCGCATTGAAAATAGGAAAATCGAACAGATAGAAAGCAATACGCGAATACTAAGAACATGAAAAGGCTTTGCTAGTAATATCGAGCGCTTTTATCCACCAAATACAGCACAATCCTGCAAGCATAGCGGTCATACTCTCAAGAGGGAGTAACACAGACTGAAATTCTTGAAACGTATGAGTACATCCGAGGAAAATTTAGAATAAACAGGCCTCCCAAAATCTTTGCGTTATTCTTAATAAGGAACTGTACCAAATTAACCGCACACTACAGCCGAGCTAATGTACCCGAATGCTTTCTCCATGATGGTAGAGTAATGCGCACAGAAGCGTTCGAATCACAAGGCCCCGAGGAACAATGCATGACATATTTGTGCGATAATATGTTCGCCTTGCGCCAGTGGCGGGGGAGAAGACACGTTTCCAACTAGGCAGCTGTACCTCGCGAAACGGGACTCCCAACCCCCCTTTTACTAAACAACAGCTTTGCTTTTGGAACAAGCTATCTAAAGGTTAAGTTGGCACTAAAAAGCTACGACTCTACCAAGGTCTCTGAAAAGGCTAGGGCAGATTTCAAATTACTCATATCCTCCCATCTACTCTCTTTCTCAAACACATATACTCACATATAGACACACACACACACACACACACACACACACACACACACACACACACACACACACACACACACACACGCAAAACACATACACATGCATGCAAAGTGCGAAATCTTATTAGACTTAACTGCTAAGGTCATCAATCCCTAAGCTTACATACTACTTAGCCTAAATAATCCTAAGGACAAACAAACACACCCATGCCCGAGGGAGGACTCGAACCGACGCCGGGACCAGCCGCACAGTCCATGACAGCACATGCATGCACACAAATACACAAACACACAAGCGGAAAAAATATATATGAATTCAGACGCACTCTCCTTTGCCAGAGGCTATGTGTGGATGTGGCAGCGAAAATACATACAAGAAAACCAGTCGCTGTCAGCACGTTAAGGAACAGGTTGCTCTGAGAAACTATGAAACGGGTCCTACTGACCACTCTTCAGTCTGAAACAATGGAAGAATGTATACCGCTGTGTTACTGAGGCGATGTTGATCTAAGCTTACGGATGTGGAGAGGCAAAAAACAAAAATTTATATGGACAGCACAATGTCAAACAACGAATGCAACATAAAATCGCCGTACACTTGCGTCTGGCAAAGCGTGTGTACTGCATGCTGAGGCAACGCTTTACGTACCGACTCTCCAGACACGTCCACTATTTCCACCTCTACTGGCCCGTTGTTCACGTTCACGGTCTGCCGGTACAGTAGATCTGGAAATAAGTATTACAGACAAATCAGCGCTGTTTCTTCGCAAAAGACAACTAAATAGAAGCAGAGTAGTTTCTCGAGATGTATGGCACAAGACAATGACCAGTCATCTGTTCCTGTAGAACAAAAGGATTTCAGTAATGAGTTCAGAACTCTCGTCGGACAATCCTCCTAGACATGAGACTTTAACTATAACTGAAAAGTGTATTTCCAGTGAACTTTTCTCCAAGAAACAAAAACCCATGAAATACAAATTTTACGTAACGTACTTAGATCTCCTTCTTGAAGGGCAATTTTTGTCACATAACTCCATTTTTACGTTCTAAGTGCAGACTTAACAAAACAAAAACTTACGGCCTTTAGAATGTGATCGATAATGCACTTTGGGTTTGAGAATAACTGAGTATGCAGTAAAATCACAGACATTATCTACGGAAATAAGTATAATTTTTACCTTTTTAACGTAAAAAGTCAAAAATCATTTACATCACCGCAAACACTAGTTAAATTATTGAATTCAGGAAAAACAGTATTTGAAAGATTCTGAAAATACGGAGAAAAGGTTTTAAATTTCGTGAAAGAGTTAGCACAGTGTGGATTAGTTATTTAAAAGATAATTTACAACATCAAGTCTTTTCTGTTTAAGGTTTCCTCCACGTGTCTCCACAGCAGCTGCAAGGAATGATCATCTTTTACCACTTTTTAGTATTATGTGCTTATATATTGCAAGTTAATCAGAATAATCTTCTTTGCAAGAATTCGAGATCTCACGTATCAACATAAAGTGTTTCTATTGACTGTTTAGAAACGCGACAGTTTAGAAATACAACGCAAAAAAGAGATACTTCCATTTTACACACAACAGAGATTTTCTGGTACAGCTTTGAACAAGGTAATCTCCGCACCGACAAAAAGAAAAAGAAGGAAGAAGTAGCAAGATGGGAAAACGTCTTTGTAATTTTAAACGTAATATTAGACTGAGCTAGAGATACATGACGTAATATTAGTCTGAGCTTCAGGCACATCACGTTGAAAATAATGTCTTCCGTTCATCCTCATGCTCTGGAGAAGAATGGAGCCCTTTTGGAAATTGTTCTCCTCGAATATACTATGAGCAGTGAGGAAGACAACTGCTTTAAACGACTAACTGAAACATGTTATATAAATTTACAGAACCATCAAACAAGCACAGGTCCCAAGAGAACACAGTCCATTTTCCACTGAGCACAATACTTACTGCTATCACTAGTGACGGTCCGCTCGTATCGGCCATCCATGCGACACTTTTATTTCCTCTAACAAAGTAATAAGGATAGGTCGACTTACGGAACTGCCGCTAAGCGACAGAATTGAACTCTACGTTTGGCATAAACCATATATTAATTTTTTTGAACACTGCTGTAATAAATATAACATCCCGTCGCTCAGTAATTCGTCTCGCTGGGGAATGCAGTACCTAGCCTTATCAACGTGTATGGCGACGGCAGTATTATAATGGGTCTACCAGCAAGGAACGTCCGAAGGCCAATGTCATCTATCGAAAATTTCAATTTAACTCTGTACCAATTAGTATTTGTTTTATACAGAGTGAACATTAATGAAGCCGACAAACTGCAAGGACAGGTTCCTGACTACATCGCATCCACGTCACAACAGATGTTCAAAGTGCCCTCATGGGATGTAGTGCACGCGGTTGTCATTCAGGATACACATTACTGGACTTCAACTTACACCATGTCGGCGGACCACTTGCCAGCAGCTTGTACTCGGGTTCGTATAAATACTCTCTAGAACCTGGACCTCCACATCTGGTGTACTCACAGTCCGCCCCCCTGAACGACCGTCTGTCTGAAAGGACCCATGACCACAAAAACTTCCAAAAAAGGTTGAAATGTTGTGTGATGTGGTTAGTGTCTATGAGGGTGCTTGATTTGGTGTAGCCGTGTTGCCTCTCGACCGTTTCCGTACAGAAACACCATCTAGGCTTGTTACCTATGTGAACACAGGATCATTCTGCTGCTTACAGTACGCTGATCAATTAAACAGCCTGCGACACAAATGGAATACACGGCAAGTGTGTAGCGTCGCCAAGTTTGTTCCAAGCAAACGTTTGTTTGGGGTAGCTACCTACACGTAACTTCGGGCGCTGACATCTGCCGGCCTAACCGGGAGACACACGCTCATCTGTCACTACCTGCCGTGGGTAAGCTATCCAATGTCTCTTATTGGACGCGTACATCACCACTTATAAGAACCTAAATAAATGATTTTAAATATAATTCAATCATTTTCAAAACCAGTACACTACCTTCTGACATTTCAGCTTTATAACGATCATAGTTGCAGAGATAAAAAAGGATTGCTAAAAAAGTCAAAAACCGACACTTAGGAAACTAAATTCAGTTAGAAAATATAATAGTTTATCCTTTGGTATTATTTAAAAACATAAACAGAACTCACATTTTCATATTGAAACTTTAATTATTTTTCGTTTTTGTAATATAAAAATCAGACAAAATTATTATTGATGTCTAAAATTGTTGTGGGAGTATATATGAGTGGATGAGAGTGTGCACGTGGGACATTCGTCAAATTTTAATTTTGCATTAGATTCCATCTTAAGTAACCTGCAAGAGTTACGCAAGCCAGTGGTGTAAAAATGTTCATAGGGAATTTACCCGCTTTGCTGACGACGTATGTCTAGGTGTGATTGCTGTTGTAACAGAGCAGCCAGAAAGTCAGCTGGAGTATTATCTATATCTAAAGGATATTTCCAGATCTTTTAG
Source organism: Schistocerca gregaria (assembly GCF_023897955.1). Classification (NCBI taxonomy): domain Eukaryota; kingdom Metazoa; phylum Arthropoda; class Insecta; order Orthoptera; family Acrididae; genus Schistocerca; species Schistocerca gregaria. The sequence continues at coordinate 959,057,982 of NC_064921.1, read as the reverse complement.
TTTTCGTTTATTAAATTTTATTTTAATATTCGTATGGCAGAATGACGTAAATGCATCTGTGTATAAGGATTGGTTCAGGCCAGCTTTGGCGCGAGTATGACCATGAGCGAGCATTCTCATTGGCAGCGAGTATGGCTAGCCAATCAGAATTGAGACGGTTCCCGCTCGTTACCTGATAGTTATACTGGGAGTGAGGCCACAAAAGGCTATCTCTTGCTAGCTTTGAACGCGGACGGTCATGTTACTAGAGTGGGTAAAAATAATGTGTAAAATGGAGGAATATTGCGTTCCTTGCGTTTGATACGTGTCGTGACTAACACTGATGTAGTTGCAGATAGTTTTGTGGAATTTCGAAGTTTTAGAACTGTATTGATAGAATGATATTCGCGTGTGAAAATGTGGCCACGTGACATGTTTCAGTATTCAACAACTGAGCATTTTTGGTGACAAATTTCTTTTTTGGAATCCACCAGGAGGACCGAATGTAATAACTCATGTTAGTGGTGGAATCAATGACAGTGAAAACTTTGTTTAACTCGGGTCGGATTTCGACAGATTTCTATGTGCTGTGCATGCAAAATGAGTGTAAGAATTGTGAACTTGATGAAAATAACCAGTAGTTTAAGTGTGGACTGAATAGTACCGTTTCTTTTGTTATAATAACAAATAAACATTTTTGTGTGGGAATTTCTGACATTATTTTCCAAAAGCCAATCCATTATTTTACCGACCGATACATTTTTATTGACATTTTTTCTACAAAACTTTATTTCGTTATTACAGTTGTGTGGCTTCAGTAATTGTAGATATTAGATGGTTTTCTTTTTTTTTTTATCAACGCTGCTTTTACATCGCCTTGTAAGTATCTACGTTGCCGAGTGAAGGGACATCGAGCAAACGCCGTTCTGAGATAGGTCAATTTCTAATTTGCAGCCTGTACAGCACTCGGAATTTCAAACCCCGCTACACCGCAAGTGTGAAAGGAACTTTCATTCGTTAGTGCCATCTATCGTGGCAACGACAGCATTTCCGGACACATGACCGTAGGACATTTTTTCCTTTTTTCAGTCAATAATCCGTCCCAGTATTTTGTCTCCTTTATTAGTGTTCATCCTGCATAATTAGTGGATGGATGTAATGACGTATACTGCCCCAGAGCAGATTATTTGAATGAATCATTGTTAATACTGATTGGACCATTAAAAAGGCAGATTTAGAAGGTATAGTGCTTTTATTACCTATTTTCAAGAAAAAAAGTCGAAGTCACGTTCTTCAAGAAGGACTTGGTATTTCTAGGTACTTAAAGAAAGTACGAGAGGCAAAGTGAACTTTTAGTTTCTTACACTCAGTGCAAGATTTTTAATTAATATGAAGAATATTACTTGAAATTAGAACAAAGTATTCGTTTGTTGGAACATACAAATTCTCTCTGAAGTGCAGATTTTAGATTTTGGTACGTAGGAGAGAAGTTAAAATGAAGTCGCGTGTGAGTTTAGGACCACAAATAGAGAATTTCAACCACTATCAATTGCGTATATTCTAGTACACTCCTGGAAATGGAAAAAAGAACACATTGACACCGGTGTGTCAGACCCACCATACTTGCTCCGGACACTGCGAGAGGGCTGTGCAAGCAATGATCACACGCACGGCACAGCGGACACACCAGGAACCGCGGTGTTGGCCGTCGAATGGCGCTAGCTGCGCAGCATTTGTGCACCGCCGCCGTCAGTGTCAGCCAGTTTGCCGTGGCATACGGAGCTCCATCGCAGTCTTTAACACTGGTAGCATGCCGCGACAGCGTGGACGTGAACCGTATGTGCAGCTGACGGACTTTGAGCGAGGGCGTATAGTGGGCATGCGGGAGGCCGGGTAGAAGTACCGCCGAATTGCTCAACACGTGGGGCGGTGAGGTCTCCACAGTACATCGATGTTGTCGCCAGTGGTCGGCGGAAGGTGCACGTGCCCGTCGACCTGGGACCGGACCGCAGCGACGCACGGATGCACGCCAAGACCGTAGGGGACCACACCGCCACTTCCCAGCAAATTAGGGACACTGTTGCTCCTGGGGTATCGGCGAGGACCATTCGCAACCGTCTCCATGAAGCTGGGCTACGGTCCCCCACACCGTTAGGCCGTCTTCCGCTCACGCCCCAACATCGTGCAGCCCGCCTGCAGTGGTGTCGCGACAGGCGTGAATGGAGGGACGAATGGAGACGTGTCGTCTTCAGCGATGAGAGTCGCTTCTGCCTTGGTGCCAATGATGGTCGTATGCGTGTTTGGCGCCGTGCAGGTGAGCGCCACAATCAGGACTGCATACGACCGAATCACACAGGGCCAACACCCGGCATCATGGTGTGGGGAGCGATCTCCTACACTGGCCGTACACCTCTGGTGATCGTCGAGGGGACACTGAATAGTGCACGGTACATCCAAACCGTCATCGAACCCATCGTTCTACCATTCCTAGACCGGCAAGGGAACGTGCTGTTCCAACAGGACAATTCACGTCCGCATGTATCCCGTGCCACCCAAATTGCTCTAGAATGTGTAAGTCAAATACCCTGGCCAGCAAGATCTCCGGATCTGTCCCCCATTGAGCATGTTTGGGACTGGATGAAGCGTCGTCTCACGCCGTCTGCACGTCCAGCACGAACGCTGGTCCAACTGAGGCGCCAGGTGGAAATGGCATGGCAAGCCGTTCCACAGGACTACATCCAGCATCTCTACGATCGTCTCCATGGGAGAATAGCAGCCTGCATTGCTGCGAAAGGTGGATATACACTGTACTAGTGCCGACATTGTGCATGCTCTGTTGCCTGTGTCTATGTGCCTGTGGTTCTGTCAGTGTGATCATGTGATGTATCTGACCCCAGGAATGTGTCAATAAAGTGTCCCCTTCCTGGGACAATAAATTCACGGTGTTTTTATTTCAATTTCCAGGAGTGTATTTGTGTATTAGGCCGCTGTAGATGGACGTTTCACTTGACGCAACACTTAACATTACTATTCAGGAGCTCATAAATGGGAGTCTAGAACAGTTAGATGCAAGTTGCCTGTTATTCCAACACTCATAACAGGAAAACTCCTCGCTGGGAACCATGGAGGATTTACTGGCGGCAGAGTAACATCAGGAAGCTTTGGATTGACAGAGCGCGAGCGGTGCAGTCAGCGGCAGTGCGACATCTACAACCTGAGACGCTGGGTGCTGTTCCAGCTCACCTCTCGTGGCATCTGCTGTGGCGCTTGGAACCTTTGGGTGGACTGCGTAAGACCGGTGTTCCCGACAGTGGTCCTTGGTTCGACTGCGGAAACTTCAAGGTGGCACAGGTGGTCAGCTTAGACAATTTGATTTGTCTGCAGGAATTTTGAATCTGATGACTTTGTGTCGAAACAGGTAACCAAAGAGTACCAGACTTAAAATTACTCCTGCATAGAATACTCTTGTGCTTTACTGACGTTTTCAGCATTAGCAAAAGGGGTGTGGTGAGGAATAAAAGAAATAAGGAAAAAATTAGGTACATACACTCTCTCGGTATTACTCATCTTTCTCTAAGTTTACCTTAATTTAACAGTGATATTAAATTTAACATCAAACCTAGAATTCGTTAAGTAAATAGTTTCCCCAATTATTACTCATCTTTCTCTTCTCTAAGTTTAGCCGTAGTTTAACAGTAATATTAAACTTAACATTAAAGCTAGAATTTGTTTCATGTAATGAAAACAGTAGTATCTTGCTGCAGTTTTTACACTTCACTTTGTGGAAGAGTCTTTTCTTTATTGACTCTACGCGTCTGTTGGTGCAATCTTGTACGAAATCTGTTTGTATCTGTCAGTTGTACAGTGAACTTCAGTGCGAGCACCTGTGCCATCCGACCTTCATCTCCCCGATGAAGACCAGAGTGCAGGTATGGTTGTAGCTCTTTGTGTGAATGTTGAAATGTTACAACGTTTTTTTTTTTCAGTCTTGAACTGTGTAATTCATCCCGATTAAATGTGATATTTAGTAAAACTAAAATTTTACGTTTCTACCTGGCGAGGAAATCACATAATGTTTAAGTATGTTCATATCACCGGTTTATGCAGTCTCTTTGTAAGGCTGAGTAATTGTTTGTTTCCATATGCAAAAAAAAAAAGATTGCCAATTTCGCTTTCTTCAGTTTTTTCTCCGTCCTGTAACATTTGGGAAGAAAGGTCGATACGAGGGTTCCTCATTAAATAAGGAATGTCTCAATGGCCAGATGTATTACATGCTTATTAAATACTGAATGTTTATTACTTTTTAGAGGTTCATATCATGGATCAGTCAGTGAGTTTTTGTGAGAAGAATTAGCCGGCTTGTTCGCGCTTTGCACAACCGTCATTGCGGCCATCTCACTGAGGTAATTACCAGTTACGTTTATCACATGCAACCTACATGTTTTATCTTCATAAAGTCCGTTTCATCAGCACGAACAGAAATTGATGACATTATAATTTTGATGATTCACGGTCATAATATTTTAATCCAAGCCAGTTAATTCTAAAATAATTATTTTGCGTTCACATATTTAACGAGAGAGTGAGAGAGGGGGGGGGGGGTAGGGAGAAAGAGGGAAAGAGAGATATGTTTAAGAAAAGTAATATTACTAAGAAAATCTCGGGACAGTTCTCTCTTCACTGATGTACAGGGCGTTTCTGTGTGCTTTGAAACCACGATTCGCTATTGAATCAGTCCGACGTTCGACATTATTTAAACTAAAAGATTTTCGTAACTCCTTCTTTGCTCAGATAGCATATAAACGACTTTACAATGCCTGTTTGTTGCCACAAAACTCAATTGACATAATATGTGGCAAAGGCTGTAACTTGCGATTAGACTCTATTCCTTATCAAGACTTACCCTATTAACACTGCACTGAATCACCACATGCTTTCATGTCCCGACATAATCAATTGTGCATTTACTGAGAGCGCTGCTACGTATTTTGTAGATGCAACACGTAGTCATAAAGTTTTAATTATGTCGTCGATAAAATCAGTCTGCGAGCATGAAACTTGGTGACGGTGTTTGTTCTGCTCTATATACTAATATTCACCCCTCTGTGAGACAAATTTGTGACAAAAACGGATGACTTGGCGGAGAACTTGGTTGTAGAAATCTGCGTTTTGGTTGACCAAGAAACATGTGCTATCGAGGTGGAACATGTCTTCCAATCATATGAGCACATTCTTTCTGCTGCTGTAGCCACATTCATACATATAATGCTACGGTTTGCGAGATACTGATGAAGAATTATTTACGTTTGATTCAAGGATAGCGTTCTTACTAAGTGAGCTACCTAGACAGGCCTCATAACGAGATACTTTCAATAAACTGAGAGTAATTTTCTCCTACCTTATGAATACGTTTTCCTACAGTCTGACACACCTTGGAGAAGGGATGTAGCGGACATTGTGCCGTTTCTAGAGTGAATCGTCCGATTTGCAGCGAATGAACACTTAAAGCGACTGACGACAAAGTCATGGAATTCAGTTTCAGTGCATTATCTTGTAAGCTATCAGGTATCACATCAAAGTGAACGCATTAGTTTTAATAAATACATCAGTGAATAAAATGTGCGCTCAATATTTACTGAAGAATTAACAATCACAGATGTATTTAATGGTTTTGACTGATAATTCTCAGTTACCAATAACATTGTTAAAGATTTTGTCCCATGTATGCAACTGAGTAATTGTCAGTTACATATTTTTGTCACATTCATTTCCTCTCATTTTATAAGCAAGCATCTTTAGTAGCCAGAAACATATTCAGTTTTACTTACAAATCCAGAAACAATGTTATCGAAATCATTTTCTTGGTCCCAGAATGGTGTCGCCAGTATTACTGAGACTAGTCAATACCAATAGACCTCCAGAGAAAGACAATACATAAACACATTGATAAAACCACACAGATAGAAATTATTGGTGCTCAGTGTCTTACGTACGCAAACTAACACACAGAGTTGCGAATAGAATAAATAAATAAGAACTCTAACTTATATATAAAACAAAACTCACCCGCGGAAACAGCATACCCATGATTTCACAAATAAGGGGAAAGGGGAACGAATAAACAAGCATAGCAAAGCTGTTACCCAAATTCACGAATGGTATCATGTCTAAATTGCACTACTAAACGTAAATAAAGCTAAGAAATTGTAAAAATAACACACACACACACACGAAGATATTCATATATACACAAATTAACTCGCGGTTCACAGACACCACAAAATATATTGCACAAGTGTATCGCTAAGCCAAGCCAAGTTCACGTCAATTGCACGTTTAACATACCAAGAAAACACATATTCAGCCAGAAATCACCTAATTTCACTATAACGTAAAAATTAAATGTCGGTATATATAAAATATCAAGCTACTTGTGTATTTTAACTTATTTAACTTATTTATTTGTGTATTTGTGTATTTTAACTTATTTAAAGCCAATGAAGACTCTTTTAAACAAAATTCTTGTAAATTGCATTCATTTATATATAAAATGTTCAAGTCGCTTGATGCATGTGAAGGGGGATATACAAATTTTATTAATTCTATTACACAAATACGTACCCTCAGCATCTTTAATACAGAAATAATCCCAGAATTTCCTGTTTTATCGTTGATGAAATGAAATCAAAGTTTCAAATATCTTAAGTTTGACATCGGTACAAGACAGCATGCTGAATGATTCCGCTCAAATCCGAAGTTCATTTTAGCACTACCATAGGCAGATACTCCATTCAACATGGTCGCATAATACACAATGGACCTAATCTGTCCATATTTGGATTCTGGATAGGTAAAACACACACACTCAAGCCAGATGTTGGTACGAAAGTTCGCTAGGAACCAACTGTATGGGTCTGGAGGGAGAGATCAAGGACTAGAAATGGGGTAAGTATCGTTCTTTTTCTCATGATCACTCGTTTCTCGCTCCAGTTCCACTGTTCGTCGTTCACTATAGGGCTGTAGTCCCTTCTGTTCATTGCGTTCGCCCGTTTTCGTTCTCTCGACTTATAGTTACTATGTGTTATTCAGTGTCCACGACCGATGCTTCACAATCTTGTTACATTTATATACTATCTTAGAGCCCACTGATTCACTAGCGTATCTTGTATGACTTGTACAGACAACTGTTTTATTTTTCTTCAGTCTAATTTTTCGTTGTTCACAAATCGCAACGCCTTCTACACTTTCCAAACTTTCGACTCCTATCACATATATATTTATATAAAACTGAGAGTTTTGCTAAATTTAGCTTTTTTTAATATAACGAAATATTTTCCTGAAAAATTTCATCCATTGTTTCACCTTCCTGGGGGTTGAAATACTTAAAATAGTGAAACATTTTATTTTTATTTTTAAATAATAAGCCAAATAAAAATTTTTAAACATTGAACTTTGTCAATGATTTCATTATGAAATAAGTTCAAAACATTTTCCTCCCGTATTTATCCCTCTTCTCCCTTCTTAAACTATGCCTACAATATAGGATCAGTATCATCTCTAGTTTCAAGTTACAATCCTTAGCAGTTTGGTCTTGGTGATGACCGTATTTCACCTTCTTTGGGGTTGAACTTCCAAAACGAGTAAGACACGTATTTCTTCGTTTCTGACGGAGAAGCCAAATACCAATCTAAAAACATTTAACTTTAAAAATATTTTCACAATGAAATGTTTCCATGAAGCATTTCACCTCCTACATCATATCCTTCTGGGCTGAATATCCAAAACTAGTGAAATACATGTTTTTATTTCTAAGAGAAGTTAACCACAAATTTTCGTAGATTTAACATCAAGATTGCTTGCATGATCAAATATTTCCGCAAAAACTTTCACCCCTGTTTCATTCCCTTAGTTTCAGATTTTTTTTTTTATTTCCAACCAAGAGACCAAATTCAAATTTTAAAAGGTTTAGCTTTAAAAATACTTTCATAAGGAAATATTTTGATAGAACGTTTCATTCCCTATTTCATCCTCTTAGGGGTCGAATTCCTGAAAACAATGAAATAAATATCTTTTTGTTTGGAACCGAGAAGTCAAACACCAATTTTTATAGACGAAGCTTTAAAAGTACTTTATTATTTCTTTAGTAATGATTTATTTTTCAAAAACAACTTTCACACATTAGGGTAAATTTAAAAAAATTATGAAACAAGTATTTCCTTATTTCTGACCTAGAAACAAAATACCAGTTTTGTAGTTCTAGCTTCAAAGTTTCATTAATAGCGACATTTTCGAAAAAGCTATTTTACCCCCTTAGGGATGGAATTTCAAAAAATCCCTACTTAAACGTCGCCTAAAGCATAGCATCAACACCCTATGCAAATTTCAAGTTCCTGTCCTCAGTGGTTTGGGCTGGGCGACGATGAACCAGTGAGTGAGTCTTTCGGTCGTGCCATTTCGTTTTATATATGTAGAGATTAAAATTAAAACAAGATGTCTCGGTTCGTTGTGTCTCGCATTTCTACATGCTAGTACGTCTTCCTGGAAAACATTGTGCCTCTGAGTTTATACCGTAGCTTTTAGAAACAATATTTTCGAATGGCAATGTTTAAGTTTGTATACTTCGGGATAAACTCTGCGTTTTGTTAAAAACACAATTTTATATTAGAATTTAATGAATTTATCAAAACAGTTTCCTTTATAATTCACTTTTCAGCTACTGAGACTTAGCTGTTAATCCTCTGAAGCGATTAGTCAGACTATCAAGGGTCCAATGTAATCTCAGTTTCGTACGCTCATGTCACTAACTATTTTAGTCATAATTTCAAAAATTTCTGGTCCACATAGTTGAATTTTTAAAAGAAGAATTTTTTGTTACCTATAAATACTTGTTTTTTTATCAGAATGACCTTACTGTGACGGGAAAAGAGTTTTCTTTATAATAGTTTTATGAATTTTCATATGGAAAAATTCTGTTGTAAATTTAATGCAGTATTGTAAAACCTATTTATTGTAGGGCGTAAGCACACCTAGCAGGGCGGGCAGAGGCACAGCTGTTAAATCCCTTCCTTTAAAAAGAACTGATGCTTACAACCCGATCTCGCGCCATACACAGCCACACGACAGACGTGTTAGATCGGTCTCCGGTTGTAGAAGGCGAGTAAGGCGGAACATGCACCACATACTGAGTAGTAGCAGAATCGTTTGTCATGAAATCGCAAAACCTTTTCGTCGTTCACCACGAAAGTAGTTTATGGGGAGGTTTACTATCTTTGGACCGAAAAAAGCATGTTCTTTGAGAATTGCTTTCTCGGGATGTGTTATAGATATCAATGTGAAATTTGGTCACAACGTTTATTGACATTCCCGCTACAAACAGGAATTTTTTTGACCGGGAATGTCGAAGAGCAAAGGCGGAAGTGCCATCGGAACGAAATACAATTTCGATGTAGACCTCCACGCGCGGTATGTCACAAGTCAACCGGCTCGTCTGAAATCAAAACTGAGTTGACGTTAGCGAAGTATATAACATTCTTTAGGAGTTTTACCTCTCGTAAGGTATTTGGACCATAGGAAACAAAGTGGTGGCCATTTTAAAGAGATAGGGTTTTACTTCATCGATTTTTCGACTTCGTCGGCCAAGTAAAAATATTTATAATTGATGGATGGAAATAAAAGTGGTACAACTCCTAGACAATTTAGTTAGCTTTGTCGGAAACAAAGAATCATACCAATCGGTTCAGTAGATCTGAAGTTACCATACCGCGAGATAAAAAAAAGACGTCCTTTCGAGAAAAACTCGTTTGAAGTTTTGACTACATATAAATGCAATATTATACAACGTACATTCAATCTGCTATTCCGAGTCCAGAAATTAGTCCTTCCTCTTCCTCATAGAGGGCGTTCTGCTCGATCGGGCTGTGCCCGTAATTCCACCGGTAATAACCAGTTCGCAACATTTGTTGCTGGCATAAGCCATCTTATCTGAGATGTGGTAGCTGTACGATCTGCCACTCCTACCCGTACAATACGACGATCCTGGCAGCATCTGTGCTGCGTGAATGTCCAGAATCTCATCTACGAGTGTGGGAATGTTCACTTATCTACTGACACCAGCGTAGTATCACAGCTGACGCACCACGTCGAGCTTGTGTGGCAGTTCACCGAAAGGACCATTGTGTTACTCGTAAGGCCACATTTTGACCCCTTTCAAACTCACTCAGTTGGCTGCAGGCTGCACGAGTGCGTCTCCATTGGATGGTTGGCTGCTAGCTCCAAACGTTTACAGCAAACTGAGCCATCTGGTTGTGAGTATACCTTATTGAAGGGTAGACACAAATGCACTCTGCTAAGTTGTACCACTGCGCTATCTGCTGGCGGACAAAGTTGAAACCATTATTAGCACATATACTGTCCCCCACAACGGCCTTGCCACAGTGGATACACCGGTTCCGTCAGATCACAAAAGTTAAGCACTGTCGGATCAGGCCGGCACTTGGATGGGTGACCATTCGGGCTGCCAAGAGCTGTTGCCGTTTTCCGGAGTGCACTCTGCGTCGTGATGCAAATTGAGGAGCTACTCGACCGAATAGTAGCGGCTGCAGTCACAGAAAACCATCGTGACGACCAGGAGAGTGGTGTGTTGACCACACGCCGCTCATATCGGCACCCTCGGCTGAGGATGACACGTCGGTCGGATGGTCCCGACGGGCCACTTGTGACTTGAAGACGGAGTGCTTTTGCCTTTACTGTCCCCAGGTGGCATATGACGTAATCTGGTCAAAACAGATGTCGTCTTTCTAGCAGTAATAATTTTTATGCGATAGTGTAGTTCCAAAGGATGAATTACTCATCCTCATAAATTAAGGATAATGGTGATACATTGTGAAACAACGCTCTGATGGGTCGTTTGCAGGTTTAAATCATCTCGAGGTATGACCATGCGGTGCATTTGACCTGCGGTCGTCGTATGGTGGCGCTGGCAGCAGTCACATACGCAGAGGTGTGTTGGTGCATGTCAAAGTACGGTGCAGCGAGTAAGTGTGCACACGTTTTCAGACGTCCTGATGGTGACTGTATGTTTAAAATGGCTCAAAGAACACATATTGATGACGTTATGAGGGGTAGAGTACTACGGCGACTGGAGGCTGGTCAAACATAGCAGGTCGTAGCACGGGTCCTCCGTGTGCCACAAAGTGTGTTCTCAAGATTATGGCCACGATTCCAGCAGACAGGAAACGTGTCCAGGCGCTGCAGTACGGGACGTCCACAGTGAACAACACCACAAGATGGCCGATATCTCACCATCAGTCCCTGCAGAGGGCCATGGAGTACTGCAGGTAGCCCTGCTCGGAACCTTACTGCAGCCACTGGAACAGTTGTCTCTAGACACACATTCTGCAGACGACTGAACAGACATGGTTTATTCGCCCAGAGACCTGCAAGGTGCATTCCACTAATCCCTGGTCACAGGAGAGCACTTAAAGCCTGTTGTCAAAAGGACAGTACGTGCTCATCGGAACAGTGGTCCCAGGTTATGTTCACAGACGAGTCCAGTTATGGTCTGAACAGTGATTCTACGCGGGTTTTCATCTGGCGTGAAACAGGAACCAGATAACAATCCCGTAATGACCTTGAAAGGGACCTGTATGGAGGTCGTGTTTTGATGGGGTTGGGTAGAGTTATGATTGGTGCACGTACACCCATGCATGTCTTTGACAGAGGAACTGTAACAGGTCAGGTGTATCGGGATGTCATTACGCACCAGTAAGTCCTCCTTTTCAGGGGTGCAGTGGGTCCCACCTTCCTCCTGATGGATGATAAGGCATGGACCCACTGAACTGTCATTGTGCAGGATTACCTTGAAACAGAAGACATCAGGCGAATGGAGTGGCCTGCCTGTTCTCCAGACATAAACCCAATCGAGCACGTCTGGGATGCTCTCGCTCGACGAATCTCTGCACATCTTCAAACCCCTAGCACACTTCAGGGGCTCCGACAGACACTGGTGGAAGAATGGGAGGCAAAACCCCAGCAGTTCCCTCTCTAGATTGTCGCACGGATGACAAAACGGTAGATATCGAAATAGACGACAGAGGGATAGAGAGAGAATTAAAATCGCTCAAAAGAGGAAAGGCCGCTGGACCTGATGGGATACCAGTCCGATTCTACGGAGAGTACGCGAAGGAACTTGCCCCCCTTCTTGCAGTGGTGTACCGTACGTCTCTGGAAGAGCGTAGCGTTCCAAAGGATTGGAAAAGGGCACAGGTCATCCCCGTTTTTAAGAAGGGACGTCTAACAGATGTGCAGAACTATAGACCTATACATCTAACGTCGATCGGTTGTAGAATTTTGGAACACGTATTATGTTCGAGTACAATGAATTTTCTGGAGACTAGAAATCTACTCTGTAGCAATCAGCATGGGTTTCGAAAAAGACGATCGTGTGAAACCCATCACGCACTATGCGTCCACGAGACTTAGAGAGCCATAGACACAGGTTCTCAAGTAGGTGCCGTGTTTCTTGACTTCCGCAAGGCGTTCGATACAGTTCCCCACAGCCGTCTAATGAACAAAGTAAGAGCATATGGACTATCAGACCAATTGTGTGATTGGATTGAAGAGATCCTACATAACAGAACGCAGCATGTCATTCTCAATGGAGAGAAGTCTTCCGAAGTGAGAGTGATTACAGGTGTGCCGCAGGGGAGTGTCCTAGGGCCGTTGCTGTTCGCATTATATATAAATGACCTTGTAAATAACATCAGAAGTTCACTGAGGCTTCTTCCTGGTGATGCTGTAGTATATCGAATAGGTAACAGTGGAAACTTGTACTGAAATGCAGGACGATCTGCAACGAATTGACGCATGGTGCAGGGAATAGCAATTGAATCTCAATGTAGACAAGTGGAATGTGCTGCGAATACATAGAAAGAAGCAGTTAATTCCATAAACTATCTGGGAGTACGCATTAGGAGTGATTTAAAATGGAATGATCATATAAAGTTGATAGTCGGTAAAGCAGATGCCAGACTGAGATTCATTGGAAGAATCCTAAGGAAATGCAATCCGAAAACAAGGGAAGTAGGTTACAGTACGCTTGTTCGCCCACTGCTTGAATATTGGTGTGGGATCCATACCAGATAGGGTTGATAGAGGAGATAGAGAAGTTCCAACGGAGAGCAGCGCGCTCCGTTACAGGATCATTTGGTAATCGCGAAAGCGTTACGGGGATGATAGATAAACTCCAGTGGAAGACTCTGCAGGAGAGACGCTCAGTAGCTCGGTAGGGGCTTTTGTTAAGGTTTCGAGAATATACCTTCACCGAAAAGTCAAGCAGTATATTGCTCCCTCCTACGTATATCTCGCGAAGAGACCATGCGGATAAAATCAGAGAGATTAGATCCCACACAGAGGTATGCTGACAATCTTTCTTTCCACGAACAATAGGAGACTGGAATAGAAGGGAGAATCGATAGAGGTACTCACGGTACCCTCCGCCACACACACCCAGGTGGCTTGCGGAGTGTGGATGTAGATGTAGATGTAGAGCTGCTCGACCACATGATCCACAGTATACCAACCCGTTGTGCGGCCTGTGTACGTGTGCATATCCCGTATTGATGTCGGGGAACATGCGCAGGTAACAGTAGCGTTTTGTAGCACATAGCCGGGCGGTGTGGCCGAGCGGTTCTAGACGCTTCAGTCTGCAGGTTCGAATCCAGCATCGGGCCTGGATGTGTGTGATGTCCTTAGGTTAGGTTTAAGTAGTTCTTAATTCTAGAGGACTTATGACCTCAGATGTTAAGTGCCATAGTGCTCAGAGCCATTTGAAACATTTTTTTGTAGCACATGTGTTTCGGGACGGTTTTCTCAACTTATCTGTGTCGTGTATGTTCCGCATGTGCCCCTGCATCTCGCTATTGGGACTGTGTTTTAAAAGAACCCATAGAGATTCGTTTATCTCATTATTTTATTAATAGAGACAAGGGTTATCTTTTAAGTAAGACTTAGGACTCAGTGTTATCAGACATTAAAAAACAACGGTCTGTGTTTCGATCGTCGGAATAAAATTTTAAAATTTTTCACAGCGGCATCTAGATTTCGCCTGTTTCCACCACTGGCGGCGCGGAAGGTTTATTTGCTCTAGGGGGCAGTTACGGCACCCTCTCACGCACGCGTTGTGGGCCTTCTGCGGCCTATATAGGGGCCGCCGCTTGCGCTGAGAAGTCAGTTCCGGCGAGATCGTGGAGCAGCACTCTCACCTGAAGATGGCGGCCAGTTGGACCGCGGAAATATTGTGTCATGAAGACGTTATGATCCGTCTGCACAACTGAGAAAAATATTATCAATTATTACGCCGGGAAAGCCTTCGTAGTCACAAAAGTGTAGTTTGTCCATCGCTGTCGACGACACCTCTGCAAAAGTCCTGAAAGCCAGGATTAGAACCAAAGAAGTGGGCGGGACAGGGCCATCCATGTGAGTGCGTGAAGCACTGCCGGCGAGTGCGGCGGTCAAGCGCAGTGTCGTTGACTCTGTGGCAGGCGGTGGCCGCGCCAAGGTAAACGCCGGCGGGCCGGCCTCCGAGCTGAGGGCCGGGAGACGGGAGGCGGCGCACAGAGGACAGGAATAGCAGCGACCGAGGCACACCTGGGCCTTGCCCGTCTCAGACCACCGGGGGCCCACCAGTACCGACTGGCCGGCGCGTAATTATGTCTAACGAGGCTCTCTGGGCGCGTCTGTGGCCGGGGAACGGGGCAGCAGCATCGATTCTGCCTGCGGCAGGGGCGGGAGCAGCAACCGCGCGTAGCAGCCGCATCTCTTCCAGCAAGAGTCTCGGCAACCGTCAGTTATGTCCCCACAGCTATGTACACGAGTTGGGCAAAAATATACAAACAACGAGAGGAATGTACACTTTAACATAAATGAAGATGCAAGCCAAGTCTACAGACTGATCTGCTGTGTAAGCCAACAAACGGCACCTATATAGTGTTCCCTATACGCTACAAGTGTCCGTCGGTGTCACATTGAGCTGACAAAAGTCATCGGATAGCGATCTATAATTATGGTAGTACTATCGGGTTTGTTGTTGTTGCAGTCTGCAGTCCTCAGACTGGTTTGATGCAGCTCTCCATGCCACTCTATCCTGTGCAAGCTTCTTCATCTCCCACAACCTACTGCAGCCTACATCCTTCTGAATCTGCTAAGTGTATTCATCTCTTGGTCTCCCTCTACGATTTTTACCCTCCACGGTGCCCTCCAATGCTATATTTGTGATCCCTTGATGCCTCAGAACATGTCCTACCAACCGGTCCCTTCTTCTAGTCAAGTTGTGCCACAAACTCCTCTTCTCCCCAATCCTATTCAACACCTCCTCATTAGTTATGTGGTCTTCCCATCTAATCTTCAGCATTCTTCCGTAGCACCACATTTCGAAAGCTTCTATTCTCTTCTTGTCCAAACTATTTATAGTCCATGTTTCACTTCCATACATGCCTACACTCCATACAAATACTTTCCGAAACGACTTCCTGACACTTAAATCAATACTCGATGCTAGCAAATTTCTCTTCTCCAGAAACGGTTTCCTTGTCATTGCCAGTCTACATTTTATATTTTCTCTACTTCGACCACCATCAGTTATTTTGGTCCCCAAATAGCAAAACTCCTTTAATCCTTCAAGTGTCTCATTTCCTAATCTAATTTCCTTAGCATCACCCGACTTAATTCAACATTCCATTATCCTCGTTTTGCTGTTGTTGATGTTAATCTTATATCCTCCTTTCAACACACTATCCATTCCGTGTAACTGCTTTTCCATGTCCTTTGTTGTCTCTGACAGAACTACAATGTCATCGACGAACCTCAAAGTTTTTATTTCTTCTCTATGGATTTTAATACCTACTCCGAATTCTTCTTTTGCTTCCTTTACTGCTTGCTCAATATACAGATCGAATAGCATCGGGGAGAGGCTACAACCCTGTCTCACTCCCTTCCCAAACACTGCTTCCCTTTCAAGTCCCTCGACTCTTATAACTGCCATCTGCTTTCTGTACAAACTGTAAATAGCCTATCGCTTCCTGTATTTTACCCCTGCCACCTTCAGAATTTGAAAGAGAGTATTCCAGTCAACACTGTGAAAAGCTTTCTGTAAGTCTACAAATGGTAGAAACGTAGGTTTGCCTTTTCTTAATCTTTCTTGTAAGGTAAGTCGTAGGGTGAGTATTGCCTCACGTGTTCCAACATTTCTACAGAATCGAAACTGGTCTTCCCCGAGGTCGGCTTCTACCAGTTTTTCCATTCGTCTGTAAAGAATTCGCGGTAGTATTTTGCAGCTGTGACCTATTAAACTGATAGTTCGGTAATTTTCACATCTGTCAACACCTGCTTTCTTTGGGACTGGAATTATTATGTTCTTTTTTGACGTCTGAGGGTATTTCGCCTGTATCATACATCTTGCTCACCATATTGTATAGTTTTGTCAGGACTGGCTCTCCCTAGGCTGTCAGTAGTTCTAATGGAATGTTGTCTATTCCCGGGGCCTTGTTTCGCGTACTCAACGTAAAATGGGCAGTGCTTTGGCGGACCTGTCATTTGTAATCAGGTGATTCATGAGCCAAGGTTTCCGACATTATTGCTGTCACAGACTTTGAATGCGGAATGATAGTTGGAGCTACATGCATGGGACATTCCACTGCGGAACTCTTCCGTGATCCCAGAGTCAAGTGTCTGGCGAGAGTACCAAATTTCAGGCATTACCTCTCGCCACGCACAACGCAGCAGTCAACGGCCTTCACTTAACGTTTGAGAACAGCGGCATTTGTGTAGCGTCGCCAGTGCTAATGTCCAAGCAGTGTGGGACTACGATGAACGTATCCGTTTGGACAGTGCGGCGAATTTTGGCGTTAATGGGCTGTGGTAGCAGACGACCGATGCGAATCCCTTTGCTAACATCAAGACATTGTCTCTACATCAACATCTACGTGATTATTCTGCTATTCGTAGGTAAGTGCCTGGCAGAGGGTTCAGTGAACCACCTTCAAGCTGGTTCTCTCGAACGGCACGTGGGAAAAACAAGCATTTAAATATTTCTGTGCGAACCCTGATTTCTCTTATTTTATCGTGATGTCATTTCTCCCTATGTAGGTTGGTGCTAACAGAATATTTTCGCAATCGGAGGAAGATCCCGTCACAACGAAAAAGTCTTTGTTTTAATTTAATTCGCGTATCATGTTTGTGACACTATCTCCTCTATCTCGCGCTAATACAAATCGAGCTGCCCTTCATTTTACTTTTTCAACGCCATCCTTCAGTCCCATCTGATGCGGATCCCACATCTTAGAGCAGTACTCCATAATAGGGCGGCCAAACGTGGTGTAAGCAGTCTCTATAGTAGACCTGTTGCACCTTCTAAGTGTTCTGCCAATGAATAGCAGTCTTTTGTTTGATCTACCCACAATATTATCTGTGTGATCGTTCCAATTTAGTTTATTTGTAATTGTAATCCCTAAGTATTTAGTTGAATTTACAGCCTTCACTTTTTTGTGACTTACCGCGTAATCGAAATTTAGCTTATTTCTTTTAGCACTCAGGTGAATAACTTCACACTTTTCCTTATTCAGGGTCAATTGCCACTTTTCGCGCCATACAG
Source organism: Schistocerca gregaria (assembly GCF_023897955.1). Taxonomy (NCBI): domain Eukaryota; kingdom Metazoa; phylum Arthropoda; class Insecta; order Orthoptera; family Acrididae; genus Schistocerca; species Schistocerca gregaria. The sequence goes on along the minus strand of NC_064921.1, from coordinate 959,040,356 downwards.
ATATCTCATCTAAATCATTTTGCAAGTCGTTTTGATCATCTGATGACTATACAAGACGGTAAATGACTTCATCATCTGCAAACAATCTAAGACGGCTACTCATATTGTCTCCGATATCGTTAATATAGATCAGGAACAATAGAGGGCCTTTAACGCTTCTTTGGGGAACGCCGGATATTACTTCTGTTTTACTCGATGACTTTCCGTCTATTACTACGTACTGTGACCTTTCTGACAGGAAATCACGAACCCAGTCGCACAACTGAGGCGATACTCCGTAGGAACGCAGTTTGGTTAGAAGACGCTTGTGAGGAACGGTGTCGAAAGCCTCCTGGATCCAGTGCTCTCCTCTGCTTGTGACCATATTGGCTGGATTAGAGACGACTGGAAAACCGTGGTCTGGTCAGAGGAGCCCCGACTGCGGATGGTAAGAGCTGATGTTAGGGTTCGAGTGTGGCGCAGACCCCAGGAAGCCATAGACCCAACTTGTCAGCAAGCCACTGTGCAAGCTGGTGGTGGCTCCTTGATTGTGTGGCTTGTGGTTACATACAATAGAATAGGTTCTTTGGTCCAACTAAACTGATCATAGAGTGCAAATAATAATGTTCGGCTACTTGGAAACCATTTGTAGCCATTCATGTCCTTTACTTTCACAAACAACGATGGGATTTTTGTGCATGACAATGAACCATGTCACGGGGCCAGCATTGTTCGCGACTGGTTTGAAGAACTTTCGGGTCCATTCGACAGAATGGTTTGGCCACCCAGATAGACCAACGTGAATCACATCGAACATTCCTGGGACATAATCGGAGTTCAGTTTGTGCACAAAATCCTGCACCGGCAACACTTTTGCAATTACGGACAGCTACAGAGGCAGCATGACTCAGAATTTCTGCAGCGGACTTCCAATTAGTTGCTACACTACGCCGGGGAAAAGGATGTCCGACACGATGTCACGAGGTATCCGAAGAGTCTTCTCACTTCATTGTATGTTGGAGCTACGTCAATTAGAACGTAAGCAAATTGTAGCTCGTATGGTGGGTGCTTTCCTAACTATCACAGCTGAAGTCTTTGGTGTTTCAAGAGGCAACGAATCGAAGATCTATACCGCAATCAGACAAAGCTGAAAAACAGCATCCGATGAGAAGAAACACGGACGAAAGAGTGTGTCGAGTGACCTTCATTAACTGAAACAAAAGCAATGAAAGTTGTTAGTACAAAAATTCTAGTATTCCTTTGAAATCCCTGGACTAGCAGGACGGTATGAGTGAGTTTATATTTGTGGAAGGGTGCCAAAATACGTTGCTGTTAGTTACACTCAACATATAAATTTTATTAGTTAAAACACACAATAACATAAGCAAGAATTAAAAACTCTCAAGGTTTTAAGGAAAGAACTTCTTTGATTTGATTTAAATCGGCTGAAAGCCACATACGAAAATCCAGGCCCCAAGGCCTAACTAAGTAAGGACCTAAGGGCAAGAGCAAAATTTTGAAATTTTAATTTAAGAGAGATTAAAACTCGGCTGGATGCCACACACCATGTCAAAACCATTTTACGGCTCAGGGCCTAAAGAGAAAAAAGGCTACAACTTTAATAATCTGAAACTCGGCTGAAGGCCACACAGAGTACTTAAGACTAAAAGGAAATCACAATGTAGAACACAAGGAGCGGTGCTCAGAAGGTTGCAAGGGTCGGCCTGGAAAGTAACACTAACGCACGTTTAGGTGCGACAGGCAGCCAGACCGACAATCTCTTAATCGGAAGGCAACCCAACCGAAGGCCAGACAACACAACATCCAACAAAATCAGTTCTCCTCCACCCAACGAGCAAAACAACAAGACGTGAATAGCAAAACGTTCTGGATACTGGTGCTCGATCCAGCCAAGTCAGAATAAAAGCCCAAAACTACCAACACACCTCATCTGTGGAACTACACGCCGTGCTGGACAACAACAACACGATGAGGAAAATGCGCTACATCAACGCCCAGGGCAGGTAATCGGAACGTTAACGGCCACAAGGCAGAAGATACCGCTGGTGCACTTCATTAATGAAGAAGCGAATGAAATTAAGTTAAACCCCATGAAGGAAAACGGCTGCAATTCTAGCCGACTTCAATGCACACACGTTTTTGCTCGCGGGAATCTTGCAGAAAGCCACAACCAGCGTCAAACGAAGAGAAGTGATAGCAGTTGAGACTTGATAGTAGGTTAAGTGAGCACTCAACTTTAGAGTCCAAGATCGGTGGGCGACGAACTCCGTAACACTTGCAAGAAGCGCCTCACATTTCCAACCGCATGTGCACGCCGACAGCGCCTCCAGCCCGACTTGGCGCAATGGGGACGTCCTCGCTGCTCTGCGCCAACCGACCGACTGCCTCCACCCGAAAATTGTCGAAGGACCAAACAGACGTCGGCTGATGGGACGACCGACCGAACGACCAACCAACAGCCGTTCCCGTTCTAGTCTCCTTCAGTCGGACAGTTCATGGGTGTCGCCAGTGGTCTGCTACCACTGGCTGTCCGTGCCTCGCAGATGCTCCGTCCCCGACTTCACTGCTGCTGTGTCCCGACTGCACTCCTGGTCCGTCTCCAACTGATATCCAGACACACGACGACCCGGAAATACTATCTGTCACTCCAGAGATGGTACGACAGTGCACTTATCGATACGCGCTGCTGCTGCCACTCATGGGCAAGTATGGCAGGAAGTTAGTGACGCCAGTAGATGGAATAAGAAGAAGAGAGGGCAATACCATAATAGAAGATGACAAACGATAAATGTAATGAACACGAACCGTGCACAGCTCATACTTAGAAGAATTTCTGAACGACAATCTGAGAATCTGAACATGAAAGCAAATGGTTCTTAATCAAGCATAGCAGTTTTATATCAAATAAATGACTGCAATAATTATGTTTATTATATGAACACTACACATTATTTCTGTAATACATTCGCGCTCTAGATCCCAAGGTCTAGAGGTGATATTTTTGATTAATAATCAAAACGGCCTCGTCCCAGGCTCGAACCGAGCCACCGCTTAAATTTTTAATAAAAGCCCTTAGCTCTGGCGGCCGAATAGTTCCATCAAATGAAGTCACACTCATATGGCAATAAAAACCACTGCATTAAAGACACATACTGTGTATCGACAGGACATGTGGCCTATCACTGAAAAAGTGTCATTGGCAAAAGTATCCGGGATACTGCCCCACTCGGATCTCCAGAAGCGGACTGCCAACGGGGAGGCAATCATAAGAAAACGACTGAGTAATGTACGAAAGGATGTTTTACGAGTTGGGGCATGGAATGTCAGTAGTTTGAACGTGGTAGGGAAACTATAATATCTGAAAAGGGAAATGGAAGGCTCAGTCTAGATATCGTGGGAGTCAGTAAAGTGAAATGGAAAAAAGACAGGATTTAAAGTCAGCTGGGTATAGGATAATATATAGGGAGTGCGAGTCTATATAAAGAGGAAGGTAGGACAGAGACTGTCTTAATGTGATCAGTTCAGCGATAGGTGTTTTCTCATCAGAATCGACAGCAAACCGCCATCGACACCAATAGTTCAGTTACACATGCCGACGTCACAAGCTGAAGATTATCAGATAGACAACGTATATGAGGTTACCAGTCAGATTGTTCAGTACTTAAGGGAGATGAAAACCTAATCATGGTGAATTTGAATGTAGTTGTAGGCGAAGGAAAAGAAGAAGGGATACAGGAGAATGTGTCCTTAGTGTTAGGAATGAGAGAGGTGCTATGTGGTCCGAACAAGTCATAGACAGTGCATAAGTAACGAAGACGCAAAGATGACAGATGATGCCAGTGCCACAGAGACTTGCCACTTGCGCGAATTCCACCAGCGCCACGGGCGACGCTGAGGACGAAGATATCGACTTCGCCTCGTCCAATCGCCGTCATAGTACAATCCACCAATGACCGGACAGCAATGGACAGTACCCTGCTCGGAAGATAGAAGAGCAGCTCTCGCCCACTCGGGCTAACTTAGACAGGGAATGTTGTTTACAGAACTCTCAGAAATGAACAGACAATTGTAAATTGCATTTGCTTTGTAGTGTGAAGTTTACCTACGATTATTTGCACTTAGCCATTGAGGGCCTTTTTTGTGTTGTATTACATGCAGTGTTGCAGGCTTCATTATTCAACAAGTCACAAAGATAAGTAAACCTTTTTAATTCATTTGACTGGCTTTGTTACTAATTTGTTGGAGTGCTTTAGAACCTTCGTTCTCCTATCCTGGTACCTGATCCTGGGGCATTGTTGTGTAATAGTGACAGTGAGAAATTATTTTAACGGTGTTCTGCACCAGAAGCCGCTTCACAAACTCAAAAACTCGGTCTACCGTAACAACAGTGGCAACTCGGCCGCCACAGCAGTAGCGACGAGGTCTTTACAAAACTGGCGACGACGGTTTACAAAAAGAGGAGAAAGACTAATTGTGTTCTGCAATAAATATCAGGCAGTAATAGCGAATAATCTGTTCAAGAATCAGAAGAGGAGGAGGTATACTTCGAAAATGCTGGGAGGTAAGGGGAGGCATCAGATTACATCATGGTCAGGCAGAGATCCCGAAACCAGATACTGAATTGTAAGGCGTACCCCGAAGCAGATATAGACTCAGATCACAATTTAGTAGTGAAGAAAAGTAAGCTGAAGTTTAACAGGCTAGCCAGGAAGGATCAGTACCCAAAGAAATGGGATACTGAAGTACTAAGAAATGAAGAAGTACGCTTTAAGTTCTCTAAGGCTATAGATACTGCGATAAGGAATGGCTCAGTAGGCAGTTCAGTTGAAGAGGAATAGTAATTTCTAAAAACAGTGATCACAGAATTTGGAAAAGAACCACAGGTACGAAAAAGGTAACTGCGAAGAAACCATGGGTAACAAAAGAAATACTTCACTTTATCGATCAAATAAGGAAGTACAAAAATGATCAGGGAAGTTCAGGAATACACAAATACAAATCGCACAGGGATGAAATAAATAGGAAGTGCAGGGAAGCTAAGCCGAAATGGCTGTATTGAAAATGTCAAGAAATCGAAAAAGAAATGATTGTCGGAGGGACTGTCTTAACATATAGAAAAGTCAAAAGAATATTTGGTGACATTAAAAGCAAGGCGGTAACATTAAAACTACAACGTGAATTCCACTGATAAATTCAGAGGAGAGAGCGGTTAGGTGGAAAGAGTACATTTATGGCCTCTAAGAGGGGCAAGACATATCTGATGTGATTGAAGAAGAAACGGGGTACATAGGGAAGAGACAGGAGATCCAGTATTAGGGTCACAATTTAAAAGACCACTGGAAAACTTGAGTGCAAACGAAGCAGAAGAGATAGATTACGTTCCATCAGAATTTCTAAAATTACTGGGGAAAGTGGCAACAGAATGACTATTCACGTTGGTGTGAAGAATATATGAGTCTCGCGGTATATCATCCGACTTCTGGAAAATGTCATTCACACAATTCCGAAGACTGCATGTGCTAACAAGTACGAGAATTATCACATTTTCAGCTTTAAGAGCTCTTGCATACAAGATATTGCCAGAGTAAGAATGGAAACGAAAATTGGGGACTTCTCAGATGACAGTTTGACTTTAGGGAAGGTAAAGGCACCAGACAAACAATTCTGATACTACGGCTGATAATCAAAACAAGAACAAAGAGAAATCAAGACACCTTCATAGGTTTTGTCGACCTGGAAAAAGCATTCGATAATGTCAAACGTTGTAAGATGTTCACGAAACACCAGTCCGTAGAAAATAGGAGTAAGTTATAAGGAAAGACAGCTAATACACAAAATGTACAAGAGCCAAGAGAGAATAACAAGAGTGGAAGATCAATAACACTATACATCGAAGAAGCAATCATGGAAATAAAAGAAAGTTTCAAGAGTTGGAATAAAACTGAAGGTGAAAGGATATCAGTGATAAGATTCGCGGATAACATTGCTATCCTGAGTGAAAGTGGAGGAGAATTACAAGATCTGCTGAATCGCATTAACAGACTACTGAGTACAGAAAACTAATTGACAGTAAATCAAACGAAGGCGAAAGTACTGAGAAGAATCAGAAATGAGAGCAGCGAGAAACTTAACATTAAGATTGATGGTCACAAAGCAGGAGGATTTACGAATTCTGCTACCTAGGCACTAAAATAACCCATCAAGGACGGAGCAAGGAACACATCAAAAGCGGGTTAGCGCTGGGAAAAGAGCATTCCTGGCCAAGACAAGTCTACTAGTATCAAATATAGACTTCAATTTGAGGAATAAATTTCTGAGAATGTAAATTTGGAACACAGAAGTGTAAAAATGATTCAAATGGCTCTGAGCAATATGGGACTTAACATCTGAGGTCATCAGTCTCCTAGAACGTAGAACTACTTAAACCTAACTAATCTAAGGACATCACACACATCCATGCGCGAGGCAGGATTCGAACTTGCGACCGTAGCTGTCGCGCTGTTCCAGACTGAAGTGTATGGAATTGAAACATGGACTGTGGAAAAACCGGAGCAGACGAGAATCAAAGCATTTGAGATGTGGTGATACAGAAGAATATTGAAAATCAGGTGTACTGGTAAGTTAAGGAATGAAGAGTTTCTGAGCAGAACCGGAGAGGAAAGGAATATATGGAAAGCACTGACAAGAAGATGGGACAGAATGGTAGGAAATCTGTTAAGACATCACGGAAAAACTTCCATTTTACTAGATGGAACTTTAGAGGGTTAAAACTGTAGAGGAGGACAGAGATTGTAATACATCTAGCAAATAATTGAGGATGTAGATTGCAAGTGCTACTCTGAGATGAAGAATTTGGCATAGGACGGGAATTAGTGGCGGGCCGCATCAAACCACTCAAAGGACTGATGACACAAAGAAGAGAGAGAAAGAATTTGAGACGTCACTGCACTGTTGACGAGTCCTCTGCTCATTAAATCTCTGATTTAACTGTGTGTGTACTGGGACAGTAAAATTATTATTCTGATTCTGATTTATAGGCGGCCACTGAAGAGGATAGTGACGGGCCAAAAGCCATTGGGAAATTGAATGACGCCCTCTGAGACTGAGTCAACATCAAAATAATACGAAAGGGTCTCCATAAGCTGGGAATTGCATGACGAGCTAGAATTCCCAAACGACATGTTAGCGATGCAAGTGCTTCTGGCTAAGTTTACGTCCAAGACTGAAATGTGGCGGGTGTCCCGTGATCATTTGGGCAGCCATACCTTGGTATTCCATTGACCCCAAGGGTACTGTACCAAGTCCCATTACTGCCAAGGATTATGTGACCATTTTGGCTGGTTAGGTCCATCCCATCACAGAATTTTTCTCCCGTGCTGGTGTTGTGTTCCAAGACAGTACGGTCCCTGTTCACCGCAGCTCTCATGGTCCAGAACTGGTTTTGTGTGCACGAAGATGGATTGTCGCTCCTGACCACCACAATTAACAATCTCAATATTACTGAGCATTTGTGGTCTACTTTGGAGGGAATGATGCGTGATCGCTATCTAGCTCTCTCTTCATTACCTGGACTTGCCGCTGTTTTGCGGGAAGAAGGGTATAAATTTCTCTTGTAAGCCATGCAGGATTCGTATTTATCCATAACCTGTCGATTGGAAGCTATTTTGAAGGCTAACTAATTTTACACACCATATAGGCATGATATAGAGCTGTATTTTTGCTGTTTCCACGTTTTCATCCATCTCCAGTAAATACGCCACGTATCACCGAACAATGTACGACGGAGCGTGAGGGGTGGGAGGAGGGAGTGGACCGTTCCAATTTCCCCGACGAAAAGCCAATTTATACATCAACTAGCTTTTTACACGTGGATTCGGCCACGCACGCTTATCAAATTATTGGTTGGCTGTAGTGCTAATTATTATGATACGGTCGTCGCACTAGATAGCAAGTAAGAGATACATTCCGTCTCAGATTAGCAGAAGTTTGGCCAGGAATACCATTTCTGCCTATGCTACTCTGATTTTTATGGCCTCCTTGCTTCCAGTACTCCAAGACAGCTACATACAGGAAAGGAATACCAACAGATCAATTTCGAACACTTTTAACTGTCGCACCCATTTATCACCACCTCTGCTTCTGTGGGTAATAGAGGTATCTCACTTATTTTTGAGGAGGGGGGAGGGGGGGGGGGGAGGAAGGGCACTGGTCTTCTAGCTGGTTTCGTGTGTCGTACCACCTCTCAATTATTTGTTGAATTTATTCCAATCCCTGTCTTCCCATATAGGTTCTACAATTTACAGCTTGCTCTAATGCAATGGAGGTTATCCCCTAATGCCTTACCACATGTCCTACCATTCTTTCCCCTCTTATCAATGTTTCCCATACGTTCCTTTCTTCACCGATTCTACAGAGATCTTCCATATTCTTTAACAGTCCACCTAATTTTCGCCATACTTCTATTGCATCACATCTCAAATTCTTTGACTCTGTTCTCTTTCGGTTTTCCCACCACCCACGAGTCACTGGCATACAATGCTGTGCTCCAAACGTACATTCTCAGAAACTGCATCTTCAAATTAAGTCCTGTGTTTGATACTAACATACTTCGTTTGGCCAGGAATGCCCTTTTCACCTGTACTAGACTCTTTTTTATATCCACCTAGCTTTCGCCAAGAGTTATTCTGGTTGCAGGGTAGCAGCATTCGACAACTTCGTTTTCTTCGTGGTCATAAATTTTGATGTTAAATTTAACGCTAATCTTATTTCTGCTACTTCTCATTACTTTGATCTTTTTCGGTTTACTAAATCCATATTGTGTACTCTTTAGACTGTTCATTCCATTCAGTCTGTCCTGTAATTGTTCCTTGCTTTCACTGAGGATACCAATCTCATCACCGACCCTTACCTTTAACATCCTAACACCCTGAATTTTAATCCCAATCCTTAACTTTTTGAAGTCCCCTCATTGCTTCTTTGGTGTACAGACTGCGGGGAGGAAGACTGCATTCCTGTCTGACGCCCATTTTATTGCGTAGCGTGGGATTTAGCTGGAGTGGTGTCCTGACTGGGGAATGTGCAGGCTCAGGTCTCAGTTTAACAGTTCTTTCATTTATCATCCAAACTTCAATTAACAAAATAGTAAACCAATTACAAAAGAACCGAAATTTATATTTTTATAACGCAAAGAATTTTAAGTAGAACAAAATTAACCAACAGCAGAATTATAACAAAATAAATTCAAATCCACAAGAAATTCATCCTTCCTCTATAGGGACAACAAGGCACAACGTAACAATTTACAACATCTGGCAACTGGCCAGAACCAGAAACAATAATTGGAAAACTTAGGATGCCAAATAAAACTTATCCTTATCTAGGAACAGTAAGTATAACCTTTAACTGTTCTTCCAGTATCACTATCGGTCGCGCAAAACTAAAATAGCAGCTACCCGCAACACTAACAATCTATCCACGATTACGTGTCAATAACAACTCATTCAATACCATCTCTTCACGTGCAAGCCATAACAACAAACTCATAATGCAACCAGAGTGAGCATTACTTTCAGTCCTGTATAATCAATAACACAATGAACTCTTAAAGCTAGTGGAGTAACCCACTGATTTATACTCACAGTGATAAACGATCAAAAATTACGCCCACAGAGTGCAAGAACAAAATTATGTCTGCTCTACCTCCCAGAACACACAGCTGCACGCCCGGCGTGCCATAAATAACAAAGAAGTAGGCTTAGTTCCACGGCGTCCTCATACTTCCATGCAGGAAGTTGCTTAAAAGTAGCTAAACTCAATGCACGGTTCGCATGTCACATGGTTACCGGTCTTAATCATAATGCCGCTGAACCCTGCACCTTTCTATATGTATGGAAAGTGTGATTTAGCTTCTATGGTGGTGAAAGTTGTTACTCACCATTAACGTGAAGATGGCGTCCAACAGCAGCTCCTGGAGGTTTTGTTGGACGTGGGCACTACAAACAGGTTTTGGAATCAAGTAGCACTTTGAGAAGAAACATGCACCGCCCATCTATCACTCACATATCTGAGGAATCCCGCGCTCGAATTTCAAACATAAGAAATTACAGGCAAGGTGGACTTGCTGAGACACACGGATCTGTTTGTTCAAATGTGCTTTTTTAATATATGTTGGAACGGAACTACAGAAAAGGTAGACTCAGCATTTGACTATTCGAAGTTACACTATTGCTACACCAAGAAGAAATGCAGATGATAAACGGGTGTTCATTGTTCAAATTTATTATACTAGAACTGTCATGTGATTACATTTTCACGCAGTTTGGGTGCATAGATCCTGACAAATCAGTACATAGAACAACCACATCTGGCAGTAATAACGGCCTTGATACGCCTGAGCATTGAGTCAAACAGAGCTTGGATGGCGTGTACAGGTACAGATGCCCATACATCTTCAACACGATACCACAGTTCATCAAGAGTTGTGACTGGCGTATTGCGACGAGTCAGCTGCTCGGCCACCATTGACCAGACGTTTTCAATTGGTGAGATATATATAGAATGTGTTGCCCAAGGCAGTAGCCGAACATTTTCTGTATCCAGAAAGGCCTGTACAGGGCCTGCAACATGCGATCGTGCATTGTCGTACTGAAATATAGGGTTTCGCAGGGATCGAATGAAGGGTAGAGATACGGGTCGTAACACATCTGAAATGTAACGTCCACTGTTCAAACTGCCCTCAATGCGAACAAGCGGTGACCGAGACGTGTAACCAATGCCACCACATACCATCACGCCGGGTGATACGCCAGTATAGCGACGACGAATACACGCTTCCAATGTGCGTTTACCGCGATGTCGTCAAACGGGGATGCGGCCATCATGATGCTGTAAACAGAACCTGGATTCATCCGAAAAAATGTCGTTTTGCCATTGGTGCACCCAGGTTCGTCGTTGAGTACAGAATCGCAGACGTTCCTGTCTGTGATGCCATCTGTCGACCCAGGGATCGAGACGTACACGATCCGTTACAGCCATGCGGATAAGATGCCTGTCATCTCGACTACTAGTGATACGAGGCAGTTGGGATCCTGCACGGCGTTCCGTATTACGCTCCTGAACCCACCGATTCCATATTCTGCTAACAGTCATTGGATCTCGACCAACGCGACTAGCAAAGTTGCGATCGCAAAAGGCTACAATCCGACACTTATCAAAGTCGGAAAGGTGTTGATACGCATTTCTCCTCCCTAGACGAGGCATCACAACGTTTCACCAGGCAACGCCGGTCAACTGCTGTTTGTGTGTGAGAAATCGGTTGGAAACTTTCCCCGTGTCAGCACGCTGTAGGTGTCGCCACCGGCGCCAACCTTGTGTAAATGCTCTGAAAATCTAATCATTTACATATCACAGCATATTCTTCCTGTCGGTTAAATTTCGCGTCTGTAGCACGCCATCCTCGTGGTGTAGTGATTTTAACGGCCAGTAGTGTAAACTGTTCAGGTTCTATTTCTAAAAATGTATTGTCCTTGTTTTTATTGAAGTTTATTCGACTTACCAAAGACATGCTGTAGCAGAATAAACTGTCTTGTCTGGCTAAAATGTTATATTTTTGGAACCTGGCACCTTAGCACCCCAGGTGCAGTATATCAGGCACAATGGTGATTAACTGTGAAAACAATCACTTACTACACTTTATAATATGCCAAAGCCGTTCCTTCGACTCCACTGGAGTTGCCGTGCGTCCACTCGGCGCAGACAGCACCCGTTCCGCCAGACTGTTGTCCATGGTAGTTCCTCCCGTTGTGACCGTCGTCTCTTTTTTGAGGCTCTTGGTCCTGGCTCCTCCCAGAACTGTCCTCTTTGTGCCACTCCAGGAACTGCTCAACTCGAACGACTTAGGACGAATCCGCCGTTGCTGACACCTCGGCCGCCGCTCCAAAACGACCCCAAAGCTTGTCCGCAGTTCCACTGTTTTTTCATCCAGAACATCACTCAGCCATTCGTTCCCTCTCAGCACGAGAACGACATTCGACTCGAAAAGAATTTCTGGTGGCAGGGAAACCAACCGTGGCGTCCAACACGGCACAACTGCGAACTCTTCGTCCTTAATCTGTTTTCAAGGTTCCTTCGTAGTTCTGGTATATCTGTACTGACACATTATTACCAAAAATCTCAGAAAGCTCTTGATCGCTTTACTCCAGAATTTTCCACAATATTCTAATTAACATTCGGATGGACATAAGGTACGAATTTCGTCAAAACAACAATGTACAGGTTTTCTGCAAATACTGACTACAATAAAAGAAATGCTGTTCCGTGCTTTGAAAATATGCGGTTTACTTTTCTTTCTCGCAGTCAGTCTTAACTACGATGGCAGGGTACCTAAACCATTAAGGCCCCCCCACACACGCTATACCACGCGGTTGCTACGGTCGCAGGTTCGAATCCTGCCTCGGGCATGGATGTGTGTGATGTCCTTAGGTTAGTTAGGTTTAAGTAGTTCTAAGTCTAGGGGACTTATGACCTCAGATGTTAAGTCCCATAGTGCTCAGAGCCATGTTTGTAAACTTCGTCTGTTACACCCCTGATTTGTAAGTGCTGTCATTTTTCCTTTTTTTCTCGTCCGTAATTCGTTTGTAATGTATTAATTTTCTTAATAGAAGTATCTTTAGTTGCTGATGGCTCTATTTCTTTGTACTTTGTGTGAAGCACCTCATTATGCCACGTCTCTTTTCATTTTATCGTGATATTCTTTACTTTTAATATTCCATAAACATGGGTGTCTTTCGCAGCACCTAATAAATTCCTCCAGCACATCCCGGTGCGACATCAGAACGAAGAAGGAAACGACACAAAATGTAAATAAGTGAACCCTCTCCAGAGTCTGTGTGCGAATGACAGATGTCTGCTTGTTCAAGCCTCCCTACTCTAGGCACACACGAGCAAACATGGACACGCTTGGAGGCTTGCACAAGCACGCATAATCGAAATTCGGTCAAGCGTCAAGCTGCTTGTGCAAGCCTGATGCTTGCGCTAATTTACCCAAGACACGGTCAAGAAAGCTTGCACAAGCACGCTTGCGCAAGCGTGATTGGCAAGCATGCAGTAGCGTGCGTGGGGGCCTTTAGACAAATTGTTTCTCCTATGTATATTTTTTCTCCTCATACCTAATTTTAAGCAAAATGTTTATACACAACAATGTACCGTTTCTTTTTATTCCTCGCCGACAGTTGTAACAGAATACAGGAAAGTTCTATTTATGGCTTATCGGAGTATAACAATAATGCTGTTATGGAATCTGGATTGTCCAAAATTTCGTAATCCCACCCGTTCGCAGATTAAAACCATGCGAAATACTGTCACTGAAGCTACTGCCCTCATAGGTTAAGCAGCTGGGGAGGTCTCTCACATGCTCTGTATACCGATGATGCTAACCTATTTACCCATTCATTTTAAGCGACTTCGGTTCCTAGTCAAGCTTTCTTTTGCAACACCGTTAAGCAATGCTCAAAGAGAGTAAGAGGGGGAAAAAAAGGTGGGCAGAGATTGGACAGATAATGAGCATAGAGGAGAAGCAGGAGATTGGCAGAGAGAGGAGGAGGAGGAGGTGGACAGAGAAAGGTAGAGGGGGAATGGGAAATTAGGACGTACATCTAATTCCCGTACATATGTAGCAATTGCGAACCATTGCCAGTTTCATTAGTATCACGTATTACCAACCGTTCCCTATAGCTGATACCTGTTTTATGAGAATTTCGAGCATCTTGCACCATTTTACATTGTCAAACTAATCTTATCGGTCCATTAACCCTATGGTGCCAGGATTTTTGTTACTTCTATAATCAAGTTCAATGTCAGAACTGCCTCTCCGATGCCTTTACCTTACTTAAGTGGAACTCATCGCCGGTTAACACATCTTCAATTTCCTTTTACATTCTTCTGTGTTGTACTATTGTTGTCAGAAAATTGGTTGCGTGAGGTATTAAGCTGATTATGCGATAGTTATCGCTCTTATCTGCGATTCCTATCTTAGGGATTGTGCAGATGATGTTTATTGCGAAAGTCTCATAGAGTGTATAAACAATCAAACTGAATAATCGTTCAGTTACCAATTCCTCCAATGATTTTAGAAATTCCGAAGGCTCTGAGCACTATGCGACTTAACGTCTGAGGTCATTAGTCGCCTAGAACTTAGAACTAATTAAACCTAACTAACCTAAGCACATCACACACATCCATGCCCGAGGCAGGATTCGAACCTGCGACCGTAGCAGCCGCGTGGTTCCGGACTGAAGCGCCTAGAACCGCTCGCCCACAACAATTTACTTGGGAAATGTCTAGTCAGCAGTTGCATTTTTGGTTCTTGTCTCGGTGAATGGAAAGCTCTCTTTTTCCATTCTAGTGATAATGTTAATATTAATCTTTTCGGATCTGTAACCAGATCTGAACACAGTATTTTCGCTGTCCACATGGCTGCAATATTCATGCTGTAACGGTAAATTCTGATCTTGCTGTAACTGATAGACACGGTGAAGGACGGCCCTCTTATATGGAGCGGAATGCCAACAGCGCTTGCACCGTCAATCGTCGATGCAGCCTCCTAGAGCCAGTGAACATACAGCTTGAAAACTGGCAAAAAAACGATGCACTGCTATCGAGTAGCACTGACAATATATTATGCCGGCCGAGTCAAATATCATTGTTTTCTTAATGCCAGATAAAACTGTATTCCAAAACTTGCTTTAAAAGTAATCATTTTCTCTATTTGTAATATTGTCTTTCAGTCTGATTTCGACATATTCCTTTAAATCTCAGCGCCAATAGCAGGACGCAGGGGAAACTGTTTAAATCTTATCACAACTGGTCGTTATAATTAAAGCGCAAGTCCAGTGTAATTATTGTATGCAGCGGATCTTGGAAGATAAGCTAACGCGTTAATCCGTAATCGATGTATGCTAGAAAAAAAAGTTCCAATCTTGGCCACCAGGTGCAAATATGTCGCTGTTCAGAAACTCGTCGACGTCACTGATGTTCATATTAAATCGAATTGTCTTGCAAATAAGCGATTTGCCACAGTGGCAACCAGTTGTATAAAAACCAGGGTTCCCCAATCCTAGGTCATCTTTTATCGAGCTAAGAAGAGCTCTAATCTGGGCTGGCGGGAGAAATACACTTTGGATATTGTATCTTCATAAAATTCTATTATGTGGAACTTTGGAATGGCGTGAACAATCTTTGCGAACGTCCGCAGGACTTCCGAGTGTTGGTATGGTGGATAGCAGCTTGCAGATAGATAATCGTCCGTGGGCGTTTCCGCTATACAGTCCCTTCTGTAGCCCAGTATGTCTAGAAATCTAATCTTTCCATGTCTTTCGACCACCATCGTTAACTTGATGCTGGGATGAAAGCAACTGAAATGATCCAGGAAACGGTTCAGAGCATATGTTCGACGTGTCCATACCATAGACGTATCGTAGACGCATTTTCAAAAATACAGATAGATATTAAATAAGCGTTGCAAATAATGTTATTTATGAAGTTCCGACATATTGATGGAGGATAGTACCAGAAAATTGGGTTATTAAAATCTGTTTTCCTTCAATATCTGTCACAGTTTTCCGATGATATTTATTTGTGGTGACTAGTTCCGGACAATTACGTCCGTTTTCAAACCAGTGCCTTAAATGCAAGTCTAATCACACAGTTCCCACCAACGTATACGCGAGTAACGAAATATGCTGTATTCCTCACTGTCAGCCCCGGGTAGCTGAGTGGTCAACGCGACAGAATGTCAATCCTAAGGGCCCGGGTTCGATTCCCGGCTGGGTGGGAGATTTTCTCCGCTCAGGGACTGGGTGTTGTCTCATCATCTTCATTTCATCCCCATCGAAACGGAAGCCACCGACGTGTCGTCAAATCGAAAGACCCAGCGGAACAGTCTACCCGGCGGTAGGCACTCGTCACACGACATTATTCCTCACTGATAGCCATTACTTATATACGACGTACGTGGGGGAGTGGGAAAATACGTTTCCAGTGTGACTGTGGTCAGAGTTATGCGTGAAAGGGAAGAAAAGGGAATGAGACATATCTTTATTTTTCTACATAACTGAAAAGTACATTGAGACATTTTTCACACCGCTTTATAAACTTCAAAAAGCCTTCCAGGAAAAAAATCTGGGCGTTGCATGCGGAAAAAGCGTTGAACGGCTTGTTTGAGATCAGCACTGCTGCCAAAGCGCCATCCGCCGAGTCTTCTTCAAAGCAAGAAATAGATGGAAGTCACTTGGTGCGAGATCCGGACTGTAAGGCGGATGGTGTAGGCGCTCCCAACCAAGAGTTGCAATACGGCTTTGCTTTACCGTTGCCATGTGTGGTCTCGCGTTGCCGTCCAACAGCAGAACGCCAAATCTGAGAAGGTTAGGCCGCTTTTTCCGAATCACCTCTTTTAATTTCGACAGAGTGGTACAGTACCGCGCAGAACTGATGGTTGCATCCTCCAGAAAGTCCAGCAGCAAAACTCCTTTGACGTCCCAAAAAACGGTGAGTAGCAATTTACCTGCAGACGGAGTGCTTTTGAACTTATTGCGGACAGGTGATGACGGATGTTTCCCACTCCATGGATGCGGCATTCGATTCGGGCGTGTAATGGTGGACCCACTTTTAATCCTCCGTCACAATCCGAAACACAAGGTCGCTGCCAGATTCATGGTAACGCACGAGATGTTCCAGGCTGAACGCCATGCGCTGTTCCATGTGTGTTGGGGTCAGCTGGCGGATCACCCATCGTGCTGACCCTTTCCTGTATCGAAGAATGTCGCGGGTGATCTTGTGAGCTCGCCCATGTCCGATTCCAAGTTCTGCCTCTAATCCATCGATGGTAGTACGCCGGTTCGTTTTAATCATGTCATCCACCTTCCTGACATTTGCATCTGCAGTGGCCGTTTACGACCGTCCAGGTCTCTGTATGTCCGGCACTTGCTGTCGTCCATCACTGAGTTGGTGGCACCATCTGTTGTGTTGGCTGAAGAGCCAACACCGTGTTACTAGTGGAGGCCGAAATGCACGCTTTTTAGCCTAAGCAGGCTGGCGTGAGGAGGTAAGAACTATACTGACCTGAGGTGTGGAACATGACAAGGAATTAGAATTCAGAAATCGGACGTAATTAGTTCGATACTTAACTTTAATCCATTGATGATGAACGTCGCTCTTGACGGTACATGGTTCATAATATTATCTGTTCCGAATTCATTCTAATTACGGAATATGGCGCCTTGCTAGGTCGTAGGAAATGACGTAGCTGAAGGCTATGCTAAACAGTCGTCTCTGCAAATGAGAGCTTATGCAGACAGTGAACCATCGCTAGCAATGTCGGCTGCACAACTGGAGCGAGTGCTAGGGAGTCTCTCCAGACTAGACCTGCCGTGTGGCGGTCCTTGGTCTGCAATCACTGATAGTGGCGACAGGCGGGTCCGATGTATACTAACGGACCGCGGCCAATTTAAAGGCTTCCACCTAGCAAGTGTGGTGTCTGGCGGTGACACCACACCATCTCCCCACCATTTGCTTCGACATCACACATGACCCAAACACCTCAACAAGACTGTTATGCATTTCTGTGCCTGATACTCCACGTGCCCATTCATAGCGGCTAACTGCTCTCACTTCCGTCTTTGAGCGCGACACCAAAACGCACCTTCTCTCCATAGCTCCGGGAAAAGGCCGAGCGGCTGGCCTCCGATTTGCGCAGGCACTGCGACAGCGCCATTTGCTTGATCGGGGTCGACCTCTACCCAATGGTGTATCGGTGTCTTGCACCGGCGCGTTCACCTGCCGTGTCGTCTTTCGCCCATATCACACAACTCTGCACACACTCGACAGGAAAAAATTATTTTCCAACTCCCCCTCGCAATAAACTTCGTATGGGCATATCTGCATCCATACTCCCGACGCCACCTGACGGTGTGTGGCGAAGGGTACCTTGAGTACCTCTATCGGTTGTCCCTTTTATTCCAGTCTCGTATTGATCGTGGAAAGAAGGATTGTCGGGATGCTTCTGTGTGGGCTCTAATCTCTCTGATTTTATCCTCATGGTCTCTTCGCGAGGTATACGTAGGAGGGAGCAATATACTGCTTGACCCTTCGGTGAAGGTATGTTCTCGAAACTTCAACAAAAGCCCACACGGAGCTACTGAGCGTCTCTCCTGCAGAGTCTTCCACTGGAGTTTATCATCTCCGTAACGCTTTCACGATTACTAAATAATACTGTAACGAAGCGCGCTGCTCTCCGTTGGATCTTCTCTGTCTCTTCTATCAACCCTATCTGGTACGGATCCCACACTGCTTGGCAGTATTCAAGCAGTGGGCGAACAAGCGTACTGTAACCTACTTCCTTTGTTTTCGAATTGCATTTCCCTAGGATTCTTCCAAAGAATCGCAGTCTGGCATCTGCTTTACCGACGATCAACTTTATATGATCATTCCATTTTAAATCACTCCTAATCCGTAATCCTAGATAATTCATGGAATTAACTGCTTGCAGTTGCTGACCTGCTATATCGTAGCTAAATGATAAGGGATCTTTCTTTCTGTGTATTCGCAGCACATTACACTTGTCTGCATTGAGATTCAATTGCCATTCCCTGCACCATGCGTCAATTCGCTGCAGATCCTCGTGCATTTCAGTGCAAATTTCCATTGTTACAACGTCTCGATATACCACAGCATTAGCCGCAAAAAGCCTCAGTGAACTTCCGATGTCATCCAGAAGGTCATTTACGTACACTCCCGGAAATGGAAAAAAGAACACATTGACACCGGTGTGTCAGACCCACCATACTTGCTCCGGACACTGCGAGAGGGCTGTACAAGCAATGATCACACGCACGGCACAGCGGACACACCAGGAACCGCGGTGTTGGCCGTCGAATGGCGCTAGCTGCGCAGCATTTGTGCACCGCCGCCGTCAGTGTCAGCCAGTTTGCCGTGGCATACGGAGCTCCATCGCAGTCTTTAACACTGGTAGCATGCCGCGACAGCGGGACGTGAACCGTATGTGCAGTTGACGGACTTTGAGCGAGGGCGTATAGTGGGCATGCGGGAGGCCGGGTGGACGTACCGCCGAATTGCTCAACACGTGGGGCGTGAGGTCTTCACAGTACATCGATGTTGTCGCCAGTGGTCGGCGGAAGGTGCACGTGCCCGTCGACCTGGGACCGGACCGCAGCGACACACGGATGCACGCCAAGACCGTAGGATCCTACGCAGCGCCGTAGGGGACCGCACCGCCACTTCCCAGCAAATTAGGGACACTGTTGCTCCTGGGGTATCGGCGAGGACCATTCGCAACCATCTCCATGAAGCTGGGCTACGGTCCCGCACACCGTTAGGCCGTCTTCCGCTCACGCCCCAAAATCGTGCAGCCCGCCTCCAGTGGTGTCGTGACAGGCGTGAATGGAGGGACGAATGGAGACGTGTCGTCTTCAGCGATGTGAGTCGCTTCTGCCTTGGTGCCAATGATGGTCGTATGCGTGTTTGGCGCCGTGCAGGTGAGCGCCACAATCAGGACTGCATACGACCGAGGCACACAGGGCCAACACCCGGCATCATGGTGTGGGGAGCGATCTCCTACACTGGCCGTACACCTGTGGTGATCGTCGAGGGGACACTGAATAGTGCACGGTACATCCAAACCGTCATCGAACCCATCGTTCTACCATTCCCAGACCGGCAAGGGAACTTGCTGTTCCAACAGGACAATGCACGTCCGCATGTATCCCGTGCCACCCAACGTGCTCTAGAAGGTGTAAGTCAACTACCCTGGCCAGCAAGATCTCCGGATCTGTCCCCCATTGAGCATGTTTGGGACTGGATGAAGCGTCGTCTCACGCGGACTGCACGTCCAGCACGAACGCTGGTCCAACTGAGGTGACAGGTGGAAATGGCATGGCAAGCCGTTCCACAAGACTACATCCAGCATCTCTACGATCGTCTCCATGGGAGAATAGCAGCCTGCATTGCTGCGAAAGGTGGATATACACTGTACTAGTGCCGACATTGTGCATGCTCTGTTGCCTGTGTCTATGTGCCTGTGGTTCTGTCAGTGTGATCATGTGATGTATTTGACCCCAGGAATGTGTCAATAAAGTTTCCCGTTCCTGGGACAATGAATTCACGGTGTTCTTATTTCAATTTCCAGGAGTGTATATTGCGAATAGCAACGGTCCTACGGTCGGTTGTCTTGCACGTGAGTGTTCACCTGCCGTGCCGTCTTTCGCCCATATCACACAGCTCTGCCCACAATCGACAGGGGAAACTTATTTTCCAACTCCACCTCGTAATAAACGTCGTATGAGCGTATAATGTGAATTCCTTCCAGTCTAACGCTGCATTCCCTTCAGCGACGTTACACTCAGGATGTTTCAAAAGGCGCTTCGTGAATCTTCAACTGGTTGGCCCGGTGTGTGTTGTGCTTCACAGGAAGGGCCAGAGTCACGACTTTTCTGAGCAGCGCAGCGCCCAGACGCGCTGTGTTTACGTCAGCAAGGTGTACCAGGGGCCGGCCGGTGACTCGCGCTGCAGCCGGCTTCCCCGGTCTGGCGGCAGAGAATGCGACTGGCAGCGGCTGCCCGCAGCTGGCACCGCTCTCCGTGCCACACTTCAGGGTCGCTACGCGCCCAAACCGGCTGCCGCCTGCTCGCCAAAAACCTAAAAAGCCACGTTTCAGTTTCAAGCGAGGTAAGCTACAGATGAGATCTCTCTAGTTCTCTCACCTCTATACCTATCTCACTATCTCAATTTTGTAAGACTTTCACGAGTGTGAAACTTCCTGGCAGATTAAAACTGTGTACCGGACCGAGACTCGAACTCGGGACCTTTGCCTTTCGCGGGCAAGGGCTCTACCAACTGAGCTACCCAAGCACGACTTACGGGCCGTCCTCACAGCTTTACTTCTGCCAGTACCTCGTCACCTATCTTCCAAACTTTACAGAAGCTCTCCTGTGAAACCTGCAGAACTAGCACTCCTGAAAGAAAGGATATTGCGGAGACATGGCTTAGCCACAGCCTGGGGGATGTTTCCAGAATGCGATTTTCACTCTGTAGTGGAGTGTGCGCTGATATGAAACTTTCTGGCAGATTAAAACTACTTCTGCTGGTTCTGCAGGAGAGCTTCTGTAAATTTTAGAAGGTAGGAGACGAGATACGGGCAGAAGTGAAGCTGTGATGACGGGGCGTGAGTCGTACTTGGGTAGCTCTGTTCGTAGAGCACTTACCCGCGAAAGGCAAAGGTCCCGAGTTCGAGTCTCGGTCCGGCACACAGTTCCAGTCTACAATGGGTCGCTAGTTCGACCCTCTAGGCCGACACGGTGTCCGTAGCTAGCCAGTGGCGGGTCACACCCCACCTCGCTGCTGCGGGCAGGCGTCCTGGCTTCCAACACAAGCTGGAGGCATACCGAGGCGAGGGCCGCAGATTCGTACGCTGGATCGTGAGTGCTTGTTGTCGCCGTGATCTCAGCCACACTGGCGAGAAGCAAGCAGCTGGCTACCTACAGGTCACACCGAGTGAGGCTGAGTCAGCAGAGACGCAGACTACTGAGTCGACCTCTGGCTTCCTGATGACACCGCAACTCCGCTGACGCACAACGCCGACATATAATGCGTGCATGGTTCGCTGAGGCAGCCATACCGCGCCAAGCCATTTCGCAGACAGCAAAATGGTGTCCTCAGCATTGCGAGACTGGGTTACGCAGACCGAGGGGAACACGGCACTGTAATTGGAAGCAATAGACCACTTGGAAAGAGCGAACGAGTCTTAATATGGTGCCTTCTACCTCTTCCCACTACATTTGGTCATCGTGATACATTCGGTGGCAGAGGATACCACTACACTGCAGAGTGCATTCTTCAGTGGACCAAACCGGTGGAAGTCTGGAGGTGCGAGATCCGGGCTGTGGGGTAGATAAGGAAGAACAGTCGAAGGAAGTTTCTTGAGCCTGACTTGTGTGAGGCCTTGAGTTGTCATGGAGGAGAAGAATTCATTTGCATTTTTGTGGCTACGAATATGTTGAAGTTGCCTCTTCAATTTCCTGAGGGTGGCACAATACACTTCGGAGTTGACTGTCGTACCGTGAGGGAGGACATAAAACAGAATAGCGTCTTCAGAATGCCAGAATACTGTTGACACGACTTTTGCCGGCTGAGGGTGCACCTTTGAACATTTTCATCGGAGGAGAGGCTGTCTGGCGCCACTCTGTGGATTGCCGTTTTGATTCCGGTTTGAAGCGCTGAACCGATGTTCGACAAAATATTGTCACGATCAGCCTCGTAATGTGCAAGCAACTTCGCTCTGATGGTCCTCGGTTGTTCTTCATGATCATCTGTTAGGCAGTGAGGAGCCCGGCGGGAACTCACGTTTAAGTATTTTTTTTTCTGTTTTTTTTTTTTTTTATGGGACTCAACTGCTGTGGTCATTAGTCCCCTAGAACTTAGAACTACTTAAACCTAACTAACCTAAGGACATCACACACATCCATGCCCGAGGCAGGATTCGAACCTGCGACCGTAGCAGTCTCACGGTTCCGGACTGCGCGCCTAGAACCGCGAGACCACCGCGGCCGGCGTTTAAGTATTCAGATTGGTGGACGAGTAAGCTAGCACTGCCAAAAGAGACGTCCAGTTGTGCTGCGAGATGTCTGTGATCTGTCGACGACCTCGAATGAGGGTGGCCGCACGTTCCAGGTGAGGTGTAACAGCTGTGTGCGGCCAACAGGCACGCGGGGGATCGGACAGGTTCGCGCGACCGTGTTAACGAGGGAGGCAGACACCTCGCCCAACGAGTCGCCCTGCCTTTGTCCACTACCAGATAATCTGCAAGCGCCTATGAATATCCCCGATGCTGTGCTTTCACGCCAAAGAAAAGTCAGTGACTGCTCTCTGCTTGGAACGCACATGGGTTACACACGCCATTTTGAAGGATACACGTAGCGCCGCCACCAACAAGAACTTCGTGAAACTATAGGGGGTGAAGTCCCTTATCGTTTAACTATACTCCTGGAAATGGAAAAAAGAACACATTGACACCGGTGTGTCAGACCCACCATACTTGCTCCGGACACTGCGAGAGGGCTGTACAAGCAATGATCACACGCACGGCACAGCGGACACACCAGGAACCGCGGTGTTGGCCGTCGAATGGCGCTAGCTGCGCAGCATTTGTGCACCGCCGCCGTCAGTGTCAGCCAGTTTGCCGTGGCATACGGAGCTCCATCGCAGTCTTTAACACTGGTAGCATGCCGCGACAGCGTGGACGTGAACCGTATGTGCAGTTGACGGACTTAGAGCGGGGGCGTATAGTGGGCATGTGGGAGGCTGGCTGGACGTACCGCCGAATTGCTCAACACGTGCGGCGTGAGGTCTCCACAGTACATCGATGTTGTCGCCAGTGGTCGGCGAAAGGTGCACGTGCCCGTCGACCTGGGACCGGACCGCAGCGATTCACGGATGCACGCCAAGACCGTAGGATCCTACGCAGTGCCGTAGGGGACCGAACCGCCACTTCCCAGCAAATTAGGTACACTGTTGCTCCTGGGGTATCGGCGAGGACCATTCGCAACCGTCTCCATGAAGCTGGGCTACGGTCCCGCACGCCGTTAGGCCGTCTTCCGCTCACGCCCCAACATCGTGCAGCCCGCCTCCAGTGATGTCGTGACAGGCGTGAATGGAGGGACGAATGGAGACGTGTCGTCTTCATCGATGAGAGTCGCTTCTGCCTTGGTGCCAATGATGGTCGTATGCGTGTTTGGCGCCGTGCAGGTGAGCGCCACAATCAGGACTGCATACGACCGAGGCACATAGGCCCAACACCCGGCATCATGGTGTGGGGAGCGATCTCCTACTCTGGCCGTACACCTCTGGTGATCGTCGAGGGGACACTGAATAGTGCACGGTACATCCAAACCGTCATCGAACCCATCGTTCTACTATTCCTAGACCGGCAAGGGAACTTGCTGTTCCAACAGGACAATGCACGTCCGCATGTATCCCGTGCCACCCAACGTGCTCTAGAAGGTTAAGTTAACTACCCTGGCCAGCAAGGTCTCCGGATCTGTCCCCCATTGAGCATGTTTGGGACTGGATGAAGCGTCGTCTCACGCGGTCTGCTCATCCAGCACGAACGCTGGTCCAACTGAGGCGCCAGGTGGAAATGGCATGGCAAGCCGTTCCACAGGACTACATCCAGCATCTCTACGATCGTCTCCATGGGAGAATAGCAGCCTGAATTGCTGCGAAAGGTGGATATACACTGTACTAGTGCCGACATTGTGCATGCTCTGTTGCCTGTGTCTATGTGCCTGTGGTTCTGTCAGTGTGATCATGTGATGTATCTGACCCCAGGAACGTGTCAATAAAGTTTCCCCTTCCTGGGACAATGAATTCACGGTGTTCTTATTTCAATTTCCAGGAGTGTATTTTGCGCAACAGATTCCGAATTCTTACAACCGCAATTGGCCGAGAATAAGAAATGTGTTGCATTGATTATTGAACGAACCTCGAACATTGTGCGGTTGTGCTGAAATGCTAATCTCAGCACGTACACTACTGGCCATTAAAATTGCTACACCAAGAAGAAATGCAGACGATAAACGGGTAGTCATTGGACAAATATATTATACTGAAACTGACATGTGATTACAGTTTCACGCAATTTGGGTGCATAGATTCTGAGAAATCAGTACCCAGAACAACCACCTCTGTCCGTAATAACGGCCTTGATACGCCTGTGCATTGAGTCAAACAGAGCTTGGATGGCGTGTACAGGTACAGCAGTCCATGCAGCTTCAACACGATACCGCAGTTCATCAAGAGTAGTGACTGGCGTATTGTGACGAGCCAGTTGCTCGGCCACCATTGACCAGACGTTTTCAATTGGTGAGAGATCTGGAGAATGTGCTGGCCAGGGCAGCAATCGAACATTTTCTGTATCCAGAAAGGCCCGTACAGGACCTGCAACATGCGGTCTTGCAATATCCTGCTGGAATGTAGGGTTTCAGAGGGATCGAATGAAGGGTAGAGCTACGGGTCGTAACACATCTGAAATGTAACGTCCACTGTTCAAAGTGCCGTCAATGCGAAGAAGAGGTGGCCTAGACGTGTAACCAATGGCACCCCATACATCACGCCTGGTGAGACGCCAGTATTGCGATGACGAATGCACACTTCCAATGTGCGTTTACCGTGATGTCGCCAAACACGGATGCGGCCATCATGATGCTGTAAACAGAACGTGAATTAATGCGAAAAAATGATGTATAGCCACTGGTAACCCAGGCTCGTCGTTGAGTACACCATCGCAGGCGCTCCTGTCTGTGACGCAGCGTCAAGGGTAACCGCAGCCATGGTCTACGAGCTGATAGTCCATGCTGCTGCTAACGTCGTCGAACTATTCGTGCAGATGGTTGTTGTCTTGCAAACGTCCTCATCTGTTGACTCAGTGACCGAGACGTGGCTGCACGATCCGTTACAGCCATGCGGATAAGATGCCTGTCTTCTCAACTGCTAATGATACGAGGGCTTTGGGATCCAGCACGGCGATCGGTATTACCCTCCTGAACCCATCGGTTCTGCTAACAGTCATTGGATGTCTACCAACGCGAGCAGCAATGTCGCGATACGATAAACCGCAATCGTGATAGGCTACAATCCGACCATTATCAAACTCGGAAACGTCATGGTACGCATTTCTCCTCCTTACACGAGGCACCACAATAACGTTTCACGAGGCGACGCCGGTCAACTGCTGTTTGTGTGTGAAAAATCGGTTGGAAACTTTCCTCATGTCAGCACGTTGTAGGTGTCGCCATTTTAATGGCCAGTAGTGTAATATGATAGCTATGTTTTCCCAGCTACCAATCAGTCACGAAATTAAAACCATAGTGAAAATACGGTGAAATTTTTAGTAGATGAGTCGCGCAGTGTATCTTGCACTTCCGTCTGTAGCCTCTAGTCGCACTTTTCTGTTCCCAGTGCACTATGAGCACATAAAAATACCTAGAAAATAGTGAGTGGACTCCTGCTGAGAGTTTTTCCTTCTACGACGGCGCTATTTAGAAACTTCGTATCACACTACAAACGGAGCAGCGACTATGTAGAGAAGTAGCTGGAGCGTGGAGCTAAATGCTGAAAATACAACATTTTCACTGTAACTCCCTTTCGTAACCTATCGGAGGTTGAAAAAAAATTAAGAATAAAAAGTGGAATAGTCCACGACTACTAAATGGCATTTAGACATTTTTTCCACGCCACCTTCATGGAGTTACAATTATAATGACCAACGGGCATAACCGTTCTAGCTTTGTGACTGGCTGGAGTTCACAATCCACCAAGAACACCAAAATCTCGGAGTTAACATGAAATCACAAAGACTGTATGAATATTGCACAGCTCTTTATAAACTCTAACTTTCTATGATGCCTTTTCTTGGCTTCTGTGAGCCTGTTTCCACGGCTTGTTGTCTGTAACGAAACCTTGAGTCCCAGTTGCGTCAGAAGTTTAAATTGAGCACTTGTTGAGAGAGCCAATGTGTTTTGTAACGGAGGAGTAGCCGCAAGTAGCGCGCGAAAGTGCTTACACAGTTGCACTACGGTCGCGCAACTGTCCGATTTGTCGTTCCAAATAATCTAAATTTTTGTTAAATGAAAATAACAAAAATCATTTCTGTAATGACCACTGTCGTGCTTAATAAGAGTAACCGTTTTCCAACATTTGTTTGACCACTCAGGGTTGTAGTATACACACATTACATACCGGGTGATCAAAAAGTCAGTATAAATTTGAAAACTGAATAAATCACGGAATAATGTAGATAGAGAAGTACAAATTAACACACATGCTTGGAATAACATTGGGGTTTTATTAGAACCAAACAAATACAAACGTTCACAAAATATCCGGCAGATGGCGCTTCATCTCATCAGAATAGCAGTAATTAGCATAACAAAGTAAGACAAAGCAAAGATGATGTTCTTTACAGGAAATGCTTAATATGTCCACCATCATTCCTCAACAATAACTGTAGCCGAGGAATAATGTTGTGAACAGCACTGTAAAGCATGTCCGGAGTTATGGTGAGGCATTGGCGTCGGATGTTGTCTTTCAGCATCCCAAGAGATGTCGGTTGATCACGATACACTTGCGACTTCAGGTAACCCCAGAGACAATAATCGCACGGACTGAGGTCTGGGGACCTGGGAGGCCAAGCACGACGAAAGTGGCGGCTGAGCACACGATCGTCACCAAACGACACGCGCAATAGATCTTTCACGAGTCTAGAAATACCTTGTTTCCTTCCAATAAAAGCCCATGTCATTCCAAGCATGTGTGTCAATTTTTACCTCTCTATCGTCATTATTCCGTGATTTATAAGTTTTAAAATTTATACTGGCTTTTTGACCACCTGGTACTTCGCTGCTCTCTCTCTCTCTCTCTCTCTCTCTCTCTCTCTCTCTCTCTCTCTCTCTCTCTCTGTATCTGTGTATGTGTGTGTGTGTGTGTGTGTGTGTGTGTGTGTGTGTGTATGTGTGTGTGAGGACCAAACCTGACAGCATTAATGTCAAGGACATGGAGAAGATAAATAATACAGAATCAATTCAATTGAAACATCTTTAATTTGCTGCTACAGCACATTATACCATCACATACCAGTACCATTACTCCTACAAAAGGGGCTCAATATGGCGTCCATCAGTCTCCAGAAGAGTCTGAATGCGCAGAATTGCATTCTGCGAAGAAGAAAGAAACATGTCTGAAGGTATGCTGGCTAACCTCTCTTCACATGCTGCTCTTCAGATCCGCACTTATATCAATGTTCCCCCGGTAAACGCTTTCCTTCAGGTAGCCCCACAAACAGAAATCACTGGGAGTGAGATTAGATGATCGTGTCGGCCAAGCATCTGGAAACTATCGGCTGATAATTCGATTGCTTGCAAATGTGTGCCGGCCGCGGTGGTCTCGCGGTTCTAGGCGCGCAGTCCGGAACCGTGCGACTGCTACGGTCGCAGGTTCGAATCCTGCCTCGGGCATGGATGTGTGTGATGTCCTTAGGTTAGTTAGGTTTCAGTAGTTCTAAGTTCTAGGGGAATAATGACCACAGCAGTTGAGTCCCTTAGTGCTCAGACCCATTTGAACCTTTTTTTTTTTTTTCAAATGTGTTTCGAAGAAACAGGTGAACTTCACGAGCGACGTGCGATGGGCAAGAGTACTCTTGAGTTCAATGCGCCTCTCTCCTGTAGGGCGGGTATGTCATGCTCGAGAAGCATATCGCAGTAACGCTGGCCAGTCACACTGCACGTCTTCGGTCCTTGAGCGCCAACCTGTTCAAAAAAGAATGGGCCAATGATGAACGTAGCCGTAAAACCACACCATATGGTGACACTTTCACCATACAGAGGAACCTCATGCACAGTGACTCCAGGTGAAGATCCTCACACTCGTAAACTCTGTGTGTCCACTCCATCCGTCAGAGAAAAATGAGCTTCGTTTGTCCATAGGATGGTCCAGGGCCAATCCTCGCCAACTTCAGTCCTTTTGAGAAAGCAGAGAGCAAAAGGCGAGAAGTCGATGTGCGTGCTGTGGTGCAAGCTGCAGTACGATGTGGATCTTGCACGGATACTATTTGAGAATAGCTCAAAGTACCTTCGGTACAGTGGACCAGGGTTGTTCAACTGTCATAATACACCACGCGCGTAGCCTGAAGATTGGGAATTACGCGGAGCGTTGTCTACCACAGCAATAGCGATTTCATCAACCACCTGTGGTGCAACCGATCGTCGTCCTCTTCCCGGAGAGACGTCTGATTCTCCAGCTGAATCGTACCTCTTCATCATGCTCATCACAGCAGGTGGAGAAAGAGGACCTTCCGTAATCCTTTCAATCGGCGATATTCTCGAAGTTCAGTTGAACAATATTCACCAGTAATTCCCTGCTCCTTTTGTCCAAGCTCATGTTGACACATCAAGAAGTGCACTGCGACTGGCCACGTGTGTCGGACTATGAATCACGATGACTGATCATGGCACCTGGTGGCCATACTTGGAACTGGACTGTAACGCTGTGACGCAGGGAAATCACATAACCCATACTCTGGACATTAATGCTACCAAGTTTGGTGCTACGTGGTGCTTAGTGGAATAAAGGAAAACGTGGAAGGGAGGACCCACCAATATAACTTTCTTTTCACTCAACCTGTTTATTTAACACTATATCTATCTTTAACAATGTGTATATCATTTGACCGTAAATCCTAAGATGAATAAGCTTTCAAAACAGCGAAAAAAAAAACAATGATTACAAGACGGTCGGACCTGCAGCCCGCCCGTTATCGGGGGAAACAGCGGTGTTCACTACCGCTCTGGACACAGACTGTCTTATTAAATGCCCTTCTGCAACACATGAAAACTACATAACCACCATTGATGACAAGAGTGATTCAGTTACTCAAAACAGAGGAAGTAACTTTTAATTTGAAAGTTGCATGACGAAAAGCTCGGGGTTAAGATGCACACCTGAGCTTAAAGGTTAAACAGAGTAGGAAACAATATGACAATGATAAGGATGTAAGTAGGATGTTTAGGTTTTTTTAAAATTGGTAACGCCGCCGCCACGTAGCGCTCTGTATGAAAATCACTGGCTTTGCCGTGTGCAGTCTGTGGCTGGTTGGCATTGTTGTAATACTCGCCATTGTAGTGTTGGGCAGCGGCAGCTGGATGCTAACAGCGCGTAGCGTTGCGCAGTTGGAGGTGAGCCGCCAGCAGTGGTGGACGTGGGGAGAGAGATGGCGGAGTTTTGAAATTTGTAAGAATTGGTGTCATGAACTGCTATATATATTATGACTAGTGAGGTAAATACATTGTTTGTTCTCTATTAAAATCTTTCATTTGCTAACTATGCCAATCAGTAGTTAGTGCCTTCAGTAGTTTGAATCTTTTATTTAGCTGGCAGTAGTGGCGCTCGCTGTATTGCAGTAGCTTGAGTAACGAAGATTTTTGTGAGGAAAGTGATTTGTGAAACGTATAGGTTAATGCTAGTCAGGACCATTCTTTCGTAGGGATTTTTGAAAGTCAGATTGCGTTGCGCCAAAAATATTGTGTTTCAGTTTAAGCACAGTCGTGTACAATTTTTTTAAGGGGACGTTTCATATAGACCAGTTATGTACAATTTTTCGTAGGGGACGTTTCATATGTCGACTCTTAGCCGAGAATACTTCATTGGAATCTTGTGATTTTTGGTTCTTGTACTTTGTGTAATTAGTGTAGCTTTTGTTTATTGCTAGCGCGTAATCATAGAGAGAATTTCCTTTGTAGCTGCAGTCTTTCATTGTTGTACA
This sequence comes from Schistocerca gregaria, assembly GCF_023897955.1. Taxonomy (NCBI): domain Eukaryota; kingdom Metazoa; phylum Arthropoda; class Insecta; order Orthoptera; family Acrididae; genus Schistocerca; species Schistocerca gregaria. Next base: position 959,009,977 of record NC_064921.1, on the reverse strand, counting down.
GAAAAACAGTTGTGGCATGCATGTAGTTTTGCACGAAGTATTTCGCAGCTGCGCTTGCAAATTAACTAGATATTATTTTCAGTGCTATGTTAGTGTGTTCTCTTATTTTTGTTCTTCAAATTGTGTTTTTCTGTGTTGTCGTGTGAAAAATTGTGACAATAATGGCGTGTGAAAAACTTAATACTAGGCTCCAAAGTAAACTGAGAAATGACAGTGAAGACGAAAGCAGTGTGTTAGCGTCACCATGTAATGAATTAACGAATGTTCAAAGTAGTAATTTGGTAATTGTGTGTAGGGAAATGGAGCGGGTTGCAAATAATGGTGTAGGCAGTGAAACAATTAGTGAACAGGGAAGCGTTATCGATCGATCGGTCGGCAACAGCTCGCCTCAGGATTCCGAAATGACAGGACATAATCTTGCAAATACTGTAGATTCAGATTTTGCGTCCTCACCGTTTTCTCAAATAAATCAAGACACATTTTCTGCTTTTCAAAATGCGAATATTGCCGGTTCAAATGCACTGCCGAAAAGCACTGAGGAACATGTTTCAGAACCAGTGCACTGTTATTACAGTCAATGCAACAAATGGGACAAAGGCTACAAAAGTTAGACACAACGCTTAAACAATATCAGAAACAAATGGGACAAAATCTTCAAAAGTTTGACACAATGGAACAAAATCTTCAAAAGTTAGACACAATGGAACAAAAACAGAGACAAACACAGCAAAAGTTAGACGGAATGGAACAAAAACTTCAAAAGTTAGACTCAGTGGAACATACGCTTGAACAAACACGTGAAGATTTAACTACTAAATTACATAAAATCGAATAGAAATGTCAAAAAGTCTGTAACGACGTAAAGACACAAATTTGTGAGCATTTCCAACCTATTTTTTCGCGGCATGAAAATGCATTACAGAATCACGAAGGAGCCATAAAAGAACTGCAAACTATTGTTCAAGAAAATCGTGAGACCTTGCAAGCTAAAATTGACTCAGTTGCATCTACCGATTCGGTTACGCAACGCTCATTCGTTGTCACATAAGAAGAAACAATTGAGTCACAAATTCTTTCTAGTTTACAATGGACCTTACAGAACCCGACATATACCACATGATAATTGCGTTGAAGTCGAAACTCTGCGTACTAGGAAGAGTAAAGCTTTACACCACATTTCACATGTAAAACCGTTTATTGAATGATAATCTGCTTTTTAACTTTGTCTTTGCCATAAAACATTTCACTTCACATTTCTAGTATGCTTTGTCACACTGAGAAACTGTTAACATGCAGCAATGTTTTGAAGTTAACCATCCAGTCTAGAACCTAGGGAACATTTTTAAACAGAAATTACGAATGTATTGTTATAGTGGACAGACGACACATTGTTGTTATTTGTACATTCTTGCTTGTTAGTTGCACGATTACGTAACGACCATAAGGCTCACATATTTATAACATTTACCAGTACTGCTAATGAGATTTTAATGCAACATTTTGGTTTACTTGAAAATACATTCTGGATTTAAAGTACTTTCCGTGAGATACCAGATGACACAGTGGTTAGTATATGAGACAGCTACACGATTATATCACGACGCTACTAATGAGTGACAGAATTTATATTATTGCTTTTGCGCTGTATCTGTTTTATATCTGCACAGTTTTTCTGAATTCTTCTGGAAAGGAAAACATGTTTTAGTAGTAACTTTTGTGGTATAGCTACAATAAAACAGCTTTTTCCATAGCATAGCACAACAATACGTTACAGCACAGTACTTCCTTCATCACGGCAATAAGCGTAATAACTAAGATATCTATACGCAAAGCATTTCACTTTCGTTTATTGTGAGGTAAGTACATTGACTTCTGCAGAACTTAGCTTTCGGAGGACAATAACTAAGACACTTCCACAGAGATTGTCTTACAGCAAGACGCAAATTTAGCGCTACAGGACACGCATTTGAGTGATTAAGTTTGTACTTAAACCATTTATTTTTCAACATATTTGAATTACAAAGAAAGTTTTCCGTGATACATTTCATTCCATTGCTGTAATCTGTACCACCTGAGGATATAATTACATTAATCCTCATTGGGGTACACGATTACTTTGTGTACCATGTGTTTCGCAAGCACAAGGAGCCCTAGCTAATATGGTATTTACTTATACAACTTTACACATCGGTACCATATTTCTCTAACACATAAATTACACAGCTATCTGATAATTTAACTGAGAGACAAACTTTTTTTACTACATCAGTGAGAGATGTTTACGTAATTACACAGTTGGATAATTTCACACTTCTGAAATTGTATTTTGTCTGTACTGTGTGAACCCTTCATATTTTTTTCGGAACCATTGTGATGCTACAAGAGCATTGAATGATGTATTTGGTATGGGATCATGATGTTTAAAGTACGTTTGAGGTAGTTGACACTTTTGACATGAGCAGAGAATTTTTATTAGGTTTTGAAATTATTGGAGGAAGCTACGACGATTTAGAGAGTTGACTGAGGTGTTATGATGTTATTATTACGACGACGATGTGAATTATGCTGCTGAAGTATGCTTAAGCTGATGCTATATGAGTTATTTGGTTATGCTACGTATCTGTTATGATGACATATTGAAGAAGTGTCGACGAATATACATATGTGTAATAAGGTAAGGAATAATGAGTAGTGGTTAGGGACTCTGGTTTGTGAAAAAGGATGTTGGAAACCAAGAATCGTACTTTAAGAGTTATGAAATGTGTGTATATGCGTGAATGTATCACTATGGTGGCGAAAATTTTTCGGATACTATTATATTTAAAGAATTATTTTTCTACACATTTGCAACGCAAACTCTCAACCTGTGAAAATATTTTTATATGAGACTGCCACTGTAGCGGAAACTGGTGTCGTAAATATTTCGGTAATGCGTCGTGAGCACCCAGCTGCGCTACAACCACCTAACAAAAAGAAAGCCATTAGTGTGTGCCTTTCAGAGGCACAGGTAAAAAAAAAAGGCCATTATCCTCGCTATTGACATTCCTTTGTAGAAAGCATCGCAAAAACGACACGATCATTACTTGGAAAGATACTTTCTTACATCTGCACACCTGATAATGACAAGCGTCTTTCTACGATAGTCGAGAGAATTTGTACTAACTTATGAAATGTCACATGACTATTGAATGATATTTTTATGCTTTGCCTTTCATAGTTGCTTATTTCATTTGATATCTGGTTTCCAGCTGTGTTGCAGCATTGGTTTTATAAAATTAAATGCATTTGCTAATGTGAACACTTTCTGTCGACAGATCTATTAAATAATTATTTTATGATCCACATTCTTCGAAAAAGGAGCTCTTGGAATGGAAAGAGCAATAAGAAGCGACTAATGACAGTAACTGTATATATAATTTTCTTTTCAAGTACTTGGTAATTTGTTGTAGCATTAGTTTTTGTGGTGCACCACTTTAATTGCATAGACATTAAGATGTGAATAGACATTGTCCTTATCTGCATTGTTGTCATTAGTGTAACATTTTTTCTGCTTCAGCTTTGTCATGTTTAGGTATAAGTTATAGCATTTGCTGCTGCTGTTTGCCATGCATAGTGCTACTGAATGTCACTTTGTATTACTAGGTTAAGCCAATTTTATTACTGATTTATTTTTCTAGTTTGCTGCGCATTGCCTTATATTAGTTGTAATATTGCTGCCTTTTTTTTGCCAATTTCCATTTTTTTATCCTTGCTGTTTGTGTAAATTGTTTTGTGCTGCTGAATTGCCTCGTCCCTTAGTTAAGCATCTGAGCTCAGTAGATTTAAGTTAGCTTAAGAGGGGGTAGACTATATAAGAGAATGAGTTGCGATGGATTTGAAGAAATGCACTGAGAGGTTATATGAGAAAAGTATAGAAAGCGGGTATAGATAGGACTTTTTGGAAATAATGAATAACGAAGGGAGATCTCCGAGAAGTAAAGAAAGTTTTGTTTGCAAAATACTGCAGTAAAACAAACCCTATCCTTTCCTTTCGTATTATCCCTCTATATGTTTATGTACCCTTGTGTATTTGTCTTTTTCCTGTCTTTATGTGTTTAGCTAATAAGATTTATGTTGTAGAATTTTTCAAATACTATGTTATTTTCTTTGTAAATATGTTCAGACATTATTTATTGTGTTTTGTTCTAATGCTCATGTGTGAAGTTGATGTTTCAAAAGTTATTCTGATCTTTTATGTATGTACTTAGGTCGTAATTTTTGTAACACTGATGTATTTGCTATTTCGATTCTTTTGTAAAGCCTGTACTACTGCAAATGTTATCAGTATTGTTATGTTCTTTAATGATATATTTTGTACCTTTGTTATTGTATTCTTATGTTATAAAATTGTAATTGACACCAGTTCATCAAATTAAGTAACTTGTAAATTACATTTCACTGCACACGTTTCTGTTGGTCATAGTATATGGACAATATGTGAGAAGTAGGGACTGATAGTGTTTGTACGTGTGTTAATAATTCAGTAAGGGACTGGATAACAGCATTGCTGGTTCTAAGGACATTTCAAAAACAATTTTTCTGAGTGCACAAGTGGTGGTTATGGACTTGCTATATTATCCGCAAGACTCTTCAATGGTGATTGTGCGCCTGCACAGTCAAACAGATGGCTGCTGGCCATCTCTACAAGGACTACAGTGGGTCTACACCTTTGATGACCCACCAATACCATTATTTCTACAAGGACTGCAGTGGGTCTGCACCTCTGGTGGCCCACCAATAGTAATCTCTACCACGACTACAGTGGGTCTGCTCTGTGATGACCTCCCTACCGATAGTCTTCAACGTTGACTGACTCTGCTGTGGCCCATTACCTGTCTGCATGTCAAGAGTCAGCACTGTCTGTCCGTTGGAAGGACAACACTAGTTCTTCAAGACTGCTTAGAAATCCACTACTTCCAAGTGCATTTTCTTTTACTACTAAGACTTTGAGAAAAACACTGCAATTTTACTTTGATGAATGATCAGGACTGTCTTTATGGACTGTGAGAAAATTTTAGCTTTTGACCAACATTGTATCGATAAGTGTGTGCATTTCATTTCTTTGTTATTGTAATTATGAAAAAATTTTTCAAATCTGTATTGGCCACTGCCCAAAACAATTTGTAAATTTTTTTGTGGGGAGCATGGGGGCTATGTAAGCAGGATGTTTAGGTTTTTTTAAATTGGTAACGCCGCCGCCACGTAGCGCTCTGTATGAAAATCGCTGGCTGTGCCGTGTGCAGTCTGTGGCTGGTTGGCATTGTTGTAATACTCGCCATTGTAGTGTTGGGCAGCGGCAGCTGGATGCTAACAGCGCGTAGCGTTGCGCAGTTGGAGGTGAGCCGCCAGCAGTGGTGGACGTGGGGAGAGAGATGGCGGAGTTTTGAAATTTGTAAGAATTGGTGTCATGAACTGCTATATATATTATGATTAGTGAGGTAAATACATTGTTTGTTATCTAATAAAATCTTTCATTTGCTAACTATGCCTATCAGTAGTTAGTGCCTTCAGTAGTTTGAATCTTTTATTTAGCTGGCAGTAGTGGCGCTCGCTGTATTGCAGTAGCTTGAGTAAAGAAGATTTTTGTGAGGTAAGTGATTTGTGAAACGTATAGGTTAATGCTAGTCAGGACCATTCTTTCGTAGGGATTTTTGAAAGTCAGATTGCGTTGCGCCAAAAATATTGTGTTTCAGTTTAAGCACAGTCGTGTACAATTTTTTTAAGGGGACGTTTCATATAGACCAGTTATGTACAATTTTTCTAAGGGGACGTTTCAAGGATTACTTCAAAGCACGAAACCTCTTAATTTCAATGGCGCAACCAAGGTGCGACGGGATCCCAACCCGTCCCTTTTAACAATCTGATTTTGACTAAAGCCCTGGTGACAGTTGGCTGTTAATATTTTCAAAGTTAGACTGATTGTCAGTTATTAAGAGCGCTCTAAAGAAAATTCTTACAGCAGTAGTTGTGAATACTTATTACGAGAGAACTCACTTGGCGGAACCACACGATCTAGCTAAAATACACCAGTTCAAATACAGCAACGCACAGCTTAGTACAACAGGTTGTTCACATTACAACTAATCACTGAGAAATGCAATTGCAATCAATGAATTCAACCAGTTAACATCTAAATCTAACCACAAGGTCCCTCCTTTGTTTAACGGCAACCTGTGCTTTAGTACAATTGTTACGGCTGTATTTACGACCAAGACTTGATTCATTAGAACATTAATTTCTCAAATGGCTCTGAGCACTACGGGACTTAACATCTATGGTCATCAGTCCCCTAGAACTTAGAACTACTTAAACCTAACTAACCTGAGGATATCACACACATCCATGCCCGAGGCAGGATTCGAACCTGCGACCGTAGCAGTCGCGCGGCTCCGGACTGAGCGCCTAGAACCGCTAGACCACCGCGGCCGGCAGAACATTAATGATCGGGTACAGCCAGAAAGGAAAGGCAATGTAACAGCGGTACAAATTTTCAAACGACATCTAGCGCCTTAGTACAATACCACAGCCAATATTCACGACAGAAGAACCGACCGAGTAAAACTGTGAGGGTCAGGTACAAACCAGAAAATAATAAGGAAGGCAGGTAGACAATGACACAAATCACCACGAGGATTGGCCGGCCCGTGTGGCCGAGCGGTTCTAGGCGCTTCAGTCTGGAACCGCGTTGCTGCTGCGGTCGTAGGTTCGAATCCTGCTTCGAGCATGGATGTGTGTGTTGTCCTTAGGTTAGTTAGGTTTAAGTAGTTCTAAGTTCTAGGGGAATGATGACCTTAGATGTTAACTCCCACAGTGGTCAGAGCCTTTTGAACCATTTGAACCACGAGGATTACAGAATGCTAGTCCCCTTTATCAACAAGCAGTTCGATGGATCCACGCTGCCTCGCAGCGGTTACTGAGTGGTGCCGATGAGAGCCAGGTAGAAGAGGGCAGACAGGCCACGAGCGGTCGTCCGACACAAGTGTTGCCAATCAGCCGACGGGATGTCGGCCTGCTGCTTCTAGTCGACAATGACCCTGGTGTAGTACTCCGGTATCTTCGCTCTGCGTAGCCCTTTGTGCGCAGCTCCTGGTATCGGCAGCTCGGACCTCATCACCCCTCTTGTCGCGACGCTACGGCCAATCCCCAATCTCCGTGCCTCCTCCTCGGACCAGCAAACCCCGTATATATATCGGCAAGCAAAGACCTTCTAAGGACACAGCCCACATATAGCAACTCTTCCTTGTAGATATTGGCAATGGGGCCGCAAGAGGGATAGTCGATCCTACATCTGCGCCTGTGGCGCCAGACAGAGCGGTCTACTAACTCAGTGGCACCACGGCCCAACATGTATATGTACAGTATAGAACATAATGGAAATCAGTCGGAAAATTCAAGGGTGAGATGCTGTGGTGGGTAGTTGCCTCCTGAGAAATCTTCCACTATAACAATAGTTTCGTCAGTCTCAGTGGGCGAGTTCAAGTTTTTTAACTGGACGCCGCTTCGGCGACATAAGTCCCTAACCTACCTCAATTATCTTTGGAAGATCACAGGTCTATGTTAGGGCAAGGTAAGCCGCTGCAAATGTGAAATGCTGGTACCGTAATAACCGATTTAACCGGCACTATGTTGAAGGCAAGCATGCAAACGTGAATGCATTGTGTTTTACAGAATTCAGCTCGTGGGACGAGGCTACATGCCTTTTGCACTTCTGCGGTCAATAAAGGGACGGCTGATTGTGGATGACGCTGGAGTTGTCGTCCGATGATGTCCTATGCGTGTTCGATTGGAGACAGATCTGGTGATCGAGCAGCCCAAGGCAACATGTCGCCATTTTGTAGAGTATGCTGAATTACAACAGCATTATGTGAGTGAGCGTTATCCTGTTGGAAAACACCCCCTGGAATGTTGTTCATCAATGGCAGCATAATGGGTGGAATCACCGGTTGCTGTTCAAATTTGTGGTCACGGTGCATGGGATAATCACGAGCAGTCCTGCTGTCGTGCGAAATCGCAATTGAGACGATAAGTGCGCTTGTAGGTCCAGAGTATCTAGCCTGGAGGTAGACAGGTTGCAGGCCCTCAAATGGCCTGAATCTAACCGGCGCACAGCTATCACTGGTACCAAGGCAGCTCCAGCTTTCGTCAGAAAACAAAATAGACACCACCCCCCTGTCCTCCAACGAGGTCTCACTTGACAGATTGAAGTCGCTGATGGCGGTGGTTTGGGGTCAGTAGAATGCACGAAACAGTGCGTCTGACTCGGAGCTGTCCTTGAAGTAGCAGATCTGTAAGAGTTAGTTGTGTCACTGTGGTGTCAACTCAAATTGCTGCTCCAAGTACAGTGCGATGCGTCAGAGCTATGCGGCGAACAGGATGGTTTTCCCTCTCGGTAGTACCAAGTGCCCGTCCAGAGACAGATCTTTGAGCCGTGACCTCCTGAGATGGTCTTGGGAGGATAGTTTCTCTGTCGAAGTTAAACGCTTTGCGACGTCCTGTTTGGTTAGCGCAATCTATTTAGGACGGCCGCGGCTCGCGGGGTGACGGAGACTCGGTCGGGGCGGTGACGGTGACTTGGTCGGTGGCAGTGACAGAGGGAAGACAGCGCACACAGCACCGCGAGTAATCAGTCGGCGCTTGGCGTACTGCGAGGACGCACAGCGTTGACATTCCGGCGCCTGGGTCTGGCGGCGAGCGAAACTGGAGTGCGGAAGCGGTCACCTGTCAACATAGGCTCTTTCCAGAATGAGATTTTCACTCTGCAGCGGAGCGTGCGCTGATATGAAACTTCCTGGCAGATTAAAACAGTGTGCCGGACCGAGACTTGAACACGGGACCTTTGCATTTCGCGGGCAAGTGCTCTACCACCTGAGCTACCCAAGCACGATCACAGTTTTAATCTGCCAGGAAGTTTCATATCAGTGCACACTCCGCTGCAGAGTGAAAAATCTCATTCTGGAAACATCCTTCAAGGCTGTGGCTAAGCCATGTCTTAGCAATATCCTTTCTTTCAGGAGTGCTAGTTCTGCAAGGTTTGCAGGCACCATTCTGTTAAGTTTGGAACATAGGAGACGAGGTACTGGCAGAAGTAAAGCTGTGAGGACGGGGTGTGAGTCGTGCTTGGGTAGCTCAGATGGTAGAGTGAAAGGCAAAGGTCCCGAGTTCGAGTCTCCGTCCGGCAAACAGTTTTAATCTGCCAGGAAGTTTCAAAATAGACTCTGTTCAAGAGTCGTCGTCTCGAATCCTAAGGAGAGCGCGAGTGTTTACCCTGGTGTATATGAAAAACAATTAAAATCGCTCAAAAGAGGAAAGGCCTCTGGACCTCTTGGGATAAGAGTTCGATTTTACACAGAGTACGCGAAGGAACTTGTCCCCCTTCTTGCAGCCGTTTACCGTAGCCCTCTAGAAGAGCGTAGGGCTCCAAAAGATTGGAAAATGGCACAGGTCATCCCCGTTTTCAAGAAGGGACGTCGAACAGATGTGCAGAACTATAGACCTATATCTCTAACGACGATCAGTTGTAGAATTTTGGAACACGTTCGACACAGTTCTCTACAGTCGTTTAATGAACAAAGTAAGAGCATATGGACTATCGGAGCAATTTTGTGATTGGATTGAAGAGTTCGTAGATAACAGATCGCAGCAGGTCATTCTCAATGAGAGAAGTCTTCCGAAGTAAGAGTGATTTCAGGTGTGCCGCAGGGGAGTGTCGTAGGACCGTTGCCATTCACAATATGTATAAAAGACCGTGTCGATAACATTGAAAGTTCACTGAGGCTTTTTGCAGATGATGCTGTGATGTATCGAGAGGTTGTAACAATGGAAAATTATACTGAAATGCAGGAGGATCCGCAATGAATTGATGCATGGTGCAGGAAATGGCAATTGAATCTCAATGTAGACGAGTGTAATGTGCTGCGAATACATAGAAAGAAAGATCCTTTATCATTTAGCTACAGTATGGCAGGTCAGCAACTGAAAGCAGTTAATTCCATAAATTATCTGGGAGTAGGCATTAGGAGTGATCTAAAATGGAATGACCATATAAAATTAATCGTCGGTAAAGTAGACGCCAGACTGAGACTCGTTGGAAGAATCCTAAGGAAATGCAAACCGAAAGCAAAGGAAAGTAGGTTACAGTTCACTTGTTCGCCCACTGCTTGAATACTGCTGACTGGTGTGGGGTCCATACCACATAGGGTTGATGGAAGAGATAGAGAAGATCCAACGGAGAGCAGTGCGTTTCGTTACAGGATCATTTAGTAATCGCGAAAGCGTTACGGAGATGATAAATGAACTCCAGTGGAAGACTGCAAGAGAGACGCTCAGTAGCTCGGTACGGGCTTTTGTTGAAGTTCCGAGCACATACCTTCACCGAGGAGTCAAGCAGTATATTGCACCCTCCTACGTATATTTCGTGAAGAGACCATGAAGAAAAATCAGAGAGATTGGAGCTCACACAGAGGCATAACGACAATCTTTTTTTCCACGAACGATACGCGACTGGTTCAAATGGCTCTGAGCACTATGGGACTTAACATCTATGGCCATCAGTCCTCTAGAACTTAGAACTACTTAAACCTAACTAACCTAAGGACATCACACAACACCCAGTCATCACGAGGCAGAGAAAATCCCTGACCCCGCCGGGAATCGAACCCGGGAACCCGAGCGCGGGAAGCGAAATACGAGACTGGAATAGAAAGAACCGATAGAGGTACTCAAGACACCCTCAGCCACACACCTTCAGTTGGCTTGCATAGTATGGATGTAGATGTAGATGTAGAACTGCGACCTCCTGGATCAACTTTAAATGGTGAGCCATTTTGTGGTGGAAATTTTGAATGCGATTCCTCCCTGTAGCCACTTTCATTTTCGCTAGTCATTCCTTAATACATTTATACGTGGGTCTTGGATACTCGGTATTGAAAGTACATGTAAATGTGCTGTGTCCTGGTTCCGCTACATTTATTGTGAATTAAAAAGCGTGGCCGTTTTTCGGCGATTCCTTTTCTATTATTACTGATAATATGTTAAGTGGTCAATTTTATGAATCAAAGTTTATTGCCTGTACAAAACTTAAACGGCTAATTTAAATTGGAAATGCAAACTTGTTGGCAACTATAATACTGTCAATTTTTCGCCGTCAAACGATGCTTTGGTATTTAAGCTTGTTAAAAAAAATGGTTCAAATGGCTCTGAGGTCATCAGTCCCCTAGAACTTAGAACTACTTAAACCTAACTAACCTACGGACATCACAACATCCATGCCCAAGGCAGGATTCGAACCTGCGACCGTAGCGGTCGCGCGGTTCCAGACTGTAGCGTCTAGAACCGCTCGGCCACCCCGGCCGGCATTCAAGTTTATGTGCAGATTGTCTGGTCATTATCAGATTGAGGTACTTGTGGTTTATGAGTTTATCAAGTGAAATTTCATGCCATTGGAGATTGTGTAATGAACTACTGCTTTAATAGTAAGTGCGGTTGTCACACTATAACGTTTAACATCTCGGCCTGCATTTGGCGCTACCCAGTGCTTGGCTGTTTGTTTTAGTATTTTAGTGAACTGTGTATTGACACTGGATTTGTGTGTTCTAGAAGCCGTTAGTGGCGTGCGTACACCGTCCTGCCTGTTGTTGTCACTCGAGGTCTCGAGTACGGAATTCAGACGCGCGGTCGATGTGAACGCCAAACGGCGAGAATGTGCTGATTGCTGTATAGATCTTTCAGGCAATCATAATATCATATTGCCGAACGTTTTCCATATTAGTTACTTCATCTATTTATGAGATCTTGCTATTTGTGTATTTTTGAAACTTAACAGTTTTTACAAATTGTTATTTTTCGTATTCACAAGGCCTGACAAATGACTTAATTTCACAACTAGTGAGCTCATATCTGCAGTTTTGTTAAATTAATATTTGTGTAGAGTAATTTTTTATTAATTTAGAGTTGAGACCGCGTAAGGTGTCAGGCAAATCCAACACCTTCCATGAGAACCTTGACATGATAAGCAAATCCAGTAGCATGTCACATAGCTCCGAATAAATCGTGACAATAAATTAACCAAAGTAATACGAGTAACGAGTGTGCAAATGGAATACTACAGACTAACACAAGAATGCCTAAATGCATGTCGTACCTTCCCACCGTGAGACAGACGCAGTTCCGAGGGGAGAAACGAGAACAGAAGAAGAGAGCAGAACCGTGTTAAGCTGGAAGGCCCTACGATAAGGGACGGACTGAACACCCACGTCGCCAGCCTACCTCTAAGACTACCACCCACACGTTTTAGCGTGAGACTTTTTCGCGTCTCTGTTACGTCAAGGACCACCCCCAACCCAGCCCATGTTAAAAGCTAGAGCCCTCCAGAAAAACAGTATAGATCTTACGATAACACAAAAAGGGCCACTACCACCCGCAAGTTTTAGCGTGAGACTTTTTCGCGTGTCTGTTACATTAGGACCACCCACCAGCCCATGTTAAAAGATAGAGCCCTCCAGAAGAACAGTATAGATCTTACGATAACGCTAAAAGGACCACACCAGCTGCAGGTTTTAGTGTGCGACTTTTTCGCGTCTCTGTTACGTTGCAAACTTTAAAAAAATTGCCCCACCACGAAAATTATAACGTTTCTCATTGGATAGACAGAATTTTTGTAGGCGGGGCTTAAGGTTAACATTGAGACCCTGATTGGTCAGATGAAAACATAGCCAGATAGTTTTTTTAAACCAACTTCGGTAAATTGTAGTAAGGAGAAGTTAGAGTGGAGTTGCTTCCGAGATGGCGAGGTGAGCGGAGCTGTGCTGCCCGCTGTCGCCCTGACGCTGCCTAAACACCGACAAGGTAATGAACGCACGCGTTGCCGCATTTTTGAGCGCATAAGGCTTCACTCAGAACTGCAGAAGTCTCATCTCTTACACCTCCTTTTTGCATAATACTAGTGTTTATCGTTGATTAAAACTCATGGTGTTCACATTTGCCCCTTGAAGTAAAGATCTGAAACGCGATGATTTTTTTTGTTATATAGTTATTGAGTAGCCACATTAGCCACTGTAATTTACGACAAGTTACATAAGTTATTAAAGATAATTGAGGGTCACTGTTGACCATTTTGATAGTTTTTCTCTTTTCTGAAACTTAATTTAAACCTAGATTATAGATGTGATATGGCATAGGTCATCCTTCGATCCACTGTAGAACTTGGAAACCCATTCAGGGAATATTCCTTTTATCAATGGTGCAATTTATAAACGATGTTTTGTGACTAGAATAAAATTTCCAATGGTAAACGTAACTGGTTTTTCGACGTTATTTTACCAGATAACTAAAAGTAGGAAAGCCTTGAACCCCTTCCACTAAATTTAGTTAGTATTAACATTCTTTTACAGGGAGTGCAGTGGAGCTGACGCTGAGAACATTAAGTATTTGGTTATATCATCGCTAGTCTCACTGAACTCTTCTGAATTGTACATGTCATGTGTGGTCTGGCGTCTCCTTACCAGCAACAGGTCCCAGGTTCAAACTAGTTAATTCCCTATAAAACACGCTCAGAGCGTCGTTGCGCGAAAGTGGTAGGGAGACACGATATAGAACAATCAGACACCACCATGAATGTTTCGAACCGTAAGGCTGTTTCTCTTTTAAAATTTGTGAATTATTCTCATTACTTTTATACAATTGAATAATAGGTGTAGATCACCGCAACTTGCAGATGCTAATTAATCATTATGTTGTTACCAGTACTCTATTTAAATTAATGTGGAGAAAATATACGCATCAAAAAAGGTTTTCATCACCTCAGTTCCGAGAGTTCCGGAACCAGTACAGAAAATTAGAACAGAGATCAACATATACATCATTTCGGCCCTTTTTATAGTTCATGAAAACCACACATTGCATGTTGTACCACCATACAGTGAGACGTACAGAGGTGGTGGTCCAGATTGCTGTGCACACCGGTACCTGTAATACACAGTTGTACGTCCTCTTGCACTGATGCATGCCTGTCTTCGTCGTGGCATTCTATCCACAAGTTCATCAAGGTACTGTTGGTCCAGATCGTCCCACTTCTCAACGTCTATTCGGCGTAGATTCCTCGGAGTGGTTGGTGGTTCACGCTGTCGATAAACAGCCCTTTTCACTCTATCCCAGGCATGTCCGATATGGTTCATGTCTGGAGAACATGCTGGCAACTCTAGTCGAGCGATGTCGTTATCCTGAAGGAAGTCATTCACAATGTGTGCAATATGGCGGTGCGAATTGTCGTCCACGAACACGAATGCTTCGCCAATAAGCTGCCGATAAGGTTGCACTATAGGTCGGAGGATGGCATTCACGTAACGTACAGCCATTATGGCGCCTTCCATGACCACCCGCGGCGGGCGTCGGTCCCACATCGCGCCACCCCAAAACATCAGGCAACCTCTACCTAACCAGTGTGTTTAAGGCGTTCAGCCTGACCACGTTGCCTCCAAATACGTGTCCGACGATTGCCTGATTCAAGGCATATGTGATATTCATTGGTGAAGAGAACGTGATGCCAGTCCTGAGCGGTCCATTCGGCATGTTGTTGGACCCAAGTGTACAGCGCTGCATGGTGTTGTGGTAACAAGGATGGACGTCGCCATGGACGTCGGGAGTGAAGTTACGCATCATGCAGCCTATTGCACACATTCCTAACACGATGTCCTGATGCTGCACAACAAGCGTTATTAAAAAAAAATGGTGGCGTTGCTGTTAGGTTCAAATGGCTCTGATCACTATGGGACTTAACATCTGTGGTCATCAGTCCCCTAGAACTTAGAACTACTTAAACCTAACTAACCTAAGACATCACACACATCCTTGCCCGAGGCAGGATTCGAACCTGCGACCGTAGCGGTCACGCGGTTCCAGACTGAAGCGCCTAGAACCGCACGGCCACACCGGCCGGCTTGCTGTCAGGGTTCCTCCGAGCCGTAATCGGTAGGTAGCGGTCATCCACTGCAGTAGTAGCCCTTGAGCGGCCTGAGCGAGGCATGTCATCGACAATTCCTGCCTCTCTGTATCTTCTCCATGTGCGGAAAACATTGCTTTGATTCACTCCGTGACGCTGAACACTTCCATTGTTGAGAGCTCTGCTGGCGCAAAGTAACAATGCGGACGCGATCGAACAACGTTATTGATCGTCTAGGCATTGTGGAACTACAGGCAACACGAGCCGTGTACCTCCTTCCTGATGGAATGACTGGATGTGATCGGCTGTCGGACGCCCTCTGTCTAAGAGGTGCTGCTCATGTGTGGTTGTTTACATCTTTGGGCGGGTTTAGTGACATCATCTGAACAGTCAAAGGGACTATAACTGCGATACAGTATCCACAGTCAATACCTGTCTTGAGGAGTTCTGGGAACCGGGATAACGCAAAACTTTTCTTGATGTGTGTAAATTTTGGTATCCTCAAATGGGGTCAGTATTCCACTCCAGCAGCCAATGCGCCCTGCTTACCAATCCTATACCCTACCAGTTTTCTTGGGACGGCACATTCCCGTGACAAGTCCCTTGACAAGTCTCTCTGCAGTATTGGAGAAGGAACATCCATTTCCTCGTAGCCCTATTACACGACCTCGTTCAAAATGAACGAGATGGTGCTAATGGCGCCTTAAAGGCATTCTTAACTAACATAATCTCACCAGGTCCAATATAAATTCTATACAACGCGCGCGACCGTACAGTGTGTGTTTAAAAGAAACCTGTTTTGCATCCTGACAGTGGCGCTACTGGATCCACCCTTACGTGACTGGAGCGAAAAGTGAATAGACGTAAAGCTTTCGTTAATGTCGCACAGATCCCTTTCCGTCAGTGTATACAGGGTGTTACAAACAGGTACGGCCAAACTTTCAGGAAACATTCCTCACACACAAATAAAGAAAAGATGTTATGTGGACATGTGTCCGGAAACGCTTAATTCCCATGTTAGAGCTCATTGTAGTTTCGTCAGTATGTACTGTACTTCCTCGATTCACCGCCAGTTGGCCCAATTGAAGGAATGTAATGTTGACCTCGGTGCTTGTGTGGACATGCGACTCATTGCTCTACAGTACTAGCATCAAGCACATCGGTACGTAGCATCAACAGGTTAGTGTTCATCACGAACGTGGTTTTGCAGTCAGTGCAATGTTAAAAAATGCGGAGTTGGCAGATGCCCATTTGATGTATGGTTTAGCACGGGGCAATAGCCGTGGCGCGGTACGTTTGTACCGAGACAGATTTCCAGAACGAAGGTGTCCCGACAAGAAGACGTTCGAAGCAATTAATCGGCGTCTTAGGGAGCACGGAACATTCCATCCTATGACTCGCGACTGGGTAAGACCTAGAACGACGAGGACACTTGCAATGGACGAGGCAATTCTTCGTGCAGTTGACGATAACCCTACTGTCATCGTCAGAGAAGTTGCTGCTGTACAAGGTAACGTTGACCACGTCACTGTATGGAGAGTGCTACGGGAGAACCGGTTATTTCCGTACCATGTACAGAGTGTGCAGGCACTATCAGCAGCTCATTGGCCTCCACGGGTACACTTCTGCGAATGGTTCATCCAACAATGTGTCAATCCTCATTTCAGTGTATATGTTCTCTTTACGGATGAGGCTTCATTCCAACGTGATCAAATTGTAAATTTTTTACAATCAAGATGTGTGGGCTGACGAGAATCCACACGCAATTGTGCAATCACGTCATCAACACAGATTTTCTGTGAACGTTTGGGCAGGTATTGCTGGTGATGTCTTTATTGGACCCCATGTTCTTCTACCTACGCTCAAAGCAGCACGTTATCATGATTTCATACTGGCTACTCTACCTGTTCTGCTAGAACATGTGTCTTTACAAGTACGACACAACATGTGGTTCACGCACGATGGAGCTCCTGCACATTTCAGTCGAAGTGTTCGTACGCTTCTCAACAACAGATTCGGTGACCGATGGATTGGTAGAGGCGGACCAATTCCATGGCCTCCACGCTCTCCTGACCTCAACCCTCTTGATTTTCATTTACGGGGCCATTTGAAAGTTCTTGTCTACGCAGCCCCGGTATCAAATGTAGAGACTCTTCGTGCTCGTATTGTGGATGGCTGTGATACAATACGCCATTCTCCAGGGCTGCATCAGCGTATCAGAGATTCCATGCGACGGAGGGTGGATGCGTGTATCCTCGCTAACGGAGGACATTTTGAACATTTCCTGTAACAAAGTGTTTGAAGTCACGCTGGTACGTTCTGTTGCTGTGTGTTTCCGTTTCATGATTAATGTGATTTGAAGAGAAGTAATAAAATGAGCTCTAACATGGAAAGTAAGCGTTTCCGGACACATGTCCACATAACATATTTTCTTTCTTTGTGTGTTTCCTGAATGTTTGGCCGTACCTTTTTTAACACCCTGTATAGTGTGGAGTGATGTGGACTAGACGATAACTGGGTAGACTACTGACCATTGTTCACTCGCTACTGTGGAAGTAGTAATTTACTTCAGACATATTCGAAGCCATCCAGTGTAGCCTACTTTTCTTCTTTTACTGGTAACAGCAGTCGAAGCTCAATGATTTTAATGGATATTCAGGTCAGAATTTCAATGTTACCACGACAGTCACTGATCAATAGGGGCCGATGAGATGTATCACAGCATCTTCTAGAAATTGCAACAGGACAAGTTGCGAATGCAAGTAGGAGTCTTCGTTGGGCCTTATTCGATCTGTTTCCGAATTAATACCCCAGAGCGAAAAGTAGGACGTAACTATTTCAGTAAGACGCAGAACCTGATCCACTTCTGCCTGAAAAGTAGTCTATACGACTGCAGTAGCTGACACTGAACAACTGATGTAATAAGAAACCAAGTCTTGTAAAAGGATAAATGTGAATGACGTGCCACAACATTTTGATGTTCAGCTCTAAGCTAAATAGGGGACTGATTAGTGCATTCGGTAGTAATCACAGATATTTATGTTCCATGAAGCTCAAGATTTTCAGTAATGAGTCAACTGTTACGGCTGGTATCAACGAAATGGATATGCTACATCCAGAACCCGCTACACACTACGACACAACGATTCGTACCTGATGTGAAGACCATTTTCGTCTTTACACACTACTGCGAAGTGTGGAGGTGTTTAGAAACAATTGTTCCTTAAGATTCTGGTTGTTACTTGTGTAACCAGCTATATAACATACAATGTGGTTACGAATAACGTTGAGGCGTATCATTTTGTATCGAACCTGTGTAAGTCTGATGGTGGCGTGCAGATAGCTTCATACGCGTACAAGAGTCTTCATACTAGCACGACAGTTGTTTAAAGAGGGAGCTATTTTGATATTTGTGGATTTTATGAGTGTGCCCTTTTAACATATTTCTCATGAAAGCCATTAACGTTTGATGAGTCAAATGTAAAAGACGCAGGATTGCGTGGTTTAATTCTGATATGGGATTGGCCATGATGTCCCTCAGTCAATCACACGACAGTACATTCGCGTGTATTTTCTAGGTTTACCGTTTTCGGATGCATGTTTTTAGGAGCTGTGATAGATGTGATAATTTTGCGGATGTATTAGTTGAACTTAACTGCAGAAAGCCGAAAAGTTAACGCGAATGTGTGTGAAAGACGTGAAAGCAAAATTTCGGTTTTTTGTGTTGACACTGTGACCTTTCAATAGCCAAAACCCGCGTGGCGCTTTGTGCAGGTCGGGACCGAGAAGTAAACGTTCAAAGGGATCGAGCTGTGAAATGTTCGAGCGACTATTCTGTCACAGACAATGTTTCTGTAATCTTTCTTATAACAGGTTTCCTGTATACGATAAGCTAGCTAATGAGTGACTGTGATCTACATGTAGCTGTTTCAGATTAACAAGGGCCTGGCACAGAAAATGTTCGACTGCTGCCCTGGATAGCACATTCTCCAGATCTCTCACCAACTGAAAACGTCTGGTCATTGGTGGCGCAGCAACTGGCTCGTCACAATGCACCAGTCACTACTCTTGATGAACTGTGGTATCGTGTTGAAGCTGCATGGGCAGCTGTACCTGTACACGCCATCCAAGCTCTGTTTGACTGAATGCCTAGGCGTATCAAGGTCGTTAATACGGCCACAAGTGGTTGTTCTGAGTACTGATTTCTCAGGATTATGCACCCAAATTGCCTGAAAACGTAATCACATGTCAGGTCTTGTACCAAACAAGTAACACTGTAGTGAAGTGATCACTCACAAACTGTCTACCCCTCAATAGCTCAGTTAACCTGCACACTAAAATCTTTAACGCGACCTGTAGATACAATTAGTGCGGCTGCTTCTGTTACAGCTTGTTCCGTCGAGCAACAATGATATGGCAGGAAAGGCGTGTGTTCGAGCTGCAGAAGACGAGAAGAACACTGCACGGTGAGTGGACATTCCTTCTGGGCGAAAAATAAACCGCACTGTCGCAATTTCAGATGTAGATAACGCTTAACTCTTGCTTGGAGGTTGTATGAATTGAATTATATGACTTTGGAAACACAAGCACAGGTGGGGTTGTCAAAAAATCTTTGCCTATAAACGGTAGCATCAACCGTGCTGTACTTAGCTTTAATTCCTCCTGCTATCGCTTGGTGGTCTTCTCTGTACCTACATTCCCAGCACTGTTTTGAGTATTCAAAACTTTTGGTAACATTTTCTGGAAGTAGCGATCTCGTAATCTACACTCCTGGAAATGAAAAAAAGAACACATTGACACCGGTGTGTCAGACCCACCATACTTGCTCCGGACACTGCGAGAGGGCTCTACTAGCAATGATCACACGCACGGCACAGCGGACACACCAGGAACCGCGGTGTTGGCCGTCGAATGGCGCTAGCTGCGCAGCATTTGTGCACCGCCGCCGTCAGTGTCAGCCAGTTTGCCGTGGCATACGGAGCTCCATCGCAGTCTTTAACACTGGTAGCATGCCGCGACAGCGTGGACATGAACCATATGTGCAGTTGACGGACTTTGAGCGAGGGCGTATAGTGGGCATGCGGGAGGCCGGGTGGACGTACCGCAGAATTGCTCAACATGTGGGGCGTGAGGTCTCCACAGTACATCGATGTTGTCGCTAGTGGTCGGCGGCAGGTGCACGCGCCCGTCGACCTGGGACCGGACCGCAGCGACGCACGGATGCACGCCAAGACCGTAGGATCCTACGCAGTGCCGTAGGGGACCGCACCGCCACTTCCCAGCAAATTAGGGACACTGTTGCTCCTGGGGTATCGGCGAGGACCATTCGCAACCGTCTCCATGAAGCTGGGCTACGGTCCCGCACACCGTTAGGCCGTCTTCCGCTCACGCCCCAACATCGTGCAGCCCGCCTCCAGTGGTGTCGCGACAGGCGTGAATGGAGGGACGAATGGTGACGTGTCGTCTTCAGCGATGAGAGTCGCTTCTGCCTTGGTGCCAATGATGGTCGTATGCGTGTTTGGCGCCGTGCAGGTGAGCGCACAATCAGGACTGCATACGACCGAGGCACACAGGGCCAACACCCGGCATCATGGTGTGGGGAGCGATCTCCTACACTGGCCGTACACCTCTGGTGATCGTCGAGGGGACACTGAATAGTGCACGGTACATCCAAACCGTCATCGAACCCATCGTTCTACCATTCCTAGACCGGCAAGAGAACTTGCTGTTCCAACAGGACAATGCACGTCAGCATGTATCCCGTGCCACCCAACATGCTCTAGAAGGTGTAAGTCAACTACCCTGGCCAGCAAGATCTCCGGATCTGTTCCCCATTGAGCATGTTTGGGACTGGATGAAGCGTCGTCTCACGCGGTCTGCACGTCCAGCACGAATGCTGGTCCAACTGAGGCGCCAGGTGGAAATGGCATGGCAAGCCGTTCCACAGGACTACATCCAGCATCTCTACGATCGTCTCCATGGGAGAATAGCAGCCTGCATTGCTGCGAAAGCTGGATATACACTGTACTAGTGCCGACATTGTGCATGCTCTGTTGCCTGTGTCTATGTGCCTGTGGTTCTGTCAGTGTGATCATGTGATGTATCTGACCCCAGGAATGTGTCAATAAAGTTTCCCCTTCCTGGGACAATGAATTCACGGTGTTCTTATTTCAATTTCCAGGAGTGTATATAAAATCATTAAAAAAAACAGTCTAGATCGCGGAGTTATTTTACTAAAATGCCTGGTTTCTGCCTAGGCTTAAGCCATCTTCAGACAGCACAATCAGTTGAAGTTGACGGTGGGTAAAACAGTCAGTTGGCGTCAGTCGTCATCCGTTCAACAAACTCCACATTAACGAATCGACACTGTCCCTTTGCGGTAAAAATTCCGACGGTTTTGGTCAGTACTAGGGATGCTCAGCATTTGCACCACGTAATTTTTCTCTGGCCTTCTATTTTGACGTATTTACTGCTATAGGTGATACGAAGAAAGTGTATTTGGAGTTCAGTCAGTTAATTACCAGATTTTGACGACTCAGAGAACGCACTTCAACCTTCCAGAAATTGTTGCTGTCTTTTTCGATGAATATCACGAAGAGTAATGCCAGCTAAAACGTGGTCATTATCAGTAGGTGTCTTACGGTATAAATAAAAGTCCCGCCTACTTGCTTGGCAAAAGCAGATTTGCCGCACGCAGACAAGTATAGTGCAGGTGGTGCAATGAAGTATTCTGGCTGATAATCTGAGTGTCATCGGCTCGCCCTCCAACCACATCCTGTGCTTTTGGGAATGATATTACTTCATTTCTGCTGCTCTATGATGTTAAGGTAGTTTATGAATCTTCAACACAACACCTCTTTACAGATAACACATGTGTATTTAGTTATAAAGTCCTTAGAATTAACTTTGATTTTATGTAAGTTTGCTTTGTTTCAGAGATGGAAGGAACAGACTTTTTGTAGGTTAGTCTTGTTGGATCTATGGATTTATGTACTGTGTCAGTTAGTTATAATGCGAAGAGCAGAGTTTCGTCAAGACATTTGTGAGGCTCATGTAATGATTACGTTCTGGTTTAGGAACTGATTTAGTGATTTAAGCACATCGTCGTTATACAGCTCTTACGTTTATTCAGTGAAAATGTTATGTTTGACGCACAGCTACAGTCCTCACGGCTGTAGCGCCGCATATATTTTTAGGTGGTATTGGGCGAAACAGAAACGCTGCGATGACTGTTACAAAAGATTACGGGCATACACTGATGGGCTAAAACATTATGACTACCTGCTTAATGTCGGCCGGTGGGACCGAGCGGTTCTAGGCGCTTCAGTCTGGAACCGCGCGACCGCTGCGGTCGCAGGTTCGAATCCTGCCTCGGGCATGGATGTGTGTGATGTCCTTAGGTTTAAGTACTTCTAAGTTCTAGGGGACTGATGACCTCAGATGTTAAGTCCCATAGTGTTCAGAGCCATTTGAACCATTTTTCAACTACCTGCTTAATAGCTTGTTTGTCCAACATTGGAACAAAATGCATCACCGAGACTGCATTCAGGGATTCGACAGTTTGTTAGTAGATTTGTGGAGGTATGTGGAATTATATGTCTACAAACAAGTCATGTAATTTACGCAAACATCGAGCCGCTGAGTTGTGTAGGCGGTTATGGCGCTCGGTAGGGACCCAGATGGGTTCCATAGTATACTACTGACCATCACAATTGCTACACCAAGAAGAAATGCAGATGATAGACGGGTATACATTAGACAAATACATTATACAAGAACTGACATGTGATTACGTTTTCAGGCAATTTGGGTGCATAATCCTGAGAAATCAGTACCCAGAACAACCACCTCTGGCCGTAATAACGGCCTTGATACGCCTAGGCATTGAGTCAAACAGAGCTTGGATGGCGTGTACAGGTACAGCTACCCATGCAGCTTCAACACGATACCACAGTTCATCAAGAGTAGTGACTGGTGCATTGTGACGAGCCAGTTGCTTGGCCACCAATGACCAGACGTTTTCAGTTGGTGAGAGATCTGGAGAATGTGCTATCCAGGGCAGCAGTCGAACATTTTCTGTATCCAGAAAGGACCGTACAGGACCTGCAACATGCGGTCGTGCATTATCCTGCTGAAATGTAGGGTTTCGCAGGGATCGAATGAAGGGTAGAGCAACGGGTCGTAACACATCTGAAATGTAACGTCCGCTGTTCAAAGTGCCTTCAGTGCGTACAAGAGGTGACCGAGACGTGTAACCAATGGCACCCCATACCATCACGCCAGTATGGCGATGACGAATACACGCTTCCAATGTGCGTTCACTGCGATGTCGCCAAACACGGATGTGACGTTCATGACGCTGTAAACAGAACCTGGATTCATCCGAAAAAAATGACGTTTCGCCATTCGTGCACCCAGGTTCGTCGTTGAGTACACTATCGCAGGTGCTCCTGTCTGTAATGCAGCGTCAAGGGTAACCGCAATCATGGTCTCCGAGCTGATAGTCCATGCTGCTGCAAACGTCGTCGAACTGTTCGTGCAGATGGTTGTTGTCTTGCAAACGTCCCCATCTGTTGACTCGGGGATCGAGACGTGGCTGCACGATCCGTTAGAGCCATGCGGATAAGATGCCTGTCATCTCGACTGCTAGTGATACGAGGCCGTTGGGATCCAGCACGGCGTTCCGCATTACCCTCCTGAACCCACCGATTCCATATTCTTCTAACAGTCATTGGATCTCGACCAACGCGAGCAGCAATGTCGTGATACAATAAACCGCAATCGCGATAGGCTACAATCTCACCTTTATCAAAGTGGAAACGTGATGGCACGCAATTCTCCTCCTTACACGAGGCATCACAACAACGTTTCACCAGGCAACGCCGCCCTGTTTGTGTATGAGAAATCGGTTGGAAACTTTCCTCATGACAGCACGTTGTAGCTGTCGCCACCGGCGCCAACCTTGTGTAAATGCTCTGTAAAGCTAATCATTTGCATATCACCGCATCTTCTTCCTGTCGGTTAAATTTCGCGTCTGTAGCACGTCATCTTCGTGGTGTAGCAATTTTAATGGCCAGTAGTGTATTTACATCTGACGAAATTGATCGTCGAGACATCAATGTGGGTTCACTATAATGTTGCTCAAATCACTGTAGCACGGTTGTGGCTCCGGCACATGGACAATTCTAATGCCGAAAGATAACATCACCGTCGGAGGAGACATCAAATATCAAGGGATGCAGGTAGTTTTCAGCGGTCAGCATGTGTTAGATTACTACCACAGGCACCATGCAAGAGAAGGAGAATGTCTCCCATAGCATAATATTGCTCCTACCAGCATGCGTCCATGGCGCGCTGGACGTTTCGAGCCACTGTTCACCTAATGAAAGCCATTGTTTAGATGATTATCGTCGTAACGGAGCAAAAATATGATTCAACCGAAGAGCCAACACGTTTCCACTGACCGACGGCCGAATCCTGGTGGTCCCGTTCCCACTGCTATCGTAATTGGCGATACCATTGTATCAACATGTAAACACGTAGAGGTGGTCTGCTGCGGAGCTCCATCTTCAACACTGTAGGTAAACGATGTGCGCCACGCAGAGTGACCGCGCGGTTAGAGCCACCATGTCACTGACTGCGCGGCCCCTCCCGGCGGAGGTTCGAGTCCTCCCACGGGCATACATGTGTGTGTTTTTCTTAGCATAAGTTAGTTTAAGTAGTGTGTAAGTCTAGGGCCGATGACGTATGCAGTTTCGTCCCTTAGAAATTCACACACATTTGAACATTTGAACGATGTGCTCCGAAACATTTGTGCGTTCACTAGCATTGCGCTCTTTCGGCGGGGATGTTACAGATCACCATCTCTCCTACTTTACGCAGTAGACAAACCTCCGAACCCTACGTTCTGTGAAGAGTCGTGGACGTCCAACCATTTAGCGCCTAGTGGTAGTTTCACTGTCCTTGTACCACTTTCTGTAGATGCCCAAGGCGGTAGCACGTCAACATTCGACCAGCTTCGCCGTTTTCGAGATACTCGTTCACAGGCTCTGCGTAAAAATTATCTGCCCTTTTAGAAGGTCATTTATCTCAATACATTTCCGCATTGGCAACCCATGACTTCGACAGTGTGATCCAACGTCCATGTCTACTCTGCTTACATACTTTTGTTACTGCGTCACGTGTCTCCAGCGCCACCAGAGGGAATCCGCCGTTGTGGTGGGCTGTGGTCTCACTGTTTTGGCTAATCAGTGTATGTGAGCGTAGAGTGGACCAAAACACCATGTCAGATGGAGCAATACCGCCAGTCGATTTCCTTTTAGCAAGTCGAGGTAGGTAGGGGCTAGCTACTCAGTAACGTTTGTACAGTTGACTGCTGTGTTGGTATGGGCCATTTTTGGTGTACGTAGTTGGACGAAATGCTTCGGCACACCAGGTAATACTGAACCAGTGTAAATACTTGTGTTCTGCTTCATACACAACGAAAAGGGGTGGTGGGCTACATAGTGGTGCAGCAGCTGTCATCGAGGAGAATCTGCTCAGGAGCAGAAATGATTACCGAACACGTAAATACAGTAAACGGAAGTATATAATCTTTACGAAAGAAAAAGACAAATGTAAAGTCCAGCGATCACAAGAAGTAAACTAATGAGCACCATGAAGTGTGAGGCCCCCCACTACTAATGCACGAGCGAACTGTTGAAGACTAAGACTGAAGACTGTCGAAGACTGTGGCTGAGACTGAGCCATGTAGCTGATGATGGGCACCCTATATCGCAACGTGAGAAGGCGCTCGTAGTCGAAGCCACTGAAGGCGATGCCTAGCAGGCGACCATAACTGGATCAGCTGGGTATCCGCGCTGTCGCTTTCGGTGCCTGTCAAACGTACGTTTCCGTTCCCAACTATGCGCACTGGTGAGCGTGGTACTGCTGCAAACTGGCAACACTATGTGTGAAAAGAAGACTATACTTATCGTCGAGGCCGCGTGGTCATGCAAGCAGCCACCTTGAGAAGTGTCATCCACAAACTGCTGCCCTCCTGCTGGAGCAACGTCCGCCGCTGTGGAATTAGCGCCATCCAGCCGGTGGGATACATCGGTATCACTTAAGCCGTAGTCAGCCCTCTGATCTGAAGGGCAGCTGGTCGAGATCAGGGCGGTGCAGCCGCTCAACAACCCCTGCCTTGGTGGGCATATTGACGCTATTCGTCCTCGCAAGGGCAGCATTGCAGAGGGTTGCCTTCCTGCCCAAGAATCACGGTAGGTTTCCGTGTCTAACGGCGTGCCCTGTCCTGAGCTGCGAGCCACGCCAAGATGGTAGACGCTGTACCAATGTCTCCACATGTCAGCATGCCTGTCCAACTGCTTCACCTTACGAAGCATCTGTACAGTGCGAGAACAAATGCGTATGAAAAGGCCGTGTGGTTCGGGGGCGAGCGGGGGCCAAGATCTTAATGTTTAGTTCCTATCTGAGCAAGGAACAAAAATGGTTGAAATGGTTTTATGCACTATGGGACTTAACATCTGAGTTCATCAGTCCCCTAGACTTACAACTACTTAAACCTAACTAACCTAAGGACATCCATACCCGAGGCAGGATTTGAATGTGCGACCGTAGCAACCTCGCAGTTCCGGATTGAAGAGCCTAGAACCGCTCAACCACAGTGGCCGGCACAGCTAAGAACCTGCGGTAAAGGGTTTTTGGTTTAGTCTGGACCAGCTGCCATTTGTGTAGTCATTCGAACATCTGACTTACTGTCACTATGTTAGAGTGTAGTCTAATAAGAAAGGTTAGAACGAAGAACTGGAGCTGGTGCTCAGACAAACTGGGCGTATTTAATTTCTTTTCCAAAAGATTTTAATTGGACTAACATTAATACTCAGCTAATAGCACTATGTTTACGTGCACCGTTCGGATTTTAAGTGCAAAAACAATCACCCTCGTTCGGATTTTACTTGGAAAGACAGTCAGCCTTAAATAATTTCGTACTGGAGCGGGACTGATGGTTAAAATCTGGTCCACGTCTGTGTTGGATCTTGATCTTAAACTTTTGGTCCACCGATGTATCGGACCTTGATCTAAGATAAGTTTTAACTGTTTGAAAAGAACGTTGCTTCGTCTGGATTTTAAGAGCAAAAAAACAAGTTTTCCTGGGAGCTCTTTGAAGCGTGCCACTTCTATATTTTAAAAAGTACCAGTCGGCTCAAACTTTGCGCTAAGGCAGACAAATGGATGAAGTCAAAACAAAGTTTTTTTCCCAACAATCTTTATCCTTAATGAGATACGATCGTTTGTAGTCGAGCTGAACGTAACGCGTAAAATTCGTTCCCACGTGATTAGAATGCGCGGAAAACAGTTAAAATGAATCAGATGAATAGAAAGTGCATTTTTACGGTAAAATTAGAAACTCTCGAGCAAAAATCTAGGTTTATTCGGTTTTTACGTGCGAACAACACGTTTTTGGTGAATTTACTTACGTGCGCCGCTTATACGTTTCAAACTTGTGCGAATCCGTTCATAATTTGCAGAAAGGTAGAAAAATGCATCTAATTCATGGTTGTCCTGTTTTTCAGTGAAGGACTTATCCATTGTCACAATATATGCAACATGGTTCCAAAGCTCCTATCATATTTCGAAGATTTAAAGTCGTGCATGAACTATGTTAGCTACTAGAATGGAAAATGCTCCTATCGTAGTGCATAAAGAAGCGAATACGTCCCAGCCAAAGTTGGTGGTGTAAAGAAGGAAACTAACTTTCGATTTATTTTCAAAGACATTTAAATTTTCTTGCTTTCGTATGAATTAAGCCTACTTCCCCAACAGCTTCACAACACATAGTAAACAATATTGGCCTATAGTATCATATTACTGAAGAGCATAAACGCAGCCGGGAAACAGTTTTTCTGGGGGATAAAATATGCTTCGGGGAAATGCGAATATGTCAAGATGTTTTGGCGCGCTGGGTAGCCGCGAGGTCAGGGCACCTTCTCACGGTCCGCGCAGCTCCACCCATCGGAGGTTCGAGTCCTCTCTCGGGCATGGGTGTGTTTGTTGTCCTTAGCGTAAGTTAGTTTGAATTAGATTAAGTAGTAGGTAAGCTTAGGGAGCGATGACCTCAGCAGTTTGGTCCCATAAGACCTTACCACAAATTTCCAATTTTTTTCAAGATGTTTTAATGTAAACATAGTTGGAGCTGCCAGATCAGTTGAAAAGCAAGTTCCCAGTATTTACATTCTTAAATGAGGCCAGGACATATTCGTCCCTTTTTTTTTTTTTGTTCTACGACAGGAGCATTTTGATTTCTGGCGGTGCCACTTTAAATCTTCGAAATTCCTGAGCTAATAGAACTGTGCACAATTCGGCGGACCTAAACCAAGGACTTCAGTCCGAAGGCTGGTTTGAATCAGCTCTCCTTGTTACTTCATCCTTCAGAAGCCTCTACATATTTATTGCAACCTGCATTCATTTAAACTGGCTTAATATTTTAAAGCACAGGTCACTCTTTTCAATTTTTATCCAATATCCGCACACACACTCTTCCCCTCATTACCACTTGTCCTATTATCGCTTTGTTGCGCCATAAATTTGTTTTCTCTCCAATTAGGTACAATAACTCTTCTTTAGTTAACCAATACAGCCCCGTCATCTTCAGTACTTTTCTATAGCACACTGTCGAAAATGTTTGTATTCTTTTCTTTTCTGTGTAGTTCATCATCAACGCTGCACTGCTACAAGGCTACAGATACCTTCAGAGAACAGTTCCAGACACATCAATTCGAGTTTCACAAATACCCATTTTCAGAAATTTTGTTTTTTATTTCGTCCCTGCTTCGGCCATAGGCAGTTATTTTGCTGCCTAAATAGCAAAACGTATCGGCTACTTTTAGTGGCGCGTTTGCTAAACTAATAGTGTCAACGTCGCTTATTTTCATTTTTCATTCGAATAATTTCCATAATATTTATTTTACTTTTGTTTTTTGGCTTTGAAAGATATTGACCATTCTGTTTAACTAATCGTCGAAGTTCTTTGTCGTCTGTGACAGTACACAATGACCGACAAATCCTGGAAATGGAAAAAATAACACATTGACACCGGTGTGTCAGACCCACCATACTTGCTCCGGACACTGCGAGAGGGCTGTACAAGCAATGATCACACACACTGCACAGCGGACACACCAGGAACCGCGGTGTTGGCCGTCGAATGGCGCTAGCTGCGCAGCATTTGTGCACCGCCGCCGTCAGTGTCAGCCAGTTTGCCGTGGCACACGGAGCTCCATCGCAGTCTTTAACACTGGTAGCATGCCGCGACAGCGTGGACGTGAACCGTATGCGCAGTTGACGGACTTTGAGCGAGGGCGTATAGAGGGCCTGCGGGAGGCCGGGTGGACGTACCGCCGAATTGCTCAACACGTGGGGCGTGAGGTCTCCACAGTACATCGATGTTGTCGCCAGTGGTCGGCGGAAGGTGCACGTGAACGTCGACCTGGGACCGGACCGCAGCGACGCACGGATGCACGCCAAGACTGTAGGATCCTACGCAGTGCCGTAGGGGACCGCACGGCCATTTCCCAGCAAATTAGGGACACTGTTGCTCCTGGGGTATCGGCGAGGACCATTCGCAACCGTCTCCATGAAGCTGGGCTACGGTCCCGCACTCCGTTAGGCCCTCTTCCGCTCACGCCCAAACAACGTGCAGCCCGCCTCCAGTGGTGTCTCGACAGGCGTGAATGGAGGGACGAATGGAGACGTGTCGTCTTCAGCGATGAGAGTCGCTTCTGCCTTGGTACCAATGATGGTCGTAAGCGTGTTTGGCGCCGTGCAGGTGAGCGCCACAATCAGGACTGCATACGACCGAGGCACACAGGGCCAACACCAGGCATCATGGTATGGGGAGCGATCTCCTACACTGGCCGTACACCTCTGGTGATCGTCGAGGGGACACTGAATAGTGCACGGTACATCCAAACCGTCATCGAACCCATCGTTCTACCATTCCTAAACCGGCAAGGGAACTTGCTGTTCCAACAGGACAATGCACGTCCGCATGTATCCCGTGCCACCCAACATGCTCTAGAAGGTGTAAGTCAACTACCCTGGCCAGCAAGATCTCCGGATCTGTCCCCCATTGAGCATGTTTGGGACTGGATGAAGCGTCGTCTCACGCGGTCTGCACGTCCAGCACGAATGCTGGTCCAACTGAGGCGCCAGGTGGAAATGGCATGGCTAGCCGTTCCACAGGACTACATCCAGCATCTCTACGATCGTCTCCATGGGAGAATAGCGGCCTGCATTGCTGCGAAAGGTGGATATACACTGTACTAGTGCCGACATTGTGCATGCTCTGTTGCCTGTGTCTATGTGCCTGTGGTTCTGTCAGTGTGATCATGTGATGTATCTGACCCCAGGATGTGTCAACAAAGTTTCCCCTTCCTGGGACAATGAATTCACGGTGTTCTTATTTCAATTTCCAGGAGTGTATATATATTCACTGCTCGAGCTTCTATTTTCTTTCTAGATTTGAGCTTCATTTTCCCTTACTGCTTGCTCAATGTACAGACTCTGTAAAATGTTAGATATATCGAACTCATAGCATCGAATACATTGTCTGTCACTTCAAGAATAAGGCTGCGGTTCTTGAGCAGCTTGAAAACTTTGTCCGATTAGGAGGCACTGACTCTGCCTCGGTGACAAAAAATGTCAAACTGAACTAAAATTTTTCCTTTTCGCCTCCTACCTGTTAACCAGTCTGTATTTTTTAAATATTTTTCCTGCTAACTTCTGGTGTATCCGTAGAACCAGAACAGTAAGGAAATTCTGAGGTTCTTTCGAGGACAATACTCAAGGGATCTATTGCTTTATAGTTCTTTCTCGTTGAAGCTGCGTTCAACAATAACAGTTTTACAGATACTAATAGAATATTTACTGAAACGTAAATTTAATTTTCCCAAGTCAGTATTAATCGAAAGAACATTTTCTTTAGTGAAAAACAAGATAGATGTAAAGATAGATTTTTTTCTGCTCAAAGCTAAAGTCGAACAGCTAATGTGAACGCTGCAAAAATTGTCACTGAAGTGTCTATGAAACCATATTTGACTAACAAATTCTTTCACTAAAGCATTCACAGCTTTGGTGCGGTAGCAATCCAAGATACGCGTAAAATCTCGAAGAACCAATTCAGTGAATATCTGAATATTTACTATGACGAATGTGCTTCAAGGATTAAGTTACTATTACGGCTAATTAAGAAAGCTGTCAGCCTGTGATATAAAAATAAATCTTTACTGCGAACAAATGACAAGTAAGTTGTGAAAAATGAAAGTCTACGTTATTCAGGTCCAGAATTTATTTACAGCATAATCGATTATAATAAACACACTGAAGCGTCTGTGTTTTCCTGTAGCCGTTGCTTCTTACTTCGACTGTTTAGACTATTGTTTGACTGCATCTTCCAAACAGTAGAAGTGACAAATAAGGTACGACATTACCCATAAGCTAAGAAGAAGGGTTCTCATTATCTACAGTGAAAGGAAGTGAAATAAAGCGGATAAAATCCCTGCCTAGGGCCGCCCCAGCTTCGTTAAGAGTAGATGCTTCGTTCAGTGTATCGCCATCCTGATTTCTGTACCTACCGCCTCTAACAAGGCAGACGTAATCCCACAACTGAATGAGGCTTGAAGGACGAACGGTTGAGTTGTTATTTACGCCAGTATTCCACGAACTGCCTCCGGTAACGTTGGTCTCTTAACAGCGGGAGACTAAAAACCGGACTTTCTCTCCTTTGTATAGCGGAATTCCTCGAACTGCTGTTGTTATTGTTCCAACTCTCAATCCCCTCTTGGTCTCCTCGAGAAAGATTAAGGAGGAATCACAGAATTTGAACGAAACTATACATTAAAATATTTCCAGAAATAACTTATAATTATTGCTAGCATGGATAGATTTGGTTTATGTAGCGACATCCTCTTACATATGTCCATAAACAACAAGATACCAGTACACCTCGAATCGTATTGGGAAAGATTATCTTTGTCACATACAGTGTAAATTCAGAAACGGCTTGTGACCTCTTGTTCATATGGCATCACTGTGTATATTCTTCAGTCGAAGATTTCGTGGTTTTGGTAATATTAAAAAAAAAAAAAAACAATGAAACATCTTCTCACATACATGAACGACACATACCCCAGTAAAACAAAGGTAAATCAGTGAAATCGAACAACATTTCGGCACCACAGTCTTGAATCTCCTGAAAGCAGCAGATGCATTCATTTTTAAAAAACAAAGTAGTAGGGAGAGTGCGGGAAGTACAAACCTAAAATTTTCAACGAAAATATTGACCTAAAAGCTCTATACTACTGTAATACCTGTGTAATCCGTCTGTTATGTTTCCAATTAATAACTCTGTATTTACTGAAATGGTGCTCAGTTACAACGGAAAACAAAGAGTATTTTTTCAAGTATGTGCGCAGGAATGTATTAACTTCCTTGTTAAATTATTTTCCTTATAATAGCTAAATATACAGCTTGAAATGAGTATGTGATCTACCTCGAAAAAGAATAAAACAATCTGAATGTTATTTACGTGAAGTATTAGTCACTTACCAGTATCAGACCGATATTCGCCTATATATCGCCTGGTCAGGTAGCGGACAGTCAAGGCTGAAACATAATAAATTATCGTTTCAAAACGTGATATAATATAAAGAGCCACAATCAGGCAACAGAAAGTTTTCCTAGAACGGCAAAAGGGTGTAACAGACCAAAGTCACTTACAGACAGAAATATTAAAAAGTATCAATCATAGTCTAGAGCAATAAAATTCAGATGAAAGGAATCAATTGTACACAGATGTGAGCAAAGACTCTCCTGACAACATATATTACATTTCTGACCGTTAAATTGCAGTATCAGGCAGGATAGCAAATAAAGAAGCTTCGCTTATTGTGTATGTGAAGATCACTAAGAAGAATACAGGATCAAATTTGTATGTGGTTTGGGGACATACCGGTACACTTTGTTTGTGTCTCTTAAATTAGATGCGACTTCGCTAGTTGCAGTGAACATCAAAGTTCCATGGAGACTGCCTTGATTAAAGATGCTCTCTTTACATATGAACAAAACCCAAAGAAATAATGTTACGCTATCTGACTATCCTCAGGAATAATTGATCACTGACACTCTTGCATAACGCAACGGAAATTCTCTAGTAATCTGAAATGGACTACTATTCAGTACGGTGACCCAGGAATATAGCGCTATCACGGAACATAATAATGAAGCGACAAAACGCGAGCTACATAGAAACTCTGGAAGCAAACTCACCTTCCTAAATCTGAAAATGATTTACTAATACTATGAAAGACTTGTTGTATGAATTAATTGCTCGGAGCAAAAGTGGCTTCAATTGAACCATCAACCGAATTAAAGGAGACGAGTATACTTGTAATTACCTCTGCATAAAACGTTAGAGCAAGACTTATGGTTACTCCGTTCTGTAATCACTTTTCATTTAAATTGATGAAAGTAACGAAGTAACAAGAAAGACACAAGATTTACTTTTAATTTCGGGAATATTATTAGGTCTCAAAAGGCACAAGGATTCTACACAGAACAGTTAGATTAATATTGCATGATTCACGTGGTATCCTCAGCACAGAGATACAAACATGTGTTCCATTATGTGGATTTGAAAACAAACGGCGTTTCAGCGTGCTACATCCGATCTCAAATCAGACTCATAGCCGAAACAAAGCGTGGTCCGTGACTATGAGCCTGCTAGTCGTTCGATAACATACCCTAAGCAAGCACATTGTTGTAATATAGCTCAGAAGCTCGTAAAATAAAGACGGGTGTGATTTATCCTTTTCTCCAAGAACTGGGCTCGGTGTTCTGTTCTAGAAATCTACGACAGATTATAGTTAGAAGAGGGGCAACTCAGCTGCGAATTCGATATAAAACCTGACGTGGATGCCATCGAGCACTGGAGCTATTTTCAATTTCAGTGATTTCAGCTGTTTCACAACACCATTGACACTAATACTTATTTCATTCATCTTTTCAATGGTACGAGAATTAAATTGTGGAAAAGGAACACCTGGAAACTGAGTTAAGCGTTTCAGCTTCTGCTTTGCTGCCCTCAATTATAGCTCCTGTCTTATTCACTAGGGGCTGGACACCAACATTGTTGCCACTAACAGCCTTCACATACGACCAGAATTTCTTTGGGTTTCGAGAAAGATCATTTCACAGTATTCTGCTACCGTAGTAATTAAAGGCATCACGCATTTTAAGCTGTGGTACTTACTCGAACTACTGCCATTTACTAACATACAATTTCTTTAAGTACTGCCAATAAGGGAGTTTCATGTATCTTAATAAGTAATACAGATAATTTAGATGTGGAAATATTTAAAGATCAACTGTGCTTGCACAGTGTGAGAAATTCTACATATACCAATAACGCAATTTTATTTTGCTCCAATTTTCTTAGTGGTCTTGCATTTTACGATAAACTTTCAAACTGCGCGTGTTTCAATAGTCAATTCAGAGAATTTAGAAGTGGAGCCATTTAGTTTGAAAATACGCAGAGCTTGTAAGTGTGGCTCAACCAAAATTTTTTTGTTGGTAGTGCCAATACGCAAGCTGCATGAATCTTAATAATTACTACAGGGAATGTGGATGTTAGAATATATCATCTGAAGCTTCATTGTGCTTGTAAAGTGTGTGAAACTTACAGATTATACAATAAATGTTTTAGAGAGCCGTAGTTCCGGTTGCAGCTGTTAACTCGATCATTTGCGATACTTGACATCAATTTTATTTTTTCTAGCAATGCATTATTTTCGCTTCCCTTATAAATTGGTAACATCAGTACACAGAATCAAACTGAGCACACTTTACACATTTGTATACTGTTGTAACGTAAAAATCACACTTTCTTGCTGTGTTAACGCATTTTCGCGGATTTTCTAGAATGGTGTGGTATTCGACAAGAATCTTAGATGAGTTGAATTAAATAATTTAAACCTCACATATTGGTTCAGTGTTTTGCACTTGACCTCAACTAGGTTTGACTCATTTGAAATAATTGTCGTAGATTATATTTCTCCAGTGAGACATTATCTGCGCCCCCCCCCCCCCCCCCCTTCATACATGCTTCCGAATTCACAATCATGTTTTATAGAGACCAATTTGATCGATATACCTGTTTGTGGAAGAAACATTGTGATACTTGATATGAACATCGCAGTTTTTTTTGCATGTCTATGTATTTTGCAGACATTTTAGAATATTGTCACATTTGTCAAGTATCATAAATGTGTAAAGTAATTCATTTAAGGCTCTATTGTGTATTACACCAAGTGTGGCCCATATACCGGACTCTGAATGCTGCCATTAACTGGCGAAGGAGAGCAACAGGACCTTAAAACGGTAGCTGATTTTTCTTTGCGTTCTTGAAGTTTTGTGGAATAGTGTCTGTAGTAAAACAAATTTTTAACAACTACATATTGCTAATTCGTTAATTATATTGTATAAACAAATGTTGGTTTTTAACTATTTATGGAGAGTATAGTTTATAGTAGCCCTCATACTCAACTGCATAACCAAAGATGTGTTTTATGTATTTACGGATTGGAGTACTTACTTATAGTTTGCAATCATGTTTCCTACTCCAATACCAAGTAAACGTTACACTTTTTTGTTTTGCTGATGCATTTTTAAAGTGAGAAGCATCATCGACGTAGAAACTAATTCACTGAAGTAAGGCTCTGTTGTGTCAAGCACCTAGTCTGGTGCATAGATTGTACTTTTACGCTATTACCTGTAATGACATCTGTTGGTGACCGCAAGCACATCGGGCATAACTTGGCAGTTGATTTTATTTTGTGTTTTTCACGGTTTGTGGAACAGTATTTAAAGTGAAACTCATCTATAGTAACTATGTGTTACTAATTTGTTAATAACATTTTATACACAAAACTTTGCTTCTAATTTATTTAAAGAGCGTATTTACCGACTCATTTCAATATTCCATAGCGAAAGACATATAGCTTCGAATGAAATTTCCCGACATGACTGGTGAGCCAGTTCACAAATTATTTTTTAATGTGAATAATGCAAACAGAATTGACACATTCACTGTTTTAAGTAAGCACATAAAAGTCGGTGCAATCTAACAGCTATTAGTGAGGCAGCTGAGAAAGGCCACCCCAAAGACACTGATGTGCCAAACGTAAGGACGAAAGTAAGTTTTGCATCATATGTCACTGTCAAGTACCATCGTTCGGTGAAATGCGGATATTACATTGGAAATAACTGCCACAGTATAGTACAGGAAGCTATTGAAACAACTACACAGTAGCAATGAAACGAACAGAAATGACACGTATTGAAAGTTGAGAGATGACAAGTTACTCTCTCACCTACGTTTCACATACGGGAA
The DNA here is from genome assembly GCF_023897955.1 of Schistocerca gregaria. Taxonomy (NCBI): domain Eukaryota; kingdom Metazoa; phylum Arthropoda; class Insecta; order Orthoptera; family Acrididae; genus Schistocerca; species Schistocerca gregaria. Next base: position 958,973,558 of record NC_064921.1, on the reverse strand, counting down.
ATTAATAAACATTTCGTTACAACCTGATGCACCTTAAGCGATACTCTAGAAAGCTAACGGCCTGAGCAGACATGGATGGAACCTGATAGGACGCTAAAAGCATGAGGTATTTTTGTGATTCTTAGCTCGTAGAAATGGCATCTTGGGAGTTGAAAGCAATTGGCGGCCGGCCCATCCTTTAAGGCGCGTGTCCACTAGCAAGTAACTTCCGCATGTAACATCTGCGAGTACATTCTGAAGTGTTTACATTAGTACGAAAACTCGCGCAAGTTGACTTCTGCAAGTGGCTTCAGCAAGTTAATTTCTCCAACTTGCTGCAAGTACTTGCGGAAGTGTATCCACTACAAGTTAGCGTTGTGAGACAGGCAAGTTGTAGATTACAATGTCGTGTGCACAAAGCAGGGCAGACGCCAGTGTTGTACTGTTATTGTTAAAGAAAAAGCGTGACGAAAAATAAAAAAATAGAAAAAGAGAAGTGTTAGGGCAAATAAATGGATAGAGAGTCGTTCATGCTTAAGTTTCCAAGAAACACTATTGAATGAACTTAAATTAGAGGACTTCGCTCAGATTACAAACTTTCTGAGAATGTCTTTTGCAAGTTTTGAACACCTCTTGTCAACTATAGAATCAAAATTCGGTAACAGGATACAAAAATGCGGCAAGCTATATCACTAAGAGATCGTCTTTTAATTAATCTTCGATTTTTAGCCACAAGAAAGAGAATAAACCACGTAAATATCAAATAAATATTTATTGTCACCAGTCATACCTTTGTATTTATTACACTGAATTCCTGTTTTTATTTTTTATGCAATAGTTTTCGCTCTTTGGTGTACCTTTTCCGAGTAACAGCTTGGTAATCTCTCGAGGTGTTATGGACTGCTGTGTGGCTCTATGTGGATGTTTGTAAAGAGGATATTAGAAGGTTAGTATTTTGATATTTTATAACTCACACCAATAAGTCGCTTAAGCAGAAAATTTACGAAACAGTTACCTTGTGGATGATGAACTTAGGCAGTATCAGAAATAATGATACTTTCTCTGATGGTGAGCAGATGAAACTGCTTTCACCTGTCATCCAAGAATTAGTCATAGTTTCATCTTCCTCAGATACTTCCAGTATTGTCTTCTGTATTATCCTCCTTATTTTTTTTTACTTGTCATTTGTGGTAATAACCTTAATTCCGATGCCACATAGTCTCCAAACACCTGATGTTCATCAACATGTTTGTGCATCACTTCTACTGACTTGTTTAGAATAGTGTCTGAATTTTCCTAGGTATTTTTTTTTTCTTTTCAAAATTCTTCTTTCCTGTGCCTTTTCCTGGACTGTATCTGACTCACACTCATTATCGTCCCTGGCGTTTTCTCATCCTTAAAATAAACATTGTAATGTGATATTTATCTTCACAGGGATAAATTTCAGATATAATTTTGTTTTCTATAATTTTAGGTACCTTCAACAGAAGAAGAATGGTTACAAAGCGCTACTGGTTTTGAGAATAGATGGGATTCTCCAGACTGTATTGGCGCTATGGATGGAAAACATATAGTCATACAGGCTCCCAAGAAAAAAGGTAGTGTGTACTTTAATTATAAGGGGAACCACAGTATTGTGCTATTGGCACTGATTGGACCTAACTACAGAGTTATATTCTTCAATGTGGGCAGTAAAGCTAGAATATCTGATGGTGGAGTTTTTCATAACTGTAAACTGTCAGATTGTCTTGATTGTAATTCTTTGAATGTACCAGTTACTCGAAATTTACCAGGTAAAACTGTGCAGATTCCTTAAATCTTTGTTGTTGATGATGCATTTTCTCTAAAAAATTATATTATGAAGACCTACCGTTTCAGAGGCCAACCAGTGCAAAATCGTGTGTTTAACTATCGGCTCTCTAGAGCAATAAATGTGTTTGAAAACTTGTTTGGGCTTACATGCACACGTTTTAGAGTCCCTGTGGAGTTGCTAGTCTCCCATCGGGCGCCTCCCCAGATAGGAGAAAGCTCACCAGGTATGGTGGGTACTAGGTAAATAAAAATCCACGGCGGACCAAACCTACCAAGCCTCCATCCCTCTAACAAGGGAATGGGGTTGGCGGCAGGAAGGGCATCCGGCTGTAAAACCATTGACAAAACAAGAGAAATGATGGATGCTTCTCAAGATAAATGTTCCGGAGTAATAGCCTCGCACTCGGTTCTCCGGGGGAGGCGTTTTGCGAAGGATCCAAAGTTGTTAAAGATCAGAGTGGGAACTCTAAACGTGGGAACGATTACGGGAAAGGGAAGACAGATAGTATACATGATGCAGAGGAGGAAGATAAAGCCTTGTGTGCGCAAGAGACAAGGTGGAAGGGCAATAAGGCAAAGCTCTGAAATGAAGGCTATGAGCTACTTTATAGTAGTGCAAGCCCGGCATCAAGAAATGGAGTTGGAGTGATTTTGCACAGAGCTTCAAGAAGAGGTATGTGAAGTCAGCAGGGTAAATGATAGGATCATGTATGTTAAGATGATGTTCGGTGGAGAAATGGTAACAGTGCTGACAGCCCATGCACCCCAAGCGGGATGTTCGGAGGATGAAAATGAAAATTTTTGGAGAGATTTGGATGGAGTGATGGTCGGAATACCAGAGATTGAAAGAGTGATAGTCGGAGGGCATGTAAATGGTTATTTTCGCGGAAGGATAGGTGGGGAAGAGAGGTGGTATGAAGGACGGGGGTATGGCGAGAGAAATGAAGAAGGAAAAAAGACAATGGAGTTTACAGTGGCTTTTGATCTAGTGAGCACTAATACCTACTTCGAAAGAAAAAGAGAAAATCTAATAACATACAAGAGTGGCGAAAATAAAAGCCAAATTGATTACATATTATGTAAAAGGAAAACTAGTAGGCAGGTGCGAAATATTAAGGTCATATACAGTGAAGGAATAGCAACACAACATAAGTTGATTGTAGCGGATTGTGAGATGAAAGTATGTAAAAGACAGAGGCACATAAATCAATGTGAAAGGCAGAGGCACATAAATCAATGTGAAAGAAAAATTAAGTGGTGGAGATTAAAGGATAAAGATTTGGGAGAGGAGTTTAGTGAAAAAGCACTGGGAAAGGTAAAATTGGCAGAGAGTGTGCAGGAGTGGTGGAAAATAAATAGATAGTGCTGTTATAAGGAAGACCGGGGAGGAAGTGTTTGGGTTAACGTCTGGGAGAGGGGTGCAATAAGATAAGGAAACATGGTGGTGGAATGAAGAGGTGCAGAAGGTTGTGAAGGAAAAAATAAAGAGACGCTAAGAGGAAGTGGGATATGTCCATAAATTCCGAGGACGGGCAAGCATACAAAAGTGCAAAGAAGGAGGCAAAACTAGCCGTTGCTAAAACTAAAGATGAATCAGTAAGTGAGGCATACGAACAACTACAGAAAAATCAGGATATGAGACAACTGATACGGATAGGCAAATCAAGAGATAAAGCTTCTAAGGATCTAACAGCAATAAAACAAATGAAAGATGAAACAGGAATAATTCTGCATGAACGTGGAAAAATAATCCAAAGGTGTTTGAATTATTTTGAGAAATTGGTGAATGAAGAAAATTTAAGAGTGAAAAGTGAGGCAGGAGAGGCAAACGAAGGATTAACGATGGATATAAGTAGAGGTGAAGTCGAATGGGCAGTTGGAAAGATGAAAAAATGGGGGGGGGGCAGTTGGCCCAGGTGGGAAGTAGTGTGGGCATGACAGATCCCGTTGAGGTATGGAAGTGTATCGGTAAAAAAGGAATTGAGCTCCTTTGGGATTTAATGAAGAAGATTTGGCGACAGGAGGAGATGCCAGATGAGTGCAGAACTAGTGTACTGATCCCAATATTTAAGGGGAAAGGTGATGTGCAGAACTGCAGTAACTATAGAGGTATTAAACTGATGGCGCACACAATGAAAATTTGGGAAAGAGTTATAGGAGCAAGATTACGCAAGGAGACTGTGGTGTGTGAAGAACAGTTTGGGTTCATGCCTGGAAGAGGAACGACTGATGCAATACACGCTTTAAGGCGGACAGTGGAGAGGCACTGGGAGCTACAAGCCGATCTACATATGGCTTTCATTGATTTGGAGAAAGCATATGACAGAGTCCCAAGGGACGAAATATGGAGAAGCATGAGAGAGCAGTGCATGCCAGAGAAGTATGTGAGGGTAGTGAAGGAAATGTACAGAGGAGAAATGACACAAGTGAGAAGTAGTGTGGGGATGACAAAGGAGATTCCAGTAAAAGTAGGGTTACATTAAGGGTCTGCGCTTAGTCCCTACCTCTTTGACCTGATTATGGATGTGATGGTGAAAGATGTGAAGAAGGAAGCGCCGTGGAATATGATGCTTGTGGATGATGTGGTTCATTGTGAGCAGAGCATCGACAGACTTGAGGAAAAGCTGGAGGATTGGAGGAAGGCACTAGAAGAAATAGGGATGAAAATTAGCAGGACAAAGTCAGAATATTTAGCACTGAAGGATGTGCAGATGAGGTCTTGCAAGATACAGGATGATGAGCTGAAATCGGTCTGCGAATTTAAATACTTGGGGTCATACATACAGGGGGACGGTGAACTGGAAATCGAGATACAACACCGAATAAATTGCGGTTGGAACATCTGGAGGAAAATGAGTCGAGTGTTGCGTGACAAGAAGGTGAGCACTGGGTTGAAAGGGAAAGTGTAAAAGTCGGTGGTAAGGTCTGCTGTGATATACGGGGCAGAGACGTGGCCAATCACAGTAGCCCAGGAAAGGAAGATGGAAGTGGCGGAAATGAGGATGCTGAGGTGGATATGTGGGGTAACAACGAAGGACAGGATTAGAAATGAATTTGTTAGAGGAGCTGTGAAAGTGGGGCCCATGGGGAAAAATATACAAGAGAGCAGACTACGGTGGTACGGACACTTGTAGAGAAAAGGGGAAGAGTATATCGGAAACAGAGTTGAAGATATAAAGATTGAAGGAGCGAGAAGGAGAGGAAGACCGAAGATGAGTTGGAAGAATAAGATATCTGGAGATCTAAAGGTGAAAGGATGGATGAAGGACGAGGCAATGGATAGAGTACTATGGAGGAGAAGGATCCAGAAGAGCAACGCCGACCCTACTTGACTTGGGACAAGACGACGATAAAGTAGAAGAAACGAATATACTGCTGGAAGCAATAAACATACATAATTGGCCACAGATGGCCAAGGAAGTCAGAAATGAATTCACAAACTGCCTTGTTTCACCAGAAGGGGATGTAGCCTGGCAATACAGACGCCTTTAAATTTCAGTTGATTTCTCATGAGAGTGTAAACATGCATACATCTGAAAAAAAAATAATAAATGCTATATGCAGAAAATTAAATTTGTTTCACTTACTATATTATCTTCGGTTTCTTTTGGTGTGTAGGAACGAAACATAAATTTCATAGAATCAAAGAATTCCCATTTACTTTTATATAAGTCGTCTCAACTTTGTCCACTTATTTTTTCTTCGATTTATTTGGTTTTTGATTATACTGCGTACACAAATTGTGGATTTTTTCCTACATTTCTGGTTCTGTAGTGCCGAATTTTGAAGCAATAATTTGAAATGCGTCTTGTTTTTTTAACCGATTTTTAAAGTCCATGTGTCGTGTGTCCCACAACACGGGAAAACACTCCACTCGCTGAATAAGCCATTGTGTTTTTTCACTATTCCACACGAACTTCAAGACTGACATTTCGTACAGTATAGACTTCGGCAAGTTGCGAAAAAACTTGCCACAACTGGCAAGTTCAGCAAGTAATTGCAGCATGCTATGGAGGACCGTTTACTCTAGCTTGCGGAAGCTACTGCTCCAAGTTGATGAAACTTGCGGAAGTCAACTTGCTGCAGGTGTTTCCACATGCAAAGAACTTGCAGAAGTAGCTTCGGCAAGCGACTTGCAGAAGTTTACTTGCTATTGGACACGCGCCTTTAGTAAATCTTGCCGGACAGGTCCACAGACGTACAGGGCAGACAGGGCAGCCCCTTGTTAAGACAGGTCTCCAGTAGAACAATACTGCACTACCTGCCATGGCTCCAGCACAAGCCTGGACTGGGGCATTAGTCGGAAGGAATGGATCTACACAGTGGAGTCATAAACTGGGCATTGTGTGCAGAGCTATACTTAATAAAAATCCAACTGTTCTCGTGTTCGCTGATAATGCAAATACGCCAGTTAACCCCTCCCCTTGGCCACCTCGGTTATATAAGAAAAATCCAGTGTCTGAGGAACGTTTGGAGATAGAATCTTTATTACACCTGATTGCTAGTACTAACAAGTTCCAAGGCACAGGCGATTTAGAATCTATATTACACCTGATTGCTAGTACTAACAAGTTCCAAGGCACAGGCGATTTAGATAAAGATCGTTGAGACTGTATCTGTTCACTTGTTGCCGTGGGAACAGACACGACCTCAGAAAAAATCATCTTCCCCCTCTGCGAAAACTTAAAAAAATGCCATTAATTGGCAGTTTCTTTTTTTCCCAGAGACACAGGTTTCTTACCTCTTGCCCTGGTTCGATATGAGTTTGTGCTGTCATGTGGGAGGGGAGGATTAACTTCTTTAGAGCCCTGTGATTGGCTCAATATGGAGTGAAAGCAGTGTCGTTCGTGCACTTTGCAGGAAAACTGATTTTTTTTTTTCTGGAGAGATGCGAGGCACTTGGGTGCGGGACTTTGGTCTGGTAAGCACTTCTGGTCGAAGCTGTGGCATCTGTAGTTGGTATTTGGAACCTGTTCTGAGACTGACTTCACTTGCGAGAAATTTGGACTGCGGAGCCTGTGTTGAAGTTCTTACTGTACCGACAGTGTGACTTCAAACGTCTCGGACTACTCGTTTGCTGAGGGCACACTTATTCGTTTTTGGTTTACTAGTCTTGACGTTTGGTATCCTTGTGTGTTCTGTCGTATAAGTGAGCCAAATTGGTCCCGGGTATGATCAGCGAACGAGTGTGTCACACACTGAAATCCTCTGCCTCTGCTTCTCCCCTCTGCTGCACACATCTCGGCAGGTGCAAGTTACATCACCGATCACCGCACAAAGCAAACAGGGTAACATACTGCTGCTCCGGCACTGTCAGGGCGAACAGATCTCATTTGCCACTTGCTCTCAGCTGCACCTATGTAGAGAAACTTCAGTAGATTTGATCAGTGGAAGTCTGCTGAGCACCAGGTCAAATTAGACTGCGTTATCCACATTTTTAGGGCCAGAGTACTTGCCTCACTCCACTAGTTAAATTGTCTCTGCCACCCAGGATTCTTGACCAGTGTTGTCTTAAATCACCTGTTAGTTGTTTATGGTTTTCAACGAATAACTTGTTAAGCACAATTTATGTCTGTTCTGGGAAAATAAATGTTGTTAGAACAGTAAAGTATGCGAAGATTCCCAATCATTTAAATAGTCCCGCTAGTCACCTTTATTTAGAATGGTCCTCTGAACGTTACAAAAGGCGGGTCAAGGTTCTCATTAGTGTTGCCAGCCGTTGTGGCCTAGCGGTTCTAGGCGCTTCGGTCTGGAACCGCGCTACCGCTACGGTCGCACGTTCGAATCCTGCCTCGGGCGTGGATGTGTGTGATGTCCTTAGGTTAGTTAGGTTTATGCAGTTCTAAGTTCTAGAGTACTGATGACCTCAGATGGTAAGTCCCATAGTGCTCAGAAGCATTTGAGCCATTGTAGTATGTTATTATGACGGGCATCATTGAATGCTCTGCGAAGTGCTCATATGCTGGCTACATGGTTGTTAAGGAGTTCTTGTGATAGGGCGTTCCATTCATCCATTGGCGCCATTGTCAACTTTTGGGTGGCTGATGGTGCACGTCGTCGTGCTGCAACACGTCGCCCCAATGCTCCACCAATTGCTCGACGGGATTCAAGTAGAAGGAACGCATGAGCCTGTCCATACACCGAATATCCCCTCGGTCCTCGAACTCCTCGACCGGCACTGTTAGTTACGTCCCCGTCGTCACTAAGGTAAAGTCATTACTTGTACATGATATTTAGAAAATGTGTTAAGAATAGATTTTACTTAATTACTACATTTATAAACACAATATTTCTATGAAAAACGATGTGAAAGACTCCTCACTTTCGATAAGAAAATTCTTAAAAAAAACTTCACATTTAAATAAAGAAAGAAAATAATTGAAAATTAATAAAAGCATAAAAATATTCTTCTCTTGCCATTTTTAATTATAATGTGGAAGAATATAAAAATATAAATTAGTATTACAAACTAGCATAGAACAGAATAATGTGGCTGAAAATTTTTGACTGACTTAGACAACGATTCAGTCATTGTCTAAATTCAGTGCAAAAATGAAGTTCGAATTGTGGTGCTACGTAAGGTGTCAGGTAAATCCAACACCTTCCATGAAAACCCTGACATGATAAGCAAATCCAGTAGTATGTCACATAGCTCCGAATAAATTGTGACATTAAATTAACCAAAGTTACACGAGTAACAAGTGAGCAAATGGAATACCACAGACTAACACAAGAATGCCTAAATGCATATCACACTTTCCCACCGTGAGACAGTCGCGGTTCCAAGGGGAGAAACGACGAAAACAGAAGCCGAGAGCAGAACCGTGTTAAGCTGAAGGCCCTACGATAAGGGACGGACACCCACGTCGCCAGCTAACCGCTAGGACCACCCCCCCCCCCCCCCCAGCCCATGTTAAAAGCTAGAGCGCTCCAGAAGAACAGTATAGATCTTACGATAACACAAAAAGGGCCACACCACCCGCAAGTTTTAGCGTGAGACTTTTTCGCGTCTCTGTTACGTTAGTACCACCCCCCAGTCCATGTTAAAAGATAGAGCCCTCCAGAAGAACAGTATAGATCTTACGATAACGCTAAAAGGACCACACCAGCTGCAAGTTTTTCCGTGAGACTTTTTCGTGTCTCTGTTACGTTGCAAACTTTAAAAACATTGCCCCACCACAAAAAGTATAACGTTTCTCATTGGGTAGACAGAATTTTTGTAGGCGGAGCTTAACATCAACATTGAGACCCTGATTGGTCGGATGAAAACAGAGCCAGATAGTTTTTTTTTTAAACCAACTTCGGTAAAGTGTAGGAAGGAGAAGTTAGGAGAGAGTTGCCTCCGAGACAGGGAGGTGAGCGGAGCTGTGCTGCCCGTCGCCCCCTGACAAACACCGACAAGGTAATGAACGCACACGATGTCGCATAACAGCGCATAAAGCTTCACTCAGAACTGCAGGAGTCTCATCTGTGACACCCCCTTTTTGCGTAAAACTAGTGTCGATCGCCAATTAAAGTTCATGGTGTTCACATTTGCCACTTGAAGTAAAAATCTGAAATGCGATGATTTTTCTGTTATATAGTATTGAGAAGCCACATATGCCACTGTAATTTACGACAAGTTAGATAAGTAATTAAAGGTAATTGAGGGTCGCTGTACACCATTTTGATAGTTTTCTCTTTTGTGAAACTTAATTTAAACCTACATTATAGATGTGATATGGCATAGGTCGTCCTTCGATCCATTGTAGAACTTGGAAACCCATTCAGGGAATATTCGTTCACATTTTTGTTGAACGCAGTTGGTTTTTACCATTCTGTATTAAAACATTTCCTTTTGTCAATAGTGCAATTTATAAACAACGTTTTGTGAGTAGAATAAAATTTCCAATGGTAAACGTAACTCCTTTTTCGACGTTATTTTACCAGCTAACTAAAAATACGAAAACATTGAACCCCTTCCACTAAATTTAGTTAGTATTAAGATTTTTCTACAGGGGGTGCAGTGGAGCTGACGCTGAGATCATTAAGTATTTGGTTACATCATCGCTAGTCTGACTGAACTCTTCTGAATTCTACGTGTCATGTGTGGTCTGGCGTCTCCTTACCAGCAACAGGTCCCAGCTTGAAACTAGTCAATTCCCTAAAAAACAGGCTCAGAGCGTCGTTGCGCGAAAGTGGTAGGGAGACACGATATAGAACAAACAGACACCATGCAGAATGTTAGATCTTGTTATACGCAGTAGGTTACACTTACTAACATCAAAAGATAACTGCTAGTCATTACACCACACATTTATTTTCTGCAAATCCTTATTGATTTCTTCACAACTTTCGTGTGATACTACTTTCCTGTAGACTACAGCATCGTCGGCAAACAGTCTAATCCCGCTGTCAGTTCCATCAACCAGATCGTTTATGTATATCGATGAAAGCAGCAGACCTATTACGCTGCCCTGAGGCAGCCCTGAACTTACTCTTGTTTCTGTTGAAGTCACCCCGTTCAAGACGACATATTGCTCCCTCTCTGTTAGAAAACTTTCTATCCAACCGCATATGTCATCGCATAGATCGTAAGGGCGCAATTTTTGTAGCAAGCGACAGCGCGGAAATGAGTCGAACGCCTTTCGAAAGTCGAGAAATATGGCATCAGCCTGGGAGTCGATATCTAGAGCCTGTTGTATATCATGCACAAAGAGGGCCAGCTGTGTCTCGCATGACCGCTGTTTCCTAAAACCGTGCTGATTTCTGCAGATGAGCTTCTCAGAGTCTAGAAAGAACATTATTCTTTCTGAAGAAGTTACCGTTAGTGGTATCGAAACCTGGTCAAGGCTCATTACAATAAAGTTTATGTAACCGATTGGCTGCATGCATCATATAATGAAACACACATACATAACAGTAGCAAATCCTAATTCTGTAAATTGAAAATTTTTGCTATCAGAGACCGAGCGCAAATCTTTCGTAAAAATGCCGTCTAATAATTGGCAACCTTGCATAAACATTACATAAACATACCGTCTATGGTCGTAGTTGAGATGCTGAGTGCATGCGAAGTAAGTACTTCTGAAGGGGAGCGCTGTGTAGTCCATTTTGTACTTCCGCTGAGTGTACAATCATCTGAAGCGTTGAATGTGCTCTCGGGTGAGCAAACAATAGACAGTAGTTACATGAAACGAATGAGTTTTTAGGCATGGGTGAAAAAATTTTGAAAGCGGCCTCAAAAACGTAACCGAAGAGACGCTCCGGGCGTCCGGTAGCGGTGAAAAATGGCTCAAATGGCTCTGAGCGCTATGGGACGTAACATCTGAGGTCATCAGTCCCCTAGAATTAGAACTATTTAAACCTAAGTAACCTAAGGACAACACACACATCCATGTCCGAGGGATGATTCGAATCGAACCTGCGACCTTAGCAGTAGCGCAGTTCCCGACTGAAGCTCCTGCAACCACTCGGTCACAGCGGTCGGCCGGTAGCGGTGACGAACTCGCCGATGGAAGCTCGTTTTGATTGACTTATGCAAGAATAACGAAGACTTATAATTGAACACATTGTAGGAAATGTCCAGCAAGTGTGGGCCCAATTAGGTCTATCGCTCCAAAGAAATGAAAATATGGTAAGACTTCTGCAAGGTGGGTTCCAGAGATTTTCGAGGTTCATCGTAAAAAAGAGTACTTTCGCAGTCGCCCTGAGACCGAAATCTATTTCAACAGTGAAGGTGATGAATGTTTGGATCTATTGTCTATTAAAATCACGTTAATCATGTTCTGTTGGAGTGCCCACAGCCACGGTTCGATTTTCTTTTTTTCAAAATTGGGAGGAACAACGCACTGTTTCTCCATAGCTCAGGCACGATTGGGAAGCAAGTCAAAACCTCTAGTAGTGGTACAGGGTACCCTCCGCCATGCACCGTATCGTGGCTTGCGAATTATCTATGTAATAATGCTTGATCTTATACGTCACAGCTGACACTGCAAACCGCCGGCGAGGATGGTGACCAGCTGCTAATAAACCTTCGGATTGTTATCTAGTTGATCCGATGAAAGACGCATTGTGTGGCATCAAATTCAACGACAATGTACAGGTAAAGAAAAAAGTACGAAACTAGTTTCGATGTCAACGTAATGAATACTTCGCTGAGAGGATAAGACTAGTAAGGAGATGGGTGAAGTGCGTGGAATTTGGTAGTAATAATTGGTGTGTTCCTTTTAGATCTATCGATCGTAAGGAGATGGGTGAAGTGCGTGGAATTTGGTAGTAATAATTGGTGTGTTTCTTTTAGATCTATCGATCGTCAGCTTCGCTTGAGACTCTTTGACCAGTCTGTCGTCGCGAGAGGGCGCTCGGGGCAAAATGGAGGGTCTTCTTAAGCCGTATGCAAGCTCGGGTTGCGAGGGTTGTGATTGCTGCGGACTGGAGGAAGCGCGGGCGATGCTGGTGGGTGGCAGCCATCTTGGACGCCGGACGTGATTCTTTCTGAGCCACTGCGGTGCAAGCTAGAGGCACCTACTGGGTGTGGGGGGGGGGGGGGGGGGGGGGGCAGCGCTGTTGTCGACGAGAACGAGGACGAACGCCGCAGAACAAAGAGATCCGCATCTGAATGAGGAAGGGCGTTGTGCCGGGCATTGTCCCTGCATTAAGCCGAGGGCCGTGGCCCTAATGGCCGTCTTTTTGATGTGTAGTTGGTGAGTTTCTGCTGGATTTTTCAGTTTCCTGTAAACACAAAGCTGCCTCCGGCTCTGACAATCAACATAGACAAGTTCAAATTCCATTGTACAGCCTGTGTCTTGGACATTTTTGTAGGATACGCAGTCGGCTGTGGTGCCACTCAACTTTAAATGGTTCAAAATGGTTCAAATGGCTCTGAGCACTATGTGACTTAACATCTGAGGTCGCAGGCCCCTAGACTTAGAACTATTTAAAGCTAACTAACCTAAGGATAACACACACATGCATGCCCGAGACAGGATTCGAACCTGCGACCGTAGCAGTAGGGCAGTTCCGGACTGAAGCTCCTACAACAGCTCGGTCACAGCGGCCGGTCGGTAGCGGTAACGAACTCGCTGATGCAAGCTCGTTTTGATTGACTTAAAATTGAACACATTGTAGGAAATGTCCAGTAAGTGTGAGCATGACGCAATCTGTCACTCCAAAGAAATCAAAAAACGGTAAGATTTCTGCAAGGTTGATTCCAGAGATTTTAATATTCATTGTAAAGAAGAGTAATTTCGCGATCTCCCTGAGACAAAAACCAATTTCACCAGCAAAGGTGATGAATGTTTGGATCTATTGTCCTATAAAATCATGATAATCATGTTTTGCTGGCGTGCCCATGGCCATGGTTCATTTTTTTTAGTTATTATTTTAAATTGGGAGGAGCAACAGACTTATTGTCCATGGCTTATATTGCTCAGACACGATTTGGAAGCAAGTCAAAGTGTCTAGTAGTGGTACAGGGTACTCTCCGCCACACTTGTGAAGCATCCATGTAATAATGCTCGATCTTGTACGTTATGGCTGACACTGCAAACCGCCGGCGAGGATGGTGGCGAACTGCTTATAGACCTTCGGATTGTTATCTGGTTCATCCGATGAATGACGCGTTGTGTGGCATCAAGTTCAACGACAACAAACGGGTACAGAAAAAAAGTACGAAACTAGTTTCGATATCAGGGTAATGAATACTTCGTTGAGGGGATAAGACTAGTAAGAAGATGGGACAAGGGCGTGGAATTTGGTAGTGATTATTGCTGCGTTCCTTTTAGATCTATCGATCGTCAGCTTCGCTTGAGACTGCTTGAGCAGTCTGTCATCGCGAGAGGGCAGGCTGGGCAAGATGGAGGGTCTTCTTAAGCCGTGCGCAAGCTAGGATTGTGAGGGTTGTGATTGCTGCGGACTGGAGGAAGCGTGCAGATGCTGGTGCGTGGCAGCCATCTTGGACGCCGGACGTGATCCTTTCTGAGCCAGCGCGGGACAAGCCAGAGGCACCTGCGGAGGAGGGGCAGCGTTGTTGTCGGCGTGAACGAGGACAAACACCGCAGAACAAAGAGACCCGCTTCTGAATGAGGAAGGGCGTGGTGCTGGGCGTGGTCTCTGCATTAAGCCGAGGGCCGTGGCCCTAATGGCTGTCTTGTTCATCAGTAGTTGGTGAACACCTGCCGGATTTTTTTGTTTCCTGTAAACGCAACGACGCCTCCGGCTGTTACTTTGACCGTCGACACAGACAGGTTCAAGTGCCATTGTACAGACTGTGTCTAAAACATTTTTGTAGGATACGCGGTCGGCTGTGGTGCCACTCAACTTTAAATCCTCCAAAGAAAAGTCAAAATTCAGCTTACATCATAACGGTTCTGTTCCATCGACTGAGTGCGTGTCTCGTGGTCATTATTCCAGTTATTGAGGCCGTGATTCGATTCAGTTGTAAGGTGGCGATAATTTCGCACCTTACAAACACTCATCCACATACTTTGCCATGAGCTACAACCACAATTAGGTATCATTTTATAGGTTGTACATCGTATATATAAGCGTTTAAAGGAGACTGACGTTGTCACGTACGCCTTGGTAAGTAATTCCTAACGCTTATTGTATGGGAGGTGATGGAGTGCCTTCATTAACAGAACGGCGTAATGAATGATTGCCTATACTAGTAGAGCTTGGAACTCCAGTGGAAATGAAACGGCTGGCAGGTCTCAAGCTCTGCGTGGAAGGCCCGCACAGGTGTTGGTCCTGCTTAAAAACTGGTAGTGGCTTGGCGGACGTCGTGGGACCTGAACTCTGGAGCACAACAGGGTGACGGGCGGTCGCCATTGTAGCAGGACCAGAAGGATAACCGGGAACTCTGGAAATCTTGGACGCACAGACGAGAGGAAAGAAGAAGCGGCACCTCGGAAACCATGCAGGCTGGGTTATTTCCAAGGATTTTTACTAAGAAGCGCATCATTGTAAGAGTATAGGTTTTTCCTCGCAAACTTTCCGCACTGTACCACAAAAGACTAAAATATGGCTGGTCGGCGATAGGAAGAATCTGTAGAGAGGGAGAGTATTCCATGGTTTCGGGAATATGATTCGTTTGCGGAGTTACGACGGTGAGGAGCTGAGCGTTGCTGGAAAGCCAGCAGTGGAGATACGAGATGTTCCGTTGTGAGCGCCAGTATGTGACGGTTGTTCGGTATCATCTTTGATGGTACAGACGGACTTGCTGTCTTTGCTCTTCGGAGAAATTATAGTTAGTACATTTAGCACTGCACTGTGGCGAACCTATACGATTCTGGACTTCACTTCCGGGTTGGAAGTCGTCGTTGAGTACGCGGCATTCAGTGACTGAGAGCACTTCTTCTGCCTATACTTATGATGAGACGTTACTTGAACTCCGCCTTCATCATTCATTGGTAGCCTTGCATAAACATGAAAGAGAATTAAGTGATCCTAAGACCTGCTTCAGGGGGTAGTCAGACAGGGCGAATTCATCATTTCAGCGTTTGTTATTTTCTGTTGCGCACATTCATTTTGCACCCACCTGCAGTAGCATCTTGGGCGGTATTAAACTGTCCACTATAATTGTTTTATATTGCCTAAAACCGAATCACTTTTGATACGTACGTGCCAGTTCTTGCGAGACATGCTAGAGCAAGTGTACATGATTTGCTTCTTTATTAAACCGTGCAACGTTACCTTATTGCGTTTGCTACAATTGAATACTTTTGCTATTTACGAGCCATTTATTGCTAGCCACGTTACAGGAAGATTATTGACGTACATTATTTTCTTCAGTGTTAATCAGTACACTATTACATTTTTTCGATCTGCTAAAACTAAGTCAAATTGGATTTTATGAGCATTTCTTGTGAAGCACGGTACAGGAAGATTTTTTTGTCTGTTACGGAGGATAAATTGTCTACTGTGTATTGTAAGGCGTCCCAGTGCAGGGTATGGTTCACAGGCATGTTTTACTTGTGTGCTGGTTACGATGTTTGGCTTCGGCCTGGTATGCCGCATTCACGAGCAACTGCCGCTGCTTCATTTTCCTTAGTGATTACTACGGTAACATCTACATCTACATTTACATCCATACGCCGCAAGCCACCTGACGGTGTGTGGCGGAGCGTACTTTGAGTACCTCTATCGTTTCTCCCTTCTATTCCAGTCTCGTATTGTTCGTGGAAAGAAAGATTGTAGGTATGCCTGATCTCTCTGATTTTATTCTCATGGTCTCTTCGCGAAATGTACGTAGGGGGGAGCAATATACTGCTTGATTCCTCAGTGAAAGCATGTTCACGAAACTTCAACAAAAGCCCCTATCGAGCTACTGAGCGTCTCTCCGGCAGAGCCTTCCACTGGAGTTTATCTATTATCCCCGTAACACTTTCACGATTACTAAATGATCCTGTAACGAAGCGCGCTGCTCTTTGTTGGATCTTCTCTATCTCCTCTATCAACCCTATCTGGTACGGATCCCACACTGGTGAGCAACATTCAAGCAGTGGGCGAACAAGTGTACTGTAACCTACTTCCTTTGTTTTCGGATTGCATTTCCTTAGGACCCTTCCAGTGAATCTCAGTCTCACATCTGCTTTACCGACGATCAACTTTATATGATCAATCTATTTTAAATCACTCCTAATGACTACTCCCAGATAATTTATGGAATTAACTGCATCCAGTTGCTGACCTGCCTTATTGTAGCTAAATAATGAAGGATCTTTCTTTCTATGTATTCGCAGCACATTATATTTGTCTACGATGAGATTCAATTGCCATTCCCTGCACCATGCGTCAATTCATAGCAGATCCTCCTGCATTTCAGTACAATTTTCCATTGTTACAACCTCTCGATATACCACAGCATCACCCGCAGAAACCCTCAGTGAACTTCCGATGTCATCCACCAGGTCATTTATATATAATGCGAATACCTTCTCTGGCCAGATCAGCAAAGTTATTCCTGAACATTCTAGGCAGCGCCTTAATTAAACTGCCAGCTGTGCTTTAATGAATTCCGTCAATTTACTTGTCTTTTCAGTTTAGAATTTCTTATTGCAGTTATCAGTTGCGTTAAAGATTTTAACCAGTCCACTTCATTTGAATTTGAAATCTATCACAGTATATGTCAATTGTGTTCAAAAATGTTAGTCAATTTCCATGTCTTTAAATTAAAATTATTTTATTTGCAATTATATTAAAGATTTCTGATTGGATAAAAAAAAGTGTGACTGCAGTTATCAACTGTGGCCAACGACCTTGCCGCAGTGGATACACCGGTTCCCGTGAGGTGACCGAAGTTAAGCGCTGTCGGGCGTGGTCGGCACTAGGATGGGTGACCATCCAGGCCGCCATGCGCTATTGCCATTTTTCGGGGTGCACTCAGCCTCGTGATTCGAACTGAGGAACTACCGAATAGTAACGGCTTCGGTCAAGAATACCATCTTACGACCGGGGGAGCGGTGTGCTGACCCCACGCCCCTCCTATCCGCATCCTCCACCGAGGATGACACGGCGGTCGGATGGTCCCGGTGGGTCACTCGTGGCCTGAAGACGGAGTGCTTTTAGTTATCAATTGTATCTTAAAAGTTTCTGGCTAATTATCTTTTTCTCTCCTGCAGCTATGTTGTTCAAGCACTAATGTACGCAAGTATTTGACTTTCAGTAAATGGTTATAAGTGAAATCTTTAGGCAAAGACCCAGTGACTTATCAGCTATAGATACCTGAGTCCAAGGTGTCCTGCTCAGCCGCACTTAGTGCACATCAGTTACGTGAAAAAAGACAAAAATCGTTATGATTTAATAAATCACAGCTGTTAGATTAGTTATTGAATGAAACTCGTAGTGGCCGGCCGCTGTGGTACAGCGGTTCAAGGCGCTTCATTCCGGAACAGCACTGCTGCTACGATCGCAGGTTCGAATCCAGCCTCGGACATGGATGTGTGTGATGTCCTTAGGCTAGTAAGGTTTAAGTACCGAGTGATCAAAAAGTCAGTATAAATTAGAAAACTTAATAAACTGCGTAATAATGTAGATAGAGAGGTAAAAATTGACACACGTGCTTGGAATGACATGGGGTTTTATTAGAACAAAACAAAAAGAAAGTTCACATAATGTCCTACAGATGGCGCTGGACAGCAAAACGTCAGTGACTGCGCATGACAATCGTGTATAAAAGGAGCTGTAATGAGAGAGAGAGAATCAGATGCGAGAGCAGTCGCAGCATACTGACGTTTCCTGAAAAGGCGCTTTTAGTGAAGCTGTATTATCAGAATAGGGAATGTGCTAGTTCAGCGTTACGATCCTATCGCCAAAGGAAGGGGATTCGAACGGGTAAAGGTCCGTTGATAAATGCAGCTGTGGCGAGAATGATTTTGAAGTTCGAAGCCACGGGTTGTTTAGTCGATAGACCCCGTAGCGGCCGATCGAGCACAAGGCGTAATGTTGCTGAGAGAGTTCAGGAATAAATGGAGACTTTGGCGGGTTCGTCTATGCACGGGGAAGTGAGCGCTCGTGCAGTCGCACGTCGCACCGGCATTCCATACACTACTGTTTGGTTGGTACTTAGGCGTACCCTCCGATGCCATCCTTAGAAAATCCATCGGCATCATGAACTGTTACCTGGAGATTTAGTGAAGCGGAGGGCATTTGCGGTGTGGGCGTTTCAAACGTTGGAAGAATATGACGGTTGGTTGAGTAACGTGTTGTGGATCGACGAAGTTCATTTCACGCTCCGAAGGTCTGTCAACGCCCACAACTGCAGAACTTGGGCTACCGAAAATCCTATAACTGTCGTGGAAACTCCACTGCACGACGAGAAAGTCACGGTATGGGTTGGCTTTACCACATCTACCGCTATCGGGCCTATTTTTCTTCGAGGAAATGTGTGATTCTGGTTTTGTAACTCCTACTGTGACGGGTGAGAGGTACGCCGATATGTTACAAAATCGCATCATCCCCATCCTGGCTGATAAACACCTGCTGGAAGATACGATGTTTATGCAGGATGGCGCTCCACCCCATATTGCTCGAAGCGTGAAAGATCTCTTGTGCGCGTCGTTTGGTGATGATCGTGTGCTCTGCCGCCACTTTCATCATGCGTGGCCTCCAACGTTACCAGACCTCACTCAGTCCGTGTGATTATGGGCTTTGGGGTTACCTGAAGTCGCAAGTGTATCATGATCAATCGACGCCTCTAGGGATGCTGAAAGACGACACCCGACGTCAGTGCCTCACTATAACTCCGAACATGCTTTACAGTGGTGTTCACAACATTATTCCTCGACTATTGTTGAGGAATGATGGTAGGCATTTTGAGCATTTCCTGTAAATAACATCATCTTTGCTTTGTCTTACTTTGTTATGCTAATTATTGCTCTTCTGGTCAGATGAAGCGCCATCTGTCGGAGATTTTTTTTAACTTTTGTAGTTTTTTGGTTCTAATAAAACCCCACGTCATTCCAAGCATTTGTGTCAATTTGTACCTCTCTGTCTACATTATTCCGTGCTTTATACCGTTTTCAAATTTATACTGACTTTTTGATCACCTGGTAGTTCTAAGTGTAGGGGAGTGATGACCTCAGATGTTAAGTCCCATAATGTTTAGAGCCATTTGAACCATTTTTTTGAACTCGTAGTAAAAGTAGCGACCCTGTACATGTTGGACAAACAAAGAGAGAGCAGTGATTTAGGAAAGAGTCCCTCCAGGTTCACAGAGCGCTGGTATACCGTAGGTGTAGTGGTTTACGGAAGGCACGTGGCCTGGGAGAGGTGCCAGGAGGAGAGGGCCCCGGGCCAGCGTTGCTGGAAGCGTCCGCCGTGTTGTGGATGGCGGTCGGCAGGAAGCGGCAGGTGGCGGCTTGGCAGACGCTCAAGTGTGGCTCTGGGGCGAGCCGCGCCGCATAGTCTCCCATTCACGCGAATAACCGCCTCGTGCCTAAATGACCGGCGTGCGGCAAAGTCCTTGACAGTGGTCGTTCACCTCAATGTCGCTGCTACCATTTGGAACGTAATTTATTATTATCCTCAAGGACAAAATCATTTCATTGATTAGTGTGGTGACTGGCTGTTCATCACAGGAGCGGTAAATGATATCGAATGAAACAGGCATGTCACAGTAAAGGGTGCCCAGACAGTCGCATCAAAAGACACTGTGCGTCCTCTGGAGGTAACGCAGATGTCTATTCTCGCATGCAAACGACCATAAAGGTGCCTGTGGTATTCTGTCCCAAGCATGGTTCTTGCTGGCCCAGAGTTCCCTCTTCCTTAAGCCCCTTACTTGTTCAATTGGCGAGAGATTTGGCAATTTTGCTGGTCAGAGCTGTGGTTGTGCGCTACGAAGAGCACTCTGCGTCACAGTAACCGTCTGTGGACGTGCATTGTCCTGCTGAAAACGGACATTTCTTTCCTGTTGAAGCTCACCAGGGCTAACTCATAAACTCACTCGTATACAAACAGCACCTACTCTTATCATTTAACAACACAGTAGTTGTGCTTTGATGGTGTCAGGTACAGTGGTAACCGGGCTTGAGGCACACGTGATCTCGTCCTGCTGCAAGCAGCCGGTACCAAGTGATACCTGATGACACAGCAAGTTGAATAAATGCTCAGATTTTGTCCGTGAATGGTGTTCGGCTGTACGCCGTTGTTCGCACAATGCGTCGATCTAGACTTGCATCTGTGCTACGCCGACGTCCAGAAGCTAGTCTACTGGTGTGGGAATGTTCCACAGACCACTGATGAAAGCTGTAACGCATCACCGATACATTATGCCCAACATGGGCAACAGTTCCTCGATACGTCCATACAGGTTTCCGTACGCAAATACTGTTCACTTCAAAACTCAGCAGTTGTCTGAAGAGCGAAAAAAAAGGATGGAGCACAAAAATGCCTCCTATGCACCACCTGATCGTCGTTGACAGTGACAAATGAATCACTAACACTACAGGTACTATGTATGCAGAAATTACACCCTGGAGCCACAGACTAGCGTCCTTGAGGGTGTTGCAATTCTGGTAGTGTATCAAGCGAGAAGATTCAAACGATATCCTGCGAACCACGGATGAAGAGCAGCACGGGGATTCCATTTTCTTAGGTCTCCAGAAAGTGCTTTATTCAGTGCCACGCTACAGGCTTTTAAAGAGGGCCCGAGAATATACAAAAAAGGCTCGAAACCTACTTAAGCGACAAATTCCATTGCTTTGGCTTGGACGGTGAGTACTCATCAGAGCCGGGCCGCGCGAAGTGGTAGCGCGGTTTGGGGCGCAATGAACGGACTGCGCGGCCAATCCCGCTGGAGGTTCGAGTCCTCCCTCGGGCATCGATGTGCGTGTTATTCTTAGCATAAGTTAGTTTAAGTAGTGTGTAAGTCAAGGGACCGATGACCTCAGCAGTGTGGTCCCTTAGGAATTCAAACACATTTGAACATTTCCTCATCAGAGAGAAGGATATCTGAGGAAATCTGTAAGGCTCGATGTGTAGTTATGTATAGTGTATGGGAATGTGTCGTCATTAGGTGACTGTAGAAGGATACAAGATGATTTAGAAGTTGTATCTGGAGTGGTGAAAGCCAGCTTGGTATACAGGTTGAAAAGTATTTAAACCGACAAACTCTGGGAGGTTGTAGGGAACATCAAAACAAATACTTTTCCCTAATGTCATTTTTTTACTATGGGGATTACTTTAACCGGTGGAGGCCACATTACGCAATTCAGTTGTTAGAGGCCGTATTACGATCTTCAGTTGTTAGAGGGCGTATTATGCTCTTCAGTTGTAGGCAACTGCTATCCACCAGTGTACTAGTGCATTGTCTCTGTTTACTAATGGAGCGATACACGTGGAGTGAGTACACTGCTACGGTTGGTGCATACTACGTAGCGCACCACAACGGACGAGCTGCACAGCGGGTTTATCAACAACAATATCCTAATCGCCGTATCCCGCATCAGTCAGCCTTTGCTGCTGTCTACCAACGTCTGCGTGAGACCGGGTCATTTAGCAGATTACCTCGACAGGGACGCCGTCGCACGATAAGAACGCTGCAATTTGGGGAAGCTGTATTGCAGCATGTGTAGCGGGATCCTTCAATCAGCACTCGTGCAATTGCACGTAACATGGGGACGAATCAGACGAATGTAAGAACAGTCCTTCGAGAGCAATTGTTATATCCATTTCACTTACAGCATGTCCACAACCTGTTACCAGTTGATTATCCACCCAGAGCACAGTTTTCGCTGTGGTGCCTGAAACAGTGTGAAATGCATCCTGCATTTCCATCCTCTGTGTTGTTTACCGATGAAGCAACGATCGGGCGTAATGGAGTGTTCAACATGCACAATTCGCATGTTTGGTGTGAGGATAACCTACATGCCACAGTTACTAGCGCTCATCAAGTGCGGTTCATCGTTAATGTGTGGGTCAGTGTTGTTGGCGACTGTTTAACTGGGCCGTATCTGCTACCTAGGCCATTAAATGGCAGGCGCGATTACAATTTTCTCGCCAGAGCATTGCCAGAATTGCTGGAAGACGTCCCGCTCCCTAAAAGACAACACATGTGGTTCCAACATGACGGGGCGCCGGCACATTTCAGTTGTCGTATGAGTCGATTCCTGGACCTACGGTTCCCAGAAACGTGGACTGGCAGGAGTGGTCCTGTACCATGGCCTGCTCGATCCCCAGATACCAGATATGTCCCCTCTGGACTTTTTTGTGTGGTTAGAGATGGCGCAATGTTGTTTACACAACTCCTGTTTCATCAGAAGAGGATCTGGTTACCCGGATAGTAGCAGCAGCAATAACAATTCAGGATACTCCTGGGGTTTTTGCGCGTGTCAGACAGAACATGATCCCACAGTGTAACCTTTGTTTACGTGTAAATGGAGGCATTTTTGAAAATCTACTGTAATTGAAATTGGGTTGTGTTAATGTGTTGTCTCTTGGTCATAAAGAAATGGAAAAGTGTTTGTTGGTTTAATTAATTTGCCACCAGAGAAATTTTCCTTTACCGGTTTAAATACTCCGCATAGGAAAAAATGACACTAGGGAAAAATATTTGTTTTGATATCCCCTACAGCCTCCCAGAGTTTTAAATACTTTTCACCCTGTAAATATAGAGAAATGTAAGCTAATGCAGATGTGTAGTAAAAAAAAAACTGTAATGTTCGAATACAATATTGGTGGTGTGCTCCTTGACACAGTCACGACAGCTGAATATCTAGGAATCACGTTGCAAAGCGGCATGAAATGGAAACAGTAAGTAAGGTTGGTTGTTGGGAAGACTTCGATTTATTGCAAAATTTCAGTAAAGTGTAGCTCATCTATAAAGGAGGTCGCGTATATAAAACAAGTAAAACCATGTGGCATGCGTGGCTGGAAACCCCAAAGGGCAGGTTCATTCGCCTGGGTGGATTGGTCTTTTCCCTGTGCTCCGCTCCCGTAGCCCCCTTTCCTCCGCAAAATATGAGAAGCATGTGCGGAAGAATATCTGTTAAGTGTAGGTGACTGTAATGGCTGTGTGTGTGGATTGAAATGTCATGTTCATCTTGAACTTGTTGGAAGAAGGAAGAGGGTGAAAACTGGTGCCGGCACATAGTCTACTCCTCTCGACAAGCTCCCAGGGTGCCGTCGATCTTAACGTCCCCATCCGACGGATGGATCACCGTCAACTGTGTGACATGCTCTCACTTCACTAGACAATGCGGAGAGGTTTGGAATTTAACCCAGAACGCAGGCGCTATGTATGGTGATCAGAAACTTTACGCCACAACCTCTCCTCCCCTTGCCGTCTGAATAATGGAAGTCAAAATTTCATTCATCACTGGGATTAGAACCGGATTCCGGCAGAGTCGAATGCCACCGCACACGCCTGTGTTAGCGACATCTGCTACGGAGGTCGCAAGGCCGACACATTCTTGAGTACTGCTCGAGTGATTAGGCGCCCGTCAGTTTGGATTAAAAAGGAAGAGAGTGAACCAATTCAGAGGCAGGCTGTCACTCTTGTTACCGGCAAGCTCGATCAACAGGCGGGTATCCTTTTAGAATACTGCTGCGCGGTGTGGGATCCTTACTAGGTAGGACTGGCGGAGTACATAAAAAAAAGTTCAAAGAAAGACAGTAGGCTTTGTATTATCCCGAAATATGGGAGAGAGTGTCACACTAATGATACAGGATTTGGGCTGGAAATCCTTAAAAGAAAGGCGTTTTTCGTTGCGACAGAATCTTCTCACGTAATACCAATCACCAACTTTCTCCTCAAAATGCGAAAATATTTTGTTGACACCGACCTACATACGGACGAACGATCACCACGATAAAATAAGGGAAACTAGAGCTCGTACGGAAAGATATAGGTGTTCATTCTTTCCGCGCGCTATACGAGATTGGAATAATAGAGAATTGTGAAGGTGGTTCGATGAACCCTCTGCCAGGCACTTGAATGTAATTTGCAGAGTATCCATGTAGATGTAGACATTGTGAATTCAAAGTGGGATCCTTGGAGGGAAGATTTATTTATTTATTTATTTATTTAACCTGGCAAGATTAGGGCCATTAGGCCCTCTCTTACATCTAACCAGGTATTCTACTTATTTTACATTCATATGTTTTAGTAGGCATGTTAATCTACATCTAGTAGAAAAGTGAAACAAACAATTAGAAAGGTATACCTGGAAAAATACATACATATAGAGTTTATATTCGTAGATCATAAGTACTGTTATAATTAGACATTATTGAAGAGACAGGTTTTAGATAGGCGTGCTGGCAGCAGGGAGTATGAGGGAGACTGATGGTGAAGGGAGGAGGAGAATAGAGAGAAATGATGGAACGTAATTAAGGAAATATGAAGGAAAAGAAGATTGCGTGGCTAATAGAGATAGATGGAGAGGAAGGTATATCAGGAGCAAGATAAGAGACGCTAGCTTTGCTATTTGACAGATGAGAGGACTGGCCTTGTACATTTATTTTGTGGAGAACGTTATGAGGATGATAGTAGGAAATGCTTCAACTTCTTCTTAAAAGCAGCAGGAGATTGAATTTTGCGCAAGGTAAGGGGCAGTTTGTTCCAGAGGCGGACAGCGGCAACTGAGAAGGAGTTTGCAAAAGTTTTTGTTTTGTGAGTGGGCACAGTTAGGATACCAAATAAAAGTGACCTCGTGTTTTGATTATGATGGCATGACAGGTTTTTAATCTCTAAAGCAAGGTACTGGGGTGCTTGCGCGACGAGGAGTCGGTGAAGTAGACATAGAGTGTGGTAGTCAGGCAATTTGTCCGGCCGCAGCCACACTAGCTCGCAGTATGAAGCACTAAAATGATCATATCGGAGAATGCTGCAGGTGTAACGCACACAGGCATTCATGGTTAGTTCTAGCCGTCTTTTGTTTCCACTACTCATGTCTTGTTGAATCACATCACAATAGTGGAAGTTCGGTAGAACGAGTGCTTGCACGAGCTGGCGTTTCAAGTCCTGTGGAAATATGTTGCGAAACTTTTTGAGAGCATAGAGACAAGCAGACGTCTTTCGGCACACTGCGACTGTATTCTCCGCTCAGTTGAGATGCTCCTCCAAAGTTACACCCAAGTTCTTAACTGTTTTCTGATATTGTATTGGAGTGCCGTCGGGCAAAATAGGAGGTAGCCGTGCGCGGAAATCTGAACTTATTAAACTCTGATGGGCTATTAAGATTACTCGCGTCTCTTTTGCTTTTAGTTCAAGTCCCAGGTTTTTCGCCCATGTCACTACTGAAGACAGATCATCATTCATCTCAGCGATTGCAATGTTTACATATTCAGGTCTGACGCTTAGGTAGAGCTGGAGGTCGTCGGCATAGAAATGATACTTACAGGAGGACAGAACGTACGAAATATCGTTGACATATAAAGATAACAAAAGTGGTCCTAAGACTGATCCTTGTGGCACTCCCGAGGAAACATGTTTCCAGGAAGATTTGTCATTTATGCAGACAACACATTGCTGTCTGTCATTTAAGTAGCATTCAAACCATCTTATTGCACTATCAGAGAAATTAAGCTGTTGCATTTTTCTAAGCAATATGTCAAAGTTAACAGTGTCAAAAGCTTTGCTGAAGTCCAGTAGCGTCAATATTGTTGCCTTTCGATTGTCGATGGCATATTTCAGGTCATCAGTTACTTTAATTAAAGCAATGTTTGTGCTGTGATATTTACGGAAACTGGATTGAAATTTGTCATAGAGGCTGAATTCATGGAAGTGTTCAGTGATTTGGCCATAACAATATATTCAAGTGCTTTGCAAACAGCAGGCAGTGTGCTAATTGGTCGGTAACCACTAGGCAGTTGCCGGTTTTCGATCTTAGGGATAGGTCGAATTATGCTTCTTTTCCATGCAGTGGGGTATATTCTGTTCACGAGGGAAAAATTAAATATGTCAGGTAAGACAGGTACTAAGATATCGGCAACATTCTTAATCATGGTTATACCGATACTGTCGTTGCCTATTGCATCAGAAGAGATTCTCATTATTGCTTTTCTTGCCGTATTTATTGTTACATGTTTGGGGATTCTTGTGGACGGTAATTGTCAGCCGTGCGGGTATTCAGAGGTGCAGAGAAGAATTCATTTAATTCGTTAGCTGACACATGACAAGTAATTTCCGATTTTGCCTTTCCGACCCCCAATCTACGGAGATTCTTCCATATAGTCGTGGGCGTCAGATCGTTGCATACAAGGCAGCGAGGGTGACTGATTTTAGCATTGCTAATGCACTGTTTCACTCTGTTCCGTAGCTTTCTATATTCTGCGAAACGCTCCGGTTTCGGATCTGCCTTGAAACGCCTGTGGGCAGCATCTATATTAGTCATCATTTGACGTAATTCAGCTGTCAGCCATGGAGCAGGAGATTTTCTTACACGGATTGTGCGCACAGGTGCATCCATGTTTGTCATAGAGGGCAGTGAGTTTATCACCAAGTTCATTAATTTTGCCGTCGATTGTAGGTTCTCTGATTATTTGATGCCATGAGATTTCTGAGCAATCGGCTGTTAGAGCGTCAAGGTCAATACGTTTCATGTTCCTACAAGTTGCGTAACGCGATTTGATCCTTGGGGGCTGCACAGAGTAGGCCAGGAATATTACATCATGTGCTGAGAGGCCAGGGGCCGATGTTTGACCAACATCTCTTACTTTGTCAGTCTGTTTCGTTGCGATTACGTCTATGACAGTATGACTGTGCGCCGTATGGTGTGTAGATTGTAATGGAAGAATGTTCATGCTATTGCAACTGAACAGTCTTCTTAAGTTTATTGCGGAGGGAGTGTCTCTTAGCAGGTCTATGTTCAAGTCACGTTCTTTGTGGAACGCTGTTTAGAAAATTTAGATAATCATCATTTGAGGCGTGACTAGGGAAGGATTCCGAAGAGGCCAACGTGAATTTCACGTAACGACCGCGAAGACGAGGTAAGAGAAGTTACGGCTCGTCTAGAGGCATGTAGACAGTCGTTATTCCGTTGTTCCATGTGCGAGTGGAACGGTTTCTCCCGGCGTATTACCCGTTTGAATAGTTCACAGGCGTACTGCCGTCCACAGTGTGTTATGGACGCAGAGAGCGGTGAGAACGGGTTGTGGAATGAGGTTATATAAGCCGCCCCTGACGATGGCGACATTTGTGATCGTCAAGATATTGTGCCCGCTGGACACAATGGACCGGCAGTACACCTGTGGACTGTTCGATCAGGAAATAGAATGATTAATAACTGTTCAAGGTACTGTCCGGAAAGCAGCATATGGTGGCTTGCCGAGTATGTGCGTAGAAGTCGATGCAGAAACAGTACTTGGGTAGCTTCATGCGGGATGAAAACACAACCGGAGCATACCAGGGAATGTCGAGGAGACAAAAACGTTTCACATAAAAAGAGCAACTGCAAGCCGACCAACAAGGGCAGATGATACGCTGTACGCCGAAGATACAGCAGTAAACAAAGAAAATGTTTATAAAACCTGCATCAGATACGGAAATCATACAGCGACTGAAAAGTAAGAACGTGTTATAAAGCTATTCACACAATACAGTATCTCGAACCAATCAATACACATGCAATAACATTTTGTAATGTTTTGTAACGGTGCTAACTTCGCATGTTTTAAAATAAAGAAAAACCACTGCTGATGGTGATATTGTCGCTGAATCCTGTCTGGGGAAGAAAGGGACCAAAAATGTTTGCACCATGGCGGACCCACAATCCTATATTGCTTTATGCAAACAGGGATAAGTAGAAGGGTTTCTAAGTTACGATAAAGGGTAATAAGTAAAAGCCAGACGATGTGGCCGAGCGGTTCTAGGCGCTTCAGTCTGGAACCGCGCGACCGCTGCGGTCGCAGGTTCGAATCCGGCCTTAGGTTAGTTGGGTTTAAGTAGTTCGAAGTTCTAGGGGACTGATGACCTCAGATGCTAAGTCCCATAGTGCTCAGAGCCATTTGAGCCATAATAAGTGAAACATAAAGGATAGTAAGAAACTAGACAACCACTAAACAACAGGCTTATTGAATACTACAATATAATGGCATTCATGCTGGAGCTGGCCAACCTCAGTCTTCAGTAAACGATCTCACCAATTTCATCCACCCTGTTTTGGGAACAGGGACTACACAGTTAAAGGGAATATTAAGACCAAACCACTCAGTTTGACAATGTGTTTATTAGACAGAAGTTCGTGAAACGTAAAAGTCACGTTACAGAGGACATTTCGATCCAATCGCCTTCAGAACCATGGGCTCACTTATAGCTGTCCAAATGTTGAACCACATAAGCTACAGAATACCGAAGACAAACACAGCAAGAAGAGTATGTCGCAAGGAAACTATTCAACTTACATCTGAAGATTAAATGTTTACGAATCAATTTTTTCAGTTCTTCCGGATGCCCACTAAAAATGAAAGACGCTGAATAGTAAAGTGCAGATAGTTTTCCGTATAGTTTTCACGGGATGGATGTCGCAGCTCCTTCTGAATGATTCCACACTGTCTACAAAAATACTACATAAGGATGAGAGACACGGTTACGAGACAAGTGAACAATAGATTACACGAAGCTCTTGATTTGACACCGTAGATGCGTCTGAGCACCCTTTTGTAGATTACGAATATTACTGAGAACGCATAGAGTTTCAAATGGTTCAGATGGCTCTGGGCACTATAGGACTTAACAGCTATTGTCATCAGTCCCCTAGAACGTAGAACTACTTAAACCCAACTAACGTAAGGACATCACACAACACCCAGTCATCTCGAGGCACAGAAAATCCCTGACCCCTCCGGGAATCGAACCCGGCAACCCGGGCGCGGGAAGCGAGAACGCTACCGCACGACCACGAGCTACGGACCACGGAGTTTCATCAGACTGTAATACCACTGGAGATACCAGAGGGGAAAAAGTGAAAGTAAGCAGGCAATCATGTTTGTGACAGAGAGCGGAGATTTTTCTTATATTGAAGAAAGCAGCATTCTCGTAGCTTATTTTTGCTGCCAAAATAAAGAAACATCACGATGACGTGCTGCACTTGTAGTCATACCAGCGCTATAGTTAGGGGCATGAATACATTTACTTCCTATAAGCTGAAATACATTGCTTAGGGAAGACGTTAATAGTGACCTACGGATTGCATGTTACGTGGATAACGTACATGTTTCTAGTATTTAAGCCGCTACTTGTAAACCTCACTAACAACAATAGAGAGGGCAGTTAGTCTTGACTCCTACTACTCTGTCCAGTCACATTAATATAACTACCGCCTGCGTTCGACTTTAACGTGCAATTACCACTCGCAGACGGAAGGTGGCAGCAATAGCAGTGGATAGTACATAAAGTGTGTCGAAGTGAAGCGGAAAACAATGCAGTCGTTGTAATGCAGAAACGGAGTGATTTACGTGACATGCCAAAGAGCATGATCGTTGGCTTTCAGGCCAAGGGTGGAAGCATTACCGAAATGGCTAAGTTTGTAAACTGCAGTATTCACGTAGCTAATATGAGCTATATTTTTTGTTGCCAGAATGAAGAAATATCATATTTGCAGGCTGCACTTGTAGTCACATCAGTGCCCGCGTGCTGAAGTGGTAAAAATGTACTCTACATGGCAAAATGGTGCTATCCAACACCAACGCCGAGGCAACTGTGGTGATCCAAAGGGGTGAACGACGGCTGTGGAGTCGTGTACTGGCATATAGACGTGCAACTGTTGAGCAGGTGACAGCCCAGATGAACTAAGAGGCTACCAACACGGTCTCCTCAATGACCATTCAGCGAATGTTGCAGCGTATGGGTCTCCGCAGCAGGCGTCTGGTTCATGCCCTCATCTGACTACTGTTCATCGGCGAAGCCCAGCCTAGTGCCCACCAAGACTGTATCCACAACACTAACGCAATTCCCTCTAGTATGGAACAGTATAATGTACCTCATATTACTTACGAGTATACCGCTGCCTTCAGTGTAAAAATAATCTCCGTTGTCTGTGACAAACATGATGGCCTGCTTCCTTTCATTTCTTCCACTCTGTTATCTCCAGTGGGAATTTGGCCGACAATACTGCAACTAAATGTCTACTAAGTGGCGATAGGTGGCCTTTTCAGATGAATCATCGGACTGAAGGCCGTTGGCGTGTAAGGCCCTGCAGCAATTGGAGAACGGTCTAATCCGGAGGAGGAAGCGTTATGGTATAGGGAATTTTTTCGTGGCATTCCATGGGATATCTCGTCGTTCTGGAAGGCGCAACGGATCAACTCAAGTAGTCATCTATTGTTGTGGACAATGTCAACCCCCATATGCGGTTTATTTTTCCTCACCAAGTTGGCATCTACCAGCAGGACAATGCACCGTGTCACACAGTTCACAGGGTCCGTGAGTGACCCAAAGAGTACAAGGATGAGCTTATGGTATTCCCATGGTTACCAACCCCCCCTCCCCCGATTTAAGCCGAATCAAGAATCTGTGGAAGCACCTAGATCCGGCTGTTCGCGGCATGGGTCCTCAATCGTGAAACTAAGCGCAGCTGGCCAGCACTATAGTCGGTATGGCTCCGCGTACCTGTCGGTAGCTTCCAGAACCACATTGACACTCTGCCTGCGCATCCACGCTTCAAAAGGTGACTGGACTGCGTAAGATTTTACCCTCCTGTCGTCAGAAGTGTGCAGATCGCATCATTGTTAGTAAGTTTTATCGTAGACATTCTACTCAACGGGCGGCCCAACTTACCAGACTTCCCGACATTGGTCTGCCCCAGAACAGCTAACCTCACACGAGGTGTGCTTGCACTCTTCTCTTCAGTAGTCTTCATTCTGGTGGGTTCTGGAACAAGATGCATATTTCAGAAGAATACTTGAAACTAATACTCGGGATCGAATGCAACTATTTACAGAAATGAGACTATTAATTGTTATGTAACTAGTTGCATGTGATTCTTTACTTGATAATTAATTTGACGCCAGTGTATAG
This sequence comes from Schistocerca gregaria, assembly GCF_023897955.1. NCBI lineage: Eukaryota > Metazoa > Arthropoda > Insecta > Orthoptera > Acrididae > Schistocerca > Schistocerca gregaria. The sequence goes on along the minus strand of NC_064921.1, from coordinate 958,942,330 downwards.
TGGGAAACGCTGTTGAAACTCCCTCTATGCGCTCTGAATTTAGTTGGACACCACAGGTGAAAATTTAATGGACAAGAATTAAGATGACAAACAGAAAATGGCGATTATGTCATCCAAGGTAGGTAGGCTCCCATAAAAACAATTGTAAAACTAAGTAAAAGAATACACTTATGATGAGACAATAATATAAAAAAAAATGTGTGGCTAAAGCGAAAGCAATTTGAAACTTATTTTGTTCAAGTTGGCGGTTTATTCATAGAAGTCGTTACGTGGTGGCTCTCTACGTCTTTATAATTCACTGAAATGTTTCATGTCCCAAGGGACAGTAGTATGGTAAAACTGCACTGTGGAAGGCACGCGTGTCGTATGTATAAATCGGCTCAACGAACCAAATCGTTCTTTTATGGGGTAGTGATCTTCCAGTGACTGGCGGTGTAGCTTGATGGCGGATGTACTGTGACACAAGCGGGGTTATAGTGCGGTGTGGTAGCTCGTACTTGTTGGACAGAGCCTTATGTTTTGGGGAATGCAAAGCTCAAACTGAAGAGAACATTCAGTCAGAGTACACCATGTTACCGTCACAAGGAAACTTTTTTGGCAACCAATGTCTACATTATCAGTAAATAATGTCTCAAAAATATGTCTCATTGTTTTCGGAAGTCTAGTCGCTATGGGGGCGAATTAGGGAATGAAAACTATTGTGGAAATATTTCACTAAGCAAACACATTTGAAGCTAAATCTACGAAAATTTGTATTTGGCTTCTCCATTAGTAATCAATAAAAAATCGCATTTCAATGTTCTTGGAAATTTAACCCCCAAAAGGTTGAAGTACGGGGTCAAATGTTTTATAAAATATTAAACCATTTTTAGAACTAAATCTCTGAATTGGTACTTGGCTTCTCAGTTAGAAATGAAATACGTGTTTCACTGCTTTTGGGAATTCAATCCCCAAGGGCGTGGAATAGGGACTGAGTTAATTACTGAGTCATCGCCGCCAACATCAAACAGCCAAAGACAGAAACTTGAAATATGGAGTGGTTTTGGATCTTGTATTTCAGGCATCGCTTAAGAAAGGAATGTTAGAAATTCCACTCCTGACGGTGTGAAATGTGGAATGAGCTAATAACTCAGTTTTGAAGCTGTTGTTGTTGTTGTTGTTGTGGTCCTCAGTCCTGAGACTGGTTTGATGCAGCTCTACATGCCACTCTATCCTTTGCAAGCCTCTTCATCTCCCAGTACCTACTGCAACCTACATCCTTCTGAATCTGTTTAGTGTATTCATCTCTTGGTCTCCCTCTACGATTTTTAATCCCCACGCTGCCCTCCAATACTAAATTGGTGATCCCTTGATGCCTCAGAACATGTCCTACCAACCGATAACTTCTTTTCTTCACGTTGTGCCGCAAACTTCTATTCTCCCCAATCCTATTCAATACTTAGTCATTAGTTATGTGATCTACCCATCTTCAGCATTCTTCTGTAGCACCACATACCGAAATCTTCTATTCTCGTCTTGTCCAAACTATTTATCGTCCATGTTTCACTTCCACACATGGCTACACTCCATACAAATACTTTCAGAAATGAATTCCTGACACTTAAATCTACACTCGATGTTAACAAATTTCTCTTCTTCAGAAACGCTTTCCTTGCCATCGCCAGTCTACATTTTATATCCTACTTCGACCATTATCAGTTATTTTGCTCCCCAAATAGCAAAACTCCTTTACTACTTTAAGTGTCTCATTCCCTAATCTAATTCCCTCAGCATCACCCGACTTAATTAGACTACATTCCATTATTCTCGTTTTGCTTTTGTTGATGTTCATCTTATATCCTCCTTTCAAAAGACTGTCCATTCCGTTCAACTGCTATTCCAAGTCCTTTGCTGTCTCTGACAGAATTACAATGTCATCGGCGAACCTCAAAGTTTTTATTTCTTCTCCATAGATTTTAATACCTACTCCAAATTTTTCTTTTGTTTCTTTTACTGCTTGCTCAATATACAGATTGAATAACATCGGGGAGAGGCTACAACCATGTCTTACTCCCTTCCCAACAACTGCTTCCCTTTCATGTCCCTCGACTCTTATAACTGCCATCTGGTTTCTGTACAAATTGTAAATAGCCTTTGGCTCCCTGTATTTTACCCCTGCCACCTTTGGAATTTGAAAGAGAGTATTCCAGTCAACATTGTCAAAAGCTCTCTCTAAGTCTACAAATGCTAGAAACGTAGGTTTCCCTTTCCTTAATCTTTCTTCTAAGATAAGTCGTAAGGTAAGTATTGCCTCACGTGTTCCAGTATTTCTACGGAATCCAAACTGATCTTCCCCGAGGTCGGCTTGTACTAGTTTTTCCATTCGTCTGTACAGAATTCGTGTTAGTATTTTGCAGCTGTGGTTTATTAGACTGATTGTTCGGTAATTTTCACATCTGTCAACACCTGCTTTCTTTGCGATTCGACTTATTATATTCCTCATGAAGTCTAAGGGTATTTCGGCTGTTTCTACATGGTAGAGTTTTGTCAGGACTGGCTCTCCCAAGGCCGTCAGTAGTTCCAATGGAATGTTGTCTACTCCGGGGCCTTGTTTCGACTCAGCTCTTTCAATGCTCTGTCAAACTCTTCACGCAGTATCGCATCTCCCACCTCATCTTCATCCACATCCTCCTCCATTTCCATAATATTGTCCTCAAGTACATCGCCCTTGTATAGACCCTCTATAAACTTCTTCCATCTTTCTGCTTTCCCTTCTTTGCTTAGAACTTCCATCTGAGCTCTTGATGTTCATACAAGTGGTTCTCTTATCTCCGAAGATCTCTTTAATTTTCCTGTATGCAGTATCTATCTTACCCCTAGTGAGATAAGCCTCTACATACTTATATTTGTTTTCTAGCCATCCCTGCTTAGCCATTTTGCACTTCCTGTCGATCTCATTTTTGAGACGTCTGTATTACTTTTTGCCTGCTTCGTTTACTACATTTTTATATTTTCTCCTTTCATCAATTAAATTTAATATTTCTTCTGTTACCGAAGGATTTCTACTAGCCCTCTTCTTTTTACGTACTTGATCCTCCGCTACCTTCACTACTTCATCCCTCAAAGCTACCCATTCTTCTTCTACTCTATTTCTTTCCCCCATTACTGTCAATTGTTCCCTTATGCTCTCCCTGAAACTCTGTACAACCTCTGGTTCTTTCAGTTTATCCAGGTCCCTTCTCCTTAAGTTACCACCTTTTTGCAGTTTCTTCCGTTTTAAGCTACAGGTCATAACCAATAGATTGTGGTCAGAGTCCACATCTGCCCCTGGAAATCTCTTACAATTTAAAACCAGGTTCCTAAATCTCTGTCTTACCATTATATAATCTATCTGATACCTTTTAGTATCTCCAGGGTTGTTCCATGTATACAACCTTCTTTCATGATTCTTAAACCAAGCGTTAGCTATGATTAAGTTGTGCACTGTGCAAAATTCTACCAGACGGCTTCCTCTTTCATTTCTCTCCCCCAATCCATATTCACCTACTACGTTTTCTTCTCTCCCTTTTCCTACTGCCGAATTCCAGTCACCCATGACTATTAAATTTTCATCTTCCTTCACTATCTGAATAATTTCTTTTACCCTGTAGTCATCTGACCAGAAGTCTTGTTCCTCCTGCCACCGAACTTCACTAATTCCCACTATATCTAACTTTAACGTATCCGTTTCCCTTTCTAAATTTTCTAACCTATCTGCCCGATTAAGTGATCTGACATTCCACGCTCCGATCCGTAGAACGCCAGCTTTCTTTCTCCTGATAACTATTAAGGTAAATACATTCTTTGTTATCTATCAAAATCTTTCATTTTCCAACTATGCCTATCGGTAGTTAGTGCCTTCGGTAGTTAGAATCTTTTATTTAGCTGGCAGTATTGGCGCTCGCTGTATTGCAGTAGTTCGAGTAACGAAGATTTTTGTGTGGTAAGTGATTCACAAAAGGTATAGGTTATTGTTAGTCAGGGCCATTCATTTGTAGGGATTTTTGAAAGTCAGACTGCGTTGCGCTAAATATATTGTGTGTCAATTTAGTGCTGATCAGAATAGCTAAAAAGAGCGAAATGTCTGAGTACGTTCAGTTCCGCTCAGCTGTTTGAAAGTCAAATAATGTAAGAGGATTATCAGCAAAGTAATTCATAAATTTTTCTAAGGGGACGTTTGATATGTTTAAGGTTCTAATGTTCTGGAGAAACAGGGAAATAGAGTATTTTTTCTGGTTTTTTCATTTATTAAACATTATGTCACTAGGTGCTCCATTTCATCGAATAATTTGAGTTTCGTGTGAGGTCAGCAAATTTTGAAGTGGAGAGGAAAATTTACGAAAATAACCGGGGAAACAAATTCTTAAATTCTGTAGGAGCTCCAGCCGCTTTGTTTAAAGTTGAAAACGTCTGCCTGTTGTTGCATATTGCCGATTGCTAACTGCAAGAAAACGTAGCTCCTGAGGTAAAAATTTAAAATTACAGTTTGTATTCAAGCCTAGAAACGCGTATTTAAGGCAAATCGTCAAAATAATTTAACATCTTGAAATAACATAGGGCATTTTTGTTCACTTACTTTACGCAAGGATATAGATTTCCATACTTGCATTACAACGCCATGTAGAAGAGGAAAGCGCGATAATCCCTATGCGGTCTCAGCTCTAAAACTCGTGGTCGTGCGGTAGCGTTCTCGCTTCCCACGCCCGGATTCCCGGGTTCGATTCCCGGCAGGGTCAGAGATTTTCTCTGCCCCTTGATGGCTGGGTGTTGTGTGATGTCCTTAGGTTAGTTAGGTTTAAGTAGTTCTAAGTTCTAGGGGACTGATGACAATAGATGTTAAGTCCCATAGTGCTCAGAGCCATTTGTACCATTTGAACTCGTAATGTTCGTATAGGTTCAGAGTGCTTAACAATTAAAATCGGTCAAAAGAGGAAGGCCGCTAGATCTGATGGGATACCAGTTCGATTTTACACAGTGTATGCGAAGGAACGTGTCCCCCTTCTTGCAGCGGTGTACCGTAGGTCTCTAGAAGAGCGTAGCGCTCCAAACGTTTAGAAAAGGGCAAAGTCCACCCCCGTTTTCAAGAAGGGACGTCGAACAGATGTGCAGAACTATAGACCTATATCTCTAACGTCGATCAGTTGTAGAATTTTGGAACATGTGTTATGTTCGAATATAATGACTTTGCTGGAGACTAGAAATCTACTCTGTAGGAATCAGCACGTGTTTCTAAAAAGACGGTCGTGTGAAACCCAGCTCGCGCTATTCGTCCACGAGACTCAGAGGGCCATAGACAAGGGTTCACAGGTAGATGCCGTATTTCTTGACTTCCGCAAGGCGTTCCATACAGTTTCCCACAGTTGTTTAATGAACAAAGTAAGAGCATATGGACTATCACACCTATTGTGTGATTGGATTGAAGAGTTCCTAAATAACAGAACGCAGCATGTCATTCTCAATGGAGAGAGGTCTTCCGAAGTAAGAGTGATTTCAGATGTGCCGTAGAGGAGAGTCGTAGGACCGTTGCTATTCACAATATATATAAATGACCTTGTGGATAACATCGGAAGTTCACTGGGGCTTTTTGCGGATGATGTTGTGGTATATCGAGAGGTTGTAACAATGGAAAATTGTACTGAAATGCAGGACGATCTGCAGCTAATTGACGCATGGTGCAGGGAATGGCAATTCAATCTCAATGTAGACAAGTGTAATACATAGAAAGATAGATCCCTTATCATTTAGCTATAAAATAGCAGGTCAGCAACTGGAAGCAGTTAATTCCATAAATTATCTGGGAGTACGCATTAGGAGTGATTTAAAATTGAATGATCATGTCAAGTTGATCGTCGGCAAAGCAGATGCCAGACTAAGATTCATTGGAAGAATCCTAAAGAAATGCAATCCGAAAACAAAGGAAGTAGGTTACAGTACGCTTGTTCGCCCACTGCTTGAATACTGCTCAGCAGTGTGGGATCCGTACCAGATAGGGTTGATAGAAGAGATCCAACGGAGAGAAGTGCGCTTCGTTACAGAATTATTTAATAATCGCGAAAGCGTTACGGAGATGATAGATAAACTCCAGTGGAAGACTCTGCAGGAGAGACGCTCAGTAGCTCGGTACGGGCTTTTGATAAAGTTTCGAGAACATACCTTCACCGAAGAGTCAAGGAGTATATTGCTCCCTCCTACGTATATCTCGCGAAGAGACCATGAGGATAAAATCCTTCTTTCCACGAACAATAGGAGACTGGAATAGAAGGAAGAACCGATAGAGGTACTCAGGGTACCCTCCGCCACACACCGTCAGGTGACTTGCGGAGTATGGATATACACTCATGGAAATTGAAATAAGAACACCCTGAATTCATTGTCCCAGGAAGGGGAAACTTTGATAATGTTCTTCTCGGGTATGCAGCCGATTCATAACGTCTTCATGACACAATATTTCCGCGGTCCAACTGGCCGCCATCTTCAGGTGAGAGTGCTGGTGCACGATCTCGCCGGAGCTGACTTCCCAGCGCAAGCGGCGGCCCATATATAGGCCGCAGAAGACCCACAACGCGTGCGCGAGAAGGTGCAGTAGCCGCCCTCTAGTGCAGTAGACATACCCCGCCGCCAGTGATGGAAAGAGGCGAAATCGAGATATCGCTGTCAAAAATTAAAAAATAAAAATAATTAAAAATTTTTATTCCGGTGATAGAACCACAGACCGTTGTTTTTTAATGTCAGATAACACTGGGTCCCAAGTCTTACTTAAAAGAAAACCCTTGTCTCTATTAATAAGATTGTCAGATAACCGAATCTCTATGGATTCTTTTAAAATACAGTCCCAATAGCGAGATGCAGGGGCAACCATTTGTGTCTCGTCATATAGTATTCTGTGTCCCTCGGTGAGACAGTGTTCCGCCACTGCAGACTTCTCAGGTTGAGCATTTCCTCGAAGATAGGAAGGATTCTGAAAAAATATCACATCAAAAGTATTTTTCGTCCGCCAGCCAAGATTAGAGCGCTCCTTGGCTCTGTTAAGGATGACTTGGGTTTGAGGAAGCCCGGTGTTTACAAGATCCCTTGCCACTGTGGAAAGACTTATATTGGTCAGACAATCCGGACCATTCAGGAGCGATGTGTTGAGCATCAGCGGCACACAAGGCTGCTTCAACCTGAGAAGTCTGCAGTGGCGGAACACTGTCACACCGAGGGACACAGAAACTATATGACGAGACACAAATGGTTGCCCCTGCATCTCGCTATTGGGACTGTATTTTAAAAGAATCTATAGAGATTCGGTTATCTGACAATCTTATTAATAGAGACAAGGGTTTTCCTTTAAGTAAGACTTGGGACCCAGTGTTATCTGACATTAAAAAACTACGGTCTGTGGTTCTATCGTCGGAATAAATTTTTTTATTTATTTTTATTTTTTAATTTTTGACAGCGATATCTCGATTTCGCCTCTTTCCATCACTGGCGGCGGGGTATGTCTACTGCGCTAGAGGGCGGTTACGGCACCTTCTCGCGCACGCGTTGTGTGTCTTCTGCGGCCTATATATGGGCCGCCGCTTGCGCTGGGAAGTCAGTTCCGGCGAGATCGTACACCAGCACTCTCACCTGAAGATGGCGGCCAGTTGGACAGCGGAAATATTGTGTCATGAAGACGTTACGATCCGGCTGCATACCCGAGAAGAATATTATCAATTATTACGACGGGAAAGCCTTCGTAGTCACAAGGGGAAACTTTATTGACACATTCCCGGGGTCAGATACATCACATGATCACACTGACAGAACCACAGGCAAATAGACACAGGCAACAGAGCATGCACAATGTCGGCACTACTACAGTGTATATCCACCTTTCGCAGCAATGCAGGCTGCTATTCTCCCATTGAAACGATCGTAGAGATGCTGGATGTAGTCCTGTGAAACGGCTTGCCATGCCATTTCCACCTGGCGCCTCAGTTGGACAAGCGTTCGTGCTGGACGTGCAGACCGCGTGAGACGACGCTTCATCCAGTCCCAAACATGCTCAATGGGGGACAGATCCGGAGATCTTGCTGGCCAGGGTAGTTAACTTACACCTTCTAGAGCACGTTGGGTGGCACGGGATACATGCGGACGTGCATTGTCTTGTCGGAACAGCAAGTTCCCTTGCCGGTCTAGGAATGGTAGAACTATGGGTTCGATGACGGTTTGGATGTACCGTGCACTATTCAGTGTCCCCTCGACGATCACCAGAGGTGTACGGCCAGTGTAGGAGATCGCTCCCCACACCATGATGCCGGGTGTTGGCCCTGTGTGCATCGGTCATATGCAGTCCTGATTGTGGCGCTCACCTGCACGGCGCCAAACACGCATACGACCATCATTGGCACCAAGGCAGAAGCGACTCTCATCGCTGAAGACGACACGTCTCCATTCGTCCCTCCATGCACGCCTGTCGCGACACCACTGGAGGCGCGCTGCACGATGTTGGGGCGTGGGCGGAAGACGGCCTAACGGTGTGCGGGACCGTAGCCCAGCTTCAATGAGACGGTTGCGAATGGTCCTCGCCGATACCCCAGGAGCAACAGTGTCCCTAATTTGCTGGGAAGTGGCGGTGCGGTCCCCTACGGCACTGCGTAGGATCCTACGGTCTTGGCGTGCATCCGTGCGTCCCTGCGGACCGGTCCCAGGTCGACGGGCACGTGCACCTTCCGCCGACCACTGGCGACAACATCGATGTACTGTGGAGACCTCACGCCCCACGTGTTGAGCAATTCGGCGGTACGTCCACCCGGCTTCCCGCATGCCCACTATACGCCCTCGCTCAAAGTCCGTCAACTGCACATACGGTTCACGTCCACGCTGTCGCGGCATGCTACCAGTGTTAAAGACTGCGATGGAGCTCCGTATGCCACGGCAAACTGGCTGACACTGACGGCAGCGGTGCACAAATGCTACGCACCTAGCGCCATTCGACGGCCAACACCGCGGTTCCTGGTGTGTCCGCTGTGCCGTGCGTGTGATCATTGCTTGTACATCCCTCTCGCAGTGTCCGGAGCAAGTATGGTGGGTCTGACACACCGGTGTCAATGTGTTCTTTTTTCCATTTCCAGGAGTGTAGATGTAGATGTAGCGTTCCGATACAGACCCGGCCATCAGTATGTGACGTCACACGTGTGCGCGCAGGCCTGTAGCCGAGGTGACGTTGGAGTAGCTTGCCGAATGGACTCTCTCACGGTTTCTGCTCGAGACTCGTTCAGAGAGGCGGCATGACGAAGATCGGCGCAGACGGTGGCAGGTACACGGCAAGAGGACCGCTTCGCGTCAGGAACGTTGCCGCAGTCCGGCTGCGAGAGAACATCCTGTCTGTCAGCAATGGCGACCGGTCGGCAGCTGGCGGTTCGCGCACACGTGCAGAACAGCCGCCGGAGCCTGCTGGCGTCACGTGGGTCTGCCGCGCCGCCGACCTTCGCTGCCTAAATTATGCCACCGGCGAAAGTGCGCGAAAATTCTGCTAAATTTACCGCTCCTCAGTTCGCTATGAAAAACTCGTATATTCGTGTGAAGATATATGCTTTGCTAAGAGCGTATTTCCACCTAATATAAGGGCCCATTATGCGTCACATTTTACATTCCGTTCTTTTTTAATGACGACCGTCTGTTTCACTAAAAGACACGTTGTGGTCAACACGCCGAGTGTTAAACGTTCTTCATGCTGTGGCGGAACTCGTGCGAATCTGAACTGTTTCAGGAAACAAGTGCATTATTACTGGTTTTCAGGTACAGGTAATTTTGATCTGTCTAAGATTACCGCACTAAATACAGGGCGACGCAGGGGAGCGGGAAATTTTGAACGTTACAGTTGGCAGCACTGTAGCGCCGGCAGATGTTCGAAACTTTGCACAGTTGATGTGAACGCATTGCCATTTAGTAATCGTAGAGAATTGGACTGGTGCGGAACGTGCAGTAGCTGTGAGAGCGATTTACAAAAATTGTGATAGTGCGACTGCCGCGCAGAGAACATTTCGACAGCATTACCAGCTTGAACGTCATGGACGTGTCCCACCTGCGCATGCGATTACAACGTGGGTGCGTAATTTTGAAGAAACAGGATCTTCCTCGAAAAAGAAATCTCCAGGTGGCATTCCAACGGTACGTACCCCAGAGAACATTGCAGCTGCTAGAGCTGCAATCGAGAGAAGTCCTCGCCGCTCCGTTCAACAGCATGCATCTTCGCTAGGGATTAAGCGACGAAGATTACAAAGAATATTGCACGAATTAGGCTTCCATCCCTATAAGTTGCAGATTGTGCAACACTTACATGAATGAGACCCAGCGTCACATATGGAGTTTAGTAGCCAGATATTGGCTAAAATCGACGAGGACGCGAATTTCATTGGTAACTTATGGATATCAGACGGAGCCCATTTCCACCTGAACGGATTCGTGAACAAACAGAATTTTCGTTATTGGGCCCAGGACAATCCTTGTGAGTTTCACCAGCGACCACTACATAGCGCCAAGGTCACAGTATAGTGTGCTATATCATGTCACGGTGTTATCGGCCCTTAAGTTTTTGAAAGTGAGGATGGTAGTGCTGTGACTGTAACATCCGCTCGATATGTTGAAATGCTTCAAACATTCTTTACGCCGAGACTGTACGAGCTTAATCTTAACGTCGAAACCATGTGGTTTCAGGAGGACGGAGCCACGTCACACACTGCTCGACAACCGATGGTAGCAGCTCGACAATTTTTTGGAAGACTCATTATTTCACGTAACGGTGACATTGCGTGGCCTGCGAGATCCCCTGATCTTAGTGTGTGCAACTTCTTCCTGTGGGGATATCTTAAAGGCAAGGTGTACCGTACACGTCCTGCAACAATCCATGAACGAAAGGAGAACAATGAAAACGAAATCACTGCCGTTCCCCAAGATTTGCTACACCGCGCATTCCAGAGTTTTCATAACAGGCTGTTAGAGTGTGAACGCTGAATGGGAGCACATCTTCCCGATGTCATCTTTAAAAACTAAAGAGACATTTTTGGACAATTTGATTGTAAAGACATACAGAATAATGGCATACTGAATACGTTCACTTTCGTTAAATAATTACTAGTTTTATTAATTTATTCATGGAAATGACGTTATTTCGAAATTTCCCGTTTCCCGGCACCACCCTGTATTAATCATCACTAAAAGAGCAGACTGGGCACTTTGGAGCGCTGTACATGGTGCTGAACTGGTAATATCCAGTCGTGTAGCAAAGCATTGTTATAACTTCTTATGTAATAGAACTCAGTACGTTGTCCTCGATGGTGAGTGTTCGTTGGAAATGAGGGTAACATCTGTAGTGCCCCAGGGAAGTGTGGTAGGTACGCTGTTGTTTTCTATATACATAAATGATCTTTGGGATACGGTGGATAGCAATGTGCGGCTCTTTGCTGATGATGCTGTGGTGTACGGGAAGGTGTCGTCGTTGAGTGACTGTACGAGGATACAAGATGACTTGGACAGGATTTGTGTTTGGTGTAAAGAATGGCAGCGAACTCTAAATATAGATAAATGTAAATTAATGCAGATGAGTAAGAAAAAGAATTTCGTAATGTTTGAATACATCATTAGTAGTGTAGCGCCTGACACGTTCACAGCGATTAAACATAGCACAGCGATATGAAGTGGGACAAGCATGTAATGGCAGTTGTGGGGAAGGCGGATAGTCGTCTTCGGTTCATTGGTAGAATTTTGGGAAGATGTGGTTTATCTGTAAAGGAGACCGCTTATAGAACGCTGGTGCGACCTATTCTTGAGAACTGCTCGAGCGTTTGGGATCCCTATCAGGTCGGATTAAGGGAGAACATAGAAGTAATTCAGAGGCGGGCTGCTAGATTTGTTACTGATAGGTTTGATCATCACGCGAGTGTAACGGAAATGCTTTAGGAACTCGGGTGGGAGTCGCTAGAGGAAAGGAAGCGTTCGTTTCGTGAATCGCTACTGAGGAAATTTAGAGAACCAGCATTTCAGGCTGACTGCAGTACAATTTTACTACCGCCAACTTACATTTTGCGTAAAGACCACCAAGATAAGATAAGAGAGATTAGGGCTCGTACAGTGGCATATAGGCAGTCATTTTTCCCTCGTTCTCATTGGGAGTGGAACAGGGAGAGAAGATGCTAATTGTGGTACGAGGTACCCTCCGCCACGCACCGTATGGTGGATTGCGGAGTATGTATGTAGATGTAGAAGTCAGGGCAGTGTAGTGTTGTGTCGGTTCCGTGGGATCAGCACAGTAACATGAGCCGACTTATAGAAGTGACAGAATGGACGAAAGGAGCTATAGTGTTTGGACGGCTTGAATGACCTTGTCTGAGTTGTTCGTATATCAGCGTGCCTACAAGGAATGGTGCACCTTCCACAGAAATGTAGAAGGGAGTAGATCGTAAAAATACTCTAACCGATAACGGTCGTAGACATGTGTAACGGCTCGTCAATGACAGTCGGTTTCAAGCCCGAAAGTATTTGACGCTCTCAGTGAATACTGGTCCATCTCAGGCTCCTTCCGAGCTAACACTCCGGAGGAGAATTCTTTCGGGGGCTTTTGGAGTCGCGTACCTTGCAAGAGGCCACTGCGCATAGCGACACTTGAAGCAGCATGCCTTTATTGTGACAAAAAGTTCATTAACGAACAGTGGGGGACTGGAGGCGAGAAATATGTTGCAACGAGTAGCGGTTTTCCCTTTTTTCAAATGATGCAATGCCTGGATAGCACCTACTGCCCAATTTGTGTGTGTGTGTTGGGAGGGGGGCGAAAAGAAGTTAGATTAGATTAGATTAGATTTACTTTCATTCCAATTGATCCGTAGTGAGGAGGTTCTCCATGATGTGGAACATGTCACAAAAACAACAATACATGACAAATATTTACAACTAAAACAAATAAGCTAATGTACCATTCCACAGTTCCCAAGTGGAGTGGTCGTCATTTTTTAATGAACACTATATCAAAGAGTCATTTTTCAAATACTAATGCACTGAATTTAAAATGAAAAAGTTTATTTATTTATTTATAAGGTAATAAATATGTAATACAACTACTATAATACTTATTTACAATGAACACATTACTGCACTGAAATTGTGCAGAGGGTTTTTACTGAGAAATTGATCAGTGGAGTAGTAGTTGGTCACCAATAAATCCTTTAGACTTCTCTTAAAGTGAATTTCTTTGGTTGTTAAGCTTTTTATGGCTGCTGGCAAGTTATTGAAAATGTGTGTTCCTGAATAGTGCACACCTTTTTGTACAAGACAAAATGACTTTAAATCCTTGTGAAGATTATTCTTATTTCTAGTACTGATTCCATGAATCAGGCCGAAGATGTTCCGGTGATATTTTGGGAATATTTCTTATACCATGGTGACACTGGACTATTTAATGAGGTCACAGTGGACATCCTCGGAGCCCACATCTTTGTGATAAGTATGCCAGGCATACTCTCATCTTATGAAACCTTAACAGCCGTATTCGTAGTGCAGCAGGAAGTCGCTGCTTGTCTGACGAATACTGAGGCGCTCGAACGCACCTCCACTGTCCCGCCAAGTCAACCGCCATTTATCCCATAGGAAAAGTCCACGACTGTTCGGTACCGTGGTTGACTTATTGGTCAACATCGCCGCCGTTTGGTAGCTGTGTGTGTTCTAATCTTCAATGATTGTCTTCAGAAGTTTATAGAATACCTCAAGAAGCTTGTGGAATCTCTTCACCGCTGAATTAAAACCATTATTAAGGCTAGACTCTTTGATGGCTCCACGGCATCTATGCGTGAAACTCTGGCCTCAGCTGGGTGTGGCATTCCCAAAGAAACTTGTAGACTTTCTTCATCGATATGAGGTGATTACGACGTCTAAAGGCAGTGTTGCACGGTATTATCTTGACGTCTGCCGAGGATATTCGATTTTTCACCTGATGTGTTCAGAAACTGTAGAAAAAAGAACAACTATAATTACTTAACGTGTAGCGCACTAGTATGTAAGGAATCAGGTTAGGCGGATAAACAACGACTGACCTTGTACATTGGCCAACGAGAGTTCGGTTTTTAGGGGGTTTAGCACGCTCATTTTGGCGAATGATGGGTCGGTCCCCACACAGAACAGTTTACTCTGTTCACAAGTAGATGGAAGAAACGAGCCCGCATCTCGTGGTCGTGCGGTAGCGTTCTCGCTTCCTGCGCCCCGGTTCACGGGTTCGATTCCCGGCGGGGTCAGGGATTTTCTCTGCCTCGTGATGGCTGGGTGTTGTGTGTTGTCCTAAGGTTAGTTAGGTTTAAGTAGTTCTAAGTTCAAGGGGACTGATGACCATAGTTGTTAACTCCCATAGTGCTCAGAAGAAACGATTTTATCCGTTAGGTTAGCAACAGAGGACTGAGGTAAAATGTGCTTAACTGCGTTTTGGTTCTCCCTTGGAAGGCAATGCAATAGTGATTCTGCATGACGTGGGTCCGACAAGTCCTTGGTTGCTTTACGGAGGTATGTGACACCAGATGTCTATGGACTGGTCAGGCAATTCTAGGAAAGTTACTGAACTAGTTTTCAGGCAATTGCGACATCAGGTTTATAAGTGATTTATCTCTCACGAGAGGATTCTGAATTACGGAGATTCCATCTGTCATTGGATCTACAATGAGCAACACAACCAACATATCCGCGTAAATGTTTCCCATTGCGACGCAGAAGCTTGAAATTTGGCTCAAATGTTCTTACGAACTACGTCTGTAATGGTACAAAAGCGTGCTACCCTGCAACGTCAGCCTGGGGCTCGGCGATGCCTCCAACAGCAAGTTGTCAACATATGCAAAAAAAAGTGCATACTGCAGAAGTTCACGTGAGGCATAGGGTGGGTTAATGATGCTACAATGGCACCATATTTCACCAAAATACTGCCCATCGTCTCCGTGGACGTGTCGCATGATCATAAGGTCGTCGCACACCCTGTTATCCACATTTCACCTCTTCTTTTGACGCCTCCAATATGGAGGCCGGAACCGCAACATCCAGAGTTGAAAACACGCGATTTTTCTATGGGTGGCCAAGAAAAACATTGCAGACAAATCGGCGTTCAGAATCGACACGAAGAGACCTCGTGGGCGGCGTAAAGGGTGTTAATGAAACCACATCTTCCTTGGGGCTTTGGTTCCCACACATCTCGCTGTCGAAAACGACATTTCGCAGTGCGATTAGCACCAGGACAACGTTACTGACAACGTTTGACACTGCTGACCCCACACTTCGCTTCTGGTTGTCGGGCGACATCTATACCTACAGTTACATGATTACTCTGCAATTCAAATTTAAGTGCTTGGCAGAGCGTTCATCGAACCACAATCATACCATCTCTCTACCATTCCACTCCCTAACAGCGCGCGGGAAAAACGAACACATAAACCTTTCTGTTCGAGCTCTGATTTCTCTTATTTTATTTTGATGATCATTCCTACCTATGTAGGTTGGGCTCAACAAAATGTTTTCGCATACGCAAGAGAAAGTTGGTGACTGAAATTTCGTAAATAGATCTCGCCGCGACGAAAAACGTCTTTGCTTTAATGACTTCCATACAAACTCGCGTATCATATCTGCCACACTCTCTCCCATATTACGTGATAATACAAAACGAACTGCCCCTTTTTACACCCTTTCGATGTCCTCCGTCAATCCCACCTGGTAAGGATCCCACACCGCGCAGCAATATTCTAACAGAGGACGAACGAGTGTAGTGTTAGCTGTCTCTTTAGTGGACTTGTTGCATCTTCTAAGTGTCCTGCCAATGAAACGCAACCTTTGGCTCGCCTTCCCCACAATATTATCCATGTGGTCTCTCCAAATGAAGTTGTTCGTAATTTTAACACCCAGGTACTTAATTGAATTGACAGCCTTGAGAATTGTACTATTTATCGAGTAATCGAATTCCAACGAATTTCTTTTGGAACTCATGTGGATCATCTCACACTTTTCGTTATTTAGCGTCAACTGCCACCTGACACACCATACAGCAATCTTTTCTAAATCGCTTTGCAACTGATACTGGTCTTCGGATGACCTTACTAGACGGTAAATTACAGCATCATCTGCGAACAACCTAAGAGAACTGCTCAGATAGTCACCCAGGTCGTTTATATAGATCAGGAACAGCAGAGGTCCCAGGACGCTTCCCTGGAGGACATCTGATAACACTTCACTTTTACTCGATGATTTGCCGTCTGTTACTACGAACTGCGACCTTTCTGACAGGAAATCACGAATCCAGTCCCAAAACTGAGACGATACCCCATAGGCCCGCAGCTTGATTAGAAGTCGCTTGTGAGGAACGGTGTCAAAAGCTTTCCGGAAATCTAGAAATATGAAATCAACTTGAGATCCGCTGTCGATAGCGGCCATTACTTCGTGCGAATAAAGACCTAGCTGTGTTGCACAAGAACGATGTTTTCTGAAACCATGCTGATTACGTATCAATAGATCGTTCCCTTCGAGGTGATTCATAATGTTTGAATACAGTATATTCTCCAAAACCCTACTGCAAACGGACGTCAATGATATAGGACTGTAGTTCGATGGATTACTCCTACTACCCTTCTTACACACTGGTGCGACCTGTGCAATTTTCCAATCTGTAGGTACAGATCTATCGGTGAGCGAGCGGTTCTATATGTTTGTTAAGTAGGGAGCTATTGTATCAGCGTAATCTGAAAAGAACCTAATCGGTATACAATCTGGACCTGAAGACTTGCCCATATCAAGCGATTTGAGTTGCTTCGCAACCCCTAAGGTATCTACTTCTAAGAAACTCATTCTAGCAGCTGTTCGTGTTTCAAATTCTGGAATATTCCATTCGTCTTACCTGGTGAAGGAATTTCGGAAAACTGCGTTCAATAACTCCGGGCTGGTATCCCACCTGTGTCTGGAGCATCACCAGACACGTCTTCGGCCTTGAATCTCAGTCAGTGGAGTAGAATTCTCTTCCCTGGAGAGTCCCGCTTCGAACGGAGCCAGAAGACCAGCGAAGACGTTTATGGAGACACCAAGAAAGTGGCAGGATACCAACCTAACTGTCGCCCACCATACGATCCGACAACAAGGGGTGATGCCCTGGCGTTCCATTTCCTTTCATAGCAGAAGGCCTTCGGCTGTCGTCTGCAGCACACTTAACAGTACAGCGATACGTGGACAACATTCTACGCCCCGCTCCGTTACCGTTCATGGCAAGCCATCCTGGGGATACATTTCAACAAGATAATGCCCGCCCACACACGGCGAGAGTTTCTAATGCTCGACTTCGTGCTAGTCAGACCCTGCCTTGCCAGCAGAGTCACCGGATCTCTTCCCTATTGAGAACGTTTGGAGAATTATAGGCAGGACCCTCTAACCAGCTAGGAATTTTGACGAACCAACTCGCCAATTGGACTGCATTTGGCACGATATCCCTTATGAGGACATCCAACAACACTTTCAATAAATGCTAAGCCGAATAATTACTTGCATAAGAGCCAGAGTAGACCAACGCATTGTTGAATTGTACAATTTGTATAACTGTTTATCTTGAATAAATTACAAAATTTTCTGAAACCGTGATCATTTTTTGTCTGTACATGTACATCACTTCTTCGTACATTTACACGTGCAATTTGTATAACTGTTTATCTTGAATAAATTACAAAATTTTCTGAAACCGTAATCATTTTTTGTCTGTACATGTACATCACTTCTTCGTACATCCGTCCCCTTGGGATGATTCCGTAGTGGTGGGTCCTTTTCTTTCTTTTTTTGTGTTGGGGTGTATTTACGATTTCGGGAATATCTCAGTGTCATTAGAGCTGTATGTAACAATGCACAGGATGCTCAAAAACATTTTTCTATGTTTTTTGGAAGAAGACAAGTGTAAATATTAACCATTGTCTGGGCTACTGCCAAAAGGAAACAAACACAATTATAACAAGAGATCAAAGTACCTGCTTCTAAATTAGCGGCACGACCATATACGGCCTGAAGATGTTCTCACTGAAAGATTCGAGTCTCAGAGGGACAATTTTCAATGTTCACTGGCAGCATTTACACTGACAACTAAATCCTCTTCCGATTCTAGTCGAGTTTTGTAGCCAACACTCTTCAGTTGTCTCTAGAGAAAGAAATCTATCGGGTTCAGATCAAGTAATGTGGGGTATGGGCTGTGGGGCACAGAAGCTCATGCTCCTAATCTTTCATGTCATAGTTTTATGATGTTCCCAGTCGAGATTTGTTGCCTCCTGCATACCTAACCCAGCACCTTTGACAGTACCTCGAAGTTTTTAGATATCATTTTCTAACAGTCTGTGTACTGATAGTCCTTATCAAACACTGCTTCACCACACTGAGAAGTCCGCTCTCTTAGGGGACTGATCACTCATAAAATATTAGTGATCGAATGAAGTTCATTCTAATCTGTGGAGTAACGCGAGGAATATTTCTGGCAGCATATCCATGTGGTCCAAGAGTTCCGGATTGGTGGTAGTGAGAAACGTAGTGGCAGAGTTGAGAGAATGCTGAGAAGGAAGGAGGAGGATGCAGATAGGGCGAGGAGAGTGGGAGTGGCGAGTAAAGGATCGAGGGAATCACCCCAGTGATCCACAACTGTTCGGAGAATATTTGTTGTAATGTACTTCCACATTAAATTAATTATTGTCATGATGGTTGGGACCTGCTCGCATAGCGTGAAGTGCAGCGCGCTAGCGCATGAGACAAAGAGATGAGTCAGGCTCGAGTCGGACACGAACACCAGATTAGCTACCCTGAACAAGAACACTAGCCAGACTGTGCGTGGCTTTTAGGCTGTTTCCCACGCTCGCTTAGGCAAATGCTGAGCTTTTCCCCACATTCCGTCTCAGAGAATGCGATACTCAGACAGTTAAAACACACAAAACATAGCTTTCACGGTTCAGGGACAGATCGTGAACGCGACGTTCCTCACTTACGTTACCTTGACGACTGTGGCGTCACGACGGGCAAACCCCAGGAAGTTCAATATTAACTACAATTTTCCAAATCCTGAAAAAAAGCGTACCGCGTACTAGGCGTGATGAACGCCACGGAAGTCAAAGATCGTAGAGATTAGTATCAATGAATATCGACATAGTGTTACTTTGTACACTAAATGCGCATGAATCACAGTTGTGATTCTGTGCAAGAACGAAAACTCGTGCATCTAAAGAGAACACTACGTCCGCTGTACAACAGCAGCATACTTCAATTACAGTTCATGTGGTCACTACACGACAGCTGGTAGGTTTTACGCCTGTTAGTGTGACTACAGTGCCATGTAACAAATAACTGGAACGCCGGAATTCGATTTATTTTTATCATTAGCATGATCTGTGTGACTTTCAAATCTGAGTTTATCTTCGGTATTTTCCTAATCGAGGCTTATGATGTAACAAAGGCCGCATGTACAACCAGACCGTGATTGATGACACAACATAGTTTTCTGGCATGAAAATATAGGGTTTCATGGACGCCTTGTTGACTATATATACAGATGAAGGAATGTCATTAGTATTACATGAGTGGACGCAACAGATACTTAATCTGTGGAATGTGACTTAACCGTTTCCAATGATTTGTGTAATTCTTCTGTTATGGTTACTCGCACATGCTGTTACTGTTTAGAAACTCTAACGCTTTAAAATAATGAATCTGTGGGCACTACTGTGCTTATCTTTCCCCGAACTGAATATTTGGTTTATAAGAACACGAAAAATGCTGTTTTGAAAACAAAAGTCCTTTCTCGAATCAAGGAAAAATTGCACTAGAAGTAGAACGAAACAGACGGCCTTTTTAGTGTGTACTTACAGTGTCAAATAACATGTGACGTACCCAGTTATGTTTCACTGATGTATGCTTACGTAGTATGAAGCAACATAAGTTCGTTACATAAGCGTATAATATTAACACGGGAACTTAAATTGTGAATGTATTTACATACTTTCTTCTACAAGGGATGCAGTAATTAATCATAGCATTTGGATTTATAGAAGGCTGTAGTCATTTGAATTATGTGGCTAAATACATATACGAGTATAGTCTATTGGAATTTTCTTGGTAGTCAGTAACAGAACTTTTCTCTAATATAGTTTGCAGCAACGTCCTGATTTATTTAATTTGTATGAAGCCTCAGGTAAGTGAAAATACTCTTTCTTAGTCATTACGTATTTTAGAAATGGCATTCTTTGAGTAATTAATCTTGTTTCTACACTTTATATCAAAGATGTATATACACAAGGCGTTGAAGTACTTCAAAGGGAGAGGAAAGTCGTGAAGATGCCGGTAGTATAAATGTGAAAAGGAGCGATAGGGGAAGTGAAAGTCAACTGGTTAATTTCCGACACAAATGCTCTTAGGAACAACTATAGACACATTAGTTTTAACATCGTACATTGTACTACTTCGTAAATGTACAGAACAAGCATTGTGTAAGTCCACCATGTACAACAAGTGCTGTCAGTAATGACATCCTTAAGAAATGAAATAAAAACACATTTAAAAGTAAAAGGTTAGAAAAGATAAACAACAGAAATTTGTTAAATATGAATGAAGAAAATGCGTGGAATTCCGAGAGAAAGTGCGGAATTAATAAACAACCCATGGCAAGTTGACTGTTGCAGATGTGTTTGTGTTTAAGAACCGAAAATTTTGTGCATGTCAGCCTTAACCATAGCTCTGTCTTACAAACGAGAAATCACCCGTCAAAACAGCACTAATATACAAAAAGGTTCGTGGTTGACATGCGAGATGGGGATGAACCCCTTTTAAGTTCGTGTGCACTTACGAGTATACGAGTTCGCGACCAATGTAGCTCATAGAATGCTCAAGCGAGGCTCTCCGCGTCAGTTTCTCACCCGAACAGCTCATGAGCGACAGCCAAGCTCGTTGCTCGCAAGTGTACATGCACGTGCCCATCGACAGTTGTCGGTGCGCGCTACTCACCTGCTGCCCCTGGGAGGCCTACCGCACCGCATCACACACGAGTCTGTAGCGACGCTAGCTCAGGCTGTGCGAGTGCTGTGCTGTGCTATGCTGCGGGGACGCTGGCGGCCACTGCGGCTACATGGGACCGCCGCGCCGTTTATAGCTAGCAACCGTTTCCACGACAACGGCGCTCCGAAGCGTCTCCAAGCCGCCGACGATGGCGCTGTCTGTGATGGCCTCCCTCACTAACTTACTTTGCGAATGGTTCTCTGCTAGAAATGAGACATGCATCCGCATTTTAACGTGCACTCTCTGATATGTACGTTACTATAAATAGTGTGAAACCATGAAACATCGAATATGCCTCTAATATTATCATTGTAGTGTGCCGCAACTGTATTCACACAACTGAAGGCAGAATCCCATATTATACATATAAAATATTAATGACAACATCTGTAAAAAAAGTAAAAAAAAAACAGCAAATATGTAATAGGAGACATATTTAAGAGGTGCCATATGGGAAGCACTGGGTGATTCTGTTACCCGTACCTGTGGGATTTCTGGAACAAGCAACGACTTCAAAAACATTGTGCAATATATTTGTAGTCTCTCACTTGCTACGTCCACACTATTAAACACTATTAGTGCTACAGAAAAAATTTAATGGACGTTGTTTTAGTAAATTTACTGTAGTTACATCTTCTATTGGGATATGTTTTTGCTAAAGGCCACAGTTTTTTAGTTATTCAAGGAAAACGCATTTGGCAGTTACTTTTGTTCGTTTTGCTTGAATACCTCGGAAAATACGGCCTCTACTTGACTACAGATATTGTGAAATCATGAAACATCACATCTGCCTGTAACATTAACAATGTAATGTGCCATAACTGTATTAACACAACAACTGAAATCTGAATCTGTTTTCAAAATGTAATGTAATAATACCATTGTGTTAAAAAAGTGAAAAAATCAAAAATATGTACGAGAAGACACATATCACAGGTATCATAACTGGACATACAAGGCGATTCACCTGACCCTACCTATCGGTTTTATGCAGCCTGCAATGCATTCGGAAACCACAAGTGAGATTTTCATTTTTCTCTCTTGCTGCGCACAATCTATTAGTCCTACAGAGAAAATGAACACAGCATTTTCCTAGGAAATTAAATGTACTTATAAATTTTGTACTGGGATACATTTTCGCAGGAGACCACGGTTTTCCAGTTATTAAAAAAAAAAAGCACGTTTGAAAGCACTTTCTGTATATTTTTCTTAAATAATTAGAAAACTACAGTAAAGTAAAAATGTGTACCAGAACAAAAGATAACATTAAATTTCCTACAAAAAGATATTGTTAATTTTTTCTGTTGAACTCATAATTTGCGCATAGTGAGCGAGACAATATAAAAACGGTGCCTGTAGTATTTGAAGGCATCGCGGGTCGCATAAAACCAATGGGCAGGGACAGCTGACTCATCCTGTATGCCTACATTAAGTGAGAGGACGTTGCAGAATGCACTGTGGTGCGTATGTCGCAGATGACGCACTCGGGGGAATTCGGATAATCAAAAAACATACAGTTACAGAAGAGGTTTTTCCTAATGAGGAATCGCGGTTGAAAGTGCCTCGATTACTCTCACAATAAGAAGCTGCAGATAACTTTGATATTTAGTCTATGGAACTGTTTGCTGCTTTGGTAATAAGCTGCTTTACCATGTCAGACAAGTTACACTGGTAGTAGCACGCATTAACGCGACTGCTTCCAGGATGGTAGGGTACGGAGGGGGGGGGGAGGGGGGGGACGTCGGCTCCCGATCGAATCCTTCCATTGGAAAAACGACGAGGGGTAGATGTGCTGGCTCAGCGTGGATGTCGTTTTTAGGTAGCTTCCAACATCGGACTTGGTGGTTCCCATGTTCCGCCTCAGATACAACTTATGTAAAGATTTAGAACACTTTCTCATAGTTGCACACAGGATTTAGTCGCTGAAAGATTGGGGGCATTTCTTGTGCCTTGGAAGGTGAATAGGTAGCTGATGAACTTAGCTGCTTGATCTCCTTAAACACTTATTTGGCGTCACCAGGACAGCCAAATGTAATATCCTTTCCACGTTTGTGTTCTCATGAATTAAGAAGAATGCTTCAGGTCACTTAGGTGATGTAACATGAGATGTTCAAAGAGTGAACCTTGCTCCACAATAAGAGAACTCTCTCCCGGAAAACCTTGGTCAGAGCTGCACTATTTTTATTTTAGTTCTGCGATAATACGTCCCAGACAAAAAGGTCATGTGTGTAACAAAGTTACGATGTCGATCTTTTCGACATGTGCGGTGTCTTACCTGTTCAAGTTACTGCTGCCTTACTTTTCCCTTTTTTTACATCCTGCCTCTTCTCAGTCACATTCATTTCTATCAATACCAATTATTTTAAACTATTACAGAATACAAAATATTTATATGCATTATTATATTTGCGATTACGCATCAGAATGTTTGAAAAATATGATTGAAACTGACAATGCCTTTCACTGTAGTATTAAGGGATGGCTCGCAATGATACGGAGTAACCCGCGAGCAGTGAAACTGAATGTTTGATACTTTCTGATGGGCGTAATGGAAAAGCGAGAATGGTAATAAAACATAGAAAGTCTATTAATCAAGTGTAATTAGGATGGACGCCAGACCAGGGATGTGAGGGGGAATGAGTAAGACATTGCGGGAAGGGAACTGAGAGCCCTGATGTGGAGGTGGATAGTGCATGGATTGGGTCTGGAACGGAAGGTAAATGTCACAGTGGATTTCATTGTACTGAAGAGGAAGTTTGTTAAAACTCAATGGGGAGAAGCTACTGCATAAATTTAGAATTAATGAGGTTTGTTATTATAAATATAGCAGCTTATCAGGATTGGAAACTCTAGGGTAATTAAGGGACTGTTCGGTTGGAGTTTGCAGCGTGTATGGTGTTCAGTATGTGTGAGGATGAAAGGGAGAGTGTTGGACTGGTAAAGAATTCCTACTGTCGAGAGAAAAATGATGCGAAACGAAAGACTGTATGCGTGCCGTTCAAAGATTTGGAGGCATTGATAGAATTTTTGTAGAGCGGAAATCCAGGTTATATTGACATTGTCGAGAATGGCGTGCATCAAGGATCCGGAGACGTGAAGGCTGGCCGAGGAATGCAATCCTCATCTTCGGCCGGTTATTAATTTTAGTTGTCATAGTCTTTCTTTGGGAAGCTTAGAAGGCGTGGTTTCCATGTTAATTTACGGATAAGGATTAGTCCAAGGTATTTCAATGAATCCTTAGAGAATACGGTTATAAATGTTTATAGAAAAAGTCATGGAGACGAATACTGAAAGTAGCAGTTATCAGCAGAAAGAAAATTGGCGTTCTACGTATCGGAGCGTGGAATGTCAGATACCTTAATTGGGCACGTAGGTTACAAAATGTAAAAAGGGAACTGGATAGTTTAAAGTTAGAAATAATGAGAATTAGTGAAGTTCGGTGACAAGAGGGACAAGACTTCTCGTTAGGTGAATACAGGGTTATAAATATAAAATCAAATAGGGGTGATGCAAGAGTAGGTTTAATAATGAATAAGAAATAAGAGGGCAGGTAAGCCACTACGAACAGCATAGTGAAGGCATTATTGTAGCCAAGATATACACGAAGCTTACATGTACCACAGTAGTGCAAGTTTAAGATGAACATTAACAAAAGCAAAACGAAGATAATGGAATGTAGTCGAATTAAATCAGGTGATGCTGAGGGAATTAGATTAGGAAATGATACACTTAAAGTAGTAGATGAGTTTTGGTATTTGGGGAGCAAAATAACTGGTGATGGTCGAAGTATGAGAGGATATAAAATGTAGACTTGCAGTGGCAAAATGGTTCAAATGGCTCTGAGCACTATGGGACTAAACATCTGTGGTCATCAGTCCCCTAGAACTTAGAACTACTTAAACCTAACTAGCCTAAGGACATCACACACATCCATGCCCTAGACAGGATTCGAACCTGCGACCGTAGCAGTCGCGCGGTTCCGGACTGCGCGCCTAGAACCGCTAGACCACCGCGGCCGGTTGCAATGGCAAGGAAAACGTTTCTGAAGAAGAGAAATTTGCTTACATCGAGTGTTCATTTAATTTTCAGGAAGTCTCTTCTGAAAGTATTTATATGGAGTGTAGCTATGTATGCTAGTGAAACATGGTCGATAAACAGTTCCGACAAGAAGAGAATAGCAGCTTTCGAAATGTCGTACTACAGAACAGTGCTGAAGATTACATGGGTAGACCATGTAACCAATGAGGAGGTACTGAATATAATTGGGGAGAAGAGGAATTTGTGGTACAACTTGACTAGAAGAAGGGATCGGTTGGTAGGACATGTTCTGAGACATCATAGAATCACCAGTTTAGTATTGGAAGCAGCATAGCGGGTAAAAATCGTAGAGGAAGACCAAGAGACGAATACACTAAGCAGAGTCAGAAGGATGTTGATTGCAGTAGTTACTTGGAGCTAAATAGGCTCGCACAGGATGGAGTAGCTTGGAGAGCTGCATTAAAGCAGTCTCCAGACTGAAGACCACAACAACAACAACACTGCAAGTAATTCATCATGCATCTAATGAGTGGTTTTTTCGGTTTACCTTGAGCAACCACCGCTCGCACAGGAGATAAATGTGTTGAGACGAAGGGACCTTTTGGAATTATGGAGGATACGATAAATTGCTAGGGAGGCGTTGTCATAAGTGTATGGGGGGAGATGGACTGAATGCGATTACTAGGACATGTCACTAGTGTAAATAATTTATAGGAACGCATAGAGAACAGTGTCTGGTGACATTCCTGCAGTTGGATGGAAGACTTGGAGATAGGTGCTGTCAGTGAGTGACTGGTTAGAATGGGTATATTATGTGGATATAGTTAAAGGGAAGTGCTGGAAGTGGATAGGTCTAGCGTTTCAAAACTAGAGATTTCGAGATCTAGAGATATCAAATGGAGGAT
The DNA here is from genome assembly GCF_023897955.1 of Schistocerca gregaria. Taxonomy (NCBI): domain Eukaryota; kingdom Metazoa; phylum Arthropoda; class Insecta; order Orthoptera; family Acrididae; genus Schistocerca; species Schistocerca gregaria. The sequence continues at coordinate 958,916,330 of NC_064921.1, read as the reverse complement.
GTTCGGATCTTAAGCTGATGGCAAAGGAAATGGATGAGTTAGAGGAGCTAGGCCAGAAGCCCCACTACTTTAAAGGAAGTGATAGATGCTGGTTCACAGTAGCTACGAAAAGTTTTGCCTCGAAGAGAAAAAAATTCTAAGTTCATGTTCAGAAACCCGTTGTTTGTTTATTTGACTACCTTTGATAACATCTCCAGAACTTCTTCTAATTACATTTTGCTACTGGGTTAATACGTAGTCCTGATCTGGACGACTGTAGGTTGTTTCTCGTTGTGGGTAAAGTGGTTCCTGTCATTTAAAAGAAAAGAATGTTACAGACATTAGCTGTCTCATTCTCTTTCTCTTGCCTATTACCCACAAACACGCATACACAAACCAGCACACTCGCGCGAACGTAAACACGCACAAACAACGTAGATAGCCAATGCAGAGCTAACCTTTTCGTTATTTTATCGTTTCTCTCAAGTGTGCTATGCTGTGTAGTGAGCCTAGAATGTGAACGTTCAGTTTGCTCGTTGCTGCTCACGTGTGTAAACCAATTCTGTGACTTATTCAAACATAATACCCTGATCTAATTTGATTCCCACGCCGATGTCTAAAGCAAATACAACCACCAGAGACAAGTGAAACTGAACACAAAAAACTAACAAAGTCTCCTGCAACTCATTCCCACGTGTAAAGCAAAGAGCGCGGCTAGAGACAATTTATACTGAACGTAAGCAATTAACGTCTCCCGAAACTCGTCTGCTAAACTGAATGAACGTAGGAGTGCGACTCCATGCCTTAGTAGCTTAGCGGATCAGCACTAAAGGTCATTTGTTACATGGCAAAGAGACGGTATATTTGAAATTCATTCAAATAGTTCTGCTGACTTGGTATTGTTCTACACTGCAGCGAAATATGCTTGACTGCAGATTGCGTTCACCTCTCTACAGAAGTTGTGGTTCAACGACCAAGAATAATCATAACATGTTGTTTCTGCCTGACTGTAACCATGTTATACTGGTGGCAGCGTCACGTATGATGTCATTGTTGGCTGGCAGGGTCTCACTGTTCTGTGAGACATTTCTGTACTCCTATAGGCTGAGTATGTTGAGAAAACCAGTCAACGATGCAGTGACGAGTTTAGCTCTTTATTCTGATATGTCGAATTCCATATCGTCATACCCACAAATCGTCATACCCACATAAAAAATCTCCAGGCTTGCTTCCTATCTTCGTCGGTGGCGAACATCACGTTTTCCACTGTGAAAAACACTGATACAGGGCGATGGTGAAAATCTTTAATATTGTAGGACGTTGTATTTTAAGAATTATGAAGTGTTGACAGGACGTTATTGTCAGCACATCTGATTGGACCATTGGCTGGCTGTCAATTTAAGCTACATTGAAAGAGAAATTCTTAACACATAGGCATCCTGTTACGACGCATATGGCTTTCCCGTTCAACCTCCAAGTGGTAAAAGCAAGTTCTTCACTTGTTGGGCTACGAAATTTCCCATGATCAACGCCCAGATGATTGTTAGGCACTGATAAATAATTACACTTAATATTTACTACGCGCTCCATCTTCCTTCGTTCTTTGGCGTCAGAAAATCCTTTCATTGGCCACACACATCCCTTTTCTTAGGATACTAGCGTCTTCTGTATGTCTACGTAAAATGAAGCTGCACTGAGCCTGACCAGCCATTGAACAGCTTCCATGCTATCTTGATGCAATGGGAAATTACAGTCATGATCCACCTCCTACTGTGCTTGATGCAATTCGGCATATTGCAACGACGAGCTAGAAAGTACCAAGCTGAAGATTTGTGTTATTTCTTAAACGTGATTGCCTAACCTTTTCGTAACATCAGTGATTTGTATGAAGATATAACTGTTATCGAAAGAACAGATACCATTGATGATCGTGCAGCTTCTCTAGAATAAATGACAATTAATTGAAATCCTCAGCTGCCATACCATTGATGAGGGTGCGGCATCTCTAGAATAAATGATAATGAACTGAACCTCTCAGCTGCCGACAGGTGTTGTTGGTATACCTCAATGGGGACAGTTGAAAATGTGAGCCCCGACCGGAACTCAAACCCGGGATCTCCTGCTTACTTGGCAGACGCTCTATTCATCTGAGCCAAATGGTTCAAATGGCTCTGAGCACTATGGGACTCAACTGCTGTGGTCATCAGTCCCCTAGAACTTAGAACTACTTAAACCTAACTAACCTAAGGACATCACACACATCCATGCCCGAGGCAGGATTCGAACCTGCGACCGTAGCAGTCGCACGGTTCCGGACTGCGCGCCTAGAACCGTGAGACCACCGCGGCCGGCTCATCTGAGCCACCGAGGACACAGATGAATAGCGCGACTTCAGGGACTTATCCTCTGCACGCTTCCCGTGAGATCCACGTCCCCAACTGTCCACAATTTACATACGTAATGTACCTAATAGATATTTGCTTATCCACAATGCGCACAGGTTGCCCGAACTCTCACGGGAATTGTCACCTCAGTGGGCGCGAGTAATGAATGGATGGGCAAATATCTATTAGCTACATTACGTATGTAAATTGTGGACAGTTGTGAATACGGGTCGCAAGGGATAAGTCCCTGCAGTCGCGCTATTCATCTGTGTTCTCGGTGGCTCAGATGGATAGAGCGTCTGCCATGTAAGCGGGAGATCCCGGGCTCGAGTCCCCGTCGGGGCACACATTTCCAACTGTCCCCGTCGAGGTATAGCAACAACACCTGCCGCCAGTTGAGGGTTTCAATTAATTATCATCAGTGTTTTGCTTGCAATGTAGATTTCGTACGGTACTGCTGAGGAAACATCTGTCATCCTGGACTGCGCCAGTCTACTTCACAAATACTCGGCTGGAATCTTAGGCTGAATAGATAAATGCACCGCCAGTTCTGGAAGAATCGAAACGAAGGGCAACCTGCGTTACTGTACTGCTACCTCCATCTGTAACGACATCGACATCTAACGATTGCCTGTCTTCGCTAAATGGGTCGGCTGCCAGCAGGCTCCTAGTTCGAACCTCGGCTCATAGGACACGAGTATGGGCTGTACGGCGGGTGTTCCCGTGCGACGACAGACATTAAAGATTGCACCAACGGTCGAAAGTACAGCGGCAACGGTCCTCCTGGTCACAAGGCGGAAGCCCGCTCCACAACGGTGGCCGACTGAATGCTCTAGACCAGCTCGTGGCTAGTACTTATATGCGTAATGGCCACGGGTGCTGACACGAAATTGTTCGAGACATAAGGTAGTCTCTCTGTCGAAATTCCGAAGAAGTGTATTGGAATTTGGTAAAACGGCTGGTTGCAGATCATTTGATTGTACAGATGTACTGAGGTTTACAGTGATGGATAAATGCTGCGATGGCAGCTTGCTGCAGCCAGCGCAGTTCAGTCCCATGAAACATCTATCAAGGACGGCAATGGTCCCTCCACCAGCCACGTAATTCCACCACTACGTCATCTGGCCTCTCATGTTCCCTGGGCAGAGCCTCCCGGACCGAGCGAGATAACGGGGCTATACAACGCCACTCTTGGCCACTGGTGTTAATCGCCTTGCTTGCATCTCTACATTGATCAGAATGAGCTTCGTGATGACTGTGTTTATTAACATTAACGTATATGTACTTGAAGCAGTGCTTGCAAGGAAATACTAAGTAAATTTCTTAAATGTTTTGCTTACAGAAGTGTAAACAGAGTGCTTTACAATCAACTTATTTCACAAAATGTGTTTCACCACAGCTAGTGAACTCCAGTTATTCCTTACAAAATGCCGTAACAAAAGTAGATCTTTCCTTGATTATGACTGAAACAAAGAAACAACAATACGATCATTATATCAAAGAAAATTTATTAAATTCGGTTCCTTGTGTTAATTTATCATCGCTTGGAGACGGACATTGGACTGCTATGACAGGAACGCTCAGTTTCCTGTCATTGACAGGTGATGAGTTTACAGTGGCTTGGTTCACTGAACACAGGAATTTACAGGTAGTATCATTGGACGGTGGCAAGTGTGTGGAGGTGGCTGGTGTTCCACATTCATGGTCCAGGGTGTAGTGGACCTCTAGGGTTAGTGGCAAAGACAGTCACTGACTGCCGTCTCACCTCATCAGTCTCTCAAGGTTAGCATCAAATTCGCCTTTATTAAGACCATCCAACCTAACGCTCTGTTAAGTATTCAATGAGCATTTACATGCATCTAATTGGCCAGCTAAGGCTATTACTATTTATGAAACGAATTATTTAACAGTAATTTTTGTTGATGTTCTACAGCACACTCATTGTCCTCAACAGAAAGGCACTCTCACTCGCTGAGGAGGACTTGCTCTGAAAACAGTCCATCGTTATCTTCCAGTTTCTGCAAAATCGGCAATCTGGTGGATGCGTTCGTTTAGCAACTCCTATTTAAAAAAAGTCTTTATGTCTCAGATTCTCTGTATGCATATATCAATTCAGTAACAGCCTTTGTGAACAACTATCTCTTTGATGAGGGAGTTGTGCTTCGACGTACTCCTGTGATGACTTTCGCTGTCTGGCTCCAGATTCCAGCCTTCGCCCTCGCCCTCTCCCATGCCCCCCCCCCCTTTCCCTCTTTTTCTGTATATCAGGGTGGCGGCGCCTCTCAAATTGCCCAGGGAAACCCACCTGACTCTAACATTTAAACTTGAATTCACCAACTGTTCTGAAGGCTATCACCTTAGCGTTCGTTCTGTTTTAGTCTACTGTTCACTGGTTCACACTGTCAAAAGTGCTCTGCACGGCTCTGCACTTCTACTGCAATTGGTTTTGGTATTACATAATTTGAAATCTATTTATACACGGACAAGTTGGTTCTTTTGATTGATGAAATAGGATAGTTTCAATAAAACGTCATAAATGAGGTATTAAAAGTAATCCATTGCGATTTTTGCATTCAGATAAGTCTTTCTTTTAAAATTTTTCTAGAGTAACGACATATTTTTAAAATCTTCAAATCTGTCCAAACTTTTATTCTTGAAATTACGTCAATAGGCGCTTAACATTCTTTACTCGGATACTGAGAGCACTTAAACACGAGTTATCATGTTTGCTTGCTGGGCGAGCAAACGAAAGATTACTGTGAAATCTCTCTCCGAATTAAAGCATCCGAATTGTTTCTGTTTATGATACGAAGAATTGCACTCAAAATTATTGAAATAATGTAACAAACCAATCATAAAAATTAACCTGAAATTCGGCAATGTGTAAAATTGGTTTTTGAAATAATGTAGTATAACAAACTTAAAAATTAATCTATAAATCAGCACTACACAAAACTGATTCTATCATCGCTTTACTAGACCATATAAACAATGTTAGGGATGATCTTTAATATTTCTGGCATCACACTGTCACGTACGTTCCCGTAAACAGTGGTAAGGCACACATTTCAACATTATTTACTTGCTTAAAGAATTATTCAGGTCTACCTGATAAGCAACATCTTTTGAATTTTAGTTGCATTCAGGAACATGTTCATCATCTTTACCTGAGATGTATCTATCGGCACTTACCACTGTCTACGGGCACACATCCTGACGAAACTCCACTGGCAAAAATTTGAAATTAAAGACAGAGCTGCCATTTTCATTGTGGAACTATCAACTGATGTCAATAAAACACCTCATGTAGAGGGTCTTAATGCAATAACTCTGCTTCCGTTCCCTAGTTACACTCAGAGCAAATTCGCCCTCTTTTGTTTATTCTATGATAAAAAGCGTTTTTCATTCTGGTTTTGTAATCATCCAGAACTATCTTCTATCTCAGAATCCCATTATAATTATTTTCCAGATCCTTGAAGCCTGATATTAAATATAATCGCTATTTCCGAGAATAGCTTTCTTCAAACAAATTTTTCATAAAACTTTGATTTCATTCATGAAAATTAAACATCATACGTACACCACAATGACAATTCTGCAGATTATATGCCTATGTTATCTCAGACAGATCCTGCTCTCGCCAACTCTCAAAGAACTACAATACACGTATCCGCTAGAGATAATGTGAAAACAAAGTCATCGATTCTACACAATAAGTGAATGTTTGACAACATATTTGTTCCCAAAGATCTTATTTTTCTTGTACTCTTTCCCTGCATCAGCACATGATCAGCATCGATATTTACGGATTTCACATGATTAACTTAATGAGTGGTCAATTGCACTTCTTATCGCCATCCCGTTACACCTCAGGACGGAACGTATGTACCTCAACTGTCTGCGCGTAGTGCTGTTTATGTGGAAATGAGCGAAAGTTTTTTTATATGTTTCATGTAACTAAGACAGGACTTACATACCAGCCTGGTACTGACCACATCCAGGCTTGCCGGCAATTCGGCCCTCACCGTTAATGCACCGACAAGATTCGATATGGCTCCGGCGCACCTTCCCGTCCCGGAAGCGGCGCTTTAACACTCACGGTTAACCGGGCAGGTTAAAACTGAACCAAAAGATCAATAAACTTGTTATCAGCAGGTTTTAAAAGTACACTACTGCACATTACATTTGCTACACCAAGAAGACATACAATTGATTTACGGGTATCCATTAAACAAGTATATTATACTAGAACTGACATGTGATTACATTTTCACGCAATTTAGGTGCATAGATCCTGAGAAATCACTACCCAGAACATCCACCTCTGGCCGTAATAACGCCCTTGATACGCCTGGGCATTGAGTCAAACAGAGCTTGAATGGAGCGTACAGGTACAGCTGCCCATGCAGCTTCAACACGATACCACAGTTCATCAAGAGTAGTGACTGGCGTATTGTGATGAGCCTGTTGCTCGTCCACTATTGACCAGACGTTTTCAGTTGGTGAGAGATCTGGAGAATGTGCTGGTCAGGGCAGCAGTCGAACATTTTGTGTATCCAGAAAGGCACGTACAGGACCTGCAACATGCGGTCGTGCATTATCCTGCTGAAATGTAGGGTTTCATAGGGATCGAATGAAGGGTACAGCCACGGGTCGTAACACATCTGAAATGTAACGCCCACTGTTCAAAGTGCCGTCAGTGCGAACAAGAGATGACTGAGACGTGTAACCAATGGCACCCCACACCACCATGCCGGGTGGCCGGGTGATACGCCAGTATGGCGATGACGAATACACGCTTCTAATGTGCGTTCACCGCGATGTCGCCAAACACGGAAGCGACCATCACAATGCTGTAAACAGAACCTGGATTCATCCTAAAAAATGACGTTTTGCTATTGGTGCACCCAGGTTCGTCGTTGAGTACACCATCGCAGGCGGTCCTGTCTGTGATACAGCGTCAAGGGTAACAGCAGCCACGGTCTCCGAGCTGATAGTCCATGGTGCTGCAAATGTTGTCGAACTGTTCGTGCAGATGGCTGTTGTCTCGCAAACGTCCCCATCTGTTGACTCAGGGATCGAGACGTGGCTGCACGATCCGTTACAGACATGCGGATAAGATGCCTATCATCTCGACTGCTAGTTATACGAGACGTTGGAATCCAGCACGGCGTTCCGTATTAACCCCCCCCCCCCCCCCCTGAACCCACCGATTCCATATTCTGCTAACAGTCATCGGATCTCGACTAACGCGAGCAGCAGTGTCGCGATACGATAAACCGCAATCACGATAGGGTACAATCCGACATTTATAAAAGACGGAAACGTGATGATGCGCATTTCTTCTCCTTGCACGAGGCATCACAACAAAGTTTCACCAGGCAACGCCAGTCAACTGCTGTTTGTGTATGAGAAATCGGTTGGAAACTTTCCTCTGGCAACTTTCCTCAAGCCAGCACGTCGTAGGTGTCGCCACCGGCGCGAACCTTGTGTGAGTGCTCTGAAAAGCTAATCATTTGCATATCACAGCATCTTCTTCCTGTCGGTTAAATATCGCGTCTGTAGCACATCTTCGTGGTGTAGCAATTTTATGGCTAGTGGTGTATTATCGTGGCCCTGTTACAATGGATATTTTCTGCGTTTTATTTATAGATTGTTTTATGAGATACGTGGTTGCTACTACAGTTTCGTCCAACCCTGTAGGTGAGTGTGGACAGCTGGACAGAATGTCAATCCTAAGGACCTGGGTTCTATTCCCAACTGGGTCGGAGATTTTCTCCGCTCAGGGACTGGGTGTTGTGTTGTCCAAATCGTCATCATTTTCACCCCCAACGACGCGGAAGTCACCGAAGTGGCGTCAAATCGAAAGACTTGCACCAGGCGAACGGTCTACCCGACGGAAGGTCCTAGTCACACGACAATTACATTACTAGAGTTTCAACTATAATACAGTAATTAGAAATGCCTTAATTAAATATGTAATGTTATAAATCAGATTAGTAAATTCACTTTACGAGATTGTAATGCAAATATAGAAAATTACAACCGAAGTGAAATTTGCACTATTTACAAAACTTGCTGCGGATTTAGAGAACCAGACTCTAACAATAAAGGTTCGCCACTTCACGTCTGAGATTGTACGGATGAACTAACCAGTAGTACACATTTCGAAAACCGAAACTGAATTCTCCGATACGCCTTCTCATGATAACCGCTCGCAGATACCATAGGGTAACACTATGTGCCTTTCACGTAAGCTGTTGTGGAGTAGTGGCACAGATTTATGCAGGGTGACTCCATGATGACGTTACAACAATCACGGACTATGGAGAAGGCTATATGTATCAATCTGAAGTATGGGATACTGACCCAGAAACGAGCGATCAGTTGTTCTGACAGTGGACTTCTTCTACTACAAGCTCTTTGCTTTCCGTATTTTGGGAGGGAGCAGTTTGGACGAAACAAGAAAAGAGTGTCCAGTGAATATGGACACTAATGTGCGTATCTTAAGAGCTATGAGCACTTGTTGATATTGGAAACACATCTCTTCTACTGAACAACTGCTCATAGTCCTTACGGTATGTATTTTAGAGCCATTGTTTACCGGACATTGTTTGCTTTTTTAGTCCGTACTGAATCCTCTCACAATATGGAAATCAACAAGCTTGCAGGTTTTGACTTTCGACTAAGTCGTTTCCGGTGCAGTGCTCCTTAGCTCCAATTGTTATCTTTAGCCTTCTCCACCGTTCCTGAATATTTTTAACATCATCTCGGAAGCATCCGGTGCACAGGGTGAATCACCTAAAACTTTCACCGCAAATATTTGATAACGGAAGATGCCATTGATATGCACTGTAAACGTCAGGCCGTGGCTCGCCTTTGCAGCCCATGCACGGCGTATTATGAGTTTCAAACGTATATTTATTTACAAATTTTTCAATGGAGTAATGCCTCTTGACGGTACCACGATCAAAGTAGACTAAATTAAAAAGCCAGTGGTGTTTTTTGCAGCAGTCTAGTGCAAGTAGTTAACGAGATATTATAGTTTGAACATTGTAAACAACGACAGTTGTTTGTTACATGTTGCAGCACAAACGAGTGTGAATTTCACATGGGTGCGTATGTGTTGTTAAATGGGACATTACCTAGTACAAATGAAACACAGACGGAGGTGCTTACACAAGGAGAATACAGCACCTCTGTGTGATCTGAAACGTAAAGAGCCAATATGCCCTCAAAGCCTGTGCTCAAAAATGACCACCACCAGCACAAGTATAAGCCTGCAGTCTGCCATGCTACGATTTCTGCTCACGTTCTAGCATTTCAGAGGAAACTGCAGCACGGGAAACAGTGTTACGCCGTTTCACATCATCTGCAATTGCTGGAAGATGATGAAGAGATTGACCTCTATTGGGATATCTTTCGACGTACACGGTACACGAAAGAACGACGTACTGCCTACATTCACCATAAACCATCACCATGTTCGTTTTTTCGCATTGGGAAGTGCAACTTCGATGCACGCCTTCCTACGTTCTGTAATACCCCAACTATAGAACCCATAATGAACAAACTTTCGTTGCAAAACAAAATAGAAAAATCACTCATCCTGACAGTAATGTCACCTACTGACAACAAAATTTACGCTCTTGACAGTTTGATTAACAAGAATACTATGTAAATACTAATTCTTATCATAAAGAAAGACTAAATGAAAGAATACCATATGAGACGAAACAGAAACTTTAAAGAAAGCATTCGAAAAAAAAAAATTATTTACGAAGGTTAAAGCCCAGACCATAAACTGACCAGAGATAACATTTAACCTAGAAGAGAGTTGTAGCCGCATCGAGCTTTAAGTTCGCTGTGACTACAATGTAACTCGGCAATGGAGTTGTTCACTTCTCTCTTGTACTCTTGAAATAGTAGCACCCATGATAAGCACTACTAGATTGTTTTGAAACCGATCTGAAGTTTAAAAGTTTTACGGTTGTAAGTACACTCCTGGAAATTGAAATAAGAACACCGTGAATTCATTGTCCCAGGAAGGGGAAACTTTGTTGACACATTCCTGGGGTCAGATACATCACATGATCACACTGACAGAACCACAGGCACATATACACAGGCAAAAAAGCTTGCACAATGTCGGCACTAGTACAGTGTATATCCACCTTTCGCAGCAATGCAGGCTGCTATTCTCCCATGGAGACGATCGTAGAGATGCTGGATGTAGTCCTGTGGAACGGCTTGCCATGCCATTTCCACCTGGCGCCTCAGTTGGACCAGCGTATGTGCTGGATGTGCAGACCGCGTGAGACGACGCTTCATCCAGTCCCAAACATGCTCAATGGGGGACAGATCCGGAGATCTCGCTGGCCAGGGTAGTTGACTTACACCTTCTAGAGCACGTTGGGTGGCACGGGATACATGCGGACGTGCATTGTCCTGTTGGAACAGCAAGTTCCCTTGCCGGTCTAGGAATGGTAGAATGATGGGTTCGATGACGGTTTGGATGTACCGTGCACTATTCAGTGTCCCCTCGACGATCACCAGAGGTGTACGGCCAGTGTAGGGGATCGCTCCCCACACCATGATGCCGGGTGTTGGCACTGTGTGCCTCGGTCGTATGCAGTCCTGATTGTGGCGCTCACCTGCACGGCGCCAAACACGCATACGACCATCATTGGCACCAAGGCAGAAGCGACTCTCATCGCTGAAGACGACACGTTTCCATTCGTCCCCCCATTCACGCCTGTCGCGACACCACTGGAGGCGGGCTGTACGATGTTGGGGCGTGAGCGGAAGACGGCCTAACGGTGTGCGGGACCGTAGCCCAGCTTCATGGAGACGGTTGCGAATGGTCCTCGCCGATACCCCAGGAGCAACAGCGTCCCTAATTTGCTGGGAAGTGGCGGTGCGGTCCCCTACGGCACTGCGTAGGATCCTACGGTCTTGGCGTGCAATCGTGCGTCGCTGCGGTCCGGTCCCAGGTCGACGGGCACGTGCACCTTCCGCCGACCACTGGCGACAACATCGATGTACTGTGGAGACCTCACGCCCCACGAGTTGAGCAATTCGGCGGTACGTCCACCCGGCCTCCCGCATGCCCACTATATGCCCTCGCTCAAAGTCCGTCAACTGCACATACGGTTCACGTCCACGCTGTCGCGGCATCATACCAGTGTTAAAGACTGCAATGGAGCTCCGTATGCCACGGCAAACTGGCTGACACTGACGGCGGCGGTGCACAAATGCTGCGCAGCTAGCGCCATTCGACGGCCAACACCGCGGTTCCTGGTGTGTCCGCTGTGCCATGCGTGTGATCATTGCTTGTACAGCCCTCTCGCAGTGTCCGGAGCAAGTATGGTGGGTCTGACACACCGGTGTCAATGTGTTCTTTTTTCCATTTCCAGGAGTTTATTAGTCAGAAGTCGGAGTGAAGTAAAATCATCTTTACCGTTTAGACAGATAACGGGATAGTTGATAAATGTGACACAAAAATAGGTCGTGTGATTGCTGATTTGTGATGGGACTTAGCCTTCGTGATACTTAATAGTCATGCACATCAAAGGACACAGAAAGAGACTGATCGCCGACATAAACTCAGTTATTAGATTTGAGTGGGCAAAAGATAAACGCACTCACGAAGAACTTACAATTGCGTTCGTGTTGTCAGAAGGTATCGTCAAAGTCAGAATTGCTGATGATAACAGAAGCAACTCCCTGAATGAAAAATCGGTGTGTGCGCTCAGTGTAGGGACAAATAATAACGAATTACAATAAACTTTAATTCAAGTTTAATTCTTCGTGTCTCATAGATCCTTTAATAGACATTTAAAGTATATTTGTGGATATAACTGATTCTTCGGATAACATAAAAGTGAAAAGTGATTTAGTCACAATTTAACTGTAAACAGCAATAAGTTTACACCGAAATACTACGCATTCTGAACATTGCTCAAGGGTCTGTTATCTCTGGAATTACGTAATTTAGTTGTTGAATACGCGACGTAGCGACGCCTTGACGCCGGAATAATATTCAACAACTCAATATCCTCGCAAAATCATGATGTGGGATCGGCTTGGGTGATGGACTGATGATTCAAGATATTATATTTTCAACGTTTGAATATCCATTCTCAAACTGGGCATAAGAACTACAGTCAGCAAGTTCGCGTAACCTGAAAAGTCTGTCTCGAATACCCAAAGGACTTTTGGTAATCATTTCAGATCAAGGGGGTCATCGCGTTATCGAATGGTGCAGTCGTTATAAGTGGAGAAGATAGACAGACATCGAACACGTAGCTTTAATTAAAAGCAAGGGCGGCGCACAGACTCCGGTGTGCTGCTCCATCGAGGCGTTGATATCAGTTCTGAGATACAGTATCTGAAAAATAACCAAACCGCGGGAGAAGTTTGTTTTTCTAATAGTTATAGATTGCCGTTGTCGTGATCTTCGGAAGCAGTTCCACGTCATCTCGACTGGGACAACCATCACCATCGAGCCGAGACAAAACGAAACGCGAGAGTTCAGTATCAGACAATAAGTGACAGGACCGTCGCAACGCAATCACTGTGTACACACAACATAAATGTGAACAAACATAACATCGTCACCTAGCGTCTAAGCACTAGGATGGAACAAACAACTGTCGATGTTTGCAGTATTCGCAGTACGACAACTAGTAAGCCACTCGACCGAGCCAGGTGGCGCAGTGGCTAGCACACTGGACTCCCATTCGGGAGGACTACGGGTCAATCCCGCATCAGGCCATCCTGATTTAGGTTTTCTGTGACTTCCCTATCGCTCCAAGCAAATGCTGGGAAAGGGCACGGCCGACATCCTTCCCCATTCTTCCCTAATCCGATGAGACCGATGACCTCGCTGTTTGGTCTCCTCTCCCAAACAACCCTCCCCCCCCCCCCCCATCCCTCCCCCCATCGTAAGCTACTTGCACTAGCTTCCTGCAAGAAACACCATCTACATGATCAGTTACGGTATTTTTAGTATTTTGCTTTCAATAGGCATTGTTCTATGTAAATAATAGCTGTTGTAAAGAAATCTGCACTTTCGTCTGTGCCTCTAAATCTGTGTATTATCTGCAAATACGCGCCCTTGCCTACAGTTCAGTTCTGTGAAAACTAAACATCGATAGTGCCTTCCTTGTCCGAAATACTTGCGGTGCAAGTTCAAAAAGGGCTCTGTGCACTATGAGTCTTAACATATGAGGTCATCAGTCCCCTGGAACTTAGAACTACTTAAACCTAACTAACCTAAGGACGTCAAACACATCCATGCCCGAGGCAGGATTCGAACGTGAAACCGTAGTTCCAGACTGAAGCGCCTAGAAGCGCTCGGCCACACCGGCCGGCTGCGGTGCAAGTGTTAGGTGATTCACCCTGTACACACAGAAAAACACTCAACTTCTACTCGTCATTGCTATTACCTATATAGTTCCGCGAATTCTGTGTTCCAGACGAACTTTTGTAACTGTTGCCTGTTCCGCATAATTTCGTACGTCGCAAACAATACTCTTAATGTCGTTTTATGTTCACTCGCATCCTTTCGTAGCTCTTCCAAATTTTTGGCGTCCTGATTTTGTAAGCCAGACCCGTCTATACCGCCGCCTCCCCCGCCTTGGAGAATGGCCACAGCGGTTTGGCCACGCCTCGCGCTATTGGCTCACACTGACGCCTGGCTAACGGATGGGGCGCTCCTACTTGTGCCAGACCGCGCCAGACCAACGCCGGCCTTGATCCTCCTAGCAGTCGCAAGTTTAAACACTGTCCGATATCAACTGACAGATATTACCGCCAGGAATATGATGAAAAGACTGCTTATTACTCCGAACATGTCTCGAGGAAAATTAATCTTTTCTTTTTAATTATTGATTCTAAACATAATATTGATGACAGAACGGGACATCTTGTACCGATAATCGCTGTCTATATTACGGCATGAAAGGTTCAACGTGTATCTACACGAATGGCCATTAAAATTGCTACACTAACAAGAAAAGCAGATGATAAAAGGGTATTAATTGGACACATATATTATACTACAACTGACATGCGATTACATTGTCACGCAATTTGAATGCATAGATAATGAAAAATGAGTACCCAGAATAACCACCTCGGGCCGAAATAACAGCCTTGATTCGCCTGGGCATTGAGTCAAACAGAGCTTAGATGGCGTGTACAAGTACAGCTGCCCAAGCGGCTTCAACACGATACCACAGTTCATCAGGAGTAGTGACTGGCGTATTGTGACGAGCCAATTGCTCGGCCACCATTGACCACACGTTTTCAATTGGTGAGATATCTGGAGAATGTGCTGGCCAGGACAGCAGTCGAACATTTTCTGCATCCAGAAAGACCCGTACAGGACCTGCAACATGCGGTCGTGCATTATCCTGCTCAAATGTAGGGATTCGCAAGGATCGAATGAAGGGCAGAAACTATGGGTAGTAACACATCTAAAATGTAACGTCCACTGTTCAAATGCCATCAGTGCGAACAAGTGGTGACCGAGGCATGTACCCAATGGCAACCCACATCATCACGCCGGGTGATAACGCCAGTATGGCGATGACGAATATGCGTTCACCGCGATGTCGCCAATCAGGGATGCGACCATCATGATGCTGTAAACAGAACTTGGATTGATCCTAAAAAATTACGTTCGCCATTCGTGCACCCAGGTTCGAGGCCTTTGGCATCCAGCGCGGCGTTCCGTATTACCCTCCTGAACCCACCGACTCCATATTCTACTAACAGTCATTGGTTCTCGACCTACGCGAGCAGCAATGTCGCGACACGATAAACCGCAATCGCGATAGGCTACAATCCGACCTTTATCAAAGTCGAAAACATGATGGTACGCATTTCTCCTCCTTACACGAGGCATCACAACAACATTTCACCAGGCAACGCCGGTCAACTGCTGTTTGTATTTGAGAAATCGGTTGGAAACTTTCCTCATGTCAGCACGTGGTAGGAGTCGCCACCGTTGCCAACCTTGTGTGAATGCTCTGAAAAGCTAATCATTTGCAAATCACAGTATCTTCTCCCTGTCGGTTAAATTTCTCGTCTGCAGCACATCATCTTCGTGGTGTAGCAATTTTAATAGCCAGCAGTGTAAATCACTCACGTTCGTTCACCCACCGAAATTACGGCCGAACACAAAGTTTTAATCTTAGGGTAAATACTGACGCGCTGATGGAGAAATGTGTTTCCTGTCTTCAAAAGCCGGCCGCTGTGGTCTCGCGGTTCTAGGCGCGCAATCCGGATCCGTGCGACTGCTACGGTCGCAGGTTCGAATCCTGCCTAGGGCATGGATGTGCGTGATGTCCTTAGGTTAGTTAGGTTTAAGTAGTTCTAAGTTCTAGGGGACTAATAACCACAGCAGTTGAGTCCCATAGTGCTCAGAACCGTTTGAACCATTTTTTTGTCTTCAAAACCACAATGAGTGGCTATTGATAAGTTTACGAACGAATCTGGTTTGACATAAATCAGTGGTCGTAATTTATTCCAAAACTGATGATCAGTTTTCATGTAGGACCTGAGCAGGTGGGTAGAGCAAATCTTCCTGATTTACTCAGAATCATGAAGTAACAGGCCTCAATCCGTGGAGAACGGTAGTTATCATCCTTTCATATTTAAAATTTATTTAGCATATATTTCAAAAATAAAGCGTCATAATGTGTCTTGCTATGTGATAAATAGTACACTTTCACTGTCAAGAAGTTTTTGAACTGGCCGATTTTGAAAATCGCTGATGTGAGACAGGTGGGTCTCGCGAACCTAACATGTTCCATGTTTTCATGTGAATCTAGGATCTTCAGAGAGTGAATTTTTAATTTTAAAATAGTTTTTTCTGTATGATGATTATGAAAAAATGATATAACAAATCAGTATTAAAACACATTTATTCTTCTCTCAACGGAAAACATGAAATCTCGCATAAAAATTTACACCATTATATTTGAAGATGTCTTTTACATACCACACAACAATTTTTTCTATATTGTACATTTTATTTTAGAGATCATATGTGTCTCATTACACGTAAATTACTTGCAAATGAGCTTTATTATTGAAGTTTGTAGTAATATTCGTAAACAGTGTCTATAACGATAATAAAATACAATCAGTTGCTTCTGATATTCGTGGAATGGAGAGGGAATGTTTTGATCTGATTTTCGTAAAAGAGACGCACTGTGCCACCTATCAACTCAAGCCGCCTCATTTGATTTCTCACAGACTTCTATACATCCATCTCGTGGTCCGTAGCAGTTTTCGTCAGGTTCTGAAAGCATCTCGCTACATCTTAGCCCTAGACAGGTATGAGATACAGACGTCTCAACGCTCAAAACTGTGTATTACTTTAGTAGGACATGTGCGTCCCATCAGTCACGAGACGGTTAAAGCAGAAAATGTTGAATTCAAGAACCACAGTGGCGGCAGTATGTTATTCCCTAAAAATTGTTTTATTAAGTCCTACGTTAATTTTTACATCTGTAACAACTAATCTATGAAGTCAGATATGCTGAAGTAAGTCTCCATCGCCATGATGAACCAGTCCAGTATGGTCACTATCATCAATTACCCTTACGCAAATATCGATTGTCAGAAATCTGTCAGGTCTACCTACGCATAGCCGTTGGAATGGCCCACCATTTACCGTGATTGATCACTCCATCTTCCTTTCGACAACGTTGTAGCATCAGTTATACGATTCACTGTGAAGACATAACACGTTTTTAAAATTTTAAACTAAATGTTCATATGAAGTGTGGAACAAGTTTCACACCGACTTTTAAGACGTATTTTGAAATGTGGATCGCTGGAAACTCAATCTTACTCGATAATTTTTTTTATTAACGTGGTAGAACATACGCAAGTACAAAAAGCGCTTTTGTGAATCATTCATGACTATCACAGATTGAGTATTGAGTACACTGTCTAACAGAATAGGTTCGTGTAGGACAAGTTTTCTTGCCGTCTGTTGAATTCACCACTTCAGAAACAGATAAACCATAAGGTTTTAGTTGTACGTATAGACAAAAGAAATCCTCAATTGCAGTAAGTATGCGCAAGCAAAATACGATAAACGAATGTTACAGAGTTCAACACAATCGTACAGAAATGGTAATTTCACATGGACAATGCAGCTTGTGACTACCAGCGTTGTAAAAGCTGGCAAATTACCTGATTATTTGAGTAGACTAAAAATGAAAGCTGCAAAAACTTTTCCTTTGCTTTTCAAGAGACCGCCTGCGCTCATGTGTTGTATTTTCACTCTAGCTACGAATACAGAAGCCTGCGGAAATTGTTCATAAGTGCCACTGGCGACTGTATGGTCATTTGTTCCTATTCTTTAATTTCGTAGACACACTACTGTGGCGGCTGGGCTTAATGTTGTGATGGCGTTTCCAGTTCACATTACCGAGTGAGGTGGCGCACTGGTTAGGACACTGGACTCGCATTCGGGAGGATGACGGTTCAAATCAGTTCCCGGCCATCCCGGTCTAAGTTTTCCATGATTCTCTAAATCACTCTCAGCAAATTTTGAGATGGTCCTGACGAAAGTGCATGGCTGATTCCCTTCCCCATCCTCGAAACAATCCGAGCTTGTGCTCTTTCTCTTACGACCTCTACGTAAACGGCATGTTAAACACCTGAAACTCTTTTGCAGTTTAACAAGATGATAGTGGTCCGCCCTTAGAGAGATGGCACGAGACGTTCTGATACGGAACAGCCCAATAAGTTTAATCCTTCATATCGACAAGTATGATTAATAAACCTGCAAACGGCCAGGAATGAAATCTATAAAGGAATGATCAAACGTACATGTATCTGTGCAGTTTCACTTCACATGAATGTCTCAGTTACGGAACAGTCCAATAAGTTGAATCCTTCATATCGACAAGTATGATTAATAAACCTGCAAATGGCCAGAATGATCAAACGTACATGTATGTGTGCAGTTCGACTTCAAACAAATGTCTCTGTTCGCTAATCCGAACGAGAAACGCATCCATGGTGCTAGGACACTGCAGGTTCACGTAGAGATTCCCAAATTTACAGCAAATCTCACACAAGGTGCGTTGATGGGGGTTGAGCGGTGACTTTTTATCACATAGTTCATTTTTCGTCGCCACTGATGCCCCAGAGAGACTTTTTACATCCAGGTGTAACTATAGAGTGTGACTTGATGACTTTATTTGGTCTTACAAGTCAGAATGTTTCGACAGGGCACGAAAATTGACATTGACTAGAAAACAATTTCGTTTCAGAAGAATCAGAACGACCTCCAGTCCTGAAATGCTTTTAAATACTCCATATCAACCCAGATGTCTTATGCAAAGGTATGAGAGCATTTTAAGCAGCGTGATGGAAGAAGACACCTTGAGATACGGTTAGAGCTGTGCAACACATTTTCTCTGTACCTATCAAAATACAGCGATTGTGATGGCAATAACCTTCTACTTCTAATATTTTAGATATCCGGTGCCACGACGATTGCCTTCAATTCGATCTGACATACCGGAATGTATGTAGAGTCATTATAAGTTATTAATGGTCTTCAGCGCTACCGATCGGCTTTCTTATGCCCCGAGTTTGCTGCCTCAAACCATGATAGTTTAGGGCCACAAACTTCAACCGTTATACTGGACTAGAAGGGGCTATAACACTATGATTAGTATCAACAATGGTCGTTCCTATAAACGCTTTCTACTTAACAGGTAACCACTATTTCAGACAGATTAATTATATCAACACCAAAGTCTTTTTATGGTACCGGAACCATTTAAAGGGCAATCATAGGTTTCGACAAACAGCGAAAGCAGAAAACATGAGGCAGGAAAGGTATTACTCTTACAACATTTTACTGAGGGATTTTTGCCGTTGGCTGAGACACGCAAACCGTAGTCTGGAGGCTCGGCGTTTTAAATTCCATAATTTCTACCTTAATTTGAGTTTCCTGTGATTCCCTTCAATCGCCTCATCTTACGAGAAAGCGAAGATCGGTTCATTCTGCCGTCCTCCTCTAGTGTCTCACTTTCGATCTGATATTAAAACTGATCCTTCCTGGGATTTAACAAGGTGAAAGGTATAGTAAAGGCCCGTAAAACATGACCAACCCGTCTCATAATTCGACAAATTAGTTTGCATTACGAGCGGCGTACGTGTTTTAGAACGTCACATTTCAGCTTCAGCCCCAGTCTTTGCCATTTAACTTACTTAACAGAGAGCCAATAATGGCACAAATTTCAGAGTTACCTAGTCTCATTTCTAAACTTATACGGTATAATTTATAATGTTTATTCCATCCATGTTTATTACATCTTCTTTAGCCACACACACGCTGACCGATTATTCTGATACAGACCTCTTTACCTGTCTAACCCACTTCAGAAGAATTTCAGTCTATAACATTTTTATTTCTAGTTTGTATAACTTCCGTGGTTGTAGTCTTGCAATTTTTCAAAAATTTTAATGATAATCATCTCTGGTTTTTTCAGTCAAGATGTTTGTGTGTGCATACGAAAAAAAATGGTTCAAATGGCTCTGAGCACTATGGGACTCAACTGCTGTGGTCATTAGTCCCCTAGAACTTAGAACTACTTAAACCTAACTAACCTAAGGACATTACACACATCCATGCCCGAGGCAGGATTCGAACCTGCGACCGTAGCAGTCGCACGGTTCCGGACTGCGCGCCTAGAACCGCGAGACCACCGCGGCCGGCGATTGGGTGTTGTGTTGTCCTCATTATTATCATTTCATCATCATCATCAGTGGAAGGCCATGGTAACCACCACTGGAATCACTTCCCTAGACGCTCATGCGGTGGACCTCTCTGACGAGCCTTCCCCCATGACAAGACCTGCCGTAAGGCAGAACACAAAGTTATTTTCTATGAACCAAAACAGAGTTAAATGTATAATTACTGGTATGTGATCATTATTTAAACAGGTTATTTTCTTTCTAAACAGTATGCTACTGTTTGCTTTTTACTAGTCCTGTAAAGCCGCTGTTGTACTGATTTCTGCTATTAGAAACAGTGCCTTTGCTTATGTTTTCATGATCGACTATTAATATGTACTTGCATCAAAATAGTAAATGAATATAACTCTTAGGTTAAAGCTTTGGTATTTACGAATTTCAGGTAACATTTTAACAATATAAGTTTACATTGGCCGCTGGTAATTACGGTTTTCACTTGGTCACAACTACCACTATATAAAGAAAACGTACCTCTTCCACGACTACTGATCACTTCATAAGTTAAACTGATATAATTACAGAGCCGGCCGGTGTGGGCGAGCGGTTCTATGCGCTTCAGTCTGGAACCGTGCGACCGCTACGAGCGCAGGTTCGAATCCTGCCTCGGGCATAGATGTGTGTGATGTCCTTAGGTTAGTTAGGTTTAAGTAGTTCTAAGTTCTAGGGGACTGATGACCTCAGATGTTAAGTCCCATAGTTCTCAGAGCCATTTGAACCATTTACAATTACAGAAACAAGTTGGCACAAACATTGCAGACTTTGAACTGTAGTAAAGGTAGTCGTACATCTCACATGATTAAATCATATGAGCAATCAATGGGCTACTACAGTACCAATTTAGTACCAAATCTAGCAGTGATATTGATGACCATTACAAACTCTGCATGTAATTGCTTTAGCGATATAACGCTTGTCTTATAGTTAGAAAAAAATTGTGGTGATACCATAGCGATGCTGAAAAATGTACTGGGTCAGTAAGAAAGAAGCAATTTCGTATTCCGCAGTTATCTTTAAAATTATATACTGATAGGAAAACATCTGTATAGTTAGTGAGTTATTAATAAGAACGTCAAGATAATCGTGATACTCCATCGCTACTTACACTCAAATACATCTCATCTCATATGTCTCTGCTTTGTGTACCAAAAGAAGGCATTTTTGTAAATGACTTACATGTGTTCTGATGAATTCGATTCCACTATTAAGTGAGATAAATACATGTAATTACATTACATTCATTCAGGCTCGTTAAAGATTTATGTAAATAGTGAAAATGTGACTAGAAAAATTACATTTAAATCATTAAAAAATTCGCTAACTATTCCGCTCTCAGTTCTGGGAATTGAAATTTCGTCGGAAACTCAATATGAGTACTATACGATGATATATTCTAGTTACACTCATATAAAATAAACTGTAGCCAGCTGATTTATTTGTTCGGAAGAAACAACCGCAGGCGGATGCGAAACAAGTGTGGGCGATGAACTGTGTGCTGCCCGTCCCACAACCAATATTGGATGTCCGCGACACCAAGAGATTGGTTGCACAGCCCACGGCTGTTATTTGCGTCTAATTGCACATGTAAATTATGCTCCACGTGACGCCAAAAATATGTCCACGCTTTTATGAATGGTAACTCGCGACGCAATAACCGTGACGTCACTGCATCGTGTACGTAGAACACGTTTCATCGGTCACACGTCATACCACGAGAACCTGCTTCCGGTTGTAATGTATTCAGTTACAAGCAGAACTGATACATGAGGTAAGTAATTTGTACGAAAGAAAAGTTCATTTTACATCATCTCTAACGAGCTCGAAGCGTTGAGCGAGATAAAATTTTATTTCTATCCCTCAGAAGTAAGATTCTTTGGATCGGCGCCTAATACTTGTTTTCAACGTTGATAACATAAGGAGAAAGAAAACTGGAGTTCTACGGATCGGAGCGTGGAATGTCAGATCCCTTAATCGGGCAGGTAGGTAAGAAAATTTAAAAAGGGAAATGGACAGGTTAAAGTTAGATATAGTGAGAATTAGTGAAGTTCGGTGGCAGGAGGAACAAGACTTCTGGTCAGGTGACTACAGGATTATAAACACAAAATCAAATAGAGGTAATGCAGGAGAAGGTTTAATAATCAATAGGAAAATAGGAATGCGGGTAAGCTACTACAAACAGCATAGTGAACGCATTATTGTGGCCAAGATAGATACTACAGTAGTACAAGTTTATATGCCAACTAGCTCTGCGGATGACGAAGAAATTGAAGAAATGTATGATGAAATAAAAGAAATTACTCAGATAGTCAAGGGAGACGAAAATTTAATAGTCATGGGTGACTGAAATTCGAGAGTAGGAAAAGGGAAAGAAGGAAACATAGTAGGTGAATATGGATTGGGGGTAAGAAATGAAAGAGAAAGCCGTCTGGTAGAATTTTGCACAACTTAATCATAGCTAACACTTGGTTTAAGAATCATGAAAGAAGGTTGTATACATTGGAAGAACCCTGGAGATACTAAAAGGTATCAGATAGGTTATATAATGGTAAGACAGAGATTTAGGAACGAGGTTATAAATTGTAAGACATTTCCAGGGGCAGATGTGGACTCTGACCACAATCTATTGGTTATGGACTGTAGATTAAAATTGAAGTACCTGCAAAAAGGTGGGAACTTAAGGAGATGGGACCTGGATAAACTGACAGAACCAGAGGTTGTACAGAGTTTCAGGGAGAGCATAAGGGAACAATTGACAGGAATAGGGGAAAGAAATATAGTAGAAGAAGAATGGGTAGCTTTGAGGGATGAAGTAGTGAAGGCAACAGAGGATCAAGTAGGTAAAAAGACGAGGGCTAGTAGAAATCCTTGGGTAACAGAAGAAATATTGAAATTAATTGATGAAAGGATAAAATATAAAAATGCAGTAAATGAAGCAGGCAAATAGGAATACAAACGTCTCAAAAATGAGATCGACAGGAAGTGCAAAATGGCTAAGCAGGGATGGCTAGAGGACAAATGTAAGGATGTAGAGGCTTATCTCACTAGGGGTAAGATAGATACTGCCTACAGGAAAATGAAAGAGACCTTTGGAGAAAAGAGAGCCACTTGTATGAATATCAAGAGCTCAGATGGAAACCCAGTTCTAAGCAAAGAAGGGAAAGCCGAAAGGTGGAAGAAGTTTATAGAGGGTCTATACAAGGGCGATGTACTTGAGGACAATATTATGGAAATGGAAGAGGATGTAGATGAAGATGAAATGGGAGATACGATACTGCGTGAAGAGTTTGACACAGCACTGAAAGACCTGAGTCGAAACAAGGCCCCCGGAGTAGACAACATTCCATTAGAACTACTGATGGCCTTGCGAGAGCCAATCCTGGCAAAACTCTACCATCTGGTTAGCAAGATGTATGAGACAGGCGAAGTACCCTCAGACTTCAAGAAGAATATAATAATTCCAATCCCAAAGAAAGCAGGTGTTGACAGATGTGAAAATTACCGAACAATCAGTTTAATAATCCACATCTGCAAAATACTAACGCGAGTTCTTTACAGACGAATGGAAAAACTGGTAGAAGCCGACCTAGGGGAAGATCAGTTTGGATTCCGTAGAAATGTTGGAACACGTGAGGCAATACTGACATTACGACTTATCTTAGAAAATAGATTAAGGAAAAGCAAACCTACGTTTCTAGCATTTGTAGACATAGAAAAAGCGTTTGGCAGTGTTGACTGGAATACGCTCTTTCAAATTTTAAAGGTGGCAGGGGTAAAATACAGGGAGCGAAAGGCTATTTACAATTTGTACAGAAACCAGATGGCAGTTATAAGAGTCGAGGGACACGAGAGGGAAGCAGTGGTTGAGAAGGGATTGAGACAGGGTTGTAACCTCTCCCCGATGCTATTCAATCTGTATATTGAGCAAGCAGTGAAGGAAACAACAGAAAAGTTCGGAGTAAGTATACAAATCCACGGAGAAGAAATAAAAACTTTGAGGTTCACCGATGACATTGTAATTCTGTCAGAGACAGCGAAAGACTTGGAAGAGCAGTTGAACGGAATGGACAGTGTCTTGAAATGAGGGTATAAGATGAACATCAACAAAAGAAAAACAAGGATAATGGAATGTAGTCGAATGAAGTCGGGTGATGCTGAGGGAATTAGACTAGGAAGTGAGACACTTAAAGTAGTAAAGGGGTTTTGCTATTTGGGGAGCAATATAGCTGATGATGATCGAAGTAAAGTGGATATAAAATGTGGCCTGGCAATGGCAAGGAAAGCGTTCCTGAAGAAGAGAAATTTGTTAAAATCGAGTATAGATTTAAGTGTCAGGAAATTATTTCTGAAAGTATTTGTATGGAGTGTAACCACGTATGGAAGTGAAACATGGACGATAAATAGTTTGGACAAGAAGAGAATAGAAGCTTTCGAAATGTGATGCTACAGAAGAATGCTGAAGATTAGATGTGTAGGTCACATAACTAATGAGGAAGTATTGAATAGGATTGGGGAGAAGAGAAGTTTGTGGCACAACTTGACCAGAAGAAGGGATCGGTTGGTAGGACATGTTCTGAGGCATCAAGGGATCACCAGTTTAGTACTGGAGGGCACCGTGGAGGGTAACTATCGTAGAGGGAGACCAAGATATGAATACACTAAGCAGATTCAGAAGGATGTAGGTTGCAGTAGGTGCTGGTAGAAGAAGAAGCTTGCACAGGATGGAGTAGCATGGAGAGCTGCATCAAACCAGTCTCAGGACTGGAGACCACAACAACAACAACAACATTTACCTGAAATGGCTTCAATTTAAGCCCTTTTAGTGATTAAAAATCATAGTTTCTGGTAGGCAATTAAAATTTTAATATAGATTTAAACAGCAACATGAAAAGAGTAAATACTTTTAATTTCACGTTTCAACAAGTTACAAAATGTTCATTTCTTGGATAAGCAGCCATCATATGGTCTTGAGGCGTCTCTGCTCCAGTACGTGCAACGTGTTTCCAAGCACAGTACTGAACACTCTAGTACCACAGTTCTTTATCTTTTGCTATTGCAAAACAGAGACAACAGAATACATAAGGTTTTTTCCTTCCGTGTAATACTGATGTATTTGCAGAATGTTAGTTCTTAGCTATTATGAGTAAGTGTTTAATTTGATTACGACATCAGTTAATCCATCTCAATATGTCCTCTGCCGGCAATCTGAGTTTTTGTTTCCAAAGGTTACCGTGTTGAGCTTTGCAGACCCATTTAAGTTGGCCAATTCGTGTGTCATTAAATTCCAGTGAGTGCCGATTCTCGTGAGGCAGTTCATTTCCCACTCTTAGTGTTTGTTTATCAGGTACTGTTCCACTTCAAGAAAGCACTTGTGGTTGAAATTAGTTGTTGTTTTACTGGTCAATTTTGAATGTTAAAGTTAAGAAACGTTTTTGGCTTCTCGTTGTGGGGTGTGTTCTGTGTTTCAGTGGACTGAGGCAACGGTCAACCGAAGCGCAGAGCTTCCACTTAGATTACAAGTTTGGCTTATGGGCGGTGGACTTCGCCTGACCTCGTGTCTTCCTCTTCGGTAGCCTTTGCTGGGTTCACATTTCGGTGGCCTGCTCGATGTGGGGTTGCAAACGGAGCCATATCTTGGTTCGAAGTTAAGTATTACTTCCCTCAGTCTGTTCCACCGTTCGTGGTTAAACTTAGGCCTTGCAAGCTTGAGCCTTACTTCTGTTGTTACATATTTATGATTGTACAAAGTTGTAACTTTTTATCCCCTAAAAACGCATCTTACAAGCCAATGGGCATTTGAATAATTCCGTGGTTCGCTCTTCAGGATTCTCTAGTCTAATAATTTGCAAGATTGTCCAAGTTACTTTTTAACAAATATGTTCTAAGTATTCGTATTAAAATTGAGGCTATGTGTCCACTGTTACTTTACATGTAATGTTGAAGTATTGGAATTCATAGGGTCTTAAATAAAGCGTCGTAACTAGAGTTGTTTCGTTAAAGTTATGGTCAGGTCTCATCTACATCTACATCTACATCCATACTCCGCAAGCCACCTGACGGTGTGTGGCGGAGGGTACCCTGAGTACCTCTATCGGTTCTCCCTTCTATTCCAGTCTCGTATTGTACGTGGAAAGAAGGATTGTCGGTATGCTTCAGCCTTAGTGCCTTCTGTCAATTTTTATGAGATCGTTACTAATGGTTCATTAGTTTATTAATGATTTTATGCAATGAGAGAGTTTCTCAAATATTTTTCCTGAGTATCTTTCCTCAATGTTTAAGGGAGATCGTTGGCTAATGATTTATTAACTTGCTTATGATTTTATGTAATGAGAGTTTTGTAAATAATCTTGCCTCAGTGGCGTCTGTCAATTTTTATGTGAGATTGTTTTTGGTAGTTAACAAACACATTGGAATTGAAATGTTCACTTTATTGGGTCAGCCCTGCCACTCCCTTTAGAATTAAAGGTTAAGCAAAGCAGATGTTAAGTAGAAACGTACCAAGTTTCTTCCAGCTTCGTTTCCAAGGGAATGCTTGTTAATACTCTTGCTTGTTCGTTGTTAATTGACTTTCTCCTTGGCTTTGTGTTGTCTTTTAGTTTAGAAATTAGTGAAATTTTAGAATGTTGTAGGTTTTTTGGGGCTTCGAGTACTGGTTGCACTTGAGTGTTTGAAAAATTAGGAGATGGCTCGGAACTCTAAGTTACCGGGTCAAGTGTTCTTTCTGCTGTAAGATGACTCATTTCGTTGTCAGTGCAAAATCATTTCCTGAAAATCTGTCGGTATTGAATTGGAACATTCGGACAGAGCGATAGCCTGTAAACGCATTCTCTATGGTAGCAACTTCAATGACTGACTTGGGTGATATACGTGCTGGATCGTATCCCGTCACACGTAGAACCCCTTACTCTACTGCGTATGTTGAAGTTCCTTTCTGATCGTTTCACGGACGAAGAATGGGAAGAATAACTGTTTGCTAGCAGTTATTTGCCTAATTTTATCGTGATAGTCTGTACAGGAATGATACTTAGTGTGCTCAAAACATTTGTAGTTAATGCACTGAAGGGCAGTTCTTGAATGATTTTAATCAGGTTCCCATGGGATGTACGGTAACTGTCATCGGTTTCTTGCCAGTTAAGATTCTTCAGTATTTCTTTACACACTCTCACTACTACCAAAGGCTTGTGCCCATCGGTACTTCTCCTCGTTGTTTATGCTGATTCCTTGTCTAACCCGGTCTGGATCCAATACACATACGCATTTCTGAATTATGGGTGGGATGAAGAATACTTCGTATGCTCTCTTTTCTGCACAGAAATTTCGGCTTTTCGATGTACTACCTTCTCCGTCTATACTTCGAATACGACCTTGGTATGTATGGCGGAGACTATTTACGATAGCATTATTTATTCATCTATTCCTTCTTCCATTCGCGTAAGGGCGCGGGTGGAATGACTGTAAATCTCTGATTTTCCTCGTCGTGGTCACTTCGCAAGACGTATGTAGGGCGAAGTAGTACGTTCAATGTATTCTGGCTCTTCCTGCAAATTACATTGTCAGGATTTCAGCAGTGAATCTGTTCGTTCTACTCATGTTTGTTGAGCGTCTACACTGATGTGCAAATCTTAAGGACGAGAGTAACTTTTAAGTGACGTGTCATACTCAAGCAAGACAGCCCGATGAATCGTCGACCAAATATAGATAGAACTGCTACAGTATGGTACAGTGCAGAAGGTAACTGAAAACTAATAGTCAATGAGACGAACAGAAATCGCACATTTATTTAAATACAATAATTACACTGAAATCATCGCGGTTCGTGATTGTCCCTTGGATGTTAGAAACGGTGGTGTGTGTGATCACCACGGACAGCTATGCATGCTCTGCAATGTGCTCCATGTCGATCACAAGGTTGGTGGGGCGTGCCATACCTCCACTAGCGCGATAGCCAATTGCTGAATGGTCGCTGGTACATGCGAACGTGCTGTAATATGTCTCCCCAGCGCAGGCCACAACGGAGCGATGGAACGGGCAGAGCAGTCCATCAGCCGAATATCCTCTCTCTCCAAGAGCTCCTCCACCGAGGCTGTTAGATGCAGTCATGCATCGTCATCCACAAAAATGGCCGAATGCTCCCCTGATATGTCGCTCATGGAAAACGAAAATAACGTTGACCGGTGAGTGTACCGTGTTCAAAGATTTAGAGGTCTTCACACTGAGGTGACATTTCGCTCGCCACACCGTAACATCTGGATCACCAAAACATTAATGTTTTAAAACGTTCCTTGGTATATTGCGTGCTACCATCTCTCGCCATTTGAGGGTACGTACAGCACTGCCGAACATGAGTGGTAGTGACTCGCTGCTTCAGTACTGGCTCGGGCAGAAAGCTTCAATAGGTGAGGGAACGTGACCAAGTGGCTCTGAGCACTATGAGACTTAACATCTGAGGTCATCAGTCCCCTGGAACTTAGAACTACTTAAACCTAAATAACCTAAGGACATCACACACATCGATGCCCGAGGCAGGATTCGAACCTGCGACCGTTATGATCACGCGGTTCCGGACTCGAGCGCCTAGAACCGCTCGGCCACAGCGGCCGCCCGGAACGTAACCGCTAGTGCGCATTAAGAGCAGAACTCCACCACAAATCTCTCTCTCTCTCTCTCTCTCTCTCTCTCTCTCTCTCTCTCTGTCTGTCTCGCTCCTTCTCTATCTATCTCTTTCTCTTTCTCTCTCACACACACACACACAGTTAGCACGGTTACAAACTGCTCACACTGTCTGCGGAAGTTTGAGAAGCTACTGTTTCTTGCTACCCGCAGTATCTCACTAATCATCGATACTGTGGCTTGACATGGAATTCTACTAGCAGACACAAGAAACGGATGTTGGGGACAGAGAGTTTTGGAATGAGTGTGGAGTGATAGTGTTTGAGTATGTGGACCCTGAGCCAAACCACTTGAAAAGAGTGGGAATGAAAGTGGGTGTGGCGAGATGGGCGGGGTTGAGGAGCGGGTGAGGAGAAGACATGGCGTGGAGAGAGTATATCCTGTTTAACATGGGTCTACCGACTTTCGTGGTCTTTGTCATTAATGCAAAAATCTTCTAGTTAGTTATGGCGCATCGTATTCTTCTTCAAACATATTATACGCTCAATGTTTCGATCCCTCTGCAGGCATCCTCTTCAGTATTCTACTAGAGTCTCTGGATGGCTTAACATTCAGCCATCAGTTTTGAGCCATCCACGGACACCAGTGTAATCCTCAGACTGTCCCAGAACAGGGATCGCAACATCGAGCATCGAAGACATTTTAAGAAGTACCGTACGTCACGAGGCCTAACGAATCATAAGATTTTAAAACTATTTCTTTAAAGTTCGATGTTGAAAGGCTGGTGTAGCGGATGAATGTTACGTTCGAAGAGGACGTGAGGCATGTGTAGTTGTAAGGTTGAGGGGATGTGTTGCTACGACAGAGAAGAGTGGTTAATAATCAGAGATTAAACTGTAGGATGGTTGGTGTAACTTTGGCGGGAAGCATAAGAGGGTAGACTTCAGTCGCCTGAGTCTGCTTATATAAAATCCTTATGAGTCCAGTACCCAAGAAGGGAAGTAGGAGTAATCCACTGAAATACAGGCCCATGTCGCTAATTTGCAGTAAGGTTTTGGAACGTTTACTGTATTCGAACATTATGAACTAGCTCGAAGAAAACGATTTATTGACAAATAGTTCTCGCGGATTCAGAAAACATCGTTCTTCTGAAACGCAACTAGCTCTTTATACTCATGAAGGAATGAGTGCTATCGAAAGGGGATGTCAAATTGATTCCATATTTTTATATTTCCAGAAGGCTTTCCACGCCGTCCCTGCAGCGTCTTCTAACCAGACTGTGTGCCTATCGAATATCGCCTCAGTTGTGCGACTGGATTTGTGATTTCCTGTCATCAAGGTCACAGTTCGTAGTAATAAAAGGAAAGTCAACGAGTAAAACAGAAATAATATCCGGCGTTCCCCAAGGAAGTGTTATATGCCCTCTATTGTTCCTAATCTATATTAACGATATAGGAGACGATCTGAGTAGCCGTCTTAGATTGTTTGCATATGGTGATGTCATTTACCGTCTTGTAAAGTCACCAGATGACCAAACCGAATTGCAGAATGATTTGGATAAGATATCTATACGCTTCGAAAAGTGACAATTGACCCTGAGTAGAGAATAAATGCCCTTAATTTCGGTTATGCGATAAGTCACACAAATCTGAAGGCTGTAAATTCAACTAAATACTTAGGGATTACAATTACAAATAACCTACATAGGAACTATCACACAGATAATGTTGTGGGTAGCGTAAACCAAAGACTGCGGTTCATACTTAGAAGGTGCAACAGGTCTACCACTTTTGTCCACCATATTCTGGAGTATTACTGTCAGGTGTGCGATCCGCATTAAGTGGAGCTCACGGGTGACATCGAAAAAGTAAAAAGAACGGCAGCTCGTTCCGTATTATCGCAAAATAGGGGAGACAGTGGCGTCGACATGATACGTGAGTTGGAGTGGCAATCATTAAAACGAAGGCGTTTTTCGTTGCGACGGGATCTTCTGACGAAATTTCAATCACCATTTTTCTCCTCCGATTGTGAAAACATTCTGTTGGCACCCACCTGCAGATGGGTAAATGATCATCACGGTAAAATAAGAGAAATCAGAGCTCGCACAGAAAAATGTGTGTACTCATTTTTCCCGCACGCCCTTTGAGAGTGAAACGGTACAGAGACAGCTTCAAAGTGGTTCATTGAACCCTCTGCCAGACACTTTTTGTGTATAGCAGAGTAATCATGTAGATATAGATGTACTTTGTGAGGCTGTAAATGTTACTATGAAACACTAATGATATGCAAACAAATACTTTTGAAGTGCTGCTCATGAAGTTTATCAAGAAGTCCTTTGTCATATTAAATAACTCAGACTGATTATGAGGATAGCCTTTGCACTTGATTAGGCACTGAAAAGCAATGCGAGCTGAAGCTTTCAAGATTTCGAGAGTGACAATCTACATCACCTCTAAATGAGAACATAACGAATGTAGTTTGGTAAGATAATTCGTGGCATTATAACATGGATCACTTCACGCCGTGGATTTATAGCAGCTGGCTACGTTCTTGATAGATAAGGAAAATAAATGGAGATGAGTTATTTGCTTCTGTTAAGCTGAAACTTTGCAGATGACAAGACTTCCGTGACACAGTTTGGTATAACCACAACGAAACTGTGTGAAAATTAATACCACAACTTCAACTGAGCGATCTACGAACTTGCATAGTGGTTACGAAGGTGCGATTGATGTCTTTCCTAGCCATCTTTTTAAGTATTTTAATGAATCTCTTTCATTTTTGTTTTTACTACACTCCTGGAAATTGAAATAAGAACACCGTGAATTCATTGTCCCAGGAAGGGGAAACTTTGTTGACACATTCCTGGGGTCAGATACATCACATGATCACACTGACAGAAGCACAGGCACATAGACACAGGCAACAGAGCATGCACAATGTCGGTACTAGTACAGCGTATATCCAGCTTTCGCAGCAATGCAGGCTGCTATTCTCCCATGGAGACGATCGTAGAGATGCTGGATGTAGTCCTGTGGAACGGCTTGCCATGCCATTTCCACCTGGCACCTCAGTTGGACCAGCGTTTGTGCTGGACGTGCAGACCGCGTGAGACGACGCTTCATCCAGTCCCAAACATGCTCAATGGGGGACAGATCCGGAGATCTTGCTGGCCAGGGTAGTTGACTTACACCTTCTAGAGCACGTTGGGTGGCACGGGATACATGCGGATGTGCATTGTCCTGTTGGAACAGCAAGTTCCCTTGCCGGTCTAGGAATGGTAGAACGATGGGTTCGATGATGGTTTGGATGTACCGGGCACTTTTCAGTGTCCCCTCGACGATCACCAGAGGTGTACGGCCAGTGTAGGAGATCGCTCCCCACACCATGATGCCGGGTGTTGGCCCTGTGTGCCTTGGTCGTACGCAGTCCTGATTGTGGCGCTCACCTGCACGGCGCCAAACACGCATACGACCATCATTGGCACCAAGGCAGAAGCGACTCTCATCGCTGAAGACGACACGTCTCCATTCGTCCCTCTATTCACGCCTGTCGCGACACCACTGGAGGCGGGCTGCACGATGTTGGGGCGTTAGCGGAAGATGGCCTAATGGTGTGCGGGACCGTAGCCCAGCTTCATGGAGACGGTTGCGAATGGTCCTCGCCGATACCCCAGGAGCAACAGCGTCCCTAATTTGCTGGGAAGTGGCGGTGCGGTCCCCTACGGCGCTGCGTAGGATCCTACGGTCTTGGCGTGCATCCATGCGTCGCTGCGGTCCGGTCCCAGGTCGACGGGCACGTGCACCTTCCGCCGACCACTGGCGACAACATCGATGTACTGTGGAGACCTCACGCCCCACGTGTTGAGCAATTCGGCGGTACGTCCACCCGGCCTCCCGCATGCCCACTATACGCCCTCGCTCAAAGTCCGTCAACTGCACATACGGTTCACGTCCACGCTGTCGCGGCATGCTACCAGTGTTAAAGACTGCGATGGAGCTCCGTATGTCACGGCAAACTGGCTGACACTGACGGCGGCGGTGCGCAAATGCTGCGCAGCTAGCGCCATTCGACGGCCAACACCGCGGTTCCTGGTGTGTCCGCTGTGCCGTGCGTGTGATCATTGCTTGTACAGCCCTCTCGCAGTGTCCGGAGCAAGTATGGTGGGTCTGACACACCGGTGTCAATGTGTTCTTTTTTCCATTTCCAGGAGTGTAATTACGCGGAGTGTATAAAGCCTTTCTCTGCATGCGGGATTTTGTTTCTAACTCGTTATGCTTGAGAAAACTATGGGCTTTGGTGCAAATGCTAGCGCAGCTAGCAACTATGTAGTTTCCTGCAAATGGTAGCTTGACTCATGAAGTTTCATGGATACACTTCTACATGTGTTATGACAGTATCTGATTTATTTCCTTCCTTCCTCCTCCCTCCCGCCCCATATTCTTGAGGGTAGTGAAAGGTAGTGAAATTTAGGGGTTCTACTGTCATGATGGTGTCTGTGCTAGAGAAAGCGCAATGTGTTTTGTTGTTCCTTGA
Organism: Schistocerca gregaria; assembly: GCF_023897955.1. Lineage (NCBI taxonomy): Eukaryota > Metazoa > Arthropoda > Insecta > Orthoptera > Acrididae > Schistocerca > Schistocerca gregaria. The sequence goes on along the minus strand of NC_064921.1, from coordinate 958,883,028 downwards.
AACACGATAGCCTGTTACATTTTAGCGACAGTTACGAGATGCCTGTGATCGAGAATTGGCAGATGCGAAGAACATCAAAGGATGTAAGAAAAATTTTATGAGACCTCCAGTGTTGGAAATATGGCAAACTGCGGTACACCTGGTATGTATTACGACATTGTTGATATCGTGTATTCTGCATTTCGTCGAAGTCCGCGGAAGTCGACACGTTGCCAGAGAAAGAGGCATACCTAAGAGTACTGCAGTGAATATTTTGCACAAACGGGTGCATTCACACGCATAAAAACATCAGATTCTGCAATCTTTGCTGCGAGACATGTTGAGTTTGATAGAAACGGTCTAGAATGAATCGATTGGAATGCCTAATTGACGTTTGTTTTTCCGATGAAGACACTTGTCGTTTCTCTGGAAAGTCAAAAAAGCCAAGGTAGTAGACCAGTACTCAGGGAATGAGCATGAGTGAGCAGATTCTGGAATCCTGCATCGCCGATGTGGGCATCATACTAGAGGTGATTTGCCGTTGCAATCCTGCTACCTGCTATGGATTATTGATTAACTGTGTATCTGTGTTACATGGATGACTGTGAAAAGTAAGAGAGTTGGGTTTAAAAAGTGTGGGTGTGTTATAACCAGGAATAACACAATAACCTCTTCAGTCTGGTTTATTAAATCACAAATCACTTTTTAGCAATTATGTTAGCCAAGCGTCTATCCAGGCTCACACTCAGAAATAATGCATAATTAAAGCTTGGTTATACCAATGTCCAAATTTGCATGGTGGGGTGCACGTCCCGTAATTATTCCCAAGTCCAGTGAAATTCAGTCTCTCCAAGTGAAGTCGCAAGATTTCCGCCGAGCAGCCACGTAACCTCCAGTGGTGCGGTGCGTCATCCACAAGCAGCTGGAACACGGCGTACTGCACTTCCCGATCACAACTGTCGTGTGCGGCGGCGGCCGGGTTTATATGAGGCTCGCTAGTTCATGGAGCCGACGGCTGGGGTCGCTGTTTTCCAGGGAAAACCAATCGCTATGTTCCCTGGCGTAGCCAATTGCTGCGTGCTGACAAACGCGAGCGCGCGAAGGCGGCCAGCGATGGTAGCCGCGAGCCGCCCGGAGAAGTGCTGCCAGCGATGTATTTGGCGGCCGCTTACTGGAGCGCGTTGTTCGGTGTTTGTTAGAAGTGGTGTATACCACAGGGTGAGAACAAGGGAAGGTGAAAGCTTGTGCCCTTGCATAAACTACTATTTGCAAAAAGCACCAAGATGGCCGGTGAACTTAATGTCCCCATCCGATGGAGGGATTACCATCAATAATTTCAAATTTCCTTGCTCCAAGAGACAGTGCGAATAGGTTTGATTTTCATTCAGAACATGGCCGCGAACACCGGTGATAAAAAATCTGAGGTCACTGCCTCTCCTCTCCCTGCCAGCAAATACTAGCAGCGAAAATTTTCCGCCTCCAAGTTTCGAATTGGTTCAACTCTGTGTCTAAAGTCACCATACAAGCGTGCATTAGCGATGTTAGCTATAAAGGTGAGTATTCTGGGAAAATAAACAGGCACAATGCCTCGATCTGTTGTCAGAGAATCCACATGTCATGGTACAGCAGATAATGGAAACACAGAAAGTGAATGATTGGTGTGGCTTAACGGACAACACAATTATTGAACAGTTCGTATTTAGCTGAGTCTACCATTACACCAACAATTCACCTGGACATGTAGAGGCTTCCCGTTACGTATCAGCTTCAGAATTTTCAACCAGGGTTAGTGTTTCAGCAATATGGTTCACATTCACATTGGTGTTACTTATTCGCCAGATCCTGGATGAAACCGTTCCACACCGATGAAACTACTCCAGAGACCATCCAACATCATTGTCACCACGTTCACAAGGCATAGCCCCTTGTTGTATCCTGTATCCCTACCCCTGGCAGGTATTCCACTCTTCTGACGAAGTGGCGTGTCAGCATGTCTACGTAAAGGTGAACCCAAGAGTGGCGAGGATATCGGCTGTAGTCCCAAGATGGTATCAGCAGAGACCGCAGTATTTCGCCATGCCTCATCATGCACAGCAATCGCAGACAACGATGACACCACCCCGCTTGTGGAGCCAGCGAGTGGGTCGAATGTTATCGCTTGCAGCGTCAATCAGCCAATAGTGCAGATTCATTTTATAACTCGTGACTCAGCAAATCAGAAGCGAGTCCTTCGGCACAGTTCATCGGGAATTCATCATCGTGGAGCCAAGCGTTCAGCATTCCCCAACAACCAACAGTAGATCATAAGCAGTTAGGAGTCAGTCTTCAGCGGTTCACAGACGACATAAGCTACGCGGGCTAGGGCTCTCATATTAGCAACAGCCGAAATAAAGCCGCCACCGGCCCGGAATGTACCGCATACACGTTAAGTTCCCCTCGAGAATAGGCACCTCATAGCCTGGGCTGCCACTTGGTAACTGACTTTCTTCCTGGACGGCTGTTTGTTTCTGGAAGTGATGCCGGCTTATGGAACGTAGTTCACATCTTGGACAGATGAATTTCTATTTTTCTTAAATGGATGCAAGTGTTGTAATAACCAAATCGCAACCCGACGGCAAAAGCAGTGACACAATTCAAAAATGCAGTACTTGAGAAACATCGACTTGAAGACCGCAGAGACAGGCTGGACGGTGAATGGGTAAGCGTGTTTATAGCGATAAGAAGTGCTATAGTATCGAAGAAAATTGACGAAGATCCGAAATTTGACGTGATTTGGGTGAAGGTCACGGATAAAGCAGGCTCAGACATGTTAATTGGATGTCTCTATAGGCCCCCGGGCTCAGCAGCTGTTGTGGCTGAGCACCTGAAGGATAATTTGGAAAATATTTAGACTAGATTTCCCCACCATGTTATAGTTCTGGGTGGAGATTTTAATTTGCTACATACAGACTGGGAGACTCAAACGTTCATAACGGGTGGCAGGGACAAAGAATCCAGTGAAATATTTTTAAGTGCTTTATCTAAAAACTACCTTGAGCAGTTAAACAGAGAACTGACTTGTGGCGATAACATATTAGACCTTCTGGTGACAAACAGACCCGAACTATTTGAAACAGTTAATGCAGAACAGGGAATCAGTGATCATAAAGCGGTTACTGCATCGATGATTTCAGCCGTAAATAGAAATATTAAACAAGGTAGGAAGATTTTTCTGTTTAGCAAATGTGGCAATAAGCAGATTACAGAGTACCTGACTGCTCAACACAAAAGTCTTGTCTCAAGTACAGATAGTGTTGAGGATCAGTGGACAATGTTCAACACCATCTTACAATATGCGCTAGATGAGTATTTGCCAAGCAAGATCGTAAGAGATGGAAAAGATCCACCGTGGTACAACAACGGAGTTAGAAAACTGCTGCGGAAGCAAAGGGAACTTCACAGCAAACATGAACATAGCCAAAGCCTTTCAGACAAACAAAAATTACGCGAAGCGAAATGTAGTGTGAGGAGGGCTATGCGAGAGGCATTCAATGAATTCGAAAGTAAAGTTCTATGTACTGACTTGGCAGAAAACACTAAGAACTCTTGGTCTTATGTCAAAGCGGTAGGAGGATCAAAACAAAATGTCCAGACGCACTGTGACCAAAACGGTACTGAAACAGAGGATGACAGACTAAAGGCCGAAATACTAAATGTCTTTTTCCAAAGCTGTTTCACAGAGAAAGACTGCACTGTAGCACCTTCTCTAGATTGTCGCACAAATGACAAAATGGTAGATATCGAAATAGACGACAGAGGGATAGAGAAACACTTAAAATCGCTCAAATGAGAAAAGGAAGCTGGACCTGATGGGATACCAGTTCGATTTTACACAGAGTACGCGAAGGAACTTACCCCCCCTTCTTGCAGTGGTCTACCGTAGGTCTCTGGAAGAGCGTAGCGTTCCAAAGGATTGGAAAAGGGCACAGATCATCCCCGTTTTCAAGAAGGGACGTCGAATAGATGTGCTGCACTATAGACCTATATCTCTAACGTCGATGAGTTGTAGAATTTTGGAACACGTATTATGTTCGAGCATCATGACTTTTCTGGAGACTAGAAATCTAGTCTGTAGGAATCAGCATGGGTTTAAAAAAAGACGGTCGTGTGAAACCCAGCTCGCGCTATTCGTCCACGAGACTCAGAGGGCCAAAGACACGGGTTCACAGGTAGATGCTGTGTTTCTTGACTTTCGCAAGGCGTTCGATACAGTTCCACACAGTCATTTAATGAACAAAGAGCATATGGACTATCAGACCAATTGTGTGATTGGATTGAGGAGTTTCTAGATAACAGAATGCAGCATGTCATTCTCAATGGAGAGAAGTCTTCCGAAGTAAGAGTGATTTCAGGTGTGCCGCAGGGGAGTGTCGTAGGACCGTTGCTATTTACAATATACATAAATGACCTGGTGGATGACATCGGAAGTTCGCTGAGGCTTTTTGCAGGTGGTGCTGTAGTGTATCGAGAGGTTGTAACAATGGAAAATTGTACTGAAATGCAGGAGGATCTGCAGCGCATTGACGCATGGTGCAGGGAATGGCAATTGAATCTCAATGTAGACAAGTGTAATGTGTTGCGAATACATAGAAAGATAGATCCCTTATGATTTAGCTACAAAATAGCAGGTCAGAAACTGGAAGCAGTTAATTCCATAAATTATCTGGGAGTATGCATTAGGTGTGATTTAAAATGGAATGATCATATAAAGTTGATCGTCGGTAAAGCAGATGCCAGACTGAGATTCATTGGAAGAATCCTAAGGAAATGCAATCCGAAAACAAAGGAAGTAGGTTGCAGTACGCTTGTTCGCCCACTGCTTGAATACTGCTCAGCAGTGTGGGATCCGTACCACATAGGGTTGATAGAGGAGATGGAGAAGATCCAACGGAGAGCAGCGCGCTTCGTTACAGGATCATTTAGTAATCGCAAAAGCATTACGGAGATGATAGATAAAATCCAGTGGAAGACTCTGAATGAGAGACGCTCAGTAGCTCGGTGCGGGCTTTTGTTAAAGTTTCGAGAACACACCTTCACCGAAGAGTTAAGCAGTATATTGCTCCCTCCTACGTATATCTCGCGAAGAGACCATGAGGATAAAATCAGAGAGATTAGAGCCCACACAGATGCATACCGACAATCCTTCTTTCCACGAACAGTACGAGACAGGAATAGAAGGGAGAACCGATAGAGGTACTCAGGGTACCCTCCGCCACACACCGTCAGGTGGTTTAAGGAGTATGGATGTAGATGTGGATGTAGAAGAATTCAATAAAAGTTGTATTGAAACAGCGCGGAGGGAGAAGTGGGCAAATAAATGTGCCCCAGACATTTTGAAACCATTTGTGGCACCATTAACGGAGGAGGAAAAGACCTACATTTATTTCCAACAGGATGAACCAACTGTCCACACAGCCGGCCGAACACTGGAGTACGTTTACACCATCTTCACGTCTGACAGAACTGTTATCAGAGGTGAGTCTGGTCGCCGTCCTAGCTCGCTACCCAGGTTACCTGATCTGTCTGTATGCAATTACTTTGTGTGGGTTTGCTCTCAGGTCCAAGGTGTATCGCAACAACCCTTATAGCCTTCAAGAATTGCAGCAGAGCATTTCGTATGAGATTCGAGCAGTTCCAGTAGTCCAGCTTAGATCTGCCTTCAGTAACTTGCTGAACAAGACCCGAAGGTGCCAAGAGATCAATGGTGGTCGCTTTTAATACCTGCTACAGTCCGGTTAGAAATGTCTTTCCTATCCTCTAATGTGTCCGTTCTCCGTCTCATTTTCATTTGCCCCACCCTGTATAAGCTTCCCTTAAATTTCAAGTAAGTAGTTTTCACAGTTAATTCCAGTATATTCTACACAACACTAATATGGACATGTTGTTATGTTCTTGACGAATGTGAGGTGTTTTGAAGTAACTGTTAAGTAGTTGTTTAAGCTGTGACTTCTTTTGTATTCCTAAAAACATTTTGTTTATGTTATGGTTTCTCATGTAATACTTTTGCCACTTTTCCACCGCAGATAATATATTTTTTAAATTACTGTAATATAAAACGAGATTTGAACCACCTTCAGAAAATTTAGTACTTACGAGAGTAAAAAATAAAGAAAAAATTGAAACTGTTTTATTAAAAAAATACAAAATTCAAAATTATAATGTATGAAAATCCGTACAATGTAATACGGAGCATCAGGCAGGTACGATTCAAGGAACGCAGTTTACAGATCAAACATGAACTTTCTTTATAGCAGAATAGCGGATTTTTTTTTTTTTTTTTTTTTTTTTTTTTTTTTTTTTACACTGCAACGCCAGAAATTTCTGAATATTTACAGCAGATGTTATCGTCAAAGCAGTGGCTCTTCCGTCAGACATGCATATACGTTTCAAGAACGTAGTAATGTATGATACGGATTCTGCATAAACACGCACATTGTAGTAATTAGTGACAGTAAAAATTAGACCCAGATTACTTTATACACAAAAAGTGTCACAACTCAGAATGTGCGCCTCTTCTGAATGACTCATGCACACTTGCCAGTAGCAACACTGAGAGTCACTGTTCTTGCCGTGAAGTAGCCGACAAAGAAACTGAGGGAACTACTCTGAAGTGGACAAACTGCGAGACACAGACGTGACGACTTCCGTGCACGTTGGGGCACTTCAAAGGTATTTTTTAGTGACGTAAACTAAAAATTGCCGTTTTTTTACTTGGGTCAATTTCCATGCCGAGGTGTAAAATTTTCATGTTCTTGTTCTAATAAGTCGTGTACAGCCGTGTTGTGGACCCTTTACACCACCTCGTTTGACATTTTTATGGGGTTGTTGGGAATAAAGCATTCGGTTCACCAGTTCCTGATGTGCGGTCCCGTACACCAAGAATGCGAGGTGCTGTTGAGGCGGTGATGGGGAAGATGTTGGTAATGATCTAGAGAGAAATATCAGTATCGTCTTGACTGGCAACAAACGTAGCGTATGTGGAAATGTCTCCCTAATGAAACCTTTCTGAGTTAAGCTACCTGTATGTAGCACAGTTTCTTAAAATACGGTAAATTTCTGTAATCAGACAAACACCTTACGCAGACACTCATATAGTATTTATGTTTAACATGTACAATACATTTTTCAATATTTTGTACCGAAGTAAAAGTTTTATAGGTTGTGGTATTCATTTATTTCTTAAATCTTATTTCTCATCAGTCCGTGCCGCCTTTCGCATACGGTATATAAACTTGCTCCGTGAGTGCGTCAAATTGGAACAGTTATTACCTTTTCGTCCAAATTTTTTTACGAATGCATTGTATAACAGTCTCCTCGTTTATTAGTAACGAAAGAGTAATACTGTTAGCAGTGTCGATGACATACGTATTAGATATTAGAGGGGAAAACGAAAACTAAACAAAACCAATTGCTTCGTTAATAAATAACTTTTCTGCTGCCAGTCAAGATTTTTGTTTATTTATATTTTGACGGCACTTCTTGGAAAATTATTCATATCATAAATTGCATTTCTCTTTGTGTACTACGCCATTTTTTCGTAATGTTTTTGTCGCTTGAGGTTACGCATTGTTCAGTTTACGCTACTGCAATATATAGGGTGTTCGTTTTAACAGAAGACGTTGAAATACCTCAAAAAAATTACGAAACGGATCAAAAAAAAAAAAAAATTGCAATTGTTTGTCTCGGAGCAGGACATCCAATGATACCACACTCGAGCCCCCTCCCCCCCCCCATCCTTCCCCCCCTCCCCCCCCCCCCCCCCCCCCAACACACACACACCACCCCGTGTAGAGGCGACGGGTGCAACTTGGAAATGTTGTGACTCCCCATTTTTTTGTTGCAGGTTACATTTCTACAGTAAAATTTACATACGTTTTATCGGAAGCATTTTCTTCGTTTCGCCATGGATGGTGCTGTAATCGGAGTAATAGAAACGGGTACACAATCGTAATTTACGTCGTGCTATTCAATGGCCCTAAGGTATCCAATGGTACGTGGGATCCCACCTCCATGCTGCGAGGGTAGAACGGGCCAGTACTTCATAACTTGTAATTGGAAACCTCATTAGCAACGTTGTATTCCTCCGACATATCGAACAGGGGACTGCCCGACGAGTCACCGTGGGCGTGTAGTGAACTTCGAAGTACCATATCAGGCAGTACATTGCGACGAGCTCACGTATTGTGCAGTCGTAGAACCAAATATCGGCATTAAACTTACTAGTCTGGAGAACAGACATGCAAGAGAATGATGAATGTTGCAACCATAGAAGAAAAAATTGAAATGATCCTGATTAACGGAGAATATATTTGCCTTGTAAGCCGAGCGATTTCCAGAGAAAGCTCTCTGTCTGTCCTTCTTTTACAAGGTTATGAAATCCTTTATGTCTGATGGGAGCGTACGAATTGGCAAAAGGAAACGAAGCAAACGTATTACAGATGAAGCTAATGAAATTGCTGTGCTAGCGGTAGTGTACCACAATCCAAGGACACGCACCAAGAAATGATAGCGCGATTCCGGTATGTCCGTAGGTAGTACTGTGACAATACTGCTTCGTCGTAAGTGCATCAAGAACATCATGGAGTCGATTTCCATAACCTGGTAAGGTTTTGTCAATGGGAACGTCAACTAATGCAAACGACGCCTACGTCCTTTCCCGAGTTACTTATTTTCCGATGAGTCCACATACACAAGACAAGGTGGCGTTAACCGGACTAACATACATTACTGGAGCGTAGACAATCCCCACTGGTGACGGCTAGTTGAGCATCAAGGTCCATGGTTGGTTAACGTGTGGTGCGGAATCATGGAGAACAGACTCGTTGGTTGCACATAGCGAACGTTATTGGAACAGGAACTACTGGTTCTGCTGGAGGATGTTGCCATGGACGTTCGACAACATATGTGGTTTCAGCACGACGATTGGACAGGGCATTAAGCAACAGAAGCACGCGTGGTATGAGACCGCTTTTACACTTGTTGGTGGAGCGTCGGAGGTGGCCCTATTAATTAGTCCGCTAGGTCGCCGCATTTGACGTCACCGTAGTTTTTTCTTTGGAGATATTTAAAGATCTGGTATACCAGTAAGTGCCAAAAGGCAGTGAGCACATGGTCGACCGCATCAGAAACGCCTGTGCTGGCATTCCCGCATACAAGCTTCTGTCCCATGCGTCTTTGGATATTCAAGGGCCATTGGGTACCATGTTTGTTCATCCGATTACAGAAAAGAGAAAAGAAGAAAATGCTTCAGACAAAACGTATTTAGATTTTTGCCGCAAAATCGTAATGTACAATAAAAGGCAGGAGTTGCGATTGAAGATCCTCCCGCCACATACGCATGAGGTGGGGTGGCGGGTCAAGTGTGGTAATCGCTGGATGTCCCCCTCCAAGACAAAATACTGGAGTTATTACTTTCTTGGTCCGATATACAGTTTCTGAGATTTTTCAGTATTTTAAGTTAAAATGAGCAATATAAAGGGTAGTTTTTGCGTGACTCTCGATTTTAATACACTACTGGACATTACAATTGCTACAGCACAAAGATGACGTGCTACAGACGCGAAATTTAACCGACAGGAAGAAGATGCTGTGATATGCAAATAATTAGCTTTTCAGAGCATTCACACAAGGTTGGCGCCGGTGGTGACACCAACAACATACTGACATGAGGAAAGTTTCTAACCGATTTCTCATACACAAAGAGCAGTTGACCGGCATTGCCTGGTGAAACATTGTACTGATGCCTCGTGTAAGGAGGAGAAATGCGTACCATCACGTTTCCGACTTTGGCAAAGGTCGGATTGTAGCATATCGCGATTGTGGATTATCGTATCGCGACATTGCTGCTCGCGTTGGTCGAGATCCAATGACTGTTAGCAGAATACGGAATCGGTGGGTTCAGGAGGGTAATATGGAAGGCCATGCTGGATCCCAATGGCCTCGTATCACTAGCAGTCGAGATGACAGGTATCTTAACTGCATGGATGTAACGGATCGTGCAGCCACGTCTCGATCCCTGAGTCAACAAATGGGGACGTTTGCAAGACAACAACCATCTGCGCTAACAGATCGACGACGTTTGCAGCAGCATGGACTATCAGCTCGGAGAGCAATGCTGCGGTTACCCTTGACGCTGCATCACAGACAGGAGCGCCTGCGATTGTGCTCCCAACGACGAACCTGGGTACACGAATGGCAAAACGTCATTTTTTCGGATGAATCCAGGTTGTGTTTACAGCATCATAATGGTCGCATCTGTGTTTGGGACATCGCGGTGAATGTACATTGGAAGCGTGTACACGTCATCGCCGTACCGGCGGTTCACCTGGTGTAATGGTATGGGGTGCCATTGCTTACACGTGTCGGTCACCTCTTGTTCGCACTGACTGCAATTTGAACAGCGGACGTGTTACGACCCGTGGGTCTACCCTTCATTCGATCCCTGTGAAACCCTACATTTCAGCAGGATAATGCACGACCGCATTTTTCAGGTCCAGTACGGGCCTTTATGGATACAGAAAATGTTCGACTGCTGCCCTGGCCAGCACATTCTCCAGATCTCTCACCAATTGAAAACATGTGCTCAATGGTGGCTGAGCAACTGGCTCGTTACAATACGCCAGTCACTACTCTTGAAGAATTGTGGTATCGTGTTGAAGCTGCATGGGCAGCTGTACCTGTACACGCCATCCAAGCTCTGTTTGACTGAATGCCCAAGCGTATCATGGCCGTTATTACGGCCAGAGGTGGTTGTTCTGGGTACTGATTTCTCGGGATCTATGCACCCAAATTTCGTGAAAATGTACTCACATGTCAGTTTTAGTATAATATATTCATCCAATGAATACCCGTTTATCATCGGCATTTCTTCTTGGTGTTGCAATTTTAATGGCCAGTAGTGTAGATAGTGGCGAAATTTGGAAGAACTTGTACCTACAGTATTTTTAAGGGCCGTTTGTGCAGTCCCCCGTATACTAATCATCACAATTTTCTGTGTAAAGTAAGTATCGAGAACAGCTGCGTTAGAGAAAAGTGCATTTTCAAATGGGAATTATTTCCCGAAATGCGACGAGTAAAATGTAAATGAACGAAAGCCATTACTGGTACGAAAAACGTTATTTACAAGCAAACCTATTATATTCAGTGTTTCGGGCATTCTAATGGGCCTAATCAGATTTAAAAAAAATTTAGAACTGTGCCACCTGATCCCATTCGTTACTCAATAAGAAACTTGACGAACGCCAACTAATTACCTTGTGGCGGCCGTAAGAGCGAATTTTAGATTTTCGAGTTAGCGTAAAACAGCGCCAGCATAGGGAACGGCCGGCGCCAGCGCGTTGCTAGGAATAAATATTGTGGCGGCGTTGCGCCACCGCTGACAACACGCCGGCTGCTGTCTTAATTAGTGGCGCCACCACGGCAGCCCGATGGTGTGAGTGAGGCAACCGCACTGGCGCCAACAGCCAGGGATCGCGACGCCAGCCACCCTGGCGTTCGCTGCCCAGGTACGGCGATCGAGCAGAGTGGTTGCCGCTTCAGCGGGGCGTGGCTGCGCCGGCGCCGCCAACTGGTGCCAAGGCTGCGCGCCGCAATTAAGTGCTTTCAAGTCCAAGGCTCCGCTGTTTACAGCAACCACTAATTCAGCAGGACCCGCTCCGCCAGCAGCCGCTTCCGCAGCTTCCTGGCCAGCGAGACCCCCGAGAAAGACAGGCCGTGGCGTATAAGTTACAGCATGTGACACTGTAGAGCTAATGAGTCCCAGCAGCTGTCTCCGGCTGGGAGCGTGTAAATATTTCAGACGATTTATGTGCTTCTCAGGCAACTTTCAGCAGTCGATGTATGTTTCAAGAAATTCGCGATACTGAACTGCATTAACTGACCTTGATTAGTACTAATGTTTTCGTCCGTAAGTCATCATTCGTTACGAAAATCACTTAAAACATTTCATTTGTCGTGAATATTGAAATATACACTGACACGCCAAAAAACTGGTATAGGCTTGCGTATTCAAATACAGAGATTTGTAAAACGGCGCTCCGGTCGGCATCTCATATACACTCCATTGATAGTGACCGGGCCAAATATCCCACGAAATAAGCATCAAACGGAAAAACGACAAAGAACGAAACCCTACCTTGAAGGGGGGGAAACCAGATGGCGCTATGGTTGGCCCGCTAGATGGCGCTGCCATAGGTCAAACGGATATCAACTCGATTTTTTTTATTACATATTCGGGAAGTACGTAAAGAAATATGAATGTTTTAGTTGGACCACTTTTTTCGTTTTGTGGTAGATGGCGCTGTAATAGTCAGAAGCGTATAAGTAAATGGTATCACGTAACATTCCTCCAGTGCGGACGGTATTTGCTTCGTGTTACATTACCCGTGTTAAAATAGACCGTTTACCAATTGCGGAAAAGGTCGGTATCGTGTTGATGTATGCCTATTCTGATGAAAATGCCCAACGGGCGTGTGCTATGTATGCTGCTCGGTATCCTGGGCGACATCATCCAAGTGTCTGGACCGTTTGCCGGAGAGTTACATTATTTAAGGAGACAGGAAGTGTTCAGTCACATGTGAAACGTCAACCACGACCTGCAACAAATGATGATGCCCAAGTAGATGTTTTAGCTTCTGTCGCGGCTAACCCGCACATCAGTAGCAGACAAATTGCGCGAGAATCGGGAATCTCAAAAACGTCGGTGTTGAGAATCCTACATCAACATCTAATGCACCCTTACCATATTTGTATGCACATGGAATTGCATGACGTCGTGTACAGTTCTACCACTGGGCACAAGAGAAATTACGGGACGATGACAGATTTCTTTCACGTGTGCCATTTAGCGACGAAGCGTCATTCACCAACAGCGGTAACGTCAACCGGCATAATATGCACTATTGGGCAACGGAAAATCCACGATGGCTGCGACACGTGGAACATCAGCAACCTTGGAGGGTTAATGTATAGTGCGGCATTTTCGGAGGAAGGATAATTGGCTCCCATTTTATCGATGGCAATCTAAATGGTGCAATGTATGCTGATTTCCTACGTAATGTTCCACCGATGTTACTACAAAATGTTTCACTGCACGACAGAATGGCTATGTACTTCCAACATGATGGATGTCCGGCACATTGCTCGCGTGCAGTTGAAACGGTATTGAATAGCATATTTCATGACAGGTGGCTTGGTCGTCGAAGCACCATACCGTGGCCTGCACGTTCACCGGATCTGACGTCCCCGGATTTCCTTCTGTTGGAAAAGTTGAAGGATATTTGCAATCGTGTTCCACCGGTAACGCCTGACAACATGCGTCAGCGCATTGTCAATGCATGTGCAAACATTGCGGAACGTGAACTACTCGCTGTTGAGAGGAATGACGTTACACGTATTGCCAAATGCATTGAGGTTGACGGACATCATTTTGAGCATTTGTTGCATTAACGTGGTGTTTACAGGTAATCAGGCTGTAACAGCATGCGTTATCATAAATAAGTTCACAAAGGTACATGTATGACATTGGAACAACCGAAATGATATGTTCAAACGAACCTACGTTCTTCATTTTAATTTAAAAAACCTTCCTGTTATCAACTTTTGGTCTAAAATTGTGAGCCATATGTTTGTGACTATTACAGCGCTATCTACAACAAAGATAAAAAAGTGGTCGAACTAAAACATTCATATTTCTTTACGTACTTCACGAATATGTAATAAAAATGGGGGTTCCTACTTTAAAAAACGCAGTTGATATCCGTTTGATGTATGGCAGCACCATCTAGCGGGCCAACCATAGCGCCATCTGGTTTCCCCCTTCAAGCTAGAGAAGTTTCGTTCTTGGTGGTTTTTTCTTTTGACGCTTATTTCGTGAGATATTTGGCCCGGTCACGATCAATGGACTACCCTATAGTGACATCCAGTTAGCCAAATTTCCTTTTTCTCACGGACACACGTCCAGATCGTCCGCTCAAAACTCTGGCATCTCCCTCCCCACATCCGCGGCTCACCTCCAACTGCCTAATGCTAAGCGGTGTTCACATCCAACTGCCCAACACTACACGAACGGATATTCCGACAATGTTTCCAACCAGCCACAGACTGCACACAGCGCAGTCATAGAGTTTCATACACGGTACTACATGGCGTTACCAACATAAAAACCTAAACAGCCTTCTTACGTCTTCCATGTTAAAGTTCTCCACCACAGGGATCGAATGGGTGGATCTGCACCAACTTGTTCACTCTGATTCAGTCACAGAAGAAGTATATTGTTATTAAGTACTTAGGGGACAATATGCACTGTTCTCAATTGTAAATTGTCACGTGGAGGTATGTATATTTCACCTAAGTAGGCCTCTAAACAACCAAACGTCATAGACAGTTAGAAAAAAAGAGTACGATACAGATTTTGCCCTAGAGACCTCAGTGTTGTGCTAACTGTTCAATAATATCCAAGGTATACTTTCAAATTAGAAGCTAACAAATAAAAACTTGAAACAACTACGTTGGGAAACTTGCTGGGACACGTTAGTCGAAGCAAAAATCCTGTGTACAGTAACTGGAATGGCCTCTTCGATCGCTACTCTGTGCTTCATAAGTTAAAAGTCGGAGGTACACGCTCTATCACATTAATGTGGTCACAGACTACGTTCGGCGTGAGCGTGCAATAACCGATAGCAGTAGAAGGTACGAGGGTTGTCCATGAAGTTAATTCCGATTGATTGCGAAATGGAAACCACTGTGATAATCAGAAATATTTTATCTGTAACAGTTAGCTACAGCTTCCAGCCATTGCCCTACATAGTCACCACTCCGACTTAGACACTTGTCATAGCGTTGCACCGACTTTCCATTACCCTCGTCATAGAAGGCAGCCGCCTCTGCTTCCTGCCAATTCTCTACGCTCATCTATAGCTCGTTGTCTGTGCGAAAATGTTGTTTTCATAGCCGGTAGTTAATGTGAGCACAGATGAAACACAGAGGGAGCCAATTACGGGCTGTAATGCAGGTGATCATCACTTCCCATTTTCATTGCCCGTGCAGATTGCGGTCGAGAATTGTCAGGAAGTAGGAACCGTATGACAGTTCTGTAATGTTGGCTGCTTAACATCAAAAGAAATATCTCACCAGGACCTCATACGTGGCTGGCGACACTATTTTCTACGCATCTTTATGTGCTCACCATTCGCTCAGAACTGAAAAGAGCAAAGTGATGCAACCGACAGGCATACTTGGGAGGTTCGTCGGATTTTCATAGTCGTTTCCATTTCGCGACCGATCGGAACTTACTTTCTGGACACCTCTTATACACTCCTGGAAGTGGAAATAAGAACACATTGACACCGGTGTGTCAGACCCACCATACTTGCTCCGGACACTGCGAGAGGGCTGTACAAGCAATGATCACACGCACGGCACAGCGGACACACCAGGAACCGCGGTGTTGGCCGTCGAATGGCGCTAGCTGCGCAGCATTTGTGCACCGCCGCCGTCAGTGTCAGCCAGTTTGCCGTCGCATACGGAGCTCCATCGCAGTCTTTAACACTGGTAGCATGCCGCGACAGCGTGGACGTGAACCGCATGTGCAGTTGACGGACTTTGAGCGAGGGCGTATAGTGGGCATGCGGGAGGCCGGGTGGACGTACCGCCGAATTGCTCAACACGTGGGGCGTGAGGTCTCCACAGTACATCGATGTTGTCGCCAGTGGTCGGCGGAAGGTGCACGTGCCCGTCGACCTGAGACCGGACAGCAGCGACGCATTGATGCACGCCAAGACCGTAGGATCCTATGCAGTGCCGTAAGGGACCGCACCGCCACTTCCCAGCAAATTAGGGACACTGTTGCTCCTGGAGTATCGGCGAGGACCATTCGCAACCGTCTCCATGAAGCTGGGCTACGGTCCCGCACACCATTAGGCCGTCTTCCGCTCACGCCCCAACATCGTGCAGCCCGCCTCCAGTGGTGTCGCGACAGGCGTGAATGGAGGGACGAATGGAGACGTGTCGTCTTCAGCGATGAGAGTCACTTCTGCCTTGGTGCCAATGATGGTCGTATGCGTGTTTGGCGCCGTGCAGGTGAGCGTCACAATCAGAACTGCATACGACCGAGGCACACACGACCAACACCCGGCATCATGGTGTGGGGAGCGATCTCCTACAGTGGCCGTACACCTCTGGTGATCGTCGAGGGGACACTGAATAGTGCACGGTACATCCAAACCGTCATCGAACCCATCGTTCTACCATTCCTAGACCGGCAAGGGAACTTGCTGTTCCAACAGGACAATGCACGTCCGCATGTATCCCGTGCCACCCAACGTGCTCTAGAAGGTGTAAGTCAACTACTCTGGCCAGCAAGATCTCCGGATCTGTCCCCCATTGAGCATGTTTGGGACTGGATGAAGCGTCGTCTCACGCGGTCTGCACGTCCAGCACGAACGCTGGTCCAACTGAGGCGCCAGGTGGAAATGGCATGGCAAGCCGTTCCACAGGACTACATCCAGCATCTCTACGATCGTCACCATGGGAGAATAGCAGCCTGCATTGCTGCGAAAGGTGGATATACACTGTACTATTGCTGTCATTGTGCATGCTCTGTTGCCTGTGTCTATGTGCCTGTGGTTCTGTCAGTGTGATCATGTGATGTATCTGACCCCAGGAATGTGTCAATAAAGTTTCCCCTTCCTGAGACAATGAATTCACGGTGTTCTTATTTCAATTTCCAGGAGTGTATATAAACCATGTGCGGAGGACGAGGGAAAATTTGTAGTTGTTGTCATAATGCCGAAACTAAGCTATTTACCGGACATCAGAAAGGGTATGATTGCTCGCTTTCGGGCCAAGTTTGTAAGCATTTCCAAAATGTCTAAGTTCTCAAACTGTTCTGGCGCCGCCGTGATTAAAGTCAGCGGCGAAATGTAGAATCCATAACTGGCGACGATGCATCTGTAGTGCACCAAGTACCATACACGGCCGGGAGGAGGGGGGGGGGGGGGAATAAAATGAGCGTTTGACGCCATTGGTCGGGAGGCCCCTTGCGGGGCAGGTCCGGCCGCCTTGGTGCAGGTCTTACTACATTCGGCGCCACAGTGGGCGCCCTCCGCGCCGGATGGGGGATGAAATGACGATGAAGTCAACACAACACCCAGCCCCTGAGCGGAGAAAACCTCCGACCCAGCCGCGGCCCGAACCCAGGCCCGTAGGAGGGCAATCCGTCACACTGACCACCCAGCTATCGGGGCGGACACGGCAGGGGTGAACGACACCTGCGGAGGCGTGTGCCGGCAACTAGACGCTCAATTGTTGAGCAACTGGTCGCTCTTATCAACCAGGGGGCTACCAACAGTGTCCCCTCAAAGACCATCCTGCGAATGTTGCTAGGCATAGGTCTCTGTAGCAGTCGTCTGGTTCATGCACCAATACTGACTGCTGTTCGTGGCGACGAAAGCTTCAGTAGGCACACACGTACAGCAACATGACATCCACTGTATGGAAACAGGTGGCCTTTTCAGACGAATCGCGTTTTATGCTCTTTCGGACAGATGGCCGTTGGCGTTAACGGCGTGAAACGTTTGAAAGCAGACACCGTGCAACAATCGTCGGAACGGTGCAGCCAGGACAAAGAAGTGTCATAGTCTAGGGAGTGTTTTCATGGCACTCCTTAGCTGACCTCGTCATTCTGCAAGGTACCTTGCATCAACACAAGTATGTATCTATCCTTGGGGACGATGTCCTGTCCTACATACTGTTTGTTTTTCCTCCGCACGATGGCATCGTGCACCACACGTCACACCACTCACAGTGAATCGTGTGTGGTTTGAACAGCTCGTGGATGAGTTTACCGTATTCCCCTGGCCACGAAACTCGCAGGATTAAAACCTAATAATGAGTCTGTGGGACCACCTCGATCGAGCTGATTACGCCATGGATCCTCAATGGAGAAACCTGGCACAGCTGCCAGCTACACTGGAGTCGACACGGCTTCGCATCTCTGTCCGTACCTTCCAGACCCTTTTCCAGATTCTCTTCCTGCAGATCTCGCAGAGGTCCTTGTTGACGGACGTGGTTAGTCAGGCTGTTGGCAGATGGTGTCATTAGTGTGACTGCACACCGTGGAACGTAACGAAACCTTGAGGACTACAACAGCTACCTTAAAATGTAACTGTGATCGGCAACATTGCACCAACTGAGGTAAGACGAGAACAGAGAACTTCGCGAGAGGTAAAGTAATTCCATGACCCTGACGGTTCTTAAAATCTTTTTCGTAATTCCTTCACGAAAGAAGACGAAGTAACTATTCCAGAATTCGAAACCAGAACAGCTGTTACCATGAGTGACATAAAAGTGGATATCTTAGGTGTTGCGGAACAACTCAAATCTCTTAAGAAAGGCAAGTCTTCCGGTCCAGATGGTATACCAATCAGGTTCCTTTCAGAATATGCGGAAACAACAGCGCCTTTCCTAAAGACTGGTAAGTAGCACAGGTCACACCAATATACAAGAAAGGAAATAGGAATAACCCATTGAATTACAGACCCATATCACTGAATTCAATTTGCAGTAGGATTTTGGAGCATATGCTGTACTCGAACAACATGAATCACTTTGAAGAAAATGACTTACTGATACATAACCAACACGGATTCAGAAAATATCGTTCTTGTGCAACACAGCCAGCTCTTTATTCCCATGAAGTAATGAGTGCTGTCGACGAGAGATCTGAGATCGATTCCATATTCAAAGATTTACGGAAGGCTTTTGGTGCCGTTCCTCCCAAGCGACTATTAATCAAGTTGCGTGCATATTGAGTATCGTCTCAATTGTGTGACTGGATTCGTGATTTCCTCTCAGAGAGGTCACAGTTCATAGTGACAGACGGTAAATCATCGAGTAGAACAGAAGTGATATCTGGCGTTTCGCAATGTATTTTCATAGGCCCTCTGCTGTTCCCGATTTACATAAATGATCTAGGTGATAATCTGAGCAGCCCCCTTAGATTGTTTACAGATGACGCTGTAACTTAGCGCCTAGTAAAATCATAAGACGATCAATTCCAATTACAAAATGATCTATATAGAATTTCTGTGTGATGCGAAAAGTGGAAATTGGCACTAAACAAAGAAAATTGCGAGGTCATCCAAATGGGTACTAAAAGAAATCCGATAAATTTTGGGTGTACGATGAATCGCACAAATCGAAGGGCTGTCAATTCGACTAAATACCTAGGAATTACAATTACGAGCAACTTAAATTGGAAAGACCACATAGATAATATTGTGCGGAAGGCGAAGCAAAGACTGCGCTTTGTTGGCAGAACACTTAGAAGATGCCACAAACACACTAAAGAGACAGCCTACATTACACTTGTCCATCCTCTGCTTGAATCATGCTGCCCGATGTGGCATCCTTACCAGGTAGTATAGACGGAGGACATCGAAAAAGTGCATAGAAGGGCAGCTCGTTTCGTGTTATCGCGCAATAGAGGTGAGAGTGTCATTGATAAGATACTTGAGTTGGGGTGGCAGTCACTGAAACAAAGGCGGTTTTCTTTGCGGCGAAATCTATTTACGAAATTTCAATCACTAACATTCTCTTCTGAATGCGAAAATATTTTGTTGACACCCACCTACGTAGGGAGAAATGATCAACATAATAAAATAAGAGAAATTAGAGCTCGAACGGAAAGATTTATGTGTTCCTTTTTCCCACGCACCAATCGAGAGTTTAATGGTAGAGAAGTAGTATGAAAATGATTCCATGAACCCTCTGCAGACACTTCAGTCTGAATTGCAGAGTAACCATGTAGATGTAGATGAAGTATATGAGTGCAAACGATCTACCACAACCTCGAGGTCTCAGAAAAAAATATATGGGACACTGTCACAGAATCAAACTTTCATGTTAATGAAGAATGAAACAGATAAATAAGTATCAACCACTTACATATGGCAGATGTCACTCAAGAACTTCCGATAGAGAAGGTTCCCTGGGGTGTCTCTAGGGTGTGGACAAGGCACAACAGAATCGTAAAACATCTTCGAAGTTACAAATCCACGAAGCATAAGCCGTGTGTTTCAATTTCTGATGCATATGTGCAAGGAGAATCTGAGAAAACTGCGGACCAAACTGTGAAAGAGCCGTCAGCAAGGAAAAATCAAAGATCTGTGTGAGACCTGATCGAAGCAACTGATTATGCTATTACCTGCTTGACTTCATTGGACTTAGAAATCTAATATAAAATAGCTTCCAGTAAAACATGTTATATTTTTGTGATTTCACAGTTCTACATTTTCAGTACCAACGTCCTGGTATCGTGTATTGCAAAAAACAAATCTTGGGCAATGAATGAATGGTCCAAGAAAACTCGTGTCCTGTGGAGGAATTAAATAAAAACGACTTAGTACTCGACTGCCAAATTTTGATCAATAATGAAACACAATATTTCTAAACCTTCGGAACAGCTAGTTAGTGCACAAAATTGTTCACATTTGAGCCGGAGCTCTAGTGGTTAGCAGCGTTGCCTTTAGTTTACGGGGTCCCGGATTCGAGTCCCATTTTATATCATATCCACCACAGAGAGGCGCAAGACGCCGGGTGACATTAAATAGAAATACTTGCCTCAGGCTGTCGAACAACCCAAGACAGGGTTTTCTTGCGATAAGTTCCATAATTTCCACTTCCAATCCAGTAAATTGCCTCCTACTTCTAACCTATTTCTTCTTTCATCCCATTAAATATGACTTCTTATTTAAATTAATTGTAATTTTACAAGAAAGTAGAGTATACCTGATTTATATGTCCTGATACAGGGGAGGAGGAGGGGGCAGGGATCATCCTTCTGTCAAGGAGCATTGACTTCCTGTCCTGTGCCTCATTCGTCTCGGAGAAGCACTTGCGCCAGACGTCCTCCTGGGTATATTCCAATATCTGTCTTCACCTACTACTTCTACCCTCTACGTTTCTCTCTAGTGCCACTGAAGTTATTTTCTTATGAATGATGTGTTCTTTTATTCTACTCTATCATGGCGAAAGGTTTTGTGATTGTAGACTGGAATGAACGAAACAAATTATAACATTCCTGGATCACTCTTTTTATTCGCGATTACGTCGCAGCTAGTGATTCCCATATGTCGTAACACGAGTCCTATCTTCCTTCTTTTAATCTCTATTGTCCATAAGTTCTCTTCCCCACCAGTTTTGCCGAGTAACTCCTTTCTTATCTTATTACACCACCTACGAGAGTGAGCTGAGAAATAATGCTTCCGAATCTCTTATGTGAAAACTCTTAAAGCTGTATAAATAAAATACACGTTATCAACATTCTATGCATTTATTATTCATGTTTAAATATTTGCAGGCATGTGCCACTAGAGCGCTCCGAACTGAAACGTGTAAAATTGGCTGTGTATAGCGTAACTACAGTATGTCGGTGCGTGAGCAACAGAGAGCTGTAATCGAGTTCCGAATTCGAAGACTTCATGTGCACATTGAGCACTCACTCCTACAGCATGACACTGCCGGACAGCACACGTTGTTCCAATGCAATTTTCGTTTGTTTCCAAAACTTAAAGAACGTCTTCGAGCATTTCACTTTGATAGTGATGGAGCTGTACGGCAAACATGGGTAAGGATGTGACTCAGTCATCAAAATCAATTAATCTACAATGACTGTCTCAACAAATTTCTCTCTCGTTGGGAGAAATGTGCTAGTTACCAGTTGACAATTTTGAGAAAGGAATGTGTAGACATGAACAATAAAATTGTAGAATGTTAATAACGTTTATTTAATTCAAAAAGCTTTAAGAGTTTTCACATAAAAATTCGAAGTCATTACCCTTCACAGATATTTTGATCATCAAATTAAGGCCGATGTCTGAAAGTAGGGAAAGCCTGCCACTATGTTAATCTGTGAGTTAGTAAACGTATTAATCAGGTTTTCATTGCCGTGAAACATTCCCCTATTCTGGCGTAATCTGACTAGCTTGATATTTCTCTGCCTCGTGATGACTGAGTGTTGTGTGATGTCCTTAGGTTAATTAGGTTTAAGTAGTTCTAAGTTCTACGGGACTGATGACCATAGCAAACTGAAGTGGCAGACTCTGCAAGAGAGGCGCTCTGCATCGCGGTGTAGCTTGCTCGCCAGGTTTCGAGAGGGTGCGTTTCTGGATGAGGTATCGAATATACTGCTTCCCCCTACTTACACCTCCCGTGGAGATCACGAATGTAAAATTAGAGAGATTCGAGCGCGCACGGAGGCTTTCAGACAGTCGTTTTTCCCGCAAACCATACGCGACTGGAACAGAAAAGGGAGGTAATGACAGTGCCACGTAAAGTGCCCTCCGCCACACACCGTTGGGTGGCTTGCGGAGTATGAATGTAGATGTAGATGTTAAGTCCCATAGTACTCAGAGCCAGTGCTAAGGAACTTCCTAATACTGCAACTGAACAATTGGGGGGGGGGGGGGGGTTCGTTAACCTAAGCTAAAGCAGAAAGTAGTTGAAACAATATTTCTTACTAGAGATTTCAAGTGGCTAGACGCTATCTCTCTTTATAAACTACACCTTGTACGTGCAATTCGTACAACGCAAATGTGCTGGTATCCTGCATCCTACAACAGCTAATAAAATGAAAATACGTGAGCTAGTGTGATGGAAAATTACCGTATTCGCTGTCACTACAGCCATATGTCTTAAAGTTCCACTGCAAAACAAACTTTCTTGACTAGCTGAAAAACTGATTTAAAAATGACGTGCCATCACTTACTCTCTCAATATAGTATAAAAGAAACTTAGTTCGTCGAGAACTTACTTCTTAAGTGAACATACGCAAAAATTTGAATAATGTTCAGAGACGCAAGAAGTACTGAGTAAAGATTGTTATATTAAAAAAAACTAAACTCCTCCAGAAGATGCCATGAAAGCTCAACGGTACCGACCGGCCGCTGCGTCATCTTCGGCCCATAGGCGTCACTGGATGCAGACATGGACGGGAATGTGGTCCTCACATCGCTCTCCCGGCTGCATGTCAATTTCCGACAGGAAAAATCAGCCTATATACTTATCAGCGCCAGTCAGATTATATAACAGTGGAAAAGCACTGGGATAAGCAACTTGCAACTGACTGAATAGAAATGGTATTGATTCGCACGTGTTCTAACGAAACTGTGAACCCATCCAAAGAATGAATATTCCCCGCGTTGGATAAAACTGCAAACTAAAGATTGACAATTATTGAATTATATGAAATAAATTCGTCATAACTTCTGAAAGGTTGGCGTCAGGACATTAAAACTGCTAGATTGGCCCGGGGCATGATGATAATTACACTCCAGGAAATTTAAATAAGAACACCGTGAATTCATTGTCCCAGGAAGGGGAAACTTTATTGACACATTCCTGGGGTCAGATACATCACATGATCACACTGACAGAACCACAGGCACATAGACACAGGCAACAGAGCATGCACAATGTCGGCACTAGTACAGTGTATATCCACCTTTTGCAGCAATGCAGGCTGCTATTCTCCCATGGAGACGATCGTAGAGATGCTGGATGTAGTCCTGTGGAACGGCTTGCCATGCCATTTCCACCTGGCGCCTCAGTTGGACCAGCGTTCGTGCTGGACGTCCAGACCGCGTGAGACGACGCTTCATCCAGTCCCAAACATGCTCAATGGGGGACAGATCCGGAGATCTTGCTGGCCAGGGTAGTTGACTTACACCATCTAGAGCACGTTGGTTGGCACGGGATACATGCGGACGTGCATTGTCCTGTTGGAACAGCAAGTTCCCTTGCCGGTCTAGGAATGGTAGAACGATGGGTTCGATGACGGTTTGGATGTACCGTGCACTATTCAGTGTCCCCTCGACGATCAGCAGAGGTGTACAGCCAGTGTAGGAGATCGCTCCCCACACCATGATGCCGGGTGTTGGCCATGTGTGCCTCGGTCGTATGCAGTCCTGATTGTGGCGCTCACCTGCACGGCGCCAAACACGCATACGACCATCATTGGCACCAAGGCAGAAGCGACTCTCTTCGCTGAAGACGACACGTCTCCATTCGTCCCTCCATTCACGCCTGTCGCGACACCACTGGCGGCGAGCTGCACGATGTTGGGGCGTGAGCGGAAGACGGCCTAACCGTGTGCGGGACCGTAGCCCAGCTTCATGGAGACGGTTGCGAATGGTCCTCGCCGATACCCCAGGAGCAATGGTGTCCCTAATTTGCTCGGAAGTGACGGTGCGGTCCCCTACGGCACTGCGTAGGATCCTACAGTCTTGGCGTGCATCCGTGAATCGCTGCGGTCCGGTCCCAGGTCGACGGGCACGTGCACCTTCCCCCGACCACTGGCGACAACATCGATGTACTGTGGAGACCTCACGCCCCACGTGTTGAGCAATTCGGCGGTACGTCCACCCGGCCTCCCGCATGCCCACTATACGCCCTCACTCGAAGTCCGTCAACTGAACATATGGTTCACGTCCACGCTGTCGCGGCATGCTACCAGTGTTAAAGATTGCGATGGAGCTCCGTATGCCACGGCAAACTGGCTGACACTGACGGTGGCGGTGCACAAATGCTGCGCAGCTAGCGCCATTCGACGGCCAACACCGCGGTTCCTGGTGTGTCCGCTGTGCCGTGCGTGTAATCATTGCTTTTACAGCCCTCTCGCAGTGTCCGGAGCAAGTATGGTGGGTCTGACACACCGGTGTCAATGTGTTCTTTTTTCCATTTCCAGGAGTGTAGTACGCGCTGCATGGTTTGGTTTAGCGAACAGCCAATTTTCATTTGGATGGGTTGGTCAGTACGCAAAATTGGCCGATTTGGGAGACTGAGAACCCGCATGTCACGAGCGAGAAGTCTCTTCACCCTCAGAGGGTAATTGTGTGGTGTGGAATGTCCAGTCATGGAATAATCGATGCGATATTCCTTGATCGCACGGTGACCACCTAACGGTACGTGCAGGTTTTGGAAGATGAATTCATCCCCATTATCCAAAGTGATCCTGGGGGTTCATGCAAGACGGAGCTTGACCCCATCGAAGTAAGAGTGTTTGATGTCCTGGAGGAGTACTTTGGGGACCGCATTCTGGCTCTGGGCCTCGATTGACCACCATATTCTCCAACTATGACCACAAGTGATTTCTTTTTGTCTGGCTAGATCAAAGACAAAGTGTGTAGCAATAACCCTAAAACAACTGCTGAGCTGAAAACAGCCATTCAGGAGGTCAACGATGTTTCGACACTTTAGCAGGTCATGCAGAATTTCGCTATTCGTCCGCGCCACATCATCGCCAATGACGGCAGGCATGTCGAACATGTCATAACCTAAATCCGAATATCTGTAGTGACGTTTACATGTTGAATAAAGTGTGTGCACGCTGTAGTTTGTAACTAATTTAAGTTATCCTTTCATATAGTTCAATAATTTTCACTCTGTTCCTCGCATAAATAAATCTGAGGTGCCACAAACTAGAGAATAATTACGGAAGGGCAGCGCAGCTTCATCTACATGATTATTCTGCAATTCTGCCCATCGGGACCATCCGACCGCCGTTTCATCCTCGGAGGAGGATGGAGATAGGGGGGCATTTCCTCAGTACACCGCTCTCCTGGTCGTTATGATGGATTTCTTTCGGTCGAGTAGCTCCTCAATTGACATCACGAAGCTGAGTGCACTCCTAAAAATGGCAACAGTGCATGGCGACCCGGATGGTCACCCATTCACGTGTCGGCCACACCCGACAGCGCTTAACTTTCGTGATATGACGGGAATGCCGTTGCCGATTACAGAGAAAGTAATAATTAATGCATCTGAATTTCTGTGAAAACTGCTTGAAAATTCGTAGGATGACACCTTTTTGAAATCTTTTTATTGATTTGCAACCTCTGAAATGATATGATATTTCCACAAATACACACACAAATGCCACAAATACACACTTAGAAAACTTGCATTCTTACATTCTTGCTTTCATATCATGTCAGTTCCGCTAAATGTTTCCTCAGAATAAATTAAAACAAAATCTTTTTCAAATAATCCTGCCATCACTACACGGCGGGTCAGCTTCCATCCTTCCCAAAGCAAGCACATTGCCAGACTGTCTAATACACTGCCTGTTGCTCTCTTCAAAAGAAGTAACCTCTCTGACGAAGACCTCTGGTCTCAGCAATGGACGTACAAAGGATATGGTCACCTCTGGTGATCGTCGAGGGGACACTGAATAGTGCACGGTACATCCAAACCGTCATCGAACCCATCGTTCTACCATTCCTAGACCGGCAAGGGAACTTGCTGTTCCAACAGGACAATGCACGTCCGCATGTATCCCGTGCCAACCAACGTGCTCTAGAAGGTGTAAGTCAACTACCCTGGCCAGCAAGATCTCCGGATCTGTCCCCCATTGAGCATGTTTGGGACTGGATGAAGCGTCGTCTCACGCGGTCTGCACGTCCAGCACGAACGCTGGTCCAACTGAGGCGCCAGGTGGAAATGGCATGGCAAGCCGTTCCACAGGACTACATCCAGCATCTCTACGATCGTCTCCATGGGAGAATAGCAGCCTGCTTTGCTGCGAAAGGTGGATATACATTGTACTAGTGCCGACATTGTGCATACTCTGTTGCCTGTGTCTATGTGCCTGTGGTTCTGTCAGTGTGATCATGTGATGTATCTGACCCCAGGAATGTGTCAATAAAGTTTCCCCTTCCTGGGACAATGAATTCACGGTGTTCTTATTTCAATTTCCAGGAGTGTATTAGGAACAAAAGAGCAATGGACGGAGGGGGCTGTTCTCGACTTGGTTATGGCCGCATTGTGGGAATTAAAGGTCATTGAATAAGAAATGGTAGCTAGAGTTAGAGGCATGGACATTCCTTTTCGGAAATCCTTATTGAATTCAGTATTTCCAGATCCACAGTGTCAAGAATGTGACGAGAATAGCCTACTTCAAGCATTACCTCTTATCATGGACAACCGCACTGCCCGATGGCCTATACTTAACGACCGAGAGCGGCACCATTTGCATATGGTTGTCAGTGCTAATACACAAGAAACGTAGCGAGAAATAACCGCAGAAATCAATGTCCGACGTGTGATGAAAGTATCCGTTAAGACAATGCGGCGGAATTTGGTACTAATAGGTTACGGCAGCAGACGGCCGACGCGGGTAGCTTTGTTAACAGTACGACATCGTCTGAAGCGCCTTCCTGAGCTCCTGACCGTATCGGGTAGACCCTAAACGACTGGAAAACGGTGGCTTCGTCCTATGAGTCCCGATTAGACTGTTTGCCGATGCTGTGTACAGGAAAGTAGTATCACACGAAAGTTGTGAACAAATCTATGCGGATTTGCAGAAAATAAATGCGTGCTGTAATGATGGGAGTCATCTCTCATTATTAGTAAGTGTAACCTACTGCAAGGCGAAAATCCCCATTAATGTACGATTACAAAATAAATGCCCAGTCTTTGGAAGCGGTAGCATCCGGTAAATATCTGAACGTGCCTATTCGAAATGAATTCAAATGGAATGATGAGATTACACAACTAACGGGCAAGGCGAACTGTAGATTGCGGTTTATTGGTAGGATCCTGAACCGATGCAGTCCTTCAATTTGCTTACAATAAGTTAGTTCGTCCAGTCTTATTGTTCGTTTGTATGGGACTCTTACCATTTGGGTCTGATTCAAGAGAGTGAGAAGGTCCAAAGAAGAGTGGCAAGATTCGTGACTGGTACATTTAGCAATCGAGAGAGCGTTACAATTCTCATAGAAAGTTTGAAGTGGGACACACTTGCAGATAGATGACGAGCTAAACGCAAGAGGCTGATCACTAAATTTCAAAATTCGATCTTTGCCGAGGATGTAGAGTATATATTATTACCACCAACTCTCATATCGCGCAAAGATTACCGTTCAAAGTTAAGGGAAATTAGAGCTCGTACTGAGGCGTTCAGACAGTCGTTTCTCCATCGCGCTATCCGAGAGTGGAAGAGAGAGGGGGACGTGGGGATATGATTTTGGCGCCAACTGTGCTCTCCCCCACACACCACCTGGTGGCTAGCGGAGTATATATGTATACTACTGGCCATTAAAGTGGCTACACCACGAAGATGACGTGCTACAGACGCGAAATTTAACCAAATTTAACCAACAGGAAGAAGATGCTGTCATATGCAAATGATTAGCTTTTCAGAGCATTCACACAAGCTTGGCACCGGTGGCGACATCTACAACGTGCTCAAAGGAGGAATGTTTCCAACCGATTTCTCATACAGAAACAGCAGTTGACCAGCGTTGCCTGCTGAAACGTTGTTGTGATGCCTCGTGTAAGGAGGAGAAATGCGTATCATCAGGTTTTCGACTTTGATAATGGTCGGATTGTAGCCCATAGCGATTGCGGTTTATTGTATAGCGACATTGCTGCTCGCGTTGGTCGAGATCCAATTACTGTTAGCAGAATATGGAATAGGTGGGTTCAGAAGTGTAATACGGAACGCCGTGCTGGATCTCAACGGCCTCGTATCACTAGCATTCGAGATGAAAGACATCTTATCAGCATGGCTGTAGCGGATCGTGCAGCCACGTCTCGATCCCTGTGTCAACAGATGGGGACGTTTGCAAGACAACAACCATCTGCACGAACAGTTCGACGACGTTTGCAGCAGCATGGACCATCAGCTCGGAGACGATGGCTTTGACGTTGCTTCACAGACAGGAGAGCCTGAGATGGTGTACTCAATGACGAGCCTGGGTGCGCGAATGGCAAAACGTCATTTTACGGATGAATCCAGCTTCTGTTTACAGCATCATGATGGTCGTATCCGTGTTGGGCAAATTCGCTGTGAACGCACATTCGTAGCGTGTACTCGTCATCGCTATACTGGCGCATCACCCGCAGTGATGGTATGGGGTGCTTTTTGTTACACATCTCGGTCAGCTCTTGTTCGCATTGACGGCACTTTGAACAGTGGACGTTACATTTCAGATGTGTTACGACCCGTGGCTATACCCTTCATTCGTTCCCTGCAAAACCCTACATTTCAGCAGGATAATGCACGACCGCATGTCGTAGGTCCTGTACGGGCCTTTCTGGATATAGAAAATGTTCGACTGCTGCCCTGGCCAGCACGTTCCCCAGATCTCTCACCAAATGAAAACGTGTGGTCAATGGTGGCCGAGCAACTGGCTCGTCACAATACAGCCTTTCATGGACCTCATGTTCCGAAAAAGAACGATGGAATATTGCAGGTGACAATGCGCCGTGTCCATGGGCCACAATTTTCGCTATTGTTTTGAAGAACCGTACCGGGCGATTCGAGCGAAATGATTTGGTCTTGGCCCCGCGGATTCCCCTCGTCGAACATTTATGGGACAAAATCGAGAGGTCAGTTCGTGCACAAGATCTTGGGTCGGCAACAATTTCACAATTATGGGTGGCTGTAGAGGGACAGAGGACTGTCAGCTACTTGTCGAGTCCACGCCACGTCGATTTGCTGCACTACGACGGGCAAAAGCAGCTCCAACGCGATATTAGGAGGATCCCTTTTGTTACCTCAGTGTGCTTCATGGTCTCCAGTTCTGATGTTATGTATGTACCTAATTACATTTCTGCTACTATGCATTATTTTTGCCTTACTTCGGTTTAGCCTAAGCCGCATTATTTACATCGGGTGTTACGCGAGCGAATACAAATACTGTCGACAGTCTGGCGGCTGGGGTACAGCACGTGCGGCGTTTCCGTAGAATGCCGTGTCTTGCACACTGTGGGAGCTATTTAGCCTTCCGTTGAGTAATGGGCTTTCTTTCAGGACAACCCAGTTTTAGTCGGCAGCCAAAGATACGTAGTGGAAGAGCCATTAAATGAACGAATCTTTACGGCGGAACTATAAAGCCGACAGCTTCCCATTTTCTGGGCGGTAGTTGCTCAGTCGGTCAGCTCGTCTCGGGCGCCGCCGTTGCGACTTCGTCGCGTGCTGCCAAAACATTTAAGCAGCTTTCCCAAATGTCAGTCTTTTTTAATATACAACGGTGTTACGTATTTCATGACATAGTTTTTGATACTTCACGTTGTTGAGAATAATTAACTGGAAGTGTTATAAGCCTATACAGGGTGAAAAGTATTTAAACCGACAAACTCTGGGAGGCTGAGGGGGATATCAAAACAAATATTTTACCCTAATGTCATTTTTTCCTTTGAAGATTATTTAAACCGGTGGAGGCCTTATTACGCATTTTAGTTGTTAGAGGCCGTATTACGCTCTTCAGTTGCAGGCAACTGCTGTCCACCAGTGTGGTTGTGCATTGTCTCTGTTTACTAATGGAGCGATACACCTGGAGTGAGTACACTGATATGGTTTGTGCGTACTACGTAGCGTACCACAACGGACGAGCTGCACAACAGCATTGTCAACAACAAAATCTTAATCGCCGTATCCCGCATCATACGACCTTTGCTGCTATGTACCAACGTCTGCGTCAGACCGGGTCATTTAGCAGATTACCTGAACAGGGATGCCGTCGCACGGCAAAAACGTTGCAATTTGACGAAGCTGTCTCGAAGCATGTGGAGCGGGATCCTTCAATCAGCACTCGTGCAATTGCACGTAACATGGTGACTAATCAGACGAATGTAAGAAAAGCTCTTCCAGAGCAATTGTTACATCCAATTCACTTACAGTGTGTCCACAACCTGTAACCAGT
Organism: Schistocerca gregaria; assembly: GCF_023897955.1. Classification (NCBI taxonomy): domain Eukaryota; kingdom Metazoa; phylum Arthropoda; class Insecta; order Orthoptera; family Acrididae; genus Schistocerca; species Schistocerca gregaria. The sequence continues at coordinate 958,852,306 of NC_064921.1, read as the reverse complement.
TGATTATCCATCCAGAGCACAGCTTTCGCAGTTGTTCCTGAAACAGTGTGAAATGCATCCTACATTTCCATCCTCTGTGTTGTTTACCGATGAAGCAACGTTCGGGAGTGATGGAGTCTTCAACACGCACAATTCGCATGTCTGGAGTGAGGATAACCCACATGCCACAGTTACTAGCACTCATCAAGTGCGGTTCTTTGTTAATGTGTGGGTCGGTGTTGTTGGGGACTGTTTAATTGGGCCGTATCTGCTACCTAGGCCATTAAATGGCAGGCACCATTACAATTTTCTCGCCAGAGAATTGCCAGAATTGCTGGAAGACGCCCCGCTCCCTGCAAGAAAACGCATGTGGTCCCAACATGAGGGCGTGTGCGTCGATTCCTGGACCTACGGTTCCCAGAAACGTGGATTGGCAGAGGTGGTCCTATACCATGGCCTGCTCGATCCCTAGCCCTCTCGGGACTTTTTTTCTGTGGGAAGAGATGCGCAACCTTGTTTACGCAACTCCTGTTGCATCAGAAGAGCATCTGGTTGCCCGGATAGTAGCAGCAGCAGGAACAATCCAGGATACTTCTGGGTTTTTTGCCCGTGTCAAACAGAACATCATCCGACGGTGTAACCTTTGTTTACGTGTCAATGGAGGCATTTTTGAAAATCTACTGTAGTTGAAATTGGATTGTGTTGTGTTGTCTCTTTGTCATAAAAAATGGAAAAGTGTTTGTTGGTTTAATTAATTTGCCGCCAGAGAAATCTTCCGCTACCGGTTTAAATACTCCTCATAGGAAAAAATGAAATTAGGGAAAAATATTTGTTTTGACGTCCCCTACAACCTCCCAGACTTTGTCGGTTTAAATACTTTTCACCCTGTGTTCCGATGAAGCTGATAGCGAGTTAATCACGTCTAAAGGTGGCAACCAAGTGATGAAACCGATGGAGTCAACATAATAATTTTTAAGCAATATTGGACGTAACTGCTATATTTCTCCGTCTCGTCATTGCTGTGACATTTTCATACACCAGAATCTCAATTCCTGGCTGGAATACTTTGTGCATGACTATCTGTTCAAAAGCAATGTTTTTTCTGTGTGGTACATAAAAAGCTATCAACTGCAGATATCGCGGCGATCGTGTGTGGTCTGGCATTGTCACACTGAAGGAGAGCGTGGTCCATGTGTGGACGAACTCTTCGAAACCAGATTACTGCACGCTTTTTCTCATTCACTGACAAAGTTACGTTACACACCGCCGTGTAGCACACTAGAATTCCGCGTCTTCTACGGCAACGGCTGCAAATGTGCGGACATGAGGAATAAAGACGCAGAATATTAATAACTTCTGTTTTACTTGATAACCTTCAAGTGTTTTCACATAAAAAATTCATACGCATTACTCGACAGCACGACAACGTAAATAAGATTTTCACGGCATGTTTAACTTACGTGACAGAGAAACAATGTTTCGTACGTTTGTACACTACTGGCCATTAAAATTCCTACACCACGAAGATGACGTGCTACAGATGCGAAATCTAACCGACAGGAAGAAGATGATGTGATATCCAAATGATTAGCTTTTCAGAGTATTCACACAAGGTTGGCGCCGGTGGCAACACCTTCAACGTGCTGACATGAGGAAAGTTTTCAACCGATTTCTCATACACAAACGGCAGTTGACCGGCGTTGCTTGGTGAAACGTTGTTGTGATGCCTCGTGCAAGGAGGAGAAATTCGTACCATCACGTTTCCGACTTTGATAATGATCGGATTATAGCCTATCGCGATCGTGGTTTATCGTATCGCGACATTGCTGCTGGCGTTGGTCGAGATCCAATGAAAATTAGCAGAATATGGAATCGGTGGGTTCAGGAGGGTAATACGGAACGCCGTGCTGGATTCCAACGGCCTCGTATCACTAGCAGTCGAGATGACAAGCATCTTATCCGCATGGCTGTAACGGATCGTGCAGCGACGTTTCGACCCCTGAGTCAACAGATGGGGCGTTTGCAAGACAACAACCATCTGCACGAACAGATCGACGACGTTAGCAGCAACACGGACTATCAGTTCGGAGACCGTGGCTACGGTTACCCTTGACGCTGCATCACAGACAGGAGCGCCTGCGGTGGTGTACTCATCGACGAACCTGGGTGCACGAATGGCAAAACGTCATGTTTTCGGATGAATCCACGTTCTGATTACAGCATCATGATTGTCGCATCCGTGTTGGGCGACATCGCGGTGAACGCACATTGGAAGTGTGTATTCGTCTTGGAATTACTGGCATATCACCCGACGTAATGGTATGGGGTGTCATTGGTTACACGACTCGGTCAGCTCTTGTTCGCATTGACGGCAGTGGACGTTACATTTCAGATGTTACGACCCGTGGCTCTACCCTTCATTCGATCCCTGTGAAACCCTACATTCCAGCATGGTAATGCACGACTGCATGTTGCAGGCCCTGTACGGGCCTTTCTGGATACAGAAAATGTTCGATTGCTGCCTTGGCCAGCAAATTCTCCAGATCTCTCACCAATTGAAAACATGTGGTCAATGGTGGCCGAGCAACTGGCTCGTCACAGTACGCCAGTCACTACTCTTGATGAACTGAGGTATCGTGTTGAATGTGCATGGACAGCTGTACCTGTACACACCATCCAAGCCCTGTTTGACTCAATGCCCAGGCGTACCAAGGCCATTATTACGGCCCGAGGTGGTTGTTCTGGGTGCTGATTTCTCAGGATGTATGCACTCAAATTGCGTGTAAATGTAATCACATATCAGTTATAGTATAATATATTTGTCTAATGTATACCCGTTTATCATCTGCATTTCTTTTTTATGTAGCAATTTTAATGGCCAATAGTGTATTCCAAGTTGTGTTGAGTAAAGCATAATGACAACAGTTCAAGAAAAGACACAGTGTGTAGACTGGTTTATTCAGACAACATCGGACAAGCAGACACAAAAGCAACTTCAGAACACAGTATGAGAAGTAAACACTACCCAAAGACATCGACACACCGGTGGTACAAGAATTTTGTGCACATAGGGGGCTGGAACAACTGAAGCCGACTCAGAACGGATATGGTTGGCTTTTCAACGTTCAGCCAGATCCTTTGGAAACGTTTACAGATACTGACTGCAGCTGTTTGCACGCAGTGATAGCAGACAACATTACAACACATAGAGTTTACTGTGGTTGTTCTTAGCCGTTGGTTCGCCTGACATCACTCTGAGGGTCTTCTACTGGAGTATGTCAAGGACAGAGTCTCCCAAATGCCTGTCAACCACATCAACAATTCAATGCACCGAACCGTTCCTGACACTGCCACACTATATGTTGCGCCGAATGTGGATAGAGCTTGAATTCAGGCTGCATTTTGTGCGTGCCACAACATGCGCACATGATTGCATAGCATAGAAACTTTGTGAAATGTGTAATATAAGTAAAACACGGTGGAGTATCTTATTTAATTTCGGTGCTATAACACACTGAAGTTGTATTGTACCTTCTGAAACGCCCTGTACCGTTTCATTTAAATTTAAGAAACCCTTTCTCTATGTTTATATGCTATGTGATGAGTCTCGGGTAAGAAGGACGCGGATACACTATCCCTTCTACGCCAGGGACAATATGAAAGTCACTGTCATCAAATCTACAAGAAGCTGTCCCGAAAATAGGTAAACAGATGTAGAAAGTCTGCGCGAGGACAAACTGCAGTTATTCTAGACACGTTTCATGAGCACAATGACATCTTCTGGCCATCATTACCCCTTTCTCGTTCCCGATGCACCAAAGTACTGACAAGGATTATAGTCTAGAATATCAGAAACTGTTTCCTTTTTAATATTATTGCTACTTCTTTTAATACCAAAGGAAAATTCAATTAAATCGCTAACAAAACGCTGGCTTGCGCTAATGCACTTTGCACTCTTCTCTCCCTTCCTCGATCTCACAAATAAAATTAAAGGAACACTGTGCGCCGAGGAAGCAACGTCAAGTTGTAAGAAAGTGTCTTTTACTAATACACTGTGTCAGTAAAAAAAGGCTACGTTTGACATTCTATAAAGCTACAACTTTAGAACTAGATCCACGAATATGGGTGTTTTATTAACGTTAATCGATACAAGAAACGTATGTCGGTAATATACAGCTACCTGCCGGCAGCGGTGACCGAGCGGTTCTAGGCGCTTCAGTCCGGAACCGCGCGACTTGTACGGTCGTAGGTTCGAATCTTGCCTCGGGCATGGATGTGTTTGGAGTCCTTAGGTTAGTTAGGTTTAAGTAAGATCTAGGGGACTGATGACCTCAGATGTTAAGTCCCATAGTGCTCAGAGCCATTTGAACCATTTATACAACTACCTCTGTACTCTGCAATCCATCTTACGAAGTGTGGGAGAAGATTCTTCTAGTAGCACTGTTAGTTTTGCTCTTACCGTTTTCATTTGTAAATTATGTATTGGGTAAATTACTGTTGGTTATTCTCCATATGAGGTCTAATTCTTCTGATTATCTTGTCATTGTCATTTCGTGACCCATCTGTGGAAGAATCTAATATTATACATTCACAGTTTAACAGTTGAAACTCTTCGTCATGCACAGCATCTCTGTTGATCATCTCAATAGCGTTTATTGGTAGCGGTAGAATTATGTACTCTCAGTGTCATAAATACAAGAACTATCATTAAACACTGATCGGTTACTTTAATGAAACCACCTGTCTAAAGACTGAACATCCACCTTCTGCAGCGTGAACCGCTACGAGTGACATGACCAGTTGCGCTACGTTTCTCACTTGAGGATCCATGGAGAGAACACCGTCATCGGGGGGGCCCAACAGATTTTCATGGGGGTTATATTCGGGGAGTTTGGTGGGCAGGGGAGTATGGTAAATTTGCCCTCGTGCACTTCGAACCATTCACGTACACTGCAAGCTGTATAAGTCGTTCCATTATCCTGCAGGTAGATGGCACCGTGGTAAGGAGCCGGCCGCTGTGGCCGAGCGGTTCTAGGTGCATCAGTCGGGAACCGCGCTGCTGCTACGGTCGCAGGTTAGAATGCTGCGTCGGGCAGGGATGTGTATGACGTCCTTAGGTTAGTTAGGTTTAAGTGGTTCTAGGTCTAGGGCACTGATGACCTCAGATGTTAAGTCCCATAGTTCTTAGAGCCATTTGAACCATTTTCTCGTGCTAAGGAAAAGCAAACTACATGTAGGGTAGACATGGTCCCTATGGATAGTCACATACTTGTGTTGATGCAATGTGCCTTCCAGAATGATGAAATCACCCAGTGAATTCCACGAAAACATTCGCCAGGAAAACGCTCCCTTCTCTGGCTTGGACCATTTCGACGATTGTTGCAGGCTGTTTGCTTACAGACATTTAACGCCTCACACTCCGTCGACCATCTGTCCGATGAAGTACAGGAAATGCTTCGTTTGAAAAAGCCACCTGTCGCCACTGAGTAGTTGCGGTAGTGGTATGAAAATTCAACTCCTCGTAGCCGATCAACACCAGTCAGCATGAATCGGGTGCCTGCTGCGGGGGTCCATACGCAGCACCGTTCGCTGAATAGTCGTTAAGAAGATACTGTTAGTAGAGCCTTGGATCATCTGGATGGTCAGTCGGTCAACAGTTGCAAGTCCATTCGGCCGTACACATCTCCACAGCCATGGTACACCATGGTGCCAGTTTTCGAGAGCGCCATTTTGCCATGCATGGTATACTTTAACCACGGCGGCATGCGAACAGTTCACAAACTTCCGTTACAGAAATGCTTCTATCCTTGGTCTGAAACGGATCATGCCCGTTTCGACGACAGATAAATCTTTCCGTTTCCGCAATACAAAGACTGCACTGTTTTCCGCGTCCCCCTATGCTCTTTATTAAAAAAATGGCTCTGAAAACTATGGGACTAAACATATGTGGTCATCAGCCCCTACAACTTAGAACTACTTAAACCTGACTAACCCAAGGACGTCACACACATGCATGCCCGAGGCAGGATTCGAACCTGCGACCGTAGCGGTCGCTCGGCTCCAGACTGTAGCGCCTAGAACCTCTCGGCCACTCCGGCCGCCCTCTTTATATCCCTCAACTGCTAGTGTTGCCACTTACCATCACTGAATTGTTTTTGCACGGACGTCGAACACTGGCGGGGTTCACATTAATGTGGCTGCACCATGTAGCTGTAACTCAAATAACGCAGAAGAGTAATGAGCATCCAGTTATCTCGCTATTATTTTACACTGTGGTAAATATAAATAGAAATTTTTTGATCCATTTTCGAATAGAAGTAAGTAATGTATATTACTACGATAGACTAATTGTTGCAGCATAAGCTCTAGGCAGACCTTCTCAACTCGCCAAAGGGTATGCAGACCAGCCACCGATTGCAGGTGGCGTTACAATAGTGCTGGTAGAGTACCCTGCAACGCTGCGTTCTACCTTCAAATATGGAACAGATTGCTAAATGCTGTAACATGAGGCAACATTGGGTGCCGTCGCCTGCCAGTCCAATCATTCTCTGAGAGTCCTAGGCTCAACTCGCGATGCCTGCACGGGCAGCAGATGACGCTCACCAGCCCAGCTGACAACACCCCTCCGCAGCGGAGCTGACACCCGATCTGCGACAGCAAAAACACTGCCCATCGCAGCATTCAGCTGACTCAGAATACATCACTGCGTTGCCTGCTGGCTTCGTTCGGTTTCCGCGCCGCTGTCAGTTCTATATGAAAGGCAACTAACATTCAATACCAATGCAAGACATATTCTTCTTGGCCAATTTCGCAAAAATAAATACGGTATGTGTTGTGGGACGTGGTCAAACATTCCCACTGCAGCTCCTATAGGTTCATGAAGTTCCGACAGGTAAAGGCACTATACACTAGCGTCTGTAACGGAGGTGCTTCCCAAGTATGCAGCTGTCATTTAGTTTCTTTTGTCAAAAAAACAGAGCCTTCCAGATACTCATAGGCGCTTGCAGAATGTCTAAAGAGATATGGCATAGAACAAAATTATGGTGAATCGTTGGGCGAGACGCCTGTCATCACTGCAACAAGCTCGTGCAAACTTGTCCGATTTCCCACGTACCGGTCGACCACACACAGCTGTGCTCCCTCATGAAACTGAAGAAACGATTACAGTATGTTCGCCGCCACAAAAATACAAACGAACTTCTCCCTGTCCATGACAGTGCAAAGACTCGCAGAAGCCGGCGCACCTAAGAGGATCCCACAAAACTTTATTGGACCATTCTTCCTGATCCATTCTACAATCCGGACCAATCGACATCTGTTTGACCCTTTAAAGGATGCACTCCTTGGGAAGCAGTATGTGAATGATGGGGAAGTTACTTCTGCAGCAACATGTTGGATCGGACGTCGACGAGTGGAATGGTATCGCGTGTACATACAGATTCTTCCAGTAAGGTGACATAAGGCCGCCACATCGAACAGAGATTATGATGAAAAACAGTGTTTTGTAGCGAAAAGAATGGGAACTAATAAGGTATACTGAAATCCTGAATAAACCCACCCTGATTTCAGAAAAGAACTTGTGTCATTACTTATTGAGTGCTCCTTGGAAAAAAAATGTTCATGCAGAGAAAGGATTGTACACTCACCGCAGAACTGGAGAATGCACCCTACAGCTTGCCACACACGCTACTCTGGATTGGGAAGTGTTTATCCTGTAAGACTCGTGTCAGGCGACTGTATAGTAGTTAGTAACATTCGAGTTGTCGCAGTGCTGTCGAATCATTTGTCTAATGCACGTTTTTTTTTCCTTTATTGTCATTTCGTGCCCTTCGGCATATGGGCAGGGGAGGGCTGTCAGTGGCACAGTCTGTCGCTCGTCAGCCGAGTGGCTTTACAGACATACACTCCTGGAAATTGAAATAAGAACACCGTGAATTCATTGTCCCAGGAAGGGGAAACTTTATTGACACATTCCTGGGGTCAGATACATCACATGATCACACTGACAGAACCACAGGCACATAGACACAGGCAACAGAGCATGCACAATGTCGGCACTAGTACAGTGTATATCCACCTTTCGCAGCAATGCAGGCTGCTATTCTCCCATGGAGACGATCGTAGAGATGCTGGATGTAGTCCTGTTGAACGGCTTGCCATGCCATTTCCACCTGGCGCCTCAGTTGGACCAGCGTTCGCGCTGGACGTGCAGACCACTTGAGACGACGCTTCATCCAGTCCCAAACATGCTCAATGGGGGACAGATCCGGAGATCTTGCTTGCCAGGGTAGTTGAGTTACACCTTCTAGAGCACGTTAGGTGGCACGGGATACATGCGGACGTGCATTGTCCTGTTGGAACAGCAAGTTCCCTTGCCGGTCTAGGAATGGTAGAACGATGGGTTCGATGACGGTTTGGATGTACCGTGCACTATTCAGTGTCCCCTTGACGATCACCAGAGGTGTACGGCCAGTGTAGGAGATCGCTCCCCACACCATGATGCCGGGTGTTGGTCGTGTGTGCCTCGGTCGTATGCAGTCCTGATTGTGGCGCTCACCTGCACGGCGCCAAACACGCATACGACCATCATTGGCACCAAGGCAGAAGGGATTCTCATCGCTGAAGACGACACGTCTCCATTCGTCCCTCCATTCACGCCTGTCGCGACACCACTGGAGGCGGGCTGCACGATGTTGGGGCGTGAGCGGAAGACGGCCTAACGGTGTGCGGGACAGTAGCCCAGCTTCATGGAGACGGTTGCGTATGGTCCTCGCCGATACCCCAGGAGCAACAGTGTCCCTAATTTGCTGGGAAGTGGCGGTGCGGTCCCCTACGGCACTGCGTAGGATCCTACGGTCTTGGCGTGCATCCGTGCGTCGCTGCGGTCCGGTCCCAGGTCGACGGGCACGTGTACCTTCCGCCGACCACTGGCGACAACATCGATGTACTGTGGAGACCTCACGCCCCACGTGTTGAGCAATTCGGCGGTACGTCCACCCGGCCTCCCGCATGCCCACTATACGCCCTCGCTCGAAGTCCGTCAACTGCACATGTGGTTCACATCCACGCTGTCGCGGCATGCTACCAGTGTTAAAGACTGCGATGGAGCTCCGTATGCCACGGCAAACTGGCTGACACTGACGGCGGCGGTGCACAAATGCTGCGCAGCTAGCGCCATTCGACGGCCAACACCGCGGTTCCTGGTGTGTCCGCTGTGCCGTGCGTGTGATCATTGCTTGTACAGCCCTCTCGCAGTGTCCGCAGCATGTATGGTGGGTCTGACACACCGGTGTCAATGTGTTCTTTTTTCCATTTCCAGGAGTGTAAAAATGGGGGAACTCATAGATAAAAGGGAGAAAACACGTGGATATAAAAACACAGAAATGGAGATAATGTAAGATAAAATATACACTAACATGGGAATATGCATTGGGGGACAATTAAAAAGTCGACATAAAGTTAAACGAAGTTAAAAGAACACAGCTGGCAATTCATGGGGCACTTAAAATACACTGGAGTCAAACACAAGTTAAAAGTCAGCCACAGTATAACAGTCACGCAAGGCAAGAGACTTAAAAAACTCCACTGGAAACGACGGAGCACTCACAAAGAATAAAAACTGCTGGTAGGGAGCCGACGAGGGACTGGAGGCCAGACAGGAGGGAAAAAGAGGGGAGGCACCAAGAGGTAGGAGATGGGTGGGGTGGGAGATGAAGAGGTATGACAAGGCAGGAAGGAGCACAGAAACATAGAAGGGGGCCCAGGAAATTGAGGGGGTGTAGGAGGAAGGAAAACCTCTCAGAGAAGGGAATGGGAGGGGAGAAGGAGCCCTGCGGCCTAGAGGGGAGGAAGGTTGGGTTAGAGTTTAGGAAGGGTAGATGACAGGATGAAGCTCATCATCTAGGAGGAGTAGGTGCTGGAAGTTGCAATGGGAAAGGAGATGGAGGGTGTGGAGATGGAGAGAGGGTGGGACGCAATGGTGCAGGTGCGGTAATGGGATGGGGATGGAGAGGCAGAGGAACACGAGGGGGTGGGGGAGGATCAAGTCGGCAGGCGATGTACAGAATGCATATGTGTTCAGGGAAAAGAAGAAGGTGGGGGAAGAGGATGAGGTCATAGAGGATGCGTGTGAGGAATGGAAGGTGGAAAGAGATGGTGAGGTGGAATGCATGGCGTTCCAGGATTTGGAGGGCTTTATAGAATCTGGGAGGCGCAGAAATCCAGGCAATACTGGCATAACAAAGAATGGGCTGGATCAAGGATTTGTAGGTGTGAAGAATAATGGAAGGATGCAGTGCCCATGTCTGGCCAGACAGGAGTTTCAGGAGGCGGTGTCTGTTGTGGGCTTTGTGCTGGATAGTAAGGAGATGGGTAGTCCAGGTGAGATGCCAGTCAAGGTGATACCAAGGTATTTTAGAGTAGGAGCGAGGTAGATAAGACTACCATACATGGGTAGGTAGATTTCAAGGAGACAGGACCAGGGAGTGGTGCGGCCTATGATGATTGCCTGGGTCCTGGAGGGGTTGATATGAACAAAACCACTGGTTGCATAAAGTAGTGAACTGGCCAAGGTCAGTTTGAAAGGTAAGATAAAGGGCCAGGAAGGTGATGTCATCAGCAAATTGGAGGAGATGAACAGGCCGTGGAGGTTTGTGTGTTGCTCGTCGTGAGGTTCCGTAATAACGAGGTGGTGCCTGAAATGGCGATGGAGTGCAAGTAACGATTAGCATATGATTCACTAGACCTAAATTAGTTGCTAGAGTCGAGGACGAATGTACTTCACTATCGCTGATATGCCATCTTCATAGAGACCCAAAAGTCCATTATTATTTGAAAATGCATTAATTCACGGAATAATGTAGATAAAGAGGTAATACTTGTCATACATGCCCGAAATGACCAGACATTTCATTGAAATCAAAACCGAGCGTAAAAACCGGCCAATAGATGGCACTGGATAGCAATACGTCAATGACGCCACATAAGAATCGTGTATAAAATGAAATGTAGTGAGAGAGAGTTAGATACGCAAGCAATTGCAGCGCATTGACCTTACCACAAAAGGCAAAGTTAGTGAATTGTTCTCTATCAGAATGGAGAATCCGCTTCTGTAGCTTTACGATCCTAACGTCATAAGGAGGATATTACCTGTACAACAGGTAATGGTTCTATGACAAGTGTAGCCATGAAGAAAACGATCACGGAGTTCGAAGCCACGTGTTGTTTGGACAATCAGTGACGTAGTGAGGTACCAGGCACGATTACTATTGCTGTTCGGAGAGCTTAGAAAAAAATGAAGAATTTCGCTGGTTCCTCTCCACGTGTTGAAGTCAGAACTTGTGTAGTCGCGCGTCACACCAGCATTTCACACACTACGTGCTGCTGTTTGGAAGACAGTAAGGCATATCCTTCCAATGCTATCCATACAAAATCCAGCGTCATTATGAACTGTTAGCCACCGAATTTGTGATGGCAGTTTTATCACCATAGAAATGATATACTGTACAGTTCTGTTCACAACATTGTCCCACGACTACAAGTATTGTTGATGAATGACGGCAGACATGCTGAATATTTGTTATAAAGAACATCGTCGTTGCTAAAAATCAATTTTTGTGATAATTATTGTTTCCGTATCAGATAAAGAGCTACCTGTTGGCCATTTTTTTCATTTTGTTATGGTCTCAATACAATTCCATGTCATTTCAAGCATGTGTGCCAATTTTTACCTCTGTACTTACTTTATTCTGTAAAGAACTGAATTTTCAATTGTTAACGACATTTGGGTCAACCTTTGTATATCAGCCTCTCTGGCACAGGTAACATTCTTTTTCACTTATGGAAATAAAACCTATTTTAACAACTTTGCACCTAAAGTTTGCCTTTATCAGACTTCAAAACTGATAATGGTGCTAAGTCGCATCTGAAACGAAAACAGTCATGTTAAAAAACAAACAGAAAACATGTGTGAATGTACAAATTAAATGCCATGGTTGTAATGCTAATAAAAACCAATCGCTGTATAGTTCATTGAATTAATAACCACACGAACTGTTCAGTAGAAAAAGAGGAAAAGATTACGGTACACATTTCAACTAATGTAAGTATGGGTATTTGGTAAAACTTTGTAATAATTACACTGCCACACATATGATTAGTTTTTGGACCATAGCTTTTTCCTTTCGTACACAATTGCGTTTGGGTTTTTACAACCCTATCTCGTAATGTAATACTCGTGTTGAAGCAACAATTTGGTAACAGGAATTGACATTAACATCAGTCCTACACTCTACGTATTGATACTACTGCAGAACGTGATATATTGGCCAAGTTATCATTTATCCTAAAGAGGAGAACTCAAATTGTTTAGATTCTGCTGTCTTAATGCCTTCCAGTTACTGAAATGGGTTTCCTAATTTATAATGACGTCCTGTCTATATGTCAACGTAGTCTATGTTTCTGGTTTCTACATTTTTCTATTACCATCTCATTAATATATCTGTGTCTTGTTTCTGAACACTGCTTCACTAAAATTTTGTAATCTTGTTTCTACGAACTCCTCATCCATGGCTTGAAGCCTCAAGGGATGTCGTCCGACCGCCATGTCATCCTCCGCCTTACAGCGTCATCCGGAATATGTTGTCAACACACCACCTAACTAGGTGCTCTACCATGGAGCAGTTACTTATGATTCAAGTAGCTCGTCAACTGGCATCACAAGGCTGATTGCACTCCGTATCAGTCCTCCCGCCAAGGAAAATTCCTTAGCAGTAAGAGGAATCGAGCCTAGGGTCCATCACGTGTCAGCTGCCTATACTGATTACTCAGTTAAGGGTGCGGATATGTAATAATATTTAGTGTGTGCTAAAATAGGTACTGAAAAGAAGTAAGTGCCTCACACTAAAAAGAATGGTTCTTCACAAAAAGCTTATGGTTTATTTCTGTCACCGTACATAGTCTAATTTGTCACTTTTATGGCAGTGATAATTGATCACATATCGGATTGCTAAATGGCATTTTTATCACTCTTAGTATAAAGACATTTTTTTGTTTGCCAACCGCAAATATAAACGTTTAAAACTTTTTCGTTGCGTAAGAGCGACTAAGTGTTAGTTGTGGACATACCATGTAAATGTAACCTTCTTACATAATAAATAAATATGATGATTAAAACCATGTGCGAGGTGGTACACAGAGCACAGCATTTGACAAAAGATCACGGAGACACACCATGGTAAGTGGTAGCAAATTCACTTTTTTTTACACCTTTGACGGTAAAAAAGGCGTTGGTACAGTACACTAGTTTCATTTAAAACGGAACTTTCACATTACACCGGGATTTAATAAGGTACAGGTGAGCGATACAGTGTTACGGCCCTATTGTCTGAGAGATTACGGTCTGATAGAGACGTTCTTCATGGGAACAGATAATTATATGTTTCAGCTACAACTTCTTAAAAAGTCCATGGGCATTCTGTGAGTTATTGCATTTTCATAAACACTAATAAATTCTCAACTACCAAGATCGCTAAAATCATTTATTCATATAAATGACCGAAATTACTTGGTACAGCTACTAACGTACCAGCAGACATAATTATGTCAAAAATTTACAATACATGAAAGAGCGACATATGTATGTTTATATTATTACACTCACGTCAGTCGAGAAGCAGAATCTGCAGAATCCATTCTTTTTTCATTAAATCATAAAAAAAAACAATTTGATGTCAGCATTCGTAGAACTACAATGCACCCAAACAAAATAGCTCATGCTCATAAATGAAGTTTCTAAAATTCTGGCAGTTAAAATAAAAACAAATGACTGATTAGGAACCAAAAGGATTTTTATATAGTTCTCACGGAATACAGTTCGCGTTTGCACTATTGTACTGCTAAGACAGAGGAGTAACTTCATGAAAAATGTCGTACCTCGGCTGAGAACGGTGAACGTGGGGTCATTGCTCGGAACTCCAGGCGCACATATATCTAGGCCACCGTAGATCGTGACCGGATGCAATGTTCTGGCTGCTTCGAAGTTAATTACGGTATGCGGCGAGATAATCGGATTACAATGCGGCGGATGTTAAAGATCAAAGAGATGTAGGTTTCCGTCAATAACTGTAGCGTTCCTAGGCTCTGGGGGCAGAGCACAGAAAAATTAATTGCTAGCCTAACCTCCAGAACAGCTTTCCTATACAGACGCGAAACGAAAGGGAAATTGCCAGGCAGTCTAAGATAGCTGGACCAAAAACGGCTTCCTTACAAGAAAAGCGCCTCTCAAGAGGAACAAAGTCGATATTAGACTACGAACGCCCTAGTAGAATATAAAGTGCTTCTGCCTCATCTGCAGACGTTCTACGTCTTTTGCAGTGTGCAAAGATGTAACAGAAACTGGACTCAATGTACATACGGCTGAAAACACTAACCAGCCTGATATGGTATCGCAAATTATTTCCTTTTCCTGCAACGTAGTACTAATCATATCCGCCAAATCACTTGTGAGTAGTAGGCATCTGTCGCTAACAAGTATTGGACGTGAGAAAATCATAGTAAAACAGCTCTACTGTCAAACAGCACAGCGACAAAAAACAAAAATTCATCTATAAGCGGCTAAGACGTCACGACACGTAGCCATAGTGGTAATTTACCGTATAGTGAGTCACACTAGACACCAATGAAATTACATTACAATATCAAACGACACAACTTAATGTAAACTACCACTGCTAGTGAAAGACATATAAACTCGCAGCTGAGCCTGTTGACGGAATATACCATCCTTCAAAATGATCGACACTTTTCTTAACCCCCGGTATACCAACGTTTTGAAGTGTGTAATTCATATCATTAGGTACTATAACAGGTAACAATCACGACACGTCCCACTTCATAATAGTGTTTCATAAGCATTTCTGATTTAAGGTAATTCCGTCACAGTTGCGTGTTTTTAATTATGTTCTCTGGTAAGTTGTTTTAGAAATTTGTGAGTGCTGATTGCTTATTTGACTACAATAACACTGTATCAAATTTCAGTGGCGCTCATGCTTTCCCTTCTTAACTTTCCAAACACAAGAAATCATTCGCTAATTCTGGTCCAGACTGTCCAAAATGGCTCTGAGCACTATGCGACTTAACTTCTGACGTCATCAGTCGCCTAGAACTTAGAACTAATTTAACCTAACTAACCTAAGGACATCACACATATCCATGCCCGAGGGAGGATTCGAACCTGCGACCGTAGCGGCCAGACTGTCAATATTGATGTTAACACTACAAGGATAATGAGAGTAACAAATGTAACACAACTATTTCTAAATTAGTACAAAGTCACAGTTCAACATAAATATGATGTTTATTATAACTTCAGTTCTTCTGATACAGATGTTACTGAGACGTCTCGTTCTGAACTATTTAAGTAAACAGGTGATTATAATTAAAGTTCTTGTTTCCAAACCCTGTAAAAAAAGAAATTATCTGTTGAGAATGACATCAAATGTGAACGGAATATAAGCGAAGAGGGGGGAAACGTTACGGAATATGCAAAATAAAACGATGTGGGGCACACGGTTTCTCCTCACTTTGCGCCTGAAACAGTCTGTGTGACTGTGTCAGCACAGGATAGCGAGCAGTTTGTAAGGCTCTTTTATAAGACCGGTAGCCCTGCAGGAGTTCCGGACACTCGAGGGCATGAAAAAAGGCGTTGGTCCGATTTCCCCGAGGGTCTAGAGAAAATGGTTACGGAGTTCAAAAACACAGGTTATTTTGATCTGCAGTGTGGTAGAGGGAAGAAAGCACTTTATCCGACGTCAGTGGAAGATGTGGCCACAACACTACAGAAGGGATCCAGCGGTGGTATGCAAACAGGCAATGTATGAGGAGGCGCCTGAACTTTTGATATGCCTCTTAGCACGGTGTGTAACGAAACAATCGCATTACTATCCATAGGAGCGTGCATTGGATTCGGCGCCTTTGAAACCCGCCTGTTTCCTTGGATATGTTGACGATACCTTTGTTGTTTGGCCTCATGGTAGGGAGAATTTGAATGCCTTACTAGAACATCTAAACTCGGTCCACCTGAACATTCGTTTTACGATGGGGGTAGAAGAGGATGGTTGCCTTCTCTTTCTTGACGTGTCGGTTAGGAGGAAGGATGATGGGTCATTAGGACGTGCAGTCTACAGGAAACGTACTCACACCGATTTGTATTTACAGGCTAATAGTTGTCATCATCCGGCTCAGCGTGAATGGGTACTTCGTACCTTCGTACACAGGGCACATGTCGTTTCTGACGCTGAGACTTTGCCAGCTGAGCTGTCCCATCTTGAAGTTACATTAGTCAAAATGGTCATAGTGATAGATTGAACGTGCGTTGCGCTGTCGACCTACTGTACATCGGGTGACTGATGATATTTCTGAATCAACACCTAAGTCTACCAGCTTTTTACCTTACGTAGGAAACACTTCCAACAAGACCGGTCGTATTTTACGTAAATACAATGTGTTTTCCGACCTCCATCTGAAATTAGAGCGCTTTTAAGTTCTGTTAAGGCTAATCTTGGTCTGCGTAAGGTGGGTGTATATCGTATTCCTTGTAGCTATGGCATGGCATATATTGGCCAAACTATCAGGTCCGCGGAGGACCGATGTACTGAGCATAAACGGCACACGCGATTACAGCAGCCAAGTAGATTTGCTCTGGCCGAACATTTCTTGGATACTGGTCGCCCCATGTTACATAATAACACCGAGATATTGGCATGCACGTCCAGCTATTGGGACAGTGTTATTAAGGAGGCAGTTGATATTAAATTAGCGAGCAACCTCGTTAACAGGAATGGAGGTTTCTGTTTAAACTCTGTTTGGAATCCGGCTCTCTCCCTTGTCAAAAACAGAGGGACAGAGTCAATGCTACCTCACCTGCGAATTCGTAATCTCACTATCGATAGCTCTGACATCGGTCATCTTTGGTGGCACTAGCGTTCAGTGTGTGTTTCATCTTTCCTGCTTCAGTCCGAGAACCGAGGTTTTAAATTTGCATGTACGTCGCCTTTACGTTGCAGTTTGCCTTGAAAATGGCGGGGTGTTCTCCCACCGAAATATCGGCGGTCGCTGAAAGTGTTACCTGGCTAAATTCCTGGAAGTTATTTGAAAGTTGTATACGCCAGGACAAACTCAGGTCTCATAGCCACACATAATTAACCATGTTCAGCAGTTGATTAAAGCCGATCTGTAAGTAATACAAACAATTGATCTAGAATGTCGTGCTCGCATGGATGTGGAGAATGAATTTCCATGGAAAATTCTGTGGTCAGACGAAACCCATTTTAATCTCAAAGGACATGTCAATGCACAGTGTTACAGTACATGCAGGACGGAAAATCCACTCGCGTATCAACCGGTGCCGTTGCATTCCGCAAAGGAAACTGTGTGGTATGAGTTGACGGCATCGTTTATCGTAGGGT